>NC_067250.2:266873680-269373680 GCF_019359855.2 Lolium perenne
CTTCTTCTTGTCGTGTAAAACCGTACAGCGCCACCAATGCGCTTCCCAAGGTAAACTTTGTCGATTGATTTGTTATTGCCTTGCTATCTTTTTGTAACTCCTTTTTTGACATCTTCCCCTGTTTTTGTATAGAACCATCCAAACCTTGTCTCGCTTCCTCCCCTTCCTGAAGGTGGAGAAGTCGAGGAAAGGGCCGTTGTCACCGACGACAACCAAGATGCCCCCTCTTTTGTGAATGAACCCGCAGATTCTCAAAAATCTGCGAGGTCTTCTGAAGGCACTGCATCGGCACAATCTTCTCCTCCTGCTGTTTCTCCAAAGAACAAAAGGAAAAGGAATGATGTCGAAGATTCCGGCACCTCCAAAGCCGAAGAAGCTGTTCCTTCACGTCAGAAGGCAGCTTATGATCCATACCTCGAGGCCCTTATCAGTTCGTAAGTCACCCTTTTTTTCTTGTACTCGAAGATTGTTGTCTACCTTGTTTTTTACGCTGCCAACATTTAATTGCAGTGATGATGAGGGAGAAGCACCAGCTTTTGATGTGGCTGCTCGAACGAGTACATCACATACTCTAGTTGTTTTGGAGACGCCAGTTGAAGGAGAGGAATCCTCGCCTCCTCAACAAAACGTCGGCGTTCCTACACCTCCTTCAAGCCCTCTCGTCCCTTCACCAAAAAGGGCAAGAGTTGAATCAATTATACAGCCTACCCTACACTTGGGTGGCTCCTCGACTCCTCTTATGGATGATGTAAGTTCTTGAATACTTTCTGATGCTGCCGATGTTTTCTCTGTGTACATTATTTTGTGCTATCACCCTTTATTCCGTACCGACGCTTTCTTTCTCTCTCTTTCTTTTAGCAACCTTTGATTAAGGAATTCATCCGTTTCGGTGCCCAATTTGTTGGGTACCGTGACTATGCCAGTAAAGCTGAAGGTAATGCCTTGCTGCTTCTTTTTGCCCTTGCCTTCTTACTCCTTTGTTGTCGATGTTTTTAACTAAATTTAACTTTCTTGGCAGAAAAACTGGCGGAGGTCAACGAGCGTGCCAATACACTTGCTCAAAAATTAGAGCAAAGTGAAGAGGCTCGTAAGAAGGCCGAATCAGATGCTATTCAAGCTAGAGCGGAGGCTGACAAGGCCAAGACCGATGCTGCTGGTGTCGAAGATCTTAAGAAGAAACTTCACGATGCCGAGACTTCACTGAGCGAGCATATAGCCGCACAATCTGCTCGCGAGGAAGCGATTATTAAACGCCTAAGGTCGCAAAACCGTCGCTTTGTCTGTAAGTATCTGAACCACTTCACATCCTTTGGACTTTCTTTCCTTCACTCGTTTGTTGATCAATAAGTTTTTATCTTGACAGGTAAAACATCTCAAGAATTTGAACTTGAAGATCCCGACAATGATTCTCTTCTTGACGCCCTTTCGTTCCTTGAGTTTCATGGAACAGAAGCACGCGAGGGCATTGATCAAGCTAAAGCAGGGCTGTCGCGACTCTTCCCCTACTTCTTCTCGAAGAAAGAGGAACCCGCAACTTTCCTTGCTCTTGCCAAGTGCTTTAATCCGCCAGAAGATCTTGGGCTGAAGGTGCGCCAGGAAAATATGAAGGTCACTGTTGAAAGCATTGTTGCCTTGGTCGCTGATAGCCAGCAAACTATCGACTGGGCGAAAGTAGGCGACACAGAACAGATAGAGCAGACAAAATGGCGATCGTTGATCAAGGCGGCGAAGCCCAACACGAAGAAAATCCCGTCCTATCTCGGGATCAAGCCATCTTCAACTCCTAGCTCATCAAAGCCGGAGGTCTAGTTGAATGCCCCTTCTTTTTATTTTTCCTGTTTCTTTAGATATTGTCGCCATATTAGTTTTGGCGACAATTACCTTAGTAGTCCCTTTTGAAGAACTCCTTCTGTAATATCCATGTAAATTTCTTGAAGATCAATGGAATTCTATCTTGTGCAATCCTTTGATATTGGAATTTTATTTTCCAGTTGATATTTGATAACTACTCTGCCAATACTCATTCTGCCGATACTTCTCCTGCTTCCTCCTTCTCGAAGAAAACACTAGTCAATGATAACTTCATCGAAGGTTCTTCAAGACAACATTTGTCGCAAGATTTGCAAGAATTGCGCCAACAACTCCAATCCACGAAGAAACAAACTCTTGCGATGATGGAACGATCTCGACAAGCATCCGAGAGAGAGAATATTGCTCTTCAACAGGCAAAAGAAGCCATTGCTGCAAAGGATGCTGCTGTTGCTGAGGCTACCGAAGCTTCCTCTCGAGAAAATTATATGCTTCAGCTAATGACTGACGCCAGCCTGGACATGACAGGTATGTTTCCTGTTCATAACCATCCTGGAAGTTATTTTTGCTATTTTTCCTTCCTTGTCAATTTATTTGCTGTACCAGGCTCCTTTTTGGATACTGCTGCCGAAGATCAACGTGTTGAAGCTCGAGCCAATGTTCTGCTCAGACTGGCTGCACAACATGGTTCTAACTTTTGGGTTACTCCTGAGCGTACCCGTCAAATTGTCAGATTCCAAGATCGCGCGGCTCAGGTCCGTGACTTCCTTGACTTCTGTACGAAGACTTTATTTTTAGTTTATGGAACCATGTTCCCTCGCAACAAGATGCCAGAAACTCTTCCTGCATTAATGGAAAAATTTCGAGATGCTCCTCGAATCCATGGCTTTGTGCGGGCTCAACTCTCTGCTGGCGCAAGATTTGCTATGATGATGATAAAGATTTGCTATCCAAAATTGCCCATGAATCAAATTGTTCCCACGTGCTTGGCTAAAATGTCGAAGAAAAAGAGAAACATGGGCAAGATTGATGATCTGGTGACTCCTGTAGCCGAAGATATGATGGATGAACTTCTTCAGATGGACGCTGAGTTCTTTGTGAAGGGTAGCTATGCCGAGCATAGTACTCGTCCTTCCAATGAACGAATAACCATAGACCATGTGCTAGGTATCCATTGAGGGTTTTTTCCTTTTTCTTGCTGTAGTTTCACCATTGATACATCTTTGTGAACATGATCTATATTGTAAAGCTGTCAACTCTGTAAGTATGTATTGTTTCTTTTTTTTGATCGTCGAGCCCCCGAGCCTTTGGCTGGAGCTTATACTATTTTGTTATCCCGAAGATTTTTCTCTTATTGCGAGAAGGTATATATATTTCGCTATCAATGGGCACGAGCCCCCGAATGTCTTGGTGGTGACGTTCTATATTTTTGTTGCGAGGTTTTCAGACCAAAGCAATAAAATTTTGACGAGTACACTATATTTATAGTTGTTAGCTTCCGATGTTCTATTTGGCGAGGTATTCTTGTACCAAGGCGAAATATTTCGGTAAGTCTAGTTTATCTATATTGTATATATTTTGTAACTTGAAGGCATTGAGCCCCCGAGCATGTCGAAGAATAAGAAGTATACCTCCACTATCTTTATTATATTGCAGCACCGCGAGCCCGCCTCATTAAAAACCTTTCCGGCCCCACTCGGTGCCCCGAAAAGGAAAAGAGTGCGTCTGAAAACTCGCGGGCGTTTCAGTACACTGTATTTTTACAGAGGAGGACTATATTTCGACTCTAAGCGTAGAACCGCCTGAGCTGTGCCACGTTCCAGGGGTTTTTCTCGGGAACCCCTGTCTTCTTGTCTTTTATCCTGTACGCCCCTCCTTCGATTACTTCCGTAATGACGTAAGGGCCAAGCCATGGCGACTCGAGTTTTTCAGTACGCTCTTGATTGAGTCGCAAAACTAGGTCTCCAACTTGAAAGGATCTTGGTCGCAAACGTCGACTGTGGTAGTTTTTCAGGTCCTGCTGATATTTAGTTACTCTTGACAATACTTCGTCTCGAGCTTCGTCGAGTGCGTCGACGTCGTCTTCCAATGCTTTCCTGGAAACTTCTTCGTTGTACTCTGTGACTCTGGGGGAGTCGTGCTCTATTTCTATCGGCGATCGCCTCTGCTCCGTGGACTAGGAAGAACGGGGTCTCCTGTGTTGCTGTATTTGGTGTTGTTCGGATGCTCCATAACACACTTGGTAACTCTTCTGGCCAGGTATGTCGAGCTTTTTCCAGTGGTCCTAACAACCGTTTCTTGATGCCATTGCAGATGATACCATTGGCTTTCTCGACTTGACCATTGGTTTGAGGATGTGCAACTGACGCGAAGTGCAATTTGATGCCTACCTCTGCACAGTACGCCTTGAACTCCTTTGACGTAAAGTTGCTGCCATTGTCTGTGACGATGCTGTGAGGTACTCCAAATCGAAAAACGATGCCCTTCACGAACTTTATTGCCGATGCTGCATCTGGTGAATTTATCGGCTTTGCTTCTATCCACTTGGTGAATTTGTCAACAGCAACCAACATGTACTCGTATCCTCCTGGCGAAGCTTTGTGTAATTTTTCCACCATATCGAGACCCCATTGAGCAAAAGGCCAAGATAAGGGTATTGGCATTAATTCTGCTGCCGGAGAGTGAGGTTTTGCGGCAAATCTCTGACATGCGTCACAAGTTCGCACTATTTCCTTCGCGTCCTCAATCGCTGTCAACCAGTAGAATCCTGCTCGAAAAACCTTGGTTGCAATAGCTCGACTGCTTGCGTGATGACCACATACTCCTTCGTGTACGTCTTTCAGAATTATCCTTCCTTCTTCGGGTGTAACGCACCTTTGTAACACACCCGAGATACTTCGCTTGTACAACTCCCCTTTGACCACCGTGAAAGCTTTGGATCGCCTAATAACTCGCCTTGCTTCAACTGGATCGTCGGGTATTGTTTTTCTTAGGATGTATGATATGTACGCCTGCATCCATGGGATTTGCACCATCAATACTAGATCCTGTTCCTCTTCTTCTTCTTCCAATGCTTCTTTTGCAGCCCCCGAGGGTTTCTCGCTCTTCTCCTTCTTTGTTAATTTGTTCGGCTTCGTGGATCTTTCTGTTATCTCTTCCCAGAACACACCTGGGGGAATTGCGAGGCACTGCGACCCGATGTTTGCAAGAACATCGGCTTCATCATTGCTCAATCTGCTGATATGGTTTACCTCGCATCCATCAAATAGTTTCTCCAGCTCATTATACATCTCTTTGTACGCCACCATGCTATCATTGACCGCATCACATTGGTTCACGACTTGCTGAGCTACCAATTGTGAATCGCCAAATATTTTTAGTCGAGTTGCGCCGCAGGCTTTCGCCATCTTCATCCCATGTATAAGGGCTTCATATTCTGCCTCATTATTAGATGCGTTTGGGAACGTCATCCGCAGGACGTACACTAGTAGGAAAACCCTTATAGGCAGAGCTTAGTTCTGTGGCGCACCACTGAAAATGCGCCACAGAATGTTATTTTGTGGCGCACCATGCTAGGTGCGCCACAGAAATAGCTTAATTTTGTGGCGCACTGCTGAACATTGCGCCATAGAAATTGTATGGGGCCCACATCCTGCCACCACCAATTATTAGTGTAGGTATTTCTGTGGCGCACATGGCATGCTGCGCCACAGAAATAACTCTTTCTGTGGCGCACGTGCTTCGGTGCGCCACAGAAGTAGTTGATTCTGTGGCGCACTTGCTCGGGTGCGCCACATAATTAAGGTAACTTATATCATCTCGCCCGTGCCCTCCCCCGCCTGTTCACCTCTCCCCTCTCCCCTCTCCTCCGATCCGCCGCGCGCCACCATGGTCGTCGCCATCGCCGTCACCGCCGCCTTCCTCCGCGAGGGCCGCATGCCGCCACGGTTCTCCCATCCCCGCCACCTGCAGCACAAGCTGCCGCTACGGCGAGGAGGGGCCGCCGCGAGGAGGGGCCGCCATCGCGTGAAGGTGGAGGAGCCGCCGCGTCCTCCTCCTCCTCCACCGCTGCCGTCGTCGTCAACCTCCTCCTCCACCCCTGTCGTCGGTGAACTCTCTCCCCTCCCCTCCCTCTTCCTCTCCCGCGCGAGCACAAAGTGCTCGACGAAATGCTCGTGCTTCTAGGTTGTGCTGATGATGCTCTGGATGCATTGCTGTTGCTCTGGATGCATTGATGTTGTTGCTCTGGATGCATTGCTGCTAGTTTCTTTGATTCAGTGATGCTGCTCATGTGCAGTATCTGAATAAATTACTTTGTTGCCTGCATATGGATAGTTTCATTTGGAGTGACATGCTATATTGGCTCTATATATATCTGCTCCAAAGGTTCCATTTGGAGCCTGGATTGCTAGTGGTTAGTATATTGTTATGCTGCTAATAAAAAGGTGTTGGTTATTGTCAACTTATATCACTTGCTATGCCTGTGTGGCTTACATGATCATATGTACCTGTTGTTTGTGGAGGTTTACTGCCACTTGTTATTGATGAACCATGTGATGGTAATGATTCAATTTAATTCAATGATGTTAATTTGATTTCCATCCTTTGTTGGAAATAAATCCATGTCTGAACCTGTACAAGGTAATGAAGACTTGCTCACTTGGTATTGCTTGCTAGTTGGACATTTGGTTGGTTTTGATGCTACTGGTTCATTTAAATGCATGAAATGCTACTATGGTATGCTACTGTGGTATCCTTGTGAAGAAAATGATGGATTCTTGTGAGCTTATGGTATGCTACTATGCTACTGTGGTATCCTTGTGAAGATTTACTTGATGGATTCTTGTGAGCTTATGGTATGCTACTATGCTTATAATGCTCTGATTAGTGGGGATGCTTACTGGATCATGTGCATATAGTTCCCTAAAAAGAAAGAATGCTCCCTGGCCAGATGCTTGATGTCTTGGCTCAGCCAATGATGCAAAGGCTGAGGCAAAAACTTGGATAAGAACAGATACTAAAATGTGTGATTTAAATGGAATGCTTATGATGGTATACTAAAATAGAGATATTCACATTAGGGAATCATGTAAATGAATGCCACTGTGGTATCCTTTTCTTGTTGGCTTTGATGAAAATAGAGATATCCACAGTAGGGGATCATGTAAATGAATGCCACTGTGGTATCCTTTGAAGAAAAAGGACTGTTTCTGATGGTTTTAAAAGGCTAGGTGGTGCTAGGTGATTCAGTTGGCTACCAAGACTTGTCTCATCTGGTTAGCTGGGATATGCTATGTGTTGTTGCTTGTTTAGGCATATCTATCACTTACTGGATTTACTGGTTCTTGATTGGCCTCTCTTTTGCCAGCATCACTTGGTCTATATACCAAGTGATGAATAATCCCTTTGGAGCATCTGCTCCATGCATGCTATGTGTGTTTGAGCATCTTGACTTATGTCACCATGGTTGCTGGTTTGTTGGTGTTTTTGTACTTGCCGATGATTAGATGGTTGGTCGATCACTCGTACACTCGGGGGTGGAGCAAGTGAGCCTGGTGTGATGGCACAAATATCAATATTTTGTGCATCCTACCTGGCCTCACTTACTCCATCCCTGGATGTTAATATTTGTTTCGACCAACAAAGTATGAGGCATTCCATTTAGTTCATACTAGCTACTTCTTAATTGCATTGGCCTTTCTTCCATTTTAGTGCCGATGATTAAATTGTTTGGTCACTTGTACACTCTGGGGTGGGGCCAGTGAGCCTGGTGCGATGGCACAAATATCAATCTCTTGTGCATCCTACCTGGCCTCACTGACCCCATCCCGGAATGTTAATATTTCTTTCGACCAACAAAGTATGAGGCATATGATATCTAGTTGAGATACCACTTGGCTCTTTCTTCCATTTTAGTGCCGATGATTAGAATGTTTGGTCACCTATACGCCGCAATATACTTTGTAGACGGGCCCCCCTTTCCCCGGCCGCCGTTCCGTGAACGAGTCTTTGATGAGACAACAACGCTGACCTGCCTCTCCGGTGCATCACCACTTTTCTTCTCTCGCCGTCCAGTACGTGAACGAGTCCTTAATGCAAAGACGGTGTCAGCCTCCCTAGCATCATGCCGACCCCTGTTGCCGTGCTTCAGGCCGTGTCTCAGGCGCCCTGCACTCTTCGCCTTTTTGCCCGGTGAACGAATAGACTAATCGTTGGAATAAGGAAGCCGATGACGGCCGATCGCAATTTAATCTTGCGACCGGCCGTCATCGGTTTCCTTATTCGAACGATCAGTCTATTGGTTCACCGGGGAAGAAGGCGAACAGTGCAGGGCGCGGGACACACGGCCCGGCGCTGCGCAACACGGCCCGGCATAATGCTGGGCAGGCCGGCACGGTCTTTGCATCAAGGACTCGTTCACTGGACGGCGAGGGACTGCCGTGGTTCTGCGCCGGAGAGGCAGATCGGCGTCGTTGTGTCGTCAAGCACCCGTTCACGGAACGGCGGGGAAAGGGGGCCCTTCTGCAAAGTATCTTTGCGGTGTATACTGCAACTATGGTTTCTGACCATAGTATTTATGTTGACCAACAATGTATGAGGCACTTATTCCATTTTGTCATTCCATTTGCTTTGAGATTTTCAAAATGCCGATGATTAAAATGTTTGGTCACCGTACACTCGGGGGCGGCGTAAGTGAGCCTGGTAAGATAGCACAAATATCAATCTCTTGTGCATCGGACTTGGTCTCACTTACACCGTCCCTGAATGTTAACATTTGTGTTGACCAACAATGTATGAGGCATTTATTCCATTTCTCTTGTGCATCGGACTTGTTGGTCTCACTTTCTTCCATTTTCATCATAGTAGGAACTGGATGAAGGACCCCGATGCAAGCGAGCCTGGTGGGTAGAGATGAGGGAGCAAAGGAGGAACCGGATGAAGACTACTTTGTATCTCGAAATTGTGAATTTTGTATGAATTAAGAGTTGTATGCAAAACATTTGACACTTAATTGCCACTATATATGTATCTCGATCGGGCTCTAAGTAATGTGATGATAATGTCTATGTTATATCTGTGCAATGTACATGATATTTATATTATATCTGAATGTTGCTGTATATAACCTGTATCTCTGTATATTGCTGTGTATAAACTGCATGTGTATAGCAGGCAGCATAAAATCGAGTATAATACAAGCAATTTCTGTGGCGCACTGAAAACCAATTCTGTGGCGCACGCTTTTCTGTGGCGCACCTAGGAACACGTGCGCCACAGAAACCTTAATTCTGTGGCGCATGGGAAGGTGCGCCACAGAAACCTTATTTTTGTGGCGACGTTTCTGTGGCGCACCTACCATGCGCCACAGAATCCATTTTTGGTGCGCCACTGATGAGGCTTTTCCTACTAGTGGTACTTCAATTTGTTGCCTTCAGGTGATATGAGTATTACCCCTGCTCCAGCTCCTTCTAACCTTTTGGACCCGTCGAAGTTCATAGTCCAGGTTCTCGATAAATCCGGAGGTCCTGTGTTTTGCAACTCCATCCACTCTGCGATGAAGTCTGGCAGAATTTGTGATTTTATTGCCTTTCTTTTTACATACGTGATGTCCCGAGGAGAAAGTTCTATTCCCCAAAGGGAGACACGGCCTGTAGCTTCTGGATTATTGAGTATGTTGGATAAAGGCGCCTCATTGACCACTATTATCGGATGCGCCGAAAAATAGTGGCGCAATTTTCTTGCGGTTGTGAATACTCCATATGCTAGCTTTTGGTACTGCGGGTACCTCTGTTTTGAAGGCGATAATACTTCGCTGATGAAATATACTGGCCTCTGCACTCCATGGAGTTTTCATTCTTCTTCTCTTTCGACAACTAGCGCCGTGCTGACCACCTGAGATGTAGCCGCAATATATAACAGGAGCGGTTCTTTCTCTTTTGGTGCTACTAGAATTGGTGGTGTCGAAATTTTCCGTTTGAGATCCTCGAAGGCCCTATCTGCATCTTCGTTCCACTGGAACTTCTCTCCTTGTTTGATTAAGGCGTAGAATGGTAGCGCCTTTTCTCCCAGCCTGGCGACGAATCTGCTTAAAGCTGCGACTCGCCCAGTTAGCTGCTGTATTTCCTTCAACTTTGTTGGCTTCCTCATTGTTACGATAGCTTGGAGTTTTTCGGGATTTACTTCAATCCCTCTCGCTGAAACTAGGAACCCGAGAAGTTCTCCTGCAGGGACGCCGAAAGAACATTTCGTCGGATTCAACTTGAGACAAAATTTGTCGAGGTTGTCGAAAGTTTCCTTCAAGTCCTCAATTAATGTTGCCCCCTTCTTTGATGTGATGACGACGTCGTCGATGTACACTTGTACATTTTTCCCAATCTGTGTTGCTAGGCACTTCTGCATCATCCGTTGATATGTTGCTCCCGCGTTTTTCAACCCGAAGGGCATTGTTTTGTAACAAAATACGCCATACGGTGTGATGAACGCTGTTTTGGCTTCGTCGTCTTCTTTTAATCTAATCTGGTTGTAACCAGAATATGCGTCCAAGAAGGAAAGACGTTCACATCCTGCCGTGGAGTCGATAATCTGATCGATCCTTGGGAGGGGAAAGTGATCCTTTGGACAATGTTTATTGAGGCACGTAAAGTCGACACACATGCGAAGGACTTTCGTGTTTTTCTTCGGCACCATCACTGGGTTAGCTACCCAAGTGGCCTCAGTAGATATCTCTTTGATGAAACCAGCTTCTCTAAGTCGATCAATTTCTGACAGCATGGCTTTGCGGTTTGGTTCCGAAAAACGCCACAAAGGTTGCTTGATTGGTCGCGCAATAGGATCCAAGTTTAGGTGGTGCTCGGCAAGTTCCCTGGGTACTCCTGGCATGTCAGCTGGACACCATGCGAAGATTTTCCAGTGCTCACGGAGGAACTCGACGAGCGCGCTTTCCTATGCGAGGTCCATGTTTGTCGCGATGGATGTCGTTTTCTTCGGATCGGTTGGGTGGATCTGTACTTCCTTAGAATCTTTAGCGGTGTTGAAAGTTGATTCTTTGTTGGGCCTTCCTACGTCTGGCAGCACATCATAATCAGTCATGAGCCTTGACGCTGCGCACTCTGCCTGCATCCCGAAGGTTTCTGATAGTCGATGAAAATCTTTGTCGCATTTATCGGCCAGCGCGAAGCTCCCTTTGACTGTGATTGGTCCCTTAGGTCCAGGTAACCACCAAAGTAACTACGTGTAATGTGGTACTGCCATAAATCTGGCGTACGCTGGTCGCCCCAACAAAGCGTGATACTGCGACGGGAAATCCACAACTTCGAATTCCAACCTTTCTATCCTGTAGTTTTCTCGGGTCCCAAACTGAACGTCAAGATTGATCCTCCCCAGTGGGTAACTTGGCTTCTCTGGTGTGATGCCGTGGAAACGTGTGTCGGTTGGTTTCAAATTTGCGAGGGAAATATTCATCTTCCTTAGCGTATCTGCGTACATAAGGTTTAAACTGCTGCCGCCATCTATGAATACTCGAGATACATCGAATCCCGCAATTACTGCTGGTAAGATCAGTGCTGACTGCCCTGGTCGAGGAACTTGCTGTGGATGATCAGCTATTGTGAAGCCAATATCTTGCCCTGACCAGTTAAGGTACTCGACTGTTGGTGGTGGCATCTTCTCTGCCATAAACACCTGTCGCGAGATTACTTTCTGAGCTCTATTGGATGGCCTGCCTTTCTGAATCATCGAGACCGCTCCGTTAGAGTTAGGATCGACGTAGGGCGGTGGAGCAGGTGTTGCCGCTATTCTGAGCTGATGTCGATTTTCATCTGTAACCGCGGGAGGAGGTGGCAAGTGAATCTCACTCCTGGGTCCTTGAGGATTTCTGTGTGCTGCCTGAGCATTTGCATGTCCTGCCCATCTTAACATTGCCTGGAAATTTCGGCAATCTTTTTGCAAGTGTTCTGACTGTCTTTTTCCATTGCTATCGAGAAAGAAATGCATCTGACACGGCCCGTTCATCATCTCTTCGGGAGACACAAAAGGTGTCTGGAACCTTGGCCCGCTATTTTGCCTGTTATCTCTATTGTCGCCTTGCTGTGCATTACTTCTCTGGTAGTCATCTCTACTGTTTCCTCCATTGTTTCCCCGAAAGCCAGCCGATATTTGGCCAGGTGCATCGTAACTTGAAAATTGACGGGGAAATCGGCGTCTATTTTGAAAATTTCGACTGCGATCTTCCTCTGGGGACCTATGTCGTTTGTTATGTACCGCATCTTCACCATCTGCCCATCTGTTTGCTATCTCCATTAAAGCTGATACTGTTCTTGGGTTTGTCCTCCCCAAGTCCTCCACGAAATCTCCTCGTCGAACTCCTGCAACAAATGCATCTATTGCTCTTTCGTCAGATATATTTTCTGCCGAGTTTTTGATGATGTTCCACCTTTGGATGTACTTCCTCATTGATTCATCATGCTTTTGTCGACATGACCTCAACTCCTCTAGTGTCGCAGGTTTCTTGCAGGTTGACCGGAAATTCTTGATAAACACGTCCTCAAAACTTTCCCAGCTGTCGATGGAACCTGGGGGAAGCTTTTTTATCCATGATCTGGCTGCTCCGCTCAGATGTATCTGGATGCTCTGCATGGCTGTCGCTCTGGTCCCGCCTATCAATTTTACTGTCTTGAGGTAATCGACTAGCCAATCCTCGGGGTCTTGCAGGCCATCAAATTTCTTGAAACTATTGGGTAGCTTGAATCCTGATGGAACTCGAGTTTTTCGGACCCATCGTGTGAAACATGGAAGTCCACACAGGTCCTCTTCAGCAAGTTCTGGTGAATGCCGACGTTCCCTTCTTTGTTGTCACGCTCTATCAACTCTGGCCTGAGTTGTTGTGTCTCTGACTCCACTTGCTCTTGGTGGATCTTGCACTGCTGCGGTAGGTCTCGGACTATTTTTCCTTGCAGTTCCTTCGGGAGGTGTAGCTGTGAACGCTGCTCCCATGGCTCCACATCCTGCCACGGCCATGTTGTACAACGCTTCTCTTGGATCTCCGGAAGGTGGCATGGACGCTAAGATGAAAGCTTGTGTCGCCATGTATCCTGCTTCCGGTGTTTTTGGGATAATATTCCCCCTCGTGTCGATTGACATAAAGGACATGTCGAGGTTTTGGATTAGAGTCTCTCTTTCAGCTTCCGGTATATTTTGCAGCCGCGATCTTGCTCTCCTCCGAGCTTCTCTGTGACTATCTCCCGAAGTTTCTGAGTGTCGACTTAATTCCGCTCGTCGCCTGCTTGATGCGGAAGCTGCCTCCCTTCTTCTGTTCAAAACAGCTGTCTGTTTTTCCAATTCTCTTCCAGCTCGGGCGAGTCTATATTGATAAGCTTGTAGTTCTTCGACCGTAGCAGTTGTCTCCATTGGTTCAGAGCCATCCAAAGCTTTCGCAGCTCTATCCCAGGCTGCTTGTGGAAGTTGAACTCTGACACGTGGTGTGGGCCCGACATATTTAGTGCCCAAACCTCTCCTTAGATCTGAGGGATCGACATTGGGGTTTCCCAAATCATCGAAAGCCTCTGATGTTTCCTCTTGATCGCGACTTGCTTCTCCAATGGCATAAACTTGGTGATATTTTGGAGTTTTCACTTTGCTTGGTTTGGTGACACCATCATAGAGATTGGTGAAGACCTTCCCAATAGAGATGGATTTGTCGATGAAGTCGAAGCTGTCGGTGTCACTTGAATCATCGCTTATATAGGAGTCCGCAGATGACTCGAAGGACATGTCGCTGAAGATCTTGGCGAGTTTTTCGCTTGCTCTGCTGCCGATGAAGCGTGGCGACGAAATCTCCTTGTCGTTTGACTCGATGGATGATACTGAGTTTGAGAAATCAGGACCAACCGTCGATAATCCCGATGAGATCGGAACTTCGAGACGATACGCTCCTTCTTTCTCGACGCGGAAGTGCAACTTTCCAAACGTCATCTTCATGGGCTCCTCCAGATACGCATATGCATCCAAACGGGAGGGCGGGTGAGGAATAAAATCAACGAGACCAGTTTCGATCTGTTTACCTCTCTCCATGATGTTGCTTGCTACTGATGAAGTCGACGATCTTGAACGTGCCATCGAGATCAGCTCCTTGTCGCCTCTAGACCCCACAGACGGCGCCAATTGACAAGGTATTAACTTGTCAATGCCTACGGATTGTAGACTAGGGTTTAGTTGGATGTAGAGGGCAAGTAGATCTCGAAGGTTTCAGCCGAAAAGTACTCGACGAATAAAAATAAGGTTGTGTTGACAGTAGATTCGATGCTTTCTTTGTCCCTCGACTTCCCCTTATATAGGAGGCGGAGCCGAGGGATTCGTATTGTACAAGTTACAGAGTCCGAGAAGGTTTCTAACTCCTCCCGCAAGATTACAAATAATGCTTCCTATTACAACTCTAACTTTCCTTAACAATATCTTGGGCTTCCGAATCTTCTTATTCTTCGGGTAGTGGGCCTTCAGTAAACCCCGGGTACTATCTTCGGCAGGCCCATTGGGGATGCCTGTGTCACCTGCCGCCGCCGCAGTCTCCGTCGCATCCGCGCCGGGCCCCTCGACGGTCTCCCTTGGCGCGCCCAACTTGGCCGTCTCGCAGCCCCTAGAGGCTGCGTCATTGCTGCCTCTCGCCGTGGCGTCGGTGCCACCGTCCCCGGCTGCTGCCGTCGCTCCCCCCTACGGTGGGGTGGCGCCCAATGCGGCCATGCCCTACGGGGCTCCATCCGCCGCCATGCCCTACGGTGCAGTCCCCCTTGCCACTGCCGTGGCCGCGGCCCCTGCCGCCGCCATCGCCGCCCCTTCGGGCCCGTTCCACTTCGCTCACCTCATCACCATCCGCTTGACTCCGGATAATTACCTGTTTTGGCGTGCCAAGGTGATGCCGCTGCTCCGCAGCCATTACATGCTTGGATACGTTGACGGTTCTCTTCCGTGTCCTCCACAGGCGATCGAGATGGTTCAAGGCCCTGCGATCAATCCCGAGCACCGCGCCTGGATTCAGCAAGACCAGGCGATCCTCTCCGCCTTCCAGTCGCCCCTCGGTGAAGGGGTCGCTGGCCTCGTGCTCTTCGCCACCACCGCCAAGGAAGTATGGGACATCCTGGAGCGGGCGTTCGCCTCGGTCTCTACATCCCACTCCATGGCTATCCGTCGCGAGCTTGGCGAGATCAAGAAGCTGGACTCCTCCGCCTCAACCTTCTACAACAAGATCAAGGTGCTCGCGGATACCCTTCAGTCCATGGGGAAACCATTGAGCGACGAGGAGTTTGCCGCCTTCATCCTTCAGGGGCTTTACCAGGAGTATGACATGTTGGCTGAGGCTGTTCACGGTGCTACAACACCGATGACCCCCCACGAGTTGTACTCCCACCTCATGAGCTCTGAGCAGCGCATCGAGGCACGTCGTGCCCACACCACCATCACCGACTCTGCTGTCGCGGCCTACTGGGCCACTCGTGGTGGCTCGCACCCGCCTGTGCCCCCCGGTGCCCCGCGCCCTCAGGCGCCTCCGTCAGCCCCGCCCCCCCAGACACCTGCACCTTCTACTCTGCCGTCGGGTGCCCCGGGCACCGGTGGTCGCGGTTCACGGGTCTATCAGCTGTGTGGCTGTGAAGGCCACCTTGCTTCCAAGTGCCACCGGCGCTTTCCGCAGAGCTTCCTGGGGATCGGCAACAACGGCCAGGGGAACGAGTGCCAAGCTCAGATGGCTGACTACGGCCCTCCTCCTGTCGCTCCACCTGCAGCCCATGTCGCTGCTAAGGGGAAGGAGCAGGGGTCTACGCCATCATACCCTGTTGATCCCGCCTGGTACATGGACACTGGCGCCACGGATCACCTGACGAGTGAGCTCAGCAAGCTCACCGCCCACCAGCCCTACTATGGGCACGACAAGGTTCACACCGCCAATGGTGCAGGTATGCCCATCTCTCATATTGGCCAAGCATCTCTCATCACTAGTCATCCTAATAGTCAGCTCCATCTTCGTAATGTTCAACGGGTTCCTTCGGTGACTCGTAATCTTTTGTCTGTTCCTAAGCTTAATCTAGATAATAATGTCATATGTGAATTTCACCCATTTGATCTTTTTATTAAGGACCGAGCTACCCATTGACATTCTGCTTAGTGGTCGACTAAGTCAAGGGTTGTACCGTCTGGAGGATCCATCACATTCTCGAGTCTTCAGCGGTGTTCGTGTATCGTCATCACAGTGGCACTCTCGCCTTGGTCATCTTGCCACTCCTATAGTACGTCATGTACTCCACCGTCATGAGCTGCCATTAGATTCTAGTAATAAGGAGATAGTTGTGTGTGATGCCTGTCAGCAAGGCAAGAGTCATCAGCTCCCATTTGTTTCATCTACTAGAGAAGTTAAGAGTCCTCTCGAGCTTGTTTTTTCTGATGTTTGGGGTCCTGCACAAACCTCTGTCAGTGGTCACAACTGTTATGTTAGTTTTATTGATGCTTATAGTTGATTTACCTGGCTTTATCTTATTAAACGTAAGTCTGATGTGTTTGATGTCTTTGTTCAGTTTCAACTTCATGTCGAACGTCTTCTCAACCATAAGATTATCCATGTTCAATCGGATTGGGGGGGGGGGGGGGGGCGAATACCGCAACCTCAACACCTTCTTTAATAAGCTTGGGATCTCTCATCGTTTGTCATGCCCACATACACATCGTCAAAATGGCGCCGTAGCGCAAGCACCGACATATAGTTGAGACCGGTCTAACTCTTCCTTCTCACGCTTCTCTACCTTTTCGATTTTGAATTGATGCCTTTGCCACCGCATGTTTTCTTATTAATAGGCTTCCTACACGTGTCATTAATATGAAAACTCCTATTGAGCTTCTCTTGCATGAAACTCCTGATTATACCTTTTTCAAGGTCTTCAGGTGTGCGTGTTGGCCTCATCTTCGACCATACAATAGTCGCAAACTTGAGTTTCGGTCTAAAAAATGTGTCTTCCTTGGGTATAGTGCTCTTCACAAAGGCTGCAAGTGCCTTCATGTGCCAACTAATCGTTTTTACATATCTCTTAATGCTGTCTTTGATGAGAATAATTTTTCTTTTTCAGCCATGCCACATACACCTACCACTGACATATCCATGCATTCATCTCCTTTTTCGCTTGGTCAATTTGAAGATGTTGCATATTCTCCCCTATTGTTGTCTAACCATGGTGCAGGAACTGGTCGTGGTGCTCGTCTGGAGGAGCTCCCGGATGCTGCGCCAGCTCACGCCGGGCCCCACGTGGTTGGCACCGACGTCGATCATGCGGCATGCAGCGCACCTGCTCCCCTGTCCGCCCCCACGTGATGGACTGTGGACTCTATGTAATGCATTGTATTCATGGATATGTGCGTTTGATGTATTTGTGGTGTTCCCGTAGTGATTGGTGATGATATGTTGAAGATTATATGTTGTATATGCTCTATTTTCAATTGTTATTTTTGAAATGCAGGGAATATGCAAAAAAAAAACAGCAAAAAATTGAAAAAAACAGGGCCCTTTGCCGTGTGTATGCACACGGCAAAGGACTTTTGGTCACTTTGCCTTGTGCACACACACGGCAAAGGGGCCACGTGGCGCTCACATGTGCTGCTGGCATGCTGCTGGGAGCGGTGGAGGAGTCTTTGCCGTGCGGGCTGGGGTGTGGCCGCACGGCAAAGGGACTGCCTCACGGCACAGTCGCGCCGCACGGCAAAGGGGACGCCGCACGGTAAAGAACTCGCACACGGCAAAGGTCACCACGCACGGCACAGCGCACAGCAAAGCTTCTGCCGCACGGCAACGTCGCAGATGCACGGCAAAGGCCTTTGCCGTGCGAAATGGCCATGCGCACGGCAACGTTCGCGTTGCCGTCGGAGCCTTTGCCGGGCAGACTTTGCCGTGCATATGGGCGTCTTTGCCGTGCGAACTGTCGCACGGCAAAGAAGAGTTTTCCCGTAGTGAATATATCTTATGATGAGTCTACTAATATTAGTTTGGTATTAAGTATGTGCATATTCTTCGTCAAACTTTCAGAACATTGACTATTTATTTGAGTTTAAATGCCACCTTCTTTGGGACGGAGCGAGTATCGAACCATGGCATGTCTCATGAAACATTTCTACATGGCCCAGACCATTCAGCTAAAACAAACATTTTTTTTAAAGCACATCAGGTGCTCGTGTCTTCGCATTATCACGACGGTGCGTAGAACATGTTCATTGTGAACCACCAAACAATGAACCATCACTTTATTCGAGAGGACGCAAAACATGTGCCATATTTTTACAAAAGGGGAGCAGCAGAAATTTACAAGAGAAAGCTAAGACACACTGCGCATAGTTTGCTTAGTACACCAAACACTCCCGCCACATAAAACCCTAGGCCTACTATCGCACTAGGTTCTCACTCCCTTATCTCTCGCTCGCCCCCAAATCTTGAACTCATCGTAGATACACGATCTATCTGTTGAGTCACATTACAGATGTCTGTTACATTACCAAACACACAAGCATCTAGCTTCCAGATGAGCCATGTTGTTAAGATCATTAATTAACGTGTCAAATCTCCTGCGGTTACTTCTCCGAACTCTTGCGCTGCTGTGTGACCACCATGACTCCAGGCAGCCGCTTCCTTGTGGCTCATCCAACTGCACCTCCGCCTTCCTCAAGCAGCCAAACCACACCTGTTTCGCATAACTGCATTGATATGGTCCACTTCATCGATCCTCCTCATGTAAGCATATGGCGCACACATTGGTCTAAGACAATTGCAATGCCTTCAATCCGCCGTCCAGAGCCTATACTGAATCGCCAGCCATGCAAAAATTAAATAGCACTTACTATACTGCCTGCCTGTTAAGCAAACAAGGAGACAAGCAACCCTCTTTAACAAAGCCATGGATCTGCACGATCGCATGTCTTTGAAGCCACAACTGGGGTTTGACAGAGATCGCAACGTGCATCATGAGAATATTTTTTGGCAATGCAACAGACAAACTCCGGTGCTCCGTCACTCTCTCCCCTTTCGCAGGAAGATGTCCGATGGATGCCTGGCACGCACATATATCACATCACCAACCAAAACCACCACCGCCGCATCACCAAAAAGCGATACTCCAGAACGAGCAGACTGATGGATCCATCACCTGGCTTCAGCGACATCTATCACGTCAAAAATTATGCGCAGCGAAACGAACGGAACGATGTAGCGAGATGGTAAGTAGTGGAGTCGATTGAAGCCGTGATCCCCATGCTCTTAGTATTTGACCTCGTAGATGTGATGGCGATGAAGGAATCTGTTCGGTGTGATCATTATTCTCTGTGTGTAGTGTTGCCCATCGAGCCGCCGCGCGCATAGCTGAATATAATCGGCGTGAGAGCGACGCTCCTTGAATTCTCAAAGATAGTGCAATAAGATCGGCCGGCTCCTTTCGATGGACGCGGCAATCCATCCATCGATTTCTCAAGTATTTTCTTGGGTAGCCACCCTGGGCAGTGCAGCATCATGTTTCCAATCGAATTGTTTAGCACTTATCCTCCTTTTCTGCCATGTAGGCTTGTCTAGCATTCATATATTGATTGCAGCTGAAAAGACAGGGAGTTGTTGTATGCGGCTGCATTTTTTTTTTTTTTGATCGAGATGATACATAGGTTGGGATATATGAACACAACGACAGGCCTTGCTTAATTAGCTCGGAGACCTCTTCCCTCGTTCTCTCGTTCGTTTTTAATTGGATGGCACTACTTGATCCTCAACTATATGGCATGCTTAGAGATTATTTATTATTGATCTGTTCCTGTCAGGGTGTCATCCTATTCCCATTCCCCTGTGAAGTGACGCAGGAATCAAACAAAGTACCTTCAGTTAACTTCTGGATAGTCTCAAGAGCCGGACGAATCCACGGATTTGTGCAACGAATCCCGGTTGGTTATCCCTTCTTCCAGATGGGCAGGCCTAATAAACTTTCTTTCTGCTAAATATCAAATTATTTAATCATCAACAAAGTGATGCTAATCCGGCTGGAAAAAAATAATAAAGCGACGGTAATACTTCCACCCTATTGCGCTTTAGCTTTGTCAGGGCTATAAACATAGGCGCGCCATCACTAATAGAATAGAGTTGTTAAGCTTGTGTGCACGGCGCCAATCAAATGGATTTGTACGCATGTGTCAGCTGCAAAGTCCTTTTTTTATCAGTTCGGACTTTCAAGTAATTAGTCATGGTAATACTTCATGACTAAAATACTAAAATATATATCTGCGGACACCCTAATCCATGTTGTAGGCATATGAAGAAAAAAAATGCCCACAGGCCTAGAGGTAAAGCCGAGTGTCAGAAATAATACCACTGCATCCCTTTTTCTTAACACCATAAGATTGAAAATTTAAGTTCCTCTTAGAATTTGCAAGAACTATGGCTATCGATCGATGAGAGCGTATATATGATTATGTTTGTTTCCAGTCCAAATCCGTCTCATTTTCGATCTGAATCCGCAATCCGGTATATCCACATTCGAATTCAAAATCGATCAAAATCCACTCCGATCCGAATTCGAAAAAAATATGGTAAAAGATATGGTATGAGGAAAATCTCATCCGATCCTATCAATTTACACCCTACACTCATCGTACCTTCATGCAGATCACGTCACCAACCAAAACTAGCATTACCAAAATCGATAGAGCTGAGTGATGGATCCATCAGGTGGCTTCAGCAACATCTATCACGTCAAAACTGAACTACTGGAGCCAATCGAAGCCGTGATCCTCCTGTTGTTAGTATTTGACCTAGCCGTACGTAGGGGATGAAGGGAATGTGTTTGGTGTGATCATATTATTCTTTACAAGTGGCCGTCGAGCTGCCGCACGCGCATCGTCAGAATCGTCGTGATGTTGACGCTTCTTGGTTTGATTTGCCAGAAATCAGCATCAAGAGCGGCCGGCCGGTCCTTTCAGCTCAACGGACGCGACAATCCGCCCATGAATCATTTCTCAATTTTTATTTTCAGTACAGCATCATGTTGCGAATTGAATTATCAAGCGCTGATATCCTTCCTTTTTTTTTCTGCCGTCGACACAGTTAGATTTCATACTATATTGTATAGCTGAAGAAAAGAGAGCAGTTGTTCCAAACCGGATACCTTTTCTTTTTCCGTTTGAGAGGATTGGTTGAGATACAATAATCCTAGACGGAGGGAGTATATGTAGATTGTCAAAATTTAGATTTATTTACACACTAAATAGCATTTAGATATATTTAAATTTTAGCAAATCTTAGACAAGTTTGGTAAGACCGAGGGACTATCTAGTAAAGCTCTTCCGTGCCACCATAGTTAGGTAGCTAAAAGCAAGAAGCATGTATAGATCAGATATATCCTCTCTCTTTCTTTTCGTTTCTTACTCCTAGATCATCATTAGTCAACTATATATCTTGCTTAATTAGCTCGGAGACCTCTATCTCCTCATTCTCTTTTCGTTTCTTATTGAATGGCACTGCTCGACGATTCTCAACTAGATGTCATGCTAATCAGAAAATATAAAAAACAAACATGTCATGCTTAGAGATTATTAATCATTGTTCTGTTCCTGTAAGGGTGTCATCCTATTCCCATTCCCCTGTGAAGTGACGCGGGAATCAAACAAAGCACCTTCAGTTAACTTCTGGATAGTCTCAAGAGTCATACGGATCGATCCATGGATTGGTGCAACGAATCCCGGTTAGTTCCCCTTTCTTCCAGATGGGTAGGGCCTAATTAAGCCTCTTTCTGCTAAATGTCAAACTATTTAATCATCAACAAAGTGATGCTAGTCCGGTTGGAAAAATAATAAAGTGACGGTAACAATTCACACCTCCCTTGCGCTTTACCTTTGCCAGGGCCATAACCATTGGCGCGCCATCGCCAACAGAATGGAGTAGTTAAGCTAGTGCGCACCGCGCCGCGAGTGGCTTTGCATGCGTGATGTCAAAAGCTGGAGACAAGTACTCCACAAATTAACAACTTGTCGAAAATGGCGACAGATTTAGCGCGATCGTCAACACGACGACGACGCCAGGTCGTGCCATGCATGTACAGACGGTTGATTGGAGTCTTGAGTCGTTTGGATTAATTTTGCTGAAGATTATTTTGGCAATTAGATAGTGAGAAAAAAGAAACACCGGCTTACCCAATGAAGTATTGTTTGCCGTCCAAAGAATCAAGAAGGTCTTGATGCTCATGCTCTTGAGGTTAGGAATAGGGCTCTCCTGGATAAATGGCTGGCCAAGCTACTCACTAAGGGTGGGGTTTGGCAAATCATTCGGAGGAAAAAATATGTTGGCTCATGTGCAATATCTCAGTTTTATTGGAAATATAGAGATTCACACTTCTGGGAAGGCCTTATGGCGACGAAGAAGTATTTCTTTCCATATGATTTTTTCTCTATTAAGGATTAATCCGAGATAAGTTTTTTGGAGGATAAATAGTTAGAAAATACCACGCTCTGGAAACGATATCTAGCTTTGTACAATATTGTACGTCACAAAGGTGACACCTTAGCTAAGGTGTTGGAGTCTTCCACACGGAATGTGACAGAAGAGATCTTTTTGGGCCTCGGCTTGCCTATTGGAATGAATTACTACATTGGGTGTATTTCGTCCATTTGTCGCAAGGGCGGATGAGTTCCGCTGGAATCTAAATGAGAATGAAAAATTCTCTATGGATTCCATGTATAGGGGTTGATCCACCTATTAATCCGCTAATAAATATTAAGATGATTTAGAAGATGAAGATACCGCTGCAGATAAAGGTTTCGTGTTGTCGAGGGGTTAGACTCAGTAAGAACAACCTTGGAAAAAGAAACGGGCAGGGAGGTAAAGTGTGTCTTATATAATCAAGATGAGACAATAAAACGCTTATTCTTATAATGCTAGTTTGCAAGATCTATATAGTCAATCATCCAAATAGGTTGTACCTTATAACTGCCACGTAGTGTTGCCAATATTTTCGGCAATTGGCTAAATGTGTGGATAATATGTTTAAAATACTTATTAGAGTGGGAGTGCTTTCCATAATATGGTTGTTTTGGCTATGTAGAAATAACAAGATTTTTAACGATAAAATCACCGGTAGAAAACTAGCAATAGATGGGAAGCTATTCTGTGGCGCACCTGTTTTCCATGCGCCACTGAAATAATTCATGTGGCGCACCAGAGCGGGTGCGCCGCTGAAATAGCGTATTTTTGTGGCGCACCGTACTCACATGAGCCACATAAATATGGTGGGCCCCACCCCATACAGGTCCAACAATTGTCTTCACTATTTCTGTGGCGCACAGGACCACGTGCGCCACAGAAATAAGACATTTTGTGGTGGATCTTGCCTGGTGTGCCACATAAATAAGACTTTGTATGGCCCACATGGGCTGGTGCGCCACAGAAAATCCACATTTCTGTGGCGCACATGAGCTCCATGCGCCACAGAAAATCCTTATTTCTGTGGCGCACATGAGCTCCATGCGCCACAGAAGATTTTTTGGCTCTTCACGCAACTCCACCCCCCGGATCGCCTTTTTTGCCTTGTAAAATACAAAAGAAATAGATAGAAATTTCAAAATATAAAATCTTTTGAGGTGGCCATGTATTATATCCATCTAGTTTTATTGAGAATTAACAAACATGAATTTCTACTTTTTTCTAAAATTGCGTTGCAAAATCATCAAACTGGATTTCTGGTTGCATACGAACTCGAAAAAAAACCCATTATATATCAAAATGACCGGGAGAAAATTCTACATCTGAATTCACCGGTGTTTACCAGGTTATCCAATTTTTAGAATCATCAAATTCGAAAGTCAAGATTTTTTCCTGCCAAAATAGAAAATTTGAACAAAAAATTATGTGCCGCACCATATGACCATGCGCCACAGAATGTTTACTCTGAAATTTGAATTTTGTGGCGCTCTCTTCCTCTCCGTCCACTTCACTTTCCACTTCTCCTCTTCTCTTCCAATTCTCCTCTTCCCTCCTCTCGTCCTCCGATGACCTCCTCATCCGGCGATCTCCTCCGACGACGACCTCCTCCGGCGACCTCGACCTCCAACTCTGGTGACCTCCACCTCCTCCTCCGGCGACCTCCTCCTCCGGCGACCTCCTCCTCCGGCGATCTCCTCCAGTGACCTCCGACGACGACCTCGGCCTCCTCCTCCGGCAACCTCCACCTCCTCCTCCGGTGACCTCCTCCACCCACCACCTCCGGTAGACCTCCTCCTTGAAGGAGATATGCCCTAGAGGCAATAATAAAGTGGTTATTATTTATATCTTTATGTTTATGATAAATGTTTATATATCATGCTATAATTGTATTAACCGAAACATTAGTACATGTGTGATATGTAGACAAACAAAGAGTCCCTAGTATGCCTCTTAAACTAGCTTGTTGATTAATGGATGATTAGTTTCATAATCATGAACATTGGATGTTATTAATAACAAGGTTATATCATTGTATGAATGATGTAATGGACACACCCAATTAAGCGTAGCATAAGATCTCGTCATTAAGTTATTTGCTATAAGCTTTCGATACATAGTTACCTAGTCCTAATGACCATGAGATCATGTAAATCACTTATACCGGAAAGGTACTTTGATTACACCAAACGCCACTGCGTAAATGGGTGGTTATAAAGGTGGGATTAAGTATCCGGAAAGTATGAGTTGAGGCATATGGATCAACAGTGGGATTTGTCCGTCCCGATGACGGATAGATATACTCTGGGCCCTCTCGGTGGAATGTCGTCTATTGTCTTGCAAGCATATGAATAAGTTCATAAGAGACCACATACCACGGTACGAGTAAAGAGTACTTGTCAGGAGACGAGGTTGAACAAGGTATAGAGTGATACCGAAGATCAAGCCTCGGACAAGTAAAATATCGCATGACAAAGGGAATTGGTATCGTATGTGAATGGTTCATTCGATCACTAAAGTCATCGTTGAATATGTGGGAGCCATTATGGATCTCCAGATCCCGTTATTGGTTATTGGTCGGAGTGAGTACTCAACCATGTCCGCATAGTTCACGAACCGTAGGGTGACACACTTAAAGTTGGATGTTGAAATGGTAGAACTTGAATATGGAATGGAGTTCGAATATTTGTTCGGAGTCCCGGATGAGATCCCGGACATCACGAGGAGTTCCGGAATGGTCCGGAGAATAAGATTCATATATAGGATGTCATTTTATGTGATTTAAAATGATGCGGAAGGTTCTATGGAAGGTTCTAGAAGGTTCTAGAAAAGTCCGGAAGAAACCACCAAGGAAGGCGGAGTCCCGGTGGGACTCCACCTCCCATGGCCGGCCAACCCTAAGGGGGAGGAGTCCCAAGTGGACTCCCCATGGGGGCCGGCCACCCCCTCCCAAGGAAGGTGGAACTCCCACCTCTAGTGGGAGTCCTAGCTTGGGTAGGTTTCATGAGTTATGGAAGGTTTTGGTTTGGGGTCTTATTCGAAGACTTGTAGACCAACTCTTGGTGTTCCACCTATATAATGAGGGCCAAGGGGAGGGGGGCGGCCACCCCAAGCACCACAAGGTGGCCGCACCACTAGATGGCCGGCGCCCCCCTCCCAAACCCTAGCCGCCCCCTCTCTCCTCTATAGCTCCCGCACGCTTAGCGAAGCTCCGTCGGGATTCTCCACTGCCACCGACACCACGCCGTCGTGCTGTCGGATTCAAGAGGAGCTACTACTTCCGCTGCCCGCTGGAACGGGGAGGTGGACGTCGTCTTCATCAACAACCGAACGTGTGACCGAGTACGGAGGTGCTGCCCGTTCGTGGCGCCGGAGGGATCGTGATCAAAATCTTCTACGCGCTTTTGCAAGCGGCAAGTGAACGTCTACCGCAGCAACAAGAGCCTCCTCTTGTAGGCTTTGGAATCTCTTCAAGGGTGAGACTCGATAAACCCCTCGTTGCTACCGTCTTCTAGATTGCATCTTGGCTTGGATTGCGTGTTCGCGGTAGGGAAATTTTTGTTTTTCTATGCAACGTTATCCTACAGTGGTATCAGAGCCGTGTCTATGCATAGATGGTTGCACGAGTAGAACACAATGGTTTTGTGGGCGTTGATGCTCTTGTTATCTTTAGTTTGAGTACTTTGCATCTTTGTGGCATAGTGTGATGAAGCGCCCCGGACTAACTTTACATGACCGCGTTCATGAGACTTGTTCCTCGTTCGACATGCAACTTGTATTGCATAAGAGGCTTTGCGGGTGTCTGTCTCTCCTACTATAGTGAGTGAAGATTCAATTTACTCTTCTATTGACAACACTAGTATCACCGTTGTGGTTCATGTTCGTAGGTAGATTAGATCTCTCTCGAAAACCCTAAACCACGTAAAATATGCAAACCAAATTAGAGACGTCTAACTTGTTTTTGCAGGGTTTGGTGATGTGATATGGCCATAATGTGATGATGAATATGTATGAGATGATCATTATTGTATTGTGGCAACCGGCAGGAGCCTTATGGTTGTCTTTAAATTTCATGTTGAGTAGTATTTCAAAGTAGTTGTAATAGTTTCTACATGAGGTGAACAACCATGAAGACGGCGCCATGGACCTTGACGCTACGCCGACAATGATGGAGATCATGCCCGTTGATGATGGAGATCATGTCCGTGCTTTGGAGATGAAGATCAAAGGCGCAAAGACAAAAGGGCCATATCATATCACATATGAATTGCATGTGATGTTAATCCTTTATGCATCTTATTTTGCTTAGATCACGACGGTAGCATTATAAGATGATCCCTCACATTAATATCAAGATAATAAAGTGTTCTCCCCTCGTATGCACCGTTGCCAAAGTTCGTCGTTTCAAAGCATCTCGTGATGATCGGATGTGATAGATTCAACGTTCATATACAGCGGGTGTAAGCCATGTTGCACACGCATAATACTTGGGTTTGCTTGACGAGCCTAGCATGTACAGACATGGCCTCGGGACAACGGGAACCGAAAGGTTGAACACGAGTCATATGGATGATATGATCAACATGTTGATGTTCACTATTGAAGCTACATCATCTCACGTGATGATCGGTTGTGGTGACCCTGCATACCACTGCATGTTGTAGTATGCCAGTCGTTGATATAACATTCACGAAGTACCATTCCACAAATATTACATCCCTCAGAGTAGTACAACATAACATAGCAGGTCCATAACTCATTCATTTATTATTACAAATATCATACACATTTCGTCTCGGAGCTCCTCTTGGGTCCTAAGAGGAATACTCCTGGGTTCGAGGCGAACCCAACTTAGCTTACAATATAAGAGTCTCATTAAGTTATACATTTATTTCCTCGAGCAGCTAAATACTAAGAGTTCGGGCTGCTCGGCTACTACTACTACTCGAGATGTTCAGGCTTGATCTCCTCCGGAGGCCTCCCCGGTTCCGTAGACGATGAGATAGTCTACGCCCTCGATACCTCCAGAGAGATCTGGTTCTTCATAGCCGATGATCTCGGCTCCTTCATTGTTGTCGTAGTCCTCCTCCAGACGATTCAGACAATCTAAGCATGGGATTTAAGAGTGGTATGAGTACGAGCGTACTCAACAAGTTCATTATAGATAAGGGGTGTTTAATGCTCTAACTACGATATTAGACCAGAAAGTCTAACACCAATGCAAGTTTTGATAAACATTTCTTCAAGAGATTGCTTTTATTCCAAAGAGCTATGTCCGTCAGCCTTCACCGGTTTACTAGAACTTCATGGAGCTCCTTTCCGGCCGCGTTCGCAGTTCCTTATCCCGGAACAGGGAGTGACAGGTCACAGTTCTTTACACTCTGCAGAGGTGTGTTGCTTTACCCATAAGAGATCTTAACCTTGGTGCCAACCGGGCAGCTTTCCCGTCCACACTTCCTTCGGTGTGAGGCCCGGTATAAGGTCTAGCCAATCATGTTCCTCCGCTACCTCGAACACCCACCCTTTGTTGCATGCCCCGACCCTGGGTCCTCGCCGGTCCCATTATTCCCATATATTTCAGGGTGGACCCCGACCACGACGACAGTCTGGGATCGAACCAAACTACTTCGCCGGTAGCTGCAACCCTTCATAGACCGCCATACCGTGGGGACTTAGGACTCCCCAGCCTCACCATCTTGCTCCTTCGGGCGACAAGTGTACTACGGACAATGCCGTGGGGACTTAGGACTCCCCAGCCTCACCAGCTTGCCCCCTTGGATTACAAGTGTACTACGGTAGAGCGCATCCGTTGATGAACGAGAGGTGGAAACACTTTTGACTACTCCGTCCCACTCCGGATCTTATGGTTAACACGGTTATTACGGCACAAGAATCACTGGCGACATTTGTTGTTTATTCCTAGATGGATATAACCCTTGCAATGGAACCTCCACCATATCAACACAATCCATGGTTCCGTTGCCAACCACATAGTCATATTCATAGTTATGAAAATAGTGGTTTTGGTTTTTATGCGATAGTGATAACCATAGTACTTTGCAAGTAATTTGATAGAAATACACAATTGACATGAGCAAGTGATGAACTTGCCTGAACACTGCAAAGTTTTGCAGTTGGATGGTGTGGACTGACCCTTGTCCTCTGGTTCTGAAAATTAGCATCATTGTCCGATAAGGGCAATGGTTAAAGAAGCAATTATGCATGATTCCAGTTTTAGGGTTTGATTCCCCCCTTCCGATGTCGTTATTATCTCATGTGAGAGGTTAATACTAAGAATAATTTAGGGATACTCTGTTTAGGGTAAAGTACAACCTTGAAATGTTGTCAAGGTGTTTTTAAACTCTAATTGTATTTATGGACTTATTTTCATTATTGAAAATAATATGTGTGATTTAAATCATTATTTAAATCATCAAATTAAGACCTATTCTTAATTATCTTCAAAAATTCTCTTTGATATTTTATTTAGATAGAGAATTTTATGCTGATCCATTTACATATTTTTAATTATTTTTTTAGAGCTTTTATCAATTTTCTATTGAATTTCAAAGTTTCAGGTTTTTATTGAATTGTGAAAAGTCATTTTTTTGCCCCTGGGCCCACCTGTCAGGGTGGCCCAGTGGGTTGGGCTAAACCAGCTCGGGTCCAACCGACCCGAGCGGTCGCTCACTCGCCCACCACCTCTCGCCTGTGTCCTAACCCTAACCCTAGAGCTCTGGCGACGCCGTGGTCGCCGCCGTCTTCTCCGATATTTCCCGGCCGCTTCCGGCCATCGCCGCCGGCGAGATGGGGCGCATCAGCACCGCCACTTGACGGCGCACCAGATCATCGGTGTCGATCTGGTCCTAGCCACTTCCTTCGCCGATCCCCATCACGGTCGCCCTCTCTGTGCTGCGGTGCTCTTCGGCGCCTCCGGTGTGATGGCGCCGTCGAGGCCTTCGCTGCCGTGGTGCGGGGCGCTGCGGTGCTAGGCGGAGCCTGGCCTGGCCTGGCCAGGTGCCGTCGTGCTTTCGACGCGCGCCGCCGTGGCCGCCATGGCTGCGGCAGTCGTCTGCTCGCCCCAGGTACGCCTCTTCCGATCCCCTCCTTTCTCTCACTCTGGCCTGCTCTTCTTCTTCCTCCAGTAGCTCTGCTGCGCCTAATTCGCTGTGTGTATATGCTGCTCTGCTGCTGCGCTGATGCTTGTGCTGCTGTGCTGTTCATGCGGCTCTGCCTCACTAGCCTTGATCATGGTCGCCATGGCCATGCCAGAGCTTGCCTTCCTGCTGTGCTATCCATTTCTTTCTTAAATTCCCTTCTATGGCTCTGTTATTGTTACTAAGCTCGCCAGATGCTTAATTGTGTTCCTATATGCTTGCTCATGAGCATCCTGTGATGCTCAGGGACTGCCTAATGGCTACTGTCTTGCTACAATGAATTTCCAATTGATTTCTTAGTGGCTCTGGTTGTGATGATGGTTTAATTATATGTGTGTGCTATTCATGTCAGGCTTGATCCAGTGGTACATCATGTATTTGATGTGCTTTTGGATACAATTACAGTTCATCCATTTGTTATCTGTGAAGCAGTTGTTGATTACCTGTGGCCAATTAATTATCTGGTCCATGCTCTGTTGCTTAGTGATGCTCTAGCATGCTCTAGCATGCTATAGCAAGCTCTGATGATCATGTGATCATCAACAGCTGATAATTGGTTTGCTTACCTGTTGCCTGTGCATTGCTGTTACCTATTTATGTGTATGTGTGTGGCACAGATCAGTGCTGGTGCTTGCTCAAGCATCAGCTGATACTTGCAGTGATCTTCTGGATCATTAGCAAATGTCCGTTTCAAGATTTACTTGTTAATATCAATTATCTGTGTTGCCTTTATTGATGGAGTGGATAATTGATGTGAACTGTGATACAGTGATGATCATCACAATTGATTGGCTTGGCTAGATGGATGCCAACAGTGGTTGGGAACCCTAGCCCTTCTTTGAACCCAATCAGGGTGATGATATTTGTATTTGGCTTGTTGGTTTGGCTGTTCTAGGGTTTGAGGTAACCCTGGCAGTAGTCATATGCTGCCCTAGGGTAGCTCCCCTATTTGTTGGCTTGCTGTTGCTCACCAAATGCTTTCTGGGTGATCCATTTATTGGATTGCCAGTGGCTCTTGATGTTGAAATCAAATAGACAATATTCTGTCTAGGTCTGATGGTCAACTAGCTGTAGGTGCTAAGTGTGTGTAACTAGGCTAACTTGTGCTCTCATCTCTTGCTGGATTTCTTCAGTTATGCAATGATTGTCATAACTGTTGTTCCCTTTTGATGATTGACCAGTGGCCTTTCTGCTCTTGCTTGCACCATATGGCTTAATAGCCAGATGATGACACAACTTGGGTATCACACCCTTTTGATTATGTGTGATTGATGCATATGCTTATATATGAACAAAACCATCTGGTTTGTCCATGATGCTTGGTATACCTCACTCCAGCTCCTAGAATGTGATGTTGGTGTAGAGGTTTGCCTCTGTGTTGATCTTATGGTTGCTTTGCTTGCCCTGCTCCTCCTGGTGACTTGATGAAACTTGATTTAATTCAGTGGTGTGCTGGAATAGATTGAACAGTGAGGCTGTTCTATCTGTTCTAGCTGTTCTTGGTGTTCTTGGTGTTCTTGGTGGCTTACCAGTTCAATTCTGTCGATGAAGTGACCTAGGGTTTACTGTGGCAAGTTTTATATGCTTCTGGCTTGCTCTGTTGGTCGACAGCACCACCTGCAGCTTGTGGTGACTCACTCTGGTGTGTGTGTGTTGTTACACATGCACACAGCCTTGTGTGCTGCCTGGTTGTGTGTGTGTGCAAGTGCTGTGCACTTGGACTTGATCCTATCTGTTGCATGGATCTGCTCGGCAGAGACTTGATCATATCCTCTTCATTTCCTTTATTTGCTAACCTGCCAAGTGGCTATGCCACTTGGCATAACACTTGTTTTTATTTTCTTTGTGTTTGTGTGCAGGGAACAAAGTGATGATCCAATGATCATGGAGATCATCAAGTACAAGGCTAAATGAAGATTAGCTTGTAGTGTTAGGATAGAACATTACATTGTACTTTTCTTTCTTTTCATTTTCCATTTTGTCCAATTCTTGTAATATGTTGTAATTCCATAATTCAAATCTGAATATTGTAAAGACAATGTATTATGTGTGTGATGATCAATAAAGCCCAAGTTCTTTCAACTCCTTGGGCCCCATCTTTTATGGTGCCTTAGCAATCGGAGCTGTTCCTGGAATTAGGTCGATAGTGAATTCTATCTCCCTATCTGGTGGCATACCAGGTAATTCCGCAGGAAACACATCCTGGAATTCATTCACTACAGGTATATCCTCTAACTTCACCTCCTTCATGCTGTTCAACTGTAGCTCAACTTCAATATGTGTATGTTTGTCGCCTTGGTAGATCATTCTACTTCCATCGGGGCTTTTCAAGGATACCGTCTTGTTCACACAGTCGATCAATGCTCCATTAGCTTCTAACCAGTTCATACCAAGAATGACATCAATGTCCTTCATCGTTAAAATGAACAGGTCCGCGTCAAACGCGCACTTATTGATCATGATGACTTGTTTTTTTTTGGTATGGGTTACTACTATCGTTCCCCCCGCAGAAAGTATGGTTATGGGTGTGTCTAACTTAGTGCAACTAATCCCATGTTTGATGATGAATTGTTGAGAAATGAATGATGTAGTTGCACCAGTATCAAAAAGTACTTTGCCAGGATGAGTGAGTATCTGGAGCGTACCTATCACCGCCTGATCGGAGTTGACCACCTCCTCCAGACTGGTGCAGTTCAGCTTGCCGAAGGGCTTCTTATTCTTCCAGTTCCCTCCGGTGTTTCCTCCTCGGCTTCCTCCTCCTCCAGACTGACCTCCTCCATTCTTCTTATTGGTGCAGTCCTTCATCATGTGCCCCTCCTGACGACACCCGAAGCAAATGATTCTGGGTTTGCGACAGTCCTTCGAAGTATGTCCTTTAATTCCACAAATACGGCAAACTATTTGGTTTGCAGTCTGAAATGCTTGATTCTTCCTACTACCATAGTAGTAGTAGTAGTAGTAGTAGTTGTTGTTGTTATTGTATCTTGGCTTGAAATTCAAGCTAGTATTAGGCTTGTTATTGGAAAACCTCTTAGGCTCAAACTTGGCCTTCTTCCTCTTTTCCTCCTGCAGTTGTTTGAAATCATCTTCCAGAGTGATGGCAGCATCCACCAACTCTTGAAACTCCGTCGCTCTCATCATACGGAGCTGAACCTTGAACTGGGGACTTAACCCCCTCAGAAACCTTTTCTTCTTCTTGTCCTCGGTGTTGACTTCTTCAACTGCATACCGAGACAGCTTGGAGAATTCCCTGACATAGGTCAGGATGGCCTTGTCCTTCTGCTCGAGACTTTCAAATTCTCGATGCTTCAGTTCCACGATACTTTCAGGAACATTGGATTCCCTGAACTTCCTTGCGAATTCCTCCCAGGTAAATACCTTTCCAGCCGGGTAAACGGCTACAATATTATCCCACCATGATGCTGCGGGTCCACACAGCAGATGGGTAGCATAACGGACCTTCTCTTGGTCGTTACATCCAAAGGTATTGAGCTTTCGCTCAGTATCCATAAGCCAATCTTCCGCGTCCATTGGCTCGGGCGCGTATGCGAAAGATATAGGCTTGGTGTTCTGGAAGTCTGCTAGAGTGACTCCCGGATTCTCGGGTCTCTCTACCCGGTTACATTGCGACAATTCTTGGAAGAATTTGTTCTGCTGCTCCAACGTTACACGTTGTCTTTCCTCCACCAGCTGCATGTACTTTACAAAATTCTGCTGCGTCATGGGTGGTGGTGGTGGTGAAGCGATTCTGGCTGCTTCATCAGCCTCTTCCTTTTGTTTTGCTTCGCGCTCCATGCGCTGCGCTTCAGTCTCCTCTCCTAACGCTCCCGACATAACCCCCTAGTTCTGCAACACAAGATGATACTCATAATTACTCCATGCGCAAGTTTTCTGAGCTCAACTTTGTGCACCGAACTAGTCACGCAATGGAAATCAAGAAGCAAATCCAAATCATACAAAACATATACCATGTATATACATACTTAAGTGGTCTTATTACAATACTCAAGTCGATGTGAGTGTGCAAACTCACTTATTAAAGTATATGTACAAATTGCTACAAATATTACATACTATAATACACGTGGTACTTGTGTATTATAGCCTCGCCTCCCTTGGTGGACTCTAGTCGATCTTCACTCCCGGTACATCCCAGGCTTCCATCCGGTCGAACGTGTCGTCCTCCTGATAGACCCTGGAACATAAGGTCTCCCCGTCGGCTGGTAATCCGAATCAGATGATGATCCTAGGGACAAGTCAGTGTTCACAAACTGATCGTTAAGTGCATCATAGTCCACCCATCGGGTGTACTCCCCTATAGCTCCACCATAGATGTTTCCAACACTCGTACCCGACTCAACCTATGTCGGATACCCTCCATCAACTCCTTCATTACTAGGATAACTTTGGTTCTGGGTTGTAGCGTCATCATTCATCTCTCCATCATAATACACTGAAGTACTATGAGTTCCCGTATCAGATCCCCAACGCCAACCCGTGGAATTTTCTATAGGAGTCTCGAAACGCTGATTGTTTCCGGATTCCTCTCCGCCCTCATATCCCACATAGGAACTACCCAAATAGTTCCCAGGTGTAACCGGTGTAGGTTCACGCTCAAGAGGATCAATACTAATGTAGTCACCAGCTGAGTAAACTGGTGTGTGCACCACATTCTCCATAGGCTCTTTCCCCCTAATCTCCTCCTTGGGTTCAGTAAACTCCTCTAGCATCGTATCGATTGCTCCCGTCAGATGATGGTTCAACTGAAAGAGTAATGATATGAAGTTGCGGCTATTGTCCATGTATTTTGCAGCTGCTATTGGTTTGCGTTTTGCATATTTGTAGTGGTTAAGCATGGGATCCTCTTCCTCCTGATTATGAGGAATGTGGGTGAATTCGGAACCCATAAGCTCTTTCGTCTTATGTTCCCAAATGTCGGTTATGGCTCTCATAACAGCTATATGGTAGGCTGTGTTGATAGTCCTGGCTTCCCCTGCTGGCATGACTACGCTCATTACCAGAGATTCGGGAAGTCGCAGTCCTACCCTACACTTGGCCAATACAGTACCATCATAGTACATGTATTTCTTTACTTGGATCTGGGGATCACACCCAAATTCAAGTAACATGGCTCGTAGAATATCTGCAAGTCCTCCTTCGTATTCACTCAGTGTGGAATCCATCACTTTCACATTCCGTCCGGGACGTGAACTTGCCATGTTGGCTGTAGAAATAGAAAGATTATAAGATTAGTAATAATGCATCATAATAGAGATAATAAAGAATTATCGCACTAAAAGATATGATTGTTGTATTCTCAATTGAATATACACCATATTTTTAGAGAATTCTTTACTAATCCTATTTGACTCCTAACGTTTGGTCCCATTTACTAGGTTCCAACCTAAGGTCAAAGCTTTTGCTCTGATACCAACTATGGTGACCCTGCATACCACTGCATGTTGTAGTATGCCAGTCGTTGATATAACATTCACGAAGTACCATTCCGCAAATATTACATCCCTCAGAGTAGTACAACAGAACATAGTAGGTCCATAACTCATTCATTTATTATTACAAATATCATACACATTTCGTCTCGGAGCTCCTCTTGGGTCCTAAGAGAAATACTCCTGGGTTCGAGGCGAACCCAACTTAGCTTACAATATAAGCGTCTCATTAAGTTATACATTTATTTCCTCGAGCAGCTAAATACTAAGAGTTCGGGCTGCTTGGCTACTACTACTACTCGAGATGTTCAGGCTTGATCTCCTCCGGAGGCCTCCCCGGTTCCGTAGACGATGAGATAGTCTACGCCCTCGATACCTCCAGAGAGGTCTGGTTCTTCATAGCCGATGATCTCGGCTCCTTCATTGTTGTCGTAGTCCTCCTCCAGACGATTTAGACAATCTAAGCATGGGATTTAAGAGTGGTATGAGTACGAGCGTACTCAACAAGTTCATTATAGATAAGGGGTGTTTAATGCGCTAACTACGATATTAGACCAGAAAGTCTAACACCAATGCAAGTTTTGATAAACATTTCTTCAAGAGATTGCTTTTATTCCAAAGAGCTATGTCCGTCAGCCTTCACCGGTTTACTAGAACTTCATGGAGCTCCTTTCCGGCCGCGTTCGCAGTTCCTTATCCCGAACGAGGGAGTGACAGGTCACAGTTCTTTACACTCTGCAGAGGTGTGTTGCTTTACCCATAAGAGATCTTAACCTTGGTGCCAACCGGGCAGCTTTCCCGTCCACACTTCCTTCGGTGTGAGGCCCGGTATAAGGTCTAGCCAATCATGTTCCTCCGCTACCTTGAACACCCACCCTTTGTTGCATGCCCCGACCCTGGGTCCTCGCCGGTCCCATTATTCCCATATATTTCAGGGTGGACCCCGACCACGACGACGATGCAGGATCGAACCAAACCGCTCACGGTAGCTACAACCCTTCATAGACCGCCATACCGTGGGGACTTAGGACTCCCCAGCCTCACCATCTTGCTCCTTCGGGCGACAAGTGTACTACGGACAATGCCGTGGGGACTTAGGACTCCCCGGCCTCACCAAACTTGCCCCTTGGATTACAAGTGTACTACGGTAGAGCGCATCCGTTGATGAACGAGAGGTGGAAACACTTTTGACTACTCCGTCCCACTCCGGATCTTATGGTTAACACGGTTATTACGGCACAAGAATCACTGGCGACATTTGTTGTTTATTCCTAGATGGATATAACCCTTGCAATGGAACCTCCACCATATCAACACAATCCATGGTTCCATTGCCAACCACATAGTCATATTCATAGTTATGAAAATAGTGGTTTTGGTTTTTATGCGATAGTGATAACCATAGTACTTTGCAAGTAATTTGATAGAAATACACAATTGACATGAGCAAGTGATGAACTTGCCTGAACACTGCAAAGTTTTGCAGTTGGATGGTGTGGACTGACCCTTGTCCTCTGGTTCTGAAAATTAGCATCATTGTCCGATAAGGGCAATGGTTAAAGAAGCAATTATGCATGATTCCAGTTTTAGGGTTTGATTCCCCCCTTCCGATGTCGTTATTATCTCATGTGAGAGGTTAATACTAAGAATAATTTAGGGATACTCTGTTTAGGGTAAAGTACAACCTTGAAATGTTGTCAAGGTGTTTTTAAACTCTAATTGTATTTATGGACTTATTTTCATTATTGAAAATAATATGTGTGATTTAAATCATTATTTAAATCATCAAATTAAGACCTATTCTTAATTATCTTCAAAAATTCTCTTTGATATTTTATTTAGATAGAGAATTTTATGCTGATCCATTTACATATTTTTAATTATTTTTTTAGAGCTTTATCAATTTTCTATTGAATTTCAAAGTTTCAGGTTTTTATTGAATTGTGAAAAGTCATTTTTTTGCCCCTGGGCCCACCTGTCAGGGTGGCCCAGTGGGTTGGGCTAAACCAGCTCGGGTCCAACCGACCCGAGCGGTCACTCACTCGCCCACCACCTCGCGCCCGTGTCCTAACCCTAACCCTAGAGCTCTGGCGACGCCGTGGTCGCCGCCGTCTTCTCCGATATTTCCCGGCCGCTTCCGGCCATCGCCGCCGGCGAGATGGGGCGCATCAGCACCACCACTTGACGGCGCACCAGATCATCGGCGTCGATCTGGTCCTAGCCGCTTCCTTCGCCGATCCCCATCGCGGTCGCCCTCTCTGTGCTGTGGTGCTCTTCGGCGCCTCCGGTGTGATGGCGCCGTCGAGGCCTTCGCTGCCGTGGTGCGGGGCGCTGCGGCGCTAGGCGGAGCACGGCTCGGCACGGCCGAGTGCCGTCGTGCTTTCGACGCGCGCCGCCGTGGCCGCCATGGCTGCGGCAGTCGTCTGCTCGCCCCAGGTACGCCTCTTCCGATCCCCTCCTTTATCTCACTCTGGCCTGCTCTTCTTCTTCCTCCAGTAGCTCTGCTGCGCCTAATTCGTTGTGTGTGTGTATGCTGCTGCGCTGATGCTTGTGCTGCTGTGCTGTTCATTCGGCTCTGCCTCACTAGCCTTGATCATGGTCGCCATGGCCATGCCAGAGCTTGCCTTCCTGCTGTGCTATCCATTTCTTGCTTAAATTCCCTTCTATGGCTCTGTTATTGTTACTAAGCTCGCCAGATGCTTAATTGTGTTCCTATATGCTTGCTCATGAGCATCCTGTGATGCTCGGGGACTGCCTAATAGCTCTTGTCTTGCTACAATGAATTTCCAATTGATTTCTTAGTGGCTCTGGTTGTGATGATGTTTAATTATATGTGTGTGCTATTCATGTCAGGCTTGATCCAGTGGTACATCATGTATTTGATGTGCTTCTGGATACAATTACAGTTCATCCATTTGTTATCTGTGAAGCAGTTGTTGATTACCTGTGGCCAATTAATTATCTGGTCCATGCTCTGTTGCTTAGTGATGCTCTAGCATGCTCTAGCATGCTCTAGCATGCTATAGCAAGCTCTGATGATCATGTGATCATCAACAGCTGATAATTGGTTTGCTTACCTGTTGCCTGTGCATTGCTGTTACCTATTTATGTGTATGTGTGTGGCATGATCGGTGTTGGTGCTTGCTCAAGCATCAGCTGATACTTGCAGTGATCTTCTGGATCATTAGCAAATGTCTGTTTCAAGATTTACTTGTTAATATCAATTATCTGTGTTGCCTTTATTGATGGAGTGGATAATTGATGTGAACTGTGATACAGTGATGATCATCACAATTGATTGGCTTGGCTAGATGGATGCCAACAGTGGTTGGGAACCCTAGCCCTTCTTTGAACCCAATCAGGGTGATGATATTTGTATTTGGCTTGTTGGTTTGGCTGTTCTAGGGTTTGAGGTAACCCTGGCAGTAGTCATATGCTACCCTAGGGTAGCTCCCCTATTTGTTGGCTTTCTGTTGCTCACCAAATGCTTTCTGGGTGATCCATTTATTGGATTGCCAGTGGCTCTTGATGTTGAAATCAAATAGACAATATTCTGTCTAGGTCTGATGGTCAACTAGCTGTAGGTGCTAAGTGTGTGTAACTAGGCTAACTTGTGCTCTCATCTCTTGCTGGATTTCTTCAGTTACGCAATGATTGTCATAACTGTTGTTCCCTTTTGATGATTGACCAGTGGCCTTTCTGCTCTTGCTTGCACCATATGGCTTAATAGCCAGATGATGACACAACTTGGGTATCACACCCTTTTGATTATGTGTGATTGATGCATATGCTTATATATGAACAAAACCATCTGGTTTGTCCATGATGCTTGGTATACCTCACTCCAGCTCCTAGAATGTGATGTTGGTGTAGAGGTTTGCCTCTGTGTTGATCTTATGGTTGCTTTGCTTGCCCTGCTCCTCCTGGTGACTTGATGAAACTTGATTTAATTCAGTGGTGTCTTTGGAATAGATTGAACAGTGAGGCTGTTCTATCTGTTCTAGCTGTTCTTGGTGTTCTTGGTGTTCTTGGTGGCTTACCAGTTCAATTCTGTCGATGAAGTGACCTAGGGTTTACTGTGGCAAGTTTTATATGCTTCTGGCTTGCTCTGTTGGTCGACAGCACCACCTGCAGCTTGTGGTGACTCACTCTGGTGTGTGTGTGTTGTTACACATGCACACAGCCTTGTGTGCTGCCTGGTTGTGTGTGTGTGCAAGTGTTGTGCACTTGGACTTGATCCTATCTGTTGCATGGATCTGCTCGGCAGAGACTTGATCATATCCTCTTCATTTCCTTTATTTGCTAACCTGCCAAGTGGCTATGCCACTTGGCATAACACTTGTTTTTATTTTCTTTGTGTTTGTGTGCAGGGAACAAAGTGATGATCCAATGATCATGGAGATCATCAAGTACAAGGCTAAATGAAGATTAGCTTGTAGTGTTAGGATAGAACATTACATTGTACTTTTCTTTCTTTTCATTTTCCATTTTGTCCAATTCTTGTAATATGTTGTAATTCCATAATTCAAATCTGAATATTGTAAAGACAATGTATTATGTGTGTGATGATCAATAAAGCCCAAGTTTTCCTTATTGAGCTTAATGTAATAGTTGTATTACTTATATTATTGCTTAATGGTAATTGTTTGTGAAATTATCTCAAATTGGAATTATGTGATGATTATATGATGTTTGAATTTGAAATTCAAATTCAAATTTGGTTTGAATTCAAACATACCATTTAACTTGTAATTCAATCATACAACTTAAGATTTCAATGCAATTATCACTTCTCTCTTCTCAAAACCCTAATTTAGACAAGTAGGAACAAGTTCATCGCACTCTCGAAACCCTAACCCTGTAAGGTGTCGAGAGAGAAATCTGTCCCCCTTCGATGCAGTTTTGTTATAAAAGCGCGAAATTTCCCCGTAAATTACAATGCAATGCACATCCCTTTCTAAAATCTACCCCTCGATCGTCTCTAAACCTCGGATATTACAGCCTTTCCCCCTTAAAGAAAACTTCGTCCCGAAGTTGCGGTTGTAATACCTGAAAAGTTCGAGGTATGTTTTCCTCAGGTCTTCCTCCTTTTCCCAGGTGGCTTCCCTCTCGGGATGGTGCTTCCATTGTATCTTGCAGTATTTTATCGCTCGATTCCTGAGTTGTTTCCAGTTTTCCTCGAGAATCTTCGCTGGCTTCTCGATGTATGTCAAATCTGGTTGTAGCTCAAGTTCTTCATGTGATACCGGCTCATGTGGGGTCTTCAAACATTTTCTGAGTTGCGACACATGGAATACATTGTGAACCTGAGATAACCTTCCCGGTAGTTCTAACTCGAAGGCTAACCTTCGGTTTTGACTCAAAATCTTGAAAGGTCCGATGTACCTAGGGCTGAGCTTTCCTTTTACTCCAAACCTCTGGAGTCCTTTCATCGGGCTCACTTTAAGGTATACCATGTCTCCAACTCGTGGCTCCCATGTTCTCCTCTTTTGATCGGCATAACTCCTCTGTCGGCTTTGGGCTATCTTGAGCCTATCCCTGATAACGTCAATGATTTGTTGCTTTTCCTTGACATAATCAGGGTTGAACTCTTTGCTTGCTCCGGCTTCATACCAACATATCGGTGGTCTACACTTTCTTCCATACAAAGCTTCAAACGGTGCCATCTTGATACTGCTTTGATAGCTATTATTGTATGAAAACTCTGCTAGTGGTAAGTGCTCCTCCCATGATCCTCCGAAGTCTAGGGCACAAGCCCTAAGCATATCCTCTAAGATCTGGTTGGTTCTCTCGGTTTGTCCACCTGTCTGGGGATGATAAGCGGTACTATAGTCCAACTTGGATCCTAAAGCTTCGTGTAGTTGCTTCCAGAATGCAGACGTGAACACGGATCCTCGATCCGACACAATCTTCTTAGGCACTCCATGCTTACTCACGATCTCTTTGATGTAAAGATCGATGAGTTTCTCTCCTTTGTCCTGCTGATTTACCGCTAAGAAGTGTGCGCTCTTCGTCAACCGGTCCACGATTACCCATATCATGTCCTTCTTTTTATTAGTCATGGGTAGTCCGGTGATGAAATCCATCCCTATTTCCTCCCATTTCCACTCTGGAATAGGTAAAGGTTGTAACTTTCCTGCCGGACTCTGGTGTTCAGCCTTCACTCTCTGGCAGGTATGGCATTCCGCCACATATTGTGCTATCTCTCTTTTCATATTATTCCACCAGAATAACTCCTTTAGATCCATGTACATCTTTGTACTACCCGGATGAATGGAATATGGTGTTTGATGGGCTTCCCGGAGTATTACTTCCTTAATTTCAGCAATATCCGGAACACAAATTCTTTTCTGGAACCATAATGATCCAGATTCTCCGCGGTGAAATTCTGATGGTCTACCTTCATCTATTCTTCTCATCTCCTCAACGATGAATGGATCGTCCATCTGACCCATCATTATCTCATTCTTCAGGTTAACATTTAACTCATCGGCTACTTGCAAAGCCGATAGTCCTTCATGAGCTTCTTTCTCCCAAAGTTGTATTTGGGCTTGACTTATTTCCTTCCTCAACTCTGGTGAGATTTCTTGTTCCACTCCGCCGGTGCTCTTCCTACTCAAGGCGTCTGCGACAACATTGGCCTTCCCTGGAGTGTAATTGATGGTCAAATCATAATCCTTGATCAATTCTAGCCATCTTTTCTGCCTCATGTTGAGTTCCTTCTGAGTGAAGAAATATTTGAGACTCTTATGATCTGTATAGAGCTCACACTTGGCTCCATAGAGAAAATGTCTCCATGTTTTGAGTGCAAATACAACTGCTGCTAATTCCAAATCATGTGTTGGATAATTTACTTCATGAGGTCTGAGTTGCCTCGATCCATAAGATATCACTTTCCGATCTTGCATGAGTACGCAACCCAATCCATGCTTGGATGTGTCACAGTACACGGTATAATCCTTGCCAACTTCCGGAACTGCTAACACCGGTGTTGTGGTGAGTTTCTCTTTTAGAGTTTGAAAACTCTTCTCACACTCCTCTGACCACACGAAAGGTGTGTTCTTCCTTAACAGCTTTGTCATTGGTCCTGCTATCTTGGAGAATCCATCAATGAATCTCCGATAATATCCTGCCATTCCTAGGAATCCTCGGATTTCCTTGACAGTCTTGGGTGCTTCCCATTCAAGAACTGTTGCTACCTTGCTCGGGTTAACAGCTATTCCATCTTTACTAATGACATGACCAAGGAATTCCACTTGATCTAGCCAAAATTCACACTTGCTAAATTTGGCATAGAGTTGATGTTCTCTTAGTGTTTGCAACACTAACCTCAGATGTTCAGCATGTTCGGCTTTGTTTTTGGAATAGATCAAGATATCATCAATGAATACGATGACAAACTTGTCTAGATATGGCATGAAAATCTTATTCATGAGATTCATGAAAATTGCTGGGGCATTGGTTAATCCAAAAGGCACTACAAGGTATTCATGATGTCCATACCTTGAGACAAAGGCAGTTTTCGGAACGTCTTCCTTCTTGATCTTTATCTGGTGATAACCGGATCTTAGATCAATTTTGGAAAAGACTCCCGCGCCTCTAACTTGATCGAATAGATCTTGTATTCTTGGAAGTGGATACTTGTTCTTGATTGTGACGTTGTTCAGATTCCTGTAGTCTCCGCACATCCTTCTTCCTCCATCTCTTTTATCCACGAAGATCACAGGTGATCCCCATGGTGAAACACTCTCTTGTATGAATCCTTTTTGTTCCAAGTCATCCAGTTGCTCCTTAAGTTCTTTCAACTCCTTGGGCCCCATCTTGTATGGTGCCTTAGCAATCGGAGCTGTTCCTGGAATTAGGTCGATAGTGAATTCTATCTCCCTATCTGGTGGCATACCAGGTAATTCCGCAGGAAACACATCCTGGAATTCATTCACTACAGGTATATCCTCTAACTTCACCTCCTTCATGCTGTTCAACTGTAGCTCAACTTCAATATGTGTATGTTTGTCGCCTTGGTAGATCATTCTACTTCCATCGGGGCTTTTCAAGGATACCGTCTTGTTCACACAGTCGATCAATGCTCCATTAACTTCTAACCAGTTCATACCAAGAATGACATCAATGTCCTTCATCGTTAAAATGAACAGGTCCACGTCAAACGCGCACTTATTGATCATGATGACTTGTTTTTTTTTGGTATGGGTTACTACTATCGTTCCCCCCGCAGAAAGTATGGTTATGGGTGTGTCTAACTTAGTGCAACTAATCCCATGTTTGATGATGAATTGTTGAGAAATGAATGATGTAGTTGCACCAGTATCAAAAAGTACTTTGCTAGGATGAGTGAGTATCTGGAGCGTACCTATCACCGCCTGATCGGAGTTGACCACCTCCTCCAGACTGGTGCAGTTCAGCTTGCCGAAGGGCTTCTTATTCTTCCAGTTCCCTCCGGTGTTTCCTCCTCGGCTTCCTCCTCCTCCAGACTGACCTCCTCCATTCTTCTTATTGGTGCAGTCCTTCATCATGTGCCCCTCCTGACGACACCCGAAGCAAATGATTCTGGGTTTGCGACAGTCCTTCGAAGTATGTCCTTTAATTCCACAAATACGGCAAACTATTTGGTTTGCAGTCTGAAATGCTTGATTCTTCCTACTACCGTAGTAGTAGTAGTAGTAGTAGTAGTAGTAGTTGTTGTTGTTATTATATCTTGGCTTGAAATTCAAGCTAGTATTAGGCTTGTTATTGGAAAACCTCTTAGGCTCAAACTTGGCCTTCTTCCTCTTTTCCTCCTGCAGTTGTTTGAAATCATCTTCCAGAGTGATGGCAGCATCCACCAACTCTTGAAACTCCGTCGCTCTCATCATACGGAGCTGAACCTTGAACTGGGGACTTAACCCCCTCAGAAACCTTTTCTTCTTCTTGTCCTCGGTGTTGACTTCTTCAACTGCATACCGAGACAGCTTGGAGAATTCCCTGACATAGGTCAGGATGGCCTTGTCCTTCTGCTCGAGACTTTCAAATTCTCGATGCTTCAGTTCCACGATACTTTCAGGAACATTGGATTCCCTGAACTTCCTTGCGAATTCCTCCCAGGTAAATACCTTTCCAGCCGGGTAAACGGCTACAATATTATCCCACCATGATGCTGCGGGTCCACACAGCAGATGGGTAGCATAACGGACCTTCTCTTGGTCGTTACATCCAACGGTATTGAGCTTTCGCTCAGTATCCATAAGCCAATCTTCCGCGTCCATTGGCTCGGGCGCGTATGCGAAAGATATAGGCTTGGTGTTCTGGAAGTCTGCTAGAGTGACTCCCGGATTCTCGGGTCTCTCTACCCGGTTCTGTTGCAGCAATTCTTGGAAGAATTTGTTCTGCTGCTCCAACGTTACACGTTGTCTTTCCTCCACCAGCTGCATGTACTGTACAAAATTCTGCTGCGTCATGGGTGGTGGTGGTGGTGGAAACTGATTCCTGGCTGCTTCATCAGCCTCTTCCTTTTGTTTTGCTTCGCGCTCCATGCGCTGCGCTTCAGTCTCCTCTCCTAACGCTCCCGACATAACCCCCTAGTTCTGCAACACAAGATGATACTCATAATTACTCCATGCGCAAGTTTTCTGAGCTCAACTTTGTGCACCGAACTAGTCACGCAATGGAAATCAAGAATCAAATCCAAATCATACAAAACATATACCATGTATATACATACTTAAGTGGTCTTATTACAATACTCAAGTCGATGTGAGTGTGCAAACTCACTTATTAAAGTATATGTACAAATTGCTACAAATATTACATACTATAATACACGTGGTACTTGTGTATTATAGCCTCGCCTCCCTTGGTGGACTCTAGTCGATCTTCACTCCCGGTACATCCCAGGCTTCCATCCGGTCGAACGTGTCGTCCTCCTGATAGACCCTGGAACATAAGGTCTCCCCGTCGGCTGGTAATCCGAATCAGATGATGATCCTAGGGAGAAGTCAGTGTTCACAAATTGATCGTTAAGTGCATCATAGTCCACCCATCGGGTGTACTCCCCTATAGCTCCACCATAGATGTTTCCAACACTCGTACCCGACTCAACCTATGTCGGATACCCTCCATCAACTCCTTCATTACTAGGATAACTTTGGTTCTGGGTTGTAGCGTCATCATTCATCTCTCCATCATAATACACTGAAGTACTATGAGTTCCCGTATCAGATCCCCAACGCCAACCCGTGGAATTTTCTATAGGAGTCTCGGAACGCTGATTGTTTCCGGATTCCTCTCCGCCCTCATATCCCCCATAGGAACTACCCAAATAGTTCCCAGGTGTAACCGGTGTAGGTTCACGCTCAAGAGGATCAATACTAATGTAGTCACCAGCTGAGTAAACTGGTGTGTGCACCACATTCTCCATAGGCTCTTTCCCCCTAATCTCCTCCTTGGGTTCAGTAAACTCCTCTAGCATCGTATCGATTGCTCCCGTCAGATGATGGTTCAACTGAAAGAGTAATGATATGAAGTTGCGGCTATTGTCCATGTATTTTGCAGCTGCTATTGGTTTGCGTTTTGCATATTTGTAGTGGTTAAGCATGGGATCCTCTTCCTCCTGATTATGAGGAATGTGGGTGAATTCGGAACCCATAAGCTCTTTCGTCTTATGTTCCCGAATGTCGGTTATGGCTCTCATAACAGCTATATGGTAGGCTGTGTTGATAGTCCTGGCTTCCCCTGCTGGCATGACTACGCTCATTCCCAGAGATTCGGGAAGTCGCAGTCCTACCCTACACTTGGCCAATACAGTACCATCATAGTACATGTATTTCTTTACTTGGATCTGGGGATCACACCCAAATTCAAGTAACATGGCTCGTAGAATATCTGCAAGTCCTCCTTCGTATTCACTCAGTGTGGAATCCATCACTTTCATATTCCGTCCAGGACGTGAACTTGCCATGTTGGCTGTAGAAATAGAAAGATTATAAGATTAGTAATAATGCATCATAATAGAGATAATAAAGAATTATCGCACTAAAAGATATGATTGTTGTATTCTCAATTGAATATACACCATATTTTTAGAGAATTCTTTACTAATCCTATTTGACTCCTAACGTTTGGTCCCATTTACTAGGTTCCAACCTAAGGTCAAAGCTTTTGCTCTGATACCAACTATGGTGACCCTGCATACCACTGCATGTTGTAGTATGCCAGTCGTTGATATAACATTCACGAAGTACCATTCCGCAAATATTACATCCCTCAGAGTAGTACAACAGAACATAGTAGGTCCATAACTCATTCATTTATTATTACAAATATCATACACATTTCGTCTCGGAGCTCCTCTTGGGTCCTAAGAGAAATACTCCTGGGTTCGAGGCGAACCCAACTTAGCTTACAATATAAGCGTCTCATTAAGTTATACATTTATTTCCTCGAGCAGCTAAATACTAAGAGTTCGGGCTGCTTGGCTACTACTACTACTCGAAATGTTCAGGCTTGATCTCCTCCGGAGGCCTCCCCGGTTCCGTAGACGATGAGATAGTCTACGCCCTCGATACCTCCAGAGAGGTCTGGTTCTTCATAGCCGATGATCTCGGCTCCTTCATTGTTGTCGTAGTCCTCCTCCAGACGATTCAGACAATCTAAGCATGGGATTTAAGAGTGGTATGAGTACGAGCGTACTCAACAAGTTCATTATAGATAAGGGGTGTTTAATGCTCTAACTACGATATTAGACCAGAAAGTCTAACACCAATGCAAGTTTTGATAAACATTTCTTCAAGAGATTGCTTTTATTCCAAAGAGCTATGTCCGTCAGCCTTCACCGGTTTACTAGAACTTCATGGAGCTCCTTTCCGGCCGCGTTCGCAGTTCCTTATCCCGGAACAGGGAGTGACAGGTCACAGTTCTTTACACTCTGCAGAGGTGTGTTGCTTTACCCATAAGAGATCTTAACCTTGGTGCCAACCGGGCAGCTTTCCCGTCCACACTTCCTTCGGTGTGAGGCCCGGTATAAGGTCTAGCCAATCATGTTCCTCCGCTACCTCGAACACCCACCCTTTATTGCATGCCCCGACCCTGGGTCCTCGCCGGTCCCATTATTCCCATATATTTCAGGGTGGACCCTGACCACGATGACAGTCTGGGATCGAACCAAACTGCTTCGCCGGTAGCTGCAACCCTTCATAGACCGCCATACCGTGGGGACTTAGGACTCCCCAGCCTCACCATCTTGCTCCTTCGGGCGACAAGTGTACTACGGACAATGCCGTGGGGACTTAGGACTCCCCAGCCTCACCAGCTTGCCCCCTTGGATTACAAGTGTACTACGGTAGAGCGCATCCGTTGATGAACGAGAGGTGGAAACACTTTTGACTACTCCGTCCCACTCCGGATCTTATGGTTAACACGGTTATTACGGCACAAGAATCACTGGCGACATTTGTTGTTTATTCCTAGATGGATATAACCCTTGCAATGGAACCTCCACCATATCAACACAATCCATGGTTCCATTGCCAACCACATAGTCATATTCATAGTTATGAAAATAGTGGTTTTGGTTTTTATGCGATAGTGATAACCATAGTACTTTGCAAGTAATTTGATAGAAATACACAATTGACATGAGCAAGTGATGAACTTGCCTGAACACTGCAAAGTTTTGCAGTTGGATGGTGTGGACTGACCCTTGTCCTCTGGTTCTGAAAATTAGCATCATTGTCCGATAAGGGCAATGGTTAAAGAAGCAATTATGCATGATTCCAGTTTTAGGGTTTGATTCCCCCCTTCCGATGTCGTTATTATCTCATGTGAGAGGTTAATACTAAGAATAATTTAGGGATACTCTATTTAGGGTAAAGTACAACCTTGAAATGTTGTCAAGGTGTTTTTAAACTCTAATTGTATTTATGGACTTATTTTCATTATTGAAAATAATATGTGTGATTTAAATCATTATTTAAATCATCAAATTAAGACCTATTCTTAATTATCTTCAAAAATTCTCTTTGATATTTTATTTAGATAGAGAATTTTATGCTGATCCATCTACATATTTTTAATTATTTTTTTAGAGCTTTTATCAATTTTCTATTGAATTTCAAAGTTTCAGGTTTTTATTGAATTGTGAAAAGTCATTTTTTTGCCCCTGGGCCCACCTGTCAGGGTGGCCCAGTGGGTTGGGCTAAACCAGCTCGGGTCCAACCGACCCGAGCGGTCGCTCACTCGCCCACCACCTCGCGCCCCTGTCCTAACCCTAACCCTAGAGCTCTGGCGACGCCGTGGTCGCCGCCGTCTTCTCCGATATTTCCCGGCCGCTTCCGGCCATCGCCGCCGGCGAGATGGGGCGCATCAGCACCGCCACTTGACGGCGCACCAGATCATCGGCGTCGATCTGGTCCTAGCCGCTTCCTTCGCCGATCCCCATCGCGGTCGCCCTCTCTATGCTGCGGTGCTCTTCGGCGCCTCCGGTGTGATGGCGCCGTCGAGGCCTTCGCTGCCGTGGTGCGGGGCGCTGCGGCGCTAGGCGGAGCCTGGCCTGGCCTGGCCAGGTGCCGTCGTGCTTTCGACGCGCGCCGCCGTGGCCGCCATGGCTGCGGCAGTCGTCTGCTCGCCCCAGGTACGCCTCTTCCGATCCCCTCCTTTCTCTCACTCTGGCCTGCTCTTCTTCTTCCTCCAGTAGCTCTGCTGCGCCTAATTCGTTGTGTGTGTGTATGCTGCTGCGCTGATGCTTGTGCTGCTGTGCTGTTCATTCGGCTCTGCCTCACTAGCCTTGATCATGGTCGCCATGGCCATGCCAGAGCTTGCCTTCCTGCTGTGCTATCCATTTCTTGCTTAAATTCCCTTCTATGGCTCTGTTATTGTTACTAAGCTCGCCAGATGCTTAATTGTGTTCCTATATGCTTGCTCATGAGCATCCTGTGATGCTCAGGGACTGCCTAATGGCTACTGTCTTGCTACAATGAATTTCCAATTGATTTCTTAGTGGCTCTGGTTGTGATGATGTTTAATTATATGTGTGTGCTATTCATGTCAGGCTTGATCCAGTGGTACATCATGTATTTGATGTGCTTCTGGATACAATTACAGTTCATCCATTTGTTATCTGTGAAGCAGTTGTTGATTACCTGTGGCCAATTAATTATCTGGTCCATGCTCTGTTGCTTAGTGATGCTCTAGCATGCTCTAGCATGCTATAGCAAGCTCTGATGATCATGTGATCATCAACAGCTGATAATTGGTTTGCTTACCTGTTGCCTGTGCATTGCTGTTACCTATTTATGTGTATGTGTGTGGCACAGATCAGTGTTGGTGCTTGCTCAAGCATCAGCTGATACTTGCAGTGATCTTCTGGATCATTAGCAAATGTCTGTTTCAAGATTTACTTGTTAATATCAATTATCTGTGTTGCCTTTATTGATGGAGTGGATAATTGATGTGAACTGTGATACAGTGATGATCATCACAATTGATTGGCTTGGCTAGATGGATGCCAACAGTGGTTGGGAACCCTAGCCCTTCTTTGAACCCAATCAGGGTGATGATATTTGTATTTGGCTTGTTGGTTTGGCTGTTCTAGGGTTTGAGGTAACCCTGGCAGTAGTCATATGCTGCCCTAGGGTAGCTCCCCTATTTGTTGGCTTGCTGTTGCTCACCAAATGCTTTCTGGGTGATCCATTTATTGGATTGCCAGTGGCTCTTGATGTTGAAATCAAATAGACAATATTCTGTCTAGGTCTGATGGTCAACTAGCTGTAGGTGCTAAGTGTGTGTAACTAGGCTAACTTGTGCTCTCATCTCTTGCTGGATTTCTTCAGTTACGCAATGATTGTCATAACTGTTGTTCCCTTTTGATGATTGACCAGTGGCCTTTCTGCTCTTGCTTGCACCATATGGCTTAATAGCCAGATGATGACACAACTTGGGTATCACACCCTTTTGATTATGTGTGATTGATGCATATGCTTATATATGAACAAAACCATCTGGTTTGTCCATGATGCTTGGTATACCTCACTCCAGCTCCTAGAATGTGATGTTGGTGTAGAGGTTTGCATCTGTGTTGATCTTATGGTTGCTTTGCTTGCCCTGCTCCTCCTGGTGACTTGATGAAACTTGATTTAATTCAGTGGTGTGCTGGAATAGATTGAACAGTGAGGCTGTTCTTTTTTTTCTAGCTGTTCTTGGTGTTCTTGGTGTTCTTGGTGGCTTACCAGTTCAATTCTGTCGATGAAGTGACCTAGGGTTTACTGTGGCAAGTTTTATATGCTTCTGGCTTGCTCTGTTGGTCGACAGCACCACCTGCAGCTTGTGGTGACTCACTCTGGTGTGTGTGTGTTGTTACACATGCACACAGCCTTGTGTGCTGCCTGGTTGTGTGTGTGTGCAAGTGCTGTGCACTTGGACTTGATCCTATCTGTGGCATGGATCTGCTCGGCAGAGACTTGATCATATCCTCTTCATTTCCTTTATTTGCTAACCTGCCAAGTGGCTATGCCACTTGGCATAACACTTGTTTTTATTTTCTTTGTGTTTGTGTGCAGGGAACAAAGTGATGATCCAATGATCATGGAGATCATCAAGTACAAGGCTAAATGAAGATTAGCTTGTAGTGTTAGGATAGAACATTACATTGTACTTTTCTTTCTTTTCATTTTCCATTTTGTCCAATTCTTGTAATATGTTGTAATTCCATAATTCAAATCTGAATATTGTAAAGACAATGTATTATGTGTGTGATGATCAATAAAGCCCAAGTTTTCCTTATTGAGCTTAATGTAATAGTTGTATTACTTATATTATTGCTTAATGGTAATTGTTTGTGAAATTATCTCAAATTTGAATTATGTGATGATTATATGATGTTTGAATTTGAAATTCAAATTCAAATTTGGTTTGAATTCAAACATACCATTTAACTTGTAATTCAATCATACAACTTAAGATTTCAATGCAATTATCACTTCTCTCTTCTCAAAACCCTAATTTAGACAAGTAGGAACAAGTTCATCGCACTCTCGAAACCCTAACCCTGTAAGGTGTCGAGAGAGAAATCTGTCCCCCTTCGATGCAGTTTTGTTTTAAAAGCGCGAAATTTCCCGTAAATTACAATGCAATGCACATCCCTTTCTAAAATCTACCCCTCGATCGTCTCTAAACCTCGGATATTACATCGGTTTTGGTGTAGTGGATTTGGATCGTGTACCACTTAACAACTATGAGGGATGTTGTATTAAGTGAGAGTTCATTAGTAATTAGATTAAAACATGAACTAATTATCATAAACATAGTCTGAGTAGTATTTTGAATTAATTTTGTAGTATTGGCATCCGTTTTCCTACCATGCGCTAGTCTTGTTATTGAGATAGAAATACTGTTAAAATTTGATAAGAAACTTTACGGACTGGTACCATATTGTCAAAGAATCAAGAAGTGATTAAGTCCTGTAGCAAACTTTTAGTAAACCTCACATTGTTGATTCAAAGAGCTATGGTTTCAATTAGTACATAAAGTTATCTTGTCTCCGTGAAACTTGAAGTTCAAATCTGTTTGAAAAATAAGGAGCTGAAAATTTAGTTTTCAGAAATAATCAAGGTATGAGATATATGTGATATCTAAGACCTTATTGCAAGATGATAGAATATAATTTGGTGAGACTACATAAACTCATAAGTTTATGGGAATGTACGAAGGTTGAAGACGCAAGGCGTCCCAATCCTCCAACTATTGGGGCACTAACGATATTCGCATATCCATGAAGCGATCATCCTTAGTATGCACCGTTGCTATGACTCGTCGTTTCGAAGCATCACGTGATGATCGGATGTTATAGATTCTACGTGTGCATACAACGGGTGCAAGCCAGATTTGCACATGCGAATACCAAGGTTAAAACTTTATGAGCCTAGCATGTACAAACATGGTCTCAGAAAGTCATCATGATACAATGGATAAAATTATGAGTGAAATTGTTCATCATATTACAAGGTTACTAATAGTGAAATCCAGAACACTTGTCATATGATGATCAACTTCAAAGTAAGAACCTCAAGGTTATTAGTATTTGACCAACAAACCGAGAAGTTATTGAAGTTGATGTGTTTTTCTGAATAATGAGGAAAGCTAAAAGAGAAACTGCAAAAGATATTTTGGCAGAAAGAAAGAAAAGACTAGAAAGTCTAGCTCAGGTGTATATAAATGATATACATGTTATGGTTGTATTCCTAGTTAGGTCACACTATGAAATTCTTGGGTATTAGTACTATATTGGTTGGTATGAAGTGTCATACAAAACAACGCAATACAAGAATATAATGGCCTAAGTGACTGACAAGGAATATGATAGGAATGCACATCTGGAACAAAATAAAGTGTTATTATGTTCGTCATTAGCATTCTATCTAGCCCTTAGAATTTATAATAAAGAACTTAATAATTGTTATTTTGCTCTTGTCAAATAAAAACAATGAGTTGTTCAAATTATGGCATTACTCCATGTACGATGGATAAGTTATTATAAATTTTAAAGGTGAAACACACATACATAACACTGACGCTAAAATGCCATAAGGCAAATGATTTGAATTCCACTTATTTGTGGAACCGCTATTTAGGTCATGTTGGAAATGAACGCATGAAGAAACTCCATGCAAATGGATTATTGGAGTCATTTGATTTATGAATCATTTGGCGCTTGCAAATCTTTTCTAAAAAGAATAACTAAAATACAGTTCATAGTCCAAGAGTTGAACGGGCAACTAACTTAGTGAAAACATACATGATGATGTATGTGGTTCACTGGACATAGTTGTGTGCGGGAGATTCTTCTACTTCATGAAAACTTCAATCAATGAATTGAGTATATATATGTGGATATATTCGATAAGGAAGAAGTTTGAAACATTTGAATAGGTTCAAATAAATTTCAGCATGAAGTGGAAATCATCGTAATAGAAAAGTCAAATATCTATGATTGGATCACAGTGGAAATATTTGAATTACTAGTTTTAGCGAACATCTAACAGAGTTATGAAATTGTTCTACATCTCACGTTTCTTGGAGTATCATAGTGATGATGAAGTATCCGAGAGATGTATCCAAAACTTGTTGGATTAATGATGAGATAAAATATTATGACGCCATTATATTTTTGTGGATTATGCTTTAGTGACTACCGCTTTTACACTAAATAGAGCATCATCATGATCCGTAGAAATGACACCATACGAGTTATGGCATGGGTATAAACCCTAATAGTCCTTTCTTTAAATTTTGGTCTAAAAGTTTACAACCAAAATCGGATAAATATCTTTGTTGGTTATCCCAAAGAATTGATTGGGAATTCTTTCCACTATGAAGTAAACGACAAAAGTGTTTGTTAATGTTACTTGCTTATTTCCAAGAAATTGTTTTCTAGCGAAATATTTGAGTGGGAGGACAATAGAACTTGATAAGGTTTGTGAACCTGAGCATAATGACCAGAGTAGCGCAGCATCGGAAATTGGTTCCGGAAGCGACCATGACGATCATGGCTCCCATGACTACAAAGTGTTTTAGCCATGGAGATCGAAGTACATATTGAACCTTGTAGGTATGGTTTACTTTGTGATCAAATAAATGATTTGTGAACAAAGGATTGATTATTGAACAATGATAAACCAACTACAAACAAAGAAGTTATGATGGGCCCTGACTTCGTTAAAATGGCTATACGCCATGAAATCCAAGATAGATAAATACTTTTTGAAAGTAAATAGATCTATAAAATTGATGGACTTGGATGAAATATCCTTGAAGAAGCTCGACTTGTCGAAAAGTTGTTTACGACAAAGTTCAAAGAGTTGACTACAATAAGATTAGATCTTCCGTAGCAATGCTTATAGTCTATGTGGATTATTCTAGTAATCACTACATATTTCTTTTATGAGATATGCTAGTAGGATGGCAAAATACATTACTTATCAGACGTATGTATTAAAGGTGTATACAAGATACAACCAATTGTTTTGCTAGTCCGTGGAATACTAGATAGGTATACAAACTTCAATTGGATGAAATGAGTATCACGGAGTTGGAATCTTCACCAGATGAAATAGTCAAAGAGTTTTTGATTTCATCAGAAACGATGAAGAGGCTTGCATTTGCAAGAAATTAAGTGGGAGCGCTGAGATATATTTATAATATTTTATGTAGATGACATATAGTTGGTTATAAATGATGTAATTATATACTTGATTAAAAAGGTTTCATTGAGAAATTAACTTCAATGAAAGGATATGGACTGAAACAAATTTAGTGTCAAGATCTATGAAGATAGATTGAAACACATAATAAGTTTAAGTCAAAGTACATAGAATGGATATTGAAGTAGTTCAATATAGAAATATTAAGAAAATGTTCTTATCATGTGAAGGTTTAACAAGACTTGAGTGTATCTGACACTCGATGAGTAAAAACACATGAGTGTTTTTAGATCATGAATAATATGTGCATAATCAGATATCTTGTGCTCTAAAAGGTTAGGATCATATACCAGAATGATTCATGTGATGATCATTGAAAAACAGTAAGAATATTCTTGAGTACTTAAGAAGAACCAAGAATATATATATATATAGTTTTTGTATGAAGAAATGACAAACAAATCGCTGTAAAGTGTTGCACCGATATTTGTTTTGTCACATATGAAAATAAAATTTCAATTTCAAATTAGACTAAGTGTTGTTTAAAAGGTAGCACAATAAGCTAGAAATTGTCTATGCTAGATTTAGAATAGTTCTAAATATTGTGACAGATTCTACAAAAGAAGGCAGAGTATGTCATTGTTTTGACAATGACAAAGGATGTTAAGTCAAGAGGTTCTTTTAGAACTTGGTGTAGTTTCGACAGAGTCAGAACTTTGAAGCTATATTGTGTGTGACAATATTAGTGACATATTTCAGACTGCGGAGTTAAGGTTCCACCAGAAGACCAAACATATTTAATGCCGACTCATTTGAAAATGAGTGATGCGTTGAGACGAAAATGAATTACAAAATACATACGGTTCTGAGCATGTCAGATCCGTTGACTAAAACCTCTCCCGTGAGCAAAACATGATAAAGCACCAGAAGGCCAAGGTGTTATATCTTTACAAATGTAAACTAGATTATTGACTCTAGTGCAAGTGGGAGACTGAAGGAGATATGCCCTAGAGGCAATAATAAAGTGGTTATTATTTATATCTTTATGTTTATGATAAATATTTATATATCATGCTATAATTGTATTAACCGAAACATTAGTACATGTGTGATATGTAGACAAACAAAGAGTCCCTAGTATGCCTCTTAAACTAGCTTGTTGATTAATGGATGATTAGTTTCATAATCATGAACATTGGATGTTATTAATAACAAGGTTATACCATTGTATGAATGATGTAATGGACACACCCAATTAAGCGTAGCATAAGATCTCGTCATTAAGTTATTTGCTATAAGCTTTCGATACATAGTTACCTAGTCCTTATGACCATGAGATCATGTAAATCACTTATACCGGAAAGGTACTTTGATTACACCAAACGCCACTGCGTAAATGGGTGGTTATAAAGGTGGGATTAAGTATCCGGAAAGTATGAGTTGAGGCATATGGATCAACAGTGGGATTTGTCCATCCCGATGACGGATAGATATACTCTGGGCCCTCTCGGTGGAATGTCGTCTATTGTCTTGCAAGCATATGAATAAGTTCATAAGAGACCACATACCACGGTACGAGTAAAGAGTACTTGTCAGGAGACGAGGTTGAACAAGGTATAGAGTGATACCGAAGATCAAGCCTCGGACAAGTAAAATATCGCATGACAAAGGGAATTGGTATCGTATGTGAATGGTTCATTCGATCACTAAAGTCATCGTTGAATATGTGGGAGCCATTATGGATCTCCAGATCCCGCTATTGGTTATTGGTCGGAGTGAGTACTCAACCATGTCCGCATAGTTCACGAACCGTAGGGTGACACACTTAAAGTTGGATGTTGAAATGGTAGAACTTGAATATGGAATGGAGTTTGAATATTTGTTCGGAGTCCCGGATGAGATCCCGGACATCACGAGGAGTTCCGGAATGGTCCGGAGAATAAGATTCATATATAGGATGTCATTTTATGTGATTTAAAATGATGCGGAAGGTTCTATGGAAGGTTCTAGAAGGTTCTAGAAAAGTCCGGAAGAAACCACCAAGGAAGGCGGAGTCCCGGTGGGACTCCACCTCCCATGGCCGGCCAACCCTAAGGGGGAGGAGTCCCAAGTGGACTCCCCAAGGGGGGCTGGCCACCCCCTCCCAAGGAAGGTGGAACTCCCACCTCTAGTGGGAGTCCTAGCTTGGGTAGGTTTCATGAGTTATGGAAGGTTTTGGTTTGGGGTCTTATTCAAAGACTTGTAGACCAACTCTTGGGTGTTCCACCTATATAATGAGGGCCAAGGGGAGGGGGCCGGCCACCCCAAGCACCACAAGGTGGCCGCACCACTAGATGGCTGGCGCCCCCTCCCAAACCCTAGCCGCCCCCTCTCTCCTCTATAGCTCCCGCACGCTTAGCGAAGCTCCGCCGGGATTCTCCACTGCCACCGACACCACGCCGTCGTGCTGTCGGATTCAAGAGGAGCTACTACTTCCGCTGCCCGCTGGAACGGGGAGGTGGACGTCGTCTTCATCAACAACCGAACGTGTGACCAAGTACGGAGGTGCTGCCCGTTCGTGGTGCCGGAGGGATCGTGATCAAGTTCTTCTATGCGCTTTTGCAAGCGGAAAGTGAACGTCTACCGCAGCAACAAGAGCCTCCTCTTGTAGGCTTTGGAATCTCTTCAAGGGTGAGACTCGATAAACCCCTCGTTGCTACCGTCTTCTAGATTGCATCTTGGTTTGGATTGCCTGTTCGCCGTAGGAAAATTTTTGTTTTTCTATGCAACGTTATCCTACACTCCTCCTCCACCCACCTCTGGCCGGCCTCCTCCTCCACCAACCTGAACCCACCCCACACCACCCACCCACCCACCTCTGGCGACCTCCAACAATTTTTTTAAAACAATTCGGCGAAATTCTGACGGCCCTAGATCTATATCTAGATCTGGCCGCCTTTTTTTGAAATTAAAAAACAAAATTCTGTGGAGCACCATCGCTAGGTGCGCCACAAATTTTTTTCTGTGGCGCATGCCTGCCCGGTGCACCACAGAAATAAGGCTTTCTGTGGTGCATGGGTCCGTGCGCTATAGAATTGTTATTTTTTGTCATAGATTCTGTGGTGCACCGCTCATGCGCCACAGAGTAGATTTTTTGGTGCGCCACTAATGAGCCTTTCCCTACTAGTGAATTGTTCTCTCATGAATCTTATCTACCGGTGCACAACTTTACTCTGTTTATGGTCGTCACTTCAACGCATGGAGAACTGAGACCTCTTTACGAAGAGGTCAACATGGTTGGAGTACACGGTGAGGGAGCTTATTACCAAACATGGGTTGCAGCTAGCTTAATCTCAGGATTGGTTCCCAACCGTCATAGGAGTCGATGCATTCTCATGTTCTGTTCTTGTATCGAGCTCCTTATTTTAGCTTTCATATAGTTGATCTTAAACAGTTGTGTGCATCCTGGATATGCAGAGGCTGGGTGTGTAATGCTTACACCTTTCAAGCAATAAAGTGCTCTTAATAAAAAAAACATAGACAATTGATTCGTGCAACCACTTTTTAATCGGCTGGAGCCTTGCAGGAAGAGATGCAAGTAGTAAAGAGCATGACACACATCGTTTTGCGATTTGATAGATTTCTCGTGAAAATCCAGGGAGCAAACAATCTAGGTAGATAGACAGTGACCTGCTTGCGAGACAGATATGGTTGGAGAGGAATGTTTCTTTGAGCCTACACTTTATGCGATAGCTAAATGCGAGGGCATCGGATCATGATGACGATCCAGATCACGCCCGATCTGCAAGAGTTACGTGAGGGCCTCACTTTATCGCAGCCCTATGTGGAGCCAAGCCATTGTGCTGACAAAGTTATCGAGGCAGGTGCTTTGGCACCTAACTGTGATGCACTCTTTGCTAGAGAGCTTTACGACCTTCTCGTGGGTTTCGAGCTGCTACCCTCAATCTAAAACAAAGATTGCTCGTCTCCTAGCGGAGAAGATTTCGAGGCACAAGGAAAATGGAGTCTGCAGATGATAGATTGATGATTCTCATCTCGATCTTTGTCTGAAAGTTTGTGGTTGTAGGTGTTGCCTGCTTTCAAAGTAGTCCGCTTGTTTTGTACTAGGTGTTTTGGCATTTGTGATTATTGGTTCCGTCATAACAGTTTTTTCTTCCGAGTTTTCATGAATTAATTACTCCCTCCGTTCTTTTTTAATTGACTCAAATTTAGTATAAAGTTGTACTAAATCTGAGTCAATTAAAAGAGACCGGAGGGAGTAGGTAATTCTTGGGGTTCCTTAGGAAGAAAAAAAAGGCTAGCGGGACGGGGTTCCAAGCCTGGCAAAAGCAATGCATGTACGCCGGCGCATGTACACGTACGTGTCATGGAGGCATGCAATACACGGAGCGTGGGGTGCATGTTCAGTCATGTCCTCCTGTTGAAAGCGGCGAAGAAGAAATGAAGCACATGTGTTCCATGTGGGGGTAGACGTGCGGTACCCTACCAAACCACCCGTGATTACCCAAAAAAAAAACAAACGGTGCATATATATACGGATATTCCCGGGCCCTTGAACCAGGTTCGTCGAGTCCGTTTTATTCACGGCAAGGTTCAGTGAATCGCGGTCGATCTGTCAAGGAGTATGATCACTACCGAGCACTTCATTGATTTCTCTCGATTGGCATGGGCTTAACTCGCGACTCGCGAGCCCTGAAACGGCAACCGCTTCGTCGCATATACTGCAGACGGCGCAGCACAAAGTTGGCGATCCTGTTTCCAAAATGTGGTCGGCTGGATCCGCCCGAGCTCCTGGGCTAGGTGCTGTAGTTAATTTAGCCATACGCACGGCCAGGTGCACTCCCGTGCGGCCGGAGCCGATCTCCGGCGATCTCTGCCAGCACACACACGATTCGAGTCGATGGATTTAACTCTTGCCAATACGTTCTCCAGTCCCCGCGTCTCGGTTTGCCCAGTACGCATCCAAACCAAACCAAATTCAAGCCGTCTATAAAAGGCGTCCCTCTCCTCGGTCTTAGTCTCCCATTCACTGAACAGCAGCCACAGAGAAAACGAGAAGAAATTAAAACCACTCTCTAGTGCAAGGAAGCCACGCAGAGAGAAAGAAAACAGATCGACAAGGATCAACCAATCCGTGTGACTCATCCATTATGAGGCCGGTGAGAGAAGCCGCGGCAGCGCTGGTGGGCGTCGGCGGCGGCGACCAAGCGGCGGCTTCATCCGCGGCCGGACACGTCGCCCACGCGCACACGGAGCTGTGGAGGACGCCCACGCCGTATCTGTTCCTCGGCTTCGCGCTCATGATGGGCCTCATCGCGTTGGCGCTCCTCATGCTCTTCTGCACGCGCCGCAAGCCGTCGACCGGCGCGTCACGGCGGGGGAGCGACACCGTGGAGTCGGAGTCGGCCCGGGGGATGGTGATGGCCCCGCTCGACCGGGAGCCCAAGGTCGTCGTCATCATGGCCGGTGACAACATGCCGTCCTTCATCGCCAGCGCCAGGCCCTTCGCTTTCGCCGCCGCCGTAGAATCCGACGAGCAGCGCAAGGCGGGCGCCGCGTAGGCGCGCACCCGTGTGCCCCTGCGGGACGCGGGACCAATTTTGTTCGTCGGATTTCTAGGATTTTCTTTGTCCGTAGTGTACTAGGAAGCAGGTATCTGTGGCGATCTGTGGTCGTGAGAGCGAATGAAGTTTTTTCCTTGCATCTTCTAGAGTTAATGCATCGTCATGATGCGTGCTTGGCTGACCTCCAATCCTTCTCGGTCAATTTTCGCTTCAAATTTGCGCACCTTTCAGCTGGGATGGTTGATTCGTGGCTAGTAGCTCTAGATTGTGAGAAGTGACAAAGCGCCCTGGGCCCTCGCCGGCACAGGGCTGGTGTACGTATAGACCTACTCCCACTGCCATAGTGCCATGTTGAAACTTATATATACATACAGCCCTGGACGGCTGGGCCCTGGCCAGACAAGCAGAAATAAACCTGTGTTATACTTATATGCATCTGAAATCTAGATCGCTGACAGTAAAACACCAGAACTGAAATTGTACACAAACTGCCGTGACAAGGCCAGCAGAAACAACATGTTATATATGCCTCCGAAATCTGAATCGCTCACAGTATATACGCGTTGTATGAACAAAACAGAGAACTGCAAATGTACAAAAATGTGTCTTGTTTTTAACGCGAACATGCCAAAACGGTGTACTTGGCGAGTATAACAGATTAGGGGGAGGTGATGTCAGTCTTTCTTTAGAGATGTCACGTTAATTTTCTTGCTTAGTTAGAGGAGAGAGAATTAAGAGATAAAAAGTTGTCTTCGCTTAGCTAAGGAATCGATCATCTCTTAGGAAATATAAAGGTGTATCACATATATTTTTCCTTAGCAACAAATTTCGAACCAAAATTTAATTATAAATATAAAGGCTTAAGCTTTCATAGACCCCCAAATCTCAAAACAGTGTAAATCATCGAAGAGCTATCTTCCTGAGTAAAACACAAGAACATCGCCAAGTTAATAACGACTCGTCCACCCGCACCCAGCTTTTATCTCCGTCCTAGGCAGAACTTCCGCACAAATCTCATGGTCGTTCAGATCCCTAGGTCTCCTGAGCCCCAGCTCGCCTGATCCACTAATCATCATGAGCACCAGGTCGTCTGGTCTCCTAATCCCCAAATCGCTTGATCCCGTGATCTCTTGAACCCCAGGTCGCCCAAATTGTCCCGCGCCAACACATATATTGTGCCACGAAAACAAACAACATGGAAACCATGGGAAAACAAGCCAATCAAGCTAAAGAGAAAGAAACCAAAACCAAGGAGATCACAGCAGGTTAGCAGGGAGAAGGAAGAAGAGCAAGCCTCACCTTAGGACCGGTGCAGGGGGGGGGGGGGGGGCGATGAGTAGCAGAGGTATGGGTGAGGGCATGGACCCTCGATGGCAGCGGGGAATGGGTGGCGATGAAAGGACACCTAACCCAAAAGATGTGCCTCTTTGTGGCGGCGGTGTTCCTTGATATTTAAAACTGCTAGGGCCCTCCTACATTGTTGTCTGTGGGAGTCATGTTTGGCAGCTTATATTATACGACAAACGATGGCATGTGCCATGAAAATTTCTAGATGGGCCTCATTTTGGCGCTACCCACCCGAAAGTATTTTTTTATTTTATCCATTTTAATATAGATCTGTAAATATTTTTTTGCCTAACTTTAATGAATAATTTGACAAGCAGTAAATCGTTAATATGTTGTGTTGTAAACAAAAATGTTAGTGAATGACTGAATGTCATAGTAAATGTTTTTATAGTGGAAAAACAATATTCATGCATTCCCCCAAAGTTTGTTCTTAAATGTGAAAATAAATATATGCTCATAGAATCCTAAATGTTCATGGCACGAAAAATACGTATTCATGTGTATGCAATAAATGTTTATGTATCTTACAAGGAATCCTTATGTGCTAACTAACAAGAAACAATACAAATCATAAATTGTAGAAGTAAAACATCGAATGAAGAATGTTTATGACTATATAATTTTGTCTACGTTTTTCGTAACTAATTATGATTATGAAAAGTAAACACAAAATTACAAGGAGACATGAATGGGAAAAAATGCAAGAAACAATTATGAAACCGAAAAAAAAAATCAATCTTTTTTGGCGCTCACGAAATAAATCTTTAAGAAAAGAGAGGCACAAATAAAACCGGTCTTGTTGGACCAGCCGATCGACTAGTGTGTGTGGGCATCACATCCGTAACAAACTCATGCCGCCACTAATCGCATTGCCAGTGTCTGACGAGAGATCACCACATCTGATCTGGCGGCTGTGTTCCGACAGTTCAATGGAAAACATGTTTTAAACGACATCATGTACTCACTTCGACGATGAGTGGCATACTTCATTCTGAACAATCAAAAAAAATCAAGCAGCACTAACTATGCAGCCTGTTAAGGAAACAGGAAGACAATAAACACCTTTCAGCAAAGCCATGTATCTGCACGATCGCAACGTGAAACATGAGAGAATGTTTTCGGCAGATGCAACGGATATTTCCGGTTGCCTCTCGTCACTTTCTTCCAGTTGCGGCCATGCGTTTCGCAGGAAGAGAGACCCGGTGGGGTGGATGCCTAACACGGACACATCACATCACATCACCAACCAAAACCACCAGCGGCCATTCTCATTTCCCCCCTCATTTCCCCCCTTCTCACCTCTAGACAGTGAACAGTAGTTGAGAGGCTCCTCAAGCCATCCGGGCCTATCCCGACCCCTCTCCGGCGGCTCTGCCGGCCGGAGATGGCGAGGGAACGGCGCCGGCGTAGTTGTAGATAGGTCTAGTAGTCCCGTAGTGGAGTCTTGGAGTAGATCACCAGCTCTCCCCCGTCAGATCTGGTGTATCCTGCTGTTGGGCGGTGCGGAGGCGTGGCTCCGGTGGCGTGGGCGACGGCGGCTGCGCCACATCAACGCAGGCATCTCGGCAAATAAGGCGGGTTGGAGCTCCAGCTTCTCGATGTGGTGGCGCAGCATCGGAAAGCAGATCATGGCGGATCTTTGCTCGCGTCCATGGTGGGCGCACAGCAGAGGGACCGTGGCGAGCTCGGTCAATAAGCGCTTGCTCCGGCAGCTACCACTCCTTCTTCTCCTTGGTGTCCTCTCGGCCGGCCGTGGCGGCGAGGGACAGGACACCGACGGCGATAAGGAGTCCGTGGAGGCCGGCAAGACTTCTGCTGCTACCTCGAGCTATCTCACGGTGACCACGAGTTGGTCATCGATCTTGGATGCCCAAGATTGGCATCAGTCGACGCAAGGAAAGCGTCGCAGCAACCTCCTTCGGAGGCCTTCTGATGATGCGGCGGCGACGCCTGGCACCGGCCTTCTCCCAAGTGGCCATGTCCCCGGTGAGGATGCTGGTGGTCGCCGGCGCAGTTCATCCCCCTGTAGCGGGCTGGTAGAGGGACCTGATTGCTTTTCTGCAATATTTTTAGAGGTCCTTTTTGCAAAATCTAGGGAGTTGAGTGTAATTTTCCTTTTCCTGGTGTCCCATCATGTAACTTGTACCACCGCTTTGACTAATGCAGCATAGTCTAGGTCCTTCTGGACCTTGCCTTTTCAAAAAAAAAAAAAAAAAAAAAAAAAAAAACCAAAACCACCAGCGCCGCATCACCCCAAGCGAAGCTAGCTGCTCTCGATCCATCAGCTGGCTTCAGCCAAATCTATCACGTCAAAACTGTACCCAACTGGACTACTGGAGCCGATCGAAGCCGTGGTAATCCTGCTCTTAGTATTTGACCATTATTCTCTCTCTGTGTGTGCGCGTTTGTAGTGCCCGTCGAGCCGCCACGCGCACATCGCCGAATCATCTTGACGGTGACGCTCATGATTGAATTTGTCCAAGATCGGCACTAAGAGGGGCCGGCTCCCTTCGACTCAACCGACGCGACAATCCATCCATGGATTTCTCAAATATTTTTTCAGTAGGCACCCTGGGCAGTGCAGCATCCTGTTGCGAATCGAATTATTTAGCACTCCAATCTTCTATTTTTCTGCCGCGCCACTAGTAGTAGTTGAAAAGGCTGGAGCTGTTGTACACGTACGGCTGCTTTTTATTTCTTTAGAGAGGGTATATAGGTTGAGATGTATGATTGTATGAACCACATGAACATATGCTTCAGCGTAGATCAGAGATCTCGTCTCCTTATATCGTCAACTACATGTCTCGCATAATCTGCTTGGAGACCTTTCCCCTCTCTTTCCGTTTCTTATTGGAGTAAATATGTCATGCTTAGACATTATTTATCATCGTTGTGTTCCTTTCAGAGGGTGTCACCCCATTCCCTTTCACCGATGAAGCGACGATGGAATCAAACAAACCACGTTGAGTTAACTCTTGGATAATCTAAGAGCCGGACGCATCCACGGATAATCTACCATAGCAGTGCAACGAATCCGGGTTAATTCTTCTTTCTTCGAGAATGGTAGGCCTGATTAACTCTCTTTTCCGCTGAATGTCAGACTATTAATTTGATCATTAACTGTTGTTAAAGTGATGCTAATCCGGTTGGAAAAGCTAAAGTGACGTTAATAATTCCCCCACTCCAGCTTTACCTTTGGCAAGGCCATATAATAAACCATTAGCGAGCCATCATCACCAAAGGATAACTAAGCTACTCTCTTTATCCTGGTTCATAGAGCTTGCGCGTATTTCTAAGTTGTAAATTTGATCAATATAGTGTAAGATATATATTACAAAATATATGTCAGTAGAAAGTTTAGATGCTCTATTTTCTAATAATAAGTATAACTCTTTTATTGTACAATTGATATTATGTTAGCCAAATTGACAACCTAAGAGTATACACAAGCCCTATGAACTAAGGATTGAGTAGCACACAACCATGACGACTAGATTTGTATCGTGGTGTCAAAAGCTGGACACAACTACTCCACAATTTGATGACGACGGCGTATTGGATCTCTAGCATGTGTGGGAGGAACGGATTGTTTCTGACCTAACTGATTATGTTTGGGAACACACAATTACAAGGATTGACTCAATTAAGGGAATTGACTAGATATCGAAATATGCTTTATGCTACTAGCATATTCCGTTACATATATGAAAAGATATAATCCTAACATCCTGTTGTAATCAAAACTCCTCTAAACTTCGTCCCCTTTCGGTGCCTTCCATGTCTCTCATATTTTACCCCGCAGTCACAGTAGGAGTGTCATTGACTCAAGTGCATACGTGCATGTTGTGGACTGGAACTGTTGCTGATGTGTGGCTGTAGACGTAGCCTGATGTCAATGTCGAAGTAGCCGATGATGAAGTTGTGGTCGTGGTATTCATGGTGGATGTAATTCGTCATAGTCCATGTAGCTGTAATTGCTGGAGGCGCAAAAAATGCGTATTTTTTTTTTTGACAGAGCTGTAGTCGTGGAAGAGGAACCTTGCGGATGTCAGAGGATGCATTCCGGGGCGTCTTGCAGATGTTAGAGGACGCGGTTGTAGGTGACATTTCCAGTTTTGCCAAGACCGGAAAAGCTTACCACACACAACGGTTTTTTTCCAAAAACATGCGCTCCGTGTAGGTGTTATCACAATAAAGTTGACGGTTTGTCGATGCAGTTGCTCTACGTCGAATGTGGTCGATACCGTCATAGATGTTGTGTCGTGTCTTAGAGGCCACATGTCCATCCTTGTGCGCGATGTAGCGGCGATGGCGTGCTGACGAGGTTGTTTTGTTGATGATGACCATGCCGCTGTAGACTTTGGCGATAATGTGTCGGCGATGTCGAACCAGCATCTCCGTAGGCAATCATACGTCGGTGTAAGGTGTCCCTTGTGGTGACGATGATGTTGACGATATGCTGCATCTAAGAAGTCAAAGAAATAGTGTCCCGCACCGCCTGCGTGTGGATGATGTTGATGTCGCTTGTCGTACATGTGCTCGACGAAGATCTTGACTGCTGGCCCGATGTAGTCGTGTAGCTTATGTTGTGGTTCGACTCATTGTAGTTCAGCTTGATGCAGCGGAGACGTTGGAGATGACGTGATTTTATTTGACGCTAAATGGATCTAAAAAAATATGGAAAAAACTAAAGAACTGATCCTATTTTTGATCGAGACCAGGTGCCGTTCCCCGGGAGATTGTCCCCGAGGACGGTGCGTGATGCATAAATGGTTATAAATCTAGGATTGGCATTACGAGACTAACCGTTCTGATACCATGTGAGTTTTCTTGTGTGATGCAAATGATGATATGTCCCGCACTGATTACGGATCTATATAGTTTGCCAGATTGTCAAAAATAACTACGTGTTGAAAATGGCGATGGCTTTAGCACGATCGTCAGGCGTCAGCTCAACGACGACCCCAGGTCGCGCCATATAGAAGTCCGATTCGTGCAACCACTTTTTCTGCCCCCTCCAGCCATGTGTCTCCCTCTGTCTCTTGCATCAGCCCAAGCCTGGAGATATGTCCGACGCTAGCTAGCAAAGCAATGCGTGATCGTGGATAGCTACATCTAGCGGGCGGCTTGCTTCCCGGCGGCGCACGCAAGTTCCATACCATACCCTGTCGGATAGCGTTTGAAGAGTTTGAATTTAGCTCGTGCATGCAGCAGCAGCCGCTCGTGGCATGGAAAGGAAAGCATGGAGTGGGAAGCACGGCTCGTGTATGTACGTGTTCTTTGTATGCATGCATGTACGACACGGAGCATGCGCGCAGCGAATGTTTAATTATTTCCAACTGGATGCGGCCAAGATGAAAATGAAGGGTCCGAAGTGGTTTCCTGGCTGTGCTCACGCATGAATTGGTAGTTTTGGATCCTCACCTTTTTCCACTTCTCTGTTTCGCACGATCTTAAAAGCACCGTAGATCTTGTATGCATGAGGCACACTCGATTCGGACGTTTCAGACAAGACAAGCTCTTCTTGCGCTCGCGGGGGCAAATTTGCGCCGAGCTCGTGCACGCGAGAGATGGTGGGAACTCGAGTGCGTATGGGACAATCCCGAGGGAGAAATTCGCTCACCTCCCGCCGAAACTCGGCCCCTATTTACACCGCCGCGCCTGCTGGAATTTGGGGCATTTGGCCTTTGGCCCATGGCCCATTATCAAATTCTGAAACTCACATGGCCCATTCCAATAATCAGTGGCAGCACTAGTGGGAGCTAAAGTTTAGTCCCACATTGCTAGTTGGGAGAGAGTTGGAGTGGTATATAAGGTGGGCTGTTCTAGTCCTAGTAAGTGATCGAGTGAGAAGAGAGAGAGCCCTCGCGCACTCCTCCTCCTCCGCCGCCCGCCTCGCCTCGTCACGAGACGACGCGACGCGCCGCGGGTTGCGGGAATCTCGCCGAGTCGAGCTTATCTTTTTGCTGTTTGGGAAATTAATTGTGTAATCAATTTCGAGTCATTAACGGACGCGTTACTCAGCCGTTTTGCCTTCCGGTTTTTCTGGATCGTGGCTGTGCCGACTCGGACGTGGGCTGCGTCCCACGACCTTCCCGAACCGCACTACATAAGCGCGGACTCCAACCCTACTCTGTACGAGACGCATACGCGACTACCTGTTTCCAGTTCATTGCGCCGCCTTCGTCTTCCTCATCCCGTCCGTCGGCGTGCACCGACTGCCGGGACAGTAGGCCTCCGGAACCCTGCCTCTCGTGAACCTGTACGGGTGAGGGGCAATCAGGTTTTTGGGGAGCGCTCCGGCGCGACTACTGGCATCACGACGTCGTCATCGGACGACGAGTTTCTCCACACCGACAACTTCTTCCCGGACCTCAGCGACTTCTTCGACAACCTCAACATGGGCGACAACGACGCTACTGCGAAGTATGTGATCTTGTCGTTTCTCTTTCAGTTTCTGTTAGAGTTTCTTCTTCTAGTTTGTGTGCCAGATGCGATCAGTTTATCTTATTTAGATGTGATCTGTTCATCTACCTTACTAGTCTGCATGATTAGTTTATTTGTTAATTTTGTAGTCATGATTTATCAATTACTAGTACGGATTATTTCATATGAATATTTGCTTATATTTCCAACAATCCAAAAACCTGAGTATAGGCAAATCAATTCAAGCAGCGTTGCTGCCGCTACTCGACCTCCCCTCTTTGATGGTATGCATTACAAGAGGTGGCGCACAAAGGCAGTTCTATGGTTTACAAACCTAGGCTGTTTTAGCGCCACAGATGCTAGACCTGAGGGGCCTCTCCCTGTAGAGGAGCAGGAAAAGTTTGAGAAGGTCGACGCCATGTTTAAGGCGGCCTTGTTCAGCATTCTTGGGGACAACATTGTTGACCCGTACATGGCTTTCAACCATGTTAAAGATGCGTGGGATGCGCTCGAGGCCAAATTTGGGGTCTCGGACGCTGGCACTGAACTGTATGTCATGGAGCAATACTATGACTACAGGATGACTGATGATCGCTCCGTGGTTGAGCAGGCTCATGAGATTCAGTCCCTTGCCAAAGAACTCGAGCAGTTTAAGTGTACCTTACCGGACAAATTTGTCGCCGGTGGCATTATTGCCAAGCTTCCTCCCTCGTGGAGGAACTTTGCTACTTTTCTGAAACATAAGAGACAAGAGTTTTCCGTTTCGGATCTCATTGGCTCGCTTCATGTGGAAGAGAAGGCGAGAGCAAAGGACACACGCGCTCGTAGTTTTGAGGGAGGTTCTAGTGCCAATGTGGTACAAAAGAAGAACTTTCAATCCCACAAGTCCAAGAATAAGAACAATGGAAAAGGCAAGTTTGATGAAAAGAACAAAGCCTCCAACTCAACCAACTTCAAGAGGAAGACTCCTTATAAGAAGAAAGGGAACTGCCATGTTTGTGGCGCTCCTGGACATTGGGCTCCTGATTGCCCAGAACGCCATGATCGGCGTGGGAACAGCGGCAAGTCCGCAAATGTTGTTATTGGTGTTGATACTGAGATGAAGGACGTTGGGTACGGTATTTCTCCTACTGTCCTTTCAGTATGTAATTCTCCTGATTGGTGGATAGACACCGGAGCCAATACACATGTATGTTCTGATGTCTCTATGTTTTCTTCTTATCAGGTCGCAAGGACTTCCTCCGTGCTGATGAGAAACGGCTCACGTGCTTCTGTTCGTGGTGTTGGTACGGTGGATCTGAAGTTTACTTCGGGAAAGACCATCCAGCTGAAGAATGTGCAGCACGTTCCCTCCATCAATAAGAATCTCGTTAGCGGATCGCTTTTATGTCGAGATGGTTTTAAGTTGGTTTTTGAGTCCAATAAAGTTGTAATTTCCAAGTGTGGACAATTTGTTGGAAAGGGTTATGTGTGCGGAGGCTTGTTCCGCTTATCTTTGTCAGACTTATATACTCAAATTATTAATCACGTTTGCAATGATAGTGAGTCCGGTATTTGGCATTCACGACTTTGTCACATTAATTTTGGGTGCATGACGCGGCTAGCGAATATGAATATAATTCCGAAATTTGCTATTGTCAAGAAATCCAAGTGCCAAGTATGTGTGCAAGCTAAGCAACCACGTAAGTCTCACAAGACTGCGGAGGCAAGAGACTTGGCACCGCTGGAGCTTATACATTCAGATCTTTGTGAAATGAATGGTGAATTGACAAAACGAGGAAAAAGATACTTCATGACTTTAATTGATGACTCTACTTGATATTGTTATGTGTACCTCCTGAAATCTAAAGATGAAGCTCTTAATCACTTCAAAATCTTTAAAGCTGAAGCAGAAAACCAACTTGATCGAAAGATCAAGCGGCTAAGGTCTGATCGTGGTGGAGAGTATTTTTCCAACGAGTTTGATTCTTTTTGTGCGGAGCATGGTATTATCCATGAGAGGACGCCTCCCTACTCACCTCAGTCAAATGGGGTGGCCGAAAGAAAGAACCGTACTCTAACTGATTTTGTTAACGCCATGTTAGATACATCGGGTCTCTCCAAGGCATGGTGGGGGGAGGCGATATTAACTGCATGTCATGTCCTAAACCGTGTCCCCACAAAGAATAAAACCATTACCCCGTTTGAGGAATGGGAAAGGAAAAGGCTGAAACTCTCTTACCTACGAACTTGGGGCTGTATGACGAAAGTAAATGTGCCAATACCCAAGAAGCGCAAGCTTGGACCAAAAACCGTGGATTGTGTTCTTCTGGGATATGCATTTCATAGCATTGGCTACAGATTTTTGATAGTAAAATCTGAGGTATCCGACATGCATGTTGGTACAATTATGGAGTCGAATGATGCGACTTTCTTTGAGGACATCTTTCCTATGAAAGAAACGTCTAGCTCATCAATTCAGGAGATGCCTAGTTCATCTACTCAGGAATTATTTCCTGAACCTACCATGGCTATAGAACACTTTGACAATCCTGTAGAGGATGACAATGAAGCTCCCAAAAGGAGCAAGAGACAGAGGACTGCAAAGTCCTTTGGTCATGATTTCATTGTGTACCTCGTGGATGATACTCCCACTTCTATTTCAGAAGCATATGCATCTCAGGATGCTGACTACTGGAAGGAAGCTGTCCGTAGCGAGATGGATTCCATCTTAGCAAATGGAACTTGGGAGGTTACTGATCGTCCTTATGGGTGCAAACCTGTAGGATGCAAGTGGGTGTTCAAGAAAAAGCTTAGGCCCGATGGTACTATTGAAAAGTACAAGGCACGTCTTGTGGCCAAGGGTTATACCCAGAAAGAAGGTGAAGATTTCTTTGATACATACTAACCTGTTGCCAGATTGACCACCATTCGAGTGCTACTATCCTTGGCTGCCTCACATGGTCTTCTCGTTCATCAAATGGATGTTAAGACTGCTTTCCTAAATGGAGAGCTTGAAGAGGAAATTTATATGGAGCAGCCTGATGGATTTGTAGTAGATGGTCAAGAAGGAAAGGTGTGTAAACTACTGAAATCTTTATATGGGCTTAAGCAAGCGCCTAAGCAGTGGCATGAGAAGTTTGAAATAACTTTAACCGCTGAAGGCTTTGTTGTAAACGAAGCTGACAAGTGTGTATACTATCGCCATGGTGGGGCGAGGGAGTTATTCTTTGTCTCTATGTCGATGACATACTGATATTCGGGACCAACCTTACTGTGATTAAGGAGGTCAAGGAGTTCCTATCTCGTTGTTTTGAGATGAAGGACTTGGGAGTAGCTGATGTGATCTTAAACATTAAGTCAGCCGAAGGATGACAATGGTGGGATTACTTTGCTTCAGTCCCACTATGTGGAAAAGATCCTAAGTCGCTTCGGGTATAGCGACTGCAAATCTTCTCCAACGCCCTATGATCCTAGTGTGATAATTCGTAAGAATAAAAGAATTGCTAGAGATCAATTGCGATACTCGCAAATCATTGGCTCGCTTATGTATTTAGCCAGCGCCACGAGGCCTGACATCTCCTTTGCTGTAAGTAAACTCAGCCGTTTTGTGTCTAGACCTGGAGATGTTCATTGGCATGCTCTTGAGAGAGTTTTGCGCTATTTGAAAGGCACTGCGAGTTATGGCATTCACTATACTGGGTATCCAAGAGTACTTGAGGGTTATAGTGATGCAAATTGGATATCTGACGCTGATGAGACTAAGGCCACAAGTGGTTATTTGTTTACACTTGGAGGTGGCGCTGTTTCCTGGAAGTCTTGCAAGCAGACCATCATTACGAGGTCAACTATGGAAGCAGAACTCACAGCATTAGACACAAGCCATCGTTGAAGCAGAGTGGCTTCGTGAGCTCTTGATGGACTTACCTGTGGTTGAGAAACCAATACCCGCTATTCCTATGAACTGTGATAATCAAACTGTGATCATCAAAGTAAACAGTTCTAAGGATAATATGAAGTCATCAAGGCATGTGAAGAGTAGACTGAAAACTGTCAGGAAAATGAGAAACTCCGGAGTTATAGCATTGGATTATATCCATACGTCTAGAAACCTGGCAGACCCCTTCACAAAGGGACTATCACGAAATGTGATAGAAAATGCATCGAGGGAGATGGGTATGAGACCCACACTATGAGCTGCCCACGGTGGTAACCTACTCTATGTGATCGGAGATCCCGTGAATTAGAGCCGGGAGACAAGCTGTTGGTTAGCTGGGAGGAGAGTATATATCCCTATAGCAATTTTACCACTCCGTAAGATGCAATACTCTCCTAATCTGCATGGCAGGTTGATAATTATCTTAATGTGTTCTAAGTGGCTTATTTTAGCAAAGATGTTGTCCTGCAAAACATCTTTTGAAGAACACACCTATATGAGTCTGATTGTTAAACGTCGCAATCTATGAGAGTTGGGTGCTCTCTAGTAAACTCATGAAAGGCCCTGGAGTATGACGTATAAGCTCCAAACCGCGAGGAAGTCTCGCGGCAGCCTAGTATCGGTCTAGGCTTTGTATGAAGCTAGTGCGCAGAAAACTTGTAGTTCAAGGCATAGTCCACTATCCAAGTTGCAATCTAGTGTAATATGAAGCTTTAAGTGGAAGTTCAACTTAACAGTCTCCACGACATACCGGTATATAAAACAATGTTCTGGAAACTTATTGATGAGATGTGCCAATGAGAGTTTGTGGGGGATTGCTAGAATTTGGGGCATTTGGCCTTTGGCCCATGGCCCATTATCAAATTCTGAAACTCACATGGCCCATTCCAATAATCAGTGGCAGCACTAGTGGGAGCTAAAGTTTAGTCCCACATTGCTAGTTGGGAGAGAGTTGGAGTGGTATATAAGGTGGGCTGTTCTAGTCCTAGTAAGTGAGTGAGAAGAGAGAGAGCCCTTGCGCACTCCTCCTCCTCCGCCGCCCGCCTCGCCACGCCACGCCACGCCTCATCACGACGCGCCGCGGGTTGCGGGAATCTCGCCGAGCCGAGCTTATCTTTTTGCTGTTTGGGAAATTAATTGTGTAATCAATTTCGAGTCATTAACGGACGCGTTACTCAGCCGTTTTGCCTTCCGGTTTTTCTGGATCGTGGCTGTGCCGACTCGGACGTGGGCTGCGTCCCACGACCTTCCCGAACCGCACTACATAAGCGCGGACTCCAACCCTACTCTGTACGAGACGCATACGCGACTACCTGTTTCCAGTTCATTGCGCCGCCGCCTTCGTCTTCCTCATCCCGTCCGTCGGCGTGCACCGACTGCCGGGACAGTAGGCCTCCGGAACCCTGCCTCTCGTGAACCTGTACGGGTGAGGGGCAATCAGGTTTTTGGGGAGCGCTCCGGCGCGACTACTGGCATCACGACGTCGTCATCGGACGACGAGTTTCTCCACACCGACAACTTCTTCCCGGACCTCAGCGACTTCTTCGACAACCTCAGCATGGGCGACAACGACGCTGCTGCGAAGTATTTGATCTTGTCGTTTCTCTTTCAGTTTCTGTTAGAGTTTCTTCTTCTAGTTTGTGTGGCAGATGCGATCAGTTTATCTTGTTTAGATGTGATCTGTTCATCTAACTTACTAGTCTGCATGATTAGTTTATTTGTTAATTTCGTAGTCATGATTTATCAATTACTAGTACGGATTATTTCATATGAATATTTGCTTATATTTCCAACAGCGCCTCACCGAAAAATCTCCGGCCGCTATTTCCCCCTTTCACTACTAGAAAAATGCTTATAGCTAGATAGAAATAGATTATGTGGCGCATTTAAAAAGACGTGCTCCACAAAAATATTTCTGTGACGCATAAAAAATGCTTCACTGATTTGTTGGAATTATGTGGCGCATAAAAAATATGTGCCACATGATTAAGGCTTTCTATGGGGCATATTGATATATGCGCCACAGAAATACATATTTTAGATATGCCCCACATAAATGTCGGGCGCCACAAATTTTTTTGTTTCAATTTTTAAATTCTAGATTTTGTAAATTTTAGACTTTTTTAAAATTTTAGAATTTTTAAAATCTTTTCCAAGTTTATAACTTCTAGGATTTTTTATATATATTAGTGTTTTCAAATTTCTAAAAATTTATATCACTACAGGAATGATGCGAGGCACCGACGGCTGGAAGTCGTTGGCGTTTAGACCATCACCGCAGGCCACACCGTCCGTTAACTTCAAACTTTTTTAAAAAAATTACAAATGTTTTTAATATCTCACATGGATTATTTTAACTCAAACTACACTTAATCTTAGGTCATCGACGCAGATTAAAAAAGGGGAGGAGGCTATGCTGAGGCTGGCCGTCGGCGTAGTCCTGACGCCATGACAACGCAGTCATGGCCTAACCATGGAGGAGCGTGTGCTCAGGCCTATGCCGACAACCCGGAGTACGCCGAGGGCGTCGCTACGCCGAGGGCCCATTTGGCGGGTTGGCTGGCCGGGCCATACGTCCACGGCCCCAACTTTTGGCCGTCGGCGTATCTGTAGGCCGTCGGCGCCTTGCACCATTCCTGTAGTTTTTTTTAATATTTTTTAGTTTCTGTATATTCTTTTGATTTTTTTTGAATTTTTTGATTCTTTTTCTGTTTTTTGAAAATTAAGAAATTTTCTGATATTTTTGAAAAGTTTAGTTTTTTTAATTTCTACAAATTTAAAATTTATACAAATTCTAGATTTTTAATTTTTGATTTGTATGAACTTTTTAAAATTATTTTATTTTAACTTTTTATTTTTTTCTGAAAATTCAATTTTTTGAATTTCCTTTTGAAATTCCTAGCTTAAGAGGGTTGATATGATACTAATATTAATAGGAACTACACTAGCATAAGGGTAGCTCAATTAAATAGAACTTAAAAGTTAAGTGTATTTAGGTTGGAGCAATTTGAGGATGGGTTATCTACTGGGATGCCGTCATTTCAATATTATTTGAGATATGTTCTTAGTCTTACTAGATGTTCAAAAAATCAAATTTTTGGTTTTTTTCCAGATTATTTCATTTACTATTTTTTCCTATTTTTTAGAGTTTTTTTTTTGAACTTTTTGATTTTTTTAATTTTTAAAATTTGCTTGATTTTTTGAATTTTTAAATTTTTTTGAGAATTTTGCTGCGCATATCGTGGATATACGCCACAAAAATTTGATAATTATGTGGCGCATTTAGATATGCGCTATAGAAACAAAATTTAGTGGCGTGACTTCTGTGGCGCATGGAATATTTGCCACGGAAAGTCAAAAACGTGAGCCACAGATATGCATTTTCCTACTAGTGTTTCGAGCTCTTCGTTTAGGGTAGCTTCTTACCGACAAGCAGGTAAGGTATTGTATCTTCTCTGACCGATTTTGCCCCTCCACAACAAGTCATTCTCCTCTTCCTCGCCGACATGTCGACTTCCTCCGCTTCCTCGGAATGTCAGATATAGGTGAGTAACATAGAATCCTAGCTTAGATCTATTTTCCCATGCTTTTATTTTTCTTAGATCTGGAGGTTGTTAGTTCATGCTAGATCTGTAGGCTATTCTCGAAGCGTCTGCTACTGGAAGATCAATGACTTCTGCTTGTGTTCGTTGCGAGTGTGATCTTCATTGATGTGTAGGCTACGTTATAAGTGCAATAGTTGGTGCAAGGATTGCTTCTACAACTATGTGCTCTCCTTGTACCAGCTTTGGACTGATACGTGCCAAGAAAACAAGATTGTTACTAGTATTCTTGCATATAAGGTGTTTGATGTGTGCTATGTTGTAAGTGCTTGTTATTGTTCTTGTGTGCAAGGTGTTTGATGCGTGGTATGTTGTAAGACCGTGTTAGTATGCTTGCATGTCAGGTGTTCGATGCATGCTATGTTGTAACAGTTCGTAAATATGCTTGATTGCTAAGTGTTTGATGCATGATATGTTCTAAGAGCTTATTAATTTGTGCTATGGTATTTTCATTTGTGTTGTAGGAGAAGAAAAACTTGCCAGATCTGTCTTCGAACTCCGTACTGCAGTCAGAGGTGGCGGTGCCGCTTCAGTGGTTGCCACCTGACAAGTGATGCCCGCTGACGAAGAAGAACATCATGGCATGGCCACCTGCTCTACTATGTTCGTTCTGAATAGGGTGTGTGACCTCATCAAGAAAGGGGTTAGAGTGGACCTTGGATTCAGGTAATGTGGTCGTGTAGTTGCACCGGAGCAGATTTACAAACATCTTAGGCACCGGAGCCGATTCAGGTTCATGTGAGCAAGGTCAAAAGGCTTGAGGGCATGCGCTGGGTGGAAGAGAACACATTAATCATGATGGACGATGATGCCTACTTTCCCCACATCAAGGTTGGATCAATGCACCTAATTTTGCAGTCGTGCACTCAATCGTAAGCTTTCACAAGACTAACTCTCTTCTTGTTTGCAGAATCACCCTAGGGACGATGATCTCATCAAACAGCCCATCGTGAACTATGCTTAGATGAAGATGATCTACGACAGACGTGTTCCACAAGCACCCATCTCTCCCATTACGATCAATTGTGCTCTTAGCCACCTCATGGAGCACAAGGCATACGCCCCCAGGTACCTTGCGATGACCCGTGAGTGCTGGATGTCTTGGTTTTTTGCCTTCCTAAAGTATTAGCTCTGAGGAGCCAAAGTATTGGGTTCTTGTTGTGATGCTCATTCTATATTTCATCAAGAACAATTGACCGTAGACTCTTCGTGCAACAACCTAATCCACTGCTAGACCTATGTTTATGTTGCTCTGCCTAAAATGATATTATGTCGAGTAGTGCGGATTGTTTTGGTAAGGTCACCATGAAGAGGAAGTGGTAACCATATGCTGGAACGGCTCGTACCTAAACACAGGCCAAAAACGTGAAATGGAAAAGGAGCCGAACCAAACAATGGGCATGGGCTTCTGCTAGGATGTAACTTTAGGCCGTTTTGGCTACTAATCTAATTGCACAATTTGATTGTGAGGTTGCATTACCTCCTACAGCTTCTACGGAGCCAAGTTCCACAGATACAGAAAAAACATGTGAGCAAGCAAACTTGCCCGATGTGTATACGCATGTGTTCCACATGGTTCAGTTACAGATGTTATGATCTTGCTGAGGTAGGTTAACATTGTTTGGGTTGCCATTGATTAGTTACAACTTTCTCCCTACTCCCTTCCCCTCCTCTCCGGCCTGTTGAGAGTAGCCAACGGGAAGATGGGCTGCTCCTGAGCTTCTCTTACAGAATAGCTGGCCTGAGGTGGCAAAGGAGTGGATCCTGATTAGATCTAGGTAGTAGTAGTAGTGCTAGGGCTAGACATTTGCTTTATGCCATAGTTTGGCCTTCTGTCAGGAGGATAGCATTAATTAGTTCAAGCTTTTGTCGTGGGGCTTTTTTCATCAGAGCCGGAGGTGACGGTGGGTGAGTGGAAGATCCAACCGTCAGTGAGGCCCCTTTGCGATTTCTCAATGAATACTTCTTCATCGAAAGTTACTGTGCGGCTATTCTCTCTGATGGTGGCTGTGTTGACGGGAGGAAGGACAAGAGACGTACGATGGTCCGTGTGAGATGGAGCTGGTCATGGGAGCAGGTGAAATCTACAAACCCTACAACAACTTCCGAGCGACAGTATAATCTAGTCGCTGCTATATTTTGGCATGTGGATGGCCCTACTGCCATCGAGATCGAAGTTTTCTTGAGTTTCTTCGTCCCCCTCCAGAGGATTTTTGCCCCCTTCGATGCAACCACGGAAATCCGAGCTTCCCCAAAGTGGTGTTGTCCCCGGCGGAGGCAAGGATTGTGTGTCTGGAGGCCCAACTTCATCGGTGGCATCCAGGGACTCGATCGCATTTTTGCGATGTCTTTTAGGGTTCTTGTTGCAACAAATGTTGGACCATGTTGTAGTTGTCCTTTTCTTGGAGGTCCTTCCAATATAAGTTTTCACACGACCGCATTAATGCACATTCTAGAACCTTCCGGGCCTTACTCGTTAAAAAAAAGATTAAGTAGTTACAATCATGCTCATGAACAACTTGATCATAACTGACCATTAGCTGGTTTGTAGGTATGAGTTAGGGCGGCTCTCATGAAAAATAACCAAGAAAACCAAGTTCTCGAGTAATGTTACAACGACTATGTTTGGAAGACCAGAAGGTCTAAGATGGCTCATATCGAGTTAGAGACTTCTTAGTAATGTAGAGTTTGTGGGGTTTTAGATGCGATGAAGGCATTTCTTTGTAGTCTGTTGTGCGGGCATGGTTGTGGTCCTGTCCGAACCCGCACACATGATTCCTGCGAGCCTAGTGATTGGTTCTTTGTAGCGGTGACCTCATCAAGTGGGGCTTAAAACACTGAGATTTTCAAGATTTCGCGGAAACCGTCAATTCCGGCACCCTTGAAAAGGTCGCCTGACAAATAGAAAAAAACTTGCTTGGAGTACACTAATTAACAACGGTCATCGAAATCAGGCTTTATTACTCGCCACTCGTGCATCTTTCGTTCCGAACGAGAGTCTAGACTCCATCTTATTTTTAGTACTCCCTCCGTCTTATAAAGCTTTTCTTAACTTTATTAACAAATAGATATATCTAGACATTGTTTAAATACTTTATTAACTTTATTAACATCTAGATACATCTAAATTTTGATGAAGTTAAGACAAATTTAATACTTCAGGATGTAGGGAGTACCGCCATATTGTCCCAAGTGGTAACGTCCCCAGTGACGCTACGGTAGGCTGTGTTGTGAAGCTCCGTCGAGGTGGAGAAGGAGCTGTACCCGTTTGTGTCTTCAAGTTTAGATCTAGGGTTTCTAGTGCAAAAAGTGAGGACCTGGTTGTAATTTTTCCTTTTCTTGTGGTTCCTGTTGTGAATTGTAACTCCACCGACGAGAATGAATGAATGCTCTCGGTCCTTCGGGACCGTCCCCTGTTAAAAAAAAAAGATGGAGGGAGTACCAAAGCTGTGATAGTACGGATATTCCCGGGCCATTGGACCGGGTTCGTCAACTCCATCTTATTCACGGCAAGATTCATTGAATCGCGGTAGACCTGTCCAGTAGTATGATCACTACACAGATCACTTCATTGATTACCCTCGCTGTGCATGGGCTTAACTCAGCAGCCTCGAAACGGCAACCACTTCGGCGCACAGCTGACGGCACAGTGCAAAGTTGGCAATCGTGTGTTTCCAAAATCGTGTCAAACTGGATCAGCCCGACCACCTGGTCCAAGTTCACCGGAGCATGCATGCTTTTGTTTAGCCACACGGCCAGGTTCAGTGAATCTCTTCACGCTCGTGCGAGCGGAGCTGATCTCCGGCGATCTCTGCCGGTGCACAGACGTGTCGGCGGATTTAACTCTTGCCGCTCTCGAGCCTCCGCGTCTCGTATCCACCTCACGCATACATGGATGCATGGTCCAAGTGGCAGCAGCCGCCGGCTTCTTTTCCCGTCCCCGCTCGCCGCCTATAAAAAGCGCCCCTCTCGTCGGTCGCAGTCTCCCACTCACAGCAGCCACAGAGAAAACGAGAACAAATTGAAACCACTCTGTAGTGCAAGCAAGTCACGCAGAAAGGTCTTTAGAGAGAAGGATCAACGGCAGTATTTCGTTCACTATGAGGCCGGTGAGAGAGGCCGCGGCGGCGCTGGTGGGCATCGACGGCGGCGACGACCAGGCGGCGGCGGCATCCGCGGCCGGACACGTCGCCCACGCGCACGCGGGGCTGTGGAGGACGCCGACGCCGTATATCTTCCTCGGCTTCGCGCTCATGATGGGCCTCATTGCCGTCGCGCTGTTCATGCTCGTCTGCACCCGCCGCAAGCCGTCGACAGGCGTCGGCGCGTCGCGGCGGGGAAGCTGCGCCACGGAGGAGGCGTCAGCGTCGGCGCGGGGGGCGACGATATCGCCGCTCGACCGAGAGCCCAAGATCGTCGTCATCATGGCCGGCGACGACATGCCGTCCTTCATCGCCAGCGCCAGGCCCTTGTCTTTCTCCGGCGAGCCGAGCAAGCCGGACGCGGCCTAGGCGCGCCGCGCGCGCATACCCGTACGTGTGCTCCAGCCACCAGCGGCACGCGGGACCAATTTTGCTCGTGAGAAGTTGTAGAGTACTCGTTCTTGGTGGTGGGAGCGAACCTGTGGCTGTGGGAGCGAACCAAGTCCGTTTTTGCTTGCATCATCTTCCGCTAATGCATCATCGATGATGCGTGCTTTGCCGCCCTCCCATCCGCTTTGATCAACTTTCACTTCAATTTTCTGTGAATTTGATCTGAAGGGTGGGTTGATTCGTGACAAAAAAAAGTAACCACCTAGCTCTAGATTGTGCCAAGTGACAAAGCGGCCGTACTAACTTTCTAAATGGCTGGTCAATATACATGTATACACATAGAGGAGGAGAACCGAAGGACTCGAACTTTGTAATGAGGATGGGCGATTCCGACCGAGCGCCCTGTTCATGGCGGGACCTTCTTGATCTCCTCCCATGGCAGGCCACGGCCGCCAACATGGAAACCACACGCGTCGCGTGGAGGAAGCCCTCGACACCTACCTCCTCCCCTGTCCACCGCATCTCCACTCGCATCCGCCGCACAAACATTCGCTAGCAAGCTCCACCCACTTAGATCTGCGGCAAGTCGGCGGCGACTAACTCTAGCGACGGTGCTGTCAGATGGCGGAGAGGCGGCGCAAGGAGAAGGGATGTGCGCGGAGGCAGGGTGGTGGTGAAGCATCCAGAGCCATCGGAGTCTGCAACGGCTGGCATTGGAGATTTGGGAAGGTTTGGGCTGCGGTCACCCAGAGGCCCATCCTAGCTTCATCTCCAGCTCCGGCAGCGAGAAAGTTTCGCGTCGGCTCCATCGTCATCAGCACCCCCCACGTCGGCGGTCCCCCAAGCTGCGGCAGAGCCTCGCGCAGAGGCGCATGTGATGAAGCCTGGTCCGAGGAAGTTCGCCAAGCTGTCCAAGCTGATGGCGACGTCGAGCTCTTCGGAGGAGGATCCTCTGTGGGAGGATTCGCCATCAGCGTCAGATCAGAGCTGCCGCCCGCTGAAGCCGAAGATTGGGAGACCCAGGAGGATGTGAACCACGTTCGGGCTTGCTCAGGAAGCAGCACATTGAAGTGCGCCCAGGGTCTGGCAACCAGTACAGAGTGCTCGAGGCTTGAACAAATCCGAGGTTCAGTCGGTCAATGGATTGATTCCGTTCAGCTATCACACCACGTACTTGGAGGAGATCGTCCACCAACTGAGGCAGCTCCTACCAGGAAACTAACTGAAGGTGCTCAAACAGTTCATGTAGACAACCTTTTACAAGTACAGATGCCTCCAATGGCTGGACCTGCTCAAGCTTCTAGAAGGTTGGGACAGAGGAAGCCAAAAGCATCAAGACTAGCGCTGTGGAGAGGTCCAGAGATCAATGAGGTGGACCATATGTGTGGTGGAGATTGCACAGATGAGGTGGAAAGCTTAAAGCTTTGGTATATTCCATGGCATCCCACCTGCCCTCCTTCTTGCAAGCCCAGTATAAAAAGCAAACCATGATCATTTAGGGTTCCTCTTTTGGCCTCTTGGGTGGCGGCGGAGGAGAACTCTGGGGAGAGCTGCCTAGGAGTAGAATTTTGTTCTGTAGATATCCAGGAAACTATGGCTGGTCATGGAGGTTAGAAGGTTAGAGGTAGAGGAGGTAGTGGAAACAATCAGGAGCAGAGGCAACAACTTGGGCAGATGCAGTCACAATTCCAGCAGCAACTACAGATGCAGATGGATTTTGCTCAACCTGGTGCTTTTGGTTTTCCTCAACAACAGTTTGGTTTTGTTCTAGGGCCTATGCCTCACCCTTGGGCTTTCAATGGAGCTTACCAACAGTTTCCTACCAACCATGCATACGGTCTACAATGAAACCAATGGCCTGCTTCTCAGCAACCTGGGTTTCAGCAGCAACCCTAGCAAGACAGGTGGAGCAGCAACAACAGCAGCAACAGCAACAGCAGCAGGCAAGCATGGGAGGAGAGATGGCTGTCAAGCCAAAGAATTCAACCAAAGGGAAGAAGAAACTTGGGGCAGCCCAGCAGAATCAATCCCCCTCTACTGTCTTATTAAATGCAGCTCAGATGAGTTATACTAGCTCTATTTGCATGTGATGTGGGGAACCTGGACATCATCAAGCATCTTGTGGAAGAACCCACATTTGTTTGATCTGCAAGCCCACTAATCACCTAGTGGATGCTTATCCTGTCAGGAAGAGGCCCCACCAGATGACTAAATATGTTGGGAGTGGTGCCCTAGGCTTAGAATTCTACCACATTGAGATGCCTGAAACTGTGATCAACCCAGTTGGACCTACTAGGAACTGTGGGATTCTGATCACTCTGAGTTTTCCCAGATCGACAAGACCAACTGGTCCTGGCAGATTAGGGAACTGGGCAATCAGATGTCTACCTGGTCAAATTCCCTCCTCGTCTCAAAGTAGAAGAAGTAATTGGATATCCTAGGTTTGGGCTTAAGAAGAAAGGAATTTGGGTCAAAGTTTAAGCTTGGAATGATGACCCTGAACCTGTAGAAGTTCTCAAAGAGGCCTGGCTAAAATTTACTGACCTGCAAACTAAGTGGTGTGAATGGAACAGTCTGGATCAAGTTGTCTCTGTTTGTGGTTTTCTTTTGGAGGTGGACTGGCTTAGTGTGTTTAGAAACAGTTTTCAGGAAGTCAACGTGAAGGTTAGCTGCAGGGATCCTTCCAAATTACCTCTTGGCAGATTGTTTGGCTTCCATAGGAATATGTTTCACCTAGGCTTCACTTTGGAGAGTGGTGTGCCCACTGGTGATGATAATGATGACTTATTGGGAGAAGAACTAGAATATCGGGGTAAGAAAGATGCTGAGGGAAGTAACCAAGGTGGACAAGACAATGGAGGGACCTCTGGGCTTCCTACAAGATCACAATCTTTCTTCCTTGGTAACATCAATCGGGTTTCTGCAAATGATCAGTATAATCAGAAGGACCAAGACATGGAGGTTCCTCCTGGAGATGGTTGTTCTCCTGAGGGCGCAAATTCATCTGCTGTCTACCAGCTCCTCCTAAAGAAGGGATTGTTGGACAAAAATGGTGCTTTTGTTTGGGATAAGACCCCAACTTTTATGGCTGTGAATGAGGAGGTGAAGAAATTCTGGTACAGTGAGAAACTGCTCAAGCACAACTTAAACCAAATGATTGAAGAGGCTACTGAACAAGAGGTGGAACTTCCAGATGATATCATGCCAGACTTTGAAATTCCCTCCACGATTCCTCTGCAAGAGACAAATGTACCTACGAAGAAGAAATCCAAGTGGGGCCCTGTGCAGCCTATCAGACAAAGCAGTAAGATTGTCAGGTCCAAGAATATCATGGAGAAAGCTTAGGAGATGAAGAAAATCAACAATCTGGAGATACAAAGGATGAAAGGTATAATGTCTAGTAATCCCTTTAGTGTTTTGCAGTATGATGATTTAGATAATGCTGCCAACATAGTTGGTATTAATATAGATGATGATACTGATAGTATGCACTCTGCTTGCTCTTCCCTAGAGCCGTTTCTTGTCGGATAAGGATCAGCATGAAGAGCTAGCTGAGGGATGGATAGATGTGATTAGGAAATCTCGGGGAAGCACCCCAAGAAGTTTTATCCATGATTTGTGGTTTCTGGAATAGCATGAGTATTTCTGCTCCTGGTAGGAAACTTTTCATAGATGATAATTGATGTATACGCACGCTTCTATCCCTGTAGACAGTGTTGGGCCTCCAAGAGCAGAGGTTTGTAGAACAGCAGCAAGTTTCTCTTAAGTGAATCACCCAAGGTTTATCGAGCTCAGGGAGGTAGAGGTCAAAGATATATCCCTCTCAAGCAACCCTGCAATTAAGATACAAGAAGTCTCTTGTGTCCCCAACACACCTAATACACTTGTCAGATGTATAGGTGCACTAGTTCGGCGAAGAGATAGTAAAATACAAGTGATATGGATGAATATGAGTAGTAATAACGGCGCCAGAAAATAGCTTGCTGGCGTGCAGTTGACGTGGGAGTTAGAAATCTTTGTGGTATAGATGGTGGTAATATTGCAGGAAGTAAAGATGCAGTAAAACAGTAAATAAGCTATGATTGCAGTATTTGGAAACAATGCCTAGGATCATACTTTCACTAGTGGACACTCTCAACATTGATCACATAACTGAATAAATAAATGCTACTTTCTCTACACTCTCTTGTTGGATGACAAAAACCATGCATTGTGTAGGGCTACAAGAGCTCCCTCAAGCCGGAGTTAACAAGCTCCACAACATCCGGTGTTCATATTTAAGTAACCTTAGAGTGCATAATAGACCATTGCAATTATACCGAGTACTAACATAGCATGCACACTGTCACCGTCAGGCTATGAAAGGGGGAATAGATCGCATCAATACTATCATAGTAATAGTTAACTCAATAATCTACAAGAGATTACAATCATAACCTATGCCAAGTACTACATGATGCACACACTGTCAACATTACATCATGGAGGAGGAATAGAGTACTTTAATAACATCACTAGAGTATCACATAGATGATATTCAACTAGATCACAAAGAGAGAGAGATGAACCACATAGCTACGGTACAACCCTTAGCCTCGAGGGAGATATACCCCCTCCTCATCATAGGAGATAGCAGCGGCGATGAAGATGGCGGTGGTGTCGATGGAGATGCCTTCCGGGGGCACTTCCCCGTCCCGGCGGCGTGCCGGAACAGAGACTTCTGTCCCCCGAATCTTGGCTTCGCGATGGCGGCGGCTGCAGAACTTTTCTTGTATCGTGGCTTATTGGTTTAGGGTTTTCGAGGCGGAGGATTTAAGTAGGCGGAAGGGCAGCCTCAGAGGAGTCCTGGTGGAGCCACACCATAGGGGGGCGCGCCCCCCCTCCTTGGCCGCGCCGCCTTGTGGGGTGGGGCCCCCCTGGTGACAAGGTATTAACTTGTCAATGCCTACAAGTAGTAGACTAGGGTTTGGTTGGATGTAGAGGGCAAGTAGATCTCGAAGGTTTCAGCCGAAAAGTACTCGACGATGTAAAAACTAGGGTTTGCTCAACAATGATTCGATCCTCTCTTTGTCCCTCGACTCCCCCTTATATACAAGTGGGAGCCGAGAGTTTCGTAATACACAAGTTTACAGAGTCCGGGAGGGTTTCTAACCCGTCCCGCAAGATTACAATTGACACTTTCTATTACAACTCTATCTTTCCTTAATAACATCTTGGGCTTCCGAATCTTCTTATTCTTCGAGTCTTGGGCCTTGAATAAATCCCAGGTACCATCTTCGGCAGGCCCATTGGGGATGCCTATGTCAGTAGCCCCCGAGATTTTATTTGAATCGTAGATTCAAGCAAAATCTCCACTTTTATATTTTTTCGACAACTCTGAACTTTATCACATGTCTTTGCATATGAATTTCTATATTGTACAGGGATAATGGTAGTTGGGGCTAGTTCATCTGACGGATCAGGTACTAGTTAACTGCTCTAATGGCAATCCGCAAGAACCTACTTCAAGATCACGTCCCTGGACATGATCTCGGGATACTGGTGTAAACTTCGATAGGTGCCGCTTAAGGTCTTACCATTCTATCGAGTCCCAGTAATATTTATCGGGCACCTAACGCGTCCGTTAGGATTTTTCTTCGTATCTGTTGATACGGAAAAAAGTAGCAAACTGACGTCAGAGACGGCGCCACGCCGCACAGAACGGATCTGGGGTCTTACCTTCGCAATGTTTTGCGGCATTCAGAATTTATTCGCAACTTTTGGCGTTCTGAGAATATATTGTCGAGTGCTTATTCGGTTGTTGGAATAGCACATTTTATCGAGTCAACGGATGACTTATATTGCTTTCCCGATGGGACTATATGTAGAGTTATCTTTATAACTCGAAATATGCTCCTTCTTTCTTCTTTTCTCCCCCTCTCTTTTTTTTATAATTTCATCGGGCACGCGAACAGCGTTCCCGATGGGAGTAGCCCCCGAGGCTACAGCCAAGGACTTGGACTTGGTTGTAGGCTCAATACTTTATTGCATCGTGTCGCTATATTATCATTCTTTCTCGAATTTTTTATCTATCGGGTGCGCGAACAGCGCTCCCGATGGGAGTAGCCCCCGAGGCTATGAACAAATGCTTGCGTTTGATCATAGGCTCCCGCAATTTCTATATTGTCATACTCGAAATTTACTTCTTTCAAAGTAGCCCCCGAGCATTTGGGCAAAAACTTGTATTTGATCAAAGGCTCCCGAAGTATGCAGTAATTTCCCTTGTCGCCAAATGTTCTTTATTTTCCTTGTCGAAATTTCCTCCCTTGGTCAAAGTGACCTCATAAGTGACGAGAACCGCTATTTTTGCCTCCATAAAGCTTGAGTGCTACTCTTTCTCTGTCTTGTGGGTCCTCTTTTTATACCACGTTGACACGTCGTGCAAGTGGGGGACACACGTCCTCCGCTTTTCCTGGCGCACTTACTGTAGCGCCTGTTCTGTTCCATTGGAATGAATTTACCATGTTACCCTTTGATTACAAATTCCTTATCCACCGCACGTTTTCCTCATCAACGGTGCGTCGATTCAGGACACCTCTATTTAAGGTCATCGTCTTCCTCCCTTCACACTTTCCTTCACGCCGTTGCTCTGCTTCATCTTGCGAAAAATCTCCCCTTGCGCCCATAGTTCTTAGAGCTCTGCCTTGCTCAAGCTGTGCTGCTCCCCCATTGTTGATGCCGCCGCGCAGACTCACCAGGCACACCACCCCTGAATCCACAATGGCTGCCGCAAATCTTGGAAGCGCGGAGTGGGAGAGATCCAAAATCACCTCCCAGGACATCAACCTACTGAAGAAATTGGGGATCTCCAAGAAGCCCGACGCGCTGCGCTTCCCCAGCGAGGAAAGCTACCCAACTCCTCCAATGGAGTATCGGGTTAGTTTTGTTGATCACCTAATTCGCGGGCTCTCCGCTCCTATCCACAACTTTCTTCGAGGATTGCTTTTCATGTATGGATTGCAATTCCATCATCTCACCCCCAACTCTATTCTCCATATTTTCATCTTTATCACCCTCTGCGAGTCCTTCCTTGGAGTGCAGCCTAACTGGGCTTTATGGAAGCGTCTCTTCTTTTGTCGCCACAATGGCTCTACCAACGTCGCCTACAACATAGGTGGCGTTGTTATCAGCGTCCGCCCTGATGTCGATTATTTCGATGTCAAGTTCGCTGATTCTGTTCAAGGGTGGCGCAAAAAATGGCTATACATCCACGAAGAAAACCACGGGTCTGTTGAAGACAACATTCCCCCTTTTGATGGTGCCGAAAAAATCTGCCGCCGCCGCTCCTGGGATGCAGAGGCTACCGCCGAAGAAAAAACGGCGACAGAGGCTCTGATGACTCGCATCCACGAGCTTCAGAATACTCGAGGCCAAGAATTATCGGGCATCCAAATCACGGCGTATTTCCTTAGGATTAGAGTGCAGCCTCTGCAAGCTCGCAAAAATCCCCTCTGGAAGTATGCTGGCGATGAAGATGTGGATCGCTTGACAGTAGATTTGTCGGTCAAGGACTTAGAGAAACTTGTCCGAAAGATCTCCTCCCTCAGCAAGAAAGATCCAGTCCCCTCGTCTTGCTGCGTGGAGCCGTATAGCGCCACCAACCCTCTCCCTGAGGTAAATTCTTCGGGTGCACTATTTTTGTCGACCCTGTTTTCCTTTATTTTTGCTGACATCCTGTTTAATGTCTTTTGTCGACATTCTTCTGTTTTTTAGAACCATCCAGACTTGGTTTCTCTTCCTCCCCTTCCTGAAGGTGGAGACGTCGAAGAACGGGCCGTTGTCACTGACGACAACCAGGGTATTTCTCGCCCTGAGAGCGAAGCCGCAGTTTCCCGTAAATCTGCGGCATCCTCTGAAAAAGAGACTCAGTCTGAAGGTACTGTCTCAGTCCCTTCTCCTCCTCCTGCTGTTTCTCCAAAGAACAAAAGGAGGAGGTCTGAAGTTGTAGATTCCGGCACTTCCAAAGCCGAAGAAGCTGATCCTTCTAAAGGAAAGAAAGCTTTTGATCCTTTTGTCGATGCCCTCGTCAGCTCGTAAGTCCCTTATCCTTTGTTGTTTATCTTGCAAAATACTTGTCGTTGTTTTGCTTACACTGTCGACGTTTTATTGCAGTGATGACGAGGAAGAAAATCCGCCTATTGTCGTGGCTGCTCGAACGAGTACGTCACGTACTTTAGTTGTGTCGGATGCTCAACCTGAGGCGGAGGAAACTTCACCTCCTCAACATGACGTCGAGCATCCGACTCCACCTGCAAGCCCCCGAGCTCCTTCACCAAAGAGGGCCAGAATTGAACCAGTCGAAGAACCCACCCAATTAAGCGGTGGTTTCACGGCTGCTTCACTGAATGATGTAAGTTTTGATCTATAACTATTTTTTTGTTGCCTCTGTTTTTTCCCGAACTATATTTTGACTTCTTTCTCTTTTGGTTCCTCTAGCCTCTGATGAAGGAGTTTTTTCGACTCGGTACCCAATTTGTTGGGTATCGTGACCTTTCCGATCGACTGAAAGGTACTACCTTGCTATCTTTTCTTTAATTGCATTTCCTTTTGCTTAATTCTTTTTGCCATAGTCAATGTTTGTCGACTGCCTTTTGTAGCCAATCTTGCGGAAGCTACCAATCGTGCTGACGCGCTTGCTCGCAAGCTAGAGCAAAGTGAAAAAGCTCGCAAGGAAGCCGAAGCAGATGCCAAGAAGGCTAAGGCAGAAGCTGCCACCGTCGAAGATCTTCGGAAGAGACTTCATAAGGCGGAGAGCTCTTTGAACGAGCACATATCTCAACAATCTGCTCGCGAGGAGGCGGTTATCAAGCGCCTAGCGTCGCAAAGTCGTCATTTCATCAGTAAGTACCCGAACTTCTTTGGCTTGCTTTGAACTCTATCTTGCTTTCTTATCGATAACCCTTTGTCTTAGCAGGGAAGACGGGTCAAGAATATGAACTTAGCGATCCCGAGAATGATCCCCTTTTTGACGCGCTTTCTCTTATGGAAATTCATGGAGATGAAGCACGCGACGGCCTTGCCGAATCTGAAGCGGGATTATCGCGACTTTACCCCTACTTCTTTCCAAAGAAGGAGCAACCCGTGCCATTTGTTGCCCTCGCCAAGTCCTTCAATACTTCCGAAAATCTTGGACTCAAGCTTCGCCAAGATAGTTTGAAGGTTGGCGTGGAAAGTACTATCGCTCTGGTTGCCGAGAGTCAACAGACTGTCGACTGGACTAGAGTTGGCGATACTCAAGAGATGGAGACCAAAAGGTGGCAGTCGCTGATCAAGGCTGCGAAACCAAACTCGAAGAAGGTCCTTGCATATCTCGGGTACAAGCCAACTCCAGCTCCAAGCTCCTCGAAACCGGAGGTCTAGTAGGCCACCTTGTCTTTCCTCCCCCGTTTTTTTTATTTTTCTCTTTCTTTTGATGCTGTCGCCAAAGTAGCTATTGGCGACACTTATCCCCCTGGCTCCTCTGTAATGTCTTTGTAATTATTCTGAAGAATCAATGGAATTATGTCTTGCTGGATGATTGATGTCGATTCCTTTTAATTTCAGTTGATATTTGATAATTATACTCCGACTCCTACTCCTTCCGATGTGTTGCCTCCTTCCTCTCGCTCAAGAAAAGTTCCTGTTGACGGTGAGCTTGGTGAAGGTTCTTTGAGTATGGGTTTGTCGCAAGAGTTGGAAGAACTTCGGCAGCAACTTCAGTATGCGAAGAAGCAGACACTTGTGATGATGGAGCGGTCTCGCAAGGCTTCTGAAGCCGAGAAAATTGCACGTCATCAGGCTCAGGAAGCCATAGCTGCTAAGGAAATTGCTGTTTCTGAAGCTGAAAAAGCGACCACCCGAGAAAATTTTATGCTCGAACTGATGAACGAAGCCAGCGCAGATATGTCGGGTATGCTTGCCGTATCTTCTTCTTTATAGAACCACGACATTTTCTCCCTTCTTGCCGTGTCTTCTCTATGTATTTTTTTTTTAAAATTCCTGCCTCGTTTCTTGATAGGTTCCTTTCTTGACGCTGTTGCCGAAGAAGAAAGAGTAAATACTAGGACAAACCTCCTTGTTAACCTTTCCCTTGACCATGGTTCTCTGTTCTGGGCTACCCCAGAACGGACCCGACAAATTGTCAGGTTTCAAGATCGTTCCTCTCAAGTTTGCGACTTCTTTGACTTCTGCACTAGAACCTTGTCTCTTGTTTACAAGACGATGTTCCCTCGGAACGAGGCGCCCGATACTCTTCTTGGTTTGATGGAGAAATTTCGAGATGCTCCTAAGATCCATGAGTTTGTTCGGGCGCAACTTTCTGCCTGCGCCAGGTTTGCTATGATGATGATCAAGATATGCCATCCCAAATTTGACATGACCCAAATTGTTCCCAAGTGTTTGGCCAAGATGAGGAAGAAGAAAAGGGATGTTGGCAAAATTGATGAACATGTAACCCCTGTTGCCGAAGATATGATGGATGAACTTCTTCGGATGGACTCCGAATTCTTCGTGAAGGGTAGCTACGCTGAACACAGTACCCGTCCTGTAAATCGGATGACCATAGATAACATACTAGGCCATAATTAATTTTTTCCTTTGATTTTTTCTCAGAACTCTCTTGTATATTGTAGTCATGTTCTATATTGTACAGTCAATAAACTATTTTTTCTTCGTTGAGACCTCAAGTATCTTGGTGTCGACTTTATTTATTGTATGCGCGAGGTTTTTAAACCAAAGCGTGTAAGTTGTATTGAGCATGCTATATTTGCGGGTACGAGCCCCCGTGCCTTATTTTTGTTGATTGCGATCTTGTATCTTGGTCTTAGTTTGCGAGGTGTTTGTGCACCAAAGCGAAATATTGTCGGGAATATATTTTGCAAGTCTGAGGCGTAAGCCCCCGAGCCTGCCGAAGAAATGTATATCTCAACTATCTTTATTATATTGCAGCACCGCGAGTCCGCCTCATTGAAAACCTTTCCCGGCCCCACTCGGTGCCCCGAAAAAGGAAAAGAGTGCGTCTGAAAACTCGCGGGCATTTCAGTACATTGTAGTTTTACAAGGACTATATTTCGACTCTAGGCGTAGAATCGCCTGAGTTGCGCCACGTTCCAGGGGTTTTGCTCCTCCACCCCTGTCTTCTTGTCCTTTATCCTGTATGCTCCTCCTCCGATTACTTCCGTGACGATGTAAGGGCCAAGCCATGGTGACTCGAGCTTTTCATGACTTTTTTGCGTGAGCCGAAGAACTAGGTCTCCCACCTGAAAGGATCTTGGCCGTAAACGTCGACTGTGATAATTCTTCAAGTCCTGTTGATATTTGGTTACTCGAGAGAGTACTTCATCTCTAGCCTCGTCAAGTGCGTCGATGTCATCCTCTAATGCTTTTCTCGACACCTCTTGGTCATATGCCACGACTCGTGGAGAATCGTGTTCTATCTCAATTGGTAGTACTGCTTCCGCTCCATGGACCAAGAAGAACGGAGTTTCTTGTGTCGCTGTGTTTGGTGTTGTTCGTATGCTCCACAACACGCTGGGCAACTCCTCTGGCCAGGTGTGTCGAGCTTTCTCCAGTGGTGCTAACAAGCGTTTCTTGATGCCATTGCAGATGATGCCATTGGCTTTCTCGACTTGGCCATTGGTTTGCGGGTGCGCAACCGACGCAAAGTGTAGCTTGATACCTACTTCTTCGCAGTAATCCTTGAATTCATGGGATGTGAAGTTACTGCCATTGTCTGTGACGATGCTATGAGGCACTCCAAATCTGAAGACGATACTTTTTATGAACTTGACGGCAGATGCCCCATCCAGTGAGTTTATCGGCTTCGCTTCTATCCACTTTGTGAATTTGTCGACAGCTACGAGCATATACTCCTTTCCTCCTGTCCATGACTTGTGTAGTTTTCCCACCATATCGAGGCCCCATTGAGCAAAGGGCCAAGACAATGGTATTGGCATCAGCTCTGCTACCGGAGAGTGAGGTTTTGCGGCAAACCTCTGGCACGCATCACAAGTTCGTACTATCTCTTTTGCATCTTCTATTGCTGTCAACCAATAAAATCCAGCTCAAAAGACCTTTGCCGCAATAGCTCGACTGCTAGCGTGATGACCACAAATTCCCTCGTGTACATCTTTCAAGATCATCCTTCCTTCCTCGGGTGTGACGCACCTTTGTAATACTCCCGAGATACTTCGTTTGTATAACTCCCCTTTGACCACTGTAAAAGCTTTAGATCGTCTGATAACTCGCCTTGCTTCGACTGGATCGTCGGGTATTTCTTTCTTTAGGATGTATGATATGTACACCTGCATCCATGGTATCTGTATCATCATAACCAGGTCCTGATCTTCTTCTTCTTCCTCCAGTACTTCTTTGGTAGCCCCCGAGGGTTTTTTCTCCTTCTTTTTTGGTTTTGTCGACTTCGTAGATCTCTCTGCTATTTCTTCCCAGAATACGCCTGGCGGAACTGCGAGGCATTGCGACCCGATGTTTGCGAGAACGTTGGCTTTATCGTTGCTCAATCTGCTGATGTGATTTACTTCGCATACATCGAATAACTTTTTGAGCTCGTTGTAGACTTCCTTGTATGCGATCATACTGTCATTGACTGCGTCGCATTGGTTCATTACTTGCTGTGCCACCAACTGTGAGTCGCCAAAGATTTTTAGTCGGGTGGCACCGCAAGCTTTCGCCATCTTCATCCCATGTATGAGGGCTTAATATTCTGCCTCATTGTTAGACGCGTTTGGGAACGTCATTCTCAGCACGTATTTCAATTTGTCGCCTTCGGGTGATATTAGTATCACACCTGCGCCAGCTCCTTCTAATCTTTTGGACCCGTCAAAGTTCATGGTCCAAGTTCTCGATAAATCTGGTGGTCCTGTATTTTGCAGCTCCATCCACTCTGCGATGAAGTCTCGTAAAATCTGCGACTTTATTGCTTTTCTTTTTTCATACGTGATGTCCCGAGGGGAAAGTTCTATTCCCCAAAGGGAAACACGGCCCGTAGCTTCTGGATTGTTGAGTATATTTGACAAGGGAGCTTCATTGACCACTATGATCGGGTGTGCCGAAAAATAGTACCGCAATTTCCTTGCGGTTGTGAACACTCCATATGCTAGCTTTTGATACTGAGGGTACCTTTGTTTTGAAGGCGATAAAACTTCGCTGACGAAGTATATTGGCCTCTGTACTCCGTGGAGTTTTCCTTCCTCCTCTCTTTCAACGACAAGTACTGTGCTTACCACCTGAGGTGTGGCCGCAATATATAACAACAGAGGTTCCTTTTCTTTCGGCGCCACCAAGATTGGAGGTGTCGAAATTTTGCGCTTGAGGTCCTCAAAGGCTCTGTCTGCTTCTTCGTTCCACTGGAACTTCTCTCCTTGCTTGATCAGGGCGTAAAATGGTAACGCCTTTTCTCCTAACCTGGCGACGAATCTGCTTAAAGCTGCGACTCGCCCGGTTAACTGCTGTACTTCTTTCAACTTTGTTGGCTTCCTCATTGTTACGATGGCCTGTATTTTTTCGGGGTTCGCTTCGATCCCTCTTGCTGAAACTAAGAACCCGAGAAGTTTTCCTGCAGGGACGCCAAAAGAGCACTTTGTCGGGTTCAGCTTGAGACAGAACTTATCGAGGTTGTCGAAAGTTTCCTTCAAATCCTCAATTATCTTGTCGCCCTTTTTTGATGTTATGACGACATCGTCGATGTATACTTGTACATTTTTCCCAATCTGTGTTGCTAAGCACTTCTGCATCATCCGCTGATATGTTGCTCCCGCGTTTTTCAAACCGAAGGGCATTGTTCGATAGCAAAACACGCCGTAAGGTGTGATGAACGCTGTTTTCACCTCATCATCTTCTTTCAATCTGATCTGGTTATAACCAGAATAGGCATCCAGGAAGGAAAGACGTTCGCATCCTGCCGTGGAGTCGATAATTTGATCGATCCTTGGGAGGGGAAAGTGATCCTTTGGACAATGTTTATTGAGACACGTGAAGTCGACGCACATGCGAAGGACTTTCGTGTTTTTCTTCGGCACCAACACTGGGTTAGCTACCCATGTGGCTTCTGTATGCAATTCTTTAATGAAACCTGCTTCTCTGAGTCTATCAATTTCCGACAGCATAGCCTTGCGGTTTGGTTCCTAAAAATGCCGCAGAGGTTGTTTGATTGGTTTCGCGATTGGATCCAAGTTTAGGTGGTGCTCGGCAAGTTCCCTGGGTACTCCTGGCATGTCAGCTGGACACCATGCGAAGATTTTCCAGTGCTCACGGAGGAACTCGACGAGCGCGCTTTCCTATGCGAGGTCCATGTTATTTGCAATGGACGTCGTCTTCTTCGGGTCTGATGGGTGAATCTGCACTTCCTTGGAATCCTTTGCGGTATTAAAGGTTGATTCTTTATTAGGCTTCCCCACATCTGGCAGTACATCATAGTCCGTCGTGAGCCTTGACTCCATGTACTCTGCTTGCATCCCGAAGGTTTCTGAGAGCCGATGAAAATCCTTGTCACATTTATCGGCTAGCGCAAAGCTTCCTTTGACTGTGATTGGCCCTTTAGGTCCAGGCATCCTCCACAACAAATATGTATAGTGCGGTACCGCCATAAACCTGGCGTATGCTGGACGCCCCAACAAAGCGTGGTATTGCGATGGAAAATCCACGACTTCAAACTCCAGCCTCTCTATCCTGTAGTTTTCTCGAGTGCCGAACTGAACATCAAGATTGATCTTCCCCAATGGGTAACTTGGCTTCTCTGGTGTGATGCCATGAAAACGTGTATCCGTTGGCTTGAGGTTTGCCAAGGATATGTTCATTTTCCTTAATGTATCTGCATACATAAGGTTTAGGCTGCTTCCTCCGTCGATGAAAACTCGAGATACATCGAATCATGCGATCACTGCTGGCAAAATAAGTGCTGATTGCCCTGGTCGAGGAACTTGTTGCGGGTGATCCACAATTGTGAAGCCAATATCTTGCCCCCACCAATTGAGATACTCAACTGTTGGTGGAGGCATCTTTTCTGCCATGAACACCTGTCGCGAAATTACTTTCTGAGCTCTATTGGACGGTCTGCCTTTCTGAATCATCGAGACTGCTCCATGGGAGTTGGGATCGACGTAAGGTGGTGGTGCTGGTGCTGCCGCTATTCTAAGCTGGTGTCGATTTTCGTCCGTAACTGCGGGAGGAGGTGGTAGGTGGATTTCACTCCTAGGTCCCTGAGGATTTCGACTTGCTGCCTGAGCATTGGCTTGCCCGGCGAATCTCACCATTGCTTGAAAATTTCGACAATCCTTCTGTAACTGCCCCGACTGCCTCTTCCTATTATTGTCGACATAGAAGTGCATCTGACACGGGCCGTTCATCATATCCTCGGGAGACACAAAAGGTCTCTGAAACCTAGGCCCATTGTTTGACCTGTTGTTTCGGGAGTCGTCTCTATTGTCGCCTTGCTGCTCATTACTCCTGTGGTAATTATCTCTGTTGTTTCCTCCAGCGCTCGCCCGAAACCCAGCCGAAATTTGTCCAGGTGGATCATAACTCGAGAATCGAGAGAATCATCGCCTACTTTGAAAATTTCGACTGCGGTCCTCCTCGGGTGACCTGTGTCGTTTGTTATGTACAGCATCCTTGCCATCTGCCCATCTGTTTGCTATTTCCATTAATGCTGATATTGTTCTTGCGTTAGTTCTTCCCAAGTCCTCCACGAAATCTCCTCGTCGAACTCCTGCAACAAATGCATCTATTGCTCTTTCGTCAGATATGTTTTCTGCCGAGTTTTTAATGATGTTCCACCTTTGGATGTACTTCCTCATTGATTCATCATGCTTTTGTCGGCATGATCTCAATTCCTCGAGTGTTGCCGGCTTTTTGCAAGTAGACCGGAAATTCTTGATGAATATGTCCTCAAAATCAGTCCAGCTGTCGATGGAACCTGCAGGAAGCTTCTTTATCCAAGATCTTGCGGCTCCACTCAAGTGCACCTGAATGCTTTGCATCGCTGTTGCCCTTGTTCCGCCGATTAATTTTACTATCTCGAGGTAATCTACCAGCCAATCCTCAGGATCTTGCAGTCCATCGAATTTCTAGAAATTATCAGGCAACTTGAACCCCGAAGGCACTCGAGTTTTTCGGACCCTCCTTGTAAAACATGGTAGCCCGCACATATCCTCTTCGGCTATGTCTGGAGAATGTCTGTGTTCCCTTCTATGTTGTCATGCCCTGTCTACCCTTACCTGAGTTTCTGTGTCCCTTGCTTCGCCTGTTCTCTCGGGAACTGCCGCTGCGACAGCAGGTCATGGACTATTTTGCCTTGATGATCCTTCGGGAGGCGTTGATACAAACGCTGTTCCCATGGCTCCAACACGTGCCATGGCCATGTTATACAATGCTTCCCTTGGATCTCCAGGAGGTGGCCTAGATGCGAGGATAAAGGCTTGTGTCGCCATATACCCAGCTTCCGGTGTTTTGGGGATGATGTTCCCTCTTGTGTCTATCGACATAAAGGACATGTCGAGGTTTTGAACTAGATTCTCTCTTTCTGCCTCAGGTATGTTTTGCAACCTTGACCTTGCTCTGTTCCGAGCTTCTCTGTGGCTATCTCCCGAAGTTCCTGAATGTCGACTGAGGTCTGCCCTTCGCCTGCTTGACGCGGAAGCTGCCTCCCTTCTTCTGTTCAAAGCAGCTATCTGTTTTTCCAATTCCCTTCCAGCTCGCGCGAGTCTATATTGGTATGCCTGCAATTCTTCAGACGTGGCGGTTGTCGCCATTGGCTCTGAGCCATCCATGGCTCTTGCGGCTCTATCCCATGCTGCTTGTGGTAGTTGAACTCTCATACGTGGTGTAGGCCCGACGTATTTGTTGCCTAAACCTCGCCTTAGGTCAGAGGGATCGACATATGGATTTCCCAAATCGTCGAAAGCCTCCGACGTTTCCTCCTGATCACGACTTGCTTCTCCAATGGCGTAGATTTGATGGTATTTTGAATTCTGCGCCTTGCTGGATTCGGTGACACCATCATAGAGATTGGTGAAGACCTTTCCAATGGTGATGGATTTGTCGATGAAGTCGAAGCTGTCGACGCTCTCAGAATCGCTGCTTATATAGGAGTCCGCAGACGACTCAAAAGACATGTCGCTGAAGATTTTGGTGAGTTTTTCGCTTGCCTTGGTGCTGATGAAGCGTGGCGAAGAGGTTCCTTCGTCGCCTGACTCGACCGATGATGCCGAGCTTGAAGATTCAGTGTGTTCCACAAAAAACCTCGAGAAGGTCGGAATTTCGAGACGATATGTTCCTTCCTTCCCGACGCGAAAGTGGAACCTTCCGAACGGCATCTCCATGGGCTCCTCCAGATACGTATATGCATCCAAACGGGAGGGCGGGTGAGGTACAAAATCAACGAGACCAGTTTCGATATGTTTACCTTTGTCCATGATGTTGCTTGCTGCCGATGAAGTCGACGATCTTGAACGTGCCATCGAGATTAGCTCCTTGTCGCCTCTAAATCCCACAGACGGCGCCAATTGACAAGGTATTAACTTGTCAATGCCTACAAGTAGTAGACTAGGGTTTGGTTGGATGTAGAGGGCAAGTAGATCTCGAAGGTTTCAGCCGAAAAGTACTCGACGATGTAAAAACTAGGGTTTGCTCAACAATGATTCGATCCTCTCTTTGTCCCTCGACTCCCCCTTATATACAAGTGGGAGTCGAGGGTTTCGTAATACACAAGTTTACAGAGTCCGGGAGGGTTTCTAACCCGTCCCGCAAGATTACAATTGACACTTTCTATTACAACTCTATCTTTCCTTAATAACATCTTGGGCTTCCGAATCTTCTTATTCTTCGAGTCTTGGGCCTTGAATAAATCCCAGGTACCATCTTCGGCAGGCCCATTGGGGATGCCTATGTCACCTGGCTCCCCTCCGGCCCCTCTTCGGTGCTCTGGAAGCTTCCGGGAAAAATAAGATACTGGGCGTTAATTTCGTCCAATTCCGAGAATATTTCCTTTGTAGGATTTCTGAAACCAAAAACAGCAGAAAACAGGAACTGACACTTCGGCATCTTGTTAATAGGTTAGTTCCGGAAAATGCATCAAAACGATATAAAGTGTGAACAAAACATGTAGGTATTGTCATAAAACTAGCATGAAACATAAGAAATTATAGATACGTTGGACACGTATCAGCATCCCCAAGCTTAGTTCCTACTCGCCCTCGAGTAGGTAAACGATAACAAAGATAATTTCTGAAGTGACATGCTATCATAATCTTGATCAATACTATTGTAAAGCATATGAGATGAATGCAGCGATTCGAAGCAATGGTAAAGACAGTGAATAAACAACTGAATCATATAGCAAAGACTTTTCATGAATAGTACTTTCAAGACAAGCATCAATAAGACTTGCATAAGAGCTAACTCATAAAGCAATAGATTCTTATTAGAGAGTTTTGAAGCAACACAAAGGAAGATATAAGTTTCAGCGGTTGCTTTCAACTTCAATATGTTTATCTCATGGATAATTGTCAACACAAAGTAATATGATGAATGCAAATAAGCAAGTATGTAGGAATCAATGCACACAGTTGACACAAGTGTTTGCTTCTAAGATAGAAAGAAGTAGGTAAACTGACTCAACATAAAAGTAAAAGAATGGCCCTTTGCAGAGGGAAACATGGATTGCTGTATTTGTGCTAGGGCTTTTATTTTGAAAACAAGAAACAATTTTGTCAACGGTAGTAATAATTCATATGTGTTATGTATAAGATATCTTATAAGCTGCAAGCCTCATGCATAGTATACCAATAGTGCCCGCACCTTGTCCTAATTAGCTTGGATTTACATGGATTATCATTGCATAGCATATGTTTCAACCAAGTGTCACAAAGGGGTACCTCTATGCCGCCTGTACAAAGGTCTAAGGAGAAAGTTCGCATTGGATTTCTCGCTTTTGATTATTCTCAACTTAGACATCCATACCGGGACAACATAGACAACAGATAATGGACTCCTCTTTAATGCATAAGCATTCAACAACAGATAATATTCTCATAAGAGATTGAGGATTGTTGTCCAAACTGAAACTTCCACCATGGATCATGGCTTTAGATAGCGGCCCAATGTTCTTCTCTAACAATATGCATACTCAAACCAATTGATCATGATAAATCACCCTTACTTCAGACAAAACGAACATGCATAGCAACTCACACGATATTCAACAAAGGTGAAATAGTTGATGGCGTCCCCAGAAACATGGTTATCGCTCAACAAGTAACTTATAAGAAATAAGACACATAAGTACATATACAATACCACAATAGTTTTTAAAGCTATTATTTCCCATGAGCTATATATGGCAAAGACAAAGAATGGAATTTTTAAATGTAGCACTTCAAGCAATTTACTTTGGAATGGCAGAAAAATACCATGTAGTAGGTAGGTAGGTATGGTGGACACAAATGGCATAGTTTTTGGCTCAAGGATTTGGATGCACGAGAAGTAATCCCTCTCAATACAAGGCTTAGGCTAGCAAGGTTGTTTGAAGCAAACACAAGTATGAACTAGTACAGCAAAACTTACATAAGAACATATTGCAAGCATTATAAGACTCTACACTGTCTTCCTTGTTGTTCAAACCCCCACCAGAAAATATCTAGACTTTAGAGAGACCAATCATGCAAACCAAATTTCAACAAGCTCTATGGTGTTTCTTCACTAATAGGTGCAAAGTACATGATGCAAGAGATTAAACATGATCTATTTGAGCACAACAATTGCCAAGTATCAAATTATTCAAGACGTTATACCAATTACCACATGAAGCATTTTCTGTTTCCAACCATATAACAATGAACGAAGCAGTTTCAACCTTCCCCATGAACATTAAGAGTAAAGCTAAGAACACATGTGTTCATTTGCAACAGCGGAGCATGTCTCTCTCCCACACAAGGAATGCTAGGATCTGATTTATTCAAACAAAAACGAAAATAAAAGCACACAGACGCTCCAAGTAAAGCACATAAGATGTGACAGAATAAAAATATAGTTTCACTAGAGGTGACCTGATAAATTATTGATGAAGAAGGGGATGCCTTGGGCATCCCCAAGCTTAGATGCTTGAGTCTTCTTTAAATATGCAGGGATGAACCATGGGGGCATCCCCAAGCTTAGACTTTTCACTCTTCTTGATCATATTGTATCATCCTCCTCTCTTGACCCTTGAAAACTTCCTTCACACCAAGCTCAAAACAATCTCATTAGAGGGTTATTGCATAATCAAAAATTCACATATTCAGAGGTGACATAATCATTCTTAACACTTCTGGACATTGCCCAAGGCTACTGAAAGTTAATGGAACAAAGAAATCCATCCAACACAGCAAAAGAGGCAATGCGAAATAAAAGGCAGAATCTGTCAAAACAGAACAGTCTGTAAAGACGAATTTTTCTGGGGCACTTAACTTGCTCAGATGAAAATTCTCAAATTGAATGAAAGTTGCGTACATATCGGAGGATCACGGACGTAAATTGGCAGATTTTTCTGAGTTACCTACAGATGGGGCTACTCAATTTCGCGACAGCAAGAATTCTGTTTCTGCGCAGTAATCCAAATCTAGTATCATCTTTACTATCAAAGACTTTACTTGGCACAACAATACAATAAAATAAAGATAAGGAGAGGTTGCTACAGTAGTAACAACTTCCAAGACTCAACAAAACAGTAGCAAAATAAAAACATGGGTTATCTCCCAAGAAGTGCTTTCTTTATAGCCCTTAAGATGGGCTCAGCAATTTTGATGATGCTCTCGCAAGAAATAAGAGTTGAAGCAAAAGAGAGCATCCAAAGAAAATAAGAAACAATTTTAAGTCTAACCCACTTCCTATGAAAAGGAATCTTGTACACAAATAAATTCATGAAGAACATAGTGACAAGCATAGGAAGATAAAACACGAGTAACTTCAAAATTTTCAGCATGTAGAGAGGTGTTTTAGTAACATGAAAATTTCTACAACCATATTTTCCTCTCATAATAATTTCCAGTAGCATCATGAATAAACTCAACAATACAACTATCACATAAAGCATCCTTATCATGAGTCTCATGCATAAAATAATTACTACTCCCAACATAAGCATAGTCATTCTTATTAATTGTAGTGGGAGGAAATTCAACAAAGTAGCTATCATTATTATTCTCATCACCATAATCATCATATATAGGAGGCATATTGTAATCATAATTAATTTTCTCCTCAATAGTAGGTGGACTAAAAATATCATAGTCATCATTGTAATCATCATATTTAGGAGGTAAAGTATCATCAAAGTAAATTTTCTCCTCCATGCTTGGGGGACTAAAAATATCATGCTCATCAAAACCAGCTTCCCCAAGCTTAGAATTTTCCATAGCATTAGAAACAATGGTGTTCGAAGCGTTCATACTAATATTATTGCTACTAGCATGCAAATAAGGTTCCATAGGTTTTTTAATTTTCACATCAAACAATCCATGTCTTAACTCATGAAATAGATTAAAAAGCTCACAGTTGTTTTCCATTATGCCTAACCAGTGTAAACAAGAAACAAAAAGATGATATTGCAGGATCTAAAGGAAATAGCTTCGAGCACTCACACACCGGCAACAGTGCTGGGAAATAGCTTAGTAGTCGGAGGATGTGAATACCTCTTACCTTACCTCCCCGGCAACGGCGCCAGAAAATAGCTTGATGTCTACGCACGCTTCTATTCCTGTAGACAGTGTTGGGCCTCCAAGAGCAGAGGTTTGTAGAACAGCAGTAAGTTTCCCTTAAGTGAATCACCCAAGGTTTATCGAACTCAGGGAGGTAGAGGACAAAGATATCCCTCTCAAGCAACCCTGCAATTACGATACAATAAGTCTCTTGTGTCCCCAACACACCTAATACACTTGTCAGATGTATAGGTGCACTAGTTCGGCGAAGAGATAGTAAGATGCAAGTGATATGGATGAATATGAGTAGTAATAACGGCGCCAGAAAATAGCTTGCTGGCGTGCAGTTGTCAGTAGTATTGCAGGAAGTAAAGATGCAGAAAAACAGTAAATAAGCGATGTTTGCAGTATTTGGAAACAAGGCCTAGGGATCATACTTTCACTAGTGGACACTCTCAACATTGTTCACATAACTGAATAAATAAATGCTACTTTCTCTATACTCTCTTGTTGGATGACAAACACCATTCATTGTGTAGGGATACAAGAGCACCTCAATGCCGGAGTTAACAAGCTCCACAACATCCGGAGTTCATATTTAAGTAACCTTAGAGTGCATGATAGACCATTGCAATTATACCGAGTAATAACATAGCATGCACACCGTCACCGTCAGGCTATGAAAGGGGGAATAGATCGCATCAATACTATCATAGTAATAGTTAACTCCATAATCTTCAAGATATTACAATCATAACCGATGCCAAGTACTACATGATGCACACACTGTCAACATTACATCATGGAGGAGGAATAGATTACTTTAATAACATCACTAGAGTAGCACATAGACTGATAGTGATACAAAGCTCATCATATGAATCTCAATCATGTAAGGCAGCTCATGAGATCATTGTATTGAAGTACATGGGAGAGAGATTAACCACATAGCTACCGGTACAGCCCTTAGCCTCGGTGGAGAACTACTTCCTCCTCATCATAGGAGACAGCAGCGGCGATGAAGATGGCGGTGGTGTCGATGGAGATGCCTTCCGGGGGCACTTCCCCGTCCCGGCGGCATGCCGGAACAGAGACTTCTGTCCCCCGAATCTTGGCTTCGCGATGGCGGCGGCTCAGTATGTTTTCTCGTCCCGTGGCTTATTCTTTTAGGGTTTTCGAGGCGGAGACTTTATATAGGCGAAAGGGCAGCCTCGGAGGGGCCCTGGTGGGCCACACCATAGGGGGGCGTGCCCCACCCCTTGGCCGCGCCGCCCTGGCGTGTGGGCCCCCTGGCTCCCCTCTGGTCTCTCTCCGGTGTTCTGGAAGCTTCGTGGAAAAATAAGATACTGGGCGTTGATTTCGTCCAATTCCGAGAATATTTCCTTACTAGGATTTCTGAAACCAAAAACAGCAGAAAACAACAACTGGCACTTCGGCATCTTGTTAATAGGTTAGTTCCGGAAAATGCATCCAAATGATATAAAGTGTGAACAAAACATGTAGGTATTGTCATAAAACAAGCATGGAACATAAGAAATTATAGATACATTGGAGACGTATCACCTAACTAGTGAAATAAAAACAAGAAACAAAAAGATGCAATTGCAGGATCTAAAGGAAATAGCTTCGAGCACTCACACACCGGCAACAGTGCTAGGAAATAGCTTAGTAGTCGGAGGATGTGAATACCTTTTACCTTACCTCCCCGGCAACGGCGCTAGAAAATAGCTTGATGTCTACGCACGCTTCTATTCCTGTAGACAGTGTTGGGCCTCCAAGAGCAGAGGTTTGTAGAACAACAGCAAGTTTCCCTTAAGTCAATCACCCAAGGTTTATCGAACTCAGGGAGTTAGAGGTCAAAGATATCCCTCTCAACCAACCCTGCAATTACGATACAAGAAGTCTCTTGTGTCCCCAACACACCTAATACACTTGTCAGATGTATAGGTGCACTAGTTCGGCGAAGAGATAGTGAAATACAAGTAATATGGATGATTGTAAGTAGTAATTGCAATCTGAAATAAAGATGGCAGCAAGCGAACATGTAGCAGAACTTGTTGAAAATGGTGTTTCAATGCTTAGAAACAAGGCCTAGGGACCATACTTTCACTAGTGGACACTCTAAAGAGTGATCACATAAATAAATAACTTCTCTTCACTTGTGCTACTTTCTCACACTCTCTTGTTAGATAACAAACACCATTCATTGTACAGGGCTATAAAAGCACACCTCAAGCCGGAGTAAACAAGCTCCACAACATCCGGAGTTCATATTAAAGTAACCTCTAGAGTGCATAATAGACCGTTGCAATTTAGACCGAGTACTAACATAGCATACACACTGTCAACAATAGCTATGAAAGGGGGAATAGATCGCATCAATACTATCATAGTAATAGTTAACTTCATAATCTACAAGAGATTACAATCATAACCTACGCCAAGTACTACATGATGCACACACTGTCAACATTACATCATGGAGGAGGAATAGAATACTTTAATAACATTACTAGAGTAGCACATAGATTAATAGTGATACAAAGCTCATGATCACATAAAGATCACATGGGAGAGAGAGATGAACCACATAGCTACCGGTAGAGCCCTCAGCCTCGGGGGAGAACTACTCCCTCCTCATCGTGGGAGACAGCAATGGCGATGAAGATGGCGGTGGTGTCGATGGAGATGACTCCGGGGGCAATTCCCCGTCCCGGCAGGGTGCCGGAACAGAGACTTCTGTCCCCCAAAACGGAGTTTCGCGATGGCGGCGGCGCCCCTGGAGTCTTTCTGGAGTTTCGTCAATTCGTGTCGCGTTTTTAGGTCACGAGGGACTTTATAGGCGAAGAGGCGGAGTCGGAGGGGTCCTGAGGGACCCACACCATAGGGGGGCGCCCCCCCTTGGTCGCGCCGCCATGTGGGGTGGGGCCCCCTTGGCTCCCCTCTGGTCCCTCTTCGGTGCTCTGGAACCTTCCGAGAAATATAAGATCGTGGGCCTTTGTTTCGTCCAATTCCGAGAATATTTCCTGTGTAGGATTTCTGAAACCAAAAACAGCAGAAAACAGGAACTGGCACTTCGGCATCTCGTTAATAGGTTAGTGCCGGAAAATGCATCAAAACGATATAAAGTACGAATAAAACTTGTAGGTATTGTCATAAAACTAGCATGGAACATAAGAAATTATAGATACGTTGGAGACGTATCAGTCATCCCAAAAATAATGCCTCAAATCATAAAAGAATTTCCTCCTTTGCTGAGCTGAAAAGGTTGGAGGCAAGTACTTGGAAACAATAAAGTTAGCATAATCAGCATACCAAGGACTATCATTAACAGGAACAGGATCATAAGCAATATTTTCCAATCTAGACAAATTATCAGCAACAGTATTATCATCTCCCTTTCTATCTATAATATGCAAATCAAATTCTTGCAAAAGAAGCACCCATCTAATAAGCCTTGGCTTAGCATATTTCTTTTCCATAAGGTATCTAATTGCAGCATGATCAGTATGAATTGTAACTTTTGAATCAATAATATAGGGTCTAAACTTGTCACAAGCAAAAACCACAGCTAACAATTCTTTTTCAGTTGTAGCATAATTTCTTCGAGCAGCATCAAGAGTTTTACTAGCATAATGAATAACATTCAATTTTTTATCTATTCGCTGTCCAAGAACAGCACCTACAGCAAAATCACTAGCATCACACATAATCTCAAAAGGTAAATTCCAATCAGGAGGTTCAACTACAGGAGCAGTTGTTAAGGCTTTCTTTAGAGTTTCAAAAGCTTCCTTACAATCATCATCAAAAACAAAAGGTACATCTTTTTGAAGAAGATTAGTAAGAGGCTTTGAAATCTTAGAAAAGTCTTTAATAAATCTCCTATAAAACCCAGCATGACCAAGAACACTACGAATACCTTTAACATCCCTTGGATAGGGCATCTTCTCAATGGCTTCAACTTTAGCTCTATCAACTTCAATACCTCTCTCAGAAATTTTATGTCCCAATACAATTCCTTCATTAACCATAAAGTGGCATTTCTCCCAATTAAGAACAAGGTTAGTTTCTTCACATCTCTGCAAAACACATCCTTCATTTTAGGAATTAGACGACGCTGATGTTCAACAACAGGCTTTGCATCATCTTCCATATTAATGGCATGTTGGCAAATAGAGGGTGAAATCCCCTTCAAGTCATCAAGAGTGTAGCCAATAGCTCCTCGGTGTTTCTTCAATATTTCGAATAACCTTTCTTCCTCAAACTCTGAAAGCTTAGAACTAATAATAACAGGATATATTTTCTTATCATCAATATGAGCATACTTAAGATTATCAGGCAATGGTTTTAAATCAAAAACAGGATCTTCCTTTGGTGGTGGTATTGTACCTAGATCTTCAACCGGTAAATCATGTTTAAGAATAGGTTGACGAAGGAAAATTTCATCAAGCTCATTCCTTTCTTCCCTAAAGACTTCACTCTCACTATTCTCCAAATGTTGCTGCAAAGGATTATTAGGAGCAAGAGCAATAGATGCACATTGTTCAACTCTAAAATCATTATTAGGCAAATCAGCTTTATAAGGAGTTTTGGCAAATTTAGAGAAATTAAACTCATAAGATTCACCAGCAAATTTAGTCACAATTTTCTCTTTCTTGCAATCTATAACAGCTCCACAAGTATTTAGAAAAGGTCTACCAAAAATAATAGGACAAGACTTACTAGCAGCAGAACCAAGTACTAAAAAGTCAGCAGGATATTTAATCTTACCACATAGAACTTCCACATCTCGAACAATACCAATAGGAGAGATAGTTTCTCTATTAGCTAGCCGAATAACCACATCAATATCTTCAAGTTCACAAGAACCAATTTCATGCATGATCTCCGTGTAAAGCTCATAAGGAATAGCACTAATACTTGCACCAATATCGCATAAACCATAATAACAATGATCACCAATTCTAACAGAGAGCATAGGAACACTGGTTTTCCTAGACTTATTAGGATGCGAAACAATATTAGAAGCATCTTCACAGAAAATAATATGACCATCTTCTACATTTTCAGTCACAAGATCTTTAACTATTGCAATAGCAAGTTCAACTTTTATTTGCTCTTCAGGTTCAATAGGTTTCTTTGCACTTTTATTAACCGCACTAGTTATAACAGAATACTCCTTCATTTTAGCAGGGAAAGGAGTTTTTTCAATATAAGCTTCAGGAAGAATATGATCAACAGTTTCAATTACAACACATTTATTTATAGATGAATCAGTTTTATCTTTACATGGTTCATGATACTTATCAAAATTCTTCCTAGGCAATTCAAAATGAGAGGCAAAAGCTTTATAAAAATTTGCAACGACTTGAGAATCAAGACCATAAGTAGCACTCATATTACGAAATTTTTCAGTATCCATAAAAGTTTCAATGCATTCATAATCATAATTTATACCTGACTCTCTATCTTTGTCATTCTCTCATCCTTCAGTATTCTCCTGAATCCGATCAAGAAGGTCCATTTTAAACTCTTCTTTGTTGCGTGTAAATGATCCAGAAAAAGAAGTATCCAGCAAGGTTTTATCTTGAAAAGAAAGTCTTGCATAGAAATTATCAATGATGATATTACCAGGTAGCTCATGAATGGGGCATTTGAGCATTAAAGACTTCAATCTCCCCCATGCTTGGGCAATACTCTCTCCATCATGAGGCCAGAAATTATATATGCGGTTCCGGTCTTTGTGAATTTCACTTGGAGGATAGAATTTAGAATAAAATAGAGGCACAATATCCTTCCAATCAAGAGAATCCCCATTCTTCAGTAATTTATACCAATGCGCCGTTTTACCAGACAACGATATAGAGAATAGTTTCTTCCTAACTTCATCCATAGCAATACCTGCACACTTGAATAACCCGCATAATTCATGTAAAAACAGTAAATGATCTCCAAGATGGACAGTTCCATCCCCTTCATAGCGGTTATCCACAACACGTTCAATAATTTTCATAGGTATTTTGTATGGAACCTCTTTCTCACCTGGCGCCTCATCCACTACCTTTGCAGTAGTAGTAGATTTTCCAAATAGAAATTCAAGAGAAGATCTCTCCATAATGAATTATAGCAGCAGGCAGAAATAAAATCAGCACGTACAGAAAAAGTTTTCCTTACCAATTCCACTTACCAATAGCGCTTCACTCCCCGGCAACGGAGCCAGAAAATAGTCTTGATGACTCACAAGTATAGCGGGTGTATCGTAGTACTTTCGATAAATAAGAGTGTCGAACCCAACGAGGAGCAGAAGGTGTTGACAAGCAGTTTCGATGAAGGATTCACTGTAAATGCTCACAGACAAGTATTCAGGGGGTTTTGATATAGCAGATAAATAAAGTACAAGTAAGTAAAATGCGAGAGAAATAATTGCAGCGAGTGGACCAATCCTTTTTAGCACAAATGACAAGCCGGTTTGTTTACTTATAATGACCAAACGTTCTTGAGGACACACAGGAATTTAGTCTAGTGCTTTCACTTCATATAGCTGATTAATCTTCATTGTTTTGATAAGTGTTGTGTGGGTGAACCTATGTGAATGCACCGCCCTTCCTAGTACTAATACATACTTGTGATTATACCCCTTGCAAGCATCCGCAACTACAAGAAAGTAATTAATATAAATCTAACAACAGCCTTAAACTCTGAGATCCTGCTATCCCTCCTGCATCGATATACCAATGGGGGTTCAGGTTTCTGTCACTCCGGCAACCCCACAATTGGCAAACGAATACAAGATGTATTCCCCTAGGCCCATAAAGGTGAAGTGTCATGTAGTCGACATTTACATGACACCACTAGAAGAATAACACCACAACTTAAATATCAAACCATTGAATATTACCCAACATAATTCACTACTAACATTTGGACTTTACCCATGTCCTCAAGAACTAAACGAACTACTCACAAGACATCATATGGAACATGATCAGAGGTGATATGATGATGAATAAAAATCTGAACATAAACCTTGGTTCAATGGTTTCACTCAATAGCATCAATAACAAGTAGTAATCAATACCGGGAGAGTTTCCCCTATCAAACAATCAAGATTCAACCCTAGATGTTACAGCGGTGACGAGGTGCAGCGGTGGAGATGGCGGTGATGATGATGGAGATGATGGTGATGATGATCCCAATGATGTCCAGCTCGATGACGATGACGATGGCGTCGATTTCCCCCCTCCGGGAGGGAATTTCCCCGGCAGATTTCAGCCTGCCGGAGAGCTCTTTTCTCTCTGGTGTTTTCCGCCCCGCAGAGGCGGTTGTGACTCTTCGCGACTATCCCCTGGAGCTTAGGTTTTCGGGATGAAGAAGTACGTGAAGGAGAGGCAGCAGAAGGGGGCTGTGGGCCCCCTCCCCACAAGGCAGCGCGGTCAGGCCAGGTCCCGCGCCGGCCTATGGGGGGGGGGCATGGCGGCCCTCCCCGGTTCCTCTTTTTGGCTGGCTTCATCTTCAGAAAAAATAAGATCTTCGGTGTAATTTCCGTCAATTGTTGATCTTCCAAAATATTGCATTCTGACGGTGCTTTTTCCAGCAGAATCCTGACTCCGGTGAGCGATTCTCCAATAATCATGAAACATGCAAAATAGATGAAATAACATAAGTATCATCTCTAAATATAAAATATATCAATGAATAACAGTAAATTATGATATAAAATAGTGATGCAAAATGGACGTATCAACCCTCCACGATGCGGCGGGCGTGGCATCGTAGCTATGAAAACTAAATCATATATGTACTAACATAATTAAAAAACATAATATGTACTAACATAATTAAAAAAACATAATATTTAATTTGAATAACTTATGAATATATATTACTAACAAATATTACTATTTTTCACTACTTTTTTCTAACATATAAATTTTTATCTAACAAATATTTGTAACATATAAAATTCACTACTTTTTATCTAACAAAAACTTTCTAACTAATATTTCTAACTAATAGTACTAATTTTTCTAACTAAAATTTCTACCAAAAATTTCTAACTAATATTACTAACAAAAAAATTCTAACTAATATTACTAAAAAAAATTCTAACTAATTTTTCTAACTAATACTACTAATTTTTCTAACTAATATTTTCTAACTGAATAAACCTAACTAAATTTTCTAACTAATATTTTCTAACTAAATAAACCTAACTAAATTTTCTAACTAAATAAACCTAACTATATATAGTAACAAATAACAAAAAACAAATAAAACTAGTATCACTAACAAAACAAAAATTAAAAATAAAAAAGGGGATGTGTGGCCGGGGCGCCTCACCTTGCCGACCGGCACGCGCAGAGGCGGTGACGGCGTGCGGGCCGGGGCTGGCGCGGCGCGCGCACGAGAGGACGAGGCGGCACGCGGCGGCGTCTGGAGAGGACGAGGCGGCGGGCGGCGGTTGGAGAGGACGAGGCGGTGACGTTGGTTTGGAGAGGACGAGACGGCGGCGGTGGTTTGGAGAGGACGGGACAGCGGCCGCGGTTGGAGACGAGGCGGAACGCGGAAAATTCGGCAGCCTGACGGCGTGCTTCCCTCTCCTCGCGCGTGGTCATTTGCATTTTTCGCGAATGGAACGATCTAGGAAAGAAGGGGTGGCGCGCGTATTTAAGGGGCAGGCCTTTAGCACCGGTTCCATCCATCAACCGGTGCTAAAGGTCTACCCTTTAGCACCAGTTCGTGGTTGGAACCGGTGCTGAAATTATTTTTGGCCCACCTCAAATTTTCAGATTTTTTGGCCCATCTCATTGTTTCCCGCCATTTTTTCTTTCATTGGTTCCATCCGCGCGGGATAGGTTCCCGCCACGACGCCGCGCGGGATAATTTCCCGCCACGACGCGCCGCGCGGAGATTTCCCGCCTACACGCCTCTATAAATAGTTTGTACGTCCCCATCTCCCCCTTCAATCACCAAACTCTTGCCCATTTCACAATGCCCCCAAAGCCGCACCCGCCGCTGGTGGAGGTGGACCCGCAGCTTGTGGGATAGAGGAGCGGGAGCAGGCGGCGCTAGCGGCTACCATAGAAGCAATTGAGAGGCAGAGTCTCCAGGAGCTGCATAAGCGACGGCATGAGGAGGAGATAGATAGTGAGGTGATGCATAAGCGTCGTCGTGAGGAGGAGCTGCAGCAGTAGCTACGGCAGGAGGCGGTAGCCAGGAGGGCAGCAGCGGATGCGCAGAAGAACTAGTCAAAGTCATTATTTTAGTTTAAGTTTAGTTAACGTATCTTGTTAAATTTCAATAAAGTCGTTGTTTTAGTTTAAATTTAGTTAAAGTAATCTGAGTGACCCTTATCTGGGGTGGTAGCTTCGACCGAGATGGTGGGTTAGTTTATATACCCCTTTTATCCCGGGTAGGGGCTCTAACCGGGACAAAAGATGGGGGCTTAATCTGGGGGAGGCTTATCTGGTGTTTACCTTATCTGGGGGGGGGGGGGTGGTATTATATGGAGGCACACCGCTATATATAACCCCTCCGGGGAGAGCAGAGAGAGCAGCCCGGGAGCAGAGAGAGGAGAGGCGACGACTAGGAAGGAAAGAGTCTCTCCGGTGGAGTTTCTCGAAGATGTCTTAGATGGCCGGCCGTCTTCAACATCTTCGGAAACTCCGCCCGAGGGAACTCTTTTCCACAAGCAGGACTCCCGCCCGAAAGCTGGTAGTATACACCCAACAACCAGTAGCTCAGGGTCAAAAGGAGGGGAGAGCAGAGAGAGCTTCCTGCGAGCTGGTATACACACGGCGACGGTTACCTGGAAGGAAAGAGCCTCTCCGACGAAGCTTCTCGAATATGTCTTAGATGGCCGACCATCTTAGACATATTCGGAAGCTCCGCCCGACGAACTCTTCCCGCAAGCAGGACTTTCGCCCGGAAGCTGCTAGTATACACCCAACAACCAGTATCTCAGGATACAAAAGGAGGGGAGAGCAGAGAGAGCTTTCCGGGAGCTGGTATACACCCGGTGACGGTGACCTGGAAGGAAAGAGCCTCTCCGGTGGAGCTTCTTGAATATTTCTTAGATGGCCGACTGTCTTAGACATATTCGGAAGCTCCGCCCGAGAAACTCTTGCCCTAATCAGGACTCCCGCTCGGAAGCTGCTAGTATACACCCAACAAGTTTTGCAGGAGGAAGTTTTCCTTTTCATCGCACAAAAAGCCATTTTCCATTTTTGAAGTGCCGAAAAAGGGGTGTTTTGTGAGGCAAACACCAAATTGAAGTTTCACATTGGTAGCAACACATTTTTCAAAAATACAAGACCACCTAAGATGGATAATTTCCCAACCGGTGTATCTGGAACCTTTTCGTCCACCCCTCATGAAAAAGACAAATTCCTGCCGAATCGGCAGGAGGCCCGCCAGATTTGAAATATAGACATATGATAAAATGCTCAAGATTTTTTTGTAAAAATATTTATTGGGTTCACAACATGCTATTTCATCAGAGATCCAGTGCAAGTTTAGCGAAACTCCGCCCCGAGCGAATGATCTTCATGCTCGCCGTTTTGAATATAGTTTGAAACGAGCATAACAAATTCAAAAACGATCCAAACAATGTGAAACCTTCGTGTGATGTCATATTATGTGTCATAGTTGCAAGGAAAAATAATAAACTTGTATAATTGCATACATCACAAAAAATACTTCACAATATGAGCTATCATGTTCGAGGTTTCATGGCATTTAGGTCAAACGACGAATGTTACGGATAGAATCATGACATAGTTTGTGATAATATGCCCATATTGTGCACACATGTGCATCTTGGGATGTCTTACGATGTTGCAGGAGGAAGTTTTCCTTTTCATCGCACGAAAAAGCCATTTTCCATTTTCGAGGTGCCGAAAAAGGGGTGTTTTGTGAAGCAGCCACCAAATTAAAGTTTCACATTGGTACCAACACATTTTTCAAAAATACTAGACCACCTAAGATGGATAATTTCCCAACCGGTGTATCTGGAACCTTTCCGTCCACCCCTCATGAAAAAGACAAATTCCGGTCGAATCGGTAGGAGGCTGGCCAGATTTGAACTATAGACACATGATATAATGCTCAAGATTTTTTTTAAAAATCTTTATTGGGTTCACAACATGCTATTTCATCAGAGATACGGTGCAAGTTTAGCGAAAATCTTCCCTGAGCGAATGATCTTCATGCCCGCCGTTTTGAATATAGTTTGAAACGAGCATAAAAATAAAAAAAACGATCCAAACAACGTGAAACCTTCGCGTGTTGTCATATTATGTGTCATAGTTGCAAGGAAAAATAATAAACTTGGAGAATTGCATACATCACAAAAAATCCTTCACAATATGAACTATAAAGTGTTGACCCCATGGATCACATAAAGTTTCAACATGTATCATCCATCTAAATTAAAATGCTAATATAGTGATCGCATACATCACAAAAAATCCTTCACAATATAAGCTCAAGGTACAGGATAATAATACATTATGATCGCTTCGACTAACCATGGAGGATCTTCAGCATTTAACGCGATGGTTGGGTCAATGTTCACTGTGAAGGGCGGAATATCAACAAACTTATTATAATATCCTGACATGTCTGTCTAGTCCTCGACTCCCACGATGGTTCTTTTCCCTAAAAGAACTATGTGACGCTTTGGCTCATTGGATGAGCTTGTTTGCTGATGTTTTCTTTTCTTCGGTTTGGAGTACATGTCCTTCACATAGAAAACCTGAGCCACATCTTTGGCTAGAACGAATGGTTCGTCTATGTAACCAAGATTGTTGAGATCCACTGTTGTCAATCCGTACAGCTGGTCTACCTTTACCCCTACTCCATCCAGCTTGACCCATTTGCACCGAAACAAAGGGATCTTAAAAGAAGGTCCATATTCAAGTTACCACATCTCCTCTATGTAACCATAATATGTGTACTTTTCCCCATTGGTGTTTGTTGCATCAATGTGGACACCACTGTTTTGGTTGGTGCTCTTTTTATCTTGGGCGATCGTGTAGAAGGTATTTCCATTTATCTCGTACCCTTGGGAAGTCAATACAGTCGAAGATGGTGACCCGGCCAACAAGTACAACTGATCTCCAACATCGTTGTTATTAATGAGATGTGTTTGAAGCTAACCGCCAAAAGTCTGCATATGTTTATGTGTAATCCAGTCTTCTGACTGCCCCGTATGTTGGGAGCGTACAATATTCTTATGTTCAGTGATATATGGGGCCACCAAGGTGGAACTTTGTAGAACTGTGTAGTGTGCTTGACTGAAAGAAATCCCGTCCATACATATCATTGATTTCCTTCCTAGCGTGCCTTTTCCACTTAGTCTCCCCTCATGTCGCGATTCAGGAACACCAATCGACTTAAGGTCACCAATAAAGTTGACACATAACTCAATGACCTCCTCTATTCCATAGCCCTTGGAGATGCTTCCTTCTGGCCTAGCACGGTTATAAACATATTTCTTTAATACTCCCATGAACCTCTCGAAAAGGAACATATTGTGTAGAAATACAGGACCGGGGATGGCAATCTCTTTGACAAGGTGAGCCAGGAGTTGCGTCATAATATTGAAGAAAGATGGCGAAAACACTAACTCAAAACTAACAAGACATTGTGCCACATCCTTCCGTAATCTTGGCAGACTAGCTGGATCGATTACCCGTTGATATATTGCATTGAGGAATGCACATAGCTTCACAATGGGTATTCGAACATTTTCCGGCCGAGGCCCCCTCAATGCAACCGGAAACAACTGCGTCATAATAATGTAGCAGTCATGCGACTTCATGTTTTGGAATTTTTTCTCTGCCATATTTATAATCCCCTTTATATTTGATGAGAAGCGATACGACACCTTGATACTATAAAGGACTCAAAAAAGATTTCCTTCTCTGCTTTGGTAAGAGCGTAGCTAGCAGGACTTAAGTGATGCCATGTATCCGTCTTGTAATTCTGTTCTTGCTTGTTTTTTAGAAATTTCAGAAGATATTGGTCTTCCCGTGATTCTGGTGTATCTTTTGTCTTCCCATACACGCCTAAGAAGCCTAGTAGGTCCACGCAAAGATTCTTTGTCACGTGCATCACGTCGATTTAAGAGCGGACCTCTAGGACTTTCAAATAGGGTAGCTCCCAAAATATAGATTTCTTCTTCCACATGGGTGCGTGCCCGGTAGCAACGTCATTCAAAATAGATTGACCACCAGGACCCTTTCCAAATATTACTTTTATGTCCTTGACATTATCAAGTAAAGCATCACTAGTACAGAGTTCAGGCTTCTCCCGGTGATCTGCCTGTTGTGGGTATACTTTATGGGTATATCAACGGCATGGCCTAGATCCGGCAAGCCCGGGTGGCCCACAGATGGTGATGTGGCATGTGGCCCATCGGGCGGCCCAGTTGCTGTAGATCCTGAAGGATGAAGTCCAGCCCAGGAACGAGGAGCCGGATCTCAACCGACCTACGGAGGAGGCCGGATCCGTGAAGGCCCATGAAGTATCCGGATCTAGCACGGCCTTGACGGAAGGCGGGTCCTTGACGTACACGGCAAGACTTTGTACCGTAGTTAGCCAACTTGTATTCCGGCTAGGACTCTCCATGTAAACCATAGATCTGTGCGCCTTTATAAGCCGGATCCTGGGAGCCCTAGAGGCACAACAACCACAACTCATTGTAACAACGCGAAAGCGCCCAGATAATTCCAGACAAGCAGCAGTAGGCCCTGTCTTCGAGCAGGTGATCCGAAGCTGGGTAAATCGCATACCACCGTCCCGAGGACTCTCCGCCCAATGGCCCCTACTTTTTTCCCCTCCATGAGGATCCCTCCTCTGGAGTACCGTCGAATAGGCAACGACAATTGGCGCCCACCGTGGGGCGAGCGGCGTCTGGAGGCCGGAACCGGGAAGGTTCCGCCATGGGAAGCTATGAAGACACCATCGCTGTGGGGCGTGTCCTTTACGCCGGAAATCTTCCGATCGTCCCTCCGGATGAGTGCTGGATTCCCGCTAAGACCGACCCTGTCAAACTCTCCATCACCCCGTTTGGCGGCATACACATCTTCATCGGCGAGACCGTCGATTCCGACGGGAACGCACTAGTAAGTAACGCCGACGCGACCGCCGCTGAGCAGGACGCCGTCGCGAAGATCCGATCTGAGACGCAGGAACTTCCTAAGGAAGATTCCGCCTTAGATCTGGAAAAATCAAACCCCACCCAATCCGCCCATGAACAGGAAATAAAGGTGGAAGACCAATGCAGATCCGCCTGGGTCTCCCAGGTGTTAGAGAAGCAAAGGTATCACTTCGTGCACTTCTTAGCCCACACCGCAGGAGCCGCCCCTCTAGAAGTTGGGGCTGGTCCCATGCAGGTTGAGGCACCGGAAAACAGTGAAGCTCCGGATCAGCAGGAGGCTGTCGGAGAAAGCGACGCTCCAGGCAAAGAATCGATCCTGGGCAACCTAAGCCCAATTTCCAACGATACCTCCTCCATGTATACTAAAGAGTTCGATCGCAAGCTGAAGGAACTCGGAGGTGGTGGTCAATCTGAAGTTGAATCTGCCCAGCCTAAGCAGGTCCTCGCAACCGTGGCGGTGCTGGATCAGCAAGAATCAAAAGATGACCATACCAAATCCGATCCACAGCCATCCAATGCAGGATCTCCGCTCTCGCGGGAACGACCGCATATGGAAGTCATGTCCCCAGAAGAACAGGTTGAGCAGGCAGGCATGGATGCAATCGCACACTTGGATATCCTCAATAAGCCTATAACTCCTGAAGACGCAACAGATCCGGAAGCTCTAGAAGCCAAGAGGCAGGAGATGCTGGCAACAGCCAAAAAATTCGCCACCACCGCAACAGCAATGCTGGACGAGAGGAAAGAGGCCGCACACTTCGTGGATAATTTTCTCAAGCGAGAACGTTAGGTCGACGAATCACTGGAAAAAGTCAAGCACCTCCGGAAGCACTGGGAGGACAAGATCACCGAGGCTCAACAGGAGGCTGATAGAATCAGGCGAGAAGCTGTAGCTCCGCACAAGATCACCTTCGCAACTCCTACCGAGCAACAACCATTCGCAACTCCAAAGGATAACATGAAAAAGGCTGCGGAGATCTTGAAAAAGAAGGACGAGGAGATTGATATCAACTACGTCCGTACGCTCGTTGCCTCAACAATGAAGCAGCAGACCAAGGCAGATACTTCGCGCAGGTTGGAATCCAACCCGGATCATTGTGTGTCTACCGCGCAGAAGGATGCCTACGACAAACGCCATCACGATGATGAATCGCGCACCGGATCTTCGGAGCGCAGAAGGAGAACCAGAGAACACCCAAATCCAATCCCTGTACCATCAAAGACACCTCCGTCAGATCCAAAGAAGGGAAAGGATGCGAAGTACAATAGTAGAGACAAGTACCGTAATCCATCACCTCCGCTCAACGGATACCCGCGTCCTCCACATCCTCGCCGATGTAGTCCAGTCGGAAACACCAGACTCCATGGGCCAGGTGGAATCAACATCCGTGACAACGTGGTCCCTCAGAGGAACAGGAGCAGAGAGCGAACGCCGGAACCCCGTTGGAGCCGACACGAGGAGCGCGACCCTGAACGACGCAGAAGCCGGAACGACGAAGGCAGCCAGCACCATGGTGAAGGAAGCCATCGAAGCCAGAGTCAGTATCGCGAAGGGCGCAGAGACTCAGAAGGAGGAAGCAAGAGGTCGCATCGCCCCCCGTAGGTCTCCCTCCCCATCACCTAGTGGAGGAGGCGGAGGTGGAGGCGGAGGCGGTGGCCGGAGATCTCACTCACGCTCAAAATCCCCCTGCAATGGCTCGTGTGACACGCGGGAACATCTTAATGAATATAGATCTGACTACATCGGCCCAAAGTGCTTTGGTAGGATGATTCAAGAGGAACCAAAGCCAAGGATGAACCTCAAGCTACCCGGAAACCTGAAGCATTATGATGGCACCGAAAGACCGGATACCTGGATCGAGGATTACTACAATGCAGTAATCTTCGCTGGAGGAACCCCTAACATCGCTTGCCGCATGCTTCGGCTGTACCTTGTAGGTCCAGCCCGGATCTGGCTCAGCGACCTCGAGAAGAACTCCATCTTTTGCTGGTTTGACCTGAAGAAGCCTTCGAGAAGCACTTCAGGGGCACCTACAAGAGACCTGCCACGACAAGCGACCTACACGCCTGTATCTAGAAGAAGGGTGAAACATCAAGAAGTTTCCTCACCCGATGGTTGCTAACCAGGAACGAGTGCGAGAACGTCGACAATCGCACAGCTATGCACACCTTTATAGGTGGATTGCAGAGAGGAGGACTGCTGCGACATTAGCTCACTTGCTTGGTCAATGCAAACTAACTGACTTTGGATGACATGATCACCATCGCCAGCAATCACACTGCCGCCGATGACGACATAGGCAGAGATCTTGAAGCTACAGCAATTCCCCTGCATCAGCATAAGAAGAACCGAGATAACGGTAACAGCAGCGGCAGCAGGTGAAAAAAATCCCCCGATGACCAGAAAAGTGGCGGATCCGAAATGGTCGCCATGGCTTTCCAGCGTGGAGGTCAAGGAGGCGGAAGAGGACGCGGCCGCGAAGGCGGAGCCGGCAGGGGCCAGTAGCGTGGTGATGAGGTCACCGCTGCCGGAACCCGCGCTCCCCAAACCTACGAGGAGTACAGAGACATGCCCTGCCTGGCCCATCTGGATCCGGCTACGGGAAAGTCCACTCACACCAACCGCAACTACAAGTGGGTCAATGATCTCAAATCTGACCCGGAAGCAGGATACAAGCGAGCCCGGAAGCACCGCCCACGCGGCAAAGGAGGCAAGGGCAAGAACAAGGACAAGGAGGAAGACAGTTCCGAGGCGATGGATGAGGATGATGCTTCGCTGGATCCCAAGCAAGGATCCGCAGCTAAACCCAACCCCTTTGTCAAAAAGAGCGCGGGTGCGTACCACACCTTCCTCGGAACACCAACAGTCCATGCCAGCAAATAAGCTCTCCGGATCCTGAACGCCATAGTTCCGGCTGTGCCGCAGTATGTCAGGTGGTCGGAAACTCCGTGTACGTTCGACAGGCAGGATCACCCTACCGTCATTCCGAAGGAGTGCTATTCCTTGGTTGTAAGTCCCCGCATCAACGGCTATGACTTCTCCATGTGCCTTATGGATGGCGGAGCCAGCTTGAACATCATGTACCTGGAGAATCTGGAGCGGATGAACCTTACCAAGGAACAGCTTAAACACAGCACCACTGAATTTCATGGTGTGGTTCCAGGTAAAAAGGCAAACTCCCTTGGCAGCATCAGACTTCCCGTGGCCTCGGGGATATCAATAATTCCGCGAAGAGATGATCACGTTTGAGGTCGTGCCCTTCAAGAGCTCCTACCATGTCATCTTCGGCAGGCCCACCTACCATAATTTTCACGCAAGAGCGTGCTACATCTACAACAAGCTCAAGATTCCGGGTCCCAATGGTATGATTACCGTATCCGGAGACTACAAGAAGGCTCATGAGTGCAAGCTGGGCGAAGCCGCCTTCGCAGAGTCCGTGATATCTGGAGCGGAGCTGCAAGGCTACAGAGCCGCGGTGGATCCAAAGGAGATGCATACCACCAAGAAGCAGGTCTCCGAACAGAAAACCTCGTTCAAGGCTGCGATAGAGACCAAGAAAATCGACTTCAAGGAAGGAGATACCTCTAAACAGGTCTCGGTCGGAGCCAACATGGACCCCAAATAGGAAGACGCGCTCGTCGAGTTTCTCCGCGCTAACATGGACATCTTCGCATGGAAGCCTTCTCACATGTCCGGAGTACCTAGAGAACTCGCCGAGCACTACCTCAACATAAATCTGGGGGCTAAACCGGTGAAGCAAGCTATGCGACGCTTTGGAGATAAGAAGCGCCGCGCCATAGGAATGGAATTAGCAAAGTTACTAGAGGCAGGTTTTGTAGTAGAAGTTATCCATACTTATTGGGTCGCAAACCCCGTCCTTGTACCCAAAAAGAATTCTAAAATACTAAGAATGTGCATCGATTACTCCGGCTTGAATAAGCTTTGTCCGAAGGATCCGTTCCCCTTGCCACGCATTTACCAAGTCATTGATTCGACGGCAGGGGCGGAACTCCTGTGTTTTCTTGACGCATATTCCGGGTATCACCAGATCCGGATGAAGAAGTCCGACCAAAAGGCGACCTCGTTCATCACCCCGTTTGGCACTTACTGCTATGTCACCATGCCTTTTGGTTTGAAAAACGCAGGTGCCACCTACCAGCGTACGATGCAGCGGTGCTTGAAGGACCAAATTGGCTGGAATGTACACGCTTACATCGACGACATCGTGGTCATGACCCGAAAAGGATCCGACTTGATCAGCGACCTCACAGAAACCTTTGAAAATCTCCGCCGGTACAAGATCATGTTGAATCCGCAGAAGTGCGTCTTTGGCGTTCCAGCCGGAAAACTCCTTGGCTTCATCGTCTCTCATAGGGGCATTGAAGATAACCCGGATAAAATCAAGGCAATCCTGTGCATCAAAAGGCTACCTTGTCTCAAAGATGTGCAACGACTAACTGGTTGTGTTACAGCAATCAGTAGGTTTTTTAGCCGTCTTGGCGAGAAGGCGCTACCTTTGTACAAGCTGCTGAAGAAAACAGACAAATTTATCTGGGACGACGCAGCAGATGCAGCACTTCAGGGGTTGAAGGAAATACTCACCTCCCCACCTATCCTAGCAGCTCCAGAAGAGTCAGAGCCTATGCTCCTTTACCTGGCAGCCTCCAACAAAGTCATCAGCCTCGTCATCATGGTGGAGGAAAAGGAAGAAGGTCACGAGTATGGAGTCCAAAGGCCAGTCTATTACATTAGCGAGGTACTGACAGAATCCAAACAAAGATATCCTCACTTTCAAAAGCTAGCCTATGGCATATTCCTAGGTAGCAGGAAGCTGAGACACTACTTCCAAGAGCATCCAGTAACAGTCGTGAGCAAGGCTCCGCTGACAACGATTCTTAACAACGCTGACGCAACATGACACACAGCAAAATGGGGCATTGAATTATCTGCCTTCGATATCAATTACAAAGCAAGGATTGCGATTAAATCCCAGATCTTGGTAGATTTCGTTGCAGATTGGACAAAAGCTCCGGACACAAATCTGGAGCCGGAACCTGAAACATGGGTCATGCATTTCGACGGATCCAAGCAGCACAAAGGTTCAGGAGCCGGAGTCACCCTAAAGTCCCCTACCGGAGAAGAACTGCAGTACGTTCTGCAGATTCACTTCGAAGCTACAAACAACATGACGGAATACGAGGCTCTACTACACGGTCTGCGCATCGCTAAGGAAATTGGGATCAAGCACATCATTTGCTGCGGAGATTCCGACCTGGTGGCACAACAAGTAGCCGGAACCTGGAACGCCAGAAACTCCGTCATGGCGGCTTACAGAGACGAAGTTGACGAGATCGCCAAATGCTTCCTCGCATACGAAGTCAAGTACGTCAGGAGAGACGATAACGCATCGACAGACATGCTATCCAAGCTCGGATCCGGCAGGAAACCAATTGCGCCTGGTATTTTCCTGGAGCACCTACGGATACCCTCGGTGAAGGGCGCTAACCCAGAAAATCCAGACATGGCAGCATCTCCAGCTAAGGAAGTGATGGCTATCATTCCGGCCTGGACACAGCCGTTCCTGGATTACCTCATCGGTCAAAAGTTGCCAGAGGACGAGGTCCTCGCACGACAGATCATCAGAAGAGCACAATCCTACACAATCGTTGATGGACAGCTCTACAAACGAAGCGCAACTGGGGTATTTCTCAAATGTGTCTCCAATAAAGATGGCATTGAAATCCTCAGGGAGATCCATGCAGGGGATTGCGGGCATCATGCCGCCCCCAGGTCCATCATTGCAAAAGCTTTTCGGCTCGGATTTTACTGGCTCACAGCTAGAGAAGACGCTGACAAGCTGGTAAAAACTTGCCGAGGTTGCCAGTACTATGCTACTCAACCAAACGCTCCAGCCCAAGAGCTGAAGACCATGCCTATCACCTGGCCATTTGCGGTCTGGGGGCTAGATATGGTTGGGAAATTAAAGAAATCATCTCCTGGCGGTTTTGAGTACCTCCTGGTCGCTGTTGACAAGTTTAGTAAGTGGATCGAGGCAAAGCCAGTGAGAAAAGCCGATGGTGCTACGGCACTAAAATTTGTTTGCAGCCTCGTGACGAGATTCGGCATCCCACATAGCATAATCACAGACAATGGCACTAACTTCGCACAATGAGAATTGAAGGATTATTTCCATGACGTAGGGATCCGGCTTGACCTCGCATCTGTGGCTCACCCACAATCCAACGGTCAGGTCGAAAGAGCCAACGGCCTCATACTACCCGGAATTAAACCACGCCTTGAAGAACCACTGCGACGCGCAGCTGGGGCTTGGGCTGATGAGTTGGACTCTGTCCTGTGGAGTTTACGAACTAGCCCTAACAGGTCAACCGGATTTACTCCGTTCATCCTGGTATACGGATCCGAAGCCGTGCTCCCCTCCGACATCATCCACGATTCACCGCGAGTCTCCGCCTACAATGAAGAAACTGCTGACGAGGCCAGACAGCTATCTGTGGACCTGATCGAAGAAGCTCGGAATCTAGCCGACCAACGTTCCACCATCTACCAGCAAAAACTTCGCCGCTATCACAGCCGTCAAGTTCGGAATCGCTCGTTCATGGCCGGAGACTTGGTCCTCCGCCTTCGCCAGGTGAAAGATCATAAGTTGCAATCTCCATGGGAAGGACCTTTTGTCGTGAGCAAGGTGCTTCATAACAGATGGTACTACCTTGTCGATTTCCGGGAGCTAAAGGATAGACCTGCTAACTGGTACCTGAAACGCAAGCGAGAGGATCCGGATGACATATATGATGAAACAGAACGCCCTTGGAACATTGCACAGCTACGTCCTTTCCACACTTAGCAATTTTTTCGAGTTACACATACTCTGTAATAGTTATACATGATCAATGAAATAAACCTTCTGGTTCACTCTTTGAGTCTTTTACCTCCTTTACTTGTTCATTTTTAGATCATGTATGTTTTCCGACTTAAACCGCAGAGCTGGATATTTCCACCTAGGCGTGTATGAAAGTTGTGATTTTCAAAATCGTCCTCTGGGACGTAAGCTTAAGTTTTCTTGTGGAAATATTTTCTGCTGTGAACTCATGAATTCCTGGTAGCGACTTCCGGCACCTCGGCTAGGGGCTTGTTTCCGCGGTTATTGACGGATTGCCATTGGGCTTCGTCGCTGCTGGCGAGCGTTTCCGGCTAAAGGTCTTCGGCTCATGGAAGGTCAAGTGGGCAAGCCGGAAAACATAAAAACCAGCACTTGCTTTCAACAAACGAAACATGCAAATAATTATAAAGGATAGCAGGATAAGTTTTTTCCGCCCATGCATATGTGTTTCGCCCCTAGCTACTTAAGAATTTATGTTATATTAAAAACCCTGTATGGGGCCAAAATGATGCAATGTCTTTCTTCCCGCAGGATTAAGTTTTTACTTCTCCTTGGCCGGAGAAGCCTCGCCCTTGTCATCAACCTTCGGATCGGCTTGTTCTTTTCCCTTGGCCGGAGAGGAGACGTCATCATCGCTCTCTTCGTCGTCCTCAGCCAGAGATGCAGCACCACCCTTGTCCTTGGAGCTTGTCCAGGTGTATTGGCTCCCGGATTCCGCAGGTCGAGCCTCCGCCTCACGTTTCTTCAGAAGCTCCGCTTCGAGAGTCTCGTCGGCTAGAAGAACTCCTCGTCGTAGAATTCGTTATGATGAATCCTCCGGGCGATGCGCGTATCATAGCCGCTAACTGCGTCCAGCAGAGCATTGACGTCCGAGTTCGGAGGAACACCGGAAGTCACCCTGTCAATGTCAAGATCCGGGTTATGTGCTAGGCACATAGCCAAGGACATGGCAGCAGCACCTCGGGCCGAAGACGCCTGCAGATCCACCACCAGATCCGGGAGAATGTCCATTCTCTGGATAAGCTTTCGAACTTCGCAGGTTCGGCTCTTCTTGATTGATAAATTGTGGCAAATCTTCCGAGAGGCAGAGATGAGATCCTTGCAGTCATCGCCGGTGAGCTGAAGCAGATCATCCCGGGGGAACTGGCTCCGACGCTCTTCATTGTATCCAAGAGGCTCTGGAGGAAACAGTTTCCGATAAGCATAACAGATTGAGTTCAGCACATACATTACAATATGAATTTCGGAGACATACCCATGACGTCCAAGTTGAGCAAGTCCCAATGCTTCTCCGCCGTCTCCATGTAATTCCGGAGTCCGCCGAGCTATTTTTGCTTCTTTTGGATAGTTTCAGTATCAACTTTTCTTTTCAGCTGAAATTCACCCTCCTTCCGGATGAGTTCCGAGGTCTTTTCCGCCAGCTTCTTCTCCGCCTCTGCGAGCTTCGCTTCTAGATCTTTCTGGGAGGAGCGCAGAGTCTCGAGCTTGGAGGAGGCGGCGGCGAGGGAAGATAAATCAAAATTAGTTTGGAATTCGGATCATGAATTATTCCCAAGTGGGTCGCAAACCAACCTTGGGCGTCTGACAATTGCTTCTTCAGATCCGCGTTCTCCTGCTTAAACAGCTAAATTTTCTCCGCCTGGCTCAAGGTAACGCGGCGCTGGAGGGCAATATTGTTGTGGAGCTCGTAATGAAGAGACTGTTGTTCCTGTAAGTAGAAATAGAGCAGGAGTAAATTCTGGGTATTTTACAAGTAAAGTCCTTCTGAAGCATTGATGCCGGAAACTCTTTCGCCATAATGCTTGGGGGCTACTGCGACTTTTTAAAATCTTCTTTCAGTGTGAGTTTTCTCTAAGTATTAAGACGCTAACTATTGACTAGTTTCCGCCTACATACTTGGGGGCTACTGGGAGTACCTTGCACTTGCAGAGAAGTTTGTCGAAGAACTGGACAGCTTCCTTCTTGAAGTCCTTAATTTCCGATGACTCGGCATCAGGCTTACCCCAGGCATTGTCCAACATGGAGTATAGCAGATCCTGCTCAAGATCTCACTTCTCCGCCTTAGTGAGCTTTTTGAGAAATTTGGTTGCATATGCTTTGGGGGTGGAGGTAAGGTCAGCCGGATCTCGAAAGTTCTTCAGAAACACGACGATGTCGCCTGCTGCAATTTCAGCCTTCTCGAAAGAGTTGACTTCCGCTTCCTCTTGGCCATGTACTCCAGCTTCTTCAGGGGCAGCTTGTTTTGCCCCGGAGCATTCTCCTCCCACTTTCTCGCTGCTTACCGGAATTATCTCCAGTGGAGTTTCTGTAGTAGGAGGGGGAGATCGCTCAGCCTGAGGAGGAGATGGTTGGGGAGTGGCGTGGGAAGCACTTGGCGGAGCCGGCGTTGCAGGGCCAATGGCCGGAGACTTCTTCATATATTTGGTGATGGGCTCTTGGACGTTGGTCCGTGCGGTGGTGGTATTCGGATTCCTACAAACAGGCAAAGGAAATAGGTAAGTAACAAGTTCTATCAAGATAAAGACACGCTGTACTCGGAAACTCACGTGGCACCAGGAATGTTGGGGCGCGATCGTTTTCCTGCTGTCGACATCAGTTTGATGCACTCACGCTCCGCCTTTTTGGAGTTCAGCGGAGGTGGCTTCGTGACTCGGGGTTTCTTGGCGGAGGCCTCGCCGCTAGCTCCGGCTTCGGATCCGGAAGCTTTGGCGCGGGGACGCTTAGTAGGGCGAGGAGCAGCCTTACGAGGCGCTTGCTCCTCCTCCTCCTCATCGTCCTCCGGATCCTCCTCCACCGCTTCGCCGCTGACGGGGACTCGAAGTATGTGGCGGTAATCTTCCTCCGCCAAAGTATCGAGCTGAGAGGAAGATTCGAGAGTAAGTTAGAACATATCAACAATGTGAGAAGTTGAAGAATAGAAAAGTGCAAGTACTTACCGAAGGACATTGGTCGTTTGTGTTGATGCCTTTTATCAATTCCGGGACTGGTTGGCCCCAACCTATCTTCACAAGTGTTTTGATTCTCCTCTTGAGAGAATCAGCAGGGACATCGTGGCGGGTTACTCGGAGAGGGTCGTCCGCTGATGTCTACGGGAGCTTCTATTCTTGTAGACAGTGTTGGGCCTGCAAGAGCAGAGGTTTGTAGAACAGCAGCAAGTTTCCCTTAAGTGGATCACCCAAGGTTTATCAAACTCAGGGAGGAAGAGGTCAAAGATATCCCTCTCATGCAACCCTGCAACCACAAAGCAAGAAGTCTCTTGTGTCCCCAACACACCTAATAGGTGTACTAGTTCGGCGAAGAGATAGTGAAATACAGGTGGTATGAATAAATAGTAGCAGTAACAACGGCACCAGAAAAGTGCTTTGCCTAGGACAGTAAACAAGCAGTAGTAACGCAGCAGTAGTAACGCAGTAAAACAGTAAACAAGCAGCGATAGCAGTATTTAGGAAACAAGGCCTAGGGATCAGACTTTCACTAGTGGACACTCTCAACATTGATCACATAACAGAATAGATAAATGCATACTCTACACTCTTGTTGGATGATGAACACATTGCGTAGGATTACACGAATCCTCAATGCCGGAGTTAACAAGCTCCACAATTCAATGTTCATATTTAAATAACCTTAGAGTGCATGAAAGATCATTACGACTAAACCAAGTACTAACATAGCATGCACACTGTCACCTTCATGCTAAGAAAGGAGGAATAGATCAAATCAATACTATCATAGCAATAGTTAACTTCATAATCTACAAGAGATCATAATCATAGCCTACGCCAAGTACTAACACGGATGCACACACTGTCACCATTACACCGTGTAGGAGGAATAAAACTACTTTAATAACATTGCTAGAGTAGCACATAGATAAATTGTGATACAAAACACATTGCAATCATAAAGAGATATAAATAAGCACTTCACTATGCCATTCATAATAGTGAATAAGTATTATGTGAAATATAGCCTAAGAGACCCACACGGTGCACACACTGTCACCTTTACACACGTGGGACAAGGAGTCTCCGGAGATCACATAAGTAAAATTCACTTGACTAGCATAACGACATCTAGATTACAATCATCATCATATGAATCTCAATCATGTAAGGCAGCTCATGAGATTATTGTATTGAAGTACATAGGAGAGAGATGAACCACATAGCTACCGGTACAGCCCCGAGCCTCGATGGAGAACTACTCCCTCCTCATGGGAGACAGCAGCGTTGATGAAGATGGTGGTGATGTCGATGGAGGAGCCTTCCGGGGGCACTTCCCTGCTCCGGCAGCGTGCCGGAACAGAGACTCATGTCCCCCAGATCTTGGCTTCGCGATGGCGGCGGCTACAGAAGGTTTCTGTGGGTTTCGTCGAACGTATCAGGGTTTTCACGACGGAGGCTTTAAATAGGCGGAAGGGCAAGGTCGGTGGACTTCTGGGGGGCCCACACTATAGGGGGGCGCGGCCCCCCTCTTGGCCGCGCTGGGCACACATCTGGGGCCCACAGGGCCCCTCTCTGGCGGCTCTCGGGTGTTCTGGATGCTTCCGGGCAAAATAGGAACCTGGGCGTTGATTTCGTCCAATTCCGAGAATATTTCTTTACTAGGATTTCTGAAACCAAAAACAGCACAAAACAGGAACTGGCACTGCGGCATCTCGTCAATAGGTTAGTTCCAGAAAATGCATAAATATGACATATAATGTGTACAAAACATGTAGATATTATCAATAATGTGGCATGGAACATAAGAAATTATCGATACGTCGGAGACGTATCAGCATCCCCAAGCTTAGTTCCTGCTCGTCCCGAGCAGGTAAACGATAACAAAGATAATTTCTGGAGTGACATGCCATCATAACCTTGATCATACTATTGTAAGCATATGTAATGAATGCAGCGATCAAAACAATGTAAATGACATGAGTAAACAATTGAATCATAAAGCAAAGACTTTTCATGAATAGTACTTCAAGACAAGCATCAATAAGTCTTGCATAAGAGTTAACTCATAAAGCAATAATTCAAAGTAGAAAGTATTGAAGCAACATAAAGGAAGATGAAGTTTCAGCGGTTGCTTTCAACTTGTAACATGTATATCTCATGGATAGTTGTCAATGCAAAGCAATATAACAAGTACAATATGCAAGTATGTAGGAATCAATGCACAGTTCACACAAGTGTTTGCTTCTTAAGGTGGAGAGAGATAGGTGAACTGACTCAACATAAAAGTAAAAGAATGACCCTTCACAGAGGGAAGCAGGGATTAAATCATGTGCTAGAGCTTTTTAAGTTTTGAAATCATATAGAGCATAAAAGTAAAGCTTTGAGAGGTGTTTGTTGTTGTCAACGAATGGTAATGGGTACTCTAACTACCTTATCAACCAGACTTTCAAGAGCGGCTCCCATGAAGGACGTTATCTCTACCAGCAAGGTAGATCATCCCCCTTCTCTTTTATTTACACATGTACTTTAGTTTTTATCATGGGTGACACTCCTCCCAACCTTTGCTTACACAAGCCATGGCTAACCGAATCCTCGGGTGCCTTCCAACATTCACATACCATGAAGGAGTGTCTATTTGCAAAATTAAGTTGCTTACTGATGAATCAGAGCAAAACATGTGAAGAGAATTATTAATGCAAGTTGTAATTAATTGGAGCTGGGAACCCCATTGCCAGCTCTTTTTGCAAAATTATTGGATAAGCGGATGTGCCACTAGTCCATTATGAAAGTCTGTCAAGAGTAAATGACAAGGTTGAAAGATAAACACCACATACTTCCTCATGAGCTATAAAACATTAACACAAATTGAGAAGCATTTTGATGGTTTAAAGGTAGCACATGAAGTATTTACTTGGAATGGCAGAAAATACCATGTAGTAGGTAGGTATGGTGGACACAAATGGCATAGTGGTTGGCTCAAGGATTTTGGATGCATGAGAAGTATTCCCTCTCGATACAAGGTTTAGGCTAGCAAGGTTATTTGAAACAAACACAAGGATGAACCGGTACAGCAAAACTCACATAAAAGACATATTGTAAACATTATAAGACTTTACACCATCTTCCTTGTTGTTCAAACTCAATACTAGAAATTATCTAGACCTTAGAGAGACCAATTATGCAAACCAAATTTTAGCATGCTCTATGTATTTCTTCATTAATAGGTGCAAAGTATATGATGCAAGAGCTTAAACATGAGCACAACAATTGCCAAGTATCAAATTATTCAAGATAGTTTACCAATTACTACATGTAGCATTTTCCGATTCCAACCATATAATGATGAACGAAGCAATCAACCTTCATCATGAACACTAAAAGTAAAGCTAAGAACACATGTGTTCATATGCAACAGCGGAGCGTGTCTCTCTCCCACACAAGCATGATGTAATCCAATTTATTCAAACTCAAACAAAAATAAAAGCACACAGACGCTCCAAGTAAATCACATAAGATGTGACCGAATAAAAATATAGTTTCAAGAGAAGGAACCTGATAATTTGTCGATGAAGAAGGGGATGCCTTGGGCATCCCCAAGCTTAGACGCTTGAGTCTTCTTGAAATATGCAGGGATGAACCATCGGGGCATCCCCAAGCTTAGACTTTTCACTCTCCTTGATCATATTATATCATCCTCCTCTCTTGACCCTTGAAAACTTCCTTCACACCAAACTTCTCATAAACTTCATTAGAGGGGTTAGTACATAATCAAAAACTCACATCTTCAGAGGTGACACAATCATTCTTAACACTTCTGGACATTGCTCAAAGCTACTGGAAGGTAATGGAACAAAGAAATCCACCCAACACAGCGAAAGAAGCAATGCGAAATAAAAGGCAGAATCTGTCAAAACAGAACAGTCCGTAAAGACGAATTTTAAATAAATACTTCCGTTGCTCAAATCAGAAAACTCAAAACTAATGAAAGTTGCGTACATATCTGAGGAACACGCACGTAAATTGGCATATTTTTCTGAGTTACCTACAGAGAAAAGAGCCCAGATTCGTGACAGATAGAAATCTGTTTCTGCGCAGAAATCCAAATCTAGTATCAACCTTCGATTAGAGGCTTCACTTGGCACAACAAAACACAAAACTAAGATAAGGAGAGGTTGCTACAGTAGTAAACAACTTCCAAGACACAAATATAAAACAAAGTACTGTAGCAAAATAACACATGGGTTATCTCCCAAGAAGTTCTTTCTTTATAGCCATTAAGATGGGCTCAGCAGTTTTAATGATGCACTCGCAAGAAATAGTATTTGAAGCAAAAGAGAGCATCAAGTGGCAAATTCAAAATAAATTTAAGCCTAACATGCTTCCTATGAAAAGGGATCTTGTAAATAAACAAGTTATGTAGGCATAATGCAACAAGCGTAGAAAGATAAAACAAGTGTAACTTCAAAAATTTCAGCATATAGAGAGGTGTTTTAGTAACATGAAAATTTCTACAACCATATTTTCCTCTCTCATAATAACTTTCAGTAGTATCATGAGCAAACTCAACAATATAACTATCACATAAAGCATTCTTATCATGAGTCTCATGCATAAAATTATTACTCTCCACATAGGCATAATCAATTTTATTAGTTGTAGTGGGAGCAAATTCAACAAAGTAGCTATCATCATTTTCTCATAATCAAATATAGGAGGCATATTGTAATCATAATCAAATTTATCCTCCATAACAGGTGGTAACAAAAGACTACTATCATTATAATCATCATAAATAGGAGGCAAAGTATCATCAAAGTAAATTTTCTCCTCAATGCTTGCGGGACTAAAAAGATCATGCTCATCAAAACCAGCTTCCCCAAGCTTAGAATTTTCCATATCATTAGCAACAATAGTGTTCAATGTGTTCATGCTAATATGTTCCATGGGTTTTTTAATTTCCGGATCAAACCATCCATGTCTTAAATCAGGAAATAGAATAAGAAGCTCATTTTTGTCCATTATGCCTAACTAGTGTAAACAAGAAACAAAAAGTTGCAATTGCAGGATCTAAAGGAAATAGCTTCGAGCACAAACACAATGGCGCCGTAAAAGCATCATTACTGAACCGGAGTATGAGTGCCTTTTACCTTTCCTCCCCGGCAACGGCGCCAGAAAAGTGCTTGGCGCGTAGTTGACGAGGGAGGAAAAGTGCTTAGTTGCCGGGCTTGCAAGTGTGTGAGTGCCATTTACCTTACCTCCCCGGCAACGGCGCCAGAAAAGTGCTTGATGTCTACGGGAGCTTCTATTCTTGTAGACAGTGTTGGGCCTCCAAGAGCAGAGGTTTGTAGAACAGCAACAAGTTTCCCTTAAGTGGATCACCCAAGGTTTATCGAACTCAGGGAGGAAGAGGTCAAAGATATCCCTCTCATGCAACCCTGCAACCACAAAGCAAGAAGTCTCTTGTGTCCCCAACACACCTAATAGGTGTACTAGTTCGGCGAAGAGATAGTGAAATACAGGTGGTATGAATAAATAGTAGCAGTAACAACGGCACCAGAAAAGTGCTTTGCCCAGGACAGTAAACAAGCAGTAGTAACGCAGCAGTAGTAACGCAAAGAAACAAAGAAACAAGCAGCGATAGCAGTATTTAGGAAACAAGGCCTAGGGATCAGACTTTCACTAGTGGACACTCTCAACATTGATCACATAACAGAATAGATAAATGCATACTCTACACTCTTGTTGGATGATGAACACATTGCGTAGGATTACACGAATCCTCAATGCCGGAGTTAACAAGCTCCACAATTCAATGTTCATATTTAAATAACCTTAGAGTGCATGAAAGATCATTACGACTAAACCAAGTACTAACATAGCATGCACACTGTCACCTTCATGCTAAGAAAGGAGGAATAGATCAAATCAATACTATCATAGCAATAGTTAACTTCATAATCTACAAGAGATCATAATCATAGCCTACGCCAAGTACTAACACGGATGCACACACTGTCACCATTACACCGTGTAGGAGGAATAAAACTACTTTAATAACATTGCTAGAGTAGCACATAGATAAATTGTGATACAAAACACATTGCAATCATAAAGAGATATAAATAAGCACTTCACTATGCCATTAATAACAGTGAATAAGTATTCTGTGAAATATAGCCTAAGAGACCCACACGGTGCACACACTGTCAACTTACACACGTGGGACAAGGAGTCTCCGGAGATCACATAAGTACAATTCACTTGACTAGCATAACGACATCTAGATTACAATCATCATCATATGAATCCCAATCATGTAAGGCAGCTCATGAGATTATTGTATTGAAGTACATAGGAGAGAGATGAACCACATAGCTACCGGTACAGCCCCGAGCCTCGATGGAGAACTACTCCCTCCTCATGGGAGACAGCAGCGTTGATGAAGATGGCGGTGATGTCGATGGAGGAGCCTTCCGGGGGCACTTCCCTGCTCCGGCAGCGTGCCGGAACAGAGACTCCTGTCCCCCAGATCTTGGCTTCGCGATGGCGGCGGCTACAGAAGGTTTCTGTGGGTTTCGTCGAACGTATCAGGGTTTTCGCGACGGAGGCTTTAAATAGGCGGAAGGGCAAGGTCGGTGGACTTCTGGGGGGCCCACACTATAGGGGGAGCGGGCCCCCTCTTGGCCGCGCCGGGCACATGTCTGGGGCCCACAGGGCCCCTCTCTGGCGGCTCTCGGGTGTTCTGGATGCTTCCGGGAAAAATAGGAACCTGGGCGTTGATTTCGTCCAATTCCGAGAATATTTCTTTACTAGGATTTCTGAAACCAAAAACAGCAGAAAACAGGAACTGGCACTGCGGCATCTCGTCAATAGGTTAGTTCCAGAAAATGCATAAATATGACATATAATGTGTACAAAACATGTAGATATCATCAATAATGTGGCATGGAACATAAGAAATTATCGATACGTCGGAGACGTATCATCCGCCCCGGTATATGCGCAGATTAAGCATGCATTATATCGCAGAGGCGAAGTAAGCTGAGTTCCGGTTAGCCCGTCATGGACTAACCAAGAGATTCTCCGCGCAGCCTTCTCCAGTATCGGAGTCTGGGTGAGAGAGGGAACGAAGCTCCAGATGTCAAGTTCTTCCGGAGGCTTGTTGATGAATTTGGGCAGCCCTTCATGGACACCCGGAACTTCGATGTTCTTCAGATAGAACCATCCGACGTTCCAGTACCGGACGGATTCGTGGGAGTCGTGGGGCGGATACATGCGACCAGGTCGGAGCATGAAGGTCATGCTGCCGCAGTTCACCATATTCTTGTCCTTGGTCTCTTTATTCACCCGGGAGAAAAACTGCCATAGTCTGACATCCGGGCGGATTCCGAGATGCCCTTCACAAAGTGTGACAAAGTTCGAGAGGAGGAGATAAGAGTTCGGGCAGATATTATGGGGTTGAATCCCATAAGTGTTGAGGATGGAGAGGAAAAATTCCGAACAGGGGAGCGATAATCCGCGCTCGACCCAGGCTTTTGTCAGGACTCTTTCGTTCGCGTCTGGTTTGGGGACGTCGAATTCGTGCATGGAACTCCATTGTGGAGAAATCATGCCTTCACTTTGAAGATCCCTTAGTTCCGAGTCCTTGATTTCGCAGGGCCACCACTGACCCATCTCGCCTTCTCGGATCTTGGCCTTGGAAGCCTTCTTCGCTTCCGCCTCCTGCACTTTGGTAGCCATCCTAGCTTGTCCTTTGAGTTCTTCTTGGATTTCCTTGGAAGTGGGGATCTGGCCTAGTGCAGTGCTGGAAGAGGCGGAGAGCGGTTGAGCTAATCTGATGTCGGAAACTTATGGTGGAAAGTATGCAAGGGGTTCCGGGCAGATTGGGAGAACTACCAGTACAATTTGGTGAGCCATCCGACATGCTTCCGGCTGCACCCATGCGAACTAGTTTGAGTAGTCGGAATCTACACTACTTCTTCTTCTACGAGGACGGCACACTTACCGTTAATGGTGCGGTGGTTCTTCAGGACGCCGCCGAGGTTGAGGTGACCGGATTTGCGGCGTTGAGCCTCTGGCGACCACGAATCGGCGGCGGAGACGAAATCCCGATCAAAGACGCGAATCTTGGGTCGCGGGAGACCTTGGAACGACGGCGGGTGAAGCTCTTCGTGCGAGGTGCCGCCGGAGTTCAGATCTCGCGGGCGGTGCTGCGCGAGGAAGAAGATGAAGGTGGGATTGCGGTGAAAGAATGGGAAGTTACCGCGCGCGGGTATTTATAGACCTAGCGCGGAGATTCGCTTTTCGGATCCGGCGGTGGAAACTGAATAGTTGCGCCGTTGGATGCGTGACACGTGTCTAAGGTAAAAAGCGGTAAAACGACATGGAGGTAACTTGACTGCGCGCTCCCGAAATTTCAGGCTAGAGATTCGCATCTCCGAAAATTTAGCGCGGGAAAAAAGGAAGTTGTGCGCGGGAAGTTTCCGAGAAGATGACATCGCAAACGAGTAAAGTTTAGAAGCTCTTCAAGATTCTCTTCGGAACCGAGTTGATTGAAGTCGGAGGAATGATGAATCTTGGAGAACTTCGGGGGCTACTGTTGTGGGTATACTTTATGGGTATATCAACGGCATGGCCTAGATCCGGCAAGCTCGGGTGGACAACAGATGGTGATGTGGCATGTGGCCCATCGGGCGGCCCAATTGTTGTAGATCTTGAAGGATGAAGTCCAGCCCAGGAACGAGGAGTCGGATCTCAACCGACCTACAGAGGAGGCCGGATCCGTGAAGGCCCATGAAGTATCCGGATCCAGCACGGCCTTGATGGAAGGCGGATCCTTGACGTATGATACGTCTCCGACGTATCGATAATTTCTTATGTTCCATGCCACATTATTGATGATTTCTACATGTTATATGCACACTTTATGTCATATTCGTGCATTTTCTGGAACTAACCTATTAACAAGATGCCGAAGTGCCAGTTCCTGTTTTCTGCTGTTTTTGGTTTCAGAAATCCTAGTAACGAAATATTCTCGGAATCGGACGAAATCAACGCCCAAGTTCCTATTTTCACCGGAAGCATCCAGAACACCCGGGAAGGACCAGAGGGGGGGCACTGGGCCCCCAGACCATAGGCCGGCGCGGCCCAGGCCCTGGCCGCGCCGCCCTATGGTGTCGTCGCCCCTTCGACCCTCCTGCGCCGCCTCTTCGCCTATTTAAAGCCCCTGGATCGAAAACCCTGATGCGTTCGACGAAACCCACAGAAACCTTCCAGAGCCGCCGCCATCGCGAAGCCAAGATCTGGGGGTCAGGAGTCTCTGTTCCGGCACGCTGCCGGAGCGGGGAAGTGCCCCCGGAAGGCTTCTCCATCGACACCGCTGCCATCTCCACCGCCATCTTCATCACCGCTGCTGCTCCCATGAGGAGGGAGTAGTTCTCCATCGAGGCTCGGGGCTGTACCGGTAGCTATGTGGTTCATCTCTCCCATGTACCTCAATACAATAATCTCATGAGCTGCTTTACATGATTGAGATTCATATGAGTTTTGTATCACTATTCATCTATGTGCTACTCTAGCAATGTTATTAAAGTAGTTATATTCCTCCTGCACGTGTGTAAAGGTGACAGTGTGTGCACCGTGTTAGTACTTGGTTTATGCTATGATCATGATCTCTTGTAGATTGCGAAGTTAACTATTGCTATGATAATATTGATGTGATCTATGCCTCCTACATATGCATGAAGGTGACAGTGTGCATGCTATGTTAGTACTTGGTTTAGTCTTTTGATCTATCTTACACTATAAGGTTACTAAAATATGAAAAAATTGTGGAGCTTGTTAACTCCGGCATTGAGGGTTCGTGTAATCCTACGCAATGCGTTCATCATCCAACAAAAGTGTAGAGTATGCATTTATCTATTCTGTTATGTGATCAATGTTGAGAGTGTCCACTAGTGAAAGTCTAATCCCTAGGCCTTGTTCCTAAATACTGCTGCGTTACTATTGCTTGTTTACTGTTTTACTGTGTTACTACTGCTGCAATACTACCACCATCAACTACACGCCAGCAAGCTATTTTCTGGCACCGTTGCTACTGCTCATACTTATTCATACCACCTGTATTTCACTATCTCTTCGCCGAACTAGTGCACCTATTTGGTGTGTTGGGGACACAAGAGACTTCTTGCTTTGTGGTTGCAGGGTTGCATGAGAGGGATATCTTTGACCTCTTCCTCCCTGAGTTCGATAAACCTTGGGTGATCCACTTAAGGGAAAACTTGCTGCTGTTCTACAAACCTCTGCTCTTGGAGGCCCAACACTGTCTACAGGAAAGGAGGGGGAACGTAGACATCAAGCACTTTTTTGGCGCCGTTGCCGGGGAGGAAAGGTAAAAGGTACTCACACTCCGTATCTCGGCTACTAAGCTATTTTCCGGCGTTGTAAGTACTCAAAGCTATTTCCTTTAGATCCTGCAATTGCAACTTTTTGTTTCTTGTTTACACTAGTAAGGCATAATGGACAACATCTGTGAGCTTTTTATTCTATTTCCTGAGTCAAGACATGAATGGTTTAATGCGAAAATTAAAAAACCCATGGAATCTTATTTGCATGCTAGTAGAAATGATATTAGTATGAACGCTTTGAACACCATTGTTGCTAATGATATGGAAAATTCTAAGCTTGGGGAAGCTGGTTTTGATGAGCATGATCTTTTTAGTCCCCCAAGCATTGAGGAGAAAATTTTCTTTGATGATACTTTGCCTCCTATTTATGATGATTATAATGATATTGGTCTTTTAGTGCCGCCTACTATGGAGAGTAATTTTTATGATGATAATACTATGCCTCCTACACTTGATGAGAATAATAATGATAGCTACTTTGTTGAATTTGCTCCTACTACAATTAATAAGAATAACTATGCTTATGTTGGGAGTAGTAATAATTTTATGCATGAGACTCATGATAAGAATGCTTTATGTGATAGTTATATTGTTGAGTTTGCTCATGACACTACTGAAAGTTATTATGAGAGAGGAAAATATGGTTGTAGAAATTTTCATGTTACTAAAACACCTCTCTATGTGCTGAAATTTTTGAAGCTATACTTGTTTTATCTTCCTATGCTTGTTACTTTGCTTTTCATGAACTTGTTTATTTACAAGATTCCTATGCATAGGAAGCATGTTAGACTTAAATGTGTTTTGAATTTGCCTCTTGATGCTCTCTTTTGCCTCAAATACTATTTCTTGCGAGTGCATCATTAAAACTGCTGAGCCCATCTTAATGGCTATAAAGAAAAGAACTTCTTGGGAGATAACCCATGTGTTATTTTGCTACAGTACTTTGTTTTATATTTGTGTCTTGGAAGTTGTTTACTACTGTAGCAACCTCTCCTTATCTTAGTTTTGTGTTTTGTTGTGCCAAGTAAAGTCTTTGATAGTAAAGTCAATACTAGATTTGGATTACTGCGCAGAAACTGTTTTCTTGCTGTCACGAATCTGGGCCTAATTCTCTGTAGGTAACTCAGAAAATTATGCCAATTTACGTGAGTGATCCTCAGATATGTACGCAACTTTTATTCAATTTGAGCATTTTCATCTGAGCAAGTCTGGTGCCATTTTAAAATTCGTCTTTACGGACTGTTCTGTTTTGACAGATTCTGCCTTTTATTTCGCATTGCTTCTTTCGCTGTGTTGGGTGGATTTCTTTGTTCCATTACCTTCCAGTAGCTTTAGGCAATGTCCAGAAGTGTTAAGAATGATTGTGTCACCTCTGAACATGTGAGTTTTTGATTATGCACTAACCCTCTAATGAGTTTGTTTCGAGTTTGGTGTGGAGGAAGTTTTCAAGGATCAAGAGAGGAGGATGATATACTATGATCAAGAAGAGTGAAAAGTCTAAGCTTGGGGATGCCCCGGTGGTTCACCCCTGCATATATCAAGAAGACTCAAGCGTCTAAGCTTGGGGATGCCCAAGGCATCCCCTTCTTCATCGACAACATTATCAGGTTCCTCCCCTGAAACTATATTTTTATTCCATCACATCTTATGTGCCTTACTTGGAGCGTCTGTTTGTTTTTGTTTTTGTTTGTGTTTGGATAAATTGGATTACATCATGCTTGTGTGGGAGAGAGACACGCTCCGCTGGTTCATATGAACACATGTGTTCTTAGCTCATAGTATTCATGGCGAAGTTTCTCCTTCGTTAAATTGTTATATGGTTGGAATTGGAAAATGATACATGTAGTAATTGCTATAAATGTCTTGGGTAATGTGATACTTGGCAATTGTTGTGCTCATGTTGAAGCTCTTGCATCATATACTTTGCACCCATTAATGAAGAAATACATAGAGCATGCTAAAATTTGGTTTGCATAATTGGTCTCTCTAAGGTCTAGATAATTTCTAGTATTGAGTTTGAACAACAAGGAAGACGGTGTAGAGTCTTATAATGTTTTCAATATGTCTTTTATGTAAGTTTTGCTACACCGGTTCATCCTTGTGTTTGTTTCAAACAACCTTGCTAGCCTAAACCTTGTATCGAGAGGGAATACTTCTCATGCATCCAAAATCCTTGAGCCAACCACTATGCCATTTGTGTCCACCATACCTACCTACTACATGGTATTTTCTGCCATTCCAAGTAAATACTTCATGTGCTACCTTTAAACCTTCAAAATGCTTCTCAATTTGTGTTAATGTTTTATAGCTCATGAGGAAGTATGTGGTGTTTATCTTTCAACCTTGTCATTTACTTTTGACAGACTTTCACAATGGACTAGTGGCTTCATCCGCTTATCCAATAATTTTGCAAAAAGAGCTGGCAATGGGGTTCCCAGCCCCAATTAATTACAACTTGCATTAATAATTCTCTTCACATGTTTTGCTCTGATTCATCAGCAAGCAACTTAATTTTGCAAATAGACACTCCTCCATGGTATGAGATTGATGGTAGGCACCCGAGGATTCGGTTAGCCATGGCTTGTGTAAGCAAAGGTTGGGAGGAGTGTCACCCATAAATAAATAAAATACATGTGTAAACAAAAGAGAAGAGGGATGATCTACCTTGCTGGTAGAGATAACGTCCTTCATGGGAGCCGCTCTTGAAAGTCTGGTTGGCGAGGTAGTTAGAGTACCCATTACCATTCGTTGACAACAACAAACACCTCTCAAAATTTTACTTTTATGCTCTGTATGATTTTAAAACTTGAAAAGCTCTAGCACATGATTTATCCCTGCTTCCCTCTGCGAAGGGCCATTCTTTTACTTTTATTGTTGAGTCAGTTCACCTATTTCTCTCCACCTCAAGAAGCAAACACTTGTGTGAACTGTGCATTGATTCCTACATATTTGCATATTGCACTTGTTATATTACTCTATGTTGACAATATCCATGAGATATACATGTTAAAAGTTGAAAGCCACCGCTGAAACTTAATCTTCTTTTGTGTTGCTTCAATACCTTTACTTTGAATTATTGTTTTATGAGTTAACTTTTATGCAAGACTTATTGAAACTTAATCTTCTTTGCTATATGATTCACTTGTTTACTCATGTCATATACATTGTTTTGATCGCTGCATTCACTACATATGCTTTACAAATAGTATGATCAAGATTATGATGGCATGTCACTCCAGAAATTATCTGTGTTATCGTTTTACCTGCTCGGGACGAGCAGAACTAAGCTTGGGGATGCTGATACGTCTCCGACGTATCGATAATTTCTTATGTTCCATGCCACATTATTGATGATTTCTACATGTTATATGCACACTTTATGTCATATTCGTGCATTTTCTGGAACTAACCTATTAACAAGATGCCGAAGTGCCAGTTCCTGTTTTCTGCTGTTTTTGGTTTCAGAAATACTAGTAACGAAATATTCTCGGAATCGGACGAAATCAACGCCCAAGTTCCTATTTTCACCGGAAGCATCCAGAACACCCGGGAAGGACCAGAGGGGGGGGCACTGGGCCCCCAGACCATAGGCCGGCGCGGCCCAGGCCCTGGCCGCGCCGCCCTATGGTGTCGTCGCCCCTTCGACCCTCCTGCGCCGCCTCTTCGCCTATTTAAAGCCCCTGGATCGAAAACCACGATGCGTTCGACGAAACCCACGTAAACCTTCCAGAGCCGCCGCCATCGCGAAGCCAAGATCTGGGGGTCAGAGTCTCTGTTCCGCACGCTGCCGGAGCGGGAAGTGCCCCGGAAGGCTTCTCCATCGACACCGCTGCCATCTCCACCGCCATCTTCATCACCGCTGCTGCTCCCATGAGGAGGGAGTAGTTCTCCATCGAGGCTCGGGGCTGTACCGGTAGCTATGTGGTTCATCTCTCCCATGTACCTCAATACAATAATCTCATGAGCTGCTTTACATGATTGAGATTCATATGAGTTTTGTATCACTATTCATCTATGTGCTACTCTAGCAATGTTATTAAAGTAGTTATATTCCTCCTGCACGTGTGTAAAGGTGACAGTGTGTGCACCGTGTTAGTACTTGGTTTATGCTATGATCATGATCTCTTGTAGATTGCGAAGTTAACTATTGCTATGATAATATTGATGTGATCTATGCCTCCTACATATGCATGAAGGTGACAGTGTGCATGCTATGTTAGTACTTGGTTTAGTCTTTTGATCTATCTTACACTATAAGGTTACTAAAATATGAACAAATTGTGGAGCTTGTTAACTCCGGCATTGAGGGTTCGTGTAATCCTACGCAATGCGTTCATCATCCAACAAAAGTGTAGAGTATGCATTTATCTATTCTGTTATGTGATCAATGTTGAGAGTGTCCACTAGTGAAAGTCTAATCCCTAGGCCTTGTTCCTAAATACTGCTGCGTTACTATTGCTTGTTTACTGTTTCTTTGTGTTACTCTTTGCTGCAATACTACCACCATCAACTACACGCCAGCAAGCTATTTTCTGGCACCGTTGCTACTGCTCATACTTATTCATACCACCTGTATTTCACTATCTCTTCGCCGAACTAGTGCACCTATTTGGTGTGTTGGGGACACAAGAGACTTCTTGCTTTGTGGTTGCAGGGTTGCATGAGAGGGATATCTTTGACCTCTTCCTCCCTGAGTTCGATAAACCTTGGGTGATCCACTTAAGGGAAAACTTGCTGCTGTTCTACAAACCTCTGCTGTTGGAGGCCCAACACTGTCTACAGGAAAGGAGGGGGAACGTAGACATCAACGTACACGGCAAGACTTTGTACCATAGTTAGGAAACTTGTATTCCGGCTAGGACTCTCCATGTAAACCCTAGATCCGTGCGCCTTTATAAGCCGGATCCCGGGAGCCCTAGAGGCACAACAACCACAACTCATTGTAACAACGCGAAAGCGCCCAGATAATTCCAGACAAGCAGCAGTAGGCCCTGTCTTCGAGCAGGTGATCCGAAGCTGGGTAAATCGCGTACCACCGTCCCGAGGACTCTCCGCCCAATGGCCCCTACTTCTTATCCCCTCCATGAGGATCCCTCCTCTAGAGTACCGTCGAATAGGCAACGACACTGCCTCACCTCTGAAATGATTGCTTTTCTTTCTAACAAGGTGCCTCTTTGGAAGAAATCGATGATGCCCCAGGTACACAACCTTATAAACATTTATCCAAATATGCACCTTCGGTCTCATCTAAACATTGCGTGCATGCATTCTATCCCTTGTTTGTCTGTTCTCAAAGGTTACTAAGAGCAGCCAATCATTGATGGTCACGAAAAGCAACGCTCTTAGGTCAAATGGCTCCTGTTTGTGCTCATCCCATGCATGTACATCTGGTTTGTCCCACAACTGTAAGATTTTTTCAAATAATGGCCTTAGGTACACATCAATATCGTTGCCGGGTTGCTTTGGGCCTTGGATGAGCACTGGCATCATAATGAACTTCCGCTTCATGCACAACCAAGGCGGAAGGTTATAGAAACATAGAGTTATAGGCCATGTGCTATGTCTGCGGCTCTGCTCCCGAAAAGGATTCACTCCATCTGTACTTAGACCAAACCTTAAGTTCCTCGCGTCACCTACAAAGTCCGAGAACTCTCTATCAATTTTCTTCCACTGCGACCCATCAACATGGTGTCTCACCATCTCGTCTTTCTTACAGTCTTCTTTATGCCATCGCAACAACCTGAGATGCTCTTTATTTCTGAAAAGACGTTTCAACAGTGGTATTATAGGGGCATACAACATAACATTGTTGGTAACCCTCTTCCTGGGGGTCTCTCCCTCGACATCACCAGGGTCATCTCGCCTGATCTTATACCGCAGTGCAGTGCATACCGGGCATTTTTCCAAGTTTTCGTACTCAGCGCATGTATCTTCTGCACCTCTAATCCTAGAGGGCGGAGAACCTTCTTTGCTTCATACGTACTGTCAGGAAATTCGTTATCCTTTGGAAGCTTCCTCTTCATTATTTTCAGTAACTTCTCAAATGCCTTGGCACATATACCAGCCTCTGCCTTCCATTACAGCAACTCCAGTCTGGTACCGAGCTTTGTGTTGCCATCTTCGCTAGTTGGCTACAACTTTTTTTGTGATCCTCTAACATGCCCTTTAACTTCCGCTTCTTGTTTTCAGTTTCTGCTTCTCTGTGTGCATCAGCGTTGGCCCGACGAAGATCATCATCAACGGGCTCATCTGATGCCTCTTCATCTTCAGCTCCCCTTGCCTCTTCATATTCATCATGCCCCGTTGCAGTATCACCGTATTTAGGGTACATATCATCATCCTCTTCTTCTTCATTGTATTCCATCATAACCCCTCTTTCTCCATGCTTGGTCCAGCAATTATAGTTGGGCATGAAACCTTTCCAAAGCAGGTGGGAGTGAAGGACTTGCCATTCACGGTATTGCTTTAAGTTCTGGCAACCAACACATGGACAACACATGAAACCATCCGCCCGTGGGTTTTCCTCAGCCACACGGAGAAAATCTTTCAGGCCTTCAGTGAACTCGGGTAGGCGTCGGTCAACGTACATCCATTGCCGCCAGTTCATGTACATCATATAATTAAGTTTATCAAAAAACCATTACAAAACATCATAATATAAATAGTGGAAATTACCACTTTACAAATGAAAGGGTAAAGTTGCTTAACCTTGATCGAGGAGGAAAGAAAGAGGAGAAAGCTTAAGTGTCACTCCGGCACCTCATAACATTTTTGTTTTGTGCGAAATCAAGCGGCATCATTCTCTCAGACATTTCATCGAGCACCTCATGTGCATGGCAAAGAAAAGCAAGCCAGCACACAACCCTCACACCTTTCACCTAGAAAAAATGGAGTGAGTGTTGGCTGGGGGTGAGCTGAATATATAGGGAAAAGGGGGGATTTAGCACCGGTTCGTGTCACAAACTGGTGCTAATGTTTTCCTTTAACACCGGTTCATGTCACGAACCGGTGCTAAAGGTTTCGCGGCTGCCACGTGCCTGGCGACAAACCTTTAGCACCGGTTCGTGTCACGAACCGGTGCTGAAGATCCCGCACGAAGCGGTGCTAATGCTCGGCTGGTCCCCTGCGACGTCCTGGCCACACGAAGTGGTGCCAATGCGCCCCTTTAGTATGGGTTGGTACCAAAACCGTGTTAATGCTCTTTGGAGCAAAAAACCAAAGCCCTCTTTTCTACTAGTGTTATTTGACGGAGTGCGGAGCAGCTAGGATGTCCAAGGCGAGCATGCCATAGATCGACGCCGGTGGAAAGGGACCAAGGTGCAGCGTGAGAGGAAGGAGCCGGTTGGATGGGGTAGAGATCGCCAGGGCTCTCACAGCGGTGCAGAACCATCCAGGTAAGGGCGTCCTTTACAGAAAAACCAAACTCGTCAAATTCCACAGTTATAGAGTTGTAACGAGAGAGAGTTTTAACAGAGACTAAATTCTGAACAAGTTGGGGGAAAACAATGACATTATTGAGAGATAAAGGTTTAGAATTAGACGAAAAAATTGTGGAACATATGTGAGAGATGGGGAGACCAGCGCCGTTATCGACAATGATGCGAGAGGAAGTGGAAGTCGGTGAGAAAGTGGAGAGGTTACCCGGGTGAGAAGCCATATGGCGAAAGTGTCAGTGTCCATGAACCAGTCACCACCGCCGGTGTAGGAGCCCGGAGGGAGTGCGTACTGCAGGGCGGTGTAGAGTGCATGATCCCAGGGGGACGGCGTGGCAGGCGGTGTACGGCGTGAGGCCACCGTAGGTAGGGGTGTAGGGAAGGACGCTAGGGGCCTGTTGTGGCGCGGCGAAGAAGGCCTGATCAGTCGGCATGCGTGGTCCGATGATACCGGGGGCGGGAGGGCGGGGCACCGGCATGGTGTAGGCATGCACGACCCATGTCCAGGGGTTGTAGCCGCCGCTCCACGGCGGCGGGTGCTGCGAGTACCCAGGGTGAGGACCACCTCCGTGGCCACCACCACGGCCGCGACAGCGGTTGCGGCCGCCACCGCCACCACCTTGTTGCGGCTGCTGTTGAGGCGCGGGGATGGGCGTGGTGAGTGTCGGAGGGAGAGATGGCTGCGGAGTGCCATGGCTGATCCCGGTGGCAAGGGCGGAGTGGACGGCGCTGGCGTGAACACCCTTGAGGCGCCGTTCCTCAAGGCGGAGGTAATCGACGGCGCGCTCGAAGGTGGGGTTGGTCATGAGGGTGAGGTTGGAGGCGGCGTTGTCGAGGTCCTCGCTGAGGCCGGCGGTGAGGGTGGAGAGGAGGAGCTCGTCGCCGATGCGGAACCCGAGGTCGTGAAGCTCATCGGAGATGGCATTGAGACGCATGCAGTAGGCATCCAAGGTCTGATCGCCCCAGGGGGGTGCCGAAGAACTCCTTCTGCAAGAAAACAACCCGTTGAAGTTTATTGTTAGTGAAGAGGCCGTTGATCTTCGTCCACACCGTGTGGGCGTCATCGCCCTCGCGAACGACGGTCCTGAAGATGTCCGGCGAGACGGTGAGGAAGATCCAGCGGATGATGGTGGCGTCGATCGCCATCCACTCGGAGTCGCACCCCATGATGAGGAGGTCGGCGGAGCCATCAACGTGGTCGCGGAGGTTGTACTCGCGGAAGAGCAGGTAGAAGTAGGTCTTCCAGCCGTGGTAGTTTGCGGAGTCGTGGGAGAGCTTGATTGGGACGTGGTCGGCGATGGGGACAGCGCGGAGTACGGCGGCGTTGGGGGTGGCGTAGTCGGAGAAGGAGTCGCCGAAGGGGTTACTGGAGGAAGTACAGGTCATCGTGGCAGCAAGCAAGGAGGAGCGGTGCGGCGGGCAAGGAGGAGGGGAGGCGGTGGACAACTCTCTAGGGGAAGGCGGCGGCCAGCTCTCTAGGTTAGTAACGTAGGGAATCTGATACCATGTGGAAGGATGCAAATCACAATGCATTAATAGGGGACATATACATGTACCTATATAGGCCACATTCTCAACTATACATGAAAGAAGGTAGACCCATTATAAATACAGAATATACACGTACAAATATATACATATCTCAACATATGCCGAACCAGCTTACCAATATCTGATAGCACAAACACTAAAAATAAAAAAGAGATCACAACTTGTAGATGTCGCGTGCCCTCCTCGCAAAGCCATCAAGGATGAAGACAACACATGTTCGAAGGATCCACCGGCTGCCTTGAGAAAGAACCGTCGACCCATCGTGTGCAAGACAGGTTGGAAGGGCTGCGGCATCATTCATTCCAACGCTGAAGAGGGAGACCTTCCATCTCGTCCTGGCTCGAAGCATGCCTCGGATGTTGGATGCGCTCACAACAAGCTAGGGAGGGTGCTGACCACAAGGCCAACATGGGTGGAAACCGGAGACACCTCGCCAAAGGTGACAACCATAATTTTTCATAAGAAAAATTTGCTACAAGACATCTTGATTTTCTGGTCTTTACCGAAACACACTGCTAGAATATATCTTTGCTCAGTACCATTATAATTTTACTGTGTATTTGTGTCAACACCCGGATTTTTATGTCCGGATGCCTATTATGTCATACATCGCAATCCCAGGAAAATTGTTGTTGCGAGGCATAATAGTTAAGTATCACAGTCATCATTCATTACAAACCATAATGTCTTACAACTTGGAATCACATGATCCATATTACACAAATAGTTGATCTAATGATCAACGAACAAACACCAGTTCATAGCGGAAGCGTAAGATACAAGGACTCTCTAGTCCACGTGCCAACGCTCGACGTTAGAAGCTCCTAGTTGTGGTAGACGTCCTGCTGATCGTCCTCCTCGTACTGCGGCTCAGCTTCATAGTCTGGCCATTTGAATAGCCAGGGACAAAGCCGTGAGTACTTTATGTACTCGCAATCTAGTACTAGTGTAAGTACTAACATTACTATAGAAAGTGTTCTAAGCTCTAAGTTTATTTGCATAAAGCCAAATTTTATTTCATAAACACTTTTGTAAACAACTCCTCAAGTGCTAACTAACTCAAGTGGGAACATTAGTGTCATTCCCACAACTCAGTTGTGATTCAAAGTCAAAGTCACCTTTCAAGTTCAAGTTCAAAAACACCAGTTACATAAATTCTGATGACGGAAACAGAATGGCCTTTCCAATTGTCCATATCCGCGGACGCGGCTATTCGAATAGTTCTACACTCTGCAGAGGTCGCACACTTGTGCCACAACATTTGATTACATCCGTCAGGGGTAAAACCCTGAATAATCGTAACTCAGTACGCGGATCATCAACCATTAACCTTTCACTTACACACCCTAGTATAGGCACCTCTCCCCATGAGCTTGGCCTCCCGGTGAAAACCAACTGTTAACCCGGGAACTGCACAGGGCTTGGGCCGGACATTCACCTCATATCACGTCATATCACATCATCTCCTTTGTTGTAGAGGCAGCTTTCGGCATAACCCCGATGACGCTTGTTTAGAGGGAACCCATACTAAGACACATAAATTTCCAGCTAAGCCCTACCCATAATCAGGTATTGTGGGGGTACTCAAAAATTGGAATGGTATCGCATCCAACTCAATCATCAGTTTTTAGCCAAAGTCACCAAGTCAACTTCAGTGTCATATTCACCTTCAAAATCTGTCCATGGAAATGACTAATCATTCCAAGGTTTTCACCATCATCATTTCATCAACACATGTTCCCATCTAGAGTAGTCATTTTAAATTTAGCACTAGCCACTATGTGTGCTCGGTGCTAAGTATTTGCTTTGCTTCTAGGCTAAGTTTGATACTCTTGTACTAACTTCGTACTAACCTAGTAAAACATAAATCAAAGGTACTTTGATAAAACAAAGGTAAATAAAGCTTGTAAGTAAAACTGGGAAATAGGATCATAAGCATAAAGTAAATGGGGTAATGCCTTGCTCATGGTGAGCTTTGCACTTTGCAAGAGTATTATCTTGCCTTGGTTGGGAAACTGGTCAAAGTGGTCTTCTTCTTCCTGGAAGTAGACCTCCTCCTCCTCCTGGTACTCCTCGGTACTAGCGTCTAAAATACGAATACGGAGTACACAATCATCACACCAAACTAATCTACTAAACTATGCACAAACATGGTTCACACACCTAAACTAGCATCACATTTGGCTAATAAGTTGGTGGATGTGTTTTTCTTAGTATTTAAGAAAAATAATTTCCTCTCATACTAAACTTAAATGTTACTTTGAATTATTTTAGAGAAATAATTTCCTCTCATTATCTTATTAAGATTTAATTTCTCTTATGCATAATATGTGACCTAGGTTGACCCAAGTCAACCTCTTCACACTTAGCATTTGGAGAAAAAGATTTAAATGAGGTGAGCACCTCATACCATCTAATTCTAGCATAACAAAGATTTAATATCACCAACAATTCCTATGGGACCTAAATAACCAGAGTCTCCACTTCATTTGGAATTGGTGGTGACAAGATTTAAATGAGGGAAAACTCCCACATATGATTTCTTAATAGTTTTGGATAATATCTTTGACTAGAAAATAGCCATAAAGGCATTTAAAACAACTAAACCATGATCATTCAAAGTAAGCATAGCATATTCTTGTAGAAACAATTAGTATAAGTGAAAAGTGAATTATTGGAGGTGGAATTAACTGAAAAGCATTTATGGTTGATTTTTAAGAATTATTACAAGGCAGAAAAGTCCCTGCTTTGTTTATTTTGCCACTTTAATTCTACACAAGATCTAGGGTTCTATCCAGTGGCAAAGTGTAGGTAATTTCATAAGGTTTCCAGAAATATAAAGTTTGTAAAATTTGGCTGAGTAGATTTGTCACAAATGAATTTCAAAGTTTGCTTCAGATTGGATATTTCATATACTCTGGAAAATTTGAATTCAAACTGGTGGGCTTGCGCGGGAAAAAGGAGTTGGGCCGGCCCACTTCGCGTCCAGCGCGAGCAGGCCGTCTGACGGCGGGTCCCACGCGTCAGTGGGTTTTACCCCAGCGAAACGGTATGTGGAATGTGAGCCGCACGATTAGAAGAGGATCGCACGGCCCGCAGACGTCATCGTCTCCGGCGAGAGAGGAGCTTACGGCGGCGACGGTGAACGGTGGGCGAGGTCGTCGGAGCTCCGGGGTCGTCGGAGGGTGCGCCGCGTCGTTGTCGAGGATGGGAGGCGCCTGGAAGCAGCGGCGTCTCCAATGGTGGCCTCCTGCTCCGCGGCGTCCGTGTCTTGGCGGCGGCGTCGATCTTGCGATTGGCGGTCTCCGGCGCTTTTCTATGAAATTGAGGTGGCAGGGGAGTTCTGAGGAAGAGTGGAGGCGATTGGCGTGCTTGGTTTGGACGGAGGGGTCCTCCTTTTATAGCGGCGAGAGGTGGCTGTGGCGCCCGGCTAGGTTTGCCATGGTCGCCGTCGGTCCAGGGCCGCGAAGAGCCAAGTGATGGGCGCGGAGTGTTGGCGACGTCCATGCGGTGCTGACGCGCTTGACGGTGATGAAAACGAGGCACTACAGCGGCGGGGAGCTTGACGGGAGCTCGCGGGCAGTGGCGGATGGGCGTCGACGCGTTCGTCACCTGCGGCGTTCCCGCGGGCCAGCGAGCGTGTCCAGGCGTGTCACGGTGAGGTGAGGCGTCGACTGGCGGTGAGCGTGAGGGCTGAGGTGATGCGTGGACGCGGGGCGTCGTCACGCTCTGGGCGTCCAGGGTGCTCGCCATGCGCGCTCTGGCGCGGCATGGGCGTTGCCTGGGCGTCACTGGGCGCGCTGTTTCCGGCATGTGCGTGCGTCGTGTTGACCAGGGGATGGTACGGGCGTGTCCAGGAGAGTGAGGGGAGGCTAGTGGACACGGTGGTGCAGGCGGTAATCGACCAGGTGATGAGATGGCAAGGTGAGGCCATGTCATGCCACGGCATGGCATGTTTGAGGTGATTTTAATCTAACCATGGCCAGTGCAAGTGGTGAAGTGAGGTGGTGAGGTGAGAGGGAGACTCAGGGTGCAGGAGGTCCAAGTTGGACCAAGTCCAAGTAGAAAAATGAGGCATGGGCTCAAGATTTTACCCTGCACGCAATGTGTTCGACAAAATGCCCGCAAGAAAATTATTTTCGAATTTTGAAATTCTTTTTGGTGGGTTGAAATCATATATTAAGTGGAGCATTTTGGTGGTGGTGGTGGTCAAAATGAATTTGATATGCAAAATCACATTTTGCATATGATCTTAAATCTGTTTCAAAGTCCCGACTTTGCTTGCTTGTCATTTCAAATTGGTGATGAATTTGGGGTGGTGACTTTGGGCAAAGTTGAAGTGCTTGATGTTGTCTTGGATGAGGTGTGAAGAGTTGACAAAGTTTAGAAGTGGAAAGAAGAAAACCAGGGGCTCAAAGTGGCCATCAGACTAAAAATGGCATAAGTGACCATATTGCATGTGACTTGGAATTTGAGTTTGATTTTGGTTTGAATTGAGTTGGCTTGATTTCAAAGGTGTTAATAAGTGTTTAGTAACCATTTACAAGTAATGGTGCAAACCAAATTGGCCTAGATTAAGTATTTGCAAAAATGGCATAGGCCTTATGTGAGAGTGAAATGGATTTTTGGGATTTCTTTTATATTTCAATTTTAATTGGCTAAGGGTGATCAAGTGATCATTGCTAGGTTTTTAGAGTGAGAGTAACACACAACAAGCATCATGGCAATTGCTCATTCAAAATAATTAATAAGGTGATCTATATGCATAAACCTATATGATAAGAAAAAGTTTTTGTTAACCCTGATTTTTGGATTCTTGAAAATCTCCCTTGTTCATTTTATTGAAAAGTGGGATGTTACAAACCCTTCCCCCTTACAAAAGATCTCGTCCCGAGATCTAGAGAAAACTAGGTACTAAAGAGATTTGGGTATTCCTTCTTCATGTCCTCCTCACGTTCCCAAGTTGCTTCTTCTTCGGTGTGGTTACTCCATTGTATTTTCAGGAACTTGATACTCCTGGTGCGGGTGGTCCTGAATGCTTCTTCAATGATGCGAATAGGCACTTCGCGGTAGGTTAGGTCCTTGTTGATATCAATGGCTCTGTGGTCGATGTTCTTGAATACTTCGGTCTTTTCCGGCACTTCTAGGCACTTCCTAAGTAGTGAGATGTGAAACACATCGTGTACGGCGGACATCTCTTCCGGCAGTTCCAACTGATATGAGACTTCTCCTCGGCGATCCAGAATCTTGAATGGTCCGACATATCTGGGGGCGAGTTTTCCTTTGAGTTGGAATCTCTGCATTCCTTTGAGGGGTGAGACTTTGAGATACACAAAATCTCCGATCTCGAACGTCATCTGTCGGCGTCTCTTGTCGGCGTAGCTCTTTTGTCTGGATTGGGCGGTCTTGAGGTATTCGCGGATCTTGTGCACCTTTTCTTCGGCTTCGCGGAGAACGTCGGGGCCGAAGACTTGACTATCTCCGACTTCCGACCAGTTCAGAGGGGTACGGCATTTCCTTCCGTACAGGGCTTCAAAGGGGGCCATCTGTAAGCTGGCTTGATAGCTATTGTTGTAGGAGAATTCTGCATATGGTAGGCAGTCTTCCCATTTGGATCCGTACTCTAGCACACAGGCTCTCAGCATATCTTCTAGTATCTGGTTGACTCTCTCAGTCTGTCCGTCAGTCTGTGGGTGGTATGCGGTGCTGAAATTCAGACGGGTTCCTAGTCCTTCATGCACTTTCTGCCAGAATCTTGAGGTGAATTGTGATCCTCTATCTGACACAATTGACTTCGGGGTTCCGTGCAGGCTGACTATTCTGGATATGTATAACTCAGCTAGCTTTGGGCCTTGGTATGTGGTCTTGACGGGGATGAAATGTGCAACCTTGGTTAACCTATCGATGACTACCCAAATGGAGTCATTTCCTCGGCTAGATTTGGGCAATCCTGTGATAAAGTCCATACCGACAGAATCCCATTTCCACTCCGGAATCTGTAAAGGTTGCAACAGTCCTGCGGGTCGTTGATGTTCTGCTTTGACTCGCTGACAGATATCACACTTGGCGATGTAGCTTCCTATCTCTCGCTTCATTCCGTGCCACCAGAATTGTTCCTTTAGGTCTTGGTACATCTTGGTTCCTCCGGGGTGGATTGAATAAAGGGTGTCATGGGCTTCTTGCAGAATGACTTGTTTCAAGTCAGAGTCCGATGGTACGCAGAGACGTTCTTTGTACCAAAGAACTCCGGCTTCGTCTACGGTAAATCCTGGTGCCTTTCCTGCAGCTATCTGACTCTTTATTCCTTCAATGCTGGCATTTCCCTTCTGGGCTTCCTTTATCTGGCTCACCAAAGTGGGTTGGAGTTCAATGCTGGCGAGGAATCCTTCGCTCACTAGCTCTAGTCGGAATTGTTCAAACTCTTGGTACAGGCTTGGTTGCTCTATTGCGATCATGGAGTTCAACTGACACGGCAGTCTGCTCAAGGCATCCGCTACCACATTGGCCTTGCCGGGGTGGTAGTGAATTTCCATGTCGTAATCCTTGATTAATTCTATCCATCTGCGCTGTCTCATGTTCAGCTCCTTCTGGGTGAAAATGTACTTCAGGCTCTTGTGATCGGAATATATCTCGCATCGATTACCCATGAGGTAATGACGCCAAACCTTCAGGGCTAACACTACGGCTGCTAATTCCAAGTCATGGGTTGGATAGTTCTGTTCATGTTGCTTCAGTTGCCTGGATAGGTAAGATATCACTTTGCCTTCTTGCATCAACACACATCCAAGTCCAGTCTTGGATGCATCACAATAGACATCAAATGGTTTGGTGACATCGGGCATGATCAGTATTGGGGCTGTGGTTAATCTGAGCTTGAGTAGCTGAAAACTTTCTTCACATTTGTCATTCCAGTCAAATTTCCGGTCCTTCTTCAGCAGTTGAGTCATTGGTCTTGCGATGCTTGAAAATCCTTCAACGAATCGGCGGTAATATCCCGCCAATCCTAGAAATGCTCTGACTTCAGTCTGGGTGGTTGGGGCCTTCCATTCCTCAACGGTTTTGATTTTTGCGGGATCTACAGCAATTCCTCCTGCAGACAAGATGTGTCCCAGGAATCCCACTTCTCTTAACCAAAACTCACATTTGCTAAACTTGGCGTACAACTGATGTTGCCTAAGGGTTTCTAGAACCACTTCCAAATGTCGCTCATGTTCTTTTTCTGATTTGGAGTAGATAAGGATGTCGTCGATGAAGACAACGACAAACTTATCCAGGAATTCCATAAAGATCTTATTCATGAGATTCATGAAGTAAGCGGGGGCATTAGTCAGTCCAAAGGACATGACGTTGTACTCATACAGTCCGTATCTGGTGGTAAAGGCAGTCTTTGGAATATCTGTTGCTCGGATCTTCAGTTGATGGTAACCTGTCCTCAGATCAATCTTTGAGAAAACTTGGGCACCGGTCAGCTGGTCAAACAGGTCTTCTATCTTTGGCAAGGGATATTTGTTCTTGATGGTGACATCGTTAAGCTTACGATAATCCGTAACCAAACGAGTGGCACCGTCCTTTTTATCCACAAACAAAACTGGTGATCTCCAAGGCGACGCACTTGGTCGAATCAGACCTTTGTACAGCATGTCATCCAGTTGTTTCTTCAGTTCCATTAATTCTGAGGGGTTCATGCTGTAGGCTCTCTGGGCTATAGGTCCTGTTCCAGGGATTAACTCGATGATGAACTCGATATCCCGATCTGGGGGCATACCGGGTAGATCATCCGGAAACACATCAGGGTATCGACAGACGACCCTGATTTGATCCAGAGTTGGCTTGGCTACACTTTGGTTGCAGGTAAATTTTCCGGTAGTTTTTCGAGATAGGTGTTCTATTATTATTCCGGTGCTACTTGTCATGGTGATGGCCTTCTTGGCGCAGTCTATCAATCCATGATGTTTCGCCATCCAGTCCATACCCAGGACTACTTCCAATCCTTTTGTTCCCAGAACAATCAAGTTTGCATAAAAGTCTATTTCATGGATTCTGATGGGTACATCTTTGCAAAATTTTCTAGCTTTAGTGGTTGATCCAGGTATTTGAACTACCATGACATGTTTCAAGCTGATTGGTTGAATCTTACTAGTGCACACAAAATCTTCTCAGAACGAACGAATGCGATGCTCCAGAATCAAACAACACTCTTGCTGGTATTGAGTTAACAGAGAACATACCCAGCACCACGTCAGGTGCTTCCTGGGCTTCCTCAGCATTCATGTGGTAGAGGCGACCTCCGCGGTTGTTCGGGTTGTTGGGGGCGAACTTCTTGCCGGTGGAGACACGGCGTTGCTGCTGAGCTGGTGGTGCGGGGTTGCCTGCGAGCTTGGCGAGCCTCTTGGGACACTCATTGGAGTAGTGCCCCACTACACCACACTCATAGCAAGTGATGGTGGTCTTGTCTTGCTTGTTCGCGACGGGGATTGCATTGCTCCCGGTCCTTGGTGCGGTGTTGGTGTTGCTGTGGCTGTTGTTGTTGTTGGGGGCTCTTGGCGGAGCGCGGTTGAAGTTGTTGTTGGTGTTGTAGTTGTTGTTGTGGCCTCCTGGCCTGGGGTTTCCTCCACTCCGGTTCTGATAAACCGGACGTGACATCTGTGCATTGGGCTTGTTGTTTCGGAAACCTCCGCCTGAGTTGGGGCGGTACCTTGGGGCATTGCTAGGCCCACTCTGATTCATCATGCGGCGCTTGCGGTTCTCGCTGGCTTGGTGCAGTTTGCCTTCCATCTGGATGGCGGAGTCAACAAGGGCTTCGAGGTCGGCAAAGGGGATGTTGATCAACACAGTCTGCATCTCATCATGCAGTCCGTTCAGGAACCTTTCCTTCCTCTTCTCAGTAGTGTCGGTCTCATCCGGGGCGTACCTTGACAGTGTGAGAAACTTGTCGCGGTATTCCACCACGGACATCCGGCCTTGCTTCAGTTCACGGAATTCATCTCTCATCTTCTTTATCAGACCCGGGGGCACATGGTACTTGCTGAACTTGAGCTTGAAATCAGTCCAAGTCATGAACTGTCCCGCGTTCATGGCACGGGTGCTTGTCCACCAAGCTCTTGCTGGTCCTGCTAAGTAGTGCGTGGCAAACAGCACTTTCTCATTCTCTTCCACTCCAGCCTACTTCTAGATTGTTCTCCATAGTTTGGAGCCAATCATCTGCATCAAGTGGTTCCTCAGTCTTGCTGAAAACTGGCGGGTTGGTATTCTGGAAGTTCTTGAGCTTAGATCCTGGATGATCATGGTGGCCTTGATTGTTGTTGACAAGCTGTTGAAGTGCTGCAATGTTGGCTTGCCTTTCAGCTCTTTCTGCTTCTCTATCTTCCAAAGATAACTTGCAACATCTGCATCATAGCGTCTTGGTTCGTGTTGCGATTTGGAGGGGCCATCTGAGTATTGAGATTGATCATGAGAAAAGAGGGAAATTTCTATGGCTTGTTTTGTGTTTAAGTTCAAAAGTTTAGAACTTGAAGTCTTTTCATGATGACACAAACATACATTCATTCATAGCAAACAACACACATTACAAGCTAACACACTAAGGGTTTTAAGAACCCTTCTTCTCCAAGCTACGATACATGGGGCGGGATACAACTCACACCTACGATAGTGCATAAGTGAACTACTCCTCCTCCTCATCAACATCGATGGGGGTGTGGTCATCATCCTCGTCGTCCAGGAAGTCGTAGTCTTCCCCCTCGGTGTTCTCATAATCCTCAAATTCGTCGTCGTCACTCGTAGTTGCTTCCTCCCTGAATATCTTCTCCATCTTCCTCCATCTTCTTCATCTGCTCCTCCTGGGCCTTGACAGTGGCCTCAAGTGCTGCGATCTTCGCGCGGAGGCGGTCGATGGTGGCATCCTTCTTTGCGCGCTGCTGGCGGAGAGTCCTGCGGTCCTTGGCGAGCATCTTGATGCAGTCGCCCTGCTCGATGATGCGGGCGTGAGTCTGGTTGGCGTACTCACGGGAGTGGTCGAGATCCTGCTGAGTGTGGTACAACATGAAGTCGAGATGCTCCACGTGGTGCTTCAGCTGCGGGTGCGATGACATGTCCATGGGCTCTCCAGCAGAGTTACGCCTCGCAAGGTGCGAAAAGCGAGGGTGCTTGAGTGCCTCCCCGCTCATCCCGCACAGGCGTGCGAGTCCCTCCTGAAGTCCGCGAGCAAGTCCGTCCAGCCAGTTGCTCTCCATGAAGGAGAAGAGGATCCTCTCAGAAGTGGGAGGCTCCATCTTGCCCCTCAAGTCAGCGGTGATGATCCACTGCAACTCGCCTCCTGGCTGGTTCGCGATCTGCGATCCGTGGAACTCCGGGTGCGGGCGACCAAGGTGGTCGGACAGGGCGTTGAGGTCGTGCTCGAAGATCAAGCTTCCCCCATTCCCAAGCTGGTAAAACTTCGTGTTCACGGGCTCCATCTGAAAGTGAAGTAAAGGATTAAGTTAGAGAAGTGAACCAGTGTGGCAAAATTTTAGTTATATTTCTAAGGAAGAGCATGACTTCTTGTTTTTCCAAGGAGCTCAAGGAGAAGACAAAGATTAAAATTTTTAGAAGTACTTCATTTCTTTTTGAAACTCAATTTTTTCAGAACGTCCATTTCTAACTAGGGTCTCCTAAGGTCAAACAATGGCTCTGATACCAACTTGTCAACACCCGGATTTTTATGTCCGGATGCCTATTATGTCATACATCGCAATCCCAGGAAAATTGTTGTTGCGAGGCATAATAGTTAAGTATCACAGTCATCATTCATTACAAACCATAATGTCTTACAACTTGGAATCACATGATCCATATTACACAAATAGTTGATCTAATGATCAACGAACAAACACCAGTTCATAGCGGAAGCGTAAGATACAAGGACTCTCTAGTCCACAGGCCAACGCCTGACGTTAGAAGCTCCTAGTTGTGGTAGACGTCCTGCTGATCGTCCTCCTCGTACTGCGGCTCAGCTTCATAGTCTGGCCATTTGAATAGCCAGGGACAAAGCCGTGAGTACTTTATGTACTCGCAATCTAGTACTAGTGTAAGTACTAACATTACTATAGAAAGTGTTCTAAGCTCTAAGTTTATTTGCATAAAGCCAAATTTTATTTCATAAACACTTTTGTAAACAACTCCTCAAGTGCTAACTAACTCAAGTGGGAACATTAGTGTCATTCCCACAACTCAGTTGTGATTCAAAGTCAAAGTCACCTTTCAAGTTCAAGTTCAAAAACACCAGTTACATAAATTCTGATGACGGAAACAGAATGGCCTTTCCAATTGTCCATATCCGCGGACGCGGCTATTCGAATAGTTCTACACTCTGCAGAGGTCGCACACTTGTGCCACAACATTTGATTACATCCGTCAGGGGTAAAACCCTGAATAATCGTAACTCGATCGCGGATCATCAACCATTAACCTTTCACTTACACACCCTAGTATAGGCACCTCTCCCCATGAGCTTGGCCTCCCGGTGAAAACCAACTGTTAACCCGGGAACTGCACAGGGCTTGGGCCGGACATTCACCTCATATCACGTCATATCACATCATCTCCTTTGTTGTAGAGGCAGCTTTCGGCATAACCCCGATGACGCTTGTTTAGAGGGAACCCATACTAAGACACATAAATTTCCAGCTAAGCCCTACCCATAATCAGGTATTGTGGGGGTACTCAAAAATTGGAATGGTATCGCATCCAACTCAATCATCAGTTTTTAGCCAAAGTCACCAAGTCAACTTCAGTGTCATATTCACCTTCAAAATCTGTCCATGGAAATGACTAATCATTCCAAGGTTTTCACCATCATCATTTCATCAACACATGTTCCCATCTAGAGTAGTCATTTTAAATTTAGCACTAGCCACTATGTGTGCTCGGTGCTAAGTATTTGCTTTGCTTCTAGGCTAAGTTTGATACTCTTGTACTAACTTCGTACTAACCTAGTAAAACATAAATCAAAGGTACTTTGATAAAACAAAGGTAAATAAAGCTTGTAAGTAAAACTGGGAAATAGGATCATAAGCATAAAGTAAATGGGGTAATGCCTTGCTCATGGTGAGCTTTGCACTTTGCAAGAGTATTATCTTGCCTTGGTTGGGAAACTGGTCAAAGTGGTCTTCTTCTTCCTGGAAGTAGACCTCCTCCTCCTCCTGGTACTCCTCGGTACTAGCGTCTAAAATACGAATACGGAGTACACAATCATCACACCAAACTAATCTACTAAACTATGCACAAACATGGTTCACACACCTAAACTAGCATCACATTTGGCTAATAAGTTGGTGGATGTGTTTTTCTTAGTATTTAAGAAAAATAATTTCCTCTCATACTAAACTTAAATGTTACTTTGAATTATTTTAGAGAAATAATTTCCTCTCATTATCTTATTAAGATTTAATTTCTCTTATGCATAATATGTGACCTAGGTTGACCCAAGTCAACCTCTTCACACTTAGCATTTGGAGAAAAAGATTTAAATGAGGTGAGCACCTCATACCATCTAATTCTAGCATAACAAAGATTTAATATCACCAACAATTCCTATGGGACCTAAATAACCAGAGTCTCCACTTCATTTGGAATTGGTGGTGACAAGATTTAAATGAGGGAAAACTCCCACATATGATTTCTTAATAGTTTTGGATAATATCTTTGACTAGAAAATAGCCATAAAGGCATTTAAAACAACTAAACCATGATCATTCAAAGTAAGCATAGCATATTCTTGTAGAAACAATTAGTATAAGTGAAAAGTGAATTATTGGAGGTGGAATTAACTGAAAAGCATTTATGGTTGATTTTTAAGAATTATTACAAGGCAGAAAAGTCCCTGCTTTGTTTATTTTGCCACTTTAATTCTACACAAGATCTAGGGTTCTATCCAGTGGCAAAGTGTAGGTAATTTCATAAGGTTTCCAGAAATATAAAGTTTGTAAAATTTGGCTGAGTAGATTTGTCACAAATGAATTTCAAAGTTTGCTTCAGATTGGATATTTCATATACTCTGGAAAATTTGAATTCAAACTGGTGGGCTTGCGCGGGAAAAAGGAGTTGGGCCGGCCCACTTCACGTCCAGCGCGAGCAGGCCGTCTGACGGCGGGTCCCACGCGTCAGTGGGTTTTACCCCAGCGAAACGGTATGTGGAATGTGAGCCGCACGATTAGAAGAGGATCGCACGGCCCAGAGACGTCATCGTCTCCGGCGAGAGAGGAGCTTACGGGCGGCGACGGTGAACGGTGGGCGAGGTCGTCGGAGGGGTGCGCCGCGTCGTTGTCGAGGATGGGGAGGCGCCTGGAAGCAGCGGCGTCTCCAATGGTGGCCTCCTGCTCCGGCGGCGTCCGTGTACTGGCGGCGGCGTCGATCTTGCGATTGGCGGTCTCCGGCGGCTTTTCTATGAAATTGAGGTGGCAGGGGGAGTTCTGAGGAAGAGTGGAGGCGATTGGCGTGCTTGGTTTGGACGGAGGGGTCCTCCTTTTATAGCGGCGAGAGGTGGCTGTGGCGCCCGGCTAGGTTTGCCATGGTCGCCGTCGGTCCAGGGCCGCGAAGAGCCAAGTGATGGGCGCGGAGTGTTGGCGACGTCCATGCGGTGCTGACGCGCTTGACGGTGATGAAAACGAGGCACTACAGCGGCGGGGAGCTTGACGGGAGCTCGCGGGCAGTGGCGGATGGGCGTCGACGCGTTCGTCACCTGCGGCGTTCCCGCGGGCCAGCGAGCGTGTCCAGGCGTGTCACGGTGAGGTGAGGCGTCGACTGGCGGTGAGCGTGAGGGCTGAGGTGATGCGTGGACGCGGGGCGTCGTCACGCTCTGGGCGTCCAGGGTGCTCGCCATGCGCGCTCTGGCGCGGCATGGGCGTTGCCTGGGCGTCACTGGGCGCGCTGTTTCCGGCGTGTGCGTGCGTCGTGTTGACCAGGGGATGGTACGGGCGTGTCCAGGAGAGTGAGGGGAGGCTAGTGGACACGGTGGTGCAGGCCAGAATCGACCAGGTGATGAGATGGCAAGGTGAGGCCATGTCATGCCACGGCATGGCATGTTTGAGGTGATTTTAATCTAACCATGGCCAGTGCAAGTGGTGAAGTGAGGTGGTGAGGTGAGAGGGAGACTCCAGGGTGCAGGGAGGTCCAAGTTGGACCAAGTCCAAGTAGAAAAATGAGGCATGGGCTCAAGATTTTACCCTGCCTGCAATGTGTTCGACAAAATGCCCGCAAGAAAATTATTTTCGAATTTTGAAATTCTTTTTGGTGGGTTGAAATCATATATTAAGTGGAGCATTTTGGTGGTGGTGGTGGTCAAAATGAATTTGATATGCAAAATCACATTTTGCATATGATCTTAAATCTGTTTCAAAGTCCTGACTTTGCTTGCTTGTCATTTCAAATTGGTGATGAATTTGGGGTGGTGACTTTGGGCAAAGTTGAAGTGCTTGATGTTGTCTTGGATGAGGTGTGAAGAGTTGACAAAGTTTAGAAGTGGAAAGAAGAAAACCAGGGGCTCAAAGTGGCCATCAGACTAAAAATGGCATAAGTGACCATATTGCATGTGACTTGGAATTTGAGTTTGATTTTGGTTTGAATTGAGTTGGCTTGATTTCAAAGGTGTTAATAAGTGTTTAGTAACCATTTACAAGTAATGGTGCAAACCAAATTGGCCTAGATTAAGTATTTGCAAAAATGGCATAGGCCTTATGTGAGAGTGAAATGGATTTTTGGGATTTCTTTTATATTTCAATTTTAATTGGCTAAGGGTGATCAAGTGATCATTGCTAGGTTTTTAGAGTGAGAGTAACACACAACAAGCATCATGGCAATTGCTCATTCAAAATAATTAATAAGGTGATCTATATGCATAAACCTATATGATAAGAAAAAGTTTTTGTTAACCCTGATTTTTGGATTCTTGAAAATCTCCCTTGTTCATTTTATTGAAAAGTGGGATGTTACAATTTGCCAGTACACATTCTATGCCAAAAACAGAAGGAGTTTACTTTTATTTCGTCAAATCACCGTATTAGACTTTGGCAAATGTTCCTGAATCAAACCGGTTTTCTCATGCTATACGGCCATAAGGGGACAAATCATGCATCTACCAATGACAAGCCTTAGCGGCTAAGGCTGTACTCCATGGCTCGCTCTGGTATGTTGCCGCTGCTCCGTTTCTCTCCACCGTCGAGTCCGTCTCACTCATCCCCAAGGTTGCCTTCTTCCCTATGTTTTCCCGACTCGCATCCGGACCTTCGGTGTCCGGCTGCAGGGACACAAGGTGCCGCGCCACTCGGGAGGATTCCAGAGTCCAGACCCTTCACCGGCGCTCTTGGCCAATCTCACCGGCTCCTTAGCCCCACCCATCGGCGCCCTCCAGCTGGACCACGAGCTGCCGTGATAGGCTACATGGCCTGGGCGTCTAAAGTTTATGTGCCAGATCCCTCCAACTAGATGTGAACTACCGTATTGGGGCCCAAAAAAAACACTTAAAATTGATACGTACGTAAAAGACCTGTTAAAAAATTGGTACGTACATAAAAAAACCTGTTCAAAACCAGACTTAGTATGGTTATTCTAAGAAAAACATCAAACTTTCCGGTTTAGTCATTACAGTGTGTTTCGGCAAATGTATCACCAAATTTTAATGGTACTCAGCAAAGACATATTTTAGTAGTGTGTTTTGGAAAAGACCAGAAAATAACGATGTTCTGTGGCAAATTTTTCCTTTTTCATATAAGCTAGTTTCTACTAGTGAATCATTTCAACAGATTATTCTCAGCTGCGTGATGGAATGTGAGGTGTGGCACACACGTATAACCGTTGGAGGCTTTTTATGGTAACCGTCTAATCAACAGATCCAATGGTTCATTTTGATCAATACTAGTTGTCTTGAGAAGTAGTATTTTTTAACCCAAGAACGGATTTGGTAGACGCACATCTAACAAAGGAAACTTTTCTTTATTTAACATTTCCTATAATAGCCACTGGTGGAAAAAGGGCCTTTGGTCGCGGTTCGCAACTGCCATTAGTCGCGGTTGCGCAACCGCGACCAAATAAGCGCGATTAAAGGCCCCCCTTTAGTCGCGGTTTCTTACGAACCGCGACTAAAGGCACATTCACGTGGCCGCCAGCAGTCCGTCGGGGCGGAGGACCTTTAGTCGCGGTTCTCCTGGCCAACCGCAACTAAAGGCCGCCGCAGGTTTAGGGTTTTAGCCCCCCCTAAACCTGTTTTCTTTTTAATTTCTATTGTTTTATTTTTTGTGTGTTTTATTTTAATTTTGAAGGAGTTTCACATATTCTACGGTACTACATACATGCATATGAATGTACAATTTCAAACAAATTTGAAATTAGAACCAAAAAGAATTCAAGAGGAATATACAATATATATTCAATATCATCGGATGATCATATACAATTTTGAACAAGTTTCCATACATAATTTAATGCATATGAAGTTTTACGTCCTCTACATAGTGTTCTCCTTTAGGATCGACGACTTCTCTCCTGAACCATCCAGCTAGTTCCTCTTGAAGTGGTCGGAAGCGAGCTTCTGGACTAAGCATCTTCCGGAGGTTATTCCTCTTCTCATTGTTTTCACACGAAACCCGCTCAGAGGTGTATCTCCGGATCATCTCACAGACATAGTATTCACATAGATTGGTTCCCGCTGGCTGAATATCCCCACCATTCACAGCCACTGACCTTTTAAATTGTAGCTCCTTTTTGAATTCACCGACCTTTGTATCTACGAACCGTCTCCAAACCCTACGAGGCAAAGAAAATTAAATGAACAAGAGAGTTATTAGTTACTTGATATTAGGAAATGAACGAAATAGCCGATCGATATAGAGCGCAAATGAATGAAAATAATTACTTCTGCATCATTCTTCTCATGTTGGCCCAAGGCTTTGCATCCATATTCAGAGAGTCGTGGACGAGAACTGTGGAGTGGTGAAATTTAAGTACTAGCAGAATCCAGTGGAACCTGCGGACACGATACATGCACAGTCATGCATAACTCATCGATTAGCCACATACCATGCATGGAGTAAACAAAAGAGAATATGCTCAAGACAGAAACACTCACCCAAAATGGTAAGGAAATAGAATATCACTTTTGAGTTCCTGCCTTGTAAGAAAACGCCACAGGTCTTGCTCCACGTCGGCAGGGTGATTTTCTAACACATATCCATTAACGATTTGTGGGTCAATGAACCCAACATCATGTATGTTCCTTATTCTGCATTCCCTAAGCTTCATTTTGCATAATTAATAGCGTACACAACAATATAGTTAGGACAATATATATATATAGTGCAGGCAATGAACGAGATGGGGGTAGAAATAAATCACTTACAGAACGTAGCAACTGATGATAGATTTGTCGAGCTCGCGCAGATTGAAAAGCTGGAACAATTCACTCATATGAATTGTTACATAGTAATGTTTGAAGTGATGCTCATGTCTAACTTCCGCATAAATATATTCTTTGGCGTTTTTATTTTTTATGTAACCCTTGTACCAATTTAGCAGTTTTTTCATTTGTGGAGGTAGACCTCTTCCTGCGCAGGCTCGACGAGGGGCCCATTCCGCACATATGTAATTACTACCTCACTCATTGGCGCCTCCTCAAGGCCTAACAGTGCACGAAGAGTCATACCTAAGTTGGCCGCTTGTTCGCTGGCACTCGTTACAGTCAATCTCTGTGCTGCTGCAGCTGCTATGATATCGGGGTCATCCGGACCGGCGGCTTTCACTATGAGCGGGGCAATCGATTGTTTACTTTGTTCCCCGAGCTGGGCAACTCGTTCCCGCTTTTTTTACTTGCTAATTCTTTCTCGGCCTCCTCCAAGGCTTTCTTCTCCTGGTTCTCCGCCCGCTCTTTCTTCTCCTTCAACATGAGTGCCTGCCTACGAAGTTCACGTGCATAGTCGTCAGGCAGATTCTTCGCGGCTTGGGACGGTGTGCTCAAAAATGACTTAGCCCACTTCTTTTGCTCATCAGAAAATACTGGCTTGGGCTCGGGCTCGGGCTCTCTTTTCTTCTTGCAGTTCGCCTTCCATTTCTCCAAATCAGCAGCCGCGACCGCGTCGACTTCCTCGGCACTACGTTCCCAAGGCCTTGTGGGGAGAGGCTTCAGTGATGGCTCCGGTACCTTTGTGGTCTTAGGTACATAAGGGTCCGGGTTAATAATCCAGGACTGCTTCTGCTTCTTTGCCGGAGGTGGATTGGGGGGCGGCGTCTGATCACCCGCCGGACGAGGACTGGGGGCGGCGTCTGATCACCCTCCGGACGTTGTGGACTGGGGGGCGTCGGCTGACGGGACGGAGGTGTAGGTGAACCGCCACCACCACCACCACCGCCGCCGCCGCCACCACCATCGGAGGGGGGTGGACTTGTTGGCCTTGGCGACTCGCCTGGAAACTTGATTAACTTCTTTTTCCATAGAATGAACTGGCGCTTGACACCTCCAAGTCTTCTCTCCCCTTCGGGTGTAGCAATGTCAATCTCCAGGTCCTCAAACCCTGGGACTATGTCCTCCACCGTGACACGAGCATAGCCATCTGGAATGGGGTTGTTGTGGTGGAGTGCTCCAGGTAAACATGGTAAAGCACTGCCGATGGCTACCTTCGTGGACATGTTCCCAATTGGATAATGCAGATGACATTCTTTCATCTCCTTTACATCTTCCACGGGGTAGCGAGGAGGCTCCGGTGCAGTAATATTGATCGTCGGTTCAACATCACTAGCCGGCAGGACCTCCGTGGAAGCCACGCTGCTTCTCCGTTGCTGGCTTCCAAGATCCGCTGGATGATCTTCATGCATCGCAGCTGCCGATCTTTCTTGTACTAGTGTATCCAGGGTTTTCTTCATCACATCGAATTCTGATACCAACCGCACCACAACATTTGCATCTCGATCCGCCTTTCTCTTACGGCTTTTGTAACAGTACGGGTCATCGTCCTGGGAAAACCCTATTTTCCACGGAATGTGCCCCTTGCCTCGTACACGTCCTCCGTGTTCAGGATTCCCGAGAGCTTTTGTCAGCGCGTCGTTCTCTCTGTTGAACTTGATCTTCCCCTCTTGAGCAGCGGTCATTGCGTCAATAAGGGCTTGGGTGGGTTTAAACGTTTTGTTCTCGTGAACACACTCCTCTGTCTCCGGGTGTAGCGTTCCCCCATGCCCGTACCACCAGCTTTTGGCCCTTGGGTCCCATCCCTCCGTACCTGGACGGATTCCTCGCGCCCTCAGCTCGTTCTCCATCTTCTCCCACCTAGGCTCCCAATAGCTATACCCTCCTGGCCCCATAATATGATTGTACTCCTTCTTAGCCGCATTTTCATTATTTTTTTTCGATATTTCAATGAAATGCTCCGATTTCTTTTGCCTCACAAATTCTGGCCAATCATCTTTCAGTTTCTCATATTGTCCTTTGAAATCCGGAGTCTTGTTCTTGTTGACATAGTCACGTGCTAGAAAAATTTGCTTGAATTTCCGGAATGTGTCGGCCATCTTACCGAGAGCGAAGTGTTTGACTAGCCTCCTCCTCTCCAAACCGAAGTTAAGCGGTCATATTTGGCAAATGTACACTTTCAGTCTCATGTAAGCAGTGCGTGCATGCATTGTATCCCTTATTTAACAGTCCCGAAAGGTTACTAAGAGCAGGCCAATCGTTGATGGTTACGAAAAGCAACGCTCGTAGGTCAAATTCCTCTTCTTTGTGCTCATCCCACACACGGACACCAGGTCTGCCCCACAACTGTAAAAGTTCATCAACTAATGGCCTTAGGTACACATCGATGTCGTTGCCGGGTTGCTTCGGACCTTGGATGAGCACTGGCATCATAATGAACTTCCGCTTCATGCACAACCAAGGAGGAAGGTTGTAGATGCATAGAGTCACGGGCCAGGTGCTATGGTTGGAGCTCTGCTCGCCAAAAGGATTCATGCCATCTGTACTTAGACCAAATATTATGTTCCTTGCGTCAGCTGCAAAATCTTTGAACTCTCTGTCGATCTTTCTCCATTGCGTTCCATCTGCGGGGTGTCTCAACTCCCCGTCCGACTTACGGTCCTCTTTGTGCCATCGCAACAACTTGGCATGCTCATTGTTCCTGAACAGGCGTTTCAACCGTGGTATTATAGGAGCATACCACATCACCTTGGCGGGAACCCTCTTCCTGGGTTTCTCGCCCTCAACATCGTCACCAGGATCATCGCCTCTGATCTTATAACGCAATGCAGTGCATACCGGACATTCATTCAAATTCTCGTATTCACCGCGGTAGAGGATGCAGTCGTTGATGCATGCATGTATCTGCAGAACCTCTAAACCTAGAGGGCAGACAACCTTCTTTGCTTCGTACATACTGGCGGGCAACTCGTTATTCTTTGGAAACATATTCTTCAACATTTTCAGCAAGTTTTCAAATGCCGAGTCAGCTACACCTGCATGTGCCTTCCATTTCGGCAAATCCAGTGTGCAGGCCAGCTTTTTCAGACCATTATCGTGAAGGAGATATGCCCTAGAGGCAATAATAAAGTGGTTATTATTTATATCTTTATGTTTATGATAAATATTTATATATCATGCTATAAATGTATTAACCGAAACATTAGTACATGTGTGATATGTAGACAACAAAGAAGTCCCTAGTATGCCTCTTAACTAGCTTGTTGATTAATAGATGATTAGTTTCATAATCATGAACATTGGATGTTATTAATAACAAGGTTATATCATTATATGAATGATGTAATGGACACACCCAATTAAGCATAGCATAAGATCTCGTCATTAAGTTATTTGCTATAAGCTTTCGATACATAGTTACCTAGTCCTTATGACCATGAGATCATGTAAATCACTTATACCGGAAAGGTACTTTGATTACACCAAACGCCACTGCGTAAATGGGTGGTTATAAAGGTGGGATTAAGTATCCGGAAAGTATGAGTTGAGGCATATGGATTAACAGTGGGATTTGTCCATCCCGATGACGGATAGATATACTCTGGGCCCTCTCGGTGGAATGTCGTCTAATGTCTTGCAAGCATATGAATAAGTTCATAAGAGACCACATACCACGGTACGAGTAAAGAGTACTTGTCAGGAGACGAGGTTGACAAAGGTATAGAGTGATACCGAAGATCAAACCTCGGACAAGTAAAATATCGCATGACAAAGGGAATTGGTATCGTATGTGAATGGTTCATTCGATCACTAAAGTCATCGTTGAATATGTGGGAGCCATTATGGATCTCCAGATCCCGCTATTGGTTATTGTTCGGAGTGAGTACTCAACCATGTCCGCATAGTTCACGAACCGTAGGGTGACACACTTAAAGTTGGATGTTGAAATGGTAGAACTTGAATATGGAATGGAGTTCGAATATTTGTTCGGAGTCCCGGATGAGATCCCGGACATAACGAGGAGTTCCGGAATGGTCCGGAGAATAAGATTCATATATAGGATGTCATTTTATGTGAATTAAATTGACGCAGAAGGTTCTATGGAAGGTTCTAGAAGGTTCTAGAAAAGTCCGGAAGAAACCACCAAGGAAGGTGGAGTCCACATGGGACTCCACCTCCATGGCCGGCCAACCCTAGTGGGGGAGGAGTCCCAAGTGGACTCCCCCTTAGGGGCCGGCCAACCCCCCCATATGGGAGGTGGAACTCCCACCTCTAGTGGGAGTCCTAGCTTGGCTAGGTTTCCCCACCATATGGAAGGTTTTTGGTTCGGGTCTTATTCGAAGACTTGGAGACCAACACTTGGGGCTTCCACCTATATAATGAGGGGCCAAGGGGAGGGGGCCGGCCACCCCAAGACCACAACCTGGCCGCCCCCCTTGAGTGGCCGGCCACCCCCTCCCAAACCCTAGCCGCCCCGCTCCTCCACTTCCCGCACGCTTAGCGAAGCTTCGCCGGATTTCTCCACCACCACCGACACCACGCCGTCGTGCTGTCGGATTCAAGAGGAGCTACTACTTACGCTGCCCACTGGAACGGGGAGGTGGACGTCGTCTTCATCAACAACCGAACGTGTGACCGAGTACGGAGGTGCTGCCCGTTCGTGGCGCCGGAAGCGATCGTGATCAAGATCTTCTACGCGCTTTTGCAAGCGGCAAGTGAACGTCTACCGCAGCAACAAGAGCCTCATCTTGTATGATTTGGAATCTCTTCAAGGGTGAGACTCGATAATCCCCTCGTTGCTACCGTCTTCTAGATTGCATCTTGGCTTGGATTTCGTGTTCGCGGTAGGAAAATTTTTGTTTTCTATGCAACGTTATCCTACAGTGGTATCAGAGCCGTGTCTATGCATAGATGGTTGCACGAGTAGAACACAATGGTTTTGTGGGCGTTGATGCTCTTGTTATCTTTAGTTTGAGTACTTTGCATCTTTGTGGCATAGTGGGATGAAGCGGCTCGGACTAACTTTACATGACCGCGTTCATGAGACTTGTTCCTCGTTCGACATGCAACTTGTATTGCATAAGAGGCTTTGCGGGTGTCTGTCTCTCCTACTATAGTGAAGATTCAATTTACTCTTCTATTGACAACATTAGTATCAACGTTGTGGTTCATGTTCTTAGGTAGATTAGATCTCTCTCGAAAACCCTAAACCACGTAATATATGCAAACCAAATTAGAGACGTCTAACTTGTTTTTGCGGGGTTTGGTGATGTGATATGGCCATAATGTGATGATGAATATGTATGAGATGATCATTATTATATTGTGGCAACCGGCAGGAGCCTTATGGTTGTCTTTAAATTTCATGTTGAGTAGTATTTCAAAGTAGTTGTAATAGTTGCTACATGAGGAGAACAACCATGAAGACGGCGCCATTGACCTTGACGCTACGCCGACGATGATGGAGATCATGCCCGAAGATGATGGAGATCATGTCCGTGCTTTGGAGATGAAGATCGAAAGCGCAAAGACAAAAGGGCCATATCATATCACATATGAACTGCATGTGATGTTAATCCTTTATGCATCTTATTTTGCTTAGATCGCGACGGTAGCATTATAAGATGATCCCTCACATTAATATCAAGATAATAAAGTGTTCTCCCCTTGTATGCACCGTTGTACAGTTCGTCGTTTCGAAGCATCTCGTGATGATCGGATGTGATAGATTCAACGTTCACATACAATGGGTGTAAGCCATGTTGCACACGCGGAATACTTGGGTTTGCTTGACGAGCCTAGCATGTACAGACATGGCCTCGGGACAACGGAAACCGAAAGGTTGAACACGAGTCATATGGATGATATGATCAACATGTTGATGTTCACCATTGAAGCTACATCATCTCACGTGATGATCAGTTTTGATGTAGTGGATTTGGATCGTGTACCACTTAACAACTATGAGGGATGTTGTATTAAGTGGGAGTTCATTAGTAATTAGATTAAAACATGAACTAATTATCATAAACATAGTCTAAGTAGTATTTTGAATTAATTTTGTAGTATTGGCATCCGTTTTCTACTATGCGCTAGTCTTGTTATTGAGATAGAAATACTGTTAAAATCTGACAAGAAACTTTACGGATTGGTACTGTATTGTTAAAGAATCAAGAATTGATTAAGTCCTATTGTAAACTTTTAGTAAACCTCACATTGTTGATTCAATGAGCTATGGTTTCAATTAGTACCTAAAGTTATCTTGTCTCCATGGAACTTGAAATTCAAATCTGTTTGAAAAATAAGGAGCTGAAAAATTTAGTTTTCAGAAATAATCAAGGTATGAGATATATGTGATATCTAAGACCTTATTGCAAGATGACAGAATATAATTTGGTGAGACTACATAAACTCATAAGTTTTATGGGAATGTACGAAGGTTGAAGACGCAAGGCGTCCCAATCCTCCAACTATTGGGGCACTAACAATATTCGCATATCCATGAAGTTATCATCCTTAGTATGCACCGTTGCTAAGACTCGTCGTATCGAAGCATCACGTGATGATCGGGTGTTATAGATTCTACGTGTGCATACAACGGGTGCAAGCCAGATTTGCACATGCAAATACCAAGGTTAAAACTTTATGAGCCTAGCATGTACAGACATGGTCTCAAAAAGTCATCATGATACAATGGATAAAATTATGAGTGAAATTGTTCATCATATTACAAGATTACTAATAGTGAAATCCGGAATACTTGTCATATGATGATCAACTTCAAAGTAAGAACCTCAAAGGTTATTGGTATTTGACCAACAAACCTAGAAGTTATTGATGTTGAAGTGTTTTTCTGAATAATGAGGAAAGCTAAAAGAGAAAATGCAAAAGATATTTTGGCAAAAAGAAAAGAAAAGACTAGAAAGTCTAGCTCAGGTGTATATAAATGATATACATGTTATGGTTGTATTCCTAGTTAAGTCACACAATGAAATTCTTGGGTATTAGTACCATATTGGTTGGTATGAAGTGTCATACAAAACAACTCAATACAAGAATATAATGGCCTAAGTGACTGACAAGGAATATGATAGGAATGCACGTCTGGAACAAAATAAAGTGTTATTGTGTTCGTCGTTAGCATTCTATCTAGCCCTTAGAATTTATAATAAACTTAATAATTGTTATTTTGCTCTGGTCAAATGAAAACAATGAGTTGTTTAAATTATGACATTACTCCATGTAGGATGGATAAGTTATTATAAATCTTAATGGTGAAACACACATACATAACACTGACGCTAAAATGCCATAAGGCAAATGATTTGAATTCCACTTATTTGTGGAACCGCCATTTAGTTCATGTTAGAAAGGAACGCATGAACTCCATGCAAATGGATTTTTGGAGTCATTTGATTTTTGAATCATTTGGCGCTTGCAAATCTTTTCTAAAGAGAATGATTAAAATACCGTTCATAGGCCAAAAGTTGAACGGGCAACTAACTTAGTGGAAAAATACATGATGATGTATGTGGTTCACTGGGCATAGTTGTGTGCGGGAGATTCTTCTACTTCATGAAAACTTTCAACAATGAATTGAGTATATATATGTGGATATATTCGATAAGGAAGAAGTTTGAAACATTTGAAAGGATTCAAATAAATTTCAGCATGAAGTGGAAATCATCGTAATAGAAAAGTCAAATATCTATGATTGGATCATGGTGGAAATATTTGAATTACGAGTTTTAGCGAACATCTAAGAGAGTTATGAAATTGTTCTACAACTCACATTTCTTGGAGTATCATAATGATGATATAGTATCCAAGATATGTATCCAAACCTTGTTGGATTAATGATGAGATAAAATATTATGACGCCATTATATTTTTGTGGATTATGCTTTAGTGACTACCGTTTTTACACTAAATAGAGCATCATCATGATCCTTTGAAATGACACCATACGAGTTATGGCATAGGTATGAGATCTGATAGTCTTTTCTTAAATTTTGGTATGCATAGCATAAGTAAATAAGTTTACAACCAAAATCGGATGAATGTCTTTGTTGGTTATCCCAGAGATTTGATTGGGAATTCTTCCCACGAGACAAAGACAAAAGTGTTTGTCAATGTTTCTTATTTCCGAGAAATTGTTTCTAGCGAAGTATTTGAGTGGGAGGACAATATAATTTGATAAGGTTTATGAACCTGAGCATAATGATCAGAGTAGCGCAGCATCGGAATTGGTTTCAGAAGCGGCCACAACGATCATGGCTCCTATGACTACAAAGTGTTTTAGTCATGGAAATCGAAGTACATATTGAACCTTGTAGGTATGGTTTACTTTGTGATCAAATAAATGATTTGTGGACAAAGGATTGATTTTGAATAATGATAAACCAACTACAAACAAAAGAAGTTATGATGGGCCCTGACTCCGTTAAAATGGCCATGCGCCATGAAATCCATAATAGATGAATACTTTTTGAAAGTAAATGGATCTATAGACTTGGATGAAATATCCTTGAAGAAGCTCAACTTTTCGAAAAATTGTTTACGACAAAGTTCAAAGAGTTGACTACGATAAGATTAGATCTTCCGTAGAAATGCTTATAGTCTATATGGATTATTCTAGTAGGATGGCAAAATACATTACTTATCAGAAGTATGTATTAAAGGTGTATACAAGATACAACCAAGAGTTTTGCTGGTCCGTGGAATATTAGATAGGTATACAAACTTCAATTTGATGAAGTGAGTATCCCGGAGTTTGAATCTTCACCAGATGAAATAGTCAAAGAGTTTTTGATTTCATCAGAGACAATGAAGAGGCTTGCATTTGCAAGAAATTAAGTGGGAGCGCTAAGACATATTTATAATACTTTATGTAGGTGACATATAGTTGGTTATAAATAATGTAATTATATACTTGATTAAAAAGGTTTCATTGAGAAATTAACTTCAATGAAAAGATATGGACTGAAACAAATTTAGTGTCAAGATCTATGAAGATAGATTGAAACACAAAATAAGTTTAAGTCAAAATACATAGAATGGATATTGAAATAGTTCAATATAGAAATATTAAGAAGATGTTCTTGTCATGTGAAGTTTTAACAAGACTTGAGTGTATCTGACACTCAATGAGTAAAAACACATGAGTGATTATAGATCACGAATAATATGTACACAATCAGATATCCTATGCTCTAAGAGTGTTATGAGCATGATTCATGTGATGATCACTGAAAAACAGTAAGAATATTCTTGAGTAATTAAGAAGAACCAAGTATATATATATAGTTTTATATGGAGAAATGAAAAAACAAATTGCTCTAAGGTGTTGCACCGATACTAATTTTGTCACATATGAAAATAAAATTTCAAATCTCAAATTAGACTAAGTGTTGTTTAAAAGGTAGCACAATGAGCTAGAAGTTGTCTATGCTAGATTTAGAAGAGTTCTAAATATTGTGACGGATTCTACAAAAGAAGGCAGAGTATGTCATTGTTTTGACAATGACAAAGAATGTTAAGTCAAGAAATTCTTTGAGAACTTGGTGTAGTTCCGATAGTGTCAGAACTTTGAAGCTATATTGTGTGTGACAATATTAGTGACATATTTCAGACCGCGGAATTAAGGTTCCACCAGAAGACCAAACATATTTAATGCCGACTCATTTGGAAATGAGTGATGCGTTGAGACGCAAATGAATTACAAAATACATACGTTTCTGAACGTGTCAGATCCGTTGACTAAAACCTCTCCCGTGAGCAAAACATGATAAAGCACCGGAAGGCCAAGGTGTTATATCTTTTCAAATGTAAACTAGATTATTGACTCTAGTGCAAGTGGGAGACTGAAGGAGATATGCCCTAGAGGCAATAATAAAGTGGTTATTATTTATATCTTTATGTTTATGATAAATGTTTATATATCATTCTATAAATGTATTAACCGAAACATTAGTACATGTGTGATATGTAGACAACAAAGAAGTCCCTAGTATGCCTCTTAACTAGCTTGTTGATTAATAGATGATTAGTTTCATAATCATGAACATTGGATGTTATTAATAACAAGGTTATATCATTATATGAATGATGTAATGGACACACCCAATTAAGCATAGCATAAGATCTCGTCATTAAGTTATTTGCTATAAGCTTTCGATACATAGTTACCTAGTCCTTATGACCATGAGATCATGTAAATCACTTATACCGGAAAGGTACTTTGATTACACCAAACGCCACTGCGTAAATGGGTGGTTATAAAGGTTGGATTAAGTATCCGGAAAGTATGAGTTGAGGCATATGGATCAACAGTGGGATTTGTCCATCCCGATGACGGATAGATATACTCTGGGCCCTCTCGGTGGAATGTCGTCTAATGTCTTGCAAGCATATGAATAAGTTCATAAGAGACCACATACCACGGTACGAGTAAAGAGTACTTGTCAGGAGACGAGGTTGACAAAGGTATAGAGTGATACCGAAGATCAAACCTCGGACAAGTAAAATATCGCATGACAAAGGGAATTGGTATCGTATGTGAATGGTTCATTCGATCACTAAAGTCATCGTTGAATACGTGGGAGCCATTATGGATCTCCAGATCCCGCTATTGGTTATTGGTCGGAGTGAGTACTCAACCATGTCCGCATAGTTCACGAACCGTAGGGTGACACACTTAAAGTTGGATGTTGAAATGGTAGAACTTGAATATGGAATGGAGTTCGAATATTTGTTCGGAGTCCCGGATGAGATCCCGGACATCACGAGGAGTTCCGGAATGGTCCGGAGAATAAGATTCATATATAGGATGTCATTTTATGTGAATTAAATTGACGCGGAAGGTTCTATGGAAGGTTCTAGAAGGTTCTAGAAAAGTCTGGAAGAAACCACCAAGGAAGGTGGAGTCCACATGGGACTCCACCTCCATGGCCGGCCAACCCTAGTGGGGGAGGAGTCCCAAGTGGACTCCCCCTTAGGGGCCGGCCAACCCCCCCATATGGGAGGTGGAACTCCCACCTCTAGTGGGAGTCCTAGCTTGACTAGGTTTCCCCACCATATGGAAGGTTTTTGGTTCGGGTCTTATTCGAAGACTTGGAGACCAACACTTGGGGCTTCCACCTATATAATGAGGGGCCAAGGGGAGGGGGCCGGCCACCCCAAGACCACAACCTGGCCGGCCACCCCCTCCCAAACCCTAGCCGCCCCGCTCCTCCACTTCCCGCACGCTTAGCGAAGCTCCGCCGGATTTCTCCACCACCACCGACACCACGCCGTCGTGCTGTCGGATTCAAGAGGAGCTACTACTTCCGCTGCCCGCTGGAACGGGGAGGTGGACGTCGTCTTCATCAACAACCGAACGTGTGACCGAGTACGGAGGTGCTGCCCGTTCGTGGCGCCGGAAGCGATCGTGATCAAGATCTTCTACGCGCTTTTGCAAGCGGCAAGTGAACGTCTACCGCAGCAACAAGAGCCTCATCTTGTAGGCTTTGGCATCTCTTCAAGGGTGAGACTCGATAATCCCCTCGTTGCTACCGTCTTCTAGATTGCATCTTGGCTTGGATTTCGTGTTCGCGGTAGGAAATTTTTTGTTTTCTATGCAACGTTATCCTACATATCGCATCCGGGGTACAGCGACTTTCTGTGATCCTCTAACATGCGATCCAAATTCTCCCTCTCCTTTTCAGTTTCGCAGCGTCTCCGTGCATCAGCAATGGTCCGACCAAGATCATCAACGGGCTGATCACGTGCCTCTTCTTCACCTTCCACTTCCCCTTCACCTTCCCCTTCACCTTCAGCATCCTCCATGAAAGTATCACCGAAATGATCAAGATAGCTTTCATCGATGAAATCATCCCCTTCTTCATCTTCTTCCATTATAACCCCTCTTTCTCCATGCTTGGTCCAACAATTATAGCTTGGCATGAAACCGTGCCGAAGCAGGTGCATGTGAACTTCTCTTGAGGAAGAGTAACCCTTCTGATTCTTACAGTCAACACATGGACAGATAACAAAACCCTTCTGCTTGTTCGCATTAGCCACTACGAGGAAATCTTTCAAACCCCTAGTGAACTCGCCGGAGAGTCGGTTACCGTACATCCATTGCCGATTCATCTGATTTATTATAATATAAAATATATAATTAACCATCATGCATTTGTTAAACTAACTAACTATAAACAATAGAAATTAAACAATAAACAAATAAATGAGGAAGCTCAAGTGTGGCTCCGACACTTCATATCATGTTTGTTTCATGCTTTTGGGGCATTTCATCAAACACTTTGTGTGCATAAGAGGAGCCAAAAGCAAACCTAACACCCCTTGTGAAGTTTGTGAAGAGAAGTGGCACCAAATGGCTAAGTGAGTGGGCTGAACTGGTATATGTAGGGGAGGAGCTTTAGTCGCGGTTGGCCTGGCCAACCGCGACTAAAGGCCTTCGGGCACCTTTAGTCGTGGTTGGGCTGGGCAACCGCGACTAAAGCCCCTCACGTGCACCAGCTGGCCACCGAGCGCCCTGGGCCCAGGCCTTTGATCGCGGTTCGCCTGCCGAACCGCGACTAAAGACTAAAATATGCATGTGTGTAGTTTATTGTTTAATTTCTATTGTTTATAGTTAGTTAGTTTAACAAATGCATGATGGTTAATTATATATTTTATATTATAATAATGCAGATGAATCGGGAATGGATGTGCGGTAACCGACTCTCCGGCGAGTTCACTACGGGTTTGAAAGATTTCCTCGTAGTGGCTAATGCGAACAAGCAGAAGGGTTTCGTTTTCTGTCCATGTGTTGACTGTAAGAATCAGAAGGGTTACTCTTCCTCAAGAGAAGTTCACATGCACCTGCTTCGTCACGGTTTCATGCCAAGCTATAATTGTTGGACCAAGCATGGAGAAAGAGGGGTTATAATGGAAGAAGATGAAGAAGGGGATGATTTCATCGATGAAAGCTATCTTGCTCATTTCGGTGATACTTTCATGGAGGATGCTGAAGGTGAAGGGGAAGGTGAAGGGGAAGGTGAAGGTGAAGAAGACGCACATGATGAGCCCGTTGATGATCTTGGTCGGACCATTGCTGATGCACGGAGACGCTGCGAAACTGAAAAGGAGAGGGAGAATTTGGATCGCATGTTAGAGGATCACAGAAAGTCGCTGTACCCCGGATGCGATGATGGTCTGAAAAAGCTGGGCTGCACACTGGATTTGCTGAAATGGAAGGCACAGGCAGGTGTAGCTGACTCGGCATTTGAAAACTTGCTGAAAATGTTGAAGAATATGTTTCCAAAGAATAACGAGTTGCCCGCCAGTACGTACGAAGCAAAGAAGGTTGTCTGCCCTCTAGGTTTAGAGGTTCTGAAGATACATGCATGCATCAACGAATGCATCCTCTACCGCGGTGAATACGAGAATTTGAATGAATGCCCGGTATGCACTGCATTGCGTTATAAGATCAGAGGCGATGACCCTGGTGACGACGTTGAGGGCGAGAAACCCAGGAAGAGGGTTCCCGCCAAGGTGATGTGGTATGCTCCTATAATACCACGGTAGAAACGTCTATTCAGGAACAAAGAGCATGCCAAGTTGTTGCGATGGCACAAAGAGGACCGTAAGTCGGACGGGGAGTTGAGACACCCCGCAGATGGAATGCAATGGAGAAAGATCGACAGAGAGTTCAAAGATTTTGCAGCTGATGCAAGGAACATAAGATTTGGTCTAAGTACAGATGGCATGAATCCTTTTGGCGAGCAGAGCTCTAGCCATAGCACCTGGCCCGTGACTCTATGCATCTACAACCTTCCTCCTTGGTTGTGCATGAAGCGGAAGTTCATTATGATGCCAGTGCTCATCCAAGGTCCGAAGCAACCCGGCAACGACATCGATGTGTACCTAAGGCCATTAGTTGATGAACTTTTACAGCTGTGGGGCAGACCTGGTGTCCGTGTGTGGGATGAGCACAAAGAAGAGGAATTTGACCTACGAGCGTTGCTTTTCGTAACCATCAACGATTGGCCTGCTCTTAGTAACCTTTCAGGACTGTCAAATAAGGGATACAATGCATGCACGCACTGCTTATATGAGACTGAAAGTGTACATTTGCCAAATTGTAAGAAGAACGTGTACCTTGGGCATCGTCGATTTCTTCCGAAAATTCATCCAGTAAGAAGGAAAGGCAAGCATTACAACGGCAAGGCAGATCACCGGCCGAAGCCTGCGGAACACACTGGTGCTGAGGTATTTGATATGGTCAAGGATTTGAAAGTCATCTTTGGAAAGGGTCCTGGCGGACAATCAGTTCCGAAGGGAGCTGACGGGCACGCAGCCATGTGGAAGAAGAAATCTATATTCTGGGAGCTAGAATATTGGAAAGTCCTAGATGTCCGCTCTGCAATCGACGTGATGCACGTTACGAAGAATATTTGCGTGAACCTCCTAAGCTTCTTGGGCGTGTATGGGAAGACAAATGATACAAAGGAAGCACGGCAGGACCAGCAACGTTTGAAAGACCCTGATGACCGGCATCCGGAATGGTTTCAAGGTCGTGCCAGCTAAGCTCTGACCAAAGAAGAGAAGGTCATCTTTTTTGAATGCCTGAGCAGTATGAAGGTCCTGTCTGGATTCTCGTCCAATATAAAGGGAATAATAAACATGGCGGAGAAAAAGTTCCAAAACCTGAAGTCTCACGACTGCCACGTGATTATGACACAATTGCTTCCGATTGCTTTGAGGGGGCTCCTGCCGGAAAATGTTCGAGTACCAATTGTGAAGCTATGTGCATTCCTCAATGCAATCTCTCAGAAGGTAATCAATCCAGAAGTTCTACCACGGTTACAGAACGATGTGGTCCAATGTCTTGTCAGTTTCGAGTTGGTGTTCCCGCCATCCTTCTTCAATATTATGATGCACCTCCTGGTTCACCTAGTCGAAGAGATTTCCATTCTCGGTCCTGTATTTCTACACAATATGTTCCCCTTCGAGAGGTTCATGGGAGTATTAAAGAAATATGTTCGTAACCGTGCTAGGCCAGAAGGAAGCATCGCCAAGGGCTATGGAAATGAGAAGGTAATTGAGTTTGTTGTTGACTTTGTTCCTGACCTTAAGCCGATTGGTCTTCCTCGATCGCGGCACAAGGGGAGACTAAGTGGAAAAGGCACGATCGGAAGGAAATCAACGATATATATGGACGGCCATTCTCTGACTGAAGCACACCACACAGTTCTGACCAATTCCAGCTTGGTGGCTCCGTACTTTGAGAAACACAAGAATATTTTACGCTCGGACAACCCGGGGAAGCCTGAATCCTGGATTAGGAAGGCCCACATGGAGACTTTCGGCAGTTGGTTGAGAAAACATTTAATGAATGACGATCATGTTGTAGATCAGCTGTACATGTTGGCCAAGACACCATCTTCGACTATAACGACTTTCCAAGGGTACGAGATAAATGGGAATACATTTTACACGATCGCCCAAGATAAAAAGAGCACCAACCAAAACAGTGGTGTCCGCTTTGATGCAGCAACCGAGAATGGGCAAAAGGTCACATATTATGGTTACATAGAGGAGATATGGGAACTTGACTATGGACCCTCCTTTAAGGTCCCTTTGTTCCGGTGCAAATGGTTCAAGCTAACAGGAGGTGGGGTAAAGGTGGACTAGCAATACGGAATGACAATGGTGGATTTCAACAATCTTGGTTACCTTGACGAACCATTCGTCCTAGCGAAAGATGTCGCTCAGGTTTTCTATGTGAAGGACATGAGTAGCAAACCGAGGAAACAGAAAGATAAGAAAACGATCAGTACATCATGCGATGATCCAAAGCGCCACATTGTTCTTTCAGGGAAAAGAAACATCATGGGAGTGGAGGACAAGACAGACATGTCAGAAGATTATAATATGTTTGCTGAAATTCCGCCCTTCAAAGTGAACACCGACCCAAGCATTAAGTTAAATGATGAGGATGCTCCATGGATACGGCACAATCGTAAGCAAGCAGGGACACAAGGGAAGAAATGATGTGTAATAATTTATTGTACCAAACTTTGTTGAATGGATCATGTGAATTATATTACCCGTGATGTGTTTGGTGTCCATTTTCGAATGACTCGATTGATTCGAGATACCACTGATGATACATGAAACTTGGAGTGACTAAGTCATACTCCTGCCTAGGCGTATAATGGGAAAAGGACTAGAGGAGCCGTAATTGCATGGGATTTGGTGGATCTAGCATTGCCCAAATTGGTTGGCCATGCCATAAATACCACTGATGATACATGAAATTTGGAGTGACTTAGTCATACTCCTGCCTAGGCGTATAATATGCATACTCGTAGTCTTCATAGTCGCCGCCGTTGTACTGGTAGTCGTCACCTTCTAAGTTGCCGCCGTTGTCGTCGCTGCTGTCGTCGTCGCTGTCGTCGGGCGTCGCTCGTGGCTCGAACTGAGGGTAGCGCAGGCCGGGGATATCGCCGGCCGTGATGTAGTCCATGACGCTCTGTAGAGTCCGGCCGTACCACCATAGCCGACGGCTGGCCTCGTGGAAGTTCCCAGGAGGCAGACCGTCCTCCTCATACCTGGCGAGCGCCCTGTCACGCCGATTGTTGAAGAAGGCGTCCCAAGTATGCTGGTTATCGGGATGCCAACGGGGATTCATCCGCTGCTCCGGCGTGAGGTCGAGGTAGTAGTGGTTCGTGATGGCCGCTCGGCGCGCAGTACCCTGAGGGACGGGAGGGACCGGCACGCCTCCGGCGCTTAGGCTCCAGCCGGAGGGGACGCGGTAGCCTGGTGGGCAAGGGTAGTTCGAGGCGCAAAGCTCCTCCACCTGCTGGTAGGTTAGCGTGGGTGCGGTGGAAGCCATGTGAGAGTGATGAGAGATTGTAGAGATGTGATAATGCTGGCCAAGCCGGGCTGCATATATGTAGTGAGAAATGGCGGGAAAAATGGGAGCGGGAAGACAGGAGGCGGGAAGAAAGTGGCGGGAAGAAAGAGGCGGGAAGAAAGAGGCGGGAAGACAGGGAAGAAATGGCGGGAAGAAGAGGAATCCAGAGCTGGTCATCTAACCTTTAGTCCCGGCTGGTGGGTGCAACCGGGACTAAAGGTGGTTTTGTATCATCTAACAAAACTGTCGGTGGGATAAGGACGTCTGGGTAAGCTTTAGTCCCGGCTGGTGGGTGCAACCGGGACTAAATGTGGTTTTTTGTGTCATCTAAGAAAACTGTCGGTGGGATAAGGAGGTTTGGGTAAGCTTTAGTCCCGGCTGGAGACTGCAACTGACATAGGCATCCCCAATGGGCCTGCCAAAGGTAGTACCCGGGGTTTACTGAAGGCCCACTACTCGAAGAATAAGAAGACTCGGAAGCCCAAGATACTATTAAGGAAAGCTAGAGTTGTAATAGGAAATGTTATTTGTAATCTTGCGGGATGAGTTAGAAACCTTCCCGGACTCTGTAACTTGTACAATACGAATCCCTCGGCTCTGCCTCATATATAAGGGGGAGTCGAGGGACAAGAGAGATCATCAAATCATTGTTGAGCAAACCCTAATTTCTATTTCGTCGAGTACTTTTCGGCTGAAACCTTCGAGATCTACTTGCCCTCTACATCCAACGAAACCCTAGTCTACTACTTGTAGGCATTGACAAGTTAATACCTTGTCAATTGGCGCCGTCTGTGGGATTTAGAGGCGACAAGGAGCTGATCTCGATTGCACGTTCAGGATCGTCGACTTCATCGGCAGCAAGCAACATCATGGACAGAGGTAAACAGATCGAAACTGGTCTCGTTGATTTTGTATCTCACCCGCCCTCCCGTTTGGATGCATATACATATCCGGAGGAGCCCATGGAGATGACGTTCGGAAGGTTCCACTTTCGCGTCGGGAAGGAAGGAAGTTATCGTCTCGAAATTCCGACCTTCCCGAGGTTTCCTGTGGAGCATACGGAATCTTCAAGCTCGGCATCATCGGTCGAGTTAGGCGACGAAGGAACCTCTTCGCCATGCTTCGTCAGCACCAAGGAAAGCGAAAAACTCGCCAAGATCTTCAGCGATATGTCTTTCGAGTCGTCTGCGGACTCCTATATAAGCAGCGATTCCGAAAGCGTCGACAGCTTCGATTTCATCGACAAATCTATCACCATTGGAAAGGTCTTCACCAATCTCTATGATGGTGTCACCGAATCCAGCAAGGCGCAGAATTCAAAATATCATCAAATCTACGCCATTGGAGAAGCAAGTCGTGATCAAGATGAAACGTCGGAGGCTTTCGACGATCTGGGAAATCCATACGTCGATCCCTCTGACTTAAGGCGAGGATTAGGCAACAAATACGTCGGGCCTACACCACGTATGAGAGTTCAGTTGCCACAAGCAGCATGGGACAGAGCCGCAAGAGCTATGGATGGTTCAGAACCAATGGCGACAACCGCCACGATTGAGGAATTGCAGGCATACCAATATAGACTCGCCCGAGCTGGAAGGGAATTGGAAAAACAAACAGCTGATCTGAACAGAAGAAAGGAGGCAGCTTCCGCGTCAAGTAGGCGAAGGGCAGACCTCAGTCGACATTCAGGAACTTCGGGAGATAGTCACAGAGAAGCTCGGAACAGGGCAAGGTCAAGGTTGCAAAACATACCTGAAGCAGAAAGAGAGAATCTAGTTCAAAACCTCGACATGTCCTTTATGTCGATAGACACGAGAGGAAACATCATTCCCAAAACACCGGAAGCTGGGTATATGGCGACACAAGCCTTTATCCTCGCATCTAGGCCACCTCCTGGAGATCCAAGGGAAGTATTGTATAACATGGCCATGGCAGGTGTTGGAGCCATGGGAACAGCGTTCGCATCGACGCCTCCCGAAGGATCAGCAAGGCAAAATAGTCCACGACCTGCGGTTGCAGCAGCAGCTGCCGAAAAAACAGGCGAAGCAAGGGACGCAGAAACTCAGGCAAGGGTAGACAGGGCACGACAACATAGAAGGGAACATCGACACTCTCCAGACATAGCCAAAGAGGTTATGTGTGGGCTACCGTGTTTTACTAGAAGGGTCCGAAAAACTCGGGTGCCCTCAGGGTTTAAGCTACCCGATAATTTCAAGAAATTCAACGGATTGTAGGATCCTGAGGATTGGCTGGTAGATTACCTCGAGACAGTGAAATTAATTGGCGGCACAAGGGCAACGGCAATGCAAAGCATTCAGGTGCACTTGAGTGGAGCCGCAAGATCTTGGATAAAGAAGCTTCCTGTAGGTTCCATCGATAGCTGGACCGATTTCGAGGACATATTCATCAAGAATTTCCGGTCTACTTGCAAAAAGCCTGCGACACTCGAGGAGTTGAGATCGTATCGACAAAAGCATGATGAATCAATGAGGAAGTACATCCAAAGGTGGAACATCATCAAAAACTTGGCAGAAAACATATCTGACGAGAGAGCCATAGATGCGTTTGTTGCAGGAGTCCGACGAGGAGATTTCGTGGAGGATCTGGGAAGAACTAACCCAAAAACAGTATCAGCATTAATGGAGATAGCAAACAAATGGGCAAATGGCGAAGATGTTGTACACAATAAGCGACACAGGTCACCAGAGGAGGACCGCAGTCGAAATTATCAGGGCAGGCGACGATTCTCTCGATTTTCGAGTTATGATCCACCTGGCCAAATTTCGGCTGGGTTTCGATCAAGCGCTGGAGGAAGCAATAGAGATAACTATAAACGAAGCAACGAGCAGCGAAGTGACAACAGAGATGATTCGCGAAATAACAGGCCAAACAACGGACCTAGGTTTCAGAGGCCCTTTGTGACCCCTGAGGATATGATGAACGGTCCATGCCAGATGCACTTCTTCGTCGACAACAATGGGGTAAGGCAGTCAGGACATCTACAGAAAGATTGTCGGAACTTTCAAGCGATGATGAGGGTTACCGCGCAAGCCCATGCTCAGGCAGCAAGTCAAAATCCGCAATGACCTAGGAGTGAGATCCACCTACCGCCTCCTCCCGCAATTACGGAAGAAAATCGACACCAGCTTAGAATAGCGGCAGCACTAGCACCACCACCATACGTCGATCCCAACTCCCATGGAGCGGTCTCGATGATTCAAAAAGGCAGACCATCCAATAGAGCTCAGAAAGTAATTTCGCGGCAGGTGTTCATGGCAGAAAAGATGCCTCCACAAACAGTCGAGTATCTCAATTGGTCGGGACAAGATATTGGTTTCACAATTGCGGATCACCCGCAGCAAGTTCCTCGACCAGGGCAATCAGCACTTATTTTGCCAGCAGTGATCGCAGGATTCGACGTATCTCGAGTTTTCATCGACTTAGGAAGTAGTCTAAACCTTATGTATGCAGATACACTAAGGAAGATGAACATATCCTTGGCAAACCTCAAACCAACGGATACGCGTTTTCACGGCATCACACCAGAGAAGCCAAGTTACCCATTGGGGAGGATCAATCTCGACGTTCAGTTTGGCACCCGAGAGAATTACAGGATTGAAAGGCTGGAGTTTGAAGTCGTGGATTTCCCATCACAGTACCACGCTCTGTTGGGGCGCCCAGCATACGCTAGGTTTATGGCAGTACCACATTACACATACCTGTTGTGGAGGATGCCTGGACCTAAGGGGCCAATCAAAATTAAAGGAAATTTTGCGCTTGCCGATAAATGTGATAAGGATTTTCATCGGCTCTCAGAAACCTTCGGGATGCAAGCAGAATACATGGAGTCAAAGCTCACGACAGACTACGACGTACTACCAGATGTGGGGAGGCCTAGCAAGGAGTCAACCTTTAACACAGCAATGGATTCCAAGGAAGTACAGATTCACCCGATAGATCCAAAGAAAACGACGTCCATTGCAAATAACATGGACCTCGCATAGGAAAGCGCGCTCGTCGAGTTCCTCCGTGAGCACTGGAAAATCTTCGCATGGTGTCCAGCTGACATGCCAGGAGTACCCAGGGAACTTGCCGAGCACCACCTACACTTGGATCCAATCGCGAAACCAATCAAACAACCTCTGCGGCGTTTTTCGGAACCAAACCGCAAGGCTATGCTGTCAGAAATTAACAGACTCAGAGAAGCAGGTTTAATCAAAGAAATACAGACAGAGGCCACATGGGTAGCTAACCCAATGTTGGTGCCGAAGAAAAACACGAAAGTCCTTCGCATGTGCGTCGACTTCACGTGTCTCAACAAACATTGTCCAAAGGATCACTTTCCCCTCCCGAGGATCGATCAAATTATCGACTACACGGCAGGATGCGAACGTCTTTCCTTCTTGGATGCTTATTCTGGTTATAACCAGATCACATTGAAAGAAGATGACGAGGTGAAAACAGCGTTCATCACTCCCTACGGCGTGTTCTGCTATCGAACAATGCCCTTCGGTTTGAAAAACGCGGGAGCAACATACCAGCGGATGATGCAGAAGTGCTTAGCAACACAGATCGGGAAAAATGTACAAGTATACATCGACGATGTCATCATAATATCCAAAAAAGGCGACACGCTAATTGAGGATTTGAAGGAAACTTTCGACAACCTCGATAAGTTCTGTCTCAAGCTGAACCTGACAAAGTGCTCTTTTGGCGTCCCTGCAGGAGAACTTCTCGGGTTCTTAGTTTCAGCAAGAGGGATTGAAGCAAACCCCGAAAAAATACAGGCCATCGTAACGATGAGGAAGCCAACAAAGTTGAAAAAAGTACAGCAGTTAACAGGACGAGTCGCAGCTTTAAGCAGATTCGTCGCCAGGTTAGGAGAGAAGGCGTTACCATTTTACGCCTTGATCAAGCAGGGGGACAAGTTCCACTGGAACGAAGAAGCGGATAGAGCCTTTGAGGACCTCAAGCGCAAAATTTCGACACCTCCAATCTTGGTGGCACCGAAAGAGAAGGAACCCCTGTTGTTGTATATTGCGGCCACACCTCAGGTGGTAAGCACAGTACTTGTCATTGAAAGAGAGGAAGAAGGAAAACTCCACGGAGTACAGAGGCTAGTATACTTCGTCAGCGAAGTTTTATCGCCTTCAAAACAGAGATACCCTCAGTATCAAAAGTTAGCATATGGAGTGTTCACAACAGCAAGGAAATTGCGGCACCATTTTTCGGCACACCCGATCATAGTGGTCAATGAAGCTCCCTTGTCAAATATACTCAACAATCCAGAAGCTACGGGTCGTGTCTCCCTTTGGGGAATAGAACTTTCCCCTCGGGACATCACGTATGAAAAGAGGAAAGCAATAAAATCGCAGGTTCTACCAGACTTCATCGCAGAGTGGATGGAGCTGCAAAATAGAGGACCACCAGATTTATCGAGAACTTGGACCATGAACTTCGACGGGTCCAAAAGATTGGAAGGAGCTGGCGCAGGCGTGATATTAATATCACCGGAAGGCGACAAGTTGAAGTACGTTCTGAGGATGAAGTTCCCAAACGCGTCTAACAATGAGGCAGAATATGAAGCCCACATACACGAGATGAAGATGGCGAAAGCTTGCGGTGCAACTCGACTAAAAATCTTTGGCGACTCGCAGTTGGTAGCTCAGCAAGTCATGAACCAATGCGACGCAGTCAACGACAGTATGATAGCATACAAGGAAGTCTACAACGAGCTCGAGAAGTTGTTCGATGGATGCGAAGTAAATCATATCAGCAGATTGAGCAATGACGAAGCCGACGTTCTCGCAAACATCGGGTCGCAATGCCTCGCAGTTCCGCCAGGTGTATTTTGGGAAGAGATAGCAGAGAGATCTACGAAGTCGACAAAACCAAAAAAGAAGGAGAAAAAACCCTCGGGGGCTACCAAAGAAGTGCTAGAGGAAGAAGAAGAAGATCAGGACCTGGTCATGATGATACAGATACCATGGATGCAGACGTACATATCATACATCCTGAAGAAGGAAATACCCCACGATCCAGTTGAAGCAAGGCGAGTTATTAGACGATCAAAAGCTTTTACTGTGGTCAAAGGGGAGCTATACAAACGAAGTATTTCGGGAGTACTACAAAGGTGCGTCACACCCGAAGAAGGAAGGATGATCCTGAAAGATGTACACGAGGGAATTTGTGGTCACCACGCGAGCAGCCGAGCTATTGCTGCCAAAGTCTTTCGAGCTGGATTTTATTGGTTGACAGCAATAGAAGATGCAAAAGAGATAGTACGAACCTGTGATGCGTGCCAGAGGTTTGCCGCAAAACCTCACTCCCCGGCAGCAGAGCTGATGCCAATATCTTTGTCTTGGCCCTTTGCTCAATGGGGCCTCGACATGGTGGGTAAACTACACAAGTCCTGGCCAGGAGGAAAGGAGTATATGCTCGTAGCTGTCGACAAATTCACGAAGTGGATAGAAGCAAAGCCGATAAATTCACCGGATGGAGCATCCGCCGTCAAATTCATAAAAAGTATCGTCTTCAGATTTGGGGTGCCTCACAGCATCGTCACAGACAACGGCAGTAACTTCACATCCCATGAATTCAAGGACTATTGCGAGGAAGTAGGTATCAAGCTACACTTTGCGTCGGTCGCGCACCCGCAAACCAATGGTCAAGTCGAGAAAGCCAATGGCATCATATGCAACGGCATCAAGAAACGCTTGTTAGCACCGTTGGAAAAAGCTCGACACACCTGGCCGGAGGAGTTGCCCAGTGTGTTGTGGAGCATACGAACGACACCAAACACAGCGACACAAGAAACTTCGTTCTTTTTGGTCCATGGAGCGGAAGCAGTACTGCCAATTGAGATAGAACACGATTCTCCACGAGTTGTGGAATACGACGAAGAGGTGTCGAGAAAAGCATTAGAGGATGACGTCGATGCACTCGACGAGGCTAGAGATGAAGTACTCTCTCGAGTAGCCAAATATCAACAAGACTTGAAGAATTACCATAGTCGACGACTACGGCCAAGATCCTTTCAGGTGGGAGACTTAGTTCTTCGGCTCACGCAAAAAAGTCATGAAAAGCTCGAGTCCCCATGGCTTGGACCTTACATCGTCACAGAAGTAATCGGAGGAGGAGCATACAGGATAAAGGACAAGAAGACAGGGGTGGAGGAGCAAAACCCCTGGAACGTGGCGCAACTCAGGCGGTTCTACGCCTAGAGTTGAAATATAGTCCTTGTAAAAACACAATGTACTGAAACGCCCGCGAGCTTTCAGACGCACTCTTTTCCTTTTTCGGGGCACCGAGTGGGGCCGGGAAAGGTTTTTAATGAGGTGGGCTCGCGGTGCTGCAATATAGTAAAGATAGTGACAATATAGCTCTTTTTCATCGACACGCTCAAAGGCTCAGGCCCGACGATTCTCCATATAGTTCTTCGAAAAAAGATAGTCTCGCCCTGGTATTAAATACCTCGCGAGTCAATAAAAATACAAAATAGTACTTGACAAAACAGCTCGGGGGCTGGTACTCGCCAAAACTACTTATTGAATAAATGCCTTGGTTCAAAAACCTCGCAATACACAAATACAGAAAATAGACACCGAAACACTCGGGGGCTAGACAAATATAGAAATATGATGATTGCTTCACAATATAATCACAATCGTGGTTTACAAAGAAGAGTTGTCTACCAAAGAAAAATAATTAGTCATGATTCAATATGTTATCAAGGGTAATTCTGCCTTCTTCGGGAGCAGCGCCAAGAAAGTCAGCATAATGACCGTCTGCAAAAAAGTCGACATCCATCCGAAGAAGATCTTCAATCATTTATTCGGCTACAGGCAAAACCTTCGTGTTAATTCTGTCGACACCAACTCTTCGACGCCTTACCTTCTCATGAACTTTTGCAACAACTTGGGTTAGGTCAAGCTTCGAGTGGCAGATCTGAAGCATGATAAGGGCAAACCTGGCGCCAGCTACTAGTTGAGCTTTTACAAAACCATGGATCCTTTGGGGATCCTTAAATCTCCCCATCAGCTCGGGAAGAGTTTGTGGCTGAATGTTCCGAGGAAACATGGAGTTATAAACCATAGACAGGGTCCTGGTACAAAAATCAAGAAAGTCGCGAGTTTGAGAGGCGCGATCTTGAAATCTGACAATCTATCGGGTCCTCTCCGGGGTAGCCCAGAACAGAGAACCATGGTCAAGGGAAAGGTTAACAAGGAGGTTCGTCCTAGTATTTACCCTCTCTTCTTCGGCAGCAGCATCAATAAAGGAACCTATCAAGCAACGATGCAGAAATTTTTAAGAGACGCAGCAAGAAGATGGAAGGTATCGTGGTCTTATAAAAAAAGATGCGATAAGCATACCCGACATATCCGCGCTGGCTTCATTCATTAACTCGAGCATAAAAATTTCTCGAGTAGTCGCCTTTTCAGCCTCAGAAGCGGCGATTTCCTTAGCAGCCATGGCCTCTTGAGCTTGCTGAAGCGCAATTTTTTCGGCTTCAGATGCCTTTGCGAGACTGTTCCATCATCACAAGTGTCTGTTTCTTCGCATACTGAAGTTGCTGCCGAAGTTCATCCAATTCTTGCGGCAAGGAATCTTCGACAGGTTCAGTATTAGCAAGAACTTTTCTTGAGCAAGAAGGAGAAGGCAAAGCATCGGAAGGAGCAGAAGTCGGAGTATAGTTATCAAATACCAACTGAAATTTAACAAAAAAAGTTGACATCAATCAACAAGCAAGGTAGAGTTTCATTGATCTTTCAGAATATTTACAAGGCATTACAGTAGAAATAGCGGGATAAGTGTCACCAATAGCTACTTTGGCGACATCATCAAAAGTAAAGAAAGAAAAAAAAGAGGCATTCAACTAGACCTCCGGCCTTGATGAGCTAGGAGTTGAGGCTGGCTTGATCCCGAGATAGGCCAGGACTTTCTTCGCGTTGGGCTTGGCTGCCTTGATCAACGAACGCCATTTCGTTTGTTCTATCTGCTCGGTGGCGCCAACTTTCATCCAGTCAACAGTTTGTTGGCTGTCCGCAACCAAGGCAACAGTGCTTTCGACATCAACCTTCATGTTCTCCTGGCGCATCTTCAGTCCAAGATCTTCTGGCGGATCGAAGTCCTTGGCAAGAGCAAGGAAAGTTTTAGGCTCCTCTTTCCTTGGGAAGAAGTAGGGGAACAGCTTTGATAATCCTGCGTCAGCATGTTCTATGCCTTCGCGAACTTCAGTTCCATGAAACTCCAAGAAAGAGAGTGCGTCAAGAAGAGGATCATTGTCGGGATCTTCAAGCTCAAATTCTTGGTTTGTTTTGGCTGCCGAAGAAAATATGCGTTGATCGACAGCAAGAAAGGAAAATTAACCCTAAAAAAGAAAAAGATAAAAGGAGACGACAAGATTACCGACAAAGCGCCGATTCTGCGCGTTCAAGCGTTTGGTGATCGCCTTTTCACGAGCAGCCTGGGCGGCCTTGTGTTCATTCAAAGCAGCTTCGGCGTCATCAAGCCTTTTCTGCAGATCTTCGACACCAGCAGCTTTTGCCGTGGCCTTCTCAGCCTCTGCTTTAGCTTGGCTAGCATCAAGTTCAGCCTTCTTGCGAGCCGTTTCACTTTGCTCCAGCTTCTGAGCAAGAGTGTCGACAAGCTTGTTGGCCTCTGCAAGTTTCTCTGTCACAATAGTCAAGAGTCGTCAAAATTGCAACAAATAAGGAGCAAGAAGTCATAAAGCAGGTGTCATTGAAAAAGTTATTACCTTCAGTCTTGTTGGCATATTCACGGTACCCAACAAATTGGGCACCGATACGAAGAAGCTCTTTGACCATAGGCTGACAAAGAAGGACAAAGAAAGAAAACGTCGATATGGGAAAAATATGACGGCATAAAGAAGGAAACAAGAGGAAATATAGATAGTAACAAGCAAATTAAGAACTTACGTCATCCAAGAGAGAATTGGAGGAGCTACCCAATTCAAGGGCAGGCTCCATGATCGTTTCTACCCTTGTCCTTTTTGGTGAAGGGACAAGAGGGCTCGAAGGTGGAGTGGGAGCGCCAACATTTAGTTGAGGAGGCGAGGATTCCTCTCCTTCGGCTGGCGTCTCCGAAACAACTAAAGTATGTGACGTACTCGTTCGAGCAGCCACATCAAGAGTTGGTAATTCTTCCTCATCATCACTGCGAATAAAAGACGACAGTATAAAAAGCAAGATGGACAAAAAACTTCGAGTACAAAGATAAGGGGAAATAAAAACGACTTACGAGCTGATGAGGGACCCAAGGTATGGATCATAAGTTTCCTTTTGACGTGAAGGACAAACTTCTTCGGCTTTGGAGGTGCCGGAATCTTCGACACTATTCCTTTTCCGTTTGTGCCTTGGAGACACAGCAGAAGGAGGAGATTGTGCCGATGTAGTGCCTTCGGAGGCAGCTTCCTTTTCAGAAGATCCCGCAGATTTTAGAGAATCCACGGGTTCATTCACAAACGAGGGAGCATCTTGGTTGTCGTCGGTGACAACAGCCCTTTCCTCGATTTCTCCACCTTCAGGAAGGGGAGGAAGCGAGACGAGATTTGGATGGTTCTATACAAAAAGTAGGGGAGGATGTTAAAAAATAGGGAAACAAAAAAAAGGAAGACAACAATAACAAATCAGGCGACAAAATTTACCTTGGGAAGTGGATTGGTGGCGCTGAATGGTTTTATACGACAAGAAGAGGGAACAGGATCTTTTTTGCTGAGAGACGAAATTTTTCGGACAAGTTTTTCTATGTCCTTGACATTTAAATCCGCTGACAACCGATCTGCGTCCTTGTCGCCAGCATATTTCCAGAGAGGATATTTGCGAGCCTGAAGCGGCTGCACTCTGGTTCTGAGAAAATATGCCGTGATTTGGATACCCGATAATTCTTTGCCACGAGTATTTTGCAACTCATGGATGCGAGTCATCAGGGCTTCTGTTGCTGTTTTTTCTTCCTCGGTAGCCTCTGCGTCCCAGGAGCGGCGGCGAAGAATTTTCTCGGCGCCATCAAAAGGAGGGATGTTGTCTTCAGCACATCCATGGTTCTCCTGCTGAATGTACAACCACTTCTTGCGCCACCCTTGAACCGAGTCAGGGAGCTTGACGTCGAAGTAGTCGACGGTAGGGCGAACGGAAATTACAACGCCGCCTATATTATAGGCAACGTTTGGAGAGCCATTGCGGCGACAGAAGAAAATGCGCTTCCATAGCGCCCAGTTAGGTTGGACGCCAAGGAAGGCTTCGCAGAGGGTGATAAAGATAGAAATATGGAGGATGGAATTGGGCGTCAGGTGGTGAAGTTGCAGACCATAAATAAAGAGTAGTCCGCGGAGAAAAGGATGAATGGGGGCGGAAAGACCGCGGATAAGGTGGTCGACAAAACTTACCCGATACCCCATTGGAGGGGTTGGGTAGCTTTCTTCACTGGGGAAGCACAGCGCTTGGGGCTTCTTAGTGATCCCCAGCTTCTTCAAGAGATTGGCGTCCTGGGCGGAAATCTTGGACCTTTCCCACTCCGCGGTTCCCAGATCCACGACAGCTATTGAGGATTCCGGCGTGCTGTGCCTGATCAAGCGACGTGGTGGCATCAACAATGGCGCAGGAGTGCAGAGCTTAGAGAATTTTGGAGCGCAGGAGGATTTGCAGAGGAGAGCACAGCAACGGCGCGAGCGGAAGTGCTCGAGGAAGAAGAAGGAGATCTTATATAGAGGTGCGGCGAAACGGCGGACCGTTGGATGGAAAAAGTGTGCAGCAGATGATAGCCACGTAGAAGCAAGGGTAAAAAAGTATTTTTACAGTGGAGGAGTTACGGTACGTGCGCCAGAAAAAGCGGAGGACGTGTGTCCCCCACTTGCACGACGTGTCAACGTGGTATAAAAAGCGGACCCACAAGACAGACAGAGAGTAGTACTCCAGTTCTATGGAGGCAAAAAAAAACGCGGCGCTCGTTCGATATGAGGCCACTTTGACTAAGGGAGGAAATTTCGACAAGGAAAATAAAGAACATTTAGCGACAAGAGAAATTATTGCATACTTCGGAAGCCTTTGATCAAATACAAGTTTTTGCCCAAATGCTCGGGGGCTACTTTGAAAGAAGTAAATTTCGAGAGTGACAATATAGAAATTGCGGGAGCCTATGATCAAACGCAAGCATTTGTTCATAGCCTCGGGGGCTACTCCCATCGGGAGCGCTGTTCGCGCACCCGAGAGATAAAAAGAAGAAAATATCGAGAAAGAATGACAATATAGCGACAAGGTGCACTAGAATGTTGAGCCTATAACCAAGCACAAGTCCTTGGCTGTAGCCTCGGGGGCTACTCCCATCGGGAACGCTGTTCGCGTGCCCGATGAAAATTATCAAAGAGAGAAAAAGAGAAAGAAAGAAAGTAATAGAAGGAAGAAGGAGCATATTAAGAGTTATAAAGATAACTCTACATATACTCCCATCGGGAGAGCAATATAAGTCAGAAATTGACTCGATGAAATGTGCTATTCCAACAGCCGAATAAGCACTCGACAATATATTCTCAGAACGCCAAAAGTTGCGAATAAATTATGAATGCCGCAAAACACTGCGAAGGTAAGACCCCAGATCCGTTCTGTGCGGCGTGGCACCGTCTCTGACGACGGTTTGCTACTCTTATCCGTATCAACAGATACGAAGAAAAATCCTAACGGACGCGTTAGGTACCCGATAAATTTGACTGGGACTCGACAGAATGGTAAGACCTTAAGCGGCACCTGTCGGAGTTTACACCAGTATCCCGAGATCATGTCCAGGGACGTGATCTTGAAGTAGGTTTTTGCGGATTGCCACTAGAGCAGTTAACTAGTACCTGATCCGTCAGATGAACTAGCCCCAACTACCATTATCCCTGTACAATATAGAAATTCATGTGAAGAAATATAGACAAGCTAAAGTTGTCGAATAAAAATAAACGGTGGAGATTTTCCCTGATTTTGCGATTCAAGCAAAATCTCGGGGGCTACTGACATAGGCATCCTAATGGGCCTGCCAAAGGTAGTACCCGAGGTTTACTGAAGGCCCACTACTCGAAGAATAAGAAGACTCGGAAGCCCAAGATACTATTAAGGAAAGCTAGAGTTGTAATAGGAAATGTTATTTGTAATCTTGCGGGATGAGTTAGAAACCTTCCCGGACTCTGTAACTTGTAAAATACGAATCCCTCGGCTCCGCCTCATATATAAGGGGGAGTCGAGGGACAAGAGAGATCATCGAATCATTATTGAGCAAACCCTAATTTCTATTTCGTCGAGTACTTTTCGGCTGAAACCTTCGAGATCTACTTGCCCTCTACATCCAACGAAACCCTAGTCTACTACTTGTAGGCATTGACAAGTTAATACCTTGTCAGCAACCGTGACTAAAGCTGTCGGCAGGATAAAGGACGCGTGGGTGGACGCACTGCTCGATGAGATAAAGCATGTAGCGCACGACACCCTGTCGGAGCAACAAGACAAAGCAGCAGCGGCGCCGTGCCTATAAAAGGAGCATCGATACGCCTTGGCAAGCAGACCAACAAGCCAACCTAGCAGGTAGGGAGAGTTTCATCCCCATGGATGGAGTAAAGGGTTGGAAAATCTCCCGTGGCGCAACTTCTCGAAGATGTCGTCGGTGCACACGCCCTACGACATCTTCGAAAGTTGCTCCTCGGGAAAATTTTCCTGCAAACCCGTGAAAGACTCCATCTCCTCTAACAGTGTTGGGTAAAGGGTTGGAAAATCTCCCGTGGCGCAGCTTCTCGAAGATGTCGTCGGTGCACACGCCCTACGACATCTTCGGAACCCGTGAAAGACTCCATCTCCTCTAACAGTGCTGGGTAAAGGGTTGGAAAATCACCCGTGGCGCAGCTTCTCGAAGATGTCGTCGGTGCACACGCCCTACGACATCTTCGGAAGTTGCTCCTCGGGAAAATTTTCCTGCAAACCCGTGAAAGACTCCATCTCCTCTAACAGAGGCGGCCTGGAAGAACTGCTGGGTAGAGGGGCAGGAAGACAGAGGCGGCCGGGAAGAACTGGTGGGAAGAGGGGGCGGGAAGACAGCGGCAGCAGGAAAGAACTGGTGGGAAGAACTGATGTATTATCTGTATTTTTAAGATTTTGAAATTAATTAGTTCTATTTTTCTGAATTTTTTGATGTATTATCTGTATTGTTAAGATTTTGAAATTAATTAGTTTTATTTTTCTGAATTTTTGATACATTATTTGTATTTTTAAGATTTTGAAATGAATTAGTTCTATTTTTCTGAATTTTTTGATATATTATTTGTATTTTTGAGATTTTGAAATTAATTAGTTTTATTTTTTTGAAATTTTTGATATATTATTTGTATTTTTTAATTTTTGAAATGAATTAGTTTTATTTTTCTGAATTTTTTGATATATTATTTGTATTTTTGAGATTTTGAAATGAATTAGTTTTATTTTTCTGAATTTTTTGATATATTATTTGTATTTTTGAGATTTTGAAATAAATTAGTTTTATTTTTCTGAATTTTTTGATATATTATTTGTATTTTTTAATTTTTGAAATGAATTAGTTTTATTTTTCTGAATTTTTTGATATATTATTTGTATTTTTGAGATTTTGAAATGAATTAGTTTTATTTTTCTTAATTTTTTGATATATTATTTGTATTTTTGAGATTTTGAAATGAATTAGTTTTATTTTTCTGAATTTTTTGGTATATTATTTGTATTTTTGAAATTTTGAAATGAATTAGTTTTATTTTTCTGAATTTTCTAGTATATTATTTGTATTTTTGAAATTTTGAAATGAATTAGTTTTATTTTTATAATTTTTTTGATATATTATTTATATTTTTGAAATTTTGAAATGAAAAGAATTTTGAAAAAGACCTTTAGTCGCGGTTGGCCTGGCCAACCGCGACTAAAGGTCATTTTCCGCGGGAACCGCAAAAGGGGCGAAAAAAGGCTTTAGTCGCGGTTGGGGTCACCAACCGCGACTAAACTCCTTTAGTCGCGGTTGGTGACCCCAACCGCGACTAAAGCCCTCTCGCTATAAATATCGCGCGGCGAACGGCGCGCCGATTCTTCTTCCCCGCAGACGCCTCCACATCGTCGCCTCCGTCTCTCTGCCGAGCCTCGCCGCACTCGCCGCAGACGCACCTCGCCGCGCCTCGCCGTTGCCGCGGACACCGTCGCTGCCTCCCTCTCGTCGCGCCGTCTCGTACGTCGCCGCCCCGCCCACACGTAGCGCGCGCGCGCGGCGCCCGTACGCGCGCGTCGCCGGCCTCGTCGTCACCGGCGCCGCTGCCGCTCGCAGAGAGAAAGAGAGGAGAGGGCCGGCGAGCAGGCGCCGCTCTGCTCGCGTGAGAGAGAGAGGCCGGCGGCCGCCGCGTGTGGCCGCGCGGTGTGCATTAGAGAGAGAGGGGAGGAGCAGATCGAGAGCCTCTGCCCCTGCCTTTTTTTTTGTTTGTTTTTTAGTTTTTGGTTCTTGTTAATTTTGAAATTAAAAATAACTAAAATTTGAGTTTAAAGTTTGTGTAAAAGAAGAACTACAATTTGACTTAAAAAACAAATAATTGAGACTTAAAATTTTGTCTCAAAAAGAACTACACAATTTTACTTAAAAAAAATTGTGTAAAAAAAGAACTAAAATTTGACTTAAAAAAAACTTAAAATTGACTTAAAATTTTTGTCTCAAAAAAGAACTAAAATTTGACTTAAAAAAACTAAAAATTGACTAAAAAAACCACCGTACGTGCTCGACACGCGGACCCGCCGTGCTCGTCGACTTTTCGTCCCCGTACCGTCGTCCTTCCCCACCGGCGCTGGCGCCGCCGCGCGCGCGCCACACAGACAGGGGGAGAGGGAGGCCGGCGGCCGGCCGGGGGCGCGCGCCACACACGCAGACATGCAGTAGCTAGGGAGGCGCCCGCCGGCGCCCCGGCCCCTCCAATCTCTCCCGGCGCACACACGCGCTCTACCGCGACACCCTATCCCACCCCTTCCAGCTCGCCCCCTCCTTTTGCCACCGCCCTTTCGCCACCGCCACCGCCCCCCTTCTTCACTTAATTAATTTGTTTTTACTACATGTTTTCAGATCGACATATGGCGGACGATAGAGCTGACCCGATTATGGACAACTATGATCCGGACGGTGAAGCCCATATGTTCGGCATCATAAACGGCGATATTATATATGTGCCGACCGGACAAGAAGAAGATGATATCTCTTCTTATCTGAACCTTGACGGTGAAGATGAAGGGCGCCGTCAGCAAGATGATGCCGAACAAACATCGATAAACAACGATCTTCAAATGGAAGTAGAAACCACCTCCGGCGCCGAGGTATCTATATACATTGAGCCTCTGGTGATACTAACTAACTGATTTGAATAAATATGTGTGTACTAACGCGCGCGACTCTCTTTCTTATTTTAGCCCTCGGCCGGATCGTCGAAACAATCGAGTACGTCGTCAAAGCGTGGCGCAACCAAGACGATGAAACAAGGAGAAACATGCACCATCGAGGTTGTCGACAGTGCAACCGGCAGGCCGCTGGAGCCCCGCAAAAATGCCACCAAGTTTGTCAGCCAATGCGGAGCCGTTGTTAGAGACAACGTCTCGATCATCATCCGGGAGTGGAATGCGCCAAAGAAGGCACGTGTTGGTTTCACTTTTTTCGATAAGAGAACAAAAAAAGATTGCTTCAACAAGCTTATGGAACATTTCGTTCTACCTCCGGAATACAACAAATTCGATGAGGAGGGTAACAAGATTGAGGAAAACAAGGAGAGGAGGAGGCTAGTCAAACGGTTCGCTCTTCATAAGATGGCCGACGCATTCCGGAAATTCAAGCAAAATCTAGCCCATGACTTTGTCAAGCAGAACAAGACTCCGGATTTCAAAGGACAATATGAGAAACTGAAACATGATTGGCCAGAATTTGTGAAGCAAAAGAAATCGGAGCAGTTCATTCAAATATCGAAAAAAATAAGGAAAATGCGGCTAAGAAGGAGTACAATCATATTATGGGGCCAGGAGGGTATCGCCTTAGGGAGCCTAGGTGGGAGAAGATGGAGAATGAGCTGAGGGCGCGAGGAATCCGTCCAGGTACGGAGGGATGGGACCCAAGGGCCAAAAGCTGGTGGTACGGGCATGGGGGAACGCTGAACCCGGAGACAGGGGAGTGTGTTTACCGAGGAAAAATAATTAAACCCACCCAAGCCCTTATTGATGCAATGAGGGATGCTCAAGAGGGGAAGATCAAGTTCAACAGAGAGAACGACGCGCTGACAAAAGCCCTCGGGAATCCTGAACACGGAGGACGTGTACGAGGCATGGGGCACATTCCGTGGAAAATAGGGTTCCCCCAGAACGATGACCCGTACGGTTACAGAAGCCGTAAGAGAAAGATGGATCGGGAAGCAGATGTTGTGGTGCGGTTGGCATCGGAAATGGATGTATTGAAGAAAACCGTGAATGTACTAGTAGCCGAAAGAGATGCAGCTCGGGCGCAGCATGAAGATCATCCAGCGGATCTCGGAAGCCAGCAGCGGAGAAACAGCGTGGCTTCCATGGAGGCCCCACCGGCTGGTGCAGATGTACCGACGATCGAAGTTACTGCACCGGAGCCTCTGGCGGTCGAAATTACTGCACCGGAGCCTCCTCGCTACCCCGTGGACGATATAAAGGAGATGAAAGAATGTCATCTGTATTATCCTATCGGGAACATGTCCATGAAGGTAGCCATCGGCAGTGCTTTACCATGTTTACCTGGAGCACTCCACCACAACAACCCCATTCAAGATGGCTATGCTCGTGTCACGGTGGAGGACATAGTCAAAGGGTTTGAGGACCTGGACATTGACATTGCTACACCTGAAGGGGAGAAAAGACTTGGAGATGTCAAGCGCCAGTTCATTCTATGGCAAAAGAAGTTTATCAAGTTTACAAGCGAGGCGCCAAGGACAACAAGTCCACCCCCCTACGGTGGTGGTGGTGGTGGTGGTGGTGGCGGTTCACCTACACCTCCGTCACGTCAGCCGACGCCGCCCCCAGTCCACAACGTCCGGCGGGTGATCAGCCGCCGCCCCCCAGTCCTCGTCCGGCGGGTGATCAGACGCCGCCCCCCAATCCACCTCCGGCAAAGAAGCAGAAGCAGTCCTGGATTATTAACCCGGACCCTTATGTACCTAAGACCACAAAGGTACCGGAGCCATCACTGAAGCCTCTCCCCATAAGGCCTTGGGAACGTAGTGCCGAGGAAGTCGACGCGGCCGCGGCTGCTGATTTGGAGAAATGGAAGGCGGCCTGCAAGAAGAAAAGAGAGCCCAAGCCCAAGCCAGTATTTTCTGATGAGCAAACGAAGTGGGCTAAGTCATTTTTGAGCACACCGTCCCAAGCCACGAAGAATCTGCCTGACGACTATGCACGTGAACTTCGTAGGCAGGCACTCATGTTCAAGGAGAAGAAAGAGCGGGAGGAGGCCGAGAAAACGGAATTAGAAAGTAAAAAAAAGCGGGAAACGAGTTGCCCAGCTCGGGGAACAAAGTAAATAATCGATTGCCCCGCTTATAGTGAAAGCCGCCGGTCCGGATGCCCCCGATATCATAGAAGCTGCGGCAGCACAGGGATTGACTGTAACGAGTGCCAGAAAACAAGCGGCCAACTTAGGTATTACTCTACGTGAACTGTTAGGCCTTGATGAGGCGCCAGTGAAGGAGGTAGTAATTACATATGTGAAGAATGGGCCTCTCGTCGAGCCTGCGCAGGAAGAGGATCTACCTCCACAAATGAAAGGTCTGCTGAAATGGTACAAGGGTTACATACAAAATAAAAACGTCAAAGAATATATTTATGCGGAAGTTAGACATGAGCATCACTTCAAACATTACTATGTACAAATTTATCTGAGTGAATTGTTCCAGCTTTTCAATCTGCACGAGCTCGACAAATCTATCATCAGTTGCTACGTTCTGTAAGTGATTTATTTCTACCCCATCTCGTTCATATTGCCTGCACTATATATATGTCCTAACTATATTGTTGTGTACGCTATTATACATGCAGAATGAAGATTAAGGAATGCAGAGTAAGGAACATCCATGATGTTGGGTTCATTGACCCACACATCGTTAATGGATATGTGTTAGAGCATCACCCCGCCGACGTGGAGGCAGACCTGTGGCAGTTTCTTACAAAGCAGGAACTCAAAAGTGATATTCTATTTCCTTACCATTTTGGGTGAGTGTTTCTGTCTTGAGCACATTCTCTTTTGTTTACTCCATGCATGGTATGTGGCGAGCTAATCGATGAGTTATGCATGACGTACTGTGCATGTATCGTGTCCGCAGGTTCCACTAAATTCTGCTAGTAATTAAAGTTGACACCTCAGAATGTCTCGTCCACGACTCTCTGAATATGGGTCCAAAGCTTTGGGGCGGCATGAGAAGAATCCTGCATAAGTAATTATTTTCATTCATTTGCGGTCTATATCGATCGGCCTATTTCGTTCATTTCCTAATATCAAGTAACTAATAACTCTCTTGTTCATTTAATTTTCTTTGCCTCGTAGGGTTTGGAGACGGTTCGTAGATACAAAGGTCGGTGAATTCAAAAAAGAGCTAGAATTCAAAAGGTCAAAGGCTAAGAATGGTGGGGATATTCAGCCAGCGGGGACTAATCTATGTGGATACTATGTCTGTGAGATGATCCAGAGATACACCTCTGAGCGGGTTCCGAGTGATACCAATGCTCAGAGGAATAACCTCCGGATGATGCTTAGTCCAGAAGCTCGCTTCCTACCACTTCAAGAGGAACTAGCTGGATGGTTCAGGAGGGAAGTCCTCCATCCTAAAGGAGAACACCATTACGAGGACGTAGAACTTTATATGCGTTAAATTATGTACGGAAACTTGTTCAAAATTGTATATGGTCATCCGATGATATTAAATATATATTGTATATTCCTCTTGAATTCTTTTTGGTTCTAATTTCAAATTTGTTTGAAATTGTACATTCATATGCATGTATGTAGTACCGTAGAATATGTGAAACTCCTTCAAAATTAAAATAAAACACAAAAGAAATAAAAAATACAAATTAAACAGAAAACAGGTTTAGGGGGGGCAGGTTTAGGGGGGCTAAAACCCTAAACCTGCGGCGGCCTTTAGTCGCGGTTAGCAGAAGAACCGCGACTAAAGGTCCTCCGCCCCGACGGCCGCCTGGCGCCCACGTGGACGGGCCTTTAGTCGCGGTTCTTAAGCAACCGCGACTAAAGGGGGGGCCTTTAGTCGCGCTTATTTGGTCGTGGTTGCGCAACCGCGACTAATGGCAGTTGCGAACCGCGACCAAAGGCCTTTCCACCGGTGCTTTTCGGTAAACATTGTGTCACACACGCACGTGACGGTATAAGTACCCGGGATTTGCTCGTGCAAGACAACGCGGGCCATCTACAGAGTGCGTACATGTCCGATTTGGTGATTTTACTATCGTGCCACAGATTACAGCTTACTTAGGGGTATTGAAAAATCTCCACCGCCCTTGTATTTTACGCATCCACAGTTTTAATAAGGGAGGAGCACCGAAACAGAAATGTATCTGATCATGTCCAAACTGCGCGTGGAATCCAGCAAGATGCCCCTACTAGGTAACTAGTGGAGCCGATCGAAGCCGTGATCATCATTCTCTCGGTGTTTGTATTTGACCTCGGCAACGTAGAACACTTCATTCGAAATTGACAGAGAATGATGGGAATGTGTTTGGTGTGATCATGATTCTCTCTGTGAGTGTAGAAGCGTCCATCGAGCTGCCGCGCGCGCATCACCGAATCGTAGTGACAGTGACGCTTCTTGATTGGATTTGTTGTCATTTTGTCAAGGATTGATCGGCACTAAGGGCGGACGCGGCTCCTTTCGATTCAACGCACGCGACAGTCCATCCATAGACATCTCAAGTGTTTTTTCAGTAGCCACGCTGAGCAGTACAGCCCAGCATCATGGTTCGAATCGAATTTTTACCACTAGTCTTATTCCTATTTTCTGCCTTCGAAACTAGGTAGCATTAATATTTTGTACTCCCTCTGTTCTGTAAGATTTTTTTAATTCGTCCAAGGTGTTTTGCACGTATACAACTTTTTCCATCGATTTTGTTTTTGGAACAAACAAAGGACCTCGAAGGGTCCGAAGCTGCATTAAACGGTGGGCATACATCTTACAAGGGGGATCACAGAAGAAAAGAAAATTACAACCATCCTCAACTTTTGCGAAAAGGACCCTAAAAATATATTTGAGAACGCAATCCAGTCCTTCTCCACCGAAGAAGCCGACATCACGGCCTCCTGCACCGCCGCTGAGGGCGGAACCACTTGGCGCATGCGCTGAGCCACTGAGCGTCGTGATGGAGTCGCTGAACGTCCTCCACGTCGGCGCACCGGCTAGGGGGTTGAAGGCGCTGCCGAGCACGCGACACCGCAGCAAGGAGAGGTCCCGCCGACCAAGGATAGCCAAGGCATCACCTCACCTCAGTTGATGAATTCCACGAAAGACAGCAGCTTCCTGCCATGCGCCGAAGGAGTCAGAGCTTCTCTCCACCACTCCCCCTCTCCACCGCCTTGAGGCCTCGCTCAGTTGTTAGGGGATCATCCCCCGGATGGATCCAACCCACGGAGGAACTGGGTTGCCCCCATGTGTCACCTGAACCCCCACTTGTCTGTTCCGCACAATACGCTGCATGTCAAACTTTGTTCGGTTCCTCCCTCCCAGCAGCCAAGAGCACGGGAAAATAACAAAGAGCACCTGATTTTTCTCAAAGACAAAGATACGCCGGGGGTGGGTTATCAAGGTCTCATCCGAGCTCACTCACCTCAAGGTCGCCTCCGACGAGATCCCGCCGGCAACTGCTGCTTTCGGCCAGATCGTTGAGCCGCTGTCGACGTCGCCTCTAGGTTGCTGCCACGTGGAGAGGAGAGTAAGATGCGTGAGCGAGAGGTAATTAGCTGTTGCCTCCCTTAAACCAAGCGGGCGCCATCGTCTCCTTCCTCTTGCCGCCGCCCCCACTGCCGCCAACGGCGCAATCGGGGGAGATGGGGTCGAAGAAGAAAGGGGCTGATTCATGATACGTGCATTTTGCATCATCATTATTGCTACATATATGATTAGTTTTCATTGTCATTTGTCTTCATACATCGTATTCTATGCATTTTTAGTCGATTTCTACGACTTTCCTACAAAGTCCTCTTTATTGGTATTTAACTAGATGGATATCCCGCGCGCTGCAGCAGGAATCTTCTAAAAAAAGTATTGTCTAAATGAAGTGGTATAATATATATGTAATATGAATTGTCTATAGAAGTATGCAATATTCAATTGGTCAAAATAGTTGAGATGCTAAATTTAGTTCACATTATTTTTCTATTTGATGACTATAAATTAGCTATGTGGACAGTTTAATCCAAAAATGGTGATATGAATAGCTTCCATGCAAGGATACATCAATAATGAATGTTAGTGGGAATGACATGGACATTTAATTGGATAATGGAATAGATGATGTGGATAGCTTGCATGTAGAGACAGACTAACATTAATTGCAGTTAGTGGGGTTTTTCTTTATAAGAATATAGATTCCTGGGGTGCAGAAAACCTCATTTTTCGTATTTTATTTATATCAGGACTTTCTGGATCTCTAAAAGTTGAGAAAACAAAATACCTGATCAGTTATTCACCCGGAGAAAGACCGGTGAGCGAAATAAATACGCGAGGGGAGCCACGAGGGCCAAACGGACCCAGGTGGTGCGCCCTACATGTTTGGGCGCGCAACCCAAGGTCATTTGCGCATCAGGCATTGTCTCGGCCCCCTTTTTACACTATAATCTCCGTTTCTCCTAAAAACAGAAGCCATATTTTTCCGGAGATTTATTGAGGCGGTAACGGAGGCGAAAGTCCTCTCCTACTCCGGGAGAGGGCGGATCTGTTGGAGATATGTCCAAGAGGTAATATTAAATTAGTTGTTGTTATATCTTAGTGTTCATGATAAATGTTTACATCCCATGCTATAATTGTATTAACCGAAACATTGATACATGTGTGTTATGTAAACAACAAGGAGTCCCTAGTAAGCCTCTTGTATAACTAGCTTGTTGATTAATAGATGATCATGGTTTCGTGATCATGAACATTGGATATTTTTAATACCAAGGTTATATCATTGGGTGAATGATATAATGGACATACACCCAAATAAGTGTAGCATGAGTTCAAGTCATTAAGTTCAACTTGCTATAAGCTTTCGATACATAGTTACCTAGTCCTTCGACCATGAGATCATGTAAATCACTTACACCGGAAGGGTACTTTGATTACATCAAACGTCATTGCATAAATGGGTGGTTATAAATATAAGATTAAGTATTCAGAAAGTGTGAGTTGAGGCATATGGATCAACAGTGGGATTTGTCCATCCCGATGACGGATAGATATACTCTGGGCTCTCTCGGTGGAATGTTGTCTGATTAGCTTGCAAGCATGTGACTGGGTCACAAGAGATGACATACCACGGTACGAGTAAAGAGTACTTGTCGGTAACGAGGTTGAACTAGGTATGAAGATACCGATGATCGAACCTCGGACAAGTAAAGTATCGCGTGACAAAGGGAATCGGCATTGTATGTTAATGATTCAATCGATCACTAAGTTATCGCTGAATGTGTGGGAGTGGGAGCCATTATGGATCTCCAGGTCCCGCTATTGGTTATTGATCGGAGAGCAGTCTCGATCATGTCTGCATAGTTCACGAACCGTTGGGTGACGCGCTTAAGGTTCGATGTCGTATAGTAGATTCGGAATATGAGATGGAGACCGAATGTTGTTCGGAGTCTCGGATGGGATCCAAGACATCACGAGGAGGTCCGGAATAGTCCGGAGAATAAGATTCATTTATATGGGAAGTCATTTTCAGGGTTACCGGAAAAGTTCAGGATTTTTCGGTATTGTACCGGAGGTTCTAGAAGGTTCCGGAGGGTACCATAGTGGGGCCCACCTATCCCGGACGACCAACATGGACCGTAGGGGGTCACATAGGCCCACATGGGCCAGGCACACCAGCCCCCCAAGGCCCATGCGGCTGGATCAAGTGGATAAGATCAAATCCGTTGAAGATAGGGACTTAACTTGGGGGGGGGGGGGGGGGGGGAAGTTGTCCCCCTTGTTTTGGCCGACCCAAGGGCTTGGAGGAGGGGCCAAGGCAGCCCCCCACGCCTATATAAGAGGGAGGGGAGTGCTGGGGCGCAGCACATTATTCCCCAAGCCCTAGCCGCCCCTCTCTCCCTCCTCCTTCTTCCTCCGCAGGCTTGGCGAAGCCCTGCAAGAATTTCTCCTCCACCTCCACCACCATGCCGTCGTGTTGCTGGGATTCCGAGGGGATCTACCACCTCCGCTGCCCGCTGGAACAGGGAGAGGATGGGCTTCATCGACACCGTACACACGACCGAGTACGGAAGTACTGCCAGATTGCAGCACGGGACGATCGACTACATCAACAACGAGATCTAATCTCGGAAGCTTTGGAATCTTCGAGGGTTAGTCTCACATGCATCTCGTTGCTTCGATCTTCGTAGATTAGATCTTGCTTCTTCCTAGATTGGATCTTGGTTTTTGTTCATGTTCACGGTAGAAATTTTTTGTTTTCCATGCAACGAACCCATCAGTAGTATCAGAGCCGTGTCTATGCATAGATCTATTGCACGAGTAGAACACAATGGTTTTGTGGGCATTGATGCTCTTGTTGTTTTTGGTTAGTGTACTTTGCATCTTGTGAGATGGTGGGATGAAGCGGCCCGGCTAACTTTACATGACCGCGTCTCATGAGACTTGCTCCACGCTTGACATGCAACTTGTATTGCATAAGTGGCTTTGCGGGTGTCTGTCTCTCTCACCATAGTTAAGATTCAATTTACTATTTCTATCGACAACATCAGTATCACCGTTGTGGTTCATGTTCGTAGGTAGATTGGATCTTACTCGAAAACCCTAAACCACGTAAAATATGCAGACCAAATTAGAGGCGTCTAACTTGTTTTTGCAGGGTTTGGTGATGTGATATGGCCATGATGTGATGATGATTATATTTGATGTATGAGATGTTCATTATTGTATTGTGGCAACCGGCAGGAGCCTAATGGTTGTCTTTAAATTTGTTAAGACCTGCGTGTCTATTCATCATGTAATAGCTTTATTTCAAGTAGTTGTTATAGTAGTTATAAGTGATGGACAACCATGAAGCGGTGCCATGGACCTTGGTGTAATGCTGGTGATGATGGAGATCATGCTCGTGTGCTTTGGAGATGGAGATCAAAAGCACAAGAAGAAATGCCATATCATATCACATATTATGAATTGCATGTGATGTTAATCCTTTATGCATCTTATCTTGCTTAGATCGCGATGGTAGCATTATAAGATGATCTCTCCACATAATATCAAGATAATAAAGTGTTCTCCCCTCGTATGCACCGTTTCTATAGTTCATCGTTTTGAAACATCTCGTGATGATCGTATGTGATAGATTCTACGTTCACATACAACGGGTGTAAGCCATGTTGCACACGCGGAAATACTTGGGTTTGCTTGACGAGCCTAGCATGTACAGACATGGCCTCGGAACACAAAAAACCGAAAGGTTGAACACGAGTCATATGCATGATATGATCAACATGTTGATGTTCACCATTGAAGCTACATCATCTCACGTGATGATCGGTTTTGGTGTAGTGGATATGGATTGTGTGCCACTAAAACAACTATGAGGGATGTTGTATTAAGTGAGAGTTCATTAGTAATTAGATTAAAACATGAACTAATTATCATGAACTTAGTCTGAATAGTATTTTGATTTAAATTTGTAGAATTGGTATCCGTTATATACCATGCGCTAGTCTTGTAATTGATATAGAAATACGGTTAAGTCTGACAAGTAACTTTACGGACTGGTACCATATTGTTAAAGAATCAAGAAATGATTAAGTCCTATTGCAAACTTTTAGTATACCTCACATTGCTGATTCAAGGAGCAATGGTTTCAATTAGTACCTAAAATCATCTTGTCTCCGTGAAACTTGAAGTTCAAATCCGTTTGAAAAGTAAGGAGCTGGAAATTTTGTTTTCAAAAATAAGGAAGGTATGAGATATATGTGATATCTAAGACCTTATTGCAAGACGATAGAATATAATCTAGTGAGACTACATAAACTCATAAGTTTTATGGGAATGTACGAAGGTTGAAGAGGCCAGGCGTCCCAATCCTCCAACTAGTTGGGCACTAACGATATTCACATATACATGAAGTGATCGTCCTTAGTATGCACCGTTGCTAAGACTCGTCGTTTCGAAGCATCACGTGATGATCGGGTGTTATAGATTCTACATGTGCATACAATGGGTGCAAACCAGATTTGCACATACGAGTACTAAGGTTAAACTTTACGAGCCTAGCATGTACAGACATGATCTCGGAAAGTCGTCATGATTTGATGGATAAAATTATGAGTGAAATTGTTCATCACATTAAAAGTTACTAATAGTGAAATCTGGAAATCTTGTCATGTGATGATCAACTTCAAAGAAAGAACCTCAAGGTTATTGGTATTTGACCAACGGACCTAGAAGTTATTTAAGGTGAAATGTTTTCTGAAAATGAGGAAAGTTAAAAGAGAAACTACAAAAGATTTTGGCAGAAAAGAAAGAAAACACTAGAAAGTCTAGCTCAGGTGTATATAGATGATATACATGTTATGAATGTATTCCTTGTTTGGTCACACAATGCAATTCTTGGGTAATTTGTACCATAATTATTGGTATTAGGTGTCATACAAAACAACGCAATACAAGAATACAATGGCCTAAGTGACTGAAAAGGAATATGGTAGGAATGCACGTCTAGAACAAAATAAAGTGTTATTGTATTCATCGTTGTCATTCTACCTAGCCCTTCAGATTTATAATAAAAAACTTTATAATTGTTGTTTTTTTCTAGTCAAATGAAAACAATGAGTTGTTCAAATTATGACAGCATTCCATGTACGATGGATAAGTTATTATAAATCTTTATGGTGAAGCACACATGCATAACACTGACGCTAAAATGCCACAAGGCAAATGATGTGAATTCCACTCATTAGCGGAACCGCCATTTAGGTCATGTTAGAAAGGAATGCATGAAGGAACTCCATGCAAATGGATTTTTGCAGTCATTTGATTTTTGAATCGTTTGGCGCTTGCAAATATCTTCTAAAGAGAATGACTGAAATACCGTTCATAGGCCAAGAGTTGAACGTGCAACTAACTTAGTGGAAACATACATGATGATGTATGTGGATCACTGGGCATAGTTGTGTGCAGGATATTCTTCTACTTCATGAAAACTTCCAACAATGAATTGAATATATATATGTGGATATATCTATTATATAAGGAAGAAGTTTGAAACATTTGAATGGATTTAAATAAATTTCAGCATGAAGTGGAAATCATTGTAATAGAAAAGTCAAATATCTAAGATTGGATCATGGTGGAAATATTTGAATTACGAATTTTAGCGAACATCTAAGAGAGTTATGAAATTGTTCTACAACTCACGTTTCTTGGAGTATCATAGTGATGATGGAGTGTCCGAGAGACGTATCCAAATCTGTTGGATTAATGATGAGATAAAATAAAATGACGCCATTATACTTTTGTGGATTATGCTTTAGAGACTACCGCTTTTACACTAAATAGAGCGTCATCATAATCCGTTGAAATGACACCATATGAGTTATGGCATGGATATAAACCCTAATAGTCCTTTCTTAAATTTTGGTATGCGTAGCATAAGTAAATGAGTTTACAACCAAAATCGGATGAATGTCTTTGTTGGTTATCCCAGAGAATTGATTGGAAATTCTTTCCACTATGAAGTCAAAGACAAAAGTGTTTCTCGATGTTTCTTACTTATTTCCAAGAAATTGTTTCTAGCGATGTATTTGATTGGGAGGACAATGGAACTTGATAAGGTTTATGAACCTGAGCATGATGAATAGAGTAACGCAGCATCGGAAATGGTTCTGGAAGCTGCCACGACGATCATAGCTCCCATGTCTACAAAAGAGTTATTGTCATGGAGATCGAAGTACCCATTGAACCTTGTAGGTATGGTTTACTTTGTGATCAAATAAATGATTTGTGGACAAAGGATTGATTTTGAACAATGATAAACCAACTACATACAAAGAAGTTATGATGGGCCCTGTCTCCGTTAAAATGGCTATGCGCCATGAAATCCAAGATAGGTGAATACTTTTTGAAAGTAAATGGATCTATAAAATTGATGGACTTGGATGGAATATCATTGAAGAAGCTCGACTTGTCGAAAAGTTGTTTACGACAAAGTTCAAAGAGTTGACTACGATAAGATTAGATCTTCGGTAGCAATGCTTATAGTCTATGTGAATTATTCTAGTAATCGCTACATATTTCTTTTATGAGATATGATAGTAGGATGGAAGAAATACATTCCTTACCAGAAGTGTGTATGAAGCATGTATACTAGATACAAACCAAAGAGTTTTGCTAGTCCGTGGAATACTAGATGGGTATACAAACTTCACTGGATGAAGTAAGTATCACGGAGTTGGAATCTTCACCGGATGAAATAATCAAAGAGTTTTGATTTCATCAGAAACGATGAAGATGCTTGCATTTGCAAGAAATTAAGTGGGAGCGCTGAGACATAGTTATAATATTATATGTGGCTGACATATCATTGATTATAAATGATGTAATTATATACTTAATGTGATTAAAAGGTTCCATTGAGAATTAACTTCAATGAAAGAATATGGACTGAAACATATTTAGTGTCAAGATCTATGAAGATAGATTAAAACTCATAATAAGTTTAAGTCAAAGTACATAGAATGAATATTGAAGTAGTTCAATATAAAAATATTAAGAAGGTGTTCTTTTCCATGTGAAGGTTTAACAAGACTTGAGTGTATTTTACACTCGATGAGTAAAAACACATGCGTGATTTTAGATCACGAATAATATGTACAAAATCAGATGTTCTGTGCTCTAAAGTGTTATGAGCATATACCAGAATGATTCATGCAATGATCATTGGATAACAGTAAGAATATCCCTGAGTGCTTTAGAAGAACCAAGGATATATATATAGTTTTGTATGGGGTAATGACAAACAAATCGCTGTAAGGTGTTGCACCGATATTAGTTTGGTCTCATATAAAAATAAAATTTCAATCTCAATTAGGCTAAGTGTTGTTTAAAAAGTAGCACAATGAGCTAGAAGAAGTATATGCTAGATTTAGATGGTTCTAAATATTGTGATGGATTCTACAAACAAAGGCAAAGTATGTCATTGTTTTGACAATGACATAGGATGTTTAGTCGAGGAGTTCTTTGAGAACTTGGTATAGTTCCGATAGTGTCAGAACTTTGAAGTTATATTGTGTGTGACAATATTAGTGACTTATTTCAGACCGCGGAATTAAGGTTCCACCAGAGGACTAAGCATATATAATTAATGCCGACTAATTTGGAAAATGAGTGATGCGTTGAGACGCAAATGAATTGCAAAATACATACGTTTCTGAGCATGTCAGATCCGTTGACTAAAACCTCTCCCGTGAGCAAAACATGATAAGCACCAGAAGGCCAAGGTGTTATATCTTTACAAATGTAAATTAGATTATTGACTCTAGTGCAAGTGGGAGACTGTTGGATATATGCCCAAGATGCAATAATAAATTAGTTGTTGTTATATCTTAGTGTTCATGATAAATGTTTACATCCCATGCTATAATTGTATTAACCGAAACATTGATACATGTGTGTTATGTAAACAACAAGGAGTCCCTAGTAAGCCTCTTGTATAACTAGCTTGTTGATTAATAGATGATCATGGTTTTGTGATCATGAACATTGGATGTTGTTAATAACAAGGTTATGTCATTGGGTGAATGATATAATGGACATACACCCAAATAAGTGTAGCATGAGATCAAGTCATTAAGTTTAACTTGTTATAAGCTTTCGATAGATAGTTACCTAGTCCTTCGACCATGAGATCATGTAAGTCACTTACACCGGAAGGGTACTTTGATTACATCAAACGCCATTGTGTAAATGGGTGGTTATAAAGATGGGATTAAGTATTCGGAAAGTGTGAGTTGAGGCATATGGATCAACAGTGAGACTTGTCCATCCCGATGACGGATAGATATACTCTGGGCCCTCTCGGTGGAATGTTGTCTGATTAGCTTGCAAGCATGTGACTTGTTCACAAGAGATGACATACCATGGTACGAGTAAAGAGTACTTGTTGGTAACGAGGTTGAAGGTATCAAGATACCGATGATCGAACCTCGGACAAGTAAAGTATCGCGTGACAAAGGGAATCAATATCGTATGTTAATGGTTCAATCGATCACTAAGTTATCGCTGAATGTGTGGGAGTCATTATGGATCTCCAGGTCCCGCTATTGGTTATTGATCGGAGAGGAGTCTCGATCATGTCTGCATAGTTCACGAACCGTAGGGTGACGCGCTTAAGGTTCGATGTCATATAGTAGATTCAGAATATGAGATGGAGACCGAATGTTGTTCGGAGTCTCGGATGGGATCCAAGACATCACGAGGAGGTCTGGAATAGTCTGGAGAATAAGATTCATATATGGGAAGTCATTTTCAGGGTTACCGGAAAAGTTCAGGATTTTTCGGTATTGTACCGGAGGTTCTAGAAGGTTCTAGAGGGTACCATAGTGGGGCCCACCTATCCCGGACGACCAACATGGACCGGAGGGGGTTACATAGGCCCACATGGGCCAGGCACACCAGCCCCCCAAGGTCCATGCGGCTGGATCAAGTGGATAAGATCAAATCCCTTGAAAATAGGGACTTAACTTGGGGGGAAGTTGTCCCCCTTGTTTTGGCCGACCCAAGGGCTTGGAGGAGGGGCCAAGGCAGCCCCCCACGCCTATATAAGATGGAGGGGAGGGCTGGGGCGCAGCACATTATCCCCCAAGCCTTGGCCGCCCCTCTCTCCCTCCTCCTTCTTCCTGCGCAGGTTGGTGAAGCCCTGCAGGAATTTCTCCTCCACCTCCACCACCACGCCGTCGTGCTGCTGGGATTCCGAGGGGATCTACCACCTCCACTGCCCGCTGGAACAGGGAGAGGACGGGCTTCATCGACACCGTATGCACGACCGAGTACGGAAGTGCTGCCAGATTGCAGCACGGGATGATCGACTACATCAACAACGAGATCTAATCTCGTAAGCTTTGGAATCTTCGAGGGTTAGTCTCACATGCATCTTGTTGCTTCGATCTTCGTAGATTAGATCTTGCTTCTTCCTAGATTGGATCTTGGTTTTTGTTCATGTTCACGGTAGAAATTTTTTGTTTTCCATGCAACGAACCCATTAAGATCCTGCTGCACTGGTGCCTCCGGTGAAGGGGAAATCGACGCCATCGGCATCTCCAGTCCTCCTTGGCTTGGGAGGAGGCATCTCCATCAACATCTCCACCAGCACCATCTTCACCACCACCTCCATCTACGAGATCGATGTCATCCCCCTCATTGTTTGTGTTGAATTAAACCCCGGTTACTTTTTTAGTGCTATTGCATGTTTCTGATTGGTACTTTTTCATTTTTAATGGGGAGATTATACATTCAGATTGTGTTGTAATCATTATGCCTCTGGTTCATATCATGTTTTACACGTGTGAGTAGTTCTCCATGTTCTTTAGGGCATATGATGATCTGGCTATGATTCTATATGATGTGGAATGTGTATTTGGTCAAGTTTTCTATCTTTTATGTTGTTGTATGATGGTTTTATGCGAACATCGACTGCATATTACTTCACCTATATGGGCTCGTAGGGCTACACTTTAATGTAATGCATTAGTATTGGAATGGATGGACTGACATAAATCTTTTTTCAATACTATGGGTTGCATAGAGGGGTTTATGTCGGGGACCAATGATCTTATTGTTATGGTGGGGCATTTATATCTTAATGATTCCTATACTTGCACATAAAAGTGGCTGCACCTAAATTAGGCTTCGCCCCTAATTGAATAAAGCTTGACAAAATATTTACCATGTTGTTTAAAACTCAGATGTTAGTAAATCCATGCCGCCCTCGGAAACTTTAATCTCATATAAACACACACACTTGAGCTTATCTACTTGCTGCATAGAGGATTGGGTTTTTCTCTCATCGAGACCAATTACTTATTAGCTATTTACTTTCTGTAATTTATTTTTGTCGCAAACTATACACCCAAAAACACCAAAAGTGTTACTTATTATTATTCCTTTCTTGTCGATTATGCTAACCAATACATTCAGCTCCTAGTGGGTTCGACAATTTTTTTATTGAAAAGTACTACAATTGATCTCCTGCACTTGGGAGCCATCGGTTCTTTACTTTTTTTTTGCCAGTGTAACTGTCCGGGATTGATTCCACAGGTATGGACAAGATGTTTTTTATCCCGGTCGACTGGGAGAGATTGGGAGGGATTGGACCGGGGTCAGATCCCGGGCGGGTGTAACCAAACGCGCTGTAGAAAGCGGGCAGGGATAAATTCCCTTTCGAGCGGATCCCGGTGGATCCACGGGGTTTTGACGAGGATCCCGGTGGGGTCAGGATGAACCGAACGAAGCCTGATGGATGAAGAAGAGAGGCCAAATCGAAATAACCACCTCCTCAACACAACACCATGCCCCAAATTTGGATCTAGAGGGTGGCCCAGGAGCTTATTTGAGTAGGATCCTTGAGCAGCCCCGACCGCCACCTCTTCCTCCCACCTCATGAGCTCCGGGAGCAGGAAAAAGACCAACATCTCCTAACTGCAGCTCGAAATCGCTAGGAGCACCCGAGACAACGGCAAAGAGTCAAACCATCACCTAGCTACAAAACCCTAGACTAAACCTAAAGCTAATGTTTACATGGGACCACCGCGCTACACTCCCTTCACCACGTCGGCCGACATCACCGTCGGAGAGAGGAGCAGAGCTAGTCGGGCATGCAAACGTGACTCTCAACGAGGGCGGAGCTGGAGAAACGAGAGGCTTCAGAAGAACTTTTCCTTCGTGTGAGATGATAGTTGAGATGTATGAACCACATGAATATATGCTAAGTTTAAGTATAGTTCGGAGATCTCTTTCAAATATATTGTTATAGGTTTTCTTCCTGTTTTCTTCTAAAAACTGGCCACTCTCTGCTTAATTATTGGATGAGATCTTTTGTCTTTTTTTTTCAAAAGAAAAAGTTTTTTTCTTAATGGAAACTCTTTTTAATGTACTTGGTCGTCATTCGTCAACTATACATGTCCTGCTTAATTTGCCCGGAGACCTCTGCCATCGTTATCTTTTTTTGCGAAATATCGTTATCTCTTTCCCTTCTTATTGGACAACACTACTCGATCCTCAACTATATGTCATGATTAGACATTATTTATTTTGGTTATGTTCCTGTGTCAGGGTGTCACCCCATTGTCATTTCAGAGTAAAGTTACGATAGAATCAAATAAACCACACTTACTGAACTTTTGGATAATCTCAAGAGCCGGATGTATCCCCGGATAATCTACCAGGGTAGTGCTACGAATCCGGGTTAATTATTCTTTCTTCCAGAATGGTAGGCCCGATTAACTTTCTTTCCGCTAAATGTTAAGCTATTTAATCATTAACTGTTAGTAAAGTGATGTTAATAATTCTTCCCTCCCGCTTTACTTTTACCTGGGCCATATAACAAAGCATTAGCGTGCACCGCGCCGAGTACTTTGGATTTGTATACCTGATGTCGAAAGCTGGACACGAAGAATTGGCGCCGACGTCTTATTCGATATCTAGCTTGTCAACTTCTGCGCATGCGAAAATGGCGACGACAACGCCAGGTCGCGCAATAACAGACGGTCGATTCGTAGGTGCAACCACTTTTCCCCATCCGTCTCTCTCTTTCGCTTGCATCAGCTGAAGCCTGCCATGAAGATATGCAGAGCACGACACGCATCGTATATGGTTTGATTGATTTCTCGTGAAAATCCAGCTAGCTAGCAACGATCTAGGTAGGCAGTGATCGACCAGCTAGGAGGGGGGTCCAAGGCAAGATCAAACCCATTCTTTGTACATGAGTAACTTGTCGCATCTATATACTTTTTAAGCTCTGGTCCTCCAAATCCGGCTAATTGAAAATTGGCACAAATATGTCTAAGACATAATCTTTCTGGAGAGTTTGAGAACACTTGAGAAATTGCTTACAGGGTCCCTGCATAAGTTTAAATGGGTAATAAATATTAGAAAGAAGTCTATATAACCCCACAAGTATCACGTTTGGGACACTACACCCCCTCAGTTAATAAAGCAGCAATGCAAATGGAGTACACATACTAACCTTTTGCATATCTGATTGTGCAACTTTTGAACACTCCAATGCAATACCTAAGTTGAGTAAAAACCATAAACAACTAGCAATTTCTTCATTACCAACTACACCAAAAGTAATGGGAAAAAGTTGTTATCCCTCTTAGTTGCAACAAGAATTTGCTGTCTAGTGGTCAATTTGATGAAATAACCATCTACCCATACAATTGATAACAGTGATATACTGCACTAGTAATAAGACATCAGTGCTAAGCTCAACCTTAGGATCTTGCTCTCTTTCTTTTTTCGCCTATTCAATTTCTCAATTAATTGTAGTTCCTCTTTAACCATTCTGTTGTGCTCTTCAAGTCTATATTGGAGCCCATTAAAAAATCGCCTTTAACAGAAATGACACCAACAGGAACTATTTTTTTCCCCTTCTGCCACTGGTAGAAAAAGGGCCTATAATCCCGGTTGGCAACTGCCATTAATCCCGGTTGCGGGATTAAATATGCGGGACTAAAGCACCCCCCCCCCCCCCTTTAGTCGCGGTTGCTTACGAACCGCGATTAAAGGCCCATCCACGTGGGCGCTAGCCGTCCGTCGGGGTGGAGGACCTTTAGTCGCGGTTCTCCTGGCCAACCGCGACTAAAGGCCGCCGCAGGTTTACGGTTTTAGCCCTACCCCCTAAATCTGGTTTCTTTTTAATTTGTATTGTTTTATTTATTTTACGGTACTATATACATGCATATGAATGTACAATTTCAAACAAGTTTGAAATTAGAACCAAGAAGAATTCAAGAGGAATATACAATATATATTCAATCTCGGCTGACCATATACAATTTCGAACAAGTTTCCATACATAATTTACGGCATCAGAAGTTCTACGTCCTCGTAATAGTGTTCTCCTTTAGGATGGAGGACTTCCCTCATCAAAAATCCTGCTAGTTCCTCTTGAATTGGTCGGAAGCGAGCTTCTGGACTAAGCGTCTTCCGGAAGTTATTCTCTTCACGTTGTTCTCCGACGGCTTCCGCTCAGAGGTGTATCTCCGGATGAACTCACAAACATAGTATCCACATAGATTGGTCCCTGGTGGCTGAACATCCCCAGACAGTAGCCTTCTAAATTCTAGCTCTTTTTTGAATTCACCGACCATTTCATCTGTGAACCGTCTCCAAACCCTACAGGCAAAGAAAATTAAATGAACAAGGGAGTTATTAGTTACTTGATATTAGGAAATGAGTGAAAGAGGCCGATCGATATAGAGCGCAAATGATTGAAAATTATTACTTTTGCATCATATTTCTCATGCTGACCCAAAGCTTTGAATCCATATTCAGAGAGTCCATGACGAGAACTCTGGAGGTGTGAAATTCAATTATGAGCAGAATCCAGTGGAACCTGCGGACACGATACATGCACAGTCATGCATAACTCATCGATTAGACATACCATGCATGGAGTAAACAAAAGAGAATGTGCTCAAGACAGAAACACTCACCCAAAATGGTAAGGAAATAGAATTTCACTTTTGAGCTGCTTCTTTCTAAGAAAATCAAACAGGTCTTGCTCCACGTCGGCGGGGTGTCTTTCTAACACATATCCATTAACAATTTGCGGGTCAATGAACCCAATGTAATAACCCAGAACATAGGAACAACGAAGGGTAGATTTAGGAATGGGTTGTGCATTTCATCGCAAAACGGGTGAAATTTTCGCGCTTTATTGCAACTAAACCTAAGAGGGATCGAGGTTCTCTCTCATTTTGCACTTAGGGTTAGGCAAAGTGAGTTAGGGTAATTTCGAGATGATCTCTTTTGTATCTTATTGATTTGGGGAATTATTGCATTTGACAAGTGTTAACACACTTAACAATAAGCATCACACAATAAAGAATGAATTCAAATATTCAAACACAACTTATAAATTCAAATGACTTTGAATTTCAAATTGAATATTTCATACAATATTTAATTCAGAATTTAAAACATTACATTAATCAAAAGCTCATAAACAAAACTTGAGCTTTATTGATCATCAACACATAATACAATGTCTTTACAAAATTCTTGTTACAAGAATTGATGAACAATTTACAAAAATAGAAAAGGAAAATTACAAGTTTGATCTAAACTAAAATCTAGGCTAAATGACTTGAAGATGATCTTCTGGTCATATTCACCTTCAAAACCTGCAAAACAAATAGCAAGTACTAGCCAGAATGTTAGTGTTAAACTGAAGTTCAGTTTGGACAGTTAGCAAAACACAAAAATTCAGTTTGGACAGTGAAACTGTAACAGCACACTTGTGCTTGTCCAAATTCTTGGACAGCACAAGATAGGCATAGGCAGACCAAAACTGAGCAAGCCACAGGGGCTCAAGTTTCAGCATATGAAGGCTGTTGCTAGCCAAGCAACAGCAAGGCAATGCAAGGGGTGAGTCATAAAGTAACCAGGCTTGTGTGTCATGGCCAGGGTAGAAGTAGGAACCATATAAATAGCACACAAACCCTAGAACCATGACAATCGACCAGATAGCATAGTTCATCATGTAAGGGTGAAGCAAGATCAACACAAGTTCATCCTGTTCTTGCTCAAGAACAACCCAACACACACAACCACTCATTCCTAGGAATCATGGTGACCTGAGAAGCTCAACCAGAACCTGGAGGTGAGAAGCTGTGCACAAAACCACAAGTCTGCAACAACAAAACATTTCATACTAGGAGCTGGAACCAGGTATACCAAGTTCCTGGACAGATCCAATGGATCTGATCCATCATATATGCATGATATAAGCATGGGAATGAGCAGATGCTCAAGTAGGTAGATCATCACTTGGTTTTCACCAAGGATTACTGCCAGTCTAAAAGCCACTAAAAATAGAAATCATCTAGGTACAGATCTTGTGCACAGAAGATAGCAATCATGCACAGATGCACACACTAGCCAGATCAATTGCACAGATAGCACCAGTAGATGTATTGCAAGGATTAGCAGCTAATACAGACTACACAGTAAATCCTAAGCTTATAACCATCAGTTAAACCCTAAATTTCATCACAGGCAAGCATATTGGCATTTATATCTTGTATGATTCCCAAATATGCAAACAAAGGTTGAGTAGCCACAAGATCCAATCAAATTGGTGAGCAACCAATCAGTAGCAAAGCTACTGAGGTCACATCACACTTAGCATCAATTAAAGTAAAGCCAACTATAGCAAATCATTATCCAGGAATGGATTCAGATGCATTTGCTTGCTAAACAATCATGAATAGCCAAGTCATATACAAGCAAATCATTTAAATCATCACTGCATAAGCAGTTCATTATAAATCAATTTATTCAAGCATGAATATATCACAGATCCATGCTTAGTACTGACAGTAGCATGCTATTAAGCAACACAGCACCAATCACTGCATCATAGCCACTGGATCTAGTCCAATGAGCTAGAGCAAGCAACATCACAAGGGAGCAATAGCATAGTGATGCTTGAGCATCAGCATCAACAAGGAAAATGAAGTACTTAGCCACAGAATTAATCAATAAGCCATCACTGACATTTAATTGATCAAATGGATCAATTGAGCCAAGTCAAGCCACACAGATAAGCTAGCCAACAAGCAATGGATGATCCAATTGATCATTAGCTTGCACAGGAAGCACAGAAGCATTTCACAAGCACCACTGGCACCCACAAGTGTCACTGAGGTACCACAGTACACCTAGACAAGCAAATATGCATGCCAGTAAGCACAAGCAAGCTCATAAGCAAGCACAGCAGAGCATAGCAAGATTAGAGCAGTCTAGGAGCAACAGATAAGCAAACCGAGCATGTACAGCAAGCAAGGCAACACTGGCCAGTACCAGAAATGGGTGCTTTGGCCATGAGCTTACAGCAAATGGAAGTATAGGCAAATTAAGCAGTCATGATAGGACTCTAGGTGATCACAGGACCATCAGAGAGCAACACAACATGAGGAGGAAGAAGAATAGTAACAAGGGAGGCGCACAGGCATGGAGAAGAGAAGGAGGACGTGAAGCAAGTTACTAGCGCGTGGTGGCAGAGGCTAGGGCATGGCGAGGCAGTGCTCGCGCGGACATAGCAGCTGCAAAGCCAGGGTAGGCGCCGACGTTACGCCGGCGAACACGAACACACCACCGCAGCAGAGCACCAGAGACGACGGCACAAGTACTGCGAGCAGCACCTGCGCCAGGTCGGTCTCGGAGGCGCACGCGTCGACGGCGAGGGCGAGGACTCGTCGGAGATCGTGGATCGCCAGAGGCGATTCTCCACGAGATCCAGAGAGGGGCGATTCGCCAGGAGAGGAAGAGAAGGGGAAAACTACGCGGACAGATCGATAGATCTGCGCGCGGCGGTTCTGATTTGGTAGGTGGCTACGGCAGGGAAGCACGGAGCTGGCCGGAGCGTGGCGGCGGCCATGGCGGCGACGCCATCGCCACGGGCATCGCAGGAGGTTAGGGTTAGAGACGGAGAAGTGAGAGAGGGCCGAGTGAGTGAGTGGGGTGGGCCGTTCGGCGCCACCAACCCGTTATGGGACACCCTTAGTGGGCTGTCCCTGGGCTTTAGGTAAATGGGCTGGCCCAATAGGGGCCAAGGGGCATTTTTGTCTTTTAACAATTTAGAAAAGGCCAGAATTTCACCAATTTTTAATAAATAAAATACAACTCCAAAAATCCATTAAAAATTAGATTAATGAATGAAAAATTATTCTTAACCAGAATAAAATATGAAATAGAATTTAAGAAACAAATTCAAATTTATGAATTTGATGAATTAAAATAATAACTTGGAATTCTAAACTATTATTCCCTTGTATTTAAAATTCAAGGAAAAATCTCAAATAAGTTCAAATACTTATTTCCAAATATTTCAAAATGAAATTCTACTATTCCAAGTCATTTCAATTGAAAATGGTATTTTTCCAAGAAAAATACTCTATTCTCTAAATATAGAGATAACTCTATTATTTCAAACTATTTTTTGAATGAATAATAAATCACCAAGTAAAATAGTTTTACTTGGAAATATGTCACTTTATGTGAATTAAAATGGTTTACACTTTTAAATCAATTGCAAGTTACTGCCAAAGGCATAAATCGTAACTCAACCCTAAATTGCTACAACCTAGCGGGGTAAAGGGATTCAACATAAAATAATACATTCATGATTGCATTATTTGGATTTTATAACATTGTCCTTACCGGACGATGATGCTTCTTACAGAACCCGAGGTCCAGGTTCCATCAACTGCATTGAACTGCATTATCTCGCAGTCCACAGGCAAGTTCACCCTTGCTCATATCAACTTGAGTATTTTCTATCATTTTACTGCAAAGCTATATACTTATCATTCCTGCATTGCAAATGAAATGTTACTTTTCCAATTATGAATATGACTATGTGGCTGGCGATGGAACCATTGTATGTGTTGATATGGTGGAGGTTCCATTGCATGGGTTATATCACCCTAGGATTAATTACCAATGCCGTCCAGTGATTCTAGCGCCGTACAAACCGCGTTAACCATGGGATCTATAATGGCTCTGGGGAAGCCAGCCGTATCTTTTCCCTTCTGCACGCCAACGGATTGGTAGAGCCGGTGGGGTGCTGGAGGCACTGCCGCAATAGGTTGGGAAATCCTTTTAAATCCCCATCCATTGGTGATGTTAAGCTCTACGATCTATGATGGATTGTCCGGAGTACACCGTGAGTAAAGCCGTATTATCGGGAGAAGTCTACTGGGGGTGTACGGTTGGACAAAAGGGTGGGTTTGCAGTCGCGGAGAAGGCGGTGTGGGCTTGGATTTTCATACCTGGCCTCACACCAAAGGAAGTGTGAACGGGGGCAAGTCCCTGCGGATGGCAAAAGGGGTGGAATCTCTTGTGGGAAAAGTAACGCGCCTCTGCAGAGTGTATTAAATTGTGGCTGTCACTCCTTGTTCCGGGAAGGGAACTGCGAACGCGGCAGGAAAGGAACTCCATGAAGTTCTGGTCAACCTGTGAAGACTGACGGGCATAGTTTTCATAATAAAAGCAACCTTTTGAAGAAATGATTTCGAAATATGCATTGACCTGCGGTTTCCTGATCAATGGTCGTAGCTAGTGCATCAAACACCTTTTTACTCTTTTAGAACTTGCTGAGTACCTCTGTACTCACTTTCTTTCGACACCCTTGCTAGACTGTGATCCGGAAGTGGAGGCCATCAACGATGGAGCACCAGAAGGAAGTTATGAGCTGGTCTACGAGGAACCTGATCTTACCGGCGGAGTGGAAGGAGTAGACTATGGGATAGTCTACGGACCCGATGACACGGAGGTGGAGGAGTAGTGATAAACCCTAGTATCATAGAGCCGAGCAACGTAGAACTTACCTAAATAAGTTGTTGAGCTCTCTTTCATGTATGGTTATGAGTTGTAATCGTACTTACGTAGTATCTTAGGGTGTTCTCATAGGACCTGTGAGAATACCAACTTGTTAAGGCAATGTTTGTAATAATATATGGAGTGTTATGACCTGCAATGTTTCTGTTGTACCACTCTGAGAGATATGGCAATTTGTGTAGAAGTCCCTTCACAAGGATCATATCAACGACTTGTATACTACAACATGTAGTGGTATGCTGGGTCACCGCACCCAACATCATGGATGTTCCTTATTCTTCATTCCCTAATCTTCATTCTGCATAATAGTGTACACAACAATATAGTTAGGACAATATATATATATATATATATAGTGCAGGCAATGAACGAGATGGGGTAGAAATAAATCACTTACAGAACGTAGCAACTGATGATAGATTTGTAGAGCTCGCGTAGATTGAACAGCTGGAACAATTCAGTCAGATGAACTGTTACATAGTAATGTTTGAAGTGATGCACATGTCTAACTTCCGCATAAATATATTCTTTGCCGGCGTTATTTTTTATGTAACCCTTGTACCAATGTAGCAGATTTTGCATTTATGTTGTTAGATCCTCTTCCTGCGCAGGCTCGATGAGAGGCCCATTAGGCACATATGTAAATGCTACCTCACTCATTGGCGCCTGATGACCCACAAGTATAGGGGGTGTATCTGTCAACACCCGGATTTTTAAGTCCAGATGTCTATTATGTCATACATCGCAATCCCAGGAAAATTGTTGTTGCGAGGCATAATAGTTAAGTATCACAGTCATCATTCATTACAAACCATAATGTCTTACAGTTGGAATCACATCATCCATATTACACGAATAGTTGATCTATTGATCAACAAATAGACACAAGTTCATAGCGGAAGCGTAAAGATACATGGACTCTCTAGTCCACAGGCCAACGCTTGACGTTGGAAGACTCCTAGTTGTCGTAGGCGTCCTGCTGGTCATCACCTTGGTAGTTCTGTTCATCTTCATACTCTGGCCATTTGAATAGCCAGGGACAAAGCCGTGAGTACTTCAAGTACTCGCAAACTAATACTAGTGTAAGTGCTAGACAATTCTAGTAAGGGTGCTAAGCTCTAGTTTGATTTGCATAAAGCCGATTTTAGTTCACAAGTATTTAGTAAAATACTCAACATTTGCTAACTAACTCAAGTGGGAACATTATTGGCATTCCCACAACTCAGTTGTGATTCAAGTCAAGTCACCATTCACTTTATCAACATTTTTAAGAATCTGATACCGGAAACTGTATGGCATTTCCAACCGTCTGTAACCGTGGACACGGCTATTCGAATAGGTTTACACTCTGCAGAGGTTGCACACTTGTGCCACAACATTTGATTACATCCGTCGGGGATAACCCCGAATCATCGTAACTCAGTACGCGGATCATCAACCTTAACCTTTCACTTATATATCCTAGTATAGGCACCTCTCCCCATGAGCTTGGTCTCCCAGTGAAGACCAACTGTCAACCTGGGAACTGCACAGGGCTTGGTCGTACAATTCACCTCAATTCACATCATTTCTCAACAACGGAGGCAGCCTCGGCATAACCCCTATGATGCTTGTTCCAAGGGAACCCATACTAAGGTTTATAAATTTCCAGTTAAGCCCTACCCATAATCAGGTATTGTGGGGGTACTCAAGAATTGGAAAGGTATCGCATCCAAACCATTATCAGTTTTAATCAAAAATCACCATCTTCTCCAAGTCGCCAACATTTTTCAAAATCATTCAAAAACAACTTCACTTCACCAAGTTCCCATCTAGAGTAGTCAAGTTTTATTTGTTAGCAATAGCACTACTCATGAGGGGTGCTAACATAGCTTGGCTTGTTCTAGGCTAGCTTGGTACTCTTGTGCTATTCTAGACCAAGTGAAACATGAATAAACAAGGTAACTTTGATAAATCAAAAAATGCAGTAAAGCTTGCATAGTAAAAACTTAGGATAGGACCACTAAGCATAAGGTAAAAGAGGGTGATGCATTGCTCTTGAAGAGCTTTTTACTGTGCAAGTGTATTAGCTTGCCTTGGTTGTTGTACTGATCAAGTTGGTCTTCTTCTCCTTGGAAGTAGGTCTCCTCCTCCTCTTGATACTCTTCCGTACTAGCGTCTAAAATACGAATACGAGGTACAATCACCACACCAATCTTAAGTACTATACTAAGCACACATAAGTCACACAAGCTAGGCTATCATCATATATTACCATTAAGTTGGTGGAGTTGTTTTCTTATTTAAGAAAAAATAATTTCCTCTCATACTAATTAAGGTGCTTCTTTTCCTTCTTTAGGGAAATAAATTCCTCTCATCAACATATTAAGATTTAACTTCTTTCATGAATAATATATGACCTAGGTTGACCAAAGTCAACCTCTTCATACTTATCATTTAAGAAAATGATTTAAATGAGGTGGAGCACCTCATACACTTTTAATCCTAACATGGTGATGATTTAACATCATCAAACAAATCATATGAGAACTAAATGACTAGAGTCTCTATCTAATATTGACATGTTTGTGACAAGATTTAAATGAGAGAAAAACTCCCATAAGATTTATAAATAGTTTTGGACAATATCTTTGACTAGAAATAGCCAAATAGTCCTCTAATTAAACTAGGCCATGATCATCCAAAGTAAGCATGGCCTATTTTTGCAGAAACAATTAGTGCAAGTGAAATGTGAGTTATAGGAGTTGGAATCAACTCAAAAGCATTATTGGTTGATTTTTAACAATTGTTTGAAGTCCCAAAAGTCTCTACCTTGTTTATTTGGTACTTTAATTCTACCACACATCTAGGGTTCAAACCAGTGGCATTGGGTAGATAAAACTCTAAGATCTCCAACCATATCAATTTCACAAATTTTGGCCCAGTGGTTTGGAAACTATGCAATTTTGAAAATAGCATCAGTAAGCAAAACAGAAAGGATTTGATTTATTTGAATTCAAAATGTGGGCTCGCGCGGAAACTAGCTGGGCTGCAGGGATAAAAAGATTTGGGCCGGCCCACTTCGCGTCCAGCGCGAGCAGGCCGTCTGACGGCGGGTCCCACACGTCAGCGAGTGTGAATCAGCGAAACGGTATGGATCAAACTGTGCCGCAGGATTAGAAAGGAGATCAACGGCTAGGGTTCGTCGTCGTCGACGGCGAGAGAGACACTCACTGGCGGCGGCGGTAGGGGGTCGGCGAGGTCGTCGGAGCTCCGGCGGTCGATGGCGAGGTGCGCAGGGACCTTGTCATCGATGAGGAAGCCAACGGTAGCAGTGGCGTCGTCTGGGGTGGCGTCCTTCTCCGGCGAGCTCTGCGTACTGGCGGCGGCGACGATCTTGCAATTGAGGCGGAGCGGTGGCTAATCAAATGAATTGAGGGGTCGAGGAGAGTCGTGGTGAGGAGACGAAGTGAATGGCGTGCTCAATTTGGGCGGAGGAGTCCCCCTTTTATAGCAACGGGAGGTGGCCGTGGTGCTGCGGTGAGGTCATCGTCGTCGACGCGTCTACAGGGGCGGAGAGGGACTGACGATGACGTGCGTGTGTTGGCGATGTCAATGCGGTCATGCTGCGCTTGATTGCGGGGAAAACCATGCACAGACGAGGACGGGAGGTGACGAGAGCTTGCAGTACCCGTGGCGGAGGACGTCGACGAGGTCGTCGTCTACAGGGCACCGGCGGTCCAATGGCGATCTCTGGGCTGTTGCTGGTGACGTTGAGGAGCTAGTGGCACCGAGAGAAGAGGGAGGGGTCAACGGAGGTGCTCGGGCGACGACGTGGCCAGACGCGTCTGCGACGCTTGCCGTGCGCGCTCTGGCGTGCACGTGCACGTCCTGGGCGTGTCTTGGCGTCACGTTTCTGGCGCGTCCGATGCACGAAATCGTCGAGCAAGGTGTCCAGGGTGATCAGGGGAGTGAGTAGGGTGTGAAGGACACGGTGGTACAATGCTGAGATGAGCAGAGAGAGAAAATGGCCGATCATGCCATGCCATGCCACGGCATGGTGTGTTCTTGTCAAAATGGTGATGATTTTGTGTACCACTTCTTGTCTGGTGTGTTTGGCAGGGTGGAGAGAGGTCAGGGGAGTACAAATGGTGACCTAATGGTGATGGTTTAGGCTATGATCTGCTGGACATTGCAAGGTCTTGGACATTGCAAGGTCTTGAGTTGGCAGATTTGTGCTCACAAAGTGTTTGTTGAAAAGGCCGCAAGAAACTTAGTTTGGAAATTTTGGATGAAATTTGGTGGATTGCAAACCTAAATTATTTGCATTAGAATGGTGGTGGTTTGGGTCAATTTGGAATTGATTTGCAAAATCACAAAATGCATATGATCTTACATATGCAACAATGTCTCAACTTTGCTAGCTTGCCATTTGAAATTGGGAAGGAATTTGGGGTGGTGGTTTCGGGCAAAGTTGTTCACCTTGATGTTGTCTTGGATGAGGTGCAAATATTTGGCAAAGTCTAGAAGAGAAATCTCTAAATAACAGGGCTCAAAGTAGGTACCAGATTAAGAATTGCCAAAATGACCATATTGCATGTAACTTGGAATTTGAATTTGGTTTTGATTTGATTTGAGCTTCTTTGATTCCAAAAGTGTTTAAAAGTGTTTAGTAACCATTTACAACCAATGGTGCAAGCCAAAGTGGTCTAGGTTAAGTATTTGCAAAAATGGCATAAGCCATATGTGTGTGTTGAGAGGAATTTTATCCTTTCTTTTCTAACTAGCAAGCTGGCCCTCGCAAATGCGAGGGCATCATCTTTTCATGTGTTTAAATTGTAAAATAAAGTTATATTTTCATGGAGATCTTAGTCTCACTACGGATAATAATTTACTGTCCTTCGGCCATCGCATATGTTCGTAAACAAAATACCAAATAAGTGTATACGGACGTTACCTCATTTCTAATATTTGTTGTTTGTGTGATATTAGATCAGCAAATAGTACCAAGTTATTGCATGATGTCAGAGCAGAACTTGAGGTTAGTTAACATTTAAGTTCATGGTGGTTGGTATCAAATGGAAAGTTATCTAAGAATATCAACTGTGGTTCTAGCTATCGTACGTTTCTTCCACGAACGGGCGACTTAATTGGTTTGCTGGTCTATTATTTTTTTAGGGGAGTTTGTTGGTCTACTCTTATATTTCCAGACAAACTGTGCCAGAATTCTTTTTTCTAAAAATGGATTTGGGTAGCTCGCTGGTACAGGTGGTCCCGTCTAGCTAGCCCGTGCATGTTTATTTTCGAAAGGACTCGACCGCCTATTTCTAGAAATTTCATTGAAAAATATTATTATTTTAATCTAAAAATTCACAATATTTTATCTAATAAAAAATTAAAAAAAAAACTATTTTGTTGTTGTTGTAGCCGAGAACGGGAACACTAATCGCTTGAACCTCGAACATTGGGCGATATGAGTTTTTCCTTCAGACGGGCAGGTGTGCCAGAAAGGAATCGTTGTATGCAACAGCGTTAAGTACTATTCTATGCAAGGGATATCGATAAATACTTGGTTTGTTTGTTTGATATTAGATCATCAAATAGCACCAAATTTTGCCGCTCTTTTATTTTCGAACGGCCGGACTCCGCCCGCATGTTTTTATTGGACTTGGCTAGCTTGCCCGTTCTTTCATATCAAACGGACTCAGCTAGTTAGATCATACTCGCAAAAAATAACTTATTTAAAATATATTTTTTACACAAATTTCACAAGTATTATGCTGATTTTTTTTAAATGTTACCTCATCATTGTAGCCAAGAGAAATAAGTACTAATCGCTGGAACCTCGAAACCGGAGCCATAGGAGATTTTCCTCCATACCGGCAGGGTGCAAGAAAGAAATCATATTAGGCTATAGTAATAAATACTAATCGTTGTTGTTGAGCGTGATTGTAATTGGTTCTGGCATGTGAGTTGTTCTTCGCCGAACAAAATAAATAGACCGGTTGCATCACGTACAGATAAAGAAAGTTGAATTGATTTGTCTTTGGTACGTGTAGATTTTACTTCGGTAATCTGATCAAGACTGCATGCAAATTGTTGTGACGATTCGCATGCAAATTGTTGTGATTCGGATTCGCGCGGCAGACGGATCTGGTTAACACCCGAAAGGATGGAACTCTTACGGAGCAAGAAATCTGCCTAATTTGGTCATGGGCTATTCCCATCGTTCGAGGAGGAATCACGTGGGCAAGGAGTCTTTCCATTTAAACATGGGCAGCTATTTCTATTTATACGCCCGGTGTATATTTCTGTAAACAAAGGACTCAATCAACGGATGTGTTCCCGGCAAACAACATAAATAAATGAAACTATATCATCGTGTCAACCGGACCTGCACCGTTATGTAACTAATAATTTTTTGTTAAATCATAGCCATTAATTTTAGATCCAACCATTAAAATAATTAAGATGATGTGGATCAACCTAAGGACTATATTAAACATCTGTATTTTGCTTTTAGTATATAATAGATTTCATTTTCCTTGTATTTGGATGATCCAAAGATCAAGGTTAGGGTTTGGGGGTAAGTGTAATCACACCAACACATATCATGGTCAATTGCACACTCAAGTAATAAACAAGTGATCTATATGCATAGCACTATATGATGAGAAAAAGTTTTTGTTGGTTCTTAAATTTGGACTTTTGGAACTCTCTCTTTCTTCTTTATTGAAAAGTTGGGATGTTACAAAACCTTCCCCCTTACAAAAGATCTCGTCCCGAGATCTAAAGAAAATTAGGTACTAAAGAGATCTGGGTATTCCTTCTTCATGTCCTCTTCGCGCTCCCAAGTGGCTTCGTCTTCAGTGTGATTTCTCCACTGAATCTTCAGGAACTTGATACTCCTGGTGCGGGTGGTCCTGAAAGCTTCTTCAAGGATGCGAATAGGCACTTCACGGTATGTCAAGTCTGTGTTGATATCCACCGAGCGGTGATCGATGTTCTTGAATACTTCGGTCTTCTCCGGCACTTCTAGGCACTTCTGAAGTAGCGAGATGTGAAACACATTGTGCACAGCGGACATTTCTTCCGGTAGTTCAAGTTGATATGAAACTTCTCCTCTGCGACTCAGAACTTTGAAGGGTCCGACATATCTGGGGGCGAGCTTTCCTTTCAGCTGGAATCTCTGCATTCCTTTAAGGGGCGATATTTGAGATAGACAAAGTCTCCGATCTCGAAGGTCATCTCTTGACGTCTCTTGTCGGCGTAGCTCTTCTGTCTTGACTGAGCGGTCTTGAGGTACTCGCGGATCTTGTGTACCTTCTCTTCAGCTTCTCGGAGCACATCTGGTCCAAAAAATTGGCTCTCTCCGACTTCCGACCAATTCAGAGGGGTACAGCACTTCCTTCCGTACAGGGCTTCAAAGGGAGCCATCTGTAAGCTGGCTTGATAACTGTTGTTGTATGAGAATTCTGCGTAAGGCAGGCAGTCTTCCCACTTGGATCCATATTCCAGTACACAAGCTCTCAACATGTCTTCGAGTATCTGGTTGACTCTTTCAGTCTGTCCGTCAGTCTGCGGATGATATGCCGTGCTGAAATTCAGCCGAGTTCCAAGTCCTTCATGTACTTTCTGCCAGAATCTTGAGGTGAATTGCGATCCTCTATCTGACATTATTGACTTCGGGGTTCCGTGCAGAGCGACTATTCTGGAGATGTATAGCTCAGCTAACTTGGGCCTTGGTATGTGGTCTTGACGGCGATAAAATGGGCTACCTTGGTCAATCTGTCTACCACTACCCAGATGGAATCATTTCCTTTGCTTGATTTGGGCAGTCCAGTGATAAAGTCCATTCCTACCGAGTCCCATTTCCATTCCGGAATCTGCAGGGGCTGTAGCAGTCCTGCGGGTCGCTGATGTTCTGCCTTGACTCTCTGACATATATCACACTTGGCGATGTAGCTTCCGATCTCCCGCTTCATTCCGTGCCACCAAAATTGTTCCTTCAAATCTTGATACATCTTGGTACCTCCAGGGTGGATGGAATACAAGGTGTCGTGAGCTTCCTTCAGAATGACTTGCTTCAACTCTGAATCTGATGGCACACATAGGCGTCCGTTGTACCAAAGAACTCCGGTTTCATCTACGGTGAATCCTGGTGCTTTGCCTGCGGCTATCTGGGTCTTGATTCCGATGATGCTGGCGTTTCCTTTCTGGGCTTCCTTGATTTGGCTAATCAAGGTGGGTTGAAGCTCTATGCTGGCTAGGAATTCTTCACTAACAAGTCGAAGTCTAAACTGTTCAAATTCTTGAAACAGGCTGGGTTGTTCGATTGCGATCATGGAGTTTAACTGACACGGCAGTCTGCTCAAGGCATCCGCTACCACATTGGCCTTGCCGGGGTGGTAGTGAATCTCCATGTCGTAATCCTTGATCAATTCTATCCATCGGCGTTGTCTCATGTTCAGCTCTTTCTGGGTGAAGATGTATTTCAGGCTCAATTGTGGTCGGAGTAGATCTCGCATCGATTACCCATGAGGTAATGACACCAAACTTTCAAGGCTAGGACAACGGCTGCAAGCTCGAGATCATGGGTAGGGTAATTCTGCTCATGCTGCTTTAGTTGTCTTGACAGGTATGAAATCACTTTGCCTTCTTGCATTAAAACACATCCCAGACCAATCTTGGAAGCGTCGCAATAGACGTCAAAGGGCTTGGTGATATCTGGCATGATCAGGATTGGGGCTGAGGTCAGTCTATTCTTGAGTTGTTGGAAACTCTCTTCACATTTGTCAGTCCAGTTGAACTCCTTGTCCTTCTTCAACAGTTGGGTCATTGGTCGAGCGATGCTCGAGAAGCCTTCTACAAATCTGCGATAATAGCCGGCTAATCCAAGAAAAGCGCGGACCTCGGTTTGGGTGGTTGGGGCTTGCCATTCCATAACAGTTTTAATCTTGGCGGGATCTACGGCAATTCCTCCTGCAGACAAGACGTGTCCCAGGAATCCGACTTCCTTCAGCCAAAACTCACATTTGCTGAACTTGGCATACAATTGGTGGTGTCTCAGGGTTTCTAGGACAGTCTCCAAATGATGTTGATGTTCCTCTTCGGACTTGGAGTAGACAAGAATGTCGTCGATGAACACAACGACAAACTTGTCCAAAAAGTTCATGAAGATCTTATTCATGAGGTTCATGAAATAAGCGGGGGCATTGGTTAATCCAAATGACATGACGTTGTACTCGTACAACCCATATCTGGTGGTAAAGGCAGTCTTTGGGATATCTGTGGCTCGAATCTTCAGCTGATGATAACTAGTTCTAAGATCTATCTTGGAGAAAACTTTGGCTCCGGTCAAGTGATCAAACAGGTCTTCTATCTTTGGTAGGGGGTATTTGTTTTTGATGGTGACGTCGTTAAGCTTGCGGCAGTCCGTACATAAACGATTGACACCATCCTTCTTGTCCACAAATAAAACTGGTGATCTCCAGGGGATGCACTCGGGCTAATTAAACCTTTGGCTAACATATCATCAATCTGCTTCTTCAACTCCACGAGCTCTGTTGGGTTCATGCTATAGGCTCTCTGGGCGATAGGTCCAGTTCCAGGGATTAACTCGATGATGAACTCGATATCCCTATCCGGGGGCATACCGGGTAGATCATCTGGAAACACATCAGGGTATCGACAAACGACCCTGATTTGATCCAGAGTTGGCTTTTCTACACTTGAGTTGCAGGTGAACTTTCTAGGTAGTCTTTCAGACACATGTTCTACTACGATACCTGTGCTGCTAGTCATGGTGATAGCCTTCTTGGCACAGTCAATCAACCCATGGTGTTTTGACATCCAGTCCATTCCTAGTACGACTTCCAAACCTTTGGTTCCCGGAATTATCAGATTGGCATAGAAATCTACTCCATGGATTTTGATGGGTACATTTTTGCAAAATTTTCTGGCTTTGGTGGTTGCTCCGGGAATTTGAACTATCATAACATGCTTCAAACTGATGGGTTGAATTTTACTTGTTGATGCAAAGTCTTCGGTGACAAAAGAATGAGATGCTCCGGAATCAAACAACACTCTGGCAGGGATGAAGTTGACAGAAAACATACCCAATACCACATCAGGTGCTTCCTGGGCTTCTTCGGCGTTCATGTGGAAGAGACGGCCGTTGCGGTTGTTGGGGTTGTTGGGGACGAATTTCTTGCCGGTGGAGACACGACGTTGCTGCTGAGTAGGTGCAGCGGTGTTGCCTGCGATCTTGGCGAGCCTCTTGGGACACTCGTTGGAGTAGTGTCCCACTACACCACACTCATAGCAAGTGATGGTGGACTTGTCCTTGGGGGCGACGGGGATGGCGTTGCTTCCGGTTCTGGGGGCGGTGTTGGTGTTGTTGTTGTTGTTGGGGGCTCTCGGCGGAGCGCGGTTGAAGTTGTTGTTGTGGTTGCTGTTGTAATTGCTGTTGTTGTGGTGGCCTCCTGGCCTGGGGTTTCCTCCATTCTGGTTTTGAAAACCCGGACGTGACATAGGTGCATTGGGCTTGTTGTTTCTTGGGGCAAAGCTTCCGCTTGAGCTGGGGCGATACCTTGGGGTATTGCTGGGCCCACTCTGATTCATCATGCGGCGCTTGCGGTTCTCGTTGGATTGATGAAGTTTGCCTTCCATCTGGATGGCGGAGTCAACAAGGGCTTCGAGGTCGGCGAAGGGGATATTCACCAACACAGTCTGCATCTCATCATGCAGTCCGTTCAGGAACCTTTCCTTCCTCTTCTCAGTAGTGTCAGTCTCGTCCGGGGCGTACCTTGACAAGGTTAGAAACTTGTCGCGGTATTCTACCACGGACATCCGGCCTTGCTTCAGTTCACGGAATTCATCTCTCATCTTCTTTATCAGACCCGGGGGCACATGGTATTTGCTGAACTTGAGCTTGAAATCAGTCCAAGTCATAAACTGTCCCGCGTTCATGGCACGGGTGCTTGTCCACCAAGCTCTTGCTGGTCCTACTAGGTAGTGCGTGGCAAACAACACTTTCTCATTCTCTTCAACTCCAGCTACTTCTAGATTGTTCTCCATAGTTTGGAGCCAATCATCTGCATCCAGAGGTTCCTCAGTCTTGCTGAAAACTGGCGGATTGGTGTTCTGGAAGTTCTTGAGCTTTGATCCTGGGTGATCATGATTCCCATGGCCATGGTTGTTGTTGGCCAGCTGTTGGAGTGCTGCTATGTTGGCCTGTCGTTCTGCTCGTTCAGCTTCTCTATCTTCCAGCATGATTTGCAGCATCTGCATCATAGCGTCTTGATTCGCGTTGCGAGTTGGAGGGGCCATCTGAACATTGAGATAGATCATGAGATAAGAGGGAAACCTCTATGGCTTGTTTTGTGTTTAAGAACAAGGTTTATAACTTGAAGTCTTTTCATGATAACACCAACATACATTCATTCATAGCAAACCACACACATTACAAGGTAACATACTAAGGGTTTTAAGAACCCTTCTTCTCCAAGCTACGATACATGGGGCGGGATACAACTCACACCTACGATAGTGAACACATGCAACTACTCCTCATCTACATCTATGGGAACGTGGTCATCCTCTCTTGAGTCCAGGAAAGCGTAGTCCTCCTCCTCGGTGAACTCATCCTCCTCGAAGTCGTCTTCGTCACTCAGGAAGGCTCCTCCTCCCTGAAGGTCTTCTCCATCTTCCTCCATCTTCTTCATTTGTTCCTCTTGGGCCTTGATAGTGGCCTCCAAGGCGGCTATCTTCTCGCGGAGGCGAGTGATGGTGGCGTCCTTCTTGGTACGCTGCTGGCGGAGGTTCCTGCGGTCCTTGGCGAGCATCTTGATGGCATCGCCCTGCTGGATGATGCGGGCGTGAGTCTGGTTGGCGTAGATGCGGGCGTTGTCCAGATCCTGCTGAGTGTGGTACAGGATGAAGTCGAGATGCTCCACATGGTGCTTCAGATCCGGGTGGAGTGGCATGTCCATGGGCTCTCCAGCAGAGTTACGCCTTGCGAGGTGAGAGAAGCGAGGGTGCTTGAGGGCCTCCCCGCTCATCCCGCACAAGCACGCAAGTCCTTCCTGCAGAGCGCGAGCGAGTCCATCCAGCCAGTTGCTTTCCATGAAGGAGAAGAGGATCCTCTCAGAAGTGGGAGACTCCATCTTGCCCCTCAAGTCAGCGGTGATGATCCACTGCAGCTCTCCTCCTGGCTGGTCAGCGATCTGGGCTCCGTGGATCTCCGGGTGAGGGCGGCCAAGGTGGTCCGACAGGGCGTTGAGGTCATGCTCAAAGATCAAGCTTCCCCCGTTCCCAAGCTGGTAAAACTTCTTGTTCACGGGCTCCATCTAAAAGTGAAGTGAAGGATTAAGTTAGAGAAGTGAACAAGTGTGGCAAAATTTTAGGTACATTTCTAAGGAAGAGCATGACTTCTTATTTCAACAAGATTCAAAGAGAAGAAAGTGTCTAAGTTTTTCAGAAATATTCCCTTCATTTGTTTTTGAACTTAAGTTTTTCAGAACGTCCATTCTAACTAGGGTCTCCTAAGGTCAAACAATGGCTCTGATACCAACTTGTCAACACCCGGATTTTTAAGTCCAGATGCCTATTATGTCATACATCAAAATCCCAGGAAAATTGTTGTTGCGAGGCATAATAGTTAAGTATCACAGTCATCATTCATTACAAACCATAATGTCTTACAGTTGGAATCACATCATCCATATTACACGAATAGTTGATCTATTGATCAACAAACAGACACAAGTTCATAGCGGAAGCATAAAGATACATGGACTCTCTAGTCCACAGGCCAACGCTTGACGTTGGAAGACTCCTAGTTGTCGTAGGCGTCCTGCTGGTCATCACCTTGGTAGAACTGTTCATCTTCATACTCTGGCAATTTGAATAGCCAGGGACAAAGCCGTGAGTACTTCAAGTACTCGCAAACTAATACTAGTGTAAGTGCTAGACAATTCTAGTAAGGGTGCTAAGCTCTAGTTTGATTTGCATAAAGCCGATTTTAGTTCACAAGTATTTAGTAAAAGACTCAACATTTGCTAACTAACTCAAGTGGGAACATTAGTGTCATTCCCACAACTCAGTTGTGATTCAAGTCAAGTCACCATTCACTTTATCAACATTTTCAAGAATCTGATACCGGAAACTGTATGGCATTTCCAACCGTCCGTAACCGTGGACACGGCTATTCGAATAGGTTTACACTCTGCAGAGGTTGCACACTTGTGCCACAACATTTGATTACATCCGTCGGGGATAACCCCGAATCATCGTAACTCAGTACGCAGATCATCAACCTTAACCTTTCACTTATATATCCTAGTATAGGCACCTCTCCCCATGAGCTTGGCCTCCCAGTGAAGACCAATTGTCAACCTGGGAACTGCACAGGGCTTGGCCGTACAATTCACCTCAATTCACATCATTTCTCAACAACGGAGGCAGCCTCGGCATAACCCCTATGATGCTTGTTCCGAGGGAACCCATACTAAGATTTATAAATTTCCAGTTAAGCCCTACCCATAATCAGGTATTGTGGGGGTACTCAAGAATTGGAAAGGTATCGCATCCAAACCATTATCAGTTTTAATAAAAAATCACCATCTTCTCCAAGTCACCAACATTTTTCAAAATCATTCAAAAACAACTTCACTTCACCAAGTTCCCATCTAGAGTAGTCAAGTTTTATTTGTTAGCAATAGCACTACTCATGAGGGGTGCTAACTTAGCTTGGCTTGTTCTAAGCTAGTTTGGTACTCTTGTGCTATTCTAGACCAAGTGAAACATGAATAAACAAGGTAACTTTGATAAATCAAAAAAAGCAGTAAAGCTTGCATAGTAAAAACTTGGGACAGGACCACTAAGCATAAGGTAAAAGAGGGTGATGCATTGCTCTTGAAGAGCTTTGCACTGTGCAAGTGTATTAGCTTGCCTTGGTTGTTGTACTGATCAAGTTGGTCTTCTTCTCCTTGGAAGTAGGTCTCCTCCTCCTCTTGATACTCTTCCGTACTAGCGTCTAAAATACGAATACGAGGTACAATCACCACACCAATCTTAAGTACTATACTAGCACACATAAGTCACACAAGCTAGGCTATCATCATATATTACCATTAAGTTGGTGGAGTTGTTTTCTTATTTAAGAAAAAATAATTTCCTCTCATACTAATTAAGGTGCTTCTTTTCCTTCTTTAGGGAAATAAATTCCTCTCATCAACTTATTAAGATTTAACTTCTTTCATGAATAATATATGACCTAGGTTGACCAAAGTCAACCTCTTCATACTTATCATTTAAGAAAATGATTTAAATGAGGTGGAGCACCTCATACACTTTTAATCCTAACATGGTGATGATTTAACATCATCAAACAAATCATATGAGAACTAAATGACTAGAGTCTCTATCTAATATTGACATGTTTGTGACAAGATTTAAATGAGAGAAAAACTCCCATAAGATTTATAAATAGTTTTGGACAATATCTTTGACTAGAAATAGCCAAATAGTCCTCTAATTAAACTAGGCCATGATCATCCAAAGTACGCATGGCCTATTTTTGCAGAAACAATTAGTGCAAGTGAAATGTGAGTTATAGGAGTTGGAATCAACTCAAAAGCATTATTGGTTCATTTTTAACAATTGTTTGAAGTCCCAAAAGTCTCTGCCTTGTTTATTTTTCTACTTTAATTCTACAACACATCTAGGGTTCAAACCAGTGGCATTGGGTAGATAAAACTCTAAGCGCTCCAACCATATCAATTTCACAAATTTTGGCCCAGTGGTTTGGAAACTATGCAATTTTGAAAATAGCATCAGTAAGCAAAACAAAAACGATTTGATTTATTTGAATTCAAACTGTGGGCTCGCGCGGGAAACTAGCTGGGCTGCAGGGATAAAAAGATTTGGGCCGGCCCACTTCGCGTCCAGCGCGAGCAGGCCGTCTGACGGCGGGTCCCACGCGTCAGCAAGTGTGAATCAGCGAAACGGTATGGATCAAACTGTGCCGCAGGATTATAAAGGAGATCAACGGCTGGGGTTCGTCGTCATCGACGATGAGAGAGAGACTCACTGGCGGCGGCGGTAGGGGGTCGGCGAGGTCGTCGGAGCTCCGGCGGTCGATGACGAGGTGCGCAGGGACCTTGTCGTCGATGAGAAAGCCAACGGTAGCAGTGGCATCGTCTGGGGCGGCGTCCTTCTCCGGCGAGCTCCGTGTACTGGCGGCGGTGACGATCTTGCAATTGAGGCGGAGCGGCGGCTAATCAAATGAATTGAGGGGTCGAGGAGAGTCGTGGTGAGGAGAGGAAGTGAATGGCGTGCTCAATTTGGGCGGAGGAGTCCCCCTTTTATAGCAACGGGAGGTGGCCGTGGTGCTACGGTGAGGTCATCGTCGTCGACGCGTCTACAGGGGTGGAGAGGGACATGCGATGACGCGCGTGTGTTGGCGATGTCAATGTGGTCATGCTGCGCTTGATTGCGGGGAAAACCATGCACAGACGAGGACGGGAGGTGACGAGAGCTTGCAGTACCCGTGGCGGAGGACGTCGATGAGGTCGTCGTCTACAGGGCACCGGCGGTCCAATGGCGATGTCTGGGCTGTTGCTGGTGACGTTGCGGAGCTAGAGGCGCAGAGAGAAGAGGGAGGGGTCAACGGAGGTGCTCGGGCGACGACATGGCCAGACGCGTCTGCGACGCTCGCCGTGCGCGCTTTGGCGTGCACGTGCACGTCCTGGGCGTGTCTGGGCGTCACGTTTCTGGCGCGTCCGATGCACGAAATCGTCGAGCAAGGTGTCCAGGGTGATCAGGGGAGTGAGTAGGGTGTGAAGGACACGGTGGTACAATGCTTAGATGAGCAGAGAGAGAAATGGCCAGATCATGCCATGCCATGCCATGGCATGGTGTGTTCTTGTCAAAATGGTGATGATTTTGTGTACCACTTCTTGTCTGGTGTGTTTGGCAGGGTGGAGAGAGGTCAGGGGAGTACAAATGGTGACCTAATGGTGATGGTTTAGGCTATGATCTGCTGGACATTGCAAGGTCTTGAGTTGGCAGATTTGTGCTCACAAAGTGTTTGTTGAAAAGGCCGCAAGAAACTTAGTTTGGAAATTTTGGATGAAATTTGGTGGATTGCAAACCTAAATTATTTGCAGTTGAATGGTGGTGGTTTGGGTCAATTTGGAATTGATTTGCAAAATCACAAAATGCATATGATCTTACATATGCAACAATGTCTCAACTTTGCTAGCTTGCCATTTGAAATTGGGAAGGAATTTGGGGTGGTGGTTTTGGGCAAAGTTGTTCACCTTGATGTTGTCTTGCATGAGGTGCAAAGATTTGGCAAAGTCTAGAAGAGAAATCTCTAAATAACATGGCTCAAAGTAGGTACCAGATTAAGAATTGCCAAAATGACCATATTGCATGTAACTTGGAATTTGAATTTGGTTTTGATTTGATTTGAGCTTCTTTGATTCCAATAGTGTTTAAAAGTGTATAGTAACCATTTACAACCAATGGTGCAAGCCAAAGTGGTCTAGGTTAAGCCATATGTGTGTGTTGAGAAGAATTTTATCCTTTCTTTTCGAATTTCATTTTCCTTGTATTTGGATGATCCAAAGATCAAGGTTAGGGTTTGGGGGTAAGTGTAATCACACCAGCACATATCATGGTCAATTGCACACTCAAGTAATAAACAAGTGATCTATATGCATAGCACTATATGATGAGAAAAAGTTTTTGTTGGTTCTCAAATTTGGATTTTTGGAACTCTCTCTTTCTTCTTTATTGAAAAGTTGGGATGTTACAGTATCGTAGTATTTTTGATAAATAAGAGTGTCGAACCCAACGAGGAGCAGAAGGTGTTGACAAGCAGTTTCGATGAAGGATTCACTGTAAATGCTCACAGACAAATATTCAGGGGTTTTTGATATAGCAGATGAATAAAGTACAAGTAAGTAAAATGCGAGAGAAATAATTGCAGCGAGTGGCCCAATCCTTTTTAGCACAAAGGACAATCATGTTTGTTTACTTATAATGACCAAACGTTCTTGAGGACACACGGGAATTTAGTCTAGTGCTTTCGCTTCATATAGCTGATTAATCTTCATTGTCTTGATAAGTGTTATGTGGGTGAACCTATGCTAATGCACCGCCCTTCCTAGGACTAATACATACTTGTGATTATACCCCTTGCAAGCATCCGCAACTACAAGAAAGTAATTAAGACAAATCTAACCACATCCTTAAACTCTGAGATCCTGCTATCCCTCCTCCATCGATATACCAACGGGGGTTTAGGTTTCTGTCACTCCGGCAACCCCGCAATTAGCAAACGAATACAAGATCTATTCCCCTAGGCACATAAAGGTGAAGTATCATGTAGTCGACGTTCACATGACACCACTGGAAGAATAACACCACAACTTAAATATCATAACATTGAATATTACCCAACATAATTCACTACTAACATTTAGACTTCACCCATGTCCTCAAGAACTAAACGAGCTACTCACAAGACATCATATGGAACATGATCAGAGGTGATATGATGATGAATAACAATCTGAACATAAACCTTGGTTCAATGGTTTCACTCAATAGCATCAATAACAAGTAGAAATCAATACCGGGAGAGTTTCCCCTATCAAACAATCAAGATCCAACCCTAATTGTTACAGCGGTGATGAGGTGCGGCGGTGGAGATGGCGGTGATGATGATGGAGATGATGGTGATGATGATCCCAATGATGTCCAGCTCGATGACGGTGACGATGGCGTCGATTTCCCCCTCCGTGAGGGAATTTCCCCGACAGATTTCAGCCTGCCGGAGAGCTCTTTTCTCTGGTGTTTTCCGCCATGCAGAGGCGGCTGTGACTCTTTGCGACTATCCCCCCGAGCTTAGGTTTTCGCGACGAAGAAATACGCGAAGGAGAGGAGGCCAGAGGGGGCTGTGGGCCCCCTCCCCACAAGGCGGCGCGGCCAGGCCTGGGCCCGCGCCGGCCTATGGGGGGGCCATGGCGGCCCTCCTCGGCTCCTCCTTTTGGCCATCTCCGTCTTCTGGAAAAATAGGATTTTCCGTATAATTTCCGTCAATTATTGATCTTCCGAAATATTGCATTCTGACGGTGCTTTTTCCAGCAGAATCCTGACTCCGGTGCGCGATTCTCCAATAATCATGAAACATGCAAAATAGATGAAATAACATAAGTATCATCTCTAAATATTAAATATATCAATGAATAACAGTAAATTATGATATAAAATAGTGATGCAAAATGGACGTATCAACTCCCCCCAAGCTTAGACTTCGCTTGTCCCCAAGCGAAACTGAACTCGGTAAACAAGACCACATGTTTATAGAGTGAAGAGTCGATAAACCGAATACGGACAAGAAGCATCATATTAATTCACACAAGACATTCTAGTGAACAACTTCCTCATATAATTCAACTTGAAACAAGTAGAAGGTAATCACAAATAAAGGTGCATAAGAAATCATAATTGGTGATGGCAAACTTCGTTCTTGGTCAGAGAACAATTAACAGATTGTACTTATCCATCGAGCAGTGCTCTTATGTTAAAGCTTATATGGCACGACTTGCATACTCAATCATAATAATCCCCTCATAATCATTGATAACTTTCAAAGCTATATGCATTCAGATAAAACTTGTACTAAACAAGGAAGAATAAAAGGCATGATTAAGTAGATCACAATATAAATAGTTTGATCACAACAACTCAATTCCTCGCTTAAGATGGAGGGAAATAGGTTTACTGACTCAACATAAAGTAAAAGATAGGCCCTTCGCAAAGGGAAGCAGGGATTAAATCATGTGCTAGAGCTTTTTCAGTTTTGAAATCATATAGAGAGTATAAAGGTAAAGTTTTGAGAGGTGTTTGTTGTTGTCAACGAATGGTAGCGGGTACTCTAGCCCCCTTGCCAGACAGACTCTCGTAGAGCGGCTCCCATGAAATTTTTATTTTTGGGTGACACTCCTTCCAACCTTTTCTTTCACAAGCCATGGCTAACCGAATCCTCGGGTGCCTTCCAACAATCACATACCATGAAGGAGTGTCTATTTATTTTAGTTTTATTTAGAGATGACACTCCACCCAACCTTTGCTTTCTCAAACCATGGCTAACCGAATCCTCGGGTGCCTTCCAACAATCTCATACCATGGAGGAGTGTCTATTTGTAAAATTATGAAAGTTAATTAATTGGGGCTGGGAACCCCGTTGCCAGCTCTTTTTGCAAAATTATTGGATAAGTGGATGAAGCCACTAGTCCATTGGTGAAACTTGCCCAACAAGATTGAAAGATAAAACACCACATACTTCCTCATGAGCTATAAAACATTGACACAAATAAGGGATGATAAATTTTGAATTGTTTAAAGGTAGCACATGAAGTATTTACTTGGAATGGTAGGAAATACCACATAGTAGGTAGTTATGGTGGACAGTGATGGCATAGGTTTTGGGTTAAGGTTTGGATGCACGAGAAGCATTCCCTCTCAGTACAGGTCTTTGGCTAGCAAGGTTGATTAGCAAGCATAAGAGTTGAGGGAAACAAACAAATATATATGTGATAGAAACAATCATGCATCTTCCTTGTAAGCACAAACAATTTTAACTTCAGAATAATAAGCTAAGAGCTAACAAGAAAGACAATGAAACAACATATCTACATGTATTTCTCTTTTCTACTTAAACTTAAAGTGTTGTTGCTATTGACCAATGCTAAGTTTGCCGAAACCAAATAGATTTACTCAATGCTCCCAAAGTGATACCAATACTAACAACAATATCAATCATATAGTAGAAATTGCAAACTGAAATAAGATGTGCAATATGTAAATGATAAGACTTCTCATTAATATTCCATAACGATAACTCACACCAAGGGATACATAGACAACCAACTAAAGAGAGAGATACTTCCACACTGCAACCCATCTTATATGATAACTTCCCTACTCATGATATGACACTACTTGACAGTAAAAAGTAAAAGGTAGTGATGATGTGATACCGTGGCACTCCCCCAAGCTTTGAACAAACCAAGGGGATGCCAATACCGATGATGAATTACTCCTTCGGCGGTGGTGGTGATGAATTCTTGATAATCTTCTTAACAAGCTCCTTTAGCTCATCAATCTCGTACATGAGGTTGTGGATCATCACCGAATTGTGCTCGACACGGTTAAGAAATATATCCGATGGCGAGTCCCAACTCTTAGAGTTGTTTCCCCACTCTTCAGCTTCAGGCTTAATCCTTCCTGCAGTGTTAGAACGATCTATATCCCAATTGCTAGGCAACCCTGCCTTGGGAATCCTTTCAATTTGACTATTATAAATTAAAGTGCGGAAGGGATTGTAGGTGCCTGGAGGAGATGTCCTTGGAGCTAGGAAGTGACGTCGAACTTTTCCTCCGGTGCGAATTCTTGCGTTCTCCTTGGAACTGAAAGGGTTTTCCACCACTTTAATGCTTGCGACGGTGGCACGTGGATATGTACGTGAGTCTTCTTCCACTTCTTCTTCATCTTCTTACTTGACACTCTCATCCACCTCTTTCCACTCGGGATCTTGAATATCTTCCTCCGAAAGCCCCTTGTCCTTGTTGTTGGAGACCATGGTGCTTCTAGATCAAAGACAGATCCTGGCAGAAAACAGCTCGAAACAAAACACGGCGAGAAAACAATATACGGACCTCCAGGGGTCCGGGGGATTATATAGAAGAAATTTTTACGACAGAAGGAAAGTACCAGGTCGAACCAGAGTCGGAAGGGAGCAGCGAGGGGCTCTCCTCATAGGGCGGCGCGGCCAGGCTGGGGCCCACGCCGGCCTATGGGGGCACGCCCTCGTGCGTCTCCTCCACTCCGTTTCAATCTCGTAATTTTTCATATTTTCCAAAAACAGCAAAAACATTGTTCGGAAAGGTAAACGCGGACTTTTTATTACCAGTACTGTTACCTATTCAAAGTCAAACTCTGCAGAACTGTCAATTTGACCTTTGATGAAAGCTTCCGGAGTTACCACTCGAATAACATCAACATCTTCATTATAAGAATCTCCAGAGATATAATGCTTGAGTCTTTGTCCATTCACCACTTGTGTGGCATCGCCTTGCAGAGAACTAATTTTAATTGCCCCTGAACGATACACCTCCACAATGACATATGGTCCTTCCCATTTCCAGAGTAATTTCCCTGCAAAAAATCTGAGACGAGACCGATACAATAGGACTTTATCCCCAACATTAAATTCTCTTTTAATGATTCTTCTATCATGCCATTTCTTAACTTTCTCTTTAAAGAGTTTAGCATTTTCATAAGCTTCACTTCTCCATTCATCTAGAGAACTCAATTGTAGTAATCTCTTCTTACCGGCAAGTTTAGGATCTTTATTTAGTTCTCTTACAGCCCAATAAGCTTTGTGCTCTAGTTCTAAAGGTAAATGACAAGCTTTTCCATAAACCATTTTATAAGCTGACATTCCCATGGGATTTTTATAAGCAGTTCTATAAGCCCATAGTGCTTCCTTCAATTTACTAGCCCAATTCTTTCTAGATTTATTAACAGTCTTTAGCAAGATAGATTTAATCTCTCTATTTGATAATTCTACTTGCCCACTAGTTTGAGGATGATAAGCAGAAGCAATTCTATGATTAATACCATATTTAGCAAGAGTTTTTCTAAAACCACCATGAATAAAATGAGAACCTCCATCAGTCATGAGATATCTAGGAACTCCAAATCTAGGAAAAATAATATCTAAAAGCATTCTTAAAGAGGTCTCACCATCAGCACTTTTTGTGGGTATGGCTTCCACCCATTTAGTAACATAATCATCAGCGACAAGTATATGAGTGTTACCTTCTGAAGAAGGGAAAGGACCCACGAAGTCAAATCCCCAACAATCGAATGGTTCAATAACAAGAGTATAATTCATAGGCATTTCATTGCGTCTGGAGATATTACCAACCCTTTGACATTCATCACATGATAAAATAAACTTCCTTGCATCTTTGAAGAGAGTTGGCCAATAAAAACCTGATTATAGAACCTTTTGCGCGGTTCTATCTTCGGCGTGATGTCCTCCATAAGCACTACCATGGCAGTTACTCAATATCTCTTGTTGTTCATATTCGGGAACACATCTTCGCATAATACCATCCACTCCATCTTTATATAAGTGTGGGTCATCCCAAAAATAATGCCTCAAGTCATAAAAGAATTTCCTCCTTTGCTGAGCTGAAAAGGTTGGAGGCAAGTACTTGGAAACAATAAAGTTAGCATAATCAGCATACCAAGGACTATCTCGCGAGCTCACCTTTATTACAGCCAATTGTTCATTTGGAAAACTATCATTAACAGGAACAGGATCATGAGCAATATTTTCCAATCTAGACAAATTATCAGCAACGGGATTATCAGCACCATTCCTATCTATAATATGCAAATCAAATTCTTGCAACAAAAGCACCCATCTAATAAGCCTTGGCTTAGCATCTTTCTTTTGCATAAGGTATCTAATTGCAGCATGATCAGTATGAATTGTTACTTTTGAATCAACAATATATGATCTAAACTTGTCACAAGCAAAGACTACAGCTAACAATTCTTTTTCAGTTGTATCATAATTTCTTTGAGCAGCATCAAGAGTTTTACTAGCATAATGAATAACATTCAATTTTTTATCTACTCGCTGTCCAAGAACAACGCCTACAGCAAAATCACTAGCATCACACATAATTTCAAAAGGTAAGTTCCAATCAGGAGGTTCAACTATAGGAGCAGTTGTTAATGCTTTCTTTAGAGTTTCAAAAGCTTCCTTACAATCATCATCAAAAACAAAAGGTACATCTTTTTGAAGAAGATTAGTAAGAGGTTTTGAAATCTTGGAGAAATCTTTAATAAATCTCCTATAAAACCCAGCATGACCAAGAACACTACGAATACCTTTAACATCCCTAGGATAGGGCATCTTCTCAATTTCTTCAACTTTAGCTCTATCAACTTCAATACCTCTCTCGGAAATTTTATGTCCCAATACAATTCCTTCATTAACCATAAAGTGGCATTTCTCCCAATTAAGAACAAGATTAGTTTCTTCACATCTCTGCAAAACTTTATCAAGGTTTCGCAAGCAATTATCAAAAGAATTCCCATAGAAAGAAAAATCATCCATGAATACCTCTACAATATTCTCGCAAAAAGCCATGAAAAATAGCAGACATGCATCTTTGAAAAGTAGTAGGAGCATTACATAAACCAAAAGGCATACGTCTATAAGCATAAGTTCCATAGGGACAAGTGAAAGTGGTTTTCTCTTGATCTTTAGTTTTAACAGCAATTTGTGAAAACCCAGAATAACCATCAAGAAAGCAAAAAAGAGTATTTTTAGACAACCTTTCTAACATTTGATCAATAAAAGGCAAAGGGTAATGATCTTTCTTAGTAACCTTACTAACTTTTCGATAATCAATGCACATTCTATACCCTACAACTACTCTTTGAGGGATGAGCTCATCATTATCATTGGGTACAACAGTCATTCCTCCTTTCTTAGGAACACAATGTACAGGACTAACCCATCTACTATCAGCAATAGGATATATAATACCAGCTTCAAGAAGTTTTAATACCTCATTTCTTACCACATCCTTCATCTTAGGAATTAGACGACGCTGATGTTCAACAACCGGCTGTGCATCAACTTCCATATTAATGGCATGCTGGCAAATAGAGGGAGAAATCCCCTTCAAGTCATGAAGAGTGTAGCCAATAGCTCCTCGGTGTTTCTTCAATATTTCCAATAACCTTTCTTCCTCGAACTCTGAAAGCTTAGAACTAATAATAACAGGATATATTTTCTTATCATCAATATGAGCATATTTTAGATTATTAGGCAATGGTTTTAAATCAAAAACAGGATCTTCCTTTGGTGGTGGTGTTGTACCTAGATCTTCAACCGGCAAATCATGTTTAAGAATAGGTTGACGAAGGAAAATTTCATCAAGCTCATTTCTTTCTTCCCTAAAAACTTCACTCTCACTATTCTCCAAATGTTGTTGCAAAGGATTACTAGGAGCAAGAGCAATAGATGCACACTGTTGAACTTTAAAATCATTATTAGGCAAATCAGCTTTATAAGGAGTTTTGGCAAATTTAGAGAAATTAAACTCATAAGATTCACCAGCAAATTTAGTCACAATTTTCTCTTTCTTGCAATCTATAACAGCTCCACAAGTATTTAGAAAAGGTCTACCAAAAATGATAGGACAAGACTTACTAGCAGCAGAACCAAGTACTAAAAAGTCAGCATGATATTTAATCTTACCACATAAAACTTCCACATCTCGAACAATACCAATTGGAGACATAGTCTCTCTATTAGCTAGCCGAATAACCACATCAATATCTTCAAGTTCACAAGAACAAATTTCATGAATGATCTCCGTGTAAAGCTCATAAGGAATAGCACTAATACTTGCACCAATATCACATAAACCATAATAGCAATGATCACCAATTCTAACAGAGAGCATTGGAACACTGGTTTTCCTAGACTTATTAGGATGCGAAACAATATTAGAAGCATCTTCACAGAAAATAATATGACCATCTTCTACATTTTCACTCACAAGATCCTTAACTATTGCAATAGTAGGTTCAACCTTTATTTGCTCTTCAGGTTCTATAGTTTTCTTTGCACTTTTATTAACCGCACTATTTATAACAGAATACTCCTTCATTTTAGCAGGGAAAGGAGTTTTTTCAATATAAGCTTCAGGAAGAATATGATCAACAGTTTCAATTACAACATATTTATTTATAGATGAATCAGTTTTATCTTTATACGGTTCATGATACTTATCAAAATTCTTCCTAGGCAATTCAAAATGAGAGGCAAAAGCTTTATAAAGATTTGCAACGACTTGAGAATCAAGAGCATAAGTAGCACTCATATTACGAAATTTATCAGTATCCATAAAAGCTTCAATGCATTTATAATCATAGTTTATACCTGACTCTCTACCTTTGTCGTTCTCCCATCCTTCAGTATTCTCCTGAATCCGATCAAGAAGGTCCCTCTTAAACTCTTGTTTGTTGCGTGTAAATGATCCAGAACAAGAAGTATCCAGCAAGGTCTTATCTTGAAAAGAAAGTCTTGCATAGAAATTATCAATGATAATATTACCAGGAAGCTCATGAATGGGCCATTTGAGCATTAAAGACTTCAATCTCCCCCATGCTTGGGCAATACTCTCTCCATCATGAGGCTAGAAATTATATATGCGGTTCCGGTCTTTGTGAATTTCACTTGGAGGATAGAATTTAGAATAAAATAGGGGCACAATATCATTCCATTCAAGAGAATCCCCATTCTTCAGTAATTTATACCAATGCGCCGCTTTACCAGACATCGATATAGAGAATAGTTTCTTCCTAACTTCATCCATAGCAATACCTGCACACTTGAATAAACCGCATAATTCATGTAAGAACAGTAAATGATCTCAAGGATGGACAGTTCCATCCCCTTCATAACGGTTATCCACAACACGTTCAATAATTTTCATAGGTATTTTGTATGGAACCTCTTTCTCACCTGGCGCCTCATCCACTACCTTTGCAGTAGTAGTAGATTTTCCAAATAAAAATTCAAGAGAAGATCTCTCCATAATGAATTATAGCAGCAGGCAGAAATAAAATCAGCACAAACAAGAATGTTTCCCTTACCAATTCCACTTACCAATAGCGCTTCACTCCCCGGCAACGGCGCCAGAAAATAGTCTTGATGACCCACAAGTATAGGGGGTGTATCGTAGTATTTTCGATAAATAAGAGTGTCGAACCCAACGAGGAGCAGAAGGTGTTGACAAGCAGTTTCGATGAAGGATTCACTGTAAATCCTCACAGACAAGTATTCAAGGTTTTTTGATATAGCAGATGAATAAAGTACAAGTAAGTAAAATGCGAGACAAATAATTGCAGCGAGTGGCCCAATCCTTTTTAGCACAAAGGACAAGCCTGTTTGTTTACTTATAATGACCAAACGTTCTTGAGGACACACGGGAATTTAGTCTAGTGCTTTCGCCTCATATAGCTGATTAATCTTCATTGTTTTGATAAGTGTTATGTGGGTGAACCTATGCTAATGCACCGCCCTTCCTAGGACTAATACATACTTGTGATTATACCCCTTGCAAGCACCCGCAACTACAAGAAAGTTATTAAGATAAATCTAACCACAGCCTTAAACTCTGAGATCCTGCTATCCCTCCTGCATCGATATACCAACGGGGGTTTAGGTTTCTGTCACTCCGGCAACCCCGCAATTAGCAAACGAATACAAGATGTATTCCCCTAGGCCCATAAAGGTGAAGTATCATGTAGTCTACGTTCACATGACACCACTAGAAGAATAACACCACAACTTAAATATCATAACATTGAATATTACCCAACATAATTCACTACTAACATTTAGACTTCACCTATGTCCTCAAGAACTAAACGAACTACTCACGAGACATCATATGGAACATGATCAGAGGTGATATGATGATGAATAACAATCTGAACATAAACCTTGGTTCAATGGTTTCACTCAATAGCATCAATAACAAGTAGAAATCAATATCGGGAGAGTTTCCCCTATCAAACAATCAAGATCCAACCCTAATTGTTAGAGCGGTGATGAGGTGCAGCGGTGGAGATGGCGGTGATGATGATGGAGATGATGGTGATGATGATCCCAATGATGTCCAGCTCGATGACGGTGACGATGGCGTCGATTTCCCCCTCCGTGAGGGAATTTCCCCGGCAGATTTCAGCCTGCCGGAGAGCTCTTTTCTCTCTGGTGTTTTCCGCCCCGCAGAGGCGGCTGTGACTCTTCGCGACTATCCCCCCGAGCTTAGGTTTTCGGGACGAAGAAATACGCGAAGGAGAGGAGGCCAGCGGGGGCTGTGGCCCCCCTCCCCACAAGGCGGCGCGGCCAGTCCTGGGCCCGCGCCGGCCTATGCGGGGGACATGGCAGCCCTCCTCGGCTCCTCCTTTTGGCTATCTCCGTCTTCTGGAAAAATAGGATTTTCTGTATAATTTCCGTCAATTATTGATCTTCCGAAATATTGCATTCTGATGGTGCTTTTTCCAGTAGAATCCTGACTCCGGTGCGCGATTCTCCAATAATCATGAAACATGCAAAATAGATGAAATAACATAAGTATCATCTCTAAATATGAAATATATCAATGAATAACAGTAAATTATGATATAAAATAGTGATGCAAAATGGACGCACCAGCGCCTCCTCAAGGCCTAACACTGCACGAAGAGTCATACCGAGCTCGGACGCTTTTTCTCTCGCACCCGGTACAGTCATTCCCTGTGCTACCGCAACTGCTATGATAGTGGGGTCCATTAGTTCGGCATCCGGACCGGCGGCTTTCACTATGAGCGGGGGGATCGATTGTTTATTTTGTTCCCCGAGCTGGGCAACTTGTTTCCCGCTTTTTTTTACTTTCTTTTTTCTCCTCCTCCAAGGCTTTCTTCTCCTTGTCCGCCAAGTCTTTCTTCTCATTCAACATGGGTGCTTGCCTACAATGTTCACGTCCATAGTCGTCAGGCATATTCTTCTCGGCTTGGGACGGTGTGCTCAAAAATGACTTAGCCCACTTCTTTTCCTTCTCAGGAAACACTGGCTTGGGCTCAGGCTCTCTTTTCGCCGTCATTTCCTCCTTCCATTTCTCATACTGAGCAGTCGCGGCCGCGTCAGTTTCCTCGACACTACGTTCCCAACGCCTTGGGATGAGAGGCTTCAGTGATGGCTCCGGTACCTTTGTGGTCTTAGGCACATAAGGGTCCGGGTTAATAGTCCAGGACTGCTTCTGCTTCTTCACCGGAGGTGGATTGGGGGGCGGCGTACCCGCCGTAGGCGGACTAGGGGGCGGCGTACCCACCGGAGGTGGATTGGGGGCGGCGTCGGCTGACGTGAAGGAGGTGTAGGTGAACCACCACCACCACCACCACCGCCACCACCACCACCACCGGAGGGGGGTGGACTTGTTGGCCTTGGTGTCTCGGCTGGAAACTTGATGAACTTCTTTTTCCATAGAATGAACTGGCGCTTGACATCTCCAAGTCTTTTCTCCCCTTCGGGTGTGGCTATGTCAATCTCCAGGTCCTCAAACCCTTGGACTATGTATTCCACCGTGACACGAGCATAACCATCTTCAATGGGGTTGTTGTGGTGGAGTGCTCCAGGTATACAGGGTAAAGCAGTGTCGATGGCTACCTTCATGGAAATGTTCCCCATTGGATAATGCAGATCACATTGTTTCATCTCCTTTACATCGTCCACGGGGTAGCGAGGAGTCTCCGGTGCAGTAATATCGATCGTCGGTGCATTAGCACCAGCCGGGGCCAGAAAGGGTGCATTAGCATCTGCCGGCGGGACCTCCGTGGAAGCCACGCTGCTTCTCCGCTGCTGGCTTCCGACATCCGCTGGATGATCTGCATGTGCCCCAGCTGCCGATCTTTTTTGTACTAGAACATGAAACATTTTCTTCATCTCATAGAATTCCGATGCAAAGTGTCCCGATCATGCTTTCTCTTACGGCTTTTGTAACTGTACGGGTCATTTTCCTGGGAAACCCTACTTTCCACGGAATGGCACCTTTGCCTCGTACATGTCCTCCGTGTTCCGGATTCCCGAGGGCAAATGTCAGCGCGTCGTTCTCTCTGTTGAACCTGATCTTCCCCTCTTGAGCTTTGGTCATTGCGTCAATAAGGGCTTCGGTGGGTTTAAACTTTTTCTGTCGGTGAACACACTCCCCTGTCACCGGGTCTAGCGATCCCCCATGCCCGTACCACCAGCTTTTGGCCCTTGGGTCCCATCCCTCTGTACCTAGAGGGATTCCTCGCTGCCTTTGGTCGTCCTCCATCTTCTGCCACTTAGGCTCCGAAAGGCGATATCCTCCTAGCCCCATAACATGATTGTACGTTTTCTTAGCCGCATTTACCTTATTTTTTTCTGATATGCCCTTGAATTGCTCCAATTGCTTTTGCCTCACAAATTCGGGCCAATCATCTTTCAGCTTCTCATACTGTCCATTGAAATCCGGAGTCTTCCCCTTATTGACATATTTATCCGCTAAATTTTTCTTGTATGTCCGCAATGCTTCGGCCATCTTCTGAAGAGCGAACTCTATGACTAGCCTCCTCCTCTGACATCCCCCCTCTACCTCGTTCCCCTGTTCATCGTAATTGTTGTATTCCATAGGTAGAATGAAATGCTCCAGCATTCCTTTTTCGTTCTCTTGCTGACAAAACTAAAACCAACACGTGCCTTCACTGGCTCATGCCATTCCTGGACGATGTTCGGGACGCTGTCTCTAACAACGACCCCGCATTGGTTGATGAACTTGGTATACGTCGCTTCGGGCTCCAGCGGCCTGCCGGTTGCACTGATAACATCGATGTTAAATCTTACTCATTGTTTCAGCGTCTTGGTTTTACCACGCTTTGTCTTCATTGATTTTTTCGACGATCCGGCCGAGGGCTAAAATAAGAAAGAGAGTCGCGTTAATACACATATTTATTCAAATCGCTAAATTTGTATCACCAGAGGAGCTCAATGTATATATATACCTCGCCGGAGGTGGTTGCTAATTGCTTATCTCCATCTTCGTTTGTCAACGGTTGACCTCCATCGACCGTGTCCGTTCCTTCACCTTCACCGTCAAGATTCAGATAAGAAGAGACATCCCATTCTTCATCTTCTTCGGTCGGCACATGAGGAATGTCGCCGTTTATGATGCCGAAAAGATGTGCCTCAGCTTCCGCACTATAGTTTTCCCTAATCGGGTTGGCTCTATCATCCTCCATATGTGTCACTCCTGAAAACATGTAGTAATTAAAAACTATTTATATTATGTAAAAAACGAGGCGGTGGCGGTGGCGAAAGGGGGGCGGTGGTGAAAGGGCGGTGGCGGTGCCGATCCTCTCTCTCCTAAAAAAACAAAAAAAAACCACGAGTATATACGGAGGGGGCGCGAGGGGGCGGCGGCGGCGCACAAAGTTGTGCGCCGCCCCCTCCGTATATACGCGCGGGGCGGTGTGTGTTTCCTTCTCTGTCTAAAAACAAAAAAGATCAAAATAGCCGCCGGCGCCTCGCCTTCTCTCTTCCCCGGCCCCTCCTTCCTCTTCCTTCTCCCAGAGACGGTGTTGGGCGTGGCGATGAGTCAAGTTGGTTCTTTTTAATGAACTTATTTTAATTAATGAACTTTTTGTTTAATGAAATTTTTTGAGTCAAATTGGTTCATTTTTGTTAATGAACTTTTTGATTTTTTTGAGTCAAGCCGGCTGTGCGCATCTCTAAAAAAAGGGGCGCACCTCTTCTCTCATCTTCCTCTCTTTTTCCCTCTTCTCTCTCTATACCGAGCGCGCGCGGGCGACCAACAGTCTGCGCGCGGGCGGCGGGCGTCGCGCGGCGAGGACCTAGCGACCATCTACCGGCGGCGAACCGCGAGGCAACGCGGCGTGTGCGCACGGTGGACGACGGAAACGACACGGCGGCGGCGCGGCGAGACATACAAACGGGCGAGAGGCGGCCGGCGCGGGACGACGACGTAGGCAACGTCGTTAGCGAAGGCGGCGTCGTTGGCAGCATCGTCGAGGCGCAGCGGCGGCAGCCCTGACCGCGAGGTTCGACGAAGAGGATGAAGGCGTACGCCTGGCGGTTTCGAGGAGGAAGAAGAAGTGAATCGCGCCGCGCGCCGCGCGAAATTTATAGGGAGGGACCTTTAGTCGCGGTTGGTGTGGCCAACCGCGACTAAAGGGCCCTTTAGTCGCGGTTGGCCACACCAACCGCGACTAAAGGTATTTTCGCCGAATCCGAGCGGTTCCCGCGGAAGGACCCTTTAGTCGCGGTTGGCGAGGCGAACCGCGACTAAAGGTCTTTTTCAAATTTCTTATCAATTCAAAATGTTAAAAATACAAATAATATATATCAAAAAAATCAGAAAAATAAAACTAATTCAATTCAAAATCTTAAAAATACAAATAATATATCAAAAATTCAGAAAAATAAAACTAATTCAATTCAAAATCTTAAAAATACAAATAATATATCAAAATTTCAGAAAATTAAAAATAATTCGTTTCAAAATGTAAAAAATACAAATAATATATCCAAAAATTCAGAAAAATAAAACTAATTCATTTCAAAATCTTAAAAATATAAATAATATATCAAAAAATTCAGAAAAATAAAAATAATTCATTTCAAAATCTTAAAAATATAAATAATATATCAAAAAATTCAGAAAAATAAATTTCTTCCCGCCTCTGTATTCCCGCCCCCCTCTTCTCGCCAGTTCTTCCGGCTCTGTCTTCCCGCCCCCTCTTCCCGCTAGTTCTTCCCGCCCCCCTCTTTCCACCAGTTCTTCCCTGCCGCCTCTGTCTTCCCGCCCCCCTCTTTCCGCCAGTTCTTCCCGCATCTGTCTTTCCGCCATTTCTTCCTGCCTCTGTCTTCCCGCCTCCGTCTTTCACGGGCTTGCAGGAAAATTTTCCCGAGGAGTTACTTCCGAAGATGTCGTAGGGCGTGTGCACCGACGACATCTTCGAGAAGCTGCGCCATGGGAGATTTTTGAACCCTTTACCCAACACTGTTAGAGGAGATGGAGTCTTTCACGGGCTTGCAGGAAAATTTTCCCGAGGAGCAACTTCCGAAGATGTCGTAGGGCGTGTGCACCGACGACATCTTCGAGAAGTTGCGCCACGGGAGATTTTCCAACCCTTTACTCCATCCATGGGGATGAAACTCTCCCTACATGATAGGTAGGCTTGTTGGTCTACTTGCCAAGGCGTATCGATGCTCCTTTTACAGGCACGGCACCACTGCTGCTTTGTCTTGTTCCTCCGATAGGGCGTCGTGCGCTACATGCTTTATCTCATCGAGCAGTGCGTCCACCCACGCATCCTTATCCTGCCGACAGCTTTAGTCACGGTTGCACCCTCCAGCCGGGACTAAAGCTTACCCAAACATCCTTATCCCACTGACAGTTTTCTTAGATGACACAAAAACCACCTTTAGTCCCGGTTGCACCCACCAGCCGGGACTAATGATTAGATGACCAGCTCTGGATTCCTCTTCTTCCCGCCATTTCTTCCCTATCTTCCTGCCTCTTTCTTCCGGCCTCTTTCTTCCCGCCTCCTCTCTTCCCGCTCCCATTTTTCCCGCCATTTCTCACTACATATATGTAGCCCGGCTTGGCTAGCATTATCACATCTCTACAATCTCTCATCAGTCTCTCATGGCTTCCACCGTACCCACTTTAACCTACCAGCAGGTGGAGGAGCTTTGCGCCTCGAACTACCCTTGCCCACCGGGCTACCGCGTCCCCGCCGGCTGGAGCCTAAGCGCCGGAGGCGTGCCGGTCCCTCCCGTCCCTCAGGGTACTGCGCACCGGGCGGCCATCACGAACCACTACTACCTCGACCTCACGCCGGAGCAGCGGATGAATCCCTGCTGGCATCCCGATAACCAGCATACTTGGGACGCCTTCTTCATCAATCGGCGTGAGAGGGCGCTCGCCAGGTATGAGGAGGACGGTCTGCCTCCTGGGAACTTCCACGAGGCCGGCCGTCGGCTATGGTGGTACGGCCGGACTCTGCAGAGCGTCATGGACTACATCACGGCCGGCGATATCCCCCGCCTGCGCTACCCTCAGTTTGAGCCACGAGCGCCGCCCGACGACAGCGATGACGGCAGCGACGACGACGGTGGCAACTTAGAAGGCGACGACTACAAGTACAACGGCGGCGACTATGAAGACTACGAGTATGCATATTATACGCCTAGGCAGGAGTATGACTAAATCACTCCAAATTTCATGTATCATCAGTGGTATCTCGAATCAATCGAATCATTCGAAAATGGACACACACATCACGGATAATATAATTCACATGATCCATTCAACAAAGTTTGGTACAATAAATTATTACACATCATTTCTTCCCTTGTGTCCCTGCTTGCTTACGATTGTGCCGTATCCATGGAGCATCCTCATCATTTAACTTAATGCTTGGGTCAGTGTTCACTTTGAAGGGTGAAATTTCACCAAACATATTATAATCTTCTAACATGCCTGTCTTGTCCTCCACTCCCACGATGTTTCTTTTCCCTGAAAGAACAATGTGGCGCTTTGGATCATCACATGATGTACTGATCGTTTTCTTATCTTTCCGTTTCCTCGGTTTGCTACTCATGTCCTTCACATAGAAAACCTGAGCGACATCTTTGGCTAGGACGAATGGTTCGTCAAGGTAACCAAGATTGTTGAAATCCACCATTGTCATTCTGTATTGCTGGTCCACCTTTACCCCACCTCCTGTTAGCTTGAACCATTTGCACCAGAAGAAAGGGACCTTAAAGGACGGTCCATAGTCAAGTTCCCATATCTCCTCTATGTAACCATAATATGTGACCTTTTGCCCATTCTCGGTTGCTGCATCAAAGCGGACACCACTGTTTTGGTTGGTGCTCTTTTTATCTTGGGCGATCGTGTAAAATGTATTCCCATTTATCTCGTACCCTTGGAAAGTTGTTATAGTCGAAGATGGTATCTTGGCCAACATGTACAGCTGATCTCCAACATCATTATCATTCATTAAATGTTTTCTCAATAAACTGCCGAAAGTCTCCATGTGGGCCTTTCTAATCCAGGATTGAGGCTTCCCCGGGTTGTCCGAGCGTAAAATATTCTTGTGTTTCTCGAAGTACGGAGCCACCAAGATGGAATTTGTCAGAACTGTGTGGTGTGCTTCAGTCATAGAATGGCAGTCCATACATATCGTTGATTTCCTTCCGATCGTGCCTTTTCCACTTAGTCTCCCCTCGTGACGCGATCGAGGAAGACCAATCGGCTTAAGGTCAGGAACAAAGTCAACACAAAACTCAATTACCTCCTCATTTCCATAGCCCTTGACGATGATTCCTTCTGGCCTAGCACGGTTACGAACATATTTCTTTAATACTCCCATGAACCTCTCGAAGGGGAACATGTTGTGTGGAAATACAGGACCGAGGATGGAAATCTCTTCGACTAGGTGAACCAGGAGGTGCGTCATAATATTGAAGAAGGATGGCGGGAACACCAACTCGAAACTGACAAGACATTGGACCACATCGTTCTGTAGCCGTGGTAGATCTTCTGGATTGATTACCTTCTGAGAGATTGCATTGAGGAATGCACATAGCTTCACAATGGCTACCCGAACATTTTTCGGTAGGAGCCCCCTCAAAGCAATCGGAAGCAATTGCGTCATAATCACGTGGCAGTCGTGAGACTTCAGGTTTTGGAACTTTTTGTCCGCCATGTTTATTATTCCCTTTATATTCGATGAGAATCCAGACGGGACCTTCATACTGCTCAGGCATTCAAAAAATATGACCTTCTCTTCTTTGGTAAGAGCGTAGCTGGCACGACCTTGAAACCATTCCGGATGCTGGTCATCAGGGTCTTTCAAACGTTGCTGGTCCTGCCGTGCTTCCTTTGTATCATTTTTCTTCCCATACATGCCCAACAAGCTTAGCAGGTTCACACAAATATTCTTCGTAACATGCATCACGTCGATTCCAGAGCGGACATCTAGGAATTTCCAATATTCTAGCTCCCAAAATATAGATTTCTTCTTCCACATGGGTGCGTGCCTGTCAGCTCCCTGCGGAACTCATGGTCCGCCAGGACCCTTTCCAAAGATGACTTTCAAATCCTTGACCATATCAAATACCTCCGCACCAGTACGTTCCGCAGGCTTCGGCCGGTGATCTGCCTTGCCATTGAAATGCTTGCCTTTCTTTCTTACGTTATGATGTCGGTGAAGAAATCGACGATGCCCCAGGTACACGTTCTTCTTACAATTTGGAAAATGCACACTTTCAGTCTTATGTAAGCAGTGCGTGCATGCATTGTATCCCTTATTTTTCTGTCCCGAAAGGTTACTAAGAGCAGGCCAATCGTTGATGGTTACGAAAAGCAACGCTCGTAGGTCAAATTCCTCTTCTTTGTGCTCATCTCACACACGTACACCAGGTCTGCCCCACAACTGTAAAAGTTCATCAACTAATGGCCTTAGGTACACATCGATGTCGTTGCCGGGTTGCTTCGGACCTTGGATCAGCATTGGCATCATAATGAACTTCCGCTTCATGCACAACCAAGGAGGAAGGTTGTAGATGCATAGAGTCACGGGCCAGGTGCTATGGCTGGAGCTCTGCTCGCCAAAATGATTCATGCCATCTGTACTTAGATCAAATCATATGTTCCTTACGTCAGCTGCAAAATCTTTGAACTCTCTGTCGATCTTTCTCCATTGCGTTCCATCTGCGGGGTGTCTCAACTCCCCGTCTGACTTACGGTTCTCTTTGTGCCATCGCAACAACTTGGCATGCTCTTTGTTCCTGAACAGACGTTTCAACCGTGGTATTATAGGATCATACCACATCACCTTGGCGGGAACCCTCTTCCTGGGTTTCTCGCCCTCAACATTGTCACCAGGGTCATCGCCTCTGATCTTATAACGCAATGCAGTGTATATCGGACATTCATTCAAATTCTCGTACTCACCGCGGTAGATGATACAGTCGTTAATGCATGCATGTATTTTCAGAACCTCTAAACCTAGAGGGCAGACAACCTTCTTTGCTTCGTACGTACTGGCGGGCAACTCGTTATTCTTTGGAAACATATTCTTCATCATTTTCAGCAACTTTTCAAATCCCGAGTCAGATAGACCTTCATGTGCCTTCCATTTCAGCAAATCCAGTGTGCAGCCCAGCTTTTTCAGACCATTACCGCATCCGGGGTAAAGCGCCTTTTTGTGATCCTCTAACATGCGATCCAAATTCTTCCTCTCCTTTTCAGTTTCGCAGCCTCTCCGTGCATCAGCAATGGTCCGACCAAGATCATCAGCGGACTCATCACATGCCTCTTCTTCACCTTCCCCTTCCCCACCTTCAGCATCCTCCATGAAAGTATCACCGAAATGATCAGGATAGTTGTCATCGATGATATCATCCCCTTCTTCATCTTCTTCCATTATAACCCCTCTTTCTCCATGCTTGGTCCAACAATTATAGCTTGGCATGAAACCGTGCCGAAGCAGGTGCAGGTGAACTTCTCTTGAGGAAGAGTAGCCCTTCAGATTCTTACAGCCAACACATCGACAGATAACAAAACCCCCATGCTTGTTCGCATTAGCCACTACGAGGAAATCTTTCAAACCCGTAGTGAACTCGCCGGAGAGTCGGTTACCATACATCCATTGCCGATTCATCTGCATTATTATTATATAAAGTATATAATTAACCATCATGCATTTTTTTAACTAACTAGCTAGAAATAATAGAAAATAAACAATGAACTACACACATGCATATTTTATCAATGACATATGAAAGGTTCAAGTTGCTAACCGCGATCGAGAGGAGGAAAAATAAATGAGAAAGCTCAAGTGTGGCTCGGACACATCATATCATATTTGTTTCATGCTCTCGGGCATTTCATCGAACACCTTTTGTGCATAAGAGGAACCAAAAGCAAACCCACCACCCACTTGTGAAGATTGTGAAGAGAAGTGGCACCAAATGGCTAAGTGTGTGTGCTGAATGGTTTATATAGGGGTGGGCCTTTAGTCGCGGTTAGCCTGGCCAACCGCGACTAATGGCCTTTGGGCACCTTTAGTCGCGGTTGGCCTGGCCAACCGGGACTAAAGCCCCTCCCGTCTCCCAGCTGTCGAGCGAGCCCGCTGGACCCAGACATTTGGTCGCGGGTCGCCTCCCGAACCGCGACTAAAGACCCCTTTAGTTGCGGTTCGAATACTTTGGGGACTAATAGGGTGGATGGAAGCCTCTTTTTCTACTAGTGTGCAATTTGGAGCTCTGCTGTGTGCAAACATAGAGCACATATGAGAAGTCAATAGCCACAGGAACCGGCTCTTTATCTTCTGAAATGTAATTGGCACCATCTATGTCAACAGAAAGCACTACTGGCTCACTCATTACACGAGCTCCTCCTTCCATGTTCAATTCAAATGGCCCATACATCATTCTTCTTTAATTCAATGGTATGCAAAACCTTCTCAGCTTCAAATATGTCAATGATCTCCACTACCTTTGTCATGTGAGAAGTTATAAACAGAAGGCTCGAAATCCCGACTTTGAATTAACAAAGCCCTCAATCGGCATGATTACACAAGACCCTCCATACAACACAACACCACACCACACCACACTACGGCCAAAAGATACAAAAGCACACTTTTAGAAGCTTACAACACTACGCTAGAGTACAAGCACTATGACTTGCAGAAGCGAAGACCGTAGCTCATCGGCACCAATGACACCAACCAGCGGAGCACAACGAAGCACTGCTAGAAGCAGAGAGGAGGTCTTGAACTAGGAGAATATGGGACTAAGAGCGTCAAAACCACCTTACTGCTCTCATGCCGAACAGGGGCCCTACCCTCTCGCCATGGCTCGGAGGCGTCGAACCATCAGACATGGGAGAAGCTCACCCGAGAGCTGGAGAGGTGTTGGCCTCGAGAACCAAAGACGACCTAGCGCACGGCCAACATGGCAAGAAGAGCACACCACACCGGCCACACTACCGCCGCCCTTTAACATCCTAGAGCAATGGGAAAGCCACCGGGCACAACAGCGGATCAAGGGTAGTGGCCAACTAGCCCAAAGCACCCACCTTCAACTCCCCACCCGAACCTCGAATATCCCCAGGTGACGCCTCCAACGAGGAACCCGTCACCCGAGGGCGTCAACGCCACTGGGCCGGACGAGCCAGCCTAGGGTTTCCCCTACCTCGAACATCCTACCAGCGCCTCTTGGCCCAGATCCGGTGGTGGCACCACCTTTAGCCGGAGTAGGCGGGGGAGAGAGATGGAGAGCGGCTATCTTAGATCTTGACGCGGAAGGAGCTCCACGATGCCGCCGCCGCCCGCCGCCGCCTCACCTCCCGTGAGGTCGAGGATGATCACAAAATCCTCTCTCCACGATGCCCGCCGCAGGGCGCCGTCGCCCAGATCCTGGTCCCCCGCCATGAGACGGGGCGACTGGAGCCTCGCCGCCACCTTCACCAGCACACACGCGGACACGCCCGGAGTACCTATGTTACTACCAATTGGTAACATGGCACGATAATAAATGAAAAAAAAAAGAGTGAGGTGATAACTAGATATGTTACCATAACATCACACACTTTAAAAAAAAAATCTACAACATAACAAATAACATATTAGATGACACTACATATAAGTAAAGCTAGTAACATACTATAGACAAGTAACAGTCTAAGTTACTTCTCACTATAACCAGCCTGCGTGATCTTCAACTCGACGGGGACACCACGTCGCGAAATAAACAGACGATCGATTCGTGCAACCACTTTCCCCCGCCCGTGTGTCTCTCAAGATACGAGTAGTATGCATACATATAGAGGACGACACGCATCGTATTCATGGTTCGATATTTCTCGTGGAAATCCAGCCAACAACCGATCTAGGTAGGCGGACTAGCTAACGAGACGGGGGTCCAAGCCTAGCTAGCAAAGCAATGGGCGACCGTGGCTCGATGCAGCTGCAAATTCCAGCTGTGGATGCATGGCTTGCTTGCTTCAAGACGCCACATGCACACGTCACGCGTCCCACGCATGCATTGCTGAGCTGGCCATGCCGTAGTACGTGCGAGAACTTTCCCTGCTCTGCCCATGAATGAAACCTAGCCAGCTCGGTTCATGGCGCTGCGTATGGATCGGTGCTGCGGCGGCGTACACAAGCCGTCGTGCATGCCATACCCTGTCAGTTAGCGCTTCAAGTGTTCGACTTTAGCTCGTGCAGCAGAGGCCATGACCTTTGTGGCGTGGCATGGAATGCATGGAGTGGGAAAACACGGCTCCTACACGTACGTGTCATGCATCTTCAATCATGTCATGCTGGATACGGCCAAGAAGAAATGCAGCATATATACTCCATGTGTTCCATGCATGTGGTTTATTAATTTACTGATGTGATTACTAGGGCGTTCAACTATGAAGTGGGACTCAAGAGCAGCTTTACTTAGGTCCTAAAGAATTTTGGGGGCGCCGGACACTTAACCATGCCCAATGGCACGTTCCAAAAAACTATTTTGGCACAGTGATGTCTAAGCCCGCACCTGCTACATAGAAGTCACTGGTAGAAAAAGGGCATATAATTCCGGTTCGCAACTGCCATTAATCCCGGTTGCGCAACCGGGATTAAATATGCGGGACAAACCCCCCCCCCCCCCCCCCCCCAGTCGAGGTTTCTTACGAACCGCGACTAAAGGCCCGTCCACGTGGGCGCCAGCCGTCCGTCGGGGCGGAGGACCTTTAGTCGCGGTTCTCCTGGACAACCGCGACTAAAGGCCTCCGCTGGTTAGGGTTTTAGCCCCCCCCCCCCCCCCCTAAATCTGGTTTCTTTTTAATTTGTATTGTTTTATTTCTTTTATATTATATTTTATGTTTTATTTTAATTTTGAAGAAGTTTTACATATTCTACGCTACTATATACATGCATATGAACGTACAATTCAAACAAGTTTGAAATTAGAACCAAGAAGAATTCAAGAGGAATATACAATATATATTCAATCTCGGATGACCATATACAATTTCGAACAAGTTTCCATACATAATTTATGGCATCAGAAGTTCTACATCCTCGTAATAGTGTTCTCCTTTAGGATGGAGGACTTCCCTCATCAAAAATTCTGCTAGTTCCTCTTGAATTGGTCGGAAGCGAGCTTCTGGACTAAGCGTCTTCCGCAAGTTATTCCTCTTGACGTTGTTCTCCGACGGCTTCCGCTCAGAGGTGTATCTCCGGATGAACTCACAAACATAGTATCCACAAAGATTGGTCCCCGGTGGCTGAACATCCCCAGACAGTACCTTTCTAAATTCTGGCTCTTTTTTGAATTCACCGACCGTTTCATCTGTGAACCGTCTCCAAACCCTACAGGGCGAAGAAAATTAAATGAATAAGGGAGTTATTAGTTACTTGATATTAGGAAATGAACGAAAGAGGCCGATCGATATAGAGCGCAAATGATTGAAAATAATTACTTTTGCATCATATTTCTCATATTGACCCAAAGCTTTGGATCCATATTCAGGGAGTCCATGATGAGAACTCTGGAGGTGTGAAATTCAATTATGAGCAGAATCCAGTGGAACCTGCGGACACGATACATGCACAGTCATGCATAACTCATCGATTAGACATACCATGGATGGAGTAAACAAAAAAGAATGTGCTCAAGACAGAAACACTCACCCAAAATGGTAAGGAAATATAATTTAACTTTTGAGCTGCTGCTTTGTAAAAAAATCAAACAGGTCTTGCTCCACGTCGCGGGGGTATTTTTCTAACACATATCCATTAACGATGTGCGGGTCAATGAACCCAACATTATGGATGTTCCTTTTTTGGCATTCCCCAATCTTCATTCTGCATAATAGCGTACACAACAATATAGTTAGGACAATATATATAGTAAAGGCAATGAACGAGATGGGGTAGAAATAAATCACTTACAGAACGTAGCAACTGATGATAGATTTGTCGAGCTCGCGCAGATTGAACAGCTGGAACAATTCACTCAGATGAACTGTTAGATAGTAATGTTTGAAGTGATGCTCATGTCTAACTTCCGCATAAATATATTCTTTGCCGGCGTTATTTTTTATGTAACCCTTAAACCAACGTAGTAGATTTTGCATTTGTGTTGGTAGATCCTCTTCCTGCGCAGGCTCGACGAGAGGCCCATTCGACACATATGTAATTGCTACCTCACTCATTGGCGCCTCCTCAAGGCCTAACACCGCACGAAGAGTCATACTGATCTCGGCCACTTTTTCTCTGGCACCCGTTACAGTCATTCTCTGTGTTGCCGCAGCTGCTATGATAGTGGGGTCCATTAGTTCAGCATCCGGACTAGCGGCTTTCACTATGAGCGGGGGGATCGATTGTTTATTTTGTTCCTCGAGTTGGGCAACTTGTTTCCCGCTTTTTTTTACTTTCTTTTTTCTCCTCCTCCAAGGCTTTCTTCTCCTTCTCCGTCAAGTCTTTCTTCTCCTTCAATATGAGTGCTTGCCTACGAAGTTCACGTCCATAGTCGTCAGGCATATTCTTCTCGGCTTGGGACGGTGTACTCAAAAATGACTTAGCCCACTTTTTTTCCTTCTCAGAAAATACTGGCTTGGGCTCAGGCTCTCTTTTCGCCTTCATTCCCGCCTTCCATTTCTCATGTTGAGCAGCCGCGGCCGTGTCAGTTTCCTCGATACTACATTCCCAAGGCCTTGGGAGGAGAGGCTTCAGTGATGGCTCCGGTACCTTTGTGGTCTTAGGTACATAAGGGTTCGGGTTAATAGTCCATGACTCCTTCTGCTTCTTCGCTGGAGGTGGATTGGGGGGCGGCGTACCCGCCGGAGGCGGACTGGGGGGCGGCGTCTGCTTACCCGTCGGAGGTGGATTGGGGGGCGGAGTCGGCGGACGTGAAGGAGGTGTAGGTGAACCACCACCATCGCCGCCATCACCACCCCCACCGGAGGGGGGTGGACTTGTTGGCCTTGGCGCCTCGCCTGGAAACTTGATGAACTTCTTTTTCCATAGAATGAACTAGCGCTTGACATCTTACCCTTGGACTATGTCTTCCACCGTGACACGAGCATAACCATCTGGGGTTGTTGTGGTGGAGTGCTCCAGGTATACAGGGTAAAGCAGTGCCGATGGCTACCTTCATGGAAATGTTTCCCATTGGATAATGCAGATCACATTCTTTCATCTCCTTTACATCGTCCACGGGGTAGCGAGGAGGCTCCGGTGCAGTAATATCGATCGTCGGTGCATTAGCACCAGCCGGGGCCAGCAAGGGTGCATTAGCATCATCCGGCAGGGCCTCCGTGGAAGCCACGCTGCTGGCTTCCGACATCCGCTGGATGATCTTCATGCGTCCCACCTGCTGATCTTTCTTGTACTAGTATATGAAACATTTTCTTCATCTCATATAATTCCGATGCCAATTGTGCCACAAAATCTGCATCCCGATCCGTGTTTCTCTTACGGCTTCTGTAACTGTACGGGTCATTTTCCTGGGAAACCCCTACTTTCCACGGAATGGCGCCTTTGCCTCGTACACGTCCTCCGTGTTCAGGATTCTCGAGGGCAAATGTCAGCGCGTCCTTCTCTCTGTTGAACCCGATCTTCCCCTCTTGAGCTTTGGTCATTGCGTCAATAAGTGCTTCGGTGGGTTTAAACTTTTTCTGTCGGTGAACACACTCCCCTGTCACCGGGTCTAGCGATCCCCCATGTCCGTACCACCAGCTTTTGGCCCTTGGGTCCCATCCCTCTGTACTTAGAGGGATTCCTCGCTGCCTCAGGTCGTCCTCCATCTTCTGCCACTTAGGCTCCGAAAGGCGGTATCCTCCTGGCCCCATAATATGATTGAACGTTTTCTTAGCCGCATTTGCTAAATACTATAATTAAAACCATATGTGTGATCAACCACTTATCCTTATAATTAGACCAAACCATGATGGGAGTACTAGTTATATTTCAAGGTGTTATTAAATATAATCCCAGTGCTACCTTTGAAATATGGTTATAATAAAACCTACAAGACCCTAACAAGCAAGTGCTCACATAAAATTATGGGCAAGTGACAAATTCCTGAAATAGAAACTAAGCACTAAAAATAATCTATGAAATACTTTGAGTTCAAAGTATTAACTCTAATCATTCCAAAGGATTTAATTCATAAGAAAAAGCAAATCCAAATGAATATATAAAACCATACCTAAAATGAAAATTCCAATAAAGCTTAAATATGTTAAATCTTTATTTAGAACAACAATGCATATAACTACCATTACAGTAAGTCCTATTTAAAATAGGTAGCAATATGTGCAAGCAGAATTGAATTCAAATTTAAAATTCAACAAATGAAATTGAAAACAGAAAATAAAAAGAGAGAAGAGAAGGGCTTACCTGGCAGATCCGAGCAGCCCAGCAGCAGCCTTCTTAGCAGCCCAACACCACGGCCCAAAGCCAGCCCGATACCTCTTCGTCCCAAAATATCAGGGAGGAGCTCGTCCTCATCTCCTCCTCGCGCATGGAGGACAGCACGGAGCCGTGCTCTCCTTCTCCCTCTCGCTGGCATCTCCTCCTTGACCGACGATGGGACGAGGCACTTTCCAACGCTGTATAAAAGCGTCTGAACGAAACCTAGCCCGAGTTCTTCCTTCTCTGTCCCAATTCTTGCTCAAATCGAAACCCTAGCCCGTACGGTCTCCGGTCATCGATGCCGATGGAGACCACCTCAGGCCCCGCCGTGGACACCAGCATCATCGCCGTGCTCGACTTGCTCTACCTGCAAAAGGAATCGGGCAGGGGCGAACCGTAGCGTCGCCGTCAACCTCATCCTCTCTGATGGCCGGGCAGTCAATTCCGGCGACATAGAGCTCCTCCGACCCTGCCGTTGCTTCCATTATGCTCACGGTGAGCTATTGAATCCCCAGCGCCTCCTAGCCCTCTCCCTAACCCTCTGCATCGTCGTAGTGCCGAACGTCTGTGAGCACCGCCGTCGGGCATCACCGCCGCCGCCGCTCCGGCGACCATTAGGGGGTGGCACCGCCACCACTAGCATCGTCTCGGTTTGCTGGTTCCAACGAGCCCATGCACATCGCCTCGGAAACCCTCAATCGCCGGCGATCATCGTCAATTGCCGCCGGCCAGCAGCCCCGACGCCACAGTGTCAATTTTGACCTAGTCAAAGCCCCCATGGCGGCTGAGGTGGACACGGCACCACCAGTCATTGATTGTGTGGGTGTTCTGTCAGGGTAGCTGTAACAATTTTCGTTTTATTTCAAAATTCAATAATACCTGCAAGTTCAAATAATTATCGCAAATTCATAAATGCTCAAAAAAATAAATATAAGATATCAAAATTCTTATAAAAGTAAACTCTATCAAATAAAAATATAAAATAAATTCAATACTTGTTATTTAAGCCTTTATTTCTAATTCAAAATTCAATTAAAAATTCAATAATTAGGAAAACCTTACAAATTAAACAAAAACCAGTAAACAAATAAGGAAAACATTAAAACTAAATCTCCTTTACTAATAACTGGTTAAATCCTTATTATGAGGATTTAAATCCAATTACTTATTTACCCTAATTATTAATTGTTTAAAAACAATAAAATGCCAAATCCTAGATTATTCTTAACTCCAAGTTATTAACAACTTCAACTCCAAAATCAAACTAGTACCTTAAGAGTTATACCACAAATATGAAACCCTAGTTCCATAGTGAATAAAATCATAACCTCATAATTCTGTGTAGAACACTAAAACCCTAACTCCATTAAGAACCCTAGCTTCCCTATTTTATATGCGAACTCTAATTTGCTTCCAACCTAAAACCTAGGTTAGAACATGTGATCATGTTACTTTCTTTGGACTTATAAAACCACAATTAACAATGGGGTATCCATTCTAGTTCACATACAATGTAGAAGCCCTATCACTAATAATTTAGTATTCCATTTATGCTTACCCATCAAACCTAGATAATCAAATAGGGTCAATTGAGTATAAACCCTAGTTCCTATCCTCCTAAATTATCAACCTTAGTTATCCATAATTAGCATCACACCATTGTGATGAATTCTAATAGCAACTATGCTAATATTGACATCATATCCCATACACACTAAACCCTATTAGTGTTAGATACTCATAAACTATCCTATTTAGGAATCAACCATTATTTACTAGTGGATCACATAACAAACCATAGACAACCTCAACCTTAATTGATATACTTCTTAATACCTAAGAAGTATGTTCTTCAAAAGTTATTCTTTTGACGTAAATAAAGAATCATCATCAATCCTGCCTAATAGAACCCATAAACCCTAGCTAGCTATCACCAGCAAGGTATACCAACCTTGATAGCAACCATGTTTAATAAATTACCTAAGATGTGCTTCCAACCTTGTTAGGATCCATCTAATCCTTATTCCAGAAGCTACTTGGAACAATAGTTAACCATAGAACCCCACCAACCTAATTACCATACTTGTTCTTTATTAAAGAACATGTTCTTCAAAAGTTATTCTTCCGAAGTATATAACAAGTAATCATCAACCATACACTATAGGACTTAAAATTGACAACTGCTCTTTACCTATTATACAACTACTATTCTTTGGTGTATATGATTGTTACTATGCATTTTACCACTTGCTTATGATTCTAAGACAACAGAACCTTAATAAGAATCTTGTTTGTGAATCACACTAAAAGTGAAACACACCCTAAACCAATCATACCAACTCACTAATCCTAAATCATCGGGGTTAGGTCACGCTTAGAGCGATTGCATCTCATACTTAAACGTTATTGCATCCTTGCCAATCTTTTAGACATCGTCCTTACCGGACGATGATGCTATTTCAGAATTTGGAGTTATTGCGTATCGAAGACCTTACCTGCATAATCTTGCAGTCAAGAAAGGCAAGTTCATCGCTTGCTCATGTCATTTGAGTATTTTTATCAAATTACTTGCAAAGTACTATGTTTATCACTTGTGCATAAAAAAGCAAAACCACTATTTCCATAACTATGAATATGACTATGTGGTTGGCAATGGAACCATGGATTGTGTTGACATGGTGGATGTTCCATTGCAATGGGTTTATATCCATCTAGGATTAAACAACAAATGTCGTCCAGTGATTCTTGTGTCGTAATACCCGTGTTAACCATAAGATCTGCAGTGGGACCGAGTAGTCAAAAGTGTTTCCACCTCTCGTTCATCAACGGATGCGCTTGCCGTAGACACTTGAATCCTGAGGGATAAGCGGTAGGGTGGGGAACCCGTTAAAGTCCCCACGGTAATGCGGTCTATGATGGGTTGCAACGACCGGCGAAGGTATCAGGCCGTGATGCCTGATATTAGTCGAGGTCGGATGGTATCCTTTGGATACGCTGGCCGACGAGGACCCAAGGTAGAAATTGCAACAAAGGGTGGGTGTTCGAGGTAGCGGAGGAACATGATTGGCTAGACCTTATACTGGGACTCACACCAAAGGAAGTGTGGACGGGAAGATTGATACGTCTCAAACGTATATATAATTTCTTATGTTCTATGCTAGTTTTATGACAATACTCACATGTTTTATATACACTTTATATCATTTTGATGCATTTTCCGGCACTAACCTATTAACAAGATGCCGAAGCGCCAGTTCCTGTTTTCTACTGTTTTTGGTTTCAGAAATCCTACACAGGAAATATTCTCGGAATTGGACGAAATAAAATCCCAGGGTCTTATTTTCCACGGAGCTTTCCAGAAGACCGAAGGAGATACGAAGTGGGGCCACGAGGTGGCGACACCACAAGGCGGCGTGGCCAAGGAGGGGCCCGCGCCGCCCTATGGTGTGGGCCCCTCGAGCGCCCCCCGACTCTGCCCTTCTGCCTACTTATACTCTCCGTCGCGAAAACCCTATTACCGAGAGCCACGATACGAGAAAAGTTCCAGAGACGCCGCCGCCGCGAATCCCATCTCGGGGGATTCAGGAGATCGCCTCCGACACCCTGCCGGAGAGGGGAATCATCACCCGGAGGACTCTACATCACCATGATCGCCTCCGGACTGATGTGTGAGTAGTTCATCCTTAGACTATGGGTCCATAGCAGTAGCTAGATGGTTGTCTTCTCCTGTTGTGCTATCATGTTAGATCTTGTGAGCTGCCTATCATGATCAAGATCATCTATTTGTAATGCTACATGTTGTGTTTGTTGGGATCCGATGAATATGGAATACTGATGGCGTGTAACACACACGTTCGTTGGGAACCCCAAGAGGAAGGTATGTTGCACACAGTAGAAAGTTTTCCCTCAGAAAGAAACCAAGGTTATCGAACCAGTAGGAGCCAAGAAGCACGTTGAAGGTTGATGGCGGCGAGATGTAGTGCGGCGCAACACCAGGGATTCCGGCGCCAACGTGGAACCTGCACAACACAACCAAAGTACTTTGCCCCAACGAAACAGTGAGGTTGTCAATCTCACCGGCTTGCTGTAACAAAGGATTAGATGTATAGTGTGGATGATGATTGTTTGCAGAAAACAAGAGAAACAAAGATGTGCAAGATTGTATTCGATGTAAAAGAATGGACCGGGGTCCACAGTTCACTAGAGGTGTCTCTCCCATAAGAAATAGCATATTGGGTAAACAAATTACAGTTGGGCAATTGACAAATAGAGAGGGCATGACAATGCACATACATGACATGATGAGTATTGTGAGATTTAATTGGGCATTACGACAAAGTACATAGACCGCTATCCAGCATGCATCTATGCCTAAAAAGTCCACTTTCAGGTTATCATCCGAACCCCTTCCGGTATTAAGTTGCAAGCAACAGACAATTGCATTAAGTATGGTGCGTAATGTAATCAATAACTATATCCTCGAACATAGCATCAATGTTTTATCCCTAGTGGCAACATCACATCCATAACCTTAGAGGTTCTTGTCACTCCTCCAGATTCACGGAGACATGAACCCACTATCGAGCATAAATACTCCCTCTTGGAGTTACAAGCATCAACTTGGCCAAAGCATCTACTAGTAACGGAGAGCATGCAAGATCATAAACAACACATAGATTGATAATCAATATAACATAGTATTTTCTATTCATCGGATCCCAACAAACACACATGTAGCATTACAGATAGATGATCTTGATCATGATAGGCAGCTCACAAGATCAGACAATGATAGCACAATGGGGAGAAGACAACCATCTAGCTACTGCTATGGACCCATAGTCCAGGGGTGAACTACTCACACATCAATCCGGAGGCGACCATGGCGGTGTAGAGTCCTCCGGGAGATGATTCCCCTCTCCGGCAGGGTGCCGGAGGTGATCTCCAGAATCCCCCGAGATGGGATTGGCGGCGGCGGCGTCTCAGTATGTTTTCTCGTATCGTGGCTCTCGGTACTGGGGGTTTCGCGACGAAGGCTATTTGTAGGCGGAAGGGCAACGCGGGGGGCCACACGAGGGGCCCACACCATAGGTCGGCGCGGCCAGGGCTTGGGCCACGCCGCCCTATGGTTTGGCCACCTCGTGGCCCCACTTCGTTGACTCTTCGGTCTTCTGGAAGCTTCGTCCAAAAATAGGACCCTGGGTGTTGATTTCATCCAATTCCGAGAATATTTCCTTACTAGGATTTCTGAAACCAAAAACAGCAGAAAACAGCAACTGGCTCTTCGGCATCTCGTTAATAGGTTAGTGCCGGAAAATGCATAATAATGACATATAATGTGTATAAAACATGTGAGTATCATCATAAAAGTAGCATGGAACATAAGAAATTATAGATACGTTTGAGACGTATCAAGCATCCCCAAGCTTAGTTCCTACTCGTCCCGAGTAGGTAAACGATAACAAAGATAATTTCTTAAGTGACAATGCTACCAACATAATCTTGATCATACTATTGTAAGCACATGTAATGAATGCAGCGATCAAAACAATGGTAAATGACATGAGTAAACAACTGAATCATAAAGCAAAGACTTTTCATGAATAGTACTTAAAGACAAGCATCAATAAGTCTTGCATAAGAGTTAACTCATAAAGCAATAATTCAAAGTAGAAAGCATTGAAACAACACAAAGGAAGATTAAGTTTCAGCGGTTGCTTTCAACTTGTAACATGTATATCTCATGGATATTGTCAATGTAAAGTAATATAACAAGTGCAATATGCAAGTATGTAGGAATCAATGCACAGTTCACACAAGTGTTTGTTTCTTGAGGTAGAGAGAAATAGGTGAACTGACTCAACATAAAAGTAAAAGAATGGTCCTTCAAAGAGGAAAGCATCGATTGCTATATTTGTGCTAGAGCTTTTATTTTGAAAACAAGAAACAATTTTGTCAACGGTAGTAATAAAGCATATGAGTTATGTAAGATATATCTTATAAGTTGCAAGACTCATGCATAGTATACTAATAGTGCCCGCACCTTGTCCTAATTAGCTTGGACTACCGGATCATTGCAATACACATGTTTTAACCAAGTGTCACAATGGGGTACCTCTATGCCGCCTGTACAAAGGTCTAAGGAGAAAGCTCGCATTGGATTTCTCACTTTTGATTATTCTCAACTTAGACATCCATACCGGGACAACATAGACAACAGATAATGGACTCCTCTTTAATGCATAAGCATGTAGCAACAGTTAATGTTCTCATATGAGATTGAGGATATATGTCCAAAACTGAAACTTCCACCATGGATCATGGCTTTAGTTAGCGGCCCAATGTTCTTCTCTAACAATATGCATGCTCTAACCATAAAAGTGGTAGATCTCTCTTACTTCAGACAAGACGAACATGCATAGCAACTCACATGATATTCAACAAAGAAATAGTTGATGGCGTCCCCAGGAACATGGTTATCGCACAACAAGCAACTTAATAAGAGATAAAGTGCATAAGTACATATTCAATACCACAATAGTTTTTTTAAGCTATTTGTCCCATGAGCTATATATTGTAAAGGTAAAGAATGGAAATTTTAAAGGTAGCACTCAAGCAATTTACTTTGGGATGGCGGAAAAATACCATGTGGTAGGTAGGTATGGTGGACACAAATGGCATAGTGGTTGGCTCAAGGATTTTGGATGCATGAGAAGTATTCCCTCTCGATACAAGGTTTAGGCTAGCAAGGTTATTTGAAACAAACACAAGGATGAAGCGGTACAGCAAAACTCACATAAAAGACATATTGTAAACATTATAAGACTCTATACCGTCTTCCTTGTTGTTCAAACTCAATACTAGAAATTATCTAGACCTTAGAGAAACCAAACATGCAAATCAGATTTAGCATGCTCTATGTATTTCTTCATTAATAGGTGCAAAGTATATGATGCAAGTGCTTAAACATGAGCACAACAATTGCCAAGTATCACATTATTCAAGATGTTATACCAATTACCACATATATCATTTTCCAATTCCAACCATATAACAATTTAACGAAGAAGAAACTTTCTCCATGAATACTATGAGTAAAGCTAAGGACATATTTGTCCATATGCAACAGCGGAGCGTGTCTCTCTCCCATACAATGAATGCTAGGATCCATTTTATTCAAACAAAACAAAAACGAAAACAAACAGACGCTCCAAGCAAAGTACATAAGATGTGACGGAATAAAAATATAGTTTCAGGGGAGGAACCTGATAATGTTGTCGATGAAGAAGGGGATTCCTTGGGCATCCCCAAGCTTAGACGCTTGAGTTTTCTTGATATATGCAGGGGTGAACCACCGGGGTATCCCCAAGCTTAGAGCTTTCACTCTCCTTGATCATGTTGTATATCATCCTCCTCTCTTGATCCTTGAAAACTTTCTCCACACCAAACTCAAAGCAACTCATTAGAGGGTTAGTGCACAATTAAAATTCACATACTCAGAGGTGACACAATCATTCTTTATACTTCTGGACATTGCACAAAGCTACTAAAAGTCAATGGAATCGAAAAATCCATCTAACATATCAAAACAGGCAATGCAAAATAAAAGGCAGAATCTGTCAAAACAGAACAGTTCGTAAACACGAATTTTTAACATGCACCAGACTTGCTCAGATGAAAAAACTTAAAACTAATGAAAGTTGCGTACATATCTGGGGATCACTCACGTAAATTGGCATAATTTTCTGAGTTACCTACAGAAAATTAGACCCAAATTCGTGACAGCAAAGAAAACTGTTTCTGCGCAGTAATCCAAATCTAGTATCATACTTCTATTAGAGACTTTACTTGGCACAAAAATGCAATAAAACTAAGATAAGGAGAGGTTGCTACAGTAGTAAACAACTTCCAAGACTCAAATATAAAACAAAATACTGTAGTAAAAACATGGGTTGTCTCCCATAAGCGCTTTTCTTTAACGCCTTTCAGCTAGGCGCAGAAAGTGTGTATCAAGTATTATCAAGAGATGAAGCATCAACATCATAATTTGTTCTAATAATATAATCAAAAGGTAACTTCATTCTCTTTCTAGGGAAGTGTTCCATACCTTTCTTGAGAGGAAATTGATATTTAATATTACCTTCCTTCATATCAATGGTAGCACCAACAGTTCGAAGAAAAGGTTTTCCCAAGATAATGGGACAAGATGCATTGCATTCAATATCCAAGACAACAAAATCAACGGGGACAAGGTTATTGTTAACGGTAATGCGAACATTATCAACTCTCCCCAAAGGTTTCTTTATAGCGTTATCAACAAGATTAACATCCAAATAACAATTTTTCAATGGTGGCAAGTCAAGCATATCATAAATTTTCTTAGGCATAACCGAAATACTTGCACCAAGATCACATAAAGCATTACAACCAAAGTCATTGACCTTCATCTTAATGATAGGCTCCCAACCATCCTCTGGCTTCCTAGGAATAGAAGTTTCGCGTTCTAATTTCTCTTCTCTAGCTTTTATGAGAGCATTTGTAATATGTTTCGTGAAAGCCAAATTTATAGCACTAGCATTAGGACTCTTAGCAAGTTTTTGTAAGAACTTTATAACTTCAGAGATGTGGCAATCATCAAAATCTAAGTCATTATGATCTAAAGCAATGGGATCATTTTCCCCAATGTTGGAAAAAATTTCAGCAGTTTTATCACAGGCAGTTTCAGCAGTTTTAGCAGTTTCAGGCAGTTTTGCTCGCTTTGCATTAGGAGTAGAAACATTGCTAACACCAATTATTTTACCATTGATAGTAGGAGGTGCAGCAACATGTGTAGTATTAGCATTACTAGTGGTGGTAATAGTCCAAACTTTAGCTACATTATTCTCTTTAGCTAGTTTTTCATTTTCTTCTCTTTCCCACCTAGCATGCAGTTCAGCCATTAATCTTATATTCTCATTAATTCTAACTTGGATGGAATTTGCTGTAGTAACAATTTTATTTTCATTATCCCTATTAGGCATAACTTTCAATTTCAAAAGATCAACATCAGCAGCAAGACTATCAACTTTAGAAGCAAGTATATCAATTTTCCCAAGCTTTTCTTCAACAGATTTGTTAAAAGCAGTTTGTGTACTAATAAATTCTTTAAGCATGACTTCAAGACCAGAGGGTGTATTCCTATTATTGTTGTAAGAATTCCCATAAGAATTACCATAGCCGTTGCCATTATTATAAGGATATGGCCTATAGTTGTTACTAGAATTATTCCGGTAAGCATTGTTGTTGAAATTATTATTTTTAATGTAGTTTACATCAACATGTTCTTCTTGTGCAACCAATGAAGCTAACGGAACATTATTAGGATCAATATTTGTCCTATCATTCACAAGCATAGACATAATAGCATCAATCTTATCATTCAAAGAAGAGGTTTCTTCGACAGAATTTACCTTCTTACCTTATGGAGCTCTTTCCGTGTGCCATTCAGAGTAATTAATCATCATATTATCAAGAAGCTTTGTTGCTTCACCAAGAGTGATGGACATAAAGGTACCTCCAGCAGCTGAATCCAATAAGTTCTGTGAAGAAAAATTCAGTCCTGCATAAAAGGTTTGGATGATCATCCAAGTAGTCAGTCCATGGGTTGGGCAATTTTTAACCAAAGATTTCATTCTTTCCCATGCTTGTGCAACATGCTCAGTATCTAATTGTTTAAAATTCATTATGCTACTCCTCAAAGATATAATTTTAGCAGGGCATAATATCTACCAATAAAAGCATCCTTGCATTTAGTCCATGAATCAATACTATTCTTAGGCAGAGATAGCAACCAGTCTTTAGCTCTTCCTCTTAATGAGAAAGGGAACAATTTTAATTTTATTATGTCACCATCTACATCTTTATACTTTTGCATTTCATAAAGTTCAACAAAATTATTGAGATGGGCAGCAGCATCATCAGAACTAACACCAGAAAATTGCTCTCTCATAACAAGATTCAGTAAAGCAGGTTTAATTTCAAAGAATTCCGCTGTAGTAGCGGGTGGAGCAATAGGTGTGCATAAGAAATCATTATTATTTGTAGTTGTGAAGTCACACAACTTAGTATTTTCAGGAGTATTCATTTTAGCAACAGTAAATAAAGTAAACTAGATAAGGTAAATGCAAGTAACTATTTTTTTTTGTGTTTTTAATATAGAGTGCAAGACAGTAAATAAAGTAAAACTAGCAACTAATTTTTTTTTGTTTTGTTTTAGTGCAGCAAACAAAGTAGTAAATAAAATAAAGCAAGACAAAAACAAAGTAAAGAGATTGCGATGTGAAGACTCCCCTTGCAGCGTGTCTTGATCTCCCCGGCAACGGCGCCAGAAAAAGAGCTTGATGGCGTGTAACACACACGTTCGTTGGGAACCCCAAGAGGAAGGTATGTTGCACACAGTAGCAAGTTTTCCCTCAGAAAGAAACCAAGGTTATCGAACCAGTAGGAGCCAAGAAGCACGTTGAAGGTTGATGGCGGCGAGATGTAGTGCGGCGCAACACCAGGGATTCCGGCGCCAACGTGGAACCTGCACAACACAACCAAAGTACTTTGCCCCAACGAAACAGTGAGGTTGTCAATCTCACCGGCTTGCTGTAACAAAGGATTAGATGTATAGTGTGGATGATGATTGTTTGCAGAAAACAGTAGAAACAGTATTGCAGTAGATTGTATTCGATGTAAAAGAACCGGGGTCCACAGTTCATTAGAGGTGTCTCTCCCATAAGAAATAGCATATTGGGTAAACAAATTACAGTTGGGCAATTGACAAATAGAGAGGGCATGACAATGCACATACATGACATGATGAGTATTGTGAGATTTAATTGGGCATTATGACAAAGTACATAGACCGCTATCCAGCATGCATCTATGCCTAAAAAGTCCACTTTCAGGTTATCATCCGAACCCCTTCCGGTATTAAGTTGCAAGCATCAGACAATTGCATTAAGTATGGTGCGTAATGTAATCAATAACTATATCCTCGAACATAGCATCAATGTTTTATCCCTAGTGGCAGCAGCACATCCATAACCTTAGAGGTTCTTGTCACTCCTCCAGATTCACGGAGACATGAACCCACTATCGAGCATAAATATTCCCTCTTGGAGTTACAAGCATCAACTTGGCCAAAGCATCTACTAGTAACGGAGAGCATGCAAGATCATAAACAACACATAGATTGATAATCAACATAACATAGTATTCTCTATTCATCGGATCCCAACAAACACACATGTAGCATTACAGATAGATGATCTTGATCATGATAGGCAGCTCACAAGATCAGACAATGATAGCACAATGGGGAGAAGACAACCATCTAGCTACTGCTATGGACCCATAGTCCAGGGGTGAACTACTCACACATCAATCCGGAGGCGACCATGGCGGTGTAGAGTCCTCCGGGAGATGATTCCCCTCTCCGGCAGGGTGCCGGAGGTGATCTCCAGAATCCCCCGAGATGGGATTGGCGGCGGCGGCGTCTCAGTATGTTTTCTCGTATCGTGGCTCTCGGTACTGGGGGTTTCGCGACGAAGGCTATTTGTAGGCGGAAGGGCAACGCGGGGGGCCACACGAGGGGCCCACACCATAGGTCGGCGCGGCCAGGGCTTGGGCCGCGCCGCCCTATGGTTTGGCCACCTCGTGGCCCCACTTCGTTGACTCTTCGGTCTTCTGGAAGCTTCGTCCAAAAATAGGACCCTGGGCGTTGATTTCGTCCAATTCCGAGAATATTTCCTTACTAGGATTTCTAAAACCAAAAACAGCAGAAAACAGCAACTGGCTCTTCGGTATCTCGTTAATAGGTTAGTGCCGGAAAATGCATAATAATGACATATAATGTGTATAAAACATGTGAGTATCATCATAAAAGTAGCATGGAACATAAGAAATTATAGATACGTTTGAGACGTATCAAATACTATGTCAAGTTGATTATCAATCTATCATATATGTGTTGTTTATGATCTTGCATGCTCTCCGTTGCTAGTAGAGGCTCTGGCCATGTTGATACTTGTGACTCCAAGAGGGAGTATTTATGCTCGATAGTGGCTTCATGCCTCCATTGAATCTGGGACAGTGACAGAAAGTTCTAAGGTTGTGGATGTGTTGTTGCCACTAGGGATAAAACATCAATGCTTTGTCTAAGGATATTTGTGTTGATTACATTACGCACCATACTTAATGCAATTATCTGTTGTTTGCAACTTTATACTGGAAGGGGTGCGGATGCTAACCCGAAGGTGAACTTTTTAGGCATAGATGCATGCTGGATGGCGGTCTATGTTATTTGTCGTAATGCCCTAAGTAAATCTCATATTAGTCATCATGATAAGTATGTGCATTGTTATGCTCTCTCTATTTGTCAATTGCCCAACTATAATTTGTTCACCAAACATGCTATTTCTTATTGGTGAGACACCACTAGTGAACTGTGGACCCCGGTCCATTCTTTTACACCTGAATACAATCTACTGCAATCATTGTTCTCTACTATTCTTTGCAAACAAACATCATTCTCCACACCATACGTTTAATCCTTTGTTTACAACAAGCCGGTGAGATTGACAACCTCACTGTTAAGTTGGGGCAAAGTATTTTGATTGTGTTGTGCAGGTTCCACGTTGGCGCCGGAATCCTTGGTGTTGCGCCGCACTACACTCCTCCACCAACAACCTTCATGTGGCCTTCATCTCCTACTGGTTCGATAACCTTGGTTTCTTACTGAGGGAAAACTTGCTGCTGTACGCATCACACCTTCCTCTTGGAGTTCCCAATGGACGTGTGCTTTACGCGTTATCAAGCTCTTTTTCTGGCGCCATTGCCGGGTATCTGAAGAAAAGTTACACCCCAGAGATTGCCAACTCCCACGGCAACAGCTCTTTTTCTGGCGCCGTTGCCGGGGAGATCAAGACACGCTGCAAGGGGAGTCTCCCACATCCAATCTCTTTACTTTGTTATTGTCTTGCTTTACTTTACTTTATTTTCTGCTTTGTTTGTTTTCTTTATATCAAAAATACAAAAAAATTAGTTACTTGCATTTACTTTATTTACTGTTCTGTTTGCTTTCTTTATATCAAAAACACAAAAAAATTAGTTACTTTCATTTACTTTATTTACCTTTTGTTTATTTCATCATGCTTCCCCCTAAGTTCACTTTGAAAGATATACCAGTAGGGCATGGGTCTATCATTGGAAGAGATAATATAGAAGAATTTTTCACTCACGTTAGTATAGTTAAAGATTTTGAAGATAGACACTTGGTAGAACTTGCTCCTACTTATGAAATTGCTACTGCCTCTTTAGTACACATGTTGGAAGCTAGATTTGTTAATCTTAACCTTATAATGCAACATATGTTTCTTACACTCTGTGATATGGAAGAAGGAGAGAAGAAAGATTTTGTTTTAGAAACCCTTCTTAAAAAATTTGGTGATGTACCTAGAGAAGCTAGAAAAGTCTTTATTCAACATAAGATGCTTGGCTTTTATACCAATTTTGCAAATACCCTTGAAAAGATGGAAAAACATAGACTAAAATACACTAATAAAGTCAATTGTGAGGGGGAGATTAAAGCACCAATACCTTGCAAGCTCTTAGGAATGCATGAGGCACTAGAAAAGAATTTTGATTGGATTGTTCCTGAAAATTTATTTGAGGAGGATAGTAAGCCTAAAAGTAATGAAAGAGGGGCCTCTGAAACTTACATAGATAAGATACAATGTATTGTTGAGAAAACTCCCAACTCCTCTGTTAATGCTTCATCTCTTGATAATACTTAATTTACACTTTCTGCGCCTAGCGGAAAGGCGTTAAAGAAAAGCGCTTATGGGAGACAACCCATTATTTTACTACATCAATTTTTGTTTTATATTTGTGTCTTAGAAGTTTTTACTACTGTAGCAACCTCTCCTTATCTTTATTTTATTGCATTTTTGTGCCAAGTAAAGTCTTTGATAGTAAGATTGATACTAGATTTGGATTTCTGCGTAGAAACAGATTTCTTGCTGTCACAAATTTAAGTAGATCTCTCTGTAGGTAACTCAGAAAAATCTGCGAAAAATCATGAGTAATCCTCAGATATGTACGCAACTTTCATTCAATTTGAGCTTCTTCATATGAGCATGTTAAGTGCCTCGAAAAAATTCGTCTTTACGGACTGTTCTATTTTGACAGATTCTGTCTTTTATTTCACATTGCCTCTTTTGCTATGTTGAATGGATTTCTTTGTTCCATTAACTTTCAGTAGTTTTGGGCAATGAACAGAAGTGTTAAGAATGATTGTGTTACCTCTGAACATGTGAATTTTTGATTATGCACTAACCCTCTAATGAGTTTGTTTTGAGTTTGGTGTGGAGGAAGTTTTCAAGGGTCAAGAGAGGAGGATGATACAATATGATCAAGAAGAGTGAAAAGTCTAAGCTTGGGGATGCCCCCGTGGTTCATCCCTGCATATTTCAAGAAGACTCAAGCAGCTAAGCTTGGGGATGCCCAAGGCATCCCCTTCTTCATCGACAACTTATCAGGTCACCTCTAGTGAAACTATATTTTTATTCCGTGACATCTTATGTGCTTTACTTGGAGCGTCTGTATGTTTTTTTTTGTTTTTGTTTGAATAAAATCGGATCCTAACATTCCTTGTGTGGGAGAGAGACACGTTCCTCTGTTTCATATGAACACTGGTGTTCTTAGCTTTACTTTTAATGTTCATGGCGAAGGTTGAAACTGCTTCGTTCATTGCTATTTGGTTGGAAACAGAAAATGCTTCATGTGGTAATTGGTATATGGTCTTGAATAATTTGATACTTGGCAATTGTTTTGCTCAAATAGATCATGTTTAAGCTCTTGCATCATGTAGATTGCACCTATTAGTGGAGAACTACTGTAGAGCTTGTTGAAATTTGGTTTGCATGATTGGTCTCTCTAAAAGTCTAGATATTTTCTTGTAAAGTGTTTGAACAACAAGGAAGACAATGTAGAGTCTTATAATACTTGCAATATGTTCTTATGTAAGTTTTGCTGTACCGGTTCATACTTATATTTGCTTCAAACAACCTTGCTAGCCAAAGCCTTGTACTGAGAGGGAATACTTCTCGTGCATCCAAAATCTTGAGCCAAAACCTATGGCATTTGTGTCCACCATACCTACCTACTATGTGGTATTTCTCTGTCATTCCAAAGTAAATTGCTTGCGTGCTACCTTTAAAATTTCATTCCTTGTCTTTGCAATATATAGCTCATGGGAAAATAGCCTTAAAAACTATTGTGGTTAAGAATCTGTAGCTTATGTATCTTATTTCTTATAAGTTGCTTGTTGAGCGGTAACCATGTTTCTGGGGACGCCATCAACTATTACACCTTTGTTGAATATCATGTGAGTTGCTATGCATGTTCGTCCTGTCTGAAGTAAGGGTGATTTATCATGATTAAATGGTTCGAGTATGCATATTGTTAGAGAAGAACTTTGGGCCGCCAACCAAAGCCATGTATCATGGTGGAAGTTTCAGTTTGGACATTAATCCTCAATCACTTATGAGAATATTATCTGGTGTTGAATGCTTATGCATTAAAGAGGAGTCCATTATCTGTTTTCTATGTTGTCCCGGTACGGATGTCCTCAAGTTGAGATCTATCAAAAACGAGAAATCAAATGCGATCTATCTCCTTGGACCTTTGTACAGGCGGCATAGAGGTACCCCTTTGTGACACTTGGTTGAAACATATGTAATGCAATGATAATCCATGGAAATCCAAGCTAATTAGGACAAGGTGCGAGCACTATTGGTATTCGATGCATGAGGCTTGCAACTTATAGGATTTCTTATGCATAACACATATGAATTATTACTACCGTTGACAAAATTGTTTCTATGTTTTCAAAATAAAAGCTCTAGCACAAAAATAGTAATCCATGCTTCCCTCTGCGAAGGGCCTTTCTTTTACTTTATGTTGAGTCAGTTTACCTACTTCTTTCTACCTTAGAAGCAAACACTTGTGTCAACTGTGTGCATTTATTCCTACATACTTGCTTATTTGCATTCATCATATTACTTTTGTGTTGACAATTATCCATGAGATATACATGTTGAAGTTGAAAGAAACTGCTGAAACTTATACCTTCCTTTGTATTACTTCAAAACCTTCTACTAAGAATTTATTGTTTTATGAGTTAACTCCTATGCCAGTTTTATTGATGCTTGTCTTGAAAGTACTATTCATGAAAAGTCTTTGCTATATGATTCAGTTGTTTAGTCATTGTCTTTACCATTGCTTCGAATCACTTCATTCATCTCATATGCTTTACAATAGTATTGATCAAGATTATGATAGCAGCATGTCACTTCAGAAATTATCCTTGTTATCGTTTACCTACTCGAGGGCGAGTAGGAACTAAGCTTGGGGATGCTTGATACGTCTCAAACGTATCTATAATTTCTTATGTTCCATGCTAGTTTTATGACAATAATCACATGTTTTATATACACTTTATATCATTTTGATGCATTTTCCGGCACTAACCTATTAACAAGATGCCGAAGCGCCAGTTCCTGTTTTCTGCTGTTTTTGGTTTTAGAAATCCTACACAGAAAATATTCTCGGAATTGGACAAAACAAAATCCCAGGGTCTTATTTTCCACGGAGCTTTCCAGAAGACCGAAGGAGATACGAAGTGGGGCCACGAGGTGGCGACACCACAAGGCGGCGCGGCCAAGGAGGGGCCCGCGCCACCCTATGGTGTGGGCCCCTCGAGCGCCCCCCGACTCTGCCCTTCCGCCTACTTATACTCTTCGTCGCGAAAACCCTATTACCGAGAGCCACGATACGAGAAAAGTTCCAGAGACACCGCCGCCGCCAATCCCATCTCGGGGAATTCAGGAGATCGCCTCCGGCACCCTGCCGGAGAGGGGAATCATCACCCGGAGGACTCTACATCACCATGATCGCCTCCGGACTGATGTGTGAGTAGTTTATCCTTGGACTATGGGTCCATAGCAGTAGCTAGATGGTTGTCTTCTCCTCTTGTGATATCATGTTAGATCTCGTGAGCTGCCTATCATGATCAAGATCATCTATTTGTAATGCTACATGTTGTGTTTGTTGGGATCCGATGAATATGGAATACTATGTCAAGTTGATTATCAATCTATCATATATGTGTTGTTTATGATCTTGCATGCTCTCCGTGGCTAGTAGAGGCTCTGGCCAAGTTGATACTTGTGACTCCAAGAGGGAGTATTTATGCTCGATAGTGGGTTCATGCCTCCATTGAATCTGGGACAGTGACAGAAAGTTCTAAGGTTGTGGATGTGTTGTTGCCACTAGGGATAAAACATCAATGCTTTGTCTAAGGATATTTGTGTTGATTACATTACGCACCATACTTAATGCAATTGTCTGTTGTTTGCAACTTAATACTGGAAGGGGTGTGGTTGCTAACCCGAAGGTGGACTTTTTAGCCATAGATGTATGCTGGATGGCGGTCTATATTATTTGTCGTAATGACCTAAGTAAATCTCATATTGGTCATCATGATAAGTATGTGCATTGTTATGCTCTCTCTATTTGTCAATTGCCCAACTATAATTTGTTCACCCAACATGCTATTTCTTATTGGAGAGACACCACTAGTGAACTGTGGACCCCGGTCCATTCTTTGACATCTGAATACAATCTACTGCAATCATTGTTCTCTACTGTTCTTTGCAAACAAACATCATTCTCCACACCATACGTTTAATCCTTTGTTTAGAGCAAGCCGGTGAGATTGACAACCTCACTGTTAAGTTGGGGCAAAGTATTTTAATTGTGTTGTGCAGGTTTCATGTTGGCGCCGGAATCCCTGGTGTTGCGCCGCACTACACTCCTCCACCAATAACCTTCACGTGGCCTTCATCTCCTACTGGTTCGATAACCTTGGTTTCTTACTGAGGGAATACTTGCTGATGTACGCATCACACCTTCCTCTTGGGGTTAACAACGGACGTGTGCTTTACGCATTATCAAAGATCACCCGGTTGGCACCAAGGTTAAGATCTATTATGGGTAAAGCAACACACCTCTGCAGATTGTAATGAATCGTGACCTGTCACTCCCTGTTCCGGGATATGGAACTGCGAACGCTGCCGGAAAGGAACTCCATGAAGTTCTAGTAAACCTGTGAAGGCTGACGGACATAGTTCTTCTGAATAAAAGCAACCTTTTGAAGAAATGGTTATGAAAATCTGCATTTGTATTAGACTTTCTGGTCTAATGCTGTAGCTAGTGCATTAAACATCTCTTTCCTATAATGAACTTGGTGAGTACGCTCGTACTCATCCCACTCTTAAATCCCCTTCTTAGACATGGAGGCATCTAAGGAGGATCTACAGTGCAACTCGAAGACCGAGGAGTCAACAACTACTTCAAGGGACAGGAACCTGTCAGAAGAGTCAAACACCACATCCAACAAGGATAAAACCTAGCTTAGCAATAGAAAGGAACTAACTTCCTAAACCTAGCTCTTATTTAGCTAGAATCTATTCATAGCCTCTATAGCTAGTTAAATACTCTAAAAATAGAGTTCGTGATAAGACTAGACTACGAGTCGTTCTTCTGGAATTTATTTGAAGTTTTACCTCATTGTAAAGTAGGAGGCTGTGATGATCTTATGTAACAGAATAAATGTTGTAATTCTATAGACATGCCTTGGACCCGCATATGTTTCTGTTGTACCACTCTGAGCGATATAATACTAGTGGAACGGTGTTTCATTGGTGTTATATCAGACTTGCATACTACACCATTGAGTGGTATGTCGGGTCACCACAGTGCTTCAGTCATAGAATGGTCGTCCATACATATCGTTGATTTCCTTCCGAGCGTGCCTTTTCCACTTAGTCTCCCCTAGTGTCGCGATCGAGGAAGACCAATCGGCTTAAGGTCAGGAACAAAGTCAACACAAAACTCAATTACCTCCTCATTTCCATAGCCCTTGGCGATGCTTCCTTCTGGCCTAGCACGGTTACGAACATATTTCTTTAATACTCCCATGAACCTCTCAAAGGGGAACATATTGTTTAGAATACAGGACCGAGAATGGAAATCTCTTCGACTAGGTGAACCAGGAGGTGCGTCATAATATTGAAGAAGGATGCCGGGAACACTAACTCGAAACTGACAAGACATTGGACCACATCGTTCTGTAACCGTGGTAGATATTCTGGATTGATTTCCTTCCGAGAGATTGCATTGAGGAATGCACATAGCTTCACAATGGCTACTCGAACATTTTCCGGTAGGAGCCCCCTCAAAGCAATCGGAAGCAATTGCGTCATAATCACGTGGTAGTCGTGAGACTTCAGGTTTTGGAACTTTTTGTCCGCCATGTTTATTATTCCCTTTATATTCGACGAGAAGCCAGACGGGACCTTCATACTGCTCAGACATTCAAAAAGATGACCTTCTCTTCTTTGGTAAGAGCGTAGCTGGCACGACCTTGAAACCATTCCGGATGCCGGTCATCAGGGTCTTTCAAACGTTGCTGGTCCTGCCGTGCTTCCTTTGTATCATTTGTCTTCCCATACACGCCCAAGAAGCTTAGCAGATTCACGCAAATATTCTTCATAACATGCATCACGTCGATTGCAGAGCGAACATCTAGTAATTTCCAATATTCTAGCTCCCAAAATATAGATCTCTTTTTCCACATGGGTGCGTGCCCGTCAGCTCCCTGCGGAACTGATAGTCTGTCAGGACCCTTTCCAAAGATGACTTTCAAATCCTTGACCATATCAAATACCTCAGCACCAGTACGTTCCGCACGCTTCGGCTGGTGATCTGCCTTGCCGTTGTAATGCTTGCCTTTCTTTCTTACGTTATGATGTCGGTGAAGAAACTGACGATGCCCTAGGTACACGTTCTTCTTACAATTTGTCAAATATACACTTTCAGTCTCATGTAAGCAGTGCGTTCATGCATTGTATCCCTTATTTGTCTATCCCGAAAGGTTACTAAGAGCAGGCCAATCGTTGATGGTTACGAAAAGTAACGCTCGTAGGTCAAATTCCTCTTCTTTGTGCTCATCCCACACACGTACACCAGGTCTGCCCCACGACTGTAAAAGTTCATCAACTAATGGCCTTAGGTACACATCGATGTCGTTGCCGGGTTGCTTCGGACCTTGGATGAGCACTGGCATCATAATGAACTTCCGTTTCTTGCACAACCAAGGAGGAAGGTTGTAGATGCATAGAGTCACGGGCCAGGTACTATGGCTGGAGCTCTGCTCGCCAAAAGGATTCATGCCATATGTACTTAGACCAAATCTTATGTTCCTTGCATCAGCTGCAAAATCTTTGAACTCTCTGTCGATCTTTCTCCATTGATTTCCATCTGCAGGGTGTCTCAACTCCCCGTCCTACTTACGGTCCTCTTTGTGCCATCGCAACAACTTGGCATGATCTTTGTTCCTGAACAGACGTTTCAACCGTGGTATTATAGGAGCATACCACATCACCTTGGCGGGAACCCTCTTCCTGGGTTTCTCGCCCTCAACATCGTCACCAGGGTCATCGCCTCTGATCTTATAACGCAATGCAGTGCATACTGGGCATTCATTCAAATTCTCGTATTCACCGCGGTAGAGGATGCAGTCATTAATACATGCATGTATCTTCAGAACCTCTAACTCTAGAGGGCAGACAACCTTCTTTGCTTCATACGTACTGGCGGGCAACTCGTTATTCTTTGAAAACATATTCTTCATCATTTTCAGCAAATTTTCAAATCCCGAGTCAGATAGACCTTCCTGTGCCTTCCATTTCAGCAAATCCAGTATGCAGCCCAGCTTTTTCAGACCATTATCGCATCCGGGGTACAGCGACTTTTTGTGATCTTCTAACATGCGATCCAAATTCTTCCTCTCCTTTTCAGTTTCGCAGCCTCTCCGTGCATCAGCAATGGTCCGACCAAGATCATCAGCGGGCTCATCACGTGCCTCTTCTTCACCTTCCCCTTCACCTTCCCCACCTTCAGCATCCTCCATGAAAGTATCACCGAAATGATCAGGATAGTTGTCATCGATGAAATCATCCCCTTCTTCATCTTCTTCCATTATAACCCCTCTTTCTCCATGCTTGGTCCAACAATTATAGCTTGGCATGAAACCGTGCCGAAGCAGGTGCAGGTGAACTTCTCTTGAGGAAGAGTAACCCTTCTGATTCTTACAGCCAACACATGGACAGATAATAAAACCTCCATGCTTGTTCGCATAAGCCACTACGAGGAAATCTTTCAAACCCGTAGTGAACTCACCGGAGAGTCGGTTATCGTACATCCATTGCCGATTCATCTGCATTATTATTATATAAAGTATATAATTAACCATCATGCATTTGTTAAACTAACTAGCTACAAATAATAGAAATTAAACAATGAACTACACACATGCATATTTTATCAATGACACATGAAAGGTTCAAGTTGCTAACCGCGATCGAGGAGGAAAAATAAATGAGAAAGCTCAAGTGTGGCTCGGATACTTCATATCATATTTGTTTCATGCTCTCGGGCATTTCATCGAACACCTTGTGTGCATAAGAGGAACCAAAAGAAAACCCACCACCCCTTGTGAAGTTTGTGAAGAGAAGTGGCACCAAATGGCTAAGTGAAGTGAGCTGAGCTGCCTTTTATAGGGATGGGTCTTTAGTCCGGTTGGCCTGGCAAACCGCGACTAAAGGCCTTCGGGCCAGGCCTGAGGAACTTTAGTCGCGGTTGGCCTGGCCAACCGCGACTAAAGCCCCCCCCCCCCCCCCCCCCCATCCCGCACCTGGCCACCGAGCGCGCTGGGCCCACGTCTTTAGTCGCGGTTCGCCTCCCGAACCGCGACTAAAGACCCCATTAGTCGCGGTTCGTATATTTTCGCGACTAATGGGGGTGGACGGAAGCCTCTTTTTCTACTAGTGCTCCCTCCCCAACCTCGCTCGCCGCCTATAAAAACCGCCCTCCTCTCTCCACTCCTCGGTCGCAATTTCCCACTCACAACAGCAGCCAGCAACCACAGAGAACCACAAAAGAAATTAAGCCCACCCTCTAGTGTAGAAAGTGAAATCAAGAGACGACAGAGAGATAGGGGGAGAGATCACTCCGTGTGTTTCATTCTTTATGAGGCCGGTTAGAGAAGGCACAGCGGCGCTGATGGGCGTCAGCGGCGGTGATCAGGCGAGAGGCGCGGCGGCAGGACACACCGGCCACGCCCACGCCCACCCAGGGCTGTGGAGGACGCCCACCCCGTACCTCTTGCTCGGCTTCGCGCTGGCGGTCGCGCTGCTCATCCTCCGCTGCACGCGCCGCAAGCCAACCGACTCGTCGCGGCGCGGGAGCGCCTCGGAGGAAGAGTCGGCGCGGGGGGGCGACCATGGCGCCACTCGACCGCGAGCCCAAGGACATCGTCATCATGCCCGGCGACTACATGCCGTCCTTCATCGCCAGCGCCAGGCCCTTCGACTTCGCGAGGGCCGTGGACGCCAGCGAGCCAAGCAACGCCGACGCGGCGTAGGAGCCTAGGCTCACACCCGCGTTGGACGCGAGACCAATTTTGTTCCTGGGATTTCTAGGATTTTCCCAGCGTAATTTTGTCTATAGTACTAGAAAGCAGGGAAGATATAGGTAGCCGGCCAGAGCGTGAGAGCTCTCGATCGCTGGTTTCGACATCCGTGATCGTGAAGGCGAACCTCTTCAGTTAATGAATGATGATGCCTGCGCTTGACTGATCTCCTCCAATCCGTCTCCATCAATTTTTGTTTCAAATTCTGCACCTTTCATCTGTGGGTTGATCCGTGTGAGAGGCTAAACACGATCCTGGTCGAGGAAGGCTGCGTGGATCACGGGCAGTGCAAGGTTGCACATTCTTCACATGGATGGTGTAGAGGAATCGGGGCTGGACTGCAGATAGGCTCCAAAAGAGGGGCTGACCACTTCATTCGAAATTGACCTCGCCGTTCGTAGAACACTTCATTCGAAATTGACAGGGGATGAAGGCAATTTGTTTGGTGTGATCATTATTCTCTCTCTGTGTGTAGAAGTGTCCGTTGAGCCGCCGGGACGCCCATTGCCGAATCGTCGTGAGAGTGACGCTTCTTGATTTGATTTATTTGTCAGGGATCGGCACTAAGAACGGCCGGCTTACCAGAAACTTGCTGAGGAGGAAAAACTTTCAGCTTCAGTCTTACTCATGCCCAACTCTGCAAGAAGAAACATTGGTTCATTTATTCCGATCTTATCCATTTGATACTAATGATGGGATTTTATTTGTACACAAAGAGTGAAAAATATTTCCATTCTAAAAGTTTCTCAGATATTTAGAATAAACTAAGATTACCTTTTTCCCAGCATGGCTGCTTGGGTCATTTGGATTGTAAGGGCATCTCCAAAGCGGCGACCTAAACGGACGTGTTAGGCTGTCCGTTTTAGCCCGTTTGGGTGGCCGCGCGGACACGTGGAAGGAGCCCCGCGTTCGCGTATCCATTTGGGTCACGCGCTGCGGTCAACACGGTCAGATTTGGGTCGCGGCCATAGAAGTTGCTATTTGACTCTAAATTCACTATAAAAACATAAAAATCATAAAAAAATATAAATAAATTTAAATGCTAAAGACTTATAACATAATATTATTGTCCACGCATTCAATGATAAAGTATTATTCAAAAAAATATAAAATAATACGAATGTCCTAGGCATTGTTTTCTTCGGGATTTTCTTCATTGTTACCAAATCAGCTGGAGCTAGTTGTGTACAGCTAGATAGAATTTCGTGGTGCACGTGGAGGATATCCTGGAATGATGCCGGACCACCTTGGGGAGTAACCAACTCTCCCTGGCCATCCCACTCATTATCAAAGAGTGAATCATCCCGCTCTACCTCAACAATCATGTTATGCATGATTACACAAGCAGTCATCACCTCCCACATAGTTTGCACACTCCAAGCTCTAGCAGGGTGTCTGGCGATAGCCCAACGAGCTTGGAGGATGCCAAACGCCCGCTTGACATCTTTCCGGGCTGCCTCTTGCTATTTGGCAAACCTTGCCTCCTGCTCTAAGTTGGGACGTCAGATTGTCTTCACGAGTGTAGTCCAAGGTGGATAGATACCATCAGCAAGGTAATACCCCTTGTTGCAGTGGTGGTCATTGATCTCAAAATCCACATTAGGGGACTGACCATACGCTAGCCTATCAAACACCGGAGAGCGTTGCAGCACATTGATGTCATTGTGTGAGCCGGCCATTCCGAAGAATGAGTGCCAAATCCATGTGTCATGTGAAGCAACAACTTCAAGAATCATTGTGCACCCCTCAAAGCCCCCTGCCAACCGAAGGGGTAGTTCTTCCACTCCCAGTGCATCGAGTCTATGCTGCCAAGCATCCCAGGAAACCCTCTGGAAGCGTTGATTGACAACAGACGAGTTGTGTCCTCTGCATTAGGTTGCCGGAGATATTGTTCTCCGGACGCACCGATCAATACTCTGTATAACCTGTACATCACTTCCAAGCATCTCGACTCGCTCATGCGCGCGTACTCATCTACGAAATCACCGGCAACACCATATGCGAGCATCCTAATAGCTGTCGTGCATTTCTGATATGAAGAGAGGCCTACCTTGCCAATTGCATCCACTTTGGCGCAGAAGTAGTTGCCGTAGACCTTGACGTCATCCATTATTTGGGTGAACAACGGTCTGGACATCCGAAAACGACGGCGAAACATGGCCGGCGTGAACAATGCCTTGCGGTAGAAGTAGTCGTTGAAGAGCTGGTCGTGGCCGCGTTCTCTTTTGCGGTCCAAGGCAGCCGCGCGTCTCGGCAAGGACCCCCGGTACACGGGGATCTGCGAGACATTGTGCTCGTGGATGATCAGCGTAGACTCCGTGAGAAAGTCATCGTTGGACTCCTCGTCTCAGGACGTGTCGACGAAGTTCTATAAGAAGTACTCGTCGTCGCGGTCCATGATCTACAGATGAACTAGGACAAATTTTAAATCACCAATTTCATAGAACACATGCGGAGGCCATCCAATGCGTCCGTAGGGACCTGCAGGCAATGGCCGTCCCGGCCGATTTCCGGTCTGGAAACACGGTGCACGAGAGCTCACCTCTGGCGGCAACGGTGAAGCTGCTGACGGTGAGAGGACAACAGCTTTGGCGACGACATCCTCTGACTCTGCTACGAGGCCGCGAAAGCAGCGCGGGGTCGTGTCCTATGCTTCCGCACCGCTTTCCGGCGTCTTGACAATGATGGTCGGCGTCGATAGCGCTCCCAAATCGCCGGTCCTGGGGTGGCGGCGGAGCGGTGGGAGATGTGTGCGAGGGGGCTGTGTTTCGGGAGGCAGATAGGCGGGCCAGGGGAGGACAAGGGGAGGACGCGAGAGGCCAGCGATAGGAGTCCGCGGCCACGCAAACGCGGCCCAGATTTGGGCCGGCTTTGGGTCGTCCCGGACACCGCGGCCATCCGTTTTAGGGATGGGTCCACGCGCTAGGCTTGGTTTTTGTCCGGTTCGACCAATCCAGACGCGCGGCGCGGGATGGGTCGCCACGTTGGAGATGCCCTAATAATTAATAAAAAATTCAGTGACCATACGTCAACTTTTGCAAATTGTAAGGTCGTCTTTTCTCACGAGATGAGATTTTGGGATTTCTATTTCCATGCCCTCGGGTCCTTAGTTGTGCTCAGATTTCCCAGCTGCTTAGTTTTTTCTCAGTTTTGCACAAGTCCTCACAAGTGCTGGAACGGCGGTTTGCCCGACTGGTCAGCAGCTTTGACCGTTATCTACCGACTAGGGGCCACATAGAGCCTGCAAAGACACGTCAGACCATCCATCTTTGTTTGATCGTAAGCATCGCCGTATCCCTGACCAAAACGCGGACGAGTGGGGCTTCGGTAGATCGAATGACAAGTGGGGTCATGACGCTGACACAAGGGGCAATACACGGGTAGGATTAGATTTTTAAATGGAGCTCTACAGCGATGGCGCGGAGGAGGTGGCATGCGAGGTGCCGAGATGAGATCGATGTCCACAAAGAACTGCATGAGGTGAGACTAGACGCATTAGATACATATGAACTAGACGCGTTTAACCATGCAAAGAAGAGAAGAAATGGTCGAGGACATCTACGACTACCTCAATACTTTGACTGACGGTGTCGGACACGAACGCGAGCAATGTAGAGATAACTAGTGTCTCTCCTTTCTGGAATGTATAGATGGGTGCTAGGGGAGTGTGGTGGCGAAGGGAAATACCTCGCGGTGGTCTGTGGCATCCAGTATAGCGGGGCGGCATGGCCGTGCCCCCAGCGGCGTGCATGTTCGGCATTGGCATCAGAATGTACGTTCGGCATTGGCCTCGGCGGTATCTCTGGTGTGTCAGTGATCGAATGAGGGTATGGAATTGAGGGTGCATCCCGACGGTGACCTAGCAGTGGCGGCGAGCATAGCCATTCTGACCATGCCGATATCGGCATCGGCATCGTTTGGAGGCTGTGGTGCTCGAATACAGGTGGGATTTGTTTCTTGTACGCCAAAATGAATTTGAATAAGTTTCTTGTTGAAGGTTAGGTAAAATACGAAAGTTTGTAACTAAAAAAATTACTGGCACCATGGTGAGGTTCTTTTTGATAGAGCTATACGGTTCGGGAAAAGTTTTTGACAATTTTTAGATATTCCTTGTTGTTACACGTATGGCATCATGTATGGAAAATTCGGGGTCATTTGGAGATGTACGAAAAAATCACTTTGCCGCATGCCGTTTGGTCTCACTGAAACCAGCTTTTGTAACAAGTTAGGTTGTTTTGACCTTCTCTAAATGACCTCAAATCTTATACAGATGATCTTCTATACAAAGATAGGTAGATTGTTTCGTTTTTATATTTTTTGAACTTTTATTTCCCTTTATAATACCTAGTTGATTTTCAGGTCAAAACCTCGAAAGTTAACCTAACTAGATGGTGAACCCTCACAAACTTCAAATACAGAGATAGATAGATTGTTTTGTTTATCATTTTTAGCGTGAAAAGTAATGGCTACAAGAAATTGGTGATGGTTTATTATTTTTTGCGTGAAAAGTAATGGCTACAAGAAAGCAGTGATGGTTTATCATTTTTTGCATGAAAAGTAATGGCTACAAGAAATCGGTGATGGTTTATCATTTTTTGCATGAAAAGTAATGCCTACAACAAATTGGTGATGGTTTATCATTTTTTGCGTGAAAAGTAATGGCTACAACAAATCGGTGATGATTTATCATTTTTTGCGTGAAAAGTAATGGTTGCTCCCTCCATACCGGTTTATAAGCACATTTCGTGATTTGAGAAGAACTTTGACCATTAATTTGGTCAACAAAATATGAAATATATATCACAAACATTATATCGTTGGAAACTTCTTTTGCATATGAATCCAATGGTATAAATTTGTAGGCATACAAATTATATTGGTTTGACCAAATTAATGATCATAGTTCTGCGTGAAAAGTTTATCAATTTTTGCGTGAAAAGTAATGGCTACAACAAATCGGTTATGGTTTATCATTTTTAGCGTGAAAAGTAATGGCTACAAGAAATTGGTGATGGTTTATCATTTTTTGCGTGAAAAGTAATGCCTAAAAGAGTTTATAATGCATAAATGCCGACAGAGAGAGAGGGGTTATCCTGCCCGTTAGATCATACGATCAACGGCCGACGGGCATGATCCGCGTGACAAGGGCTAGACCAATCAGGGCAAGGTTGGGCGTCTGTGAGAATTTATGAAGGGAGAGGGCAAAACTGAGTAGTATCAAGAAACTAAGGGCACGTGAGTAGTAAACAGACTAAGGGATTCAAATATGAGATTTAAAAAAATGGAAAATGCGTGTTTTGTACAATGAAACCCATCTTGGCCTACCTCAATCTATTTTCAATACAAATATACATGAGTGTGAAAATTGTGGCCTCATTCAGACAAAGTATGTTTTGGGGAAAGCTAATTTGGGAAGGGCTTATTGTGGAAAGCTATGCACCTTCATAGCTACTAGGTGATTTGAGAAGTGGTAATTTGTGGTAAAACTTGATTTATCTATGATTGTTATGGTTCCCAACGTGGCAGGTCTCGTAAGAAGACTCCATGAGTAAGTGCCACTATGGTTTTATCTTTTTTTGGAATTTTTTGCGCATGAAATGACTCAATTAGATAGCTTAACCTCATTTGTTGACTCTCTGTTGACCAGCCACTTGAGGGTAAAACTGAGTATATTGCACTATCCAGTATTAGTACTAGAGGGGAAAACTGAGTACAGATATTTTTTCAGTGTAAGACTCGAGGGTAGAACTGAGTACACGTAACCACGGACGCGTGTCGTGGTGCGCAGCGGTTAGGCGGTGCGCGTGTTTGATGACCCACAAGTATAGGGGATCGCAACCGTCTTCGAGGGAAGTAAAACCCAATTTATTGATTCGGCACAAGGGGAGCCAAAGAATATTTGTAAGCCTTAACAGCGGAGTTGTCAATTCAGCTGCACCTGGAAACAGACTTGCTCGCAAGAGTTTATCAGTAGCAACAGTTTTATAGCAGTAGCAGTAGTGAAATATCAGCAGCAGTGTAACAAAGACAGCAGTAGTGATTATAGTAAACAGCAGGATTAAAATACTGTAGGCACAGGGATGGATGAACGGGCGCTGCATGGATGAGAGAACTCATGTAACAATCAAGGTAGGGCATTTGAAGATAATAATAATAAAATAGTATCCAAGTACTAAACAACCATAGGCATGTGTTCCGTATATAGTCGTACGTGCTCGCAATGAGAAACTTGCACAACATCTTTTGTCCTACCAGCTGGTGGCAGCCGGGCCTCTAGGGAATCTACTGGTAATTAAGGTACTCCTTTTAATAGAGCACCGGAGCAAAGCATTAACACTCCGTGAACACATGTGATCCTCATATCACCGCCTTCCCCTCCGGTTGTCCCAATTTCTGTCACTTTGGGGCCTCGGGTTCCGGACAGCAATATGTGTATACAACTTGCAGATAAGATCATAAAGCAATGAATATCATCATGAATTGATAACATGTTCAGATCTGAGATCATGGCACTCGGGCCCTAGTGACAAGCATTAAGCATAACAAGTTGCAACAATATCATAAAAGTACCAATTACGGATACTAGGCACTATGCCCTAACAATCTTATGCTATTACATGACCAATCTCATGCAATCCCTACCATCCCCTTCAGCCTACAGCGGGGGAATTACTCACACATGGATGGGGGAAGCATGGCTGGTTGATGGAGTGGGGTCAGTGGTGATGATGGCGATGATCTCCTCCAATTCCCCGTCCCGGCGGAGTGCCAGAACGGAGTTTCTGGTCCCGAGACGGAGTTTCGCGATGGCGGCGGAGTTCTGGATGTCTTCTGGCAATTTCGTCTAACCCCCGTGCGTTTTTAGGTCGAAAGCCTTAAGTAGTCCAGAGGGGAGCGTCGGGGGCTGCCCGAGGCGTGGCCACCATAGGGCGGCGCGGCCCAGGGGCCCACCGCGCCGCCTTGTGGGGTGGGCGCCTCGTGGCCCCCCTCCGTCTCGTCTTCTGGCTCCGTCAATCTTCTGTGAAAATAGGCCCATTGCAATTATTTCCGGGGATTTTCCTGAAAGTTGAGTTTCTGGACAAAAATAAGACACCAGGGCAATTCTGCTGAAAACAGCGTTAGTCCATGTTAGTTGTACCCAAAATACACAAATTAGAGGCAAAACAATAGCAAAAGTGTTCGGGGAAGTAGATACGTTTTGGACGTATCAACTCCCCCCAAGCTTAGCTTATTGCTTGTCCTCAAGAAATTCAGTTAACAACTCAGTGTGATAAAAGAACTTTCACGAACACATTTGTTCATATGATGTAAATATTCTCACGATATGGACAAGTACTTAAGCAATTCATGATAAGATACATGCAAATAAAGTCATCTAATAGCTATGTCAATCATGGAAAAGGTACCAACAAATTAATAATAATCATCATGAATCATGTCTATCAGCAAGATTGCAATTTTCATAAAAGGGTATGATAAAGTGGTATCTCGCTTGCCCGTATTTGTACAGCAAAATATAAATGCCCGGGCACCTTTGAAGTTCATGGAAAGACTGGAAGTAGAGATTATCAAAGATAAAAGCATCAAAGTTATACCACAGTTAATCACATTTTGGGACAAGCATATTATACTAAGAATGACAGTTGTGCTCTCAAGAAGGTGCTCAAAGAAAGGATGGTGACTCAACGTAAAAGTAAAAAATTGGCCCTTCACCGAGGGAAGCAGGGATTAACATGCGCTAGAGCTTTTCATATTTAAAATAGAAGTAAAATTATTTTGAGAGGTGTTTGTTGTTGTCAACGAATGGTAGTGGGCACTCTAACTACCTCATCAACCAGACTTTCAAGAGCGGCTCCCATGAAGGACGTTATCTCTACCAGCAAGGTAAATCATCCCTCTTCTCTTTTGTTTACACATATACTTTAGTTTTATTATGGATGACACTCCCCCCAACCTTTGCTTACACAAGCCATGGCTAACCGAATCCTAGGGTCCTTCCAACATTCACATACCATGGAGGAGTGTCTATTTGCAAATTAAGTTGCTTACTGATAAATCAGGGCAAAGCATGTGAAGAGAATTATTGATGAAAGTTAATTAATTGGGGCTGGGAACCCCGTTGCCAGCTCTTTTTGCAAAATTATTGGATAAGCGGATGTGCCACTAGTCCATTGATGAAAGTCTGTCAGGAGTAAATGACAAGGTTGAAAGATAAAACACCACATATTTCCTCATGAGCTATAAAACATCGACACAAATTGAGAAGTATTTTGAAGGTTTAAAGGTAGCAAATGAGAATTTACTTGGAATGGTTTGAAATGCCATGCATAGGTATTTATGGTGGACACTTTGGAATAACTTGGTTTTCAGGGGTTTGGAAGCACGAGCAGCATTCCCGCTCAGTACAAGTGAAGGCTAGCAATAGACTGGGAAGCGACAATCAAGAGAGCAAGAATGCTTAGTCATAATCATGCTTGCGACAAAATAAATTAACGGAGGCATAAAAGTGATACAAGAACTCTGAGGCAAACTAAATCATCGAGGCTTAATTGACTTTTGTTCAGTCATATGTATGCGTGCGCATGTGCCAAGTCGATTCAAGTGAATTATTCAGAGGAGGATACCACAATGTCATACCTATCTATGAATAAAACAATGCAAGCAAATATTTATGACATGCTACTCATATTAATAGATTGGAGCTGAACATGAGAGATCATGAACTACTAGACTTTCTTAAATGACATATACCTCACATGAACCAACTAAGCATGCTCATATGGATGAGTATATGTACAAAAATGAAAACAAATAGAGTTCATACCAGCCTCTCACCACAGTCGAGTTGTCGTAGATCGTCATTATTGCCTTTCACTTGTGTACCTTGAATAATATGGAATGAAAACCAAGCTCCAGCCACCGAAGACCGCTGAACTCCATAATAGACTTTACAAAACCAAAGAAGAACAACAAATATTTTTGGTGTTCTCGAATTGGAAACAAGAACAAAAGGAAACAGGCTAACAAAGCAAAATCTTTTTGGATTTTCTCATAGCAAACCAACGATAGCAAATAAAGCAAAATAGGAACAAGAAACCAAAATAAACAAATGGTAAAGAGAAACAACAGAAATATTTTTGATCTTTTTGTGTTTTAGGAAAGAAACAAAGCAAAAACAAAAGAATGAAAACTAAAAGAGTCTCATAAACACAAAGTAGCAGAAATCCGTCAAACTTGACAGCAGTACAGTAATCAATTTTTACGAAAATCTTCCGTTGCTCAACTCGAAAAGTGCTCAACTAATGAAAGTTATATAATAACCTGCGGAACATGCAAAAAAATTGGCTTCGCAAAATAACGTTCTGGCTGTTTTTAGCAATTTTTTTAGTGTCAGTCCAGAATCTGTTTTTAGACAGCACTTCCCCAAATATCATCTCCCTCTTATTAGAGGCCACCTTAAGAAGTGAAACAAGTATGTACAAGTATCCGGCAATTGTAATATGGAATGAATGAGTGATGCCGGTATACCTCCCCCCAAGCTTAGGCTTTTTACCTAAGTGGAGATCAACCCCAGCGAGGGTCAGGGTTCCACGCCGGTGGATCATACATGGCGTGGTCATAATAAGGTCCCTGTGCAGAAGAAAAGGGTGAAGGCTCCACATGCCCAAAATATTGATGTGAAGAACTCGCTGCATCGGATGACAAGTCGAGGGGGTCCTCAGCCTCCTCCGTGTCGTCCCCTGCATGATGGCCATCTCCCTCTATGTATGCATCTAGTTCATCTTCTGTGACCGACCAATTTTTCCTGGAATCAAGGTTAAACAAAGCAGGTGCAGGTGACAAGGTATTAACTTGTCAATGCCTACAAGTAGTAGACTAGGGTTTCGTTGGATGTAGAGGGCAAGTAGATCTCGAAGGTTTCAGTCGAAAAGTACTCGACGAAATAAAACTAGGGTTTGCTCAACAATGATTCGATGCCTTTCTCGTCCCTCGACTCCCCCTTATATATGAGGCGGAGCCGAGGGATTCGTATCGTACAAGTTACAGATTCCGGGAAGGTTTCTAACTCATCCCGTAAGATTACAAATAACACTTTCTATTACAACTCTAACTTTCCTTAATAATATCTTTGGGCTTCCGAGTCTTCTTATTCTTCGGGTAGTGGGCCTTCATCAAACCCCGGGTACTATCTTCGGCAGGCCCATTGGGGATGCCTATGTCAGTAGCCCCCGAGATTTTGCTTGAGTCGTAGAGTCAGGGAAAATCTCCCCTGTTTATTTTTACTCGACAACTTTAGCTTGTCTATATTTCTTCACATGAATTTCTATATTGTACAGGGATAATGGTAATTGGGGCTAGTTCATCTGACGGATCAGGTACTAGTTAACTGCTCTAGTGGCAATCCGCAAAAACCTACTTCAAGATCACGTCCCTGGACATGATCCCGGGATACTGGTGTAAACTTCGACAGGTGCCGCTTAAGGTCTTACCATTCTGTCGAGTCCCAGTCAAATTTATCGGGTACCTAACGCGTCCGTTAGGATTTTTCTTCGTATCTGTTGATACGGATAAAAGTAGCAAACCATCGTCAGAGATGGTGCCACGCCGCACAGAACGGATCTGGGGTCTTACCTTCGCAGTGTTTTGAGGCATTCAGAATTTATTCGCAACTTTTGGCGTTCTGAGAATATATTGTCGAGTGCTTATTCGGCTGTTGGAATAGCACATTTCATCGAGTCAATTTCTGACTCATATTACTCTCCCGGTGGGAGTATATGTAGAGTTATCTTTATAACTCGAAATATGCTCCTTCTTCCTTCTTTTTCTTTCTTTCTTTCTCTTTTTTCTTCTTCTCTTTTTTCTTTTTGATAATTTTCATCGGGCACGCGAACAGCGTTCCCGATGGGAGTAGCCCCCGAGGCTACAGCCAAGGACTTGTACTTGGTTGTAGGTGATGTCTACGCCCCTCCTTTTCCTGTAGACAGTGTTGGGCCTCCAAGAGCAGAGGTTTGTAGAACAGCAGCAAGTTTCCCTTAAGTGGATCACCCAAGGTTTATCGAACTAAGGGAGGAAGAGGTCAAAGATATCCCTCTTATGCAATCCTGCAACCACAAAGCAAGAAGTCTCTTGTGTCCCCAACACATCTAATAGGTGTACTAGTTCGGCGAAGAGATAGTGAAATACAGGTGGTATGAATAAATAGTAGCAGTAGCAACGGCACCAGAAAAGTGCTTTTCCCAGGATAGTAAACAAGCAGTAGTAACGCAGCAGTAGTAACGCAGTAAAACAGTAAACAAGCAGTGATAGCAGTATTTAGGAACAAGGCCTAGGGATTAGACTTTCACTAGTGGACACTCTCAACATTGATCACATAACAGAATAGATAAATGCATACTCTACACTCTCTTGTTGGATGATGAACACATTGCGTAGGATTACACGAATCCTCAATGCCGGAGTTAACAAGCTCCACAATTCAATGTTCATATTTAAATAACCTTAGAGTGCATGAAAGATCAATAAGACTAAACCAAGTACTAACATAGCATGCACATTGTCGCCTTCATGCTAAGAAAGGAGGAATAGATCACATCAATACTATCATAGCAATAGTTAACTTCATAATCTACAAGAGATCATAATCATAGCCTACGCCAAGTACTAACACGGATGCACACACTGTCACCATTACACCGTGCAGGAGGAATAAAACTACTTTAATAACATTGCTAGAGTAGCACATAGATAAATTGTGATACAAAACACATTGCAATCATAAAGAGATATAAATAAGCACTTCACTATGCCATTCATAACAGTGAATAAGTATTCTGTGAAATATAGCCTAAGAGACCCACACGGTGCACACACTGTCACCTTTACACACGTGGGACAAGGAGTCTCCGGAGATCACATAAGTAAAATTCACTTGACTAGCATAACGACATCTAGATTACAATCATCATCATATGGATCTCAATCATGTAAGGCAGCTCATGAGATCATTTTATTGAAGTACATAGAGAGAGAGATGAACCACATAGCTACCGGTACAGCCCTTAGCCTCGATGGAGAACTACTCCCTCCTCATGGGAGACAGCAGCGTTGATGGAGATGGCGGTGATGTCGATGGAGGAGCCTTCCGGGGGCACTTCCCTGCTCCGGCAGCGTGCCGGAACAGAGACTCCTGTCCCCCAGATTTTGGCTTCGCGATGGCGGCGGCTACAGAAGGTTTCTGCGGGTTTCGTCGAACGTATCAGGGTTTTCGCGACGGAGGCTTTAAATAGGCGGAAGGGAGGCGTCAGAGGGCTTGTGGGGCCACCACACCATAGGGTGGCGCGGCCATGGCCTGGGCCGCGCCACCTGCATGTGTGGGGCCCACAAGGCCCTCCTCTGGCGGCTCTCGGGTGTTCTGGAAGCTCCCGAGGATTCTAAGATGCTGGGCGTTGATTTCGTCCAATTCCGAGAATATTTCCTTACTAGGATTTCTGAAACCAAAAACAGCAGAAAACAGGAACTGGCACTGCGGCATCTCGTCAATAGGTTAGTTCCGGAAAACGCATAAATATGACATATAATGTGTACAAAACATGTAGATATCATCAATAATGTGGCATGGAACATAAGAAATTATCGATACGTCGGAGACGTATCAGCATCCCCAAGCTTAGTTCCTGCTCGTCCCGAGCAGGTAAACGATAACAAAGATAATTTCTGAAGTGACATGCCATCATAACCTTGATCATACTATTGTAAGCATATGTAATGAATGCAGCGATCAAAACAATGTAAATGACATGAGTAAACAATTGAATCATAAAGCAAAGACTTTTCATGAATAGTACTTCAAGACAAGCATCAATATGTCTTGCATAAGAGTTAACTCATAAAGAAATAATTCAAAGTAGAAAGCATTGAAGCAACACAAAGGAAGATAACATGTATATCTCATGGATATTGTCAACATAGAGTAATATAACAAGTGCAATATGCAAGTATGTAGGAATCAATGCACAGTTCACACAAGTGTTTGCTTCTTAAGATGGAGAGAAATAGGTGAACTGACTTAACAATAAAAGTAAAAGAATGGTCCTTCAAAGAGGAAAGCATCGATTGCTATATTTGTGCTAGAGCTTTGGTTTTGAAAACAAGAAACAGTTTTGTCAACGGTAGTAATAAAGCATATGAGTTATGTAAGTTATATCCTACAAGTTGCAAGCCTCATGCATAGTATACTAATAGTGCCCGCACCTTGTCCTAATTAGCTTGGATTTACATGGATTATCATAGCATAGCACATGTTTCAACCAAGTGTCACAAAGGGGTATCTCTATGCCGCCTGTACAAAGGTCTAAGGAGAAAGCTCGCATTGGATTTCTCGCTTTTGGTTATTCTCAACTTAGATATCCATACCGGGACAACATAGACAACAGATAATGGACTCCTCTTTAATGCAAAAGTATTCAACAACAGATAATATTCTCATAAGAGAGTGAGGTTTGTTGTCCAAACTGAAACTTCCACCATGAATCATGGCTTTAGTTAGCGGCCCAATGTTCTTCTCTAACAATATGCATACTCAAACCATTTGATCATGATAAATCACTCTTACTTCAGACAAGACGAACATGCATAGCAACTCACATGATATTCAACAAAGAAATAGTTGATGGCGTCCCCAGAAACATGGTTATCGCACAACAAGCAACTTAATAAGAGATAAAGTGCATAAGTACATATTCAATACCACAATAGTTTTTAAGCTATTTGTCCCATGAGCTATATATTGTAAAGGTAGAGAATGGAAATTTTAAAGGTAGCACTCAAGCAATTTACTTTGGAATGGCGAAGAAATACCATGTGGTAGGTAGGTATGGTGGACACAAATGGCATAGTGGTTGGCTCAAGGATTTTGGATGCATGAGAAGTATTCCCTCTCGATACAAGGTTTAGGCTAGCAAGGTTATTTGAAACAAACACAAGGATGAACCGGTGCAGCAAAACTTACATAAAAGACATATTGTAAACATTATAAGACTCTATACCGTCTTCCTTGTTGTTCAAACTCAATACTAGAAATTATCTAGACCTTAGAGAAACCAACCATGCAAATCAGATTTTAGCATGCTCTATGTATTTCTTCATTAATGGGTGCAAAGTATATGATGCAAGAGCTTAAACATGAGCACAACAATTGCCAAGTATCACATTATCCAAGACATTATAGCAATTACTACATGTAGCATTTTCCAATTCCAACCATATAACAATTTAACGAAGCAGTTTCAACCTTCGGCATGAACATTAAAAGCTAAGAACACATGTGTTCATACGAACCAGCGGAGCGTGTCTCTCTCCCACACAAACATTTATTCAAATAAAAACAAAAACAAACACAAACAGACGCTCCAAGTAAAGCACATAAGATGTGACCGAATAAAAATATAGTTTCAAGAGAAGGAACCTGATAATGTTGTCGATGAAGAAGGGGATGCCTTGGGCATCCCCAAGCTTAGACGCTTGAGTCTTCTTGAAATATGCAGGGATGAACCACCGGGGCATCCCCAAGCTTAGACTTTTCACCCTTCTTGATCGTAGTATATCATCCTCCTCTCTTGACCCTTGAAAACTTCCTTCACACCAAACTTCTCATAAACTTCATTAGAGGGGTTAGTACATAATGAAAACCTCACATGTTCAGAGGTGACACAATCATTCTTAACACTTCTGGACATTGCTCAAAGCTACTGGAAGGTAATGGAACAAAGAAATCCACCCAACACAGCGAAAGAAGCAATGCGAAATAAAAGGCAGAATCTGTCAAAACAGAACAGTCTGTAAAGACGAATTTTTACAAGGCAACAGACTTGCTCAGATGAGAAAACTCAAAACTAATGAAAATTGCGTACATATCTGAGGAACACGCACGTAAATTGGCATATTTTTCTGAGTTACCTACAGAGAAAACATCCCAGATTCGTGACAGATAGAAATCTGTTTCTGCGCAGAAATCCAAATCTAGTATCAACCTTCTATTAGAGACTTCACTTGGCACAACAATGCAATAAAACTAAGATAAGGAGAGGTTGCTACAATAGTAAACAACTTCCAAGACGCAAATATAAAACAAAGTACTGTAGCAAAATAACACATGGGTTATCTCCCAAGAAGTTCTTTTCTTTATAGCCATTAAGATGGGCTCAGCAGTTTTAATGATGCACTCGCAAGAAATAGTAGTTGAAGCAAAAGAGAGCATCAAGAGGCAAATTCAAAACACATTTAAGTCTAACATGCTTCCTATGCATAGGAATCTTGTAAATAAATAAGTTCATGAAGAGCAAAGTAACAAGCATAGGAAGATAAAATAAGTGTAGCTTCAAAAATTTCAGCACATAGAGAGGTGTTTTAGTAACATGAAAATTTCTACAACCATATTTTCCTCTCTCATAATAACTTTCAGTAGCATCATGAGCAAATTCAACAATATAACTATCAAATGAAACATTCTTGTCATGAGCTTCATGCATAAAATTATTACTCTCCACATAAGCATAATCAATTTTATTAGTAATAGTGGGAGCAAATTCAACAAAGTAGCTATCATTATTATTCTCATCACCAAATATAGGAGGTATATTGTAATCATAATCAAATTTATCCTCCATAACAGGTGGTAACAAAAGACTACTATCATTATAATCATCATAAATAGGAGGTAAAGTATCATCAAAGTAAATTTTCTCCTCAATGCTTGCGGGACTAAAAAGATCATGCTCATCAAAACCAGCTTCCCCAAGCTTAGAATTTTCCATATCATTAGCAACAATAGTGTTCAATGTGTTCATGCTAATATGTTCCATGGGTTTTTTAATTTTCGGGTCAAACCATCCATGTTTTAAATCAGGAAATAGAATAAGAAGCTCATTGTTGTCCATTATGCCTAACTAGTGTAAACAAGAAACAAAAAGTTGCAATTGCAGGATCTAAAGGAAATAGCTTCGAGCACAAACACAATGGCGCCGAGAAAAGCATCTTACCTGGAACCGAAGTATGAGTGCCTTTTACCTTTCCTCCCCGGCAACGGCGCCAGAAAAGTGCTTGATGTCTACGCCCCCTCCTTTTCCTGTAGACAGTGTTGGGCCTCCAAGAGCAGAGGTTTGTAGAACAGCAGCAAGTTTCCCTTAAGTGGATCACCCAAGGTTTATCGAACTCAGGGAGGAAGAGGTCAAAGATATCCCTCTCATGCAACCCTGCAACCACAAAGCAAGAAGTCTCTTGTGTCCCCAACACACCTAATAGGTGTACTAGTTCGGCGAAGAGATAGTGAAATACAGGTGGTATGAATAAATAGTAGCAGTAGCAACGGCACCAGAAAAGTGCTTTTCCCAGGATAGTAAACAAGCAGTAGTAACGCAGCAGTAGTAACGCAGTAAAACAGTAAACAAGCAGCGATAGCAGTATTTAGGAACAAGGCCTAGGGATTAGACTTTCACTAGTGGACACTCTCAACATTGATCACATAACATAATAGATAAATGCATACTCTACACTCTCTTGTTGGATGATGAACACATTGCGTAGGATTACACGAATCCTCAATGCCGGAGTTAACAAGCTCCACAATTCAATGTTCATATTTAAATAACCTTAGAGTGCATGAAAGATCAATAAGACTAAACCAAGTACTAACATAGCATGCACACTGTCACCTTCATGCTAAGAAAGGAGGAATAGATCACATCAATACTATCATAGCAATAGTTAACTTCATAATCTACAAGAGATCATAATCATAGCCTACGCCAAGTACTAACACGGATGCACACACTGTCACCATTACACCGTGCAGGAGGAATAAAACTACTTTAATAACATTGCTAGAGTAGCACATAGATAAATTTTGATACAAAACACATTGCAATCATAAAGAGATATAAATAAGCACTTCACTATGCCATTCATAACAGTGAATAAGTATTCTGTGAAATATAGCCTAAGAGACCCACACGGTGCACACACTGTCACCTTTACACACGTGGGACAAGGAGTCTCCGGAGATCACATAAGTAAAATTCACTTGACTAGCATAACGACATCTAGATTACAATCATCATCATATGGATCTCAATCATGTAAGGCAGCTCATGAGATCATTGTATTGAAGTACATAGAGAGAGAGATGAACCACATAGCTACCGGTACAGCCCTTAGCCTCGATGGAGAACTACTCCCTCCTCATGGGAGACAGCAGCGTTGATGGAGATGGCGGTGATGTCGATGGAGGAGCCTTCCAGGGGCACTTCCCTGCTCCGGCAGCGTGCCGGAACAGAGACTCCTGTCCCCCAGATCTTGGCTTCGCGATGGCGGCGGCTACAGAAGGTTTCTGCGGGTTTCGTCGAACGTATCAGGGTTTTCGCGACGGAGGCTTTAAATAGGCGGAAGGGAGGCGTCAGAGGGCTTGTGGGGCCACCACACCATAGGGTGGCGCGGCCAGGGCCTGGGCCGCGCCACCTGCATGTGTGGGGCCCACAAGGCCCTCCTCTGGCGGCTCTCGGGTGTTCTGGAAGCTCCCGGGGATTCTAAGATGCTGGGCGTTGATTTCGTCCAATTCCGAGAATATTTCCTTACTAGGATTTCTGAAACCAAAAACAGCAGAAAACAGGAACTGGCACTGCGGCATCTCGTCAATAGGTTAGTTCTGGAAAATGCATAAATATGACATATAATGTGTACAAAACATGTAGATATCATCAATAATGTGGCATGGAACATAAGAAATTATCGATACGTCGGAGACGTATCAGCAGGCTCAACATTCTAGTGCACCTTGTCGCTATATTGTCATTCTTTCTCGATATTTTCTTCTTTTATCTCTCGGGTGCGCGAACAGCGCTCCCGATGGGAGTAGCCCCCGAGGCTATGAACAAATGCTTGCGTTTGATCATAGGCTCCCGCAATTTCTATATTGCCTTCCTCAAAATTTACTTCTTTCAAAGTAGCCCCCGAGCATTTGGGCAAAAACTTGTATTTGATCAAAGGCTTCCGAAGTATGCAATAATTTTCTTGTCGCCAAATACTTTTTATTGTCCTTGTCGAAATTTCCTCCCTTAGTCAAAGTTGCCTCATATCGAACGAACGCCGCGTTTTTTTTATTGCTTCCATAGAACTTGAGTACTACTCTCTGTCTGTCATGTGGGTCCGCTTTTATACCACGTTGACACGTCGTGCAAGTGGAGGACACACGTTCTCCACTTTTTCTGGCGCACGTACCGTAACTCCTCCACTGTAAAAATACTGTTTTACCCTTGCTTCCACGTGGCTATCATCTGCTGCACATTTTTTCCATCCAACGGTCCGCCGTTTTGCCGCACCTCTATATAAGATCTCCTTCTTCTTCCTCGAGCACTTCCGCTCGCGCCATTTCTGTAATCTCCTCTGCAAATCCTCCTGCGCTCCCCAATTCTCCAAGCTGTGCACTCCTGCGCCATTGTTAATGCCCCCGCACCGCTTGACCAGGCACAGCACGCCGGAATCCTCAATGGCTGCCGTGGATCTGGGAACCGCGGAGTGGGAAAGATCCAAGCTTTCCGCTCAGGACATCAATCTGCTGAAGAAGCTGGGGCTCAATAAGAAGCCCAACGCACTGCGCTTTCCTAGTGAGGAGAGCTACCCAACCCCTCCAATGGGGTACCGGGTAAGTTTCATCGACCACCTCATCCGCGGTCTTTCCGCCCCCATTCATCCTTTTCTCCGCGGACTGCTTTTTGTTTATGGTCTGCAACTTCACCACTTGACCCCCAATTCTATCCTCCATATTTCTATCTTCATCACCCTCTGCGAAGCCTTCCTTGGCGTCCAGCCTAACTGGGCGCTATGGAAGCGCATTTTCTTCTGTCGCCGCAATGGCTCTCCAAACGTCGCCTATAATATAGGTGGCATTGTAATTTCTGTTCGCCCCACTGTCGACTACTTCGACGTCAAGCTCCCTGACTCAGTTCAAGGGTGGCGCAAGAAGTGGTTGTACATTCAGGAGGAGAACCATGGATGTGCTGAAGACAACATCCCCCCTTTTGACGGTGCCGAAAGAATTCTTCGCCGCCGCTCCTGGGACGCAGAGGCTACCGAAGAAGAAAGAACAGCGACTGAAGCCCTGATGGCTCGTATCCACGAGTTGCAAAATACTCGCGGCAAAGAATTATCAGGCATCCAAATCACAGCCTATTTTCTAAGGACCAGAGTGCAGCCTCTTCAGGCTCGCAAACACCCTCTCTGGAAGTATTCTGGCGACACGGACGTTGATCAGTTGTCGACGGATTTAGAGGTCAAGGATTTAGAAAAACTTGTCCGAAAAATCTCGTCTCTCAGCAAAAAAGATCCTGTCCCTTCTTCTTGTCGCGTGAAACCATTCAACTCCACCAATCCACTTCCCAAGGTAAGCTTTTTCGCTTGGTTTGCTATTGCTTTGCTATCTTTATTTTTCCTTTCCTACTTTTTAACATCCTCCTCTGCTTTTTTTATAGAACCATCCAAATCTCGTCTCGCTCCCTCCCCTTCCTGAAGGTGGAGAAGTCGAGGAAAGGGCTATCATCGCCGACGACAACCAAGATGCCCCCTCGTTTATAAATGAACCCGTAGATTCTCGAAAATCTGCGGGTTCTTCCGAAAAGGAAGCTGCCTCCGAGGGCACCACGTCGGCACAATCTCCTCCTCCTGCTGTTTCTCCAAGGAACAAAAGGAAAAGGAATGACGCTGAGGATTCCGGCACCTCCAAAGCCGAAGAAGTTGATCCTTCACGTCAGAAGGCAGCTTATGATCCATACCTTGGATCCCTCATCAGCTCGTAAGTTGTTTTTATTTCTCCTTATCTTTGTACTCGAAGTTTTTTGTCTATCTTACTTTTTATGCTGTCGTCTTTTATACACAGTGATGATGAGGAAGAACTACCAACTCTTGACGTGGCTGCTCGAACGAGCTCGTCACGTACTTTAGTTGTTTCGGAGACGCCAGCTGAAGGAGAGAAATCCTCGCCTCCTCAAATGAATGTTGGCGCCCCCACTCCACCTTCGAGCCCTCTTGTCCCTTCACCAAAAAGGACAAGGGTAGAAACGATCGCGGAGCCTACCGTTGAATTGGGTAGCTCCTCCAATTCTTTCTTGGATGACGTAAGTTCCAAATTTGCTTATCTATATTTCCTCTTGTTCCCTTCTTTTATGCCTTCATATTTTTCCCATACCGACGTTTTTCTTTCTTTGTCTTTCTTTGACAGCCTATGGTCAAAGAACTTCTTCGTATCGGTGCCCAAATTGTTGGGTACCGTGAGTATGCTAGCAAGACTGAAGGTAATCATTTTTTCTATGACACCTGCTTTACGATTTCCTGCTCCTGCTTTGTTTTGTATTTTTTGACGACTTCTTGATTATTGTGGCAGAGAAACTTGCAGAAGCCAACAAGCTTGTCGACACTCTTGCTCAGAAACTAGAGCAGAGTGAAATGGCTCGCAAGAAGGCTGATCTTGATGCTAGCCAAGCTAAAGCAGAGGCTGAGGAGGCCACAGCCAAAGCTGCTGGTGTCGAAGATCTGCAGAAGAGGCTGGCTGATGCCGAAACTGCTTTGAATGAACACAAGGCCTCCCAAGATACTCGTGAAAAGGCGATCACCAAGCGCTTGAACGCGCAGAATCGGCGTTTTGTCGGTAATTTTATCGTACCCTTCTATCTTTTCCTTTTTTAGGATTAATTTTTCCTTCTTGCTGTCGACCAACACGTATTTTCCTCGGCAGCCAAAACAAACCAAGAATTTGAGCTTGAAGATCCTGACGATGATCCTCTTCTGGACGCACTCTCTTTCCTAGAGTTTCATGGAACTGAAGTTCGCGAGGGCATAGAACATGCTGACGCGGGTTTATTAAGGTTGTTCCCCTACTTCTTCCCCAGGAAAGAGGAGCCCAAAACTTTCCTTGCTCTTGCCAAGGAGTTTGATTCGTCATAAGATCTTGGACTGAAGATGCGCCAGGAGAACATGAAGGTTGCTGTCGAGAGCACTATTGCCTTGGTCGCGGACAGCCAACAAACTGTTGACTGGACGAAAGTTGGCGCCACCGAGCAGATAGAACAAACGAAATGGCGTTTGTTGATCAAGGCAGCCAAACCCAACGCGAAGAAAATCTTGGCCTATCTCGGGATCAAGCCAACTTCAACTCCTAGCTCATCCAGGCCGGAGGTCTAGTTGAATGCCTCTTCTTTTTCTTTCTTTGCTTTTGATGATGTCGCCAAAGTAGCTAGTGGCGACACTTATCCCTCTATTTCCACTGTAATGCCTTGTAAATATTCTGAAAGATCAATGAAACTCTATCTTGCTTGTTTGATTGATGTCGTCTTTTTTGTTAAATTTCAGTTGGTATTTGATAACTATACTCCGTCTCCTGCTCCTCCCGATGTTTTGCCTTCTCCTTCTTGCTCAAGAAAAAATCTTGCTAATACTGATCCTGTCGAAGATTCCTTGCCGCAAGAATTGGAAGAACTTCGGCAGCAACTTCAGTATGCGAAGAAGCAGACGCTTGTGATGATGGAACAGTCTCGCAAGGCGTCTGAAGCCGAAAAAATTGCGCTTCAACAAGCTCAAGAGGCTATGGCTGCTAAGGATGCTGCCGTTTCTGAAGCTAAAAAGGCGACTTCTCGAGAGAATTCCATGCTTGAGTTAATGAATGAGGCCGCTGCCGATATATCTGGTACGTTGAACCGAATCTCCTTCTACCTATATGTTGTATCCCCCCTGTTTTTTTGAAATCTTCCTGCTGTCATTGAATAGGTTCCTGGCTTGATTCTGCTGCTGAAGATGATAAGGTAGATACGAGGACCAACTTGCTTGTCAATCTCTCTCTTGACCATGGCTGTTTGTTCTGGGCCACTCCCGAAAGAACACGACAAATTGTCAGATTTCAAGACCGCGCCTGTCATGTTCGCGATTTCCTGGATTTCTGTACTAGAACCTTGTCTTTGGTTTATAAAACAATGTTTCCTCGGAACGAAACACCCGATACTCTTCTTGGCTTGATGGAGAAGTTTAAAGATGCCTCGAAGATCCATGACTTTATTCGGGCGCAGCTCTCTGCTGGCGCCAGATTCGCTATGATCATGATCAAGATCTGCCACCCGAAGTTTGATATGAACCAAATTATCCCCAAGTGTTTGGCGAAGATGGCGAAAAAGAAAAGGGATGTTAGCAGAATTGATGATTATGTAACCCCTGTAGCCGAAGCTATGATGGACGAACTTCTTCGGATGGATTCTGAATTCTTCGTGAGAGGCAGCTACTCTGAGCATAGCACTCGTTCTTCAAATCGAATGACCATAGATAATATACTAGGGCATCATTGATTTTTCCATGTGAATTTTTCTCAGGATTCTTTTGTATATTATGAATATACTCTGTATTGTAAAGCCGTCAAATTATTTTTCATTGTTGAGCCCTCTTTTGTCTTGGTGTCGAATTTTTATTGTGTGCGCGAGGTTTTTAAACCAAAGCGACTGTACTGTATTGATTGCACTGTATTTGCGGGTACGAGCTCCCGTGTTTTGCTTGATTGCTATTTTGTATCTTTGTTTGTTTCGCGAGGTATTTTATACCAAGGCGAAATATTGTCGGGAATGTATTTTGCAAGTCTGAGGCCTAAGCCCCCGAGCCTGCCAAAGAAATGTATATCTCAACTATCTTTACTATATTGCAGCACCGCGAGTCCGCCTCATTAAAAACCTTTCCCGGCCCCACTCGGTGCCCCGAAAAAGGAAAAGAGTGCGTCTGAAAACTCGCGGGCGTTTCCGTACATTGAAGTTTTACAAGGACTATATTTCGACTCTAGGCGTAGAACCGCCTGAGTTGCGCCACGTTCCAGGGATTTTGCTCCTCCGCCCCTGTCTTCTTGTCCTTTATCCTGTATGCTCCTCCTCCGATTACTTCCGTGACGATGTAAGGTCCAAGCCATGGTGACTCGAGCTTTTCATGACTTTTTTGCGTGAGCCGAAGGACTAGATCTCCCACCTGAAAGGATCTTGGCCGTAAACGTCGACTATGGTAATTCTTCAGGTCCTGTTGATATTTGGTTACTCGAGAGAGTACTTCATCTCTAGCCTCGTCGAGTGCATCGACGTCATCTTCTAGCGCTTTTCTCGACACCTCTTCATCATATTCCACGACTCGTGGAGAATCGTGCTCTATCTCAATTGGTAGTACTGCTTCCGCTCCATGGACCAAGAAGAACGGAGTTTCTTGTGTCGCTGTGTTTGGTGTTGTTCATATGCTCCATAATACACTGGGCAGCTCCTCTGGCCAGGTGTATCGAGCTTTCTCCAGTGGTGCTAATAAGCGTTTCTTGATGCCGTTGCAGATGATTCCATTGGCTTTCTCGACTTGACCGTTGGTTTGTGGGTGTGCAACTGACGCAAAGTGTAGCTTGATACCCACTTCTTCGCAATAATCTTTGAACTCATGGGATGTGAAGTTACTGCCATTGTCTGTGACGATGCTGTGAGGCACTCCAAACCTGAAGACGAGACTTTTTACGAATTTAACTGCGGATGCCCCGTCTGGTGAGTTTATTGGCTTCGCTTCTATCCACTTTGTAAATTTGTCGATAGCTACCAGCATGTACTCCTTTCCTCCTGGCCAGGATTTGTGTAACTTACCCACCATGTCGAGGCCCCATTGAGCAAAGGGCCAAGATAATGGTATTGGCATCAGTTCTGCTGCTGGTGAGTGCGGTTTCGCGGCAAACCTCTGACACGCGTCGCAAGTTCGTACTATCTCCTTGGCATCCTCTATTGCTGTCAACCAGTAAAATCCAGCTCGAAAGACTTTGGCAGCAATAGCTCGGCTGCTCGCATGGTGACCACAAATTCCCTCGTGTACATCTTTCAGGATCATCCTTCCTTCTTCGGGTGTGACGCACCTTTGTAGTACTCCTGAGATACTTCGTTTGTATAGCTCCCCTTTGACCACAGTGAAAGCTTTTGATCGCCTAATAACTCGCCTTGCTTCAACTGGATCATCAGGTATTTCCTTCTTCAGGATGTATGATATGTACACCTGCATCCATGGTATCTGTATCATCATAACCAGGTCATGTTCTTCTTCTTCTTCCTCCAGTACTTCTTTGGTAGCCCCGAGGGTTTTTTCTCCTTCTTTTTTGGTTTTGCCGACTTCGTAGATCTCTCGGCTATCTCTTCGCAAAATACGCCTGACGGAACTGCAAGGCATTGCGACCCGATGTTTGCCAGAACGTCGGCTTCGTCATTGCTCAATCTACTGATATGATTTACTTCGCATCCATCGAACAACTTCTCGAGCTCGTTGTAGACTTCCTTGTATGCTATCATACTATCGTTGACTGCGTCGCATTGGTTCATGACTTGCTGAGCCACCAACTGCGAGTCGCCAAAGATTTTTAGTCGACTTGCACCACAAGCTTTCGCCATCTTCATCCCATGTATGAGGGCTTCGTATTCTGCCTCATTGTTAGATGCGTTTGGGAACGTCATCCTCAGGACGTACTTCAGCTTGTCGTCTTCTGGTGATATTAGTATCACACCTGCACCAGCTCCTTCTAATCTCTTGGATCCGTCGAAGTTCATGGTCCAAGTTCTCGATAAATCTGGTGGTCCTGTGTTTTGCAGCTCCATCCACTCTGCGATGAAGTCTGGCAAAATCTGCGACTTGATTGCTTTTCTTTTTTCATACGTGATGTCCCGAGGGGAAAGTTCTATTCCCCAAAGGGAGACACGACCCGTAGCTTCTGGATTTTTTAGTATATTTGACAAGGGAGCTTCATTGACCACTACGATCGGGTGTGCCGAAAAGTAGTGGCGTAATTTTCGTGCGGTTGTGAATACTCCGTATGCTAGCTTTTGGTATTGAGGGTACCTTTGTTTTGAGGGCGACAAAACTTCGCTGACGAAGTATACTGGCCTCTGCACTCCGTGGAGTTTTCCTTCTTCCTCCCTTTCGACGACAAGTACCGTGCTTACCACCTGGGGTGTGGCCGCAATATACAGCAACAGAGGCTCCTTCTCTTTTGGCGCCACCAAGATTGGGGGTGTCGAGATTTTGCGCTTGAGGTCCTCAAAAGCTCTGTCCGCTTCTTCGTTCCATTGGAACTTGTCTCCCTGTTTGATCAAGGCGTAAAATGGTAACGCCTTTTCTCCAAGCCTGCCGACGAATCTGCTTAAAGCTGCGACTCGCCCGGTTAACTGCTGTACTTCTTTCAACTTTGTTGGCTTCCTCATTGTTACGATGGCCTGTATTTTTTATGGGTTTGCTTCAATCCCTCTTGCTGATACTAGGAACCCGAGAAGTTCTCCTGCAGGGACGCCAAAAGAGCACTTTGTTGGGTTCAGCTTGAGGCAGAACTTGTCGAGGTTGTCGAAAGTTTCCTTCAGGTCCTCAATTAGAGTGTCGCCTTTTTTGGATGTTATGACGACATCGTCGATGTATACGTGTACATTTTTCCCGATCTGCGCTGCTAGGCACTTCTGCATCATCCGCTGATATGTTGCTCCCGCGTTTTTCAACCCGAAGGGCATTGTTCGATAGCAGAACACGCCGTAGGGGGTGATGAACGCTGTTTTCACCTCATCATCTTCTTTCAATCTGATCTGGTTATAACCAGAATAAGCATCCAGGAAGGAAAGACGTTCACATCCTGCCGTGGAGTCGATGATTTGATCGATCCTTGGGAGGGGAAAGTGATCCTTTGGACAATGTTTATTGAGACACGTAAAGACGACGCACATGCGAAGGACTTTTGTGTTTTTCTTCGGCACCAACACTGGGTTAGCTACCCATGTGGCCTCTGTATGTATTTCTTTGATGAAACCTGCTTCTCTGAGTCTGTTAATTTCCGACAGCATAGCCTTGCGGTTTGGTTCCGAAAAACGCCGCAGAGGTTGTTTTATTGGTTTAGCGACTGGATCCAAATGTAGGTGGTGCTCGGCAAGTTCCCTGGGTACTCCTGGCATGTCAGTTGGACACCATGCGAAGATTTTCCAGTGCTCACGGAGGAACTCGACGAGCGCGCTTTCCTATGCGAGGTCCATGTTATTTGCATATGACGTCGTTTTCTTCGGGTCTGTTGGGTGAATCTGTACTTCCTTGGAATCCTTTGCTGTGTTGAAGGTTGACTCCTTGCTAGGCCTCCCCACATCTGGTAGTACTTCGTAGTCTGTCGTGAGCTTTGACTCCATATATTCTGCTTGCATCCCGAAGGTTTCTGAGAGTCGATGAAAATCCTTATCACATTTATCGGCAAGCGCAAAACTTCCTTTAATTGTGATTGGCCCCTTAGGTCCAGGCATCCTCCACAACAGGTATGTGTAATGTGGTACTGCCATAAACCTAGCGTATGCCGGGCGCCCCAACAGAGCGTGGTACTGTGACGGGAAATCCACGACTTCAAACTCCAGCCTTTCAATCCTGTAATTCTCTCGGGTGCCTAACTGAACGTCGAGATTGATCCTTCCCAGTGGGTAACTTGGCTTCTCTGGTGTGATGCCGTGAAATTGCGTATCCGTTGGTTTGAGGTTCGCCAAGGATATGTTCATCTTCCTTAGTGTATCTGCATACATAAGGTTTAAACTGCTTCCTCCGTCGATGAAAACTCGCGATACATCGAATCCTGCGATCACTGCTGGCAAAATAAGTGCTGATTGCCCTGGTCGAGGAACTTGCTGCGGGTGATCCGCAATTGTGAAACCAATATCTTGTCCCAACCAATTGAGATAATCGACTGTTGGTGGAGGCATCTTCTCTGCCATGAACACCTGCCGCGAAATTACTTTCTGAGCTCTATTGGATGGTCTGCCTTTCTGAATCATCGAGACCGCTCCATGGGAGTTGGGATCGACATATGGCGGTGGTGCCGCTATTCTAAGCTGGTGTCGATTTTCTTCCGTAATTGCGGGAGGAGGCGGTAGGTGGATCTCACTCCTAGGTCCTTGGGGATTTCGACTTGCTGCCTGAGCATGGGCTTGCGCGGCAACCCTCATCATCGCTTGAAAGTTCCGACAATCTTTCTGTAGATGTCCTGACTGTCTTACCCCATTGTTGTCGACGAAGAAGTGCATCTGGCATGGACCGTTCATCATATCCTCAGGGGTCACAAAGGGCCTCTGAAACCTAGGTCCATTGTTTGGCCTGTTATTCCGCGAGTCATCTCTGTTGTCACTTCACTGCTCGCTGCTTCGTTGATAGTTATCTCTATTGTTTCCTCTAGTGCCTGATCGAAACCCAGCCGAAATTTGGCCAGGTGGATCATAACTCGAAAATCGAGAGAATCGTCGCCTGCCCTGATAATTTCGACTGCGGTCCTCTTCTGGTGACCTGTGTCGCTTATTGTGCACAGCATCTTCGCCATCTGCCCATTTGTTTGCTATCTCCATCAATGCTGATACTGTTTTTGGGTTAGTTCTCCCCAGATCCTCCACGAAATCTCCTCGTCGGACTCCTGCAACAAACGCATCTATGGCTCTCTCGTCAGATATGTTTTCTGCCGAGTTTTTGATGATGTTCCACCTTTGGATGTACTTCCTCATTGATTCATCATGTTTCTGTCGACATGATCTCAACTCCTCGAGTGTCGCAGGCTTTTTGCAAGTGGACCGGAAATTTTTGATGAATATGTCCTCAAAATCAGTCCAGCTGTCGATGGAACCTACTGGAAGCTTCTTTATCCAAGATCTTGCCGCTCCACTCAAGTGCACCTGAATGCTTTGCATTGCTGTTGCCCTTGTTCCGCCGATTAATTTCACTGTCTCGAGGTAATCTACCAGCCAATCCTCAGGATCCTGCAATCCGTCGAATTTCTTGAAATTATCGGGTAACTTAAACCCTGAGGGCACCCGAGTTTTTCGGACCCTTCTAGTAAAACATGGTAGTCCGCACATATCCTCCTCAGCTAGGTCTGGAGAGTGTCGATGTTTCCTTCTATGTTGTCGTGCTCTGTCTACCCTTGCCTGGGTTTCTGCGTCCCTTGCTTCGCCTGTTCTTTCGGGAGCTGCTGCTGCAACCGCAGGTCGTGGACTATTTTGCCTTGCTGATCCTTCGGGAGGCGTCGATGTGAACGCTGTTCCCATGGCTCCAACACCTGCCATGGCCATGTTATACAATGCTTCCCTTGGATCTCCAGGAGGTGGCCTGGATGCGAGGATAAAGGCTTGTGTCGCCATGTACCCAGCTTCCGGTGTTTTGGGAATGATGTTTCCTCTCGTGTCTATCGACATAAAGGACATGTCGAGGTTTTGAACTATATTTTCTCTTTCTGCTTCAGGTATGTTTTGCAACCTTGACCTTGCCCTGTTCCGAGCTTATCTGTGGCTATCTCCCGAAGTTCCTGAATGTCGACTGAGGTCTGCCCTTCGCCTGCTTGACGCGGAGGCTGCCTCCTTTCTTCTGTTCAGATCAGCTGTTTGTTTTTCTAATTCCCTTCCAGCTCTAGCGAGTCTATATTGGTATGCCTGCAATTCCTCGACCGTGGCGGTTGTCGTCATTGGTTCTGAACCATCCATAGCTCTTGCGGTTCTGTCCCATGCTACTTGTGGCAACTGAACTCTCATACGTGGTGTAGGCCCAACGTATTTGTTGCCTAATCCTCGCCTTAAGTCAGAGGGATCGACGTACGGATTTCCCAGATCGTCGAAAGCCTCCGATATTTCATCCTGATCACGACTTGCTTCTCCGATGACATAGATTTGATGATATTTAGAATTCTGTGCCTCGCTGGATTCGGTGACACCATCATAGAGATTGGTGAAGACCTTTCCAATGGTGATAGATTTGTCGATGAAGTCGAAGCTGTCGACGCTTTCGGAATCGCTGCTTATATAGGAGTCCGCAGACGACTCGAAAGACATGTCGCTGAAGATCTTGGCGAGTTTTTCGCTTGCCTTGGTGCTGATGAAGCGTGGCGAAGATGTTCCTTCGTCTCCTGACTCGACCGATGATGCCGAGTTTGAAGATTCAGTATGTTCCACAGAAAACCTCGGGAAGGTCGGAATTTCGAGACGATAACTTCCTTCCTTCCCGACGTGAAAGTGGAACCTCCCGAACGTCATCTCCATGGGCTCCTCCGGATATGTATATGCATCCAAACGGGAGGGCGGGTGAGGTACAAAATCAACGAGACCAGTTTCGATCTGTTTACCTCTGTCCATGATGTTGCTTGCTGCCGATGAAGTCGACGATTCTGAACGTGCCATCGAGATCAGCTCCTTGTCGCCTCTAAATCCCACAGACGGCGCCAATTGACAAGGTATTAACTTGTCAATGCCTACAAGTAGTAGACTAGGGTTTCGTTGGATGTAGAGGGCAAGTAGATCTCAAAGGTTTCAGCCGAAAAGTACTCGACGAAATAAAACTAGGGTTTGCTCAACAATGATTCGATGCCTTTCTCGTCCCTCGACTCCCCCTTATATATGAGGCGGAGCCGAGGGATTCGTATCGTACAAGTTACAGATTCCGGGAAGGTTTCTAACTCATCCCGTAAGATTACAAATAACACTTTCTATTACAACTCTAACTTTCCTTAATAATATCTTTGGGCTTCCGAGTCTTCTTATTCTTCGGGTAGTGGGCCTTCATCAAACCCCGGGTACTATCTTCGGCAGGCCCATTGGGGATGCCTATGTCAGCAGGCAATCCTACTAGCCTTTCAGTTTTTTTAGTTGTTCTCCACTTTTTCTTGTAAAAGGTTATCTCATAAGACAGGTTACTCAAATTAGACCAATCAGAAACAAAGTCATGTTTTATCATGGATCCAATATCAAGTTTCTCTATGGAGAGCTGAACATCAAGAGGGTGAGGTTCTACACCATGCATAGCTAGCAAACGAGAGGCGATGAGTCATCCACAAATTCCTCCTTTATCACGGTTAGTGGCAAGTCTAAAGGCTATCAAAGCACCCAAATTATAAGTCCTATCACGTTGCAATGCAGCAGCTAGGAAAACCAAATCCTGGATAGATAACTTATTTGCATTCTTTCTAGCAAGTACGCACTTGGTGATAAAGTAAGCAAAATAGCGAATAGCTGGGAGTTGAATACTACGAATTTTACCGCTCTCATCTGACAAGCTTCTCCCTTGACAGATCATCTTGTATAGACTCAAGAGTTCCTGCGGCAGCCCCCTAATCTTCTCACATGATCCCCATTGTGGCACTTTAATAGCTGCACAAAAATCACCAAAGGGCAAGTTGATAGTTTTATTGTAGATTTTATATCGAACCATGGTGTTAGGTTGGGACCAATGGAATTCAAAATCCTGCACCACTGACATGGTTTGTTTTGCATATTGGTAAGGTTCACCAACAATAAAACCTTCCAACCCTACATTGGAAATCAAATTTTGAACATCTTGCAAGATTCCTGCACTCCTCATGAAATCGGTGCATGGGTAGTAGGAGGGGTATACTCCCTCTTCGCGGTGAACTCTCATAACTTCATGCACCTCCAATTCATGTTGGTTGAGTTGGTGCCTATTCCACTCCATTTTCTGAAATTTTTCAACAAACATTATAAAAGTTGATTTTGAGACATATAAATGAGGGAAACTACTATAGGAACTTGGTAGAGTACTAATCATGCATCAAAACTAATTTTTACAACTTAGAAAAAGCATGCAAGCTCACTTAACATGTTACCTACAGCAGAAAAATACTCAAGATATACTCAACAAAACAAAATTCTATTTGGATAATCGGAGGAGTCACATACCGGAGAGCAAATGTGCCAAATTTCAGACAGAAATCTGGGCTGAGCAAAGAGATCGAGAAATCCTGAGCTCTTGACCAAAAACGCGAGTGAGAGAAAGTTGGTACGAGTTTTTTCGGGAGAGAGAGTAGAATGGGAGGAAGAGATGACATAGTGGGGCAAGGAGGGGCCCACACCACAGGGTGGCGCGCCCCCCTCCTTGGCCGCGCCGGCACATGGGGGCAGCCCTGGGGTGCCCCACTGGTCAGGCCCAGGCACTCCCAGGTTGCTTTTCGAAAAATAAGACCAACGGTATAATTTTTGTAAATTTTTGGAAACTTTGAAAAATGGACATTTCTGGGTGTTAAAATTATTATTACAGGGCAGAAAAAGATTTTCAAACCTCTAAACAACTAAAGCATCTTGCAAAACAAGTAGTACTACAGCAAGTAAAGCAAGTGGAGGAAGAAAGAAATGTTGTTTAGCTCTTTCATCCATATAAAATGTACTTGTTAACAAGGTTGATCAAGTCTTGCCACCAAATAAATTTTACATGACATAAGAAGAAATAAACCTCAAATCAATCATGTTACCTTGTATTGAATTGATATGGATCCAATCATAATATTTTGATAACCTTCTTTAGGCTCATATATAGGACAATCAATAACTCCCACTTTGATAGTTCTCACATTAGAAATTGTATTAACTCCACATACTTTATCAAGCCTCTTGTGGAAATAAACTGTATGCTCCTTGTCATCAACATTGAAAGTAACTTTCCCTTTATTGCAATCAATAACAGCCCCTGCGGTGTTAACAAAAGGTCTCCCAAGAATAATAGACATATTATCATCTTCAGGCATTTCCAACACAACAAAGTCAGTTAATATTAAGCAATTATTAGTAACTTGAACAGGAACATCCTCACATATACCAATAGGAATAGCAGTAGATTTATCAGCCATTTGCAAAGATATATCAGTTGGTATCAACTTATCTAAATAAATTCTCTCATAAAGGGAAAAAGGCATAACACTAACTCCTGCTCCCAAATGACATAGAGCAGTTCTAACATAATTATTCTTGATGGAACAAGGGATAGTTGGTATACCTGGGTCCCCCAGCTTCTTTGGAACTTTGCCATTGAAAGAGTAATTAGCAAGCATAGTGGAAATCTCCTCATTAGGAATTTTCCTTTTGTTAGAGACAATATCTTTCATATACTTTGAATAAGGAGGCAATTTAATAGCATCAGTCAAAGGGATTTGCAGAAACAAAGGTTTCATCCAATCACAAAATTTATTATAGTGTTCTTCTTCCTTTGATTTTAATTTCCTAGCAGGAAAAGACATTTGCTTTTGAACCCAAGGTTCTCTTTCATTACCATGTTTCTTAGCAATAAAATCTTCTTTAGTGTACTTTTTATTTTTAGCATGCTTTTCAGGTTCATCTTCAACCTCTTCTTTATCAGAAGCATCATTCTTATCATTATCTTTATCATGTTCATTACCACTTTCAGTTTCAGCATCAGAAATAGAAATACTATTAGGATCATTAACAGGCTCAGAGGATTCTACAACAGTTTTATGTTTCTTTTTCTTTTTCTTAGAAGGTGCACTAATTTCTTTAGTTCATTGAGAATCTTGTTCAACTCTTTTGGGATGCCCCTCAGGATATAGAGGATCCTGAGTAGAAACACCGCCTCTAGTTGTTACTTCATAAGCATGTTTTTCTTTAGAACTATTTTTAAATAAGTCATTTTGCACTTTAGTGAGTTGATCAATTTGAGTTTGAACCATATGAAAGTGTTTAACAAGCATCTTAACATCATTGGAGGTTCTCTCCACAATATCATGCAAATTACTAATAGCTTGAGAATTTTCCATTAAATGATTCTCTACTCTCATATTAAAATTATCTTGCTTAACAATATAATTATCAAACTCATCTAAACTTTGATCAGGAGGTTTTGAGTACGGAATATCTTCTTTACCAAAGCGTTGAAGAGAATGTACCTCAATCAAGGATGAAGGGGGAGTTATCTTACATAAATCTTCTATGGGAGGTAAATTCTTCACATCTTCAGATTTAATACCTTTCTCCTTAAGAGATTTCTTGGCTTCCCTCATATCTTCATTATTAAATTTAATCATACCCCTATTCTTCAATATTGGTGTTGGGGTTGGTGCAGGTGTAGTCCAATCATCATGATTTCGGCCTATTCTAGCCAATAATTCTTCAGCTTCATCTGGAGTTCTTTTCCTGAAAACACAACCAGCACAACTATCCAGGTATGCCCTAGACTCAATGGTTAGTCCACTATAAAATATATCAAGTAAATCATGCTTTCCCAGATCATGTCCAGGCCGAGCTCTGATAAGAGAACAAAACCTTGCCCAAGCTTCAAGCAATTTCTCTCCATCTTCCTGGTCAAAACTATAAATTCTCTGCAAAACAATATGTTGAGCACTAGCAAGAAAGTATTTTCGAAAGAAAACATGAAGCAAACCACTTGGACTATCAATAGAATCAGGAGGCAAACTATTATACCAAGTTTTAGCATCGTCCTTTAATGATAAAGGAAAAAATTTAGCAACAAAATAAGTACGCTTCTTGATATCATCAGAAAACAAGCTACACAAAGAAGAAAGCTCATTCATGTGTTCTACAGCACTTTCTTTTTCAGTACCATAAAAAGGTGTTTTCTCAACAATAGATATATGAGATAAATCAAGAGAAAAATCATAATCCTTATCCTTAATGTTTATAGGAGATGTGGCAAATTTAGGATCAGAATACAGTTTATATCTAACAGTATGTTGTGCAAGAAGCTTTTTAATATTACTTGTACCAGTAGTAGCATTGCATTTATCAATAAAATCATCATCAAGTTCCACATAATCTTCATCAAGATCATCACTAGAGTGTTCAACAGATTCAGGTGAATTAACAGGTGTAATAGTATTTTCATTAGGAATTTCAGCATTTTCAATTTGTCTAGACCTAGCAATTGTAGCATCTAGAAAAGAACCTAATGGACCATTATCATCAAGCACAGTAGAAGCATCATTAAAATTATAAAAGGAATTTTCAGATTCAGCAGAAGTACCAGCATGTGAAGCTTGTGGTGGTGAAACAAGTTGACTTATCACAGATGGTGAATCAAGAGCAGCAGAGATACTCAGAGTTGTACCTTTTCTTGTAGTGGATGGTAATATGGCGACTTTAGTATCGCGAGGTTTACCCATGATGGAGGACTTGCAGCGAACAATATCAATCCAAGTGAACTTGCAAATAAAGCTATGCTCCCCGGCAACGGCACCAGAAAATAGTCTTGATGACCCACTGATGGCGTGTAAACACACGTTCGTTGGGAACCCCAAGAGGAAGGTGTGATGCGCACAGCAGCAAGTTTTCCCTCAGAAAGAAACCAAGGTTATCGAACCAGTAGGAGCCAGGAAGCACGTTGAAGGTTGATGGCGGCGAGATGTAGTGCGGCGCAACACCAGGGATTCCGGCGCCAACGTGGAACCTGCACAACACAACCAAATTACTTTGCCCCAACGTGACAGTGAGGTTGTCAATCTCACCGGCTTGCTGTAACAAAGGATTAGATGTATAGTGTGGATAATGATTGTTTGCAGAGAACATTAGAAAAAGTATTGCAGTAGATTGTATTTGATTAGAAGAATGGACCGGGGTCCACAGTTCACTAGAGGTGTCTCTCACATAAGATAAATAGCATGTTGGGTGAACAAATTACAGTTGGTCAATTGACAAATAAAGAGAGCATGACAATGCACATACATGACATAATGAGTATTGTGAGATTTAATTGGGCATTACGACAAAGTACATAGACCGCTATCCAGCATGCATCTATGCCTAAAAAGTCCACTTTCAGGTTATGATCCGAACCCCTTCCAGTATTAAGTTGCAAACAACAGACAATTGCATTAAGTATGGTGCGTAATGTAATAAATAACTACATCCTCGGACATAGCATCAATGTTTTATCCCTAGTGGCAACATCACATCCACAACCTTAGAACTTTCTGTCACTGTCCCAGATTTAATGGAGGCATGAACCCACTATCGAGCATAAATACTCCCTCTTGGAAACATGCATTTGGAGGAAGGTCAAGCACCATAGGTGTACCGTGTGGACATTGCGAGCCGCTCTCTCCATGCCGTCAGTAACATTGACAGTCGTGCCTTGTTCGTCCATCATATCCGGTGTATCTCCGTCGACACCAGAGTGCACCCAACCCTTCGACCTGGCTACATCTACACCACGGATTTGGGTTATATCAGAGAGTACTTTGATGATATAAAGGCCTGGGATGAGTGGCCACTACGTGTGGATAGATTAGGAAACTACGATCCGAGAAATGAACAAAGGCCATACCGTTTGGAGGATGTATTGGTTGCACACTGCAGACGAAAGGAGTTCAATGAATATTTCCTTCAGATATGGGAATGGAGCGACGAACAAATATATGCTGAATGAAGAACATATTCATTCATCCTGGGCCTAGTCTTCATGTTGGCCATACATTGCGTCTTGTATTATTTTCAGCTTAGTTTGTCGTGAACATTAACATCGTTATTGGCTGCTGTCTGCAGTTTATGTATTATACTTAGTTTTCGTGCTTTATTATGCTGCTGTCAATTTATCATATACTAGCTTCTAGATTTGGTACTAGATTTGTTACCATATTAGGCAAAAAAACGAGGACCAAAAGGCAACAAACATTGAAGAAAAAGACAGAAATAGAAGCTTCTCTAGATTTGTACAAATTTGGTGAAAAGAGAGAGAACTATTACACAGAGAGAAGGGAAAAATGTGCTCTTAAAAAGGGATGCCAATTTGGGCCGAGAGAGATAGAACCCAGCTCCTGCTCACGTACAACCAAACGCGGTCTCGTCCTGTCCCACGCGGTCCCTTTCTATCAGCCCCACGCAACACAGCCCCACACGACGCGGCCCCACACATCAGCACGGAACGGTCAACTAAACGGGAATCGTACAGTCTGAGCTCCTTCTGCGGGTTTCAGACAAGGGCTTGAAAAAAACTGAGGAACAAGTAAGGAGCCGGGGAAAACTGAGTACAACTAAGAACCCGAGGGAACGAAAATAGAAAGCTCTAACATTTTTTACTCATAGGATGATGAAACGGCATGCTGATACATTAAAGGAGTGGCTTCAATCTCTAATTTAGTGAGCTCTTAGTTTTTTTTCCTTGAAGAGATTCTCCCTCTTCTTTGTAATTATGTAAATACTTTGTACCGGTGTTTTGTTATGTATAAAAGCTAGAAGGATACCCCTCGCGTTGCAGCAGGAATTTCTCCGATGACTCTATTTTGTTGATTAGAATAGGATGTTATTTGTAGGAACATGCAAGATTCAATTGGCGTAAATAGTCAAGAGGCTAACTTTAAAAAACTGACTTGAAATGGTTATGTAGTTGGCGGCTAAAAATTGAAGATGTGGATAATTGGATGGCTTAAAAATAGATGATGTGGCTTGCATATAGAGTATTAATGAATGTTAGTGGAGGATGACATTGACAATTGGATGGCTAATAGAATGATGACGTGGATAGCTTGCATGTTAAGATAGATAACTTAAATAACCCTCTAGTGGAGTTTTACTTTATAGGAGATACAGATTGTAGTGAGATTTTCTCACTATTTATCCTTAAAAAAAAGAACGGCTGGCTCTTTTCGACTCGACGCTCGCTGAGCAGTGCAACCCAACATCATGTTGCAAATAGAATTATTTAGCACTTTTTTTCCTGCCTTCGACACTAGGTAGCATTCATATTTTGTACTCACTCCGTTATATAAAAGATGGCTTAGATTTGTTTAAATTATTTTGTACTTAAACCTTTTTTTCCTATCTTTATGATGATTGTTTGAGATGTATGAAGCACATGAATATATGCTAGCTGAGCATGAGCACTAGTATAGATCTGAGATCTCCCCTCCTCATATATTCTTTTCCTTTTCTTAATGGTAATTTTTCATACGGAGTACTACCATACCTCCGTCCCGGTTCATAGGGCTTGCACGTATTTCTAGATCGTAAATTTTAACAATATAATACAAAATAGGGATTTCTATTTTCGTGCCCTCGGTTCCTTAGTTGTGCTCAGTTTTCCCCAGCTCCTTAGTTTTTCCTCAGTTTTCCCCAAGTCCTTGTTTGAAACCCGCAGAAGCAGCTCCGACGGCAGGAATCCGTTAAGTTGACCATTCCGTGCTGACGAGTGGGGTCGTGTTGTTTGTGGGGTCGCGTCGTGTGGGGCTGGTAGGAAGGAACCGCGTGGGACAGGACGAGACAATGTTTGTGTGGCCGTAGCGTGTGGGGCCGTAGCGTGTGGAGCCGTGTGGGTCCGGGACGTGGGCACGAGTGGTTTCTGTCTCTTTCGCCCAGATTAGCAGTTTTCAATGTACCTTTTTCCTCTCTCTCGCTCGATCTCATTCTTATTTGATAGCCCAAATTGGTAGCAAATCTAGAGCAGTTTCTCCTTCTGTTTTTTTAACGCCATTCATTTCTTTATGCCTTCGTTTTTACCCAATCAGGTAGGAAATCTAGGGCACAAATCCAGAGAAAATATAGGATAAGCTTGCATAGAGCAACCAACATAGCATAGGTATATTCACGACAGATCCAACAGTAGTACCGATAGAACCCTACAACATAAGCTACATTTTACATGAATTTAAGCTGCTCTACAGATAGAGGAGTCACATACAGAGAGTGTAGTAGGCATGTTCAACGCCTCCAGGTTGCGCCTGTGACTCGCCTGAAGGTTGCGCAGGTGAATCCCAAGTGCTTTGTGTTTGGCCATGAACGCATGCACGTTCACCGTCGTTCCAACTCTAGCGCCGCATCTGCCAATGGATTCAGCATGGTTCACCAGGCAGTTGAAGTCGGTGGCGCGGAGCTTCCTGTTGCAGAAGGGGCACTTGTAAATGCCTCGAGCAAAGGGGCCATCGTAATGGCCGGACTGCAGCCTCCTGAGGACGTGACGAGTCTTGGTGTGGAAGGACTCGTCGTCGCTGTCGACGTCGCTACTCTGCACCTGTCACGTAGCACCAAAGATCGTGCAAAAAACACGGAGTCAATTGCAACGATGATGGAACAGAGAGTGAACAAAGATCATGCATGATAATATGGGCTCGAAAAAAAGAGGTAGCCTCAGTTACATTGGACACACTTATATCCAGGATTTGAGTCAGCAAACCAAAGATCATGCACAATAAATTTGTACACACCAATTGTTTACTGACCAAACCCTGAATCAATTTGTGCCCAAATATTCATCATCATCGGCACAAATCTTAAACAAAAGCAAATCACAAGCACTAATAATGCAAGATCTAACACAAAAGGATTGAACTAGGAACAGACGCACCCTCATAACGCTAGATCTAACACAAATGGATTGAACTAGGAATAGACGAACTCTAATAACGCTAGATCTAACACAAAAGGATTGAAATGGGATAAGAACAAGGGAGCAAAGGGTTACCTCCGGCTCGTCATCGATGATGCTGGTGTCGTAGGGGTTCTCCGGCACGACGTACGGCACTGGTTCGTACGGGTCCCAAGCGACGGGGCCTGGACGGTGGCGGCGGCCGATGCGCCGGCGGCTATGTTGGAAGCAGCGACAGGGGCCTGGACGGTGGCGGCGGCCGATGCGCCGGCGGCTACGTTGGAAGCAGCGACATGGGCCTGGACGGTGGCGGCGACCGATGCGCCGGCGGCTACGTTGGAAGCAGCGACGGGGGCCTGGATGGGGGCGGTGGCCGATGCGCCGGCGGCTACGTTGGAAGCAGTGACAGGGGCCTGGACGGGGGCAGCGGCCGATGCGCCGGCAATGGGCATCTCATTCTTGTCCATCGCCGGCGGTTTTCTTCGGGGTTTTTTCTTCGGTTGTGGAGAAGATGATGGGACAGGAGAGGCGGTTGCAGTGAGAACGTGCGTCGAGGGAGAGAAAGAGGGGCTCTATAAAGACGAAGGTGGCGTGTACCGCAAAACGCGTCCGCTATGCACGGCTGCAGTGTGCACCGCGACATGAGTCTAACCCTGGGACGTTTGGTGTACTCAGTTATAACCTCGGGCCTTATACAGAAATTTTATCTGTACTCAGTTTTCCCCTCGAGTACTTAGACTGGCAAGTGCAATATACTCACTTTTACCCTCAAGTAGCTGGTCAACAGAGAGTCAACAAATGAGATTAACATATCTAATTGAGGCATTTCATGCGCAAAAAAATTCAAAAAAATAAAAACATAGTGGCACCTACTCATGGAGTCTTGCTACGCAACCTGCCACCAAGAAAACCTTAACAAACATATATGAATCAAGTTTTACCACAAATTGCCACTTCTCAGAATCACTAGTGTAGCTATGAAGATGCATTGTTTTCCACTCAAACCCCTTTGCAAAACATCTTCCCAAAAACATAGTTTGTCTAAATGATGCTATAATTGTCACACTCATGTATATTTGAATTGCAAATAATTTGATGTAGCCCAATATGAATTATATTGTACAAAACACGCATTTTTCATTTTGTAATTCTTTTTGTTTGAATTCCTTAGTCTATTTACTATTTATGTGCCCTTAGATTGTTAGTACTACTCAGTTTTGCCCTCAAGTTCTGTCACAAATGCTCTCAGAAGCCCAAACTTATCCTGATTGGTTGAGCCGTTGTCACACGGATCGACTTCACGAACCGTTGATCAACTGATCTAACGGGCAGTATACCCCTCCCCGACTCTTCGTGGCCACCCCTCTCTCTCTCTCTTCGTGGCCACCCCTCTCTCTCTGTTGGTGGATGCATTATTGTCACCCCTATAACAATTATCAACTATCTTTTTCTTTCCTTTTTCTTTTAGGGGATATAGTTTCGGTAATTTGAAACGGCCCAAAAGTGGTATACTTTTGGTATAAACATGAGGCATACATATTTGCGGATTTCGGTGAATGCATTATTGTCACCCCTCTAACAATTATCAACTATCTTTCGCTTTCCTTTTTCTTTTAGGGGATATAGTTTTGGCATATAGTTTCAGTAATTTGAAACGGCCCAAAAGTGGTATAATTTCGGTATAAACATGAGGCATACATATTTGCGGATTTCGGTGAATGCATTATTGTCACCCCTCTAACAATTATCAACTATCTTTCGCTTTCCTTTTCTTTTAGGGGATATAGTTTTGGCATATAGTTTCGGTAATTTGAAACGGCCCAAAAGTGGTATAATTTCGATATAAACATGAGGCAATCCCTACATATTTACGGATTTCGGTGAATGCATTATTGTCACCCCTCTAACAATTATCAACTATCTTTCGCTTTCCTTTTTCTTTTAGGGGATATAGTTTTGGCATATAGTTTCGGTAATTTGAAACGGCCCAAAAGTGGTATAATTTCGGTATAAGCATGAGGCAATCCCTACATATTTACGGATTTCGGTGAATGCATTATTGTCACCCCTCTAACAATTATCAACTATCTTTCGCTTTCCTTTTATTTTAGGGGATATAGTTTTGGCATATAGTTTTGGTAATTTGAAACGGCCCAAAATTGGTATAATTTTGGTATAAACATGAGGCATACATATTTGCGGATTTCGGTGAATAGATTATTGGGAGCCCTAGATTATTTGTCACCCCTCTAACAATTATTGGGAGCATTCCAATATAGTTGGTAATTTCGGTGAATGCACACACTAACTATGAAAACAACTACAAGTACATGTATCCCTTGTAACAAATTCTAGCGCCTGGTGAGCAATAAGAATCCGATCGCAATTATACAACAGAAAAAACAACCAGCCATCAAATTAGCTTGCTTCTTCAACTCGATTAGCTGCCTTAACTGCTTGTTCATTTTCTTCAGTTCTCCCTTCACTTCCACCAGTCCTGCATTGGGAGCATTAGGCATAATCGGGGCTCCTCTCTCCGCCGCATTCTCTACAGCAAGTCCCCCCCTCCCAAATTGCGCTCCCCAATAGCGCCAATTGATTCCTGCAATTGAAGCCTCTGAACGTACACATCGATCCACTCGAAATGCCTGCATTTCTTCAGGATCTGAAAACAACAACGGGAACCCTAAATCCCAAATTCGAGGGCATAGCAAGAAAATCGAGAGAAAACAGAGAAATTGGAGCGAGATCTAACCTTATCCCCTCTCTATATGGCAAGCTGTCGCATGCAAGGAACTCATGTCCACGGTTGCCGTTCTCGTCCGTCTTACAGATCGACCGCTTCAGAGGCTCCTGGCGTGGGCAGTCAGGGCATCTTGTCAAAGGCACGGGTCCATACTGCGGCCATGAAGAACGGGAGGTCGAAGAGAAACTAGACATCACCCGCCTGCCGGAGAAGGGCTGCCGCTGGCGGAGAAGAAGAACAATGGGGCGCGGGGAAAGAAAGGGGAAGCAATGGCACGGGCACGGGCGCGGGGCTGGCTCGGGCTCCCATTTTGCAACGGTCACCTGGGTAAGCTGTGGGTCCGGCGCACTAACGTGGACAAGTTGTGGGTCCCACGATGATCTGGTTAAGTGAAGACGTGTCCACTGCGGGGCACCAACAGCGGCCCCACTTGCCAGCACCAACCAACGTCAACTAAACGGGAATCCTCCGTCCGAGCTCCTTCTGCGGGTTTCAGACAAGATCTTGGGGAAAACTGAGAAAAAACTAAGGGGTTGGGGAAAACTGAGCACAACTAAGGAACCAGGGGCACGAAAATAGAAATCCCTACAAAATATATATTATAAAATATATATCATTAGAAAGCTTAGATATTCTACTTTCTAATTGTATAATTTTTGTACTATACAATTGATATTATGTTGGTCAAATAGGCAATCTAGGAATACACGCAAGCCCTGTGAACTGAGACATTATCTATTTTAGTAGTTCTGTTCCTGTCAGGGTGTCACCCCATTCTATAAACCACATTCACTTATCTTTTGGATAATCTCAAGAGCGCTACGAATCCGGGTTAATTATTCTTTCTTCCAGAATGGTAGGCCTGACTAACTTTGTTTCTGTTAAAGTCAAGGTATTTATCATTATAACTGTTAAAGTGATGCCAATAATTCATACCAGCCTCCCGCTTTACTTTTACCTGGGCCATACAAACAAACCATTAGTGTGCACCGCCCTAGTACTCCTTCCGTGCTACTAAAATTATCTCGATTTTGTCAAAATTTCGATGTATCTACCTATTAAATGATGCCTAGATACATCTAAAATTTAAAAAGTTGAGACAATTTTAGTGAGATGGAGGGAGTACTTTAAACTTGTATGCGTGATGTCAAAAGGTGGACACAAATTGGCGACGACGTCTTCGGTCGATCTCTAGCCTACCAACTTCTGCGCGTGCATGCCTAAAGTGTGGAGAATGACGACGTCTTCGGTCGATCTCTAGCCTACCAACTAGACAACGACGCCAGGTCGCGCAGTAACAGCGATCGATTCGTACGTGCAACCACTTCTCCCCCGGCTGTCTCTCTCTTTTGCTTGCATCAGCTGAAGCCGGCCATGAAGATATGCATATACAAACAGAGCAGGACACGCTTCGTATATGGTTTCATTAATTTCTCGTGAAAATCCAGCTAGCTAGCAACGGTCTTGGTCCAAACCTAGCTAGCAAAGCAATGCGCGACCGTGTGCATCGATGCACCAGCAGCTGAAACTTCCAGTTGTAAAAATCTTATATCTTATATTTACTAATTGGAGACTCCCATAAAGCCACCACGTTAATCCTTAAGAACTCACTAATATTGTCCATCGGATTTAGACCATATTTTTGTTTGGCCGTTGGATGTAGTATGTCGTGGCTTCCTAGGACTCTATCCTTGCGTACGTAAAAACATCTCTCCCCAAAACCGTTGTTCACGTACACACTCATCCATAGTCTCCTTTTCTAAATCTCCTCCCCATGTCGTACTCACCTTAAAGTTCAATCCATGCTGCAATTGTTCGGGAAAAAGGCAAGATCCGATCGGAGAAACACAAAATATGTTGTTCTATTTCATTCCTTCGATCTCCCTGATCAACTTCCGAATTTACTTCCAAATTTGGTGTTCTATTTCCTTGATCCGATCGAGGAATCAACAGATGTTTTCTTCTATTTTCTTGATCCGATAGGGGAATCACCAGATTTTTTCTTTTATTTTCTCGATCCGATCTGGGAGGATTTAGATAAGGAATTGGATTTACCATGCAAAGACCTAGAGCGATGGTACAATGATGTCTAGAAGCCGGAGGCGCTTCGTCAGACCGCAGCAGCATGAGCTGCTGTTAACATCGCCAAAGAAAAAGACGTCTGTTGAGCATCGGCAATCAAGTCAGGTAATCAGCCATGGTTTCTTCGATGTTTAGGCCTGACGAAGATCGGACCGAGTAAAACTGATCCCCTCATGTTTGGTTATATTTCACCTATTTTGCCGCAGTGAGCTTTCAGGTTTCACAAGGTATATTTACATGGTCATTTAGAAAGGAAAAAAAAAGCTACGCAACCAATCTAAGATCAGCCAAATGGTGCAAAACTAAGAGTAGAATACTAAACGTGTAAGCTTCGGACCAAGTTTAGTATAACGAAGGTTCTGTCATGACATATGATTTCATTTTCAATTGATTTTCCCTTCCGTTATTTAGCATTCATCTGAAGAGCCATCTACTTGCTGGAATATCTCACGTACGTGTGAAAGTCAATCTGAATGTTCACACTTAGAATAATACAATGCTTCTCTCTTGAAGAACTGCCATTTTTACGTTGGAAGTATATTCATGATATGAGGTTGTCTAACTGCCCGCGTCCTCGGCGAGACCGCAGCAGTATCAGGGGATGTTAAGCACTGGCAACCAAGTCAGATAATTAGCCATGTCTTCCCTAATCATTGTGTGCAATCTTAATGTCCGACCTCAGAGTAATAATATGCATATAAAGGTTTTCAAGAAGGGTGCAATTTACATCGTGGGCACCTACTGATGTGTGGTCTTATTTTGCAGGCACAATCTCTCCATGGCAGGAAATTTATGATCATGACTTCACTGAACAAGAGGTAACAAAATTGTTGATAATTCATGGAAAGTATAAATTGTAACATGTGTAGAAGTTACTTTTCTAATGTGATCAATTCCGGTGTTTGATTCTAATCGTTAGAGCATCTCCACTCGTCTCCCCGCAGAGCCCCCCACGGCCACTTTTTTTCATCCGGACGGCGAAAAAGGCCCAGTCAGGCCCCTGGTTCCTCGTTTTGATCCGGATTTGAGCCTATTTTCGTCCGGACTCCCCATGCCATCCCCGGCCCCCCGGGGAGCGCTCGGGGACTCCGGATGAAGCTAAACCAACCGCCCACGCCCACGTGTCTCCTCTTTCGTCCGGATTCCCCGAGCCGTCCTCTTTTTCCCCGAGAAACGCCGCTTGGGGAGCACACGACTGGAAATATACTGCCCCCCACGCCAAATCTTCCTCCAATCCGGACAAAAATTTCGCCGGATTTGGGCGTGGGGAGCGCCAACGAGTGGGGATGCTCTTAGGAAACTCAGCTGCCCCCTACTACTATATGTGAGGCTTACCTCATTAAACAAAATATATTAAGCGGCTTCTTAATTAGCTTTGACTACAACACGTGCTTTCATGTTAACCCTGACATTCATCACATTAGTAGTTTTCTAAATATTTGTAGAAGCTCAGAAGCAAATAGTGTAAAGTAATTACATGGAGCGATTTGCGAATTATGCTTATATTATTAATTTTTCTTTGTCTGGAGGGTCAATACATAGTTAGAAAACGATGTGGCTGGATACCTAAAACCTGGATTGGCATGTATGATTCCCAATTTTTCCCTCTCTACTGCTACATCTTTCATGGTACGTACCATGTTGTTACACGGTTGAGGTATATAACATTGTATTTCTCCTGCTCTGTTTCACGATTACATACTTAGAAAGTAGTTAAAGTGAATTTATATAGTGTTGCTCTTTCAGTTCTTCTTCGTAGCAAAGCTTTCCCTTTTCTCTGCCATATGAGAAATATCAAGAAAGGGAAATTCCAGACCTAAACGCATGGTACGTATTTCTTGGTTCATATAGTAATAAGTATTTCCTGAGTAAGCTAACATGATGCTATATTCCCACATTAAGAATTAAAACAAATCGTTTCCATAGAATTTGGAATATTATTTTTCATTTTCTACCATTACGGTACTATGTTTCTTTTGGATAATTCCCTGTGTACATTTCCCTTTGAGTTGCTCTGCAAATTTTATTCAATTTGCAATGCAGGATTTTCTATTTGAAAAACACTGTACAAGATTAGCAACCTAAATATGCACCTTTGAACCTCTATAGACCTAAAATAATATTGGTATCCATTTTTGCTAAATCAAAATATCTTTTTTATTTATATAACACTTTTCTATTTTTATTTTAGAAGCATAGACCTCTATGATGCTAATGATAAGAAATATACAAAATTATGACATTGTTTTTAGAAGTTTAAAAGTATTTTCTACAATGTATGGTGGGATAGTGCCGTAATGGTAGAAAATGAAAAAACTCCCTAGCCCGTGCAGGTGCATGCACGGGTTGATGACTAGTAGATACTAATTTAGAAACAATTTTTAGATACTTTTACAATTTAATTATGAAAAAACTGTTACCCCTCCATTGAATAAAGGATTTTTTTTATTTTTGTCCAAATCTGGATGCATCTAGACACACATCCAAACTTTTCTAAATCTGGTGTTCTTTGTACACTTGTGGTACGAGTAGGAAATCTTTGAGTACTAGAAAAATAGCTATAGACAATCTTCTTAGCATGAAATTGCATGTGTTAGTCAGTTCAACCAAAAGATCGATGTGTTGAAGGAGGACTAGATAATTATATTTAACACCTCCCCTCACGTCTAGGCCAGTGGGTCTTTTTTTTCTTAGATCTCGCACGGATCTTAGACGTGTATTCTTGAATTTTTTTAGAGAGATCGTAAATATTTATTTTAAATAGTGTCTTGGCGAGAATTTGAACCCAGAACCTTGTAGCTCTAATATCATGTAGAATTATATGTGCTAGCTAGTTTAACCAAAACCAATCTGATAGAGTAGGACTAGGCAATTATATTCAACACTTAGTTGTGGCGGCGTACTTGTCAAGTGGTGCGCCAAGGGCACATACCCGCAGCACACTGTGACACTAATAGGAAAACATTTATTGTCGGCGCACCAAAATCATCTATTGCCGGTGCACGGGCACCCGCTGGTGCTAAAGGCTTGTTGCTGGCACAGCCTGCTCTGTCAATGGTAACACGATTTATCGCCGACGCCCTAGCCTAGCGCGCCATCATTTTTTTTCTAGAATTCAAAAAAGCGATCTAGATATATATATTATATATATATATATATATAGATCTAATTGTTCGTTGATGTGCCCGTCTCGTCGGAGGGTCGCCGGAGGGAGTGCAGCCGAGGAGGTGGCCACCGGGTGTAGCCGGAGGGAGGAAGAGGATGGGTCGCAGGAGGGAGGGAGAGGAGGGAGGAGGAGGAAGAAAGTGGATAAGTGAAAGAGGAGGCGGGGGAGGAAAAGGTGAAGATGAGGAGGAGGTAAAGAGGAGGAGGTGGAGAGAAAGTGAGAAAGGAAATAACAGGCCACCGACTGGTTTTGCATTTATTGAAAGGTTAGTGCTGGTGCACGGATATGGTGGTGTGCCCGTGGTAAGTGCCCCCCGTTTTTTAAATTTTTCACATCAAAATGTAAAACCTCAAAAGGCTGTGTTTTCGATTTTGATTTTTACGATTCTTAAAAGTAGGTAAACCTCCAAATCAGATGTAACTTCTTTCGTAGATACATTTTCATATAATTTTTTTTCATCCAAGGTCATATGCAACCTCGAGCCATTTTACCACCCGCGCATGGCTCTGGCTTGGCTGGGACGTGGGCGACCCTTACCCCGGCGCACAATTTTTTTGTCCACCGGTGGTGTTTGGACATCATCAGCGCCCTTAAATTTAGTGCACTGGAGGTAAATTATCGCCGGCGAACCACTTATTTGGTGCGCCGTTGGTAGCTTAGGGCTTATATGTTTTTTTCCTAGCAGTGTAAAGTGGTGCGTCACACCTTCCCAATTATGCTAGCGCACGTCACACCTATTCTTTGGCCTGGCAAGCATGGGCGGCCACAGTTCCCCGTGGTGCATCGCAATATAGTGCGTCATGCATGGGTATGCTGGATACCCGTTGCGCACATTGTTGATCTGGGCCATGGTAATGTGGGTCCGCTGCTGCAAAAAGGTCTCAGGTTAGCCATGGCCAACTACTGTAAGATGTAGTTCATCATGGGTACCCAGATACCCAGAGTGTAGTTCATGTTTAAAGCTAGTTTAGTGTCTTGAGAGAAAACCTGAGCAAAATGTGGTGTTTTTCTGTCCCTAGAACGTTCTATCAATCCGTAAATTTTCCTAAAAAGTGGTGATTTTTTGCTAACAACCCACGCATCTATGTGTGGAAGGAACTAATTAACTACCTCTTTTTCATAGTATAAGCCATCTTAAAATAGTTTGCTAAAATGGCTTATATTATAGAGTGACATAGTTTTGTGACTCGACCATCTGTCAAAAATGGCGACAATCTCAGCACGATCGTTAACTCGATGGCGACGGCAGGTTGCGCAATATAGACGGTCGATTCGTCCATCAACTTTCGCCCGTTTGTCAATCTCTTTTGCTTGCATCAGCTGAAGCCTGCCATAAAGATATGCATACATACAGAGCACGACAAGCATCGTATACGGTTTGATAGATTTCTCGTGAAAATCCAGTAAGATAGCAACGATCTAGGTAGGCGGTGACCAGCTCAGCTAGCAGGACGGAGGTCCAACCAGGCTAGCAGCTAGCAAAGCAAATGCGAGATCGTGGATCGATGCAGCTGATGATGCTCTCGATCGCAGCTTGCTTCATTCGAGACGTCACGCGTCCCACGCATGCATTGCTGAGCTGGCCATGGCGCAGTACCTGCGATCGAGAACTTTCCCTGCTCTGCCCATGAATGAAAGCCGCCAGCTCGCCAGCTCGGTTCGGCGATTTACACAGAAATAACCCTTTTGCGTAAGAATAGCACAAAATGATCCTCCAGCCAAACTATTTCACGTTTCTAATCCTTTTGTGTGGCTCCCTTTGCAAGGGCGCAACACCCTTCTATGTGGCTCCCTTCGCAAGGGCGCCACACCCTTCTGTGTGGCTCACTTCGTAAGGGCGCCACACAATCTGTCATACGTGGTGGCTCCAGCTTGTCTACCGACAATGTGTGGCGCCGCTTCCACGGGCGCCACATAGACGCAAGGGCGCCACACAAAAGGGTTAGATGCGTGAAATAGTTTGCCCGGAAGGTTATTTTGTGCATTTTTTTCAATAAAGGGTTATTTTTGTGTAAATCGCCGCTCGGTTCGTGGCGCCGCGTATGGATCGGTGTTGCGGCGGCGTACTCAAGTAGTCGTGCATGCCATACCCTGTCAGTTAACGCTTCAAGTGTTCGACTTTAGCTCGTGCAGCTGAGGACATGACCTTTTGGCGTGGCATGAAGAAATGCATGGAGTGGGAAACACGGCTCCTACACGTACCTGTGCTGCATCTTCAATCATGTCCTACTGGATACGGCCAAGAAGAAATGAGGCAGATATACTCCATGTGTTCCATGCATGTGGTTTAGTTAGTGATGTAGACTAGGAGTGCGTTTGGTAGCCTGAAGCTATTTCCTGCATCACTGGTGCAGTGCAAAGAAGCCCCTGCGCGTCCAAAACGGGCGATGGACCATAAAAGCCATATTGTTTGGTGGTCTGCATAGAGATTTTTTGGACCCGTACAGATTTAGGCTCTACCCGTTTGGTAAGTCGGTTTTCAGGCTCGTAGCAGCCCAGAACGGCGCCAGTACTGTTTTGTTGCAACCCATAATCCGTGTTCGCCTACCTCTTCCCTTCAGTGGTGAGGTTACCAGCGATCAACAACACAAGTAAGAACACAATCATAAACGGCATAGAACTTAGCAGTGATCATAGACGATACAAGTTCACGACACACCATTTTGCAGACACGATCATAGTCCTGGACACGGCAGACATGATCATAGTTCAACACAGTAGGCACGGACAGCAACTAGACATGACATGGTACCATGTTAGCTTCAGACATGATGCTCGGAGACGACACACCTGGTGTCATCGCCATGGTACGGGCACCTGCACACCACCTCAGTGCAGGTGTGGTCGAAAATGACCACACTGTACTCGAAGTAGGACACCTTCTGTAACATCCCAAAAATTCAAAAACAAAGAAAAATGAATTTCCCTTATTCCAAATTTTAGAGCCAACAAAAACTTGGATTGCATCACTTTATGTGCATAGTGCTCATGCATGTATGTGGTGATTTTTGCCATGATGTTTGTTTGAAGTATTTGACAATATTTCTAAACCCTAAACCCTACCCGTTTTGAAATTCAAAGAGAAACCAAGAAAATAAAATAAAATAAAAAGAGAGGCATATGTGAGCAAATGGCCATATTTGCAAATATGAGCCTATGCCGTATTTACTTCACTTAAATTGTTTGAAACCCTTGATACACTCCACCTAACACTCAAGCAACCCAAAAAAATGACTTTTGGTCAAAGAAAATCAAAACAAAAGAAAAGAAAATGAAAAAAACCTAGCACATGTGATAATGGTCATATGTGACATTTTTAACATGATGCCCACTTTAAGCTCCTGTGGTTAATCTTTCCTAAACTAAACTTTCTCATCTCTTTGCTACTCATCCAAGAACACATCAAGGTGATCATCTTGGTGTTGACCAACCTTGCAAATTCATTTTCAATTGCTTATAATAAGCATCCAAAGTAGCAACATTGAAACAGATTTAAGATCAACCCTATTTTGAATTTCTTCAAACCAACTCCATTTTGCAAACCCACACCATCAATAGGTGCCAAACATTATTTGAATCACACCCATAAAGTATTTTGGCAAAATTTGAATTTGAATTTCTGGCGGCCATTAACGCAAACACCTTGTGTGCATTATTCAATAGTTGGTAAAAGTGAAAATGATCCATTGGATCATAGCCTAAACCCTAGAGATGACCTTGGCTTAGCAGAGCTTTGTACTCTCCACCTTATCCCATGCCCAAACCCAGTACTTGCTAGTGCAAAAGAGTGGCATGGCAAGCATGCCAACCATTGACATTGGCCACCTCTAGCCCTAGACCTGCACAGCCCATACCAATCCATTACATCATGTCCTGGAGGTGCCCTATACTCCCCTTCGTCCAACCATGCAAGCCCAATGACAAGGCGCCAAGTAAAACGGCCACCTCGACCTTGCCAAGTCCATGCCCGTGCACAACCCGCGGACACGACCACGTACCCGCGTGCACGCTGCGAGCCAGCACGTCTTAGCCCTCATCACTTGTGCTTGTGTTCTCTGCAGATTCTTGAGCATAGCAACTTCATTCTTCAAGTCCTCACACTCCTCTTGCGTCTAAACAAACTAGCGCGATTCAGCTTAATCTTTCGCACAACAATCACAACATGCTAAACCCAAACACAAAAAAACCTTCCCCTCTATGCATGCACGGTACAATCTGGCAATTTCACAAATCCAAAGCCCGGTCTATGAAGAATCTAACGCGATTGGAGATTAGAGTAACATATCTAAGCAAATCGAGACCGTGAACAGCAAGAACTGGACAAGAACAGCAAGCAATGGCGAGGAACACATTGCAAACATCAATCCGAACCCTATCCTAATGGAAACCCTAGCAGATCTAATGTGCATGTCGTCACAAATGCCTGAGAATGGCATGTTCTGGTAGAACGAGTACGAAGGTGAGAAGGAGAGGTCGTTACCGCCATTGTTTCGGCCGAGGACGAGCTCGAGGTCGTGGGAGAACTCGAGATGCCAATGAAGACTGCGGAGCAGGTTGCGGCCGATGTCGTGGTGCTGCTCGCCGACATCTCCTCCTCTAGTACCGGTGCTCCTCCGTGCGGTGGTCCGGCGGATTGGTCGGCTGGAGGGGAACCGCCGGGTGATGTGACAGTTTGCGGGAGGTGAGAGTGCGGTCGCGAGTGAGAGGAAGGAGAGGGGAGCGTTGAGGCTAATTATGGCGCGTGTTCCCAAAGGGACGCGGCGTTTCCACCTCCCTTCCCCATGCGTGCAGCCTTCTGGCCGCAACAGGCCTGGCCCCGGAGAAACTGCCATTCCAGGCGTTCCTCCAGGGCCTGTCCCAGGGGTGCTTTGAGACCCGGTTCATGCAAGAACGTGGTGGCCTGCAGGCAACCAAACGGGCCAAAATTTGTTGGGACGATGCGAGCCAAGGTCCATCCAGGCTACCAAACGCGCCCTAGGGTGTCAACTCTCAAGGGGATCCCATATGAGAGCACCTATACTCTGAGGGCTCAAAGAGTTTCGGGGCACGCCAGACACTTAACCACCCTAAATCGCCCGTCCCAAAGCCTCTATCGGTCCGGCACTACAGAGAGATCATTGCCGGGGCACTGTACACAACACGGAGAGGTGTGTCGAGTATGGCAGGCCTGCCACATCAGTGACACAGATGTATGGGCGCATGGGTTTAACCCGTTGCTTTCCTAGGTTCACCAGTCGATGTCGGGATGCGTCTCGTAACGCATGGCCACTTGGCCATCTGCGTCGGCGTTAATGCACGCCACATCACCAACCTACCTCCGTTGTATAAAAGGTGTTCTCATCCTCTTGCCACTCTTGCTGCTCTCTCCCTTGACATGCCACCAAACTCGTCGTCCACCTGCAGATCCAACATTTTGAGCACCCACCACAACACACTCACCATAAATTGCTGCGACCACGATAACCTCACCGTCGTTGAGGCGTGGACATTGTACAAGGCACGCTACCCTGTGTCACTGGCCATGCACATGCCCAACATCGGCTAGAAGATGGCCGTCAACGGTGTCGGGCTCCATCCGGCGCCCAATCCTAGGATCGAGCGTTGGTTTCTTCGAGGTGCACCGGAATGAAGACCTGCAACGGCAGATGCAGTGGAACAAGGCCGGTCGCACCACCCCGCCGTCATCGAAGGTATCTGTCGCGGCGCACCCAAACTAGAGATGACTCTGTCCCCGCTGCCGTGACCACCACACCAATCCCACTGGCTTACGAGGGCGGCGTGTTTACGCTCGTCCTCCTCCTAGTCATCTTCTTCATGGCCGGTGCACTACACGCATTCGTCCTGTCACGTCTCCTCCTTCATCATGCCAAGCATGAGGAGAAGGAGGAGTACACGACGCCTGGTCCGAGGCGCAGTTGCGGCATCACGATCCCGAGCAGTGACCTTTATCTCCCGAAAGCTGGAGGTGAAGGTGGAGGTCATGGCGGAGTACATGGACGCCGTCGCCACGAAGATGACAACACTCCTCTGACAACAGCGCCTCATTGCAGCAGTGATGGTCCCGAAGACATGCCAGGATTCAGTGTCACTTGGACGAGCTAGGAAGGGGAACATCGAGCATGTCATTGCCATGTCCATCCACGACTCCGGCAGGCCGCTCTTTGACCTCACGCGTGATGACGATGACAAAGTAGGTCCCAATGGCACGTTGAAGGACGAGTTGACGATGAACCCGTCACCACGACCTGGCAACAAGCAGAACATCGTCGACGAAAACAACATCTTCCAGTACTATGACCGCAATGGCCAGCGCAGGCACCACTAGTTTAAATTTAGGATTAAATTTGAACGAATCTCGTTCAAATCCTTGTAATATATAAGAAATTTGAGTGAATTAAAACCTGTCTTTCCATTCGAATTTAATGTTTTTATTTTTGTTTGGGGGATGCAATAAGAAACAGACGCACCCCAAAAGTGGCACCATGCGGTTGTGGCCTCTAAACGCTCTGTCTGGCGCTTCTATCAGACGATGGTCGGTGGCGTCGACTAGAGATGCTCTAAACCTCACTTATAGTTCATTTTGGTTTAAAAAATTGTATTCCCTCTACCCGAAAATAATTTTATCTAGATACAGAATTATAAAGACGCATTTAGTTGTAGATATATCCGTATTATAAAAAAGTTAACAAGTTATTTTGAGACAGAGGGGTACTACAATAGACAAAAAGAATTATAAATGGGGCATAAGTGGGATCTCACTTTTTTTTACGGTCAATACCACATATATTCATAGTAACACATATTATATGGTAGAGATACACGAGCTGCCTTGAACGATTATCAAATATTTAAGTCTATAAGAAAACAAGCAAATTTTCGAGGTCTTCAAACTATTTTTTGTTCATTGACATAATCTTGTACTTTTCACAAGGCTGCCAAAGGTAGATACCAAACCATAGATCTACGAAGGTTCTCCCATAATTGTAATATGAGCCGCATTGTCAAAGCTAGATGCATGCACTCAACCAGTAAAGTAGTCAATGAACATGGGCAAGAGTATCAACACTAGTGTAAGAGGTAAAATTACCGAACACTAGTCGAGAGTACAAAAAACCATGAGAAAAGATCTATCGATCTACCGATAATCACCATTAAAGTAGTGTTTCAATAGATGCAGCGGGGACAAATATTGTAAGGATAAGACTCCTCGTGACAACCATGAAAAAGATCTATCGATCTAAAGAACCATACCTAGATAATTATAACAACGCCACCATTTAACGAAGGGGCGAAGTTGTAGGCGAGGCGGAGGCAAAAGAAAAAAAGACGGTTGTCAAAGCCCTAATATTATCTACCGAATCACTAATTTTATTAAATACTATACATATATATTGGGTTCACCACTCCTCTCGACACTGATGAGGCTGGCAGGAAGTTGTGGAACCAATCTTTGGAGGAGGGGAGGTGGGTGGTGGCGTTAGGTTTTTCTAGGAGGAATATTGCTTCTTCTATGCGTCCTTTAATTGGGATCCCACTTTCCATCCGAGAGATCAGGTCAGTCATATATATTCGCTCCCGTGAGACTGTACCAGAAAGTTGCGAGAATTTTTCTAAGCGATCCCTTTCTGTTTCTGGCTGACATATTTAGTTTTTATTGCTTTACCATTATTACCGTTAAAAAATTGACATGATGCGCGTCACAACTCGTCACTATGTTTCCGTTGCTAATTACTACCGCAATTCCAACATAAACTTTGACTGAAAAAATCTTAATAATTATATTATATTCACGTAATTAATATCATTGAATTCTTTGTTCTTGCCGTTACTAGTACTACTCTCACGAGTCGGCGTTCCCGAGTCTCCGCGTCTCATTTTCACCACATGCACGGTCCACGTCCCAGAAGAAACCAGCTGTCTCCAATGGAAAAATCCACAACCCAGCCGCGGCGGCAGCTCGTAGGTAGACGAAGCTGTCGTCCTCTACTTGCGGCTGCGTCAGCAGAACCCAAACCAGCAACAGCAGCAGGAGATAGCACCTGGGGTAGGCAGGCCTCTCTCGCGCGGTTTCTTTTCCCCGCTCCCTCCTCGCTCGCCGCCTATAAAACGCGCCCTCTTCTCTCCATTCCTCGGTCGCAGTCTCCACTAACAGCGCAGCAGCCACAAAGAACGAGAGAAGAAATTAAACCCACCCTCCAGTGAAAGCACGCCAAAAGAGAAATCAAGAGAGTAGAGAGCAAGCGAGCGAGAGAAAGATCACTCCGTGTGTTTCGTTCACTATGAGGCCGCTGAGAGAAGCCACGGCGGCTCTTGTGGGCGTCGGCGGCGGTGGCCAGGCGGCAGCCGCGGCGGCGGGACACATCGGCCACGCGCACCCGGGGCTGTGGAGGACGCCGACCCCGTACCTCTTGCTCGGCTTCGCGCTCATGATGGGGCTCATGGCGGTCGCGCTGCTCATCCTCCTCTGCACGCGCCCCAAGCCGTCCGGCTCGTCGCGGCGCGGGAGCGCCTCGGAGGAAGCCTCGGCGCGGGGGGCGACCATGGCGCCACTCGACCGCGAGCCCAAGGTCATCGTCATCATGCCCGGCGACCACATGCCGTCCTTCATCGCCAGTGCCAGGCCCTTCGCTTTCGCCACCGCCGTAGACGCCGGCGAGCCAAGCAAGACCGACGCGGCCTAGGAGCGTCGCGCCGCGCACACCGGCCGTGTGCTCCAGCGGGAGGCGGGACCAATTTTGTTCGTGACATCTCCAGGATTTTGCTTCCCCTGCGCGATTTTGTCTCTAGTAATAGCTAGGAATTAATCACCAACCAGGGAAGATATTGAGTGTTTAACCAGAGCGTGAGGGCTCGGCGGCGTCGAGATCTATGATTTTGAAAGCGAATGGAGTTCTTGCTTGCATCTTGTTCAGTTAATTGCAGGATGATGAGTGCCTCGATCAACTTTCGCTTCAATTTTCCGCACCTTTAATTCATCTGCGGGGTTGAATCGTGAATCGTGAGTAAGCATTAACCACCCAGCGCTGGGCCATATACTAGCTATATCGTGCCAAGTAAAAAGCGCCCTGGGCCATGGCCAATTTTTCTGAACACTACTATGTTTTCACTTTCCCTAATCCTTGTCTGGTGGATACATAGTCTTTACGTTTTTCTCCTCACTAATTAGGAAAGATGGAATTATCTATCAGACCCTCAGCAAATCAACGGTGATATATTCTATATTGTCTTGATCTGATTGCAGATGAATTTCCTTGATCTGCTTGTTAATATAAATTACTTTGATTTGCTTATACATGAATTGCCTTGATCTGTTGGTTTGTTGGTTGAGATAAATTGTCTTGAGTTACCTCCCAGTATAAACCTTCTAGAAATAAAACCATCTAGCAACTCACTAACTAAAACCCTTCGTCTTTACTTTTTTCTTCACTAATTAGAAAAGATGAAATTATCTATCAGACCCTCAGCAAATCAACGGTGATATATTCTATACTGCCTTGATCTGCTTGTAGATGAATTTCCTTGATCTGCTTGTTAATATGAATTACTTTCATTTGCTTATAGATGATTTGCCTTGATCTGTTGGTTGAGATAAATTGTCTTGAGTTACCTGACAGTATAACCCTTCTAGGGGTAAAACCATCTCGCAACTCACTAACTAAAACCCTTCGTCTTTACTATTTTCCTCACTAATTAAGAAAAGATGGAATTATCTATCAGACCCTGAGCAAATCAACGGTGATATATTCTATACTGCCTTGATCTGCTTGTAGATGAATTTCCTTGATCTGCTTGTTAATATGAATTGCTTCCATTTGCTTATAGATGAATTGCCTTGATCGGTTGGTTGAGATAAATTATCTTGAGTTACCTCACAGTATAACCCTTCTAGGGGTAAAACCATCTAGCAACTCACTAACTAAAACCCTTTGTCTTTACGTTTTTTCCTCACTAATTAGAAAAGATGGAATTATCTATCAAACCCTCAGCAAATCAACGGTGATATATTCTATACTGTCTTGATCTGCTTGTAGATGAATTTCCTTGATCTGCTTGTTAATATGAATTGCTTCCATTTGCTTATAGATGAATGCACTTATACTGGCTGAGAACCAACATGTGCTTGGATGGTTAGAAAGGCAGTGGCACCCCCAGCCCACCATTGTTCAAATCCCAGATTAGATACTTTGGTGTCTCATAAAGACGGAATATTCTTCAGTGGGAGGCGACGTTCCCGTCGACAACGAGGCGCCTATGGTGACTTCGTCAATCTCAAGCCTGCGTACGTGAGATATGTTAGAAATAGAAAAAAATGTTTTTGAATGAACGAAGTGCTCTTAGTACATTTCGGTACAACGTGGGACTCCAAAACGCGATGGCGCGGGTTCAAATCCTACAAAGTGTGATTTCATCTATCTTATGTCACGCAGAGTAAACATAACTTAAATAGGCACTATTGACAAGTAGCTGCCCCCACTCAAATCTCTAATCTCCTTGTAAAAGCTAGCTTAAATGGTGGTTTGCCCCCACTTGGCAAATATTTTTTCTTCAATAACCGTATTCTTGCCCCCTCTCATTTTTTATTCTAGCTCCACCCCTGCGGTCTAGCCCTATCGTCATTTGTTCACGGAGGTGGCTTTGAGGATGAACAAGAGGGGAACGACGGAACACGAAGAATACAACGAAAACAAAGGGGAAATCAAAGATGAAAACAAAGTTCTTATGTTGTTGCAATGCTTGTTTCTTTTGATTATGGCCTACGTGTTACACCGTGTAGAGATTTCTACTCTGGCAGTATGACTTGTGTCAAGCCAGGCATGCTCCACCAAGTATGTCATATTTGTTGCGAGTTTGGAATCTAACCAAGTACAAAGTCGCGACAAATATGATATCCCTCGTCTAAAACATATCTAAGCAAGCACCAATTACAATATAATTAGTATGATCTTTGGCAAAGGTGCATGATACGATCCTAATTGCTGGCATAAAGCGGTAAAAAATGGCATGCTAGCCGATTTGTTCTTTTGCGCTCCATTGTCGTCTCCATATAAAAATTTCGGCACAATCCTGAACAAGCTGGAGAGATCTTAATTTTTTTGTATTACTGTGAGGGCATCTCCAGCAGCGCGATGCATATTTATGTCCGTTTGTGTCGGGCACGGACACAAAAACGTGCGCGATGCATATTTATATCCGTTTACGTCGGGCACGGACACAAAAACGTCTGCATGCCTCTGCCCCTTCTCTATCGGCAGGGGCGCATTTATTTGACCGCATGCGTGATTAGAGAGGAGAGAGAGGGAGAGATTCTTTTTGTGTGGCTAGGAATGACCGCATTTTTCGATAAAGGGAATATAATAATATCGAGAGATACCAATTACACCCAGTCTCTGCAACAACGCACCACCCTAATGGCACTACGGATGCACACAACCGAAAACAAGGAAAAGAAAACTAAGAAACAAAAGTCCCGCTACAGTATTGAAGGAGATATACCCTAGAGGCAATAATAAAGTGGTTATTATTTATATCTTTATGTTTATGATAAATGTTTATATATCATGCTATAATTGTATTAACCGAAACATTAGTACATGTGTGATATGTATACAACAAAGAGTCCCTAGTATGCCTCTTAACTAGCTTGTTGATTAATGGATGATTAGTTTCATAATCATGAACATTGGATGTTATTAATAACAAGGTTATGTCATTGTATGAATGATGTAATGGACACACCCAATTAAGCGTAGCATAAGATCTCGTCATTAAGTTATTTTCTATAAGCTTTCGATACATAGTTACCTAGTCCTTATGACCATGAGATCATGCAAATCACTTATACCGGAAACGTACTTTGATTACACCAAACGCCACTGCGTAAATGGGTGGTTATAAAGGTGGGATTAAGTATTCGGAAAGTATGAGTTGAGGCATATGGATCAACAGTGGGATTTGTCCGTCCCGATGACGGATAGATATACTCTGGGCCCTCTCGGTGGAATGTCATCTAATGTCTTGCAAGCATATGAATAAGTTCATAAGAGACCACATACCACGGTACGAGTAAAGAGTACTTGTCAGGAGACGAGGTTGAACAAGGTATAGAGTGATACCGAAGATCAAACATCGGACAAGTAAAATATCGCGTGACAAAGGGAATTGGTATTGTATGTGAATGGTTCATTCGATCACTAAAGTCATCGTTGAATATGTGGGAGCCATTATGGATCTCCAGATCCCGCTATTGGTTATTGGTCGGAGTGAGTAGTCAACCATGTCCGCATAGTTCGCGAACCGTAGGGTGACACACTTAAGGTTGGATGTTGAAATGGTAGTACTTGAAATATGGAATGGAGTTCGAATATTTGTTCGGAGTCCCGGATGAGATCCCGGACATCACGAGGAGTTCCGGAATGGTCCGGAGAATAAGATTCATATATAGGATGTCATTTTATGTGAATTAAAATGATGCGGAAGGTTCTATGGAAGGTTCTAGAAGGTTCTATAAAAGTCCGTAAGAAATCACCAAGGAAGGTGGAGTCCCTCCTGGACTCCACCTCCATGGCCGGCCAACCCTAGTGGGGGAGGAGTCCCAAGTGGACTCCCCCTTTGGGGGCCAGCCACCCCCTCATATGGAAGGGGGGAATCCCACCCCAAGTGGGATTCCCACCTTGGGTAGGTTTTCCTATCATATGGAAGGTTTTGGGTTCGGGTCTTATTCGGAGACTTGTAGTCCAACACTTGGGGCTTCCACCTATATAATGAGGGGCCAAGGGGAGGGGGCCGGCTACCCAAGACCACAACCTGGCCGCCCCCCTTGAGTGGCCGGCCACCCCCTCCCAAACCCTAGCCGCCCCTCTCCTCCATAGCTCCCGCGTGCTTTAGCGAAGCTCCGCCGGAGTTCTCCACCGCCACCGACACCACGCCGTCGTGCTGTCGGATTCAAGAGGAGCTACTACTTCCGCTGCCTGCTGGAACGGGAGGTGGATGTCATCTTCATCAACAACCGAACGTGTGACCGGGTACGGAGGTGCTGCCCGTTCGTGGCGCCGGAGGGATCGTGATCAAGATCTTCTACGCGCTTTTGCAAGCGGCAAGTGAACGTCTACCGCAGCAACAAGAGCCTCCTCTTGTAGGCTTTGGAATCTCTTCAAGGGTGAGACTCGATAAACCCCTCGTTGCTACCGTCTTCTAGATTGCATCTTGGCTTGGATTGCGTGTTCGCGGTAGGAAATTTTTTGTTTTCTATGCAACGTTATCCTACAGTGGTATCAGAGCCGTGTCTATGCATAGATGGTTGCACGAGTAGAACACAATGGTTTTGTGGGCGTTGATGCTCTTGTTATCTTTAGTTTGAGTACTTTGCATCTTTGTGGCATAGTGGGATGAAGCGGCTCGGACTAACTTTACATGACCGCGTTCATGAGACTTGTTCCTCGTTCGACATGCAACTTGTATTGCATAAGAGGCTTTGCGGGTGTCTGTCTCTCCTACTATAGTGAAGATTCAATTTACTCTTCTATTGAAAACATTAGTATCAACGTTGTGGTTCATGTTCGTAGGTAGATTAGATCTCTCTCGAAAACCCTAAACCACGTAAAATATGCAAACCAAATTAGAAACGTCTAACTTGTTTTTGCAGGGTTTGGTGATGTGATATGGCCATAATGTGATGATGAATATGTATGAGATGATCATTATTGTATTTTGGCAACCGGCAGGAGCCTTATGGTTGTCTTTAAATTTCATGTTGAGTAGTATTTCAAAGTAGTTGTAATAGTTGCTACATGGAGGACAATCATGAAGACGGCGCCATTGACCTTGACGCTACGCCGACGATGATGGAGATCATGCCCGAAGATGATGGAGATCATGTCCATGCTTTGGAGATGAAGATCAAAGGCGCAAAGACAAAAGGGCCATATCATATCACATATGAACTGCATGTGATGTTAATCCTTTTATGCATCTTATTTTGCTTAGATCGCGATGGTAGCATTATAAGATGATCCCTCACTAAAATCTCAAGATAATAAAGTGTTCATCCTTAGTAGCACCGTTACCAAGTCTTGTCGGTTCGAAGCATCTCGTGATGATCGGGTGTGATAGAATCAACAAGTACATACAACGGGTGCAAGACAGTTTTGCACATGCGGATACTAAGGTGGCCTTGACGAGCCTAGCATGTACAGACATGGTCTCGGAACACGTGATACCGAAAGGTAGAGCATGAATCATATGGTTGATATGATGAACACTTTGAGTGTTCGCCATTGAAATCACACCTTGTCTCGTGATGATCGGACTTAGGTGCGATGGATTTGGTTCGTGTGATCACTAAGACAATGCGGGGGATATTGTTTTGAGTGGGAGTTCACCTAGATTTTTAATTATGTTGAATTAAAATTTGAACTCAATTTGTCATAAACTTAGTCTAAACTTTTGCAAATATATGTTGTAGAGATGGCGTCCCCAATCAATTTTAACCAGTTCCTAGAGAAAGAAAAACTTAAGAGCAACGGTAGCAACTTCATCGACTGGTTCCGTCATGTGAGGATCTTCCTCTCTGGCGGAAATCTGCAATATGTGCTTGATGCACCGCTAGGTGACCCTCCTGCAGAAACTGAAACCGATGAAGTAAAAGCTGTTTACGAGACTCGGAAAATTCGGTACTCTCAAGTTCAGTGTGCCATCCTGTGCAGTCTGGAATCCGATCTTCAAAAACGTTTTGAGCACCACGATCCTCATGAGTTGATGAAAGAGCTGAAAGCTATTTTTGAGACTCATGCGGCCGTGGAATGCTATGAAGCATCGAAATAATTCTTCAGCTGCATGATGGAAGAAGGCAGCTCCGTTAGTGAGCACATGCTCGCCATGACCGGGCATGCGAAGAAACTCAGTGACTTGGGAATAGTGATTCCTAACAGACTGGGGATTAATCGTGTCCTTCAATCACTGCCACCAAGTTACAAGAACTTTGTGATGAACTACAATATGCAGAACATGAACAAGGAGTTACCTGAACTTTTTGGCATGCTAAAAGCTGCTGAGATTGAGATCAAGAAAGAGCACCAAGTGTTGATGGTCAACAAGACCACCAGTTTCAAGAAACAGGGCAAGTCTAAGGGAAAATTCAAGAAGGGTGGCAAGAAAGCTGCCACGCCTCCTGTGAAACCTAAGAACGGCCCTAAGCCTGAACTAGAGTGCTATTACTGCAAGGAGAAGGGACACTGGAAGCGTAATTCCTCCAAGTATCTGGCTGATCTGAAGAGCGGCCTTGTCAAGAAGAAGAAAGAAGGTATATCTGATATACATGTTATAGATGTTTATCTCACTGGTTCTCGTTCTAGTACCTGGGTATTTGATACTGGTTCGGTTGCTCATATTTGTAACTTGAAACAGGAACTAAAGAATAAACGACAACTACGGAAAGATGAAGTGACGATGCGCGTTGGAAACGGATCCAAAGTCAATGTGATCGCAGTCGGCACACTTCCTCTACATCTACCTTCGGGACTAGTTTTAAGCCTAAATAATTGTTATTATGTACATGCGTTGAGCATGAACATTATATCTGGATCTTGTTTAATGCAAGACGGTTATTCATTCAAGTATGAGAATAATGGTTGTTCTATTTTTATGAATAATATCTTTTATGGTCGAGCACCACAAAAGAATGGCTTATTTCTGTTAGATCTCGATAGTAGTGATACGCATATACATAACGTTGATGCTAAGCGAATTAAATTGAATGATAATTCTACTTATATGTGGCACTGTCGTCTTGGTCATATTGGAGTGAAACGCATGAAGAAACTCCATACTGATGGATTACTTGAATCACTTGACTTTGAGTCACTTGATAGATGCGAAGCATGTCTAATGGGTAAAATGACTAAGACTCCATTTTCTGGTATGATGGAGCGAGCTACTGACTTATTGGAAATCATACATACCGATGTGTGCGGACCAATGAGCATAGCATCGCGCGGTGGTTATCGTTATGTTCTAACCTTCACAGATGATCTGAGTAGATATGGGTATATCTATTTCATGAAACATAAATCCGAAACTTTCGAGAAGTTTAAGGAATTTCAAAGTGAAGTAGAAAATCATCGTAACAAGAAGATTAAATTTCTACGATCTGATCGTGGAGGTGAATATCTGAGTTATGAGTTTGGCATGCATTTAAAGAAATGCGGAATACGTTCACAATTGACACCGCCTGGAACACCACAACGAAACGGTGTGTCCGAACGTCGTAATCGAACTCTCTTAGATATGGTTCGTTCTATGATGTCTCTTACTGGTTTGCTGTTATCATTTTGGAGTTATGCATTAGAGACAGCCGCATTCACTTTAAATAGAGCACCATCAAAATCCGTAGAAATGACACCGTATGAATTATGGTTTAATAAGAAACCTAAGCTGTCGTTCCTTAAAGTTTGGGGTTGCGAAGCCTATGTAAAGAAGTTACAACCGGACAAGCTAGAACCCAAAGCGAAGAAATGCATATTCATAGGATACCCTAAGGAAACTATAGGGTACACTTTCTATCACAGATCCGAAGGCAAAATCTTTGTTGCTAAGAACGGAACCTTTCTTGAGAAAGAATTTCTCACTAAAGAAGTGACTGGAATAAAAGTAGAACTCGATGAGATTGATGAATCTATACTCGTTGATCAGAGTAGCGCAGTACCGGAAGTTGTACCTGTACCGCCTACACCGGCAACAGAGGAAGCTAATGATAATGATCATGAAACTTCGAACGAGGAAACTATTGAACCTCGCAGATCGACAAGGGAGCGTGCCACTCCTGATTGGTATGATCCTTGTCTAAATGTCATGATTGTGGATAACAATGATGAGGACCCTGCGACGTATGAAGAAGCGATGATGAGCCCAGATTCCAACAAATGGCAAGAAGCCATGAAATCCGAAATGGGATCCATGTATGATAACAAAGTATGGACTTTGGTAGACTTACCTGATAGCCGAAAGGCTGTCAAGAATAAATGGATCTTCAAGAGAAAAACAGATGTTGATGGTAATATTACTGTCTATAAAGCTCGACTTGTCGCAAAGGGTTTCCGACAAATTCAAGGAGTTGACTATGATGATACTTTCTCACCTGTAGCGAAGCTAAAATCAGTGAGGATTTTGTTAGCAATAGCTGCATTTTTCGATTATGAGATTTGGCAGATGGATGTCAAAACGGCGTTCCTTAATGGAGACATTGAGGAAGAGTTGTATATGGTACAACCCAAAGGTTTTGTCGATCCTAAAAATGTTGACAAAGTATGCAAACTTCAGCGTTCAATCTATGGACTGAAGCAAGCATCAAGAAGTTGGAACCGACGCTTTGATAAGGTGATCAAAGACTTCGGGTTTATACAGTGTCATGGAGAGGCCTGTATTTACAAGAAAGTGAGTGGGAGCTCTGTAGCATTCTTGATATTATATGTAGATGACATATTATTGATCGGGAATGATATAGAACTATTAAGCAGTGTTAAAGGTTATTTGAATAATAGTTTTTCAATGAAAGACCTTGGTGAAGCATCGTATATATTAGGCATCAAGATTTATAGAGATAGATCAAGACGCCTAATAGGGCTATCACAGAGTACATACCTGGACAAGATTCTAAAGAAGTTTAGAATAGACGAAAGTAAGAAAGGGTTCTTACCTATGTTACCAGGCAAGGTCTTGAGTAAGACTCAAGGACCGGCTACGGCAGAAGAAAGAGAAAGGATGAGTAATATCCCCTATGCCTCGGCAGTAGGATCTATCATGTATGCCATGCTATGTACTAGACCGGATATAGCACATGTTGTTAGTTTGACTAGCAGATATCAAAGTGATCCAGGAATGGAACACTGGACAGCGGTCAAGAATATCCTGAAGTACTTGAAAAGAACTAAGGATATGTTTCTTTGTTATGGAGGTGACCAAGAGCTCGTTGTAAGTGGTTACACCGATGCAAGTTGGAACATTGATCCTGATGACTCTAAGTCACAATCTGGGTACGTGTTTATATTGAATGGTGCTGCGATGGCTGGGCAAGCTCGAAGCAGTGCACGGTGGCGAAGTCTTCAACAGAATCAGAGTACATAGCGGCTTCAGAGGCTTCATCAGAAGCGGTATGGATGAAGAGGTTCATTGTAGAGCTCGGTGTGGTTCCTAGTGCATTGGACCCATTAATCATTTACTGTGATAACATGGGTGCCATCGCCAATGCACAAGAGCCAAGGTCACACAAGAGGCTGAAGCATATCAAGCTGTGTTACCACTCGATTCGCGAGTACATCGAAGATGGAGAAGTAAAGATTTGCAAAGTACACACTGATCTGAATGTAGCAGATCCGTTGACTAAAGCTCTCCCTAGGGCAAAGCATGACCAACACCAGAATGCCATGGGTGTTAGGTATATTACAATGTAATCTAGATTATTGACTCTAGTGCAAGTGGGAGACTGAAAGAGATATGCCCTAGAGGCAATAATAAAGTGATTATTATTTATATCTTTATGTTTATGATAAATGTTTATATATCATGCTATAATTGTATTAACCGAAACATTAGTACATGTGTGATATGTAGACAACAAAGAGTCCCTAGTATGCCTCTTAACTAGCTTGTTGATTAATGGATGATTAGTTTCATAATCATGAACATTGGATGTTCTTAATAACAAGGTTATGTCATTGTATGAATGATGTAATGGACACACCCAATTAAGCGTAGCATAAGATCTCGTCATTAAGTTATTTGCTATAAGCTTTCGATACATAGTTACCTAGTCCTTATGACCATGAGATCATGTAAATCACTTATACCGGAAAGGTACTTTGATTACACCAAACGCCACTGCGTAAATGGGTGGTTATAAAGGTGGGATTAAGTATCCGGAAAGTATGAGTTGAGGCATATGGATCAACAGTGGAATTTGTCCATCCCGATGACGGATAGATATACTCTGGGCCCTCTCGGTGGAATGTCATCTAATGTCTTGCAAGCATATGAATAAGTTCATAAGAGACCACATACCACGGTACGAGTAAAGAGTACTTGTCAGGAGACGAGGTTGAACAAGGTATAGAGTGATACCGAAGATCAAACCTCGGACAAGTAAAATATCGCGTGACAAAGGGAATTGGTATTGTATGTGAATGGTTCATTCGATCACTAAAGTTATCGTTGAATATGTGGGAGCCATTATGGATCTCCAGATCCCGCTATTGGTTATTGGTCGGAGTGAGTACTCAACCATGTCCGTATAGTTCGCGAACCGTAGGGTGACACACTTAAGGTTGGATGTTGAAATGGTAGTACTTGAAATATGGAATGGAGTTTGAATATTTGTTCGGAGTCCCGGATGAGATCCCGGACATCACGAGGAGTTCCGGAATGGTCCGGAGAATAAGATTCATATATAGGATGTCATTTTATGTGAATTAAAATGATGCGGAAGGTTCTATGAAAGGTTCTAGAAGGTTCTAGAAAAGTTCGGAAGAAACCACCAAGGAAGGTGGAGTCCCGGAGGGACTCCACCTCCATGGCCGGCCAACCCTAGTGGGGGAGGAGTCCCAAGTGGACTCCCCCTTTGGGGGCCGGCCACCCCCTCATATGGAAGGGGGAATCCCACCCCAAGTGGGATTCCCACCTTGGGTAGGTTTTCCTATCATATGGAAGGTTTTGGGTTCGGGTCTTATTCGGAGACTTGTAGTCCAACACTTGGGGCTTCCACCTATATAATGAGGGGCCAAGGGGAGGGGGCCGGCCACCCCAAGACCACAACCTGGCCGCCCCCCTTGAGTGGCCGGCCACCCCCTCCCAAACCCTAGCCGCCCCCTCTCCTCCATAGCTCCCGCGTGCTTTAGCGAAGCTCCGCCGGAGTTCTCCACTGCCACCGACACCACGCCGTCGTGCTGTCAGATTCAAGAGGAGCTACTACTTCCGCTGCCCGCTGGAACGGGAGGTGGACGTCGTCTTCATCAACAACCGAACGTGTGACCGAGTACGGAGGTGCTGCCCGTTCGTGGCGCCGGAGGGATCGTGATCAAGATCTTCTACGCGCTTTTGCAAGCGGCAAGTGAACGTCTACCGCAGCAACAAGAGCCTCCTCTTGTAGGCTTTGGAATCTCTTCAAGGGTGAGACTCGATAAACCCCTCGTTGCTACCGTCTTCTAGATTGCATCTTGGCTTGGATTGCGTGTTCGCGGTAGGAAATTTTTTGTTTTCTATGCAACGTTATCCTACAAGTATCTCGGGCCTAACAACACAAATACATCCACCACTGTACCATGACAACACCTTAATTGCTGACTCTCCAAAAAACGACGCCTCCAAGAAGGAAACAGTGCTCCAACACCGTCGTCGCCCGATCAAAGATCTTAGGTTTTCACCCTGAAGATAGGCCCCACTCTCAAAACAATGCCTCCACCAAGGTCACTGCCAGGCACAACCAGTTAAGGCCAGACCTTGGGTTTTCACCCTGAAAGGTAGGACTCTGCGCTTCACATGTGTTGTCGCCCCCACTTTCGTACCACTGATGTGAAGCCCAGACACCAAGCAAGCCCCTCAATAGTGCGGAGACTTGAACCTCCCTTAGCTAGTCCTCCCCTCCGGCCTTCCTGAAATTCTCTTCTTCCGACTTTAATCATGGATCCATAGTCACTTAATGTCAACACAGAAAAAGAGCTTCACGCCGCTCCCTCCAGAACCAAACGGTCAAAATAAACGCATGGGTGCGCACGACCGAATACCTCCGATCCAGCAAACTCCAGGCAAAGCACTGTTACATTCGCCGGCGGAGCCTTCCGGAACTCAACCCTCCGGCCAGATTACGAGTCCAGGCCTCCGGTAGGTCCTCCTCTTCACGCAAGAGAGGCCCTAGGACCGCCGCCTTTATTCAGGCCGGCCCCCCACGTCGGCGACCATCCCGGACTGGCCAACCCAACCCTCCACCGGCGACACCATCGCCGGCTTCCATGCACCTCCATCTCACCGCCGGATGGCGATGATAAATCAAAAATCCACCACCAACAACCGCAGGACGACCCTCTCCGGCGAAGAAGAGACCACCTCCTCCGTGAAACCCAAGGCTACTGCCCCAGGCGCCCTCGTGTCGCGGAAGATTCCCGAGATCGCCTCCACGCACCAACGAGAGGCGGGGGTGGATGGCATGGCGCAGACCGAGGGTCTGGCCGCCGTCCACCACCAACCCCTGCCAGAGTGCTGCAGGAAGCCGACGAGAGGCGGGAAACCGCAGCGCCGCCCATCCCACCCGCGCCGACCGGTCCCCTAGGGGACAGCCGACGGGAGGAGGGCCGCCGTCGTCCATCCCACACGCGTATGCGTGATTAAAGGAGGAGATAGAGGGCTGCATGCAGCCCAACCGGACACAAACGGACGCGCGGACGCGTCCGCACAGACGCATTCCTGACGCATATTTGATCTATGTTTGCGTCAGAATGGACCCTGCGGACGTTTTGCGTCCAACCGCTGAGCGCGTTTTTTGTCCAGACGAAATGGAAAGCAAGAGGAAGAAGAAGAAGAAAATGGTAAAGAGAAGAACAACCATTGGCGAATGCCACCAACAAGTCAAGTCACGCGGGCCCTGCTAGCAGCCCACTACTTTTCAAAAGAGGGCGCCTGCTCGCTTTTGCGTCCTGTTGCGGGTTAGCCTGGAAGCGGCGCCTCGAGACCGTAGGCGTGGCTGGTGACAGCAAAGTTTGTGCTCTTCCTCCCTCCATCCTCGTCACCATATCCTCAAGCTACACATTCCATGGCTAGCCTAGCCAGCACAGAAGTGTTCCTCAGTCTTATCAATGTGTCTACATTCGGGAATTACATGACATTTCATGGAGCAGATCAGGGTTACAAGTACCAATTCCATCCCCTTGTTACTCGTGCGCATCGTTCTGTTCGGGAACACAGAACAACAAAGGAGCGTGAAACTGTTCCAGTTCGTAGGCATGAGGTTAGAGTTTACTGTTTACCATGTTGCTAGTAGAAGCGGCGCACTTTAAGCAATCTACAAAGTCCATGCGAGCTATCTGAAGTTTTTCAGGGAGTGGGGGCCTAGTCAGAAACCAGAAGCTTAGCTCGATGCAACAGTTCTACCCGGCCAACCATCATCACCATTCGCTGTTAATTTTCTCTTCACCTTTTGCCGCGCAGAATATCCGGGAGCATATGACTCCTCCTCCCGTCTCCGCCGTCCTTCCATTCCATGTTGCCGTACCCGGCCCACCGAGGCCATGATTCCCAGCGAGAAAGTGTTTAGACCCTTACTAGTTCAGAGTCAGAGATGCTGCTGCGCTGCATTGCTTGCGACAACCAAAGTGATGATATATCACTAGTATTAGCTACCGGCCTGGCCTCACTGCTGTCGGGACACTTTCGTAGCTGCTCTTTTAGCGCTTTGCTTGATGCTTTCCGCTTCAGAGTTTGTATTAGATCGTTGTTGTTAAGTTACTTACCGGAGTCCTCGTCTACACAGCCAGCTCAAATGGAACACATCTGATCAGATGAGATCTCAATGTAGTATTACCTCTATATAAACAAAAATGTAGACAAATCTAAGATATCATTTTATGGATGAAGGAAGTACTATGAATTTAATAAGAGAGAAATTGTGCACTGGTTATGGAACAGTAGGACTGCATAAAAATTCAGAGAACGGTAGTTTTGAAACATTGGGATCAAATGCCGCCGAAACTTGTTTATAATTTTTTTTCCATAGCCCCTAGATCAGAAAAGACGACGAAAGGCGATTCCAACATGTTAACTCATGCACTACCAATGTACGTGTGGCCAGTGTGGGATGTCACATAAAGGCAGGCGAGGTTGGAACTTGGCACAAGCATTATCCTGGGGCATATTCCGGTTGTGTGCAGCCTTCTCTGGTTTGATCTGCTGGAAGAAACGATGGATACAGTGCGTCAACGGACGCGGCAGCACGCAGTAGCCGGCGATCCTTCCGATGACCCAGCGGTAGTGCTGCTAGCAGACGTCCAGGCGAGCGAGCTAGTGTCGATCCAAGTAGTGAATTAACTGAAGGATGAGAGTGATGACTCGGACATGTCGTGGTACTAGTTGCTAGTTAGGCTATCATCAGTCCGTCCGCTTTTCGCCGGCGTTTCCCGTAGGGTTCAGCGGGCGGAAGTGTCGCCATGCATGACGACACTAGCACCTTGAGTTGAGCTGGCCGCACCATCACTCGCAATCGTGAACATAGCTAAACTAGGTGCCCTCACTTCTTTTAAACAGAAGGGCCTCATGCCCGGCTTTATAAATAAAGCCCTCCTGGCAACGGTACATGGAATACAAAGTTATACAGATCACACACACATAACACGTCCAAGGCGTCCGAAGTTCGACCCCCAGGTCCACCAGACATACTCTACACCGAGAACCAAGCAGTTCGAAACAACACGGATGACTCAACCAAACTAGGTAGAAACTGAAGCAAGTCCTTGGTCGAGTCGCCGCACGGGTCCTCCGCTACTCAGCCCGTAGTCGCGCGTAGAGTCTCCTGACGTCGTCCACTGCCGCGTCCAGCATCGCTCGGTCCTTCTGTCTGACCAGAACCCTCCAGGACTGCATATGAATGAGCATGTGATAAAAAACATCAGCTGGGTTCCCAATCAACTTTCCTTCAAAGAGTAGTTTGTTGCGTGTGTTCCACAGAGTCCAACACATGGCTGAAAACGTGAACCAAACTAGCCTACGAAGGGGGCTGTACAGGCCCTGAGCGATTGCAATGAACTCCCCCGGCCCCGTGGGGTTCCAATCGCAGTGGAGGAGTTCCCTAACCCCAGCCCACATCAGCTTGCGATGGGACAAGAGAAGAAGATGTGATTGCAGTCTTCAATCTCTTGGCAAAGAGCGCACCTCCCGTCCGAAGGTCCGTGGCGCTTGGCAACCTGGTCAGCTGAGGGTAGCCGACCACGGATTAGTTGCCAAAGAAACACACGGATCTTAGGGGGAACCCTGGTGCGCCAGGCCTCTCTAAAACAAGTGACCGTCGCTCCCTGCGTCAGTGCGAGATAGACCGACCTGGTGGTGTACGTCCCGGAAGAGTCCAGGGACCAAGACACCCTGTCCTCCTCAAGGTCTGGTTGCCAACCCATGGCCTCCCGCCGAAGGTCGTCCCATTCAACTGTCTCCACCATCCCAAATTGTCGTCGAAACTCAATGCCCCACTCCCCAGGGTGCCCATCCGGTGGTTTGGCGTCAAACACCGAGATGAACGGGTCTGAGCAACAACTAAACAGGTGCGGGAACCTAGCCATAAAAGGACCCCTCCCAGCCCACCAGTCTAGCCAGAACCTGGTGCGCCTCCCATTGCGCACCACGTGTTTGGCTCCCAGTTTAAAGTACCATTTAATCTTCTGAATGGAATTCCAGAACTGGGAACCTGTGGTAGGAACCGTGTTGTCGAAGAGGTCCCTCCCCCTCAAATACTTTGCACGGATAATGTCCTCCCATAGACCATCCGCGTCCTGATAGATTGTCCAAATCCACTTGAGCATCAAAGCGATGTTCATGAGTTTGGTATTGAGGATTCCCAATCCACCAAACGCTTTAGGTTTACACACCGTAGCCCAGTCTACCATGTGGTACTTGCGTTTTTTGCCCACTCCTTCCCAAAAGAAGCGAGCCCTCAGTTTGTCCATGGCCTTATGAGTGTTGTCAAAGAGCATGTAAAGGCTCATGGCAAACTGCGGGAGGCTGGACAGGCACGAGTTGGTCAACTCCAACCTACCTGCCGAAGCCAAGAATAACCCCTGCCATGGGTCGACCCTGTGCCCAATTTTGTCTGGCAGGAAGTTCCAGTCCGCTACCCTTAGCGTCTTATCACTAATAGGTAGGCCCAAATATTTAATGGGGAATTCCCCCCGCTTGCAGTTAAGCATGTGAGCCACCTGGTGTTGAAGTTCCAGCGGGACCCCGGTCACCACCACTTCACTCTTATCAAAGTTGACCTTCAACCCTGACATGTTCTCAAAACACAACAGGATAGCCTTAAGGTTCGCAATCCCTGCACCTGTTGGCCTGATCAGAACCATAGTATCATCGGCGTATTGTAGATGAGTCACCCCCCCAGGGATGAGATGCGGGATCACACCCTCGATGTGTCCCGCCAGGTTAGCCTTAGCCAGGATGGCTGCCAACCCATCTACAATGAAGTCGAACAGGATCGGGGAAAGTGGGTCCCCTTGGCGAACGCCCCTCGCATTCCGAAAATACGGTCCAATTTCCCCGTTCACGTTTATCGCCGTTTGGCCCCCTTTGACCAACTGCATAAGGCGGTGCACAACCCGTGCCGAGAATCCCTTTCGTAAGAGAATCTCCTGTAAGAAGTCCCAGCTGACCCTGTCATAGGCCTTCTCAAAATCCAGCTTGAGAAGCAAGCCCTCTTGCTTTCCCACTCGGAGTTCGTGTGCAATCTCGTGGAGGGCCAGAGCACCCTCGTGCAGACATCTCCCTTTGATGAAGGCAGATTGGCTCCGGTCCACCGTCCTATGAGCTAGCGGTGCTAATCTAATCGCGTACGCTTTAGCCACAAATTTGAAGATGACATTAATGAGCGCGATCGGCCTAAACTGTGTGATCCGCTCCGCCCCTTTCACCTTGGGGATGAGAGAAATAATCCCAAAGTTCAACCGGGCAATGTTGACCCTCCCTAGGGCAAAGTCATTCAGCATCTGCAGGATAGGTTCTCTCAGGATTCCCCAGAATCGCTTGAAGAACAGGACCGGAAGCCGTTCGGCCCCGGCGCAGAGTCAGGTTTCATACTAGCCAGGACCTCGTCGAGCTCCAGAGCGGTGAAAGCGACTTCAACGCCCCAATTTTCCTCGTCCGAAATCTTCTGATCTTCTCCCCAAAGATCAGTGCCAAGGGCAAAGACCCTCTCTTCCCCTTTGGCCCCCATCAAGCCCTGGTAAAACTGGTAGATGTGTTCCATGAGGGCTCGCGGCTCCTCCACCTCACCCACGTCGGTGATGAGCCGGGGAATAGAACATTTGCGCTTGCGGCCATTCGCGATCGCTTGGAAATAAGCGGTGCACGAGTCACCCTTCAGAGTCCACTGAGTTCTACTCCGTTGGCGCCAGTATTCCTCGTCCACCCGGTCCAGTGCCACGAGTTGGTCTTCAAGGAAGTAACGGAGGCCCCACCCCTCCTCATCCAAACCGTTGGCATCAGCCATCCGATCCAGCTCTTCCAGCTGGCGCAAAAGGTTGGTACGGAAGTCCCTCTTCTCCTTACCCAAATTGGCGCCCCACCCTTTGAGGAATTGCCTCGAGTTCCGCGAGACATATTGCCACGTCTCTACCGAGCATCGGTGCGGACCGTGGTCAAAAATGAAACCGCGGATTTTCTCCCTCATAAGGTCCCCAAACCCCGGCACCCCTAGCCACCAAGTCTGGAAGAAGAACCTCGACTGGCAGATCGGTGCATCTTCGCCGCTGCTCAACAGAAGAGGGGAGTGGTCAGACCCCACCCTTGTGATCGTTGTGAGAGAGCACAACGGAAACGCCGCCTCCCAAATCGGCGAGACTAGAACCCGATCTAGTACACACTGAGTTGGGCGGAGGCGTTTGTTCGTCCAGGTGTACCGAGCCCCTGCCCGTTCCACCTCGCGGAGCGCCATCGTAGCTATGGCCTCATTGAACCGTCTAATCCTGGACCAAGAGACATTAGCGTTGCTCTTGTCAGAAGCAGCGCGGATCAAGTTAAAGTCCCCCCCACCACCACCGGGTAGGGGGCCGCCGCAACGGCCTGAGTGAGTTCCCCCAAGAACTCATCAGAGCGACGATGGTCAGCCGGCCCATAGACCAAGAAGAAGCACCACTTGAGCTTGTTACTACGCTGGTAGATCGAGGCACTGATGAAGAAGTTCCCCTTCTGCCATTGCCCGACCTCGAAGCAATCATCCCGAAAGCCCAAGAGCATGCCCCCGGAGTGCCCCTGTGCGGGGACCCAGCTCCACCCGAACTGGCCCCCCCACCTCCAGGCTGCGTAGCTCGGCCGCCGAGAAATCCGCCTTAATCGTCTCCTGAAGAGCCACAATGTCAACCCGGTGTTGCCTAAGGTAGGATTTGAGCTGTCCACGCCTCCCCGGCTCCCCAAACCCCCTAATGTTATAGATGAGTGCTCTCATTTGTGAGCCGCCATCGTCACCCCACGCCCCTTGCGCATCATAACCCGGGGACGGCGCACCCGTGCGCGTGCCCGAAGGTCGCCAATAGTCACATTCTCGTCCGACGACGCCTGCCCCGTCGCGTCTGAGGCCTCCGGTGTGGTACCCGTACCACCACCTGGATCCGCATCCTCCCTGGATGCCGCGCCCTGGTCCGTGGCTTCCCTAGCCAACTGATCCGCCGTCTCCTGTGCCTTGCGTGTCGCAAGCGCAGCAAGAGAAGCCTGGGCCAACTCCTTCGCCCTAATCAGCTGAAGGGCCTCCTGAGGTGAGCCCTTGCCCGGGGCAAAGACAATGGCGCTGTCCAGCAGAACAGACGAAAGAAGCGAATCGGAGAGGGAAGGGAGAAGAGAGAAGTCGGCGTCCGTACCTGTCACCGGCGGAAGCTCCAGGTTCTTCGTCGCCGCCAAGTTCTGCGCCTTCTTCAGCATGGAAGTCGCTGATGTACCCGTCGTCCTCGCGCTCTTCCGCACCGGCGTCGCCGGCACCGCTGTCTTCTTGGTCGCCTTCGCCGGTCCCTTCCCCGCCACCGGCACCACCTTAGTCATCTTGCCCTGCACCAGTGAGACCGCCGCCGTCACCTCGCCGTGGAGGTCAAGCGTAGGTCCAGGCCCCTGCCCCGCTGTCACTCCAGACGCCACCACCGAGGCGGCCGGCGCGTCGACCACCATCTCCGACGAGGTCCAGGTCGGGCTCGCCGGCTCGACCGTGGGGCTGCTCCTCAGCCCAGATCCGACCACCTCCGTGATCTGCGACATCGTCTCTCCGGAGGCAAGCGAAACCTCCTCCACCACCGTGGCATTAGGGGTCGGGGGCGGCCCTCCGCCCTCCTTCCCCTGGGCGACCACGTCATCCCCCTCCGCGAGAATGGCAAAGCGGCCCAAACCAGCCAACCTCGGGAAGATCTTGATGTTGGATCCGTACTGATCTGCCACCTTACCCAACTGCGGAGCGCTCCTCGAGCCCCCAATCCTAGCTAGCTGCATCGAACCCGGGCCACCACCAATCTTGTCGGAGCCCTTGGCCTTCTCTTTGTCGCTCCCGCGCCTGCGGTGCCGGTTCCAGGCCTCGCCATCGGTGCTCCTCTCCTCCGACTCCTGATCGTCCCCGTCATCATCGTCTCTCGGCGCTGGCGGGCGAGGAGGGCCACCCGAGCCTCCCGCACCCGGTGCCCCCAGCTCCGCATGGATCCCCACGGTGAAAGGCTCTCCGTTGACACACAGCTGCACCGTCCCCTTCACCCTCTCCGGGTACCTGCACTGGAATCGCATCCTCACCGGCTCCGTCTTCCACTTCTTGATGGACAGCTCGTCCACCTCCATCGGACGCCCAACCATCGTCATCGCCGCCATGAGCCTATCCTTGACCATGAGGCTCCCAGGCAGGCCGGTGATCTGCACCCACACAGATGGGAAGGACGGACCCGGTCGAGGGCTCACAAACGCCTCCCGGATGTCCACATCGCACTTGCTTAGTGGCAAATAGATCTTGCCGCGCCTGGTACTCATCCTGAGCGTCTCCCTCGACGGAAATCGGACGCAATACTCCGTGTCCGACACCCTCGTCACCTGCCAGTCCCACAGGTCGTCTAGGAGGCTCTTGAGCTCGTCCGAAAGCTGCAGCGCCGTGAGGGGGGCCGAGGTGAAATGGATCACCGCCTCGAACTGCTTGTCCTCCTCCGGAGCTAGAATCGCCTCCACCTCGATGTTGAAGAAGCCACCGCCCGTGATGGCGTGACCGTAGGTCTGCAGCAGCAGCGGCCGGCCACGCGTGGGGCATCCCGCCGAGACGTGACCGGTCTTGCTGCAGAGAATGCAGACCGGGTCGTTGAAACAGTCCGCCTGGAAGTGGCCCTCTTGCCCGCAGCGGAAGCACTCGCCGCCCACCGAGGCGGACGTAGACCCGCCGGGAGCCTTGGCCTTTCCCTTGGCCTTCGGCTGGGGAGGCGCTCCCTGCGCCACACCCTTCAGCTTGCCCGGCTGGGCACCACCTCCGCGTGCAGGCCCTTGCTGCCCGCGGCCACGCTGACCCTCTTGTTGCTAGCCCCGCCTGTCCTCACCCTGTCGGCCGCCCTCCCGACGACCGGAGTTGTTGTAGTAGGGGCCCTCCTGCCCGTTGCCGTCTTGGTAGCGGCCACCCCCTTGATCCTGCCGGCCCCTGCCGTAGCCTTCGTAGTCGAGGCGCCCGCCACCATCGTCGCGCCCCCCGTAGAAGTCGGAGCGCCCGCCACCGTCTGCGCGCCCTCCACCATCGGAGCGCCCGCCGCCGTCCGAGCGACCCCCACCGAACCCATCATAGGAGCCGCCCGAGTTGTTGTTGTTGCCGAACCTCCCTCCGTTCGACCCGGAGCCGCGCCCCTGGTTGTCGGAGCGGAAGTCCCCGCCGCCTTGCTCGTCAAATCGCCGCTTCCGGCCATCACCGCCCGCACCGCCGTAGCCTCCGCTTCCACCGCCTCCTCCACCGCTCCCGCCCACCATCGCCACCACCTCCGCAAATGATCGAGTGAGAGGGGACGGATCTGGGATTCGGCGAAGCGTGCGAAAGGGAAGAGGGATGCCGCGCCGCACTCGCTCGTTTGGTCTCGCAGGGAACCCTAGATCAGGGTCCTTGCACCCTTTAGGCATCCATAGCCAGCGCCGAAGCTGGGCTTGGGCCCGGTCTATCAAGGCCTCCCGTGGCCCAACAGATGGGGAAGCCACATCACCACGGTTCTCACCGCCCAGTGGAGGGCCCAGCAAGAGAAATGGCTGGTGTAGCTCCTCCGGCCCAAGCTCGCAGGACGGCCCAGGTCCACCAGCACTCGTGCCCAGGGCCCGCGAGCCCAGCGCCGCGCCAGGCAGCCTCGACACCTCCGGCTCCGGCGACCCCCGCCTCGCCGCGCCCGACTCCCCACCGTTCGGCGTCGAAGGCCGCACGACCTCAGCGCCTGGAGAGGACCTCCTGGTCCGGGAGGCGGCGCCGCGCCACCGCCCTTCGTCTCGCGCGCGGCTCCCGGAGCCGAGGGAGGAGCTCACGATCCCCAAATCGTGAAGGCCGTCCCCCAGGCGCAAAGGTCACCCGCCGCCGTTGACCTCGCCGGCCAACACCGTCCACACCGTCGAGCGCCCGCTCCAGGAAACCACCCAAGGTCGCCCGGCCGGAGGGACGACGAGGAGGCGAGTCGCCGGAAAAAGGCTCCTCCTCCGACTCGGAGTCAGCCTGCGCCCCCGCGAGCAGCTCCGCCGCCGCGAGAGGGCCGCCCTTCGCCCAGAACCTGCCCCAGCCCTTCGCCGTGAGCCGCCCCGGGGCCGACGCCATCCCGCACGCCGCGCCATCCGGCGGCGGCCGCCTCACCTCGCCGGCCAGATCTGGAATTTGAATATCGCCATCGTGGACGCCAGAGCTCGTCCGTAGAAGCGAACCGTTATCCATCCACCCACCTAATCAGATCGTGCCCTCACTTCTCAGTTTGGGTGACTGGATGAACGATTGAATGGACGTCAGTGTGCTATTCCTGGGTCAATAATGCAGCGGCCGGCCCCTGTTCCGCTGTTCGGGTCGGCTGGATGGATCAATGGATGAGCCACGTTGGTTTGTCTGGACGAAATTTGTACTAGCTACACGGATCGCTTCAGGCGATGCAAACCAGATGAGCAATGTGACCTTGTACGCTTATGGGCTGAAAATGAACGTGGGCCGACAGTCTTGAACCATTTCCAGTAGCTCTTTTCTTGATGGTAAAGCACTATCTCGTGGGCAATCCAATTTAACGATTCTCGGGTCCAAAAGGGCCGATGACAGAACCTGAAGCTTAGTAGGGCCAGCCCAACGTTTTGTTCTTTATTTTTTCCATTTTGGTTTTTTTACTATACTTTTATTTTCCCTTCTATAGTAGATTTTTAAATTTAGTTTATTACTTTAGTTGCTGTAGTTTTTAATATGGTCATATTTCTACTCTCTTATTTTTATCCAACAATTACATTTCCCCTACACATCTTTTTGTTGAAACATGTTACGATATGAATTTATGCACATGCACATCTTCACGAATATGACCATTGTAATTATGTATATATACATGTTACCAGCATGAAAGTTAATTTACAAGTACATGCACATCCTATTCAATACACGTGAACAGTTCATGGAAAACTTTATTAGTTTTGTTGTGATGTTTCAAATACGGTTATGTATATATATATATTTACTAAAATAATTTTCTGAACTTTGAAATGTGGAAAATACAATGAAATTTCCATATCTATATAAAAAAGAACTAATGAGGCATCGAATAGGATGTTGCTGTTTTCTTGAACCAATTGAAACGATGAGGGAAAAAAGTAATCGTAATACACTCTTGAATCAAAGGATGTTGGTTGTGCATGAGAAAAATATAGAATTGTTACTAAGATGTTGGAATACAATAAAATGAAGTACAATTATATCCTAAAGAAAAAATCTTATAGGTAGTGCACTAGTGGAGAAGAGGCCTTTGGACCCAAGCAAATGACCCACTGCTGAACCAAACCGGGTCCAATGCCCCCATTGGACCCGGTTCGTTTCTGCCCAGGACGACCCCACCCGCTGGCGCTGTCTGTGGCGGCCTTTGGACCCGGGTTGTCATACAAACCGGGACCAAAGGGTCCACCCGCAGGGCGCGGCAGGCCGTGACAGCCTGGGGAACCCTTTAGTCCCGGTTTTTATGACAAACCGGGACCAAAGGCCCCCCTCTGGCTATATAACCTTGCCCCTGCCCAAGTGTGAGCCACACTTAGCCATTTTTTCACTATCTTCACAAGAGGGTGTATTGCTCTCCTCTCTTCTTCACATGCACAAGAGGTGTTTGATGAAATGCTTAAGAGGATTTGCCACTTGAGTTTACACAAATCAAGCCACACTTAACTTGCTTTTTTCTTCTTCATCGAGGTTAACAACTTTATCCTTTTCATCTGCAATTGATAAAATGCATGTGTATATATACATCGTGATGTTCGTAATGGTTTTGATCAGCTTAATTATATCATGCGTATGAATCGGCAATGGATGTACATTGACCGACGGTTTGACGAGTTCACTGCGGGCCTGGATAATTTTATGGCCGTGGCGGAGGCAAACAAACATGGTGGCTTCATGTATTGTCCATGTGTGGACTGCAAGAATACCGTAAATTACGCTCGCTCGAGTCTCATTCACAGCCACCTTCTGCGATCCGGTTTCATGCCCGATTACTATTGTTGGACCAAGCACGGAGAAAGAGGGGTTATGATGGAAGACAATGACGAAGAGGAAGAGGATGATGACGGTTATCCCAATTTCCCTGAATACGATGATACCGCAGAAGGCAATGAAGACAATGAAGTAGAAGATCAAGAGGCACCAGATGAGCCTGCTGATGATGATCTTGGCCGGGCCATTGCTGATGCAAGGAGAGAATGTGAAACTGAAAAGGAAAGGTTGGCCTTCGACAAGATGATAGAAGATCACAACAAATTGTTATACCCAAGTTGCGAAGATGGCCATAAAAAGCTAGGGCAAAGACACCGGAATTGTTGCAATGGAAGGCGGAGAACGGTGTCACCGACTCGGGATTTGGAAAGTTCTTGACAATAATTAAGAGGAAGCTTCCAAGGGGTAACGAATTGCCCGCAAGATCGTACGAAGCGAAGAAGATTGTCTGCCCTCTAGGATTAGATGTGCAAAAGATACATGCATGCATTTATGACTGCATCCTCTACCGCGATGAGTACGAGAATTTGGATGCATGTCCGGTGTGCACTGCATTGCGGTATAAGATCAGACGAGATGACCCTGGTGATGTTGAGGGCGAGCGCCCCAGGAAGAGGGTTCCTGCCAAGGTTATGTGGTATGCTCCTATAATACCACGGCTGAAACGCTTGTTCAGAAATAAAGAGCATGCTAGGTTGTTGCGATGGCACAAAGAAGACAGTAAGAAAGACGTGATGTTGAGGCACCACTGTGATGGCTCCCAATGGAGAAAAATCGATAGAGAGTTCCCAAACTTTGCACAGATGCAAGGAACTTACGGTTTGGTCTCGGTCTGAGATGGCATGAATCCTTTTGGAGAGCAGAGCTGCAGCCATAGCACCCGGCTTTGTGACTCTTTGTATATATAACCTTCCTCCTTGGTTGTGCATGACGCGGAAGTTCATTATGATGCCAGTGCTCATACAATGCCCGAAGCAACCCGGGAACGACATTGATGTGTACCTGAAGCCATTAGTCGAAGAACTTCTACAGCTGTGGTCCCTAGCAGGTGTACGTGTGTGGGACGAGCACAAGCAGGAGGAATTTGACCTAAGAGCGATGCTTTTCAGTAACCATCAATGACTGGCCTGCTCTTGGTAACATTTCAGGACAGTCAAACAAGGGATACAATGCATGCACACACCGTTTACATGAGCTCGAAGGTGATTATTTGGAAAAAGGTCGGAAGGTCGTGTACCCGGGGCATCGTCGATTTCTTAGGCTTACCCATCCCGTAAGAAAGAAAGGCAAGCATTACAACGGTGAGGCTGATCACCGGAGGAAGCCTCGCCATCGTGATGGTGTTGATATTTTTGTTATGGTGAAGGATCTAGATGTAATATTTGGAAAGGGTCTGGCGGACGGTGCATTCCGAATGACGATGCCGGACACGCGCCCATGTGGAAGAAGAAATCTATATTTTGGGATCTACCCTATTGGGAAGTCTTAGAGGTCCGCTCTTCAATCGATGTGATGCACGTGACGAAGAATCTTTGCGTGAACCTGCTAGGCTTTACGGGTGTGTACGGGAAGACAAAAGATACACCGAGAAGCACGGGAGGACCAGCAACGTTGGAAAGACCCCAAAAAGCTGCATGAGAGAGTTAAAGGACGTCATTTATCCAGCTACGCTCTTACAAAAATAGAGAAGGAAATATTTTTTGAATGTCTTAGCGATATCAAGGTCCCGTCTGCTTCTCCTCCAATATAAAGGGAATAATAAATATGGAGAAGAAAACATTCCGAACTTGAAGTCTCATGACTGGCATCACGTGATAATGACACGATTGCTTCCGATTGCATTGAGGGGCTTCTACCGGAAAATGTTCGACTGCCCATTGTGAAGCTATGTGCATTCCTCAATGCAATTTCTCGAGAAGGTAATAAATCCAGAAATTCTATCGAGGTTGCGAGAATGATGTGGTCCAATGTCTCGTTAGTTTTGAGCTGGTGTTCCCACCATCCTTCTTCAATATTATGACACATCTCCTCGTTCACCTGGTCGATGAGATTTCCATTCTCGGTCCTGTGTTTCTACACAATATGTTCCCCTTCGAGAGGTTCATGGGAGTCTTGAAGAAATATGTTCATAACCGTGCTAGGCCCGAAGGACGGATCTCCAAGGGCTATGGAACGAGAGGAGGTCATTGAATTCTGTGTTGACTTTATTCCTGACCTTAAGCCGATTGGTGTTCCTGAATCGCGGCATGAAGGGAGACTAAGTGGAAAAGGCACGCTAGGAAGGAAATCAATGATATGTAGGGACGGGATTTCTTTGACTCAAGCACACTACACAGTCCTACAAAGTTCCACCTTGGTGGCTCCGTATATCGGTGACCACAAGAACTTTCTACGCTCCCGAACCGGGGCAGTCGAACGATTGGATTAGACGTGAACACATGTCGACTTTCGGCGGTTGGTTGCAAAAACATCTCCTGAATAACAAACATATTGAAGATCAGTTGTACTTGCTGGCCCAGACACCATCTTCGACTGTAGTGACTTTCCAAGGGTACGAGATAAATGGGAATACATTTTACACGATCGCCCAAGATAAAAAGAGCACCAACCAAAACAGTGGTGTCCGCTTTGATGCAATAATGAATGAAGGCCCAAATGACACATATTATGGTTACATAGAGGATATATGGGAACTTGAGTATGGACCTTCTTTTAAGGTCCCTTTGTTTAGGTGCAAATGGGTCAACAAAACAGGAGGCGGGGTTCAGGTAGACAAGTTGTATGGAATGACAATAGTGGATCTCAACAATCTTGGGTATAGAGACGAACCATTCGTCCTAGCCAAGGATGTGGCCCAGGTTTTCTATGTGAAGGATATGTCTACCAAACCAAGAAAAAGGAAACATAAGGAAACAAATACATCAAACGATGAGCCAAAGCGCCACATAGTTCTTTACGGAAAAAGAAACATCGTGGGAGTGTAGGACAAGACAGACATGTCGAAGATTATAATCGGTTTGATGAAATTCCACCCTTGTAGTGAACATTGATCCAAGCATCAAGTTAAATGATGAAGATGCTCCATGGTTACGGCCGAAGAAGATTAATTAAATGATGAAGATGCTCCATCATCAAGTTAATTGAAGAATGTTCATGGCACAAATGAGTATCTCAACATGGCAATCAATTTCCCATTTATTTTTGTGTAATCATGTAATCGTATGTAAGATATTAAAAGTGGAGATGCGCCACGGAGATTTCCCAACCCTTTCCCCAACAACTTTGTTAGATGAGATGTAGTCGTTGATGGTCTTGGCAAGGCGTATCGATGCTCCTTTTATAGGCACGGCACCTCTTCTACTTTGTCTTGTTCCTTCGACAGGGCGTCGTGCGCTACATGCTTTATCTCATCGAGCAGTGCGTCCACCCATGCGTTCTTATCCTGCCGACATCTTTAGTCCCGGTTGTACCCACCAGCCGGGACTAAAGGTTACCCACACGTCCTTATCCCACCGACAGTTTTGTTAGATGACACAAAAAAGGATCTTTAGTCCCGGTTGTACCCACCAGCCGGGACTAAAGGTTACCCACACGTCCTTATCCCACCGACAGTTTTGTTAGATGACACAAAAAAGGATCTTTAGTCCCGGTTGCACCCACCAGCCGGGACTAAAGGTTACCCACACGTCCTTATCCCACCGACAGTTTTTGGCGCCACTGCGTTCCCGCCTATTTTTCTTCCCGCGCTTTCCACTGCTTCCCGCCTCCGTCCTCCCGCCATTTTTTCACTATATATATGTTGGCTTGGCCTCCATTTACATATCACATCTAGACTCATATCTGCAAACCTCATCACCAGGTCACATGGCTTCCATCGTATCTCTAACCCTCCGGAGGCGGAGGCGCTTTGCGCGTCGAACTACTCCCTACCCGCCGGGCTACCGCGTCCCTACCGGCTGGTTGCTGAGCGTCGGAGGGGTACCGGTCCCTCCTGTCCCTCTAGGTGTGGCGCGCGAGATGGCCATCACGAACCACTACTACTTCGAGCTCACGCCAGAGCAGCGGAGGAATCCCCAGTGGCATCCCGACTACAGCCCGATTTGGGAGAGCTTCTTCATCAATCGGCGTGAGAGGGCGCTCGCCAGGCACGAGGAGGGCGGCCCGCCTCCTTCGAACTTCAACGAGGCCGGCCGTCGTCTGTGGTGGCGCGACCGAACTCTCCAGGGCGTCATGGCCCACCGTGGCCCCCGCCTGCGCTACCCTCAGTCCCAGCCCACGCGTGCTCTCCCGCCGAGGTTTGACTACCGCGACCCCGATGCCAGCGACGATGATGACGGCGACTACGACGACTACAGTGGCGAGTACTATAGGGCTAGGCACGAGTATGACTGAATGACTCGAACAGTCGAATCTGGCCATGTATCTTAATTAATTTTCAGTTGAGCTAGGCACGAGTACTATAGGGCTAGGCACGAGTACTATCTGGCCATGTATCTTAATTAATTTTCAGTTGAGTTCTGTACTTTAATTCCACATGTAATCTGGCGGGAAACTTTTCTCATCATCAGCGTCTGCCACAACGACTTTATTGAAAATACAATAAAATAGATAAACAACTAGTCTAGTCGATCTACTCGTCGTCGGAGGTTGTCTCGGTCCAAATGTCGTCCCACCGAGGGTCGTTGTCGGCCCAAGTTGTATTCGGGTTATCGAGCTCGAATAAGGCGGGAATGAAATTTTTTAAAAAAATTGGCCTTTGGACCCGGTTTGTATTACAAACCGGGACTAAAGGCCTTTTTTGCGCGCGCAGCGAAAACGCAGCAAAAAAGACCTTTAGTCCCGGTTTGTAAAACGCACCGGGTCCAAAGGGGGGTCTTTGGACCCGGTTTGTAAAACGCCCCGGGTCCAACGGGGGGGGGGGTTCGCCCCTTCGTCTCCGCGGAGATCAATCCCGCGGAGACGAAGGCAACGACGCCGCCAGGCTGCTTCGGTCTCGCCCGCCTGCCGCGCCGCCGCCGTTCGCCGCCGCCGTGCACCGCCGCCCTCCACGCGCGTGCGCCGCCACCGCTCGACCACCCGCGCGCGCCGCCGCCCTCCGTTCGGCCGCGCGCGCTCACCGGCGCCCTACCGCCCGCGCGCCCGAGCCGTTCGGCCGTGCGCCGCCGCTGTCGCCTCCACGCCGCGCCACCCGCGTCGCCCTCCTCCACGCCTACGCCCCCGCCACCGCGCCTCCTCCTCGGCCGCCTCCTCCTCGACAGCCGCCCGCCTCCTCTCCGCCGGCCGGCAAAGGTGAGCCCCCCCGGCCACACCCCCTTTTTTTTATATTTTTGTTTCTTATCAAATTTGACATATTAGATATATATTAGATGTATCAAATTTGTTAGTATAGTTGTTAATTAATTAGTATAGTTGTTAGTATATAGTTGTTAGTATATTGTTAGTATAGTTAATTCGAAAAAAATGTTATATAGAAAATAGTGAAATTTATATATGATTTGTTAGTATAGTTGTTAATTAGTATAGTTGTTAGTATATATTGTTAGTATATAGAGTATAGTTAATTAGTATAGTCGGCGCCCCTCAAACGGGTAGTGCCGGCGCTCTCAAATGGTAGTGCCGGCGCTCTCAAACGGTAGTGCCGGCGCTCCTCAAACGGTAGTGCCGGCGCCCCTCAAACGGTAGTGCCGGCGCTCTCAAACGGTAGTGCCGGCGCCCCTCAAACGGTAGTGCCGGCACCCCTCAAACGGTAGTGCCGACGCCCTCAAACGGTAGTGCCGGCGCCCCTCAAACGGTAGTGCCGGCGCCCCTCAAACGGTAGTGCCGGCGCCCCTCAAACGGTAGTACCGGCGCTGACTAAATAGAGTAGTGCCGGCGCCGACTAAATAGTGCCGACGCCCACTAACATAAAAGTAGTAAAGTTATTTTTTAATTTATGTTAACGTTGGTACATATATATATGATTTGTTTTCGTAGCTACGATGCCGCGACAGCGACAGCCGGCGGGCCGTGGTCTGACTCTCACCGAGGAGATGGAGCAGATGGGGGAGGTCCGGGACTGGGCTCCGCCGGGGTGGCACTGGGAGGTCTTAGCTTCCGGGTCGCGCACCTTGGTGCGGAATCCGGGTCCCGTTGTCGACCCGGATATTCTTTGGTGGAGGTCTTATGGGCCACGGTCGTTTCAGAGGGAGCCGGCCCCGCCGGAGGAGGTAGCTCAGCGCATTGAAGCGGAGGACCAGCACGTTCGCCGTTACATGTACGCGTTAGACAACATGTATAGGACCGGATGTAGCGTTATGCGGGGATCTCATGTTAGCTATGCTCCCGTTGTTGTTCCGTGGCTTTGGGGGCACACCCAGTAGCGGCTCGGGACCAGTCGGCGCCCTCTAGGACCCGGTCTGCGCGGTTGAGTGGTTGTAGTAGTGATTGATATGTATTAGGGTTAAATAAACATGAACCCGATCTATGTATGCATGTAACTGCAGTATCTGCTTTCAGCACTATATTATCGATCCTTAGTTAAGAACTACACATATGTAACTCCATTTTCAGTTTTCTGCATTATCCTTAATTTGATCATATGATGGTTCCTATGTATAGCTTGCAGGTCGTTGTAGAAAGCATGGAGAGAGATGAAATTCAAGAAAATTTCATGGAGGAACTCATAGCAAACGGTACTCTGGATGATCGCGACGACGACGTTATTCCAGATGATGGCGGTGACGATGTCACCGCAACTTATTTGAATGACTCCGGTGAGGGAGCGGAGGATATTGAGGAAGAAGATCCTAGTGGCGCCGGTGAGGAACAAGATCATCATAATGGCTCCCGAACTGTAGTTATCACCGAGGTATATAAATTAATTAAGCCGCTGTTGATCGACTAGATGCATTAACTAATGAAATTGTACTGACTATGAACTATTTCTTTTTTAGCCCTCCGGATCGAGCACTTCTTCTGTAAAGTCGAGGAAGCGAGGCCCGGCCAAAAAGTTGGATGACGGTGTTAGGCACGACATCACCCACATCGAGAAGGATGGTAAACCGATTGCTCCAGAGAAAGGTGCAAAGGCATTTATAGCTCAATGCGGAGTGCTTGTTAGGGACCACGTCCCGATCACCGTTCGAGAATGGCACAAGCCGAAGGGACTAGTGCTGTCTGCAGAGGAAGAAGCTCAAGGTCTTTATATCGATGATGTAGCCAAAAACAGCATTATGAACAAGCTCATGTCACATTTCAACATAGTACCCGAAGAGGGGGGTGACGCTGAGAAGGCCAAGATGGAGCAGGCCCTCCGCGAGTTTGGCAAGAAGAAGATGGCCGAACTATTCAAGAGCCACAAGAAAAGATTGCGCCGCCTTATCAAGTTAAAGAAGACTCGGACAGTGAGAAGGTAAAAAATCACTGGGACAAATTCGTGAAGTACAGCACGGAGTCGAAGAATTTAAGAGAAGGTCGGAAATAAATAAGGCAAATGCTGCGTTGAAGCTATATCACCAAATTCTGGGTCCAGGTGGATACGGGGCTAACCGTCCTAAGTGGCGAGGCAGCTGAGGCGGAACTGACCGATAAAGGGATCAGATTAGGGACACACGGTTGGATCGAACGGTGCAAGGAGTGGTTCTACGGGATTGGGGGAACGTTGGATCCAGAAACAGGGAAGTGCATCTATAAGAAAGCTCATCTGAAGGTTCCCATTGATGCCCTGGAAAAGGCACATAGGGACGTGGAGGCGGGGTTGTTCCAGCCCGAAAGAGAGAACGATGAGCTGACACGCGCCCTTGGGAACAAAGAACACGGCGGACGAACACGAGGCACAGCAGGCTCCGTTCCGTGGAAGTATGGCTTTCCCGCGGAAAGGAAGAGATTTCTGATAAAAGCCATGAGAGGAGGAAGGCAACCGAAACAGACCGCTGGCTAACTTAGAGGAGGGTATGAGCACCATGCAAGCCCAATTAACCATGGTAACCCAAGTACTTACATCTCGAGATGGCTCGGGGGCAGGCTGTAGATCCTGCACCGCTCAATGCCATCGCCCCCGTCGCAATCTCAACCACACCGGAAAAGCAGCGTGGCTTCCTCTCACAGTGGATAATGATGATGATGATGACCAGGTGGTCGAGCCTCCTCGCTACCCCCCCGTGGATGATCTCACTGAGAGCCGTCCTTGTGAGCTGCATGTTAAAGTTTTCAACCTATCCTTCAAGGCGGCGGTCGGCATCCTCTTACCTACAAGGTCTTACCATTGCCGTCCGGTCCAAGACGACTTTGCTGTTGTGATGGTGAATGAAGTGTTGAGAGAGTATGAGGGGTTGGTGCTTGAGCACCCTGCAGGTGAAGATGGGGAAATCAAAGAACTGGGAGAAGCCCGTAGAACCACCGTGCAATGGCGGAAGGAGAACATTGTGTTTCCAGGTGAGAAGCCAACAAGCAGGCCACCTCCGCCTCCTCCGCCACCTGTGCAGTCTCCTCCGCGTGATGATTCTCCTCTGCGCGATGATGATTCCCCTATCCATGACCAGTCTCCTCCGCGTGAAAATACTCCGCCGCCTCCTCCTCCTCGTCAGGAGACTCCGCCGCTTCCACCTAAGCAAAAGAGGAAGCGGTCCGCGGCACCTCCTACAGCTCCGAAGAGATCATCAACTCCAATGAGGGAACAGACTCCAGAGTTGTTGCCACATGAGCAGACTGAAGAGCAAAAGGCGTTTCTTGCAACTGCGCCGAAGAAGATGTTTATTCCACCGCAGACAGTAAAGCACTTTGCCGAGACGAGAATGAAGAGACCTGAGCTGAGAGCTGATTATGACCGCTCTCTTGGACAGTCCTCTAGAGCGATGAAAGAAGCAAAAAAAGTCGCCCAGCTTGGACAGCAGGACATTCAGGCCGCACCCCACTTCATCGTGGAGCCATATCATGATCCAGAGACGGCATCGATGATCGAACGGGCGGCTAGAGCTCAGGGAGCATCAGTTGAGTACGAAGATTACTATCCAACGGCTCAAGTGGTAAACAAGTATAGATACGGATCTGATCTCGTCAAACACAGCGAGCTCGCGCGTCTAGGGACTCAGATGCGAAGGTTGCATGACTGGTACCTGAAAGCCTGTCGAAGATGTGAAACCTACATCACGGTGTATCTTAGAGATGAGCATTACTTCCGGGTGGAAGACGAGATAAACATTGAGTTAGAAGAACTGTTTCAGTTATTCAATCAAGACGCCCTCGACAAAGCTGTCATCAGTTGCTACTGCCTGTAAGTAATTTATTTGTGTAATTAAGTTTGTAGCTCATTCATTTGCACTAACAATTATCCTCATTATATTCTTTGTGTACGCTATACATTTAATTATGCAGAATGAAGAAGCTGGAATACAAAAGAGGCAAGCTCCTACCGCTGGGGTTCATAGACCCAAACACAGTTCATGAAGTTACGGTTCGAGACTTCGCCAAGGACACAGAGGACAACATCGTAATGTTTTTAGAGAAGCAAGCAGACAAAGAGGATATATTCTTTCCCTACAACTTCAAGTGAGTGTTATATATAACATACATTATGCTTGTGCACCTTCCACTTTATTCTCGTAATCATTGAGCTATGCTTGTGCAGTTTCCATTTTATTCTCCTAATCATTGATCTTCACCTTGGAGTCGTAAACGTCATGGACTCGAAACGTACAGAATATGCGGAATGGGCGGACATGGCTGCCATCCTCCAGAGGTAGTTTCAATCAATTTTGTATTGGCATCTTCATCTGCTCTAATTCGAAGATATCATCAACTAATCAATTACTCATTTACTCATTATTTTTTGCCAGGCAGGGCTTGGAAACGGTTCATCAATACTGTTCCGGGTGAATGGAAACCGGAGCTTACATTTAGAGATTACCCTGTAAGTAGTACTATATATATAGCTATGTCCGTGAAACTTTATATATGATATTTACTTTCAATACGATGCTTGATTATTAGTTTGATCGAACTATTTTTTCGTAAAGTGTATGAGGCAGGAAAAAGGGAATAACTTATGTGGATACTACGTCTGCACCTTCATGCGTGACATGTCCTGTCCCAAGGGTGGGGATGCCCAAATACACCACACTCGTGTACGATAACAAATTTTCACAATTAATCTTAATTAGTACCATCTATTGTATTGAGTTCCATTCATATATTGATCTCCTTTTTTAAATATAGATGACACGCCTGCGGGACACTCTCATAACAGCGGATCAAATAAAAGCAATTCAAGAGGAAATCGCGGGATTCTTTATTACCGAGGTCCTTACCCCAGGTGGAGAGCACTATCGGAAGATCGTGACGGCGGAGGATATTCGTTCAGGAAAAGTTGTATTGTAAATATGCATGCATTACGTGTACTGTGTTGACTATGTCGTGTACTGTTGACGATGTCTATATATATTCATGACGATTTTTTGTGGTTTCTTGAATGATATATATATGCATTGCTGAAACTCTGCCGCGGCAAGGGAAACAGACTGTTTCTCTGCCGCGGCAGAGAAACGCTGGTACAGCCCAAATCTGTGCCGCGGCAGAGAAATAGCAATTCTCTGCCGCGGCAGAGAAACATAGGCCCGGTTCGTACCACGAACCGGGACCAAAGCCCTTCCAGCGTGAGCTCCCTGGTCGCACCACGTGTTGAGGCCTTTAGGCCCGGTTTATCTTTGAACCGGGACTAAAGGGTACCCCCTTTAGTCCCGCCTAGTTGGTCCCGGTTCAGGAACCGGGTCTAAAGGCCCAAATGGACCGGGCCTATTGCCCAGTTTTCCACTAGTGGTGGAATAGGTGCTCTCTAATAGTACTTGAGGTGGGTTTCTGATGGATGATACATGCGGTCTGGTCAACATGCGAAATAGGATACATTTGATTAGTGGAAAATCCTTTTCCCTTTTATTCGTACCAAGCAATCGGAAAAAACAAGTATGTCAGTATACATGTAATAATTGACTGACAATAAATTAATTGGGATATGCATGCATCAATGCAAAGCCCAAGATATCTCCCATTTCAAACAAATTTGGCAATAGTTACTATGAAGAGAACAGGTGTTATGTAGCCTATCTAAAAAAAAGGTGTTATGTAGCCTGATGCGAACATGTTAAACCCCTGCCACCGGACTCCTGTTTAGACAAAAGGATCAAGTGGAGAACTGCTTTAAACTTTGTCGAACCATGCATGAGAGCTGCATGTATGAATTAAGTTAAGGAGAAGCCCAGAAGGGCAGCAGTACAACCAAAAGTTACAGGTTAACACGACCCGACCAGCACGACGAAGTAAAACTCAGAAGTAGGAAAATCCAGAAAGATGGGGAAAAGATATGCTAAATCTAAATGTTCTAGCCTGATGGTAAAATAAATCTGCCCCTACTGGCAACAGTCATAGAGGCTGCTCCAAGACTTCGTTGAATCAAATAGACGTCAGATGAAAGTAAATCGAGCCATTTATGCACCTTTCAAATTTACCAACATAGTACTGGTAATTATACATGATAATTTACTAGCTAATCAGAGGGGGATCTACCCAAGCTAAACTCAAGTAATTATACATTAGATCACACTGATCACATACTACTGATTAAACAAATCTCTCACATAAAAGGAGAAGGATTAGTGTAAGATTTGGCTCAAATCTGAACGAGAAATCCCAGACTAATCCTTCCTCTCTAGACACGAGAAGGGATCGCTATTTTATGGGTATTTGACATCTTGGGTGTAGATGTAATCCGTGTGGATCTCCTCCCATTTCGTCGGTTCACGCTGAGGCTGTCCCCTCTTGGCACCTTCGCTGCTCCCTCCCTCGCCGCGCGGTTCCTGCTCGATCAAGATTAGGTCGGCACATCAGTTAACAGATTGCGAAACCACACTTCTAGAGACAAATGAATGTACTGTATAATATACTCAAACTTGCATGCATATATGCATAGATAATCAAGGAGCATGAATAATTAAGGATTATCAGCATGCATGCATGTGGTTCATCCTCGCATCAAGAATGCTGCTGCTGCTCCGGTTAACAGAGATTCGTAGGAAGAATACATACGGTATATGCTGTTCTCAGTTCATTATGCATTTGCGTACTTCTAAGGCAAGATGAAAAATTGGGATTTGAAACTACTGCAGAATTGCTCCTGAGAGCTTCAGACTGCTCATAGTGGGAGTAACATAGCTAGTAACCTAGACTAGTAACATAACATATGTTACTAGTCTAAGTTACTCCCCACTATGACCAGTCTCATAGAGAAGTGAATGCTGACCGTGGTGGCTGTGCCGCGACCATGGCTCTGCTCCTCCTGCACTACTGCCCCAGAGATCTTCCTGGAGTAGACATCTTGGGTCAGCAGCAAGAGAGCAAGGCACACAAGGCAGAGCCGCACCATGACTGTTGTTCTTGCACGCATCATCTATCTCTTTTCTGAAGAACACTTGCTCTCTTCTAACTTCCCTCTGGCTCAGCTACAATGGTCAAGATGAGCAAGAAGGACATGGGTATTTATAGACGGTGTGGCTAGGTTGGACATCGAGCTTCTTATGGAGACAGCTACGTGCGCGATGCGCACGCACTGGCTCGGTTGTGATGATGATGTTGTAGTGCAGTAGTAAAACCAACGTTTGAGACGTGTGCCGCCTTACATTGGGGCGCTGAACTGGGCCGACAGCACGATTACCCGGCAAAATTTCGTGTCGCCCTGTTAACAAGTGCCGTTATATTCATACTCCTACTTTACTGTGAGTAGAGTAGTTTGGTTGCAGCGACTATTTTGACATGCATATTTGATTTTTTTTCCATGCAAAACCCATCACAGTGATCGATTTTCACTATAGAGCATAACGGAAACAAAACAAAAGCATCCAGGTGCAAAGAAAAAAATAAAACGCCGGCTAATACTAACGTTTGGTACCAGATATGCATATTTAATTAGCTGAACTGTTTTCATCATCAGTCAACACAAGGCGTAAGACATCGTTTACGCGATGTAGTACCACTCGCTCTGTTCAGTGTTGACTCCGCGATTCTTTCCATTGGTGCGATCTTAGTAAGGCCAACGCCGACCACACGTCCATGGCAAGGAAATTAAGAAATGCGGTTGACTAGGTGGAGATACGGGCGACGGGAGACACGGGCGAGGAAGACGAGAAACCAAGAGGTAAATGGCAGTCGGATACCGCGCCCAGTTTGCGTCGGGAGCGTCGCGCGGAGCGGCTAATCAATGGATCGCCCGAGCAAAGTCAAACCTCAAATTTCACGCAGGTACTGCACGGCACAGTGCACTATGGAGCTAGAGCTTCCATTCCCTTCTAGCTACCGATCGTTCTCCTCGCAGTAGCTAGCTGGCTTGCAAAACGCTGGGATGGGGGTGGGCGCCGTCGTCGGGAACCGGCCGCCGTGCCCTGCCACGGGGGACCGGGTCGACGGAGGTCTATGCACCATGCTTGCACGGATTACAGCATTCTGGGATGGTTGTAAAATGTTATTTTGGGGTTCGGAGGATCTGCCATTTAGCACTCGTGTCAGATAGTAAAAAGAAAACATTGCGGTTTGCTATTCCGTCAGATCCAAAATACTTGTCTCTGAAACGAGTGAATTATGGATCGGAGAGAGTTTTTTTTTTTGTGTGCACTACCAACACTTCCAACGCGGCCAGTTTTTTTGAAGCCATTAGGGGCGCGTTTGGTAGTTTGGACGTCCCTTGGCTTGCATCGACCCATCATTTTTCTGGTTGTTTGGTTCCCTGGGCGCACTCGCGTTCTTGCATAGCACGGGTTTTTAAGCACCTCTGGGACATGCCCCGGAGGAACGCTCGGTTTGACAGTTTCTCCAGGGCAGGCCCTGGTGAGATGAAAATCGACAACGCCGTTCGCGCGGTACCTCCGCCTCGGCATGGCGGGAGAAGCCGAAATCCCAGCGGTGTTGCGCGGCAAAGGTACGGGTAACCTCCCTCTTCGGTTACCCTCTCCATTAGCCCCCTCCCAAATTTTCACTCGGCGGCGGCGGCGACCCAGATCTGGCAGCGCGCATCTCCCTTCGGTCTCCGGCGACGGACCAGGATCCTCTTCTCTAGCCGCGGCGCATCTGCGGCGGCTTTCGGCCGTGTCCATCGTCCACCATGATGGAGGTAAAGGGAAAGACCTCTGCTCTATTGTAGTGTTTGATTCATGTTCGTAGAACTGGTTGGGTTCGATAAGACCGTTCGTAATGCATAGACCGACCAGCTCCAGCTTGTGCATCACGCCGCAGCACTCATCATTTGCGTACAAGTCTGGATCCTGATGGTGCACAAGAGAGCAGTTAGGCTGCTTATCCTCGTGTGACTTACGAACCTATGTTACAACGAGATCAAGAGAGGATTGTCAACCTAAACAACATCTACAACTGCAACGACGTAGAGGCTATCCGTATGCTACGGATGAGAAGAGCCCCTTTCTATGCACTTGTGAAAACGTTCAGGGAAAGAGGACTGTTGACTGATAGCATCCACACCTCTATCGAAGAACAAGTCGCAGTGTTTCTTCATGTCGTCGGTCATAACCAGAGGTTCAGAGTCATCCATAACACATTCAGGCGATCCACGGAGACTATCTCTCGGTACTTCCAGCAGGTGTTGTACGCCATTGGGGAGCTCAGAGGTGAAATGATCAAGTCAGCATCAATGAACACACCAACCAAGATCAAGAACAGCTACAGGTAGTTCTCCTATTTCAGGTTGAGTACAAAATGATGTTCCTTCTACCTATCAGATGTTTGCTACTGTCGGAAACATGATTGTGTGCTAATCATTTTACAAGATTGCACTGGGGCTATTGATGGTACTCATGTCACTACAAAGGTACTAAGATCAATGTCTGCAGCATTCCGCGGGAGGAAGCACTACACCAGCCAAAACGTTCTCGCAGTTGTGGATTTCGATATGAGGTTCACCTACGTGCTTGTTGGGTGGGAGGGTTCAGCTCATGATGTGAGCATCCTGGCCGACAGCTTGTCAAGACCTGATGGGTTGCAAATCACTGACGGTAAGTTATACCTTGGAGATGCTGGATATGCATGCCGACCTGGAATTCTACCTCCCTTCAGGAAAACAAGGTACCACATCAACGAGTTCTCTGTGAAGCACCGACCTCTGAATGCGAGAGAGTTGTTCAATCCCAGACACTCAAGCCTTAGAGTCACCATTGAGAGGGTCTTTGTTGCATTGAAGAACAGGTTAAAGGTCCTTGACCAGAAACCGTTCCACACGTTTGACACTCAGGTAAAGCTGGTCCTTGCTTGCTGCATTCTTCACAACTGGATCCTTGCTTGCTGCATTTTTTGTGTCAATATGCTTGGAGGATCTGCATCCCTGGTGGTTAAAATGTCTTGCGTTACATAGTAGAATCAAACTAGTGTGCCGATCTACTGCTTAGACATAGAATTTGCTCAAAAAATTTGTTGTTGCCGGGGTGGAAATTCCGGCCCCAACACGGACCGGAATTTTTGGCCGGGCGGAATTTCCGCCCCTAGACGCCACCGGAAATTCAGGTCTGGGAAATTTTCTGCAGCACAATTTTTGAACGTCTATGTCTACAATAGTTTCGAACCTAGATTGATGTTACTGTATACTGCATGTTTCTTTGTTATGACTTGTGTGCTCACTTGTCCCATGCTATCCACCTATTTCTTCTCACAGGTAGCTCGCGCCCGAGATGCCGCCCTCACAAAGACCAAGACATTAGCCATTCTGCTCCGAGGAAGTCCGCCACCATGAGGCGGAAAGGAAAGGACTTGTGGATCAATTACAAGGATATGGACTCTATTGAGTATGCAGCAATCCGGCAGAAAAACTGGTATGAGGACATGGAGAGGAACTTGGAGATTGAGGACACTCGTTTCTGGTGCACTGAGCAGTTGTTCACCTACAAAGACATTTATCAGAAGATGGACAAACTGAGACCAATGCATCGTCTTGCTCTGGATACTCTTGCTGAGAAGGATCACTTCTCGGATGTTGTGTGGGTGACTGAACAGATGGGGCTGCATAAGCTGATGCGGCTGCAGCATGATTACAGCGTTCCACTCATTCAGTAGTTTTACTCCACTCTTGCCTTCAAAAAAGATGAGGAACACACCATGATGTGGATGACTGGCACTACTCCCTATCAAGCCAACTTCCATAGGTTTGCTGAGCTTCTTGGATATCCCTTTCGTGTTGGCCATCGTCTCCATGGTCCAAATCGCTCTGACAAGGACTCACTTTATGAGCTCTATTCTGAGCATGGTGTAGTTGTCACTGTTACCGGTCTCCTTCCACTATACGATCAGCTTATTCGTTTCTTCCAGGACAACATTGCCCCAAGTGGAGGGAACAGTGATGCTATTCGTGGAGCCCTGGTGAGCCTTCTTGCTCTTGCCCGAGAATGTGCTAAAGATGATGAGAATAAGGACTACATTGTTGATGTTATGGATTATATCTTCCACGAGATACACGATGCGATGGTGAGTCGGACTACCATGCCACATGCTCCTTATATTCAGCTGCTCATTGACAACACAGTTGTGACTAAGGATTTGAGCGAGTACCCTTGAGTGGAACATAAAGACAAGAAGACCTACCATAAGAGAAAGACTGCCGCCCCTCCTGCCCCTACGACTAGGTCCTTTATGGGAGATGCCCGTGCTAGTGGCACCGCACTTGGCCACTCAGCTGCTGCACCTCTTATTCAGAAGGAGGTGAAGAAGCTGAACTGGTTCCAAAGGCATGTCCTCTGCATGAACATTGAGATACACAAGGGGAACTTCTAGGCCAGCCATCAGCATGCCGATATCTAGCATACACAGGCGTTCATTCTGCATAAGCTCAGTGGTGAGCAAGGTCCTCCTCCTCAGTCTCCTATCCACCCCACCTACAGCAGCTGGCACTCTTCTCAGGTTCATTAGTCAGAGATCGAGTAGAGTCTTTTGAGGAGCGACATGTCACGCGCTACTCCACCGGCCGCAGAGGACAACGAGGACGAGTATGAGTCAGGCTCGGGCACGGAGTGATTCCCTTGGGGCGCTTAGCATCGCTCTTCTCCCTTTTTCGCTTTCCGATGTCAAAGGGGGAGAAGTTGTTCTATGTTGGGTTTCTCCGGGATTTGCATGGGAGGACACAAGCATATGCTTTTACCACTCTTTGAGAGCTTGTGTCCCTTTTATTTGTTGAATATTTGGCTTTCATTTGTGTTGAACTATGTTATTTGTGCTTGGAGTATGGTATATTGTGTGAGACATGGATTTTGGTATTTTATATGTTGAGACTATGCATTATTATATGGTGTGTAATTCATGGTATTCGGTATTCTATATCACCATATGGCTATGATCTCTATCTCAAAGTCTCAACTATATGTGATTATGTCTCTTGCTCATATTATCGTGTCATGTTGCCTAGCCTATCTTTCAAGGTCACTCGAACCTATGTGTGGTGCATTTGTATTCAAATGCAAACTACTTATAATATCTGCACACATCTAGGGCGAGTGCCTCTATCTTCGTTTCAACATGTTGTCTGGTGCTAGTAATTTTATTGCAAATCCGTGTGTTGTCATCAAACACCAAAAAGGGGGAGATTGAAAGAACATCTCTCCATAATTATGTTTTGTGTGTTTGATGACAACATATGTGATGATCTAATGTGGCTTAGTATGCAGATATGATCTACAATATGGTTTGAAGTGAGAAGTATTAAAAGGGAATAAGCGGTGGATGGAAAGGAAGAAGAAAGGAAGAATTTAGATAAGGACCTGAGCTCCGGGCTCTCAACACCCCCCCCCCCCCCCCCCCCGGAATTTTGGCTGGACATTTGTGTCGAGGGGGCAGAAATACCCCTTCTTCCTCCAGCTCAGGCTGCTCAATTGATCTCAAGTTCATCCACCATTGGAGCCACACAAATAAAACACAAGATTCACTAGATCTCCTCCTCCAACCATCCAAAGCTCTTGATCTTTGGAGAATCGAAGGAGAAGACCCCGATCTACATCTTCACCAAAGAGATTTGCATTTCCCCCTCATTTGCTTGAGGGCCCCTTTGCTAGTGTTCCATTTGGGATCCCTAGTTGTTTGTGATTGACTTGGTCTTGTTGTTCTTGTTGTGTTGTTATAGTTATTGTGAGCCTCTGATTCAGTTGTGGATGTGTATCCCAAGAACCTTGTAAAGGCTCGATTTCTGCCTTGAGGTAATCCCTTAGTGGAGGTGGGATAGGCCTTTGTGGCGTTGCTCATAGGAGACCTGAGTGAGGCCTTCGTGGCGTTGGTCCGGCCTTTGTGGTGACCACACTCCTCCAAACGTAGACGTACTTCCCCTTAAAAGGAAGGAACTACGGGAATCATCTATCCTTGATTGCTCTATTATGTCTTCTTTAGCTATATCTTGCATAGCTGTATTCTTGTCATCTAGGTTAATTCACATGGTTGCATATCTAGAGAATTTACCTTTGTGTCAAGCCTAAATTGAAAAAGAACTAAAAATTGGGTAGCACCTAATCACCCCCCCCCCCCCTCTAGGTGCGGGCGTGCGGCATATGATCCTTTCAGTTGTCCTAACAGTTCTTCAGAGACAACAAGTTGATTTATTACTACATCTCTAACAGATCCCCCAAACGGTTTTAGAGGAGGATATTTGCACGCTAACGGGACCGACTCCAGGCAATCTCTCGAAGCTAGTGGCGCATAATTTTCCTCATCGGACTACGCGACCGCCAAATATCCTCGCCCGGGGCCGCTCTCCTATAATTTTCCTCATCCACCTCGTTGTCATAGCCTCGCCACCCTGTCACCGTATTATCGCCGGCTATCACACCACCGACCACAAATCTCCACGGCCTCCCCCAAGAGACAACTGCCGGCCATTTCCCCTCCTTACTACCTACTCACCGGTGCAAGCCTTCGTCGGAATCGCTCCCGAGAGTCGCCGATTGAGACGGATTCTGCCACCGATTCAAGGTCGTTTCCGACCGGGGAGAGGCGGTTCTTGCGGGAAAAGGGTGATGGGATTCGTAGCATAGAAAACAAAAAAATTCCTACCGCAAGAACGAATAACAAGCCAAGATCCAATCTAGAAGATGGTAGCAATGAGAAGATCATGAGACTAACCCTCGAAGATTTCCAAAGCCTGTGAGATTAGATCTCGTTGTTGTTGTTGTTGTTGTCGATCACTTACCGCTTTCAAAAGCGCGTAGAAGATCTTGACGGTGCCACAGTCGGGCAGCACCTCCGTACTCGGTCACACGTTCGGTGTTGATGACGACGTCCTTCTCCCAGTTCTAGCGGGCAGCGGATGTAGTAGATCCTCCTCGGAATCCCGCCAGCACGACGGCGTGGTGACGGTGGTGGTGGAGATCTCTGGCAGGGCTTCGCCGTAGCCGTGCCAGAGGGAGGAGGAGGAAGGGCGGCTAGGGTTTGGGGAGAGGGGGCAAGGGCTGCGACTTGTGCACACCTTGGGGCTCCCCTTGCCCTAATTTTATAGGTGGAAAAGGTACTTGGGTCGTCCAAGACCTGCCCCGTTTCTGCCAGCCGAAACCTACTAGAACTAGGACTCTTGCCAAATCCGAATCTGCTTTAGGGAAAACTTCTTAACCCTTAAGGAAAACATGGATACACCTATTATGGAACCCTCCGGACTTCCTTAGACAGACCGGGTCATCCCGGACACTTCCGGAACCTTCCACAACATTCCGGACTATTCCGGTCCTTCCAAAACCTTCTAGAAGGTTCGGTCAAAACACCAGACTTTTTCCGAACCCGGAAAATGACTTCCCATATATGAATCTTATTCTCCGGACCATTCCGGGCCTCCTCGTGATGTCTTGGATCCCATCCGAGACTCCGAACAAAATTCGAACTCCATTCCATATTCCATATCTACTTAAAACGACATCAAACCTTAAGTGTGTCACCCTACGGTTCGTGAACTATGCAGACATGGTTGAGACTTCTCTCCAACCAATAACCAATAGCGGGCTCTGGAGATCCATAATGGCTCCCACATATTCAACGATAACTTAGTGATCGATTGAACCATTAACATACGATACTGATTCCCTTTGTCACACGATATTTTACTTGTCCGAGGTTTGATCATCGGTATCTCCATACCTTGTTCAACCTCGTCACCGACAAGTACTCTTTACTCGTACCATGGTATATCATCTCTTGTGAACTATTCACATGCTTGCAAGCTAATTAGATATCATTCCACCGAGAGGGCCCAGAGCATATCTATCTGTCATCGGGATGGACAAATCCCACTCTTGATCCATATGTCTCAACTCATACTTTTCAAATACTTAATCCCATCATTATAACCACCCATTTACACGGTGGCATTTGATGTAATCAAAGTACCCTTCCGGTATAAGTGATTTACATGATCTCATGGTCGAAGGACTAGGTAACTATGTATCAGAAGCTAATAGCAAATAGAACTTAATGACGTGGTCTTATGCTACGCTTATTTGGGTGTGTGTCCATTATATCATTCATTAATGACATAACCTTGTTATTAATAACATCCATGTTCATGATCACGAAACCATAATCATCTATTAATCAACAAGCTAGTTATACAAGAGGCTTATTAGGGACTCCTTATTGTTTATATAACACACATGTATCAATGTTTCGGTTAATACAATTATAGCATGGTATGCAAACATTTATCATAAACTCAAAGATATATTATAATAACCATTTTATTATTGCCTCTTGGGCATATCTCCAACAGTCTCCCACTTGCACTAGAGTCAATAATCTAGTTTACATTTGTAAAGATATAACACCCTGGTCTTCTGGTGCTTTATCATGTTTTGCTCACGGGAGAGGTTTTAGTCAACGGATCCGACACACTCAGAAACGTATGTATTTTGCAATTCATTTGCGTCTCAACGCATCACTCATTTTCCAAATGAGTCGGCATTAATCGTATATGTTCGGTTTTCTGGTGGAACCTTAATTCCGCGGTCTGAAATATGTCGCTAATATTGTCACACACAATATAGCTTCAAAGTTCTGACACTATCGGAACTACACCAAGTTCTCAAAGAACTCCTCGACTTAAACATCCTCAGTCATTGTAGAATCCGTCACAATATTTAGATCTCATCTAAGTCTAGCATTGTGCTACCTTTTAATGAATTCTTAGCCTAATTGAGATTTGAAATTCATTTTTATATGTGACCAAACTAATATCGGTGCAACACCTTACAACAATTTGTTTGTCATTACCCCATACAAAACTATTATATATCCTTGGTTCTTCTAAAGTACACAAGGATATTCTTACTGTCGTCCAATGATCATCACATGAATCATTCAGGTACATGCTCATAACATTTCAGAGCATAGGACATCTGATTGTGTACATTTTATTCGTGATCTGAAATCACTCATGTGTTTTTACTCATCGAGTGTCAAATACACTCAAGTCTTGTTAAACCTTCACATGAAAAAGAACACCTTCTTAATATTTTTATATTGAACTACTTCAATATTCATTCTATGTACTTTTAACTTAAACTTATTATGTGTTTCAATCTATCTTCATAGATCTTGACACTAAATATGTTTCAGTCCATATCCTTTCATTGAAGTTAATTCTCAATGAAACCTTTTATTCACATCAAGTATATAATTACATCATTTATAATCAACGATATGTCATCTACATAAAGTATTATAAATATGTCTCAGCACTCCCACTTAATTTCTTGCAAATGCAAGCATCTTCATCGTTTCTGATGAAATCAAAAACTCTTTGACTATTTCATCTGGTGAAGATTCCAACTCCGCGATACTCACTTAATACAATTGAAGTTTGTATACTTATCTAGTATTCCACGGACTAGCAAAACTCTTTGGTTTGTATCTAGTATACATCCTTCATACACACTTCTGGTAAGTAATGTATTTCTGCCATCCTACTATCATATCTCATAAAAGAAATATGTAGCGATTACTAGAATAATCCACATAGACTATAAGCATTGCTACGGAAGATCTAATCTTATCGTAGTCAACTCTTTGAACTTTGTCGTAAACAACTTTTCGACAAGTCGAGCTTCTTCAAGGATATTCCATCCAAGTCTATCAATTTTATAGATCCATTTACTTTCAAAAAGTATTCACCTATCTTGGATTTCATGGCGCATAGCCATTTTAACGGAGTCAGGGCCCATCATAACTTCTTTGTATGTAGTTGGTTTATCATTGTTCAAAATCAATCCTTTGTACACAAATCATTTATTTGATCACAAAGAAAACCATACCTACAAGGTTCAATAGGTACTTCAATCTCCATGGCTAAAACACTTTGTGGTCATGGGAGCCATGTTCCTCCGGAACCATTTCCGATGCTGCGCTACTCTGATCATTATGCTCAGGTTCATAAACCTTATCAAGTACTATTGTCCTCCCACTCAAATACTTCGCTAGAAAACAATTTCTTGGAAATAAGCAAGTAACATTAACAAACACTTTTGTCTTTTACTTTCCCAATTTGTTCTCTGGGATAACCAACAAAGACATTCATCCGATTTTGGTTGTAAATTTACTTATGCTATGCATACCAAAATTTAGAAAGGACTATTAGGGTTTATACCCATGCCATAACTGTATGGTGTCATTTCAACGGATCATGATGATGCTCTCTTTAGTGTAAAAGCGGTAGTCTCTAAAGCATAATCCACAAAAATATAATGGCGTCATATTATTTTATCTCATCTTTAATCCAACAAGGTTTGGATACATCTCTCGGATACTACATCATCACTATGATACTCCAAGAAATGTGAGTTGTAGAACAATTTCATAACTCTCTTAGATGTTCGCTAAAACTCGTAATTCAAATATTTCCACCATGATCCAATCATAGATATTTGACTTTTCTATTACGATGATTTCCACTTCATGCTGAAATTTATTTGAATCCATTCAAATGTTTCAAACTTCTTACTTATTGAATATATCCACATATATATACTCAATTCATTGTTGGAAGTTTTCATGAAGTAGAAGAATCTCCCGCATACAACTATGCCCAGTGAACCATATACATCATCATGTATTTTTCCACTAAGTTCGTTGCCCGTTCAACTCTTGGCCTATGAACGGTATTTCTGTCATTCTCTTTAGAAAAGATTTGCAAGCGCCAAACGATTCATAAATCAAATGACTCCAAAAATCTATTTGCATGGAGTTCCTTCATGTGTTCCTTTCTAACATGACCTAAATGGCGGTTCCACAAATAAGTGAAATTCAAATCATTTGCCTTATGGCATTTTAGCGTCAGTGTTATGTATGTGTGTTTCACCATTAAGATTTATAATAACTTATCCATCGTACATGGAGTAATGTCATAATTTGAACAACTCATTGTTTTTATTTAACCAGAGCAAAATAACAATTATTAAGTTCTTTATTATAAATTCTAAGGGCTAGGTAGAATGCCAACGATGAACATAATAACACTTTATTTTGTCCAGACGTGCATTATTACCACATTCCTTATCAGTCACTTAGACAATTGTATTCTTGTATTGCGTTGTGTTGTATGACATATCATACCAACCAATATGGTACTTATACCCAAGAATTCCATTGTGTGACCAATCAAAGAATACATTCATAACATGTATATTATCTATATACACCTGAGCTAGACTTTCTAGTCTTTTCTTTCTTTCTGACAAAATATTTTGTAGTTTCTCTTTTAGCTTTCCTCATTCTCAGAAAACACTTCAACATCAATAACTTCTAGGTTTGTTGGTCAAACACCAATAACCTTGAGGTTCTTACCTTGAAGTTGATCATCACATGACAAGTGTTCCGGATTTCACTATTAGTAACCTTTTAATGTGATGAACAATTTCACTCATAATTTTTATCCATCAAATCATGATGTCTTTCCGAGACCATGTCTGTACATGCTAGCTCGTAAACTTTTAACCTTAGTATTTTCATGTGCAAATCTGGCTTGCACCCGTTGTATGCACACGTAGAATCTTTAACACCCGATCATCACGTGATGCTTCGAAACGACGAGTCTTAGCAACAGTGCATACTAAGGACGATCACTTCATGGATATGCGAATATCGTTAGTGGCCAACTAGTTGGAGGATTGGGACGCCTAGCGTCTTCAACCTTCGTACATTCCCATAAAACTTATGAGTTTATGTAGTCTCACTAGATTATATTCTATCATCTTGCAATAAGGTCTTAGATATCACATATATCTCATACCTTGCTTATTTCTGAAAACAAAATTTCCAGCTCCTTACTTTTCAAACGGATTTGAACTTCAAGTTTCACGGAGACAAGATGATTTCAGGTACTAATTGAAACCATTTCTCTTTGAATCAAAGTGAGGTTTACCAAAAGTTTGCAATAGGACTTAATCATTTCTTGATTCTTCAACAATACGGTACCAATCCGTAAAGTTGCTTATCAGACTTAACAACGTTTCTATCTGAATTACAAGACTAGCGCTTGGTAGATAACAGATACCAAATCTACAAATTAATTCAAAATACTATTCAGACTATGTTCATGATAATTAGTTCATGTTTTAATCTAATTACTAATGAACTCCCACTTAATACAACATCCCTCATAGTTGTTAAGTGGTACACGATCCATATCCACTACACCAAAACCGATCATCACGTGAGATGATGTAGCTTCAACGGAGAACATCAACATGTTGATCATATCATCCATATTACTCATGTTCAACCTTTCGGTTTCCTGTGTTCCGAGGCCATGTCTGTACATGCTAGGCTCGTCAAGCAAACCCAAGTATTCCGCGTGTGCAAACATGGCTTACACCCGTTGTATGTGAACGTAGAATCTATCACATCCGATCATCACGAGATGCTTCAAAACAACGAACTGTAGCAACGGTGCATACGAGGGGAGAACACTTTATTATCTTGATATTAATGTGAGGGATCATCTTATAATGCTACTGTCGCGATCTAAGCAAGATAAGATGCATAAAGGATTAACATCACATGCAATTCATAATGTGATATGATATGGCCCTTTAGTCTTTGCGCCTTTGATCTTCATCTCCAAAGCACGGACATGATCTCCATCATCAATGGGCATGATCTCCATCATCGTCGGCGTAGCGTCAAGGTCCATGGCGCCGTCTTCATGGTTGTTCACCGTGTGTAGCAACTATTACAACTACTTTGAAATAATACTACAACATGAAATATAAAGACAACCATAAGGCTCCTGCCGGTTGCCACAATACAATAATGATCATCTCATACATATTCATCATCACATCATGGCCATATCACATCACCAAACCCTGCAAAAACAAGTTAGACGCCTCTAATATTGTTTGCATATTTTACGTGGTTTAGGGTTTTCGAGTAAGATCCAATCTAACTACGAACATGAACCACAACGGTGATACTAGTGTTGTCAATAGAAAGGGTAAATTGAATCTTCACTATGGTGGGAGAGACAGACACCCGCAAAGCCACTTATGCAATACAAGTTGCATGTCGAGCGCAGCAAATCTCATGAACGCGGTCATGTAAAGTTAGCCCGAGCCGCTTCATCCCACCATGCCGCAAGATGCAAAGTACACGAAATAAAGACAACAAAGCATCAACGCCCACAAAACAATTGTGTTCTACTCGTGCAACCAATCTATGCATAGACACGGCTCTGATATCACTGATGGGATTCGTAGCATAGAAAACAAAAAAATTCCTACCGCAAGAACGAATAACAAGCCAAGATCGAATCTAGAAGATGGTAGCAACGAGAAGATCATGAGACTAACCCTCGAAGATTTCCAAAGCCTACGAGATTAGATCTCGTTGTTGCTGTAGTCGATCACTTGCCACTTTCAAAAGCGCGTAGAAGATCTTGACGGTGCCACAGTCGGGCAGCACCTCCGTACTCGGTCACACGTTCGGCGTTGATGATGACGTCCTTCTCCCCGTTCCAGCGGTCAGCGGATGTAGTAGATCCTCCTCGGAATCCCGCCAGCACGACGGCGTGGTGAGGGTGGTGGTGGAGATCTCCGGCAGGGCTTCGCCGTAGTCGTGCCAGAGGGAGGAGGAGGAAGGGGCGGCTAGGGTTTGGGGAGAGGGGGCAAGGGCTGCGACTTGTGCACACCTTGGGGCTCCCCTTGCCCTACTTTTATAGGTGGAAAAGGTCCTTGGGACGTCCAAGACCTGCCCCCAAAGTTTGGGAGAGTTCCGGTAGGTTTCTGTCAGCCGAAACCTACTAGAACTAGGACTCTTTTGCCAAATCCGAATTTGCTTTAAGGGAAACTTCTTAACCCTTAAGGAAAATATGGATACACCTATTATGGAACCCTCCGGACTTCCTTAGACAGCTCGGGTCGTCCCGGACACTTCCGGAACCTTCCACAACATTCCGGACTATTCCGGTCCTTCCAAAACCTTCTAGAAGCTCCGGTCAAAACACCAGACTTTTTCCGAACCCCGGAAAATGACTTCCCATATATGAATCTTATTTTCCGGACCATTCCGGACCTCCTCGTGATGTCTTGGATCCCATCCGAGACTCCGAACAAAATTCGAACTCCATTCCATATTCCATATCTACTTAAAACGACATCAAACCTTAAGTGTGTCACCCTACGGTTCGTAAACTATGCAAACATGGTTGAGACTTCTCTCCGACCAATAACCAATAGCGGGCTCTGGAGATCCATAATGCCTCCCAAATATTCAACGATAACTTAGTGATCGATTGAACCATTAACATACGATACTGATTCCCTTTGTCACGCGATATTTTACTTGTGCGAGGTTTGATCATCGGTATCTCCATACCTTGTTCAACTTCATCACCGACAAGTACTCTTTACTCGTACCATGGTATATCATCTCTTGTGAACTATTCACATGCTTGCAAGCTAATTAGATATCATTCCACTGAGAGGGCCCAGAGCATATCTATCTGTCATCGGGATGGACAAATCCCACTCTTGATCCATATGCCTCAACTCATACTTTCCGAATACTTAATCACATCTTTATAACCACCCATTTATGCAGTGGCGTTTGATGTAATCAAAGTACCCTTCCGGTATAAGTGATTTACATGATCTCATGGTCGAAGGACTAGGTAACTATGTATCAGAAGCTAATAGCAAATTGAACTTAATGACGTGATCTTATGCTACGCTTATTTGGGTGTGTGTCCATTATATCATTCATTAATGACATAACCTTGTTATTAATAACATCCAATGTTCATGATCACGAAAACATAATCATCTATTAATCAACAAGCTAGTTATACAAGAGGCTTACTAGGGACTCCTTATTGTTTATATAACACACATGTATCAATGTTTCGGTTAATACAATTATAGCATGGTATGCAAACATTTATCATAAATTCAAAGATATATTATAATAACCATTTTATTATTGCCTCTTGGGCATATCTCCAACAAAGGGCTGGTAGAGCATGGTAGATTTCTAGCCCAACCGCCGCGGATGATATTCGAGTGGCAATGTTGCCATAGCTGCCAGCACAACGAGCTTCTTCCCCGGCGACGACCATGAGTTTTCGCGGCGTACGGGGGTCGCGTTTTCCCCGTGTTGGGATGACGACGACCGACAGTACATAGTACGGTCAAGCGAAGGCCCGACGGCATCTCGGGGCCCTTTTGGCAGGTTTAATAGTCCCAGCCGCGGACTCCACCTCCTTGGCACTCAAGGTACTCAACGTAATGCTCATATGTTTTCACCTACTTGCATCATAGCACTCAACGCTCAAGAAAACTATCGGCTGTAGATGAAGAGGTTGCGGGAGATGATTTTCTATGACTCATCATCGGAGGAGGAAGAAGAAGACGATGACGACTTGGAGATGGCTTTGATGCTCATTGTGAATGATGATTTTCAGAGGCCGGGGTGAGGATCGCAATTCGGCCGTGTGACCATCAACCTGAATAGAGCCGAGGGCCATGCTCGAATCATGCGGGATTATTTCAGCTCCGAAGCAATCACACGGTGTTGGGACCCGGCATACCACTGCATGGTGTAGTATGCAAGTCTGATATAACACCAATGAAACACCGTTCCACTAGTATTATATCGCTCAGAGTGGTACAACAGAATCATATGCGGGTCCAAGGCATGTCTATAGAATTACACACAGACTCTGTTACAGATCATCACAGCCTCCTACTTTACAATGAGGTAAAATTGCAAATAACTCCAGAAGAATGACTCGTAGTCTAATCCTAACACGAACTCTATTTGTAGAGTATTTAACTAGCTACAGAGGCTATGAATAGATTCTAGCTAAATAGGAGCTAAGTTTAGGAAGCTAGTTCCCTTCTATTGCTAATCTAGGTTTTCTCCTTGTTGGATGTAGTGTTTGACTCCTCTGACAGATCATGTCCCGTGAAGTAGTTGTTGACTCCTCGGTCTTTGAGTTGCACTGAAGATCCTCCTTCGATGCCTCCATATCTAAGCAGGGGATTTAAGAGTGGGATGAGTACGAGCGTACTCAACAAGTTCATTATAGGAAAGAGGTGTTTAATGCACTAGCTACGGCATTAGACCAGAAAGTCTAATACCAATGCAGGTTTTCATAATCATTTCTTCAAAAGGTTGCTTTTATTCAGAAGAACTATGTCCGTCAACCTTCACCGGTTTACTAGAACTTCATGGAGTTCCTTTCCGGCCGCGTTCGCAATTCCAAAACCCGGAACAGGGAGTGACAGGTCACGATTTATTACACTCTGCAGAGGTGTGTTGCTTTACCCATAAGAGATCTTAACCTTGGTGCCAACTGATACGTCTCCGACGTATCGATAATTTCTTATGTTCCATGCCACATTATTGATGATATCTACATGTTTTATGCACACTTTATGTCATATTCGTGCATTTTCTGGAACTAACCTATTAACAAGATGCCGAAGTGCCAGCTGCTGTTTTCTGCTGTTTTTGATTTCAGAAATCCTAGTAAAGAAATATTCTCGGAATTGGACGAAATCAACGCCCAGGGTCCTATTTTGCCACGAAGCTTCCAGAAGACCGAAGGAGAGTCGAAGTGGGGCCACGAGGCGCCGCCACACTAGGGCGGCGCGGCCTAGGTCTTGGCCGTGCCAGCCTGGCGTGTGGGGCCCTCGTGTGGCCCCCCGCGTTACCCTTCCGCCTACTTAAAGCCTCCGTCGCGAAACCCCCAGTACCGAGAGCCACGATACGGAAAACCTTACTGAGACGCCGCCGCCGCCAATCCCATCTCGGGGGATTCTGGAGATCTCCTCCGGCACCCTGCCGGAGAGGGGATTCATCTCCCGGAGGATTCTTCACCGCCATGGTCGCCTCCGGAGTGATGAGTGAGTAGTTCACCCCTGGACTATGGGTCCATAGCAGTAGCTAGATGGTTGTCTTCTCCTCATTGTGCTTCATTGTCGGATCTTGTGAGCTGCCTAACATGATCAAGATCATCTATCTGTAATACTATATGTTGTGTTTGTCGGGATCCGATGGATAGAGAATACTATGTTATGTTAATTATCAAGTTATTACCTATGTGTTGTTTATGATCTTGCATGCTCTCCGTTATTAGTAGAGGCTCTGGCCAAGTTTTTGCTCTTAACTCCAAGAGGGAGTATTTATGCTCGATAGTGGGTTCATGCCTCCATTGAATTTGGGACAGTGACAGAAAGTTCTAAGGTTGTGGATGTGCTGTTGCCACTAGGGATAAAACATTGATGCTATGTCTAAGGATGTAGTTATTGATTACATTACGCACCATACTTAATGCAATTGTCTGTTGTTTTGCAACTTAATACTGGAAGGGGTTCGGATGATAACCTGAAGGTGGACTTTTTAGGCATAGATGCATGCTGGATAGCGGTCTATGTACTTTGTCGTAATGCCCAATTAAATCTCACTATATTTATCATGTCATGTATGTGCATTGTTATGCCCTCTCTATTTGTCAATTGCCCGACTGTAATTTGTTCACCCAACATGCTTTTATCTTATGGGAGAGACACCTCTAGTGAACTGTGGACCCCGGTCCTATTCTTTACATCGCATACAATCTACTGCAATACTTGTTTTACTGTTTTCTTGCAAACAATCATCTTCCACACAATACGGTTAATCCTTTGTTACAGCAAGCCGGTGAGATTGACAACCTCACTGTTTCGTTGGGGCAAAGTACTTTGGTTGTGTTGTGCAGGTTCCACGTTGGCGCCGGAATCTCTGGTGTTGCGCCGCACTACATCCCGCCACCATCAACCTTCAACATGCTTCTTGACTCCTACTGGTTCGATTAAACCTTGGTTTCTTACTGAGGGAAACTTGCCGCTGTGCGCATCACACCTTCCTCTTGGGGTTCCCAACGGACGTGTCAACTACACGCATCAAGCAAATTTACGGCGCCGTTGCAGGGAAATCAAGACACGCTGCAAGGGGAGTCTCCACTTCCCAATCTCTTTACTTTGTTTTTGTCTTGCTTTATTTTATTTACTACTTTGTTTGCTGCATTATATCAAAACACAAAAAAATTAGTTGCTAGCTTTACTTTATTTACTGTCTTGCACTCTATATCAAAAACACAAAAAAATTAGTTACTTGCATTTACTTTATCTAGTTTGCTTTATTTACTACTGCTAAAATGGCCACCCCTGAAAATACTAAGTTGTGTGACTTCACAACCACAAATAATAATGATTTCTTATGCACACCTATTGCTCCACCTGCTACTACAGCAGAATTCTTTGAAATTAAACCTGCTTTTGTTTTTCTTGTTATGCGAGAGCAATTTTCTGGTGTTAGTTCTGATGATGCTGCTGCCCATCTTAATAATTTTGTTGAACTATGTGAAATGCAAAAGTATAAGGATGTAGATGGTGATATTATTAAATTGAAATTGTTTCCTTTCTCATTAAGAGGAAGAGCTAAAGATTGGTTGCTATCTCTGCCTAAGAATAGTATTGATTCCTGGACTAAATGCAAGGATGCTTTTATTGGTAGATATTATCCCCCTGCTAAAATTATATCTTTGAGAAGTAGCATAATGAATTTTAAACAATTGGATAATGAACATGTTGCTCAAGCTTGGGAAAGAATGAAATCTTTGGTTAAAAATTGCCCAACACATGGACTGACTACTTGGATGATCATCCAAACCTTCTATGCAGGACTAAATTTTTCTTCGCGGAATTTATTGGATTCAGCTGCTGGAGGTACCTTTATGTCCATCACTCTTGGTGAAGCAACAAAGCTCCTTGATAATATGATGATTAATTACTCTGAATGGCACACGGAAAGAGCTCCACAAGGTAAGAAGGTAAATTCTGTTGAAGAAACCTCTTCCTTGAGTGATAAGATTGATGCTATTATGTCTATGCTTGTGAATGGTAGGACTAATGTTGATCCTAATAATGTTCCGTTAGCCTCATTGGTTGCTCAAAATTCTAGGCCATATCCTGCTAATGGTAACTCTTATGGTAGATATGTTTCACCTAATGAGGAAAAGATGTTAGAAATTGAAAGATCCACCAAGAGCTTTATGCAATCACAATATGAGCAAAATAAATTGTTTACTAAAACTATGAATGAACAATCTACCTTGTTGAAGAATATAGGAAATCAACTTGAAAATCTGAATATGGAGATTTCTGGGTTGCAAACTAAACTTGCAAATGCTGAAAACCGAATCTCATACATGTCTGCGTCACAATCTTCTTTAATTAATAAAATGGCTGCTAAACCTGAGGATATTGAAAATAAAATTGTTACTACAGCAAATGCCATCCAAGTTAGAATTAATGAGAATATAAGATTAATGGCTGAATTGCGTGCTAGGTGGGATAGAGAAGAAAATGAAAAACTAGCTAAAGAGAAAAATGTAGCTAAAGTTTGGACTATTACCACCACAAGTAATGTTGATTCCTCACATGTTGCTGCACCTCCTACTATCAATGGTAAAATAATTGGTGTTGGTAATGTTTCTACTCCTAGTGCAAAGCGCGCAAAATTACCTGAAATTGCTAAAACTGCTGAAATTGCTTGTGATAAAACTGCTGAATTTTTTTCCAACCTTGGGGACAATGATCCCATTGCTGTAGCTCATAATGATTTAGATTTTGATGATTGCCACATCTCTGAAGTTATAAAGTTCTTACAAAAACTTGCTAAGAGTCCCAATGCTAGCGCTGTAAACTTGGCTTTCACAAAACATATTACAAATGCTCTCATAAAAGCTAGAGAAGAGAAACTAAAACTTGAAATTTCTATTCCTAGAAAGCTAGAAGATGGTTGGGAGCCCATCATTAAAATGAGGGTCAATGATTTTGATTGTAATGCTTTATGTGATCTTGGTGCAAGTATTTCTGTTATGCCTAAGAAAGTCTATGATATGCTTGACTTGCCACCATTGAAAAATTGTTATTTGGATGTTAATCTCGCTGATAATGCTAAAAAGAAACCTTTGGGGAGAGTTGATAATGTTCATATTATGGTTAACAATAACCTTGTCCCCATTGATTTTGTTGTCTTGGATATTGAATGCAATGCATCTTGCCCCATTATATTGGGAAGACCTTTTCTTCGAACCGTTGGTGCTACTATTGATATGAAGGAAGGTAATATTAAATATCAATTTCCTCTCAAGAAAGGTATGGAACACTTCCCTAGAAAGAGAATGAAGTTACCTTATGATTCTATTATTAGAACAAATTATGATGTTGATGCTTCGTCTCTTGATGTTACTTGATTTTCACTTTCTGCGCCTAGCTGAAAGGCGTTAATGAAAAGCGCTTATGGGTGACAACCCATGTTTTTACTACAGTATTTTTGTTTTATATTTGAGTCTTGGAAGTTGTTTACTATTGTAGCAACCTCTCCTTATCTTAGTTTTATGTTTTGTTGTGCCAAGTAAAGTCTTTGATAGTAAAGTGAATACTAGATTTGGATTACTGCGCAGAAACAGATTTCTTTGCTGTCACGAATCTGGGCCTAATTCTCTGTAGGTAACTCAGAAAATTATGCCAGTTTACGTGAGTGATCCTCAGATATGTACGCAACTTTCATTCAATTTGGGTATTTTCATTTGAGAAAGTCTGGTGCCTCAATAAAATCCATCTTTACGGACTATTCTGTTTTGACAGATTCTGCCTTTTATTTCGCATTGCCTCTTTTGCTATGTTGGATGAATTTCTTTGATCCATTAATGTCCAGTAGCTTTATGCAATGTCCAGAAGTGTTAAGAATGATTGTGTCACCTCTGAACATGTTAATTTTTATTGTCCACTAACTCTCTAATGAGTTGTTTCGAGTTTGGTGTGGAGGAAGTTTTCAAGGATCAAGAGAGGAGTATGATGCAATATGATCAAGGAGAGTGAAAGTTCTAAGCTTGGGGATGCCCCGGTGGTTCACCCCTGCATATTCTAAGAAGACTCAAGCGTCTAAGCTTGGGGATGCCCAAGGCATCCCCTTCTTCATCGACAACATTATCAGGTTCCTCCCCTGAAACTATATTTTTATTCCGTCACATCTTATGTGATTTGCTTGGAGCGTCGGTTTGTTTTTGTTTTTTGTTTTTGTTTGAATAAATGGATCCTAGCATTCACTGTATGGGAGAGAGACACGCTCCGCTGTTGCATATGGACAAATATGTCCTTAGGCTTTACTCATAGTATTCATGGCGAAGGTTGAATCTTCTTCGTTAAATTGTTATATGGTTGGAATTGGAAAATGCTACATGTAGTAATTCTAAAATGTCTTGAATAATTTGATACTTGGCAATTGTTGTGCTCATGTTTAAGCTCTTGCATCATATACTTTGCACCCATTAATGAAGAAACACCTAGAGCTTGCTAATTTGGTTTGCATATTTGGTCTCTCTAAAGTCTAGATAATTTCTAGTATTGAGTTTTGAACAACAAGGAAGACGGTGTAGATTCTTATAATGTTTACAATATGTCTTTTATGTGAGTTTTGCTGCACCGTTCATCCTTGTGTTTGTTTCAAATAACCTTGCTAGCCTAAACCTTGTATCGAGAGGGAATACTTCTCATGCATCCAAAATCCTTGAGCCAACCACTATGCCATTTGTGTCCACCATACCTACCTACTACATGGTATTTCTCCGCCATTCCAAAGTAAATTGCTTGAGTGCTACCTTTAAATTTCCATCATTCGCCTTTACAATATATAGCTCATGGGACAAATAGCTTAAAAACTATTGTGGTATTGAATATATACTTATGCACTTTATCTCTTATTAAGTTGCTTGTTGTGCGATAACCATGTTTCTGGGGACGCCATCAACTATTCTTTGTTGAATATCATGTGAGTTGCTATGCATGTCCGTCTTGTCTGAAGTAAGAGAGATCTACCACCTTAATGGTTGGAGCATGCATATTGTTAGAGAAGAACATTGGGCCGCTAACCAAAGCCATGATTCATGGTGGAAGTTTCAGTTTTGGACATATATCCTCAAGCTCATATGAGAATAATAATTGTTGCCACATGCTTATGCATTAAAGAGGAGTCCATTATCTGTTGTCCATGTTGTCCCGGTATGGATGTCTAAGTTGAGAATAATCAAAAGCGAGAAATCCAAAATGCGAGCTTTCTCCTTAGACCTTTGTACAGGCGGCATGGAGGTACCCCATTGTGACACTTGGTTAAAACATGTGTATTGTGATGATCCGGTAGTCCAAGCTAATTAGGACAAGGTGCGGGCACTATTAGTATACTATGCATGAGGCTTGCAACTTGTAAGATATAATTTACATAACTCATATGCTTTATTACTACCGTTGACAAAATTGTTTCATGTTTTCAAAATAAAAGCTCTAGCACAAATATAGCAATCGATGCTTTCCTCTTTGAAGGACCATTCTTTTTACTTTTATGTTGAGTCAGTTCACCTATTTCTCTCCACCTCAAGAAGCAAACACTTGTGTGAACTGTGCATTGATTCCTACATACTTGCATATTGCATTTGTTATATTACTCTATGTTGACAATTATCCATGAGATACACATGTTACAAGTTGAAAGCAACCGCTGAAACTTAATCTTCCTTTGTGTTGCTTCAACACCTTTACTTTGATTTATTGCTTTATGAGTTAACTCTTATGCAAGACTTATTGATGCTTGTCTTGAAGTACTATTCATGAAAAATCTTTGCTTTATGATTCACTTGTTTACTCATGTCATTACCATTGTTTTGATCGCTGCATTCATTACATATGTTTACAAATAGTATGATCAAGGTTATGATGGCATGTCACTTCAGAAATTATCTTTGTTATCGTTTTACCTGCTCGGGACGAGCAGAACTAAGCTTGGGGATGTGATGACGCGTAAAGCACACGCTCGTTGGGAACCCCAAGTGGAAGGTGTGATGCGTACAGCAGCAAGTTTCCCTCAGTAAGAAACCAAGGTTTATCGAACCAGTAGGAGTCAAGAAGCACGTCGAAGGTTGATGGCGGCGGGATGTAGTGCGGCGCAACACCAGGGATTCCGGCGCCAACGTGGAACCTGCACAACATAACCAAAGTACTTTGCCCCAACGAAACAGTGAGGTTGTCAATCTCACCGGCTTGCTGTAACAAAGGATTAACCGTATTGTGTGGAAGATGATTGTTTGCAGAAAACAGTAGAACAAGTATTGCAGTAGATTGTATTTCAGTAAAGAGAATTGGACCGGGGTCCACAGTTCACTAGAGGTGTCTCTCCCATAAGACAAACAGCATGTTGGGTGAACAAATTACAGTTGGGCAATTGACAAATAAAGAGAGCATGACCATGCACATACATATCATGATGAGTATAGTGAGATTTAATTGGGCATTACGACAAAGTACATAGACCGCCATCCAACTGCATCTATGCCTAAAAAGTCCACCTTCAGGTTATCATCCGAACCCCTTCCAGTATTAAGTTGCAAAGCAACAGACAATTGCATTAAGTATGGTGCGTAATGTAATCAACAACTACATCCTTAGACATAGCATCAATGTTTTATCCCTAGTGGCAACAGCACAACACAACCTTAGAACTTTTCATCACTGTCCCAGTGTCAATGCGAGCATGAACCCACTATCGAGCATAAGTACTCCCTCTTGGAGTTACAAGCATCTACTTGGCCAGAGCATCTACTAGTAACGGAAAGCATGCAAGATCATAAACAACACGTAGATATAACTTTGATAATCAACATAACAAGTATTCTCTATTCATCGGATCCCAACAAACGCAACATATAGAATTACATATAGATGATCTTGATCATGTTAGGCAGCTCACAAGATCCGACAATGATAGCACAATGGGGAGAAGACAACCATCTAGCTACTGCTATGGACCCATAGTCCAGGGGTAGACTACTCACTCATCACACCGGAGGCGACCATGGCGGCGTAGAGTCCTCCGGGAGATGATTCCCCTCTCCGGCAGTGCCGGAGGCGATCTCCTGGATCCCCGAGATGGGATCAGCGTTGGCGGCGTCTCTGGAAGGTTTTCCGTATCGTGGCTCTCGGTGCGGGGGTTTCGTCACGGAGGCTTTAAGTAGGCGGAAGGGTAGGTCAAGAGGCGGCGCGAGGGCCCGGACCATAGGGCCGCGCGGCCAGGGCAGGGGCCACGCCGCCCTATGCTCTGGCTGCCTCGTGGCCCCTCTTCGTTTCGTCTTCGGACTTCTGGAAGCTTCGTGGAAAAATAGGCCCCTGGGCGTTGATTTCGTCCAATTCCGAGAATATTTCCTTACTAGGATTTCTGAAACCAAAAACAGCAGAAAACAGCAACTGGCACTTCGGCATCTTGTTAATAGGTTAGTTCTAGAAAATGCACGAATATGACATAAAGTGTGCATAAAACATGTAGATAACATCAATAATGTGGCATGGAACATAAGAAATTATCGATACGTCGGAGACGTATCAGCATCCCCAAGCTTAGTTCTGCTCGTCCCGGCGAGTAAAACGATAACACGGATAATTTACGGAGTGACATGCCATCATAATCTTGATCATACTATTTGTAAAGCATATGTAGTGAATGCAGCGATCAAAACAATGTATATGACATGAGTAAACAAGTGAATCATAAAGCAAAGACTTTTCATGAATAGCAATTCAAGACAAGCATCAATTAAGTCTTGCATAAGAGTTAACTCATAAAGCAATAATTCAAAGTAAAGGCATTGAAGCAACACAAAAGAAGATTAAGTTTCAGCGGTTGCTTTCAACTTGTAACATGTATATCTCATGGATATTGTCAACATAGAGTAATATAATAAGTGCAATAAGCAAGTATGTAGGAATCAATGCACAGTTCACACAAGTGTTTGCTTCTTTGAGGTGGAGAGAAATAGGTGAACTGACTCAACATTGAAAGTAAAAGAATGGTCCTCCATAGAGGAAAAGCATCGATTGCTATATTTGTGCTAGAGCTTTGATTTTGAAAACATGAAACAATTTTGTCAACGGTAGTAATAAAGCATATGTATCATGTAAATTATATCTTACAAGTTGCAAGCCTCATGCATAGTGTACTAATAGTGCCCGCACCTTGTCCTAATTAGCTTGGACTACCGGATCATCACAATGCACATGTTTTTACCAAGTGTCACAAAGGGGTACCTCTATGCCGCCTGTACAAAGGTCTAAGGAGAAAGCTCGCATTGGATTTCTCGCTATTGATTATTCTTCAACTTAGACATCCATAACGGGACAACATAGACAACAGATAATGGACTCCTCTTTTATGCATAAGCATGTAACAACAATTAATAATTTTCTCATTTGAGATTGAGGATATATGTCCAAAACTGAAACTTCCACCATGGATCATGGCTTTAGTTAGCGGCCCAATGTTCTTCTCTAACATTATGCATGCTTAACCATAAGGTGGTAGATCTCTCTTACTTCAGACAAGACGGACATGCATAGCAACTCACATGAAATTCAACAATGAATAGTTGATGGCGTCCCCAGTGAACATGGTTATCGCACAACAAGCAACTTAATAAGAGATAAAGTGCATAATTACATATTCAATACCACAATAGTTTTTAAGCTATTTGTCCCATGAGCTATATATTGCAAAGGTGAATGATGGACTTTTAAAGGTAGCACTCAAGCAATTTACTTTGGAATGGCGGAAAATACCATGTAGTAGGTAGGTATGGTGGACACAAATGGCATAGTAGTTGGCTCAAGTATTTTGGATGCATGAGAAGTATTCCCTCTCGATACAAGGTTTAGGCTAGCAAGGCTTATTTGAAACAAACACAAGGATGAACCGGTGCAGCAAAACTTACATAAAAGACATATTGAAAACATTATAAGACTCTACACCGTCTTCCTTGTTGTTCAAACTCAATACTAGAAATTATCTAGACCTTAGAGAAACCAAATATGCAAACCAAATTTTAGCATGCTCTATGTATTTCTTCATTAATGGGTGCAAAGCATATGATGCAAGAGCTTAATCATGAGCACAACAATTGCCAAGTATCACATTACCCAAGACATTAATAGCAATTACTACATGTATCATTTTCCAATTCCAACCATATAACAATTTAACGAAGGAGAAACTTCGCCATGAATACTATGAGTAGAAACCAAGGACATACGTGTCCATATGCTACAGCGGAGCGTGTCTCTCTCCCATAAAGTGAATGCTAGGATCCATTTTATTCAAACAAAACAAAAACAAAAACAAACCGACGCTCCAAGAAAAAGCACATAAGATGTGATGGAATAAAAATATAGTTTCAGGGGAGGAACCTGATAATGTTGTCGATGAAGAAGGGGATGCCTTGGGCATCCCCAAGCTTAGACGCTTGAGTCTTCTTAATATATGCAGGGGTGAACCACCGGGGCATCCCCAAGCTTAGAGCTTTCACTCTCCTTGATCATGTTGCATCATACTCCTCTCTTGATCCTTGAAAACTTCCTCCACACCAAACTCGAAACAACTCATTAGAGGGTTAGTGCACAATAAAAATTAACATATTCAGAGGTGACACAATCATTCTTAACACTTCTGGACATTGCATAATGCTACTGGACATTAGTGGATCAAAGAAATTCATCCAACATAGCAAAAGGGGCAATGCGAAATAAAAGGCAGAATCTGTCAAAACAGAACAGCTCGTATTGTCGAATTGTAAAATGGCACCAGACTTGCTCAAATGAAAATTCTCAAATTGAATGAAAGTTGCGTACATATCTGAGGATCATGCACGTAAATTGGCTTAATTTTCTGAGCTACCTACAGGGAGGTAGACCCAGATTCGTGACAGCAAAGAAATCTGGAACTGCGCAGTAATCCAAATCTAGTACTTACTTTTCTATCAACGGCTTTACTTGGCACAACAAAACACTAAACTAAGATAAGGAGAGGTTGCTACAGTAGTAAACAACTTCCAATACACAAAATAAAAACAAAGTACTGTAGGTAAAAACATGGGTTGTCTCCCATAAGCGCTTTTCTTTAACGCCTTTCAGCTAGGCGCAGAAAGTGTATATCAAGTATTATCAAGAGATGGTGTGTCAACCTTACCTTGGGCTTTACCCTTACCTTTCTTATTGTTTTTCTTTCCCTTTGGTTTAGGAAATATATGATTTCCCCCCGGTATAGAGGTGAATTTCAGAGTGCCTTCTCCAACATCAATGACTGCTCCCAATAGTTTCAGCAGGGATCTTCCAAGTGTGAGTTTTCCTGTTTCAACAACAAGATAATCAATGGATATTGTTCTTCCAAGAATGGTTGTATGCACACCTACGGCTATTCCTTTAGGAATTATGGTAGAGTTATCAATGAGAGTTATTTCTTCTCCTCCTTCATCAACTCCCCAAAGTTTCAAAGATTTATAAATACTTTCAGGCATAAGGCAAAATTCATACATAATATCACAGTAGGCATGGAGAGTTCGATCACCGATAACAATTTTAACAGCAGGATCCCACAATGAGAGTTTAGAGTTCACTAAAACTTGTTCAAGACGATTACGAACGTGGCAATAGTTATCATCCAAGTGAGATGTACTTATCTCGAGATTGTTTAATCTACTATATATGCTAGTGAGGGCTGAATCAAAGTTATTAGCTGAATCATGTGATGCAACCAACTTCTTTATGGCATTAAAAGCTTGGTCCCCATTGCAATGAAGGAAATCTCCTCCCACTAAAGTATCCAAAGCATATCTATAACGAACCATAAGACCAAAATAAAAATTACTAAGGAGCAAACTTAGAGTCATTTGAGGTTCAGTTTTACGATAAGAAGTAAAAATTCTAGACCAAGCATCCTTAAAACTCTCCTCATCCCCTTGTTTAAAAGTGAAGACTAATTGTTCAGGCGAAGAAGTAACAGGTTCAGAGCTAGACATGGTAACTAAAGTAACTAATTTTTTTTTTTGTAATTTTAATATAGAGTGCAAGACAATAAATAAAGCAAACTAGATAAAGTAAATGCAAGTAACTAATTTTTTTGTGTTTTTGATATAGCAAACAAGATAGCAAATAAAGTAAAACTAGCAACTAATTTTTTTGTATTTTGATTTAGTGCAGCAAACAAAGTAGTAAATAAAACTAAGCAAGACAAAAACAAAGTAAAGAGATTGAGAAGTGGAGACTCCCCTTGCAGCGTGTCTTGATCTCCCCGGCAACGGCGCCAGAAATTTAGCTTGATGACGCGTAAAGCACACGCTCGTTGGGAACCCCAAGTGGAAGGTGTGATGCGTACAGCAGCAAGTTTCCCTCGATAAGAAACCAAGGTTTATCGAACCGATGGGAGTCAAGAAGCACGTCGAAGGTTGATGGCGGCGGGATGTAGTGCGGCGCAACACCGGGGATTCGGCGCCAACGTGGAACCTGCACAACACAACCAAAGTACTTTGCCCCAACGAAGCAGTGAGGTTGTCAATCTCACCGGCTTGCTGTAACAAAGGATTAACCGTATTGTGTGGAAGATGATTGTTTGCAGAAAACAGTAGAACAAGTATTGCGATGGATTGTATTTCAGTAAAGAGAATTGGACCGGGGTCCACAGTTCACTAGAGGTGTCTCTCCCATAAGACAAACAGCATGTTGGGTGAACAAATTACAGTTGGGCAATTGACAAATAAAGAGAGCATGACCATGCACATACATATCATGATGAGTATAGTGAGATTTAATTGGGCATTACGACAAAGTACATAGACCGCCATCCAACTGCATCTATGCCTAAAAAGTCCACCTTCAGGTTATCATCCGAACCCCTTCCAGTATTAAGTTGCAAAGCAACAGACAATTGCATTAAGTATGGTGCGTAATGTAAGCAACAACTACATCCTGCGACATAGCATCAATGTTTTATCCCTAGTGGCAACAAGCACAACACAACCTTAGAACATTCATCCTTTGTCCCGGTGTCAATGCAGGCATGAACCCACTATCGAGCATAAGTACTCCCTCTTGGAGTTACAAGCATCTACTTGGCCAGAGCATCTACTAGTAACGGAAAGCATGCAAGATCATAAACAACACGTAGATATAACTTTGATAATCAACATAACAAGTATTCTCTATTCATCGGATCCCAACAAACGCAACATATAGAATTACGAGATAGATGATCTTGATCATGTTAGGCAGCTCACAAGATCCGACAATGATAGCACAATGGGGAGAAGACAACCATCTAGCTACTGCTATGGACCCACGATCCAGGGGTAGACTACTCACTCATCACACCGGAGGCGACCATGGCGGCGTAGAGTCCTCCGGAGATGATTCCCCTCTCCGGCAGGGTGCCGGAGGCGATCTCCTGGATCCCCGAGATGGGATCGGCGTTGGCGGCGTCTACGGAAGGTTTTCCGTATCGTGGCTCTCGGTGCGGGGGTTTCATCACGGAGGCTTTAAGTAGGCGGAAGGGTAGGTCAAGAGGCGGCGCGAGGGGCCGGACCATAGGGCCGCACGGCCGGGCGGGGCCGCGCCGCCCTATGCTCTGGCTGCCTCGTGGCCCCTCTTCGTTTCGTCTTCGGACTTACGGAAGCTTCGTGGAAAAATAGGCCCCTGGGCGTTGATTTCGTCCAATTCCGAGAATATTTCCTTACTAGGATTTCTGAAACCAAAAACAGCAGAAAACGACAAGCGGCACTTCGGCATCTTGTTAATAGGATAGTTCCAGAAAATGCACGAATATGACATAAAGTGTGCATAAAACATGTAGATATCATCAACAATGTGGCATGGAACATAAGAAATTATCGATACGTCGGAGACGTATCAGCACTCCGACGTATCGATAATTTCTTATGTTCCATGCCACATTGTTGATGATATCTACATGTTTTATGCACACTTTATGTCATATTCGTGCATTTTCTGGAACTAACCTATTAACAAGATGCCGAAGTGCCACTCTGTTTTTCTGTTTTTGGTTTCAGAAATCCTAGTAAAGAAATATTCTCGGAATTGGACGAAATCAACGCCCAGGGTCCTATTTTGCCACGAAGCTTCCAGAAGACCGAAGGAGAGTCGAAGTGGGGCCACGAGGCGCCGCCACACTAGGGCGGCGCGGCCTAGGTCTTGGCCGCGCCAGCCTGGCGTGTGGGGCCCTCGTGTGGCCCCCCGCGTTACCCTTCCGCCTACTTAAAGCCTCCGTCGCGAAACCCCGGTGCACGAGAGCCACGATACGGAAAACCTTGCGAGACGCCGCCGCCGCCAATCCCATCTCGGGGATTCTGAGATCTCCTCCGGCACCCTGCCGAGAGGGGATTCATCTCCCGGAGGACTCTTCACCGCCATGGTCGCCTCGGAGTGATGAGTGAGTAGTTCACCCCCGGACTATGGAGTCCATGGCGATAGCTAGATGGTTGTCTTCTCCTCATTGTGCTTCATTGTCGGATCTTGTGAGCTGCCTAACATGATCAAGATCATCTATCTGTAATACTATATGTTGTGTTTGTCGGGATCCGATGGATAGAGAATACTATGTTATGTTAATTATCAAGTTATTACCTATGTGTTGTTTATGATCTTGCATGCTCTCCGTTATTAGTAGAGGCTCTGGCCAAGTTTTTGCTCTTAACTCCAAGAGGGAGTATTTATGCTCGATAGTGGGTTCATGCCTCCATTGAATGGGACAAGACAAAGTTCTAAGGTTGTGGATGTGATGTTGACACTAGGGATAAAACATTTATGCAATGTATAAGGATGTAGATATTTATAACAATACTCACCATACTTAATGCAATTGTCTGTTGTTTTGCAACTTAATACTGGAAGGGGTTCGGATGATAACCTGAAGGTGGACTTTTTAGGCATAGATGCATGCTGGATAGCGGTCTATGTATTTTGTCGTAATGCCCAATTAAATCTCACTATATTTATCATGTCATGTATGTGCATTGTTATGCCCTCTCTATTTGTCAATTGCCCGACTGTAATTTGTTCACCCAACATGCTTTTATCTTATGGGAGAGACACCTCTAGTGAACTGTGGACCCCGGTCCTATTCTTTACATCGCATACAATCTACTGCAATACTTGTTTTACTGTTTTCTTGCAAACAATCATCTTCCACACAATACGGTTAATCCTTTGTTACAGCAAGCCGGTGAGATTGACAACCTCACTGTTTCGTTGGGGCAAAGTACTTTGGTTGTGTTGTGCAGGTTCCACGTTGGCGCCGGAATCTTTGGTGTTGCGCCGCACTACATCCCGCCACCATCAACCTTCAACGTGCTTCTTGACTCCTACTGGTTCGATTAAACCTTGGTTTCTTACTGAGGGAAACTTGCCGCTGTGCGCATCACACCTTCCTCTTGGGGTTCCCAACGGACGTGTCAACTACACGCATCACCAACCGAGTCTAGTTCTCGTCCACACTTCCTTTGGTGTGAGGCCCGGTATAAGGTCCTAGCCAATCATATTCCTCCGCTACCTCGCACACCCACCCTTTGTTGCAATCCCCGACCCTGGGTCCTCTCCGGTGCTCTTATACCAATTAAGGATGGCCCCCGACCACGACGTCAGTTCTGGGCTCTACCATAAACTCCTTCGCCGGTAGATGCAACCCATCATAGACCGCATTACCGTGGGGACTTTAACGGGTTCCCCACCTTACCGCTTGTCCTTAACTGGATCAAGTGTCTACGGTAAGCGCATCCGTTGATGTACGAGAGGTGGAAATACAATTGACTACTCCGTCCCACTCCAGATCTTATGGTTAACATGAGTTTTACGGCACAAGAATCACTGGACGACATTTGTTGTTTAATCCTAGATGGATATAAACCCTTGCAATGGAACCCCCACCATATCAACACATACCATGGTTCCATTGCCCACCACATAGTCATATTCATAGTTATGAAAATAGTACTTTTGATTTTCATGCAAGAGTGATAAGTATAGTACTTTGCAAGTAATTTGGTAAAAAATACTCAACTGACATGAGCAAGCGATGAACTTGCCTTTCTTGACTACAAGATTATACAGTCAAGGTCTTCGATACGCAATAACTCCAAATTCTAAAATAGCATCATCGTCCGGTAAGGACGATGTTTAAAAGATTGGCAAGGATGCAATAATGCATAAGTATGAGATGCAATCGCTCTAAGCGTGACCTAACCCCGATGATTTAGGATTAATGAGTTGTAATGATTAGTTCAATTTTCTTGCACTTTTAGAGTGATTCACAAACAAGGTTCTTATTAAGGGTTGGTTACTTGTATCATAATTAAGTAGTGCAATACATTACAATAATAATATTACTAGCACACAACAAGAAAAATTGGTATAATCCTAACATGTAATGAATAGTTGTTGGTTTTTAGAACTCTATGGCATGGTTAATGGTTAATTATCATATACATCAAAAGAATAACTTTTGAAGAACATGTTCTTTAATAAAGAACAAGTATGATAATATTATTTGTGGGGTTCTATGGTTTACTAGGGTTCTAAAGAGTTTCTAAAGAAGGTATTAGATGGATCACAACAGAGTTGGATTCATCGACATCTAGGGCTTGTAAGGTTGAGTTAAGCCTAGGCATCCTAAGCAAATATTTATAAAAGGTTGCTATCAAGGTTGGTTCATCTTGTTGGTGATAGCTAGCTAGGGTTTATAGGTCCTTGTAAGCAGGGTTGATGGTGATTCTTTATTTACTTCAAAAGAATAACTTTTGAAGAACATATTACTTAAGTAGGAAGAAGTATTACAATTAAGGTTGAGGTTGTCTTGGATTAGCTATTGGATCTCTAAGCAGAGAAAGGTTGGTTCTTAAATGGGATGGTTCATAAGTATCTCACACTAGTAGGGTTTAGTGGAGTATGGTATGTAATGCAAAACATTAGGTATGATTACTATTAGGATTCATCACAATGGTGTGATGCTAAGTAGGAATGATTAAGGTTGGTGTTTCAGAAGATAGGAACTAGGGTTGGTCCTATTTGATCATCTAGGCATGAACACATGTAATACCAATGTGTTAGATATGGGTCTCTATTATTTTATGAAGACATGGCAATTGTATAGTTGCTACTATGGAGCTATGAATGAAATCAAAGTTTCATGATCACATGTTCTAACCTAAGGTTTAGGTTTAGAAACAATTTAGGGTTCATATTGATTAATGGAGCTAGGGTTTGGTTCATAATTGAATTAGGGTTTCGATTCTACATAAAATTATGAGGTTATAATTTTAATCATAATGGAACTTAGGTTTTCCTAATTACCATTTAGTTCTTAAGGTAATAACTTCATTATAAGGTTGAAGTTATTACTCACTTTGAAATAAAAATAATATTGGAGTTAGCATTTTATTATTTTTAAGGAATTTAATAATTAAGGTAATTATTAATCAGGCTTTAAATCCTTCTAATAAGGATTTAATAATATATTGATGAAAGAAAATTAGTTTTAATCTTTTCTTTATTTTCTTACTGGTTTTTATTTATTTTAGAAGGTTTTCCTAATTATTAAATTTTTAATTGAATTTAGGATAAAAGAAGTGGCTTAAATAACAAGTGTTAAATAACTAAATTTTTATTAAAAATAAAAATTTCATATTATATTTTTATTGGATAGAGTATATTTTTATAAGAATTTTCATATCTCATTTGTATTTTTCTGAATTGAAATGGATTTTATTTATTCTTGTAAAGTTTCAGCAATTTATAGAATTTGAAATTAAATAGATAATACTAAACGTATCCAGGCTACTGCTATGCACAGAGGCTGACTGGTGGGCCTAGGCCACGTCAGATGCCACGTTGCAGTTGACTGGGGTCAAAATTGAAAGCACGGCGGGGCTCTCTGCCGGCGGAATGTCGGCGACGGCGTCGGCGCTACGGGGTTCTCGCGGGGCTGTGTAGGGGCTTGTTGGAACGAGCACGCCAAGACGGTGCTAGTGGTGGTGGCGCCGCTACGATTTGGTCACCGGAGCGTGGCCGGCGGCGTGGTACTGCGGCGGCAGACACGAATGAACGGCGCGGCGGTGCTACGGCAGGCTAGGGAGCAAGGCGAGCATGCTATGCGGTAGAGGGGCTCACCGTGAGCATGACGGGCGTGTCGGCTGTAACATCCCAACTTTCAAATCAATGAAGACAAGAAGTTTCCAATTCTCAAATTTTGGAACCAACAAAAACTTTAAATTGCATATAGTGCCATGCATAAGGTTTGTGTGTTATTGTATGAGATTGCCATGATGTTTGCTTGTGTGCCTATGTGCTACAACCTAAAACCCTCACTTTATCCTTTGAAGATCACCAAGCAAATCAAAAAGGAAGAAAAGAAATAAAATAGAAAAAATCCCCAAACCCTCACATATGGTTTATACCATTTTTGCAATTCTTCAACCTAGACCATTTTGGCTTGCACCATTAGTTGGATAAGGTTACTAAACACTTATTAACACTTTTGGAATAAAAGAAACTCAAATCAAATCAAATTTGAAATCAAATTGTGCTCACATGCACTAATGGTCAAATCTACCAATTTTAGCCTGATGCCTACTTTGAGCCTCTGTATTTAGAGTTTGTAAAACCAAACAATTCCAACTCTTTGCACCTCATCCAAGACCACATCAAAGTGAACAACTTTGGTGAAGACCACCCCTGCAAATTCATCCTAGATCAAAATTTATGTTCAGGCCAAGAAGGGACTTTGAAGCAGATTCAAGATCATCTCAAATTGAATTTTTGCAATTCTTTGAAAATTGTGAAAACCACCACCACCTTTGTGTGCCCTTGATCACATGAATCAACACCACCAAGTTTCATTCAAAATTTTCAAATTTAGATTCATGCGGCCATTACATCAAACACCTTGTGATCAAATCAAACCCAAATCTTTGTTCACTATTGCAAATAGTGTTTGGCCCAATTCTGGTTACCACTTCACTCAACCTTGTCCCCTGGTCTCCTCTCAACCAAACCCATGCATAGGAACCCTAGAGGAGGGCTAGGCATGGCCATGCCAATGGCATGCCGGCCACCTCCCATGTCATCATGCCACTCCTCATCTCTCTCACTTCTAGCCCTAGCCACCATGTCCCACAGCACCCTCTTGGTCCCCTGAACACCTTGGTACCCGCCATTGCCGGAGAGGAGCACGGCATCGGCCAGACAAACACGCTCCCGCGATGCCCTGGCACGCCAGGATCGGCATGGCCACGTCGACGCGTGCCTGCCGGAGCGCGCCACGGGCACACGTCGCCACGACGATGCAGGCCACCCCCGGACCCCCTCTCTCGCCCAGCGCCTCGCCACAGCACCGCGGACACGCCAGACAATGTTTTCTCGCCGACCCGCGCCCGCCGTCGCCGGAGAGGACGAACCCTTCCGCCACGGCCGCACAGTACACCTCGATCGCCCGACCGATTTAGGAACCGCCCAACCTCGCCGTTGCTGCCCAGAGGACCGCCAGGACGTGTTGAACAGGACGCCGCCCACGCCTAGCTCGCTAGCTCACCGTAGCGCCCGCGCCATTGTTGACCTTGCCGCAGCACCCTTCCGCCGCTATAAATAGCGAGCTTCTCTCGCTCATTTCTCCACACTATCACCTTCCCCTCTCCTCCCTCGACCTCCTCCGCCACTCGCCCATCGACATTAGCCATCGCCGCCCTCCAATTGCTCCATCACTGCCCGTGCTCGCCGCAGATCGCCGCCGTCGATTGGAGCCGCCCCAGGACGCCGCCGGTACCAGGAGGTCTGCCGTCATCTACAGCTTCACCGAGCACACTGCCAACCCTCGCCACGCCGCCGGTGAGGCGTCGACCCCCTCCCCTCGCCGCGCCAGAGCTCCCCTCTCGCCGTCGATGACGACGATTGTGATCCGTCGGATCCTCGTCTAATCAGACGGCCCCTTTTAAAACGTACCGATTCGCTGGTTAACAGAGGCTGACAGGTGGAGCCCCCTGTCGGGCAGCCCACGCGTGCTGGACGTGTGGTGGGCTGGCTCCTCCCGTTTAAATTCAATTCGGCCCGTTTAGTTTTCCCGCGCGGCCCACGAAATCAAATTCGTATTTCTAGTTTAAATCAAAAATTGCTGGCAGATACTTTTTCAAATTTTAATAGAATCCGATTGGCTCAACCAAATTTGATGAATTGCATATGGTTGGAAAGCTAGAGAAAATATTCTATCCAACCCCACTGGCTTCATCATGATATTCTTTGTAGAATTAATGTGACAAAAATAACAAGGCAGGGACTTTTGTAACTTCAAACAATTATTAAAAATCAACCAAAAATGCTTTTGAGTTGATTCCAACTCTCATAAATCACATTTCACATACTCTACATGTTTATGCAAAAATATGACATGGTTACTTTGTGTGATCATGGCCTAGTTTAAATAAAGGGCTCTATGGCTATTTTTAGTCAATTGATATTGTCCAAAACTATTTAATCAATCATATGAGATGTTTTCCCTCATTTAAATCTTGTCTCAAGTAATTCAATATGAGGTAGTAACAATGTTCTACATAATCTCATATTGACTTAGTTGATGATATTAACTTATGATCAAAGTAGTGTTAAATTGCATGAGGTACTCTACCTCATTTAAATCATTTTCTCAAATGATGATGATGAATGGTTGACCTTGGTCAACATGGATTCATGCATGATTTGTTGGAGGACATTAAATCTTAACAAGATTCAATGAGAGGAAATTATTTCTTCAAAGAACTAAAGAGAAGCACTAGTTAATAATTATAATGAGAGGAAATTATTTTTCTTCAAGTAAGAAAACAAACTCAACCCACATGTTATGTATGTGATGATGCTAGGATAGTTTGTGTGAACCCTTTGGTGTGCTTATACTAAATATTAAGCTTGTTTGGTGATTGTTATCTCGTATCCGTTTTTAGACGCTAGTACCGAGGAGTACCAGAAGGAGGAGGTCTATTACCAGGAGGAAGAGGACCACTTTGATCAGTACACCAACCAAGGCAAGCTAATATTCTTGCAAATGCAAAGCTCTCTTGAGCAAGGCACCATTTCCTTTACTTTATGTGCAATGATCCCATCCCAAGTTTTACCCTTCAAGCTTTTACTTTGTTTATCAAAGCTTACTTTTATAGTTAACTTTGGTCTAAGTATAGAGTAGAGCAAGAGTATCAAACTTAGCCTAAAATGCTTATAAGTTAAGTAGCACCCCTCATGACTAGTGGCTAGTGCTAACCAATAAAATTGACTACTCTAGATGGGAACTGGTGATGTGAAATGACTTTGAAAGTTTTGAAGGTGAATATGACTTGGTGAATGTGATGAAAACTGATGGTTGGTTTGGATGCGATACCTTTTCAATTTACAAGTACCCCCACAATACCTGATTATGGGTAGGGCTTAACTAGAAGTTTATGTATCTTAGTATGGGTTCCCTCTAAACAAGCGTCATAGGGGTTATGCTGAGGCTGCCTCCGTTGAAAGTGAAATGATGTGAACTGACGTGAAATGAGGTGAATGTCCGGCCCAAGCCCTGTGCAGTTCCCAGGCTGACGGTTTGTCTTCACTGGGAGGCCAAGCTCATGGGGAGAGGTGCCTATACTAGGATATGTAACTGAAAGGTTATGGTTGATGATCCGCGTACTGAGTTACGAGTATTCAGGGTTATCCCTGACGGATGTAATCAAATGTTGTGGCACAAGTGTGCAACCTCTGCAGAGTGTAAACCTATTCAAATAGCCGTGTCCACGGTTACGGACGATTGGAAAGGCCATACTGTACCGTTGTCAGATATTTCATGAAAAGGGGTGATGATTTGAAGGGTGACTTGAATTGGCTCATAACTGAGTTGTGGGAATGACACTAATGTTCCCACTTGAGTTAGTTAGCAAATGAAGAGTCTTTTATTAAATGCTTATGAACTAAAATTGGCTTTATGCAAATAAACCTAGAGCTTAGTGCCCCTTGAATAAAATTGGTAAGTACTTACATTAGTATTAGTTTTGCGAGTACTTTCAAAAGTACTCACGGCTGTGTCCCTGGCTATTCAAATGGCCAGACTATAAAGAAGAGCAGCAGTATGAGGATGACGGCCAGCAGGACGTCTACACCAACTAGGAGTTCTTCTAACGTCAAGCGTTGGCATGTGGATTAGATAGTCTACCTCTATTACGCTTCCGCTATTTGTGATGTTCGTTGATCAATAGATCAACTATTATTGTAATATTGGATCATGTGATCTACTTTTGTAAGACGATTATGGTTTGTAATGAATGATGACTTATGGTATCACCTGTTATGTCTCGCAACAAGAATATTCCTGGGATTGCGATGTATGGCATAATAGGCATCTGGACCTAAAAATCCGGGTGTTGACATCGGCGGGGCCAGAGGTGGCTGGACGGCGACTCCACGGTCGACGGAGATGGTGGTCGGGAGCGGAGAAGAAGCGGTCGGGGCTGACGATTCCGAGCTCCCGTGAACGATTCCTTGGTCGAGGATGATCACGGCATCGAGGTGAAGCTGCAGAGACACTCGCCGGAGCTAGGGGTGGTGAGGAACAGCGAGGCGAGGCGGATACCGGCGAGCTAGGGTTTCGTGAATTCGCGCGATTGGAACGAAGAGGGGTCGAATTGAGGGCTTCCGCGCCATTTATACGGTCCCCGGCGTGCGCTGGTGGTCAACAAAGCCAGCGATGACCGCGGGACGTGGCGTTGGGCGACGCGGTGGCGAGCTCCCGTGCGTGCACTGGAGAAGACGAAGACTCCCTCCTCATGTTTATCCGAAGCGAAAGGGTACTGGACTGGTTTTGGGTACTGGTGGGCTTGGTTGCTGGGCTGCGCATTGGGCTCCTCCTGGGCTGCTCTGATCTGCCAGGTAAGCTAGGTAAGCCCTTTCTTTTTTTTCCTTTTTTATATTTTCTGTTTTCAATTTCTCTTTTGAAACCAGATTTGAATTCAACTCTGTTTTATTTAATTCAATTTTTAATGCTTTTCTATTTTGTAGGTATTGCTTATTTGAATTATACAAGGATTAGCCCCAAGATTCTTCAAACACTTTAGTGGTGTATTAGAAAATTAATATGGGTACTATAACATTGGTTTTATTATTATTATTGGAATTTGAATTTAAATACCCATATGGACATGAATTTGAATATTATCTTTGAAAATATTCAAATTGGTTTCCAAATGGTAGCTTTCTTACTTAGTGATATATAGATTTTTATTTGGTATTACTTTGCAAGAAACAATCTCAAGGTAAGACTTAATTTATGGATTTCAAATAAGAAAGTGATTTAATGATATGATTTCATGTGCTAAAATATCTCTAAGGACTTGACCTCCTATTTGAGAATATTGTCACTTGCCAATTATTTTATGTGCATAACTATGTTATAATGAATTGGAAATTCTACTTGAACTACTTCCAAGTTTGGTATTAATATTGTAGTTTAATAACACCTTAAAATACCTAGAGTAGGTATTACTCTCATCATGGCTTGGTCTTGGTTATAAAGATAGGTGGTTGATCACCACACATGGGTTTCCATTATAGGATTTAGCACTAGGTTCATCTTATGTTCAATAATTGAAACATAAGATATAACTAGTGAGCAATTCTAGGGCTCTAATTCTATTCACCAAGTGACACAAGGTGTGGAACTCAATTATGACTTAGGTTTTAATTGTGATCACCCAAGTGATACACAAACTAGATTTGAGGTAGGGTTTAGGGTTTTACTTGTGATCATCAATTTATTCACAAGTTAGCTTGAGATATAGGCATAGGTTCTATATGGGATTTAACAGCACATTACTATGGCTAGGGTTGCTCTTCCTCACCACATAGGATGATTCAATCCAAGATCATTTGGATTGATATAGGGACTGAACTATACAAAGGTTTGTTAATATTCATTTGTTTCTCCAATTAATATATATGAAATTGTATAGGGTTGCTAGTAGTTCCCCTATGATTTTATGTACTGGATTATATCTGCTTAAACCACTAAGGTTTAACTAGTAATTATTTATCTCCAATGTATGATCCTAGATTGGTCATAATCAACTTGTTATTAATATCTCTACCTCAAGTTCTTAGGGTTTATGATCATTACTCAATTTATAATGATCAAGGTTTGGCTTCCTAAGGTATCTCTCATTAAATGGGGTTCTCACTTCCATGATCAAGTATTGTCTTGATCAACTAGGTATAGTACCTCTCTTATACTATCTTGGATGGACATGGCTATGGTTGCCTCTATAGTTAATACCCCAGGAGAATGCCTGAGATATTCACTTAGAGTTATACTCAAAGAATGATAATTTATTCATCTAGTTATAAGAATGGTTCTCTCCCTCAAATCCAAGTGTTGCCTCAACTTACTTGAGTCTAACACCATAGCTTGAGCTCTCTTATATAGGAATGGGATATTCTAGGGTTTATGGTGTACTCTTAATATCTCCTTAGGTATCTAGGCTAAGATTCCATTTGTCTAACTTGGTTGGATTAGTCTCCACTTTCAATTCAGGGCTATGGTCTTATTCAATTTGATCCTGGTTCATCTCACCATTCCAAGGTGAAATGGTTTAGGTCCTAATACTTTAGTTCAACGGTTGTCCTTTATTCTTAAATAGGTAAAGCTAGAATTGGTAGGAATGGTCTCTCTCTCATTTGGGAAGGACTTTAATAATAACCTAAGGTTAGGCTCCATAGAGAATGATGTGATCATCAATTTCTATGTTTAACATAAATGGTTTCTCTCTCTAGGGAATGTCTTGAATAATATTCTAGGTTCCCCTTAAGTATGATGATTTGAATACATGGATGAATATCCTAGGTTTAACTCAAAGTTTGTCATTGCTTCTCTAATAATTAACATAGAACTCTAACCTCTCTAGGTTTGATGTATTAATAATATGGAATAGAGAAGAATATATTTTCCTAGACTTGATCTCCTTGTCATGTTTCCAAGAATGAAGTAAAATGAATACCATGTAGTTCATGGTAGGATCAAGGATTCGTTTAAGACATGGAAAAGATAACCATATTATTATCTTTTATGAGATCAAACATTTGATCCTTGATTAAAGTGTTGTAGTGTTAATTTTAGTTCTATTTGATCTAACCCCTTAGATCAAATCATCTCTACCCAAAACAAGGTTTTAACAAAGTCACATTGAAGTTTATAGCGCTTGACTTGATGAGCTACTTCAATTCCACCAAGGTCAAGTGAAACTTCAGTTACTGTGACTGTTTTACTTTAAAGCGCGAAAATTCCCCGGATTTTCTATGCATGAATGCAATGCACACATTTGTTTCCTCTATTTTTGTAACCCCAAATACTGGGATATTACACACGGTTCATTGTCCTAGATACAATTGGTCCCATCATGTAAGCTAAGGTCCCACCTCTAAGGTGTAGTTGGTCTCACCGAGTAAGGTAAGGTCCCACCTTTCCCAGATCTCAAGGTCCCACATGTAAGCGTTGAGAGGGTCTATTACGGTCAAAAGGGTGTGGACTGAGAAAAATACTTCTTTTGGCTATTTGCAATGAAACTCAAACGCCATGTGTAAAACTGGGTATACGTAGTGCTAAGGAACTAAGGAGACTAACTTAAAACCTCAATATCAGCTACTAAAAGAAAACTGCAAACTGCTTCCACACAATAATATATGCTGCTTTGTACTTTAGCCCCGCTTGTTCTGCATGATTCTCAAAATACGTGAATAATGATATAACTGGCATGTCCTCTCAATCCTATCAAACTGGCGAAATACAGGAATTTGCATCCAAGAGTGGTTGATACACAGGGAATACAAAAAACTAAAACAAGGTTTGGAAGGATGATTTTTCCCCTGTAAAGTCCTACATAGAAACATTCGTTAGGTTTCACATCCTCCAAACATATTGCGTGATTCCTTTGAATCAGAGGAGCCATATCATTAGCCGAAAATAAACCACTACTATAACGTATGTGATGTCTTTATTCTTCTTCGTATATGCAATATATTCCCTTTATTTTGCAAATGATCTGCTTTATTGCTTTAATCACCATACTTATCATGTTATGCTATAACCGGATTGCCTATCACAGTCCTTGATAGGTCATTACACTTTTAAATTTCCCTAATTAGTAATCTTATGGAGGTAAACCATTCTTAATAATCTTTCCATTACTTTGCTTTGGCAAGATGACGTTTCCCACATTGGTGTGCTGATCTTGCCAACGTAACAAGGTACAATGGGTGGACTGAAAGTTGAAGCCACTAGCAGTTGTGGATGATAAAAGGTAGTATACCCACAAATTGCGACCATATCTCCTCCATTTTTATAACTGAAAGGCTACTCAACTAGATAGGAGAAAAAATATTAGCCTGACTGATTGTCTCTTGAGGATGATTGATGTCAGAACATTTAAAATGTGAAAAATCGAGAAAAAGTGGGAGAAAGTCGTATATTTTGTCACGCAAAATGCAAAATGTTTTAGTTGTGATCTCTTACCAAACCGATGAAGAAACCTAAATCAGAAACACATGAGGTCAGGTTTGTCCCAGTGTGAAGTGCAAAAGTTTGTGTGTCCGCCATGTACTCTTCCCGGGAGTTGCACATTCTCATAACCAAGAAATTGACTGGTATACAGAGCTAAATTTCTTGGAAGCACGCATGCATTTTCTTCTTGAAAGCAGAAAAATTAGGAGGCATTTGTTGCTTATGGCAAGCTAAGCAATGAGGAAGACAGGTTGGTGTTCCAAAAGTTGATGGTCAACAAGAGTCACCACAAACAATTATTGCCATCTGATTAGCAAACTCATCTTTAGACATACCCTGGCCACCCTTAACTTTGTGTTCCTCCATGAGTTTCTGCTTTAGGCATGCCCAATTGTCTTAGCTCCTAGAATGTGACACACCAAACTGGGACAATTAATTATTGCCGCTATTGGCATTAGTAGGTAAGAAAATTAAAGCTTGCTAAGCATGAAGTAAGTAACCCTAGGGGACCTAAAACCTAGCTAGTGACAACATGATATATGCAAATATGTTATTTCTTATATTTTAACAAGTTAAATATCATGTTAACTCTAACTACAGCATGACACCATTACCTCGAATTATTTAACAGCATGTGCTTATATATTCCCTTTATCGAAAACAAAGTATCACCACAGAGCAATCATACAAATATGTTTAGGCCAGAGGACTGGAAACTAGCATAAGAAAATGTAGTGTAGCCACGGCCACATGTCATGGATATATGAATTTTTGTCAAATTATATGTACCAACCAACTCACTCAAAAGGCTTAGCTGATGGGAATTGAGAAGTGGTGGTGGTCACAATATATTGCAACAAGGACAGAACTCCTGTTCCGATACCAACTCATTTTACATGTACCAAACTACTCATGCAAAAGTCTAAGCTGATGGGAAGAGGTGTGGTAACAGTATATATATTAGCATTTCTAACTTGGTGGAACTCATGATGATAATCTTGAGAACAAAACATTCATGCTACTGGGTGGATCATCTTCAGCCGTTACTTATCCATCTGAAGCAGTGTGTTTAGGTCAGGACCTCCACATAAGCGGCACCACAAGGTTGTATAGTTAAAGCAACCTCTCTCTTACCCGCAAAAAAAAAAAAGCAACCTCTCTCTGAAGTCTGAACCTAACTGAAAGTCGTCATATCAACAGAACTAAAAAAGGTAGTATCTACACGAGGAGGGAGGGATTGACCAAACAGTGCCACAAACCTCACAAAGGTTGCAAAACATGCACCTAAGTGGGGGGCCAAACGGCTGGGGTACTGGCACTTGGCTCCGTTTATACTACTCTGTGGCGTCGCTATACAGTGTTCTTATTTTTTTTTTTTTTTTGCGAAACACAGTACAATCAAAGACGCTCATACATACGCGCACACACTCACCCCTATGAACGCACACACGCACACCCTACCCCTCTGAGCACCTCCAAGAGACTGCGTTGAAGAACTGATCCGGCAGGTCTTGAGATTGACGAAGTCACCATAGGCGCCTCGCTGTCGACGGGAACGTCGCCTCCCACTAAAGAATATTCCGCCTTTTTATGAGACACCAAAGTGTCAAATCTGGGATTTGAACTCTGGTGGGCTGGGGGTGCCACTGCCACAGTGTTCTTATTCGATCTGCCATATCTTGCATACAAAGAAAAATACCTGAAAGCTTTGCGAGGTGCCACGACGACAGAATAGCTTGGCTCTACTTCGCAAACGGCAGGATATTTGAAATCCTTGCTTTACAGGCTCGACAAGCACGCAATTGTTGATGTTTATTGATGGCGCTCAACGGTTCAATGCGACCTTCACAAATTAAAGTTCTCCCAGGAAAAGGGGAAGCGCTGCGAATCGACAGGTTTAACTCCCCACTCTACCACACGGGAAGAATACTTCTGAAAGGAGAAGGATAGAACCTATCTTGAGGATCGATGGTAACAAATTACCACAACCGAGCCGTGGACAGCGATGGATCCCAGAAAAATCAGCGGGATAGGTTAATCTCGGACGTAGACGCAATGGCTGCAAAAGGCAAGCAAAAGGCAAGCAGTTTGCTGACCGCATCCGCCGTGGTGGTGGCTGAAACTTTAGGGCCCTTTTATATACCGCTGATGTAGTGAGAGCAATCTTCTCCTACCCAGGCATTGCGAGTTCCCAGCACCGGCGCGCGGCCGATCGATCATGCAGATGCAGCAGGACATCGCCGCCGGCATGGCGTACCACTCGGCTGGTTTCGCTGGCCTCCCGACGTACTGCTTCTCGCCGCCGCCGCCGCACCAGCAGAACCACTCGTCTAGCTCGCAGGACCTCGACTTCGTCCAAGGGTTGCTGGCCAGTGACGGTGCCGCTGGTGGCGGCAACGGTCATCGCCCGCCCTGCAGCAGCTCTTCGTCGCCTGGCCGTGGCGCCGTGATGAGCGAGACCAGGAAGGCGAGGCGGCTGGCGTCGAACCGGGAGTCGGCGAGGCGGTCCCGGGTGCGGCGGCGGAGGCAGCTGGACGAGCTGTCGGCGATCACCGCGGAGCTACGCGCGACCAACCAGCGGCTGGTCGTCGAGCTGAACCGCGCCGAGGCCAGGTACGCGCAGGTGGCGCGGGAGAACGCGCGGCTCCGGGAGGAGGCGTGCCGCCTGCGGGAGAAGCTCGCCGCCGACGACGCCGAAGAGACAGATGAAGCCGGAGGCGACGACGGCGACGAAGCTGCTGCGAGGACACCCTAGGATGCGATCCGTGAACAAGTGGTGGCCGATTATAGTCGATTACATGCTACGAGTAGCTGCTAGGACGATGACAAGGAGATTAATCGCGGGATTGGACGTGTGTATAGATTGCTGGATTATTACGTTGTAATCGGGTTCTTGGCATAGGATTTTTTACTACTGATATTTTGATCTCTCTGCGCTAATTTGGTCGGCTACAAGATCGTTCATGTCTTCATGAGCTGTGCTGTGGAATGATCGATGATTCGACGGCATGGTGTCGGCTGAGAGGCGTCAGCTACATTTGCTTGTTCAGTTGTTCTCCTCCGGCGACGGCTCCGGCTGGAGACCGGCAGCCAGCCTAGATACTACAGGTTTGCAACTCGTTCCATCAGGAAGCAATAAGCCCGGTCAACAAGCAAAATGAAGTGCACAAGTGATTCATAAGGTGCTTGTTCTGTTATCCAAGAAACTGAAATAGCAGCGAGACAAGTGCCAACCCTGAATTTTCAGGCCAGCAGCACTAGCCAACAACGGGGGCAGTAGCACACTGCTCCGACTGGACGCCTTTTTTTTTTTCATCCGGATGGACGAAAACGGTCCAGTCGCGCCCGGCTCCTCAATTTCGTTCGGATTAGACCTTTCATCCGTCCGGAGAGCCCAGGCCATCCCCAGCCCCCTGGGAGCGCTCGGGGACTCCGGACGAGAGAAAAGCGCAGGAACCGCCGAGAAAGTTTCCCGCGCGGCTGGTGGCCCCAACTTGTCGGCGAGAGAGACCGATCGTCGTCCTCATCGTATCGTCTTCCGCGTGCTGGAAAAGCCTGCCGCCGGTTAGTCTTCGCCGGACACGTCGTTTCCACGCGGCGAGTTAATGTCGTCGCCTCGGTTTTACGCGCGTCGACCTCTATTTATCGCGGAACTACCGTGTCTGGCTGCATTCACCACGCTCACTGTGCTCAATCTTCCCCAAGCTCGAGCGAGACCTAGCGGCGAACAAACAATGGCGAACGATGGCGCGGCCAAAAATGGCTTCGGCCGCCGCTCTCTCCACCAATGGGAGGGCCGGCTTCTCCACATGGCGGGCTACCCGGCGCCACCGGACTTCCGCGCGCCGGGAGGGTGGCGACTCAGCGCGGGCGGCGTCCCGATCCCGCCGCCGCCGATGACTCGGGCCGCCCTCGAGGCGGAGATCGATGCGGTGCTCGTCACTCTCAGTGACGAGCAGCGCACGGATCCGCGCTTCTTCCCCGACAACTACGACTCGTGGAGCGACTTCTTCCGGTGTAGGTAGAGCGCGAGCTCGCCGCGTATGACGGCCCTCCTCCTCCTCCGGAAAGGAACAACGCCGCCGACCGCCGCCGGTGGAGCACGCCTAACCGCACCCTCGCCAATGAGCTCGCGCACATCGAGGATGGGAACTCCCCAGTTCTGGGGATGCCACCGCCGGAGGCGGCTACCGTGTTGCATCGACACAGTAGTTTGTGGACGCCGAGGAGGATGGCGACGTCCTCCTCCTCCTCAGGATCCAGATCCGCCTCTCGGTCCGACGGATCGGCCCCGCGCTACCCCGTCAAGCAGGAACCGGCGTCTCCGCAATACCCCGCCAAGCAGGAGCCGGCGTCTCCGACGCCGACACGAGGGCGCAGCGACGCCCTCGCCATCCGCGACCAGCCGACGCCGGCTTCTCCAACGCGCGGTCGAAAGAGGAAGACCGTGAAGAAGGAGGCCGCCGCCACCTCCGCCGCCAACCAGCTCGCCGAGGAGGAGGCAAAGCGCGCGGAGGACGCCGCGATGGAGGAGGCGATCGCCAGGTCGCTGCAGGACCTGGTGCCCACCGACAACACCCTGCCCATGGACGCCGCGCTGGAGTGGTCCAGGCGGGACTGGGAGCGCCAGGAGACGGAGCAGCAGCGGTGTATGCTGGACCTAGCCTCCGCGCGGCGACTCGCCGCCTCGCCAAGGAACGCCCCGTCCAGGCCCGTCGAGCTGATCAAGCTCGAGGAGAGCAGCGACGACGACCTCTACCGAACGACGCCGCCACGCGCCAGCGACCCTGGCCAGAGTTCGAGCCGCTGGTACAAGGCGCCACCGCCCAGGACGCCGGCAACTCCAGCAAGGACGACGCGGCCTTCTACCGCCATTTCGCCATGTAGAAGGCCGCTTTTAGTTTAAGTTTGCCTAACGCCGAATTCAAATATATGTACGAATTCAGAATTCAGCCTACTTATGTACAAACTCGCCTATATATGTTAAATACCATTAAATTTCGCTTATGTTTGAATGAGTTTCGCCTATTTTTATCTGAATTCATCCTATTTTGTCAAAAACTTATGGTTCGCCGCTGGAAAAAATGAGCTCCCCGGACCAAAACTTACATCCATCCAGCGCTAAATAGCGCCGGATTTGGGGCATGGGGAACCCCAACGGCTGGGGATGCTCTTATCAGTGCCACTTGCTGCTGCTATCAGCCATGGTGCATTCTGTAGCCTGAACCATAAAAACAGGGCGAAATTGACACGCATTGGCAAATGGCATGACATGTTGCATTCAGTCCTGGCAAAGATAGCTGGTACTTCTTCACAGCAAGGCAGCACATCTGGTCAGGCTGGACTTGAGGCATGGAACATTCGTCCACGTCCAGCAGCAGACTCATTACCCATTTCTACTGAGATCACAGGTAATTCTGTGCAATACCATCACATCAGCACAATATATGGAGCTTCAGATTTAAACTGGGACAAGGTTAGGAACAAGGGCAAGTGCAGCAGTACACTGAAAGAACCAGATAATCAGTTAAAACCATGTGAAGCATCAAGTACCATCTATATTCCACAGCTTGTAAATAAATTCTTAAATTTCATTTTGATCTATCTGGTTAATTCTCCTTCCAGTTTTACAATGAGAGGAAACATACCATGAATGTTGCACACTAGTTCTGAAGAAGATGGCATGGGCAGATAAATAAACAGACAATCTTTTGCTGCTCGAAATGAGTAACAAATGAGGAAGAAAATACTTTTTCTTCACAGAAATGCTATGCCATTTTAATTTCACATTTTCAGTAAGTAGGTCTGCTATGATTCATCTCAAATATCAATAAAAGATGTTTTTCTGTAATGTTTCCTAAAAGTGGATCCAGCAGTAGTATGCCTCCAAGATGCAACATACTTACCTTTGTCCCAAATTAAATGACTCAGCTTTGTCTAGATACGCATGTATCAACCAAGAACACGTCTAGATACATATGCCTATCTACACAAAGTTGAGTCAATTAATTTGGAACAGAGGGAGTACATTTCATGGCTTATTTCGTACTGAACGTGTATAAGTAAACAATAACCAAGGCTTCAGAACATCTACATTGCAAATCTTGCATCAAAATGCTGATGTTTCATTGAGATTGAGAGGGATACAGCATGAACATTGCACACAAGCTCTGAAGAAGATAGCATGAGCAAATAAATAAACATACTCCTATGCATTTGCTGGTCTCAATGAGACCAAGATTTTCTTCAGCCAAATCCTATGTATTTCGTTTCATATCCTCAGTAAACAATTACAGTAAGATTCAACTCATGTTTTAAGAAATACAAGATTTTTATCCATCATGTTTCCTGCAGGTACTGTCTGTACTTTCCCTCCCAGATGTATCATAAATTTGGTGCTTTACATGTATGAGTAAATAAGCATAAATAACCATCTCTTAAATTTGAAGCGCCATGTTGACATTCAGCACAATGATTACTGCTTAGCAGCAACTGGTATTGTGTTCTAATTAGAACCTAAAGTACTTATAGTGCAGCAGAGAAGCTCACATAAGTAGACTTGCCACATAAAAAATACATATAGTACAGAAAAGTAACAATGAGGTACTCCCTCTGTTCCAAAATAAGTGTCACAAGTTTATCTAGATTCGCATGTATCTAGACGTGTTTTGATGTGTAGATACATGTGAATCTAAACAAATCCGCGACACTTATTCGGGAAGAAGTATAACTAAAGCAGGCTAGATTGAGATATCTAGTACATAAGAGCAGCATCTATATAATGATGTTTCTGATATTATGATGCCAGTAACTCATGCATTAAGCAATGGAGTCCAGTAGAAATTAATAAGAATCCATCTATCACAAACAATACAAATAAAACAAGCATTGTGTGAGTAAAGTGGTTTTCAGTATTACTGAAGCAGCAGGACATATGTACAGAAGCTCTAACCATTGTTCTTGCCATCCAATTCCCAACAAAGAACAGCTACAAGATGTTAATGTACAATTGATGTCTTATTTGGTACTGAACATGTATAAGTAACTGAATCAATAGCAAAGTCTTGAGTTCCATCTATATTGCAAATTTCAAATTCGCAAAGAAATCGAATGTGTCATTATGATTGAGGGGGAGACATAGCATAAACATCACACACTAGCTCCAAAGAAGATAGCATGGACAAATAAATAAACATAGAAGCATTTGCTGGTCTAAATGACTAACAAACGGCAAAGAAAATACTTTTTCTTCACAGAAATGCTATGCCATTTAGATTTCACATTTTCAGTAAGTAATTCTGCTAAGCTTCATCTTGTGTCTCGATAAAAGATGTTTTTCCATCATGTTGCCTGCAGGTGGATTTAGAAGTACTTTGCCTCACAGATGCAACATACATTACATTGCTTATTTGTTAAAACACAAAAGATGGCTTGTTTGGTACAGAACTTGTTAACTAACCAAGAACCAATAACCACCTAATGAGTAACATCTAAATTACAAATCTTGCAAAAAATATGATGTTTCACTGTGATTGAGAGGGACTCACTATGAACATTGCACCCTAGCACTGAAGAAGATAGCATGAGCCAATAAATATACATACGGAGTACAAATTTTTGTTATGCTTTACTTCAAACAAACCGTAAGCCAATTCATTTTCATATTCTCAATGAACATTTGAAGTAAGCTTTAAACCATGTTTTAAAAATAGATGTTTATCCATAATGTTTCTTGCAGGTGGATCCAGCTGTATTTTCCCTACCAGATCTTAAAATTTTTAAGGGCCATGTTGACACTCACCAAAATGATTACTGCATAGCAGCAACTGGTACCGTGTGCTATTTAGAACCTACAGTATTACATATAGTGCAGCAGAGAAGCTCACATGAGTAGCCTCACCAAATAGATAATTACATCTAGTACAGAAGAGTAACACTGAGATTCAATTAAAGCAGACTGGATTGAGATTTCTAGTACAGAAGAGTAACATCTATTGAATGATGTTTGATGTTTCTGATATTATGATGCAAGTAACAAATGTATTAAACAAAGCAGTAGTCCAATAGAAAATAATACGAATCAATCTGTCACAAACAATACAAATAAAAAAGCAGCATTGCATGCGTGAAGTGGTTTTCAGTATTACTGAAGCAGCAGGACAAGCATATGTACAGAAGCTCTAACCAAGTAACCAACCATTGTTCTTACCATCCAATTCCCAATGAAGAACAGCTACACCAACACTTGAAAACCAAAGAAGGTATGACGCTAGTGAGCTCCAAGAATCCTAACCGGGCAGTCAGAGAGTGAGGTTTCTCACTTAACTTCCACGGAATCGCAGCCAAGACATACCGCCCAAGATCATATGTGCATAGGCGAACCCACCGAGGCGCCAGCAGAGCACCGCCTCGCCCGCTGCTTCTCGTAATCGGGGTCATCGGTGGGCAGCTCGTAGCGGCACACGGGGCACGAGTTGCGGATGGCGAGCCACGGGCCGATGCAGTCGCCGTGGTAGAAGTGCGCGCAGGGCAGCCGGGTGGCCAGCTCCCCCTGCACGATCCCGTCCTTGCAGACGGCGCAGCCCTGCGCGGCGTCCTCCCCGCCGATCACCACCACCTGGAGCCGCTCCACCGCTGCGCGGGCAGCAGGCGGCGCGCCCCCCACCGCCGCGTCCACCATGTGGCCTGGCAGCACCTCGAACTCGTCGTCGTCGTCGAGGGTAGCAGGGATCACCTCCTCCCACCCCACGCTGCGGAACATGTCGTCGATCTCCTGGCCCTCGTCGTCGAGGTCGCCGAAGTTGAAGGGCGGCTCGTCGGAGAAGAGGGACTCGTCCCCGCTGTCGATGCCCTCCATCACGCCCAGGATGTCCCGCTCGCTGAAGAAGCCGAACACGTCGGGGTCGACCTCTCCGATCCCTTCGCCGGCTTGGCCTCGGACGGGCCCGGTCCCGCCGGTGCCCACGGGGACGGATGCGTCGTCGGCGGAGTCGGGGATCTCCTCCCAGTCGAGGACGCCGGCGAGGTTGTCGGCGAGGTCCTCCTCGAGGCAGTCCCAGAAGGGCGGGGAGCGGGACGGGGAGATGGCGGTGCGCATGTGGAAGAGGGGCGGGGAGAGGTCGTGGTCGTGGTCGGAGTCGAAGGAGAAGGGGGAGCCGGGGGTCGGGGTTAGGGTTTCGATGTCGAAGCCGGGGGCGATGTCGGAGTGGATGAACTGGTGCTCCTCGTCGGAGAAGGAGAAGTAGGAGGCCTCGCCGAGCGCCCCCGGCCCGTCCTCGTCGATGTCGAGGAAGAACTCGTCGGCGGCGAACGCCGCCATCGGGGGACGCGGCGGCGGAGGAGGAGGAAGGGGAATGGGGCGGGGGTTGGTGGCGCGGCTCGCGCGAGCGACGGGTCGCGTGCGTCGTGTCGTGTGAGGCGTGGCGTCTCCGTCTCGTGTTGCTGAACGCTGGGCAACTGGCCCGACTCACCCACTCCTCACGCCGTCAGCCCATCTGGGGATACGTTTTCGGGTTCATGATACGTACTACCGGTTGCACGCGAACCTAGCCAATGGGCTGGCCCGGCCCAGCCCGGCACAGTGCTTCACGTGCCAACGGGCTCGTTAAGAGCATCTCCACTGGTGCGCCGTATAGCGATCCCAGTGGCGATTTGGGGTTCGGCGTTCTTTTTGGGCCACATAGGAGCATCTCAAAAGTAGTCGGACAGTTTTCGAGTCCGATACAATCATCGGTAGCCCTCTGCCGGCCCCCTACGCGTGGGGTGCTGAACGTGCGCGCCGACACTCCCGTCCACGTAGGATTTCATCCCGCGGGATACTCTCTTGGCAGCCAAACCCAACCATTCTTCACCCATTTTGCCCCCTCCCACCCCTCGGAATCGCCATCGTCACCTCCTCCCTCATACATGGCCTTTGCCGAACCACCCAGAAATTGCCACTGTAGCCAACGTCGACACCTCTGCCATCTCGTACTATCGTGTTGTCGAACCTACCATCCTACTCGGTGTCTCCCCCACTGCCCACAAGGTGTTCGACAAATTGTCGCGATGGACAACGACGCCGAGATGATAGCGGAGTTGTTGACGTAGGATGACCACGCATACAACAAGGGGTACTATCTAGCTGAGGGTATCTATCCAGATTATGTTACATTTGTGAAGACAATTTCAGAACCTACTTCGAAGAAGGAAGCTTATTTTGTGACATGCTTGACATACCAGGAAGCATGTCGCAAGGATGTAGAGCCAATGTTTGGCGTGCTCCAACAACATTTTGCTATTGTTCGGTACCCTGCTCTCACTTGGTCGGAGTCTCAAATGTGGGAGGTGATGAATGTTTGCGTGATCATGCACAACATGATCATTGAGATTGAGCGCGAGTTTGATTTTCAGGGACCTCTTGCGGAGGTTAAGCATGTACTGGCCAAGTTTGCCGCTTTCCTCCAGATGCATGAAGAAATTCGAGATGCTGGTGTTCATACTCAACCAGAATGATCTAGATGCAAGTGCGGGGAGGAAATGCTCCATGATTCATGAACTTGTTGGGTTGTAATTTATTTAATTCTTGTGTGAATAATTTAATTTATATTTTTAAACTTTTTGTGTGGAATAATTTGTATGTTTAAACGCTGTAAATTATTGTTTAAACTATATAAACTATTACAATTTAGTGAAAAGGGAATATCAATTTTTTAGGGCCAGCCGTATAGGGCACACCGGTGCGGGATTGTCGTCCCTAAACTAAGGAGCGGGTGTTGGCGCGCCCCATACAACTGTGACGGCTCACTTGCCGGTGCCCATTTGGGGCGTACTGGTGGAGATGCTCTACTCATGAGCCGTGTCATGCCATCCCACATGCCCCATTTTAAGGCCCGAGCACAACACCGAAGGTAGCCGAGCTAGCCCCCCGGCCCGTTAGGGACTCGAGGCCTGAAAATCATTAACAAGACATCAAGGGAATTGGCTGGTGTGGTGGTTAAGTGGAGGCGTGTGAGGGTAGGGGTCACAAGTTCTGATTTTGTTGGCGTGCTACACGTGGCGAGCGATCGCGTGCCCTCACGGCCGATGCGTAACGGGCCATGCCGGGCTGGCACGCATGCTCCATTTTGTGGCCCTGGTATGGCCCCATAGCTTCATGGGCCATCGGCCCATCACATCACGGGCCGTGTCGAACCTGTATCGGGCTTTTTTCGTGTGTTTCGGGCCGGCCCACTAATAGCACAGCCCATTGCCCAGGTATAGTTTTTTTGAGAATTCGGCAGGTGAGCTGCTCGATATATTAATAGAAGAAGATTTGGCTTAGTTAATCAGGGAAACCGGGCCCAAAAACCATACAGAGAGGCCGAGTTTATGAGGGAAACCGGCCGAAAAAACCGCACAAAAGTCGGGGCCTCATCGCCCACACGAAACGAGACCACCGACGACCAAACACACACCACCAAACCCAGAGCCGCTGCTCCGACGTCCCCTGCTCGGAGGCGAGCCGCAACGCCGCACGGCGTGGACGACCTGTAGCCCAAGCTACCAAGGCGACCACCCGCAGACCACGAACGCCGCGCCAAAAGATCCGGGGCCGCCGCCCCGACTTGCCAGCCACACCGACCACCCCGTCGCGTAGGCCGGGCCGACGAGCTCGCTACCCACGCAGCACGAACACGCCACCCATGCCTTGCAAAACCATGACCACACCCCATGGAGTCATCGCTGCAAGACCATCCGAGGCCGCCGCCTCGGCGCACGTCAACCGTCCGGGGCCGCCGCCCCGGCATCCACCACCCTCGACGACAAGGCAACCAAGCACAACTACCACACATCTACCACACCACGGGGACTACGGACTCCAAAAGCGGCGCCTTCAAGAAGGTAACGGCACAGTGTGTCGCCGCCGCCCGCTCCAAGGAGCAAAGGTTTTCACCCGGAGAACGCAAGAACTCGCGACAGCAGGAGACCAAGCTCCCCGATGAAGCCCTCAACAGGGAAAACGGTACCCAAGGGCACCGCCAACATCGGCACCAATGGTGCGAAGCTTTCGCCTGGAGTGTCAACGCTGCCGTCTGTCGTCAGGCCAGTCGTAGGCCCTGGCAGAAAAGGTGTCCCGCCGAGCAGGGTGCCTTGTTGCCGTCCACCAAACGGAAAAACGGAGCTGGGAGGCGCCCATCGGGGCCCGCAGGGGCCCATCTGAGCCCGCTGGAGCCCATCTGAGCCCGCAGGGGCCCATCTGAGCCCGCTGGAGCCCGCCCAACCGAGCCCCGCGCGCGAGCACCGGCGGCGCACAAGGCAGCGTCGTGCTGGCGAAACCGCGGCCATGCGGGGCGCGCCGTGGCCGGACGACGAGCTGCCGTGCGGCCAAGGCCGGCCGGCCGGATCCCGCCGCCAGGGGGCCACGCGCGAGACGGCTCGGCGTGGACGGCAGCGACGCGACGAGGACGGCGGCGAGCGGGACGGCGGCGGGCCACGCGCGAGACCAGCGCGGACGACGGCGACCTTCGGGCCCGGCATGGAGGCTTCCCTCCGAGACAGCCATGCGGGGGGCCCGAGAGGCATAGATCCTCGCCGCCCCCGTCCTTGGCGGCGCACGGCTTAGCCGGCGGCGACCTCGGGAGGCGACGAGGGGGCGGGCAGAGGAAGTGGGGAGGTGGCGGCGGGAGGCTAGGGTTGCGCTCGCCCGTCGCCTGGAGGGGGCGACAGGAGAGCGAGAAGTGTCCGCCCAGGTATAGTTGCATGTAGATGAATTCCGCTTTACTGTGATGCTGGCGTACCTCCACTTATGCTGCGCTTCCTTTTGGTCAACAAGTAATTTATAGTAAACAAAACTTCTGAGAGGGAGGTAGTTAAGCTGGCACTGTCACGCCGGGCTCCACCGGAAGAGCGAGATTCCGGCCAGGCCGCCGCCCATCTCCGTCCGTCCACGTGCGCCACGCTTTGGCCTCTGGCCGTCCTCCACACTCCATTCCCACCGGCGAACAAACGCGAGCGCAGCCGGCAAGCAACCCCTGTTACCAGGGGGGAGCGAAACAGTACGGAACTCCCTCCAAATCCAATCCGCTGACACCCCACCTCGCCGGCTCGCCCACCCGCAAGACTCCGAGTCTCCGAGGAACGCGAGACAGCGACGCGATCCCGGATCGGACTTTTTCTATTCTCTCCCGTCGGCGTCGAAGCGATCCACAGCTGGGGCATGCGGGGAGGCGAGCGTTGGCACTGTAGCGCGAGACGGCGACCTTTTTGGATTGGATCGAACCATTGATTGATTGGTTAATTTGGCTTCATTTCCGCGTGCTTTCGCTATAAAACGCGGCGGCTAGGGAAGGAGAGAGGCACTCCCTCCCTCCCTCCTCCCCGTCCACAAGTTCTTCACGGCCCTGTGATTGGTTCTGGTTTCGTCTGCTCTCTTGGCTCTCAGATCCCGGAGGCGACTGAAGGGGAGCCTTGTGTGTTGGAAAAGGTAACGCCCTTTTCTCCCTTTATCTTTACCCTCAGTTCTTGGCCAGGATGATTGTTGCTTTACTTTTGTGCCGGGAAGTGGGTGATTCTTGCTTGGAATGGACTCGTTGCTGTGGTTTTGTGATGGTACTGCCAAATTGGGTTCACTCGGAGCGAGTTATAGTGGAAAGAATGTTGCTTTTAGGATACTTGTACTCTCTGTTATCTCGATTTTGCGTCCGAGCTTAGAGTGAGTGCTCTGACGTGCTCGGAGTAGTTGCTGGATGCATATGTGCTAGATGGCATCGACTGCATTTATTTTGGCCACGCAGAAACGCTTAGTCGCAGATTGTGGTGGAAAGAGCTTCAGCAGACTTTGCTGTGCTTGGAGCTTGTGGTTTGTGGTTCTTTTCTGGGTTCTCCATGTGATTTTGCCTCATCTGCCTGATGTTCGTTAGGTTTAAAACTTGGTACTAGTTATAGCTAATCCTGGTCCTTCAAATTCATCACCTATCCTTTTGTTGATTGCTTCTGCTGCAGGATGCTTTGGCGTGCATACTATGACTTTTGACTTCGAAATGCTAGTTATCAAACTTGACTTGGTTTATTAATACATAAGAAATGGGAATCAAAATAAACGTGCCCAATTCAAAGCAGGTTGCATCTCGTCATAAGAAGAATTCAGGATAAAACGTGGACCTATTGGTTTAGTCAAATAAAATAATCTGCTGTACTATATCGTTAACTGGAAATATTTTTTTTTACTTCCAGGATAGCGAAATAGAAAATGGGGGCCGGGAACGCATCAGAAGATCAATCCAAGGAAATACGAGATGAGACCACGCCACTTCTTCCGGTCAAGGCAGAGGAGGACGGGTTCCATGAGTTCAATGGAGCTTCGTTCTCCGGAGCGGTTTTCAATCTCTCGACCACCATCGTTGGTGCTGGAATCATGGCCTTGCCAGCCAGCATCAAGATGCTGGGCCTCATCCCTGGTCTCCTGATGATCGTCTTTGTGGCATTGCTCACTGAGGCATCCATTGACATGCTTGTCAGGTGCAGCCACCAAGGAAAGATCACGTCGTATGGGTGGCTGATGGGTGAGGCGTACGGGCAATGGGGGAGGATTGCGCTGCAGGCCTCTGTGGTTATAAACAACATCGGTGTGATGATTGTTTACATGATTATCATCGGTATTCACTCTAAGCTCAATACTTGTACTCTCTGTTCTCTCAATTTTTCTTCTAGCATTTGGTGTGCAACTTTAATACGCCAACCTGAACTTGTTATGTATAATCAAGTGCTCCACCAGAACATCTTTAGTCCAGTGAATGGCACGGTTTGGGGCATATGCTCGGAGACAACCATGAGTATTTCCAAAATATTCTTGAAGATTTACATGTTTTAAAGTTCATTTCATAGCTGCTAAGACTTGGGTTTCTTTAGTAAATCATGCATGAGTTCTTGATAAGTACTTTCTCAAGTTGTTTAGTACCTAAGGAGAAATGGAACATTGCTATCTTTCCAATGAAATAATACTGTCACTTTGAACGATTTTGTAAGAAACACCAGACAGCTGTAAGTCAATTTGGCCTCCTCAAGTAACATATTATACCTTAATAGTTAAATTCAACAGTTATATTTGCATGAACTGTGAGTAACACTGGTTATTGAACTTTCACAGGTGATGTATTATCTGGAACAACGTCAGACGGTATTCATCATCGTGGCTTATTGGAGGGCTGGTTTGGAGCTCATATGTGGAATTCTCGTGCTGTTGTTCTTCTTGTGACAACTCTTCTTGTCTTTGCTCCATTGGTGAGCTTTAAGCGTTTGGGTATGTATTCATGTTTGCAAATCATGAAATATTTAGTTTTCACCATGTCTTCTATCTATTATTAACCACATGATATTAATTTTCAATCTTGTTATTTCCTATAGATTCATTGAGCTACACATCTGCCCTATCAGTTGCTCTAGCTGTGATATTTGTTGTCATTACTGCTGGGATTGCCATAATCAAACTCATCGATGGAACTGTAGCGATGCCCAAGCTTTTCCCAGAGATAGATGATCTTAGTTCTATCTGGAAGCTTTTTACGGCTGTCCCTGTTCTTGTCACTGCATACATATGCCACTATAACGGTATGCTGTTCAGTATGCAAATATTATTGCCATTGTTCAATTATGTTGACTCTGAATGCATGTTTTCGTGATTCTACAGTTCACAGCATTGACAATGAGCTTGAAGATAGAACACAAACTCAACCGATCGTGCGAACATCACTGGCTCTTTGCTCCAGTGTTTACATTGCCACAAGTTTCTTTGCGTATCTTCTCTTTGGAGATGGTACACTGGATGATGTGCTAGCCAACTTCGATTCAGACCTTGGCATTCCGTTCAGCTCTGTCTTTAATGATGTAGTCAGAGTGAGCTATGCTGCTCATGTCATGCTTGTCTTTCCCATCGTCTTCTTTGCCCTTAGGCTCAACTTGGATGGACTACTCTTTCCCACGTCGAGGCACATTTCTCATGACAATAAGAGATTTGCATTAATCACCATCTCACTCCTTGTGGTTATTTATACTGCTGCCATCTTCATACCAAGTATTTGGGACGCTTTCCAGTTTACTGGTGCCACAGCTGCTGTCTTGATTGGTTTCATATTTCCCGCCATGGTCATACTAAGGTAACTAGATAATGCTTTATGCTTCTGATAAGTATATATTCCCAATTTTCTAAACATTCTCATATACAGACATTAAAACTTGGCTTTTGTTTTTCCAGGGATCCTTATGGAATCGCAACCAAGCGTGACAAGATCTTGGCTGTAACCATGATTGTGCTTGCTGTTCTCTCAAACTCTGTTGCCTTATACAGTGACGCAATGAACATCTTCCGTAAGAAAGAGGTAGCCTGAACTTCAGACTTCGAAGTTCAAAGGAATGGTGGCACTGGTGGAGGAAGTGAAGTTTCATATGACAAAATTCAGCTGGTTTGAAGGAAGATGGTTTGCTGGGATGCTGGGAAGGAAGATGATTTCATTGAGAGCAACTTGGCACTGTGACTGATAACATGAAAGAATTGGACGATTCAGAATTGCCGGATTTTCTGTACATACACTGGCTCAATGTCAAATTGAGCCAGAATTGACCCACTCCGAATATATGTATCTTCTGTGTGTTCTTTTATCACGACAGAAAAGAAAGCATGCTTCAGAAGCTTGCTCTACAATAATTTATAGTGTTGCTTGTGTTTGAGTTGAGTTAAAGATGTTCCATCTGTATCTGAATTCAAGTATCCAATTAAAAATAATAAAGTGGCCATGGCCGCCATCCTTCACTTGTGTGGAAGTTGTAGCTTTGTTGAATCACATGTTACAACAATGCAAAATTTGCAGCAACTGTTGAACTCTGTTCTGTTATTCTTTGCATATGGACGCAGCGAACATTGAAGTTGTGTCCAAACATATTTGCATTAAAAAAAGGAAATGTAAAAAAGGAGGTTGCCATTGATGACCAGAAGTATTATTGCGACCTTTGATATTTCCAGTATATGCTTGGAGAAAATCAGAAACGCCTCTTTGTACAGTTGTCTGACAAGCATGCACATGTACAGAAATTGAATTCTAACTGCATATTATCAGTGGATGATAGATGTATAAAACTATACACAGAGTTCAGAGAAGAAGAAAAATGATCCATCACACAATTGATTTTTGCCTTTTGCTGTGACGAAGAGGCACCAAACACTTGAGCTGAATCTTTCTTCATCTTGAAAGGTCAGGTTCCCAGCAACCAAGATAGCCAATTGGGTACCCCATGGCCCAGGTATGCTTCAAACAAACTGCTCATGTGAGGTCCCCATGAAAGAAACATTGTTCTTTTCTTTTTGAATAAACATGTTTTTGGTTGGGATTCCTAGTATACAAGCCAGCCAATGAGTACAGTGACAAAATCTTGAGATGCCTACTTGCGATACACTTATCTTTCAATGGTTAACAAGTTGTATCCAAGTACCAAATTAGTAGTAGGACTCTTATAGAAACCTAATGTATGGTTGATGAGTTCCTAGTTTATGACTGAATACAGTCAGCTATGAAGAGGAGAGTTTGAATATGCGGAGATTCTTTGCATGACGACGATTCAATCTAACTATATTTATGATGAATTTATCGCAGATGGCAGGTTTAGAGCCACATGTTCGGCCGCCAGAGGAGGGTTATCGAGTCATCAAGGGATCAAGTAATAGAGTGTCCCAAATGATGTTTACTTAAATAATGTTCATTTGTTCTTCACTTGACAAGCTAATTGTGATGTGTTTAAGGCGTGTTCTCCACATCAATCTTCAGCATTTAATAGTCGTTGCACAGATGATGCGGTTTCCCGTGTCACTTGGATACATGATTATTCTCCCACTTGTCAATGATGTTATTATTGTCCTGAAAGGAAAACGGCAGAATGGAGTTTGACTGTTTGAGGATTGGGAATGCAATCGTATAGGAGGCATTTGCAAGCTAAATTTGGATAAAATCTGGTAATTCCTCCTCTTTCTGATTCTGATTCACATCAAACACAATCTAACATCTGAAGGGAGATTAAGCAAACCGTCCAAGTGGATGTAACTTATCTGTTTATATATTACTATAAAAGATTAGCGGCTTAGCTAGACATTCGTAACAAACTTCTCTAGGTCTTGCAGCGTACGAGTGATGAGTTCCTAGTTTATTATGACTAATGACATAAACTACGGAAAGGAGAGTTTGAGTTGGAGGACACTCCTTACATGACGACAACTCAATCAAAGTGTGCATACGCACACAATTATTACAGATGGCAAGATGAGAGCCACAAGTTCAGGCTAGATGCTGTTCCTAGATTAATAATTTACTCTGCATATGGCAAACTAGCTGTGAATTGGTAGGGGCTCCTCTCCACATCAATCTACAACAAACAATTATTCAGCCTATGGTGTACTTTTGTCGTAAGGAAATGACACCATGGACTTTCAGCAACGGGAACGTTTTTTTGTCCGGTAAAGCAACGCTGCAACGGGAACGTGATTGTAAAAGCGTTTCCCATGCTAAACCATGTCAGGATTACTTGCATGCAAGACTAAGGGAACAAACCCATTACGAGTCGGCAACAAGAACCGTGTGAGCCAGTCACAGGTTTCGTTGCTCTTCTGAGAAATTAAAGTTTAGTCGTTAGCACCGAGATTCACTTCTGCATGACAGCATGAGGATATGGCCAAAACTTGATGAGCTACTATACACTCCTCATGACTCCAATACTCCGTAAGTCCGTATGAATGGTGCGGCTATATATATGGGCACACTTGCCGTGCCATTGATCACTTCCGCTAAATGTCAAAGCGTTAAGGAATGTTCGGTGCAGATCTCTTAGGTGCTATGCCGCCGTGAGACATTGGAGTAGGCCAAATAAACAGGATACGTTTATCTGAGTCAAGCATGATAGTGGTTTTCTATTCAATGGGAGACTATAGTAGCTAGGTCGCGACTTATGCAAACTGTATTCTGAGTGGCCGGTCGAGGGTGGACCTGGCGATGAACCAGCTGGCTAAGTGTTCCTCCCGGACAGAGGGGTGGACGTAGCTGGAGTGGTTCGAAAGAAAGAAAAAGTGGGGTGAGCTAGGTGTTTAGGGTGCGTTTGGATAGAAGTCAATGATAGCCTTACCTAAAAATTGGCTTCCCTGTTTGATTGAGTGCCAAAATTTTGGCTCGCCCAAGAAGCCAGCCCCGCCGCTGTGTGTCTGTGTTGTTTTGGCCGGCGCGCGGGCGAGTGGCAGGCACGGAAAAGCTTCAAACGGCAACAACCTACTATCTTTGTCCTAGTTTATAGGGCTTACGTATATCTCTATATTATTAATTTAACCAACATAATATTAATTATATAATAAAAATATATATCATTAGAAAGTAGAACATCTAACTTTCTAATGATATATATTTTGTAGTATATATCTTGTATTATCTTAATCAAATTTACGATCGGTCCTATGAAACGGGACGAAGGGAGTACTAAAATTTTGGTCATGCCCTTGCTCTTTATGTCGATATTTTAGTGGGGCTAGTTAGACTACCCACATTAGGAGTATCATAGGTAGTATCATACATCTCATGCATGCAAAAAGCTGATGTGACAGTAAAATTAAAAATGAGAGAGAGGATAGTAGTATCATAGGTAGATACCGTATCATAGCGCGTGGTACTAGAAAATTTAATATCAAATAAATCGTGTGCATATATCTACATTGAGATTCTACAAATCAATTAATATAAAAAAGCTATGATACTACTACATGATACCATGCATTATGGAGATAGTAACATGTAGTAGTATCATGTGCATGATACTTTTATATGATAATATGCATTGTGACTAGTCTTAGGGCACAAACCAAACATACTCTTAAGCCGACGGGCCCCACTTGTAAGCGTGAGTTGTAACCGTTAAAAGAAGGCAGCGTCGTGTACTCTGAAACTTATGCTACTAAACGAAATTCTGAATCTCACCTAATAATTCTCTCTAAACTCTCGTCACCGCCCCAGACCCCCTTCTCAGCATAATTTATCTAAACCTTGTATCCCAATCCAGAATCCACCCGCGTGACGATGCAAGTAGTGCCGTAAACAATGAAAACTAGTGGTTGGGGCGCCCCATGGGGCGCCTCCTTGCTAGTCCTCTGCGTCCAAATCCTTATTATAAGGTGGCTTCTATTGCAGAAGTGTCTCAATATAAATTAAAGGCAACAGACCACAACCATATACAGTAATACGAAACTTGTAATCATTTCCACTCATTTGCCGTTCCATTTTCTCTACGATGAGGTGTTCAGAAATCCCAAACCAGTGAATATCAGTATTTGGCAACAAATACAGGTGGAAACATTGACAGCTCTTGCAAGAAATATACATAAAACACCCAAAATTGCTTACTAACAAGCAAAACTGAAAAGAAGACATACCAAAAACGAAAAAGAACGAAACACAAGATACTGCACGATTACATTGTCATGAGGCCCTGGCATATAGAACATCAGGTATTGGAGGGCAGCAGCCAAAACGGCTATGGATGTTACAACTACATACTTCGAGTAGCAGGTCCGCGTTGTGTCAAGCATGCCCTCACGAGGGGAGCCCCCCTCCTCTCGAGTGTTCGCCTTCACGTCCTCTTTGTTGATAAGCATAACTTAGCAATCAGAGTTGCAAATACATATTCACCAGAATGTTAGAACAGTTGAAGTGTGGATATTTGGAAGGAGAAGGGGCTAATAACACAGCTCAGAAAACAAAGAAAAAAAATAGTGCCAGAATAGGGCAATTCTTTAGCCTAAGGGTGACACACGGTACTCCATAAAGGCACTCTGTGAAAGGCATGGATGAAAAATTATACTATGAAAATTCCCTGCACAAAAGAATCAGCGATCGCTTTTGATCAGCTAAATGATGGAGCAAGAACATGCCCGATGCTATGCCCGCTGAATGTTTGGACATTACAACAGGTTTAGGTGTGTAATTTAGTAATAGATGCTCAGGACAGTAGTGTCCTCTACTCCTCTCTACTACTCTCGGACTACACTTATTTAGATAAATAAACACTCATACTTTGGATGGTCAGAGAAACTATAAAGACCAAAACAAAATTAATAACTACAAGTCTATAACTGCAAGCATCAAACTCAAATATGTCGCTGCCCTTTTCAAAAGTAGAAATTGATGTTTTTCTAAGAAATAATTAACCGGTGAAGCAAACTAACAACCAACATGTTGCATGTCACCAAAGAATACACTTTCCTCTGGTAGAATGGAGCTCTACTCATTCAGTACTAAAGTCAAAAGATGATATTCTATCACTACTTTTGGCCACAAAACCATCGTGGTTTTCTATCACATTATAGAGGATATATAAGCAGGCATTGATATCTTGTGGTGAACTACAAAAAAAATTACGCAAATGAGCCTGAGCTTGTGTCCAAACCTCATATGGAAGCTTTGCAAAAGATGTGGACTGCCAAATAGATTTACCCCTTTGACTGTCATAGGGAGATCAAAACTGTTGAGTAAGATTCAAGATCTTCGAAGAAATTTACAGTAAATTGTTTTGTCTGCTATTAGCTGTCCAGTAACACCTTCCTACCTGCAAAACCAATTCAGAGAATAAGCCACTGTAAGCCAACGAAAAAGTATTGTCAAAACAATAAAATACAATCTCCACGAAAATATACTTTCTTTTTCCTCCAACAAACTATGCTATAAAGATTAGATAACTCGATACCATAGAAGCATGTCTGAGATACGAAATAATTCCTTTTGCCTTGAGTGAAGTTGGCGTCCAGTGTCTTGGGCTGCAACAAACAAAAATGACAACATTATAAAATGGTCAAGATCAAACATCCACGTCATCTAAAGGCAATCCATTACATAGTAGGAAGTTTCAACAAGCTTGTGCACCATCTTACCTCTTGGCTCCCTTCCATCCAAACTTTCTCTCTCTGGACACCAAGACGATTTGTGCCAACACCATCATCAGTTTCAACCGTTTGTCATCCAAACACAACACAGAGAGCGGAAAGTTGCAACCGCGACAAAGCTGAAATAATTGAACAGACGAAGCAAGCAGAGGTGTGCAGTGGTAATCGACTGTACACAACGAAAGATATGGGATATAATAAGAGTAGGAAGCTGCAGGCGAGAAACATGGTGCCACCTTCCGGGCCACGCCACCACGAACACCAGCTGCATCCACCCTCTGCTTTCAATCGCTGGTATATTTTGAAAACACTGATGTAAAGCTTACTTGCATACAGGTTTACATAGCACCAAATAAAAATAAGCGCACATTGGTCATCTAAACTTTGCATGGGGATTTATACAAAGGTAAAATAAAACATTACTGTATGTTTGTTTGGATAAATAGTAAGGAGATTGAATTATCTAGATGAACCTTCTGCAATTGCTAACCTTTTCGTATTGGATTGTGTTAATCGCATTAATCTGATGAAAGGTAAGTTAAATAAATATGCATAATAATGAATAAGCTTTGGGAAAGGAATAAGCTTTACCACCTTGGGAACGATCTAAAGTTGCAGATGACCGATGCCCTCCTAATTCTCACGCATGACCCGAGTTGTGCTCCTCAGTACTCACTCGAGTAAATATTCCAAGTCTGTCAATTCTTGGGTATTATTAGCGAGAGGTTGCACTCCAAACACAGTATTACAAATACTAATCTTTACAGATGATGATCTGCATGTCCAAGATACTTACAAAAAAACTGAAAAAGTCATAGTTACACATTGTTGTCGTCATAGGTCAGACAAGTATGTGACTCAAACAGAAAAATATAAAGCCTGAGTTCATATTGGAAGGAACTACAAAATGAGTAAGTATATCAAAATTCCTAATTCCACATGGGAGAAAGGAATGTCATATATCAAATTCCTTATTCAAACTATGCAAAGTATTTCATACCCTCAAATGATAAAAGGGCAGCAAGAAAAACTCTTAACAAAAAACCTTATCAAAGGACGTCGATCATATGCAGAATTTCAATTGCGTCATGCACATTCATAGCTCTGATGGTGGCAAACAACCACCACAAATCTACTATACATAGAGGGAAATAGGTAAAATACCTTGGTTGAGGACTAATTCCTATGGTGCTGCTGCCAGCCTGCCATACATGTGAAAGCCAATTTAGAAAGGCAATTTAAACATGATTGACCTGCTTTTAAGTTGTGGCGAACATCCTTCAGCCTGGTGAAGGAGATAAACATTCCATTCAAACGAATAACTCGGATGCAAAACTGATGTCTTCCATAGAAAGAAATACCTGATGCAAAATACAAGAACTATTAACACGGAGCAAAGTGCAAACCCAAACCGGGAACCTCTATTTGAATCAGACCTTAAGGTATATACTGTAAACAGAAAAAGAGTATACATATGCCAAGTAGCAAACAATACGTTATCCTGAACCATGGGCAATTGTCCTTTCATGTAAATCTCGTATTGTGTTTTAAGATCAAAATATCTTATTACTGAAGTAATTAAATATTTGAAAGCTAATTACATACTGAAAAGTTTGTCCCAAAAATATGCATCTTAGTTTCTTTACTGCCAAAAGATTAACAATCAAAATTTTGGTAATTTCATCGAGCAGCATACGTTATCATGAACCATAAGCACTTTTCAATCATATAGAGGTACAACAAAAAATAAAATTATTTCATAATTTCATCAAGCGCAATATTAAAAGAAAATCTATCATACACAAAATAGTACAGTACCATATTTCTGGCCTCCAAAAGATAAACGAAATTTTGGTGGGGATAAGAAGGGAGATTTCTGGCCTCCAAAAGATAAACGAAACTTTTGGTGGGGATAAGAAGGAAGATGATCCATGACCTGGGGACGAAGATACCAAAATTATGAGCACATCAAAGGGAGGTACGTAAGGAGGATGAAGATGTGAAGAGATTGAGGAAAGAAGAGAAGAAAACATACCGTGATGCGGCTTCGCCCGTCCACAAATCCATCCACACCTCACACGGCCTTGTTTTTCCCGTCCTTGGTCACCGACAGAGTAGCATTCCATGGTGGTCTTCACTGCTACTCCCGCCTTCTGGAAGAGGAGATGAGATGGCGGCCCCGTCGATCTAGGGTTAGGGAAGGCTGCAGGGGAGGGATGAGCTAGGGTAGAAATTACAAATGAGGGCAAAGAGGAAGAGTGCCAGGGAGGAGGAAGCACGGAGGAGGAGGAGCCTACCTGCGGCGTCGCCGGCGCCGGGGCGTGCTGGACGCGGGTTGAGCCTCTCCTTCCGAGAGCTCTCTGTTCGGGAGGGGAAGAGAGGAGGCACGGGTGGGTGGGCGGCCGAGCAGGAAAGCTAGGGTTTTCATCGGCGGTTTTATTTGACAAATGAATGCCTCAGATCGACGCGGAGCTCGCTTCCAGATCGGATGGCATGGAGTGATCTTTTTCTCCCTACGTATCGTGGAGCACCCTCAGATAGGGCAAAGGGGTACGCACTTGCTTTTTTTTTTTTTGAAAACCAATATATTAAGTCAGCAAGCCGCCTCATTAAAAACCTTCCACTCCCTTCTGCACTCTAAGGAAAAGAGTCGTTCTGTACTTGTCGCTTCACAAATTTAGTACAGATTACATCGTTCAGCACATCTCATAACACGTATGAAGGAGGGTTACTATCCCAAATACAAAAAATATTAGACTCAAAACTTAATCTAGCTTGATTATGCGCCGTCTTGTTTGCCTCTGGGACAATGCCGAAAAGATATCCTCCCAATTCTTCGAGCAATTTGAAAACGATCTGCCGGTATTGCGCATAAGGGCTCCATAGCTCAATTTCTCCATTGCATGCTTTGTAATCAATTCTAAACTATCGATTCCACCGCCGGTGAACATCCAATATTTTCAAGTAGCAACAAGCCATTTTTCAACGCCATTGCTTCAGCGATTCTTGGACTTAACATATCCAAAGAAAGGCCAAGTCCCGCCTCCAATCGCCTCACCATGGTCATTTCTAATAACAATTTGCCGCAGCCTGTACCATTGGGGAAAAAACATGCATCTATATTAAGCTTATAATTTCGAAATTTGGAGGTTTACTCCAAGTTACCACCTTCGGTGTTGCTCTGATACGCTAAGGAAAAATTCATACTCGGGGCTTTAATCGAGAATCTTGAGCTGATTGGAGAAGCCACCTTTTCTTCCTTTACTCCTTCTCGCCGCCGCCACCATATATACCAAGCCGCCACCGCCACCTTGTCTCCTTCGGCCTCGGGGACCAAGTAAAGGCGGGTGATTCAAATCTGAGCGTAATATCTCCTCAAGCACAACACTCCCAGATTTATCCGATTTCGACCATTGCATGATAAAATCATTCGAGACCAGGGCCGTCCAAACCTCCTTTGCTCTGTTGCATGTAAAGATCAAATGCGAATATCCTCGGCCCCCATCTTACAAATAGGACATTGAGCTGGCACTTTGATATGTCGATTTGCTAATATAGACATTCCAGGGACCAAACCATGTAAAGCTCTCCGGATAAAAATTTTAACTTTTGATGGAACTTGCGGTTTCCAAACAATTCCCCATCTTTGGATTTATAGATGATGAGCCTTGTCCACCATTGCTTCGATTTTCGCACCAAGCGATGCTCCCATTACGAATAGTATGCAGATCGAACAGAGAAACAAAAATTACTAGTCTTGTGCCAAGCTACAAAGTCATCACCCAAATCCTGGCTAATGGGAATCTGTAGAATTCTTCTAACATCCAAGGGATTGAAATTGTCCCTGATTAGCTGTTCATCCCAAACGCCAGAAGATGGATCAATAAGCTCATCAACTGTTCTCAGTAAACAATTACCACGGTTAGTTTCAATTTTACGTGTAACACTCCCTGGTACCCAATGATCTCTCCATATATTGATCTTTGTGCCATCACCCACACGCCAGATATGGCCTCTCTTGAAAGTTTGTATGCCACTGATTATGCTCTGCCAGGTAAAAGAAGACCCTTTCTTAGGCCCCGCAGCCAACAAATTTCCATCTGGGTAGTACTTTGCTTGAAGAATGGAAGCACATAGGCTGGTTGGATTATTGAGGAGTCTCCATGTCTGTTTTGCCAACATCGCCAAATTGAAAGAATGGAGATCACGAAATCCCATCCCTCCATCAATTTTTGGAATACACATTCTCCACCATGCCCTCCAATGCATCTTCTTCTGATCCTCAGTATCACCCCACCAGAATGCTGCCATAGCATCAGTAATGGATTTGCAAATATTCTTTGGTATTTTAAAAACACCCATCGCAAAGACAGATATAGATTGAATTACAGCTTTGAGTAAAATTTCTTTTGCTCCCATTGACATTGTTTTCTCCTTCCAACCATTTAGCCTGGCTATAACTCTTTCCAACAGATACATAAAGTTATCACTTCTGTCTATCCCCACCATCGCAGGAAGACCCAAATATCTATCAGGGGTACGCACTTGCTTGTTCTCAATGAGAGCTTTAATTGGAGATCCTTGCATGACGAAAACTCAAACAGGGTGTGGATATGCCAAAGTTATCACACGGTGGGTTTGGAGCCACAAGTTCAGGCCAAATTGACGATGTTCCTAGAGTAATAATTTAGTCTGCATTTTTTTGATAAAGGAAATATATTAATAACATGAAGATAACAATTACATCCGGTCTCTGTCCTAATGGCAATACGGATGCACAATCAAAAAAGTGAAGAATTACATAAAAAGAAAGTCGTGCTTGTAGCAGCAGACCAAACACCACAAAGACAACACCAGATATCCATCTTCTCCAAAAACGACGTTTTAAAGAAGGGAGCAGTACACAAGTGTCGTCATCGTCCTGATCATAGATCATAGGTTTCACCCGGGAGAAAGTCCGCACTCACAAAACAATGCCTACAACAAGGCCATTGCCAGACACAACCAATTAAAACTAGACCTTGGTTTTCACCCAGCAAGTTTAGACTCTGAATTTTTCATGTGTTGTCGATGCCACAGCTCCAAGTCATGAATCACCAAGCCTAAACATCATCACCACCAGGACTCGAACCGCCATTACCATTCCTCAGATCTCGCCTTTCATGCCATTCTACGGGACTGACTTCACCATGTAACCAAAGACATGTCCCATGATGGCAACAATGCAGAGCTTCGCATCGCTCCATCTGAAACTAAACGGACAAAAAATCATGGTTGCACGCGAACGAATACCATCTGATCTGGCAATTTCCGGCATGTCGTCCATTGTAATTTTGCAGCGGAGCCCTCCGAAACTCGACACTCCAGCCATATCAATGAAAACAAGCAACAAGCAGTTCTTCGTGTTTAGTCACTTTTAGGCTGGGGGTTTTCCTTTATTCAAGCTAAATTTTGGGATCATAACATTGTTACCGAAAAAAGATAATGCGGTACAGATTCAGCAATATAGGCCTATATGTTTGCTTAATTTGATTTTCAAAATTTTCACCAAGGTGTCTACCAATCGGGTGTCGGTAGTGGTGCATAAGGTAGTAAAACCTACTCAGACGGATTTCATGCCAGGGAGACACATTTTGGAAGGAGTGGTCGTTTTGCATGAATCAATTCATGAATTACATCGTAAAAAGATGGATGGGGTTTTATTTAAAATCGACTTCGAGAAGGCATATGATAAGGTGTAATGGCCTTTTCTTCAACAGGTCTTGCGGATGAAGGGCTTTGATCCAGTGTGGTGCGATGGTGTTAAAAATTTCGTCCAGGGAGGTAGTGTAGGGATAAAAGTTAATGATGATATTGGGCACAATTTTTAGACTAAAAAGGGTCTGAGGTAAGGGGATCCGTTATCTCCAATTTTATTCAATATTGTAGCTGATATGTTAGCTATTCTGATTGGACGGGCTAAAGATGCTGGTCATGTGGGGGGTCTTATTCCACATTTGGTCGAGGGGGGCATGTCGGTACTACAGTACGTCGATGATACTATTATTTTTATGGACCATGATTTAGAAAAAGCGGTCAATATGAAGCTCATTCTGTGTATCTTTGAGCAGCTATCGGGGTTGAAAATAAATTTTCATAAAAGTGAATTATTCTGTTTTGGCAAAGCATCGGAAATGGAACACCACTATAAAGAAATTTTTGGGTGTACATCCGGGTCTTTACCGATTAGATATCTTGGTATTCCTATCCACCATAGAATGCTCCGTAATTCTGAATGGAATCCGGTGGAGAATAGGTTTCTGCAAAATTAGGCTGTTGGCGGAGTAAATTGTTATCTTACGGGGATCGTCTTATTCTTATTAACTCCGTTCTTACTAGCCTGCCCATGTTCATGTTATCTTTTTTGGAGATTCCTAAGGGTGTGAGGAAGAGACTTGATTTTTATCGATCTCGTTTTTTTTTGCAATCTGGTGAACACAAAAAGAAATATAGACTATCTCGTTGGAATATTATTTGTAGACCAAAGGATCAAGGGGGCTTAGGGATCGAGGTTCTTGAGTTGAAAAATAGATGTTTGTTAAGTAAATGGTTATTCAAATTATTATCAGAAGAAGGAGTTTGGCAGCAATTGTTGCATAACAAATATATTAAAAATAAGACGTTGGCTCAGGTGGAGGCGAAACCCACTGATTCACCCATTTGGAAGGGGTTGATGGGCGTAAAAGATGAGTTCTTTAAGAGGGGTAAATTTAAAATTGGGAATGGGATGACGGTTCGGTTTTGGGAGGATGTCTGGTTGGGCGATGTGTCGCTAGCCCAACAATATCCGTCTTTTTATAATATTGTCCAACGAAAAAATGTGTTGGTATCTACGGTATTGAATCAATCTCCTATTAATATTAATTTTAGGAGATATCTTAATGAACATAAGTGGAATTCATGGTTACACCTATGTGAACGACTAATGATGGTACAACTATGGCAGTTAATAGAATCGGGTTTGTTTTCAGTTAAATCTATGTACCTTGATCTTATGAATGGTCATACTATATTTCTGAGAAAATATCTTTGGAAGATTAAAATACCTCTCAAGATAAAGATATTTATGTGGTTTCTTAGTAATAAAGTGTTACTTACTAAGGATAATCTAATAAAGAGGAAGTGGACGGGCAGTCAAAAATGTTGTTTCTGTGATAATAATGAGACCATTGAACACTTGTTTCTATCTTGTCCATTTGCAAAATTAGTCTGGAGAATGGTATATTTTGCTTATAACATTCCTCCCCCTGCTAATATCACGAATATGTTTGGAAATTGTTAATGGAGTGAAAAAGAAGGATAAACAGCATATCCGTAATGGAATCTCAGCAATTTGTTGGTCAATATGGACAAGTAGAAATGATATTGTGTTTAATAAACAAAAGGGAACTAATTTTTTGCAGGTTATTATTCGTGCAGCGCACTGGATTCAACTTTGGGCGTATCTTCTCCCGGAGGACCAGCGGGATATTATGGCTATTGGATGCAACCGAATCCTGATGGTCGCACGGGACTGTTATTTCCAGGCTACTGGATGGCGGCACACTAGAAGGATTGAAGATTGAAGATGGATAGATTTTGCTTGCCGTTCATCTTTTTGTGGCTGTTCCTTGTTGCAGCTTTAGTTTCTATGTGATTGTAACAAGTACACTGTTTTGAACTTCGTTCGTTATTTTAATAAAAGACATGGCTGTGTGCATCTATTGATGCAGAGGCCGGAGCAATGCTCCCATATCGAAAAAAGCAGTTCTTCGTCATGGTGTGAGAGGTATCCTATCATCGACGCCTTTTTTCAAGCAGTGCCTCCCACGCAACTGGCCATCCACGACCGCTCGACGGCCTCCACGCGACGTCACCGACTAATGGCGGGAAAAGGCATTAGGGTTGAGAAAAGGCCGCCGATCACAAGCAAGGCCCCAGATCAAGCGCACCAAGCGCCACCTCCTGCCAGAGCCCCGCCACTAGCGGACCTACCACCGATCGCCGTCGTCCGCCATCACCACCGAAGATCAAAGAGGGGCCGCTGCTAGCTGAGATCTTGGGAATCATCCCGCGAGGTCCGCTGCCTCGCTGTAGGGACTTTGCCCAGCGACAGTGCTAGTAGCGGTGGCAGATGAAGGAGGACGCGAGAGGGAGTCGAGGGCGCTTGTGGCCGCCGCATGGGGTTGGTAGAGGAGAAGGGGTCGTCAGACCCACGTAATTCGGTTAATTGGGTAATGCATCATCTCCACATCAATCGATAACTATTATTCTGCATTCCATGAAGTTTCAGCAACAGGAATTTTTTTTGACCGGTAAAGCAACGGTGCAACGGGATGACTTGTATAGTTGTATGCTAAACCTAGTCAGGATGACTTGTATAGTTGTATGCAAGACTAAGAAAACAAACCCATCACGAATCGGAAATAAGAACCGCGTGAGATGATCAAAGATTTCGTTGCTCATCTAGAAATAGTTTAGAAGTTAGCACCGAGATTAACTTCTGCGTGACAGTATGGGGAGAGGGCCAAAACTTGATGAGCTACACTCATGAGTCATGACTCCAATAATCTCGCACGAATGGTGCGGCTATATATACGAGCATATACCTTGCCGTCCCATTGATCACTTCCGCTAGATGTGTCAAAGCGTAAAAATATGTTTGGTGTAGATCTTGTAAGTGCTACCGTGTTAGTCGTAAGATATTGGAGTAAGACAAATAAACAAGATACTTTTAACTCAGTACCACATGCTAGTGGTTTGCTGTTCAGTGGGAGATGATAATCACCAGGTCCCGGAGTGTGTAAACTGTTTTCATAGACTATTTGTCACGCTCCTCGCCCACGGCGATGGCCGATGCAGAGTCGCCGGTCCGGGGTGGACCTGGCGAGGAACCAGCTGGCCAAGCATACCTCCCGGATAGTGGATGAGTAGCAGGAAGTTCACAAGATAAGTAATGACAAGACCTACGTGTTTAGACCCGTAGATCCCACTGGCAAGTGTGAGCTATATCAGTTAAAAAGGCGAGGCCGTGTATCCGGTGCCGTGTATGTTTTAAAACTAGTGTGAAAATCATCGTCTAGAGTGAGAGACAAGTGAATCCAGCTTCTGCTCTCATTTCGTTTCTTGGATCAGACTTTTCGGACTATGTTACAAAGTTTTGGACCAAGTTATATTGTTTGAAACTTAGTCCAAGAATGCGTATAATTTTCATTTTTTCACAGACCACAAATGGAAATATTTAAGTTTCAATCTTAGAACCCACATATGTTAGCTACATGCAAATATGTTTTTTAAAAAGAATTTAATCTATGAGTTACCTCGGACGATACGTTTTGATCACGAACTTGCAGATCATGAATTTTGGGTCACAAAGTTGCCCCGCGCGAGTGTTTGGTCACTCTGTCACGACAACCATTAGTTTGCTGACGTGGCTGACAAGGTATTGATTTGTCAATACCTACGGATTGTAGACTAGGGTTTTAGAATTGTAGACATGCAGCATCTTGTTCAGTTTTCTCGCGAGCCTTTTTGCTTTGCTCAAGCTTAACGGCGAGATCATCGGCGCGTTTGTTGGCTTTGGCGAGAGCCTCTAGCGGAAGGAAACAAGACAGGAGCGATTAAGTCAGACAGCAATATAGTCTACTCGATGAAAAATAAGACATCTTAACTACATGAAGGTGTACCTTTCAAACTTTCGATAGTGTCACAGTAACCAATAAATTGAGTACCGAGATTGATGAAGTGTTTCATCAGAGGCTGTAGAGAGAGATGACAGAAAAGTTCAGAGGTGAAAAAACTCGACAAACGAGACAAAATAGCTGCACGGGTTCTTACTAATGGGATTCGTAGCATAGAAAACAAAAAATTTCCTTCCGCAAGAACGAATAACAAGCCAAGATGCAATCTAGAAGATGGTAGCAACGAGAAGATCATGAGACTAACCCTCGAAGATTTCCAAAGCCTACGAGATTAGATCTCGTTGTTGCTGTAGTCGATCACTTGCCGCTTTCGAAAGCGCGTAGAAGATCTTGACGGTGCCACAGTCGGGCAGCACCTCCGTACTCGGTCACACGTACGGTGTTGATGACGACGTCCTTCTCCCTGTTCCAGCGGGCAACGAATGTAGTAGACCCTCCTCGGAATCCCGCCAGCACGACGGCGTGGTGATGGTGGTGGTGGAGATCTCCGATAGGGCTTCTCCGTAAGCGTTGTGGGAGAAGATGGAGGAGGAGAGAGGCTAGGGTTTGGGAGAGAGGGGCTGTTTGGGCGCCGGCCTTGGGGAGCCCTAGGTGGTGCGGCCAACTTGTGTAGGCTGCCCCCTCCCTCTCCTCCTCATTATATAGGTGGAACACCCAAGGGGTTGCCCAAAGATCTGAATAAGACCCCAATTCAAAAACTGCCATATGGACGAAACCTAGAGGGACAGGGACTCTCCCCTTCCCCCTTTCTTTGGCCGGCCAAGGAGGTGGAGTCCTCCATGGACTCCACCCTCCCACTTGGTTGGGTGGTTGGGTTTGGTGGAGTCCAACCGGGACTCCACCTTTCATGGTGATTTCATCTGGAAGGTTCTAGAATATTCTAGCGTCTTCCATAAATGCACCGGATCATTTCCAAACTTGAAAAGTGACTTCCTATATATGAATCTTATTCTCCGGATCATTCCGGACCTCCTCGTAATGTTCTGGATCCCATCCGAGACTCCGAACAAAACTTCGAACTCCATTCCATATTCCATATCTACTTAAACGACATCAAACCTTAAGTGTGTCACCCTACGGTTCGCGAACTATGCAGACATGGTTGAGACTCTTCTCCGACCAATAACCTATAGCGGGATCTAGAGATCCATAATGGCTCCCACACATTCAACGATAACTTAGTGATCGATTGAACCATTTACATACGATACCGATTCCCTTTGTCTCGCGATATTTTACTTGTCCGAGGTTTGATCATCGGTATCTCCATATCTTGTTCAACCTTGTCTCCGACAAGTGCTCTTTACTCGTACCGTGGCATATCATCTCTTGTGAACCATTCACAAGCTTGCAAGCTAATCAGACGACATTCCACCGAGAGGGCCCAGAGTATATCTATCCGTCATCGGGATGGACAAATCCCACTCTTGATCCATATGCCTCAACTCATACTTTCCAAATACCTAATCCCACCTTTATAACCACCAATTTACGCAGTGGCGTTTGATGTAATCAAAGTACCCTTCCGGTATAAGTGATTTACATGATCTCATGGTCGAAGGACTAGGTAACTATGTATTGAAAGCGAATAGCAAACTGAACTTAATGACGTGATCTTATGCTATGCTTATTTGGGTGTGTGTCCATTACATCATTCACCTAATGACATAACTGTTGGAGATATGCCCAAGAGGCAATAATAAATGGTTATTATAATATATCTTTGTGTTTTTGATAATGTTTACATACCATGCTATAATTGTATTAACCGAAACTTTGATACATGTGTGTTATGTGAACAACAAGGAGTCCCTAGTAAGCCTCTTGTATAACTAGCTTGTTGATTAATAGATGATCATAGTTTCATGATCATGAACATTGGATGTTATTAATAACAAGGTTATGCCATTATATGAATGATGTAATGGACACACCCAATTAAGCGTAGCATAAGATCACGTCATTAAGTTATTTGCTATAAGCTTTCGATACATAGTTACCTAGTCCTTTCGACCATGAGATCATGTAAATCACTTATACCGGAAGGGTATTTTGATTACATCAAACGCCACTACGTAAATGGGTGGTTATAAAGATGGGATTAAGTATCCGAAAAGTATGAGTTGAGGCATATGGATCAACAGTGGGATTTGTCCATCCCAATGACGGATAGATATACTCTGGGCCCTCTCGGTGGAATGTCGTCTAATTAGCTTGCAAGCATATGAATGGTTCATAAGAGATGACATATCATGGTACGAGTAAAGAGTACTTGTCAGGAGACGAGGTTGAACGAGGTATAGAAATACCAATGATCAAACCTCGGACAAGTAAAATATCGCGTGACAAATGGAATCGATATCGTATGTAAATGGTTCAGTCGATCACTAAAGTCATCGTTGAATATGTGGGAGCCATTATGGATCTCCAGATCCCTCTATTGGTTATTGGTCAGAGAGAGGTCTCAACCATGTCTGCATAGTTCGCGAACCGTAGGGTGACACACTTAAGGTTTGACGTCGTTTAAGTAGATATGGAATAAGGAATGGAGCTCGAAGTTTTGTTTGGAGTCTCGGATAGGATCCAGGACATCACAAGGAGGTCCGGAATGGTCCGGAGAATAAGATTCATATATAGGAAGTCATATTCCAAGTTTGGAAATGATCCGGTGCATTTATGGCAGGTTCTAGAAGGTTCCACAAAAGTCCGGAAGAAATCACCATGGAAAGTGGAGTCCCGGAGGGACTCCACCTTGCATGGCCAGCCAAACCCTAAGGGGTGGAGTCCCAGGTGGACGCCACCATAGGTGGCCGGCCACCCCACCTAAGGGAAAGGTGGGAGTCCCACCTTGGGTAGGACTCCCCCCTTGAGTAGGTTTCCCACCTATGGGAGGTTTTGTTGTTGGGGTCTTATTCGAAGACTTTGTGGTGACCCTGCATACCACTGCATGTTGTAGTATGCCAGTCGTTGATATAACATTCACGAAGTACCATTCCGCAAATATTACATCCCTCAGAGTAGTACAACAGAACATAGCAGGTCCATAACTCATTCATTTAATATTACAATCATCATACACATATCGTCTCGGAGCTCCTCTTGGGTCCTAAGAGGAATACTCCTGGGTTCGAGGCGAACCCAACTTAGCTTACAATATAGAAGTCTCATTAAATTATACATTTATTCTCTCGAGCAGCTAAGTACTACGAGTTCGGGCTGCTCGGCTACTACTACTACTCGATGTTTCTAGGCTTGATCTCCTCCGGAAGCCTCCCCGGTTCCATAGACTATGAGGTAGTCTACGCCTTCAATACCTCCAGAGAGGTCTGGTTCTTCATAGCCGATGATCTCGGATCCTTCAGGGTTGTTGTAGTCCTCCTCCGGATTTATTCGCATAATCTAATCAAGGGATTTAAGAGTGGGATGAGTACGAGCGTACTCAACAAGTTCATTATAGATAAGAGGTGTTTAATGCACTAGCTACGATATTAGACCAGAAAGTCTAATACCAATGCAGGTTTTGATAAACATTTCTTCAAGAGGTTGCTTTTATTTCAAAGAGCTATGTCCGTCAGCCTTCACCGGTTTACTAGAACTTCATGGAGCTCCTTTCCGGCCGCGTTCGCAGTTCCATATCCCGGAATAGGGAGTGACAGGTCACGGTTCTTTACACTCTGCAGAGGTGTGTTCCTTTACCCATAAGAGATCTTAACCTTGGTGCCAACCGGGCAGCTTTTCCCGTCCACACTTCCTTCGGTGTGAGGCCCGGTATAAGGTCTAGCCAATCATGTTCCTCCGCTACCTCGAACACCCACCCTTTGTTGCATGCCCCGACCCTGGGTCCACGCCGGTCCCATTATTCCCGTAGATTTCAGGGTGGACCCCGACCACGACGTCAATGCAGGGCTCTACCATACATTCCTACGCCGGTAGCTGCAACCCATCATAGACCGCAATACCGTGGGGACTTAGGACTCCCCAGCCTCACCGCTTGCTCCTTCGGGCGACAAGTGTACTACGGACAATGCCGTGGGGACTTAGGACTCCCCAGCCTCACCGCTTGCCCCCTTGGATTACAAGTGTACTACGGTAAAGCGCATCCGTTGATGAACGAGAGGTGGAAACACTTTTGACTACTCCGTCCCACTCCGGATCTTATGGTTAACACGGATATTACGACACAAGAATCACTGGCGACATTTGTTGTTTAATCCTAGATGGATATAAACCCTTGCAATGGAACCTCCACCATATCAACACAATCCATGGTTCCATTGCCCACCACATAGTCATATTCATAGTTATGAAAGTAGTGGTTTTGGTTTTTATGCAATAGTGATAATCATAGTACTTTGCAAGTAATTTGATAGAAATACTCAAATGACATGAGCAAGTGATGAACTTGCCTGAACACTGCAAAGTTCTGCAGTTGGAAGGTGTGGACTGACCCTTGTCCTCTGTTTCTGAAAAATAGCATCATTGTCCGATAAGGGCAATGGTTAAAGAAGCAATTATGCATGATTCCTGTTTTAGGGTTTGTTCCCCCCTTCCGATGACATTATTATTTTATGTAAGAGGTTGATACTAAGATTGATTTGGAGATACTCTGTTTAAAGTAAATACAACCTTGAAATATTGTCAAGGTGTTTTTAAAGTCCAATTGCATTAATGGACTTATTTTCATTATTGAAAATAATATGTGTGATTTAAATCATTATTTAAATCATCAATTAAGACTTATTCTTAATTGTCTTTTAAAAATTCTCTTTGATATTTTATTTAGATAGAGAATTTTATGCTGATCAATTTGCTTATTTTTAATTATTTTTTTAGAGCTTTTAAACATTTAATATTGATTTTCAAAGTTTCAGCATTTTATGAATTTGTGAAATGGCTAAATTGCCCTTGGGCCCCACCTGTCAGGGTGGCCCAACGGGTTAGGTCGGCCGACCCACCTGGTCCGGCCCGACCACCTCACTCTCTCCCTCTCTCTCTCGCGCGTGTCCGAACCCTAACCCTAACCGCTTTCTGGCGATTCGCGTCGCCGCCGTCTTCTCGGAATTGTTCCGGCCATCTTCGGCCGTCGCCGCCGGCGATATTAGGTGGATCTGATCCGCCTCTCGACGGCGGGCACGGTGGTCCGCATCGATTTGGGTTTCGTCCTCACCACCGCGCGGCCTCAACTCGCCTGCGACCCTGGCCGTGGGAATCCATGGCGATTTGCCGCCGTCGATGATCTTGGCGTCACAACGCGGCCGTGTGCCTCGCTGTGGTGATGCTGGGGCTCTGGCGCCCGGCGACGCCTGTCCTGGCTGCGGCCTGGCGCTGCCGTAATCGGCCCGTGCCGCCGTGCCGCCATGGGCACGCTGCGCTGCTTCTGCTCCAGGTGTGTGCGCCTCCCTCTCTCTTTTGCCTGCCTTACTTCTTCTTGTTCTCGCTCTAGCCATGGCTCCTCCTCCTGCTGGAGATGCCGCCATGCCGTCTTCTTTATACGTGGTATGCTTCGCTCTGCTCTTTGCGTGCTTCTTCTTTCGCTCGCTTGCCATGACCACGGCTTCGTGGCCATGCAATGCTTATGTCTTTGCCATCTGCTGGTTGATGCTAGCTGCTATGGTTGTGCTCTCTGCTGCTGCAATTGTGAACTGGTGGCTGCTGCTCTACTCTCCATGTCCTAGCTTAGGCTGTGCTATCTTTGCTATGCATGCTTCTGTGCAATTTTTCTAAAGCCATGTGCTTGCTTATGCTTGCATTTCTTGCTTGAAACTATCCCTGTGACTCTGTTCTTGATGCTACTTCTGCTAGATCCTCAAGTGTATTCAATTACTTGCCCTGGCTTAATTACTGTGTGTAATTCTTGCAATTTTGCAAGAGCGATTAACTCTGGTGTGCTATCCCTTGTGCTATAATACATGGAAATGCTCCATTGAACCTGTTTGTTGGCTAGGCAGCACCATCCAGTGATGGTGTGCTTTTGGATATAATTGTGTTTAGCTCATTTGCTTATCTGTGATGCAATTCATTATGTAATGTGTCTGTTTAATTTATATGGTCAATGTATTGATGCTAGAGTTGGTTCTAGCATGCTTTAGCAAGCTCTGGTAATCAAGTGATCATCAGCTGCTTGTTTATTGCTTGCTTAACTTACTGCATGTGCCTGTCTGGGCTTATCCTGGTGACTGTGTATCACCATGCCTTGTGCTAGTGTGTGCTGTGGTTGACTCAAGCAATTGCTGTTGCTTGCAGTGATCAATTAGATCATGTGTAAGTGTTCCAGTTACTGGTGATTTGTGAATTTCATTTATCTGTATAGCTTGTCCTTGTTTATTGGATAAATGAGATGAACTGCTTGCAGTGATGACTCTTATAATTAGCTTGATTGAGCTAGAGGGATGCCAACAGTGGTTGGGGACCCTAGCTCCTCTTTGAACCCATCTGGGTGATGATACAAGTGCTGGGCTTGGTGGTTTGGCTGTTTTAGTGGTTGAGGTGACCCTAGCAGTAATCATATACTGCCTTTGGGTAGCTCCCCTCTTGTTGGCTTGCTGTGGCTCACTAGATGCTTTCTAGGTAATCCTTTTGTTGGATTTCCAGTAGCTTTTGATGTTGAAATCAAATAGACAACGATTTTTCTAATGTCTGATGGCCTAGCTAGCTGTAGGTGCTAAGTGTGTAGCTAGGCTAGCTGTGTCTTCATCTCTTGCTGGATTTCTTCAGTTATGCATTGATTTTCATAGCTGCTGTTCCCATAAGATGATTTCCTAGTGGCCTTTAATACCTTTGCTTGCACCATATGGCTTAGTAGCCAGATGATGACACAAATATGGTATCACACCCTTTTGCTTGTGTGTGATTGGTGCATATGCTTATTTATGAGCAAAACCATGGTTTGCTCATGTTTTTTTGGTATACCTCACTCCAGCTCCAAGAATTATGGTTGGTGTAGAGGATTGCTTCAATGATGAATTGGTGTGCTTGCCCTGCTCCTCCTTGCAAGCTTTGATGCTTGGTTTGATTCTGGTGATTGTGGAATGGTTGAACAATGGGTCGTTCTTCCGTTCTTCTTTGTTCTTGGTGTTCTTACCCTTTGGAGATTCTGCCGATGGAGATGCTAGGGTTTTGGCTTGGTGAAAAGGTTTTATACCTAGCCCACCTTGCTCCCTTGGTCGACAGCTCTTGCTTAGTCACTTTGGTGACTCTCCCTGGCCTTGTGCGGTGTTGGACGTGCAGTAGTCCTTGTGTGCTGCCTGTGTGTGTGGCTTGGGACTTGGGCTGGTGGGAGGATCAGCTCGGCAGAGCTGTGGTATTATCCACCATATTCACTTCTTTTCTAATCTGCCAAGCCACTTGGCATAACTTGTTTTTCTTCTTTGTGTGTGTGCAGGGAACTTGGAGATGATCAAGATGAAACTCAAGATCATCTTGATCAAAGAATTCATGAAGATCAACAATGTAGTTTAGGTCATTTAAATTCCTTGTAATTTTCCTTTTTCTTATTTCATTTATTCATTTCATGTAATGTGTTGTAAATTCATAATTCAATTCTGAATATTGTAAAGACAATGTATTCTTGTGTGATGATCAATAAAGCTCAAGGTTTTCTCTAATGAGCTTTACTTATTATTTGTATTGTTTATATTGGGTATTATTTATAATTGTTTAATGAATTATCTCAAATTTGAATTATGTGATATCCATTTGATGTTTGAATTTGAAATTCAAATTCAAATTTGGTTTGAATTCAATCATATAACTTAACTTTTAATTCAATCATGTAACTTAACATTGCAATGCAATATCTCTTCCCTCTTCTCAAAACCCTAATCTAGTTAAGTAAGAACAAGTTCGTCGCACTCTCGAAACCCTAACCCTGTAAGGTGTCGAGAGAGAAACCTGTTCCCCTTCGATGCAGTTTTGTTTTAAAAGCGCAAAATTTCCCCGTAATTTACCATGCAATGCACATCCCTTCCTAAAATCTACCCCTCGATCACCTCTAAACCTGGGACATTACAGCCTTTCCCCCTTAAAGAAAACTTCGTCCCGAAGTTGTGGTTGTAATACCTGAAGAGTTCGGGGTATGCTTTCCTCAGGTCTTCCTCCTTTTCCCAGGTGGCTTCCCTCTCGGGATGATGCTTCCATTGTATCTTGCAATATTTTATGGCTCGATTCCTGAGTTGTTTCCAGTTCTCCTCGAGAATCTTCGCTGGCTTCTCGATGTAGGTCAAATCTGGTTGTAACTCGAGCTCTTCATGTGATACTGGTTCATCTGGGGTCTTTAAACACTTTCTGAGTTGCGACACATGGAATACGTTGTGAACCTGAGATAACCTTCCCGGTAGTTCCAATTCAAAGGCTAACCCACGGTTTTGACTCAGAATCTTGAAAGGTCCGACGTACCTAGGGCTTAACTTTCCCTTTACTCCAAATCTCTGAAGTCCTTTCATCGGGCTCACCTTAAGATATACCATGTCTCCAACTTGTGGCTCCCATGTTCTTCTTTTCTGATCTGCGTAACTCTTTTGCCGACTTTGGGCTATCTTCAACCTATCTCTGATAATGTCAATTATTTGTTGCTTTTCCTTGACATAATCAGGGTTGAACTCTTTGCTTGCTCCGGCTTCATACCAACATATCGGTGATCTACACTTTCTTCCATACAGAGCTTCGAACGGTGCCATCTTGATGCTGCTTTGGTAGCTGTTATTGTATGAAAACTCTCCTAATGGCAGGTGCTCCTCCCATGATCCTCCGAAATCTAGGGCACAAGCCCTAAGCATATCCTCTAGAATCTGGTTAGTTCTTTCTGTTTGTCCACCTATCTGAGGATGATAGGCGGTACTATAATCCAATTTGGATCCTAAGGCTTCGTGTAGTTGCTTCCAAAATGCTGACGTGAACACGGATCCTCGATCCGACACGATCTTCTTGGGCACTCCATGTTTACTCACGATCTCTTTGATGTAAAGATCGATGAGTTTCTCTCCTTTATCCTGCTGGTTCACCGCTAAGAAGTGTGCACTCTTCGTCAACCGGTCCACGATTACCCATATCATGTCCTTCTTTTTATTGGTCATGGGTAGTCCGGTGATGAAATCCATTCCTATCTCCTCCCATTTCCATTCTGGAATGGGTAAAGGTTGTAACTTCCCTGCCGGACTCTGATGTTCAGCCTTCACTCTCTGGCAGGTATGACATTCCGCCACGTATTGTGTTATTTCTCTCTTCATGTTGTTCCACCAGAATAGCTCCTTTAGATCCATGTACATTTTTGTACTTCCCGGATGAATGGAGTATGGTGTTTGATGGGCTTCCCGGAGTATTACTTCCTTGATTTCAGCAATATCCGGAACACAAATTCTCTTCTGGAACCATAATGATCCAGATTCTCCGCGGTGAAATTCTGATGGTCTTCCTTCATCTATCCTTCTCATCTCCTCCATGATGAATGGATCGTCCAACTGACCCATCATTATCTCATTCTTCAGGTTGACATTTAGCTCATCGGCTACTTGTAAAGCCGATAGTCCTTCATGAGCTTCTTTCTCCCAAAGTTGTATCTGGGCTTGACTTATTTCCTTCCTCAACTCCGGTGATAACTCTTGTTCCACTCCGCCAGTGCTCTTCCTACTTAAGGCATCTGCTACAACATTGGCCCTTCCTGGAGTATAATTGATGGTCAAGTCATAATCCTTGATTAGTTCAAGCCATCTTTTCTGCCTCATATTGAGTTCCTTTTGAGTGAAGAAATATTTGAGACTCTTGTGATCCGTATAGAGCTCACACTTGGCTCCATAGAGAAAATGTCGCCATGTTTTAAGTGCAAATACAACTGCTGCTAATTCCAAGTCATGTGTTGGATAATTCACTTCATGAGGTCTGAGTTGCCTCGATCCGTAAGATATCACTTTCCGATCTTGCATAAGTACGCAACCCAATCCATGCTTGGATGCGTCACAGTACACGGTGTAATCCTTGCCAACTTCAGGAAAACTGCTAACACCGGTGCTGTGGTGAGTTTCTCTTTCAGAGTTTGAAAACTCTTCTCACACTCCTCTGACCACACGAATGGTGTGTTCTTCCTTAACAGCTTCGTCATTGGTCCTGCTATCTTGGAGAATCCTTCAATGAATCTCCGATAATATCCTGCCATTCCTAGGAATCCTCGGATTTCCTTGACAGTCTTGGGTGCTTCCCATTCTAGAACTGCTGCTACCTTGCTCGGGTTAATAGCTATTCCATATTTGCTAATGACATGACCAAGAAATTCCACTTGATCCAACCAAAATTCACACTTGCTGAATTTGGCATAGAGTTGGTGTTCTCTTAGTGTTTGCAACACTAACCTCAGATGTTCAGCATGTTCGGCTTTGTCTTTGGAATAGATCAAGATATCATCAATGAATACGATGACAAACTTGTCTATATATGGCATGAAAATCTTATTCATGAGATTCATGAAAATTGCTGGGGCATTGGTTAATCCAAAAGGCACTACAAGGTATTCATGATGTCCATACCTTGAAACAAAGGCAGTTTTCGGAACGTCTTCCTTCTTGATCTTTATCTGATGATAACCGGATCTTAGATCAATTTTGGAAAAGACTCCCGCGCCTCTAACTTGATCGAATAGATCTTGTATTCTTGGAAGTGGATACTTGTTCTTGATTGTGACATTGTTCAAATTCCTGTAGTCTCCGCACATCCTTCTACCACCATCTCTTTTATCCGCGAAGATTACAGGTGATCCCCATGGTGAAACACTCTCTTGTATGAATCCTTTTTGTTCCAAGTCATCCAATTGCTCCTTAAGTTCTTTCGACTCCTTAGGCCCCATTTTATATGGTGCTTTTGCAATCGGAGCTGTTCCTGGAATTAGGTCGATAGTGAATTATATCTCCCTATCTGGTGGCATTCCAGGTAATTTCTTAGGAAACACATCCTGGAATTCATTTACTACCGGTATATCCTCCAACTTTACCTCCTTCATGCTGTTCAGCTGTAGCTCAACTTCAATCTGTGTATGCTTGTCTCCTTGGTAGATCATTCTACTTCCATCGGGGCTTTTCAAAGACACAGTCTTGTTCACACAGTCGATCAATGCTCCGTTAGCTTCTAACCAGTTCATACCAAGAATGACATCAATGTCCTTCATCGGTAAAATGAACAGGTCTGCGTCAAACGCGCACTTATTGATCATGATGACTTGTTTTTGTTTGGTATGGGTTACTACTATCGTTCCCCCCGCAGAAAGTATAGTTATGGGTGTATCTAACTTAGTGCAACTAATCCCATGTTTGATGATGAATTGCTGAGAAATGAATGATGTAGTTGCACCAGTATCAAAAAGTACTTTGCCAGGATGAGTGAGTATCTGGAGCGTACCTATCACCGCCTGATCGGAGTTAACCACCTCCTCCAAGCTGGTGCAGTTCAACTTGCCGAAGGGTTTCTTGTTCTTCCAGTTCCCTCCGGTGTTTCCTCCTCGGCTTGCTCCTCCTCCTGACTGACCTCCTCCAGTATTTCTCTTGGGGCAGTCCTTCAGCATGTGCCCCTCTTGGCGACAACCAAAGCATATAATCCTTGGTTTCTTGCAATCCTTGGCAAAATGTCCTGTGAGTCCACAGCTTCTGCAAACTATTTGATTTGCAGTCTGAAATGCTTGGTTCTTCCTGCTACTGTAGTAGTAGTTGTTGTTGTTGTTGTTGTTGTTGTACCTTGGCTTGAAACTCAAGCTGGTATTGGGCTTGTTACTGACAAAGCTCTTAGGCTCAAACTTGGCCTTCTTCCTCTTCTCCTCTTGCAGCTGTTTAAAGTCATCTTCAAGAGTGATGGCTGCATCCACCAACTCTTGGAACTCAGTTGCTCTCATCATACGGAGCTGTACCTTGAACTGGGGACTTAACCCCCTTAAAAACCTCTTCTTTTTCTTGTCCTCGGTGTTGACTTCATCAACAGCGTACCGGGACAGCTTTGAGAATTCCCTGACATAAGTCAGGATGGCCTTGTCCTTCTGCTCGAGACTTTCAAACTCTCGATGCTTCAGTTCCACAATACTTTCAGGGACATTGGATTCCCTGAACTTCCTCGCAAACTCCTCCCAGGTGAATACTTTTCCAGCCAGATAAACGGCTACGATGTTGTCCCACCATGATGCGGCAGGTCCACACAACAAGTGTGTAGCATAACGAACCTTCTCCTGGTCGTTGCAACCAACCGTATTGAGCTTTCGCTCAGTGTCCATAAGCCAGTCTTCCGCGTCCATTGGTTCGGGCGCGTATGCAAAGGATATAGGCTTGGTGTTCTGGAAGTTTGATAAGGTGACTCCCTGATTCTCGGGTCTCTCCACCCGGTTCTATTGCAGCAGTTCCTGGAAGAATTTATTCTGCTGCTCCAACGTTACCCGTTGTCTCTCTTCCATCATTTGCATATACTGGACGAAATTCTGCTGCGTCATGGGTGGTGGTGGTTGACATGGGCATACCCTTCGGGTACCCATTATTAGTATACCTGGCTCGGCCCAATATGGAGAAGACTCAATATGGAGAAGGCCCAACAAGGCAACCCGAAGAAGTAGTCGACTAGGACTCTTGTAAAACCCTAGGTTGGTTGCATATATAAAGCCAGCCAGGGCATCCAAAATAAGGAGGACAACATATAGACAGAATATAGACAACATAGCTCCGCCTACGGCGACACCCTGTAAACATACTTATGATCTTATACTGGATTGCTAGCAGCACGTAGGGATCCTCCACCGAGGGGACCCGAAGCTGGGTACGTCGTGTGCCTAATCTCGTCCCCGGAATCTCCATCGTCACTCTTTCCCGAAACCCTAGTCTACAATACGTAGGCATTGCCGAGGTGTTCCCTCATCAATTGGCGCCGTCTGTGGGAATCGCGACGGATGGATTTCGTTATCCGGGCGAGACTCATCATCATCAACAACATCGAGATCGTCTACTTCGTCTGGCAGCTGGTCGGATTTTTTCGCGTACAACAAACGCGGATCGAAGAATCGGAGTCTATAACAACTCCCCTCAAGAGCATCTGCAGAACACGTCCAAAGAAGGGCGTCAATCCAACTCGTCGGATTGGAGTACCAAAAGAAAAAGGACTTCTTGTTTCATCATTGATACGCGCGTTGCCGGATCACGGATCAATGAAGTTACGGGAACCAAAGATTCGATTGATTTCTACGAAAAGCAAAGCTAAGTACTACTTTACGTACATACATGAAACTATTGCTATATGGGTCTTTTGTTTCTTTCGCTAGCGCACTATTTAATGGTAAGAGCTGTTCGTTTTTACTAATTCATTGCATCAAGCTATCCGACAAAAATAGAAGAGCAACCACATTGGTTCCGGAGCGGAAATTCATCAGCAAACGATCTTTTGACCCAAAAGTTATTAGGTGCTATACTTTTAATTACACAAAATTTATTTCGTTAAATATTTTTTGGCTCGTACTATTATTTGTTCGTAGATTTTTTGCGCCGTAATATCATTGCAGATTAGAAAAAATTTCGACTACTTGGCTTTGACGATCCTATTTGTCATTGCGCTATCGCCATATTCGGGGGCTCGCCTGTCGTGAACTCGACATCGTGCACCTCGCCACGCTCGGGACTCACCCGCCACGGACTCGCCGATCCACTATGTCCGTCATATCGACTGCGTCTGGCACACGACCTTCTTCCACAACGATACCGTCGCGCCAGATAAAGCTAAATTCCTCGGATACTGCAAATGAATTTATCTTCTTTGGCTCAGTGGACATATCTTCCCCGGCTCAGTGGATTTGTTTTCTTCGGCTCAGTGGATATATCTTCTTTGGCTCTGGATATATTTTCCCTGGTTTATTTCGGCTTAGTGGATTCATCTTCTTCGGTTCAATGGGTTTATCTTCTTCGGCTTACTGGATTTGTCTTCTTCGGATTCATCCTATTAAGTTATCATTGGTTTCCCCTAATATAATACTACCCGATGTATTTCCGGGTCAGTGGATTTATCATCTATGATTATTACTGGATTTATTTTCTTCGGGTAAATGGATTCATCCTTTATGATATCAACAGATTCATCTTTTATGATTATTACTGGATTCTTCGGGTCAATGGATTCATCCTCTATAAATCGGCGGATTCATCTTCAATATATGATGGTGTAATCTTTAATATGGATTCATCTCAAAGTACTTCATCTCGGACTTCATCTTCAATATTTCATACTTAATGGCCTTCTTTCGGTGACACGGATAATACTCGGGGGATCGACAAACGAATTCGTCCTGAGTAACAATGGTGACACGGCGTCTAAGCAACAATCATGACATCACCCCAGCAGTGCTCGGGGGCTTGGCTATTTCTTCATCAATAATATGGCGGCATCTACTTTCGTTATTTGGTGGTTTCTACTTTGGCTAGATTTCTTATCTACACTCGAAGACTTCATCATGCATCGACTTCGTCGTGTCCAAAAAGCTAAGTGTTCTTTTATTTTGCACAAAGTTGATTATCATCTACTTTTGCCGCACCCGATGCTCGGGGGCTGCGCAGTGTATATTCACTTTACATATCATCGAAACTGAGCATCTGACACCGCATGCGAAAAAGAGAGTCAAGGAAAAGATAGAAAAAGTTTGTTTATTTGTGCAGGAGAAAGCAAAATTCAAAGTATATAAGAGAGAACCCGACGAAATTGTCTATAGGGAGAACTCGACGAAATTGTCTTCAAGAAAGAACAGGTCCCCGAAAAATTATCCTCAAGGAGGTCCCGAAAAATTATCCTCAAGGAGGTCCCGAAGAATTATCCTCAAGGAGGTCCCGAAGAATTATCTTCAAGGAGGTCCCGAAAAATTATCCTCAAGGAGGTCCCGAAGAATTATCCTCAAGGAGGTCCCGAAGAATTATCTTCAAGGAGGTCCCGAAAATTTTTATTCAATGAGAACCCGAAGAATTGTCTTCAAGAAAAAACAGGACCCGAAGAATTGTCCTCAACGAGGACCCGAAGAAATTTTCCTGAGGGAGGAACTCGACGAAATTATCATCAAGGAGAAACAAGAAAAAAAAGGAGGAAAAAAAAAAGAGGATGGACAAATCTTCGGGTTCATTGACTCGTCATTTGTTCTGAGCAAGAGCATCGGTGATGTACCCGACAATATAGAAGAACCAATATATTCGGCTGTCTCATCAAGCCCGAGAGAAAAATAGAAGAGCCCGCAAAATGGGTCATTGCATCAGCCGAACAAGGCACTCGACAATATATTCTCAGAGCGCCAAAGTTGCGATCAATCTCTGAATGCCGCAAAAATTTGCGAAGGTAAGACCCCAGATCCGTTCTGCTGGGCGTGGCATCGCCAAAGACTGCGCTCTGCTACTTTTATCCGTATCAACAGATACGAAGAAAAATCCTAACGGACGCGTTAGGTACCCGATAAATATGACTGGGACTCGACAGAATGGTAAGACCTTAAGCGGCACCTGTCGAAGTTTACACCAGTATCCCGAGATCATGTCCAGGGACGTGATCTTGAAGTAGGTTTTTGCGGATTGCCACTAGAGCAGTTAACTAGTACCTGATCCGTCAGATGAACTAGCCCCAACTACTGTTATCCCTGTACAATATAGATATGGATGTCAAATAAAAATAGCAACGGCCTAGAGTCGATACAAAGAGGGGCTGCGCCAAGTTGTTTATCGAGTAGTACAACTTGAGCCTATGCCTAGGTGCAAGCACCTGCTCATAGGCTCGGGGGCTACTCTTATCGAGAGTATTGTTCACCCTCCCGATAAGAAAGAGGAAAAATTGTGGAGTCAATTACAAGCAAGTTGAGCCTACACCCAAGTGCAAACACTTGGCTGTAGCCTCGGGGGCTACTCCCATCGGGAGCGCTGGTCGCGCACCCGATAGAAAAATAACTTCGACAACATCTACGACAATCAATCTTTGTAGACTCAACTCGATTCTACGATTCGAGTGGAGCCTACTCCCATCGGGAGCCCATGGATTTCATCAAGTCCTCCAGAAATATAGTTAAGTTCTTCATCGAGTAGTACAACTTGAGTCTATGCCCAAGTGCAAGCACTTGCCCATAGACTCGGGGGCTACTCCCATCGGGAGCGCTGCCGCGCACCCGATAATTTCAAGAATTGTCGACATCATCTACGCTACACATGATCTACGACATGGACCTCGCCTTGTATTTTCTTCGACTCCGGAGATGGTTATGCTTGGAGTTTCTACGCAAGTCTTCGACTTCCCTATAAACTCGGGGGCTACTGACATGGGCATACCCTTCGGGTACCCATTATTAGTATACCTGGCTCGGCCCAATATGGAGAAGACTCAATATGGAGAAGGCCCAACAAGGCAACCCGAAGAAGTAGTCGACTAGGACTCTTGTAAAACCCTAGGTTGGTTGCATATATAAAGCCAGCCAGGGCATCCAAAATAAGGAGGACAACATATAGACAGAATATAGACAACATAGCTCCGCCTACGGTGACACCCTGTAAACATACTTATGATCTTATACTGGATTGCTAGCAGCACGTAGGGATCCTCCACCGAGGGGACCCGAAGCTGGGTACGTCGTGTGCCTAATCTCGTCCCCGGAATCTCCATCGTCGCTCTTTCCCGAAACCCTAGTCTACAATACGTAGGCATTGCCGAGGTGTTCCCTCGTCAGTGGTGGTGGAGACTGATTCCTGGCTGCTTCATCAGCCTCTTCTTTTTTGCTTAGCTTCGCGCTCCATGCGCTGCGCTTCGGTCTCCTCTCCTACCGGTCCCGACATAACCCCCTAGTTCTGCAACACAAGATGATACTCATAATTACCCCATGCGCAAGTTTTCTGAGCTCAACCTTGTGCACAGAACTAGTCACGCAATGGAAATCAAGAAACAAATCCAAATCATACAAAACATATACCATGTATATACATACTTAAGTGGTATTATTACAATACTCAGTGATGTTGTGAGTATGCAAACTCACTTATTGAAGTATATGTACAATTTTCTACAAGTATTACATACTATAATACACGTGGTACTTGTGTACTATAGTCTCGCCTCCCTTGGTGGTCTCTAGTCGTGCTTCACTCCCGGTACATCCCAGGCTTCCATCCGGTCGAACGTGTCGTCCTCCTGACAAAACCTGGAACATAAGGTCTCCCCGTCGGCTGGTAGTCAGAATCAGATGATGATCCTAGGGAGAAATCAGTGTTCACGAACTGGTCATTCAGTGCATCATAGTCCACCCATCGGGTGTACTCCCCTGTAGCTCCACCATAGGTGTTTCCAACATTTGTATCCGACTCAACCTGTATCGGATACTCTCCATCAACTCCCCCATTGCCTGGATAACTCTGGTTCTGGGTCGTGGCGTCCTCATTCATCTCTCCGTCATAATACACTGAAGTACTATGGGTTCCAGTATCAGACCCCCAACGCCAACCCGTGGAGTTTTCTATAGGAGTCTCGGAATGCTGATTGTTTCCGGATTCCTCTCCACCCTCATAGCCTCTATAGGAACTATTAAAATAGTTCCCAGGTGTAACAGGTGTAGTTTCTCGATCAGGGTGGTCAATGCTAATGTAGTCACCAGCTGAGTAAACTGGTGTGTGCACCACATTCTCCATAGGTTCTTTCCCCCTAGTCTCCTCCTTGGGTTCAGTAAACTCCTCTAGCATCGTATCAATTGCTCCCGTCAAATGATGGTTCAACTGAAAGAGCAATGATAGTAAGTTGCGGCTATTATCCATGTATTTTGCAGCTTCTACTGGTTTGCGTTTTGCATATTTGAAGTGGTTAAGCATGGGATCATCTTCCTCCTCCATATGAGGAATGTGGGTGAATTCGGAACCCATAAGCTCTTGCGTCTTATGCTCCCGAATATCGGTGATGGCTCTCGTAACGGCTATATGGTAGGCTGTGTTGATAGTTCTGGCTTCACCTGCTGGCATTACTACGCTCATTCCCAAAGATTCGGGAAGTCGCAGTCCTACCCTACACTTGGCCAATACAGTACCATCATAGTACATGTATTTCTTTACTTGGATCTGGGGATCACACCCAAATTTAAGTAACATGGCACGTAGAATATCTGCGAGTCCTCCTTCATATTCACTTAGTGTGGAATCCATCACTTTCACGTTTCGTCCCGGACGTGAACTTGCATTGTTGGCTGTAGAAATAGAAGGAATATAAGATTAGTAATAATGCATCATATTAGAGATAATAAAGAATTATCGCACTAAAAGAGATGATTGTTGTATTCTCAATTGAATATACACCATATTTTTAGAGAATTCTTTACTAGTCCTATTTGACTCCTAACGTTTGGTCCCATTTACTAGGTTCCAACCTAAGGTCAAAGCTTTTGCTCTGATACCAACTGTGGTGACCCTGCATACCACTGCATGTTGTAGTATGTCAGTCGTTGATATAACATTCACGAAGTACCATTCCACAAATATTACATCCCTCAGAGTAGTACAAAAGAACATAGCAGGTCCATAACTCATTCATTTAATATTACAATCATCATACACATATCGTCTCAGAGCTCCTCTTGGGTCCTAAGAGGATTACTCCTGGGTTCGAGGCGAACCCAACTTAGCTTACAATATAGAAGTCTCATTAAATTATACATTTATTCTCTCGAGCAGCTAAGTACTACGAGTTCGGGCTGCTCGGCTACTACTACTACTCGATGTTTCTAGGCTTGATCTCCTCCGGAAGCCTCCCCGGTTCCGTAGACTATGAGGTAGTCTACGCCTTCAATACCTCCAGAGAGGTCTGGTTCTTCATAGCCGATGATCTTGGCTCCTTCAGGGTTGTTGTAGTCCTCCTCCAGACGATTCAGACAATCTAAGCAAGGGATTTAAGAGTGGGATGAGTACGAGCGTACTCAACAAGTTCATTATAGATAAGAGGTGTTTAATGCACTAGCTACGATATTAGACCAGAAAGTCTAATACCAATGCAGGTTTTGATAAACATTTCTTCAAGAGGTTGCTTTTATTTCAAAGAGCTATGTCCATCAGCCTTCACCGGTTTACTAGAACTTCATGGAGCTCCTTTCCGACCGCGTTCGCAGTTCCATATCCCGGAACAGGGAGTGACAGGTCACGGTTCTTTACACTCTGCAGAGGTGTGTTGCTTTACCCATAAGAGATCTTAACCTTGGTGCCAACCGGGCAGCTTTTCCCGTCCACACTTCCTTCGGTGTGAGGCACGGTATAAGGTCTAGCCAATCATGTTCCTCCGCTACCTCGAACACCCACCCTTTGTTGCATGCCCCGACCCTGGGTCCACGCCGGTCCCATTATTCCCGTAGATTTCAGGGTGGACCCCGACCACGACGTCAATGCAGGGCTCTACCATACATTCCTACGCCGGTAGCTGCAACCCATTGAAAGTGCATGGAGCCCCCATGTGTGGTTTTGGTAATTAATGACAATCCCTATGGACTAATGTTTGCATTGAGTTATATTTGTAGGAGTTGTCCATAGGCAATTCTTGAACCATTTGTTGGCTTCAAGGTTGCAATAAGAAGAATTTGATGAAGGATATCAAGTGTCAAGTATGTCTTGAAGATGAAGATGAAGTGAGCCCTCAAGATACTTCAAGACATCAACATGATGAAGAATGAAGAATGAAGTGCAAGTTCAAGATGAGCCATCTCGAAGAGATCCTTTGCTTGATTCTTGCCATCCATATGGTGATCATGGATATGTGAAGATGCTCCGAAGAAGAAGCTCTCCCATGGTGGATTATGGGGGACCAATCCACATGGTGGTCATGGTTATGTGAAGATGCGCCGAAGAAGAAGCTCTCCCATGGTGGATTATGGGGGAGCAATCCACAAGACTTCGTCAAACAAGCACAAGCAAGAAAGGCATTCCATCTTATTGAGGTCAATATCGTCATCATCAAGCTCAAGTGGAATGCGCAAGTATAAGGTTTGGTCTTGATAGGGTTTCTTTCTCACCGGTCTCGTAGTGTAGTTGGAGACCGGTTTATAGTTTAGTTGCCGTACTATCAAGAGGGCTCTCGAGTGAGTAACTCAATCGTATCGTTCGGAGAGAGCTCAAACCTTTGCATCCTTGCATCATCTTTCTTGGTTGTTATCAATTACCAAAATGGGGGAGATTGAAAGTGTATGGAGCCCCCATGTGTGGTTTTGGTAATTAATGACAATCCCTATGGACTAATGTTTGCATTGAGTTATATTTGTAAGAGTTGTCCATAGGCAATTCTTGAACCATTTGTTGGCTTCAAGGTTGCAATAAGAAGAATTTGATGAAGGATATCAAGTGTCAAGTATGTCTTGAAGATGAAGATGAAGTGAGCCCTCAAGATACTTCAAGACATCAACATGATGAAGAATGAAGAATGAAGTGTAAGTTCAAGATGAGCCATCTCGAAGAGATCCTTTGCTTGAGTCTTGCCATCCATATGGTGATCATGGATATGTGAAGATGCTCCGAAGAAGAAGCTCTCCCATGGTGGATTATGGGGGACCAATCCACATGGTGGTCATGGTTATGTGAAGATGCGCCGAAGAAGAAGCTCTCCCATGGTGGATTATGGGGGAGCAATCCACAAGACTTCGTCAAGCAAGCACAAGCAAGAAAGGCGTTCCATCTTATTGAGGTCAATATCGTCGTCATCAAGCTCAAGTGGAATGCGCAAGTATAAGGTTTGGTCTTGATAGGGTTTCTTTCTCACCGGTCTCATAGTGTAGTTGGAGACCAGTTTATAGTTTAGTTGCCGTACTATCAAGAGGGCTCTCGAGTGAGTAACTCGATCGTATCGTTCGGAGAGAGCTCAAACCTTTGCATCCTTGCATCATCTTTCTTGGTTGTTATTTGGATCTTATCCATGAGGTGATTTAGAGCTTGTGGTTATTCTCATGACAAGCTCGAGTTCATCGAAAACGGATTCCGCATGAATCACTTGTTGCGTTTTCGATATTGGAGTTTTTCTCGGTTTCTCGTATTGAGAGGTTTCACTCTAAAATACATAGAAAAACCTACCCCACTTGTTCTTAAGCTTTTCACTCTTTGTGGGGTAGCTCTTGTCATCTTCTTTACAACAAAATTGGTTTCACCCAAATCCGAGTTTCCTAACTCAAGTTGTTGCATTTTCAAGATTGGAGGTTTTACCGGTATGTCTTTTTTAGATAGGTCAAACCTTTTATCATTTGTTTCTATCCTAACTTACTGGACTATGATGGTTCCCTGCATGATCTTGTAGAGCTTGTTACTAGCTTCGAAACGAGCCCAAGATCATCAAAATCGGAGTCCGGATGCAAAAGTTATTCAAGTTTCCGTGAAGCAGTTTTTTGGCCGGAAGTTGGCCGGAAGTTCCGGTGGCCGGAACTTCCGCCCTACTTCCGCCGAACTTCCGGAAATGGCGATTCTGCACGCAGAAAACATACTGTAAGCTTTCCGGGGACGCCCTACTTCACCCGGAAGTTGGCCGGTACTTCCGGGGGGCGGAAGTTCCGCCCCAAATGACCGGAAGTTCCGGTTTTGACGAGTTTTGTGCATAACGGACAGATTTCTCTTGCCCTATTTAAGGGGGTCTTCTTCCCCAAAGTTCCCCATCCGTTTGAGCTCGTTTTTGCCTCCATTGTTGACCTTCTTTGAGCTTGCTATCTCCCTCTCCCTCCCATGAATCTTGCATCTATTTGAGAGATAGATAGAGGAGATTTAGATCTACATCTTCACCAATCAAATCCCTCTCTTTGTGAGGGGAATCCACTAGATCTAGATCTTGGAGAAATTTGGTGTTCCTCCTCCTATTTGTTCTTCCTCTCTTATTCCCCCAATAGCTTTTGTAGCTTTGTTGGAATTTGAGAGAGAAGGACTTGAGCATCTTTGTGGTGTTCTTGCCATTGCATTTGGTGCATCGGTTTGAGTTCTCCACGGTGATTCGTGGAAGTGAAAGCAAGAAGGTTGTTACTCTTGGGTCTTTGGACCCTAGACGGCTTAGTAGCCTTTGTGGCATCTTAGTGGTGTTCTTGGGGACTCCAATTAAGTTGTGGAGATTCTTCAAGGGCAAGGCCTTTGTGGCAATTTGTTGGGAGCCTCCAATTAAGTTGTGGAGATAGCCCCAAGCTTTGTGCTGGTTCGGTAACCTCCCTAAGGTTACATAGTGGATCGAGGACATCCCTCTTGGTGGGAATTCTCGAGGAGAATACGGTGGCCCTCATGCATTTGGAGTGACTTGTCCTCCACACCGCTCCAACGGAGAGTAGCACTCGCAAGAGTGTGAACTTTGGGCTACATCGTCGTCTCCTGCGTGCCTCGGTTATCTCTATACCCGAGCTCTTTACTTATGCACTTTACCTTGTGATAGCCATCGTGCTTGAAGTTATATATATATCTTGCTATCACATAAGTTGCTTGTATTGCTTAGCATAAGTTGTTGGTGCACATAGGTGAACCATAGTATATAGGCTTTGGGCTTGACAAAGTAAACGCTAGTTTTATTCCGCATTTGTTAAGCCCATCTCGTAAAAGTTTAAATCGCCTATTCACCCCCCCTCTAGGCGACATCCTTGTCCTTTCAATTGGTATCAGAGCAAGGTCTCTCATTCTTAGGCTTCACCGCCTTGAGAGTAAAGATGTCGGTTAGGGGATTAGTGCACAATAACTTGTTTATATTTGATGGCACAAATTATGCTCTATGGAAAATTTATGTGCTTAAAATTTTACGGGGTATGTCCCCGGACATGGAGCGATTTCTTGACATGGGTTTTTCTTCTCCTAAGGATCCTCAAAATTTATCTCTTGAGGAGGAGAAAAACTCTTGCCTCGATGCTCTTGCTTCTCATGTGTTTTCCATTGTTGTGAGCAATGTAGTTACTTCTTCAATCATGCCCTTTGGGAGCGCTCATGAATTATGGACAAAGCTTAAAGACAAATATGATGTGTCCAATATTATTGAGGATGATTGTATTGCTTCCACTTCCGGCCGTGATGAGTTCTCATCTTCATCCACTTCACCAAAGTGTGGTAAGACACAAGGTAATGATATGGTGAGTGGTGATGAAAATTGCAATATTGATATTGAGCTTACTATTGATGATTCCTCATCTCTATCTCATTGCAATGCTTCATCTTCAGACTTAAACACATCTATCTCTAGAAATGATTTACATGCTTGTGTTGATAGTCCTTGCATATCATGTGTAAGTTGCTTGAATAAATCTCATGATGATATGCTTGATTTGTCTTGTGGCCATGATAAAAATGCTTCTATTTCCTCTAGTTGTTGTGTGGCTAACAATGTAGAGGAAACCAAAGATTCTATTGGTCAAGACAAGATCTTGAAAGGAGCCTCAAATAACTCCTCATCTTTATCACACGGTTCTCATATATGCCTTATGGCCAAGGGTTCCACAGTACCTCCTACCATGGAACCTAATATTTCTCGTGGGGATAAGGATGAGGAGGAATATGAAGAAGATGATTGGGTTGTCTCTCTACGCGATAAGGGTAAGAGTGTATTCAAGGTTCTTTGCAAAGATAAAATTGCTAGCACTCACTTCTTTGAAATCTTGACTACCGCTATTGAGAGCCAAAAACTTATTTGGATGCATGAGAACACCATTGATAAAATGGGTGCTCTTGAACGTGAGTACGCCAATGATGTGGCATCTCTAAAGGATGAACTTGAAGAAGAAAAAACCACCAAGGAAGCTCTTGAGGAAACCTTTGCTCTAGAATTGTCTAGAGAAAAGGAAAACCATGATAGAGCTCTTGAGGTGGCAAATGAACTAAAGCTAAAAAATGATAAGCGTGTGTTTGTTAATGCTAAACTGCTTGAGGATTTTGAGCAACTCAAAAAGGGCTCAAGGGTCATTGAGAGTGCGCTCACCAAACTCACCGAGTCGCATGAGCAACTTAAAGCTTCTTATCTAAAAGAGCATGACAACTTGTCTTCTCCCATTGCTATTAATAATGATGCTTGTGCTACTAACTCTACTTCTTGTGAAGCATCTATCTTTAAGGAGAACGTTGAGCTAAGGGCTCAACTTAAATTGCTAACTAGCAATTATGGGAAATTGGAAGAAAATCATGGAAAGCTTTCTAGCTCCTATGAGGATCTTTTAGCTTCTCATGATAGGCTAAAGTTAGCTCATGAGGCTATCATATCAAAGGCAACACCTTGTGAGCCTCATGTGGGTACTAGCACTACTACTCAAAATGTTTTATTGCCATGTGCTAGTCCTAGTAATTCATCCACTCATAATATTGCTAAATCTTGTGATGAATTATCTTCCTTGCCTTGTTGCTATAACAATGAAGGTTCTACTTCCTCTAGTACTTGTGTTGTTACTAACCATGTAGAGGAAATCAAAGAGCTCAAGGCACAAGTATCTTCTTTGAAGAACGACTTGGTAAAGGGTCATGAAGGGAAATGCAAACTTGACAAGATGTTAAGTGTGCAACAATCCCCCAATGACAAGAGTGGACTTGGATTCAACTCCAACAACAAGATCAAGTCCAAGAACAACAAGATTAAGAAGGGCCAATTACAAGTCAAAGACCCGGCCAAGATTGTTTGCTTCAAGTGCAAAATTGAAGGGCATCATGTTAGATCTTGCCCTTTGAAGAAGAAGCAAAAATGGAAGCGGCCTCAAGCTCAAACTCATATTCAACCTCAAGTTGAAGAAATGCCACTTCCCAAGAAGAATCAAGCCAATGCTCCCATTGTGGAGAAATCTAGTGAGAAGAAGGAGAAGAAAAGAACTTGCTACATATGCCGTGAGAAGGGCCACATCTCCTACTTTTGCACTATTGGTACCTCATCCAACTCTATCACCATTGATGATGTTTATTCTCTTCGTAAGGATGAGGGTGACAATGTGTTTGCCAAATTTGTTGGTGCTCAAAGTGGTGTCAAGAAAAGAACCATTTGGGTTGCCAAGCCTATTGTGACTAACCTCTTAGGACCCAACTTAGTTGGGGACCAACAATCCAAAACTTGATCAATAGGTGCTTGTTGGAGGGCATTGGAGACTTGGCTACATCATGAAGAATTAAGGGATCTTCATCATTTATATTATATCAAGCCAAGTCTTTTGATTATCTTGCTACTATCATATATCCAATGTTCATCCTTGCGGTAACATGTTCTCAACTCATTTATATCGAAAGTTACTCGCCCCTTTGCATGTGTTAGTTTTGTTCCTAACATGTGTTTGTATATGTTGTGCTTCCTAATTGTTTTGCTTAAGAAATCAAGTCTATGCATGTTGGGTTGCACACCATGTATTTGTGTATGTGTTGGAGCCTCTTTGCATCTTGTTGTATCTTATATGGCTCTTATGAGCGATTAATGGACTATCCCATTTTGGGGGAGTGATATTCCTTTGGGAATTTCATGATCCTAACAATGTGTGTACATGAGGAATATCACTTAGAATTGATATTGCAAGATTATCTAGTCTCTATGTGGTATGTCATATTCATGAGAAATTCAAATTCTAATGTCCATTAATATCTATAGTTGGATCTTATTTGCCTCTTGTGAAAATAAATTCCTTATCACATTATGGGGGAGTAATAAGCTTTGTGCATATTACAAGCCTAGAAAATGTGAACATTTGAGGTTGTGTCACATAGAATTGATATTGTAAATTATCTCTCTCCTATGTGGCATGTTTGCTCAAACAAACTCCAATTTGCTTAAATAGCTTCATTGCTAATATCTTTGTGGATCTTATTTGTGAAAGTTTTTCTTGGCATGTTTTTTTTCACAACGTGTCCCTCAATACATTTTTGGAAAACCATGTGCTTCAAGTCATACTATTAATTGCTTTGCATGTTGGTATGAATACTATTAATTGCTTTGCATGTTGGTATGAATACTATTAATTGCCTTGCATGTTGGTATGACTAAATGAAGCTATCAAGAAACTATCTTTGCATGATGGTTAACTCTTATCTTTTACCATATGCTTTATTCGTTGTAAATATGATCTTATGAATACTTACAAACTACCACCGGGAAATATTTCCTAATACCTCTTGTCCTAGGACAATTGGTAATCTTTATGAGGTAGATTTTTATTGATCATATTTACATTGGCTCTTGTGTTTAAATTGTCTTATTTATTGCCATGAATTTGTTGAACTTTGACTCCCATGTGTCTTCCTTGTATCTTATGGATCTAATTTGTCTATTCAAACTTTCTTAGCATTTTAGTAGATATAGGTAGCGTGTTGATCCTAGTTTTGTGCATTTTGTATTCATATGAAAAATCCTAGATAATGCACTAATCTTGGGGGAGCTCTTATATATTTGTTAGAATGCTTAACATCTCTTGATCATTATCAAAAAATCTGGTTTTGGGAGACATAAATTTTCTTTTTGGTAATTTGTGCCATCATAAAAAGTGTCGAGGGTTTGGTTTATTTGTTGGAACCTTGCTCTCTTGGGAGTTGGTTATCTCATTCCTTTGTGCTTAGGCTTAATTAGCTTCTTATAATGAGATAAGTCTTTGGAGTCAATCTTGTGTTGATTTGATTCTTTGATATAATTTGGGCAACCATTGTCTCTTGATTTATTTGGTGTTTTGTCCAAATTGTATCTTCCTTTGGTCCTTGAAAGTTTTGTGCATGCATATTTAATATATGTATATCTTATGGCATGTGTCACTTTCATTGATCCAATATATAGGGTAAACTCCATCAAATCCTAATTTGGCTAAGATGTGCATGAAATTCAATTTCATATCTATATGCACATAGAATTGTGGAGTTTGTCCTATATGTTGTAGTGTGTCTAACTACTTTGGACCCAATTAGTTTGGGGACCATTTTGTACTTACCTTTGTGTTAGGTACAATGGATATGCATTGAATGCTTGTCTCACTCTTGGAAAGAAGTGGTGACTCAATGGTAACTTGAGGCAAGCTAGGATGGTCAACGAACACATATCTACTACATCCACACCAATGTTATCTCGGTAACAAGTATCTTCTCATGCATACTTTTATTGTATCCAACCTTATGGTTGCATCTTGGCATGAATCTCTTGATTTGCAAATGTTGTGCTTCTTGCAAAAGTCTTAATGAAACCTCTTTATTGTGAATGTGAGTAATTTGAGATGAGTGCATTTGTTGGGAAGTATTTTAAAAAATGCTCATGATTCATCCATCCCAACTATGCCTATCTAGCAATTTTATTGCATATCAATTCCTCAAGGCTCTCACATGTGCAATATAGATGAAAGTGCAAATTTAGTTATTTCTTTTGGTATCCACGTTTGTGATACTTGTTGACTTTCTCAATGCATCCCAACTATCTTCTTTCCCTTGTTGATATTTGTGATGTATTTTAGATGTTTGTGGTTGAAGTTCATGAATGTACAATAAGATAAAATTGAGCCTTTGGCCATGCTATTAAGCAAAAATTCTTATTGGTATATTGCATGACTTCGTCTTGGATATCATGCTATATTTGTTGTGTATCTATTTTGTGTGTGCATGTTTCTTTGTGGATAAATATCTTTGTGATATTGCCCACTTAGAGAAACTTATACACATAAGAGATGATACATCTCCTTTTGATATCTTATTTATTTATTGCGTGTTGATTGGTCATGCTAAGCAATATAATTCATTGAAGACTATGGTGATACTTTTTCCTCATCCTTGTAATAGTCTTATAATATGCTTTATCATGCCTTTCACATATCCTCTTGGTTGAGCCTTTTTATTATGGTGCCTCTTACTTGTTGCTCAACTATTTGTTTGTTGCAAGTGTTTATCTTACTTTTCTATCTATGATCTATTACAAATGTTTGTGTTTTAAATGAGGGAGTGAGGATTCCATGTTATGCATATTGTATTCAAATGCAACATTTTATTTTATGCATGTACCTTGGGGAGCTTCCTCATTTGATTTAGAACACTATCTTGTGGTGATCATTAGAGTTTGATTCACTTGGTATCTTTTGTTTTTGAATGATATTATGGGAGTGATGATTCCATGTTTGTGCACTTTATACTCCAACGGAAATTGTCTGGTTTTGTGCACAAACCTTGGGCAGCTTCCTCATATTATTTAGAGCAATCTTCTTGATCTTATCATAATATCTATCTTTCTTTTGGTATCTTCTTTGTGGTTCATTTGGTTGCTTGCTTCATTTGTTGAAGCTTCTTGACTTTGTTATCTTTTTGCAATCTTTGATCCTATCTATAGTGTGATTCCTTCCGAATATTCGTCATTGGATATGTGCATTTGATTCCACTCAAATTAAGAGAAATGCACACGCTATGGAGGAACTCTCACTATATTGGCCTTCTAAATTTTTCACCCATTTCGGCAATTGGTGCCAATGGGGGAGAAGTTTGGAGGGTTTAAGGGAATTTGGTTATGTCTTTGCTTTGTGCTTAAGCATGTGCCTTTATTGCATTGCATCTTGTTGCTTTGCATAGTTGAATATTTAGAGGAAACTCCACTAGGCTTTGAATGCCAATATATGCAATGAAAGTCAAGATCATTCACACATGCATATATTATGGGGGAGTTTGCTCTATATATTCAACTTATTTGTTACTTAAATTTCTTATATAAACCCTCTCAAAGAGATTGTCATCAATTACCAAAATGGGGGAGATTGAAAGTGCATGGAGCCCCCATGTGTGGTTTTGGTAATTAATGACAATCGCTATGGACTAATGTTTGCATTGAGTTATATTTGTAGGAGTTGTCCATAGGCAATTCTTGAACCATTTGTTGGCTTCAAGGTTGCAATAAGAAGAATTTGATGAAGGATATCAAGTGTCAAGTATGTCTTGAAGATGAAGATGAAGTGAGCCCTCAAGATACTTCAAGACATCAACATGATGAAGAATGAAGAATGAAGTGTAAGTTCAAGATGAGCCATCTCGAAGAGATCCTTTGCTTGAGTCTTGCCATCCATATGGTGATCATGGATATGTGAAGATGCTCCGAAGAAGAAGCTCTCCCATGGTGGATTATGGGGGACCAATCCACATGGTGGTCATGGTTATGTGAAGATGCGCCGAAGAAGAAGCTCTCCCATGGTGGATTATGGGGGAGCAATCCACAAGACTTCGTCAAGCAAGCACAAGCAAGAAAGGCGTTCCATCTTATTGAGGTCAATATCGTCGTCATCAAGCTCAAGTGGAATGCGCAAGTATAAGGTTTGGTCTTGATAGGGTTTCTTTCTCACTGGTCTCATAGTGTAGTTGGAGACCGGTTTATAGTTTAGTTGCCGTACTATCAAGAGGGCTCTCGAGTGAGTAACTCGATCGTATCGTTCGGAGAGAGCTCAAACCTTTGCATCCTTGCATCATCTTTCTTGGTTGTTATTTGGATCTTATCCATGAGGTGATTTAGAGCTTGTGGTTATTCTCATGACAAGCTCGAGTTCATCGAAAACGGATTCCGCATGAATCACTTGTTGCGTTTTCGATATTGGAGTTTTTCTCGGTTTCTCGTATTGAGAGGTTTCACTCTAAAATACATAGAAAAACCTACCCCACTTGTTCTTAAGCTTTTCACTTTGTGGGGTAGCTCTTGTCATCTTCTTTACAACAAAATTGGTTTCACCCAAATCCGAGTTTCCTAACTCAAGTTGTTGCATTTTCAAGATTGGAGGTTTTACCGGTATGTCTTTTTTAGATAGGTCAAACCTTTCATCATTTGTTTCTATCCTAACTTACTGGACTATGATGGTTCCCTGCATGATCTTGTAGAGCTTGTTACTAGCTTCGAAACGAGCCCAAGATCAACAAAATCGGAGTCCGGATGCAAAAGTTATTCAAGTTTCCGTGAAGCAGTTTTTTGGCCGGAAGTTGGCCGGAAGTTCCGGTGGCGGAACTTCCGGAAATGGCGATTCTGCACGCAGAAAACATACTGTAAGCTTTCCGGGGACGCCCTACTTCACCCGGAAGTTGGCCGGTACTTCCGGGGGGCGGAAGTTCCGCCCCAAATGACCGGAAGTTCCGGTTTTGACGAGTTTTGTGCATAACGGACAGATTTCTCTTGCCCTATTTAAGGGGGTCTTCTTCCCCAAAGTTCCCCATCCGTTTGAGCTCGTTTTTGCCTCCATTGTTGACCTTCTTTGAGCTTGCTATCTCCCTCTCCCTCCCATGAATCTTGCATCTATTTGAGAGATAGATAGAGGAGATTTAGATCTACATCTTCACCAATCAAATCCCTCTCTTTGTGAAGGGAATCCACTAGATCTAGATCTTGGAGAAATTTGGTGTTCCTCCTCCTATTTGTTCTTCCTCTCTTATTCCCCCAATAGCTTTTGTAGCTTTGTTGGAATTTGAGAGAGAAGGACTTGAGCATCTTTGTGGTGTTCTTGCCATTGCATTTGGTGCATCGGTTTGAGTTCTCCACGGTGATTCGTGGAAGTGAAAGCAAGAAGGTTGTTACTCTTGGGTCTTTGGACCCTAGACGGCTTAGTGGCCTTTGTGGCATCTTATTGGTGTTCTTGGGGACTCCAATTAAGTTGTGGAGATTCTTCAAGGGCAAGGCCTTTGTGGCAATTTGTTGGGAGCCTCCAATTAAGTTGTGGAGATAGCCCCAAGCTTTGTGCGGGTTCGGTAACCTCCCTAAGGTTACATAGTGGATCGAGGACATCCCTCTTGGTGGGAATTCTCGAGGAGAATACGGTGGCCCTCGTGCATTTGGAGTGACTTGTCCTCCACACCGCTCCAACGGAGAGTAGCACTCGCAAGAGTGTGAACTTCGGGCTACATCGTCGTCTCCTGCGTGCCTCGGTTATCTCTATACCCGAGCTCTTTACTTATGCACTTTACCTTGTGATAGCCATCGTGCTTGAAGTTATATATATATCTTGCTATCACATAAGTTGCTTGTATTGCTTAGCATAAGTTGTTGGTGCACATAGGTGAACCATAGTATATAGGCTTTGGGCTTGACAAAGTAAACGCTAGTTTTATTCCGCATTTGTTAAGCCCATCTCGTAAAAGTTTAAATCGCCTATTCACCCCCCCTCTAGGCGACATCCTTGTCCTTTCACCCATCATAGACCGCAATACCGTGGGGACTTAGGACTCCCCAGCCTCACCGCTTGCTCCTTCGGGCGACAAGTGTACTACGGACAATGCCGTGGGGACTTAGGACTCCCCAGCCTCACCGCTTGCCCCCTTGGATTACAAGTGTACTACGGTAAAGCGCATCCATTGATGAACGAGAGGTGGAAACACTTTTGACTACTCCGTCCCACTCCGGATCTTATGGTTAACACGGGTATTACGGCACAAGAATCACTGGCGACATTTGTTGTTTAATCCTAGATGGATATAAACCATTGCAATGGAACCTCCACAATATCAACACAATCCATGGTTCCATTGCCCACCACATAGTCATATTCATAGTTATGAAAGTAGTGGCTTTGGTTTTTATGCAATAGTGATAATCATAGTACTTTGCAAGTAATTTGATAGAAATACTCAAATGACATGAGCAAGTGATGAACTTGCCTGAACACTGCAAAGTTCTGCAGTTGGAAGGTGTGGACTAACCCTTGTCCTCTGTTTCTGAAAAATAGCATCATTGTCCGATAAGGGCAATGGTTAAAGAAGCAATTATGCATGATTCCTGTTTTAGGGTTTGTTCCCCCCTTCCGATGACATTATTATTTTATGTAAGAGGTTGATACTAAGATTGATTTGGAGATACTCTGTTTAAAGTAAATACAACCTTGAAATATTGTCAAGGTGTTTTTAAAGTCCAATTGCATTAATGGACTTATTTTCATTATTGAAAATAATATGTGTGATTTAAATCATTATTTAAATCATCAATTAAGACTTATTCTTAATTGTCTTTAAAAAATTCTCTTTGATATTTTATTTAGATAGAGAATTTTATGCTGATCAATTTGCATATTTTTAATTATTTTTTTTGAGCTTTTAAACATTTACTATTGATTTTCAAAGTTTCAGCATTTTATGAATTTGTGAAATGACTAAATTGCCCTTGGGCCCCACCTGTCAGGGTGGCCCAACGGGTTAGGTCGGCCGACCCACCTGGTCCGGCCCGACCACCTCACTCTCTCCATCTCTCTCTCGCGCGTGTCCGAACCCTAACCCTAACCCCTCTCTGGCGATTCGCGTCGCCGCCGTCTTCTCGGAATTGTTCCGGCCATCTCCGGCCTTTGCCGCCGGCGAGATTAGGTGGATCTGATCCGCCTCTCGACGGCGGGCACGGTGGTCCGCATCGATTTGGGGTTCGTCCTCACCACCGCGCGGCCTCAACTCGCCTGCGACCCTGGCCGTGGGAATCCATGGCGATTTGCCGCTGTCGACGATCTTGGCGTCACAGCGCGGCCGTGTGCCTCATTTGTGGTGATCTTTGAGGCTCTGGCGCCCGGCGACGCCTTGGCCTGGCTGCGGCTTTCGCTGCCGCATCGGCCCGTGCCGCCGTGCCGCCATGGGCACGCTGCTACGCTTCGCTCAGTGTGTGCGCCTCCTTCTCTCTTTTGCCTGCCTTACTTCTTCTTGTTCTCGCTCTAGCCATGGCTCCTCCTCCTGCTGGAGATGCCGCCATGCCGTGCTGCTGCTGCTTCTGTGGTATGCTTCTGGCTACTGCTGCTGTGCTTACTGCTGCGCTCTGCTTGCCATGACCACAGCTTCTGTGGCCATGCCTGTGCTTATGCTGCTGCTGCTACTGCTGGTTGATGCTAGCTGCTATGGTTGTGCTCTCTACTGCTGCAATTGTGAACTGGTGGCTGCTGCTCTACTCTCCATGGCCTAGCTTAGGCTGTGCTATCTTTGCTATGCATGCTTCTGTGCAATTTTTCTAAAGCCATGTGCTTGCTTATGCTTGCATTTCTTGCTTGAAACTATCCCTGTGACTCTGTTCTTGATGCTACTTCTGCTAGATCCTCAAGTGTATTCAGTTACTTGCCCTGGCTTAATTACTGTGTGTAATTCTTGCAATTTTGCAAGAGCCAGTGCTCCTGGTGTGCTATCCCTTGTGCTATAATACATGGAAATGCTCCATTGAACCTGTTTGTTGGCTAGGCAGCACCATCCAGTGATGGTGTGCTTTTGGATATAATTGTGTTTAGCTCATTTGCTTATCTGTGATGCAATTCATTATGTAATGTGTCTGTTTAATTTATATGGTCAATGTATTGATGCTAGAGTTGGTTCTAGCATGCTTTAGCAAGCTCTGGTAATCAAGTGATCATCAGCTGCTTGTTTATTGCTTGCTTTACTTACTGCCTGTGCCTGTCTGGGCTTATCCTGGTGACTGTGTATCACCATGCCTTGTGCTGGTGTGTGCTGTGGTTGACTCAAGCAATTGCTGTTGCTTGCAGTGATCAATTGGATCATGTATAAGTGTTCCAGTTACTGGTGATTTGTGAATTTCATTTATCTGTATAGCTTGTCCTTGTTTATTAGATAAATGAGATGAACTGCTTGCAGTGATGACTCTTATAATTAGCTTGATTGAGCTAGAGGGATGCCAACAGTGGTTGGGGACCCTAGCTCCTCTTTGAACCCATCTGGGTGATGATACAAGTGCTGGGCTTGGTGGTTTGGCTGTTTTAGTGGTTGAGGTGACCCTAGCAGTAATCATATACTGCCTTTGGGTAGCTCCCCTCTTGTTGGCTTGCTGTGGCTCACTAGATGCTTTCTGGGTGATCCTTTTGTTGGATTGCCAGTAGCTTTTGATGTTGAAATCAAATAGACAATGATTTGTCTAATGTCTGATGGCCTAGCTAGCTGTAGGTGCTAAGTGTGTAGCTAGGCTAGATGTGTCTTCATCTCTTGCTGGATTTCTTCAGTTATGCATTGATTTTCATAGCTGTTGTTCCCATAAGATGATTTCCTAGTGTCCTTTACTACCTTTGCTTGCACCATATGGCTTAGTAGCCAGATGATGACACAAATAGGGTATCACACCCTTTTGCTTGTGTGTGATTGGTGCATATGCTTATTTATGAGCAAAACCATGGTTTGCTCATGTTTTTCTGGTATACCTCACTCCAGCTCCAAGAATTATGGTTGGAGTAGAGGATTGCTTCAATGATGAATTGGTGTGCTTGCCCTGCTCCTCCTTGCAAGCTTTGATGCTTGGTTTGATTCTGGTGATTGTGGAATGGTTGAACAGCAGTGGCTGTTCTTCCTGTTCTTGCTGTTCTTGGTGTTCTTACCCTTTGGAGATTCTGCCGATGGAGATGCTAGGGTTTTGGCTTGGTGAAAAGGCTTTATACCTAGCCCACCTTGCTCCCTTGGTCGATAGCTCTTGCTTAGTCACTTTGGTGACTCTCCCTGGCCTTGTGTGGTGTTGGACATGCAGTAGTCCTTGTGTGCTGCCTGTGTGTGTGGCTTGGGACTTGGGCTGGTGGGAGGATCAGCTCGGCAGAGCTGTGGTATTATCCACCATATTCACTTCTTTTCTAATCTGCCAAGCCACTTGGCATAACTTGTTTTTCTTCTTTGTGTGTGTGCAGGGAACTTGCAGATGATCAAGATGAAACTCAAGATCATCTTCATCAAAGAATTCATGAAGATCAACAATGTAGTTTAGGTCATTTAAATTCCTTGTAATTTTCCTTTTTCTTATTTCATTTATTCATTTCATGTAATGTGTTGTAAATTCATAATTCAATTCTGAATATTGTAAAGACAATGTATTCTTGTGTGATGATCAATAAAGCTCAAGGTTTTCTCTAATGAGCTTTACTTATTATTTGTATTGTTTATATTGGGTATTATTTATAATTGTTTAATGAATTATCTCAAATTTGAATTATGTGATATCCATTTGATGTTTGAATTTGAAATTCAAATTCAAATTTGGTTTGAATTCAATCATATAACTTAACTTTTAATTCAATCATGTAACTTAACATTGCAATGCAATATCTCTTCCCTCTTCTCAAAACCCTAATCTAGTTAAGTAAGAACAAGTTCGTCGCACTCTCGAAACCCTAACCCTGTAAGGTGTCGAGAGAGAAACCTGTTCCCCTTCGATGCAGTTTTGTTTTAAAAGCGCGAAATTTCCCCGTAATTTACCATGCAATGCACATCCCTTCCTAAAATCTACCCCTCGATCGCCTCTAAACCTGGGACATTACAGACTTGGACTACAACTCTTGGGGATTTCCACCTATATAATGAGGAGGAGAGGGAGGGGGCAGCCACTCTTGGCCGCACCACCTAGGGCTTCCCATGGCCGGCGCCCTAGCCACTCCCTCTCCCCAAACCCTAGCTTCTCCTCCTCCACATAATACTCCCGCAGCGCATAGGCGAAGCCCTGCCGGAGTTCTCCACCACCACCGCCACCACGCCGTCGTGCTGCCGGGATCCCGAGGAGGATCTACTACTTCCGCTGCCCGCTGGAACGGGGAGAAGGACGTCGTCATCAACACCGAACGTGTGACCGAGTACGGAGGTGCTGCCCGATTGTGGCACCGTCAAGATCTTCTACGCGCTTTTGAAAGCGGCAAGTGATCGTCTACCGCAGCAACGAGAGCCTTCTCTCATAGGTTTTGGAAATCTTCAAGGGTTAGTCTCGTTCATCCCCTCGTTGCTCCCATCTTCTAGATTGCATCTTGGCTTGGATTGCGTTCTCGCGATAGGAATTTTTTTGTTTTCTATGCTACGAATCCCATTAGTGGTATCAGAGCCGTGTCTATGCATAGATGGTTGCACGAGTAGAACACAATTGTTTTGTGGGCGTTGATGCTTATGTTGTCTTTAGTTTGAGTACTTTGCATCTTTGTGGCATAGTGGGATGAAGCGGCTCGGGCTAACTTTACATGGCCGCGTTCATGAGATTTGCTCCACGCTCGACATGCAACTTGTATTGCATAAGTGGCTTTGCGGGTGTCTGTCTCTCCTACTATAGTGAAGATTCAATTTACTCTTCTATTGACAACACTAGTATCACCGTTGTTGTTCATGTTCGTAGGTAGATTAGATCTCACTCGAAAACCCTAAACCACGTAAAATATGCAAACCAAATTAGAGACGTCTAACTTGTTTTTGCAGGGTTTGGTGATGTGATATGGCCATAATGTGATGATGAATATGTATGAGATGATCATTATTGTATTGTGGCAACCGGCAGGAGCCTTATGGTTTTCTTTAAATTTCATGTTGAGTAGTATTTCAAAGTAGTTGTAATAGTTGCTACATGAGGTGAACAACCATGAAGACGGCGCCATGGACCTTGACGCTACATCGACGATGATGGAGATTATGCCCATTGATGATGGAGATCATGTCCGTGCTTTGGAGATGAAGATCGAAGGCGCAAAGACTAAAGGGCCATATCATATCACATATGAATTGCATGTGATGTTAATCCTTTATGCATCTTATTTTGCTTAGAACGCGACAGTAGCATTATAAGATGATTCCTCACATTAATATCAAGATAATAAAGTGTTCTCCCCTCGTATGCACCGTTGATATAGTTCGTCGTTTTGAAGCATCTCGTGATGATCGGATGTGATAGACTCAACGTTCACATACAACGGGTGTAAGCCATGTTGCACACGCGGAATACTTGGCTTTGCTTGACGAGCCTAGCATGTACAGACATGGCCTCGGGACAACGGAAACCGAAAGGTTGAACACGAGTCATATGGATGATATGATCAACATGTTGATGTTCACCATTGAAGCTACATCATCTCACGTGATGATCGGTTTTGGTGTAGTGGATGTGGATCGTGTACCACTTAACAACTATGAGGGATGTTGTATTAAGTGGGAGTTCATTAGTAATTAGATTAAAACATGAACTAATTATCATAAACATAGTCTGAGTAGTATTTTGAATTAATTTTTTAGTATTGCCATCCGTTTTCTACCATGCGCTAGTCTTGTAATTGAGATAGAAATACTGTTAAGTCTGACAAGAAACTTTACAGACTGGTACCGTATTGTTAAAGAATCAAGAAATGATTAAGTCTTATTGCAAACTTTTAGTAAACCTCACATTGTTGATTCAAAGAGCTATGGTTTCAATTAGTACCTAAAGTCATCTTGTCTCCGTGAAACTTGAAGTTGAAATCTGTTTGAAAAGTAAGAAGCTGGAAATTTTGTTTTCAGAAATAAGCAAGGTATAAGATATATGTGATATCTAAGACTTTGTTGAAAGGTGATAGAATATAATTTGGTGAGACTACATAAACTCATAAGTTTTATGGGAATGTATGAAGGTTGAAGACGCCAGGCGTCCCAATCCTCAGCCTATTGGGGCACTAACGATATTCGAATATCCATGAAGTGATCGTCCTTAGTATGCACCGTTGCTAATACTCGTCGTTTCGAAGCATCACGTGATGTTCGGGTGTGATAGATTCTACGTGTGAATACAACGGGTGCAAGCCAGATTTGCACATGCGAATACTAAGGTTAAAACTTTACGAGCCTAGCATGTACAGACATGGTCTCGGAAAATCGTCATGATATGATGGATAGAATTATGAGTGAAATTGTTCATCATATTACAAAGTTACTAATAGTGAAATCTGGAACACTTGTCATATGATGATCAACTTCAAAGTAAGAACCTCAAGGTTATTGGTATTTGACCAACAAACCTAGAAGTTAATGATGTTGAAGTGTTTTTCTGAATAATGAAGAAAGCTAAAAGAGAAACTACAAAAGATATTTTGGCAGAAAGAAAAGAAAAGACTAGAAAGTCCAGCTCAGGTGTATATAAATGATATACATGTTATGGTTGTATTCCTAGTTTGGTCACACAATGAAATTCTTGGGTATTTGTACCATATTGGTTAGTATGAAGTGTCATACAAAAAAACGCAATACAAGAATACAATGGCCTAAGTGGTTGATAAGGAATATGGTAATAATGCACGTCTGGAACATAATAAAGTGTTATTATGTTTGTCGTTGGCATTCTACCTAGCCCTTAGAATTTATAATAAAGAACTTAATAATTGTTATTTTGCTCTGGTCAAATAAAAACAATGAGTTGTTCAAATTATGACATTACTCCATATACGATGGATAAGTTATTATAAATCTTAATGGTGAATCACACATACATAATACTGACGCTAAAATGCCATAAGGCAAATGATTTGAATTCCACTTATTTGTGGAACCGCCATTTAGGTCATGTTAGAAAGGAACGCATGAAGGAACTCCATGTAAATGGATTTTTGGAGTCATTTGATTTTTGAATTGTTTGGCGCTTGCAAATCTTTTCTAAAGAGAATGACTAAAATACCGTTCATAGGCCAAGAGTTGAACGGGCAACTAACATAGTGGAAAAATACATGATGATGTATGTGGTTCACTGGGCATAGTTGTGTGCGGGAGATTCTTCTACTTCATGAAAACTTCCAACAATGAATTGAGTATATATATGTGGATATATTCGATAAGGAAGAAGTTTGAAACATTTGAATGGATTCAAATAAATTTCAGCATGAAGTGGAAATCATCGTAATAGAAAAGTCAAATATCTACGATTTGATCATGGTAGAAATATTTGAATTACGAGTTTTAGCAAACATCTAAGAGAGTTATGAAATTGTTCTACAACTCACATTTCTTGGAGTATCATAGTGATGATGAAGTATCCGAGAGATGTATCCAAACCTTGTTGGGTCAATGATGAGATAAAATATTAATGCCATTATAATTTTTGTGGATTATGCTTTAGAGACTACCGCTTTTACACTAAATAGAGCATCATCATGATCCGTTGAAATGACACCATACAAGTTATGGCATGGCTATAAACCCTAATAGTCCTTTCTTTAAATTTTGGTCTAAGAGTTTACAACCAAAATCGGATGAATGTCTTTGTTGGTTATCCCAAAGAATCGATTGGGAATTCTTTCCACTATAAAGTAAAAGACAAAAGTGTTTGTTAATGTTACTTGCTTATTTCCAAGAAATTGTTTTCTAGCGAAGTATTTGAGTGGGAGGACAATAGAACTTAATAAGGTTTATGAATCTGAGCATAATGATCAGAGTAGCGCAGCATCGGAAATGGTTTCGGAAGCGGCCACGATGATCATGGCTTCCATGACTACAAAGTGTTTTAGCCATGGAGATCGAAGTACTTATTGAAACTTGTAGGTATGGTTTACTTTGTGATCAAATAAATGATTTGTGGACAAAGGATTGATTTTGAACAATGATAAACCAACTACAAACAAAGAAGTTATGATGGGCCCTGACTCCGTTAAAATGGCTATACGCCATGAAATCCAAGATAGATGAACACTTTTTGAAAGTAATGGATCTATAAATTTGATGGACTTGGATGAAATATCCTTAAAGAAGCTCGACTTGTCGAAAAGTTGTTTACAACAAAGTTCAAAGAGTTGACTACGATAAGATTAGATCTTCCGTAGCAATGCTTATAATCTATGTGGATTATTCTAGTAATCGCTACATATTTCTTTTATGAGATATGCTAGTAGGATGGAAAAATACATTAATTAATGGAAGTGTGTATTAAAGGTGTATACAAGATACAACCAAGAGTTTTTGCTAGTCCGTGGAATACTAGATAGGTATACGAACTTCAATTGGATGAAATACCCTGCGAATCGTCGGTAATGACGACTCGTTCGTGGACCTCCCCACCTTCGGGTTGGGGAGGAAGAGAAGATAAAACTTGATGTTTCTGTGGAAGGAAAATTAACATCAAGGGAATGTTAAGCAAGATAACAGTCAGAAAAATATAAACTCGGGAAGTCATGCTAAGCAAGATAGCAGTCAAAAAAGTATAAATTCAAGAAGACAAGTTATCTACCTTGGGGAGGGCGTTGGTGCCGCTATATGGCTCCACGCGACAAGAGGTTGGAATTGTGTCTTTCTTGCTCAGCGACGAAATACGTCGGACAATCTTCTCCAAATCCTTTACTGAAAGATCCTTGGATACGCGGTCCGCGTCTTTTTCGCCAGCATACATCCAGAGGGGGTTTTTGCGAGCCTGCAGAGGCTGCACCCTGATCCTAAGGAAGTACGCGGTAATCTGAACACCCGTCAGTTCCTTGCCACGGGTGTTCTGAAGCTCATGGATAGGCTTCATCAGCGCATCTGTCGCCATCTTCTCTTCCTCGGTAGCTTCAACATCCCATGATCGGTGTCGAAGGATTTTTGCGCTACCATCAAAAGGCATGATGTTGTATTCCCGCGAGTCGCTGTACTCCTCGCGGATGTATAGCCACCTCCTGCGCCACCCTTGGACAGAATCGGGGAATTTGACGTCGAAATATTCGACATCGGGACGGATGCAGATAACAACACCACCTACATTGCAGGCGGTGTTGTGGGAGCTGTTGCGGCGGACAAGGAAGATGCGTTTCCACAGGCCCTAATTTGGATGGGTCTGATGTCTACGCCCCCTCCTTTTCCTGTAGACAGTGTTGGGCCTCCAAGAGCAGAGGTTTGTAGAACAGCAGCAAGTTTTCCCTTAAGTGGATCACCCAAGGTTTATCGAACTCAGGGAGGAAGAGGTCAAAGATATCCCTCTCATGCAACCCTGCAACCACAAAGCAAGAAGTCTCTTGTGTCCCCAACACACCTAATAGGTGCACTAGTTCGGCGAAGAGATAGTGAAATACAGGTGGTATGAATATATATGAGCAAAGCGTGCAACGGCACCGAGAAAAGTGCTTTGCCCAAGACAGTAAACAAGCAGTAGTAACGCAGCAGTAGTAACGCAGTAAAACAGTAAACAAGCAGCGATAGCAGTATTTAGGAACAAGTCCTAGGGATTACACTTTCACTAGTGGACACTCTCAACATTGATCACATAACAGAATAGATAAATGCATACTCTACACTCTCTTGTTGGATGATGAACACATTGCGTAGGATTACACGAACCCTCAATGCCGGAGTTAACAAGCTCCACAATTCAATGTTCATATTTAAATAACCTTAGAGTGTAAGATAGATCAACTCGACTAAACCAAGTACTAACGTAGCATGCACACTGTCACCTTCATGCTAAGAAAGGAGGCATAGATCACATCAATACTATCATAGCAATAGTTAACTTCATAATCTACAAGAGATCATAATCATAGCATACGCCAAGTACTAACACGGATGCACACACTGTCACCATTACACCGTGCAGGAGGAATAAAACTACTTTAATAACATTGCTAGAGTAGCACATAGAATAGTAGTGATACAAAATACATTGCAATCATAAAGAGATATAAATAAGCACTTCATTATGCCATTCATAACAGTGAATAAGTATTCTGTGAAATATAGCCTAAGAGACCCACACGGTGCACACACTATCACCTTTACACACGTGGGACAAGGAGTCTCCGGAGATCGCATAAGTAAAATTCACTTGACTAGCATAACGACATCTAGATTACAAGCATCATCATATGAATCTCAATCATGTAAGGCAGCTCATGAGATTATTGTATTGAAGCACATAGGAGAGAGATGAACCACATAGCTACCGGTATAGCCCCGAGCCTCGATGGAGAACTACTCCCTTCTCATGGGAGCAGCAGCGGTGATGAAGATGGCGGTGGAGATGGCAGCGGTGTCGATGGAGAAGCCTTCCGGGGGCACTTCCCCGTTCCGGCGGCGTGCCGGAACAGAGACTCCTGTCCCCCAGATCTTGGCTTCGCGATGGCGGCGGCTCTGGAAGGTTTCTGTGGGTTTCGTCGATCGTATCAGGGTTTTCGCGACGGAGGCTTTAAATAGGCGGAAGGGCAAGGTCGGTGGAGTTCTGGGGGGGGGGCACACTATAGGGGGGCACGGGCCCCCCCTGGCCGCGCCGGCCTAGGGTTTGGTGGGCCTGTGCCCCCTCTCTGGCGGTTCTCGTGTGTTCTGGATGCTTCCGGGCAAAATAGGAACCTGGGCGTTGATTTCGTCCAATTCCGAGAATATTTCTTTACTAGGATTTCTGAAACCAAAAACAGCAGAAAACAACAACTGGCACTTCGGCATCTTGTTAATAGGTTAGTTCCAGAAAATGCACGAATATGACATAAAGTGTGCATAAAACATGTAGATATCATCAATAATGTGGCATGGAACATAAGAAATTATCGATACGTCGGAGACGTATCAGCATCCCCAAGCTTAGTTCCTGCTCGTCCCGAGCAGGTAAACGATAAACAAAGATAATTTCTGGAGTGACATGCCATCATAACCTTGATCATAATATTGTAAGCATATGTAATGAATGCAGCGATCAAAACAATGGTAATGACATGAGTAAACAAATGAACCATATAGCAAAGACTTTTCATGAATAGTACTTTCAAGACAAGCATCAATAAGTCTTGCATAAGAGTTAACTCATAAAGCAATAATTCAAAGTAAAGGTATTGAAGCAACACAAAGGAAGATGAAGTTTCAGCGGTTGCTTTCAACTTGTAACATGTATATCTCATGGATATTGTCAACATAGAGTAATATAACAAGTGCAATATGCAAGTATGTAGGAATCAATGCACAGTTCACACAAGTGTTTGCTTCTTGAGGTGGAAAGAGATAGGTGAACTGACTCAACATAAAAGTAAAAGAAAGGTCCTTCAAAGAGGAAAGCATCGATTGCTATATTTGTGCTAGAGCTTTTATTTTGAAAACATGAAACAATTTTGTCAACGGTAGTAATAAAGCATATGTATCATGTAAATTATATCTTACAAGTTGCAAGCCTCATGCATAATGTACTAATAGTGCCCGCACCTTGTCCTAATTAGCTTGGACTACCGGATCATCGCAATGCACATGTTTTAACCAAGTGTCACAAAGGGGTACCTCTATGCCGCCTGTACAAAGGTCTAAGGAGAAAGCTCGCATTGGATTTCTCGCTATTGATTATTCTCAACTTAGACATCCATACCGGGACAACATAGACAACAGATAATGGACTCCTCTTTTATGCATAAGCATGTAACAACAATTAATTTTCTCATTTGAGATTGAGGATATTGTCCAAAACTGAAACTTCCACCATGGATCATGGCTTTAGTTAGCGGCCCAATGTTCTTCTCTAACAATATGCATGCTCTAACCATAAGGTGGTAGATCGCCCTTACTTCAGACAAGACGAACATGCATAGCAACTCACATGATATTCAACAAAGAGTAGTTGATGGCGTCCCCAGGAACATGGTTATCGCACAACGAGCAACTTAATAAGAGATAAAGTGCATAAGTACATATTCAATACCACAATAGTTTTTAGGCCATCTGTCCCATGAGCTATATATTGTAAAGGTGAAGAATGGAAATTTAAAGGTAGCACTCAAGCAATTTACTTTGGAATGGCGGAGAAATACCATGTAGTAGGTAGGTATGGTGGACACAAATGGCATAGTGGTTGGCTCAAGGATTTGGATGCATGAGAAGTAATCCCTCTCGATACAAGGTTTAGGCTAGCAAGGCTATTTGAAACAAACACAAGGATGAACGGCGCAGCAAAACTCACATAAAAGACATATTGTAAACATTATAGGACTCTACACCGTCTTCCTTGTTGTTCAAACTTAATACTAGAAATTATCTAGACCTTAGAGAGACCAAATATGCAAACCAAATTTTAGCATGCTCTATGTATTTCTTCATTAATAGGTGCAAAGTATATGATGCAAGAGCTTAAACATGAGCACAACAATTGCCAAGTATCACATTACCCAAGACATTATAGCAATTACTACATGTATCATTTTCCAATTCCAACCATATAACAATTTAACGAAGAAGAAACTTCGCCATGAATATTATGAGTAAAGCCTAAGGACATACTTGTCCATATGCTACAGCGGAGCGTGTCTCTCTCCCACACAAGCATGATGTAATCCAATTTTATTCAAACAAAACAAAAACAAAAACAAACCGACGCTCCAAGCAAAGCACATAAGATGTGATGGAATAAAAATATAGTTTCAGGGGAGGAACCTGATAATGTTGTCGATGAAGAAGGGGATGCCTTGGGCATCCCCAAGCTTAGACGCTTGAGTCTTCTTAGAATATGCAGGGGTGAACCACCGGGGCATCCCCAAGCTTAGAGCTTTCACTCTCCTTGATCATAGTATATCATCCTCCTCTCTTGACCCTTGAAAACTTCCTTCACACCAAACTTCTCATAAACTTCATTAGAGGGGTTAGTACATAATCAAAAACTCACATGTTCAGAGGTGACACAATCATTCTTAATACTTCTGGACATTTCTCAAAGCTACTGGAAGGTAATGGAACAAAGAAATCCACCCAACACAGCGAAAGAAGCAATGCGAAATAAAAGGCAGAATCTGTCAAAACAGAACAGTCCGTAAAGACGAATTTCTAATAAATACTTCCGTTGCTCAGATCAGAAAACTCAAAACTAATGAAAGTTGCGTACATATCTGAGGAACAAGCACATAAATTGGCATATTTTTCTGAGTTACCTACAGAGAAAACAGCCCAGATTCGTGACAGATAGAAATCTGTTTCTGCGCAGAAATCCAAAATCTAGTATCAACCTTCGATTAGAGGCTTCACTTGGCACAACAAAACACAAAACTAAGATAAGGAGAGGTTGCTACAGTAGTAAACAACTTCCAAGACACAAATATAAAACAAAGTACTGTAGCAAAATAACACATGGGTTATCTCCCAAGAAGTTTTTTCTTTATAGCCATTAAGATGGGCTCAGCAGTTTTAATGATGCACTCGCAAGAAATAGTATTTGAAGCAAAAAGAGAGCATCAAGAGGCAAATTCAAAACACATTTAAGTCTAACATGCTTCCTATGCATAGGAATCTTGTAACTAAACAAGTTCATGAAGAGCAAAGTGACAAGCATAGGAAGATAAAACAAGTATAGCTTTAAAAATTTCAGCACATAGAGAGGTGTTTTAGTAACATGAAAATTTCTACAACCATATTTTCCTCTCTCATAATAACTTTCAGTAGCAACATGAGCAAACTCAACAATATAACTATCACATAAAGCATTCTTATCATGAGTCTCATGCATAAAATTATTACTCTCCACATAAGCATAATCAATTTTATTAGTAGTTGTAGTGGGAGCAAATTCAACAAAGTAGCTATCATCAAATATAGGAGGCATATTGTAATCATAATCAAATTCACTCTCCATAGTAGGTGGAACCAAAAGACCACTATCATTATAATCATCATAAATAGGAGGTAAAGTATCATCAAAGAAAATTTTCTCCTCAATGCTTGGGGGACTAAAAAGATCATGAAAACCAGCTTCCCCAAGCTTAGAACTTTCTATATCATTATCAACAATGGTGTTCAAAGCGTTCATACTAATATTACTACCAGCATGCAAATAAGATTTCATAGGTTTCTTAATTTTCGCATCAAACAATCCATGTTTTAAATCAGGAAATAGCATAAGAAGCTCATTCTTGTCCATTATGCCAAACTAGTGTAAACAAGAAACAAAAAGATGCAATTGCAGGATCTAAAGGAAATAGCTTTGAGTACTTACGGCGCGCCGGAAAATAGCTTAGTAGCCGAGATCCGGAGTGTGAGTACCTTTTACCTTTCCTCCCCGGCAACGGCGCCAGAAAATAGCTTGATGTCTACGCCCCCTCCTTTTCCTGTAGACAGTGTTGGGCCTCCAAGAGCAGAGGTTTGTAGAACAGCAGCAAGTTTTCCCTTAAGTGGATCACCCAAGGTTTATCGAACTCAGGGAGGAAGAGGTCAAAGATATCCCTCTCATGCAACCCTGCAACCACAAAGCAAGAAGTCTCTTGTGTCCCCAACACACCTAATAGGTGCACTAGTTCGGCGAAGAGATAGTGAAATACAGGTGGTATGAATATATATGAGCAGTGGCAACGGCACCAGAAAAATGCTTTGCCCAAGACAGTAAACAAGCAGTAGTAACGCAGCAGTAGTAACGCAGTAAAACAGTAAACAAGCAGCGATAGCAGTATTTAGGAACAAGGCCTAGGGATTACACTTTCACTAGTGGACACTCTCAACATTGATCACATAACAGAATAGATAAATGCATACTGTACACTCTCTTGTTGGATGATGAACACATTGCGTAGGATTACACGAACCCTCAATGCCGGAGTTAACAAGCTCCACAATTCAATGTTCATATTTAAATAACCTTAGAGTGTAAGATAGATCAACTCGACTAAACCAAGTACTAACGTAGCATGCACACTGTCACCTTCATGCTAAGAAAGGAGGCATAGATCACATCAATACTATCATAGCAATAGTTAACTTCATAATCTACAAGAGATCATAATCATAGCATACGCCAAGTACTAACACGGATGCACACACTGTCACCATTACACCGTGCAGGAGGAATAAAACTACTTTAATAACATTGCTAGAGTAGCACATAGAATAGTAGTGATACAAAATACATTGCAATCATAAAGAGATATAAATAAGCACTTCATTATGCCATTCATAACAGTGAATAAGTATTCTGTGAAATATAGCCTAAGAGACCCACACGGTGCACACACTGTCACCTTTACACACGTGGGATAAGGAGTCTCCGGAGATCACATAAGTAAAATTCACTTGACTAGCATAACGACATCTAGATTACAAGCATCATCATATGAATCTCAATCATGTAAGGCAGCTCATGAGATTATTGTATTGAAGCACATAGGAGAGAGATGAACCACATAGCTACCGGTACAGCCCCGAGCCTCGATGGAGAACTACTCCCTTCTCATGGGAGCAGCAGCGGTGATGAAGATGGCGGTGGAGATGGCAGCGGTGTCGATGGAGAAGCCTTCCGGGGGCACTTCCCCGTTCCGGCGGCGTGCCGGAACAGAGACTCCTGTCCCCCAGATCTTGGCTTCGCGATGGCGGCGGCTCTGGAAGGTTTCTATGGGTTTCGTCGATCGTATCAGGGTTTTCGCGACGGAGGCTTTAAATAGGCGAAAGGGCAAGGTCGGTGGAGTTCTAGGGGGGGCACACTATAGGGGGGCGCGGGCCCCCCTGGCCGCGCCGGCCTAGGGTTTGGTGGGCCTGTGCCCCCTCTCTGGCGATTCTCGTGTGTTCTGGATGCTTCCGGGCAAAATAGGAACCTGGGCGTTGATTTCGTCCAATTCCGAGAATATTTCTTTACTAGGATTTCTGAAACCAAAAACAGCAGAAAACAGCAACTGGCACTTCGGCATCTTGTTAATAGGTTAGTTCCAGAAAATGCACGAATATGACATAAAGTGTGCATAAAACATGTAGATATCATCAATAATGTGGCATGGAACATAAGAAATTATCGATACGTCGGAGACGTATCAGGGTCCCGAGAAAGCATTCACACAGGGTGATGAAGATGGAGATATGGAGGATAGAGTTGGGAGTCAGCTGGTGTAGCTGCAGCCCATAGACATAAAGTAATCCACAGAGGAATTCGTGGATGGGAGTGGACAGGCCACGAATGAGATGGTCAATGAAATTTACCCGGTATCCGATGCGGGGCGTCGGGAAGCTCTCTTCCCCGGGAAAGATCAGCCCTTCTTCCTTCTTCATCAACCCAAGTTTCTTGAGCAGGTTTGCGTCCTGGTTCGAGACCTTGGATCTCTACCACTCAGAGATCTCCAGATCCTCCGCCGCCATGCTGGTTCTTGGAGAGGTGTGCCTTGTGAGCCTTGACCGCAGTGGCATCAAAGTGAGCGGTGGAGAGATTGAAGAAAAGCACGGGCGCAAGAGCTTAGTAGTAGCAATGGAGGCTTGGGAGAGAGAAAGGGAAGGAGCGCGGCGCAGCGAAGGGGATTATTGAGGAAGAAGAAGGTGATTTATAGCGAGCCATCGAACCGCTGCGCCGTTGGAAATGGATCCAACGCCCTACACGTGTTTCTATGGGTAAAATGGTCTTTTTACTGTGAAGTAACTAGACAGGCGCTACAGCGCGCGTGCCAGAGAAAGAGGAGGACGTGTGTCCCCACCTGGGTAAAGTGTCAAGCGACGCCGTATTGAGGACCCACGGGTCAGTGATAGGACAAGACCCGCACCTTCCCAATACAGTGATCGTGGCCATCGTCAGCGCTGATGTCATTATGAGGAAAATTTTGGCTGCAGTGTTTTGAAGATCGGCGACTGAGGAGTATTATTGGTAATTTCGGGAGCCTTTTATCAAATACAAGTTTTTGCTCAAATGCTCGGGGGCTACTTTTATAAGGAGTTGGATATGGAGTTGATTCAACAAGCATGAGCCTACAAATACGGATCCACCACCGAAGCCCACCGACCGCCGCTGCCCACCACCACCACCGGAGATCAGAGAGGGGTTGCCGCTGGCCGATATCTTGGGAATACCGCCGAGGTCCGCCGCCGCGTTGCAGGGGCTTTGCCCAGCGACGGTGCCGGCAGCGGTGGCGGATGGAGGAGGACGCGAGAGGGAGTCGAGGGCCGGCGGCTTGTGGCCACCGCATGGGGTCAGGAGAGGAGAAGGGGTTGCGAGACCCACATAATTTGCATTTGGCAAGCTAGCTACCAGTTAATTGGGTAATGCCTCCTCTCCACATCAATCGATAACACCTCTGGCAAAACGATTATTCTGCACAGCATGGAGTTTCAGCAACGGGAATGTTTTTTTTTTTACCAGTAAAGCAACGGTGCAACGGGAACGTGGCTGTAAATGTTTTTTCCATGCTAAACCTAGTCAGGATGACTTGTATAGTTGTATGCAAGACTAAGAAAACAAACCCATCACGAATCGGAAATAAGAACCGCGTGAGCCAATCAAAGATTTCGTTGCTCATCTAGAAATAGTTTAGAAGTTAGCACCGAGATTAACTTCTGCGTGACAGTATGGGGAGAGGGCCAAAACTTGATGAGCTACACTCATGAGTCATGACTCCAATAATTTTGCACGAATGGTGCGGCTATATATATGAGCATACCTTGCCGTCCCATTGATCACTTCCGCTAGATGCTAAAGCGTAAAAAATTGTTTGGTGTAGATCTTGTAAGTACTACCATATTAGTTGTGAGATATTGGAGTAAGACAAATAAACAAGATACTTTTAACTCAACACCACATGCTAGTGGTTTGCTGTTGAGTGGGAGATGATAATCACCAGGTCCCGGAGTGTGTAAACTGTTTTCACAGACTAGTTTGTCACGCCCTCACCCAGGGCGATGGCCGATGCAGAGTCGCCGGTCCGGGGTGGACCTCGCGAGGAACCAGCTGGCCAAGCATACCTCCCGAAGAGTGGATACCGAGTAGGAAGTGATTCGCAAGATAAGAAATGGCGGGACCTGCGTGTTTAGACCTGCAGCTCCCACTGGCAAGCGTGAGCTGTATCAGTTTAAAAGGCGACGTTGTGTCTCCGGCTCCGGTGCTGTGCATATTTTAAAACTGGTGCGAAAATCATCGTCTAGAGTGAGAGACAACTGAATCCAACTTCTGGTCCACTCATTTCGTCTCTTGGATCCGATTTTTCGGACTATGTTACAAAGTTTTGGACCAAGTTATATTGTTTGAAACTTAGTCCAAGAATGTGTATAATTTTCATTTTTTCACAGATCACAAATGGAAATATTTAAGTTTCAATCTTAGAACCCCCATATGTTAGCTACATGCAAATATGTTTTTATAGAAAGAGAAAAATCCCAATTTGATCTATGAAGTTGCATCGGATGTGCATTTTGGTCACGAATTTGCAAATCATGAACACGAGGTTGCCCCGCGCGAGTGTTTGGTCACTCTGTCAAGGCGACCGTTAGTTTGCTGACGTGGCCAAATAGCTTTTTTGCAAATTGGCTCCTAAAATTTTATTTTTTCTGATTTTCTAGTCCTCAGTTTGACTTTTTTGGGAGCAATTTGCAAAAACACAACTGACCACGTTAGCAAAGTAATAGTGCCTGTTCGTGATCAAAGCGCACATCCGGGACAACTTCATAGACTAAATTGAAGATTTTCTCTTTTAAAAATTGCTAAACTTACAAATAGCAGTACCATTTTTTGGCTTCGCAAATGAACTTGACTTTTCCTTGCTTTTCCCCACAGGCCATATCTCCTCTCTTCCCATTGGCTACCAAGTTGGGTTCAGAATTCCCTAGGTTTAGAAAATTCCTCCTCGAAACTAGTGATGTGAAATGAAAATTTTGAATCTCCCTAACACTTTTCTCTGAACTCTCATCTCCACCTCAGATCCCTTTCTCACCGCAATTTCTTGCTGGATCTTTGAAGTGTGAACCTTGTATCCCAATGACCCAATCCACCTAGGGCCATCACAGTTTCGTAATCATGGCCTATAAACCGTTCCATTGCGCTTACAAATCTGTAAGACTTGTGTACCAGATATTTTTTTCGTGAAAGAGCCTCACTGCATTCTAAACCACACCATGGATGCAGTTAGAGATTCATGGTTTTTCTTGATCCGGGCATGCATGGATGCACTCAGAAGACTGATCCACTTGAGACTGTGACATGTGCATTCAGTAGGATCAGACACAATTAACTTTGTTTAACTACCACGCACAACTTAGATTTTACATGACCACACCTGTCCCTGACTGAACTTCTGAATCTCTGATCCAAAAACATTCATCATTGTTATTCAAGCATCCTGTGTACCTAATCTCTCAACTAGCATCCTGTTGCTCAACACATAGTAGTTTTGGGAGACGAGCAATTTAGATGGCAAATAGTGTTTGATTGAGCTGATTTTTGGTCAGTATGTTGGGAACTCGTATGTATGGTTGTCTGCCAAGTTTGGTGCTGATTGGATCTGCGGGATAAAAGTAGTTTGCTGATTACCGAAGAGGACAAAATCTATGATATCTCAGCTTTGTTATATCTTACCTCTTGTGGTTATTATTACTGTTATTGTTGTTGTTGTTGTTGTTGTTGTTGCCGGTGGGCAACGAAGTGAAGTGTGTTGTAATCTCTAGATGTTCTAGAGAACTCTGTACCAATGTTGCTCATAGTGAAGTTTAAGTGGACCGATTAGTTTAGACCCGTGGTTTTTCTCTACTCAAGTTGAGGAGCTTTTCCAATAAATGCTTGTGTTACTTGTGTGTGTGATTATTTTTGTTTTTTTGCACTGCATCTATTAGTTGAAGCTATCCTCGAAGTTTGTCTTGTATTTCACACAGGAATGGTTGGAGATGGTTTTGCCTTGTGCCGCTGCTCCAACACAAAGATCATAGCAACCATTGAACTGCAACCACCCCTCATCTGAAGTGATCACTGACGCGTGAAGGTGCAGCCTCTGTCACTGAATATCTTCAGTGTGAATGTGATTGAAGTTTGCATCCGCACGGAGCTTGGCTGAGCTAGCTGTCATAATTCTTCTTGATCTCAGGGTAGGTTTGGTTGAACTTTTAGAACCAACTTCACAGCAAAAACCTCAGAATCTAAACCAAGCAGTTTTTTTTTAGATGGTGGATTCCCCAAACGCAGCAGCTTCCGGTATGTACAAACCAGGCAGTCGCTCGCAGCGAGTTTGACCCAGGTTCTACCGCCGTAGCTTCTTACAATTGGATGAAATAATTGTCAAATAATCTACAGTTTGCTACAACCAAATAACTTTCAGATAATCCGTTCACAGTAGCTTTTTCAAAGTTCACATTTCATATAGCTTTTTCCGAATTCATAGCTCAACTAAACATACCCAGTATGCACGGGATGAACTCAAAAGACTGGTCCATGTGCACTCAGTAGGATCAGATTTAATTATTTGATATATTTTCATGATAGCCGTGACTTCTATTTGACATGACCACCTTGTCTGAATAAAATCAAATGTAAGCACACACTCCATATCGGGCTTGAAACGGTTAGTTTGGACTGATATGGGGTTTTTGTCTTTGTATCGATGGTCTGGCCTACAAAATGGATCCAGGCTGCAGTCCAAAACCGTGAATTGCCCGTATATATGGCGATCGGAAAGGCCGGGCGCCAAACCCCATCTGCTCCTCCGCCTTTCTGCTTCCCGCCGACGACAAATCCTCCTCCCACCTGAGAGTAATCGGCAACGCACGTGCGTAGATCTAGCCGCTCCTCTGCCTCCCCTCCTCCTGCCGGCGAGCGATGGTGTTTGGGCGCGGCTCCAACTGGCGCGGGGGTGGCCAGGTTGGCCGTGACGGAAGCGGACTCGACCACAGCGGGAGCTCTAGCCAGCGCGCCGGTGAGAAGACGGAGGCGGAGAAGGTCCGCTCCGACACGGCGTGGATCCAGGGGTTGTACCACTTCAGCAGGTACAACGTCGCCCCATCGCCCGCGTTCTCGAAGCGCGAGTCCATGGCTTACCGACGTCGCGTCTCTTCCTCTTCCGGTGGCGCTTCGTCCTCGAGCTCCCACTAGCCGCCGTCAACGACATTAGTGGTGAAGACGGAGCCCGACGACGCGCCGGCGCCCCCGTTCGCGCCCGGTGATTACCTCGACGACGCAGAGCTCGAGCGGCTCCTCCCGAAGCTCGGCGAGGAAGCTAGCCTCGCGCCCGGCGACTTCATCGACGAGCTCCACCTCGACACCATCATCGGGCTCATCTCACAGACGAGCCGCCGTGAAGCGGACAAGGTGAGGAGTGGAAGCTGGTCGCAGAGGAGCATGGGAAGATCTACGTCGACCTCGACATCGACGACAATTGAGGAGGCCGCCGACGCGCCGCCGCCACGGCACAGGACTCCGATGAGCATCCCGAACAAATTTTGGTACTAGGTTGCCGTGACGACGAGAATTAGCTCGAATAGTAGTCCAATTCGAGTAGTTTTTGTATGATCGTAGCCGAATTTAGCTTATGTATGTATGAACTATTGAATGCAATGCAATTCTATCTCCCGCGCTAATTTTTCTTTAAATATGAAGTTCTGTTTAGCGTATCTAATTTGTACCCTCGTTTTCAAACCTCAAATCTGCTTTAGGATGCTCTGAATAGGTGCTTTTAGGATCTAGGGTTTGAGATGTCTCCTAGAGATGCTCTAGCCTGGCTCTAACTGAAATTGAATCCCTGACGATGCAACTATATATATGTTTCACTCTCATTGATGTACTCCGTACCAGATTTCTCAACTGGCGTTGGACTTTGCAGATCCTTTGGAAAACGTAACAAAAATTCAACACGTTTAGCGGCAACTCGTGAGACTGTTCATAGTGGGAGTAACATAGCTAGTAACATCACACATCTCAAAACATTTTGGTGACATGGCATGCCAATAAATGAAGAAAAAGAGTGAGGTTGTAACTAGCTATGTTACCATAACATCACACACCCCAAGGCTAAATGAGTCTACAACATAATAAATAACACAATGCATGACACCACATATAAGTTACTACCCACTATGAAGGTAGTAATCTAGACTAGTAACATGGCATAGTTACTAGTCTAAGTTACTTACCACTATGACCAGCCTGAGGCTTGGCAGCGGCGGCTCGAACTCTTCGACTCTGCCCCATGGCCACTCATAGTTTTAAACATAAGACTTAAAGAGCCTAGCTTTAAATTAATAAAAGAGTGAATTCCACTTTTTACCCTGTAGTTTTGCATTTGTGACACTAATTACCCTGCCGAGTCAAAATTTGTGTAGATTACCCGTTTTAAAGGCTTTCTACCCTTATTTTTTTGGTTTGTGTTCATTGGGCAAAGTGTTAGGTGACAATCAGGGTCCAAAAATATCAAAACGTTAGTGATGAAGGGAACATATAGATTAAACAAGTTTGGGCATAAATCATCCATGAGGCCCATCTATATTTACATATTTTATTGCTCCACGTCGACGTATCATACATATTCTATCTAACAATAACAGGTAAAATGATAAATTGGGTCTAACCCGTGTTTAAAATCTCTTAACTAGGATATTTTGATAAAAGTTCCACTAAATGGGGTAATATGTTTATATGTGTCACAAATGCACAACTACAGGGTAAAAAGTGGAATTTACTCTTAATAAAATCCTCAATCGGCTAGGATATAGAGATGGTGATTACATAAACTTGAACAAGTTTAAATGAAAGTGGCTGAGCCATAGAGAAACTACAACGAATTCCACTTTTTGGAATTGCATGCTCTAGCCAGCTCAACCAAAAAAAATAGCCGGTTCAAACAAAAGACAAAGACCGATCTGATGGAGTAGGGCTAGACAATTATATTTAACAAGCGCCACCAAAGAAACCTCTTGCACAAGCTACGGAGAACTGCTACGGACGGAAAGAGACACGGCAAGTGAAGAGGAGAAGCACATGCGTCAAAGAGATGAAGACCCGGCTCCGAGACCGCCTCGTCGTGCTGCTGCCGGAGGAGGGACCCTTCCCTCCTCACCCAGTGATGAGGACATCCCAACCGAACTACTACCTCCGTCATTACAAGATGAAGATGATGCTGATGTGAAGCTCAAGTCCAATGAAGTTAGGATTGGACTTATGACAAGAGCTCGTGCGAAGCTACTCAAGCAACAGGTGAACTTTTTCCTAAATGATACTTTGATTGATGAGAACTTCATACTGCCTAAGTCATGTTACTTATGTATGATCAGGTACGAAGATGGAACAAGCATCGCACAAGGAGAAGAGGAGCAGCTGGACGTGAAGCTAGACATGGAGCTGGACATGAAGCTGGACAAGAAGACATCTCAAGGACGCGCGAGGGAGGAGAGGGAGGCATGCGTGAGGGAGGAAGATGACGTCCAGGCCGGCGCCACGCCCAGTTACACCGGCCATCACGCCGGACGGCCCGGTCTCACGGCCGGTCCAACCGGATGCCACGCCGGATCAGCCCGGCGCCGATCGGACCCTGGACCGATGCACACCGGGCACCATCCAGGGGCTCTGGACCCCTAGTCCGGTTAGCACCCGGTGCCAGGCCCGGTTCAAACCGGCCTGCCCGGTCCCTGGCCCGGTCGACCGGCCCCCAGGCTGGCCGTATCCGAGTCAGTCTCGACCAGTCGACTCTTGGTTGTCCTGGACCCCTATATAAGTGCCCAAGACGCTCCCAAATTAGGTTTAGACCACGTTTAAGATAAACCCTAGTTCATAGTTGACTGCTTTGCAACTCTATTGAATCTCTACATCAATCCGCATCGATTTGGTGTTTTGCTACTGAACTTGTGTGATCTGCTGTTCCATTGGGAATTAGACGGTTGCAACTTCCCGCTTTGTGGTCGGCGGCTACGTGCGCAAGTGTGTGGAGTTGCGAATATCTTGCAGGGTTGAGAGTTGTTGCATTGGCGATAGAGATTGATCGAGAGACTTGTCAGCGTCATACAAGTTATTATCCACTTCATCATCGTGTATCTCCGCTGTGTTCATTGTGTGTTCATCACCACCCCGTCGCTTACTGAGAAGACCGGGCAACCCCATATCATCTTGGTATCAGATTTCAGCCTTTCCTCGGTAAGCCATCCACAATCCATCCCATAGTTGAGTGGTGAGTGTTTCCTATCCAGAAAAAAGCCATAAAAAGTTAGGGTTAGGATTTGCCATAGCCTTAGATTGCACTAATTTCGAGATTTAGTTGATTTTTGTCATTGTTTTGCGTATCTTTTTCTTCCTTCTAGTAGATTGTCTAGGGTTTGTGTTTCGATATCATCTAGTTTTCGATTTTTGTTGCTTCGATTACACATATCATACAGCTTGCTTGTTCTTAACCATAGATATAGCCTTTCGATATAAGTGATTAGGAACTTCCCCAGAAAAGACCGAAGTGTGGATTCAGAGCCACGAGTTTTAGGCTAGATAACGATCATACGGTACTTCCTCTGTTTCGGCCAGATACAAAAGTATATATAATTTGGGAAAACTGTAAATGGAAGCCGAGCTACATGTAGCTTTTATTTTCAAAAGAATGAATATCTTATTTTTAAATTTCAAAAAAATGTAAAACAAAATTCTTGATTTACCCAATGATGTATGCTACTGACGTGCACAATCTCAATGCCAAATTCTTTGTATTTTAGGCTACATAAAAATAACAAATTCGACAAGTTTTATAGTATTGAAATGTGCACGATGTACTATACTCAGATCCACACATTCGTCATTTTCTGTGTAGCCTAAAACACAAAGAATTTCACATTGAGATTTTGCACATCTGTAGGTTTGATCATTGGCTACATCCATAATTTTGTTTCAGATTTTTTTGAAACCTAAAATATGATTTTCAAAAATTTCAAAATAAAGGACTACATGTAGTTCAGCCTGTATTTGTCCACTGTATCTACAAAAAGTTGAGAAGCATTTTTTTGAATGAAGGAAGTACTAATAATGTATTCTGCATTTGTCAAGCAAGCTAGCTTAGAATTTGTTACGGCTTCCTCTCCGCATCAGTCTACAGCTAGTTGGCGAAACCATTATTCTCTCAGTTGCCAATGGACTTTTAGCAACGGGAATGGCTTTTTACCGCTAAAGCAACCCTCCAACTGGAATGTAACTGCAAAAGCTTTTTCCGTGCTAAACATTGTCAGAATGACTTGCATGTAAGACTAAGAAAACAAACCTATTACGAGTCGGAAAGAAGAACCTCATGAGCCGATGGCAGGTTTCGTTGCTCTTCAGTAAAGAAGTTAGTTTAGAAGCTAGCACCGAAATTCACTTATGCATGACAGCATGATGATAGGGCCAAAACTTGTTTAGCTACTCTCATGACTCCAATACTCGGTACCAATAGTGCGGCTACATATACGAGCACAACCTGCCGTCCCATTGATCAGTTCTTGTAAATATCGAAGCGTTAAGAAATGTTTGGTGTGGATCTCATAAGTGACATATCGTCCTGAGACATTGGAGTAGGCCAAAGATACTTTTAACTGAGTACCACATGCATGTGGTTTGCTGTTCAGTGGAAGACTAGTAACTAGGTATTCGTGTATGTAAATTTCTTTTATGCACTGCTTTGCCACGCCCCCATCCATGTGCTATGGCGAGGATCGCTCGCCAGGGTGGACCTAGCGAGGAACCAGCTGACCAAGCAAACCACTGGGCTGACGAAGAGGTAATGGTTCCCAAGAAAAGAAGTAGCCCGGGCCAAGTGTTTAGACCCGTGTTCGCACTTGTAAGCATGATTTGTATCTGCTTAAACGGTAGTGTGGTGTACTCTGAAACTTATGGAAATTCTGAATTTCACCTAACCTCTCTGAAACTTATGTTATATAAAATAAAAATTGTGAATCTGCTCTAACACTCCTTTCTAAACTCTCATCTCCACCTTAGATGTTAGATCCCGCCCACCATAATTTCTTGCTGGATCTTTCAAACTTGTACCCCAATCCACCTAGGGTCGTCACATGAGGGCCTTTAAATCCTTCCGGTGCACTCACAAATCCGTGATCAAATCTGTAAAATCCCACTGCGACATTGTTATCACCAGAATTTGACCGAGCTAGAGGTGGGCCGCGATCAAGATGGGCTTGAAGAATATACATGGAAGAATATACGTGAATCGGCCTTATATGCAAAGTTTGGGCTAGTTTGCCCGTGTATCTGTAATATAGTAGGATACGTGTCGGTTAGTTAGAGTTTGGCTCGTGCACGGTGGGGATTATTCCCATGTTAGAAAGTCTACGGACTATAAATATGTATCTAGGGTTTATGAAATAAACAACAATCACGTTCACCACAAACCAATCTAGGCGCATCGCCAACTCCCTTGTTTCGAGGGTTTCTTCCGGGTAAGCATCATGCTGCCTAGATCGCATCTTGCGATCTAGGCAGTACAAGTTTATTCGCTGTTCATGCGTTGCTCGTACTGAAGCCTTTTTGATGGCGAGCAACGTAGTTATCTTAGATGTGTTAGGGTTAGCATTGTTCATCGTATCATATGCTATCGTCGTGCAACCCTTAGACATCTAGCCGCCCTTACGCCTATCTTAGGTGTAAGGGAGGCACCCCGCTTGATCATTATTTAGTAGATCCGATCCGTTATGGTTGCTCTTTGTTCTTCAAGGATTAGTTTAATATCTGCATAGTTAGGCCTTACAAACGGGTTGAAGGATCCAGTGGCGCGTAGGGTGTAGTTTGCTAGCCCTAGACAGGATGTTCCGGGGATCAACCTCGTGTTGGTTTTTAGGCCTTGCCTAGGGTCGGTTTACGAACACCGTGCGTGGCCGCGAGGCTCAATCACGAGTAGGATGTTCCGATTATGTGGTGAAAACCCTAAATCGTAGTAGATCGTTTTAGCTTTATTTTGATCAAGCAGGACCACCATATATTCGTACACCTCGTGCGAATCATGGGTGGATCGGCTCTTTGAGCCGATTCACAGGACAACCTGAGAGCCGATCGAGGCTCGTATTTAATGTTTACGTGTATGCCATGCAGGAAACTAAGCGAGGCATCTCCATCACCTTCCTGACCAGGTATAGGTCAGGTGGCACGCCCTTGCACCAGCATCGGACGTGCGTGCCGAGTCTTTGCGGGCCGTCGCTCGGAGGGACCAGGGCCAGCCGCAGTCCTGGGAGCCTCCCGGCTCTACTGTGTTGCCCGTCGCTGCTCGCCGGTGGGTTTCTGACCGCAACACATTCTGGCACGCCCGGTGGGACCGTCTTCGACATCAACCGCATCGCCATCTACATCTGAGATGGCGGACGGCACCCCAGTCGCGTACGAGGATCTGACCGAGGAGCTCAAGAAGAAGTATGACGAGGTCAAAGCGATCCTCGAAGCCGACCTCATCGGCTCTTTTCACAGAACCCGCTCACATGGCATCAGGTGGAAAGGGTTCTCACCTGAAGGCGCGCTCGATGGAGTGGACCTGTCCGCCCCGTCAGAAGAACGCACCAGGTCCCTGCGTCAGGAGATTAACTACATGGTAGCTCACTCGCTGCACCGCCATTCTGAGAGCCTGGTGAACACTTTGGAGCGTGTCGCTCTTCGGGTGATCCAGGAAATCATGAGGCATCAGTACTCTCCGTTAGGACCAGCTCTCGGGACTTACCAAGGAGAGATGCCACTCCAGTCCCGTCCACCGCTGCCATTCGCGTTGGCAGCACCAGAAGTGCCGAGTTCACCGGCATACGTCGTCTACAAGATCGGTGGTGACCCTAGTGACTACCAGTTCTTGCATGAGGCGCCGAAGGAGATCCCTCACGGGTACACGTGCACATACATGCCAGACTGCAGTAACTGGGCACTCACAAACCAGACTGCAACAGCAGGGACCTCTGGAACAACAGGAGGAACTTCGGGAACAGATCTTGAGAAGCAGACGTGGCTAGCTAAGTATGCCACTCCGACAAACCTCCAGTGCTCAGCTCCTGCAGTTGGCTCAGAGCTGGAAAAGCAAGCATGGCTGGCTAAGTATGCCACTCCGGCGAATCTTCAGAGTTCGACTCCTGCAGCCAGCACCGCGGATCAAATCAGTACTATCCTGAGAGACCAGTTCGGCATGGTGCCAAAGAGGAGGACAATCGGCTATTCCAAGCCGTACCCCAACGAGTACGAGTTGATCCCGCTACCACCCAAATATCGGCTCCCTGATTTCTCCAAGTTTAATGGATCAGATGGTTCCAGCTCCATCGAGCACGTAAGCTGATATTTGGCACAGCTGGGCACGATCTCAGCAGCAGATGAGCTGCGTGTGAGGTTCTTTGCACAGTCCCTCACAGGATCGGCTTTCGGGTGGTACACATCGCTGCCACCAGACTCAATCCGGACGTGAAAGCAGTTGGAAGAGCAGTTCCACATGCAGTATCACTCAGAGGCTTCCGAGGCCGGCATTGCCGATCTAGCACAAGTACGTCAGAAGCGTGGAGAAACTGTGGCAGAATACGTCCAGCGCTTCAGACTTGTTAGGAACCGATGTTATTCGGCTCGTGTGACTGAAAAAGAAGCAGTCGAGTTGGCAGTGGTGGGCCTTGCATCACCAATCAAGGATATGGCCTCCCAAGCAGACTACCCTTCACTGGCGCACATGGTTCAGAAACTATCGTTATATGAACAGCGCCACCCAGACTTGTACCAGGACAAATTCAAGCGTGCGGTAGTCCTGGTTGAGGCAGATGAAGACGAAGGCTCTGCGGGAGATCAAGAGGTAGCAGTGGCTGAATGGACTCGGGGGGCAACCCCCGTGTCCTGCAAATGGGTTAAGCCACCAGGTCCGCCCAGAGGGTTTGATTTTGACGTGACTAAAACTGAGCAAATCTTCGACCTCTTACTCAAGGAGAAGCAGCTGAAGATACCTGAAGGCCTCAAAATCCCCACGGTACAGGAGCTGAACGGAAAGCCATACTGCAAATGGCATAACTCGTTCTCCCATACCACCAACGACTGCAGGGTGTGGCGTCAGCAGATCCAAATGGCGATAGAACAAGGACGTCTAATTTTCAACCAGTACGCCATGAAAGTCGACACTCACCCCTTCCCCGCCATTAACATGGTGGAGTGCACTTACCCTGGAGGGTGCCAGCCAAGTTTCTCGTTCAACATCAACATGGTAGGACTTGGACACCACTCTGGTAAGGACGGAGACGAGGGCAGCTGCTCTCGTAGCAAGGACACAGAGGAAGCCGTTCCACGCGATCGGCTCCGTCACGATGGCAAGCGCTACATCACAGAGGGAGAAGTGAGGAACGTAAGATATCAGCGACCTCTCTCTGATCACCTCCTCAACAAGTATGTGAGTCAATATGACCAACGCCGACGACCCAACGACGATGATGAAAGAGATCGTCTGGTTAGGGACGCCAGGAGACGTCGTCGGCATGATCGCGACGAGGAGAGATATGAGCGCCACGCCAAGGAAAGGTTAAGGGAGCAAGACAACAAGGATAGGCACTGGGACTGTCCCTTCTTCAGACACTGCTGGGATTCAGGAATGAGCCGATTGCCTACAATCGGCAACTGCCCAGAATGTAGACAGAAGAGGAAGGATGCAGCTAACGTGTCCGTGTTCAAACGTCTAGGGCCTCTCCCACCTCGGAACAAGCACGCTGAGTCCCCTCGGGTGGAAGATCTCGAGGATTTGGAAGACGATGATGAAGAAGAAGAAGACAGGTACCACCGGCCAAGGTGGTGCCCTGATGGACTCAGCCGTTCCCAAAAGCGTAGGGTTCAGCGACTGCGTGGCTTGGAGGAAGCTGAAAGGTTATACCTGCACACGCTAAGGAAGGCGCGGCCTGATCTGGCCGCGAAAATTCAGCGAACCCTGGATGAAGAGGGTCGACCACAAAAAATGGAGTGGCGCCCCAAGCAAAGGAAAGCCGATGATGAAACATCGGCTGGCACAAACATGGTGTTCATCCTTCCGACGGAGTTTAGTGCTCCAGGATTAGACGAGGCACCCGTGGCACAACTTGACTGCGGCCCACGGCCAGTTATCTTTGAGAAGCCACGAGAAAGAAGCTACAGACATCTGAAGGCCCTGTACTTGCGAGGTTATATCAATGGGCAGCCTGTCAACAAGATGCTGGTGGACACCGGAGCGGCAGTCAACATTATGCCATACTCCATGCTACGTCGGTTGGGACGCTCTAGCTCGGATCTGATCAAGACCAACGTGACACTGAGTGATTTCAACGGCCAAGCGTCTGACGCACAAGGTGTTCTGAACGTGGATCTGACCGTAGGAAGGAAAACCATCCCTACGACGTTCTTTATCGTCGACAGCAAGAGCACCTATGCTGTCCTGCTAGGAAGAGATTGGATCCACGCCAACTGTTGCATTCCATCCACGATGCACCAATGCGTAATACAGTGGGATGGAGATGAAGTAGAGGTCGTCCATGCAGATGATTCAGCCGAGATTTCAACGGCTGGCATGAACGCTTGGAAAACAGCAGGCCAAGAGCCACTCTCAGGCATCAATCTGGACGACTGCGAGCGCATCGACGTGACAAAGGATGGGGTTAGGCTGGTCTTATCCACCGGCCTGACCGTGTAGCAAGAACAAACCGATGGGCAAACGTGGCGAGGCCGATCCTTGGGATCAGCCCCAAAGATCTATGGAGGAACATTGCAAAACCTTCATTGAGCGATTCGATCAACGTGGAGGCCGATTCCAGCAATCGGCCAAAATTATCCTCACCACACATTCTGCCTGTGTTCAACGTCGATCTAATGGGCAGCGGTTTTACGTCGGCTGATGAGAGTCAACATTAGTCCTAACGGAGCCGACGTTCAAATACAGTGCCTTGGCTAACTACAGAGCCGATATCCGCAGTTACCTGGCAGATTCGGCTCGGGGGGCACCTACACAGATGAACATGTGCAGATGAACATGTGTGCAGTGAAATATTGGGGGCCGATAGAAAAATCGGCCAGTAAAAAAAAATTCTCATGGTATACAGCCGATGCGCGGACATCGACTTTAGAGCTAAGAAACAAAGCCGATGCACAGCCATCGACTCTAGTACAATTACACAAGATCTACCAGCTGCGTGTTCAAGACACGGATTTCGACCAGGTCGGTTTTCAGTTCAGCTGTGAGGCCTTCTGCTTCCTCGAGGGAGTGAACAATGAGCCGATTTGAAGCGTCAGTTTTGGCATACAAGGCAGCCCTTTGCTCATTAAGCCGTTGGTATTTCATCTACAATATCGGCGTTCAAAGGAAGAAAGGTGATCGGCTCTGGTGCATCTACCGTCGGCCTGGCTAAGTTGGCCACTTTCTCAGCTACGCTCGTAGGAATGACTAGGACCTCTGCATGGTGGCTGTCTCAATTGCCTGAGTTCAAGGCCCTTTGTCTGATCTGTGCATCCTCACCGATATTCTCGCCTTGATTGAGGCTCGGGGGGCAGCTGGCCTGGTAGATGCTCTGTTTTAGAAGCCGATTGGGGTGCCATCGGCTGATCCTGCGTCGCAACCTTCTTCAAAAATTGTGAGTTCTTGTAGAAGAGGATCACTGGACCTGGTGGGAGGAATTTAAAGGCTCTCTTGAAGACTCCACATTATCCACCAGATCTCAAAGTGATCAGTTGAAAAATTGAAGGATGGATTGTGAAGAACCGATGCGTTGCTATCGGCTCATTGAGCATTGGCTAAGGGAACAATCGGCAAAGTCAGTATGAAGGGGAATCGGCTAAATTAGCTTAAAGGAAATCGGCAAAATCAAATTGGGGGAAACTCTTCATTGATAAACAGGATTTCTTACATGAAGAGCCGATTGCTCTCAAAAGGAAGTACTAGGGGATACATTGCCCCATCTACTACTACTGATCCTATGCTAATGGTCCTATCTACGGGCCGTCGCTGCCTCCGTCGTCGCCGTCGTCGCCGCTGTCGGCGCTACTCCCGGCGGGCTCGTCATCGCTGCTGTAGCGGCCACCGACAGGACCCTCGTTGTCCTCATCCTCCTCGTCAGCGTCGTCGTCGCTGTCAAAGTCGCTGAGGTTCCCCGGCCAGGGACAGAAGCGCTTGGCCGGCGGTTCGTCGGAGGAGGTGTCGTCCTCCTCCTCCTTCTCCTCCTCCTCCTCCTCGGGGGAGGTGAAGTCGTCGCAGGAGAAGCGATCGTCATCGCTCTCCTCCTCCGTTTCCCCGTCGGCAAGGAAGCGGAGGTCACTTTCCCCGTCGGTCGAGGACTTGTCGTCCTCAGACCAGACGGAGAAATCGTGACTAGACTCCTCCCCGGCTTCGATGGCGCGGAGGATGTTGGCCGCGTGGGCCTCCTCCGGGTTCCACTCCGGCGTCGGCTCGCGGGAGGAGGATTGGGTGGAAAGATCCGATGAGGCAGAGGAGGAAGAAGACATGGTGGCGCAGGAGGGCTTTTGGGAGTGCTAATGCGAAGGGGATGAAGAAGCAAACTGTTTGGAGCAGTTAAATAAAAGGGGATATAGTGGAAATTCAATGCCATAGCAGTTTCCGAGGAAGTGGTGCCCAACAAAAAAAAACTGCCAGGTCACGCGGAGAAGTTGAGAAGGCAGGGCATCATGATGATGGATACTGCGACGGTTCTGCCACGACATGACCCGACGAAGAAAAAGCAGAGTGATTTTGGAATTATCAATTCCAAAACCAGGGGGGTATGTGTTATCACCAGAATTTGACCGAGCTAGAGGTGGGCCGCGATCAAGATGGGCTTGAAGAATATACATGGAAGAATATACGTGAATCGGCCTTATATGCAAAGTTTGGGCTAGTTTGCCCGTGTATCTGTAATATAGTAGGATACGTGTCGGTTAGTTAGAGTTTGGCTCGTGCACGGTGGGGATTATTCCCACGTTAGAAAGTCTACGGACTATAAATATGTATCTAGGGTTTATGAAATAAACAACAATCACGTTCACCACAAACCAATCTAGGTGCATCGCCAACTCCCTTGTCTCGAGGGTTTCTTCCGGGTAAGCATCATGCTGCCTAGATCGCATCTTGCGATCTAGGCAGTACAAGTTTATTCGCTGTTCATGCGTTGCTCGTACTGAAGCCTTTTTGATGGCGAGCAACGTAGTTATCTTAGATGTGTTAGGGTTAGCATTGTTCATCGTATCATATGCTATCGTCGTGCAACCCTTAGACATCTAGCCGCCCTTACGCCTATCTTAGGTGTAAGGGCGGCACCCCGCTTGATCATTATTTAGTAGATCCGATCCGTTATGGTTGCTCTTTGTTCTTCAAGGATTAGTTTAATATCTGCATAGTTAGGCCTTACAAACGGGTTGAAGGATCCAGTGGCGCGTAGGGTGTAGTTTGCTAGCCCTAGACAGGATGTTCCGGGGATCAACCTCGTGTTGGTTTTTAGGCCTTGCCTAGGGTCGGTTTACGAACACCGTGCATGGCCGCGAGGCTCAATCACGAGTAGGATGTTCCGATTATGTGGTGAAAACCCTAAATCGTAGTAGATCGTTTTAGCTTTATTTTGATCAAGCAGGACCACCATATATTCGTACACCTCGTGCGAATCATGGGTGGATCGACTCTTTGAGCCGGTTCACAGGACAACCTGAGAGCCGATCGAGGCTCGTATTTAATGTTTACGTGTATGCCATGCAGGAAACTAAGCGAGGCATCTCCATCACCTTCCTGACCAGGTATAGGTCAGGTGGCACGCCCTTGCACCAGCATCGGACGTGCGTGCCGAGTCTTTGCGGGCCGTCGCTCGGAGGGACCAGGGCCAGCCGCAGTCCTGGGAGCCTCCCGGCTCTACTGTGTTGCCCGTCGCTGCTCGCCGGTGGGTTTCTGACCGCAACAGACATATAGGTACTTAATTGCCCCGGTGTGTCGGACCAAAATCCTTCGCAGGGTGAAATCGGATGTAACTTTTTCCCACGATCATTTTGATATATTATACGCTTTTTTTCGACGTCCTATACAAAAAATAATGCTATTTTACCTTTTTTCTAAACTTTTTATGCAAAAAAAGTCGAAATTCAAATTTGTTAATTTTCGCTAATAATAGGTTGCGTAACATACATGAATCTCAAAAGATTTTCTTTAAAATTTTCTATCTTTTTTATATTTTACAGAGCTAAAAAAGACGATCCACAGGAGGGGGTGAGGGTGTGTGGAGGTGAACCGGGACTAAAGGGTAAGGCTTTTGCCCTGGAGGCAGCCTGCCACCACCCCTTTAGTTTCGGTTCATAATACCAACCGGAACTAAAGGTTCCAAACAAACCGAGACTGAAGGCTTTCTAAGATGAGCCGGAATCAATGCCTCCCATTAGTTCCGATTAGTTTTTAAACCGGGACTAAAGCTCCCAGGGGTGCTGGACGAACGCCCTGTTTTCTACTAGTGCAGGTAACCCATCTCGTCGATACCGACCAATTTCATTCACGAGAATATGGACACACTGCAGCAGTTGCTGACACAGCCCTGAACATGTTCGACCCATGGCCACTAATCTTAAGGCGGTAAACAACTACGTCAGCAGCCTCTGCCCGCACATCCATAATTTTGGCGAGGAGCTCGGCGGCTTCAAGTGGCGCTCCTCCATCTCCATGCACGACAAGAGTCCAGCACAGCCGGCTCCCGGTGAGGTTGCCACAGGCCCGACAGCGCCTGACGCCACCCTTAGAGCATCTCTAGCAGAACCCGTAAAAACGTGAACTGAAAATCCGGAGTTTAGTGCACCGAACTGATGTTTACGGGCCGGAAAATGGCTGGGGCAAATATTCCGTTTTTCAGTTTTGGTTTACGGGCTCTTTTCTGCTCCAGCGGATTCCGAACCCGTAAAGGCAGGATTTTTCATAGAATTCATATGCAACACATACAACAATCGATCATAATTAATCAAATAATCATCCAAATTATTACAACACATAAATAATAGTCTGAACCAAATTATTACAACAGTTTTAGGAAAATTGAATAAATGAAAAATGTCTCAACCAAATTACAACAGCTCTCGGAAAATTGGACAAATGAATAAATGTCTCAACAATGATACATTTGACAAACAAATGAATGAAATGGTAGGATCAAAGACGACGGCCATGTCGCTGCCAGTGGTGCATCTTCAGATCATAGACGAGCTGGGAATGGGTACTGGCATTCTCAATCTGCCGATGAGTTTCAAAGAAAGTTTCAATGTGATCCGGATTGCGTTCGGGTTCTACTCGGCCAACATTGTCATAGAAGCAGGGCAAGCTCAACTCTCTTTCATCCTCGATGATCATGTTGTGAAGAATCACACAACATGTCATGATGTTGACAAGGGTTTTCTTGTCCCAAAATCGGGCTGGGCCACGAACAATGGCAAACCTTGCTTGCAAAACAACAAAAGTTCTCTCAATGTCCTTGCGAGCTGCTTCTTGTGCTTTGGAAAATTTAGCTTCAATTCTATCTTGGGATCCTTGACAGACTTAACAAAAGTTGCCCAATCCGGATAGATGTCATTGATGTCTACGCGCGCTTCTATTCCTGTAGACAGTGTTGGGCCTCCAAGAGCAGAGGTTTGTAGAACAGCAGCAAGTTTTCCTTAAGTGAATCACCCAAGGTTTATCGAACTCAGGGAGGTAGAGGTCAAAGATATCCCTCGCAAGCAACCCTGCAATTACGATACAAGAAGTCTCTTGTGTCCCCAACACACCTAATACACTTGTCAGATGTATAGGTGCACTAGTTCGGCGAAGAGATAGTGAAATACAAGTAATATGAATGATTATAAGTAGTAATTGCAATATGAAATAAAGATGGCAGCAACCAAACATGCAACAGAACTTGTTGGAAACGGTGTTTCAATGCTTAGAAACAAGGCCTAGGGTTCATACTTTCACTAGTGGACACTCTCAACATTGATCACATAACTGAATAAATAAATGCTACTTTCTACACTCTCTTGTTGGATAACAAACACCATTCATTGTGTAGGGCTATAAAAGCACACCTCAAGCCGGAGTAAACAAGCTCCACAACATCCGGAGTTCATATTAAAGTAACCTCTAGAGTGCATAATAGACCGTTGCAATTTAGACCGAGTACTAACATAGCATACACACTGTCAACAATAGCTATGAAAGGGGGAATAGATCGCATCAATACTATCATAGTAATAGTTAACTTCATAATCTACAAGAGATTACAATCATAACCTACGCCAAGTACTACATGATGAACACACTGTCAACATTATATCATGGAGGAGGAATAGACTACTTTAATAACATCACTAGAGTAGCACATAGATTAATAGTGATACAAAGCTCATGATCACATAAAGATCACACCATGGGAGAGAGAGATGAACCACATAGCTACCGGTAGAGCCCTCAGCCTCGGGGGAGAACTACTCCCTCCTCATCTCATCATAGAAGACATCAACGGCGATGAAGATGGCGGTGGTGTCGATGGAGATGACTCCGGGGGCAATTCCCCGTCCCGGCGGCGTGCCGGAACAGAGACTTCTGTCCCCCAAAACGGAGTTTCGCGATGGCGGCGGCGCCCCTGGGGTCTTTCTGGAGTTTCGTCAATTGGTATAGGGTTTTCGCGTCGCGAGGGATTTTATAGGCGAAGAGGCGATGTCGGTGGAGCCAGGGGGTGGCCTCCCCATAGGCTGGCGCGCCTGGGGGCCTGGCCGCGCCGCCCTGTGGTGTGGGGGCCCTGGGCCTCCTCTTCGTCTCCCCTTCAATGTTCTGGTCCGTCTCGGTGAAATAAGATGTTTGGCTTTTGTTTCGTCGAATTCCGAGAATATTGCCCGAACAACCTTTCTGGAACCAAAAACAACAGAAAATAGGAACTGGCACTTCGGCATCTTGTTAATAGGTTAGTTCCGAAAAATGCATAAAATCATTATAAAGTGTGAGCAAAACATGTAGGTATTGTCATAAAACTAGCATGGAACATCAGAATTATAGATACGTTGGAGACGTATCAAGCATCCCAAAGCTTAGTTCCTACTCGCCCTCGAGTAGGTAAACGATAACAAGGATAATTTCTGAAGTGATGTGCTACTTACATAATCTTGATCATACTATTGTAAAGCATATGAAATGAATGAAGTGATTCGAAGCAATGGTAAAAACAATGACTAAACAACTGAATCATATAGCAAAGACTTTTCATGAATAGTACTTTCAAGACAAGCATCAATAAGACTTGCATAGGAGTTAACTCATAAACAATAAATTCTTAATAGAAGGTTTTGAAGCAATACAAAGGAAGATATAAGTTTCAGCAGTTGCTTTCAACTTTCAACATGTATATCTCATGGATAATTGTCAACACAAAGTAATATGATGAGTGCAAATAAGCAAGTATGTAAGAATCAATGCACACAGTTGACACAAGTGTTTGCTTCTAAGATAGAAAGAAGTAGGTAAACTGACTCAACATAAAGTAAAAGAAAGGCCCTTCGCAGAGGGAAGCATGGATTACTATTTTTGTGCTAGAGCTTTTTATTTTGAAAACATAGAAACAATTTTTTCAACGGTAGTAATAATTCATATGTGTTATGCATAAGACATCCTATAAGTTGCAAGCCTCATGCATCGAATACCAATAGTGCTCGCACCTTGTCCTAATTAGCTTGGATTTCCATGGATTATCATTGCATTACATATGTTTCAACCAAGTGTCACAAAGGGGTACCTCTATGTCACCTGTACAAAGGTCCAAGGAGATAGATCGCATTTGATTTCTCGGTTTTGATAGATCTCAACTGAGGACATCCATACCGGGATAACATAGAAAACAGATAATGGACTCCTCTTTAATGCATAAGCATTCAACAACAGATAATATTCTCATAAGATATTGAGGATTAATGTCCAAACTGAAACTTCCACCATGATACATGGCTTTGGTTGGCGGCCCAAAGTTCTTCTCTAACAATATGCATACTCAAACCATTTGATCATGATAAATCACCCTTACTTCAGACAAGACGAACATGCATAGCAATTCACATGATATTCAACAAAGGTGTAATAGTTGATGGCGTCCCCAGAAACATGGTTACCGGTCAACAAGCAACTTAAAAGAAATAAGATACATAAGCTACATATTTTTTACCACAATAGTTTTAAGGCTATTTTCCCATGAGCTATATATTGCAAACACAAGGAATGAAGTTTTAAAGGTAGCACTCAAGCAATTTACTTTGGAATGGCAGAGAAATACCACATAGTAGGTAGGTATGGTGGACACAAATGGCATAGGTTTTGGCTCAAGGTTTTGGATGCACGAGAAGAATTCCCTCTCAGTACAAGGCTTTGGCTAGCAAGGTTGTTTGAAGCAAACACAAGTATGAACCGGTACAGCAAAACTTACATAAGAACATATTGCAAGCATTATAAGACTCTACACTGTCTTCCTTGTTGTTCAAACACTGTTATCAGAAAATATCTAGACTTTTAGAGAGACCAATCATGCAAACCAAATTTCAACAAGCTCTACGGTAGTTCTCCACTAATAGGTTCAAACTACATGATGCAAGAGCTTAAACATGATCTATTTGAGAGCTAAAAACAATTGCCAAGTATCAAATTATTCAAGACCATATACCAATTACCACATGAAGTATTTTCTGTTTCCAACCAAATAGCAATAAATGCAGCAGCTTTTAACTTTTGCCATGAACATTAAAAGTAAAACGAAGAACACTAGTGTTCAAATGAAAAAGCGGAGCGTTTCTCTCTCCCACACAAGCATGATAGGATCTGAATTTATTCAAACACAAACAAAAAATAAAAGCACACAGACGCTCCAAGTAAAGCACATAAGATGTGACCGAATAAAAATATAGTTTCACTAGAGGTGACCTGATAAGTTGTTGATGAAGAAGGGGATGCCTTGGGCATCCCCAAGATTAGACACTTGAGTCTTCTCGAAATATGCAGGGATGAACCACGGGGGCATCCCCAAGTTTAGACTTTTCACTCTTCTTGATCATATATCATCCTCCTCTCTTGACCCTTGAAAACTTCCTTCACACCAAACTTCTCATGAACTTCATTAGAGGGGTTAGTACTCAAAAAACTTTAATCCACTTTGGTCCTGTAGTGACACATTGCAAGAACTCAATAAAACATTAGCTACAGCTCTCCAAGTCTAGAAAGCCTTGCTTAAAGTCCACAAGAGACAATGCAAAAAAAAAAAAAACAGAGACATAATCTGTCAAAACAAAACAGCCAGTAAAGACGGATTTTTAAGAGGTGCTTCCGTTGCTCAAATCAGAAAACTCAAAACTAATGAAAGTTGCGTACATATCTGAGGAACACGCATGAAAATTGGCAGATTTTTCTGAGTTTCCTACAGAGAGACCTACTCAAATTCGTGACAGATAGAAATCTGTTTCTACGCAGAAATCCAAATCTAGCATCAACCTTCTATTAGAGACTTTACTTGGCACAACATTGCAATAAAATAAAGATAAGGAGAGGTTGCTACAGTAGTAACAACTTCCAAGATACAACAAAACAGTAGCAAAATAAAAACATGGGTTATCTCCCAAGAAGTGCTTTCTTTATAGCCATTAAGATGGGCTCAGTAATTTTAATGATGCTCACATAAGGATGAGAATTGAAGCAAAGAGAGCATCAAAAAGCAAGTATGAAACAAATTTAAGCCTAACCCACTTCCTATGAAAAGGAATATTGTAAATAAACAATTCATGTAAGCATAATGCAACAAGCATAGAAAAGAAACACAAGCGCAATTTCAAGATTCTCAACATAAAGAGGGGAAACTTAATATTATTAAGATGCATATAGCCATGTTTCCCTCTCTCATAATAACTTTCAGTAGCATCATGAACAAACTCAACAATATAACTATCACATAAAGCATTCTTATGCACATGCATAAAAGTATCATTACTCTCCACATAAGCATAATCAATTTTATTAGTAATAGTGGGAGTAAAACTATCACAACCATCATTGTAATCATCATAAATTACAGGCATGGTATAATCATAATAAACTTTATCCTCCATAGTAGGTGGTACCAAAATACCACTATCATTATAATCATCATAAGTGGGAGGCAAAGTATCATCAAAGAAAATTTTCTCCTCAAAACTTGGGGGACTAAAAATATCACAACCAGCTTCCCCAAGCTTAAATTCTTCCATAGCATTAGCAATAATAGTGTTCAAAGAGTTCATGCTAATAACATTGCTACAACTATTTTGCAAACAACGTTCCATGGGTTTTTTAATTTTCTCTTCAAACACCTCATGTCCTAACTCAAGATAAATTTCGTAAAGATCTCTAATTTTGTTGTTGTTTTCCATTAAGCCTAACTAGTAAAATAAAAACAAGAAACAAAAAGATATAATTTCAGGATCTAAAGGAAATAACTTCGAGCACTCACACACCGGCAACAGTGCTAGGAAATAGCTTAGTAGTCGGAGGATGTGAATAGCTTTTACCTTACCTCCCCGGCAACGACGCCAGAAAATAGCTTGATGTCTATGCACGCTTCTATTCCTGTAGACAGTGTTGGGCCTCCAAGAGCAGAGGTTTGTAGAACATCAACAAAATTCCCTTAAGTGAATCACCCAAGGTTTATCGAACTCAGGGAGGTAGAGGTCAAAGATATCCCTCTCAAGCAACCCTGCAATTACGATACAAGAAGTCTCTTGTGTCCCCAACACACGTAATACACTTGTCAGATGTATAGGTGCACTAGTTCGGCGAAGAGATAGTGAAATACAAGTAATATGGATGATTATAAGTAGTAATTGCAATCTGAAATAAAGATGGCAGCAAGCAAACATGTAACAGAACTTGTTGGAAACGGTGTTTCAATGCTTAGAAACAAGGCCTAGGGATCATACTTTCACTAGTGGACACTCTCAACATTGATCACATAACTGAATAAATAAATGCTACTTTCTACACTCTCTTGTTGGATAACAAACACCATTCATTGTGTAGGGCTATAAAAGCACACCTCAAGCCGGAGTAAACAAGCTCCACAACATTCGGAGTTCATATTAAAGTAACCTCTAGAGTGCATAATAGACCGTTGCAATTTAGACCGAGTACTAACATAGCATACACACTGTCAACAATAGCTATGAAAGGGGGAATAGATCGCATCAATACTATCATAGTAATAGTTAACTTCATAATCTACAAGAGATTACAATCATAACCTACGCCAAGTACTACATGATGCACACACTGTCAACATTACATCATGGAGGAGGAATAAACTACTTTAATAACATCACTAGAGTAGCACATAGATTAATAGTGATACAAAGCTCATGATCACATAAAGATCACACCATGGGAGAGAGAGATGAACCACATAGCTACCGGTAGAGCCCTCAGCCTCGGGGGAGAACTACTCCCTCCTCATCTCATCATAGAAGACAGCAACGGCGATGAAGATGGCGGTGGTGTCGATGGAGATGACTCCGGGGGCAATTCCCCGTCCCGGCAGCGTACCGGAACAAAGACTTCTGTCCCCCGACACGGAGTTTCGCGATGGCGGCGGCGCCCGTGGAGTCTTTCTGGAGTTTCGTCAATTGGTATAGGGTTTTCACGTCGCGAGGGATTTTATAGGCGAAGAGGCGATGTCGGTGGAGTGATACGTGCATTTTGCATCACTATTTTATATCATAATTTGCTGTTATTCATTGATATATTTCATATTTGGAGATGATACTTATGTTATTTCATCTATTTTGCATGTTTCATGATTATTGGAGGATCGCACACCGGAGTCAGGATTCTGCTGGAAAAAGCGCCGTCAGAATGCAATATTTCGGAAGATCAACAATTGACGAAATTTATATGAAAAATCCTATTTTTCCAGAAGACGAAGGGAGCCAGAAGGAGGAGCCTAGGAGGGCCACCGTGGGCCCACCTCACAGGCCGGCGCGGGCAAGGCCTGTCCGCGCCGCCTTGTGGGGAGGGGGCCCACAGCCCCCTCTGGCCTCCTCTCCTTCGCGTGCATCTTCGTCCCGAAAACCTAAGCTCCAGAGGATAGTCGCGAAAGGTCACAGCCGCCTCTGCGGGGCGGAAAACACCAGAGATAAAAGAGCTCTCCGACAGGCTGAGATCCGCCGGGGAAATTCCCTCCCGGAGGGGGAAATCGACGCCATCGTCACCGTCATCGAGCTGGACATCATCTCCATCATCATCACCATCTTCTCCATCATCATCACCGCCGTCTCCACCGCTGCACCTCGTCACCGCTGTAACGATTTGGGTTGGATCTTGATTGTTTGATAGGGGAAACTCTCCCGGTATTGATTTCTACTTGTTATTGATGCTATTGAGTGAAACCATTGAACCAAGGTTTATGTTCAGATTGTTATTCATCATCATATCACCTCTGATCATGTTCCATATGATGTCTCGTGAGTAGTTCGTTTAGTTCTTGAGGACATGGGTGAAGTCTAAATGTTAGTAGTGAATTATGGTTGAGTAATATTCAATGTTATGATATTTAAGTTGTGGTGTTATTCTTCTAGTGGTGTCATGTGAACGTCGACTACATGATACTTCACCTTTATGGGCCTAGGGGAATACATCTTGTATTCTTTTGCCAATTGCGGGGTTGCCGGAGTGACAGAAACCTGAACCCCCGTTGGTATATCGATGCAGGAGGGATAGCAGGATCTCAGAGTTTAAGCTTGTGGTTAGATTTATCTTAATTACTTTCTTGTAGTTGCGGATGCTTGCAAGGGGTATAATCACAAGTATGTATTAGTCCTAGGAAGGGCGGTGCATTAGCATAGGTTCACCCACACAACACTTATCAAAACAATGAAGATTAATCAGCTGTATGAAGCGAAAGCACTAGACTAAATTCCCCTGTGTCCTCAAGAACGTTTGGTCATTATAAGTAAACAAACCGGCTTGTCCTTTGTGCTAAAAAGGATTGGGCCACTCGCTGCAATTGTTACTCTCGCATTTTACTTGCTCGTACTTTATTCAACTGCTACATCAAAACCCCCTGAATACTTGTCTGTGAGCATTTACAGTGATTCCTACATCGAAACTGCTTGTCAACACCTTCTGCTCCTCGTTGGGATCGACATTCTTACTTATCGAAAATACTACGATACACCCCCTATACTTGTGGGTCATCAAGACTATTTTCTGGCGCCGTTGCCGGGGAGTGAAGCGCTATTGGTAAGTGGAATTGGTAAGGGAAACTTTACTTATGCTGTGCTGATTTTATTCCTGCCTGCTGCTATAATTCATTATGGAGAGATCTTCTCTTGAATTTTTATTTGGAAAATCTACTACTACTGCAAAGGTAGTGGATGAGGCGCCAGGTGAGGAAGAAGTACCATACAAAATACCTATGAAAATTATTGAACGTGTTGTGGATAACCGCTATACAGGGAATGGAACTGTCCATCCAGGAGATCATTTACTGTTCTTACATGAATTATGCGGTTTATTCAAGTGTGCAGGTATTGCTATGGATGAAGTGAGGAAGAAGCTATTCTGTATATCGCTGTCTGGAAGAGCGGCGCATTGGTATAAATTACTGGATAATGGGGATCTCTTGAATGGAATGATATTGTGCCCCGATTTTATTCTAAGTTTTATCCTCCAAGTGAAATTCACAAGGATCGGAACCGCATATATAATTTTTGGCCTCATGATGGAGAGAGTATTGCCCAAGCGTGGGGGAGATTGAAGTCTTTAATGCTCAAATGCCCCATTCATGAGCTTCCTGGTAATATTATTATTGATAATTTCTATGCAAGACTTTCTTTTCAAGACAAGACCTTGCTGGATACTTCTTGTTCTGGATCATTTACACGCAACAAAGAAGAGTTTAAAAGGGACCTTCTTAATCGGATCCAGGAGAATACTGAAGGATGGGAGAACGACAAAGATAGAGAGTTAGGTATAAAATATGATTATAAATGCATTGAAGCTTTTATGGATACTGATAAATTTCGTAATATTAGTGCTACTTATGGTCTTGATTCTCAAGTCGTTGCAAATCTTTATAAAGCTTTTGCCTCCCATTATGAATTGCCTAAGAAGAACTTTGATAAGTATCATGAACCGTATAAAGATAAAATTGATTCATCTATAAATAAATGTGTTGTAGTTGAAACTGTTGATCATGTTATTCCTGAAGCTTATATTGAAACAACTCCCTTCCCTGCTAAAATGAAGGAGTATTCTGTTATAAATAGTGCGGTTAATAAAAGTGAAAAGAAACCTGTAGAACCTGAAGAACAAATAAAAGTTGAACCTGCTGTTGCAATAGTTAAAGATCTTGTGACTGAAAATGTGGAGGATGGTCATATTATTTTTTGTGAAGATGCCTCTAATATTGTTTCACATCCTAATAAGTCCAAGAAAACTAGTGTTCCTATGCTATCTGTTAGAATTGGTGATCATTGTTATTATGGTTTATGCGATATTGGTGCAAGTATTAGCGCTATTCCTTATGAGCTCTACACGGAGATTATGCACGAAATTGGTTCTTGTGAACTTGAAGATATTGATGTGGTTATTCGGCTGGCTAATAGAGAAACTATCTCTCCAATTGGTATTGTTCGAGATGTGGAAGTTCTATGTGGTAAGATTAAATATCCTGCTGACTTTTTGGTACTTGGTTCTGCTGCTAGTAAGTATTGTCCTATCATTTTTGGTAGACCTTTTCTAAATACTTGTGGAGCTGTTATAGATTGCAAGAAAGAGAAAATTTTGACTAAATTTGCTGGTGAGTCTTATGAGTTTAATTTCTCTAAATTTGCCAAAACTCCTTATAAAGCTGATTCGCCTAATAATGATTTTAGAGTTGAACATTGTGCATCTATTGCTCTTGCTCCTAATAATCCTTTGCAGCAACATTTGGAGAATAGTGAGAGTGAAGTTTTTATGGAAGAAAGAAATGAGCTTGATGAAATTTTCCTTCGTCAACCTATTCTTAAACATGACTTGCCTGTAGAAGATCTAGGTAGAACATTACCACCAAAAGAAGATCCTGTTTTTGATTTAAAACCATTGCCTGATAATCTTAAATATGCTCATATTGATGATAAGAAAATATATCCTGTTATTATTAGTTCTAAGCTTTCAGAGTTTGAAGAAGAAAGGTTATTGGAAATATTGAAGAAACACCGAGGAGCTATTGGCTACACTCTTGATGACTTGAAGGGGATTTCTCCCTCTATTTGCCAACATGCCATTAATATGGAAGATGATGCAAAGCCTGTTGTTGAACATCAGCGTCGTCTAATTCCTAAGATGAAGGATGTGGTAAGAAATGAGGTATTAAAACTTCTTGAAGCTGGTAGTATATATCCTATTGCTGATAGTAGATGGGTTAGTCCTGTGCATTGTGTTCCTAAGAAAGGAGGAATGACTGTTGTGCCTAATGATAATGATGAGCTCATACCTCAAAGAGTAGTTGTAGGGTATAGAATGTGCATTGATTATCGAAAAGTTAATAAGGTTACTAAGAAAGATCATTACCCTTTGCCTTTTATTGATCAAATGTTAGAAAGGTTATCTAAAAATACTCATTTTTGCTTTCTTGATGGTTATTCTGGGTTTTCACAAATTGCTGTTAAAACTAAGGATCAAGAGAAAATCACTTTCACTTGTCCCTATGGAACTTATGCTTATAGACGCATGCCTTTTGGTTTATGTAATGCTCCTGCTACTTTTCAAAGATGCATGTCTGCTATTTTTCATGGCTTTTGCGAGAATATTGTAGAGGTATTCATGGATGATTTTTCTGTCTATGGGAATTCTTTTGATAATTGCTTGCGGAACCTTGATAAATTTTTGCAGAGATGTGAAGAAACTAACCTTGTTCTTAATTGGGAGAAATGCCACTTTATGGTTAATGAAGGAATTGTATTGGGACATAAAATTTCCGAGAAAGGTATTGAAGTTGATAGAGCTAAAGTTGAGGCAATTGAGAAGATGCCCTATCCTAGGGATGTTAAAGGTATTCGTAGTGTTCTTGGTCATGCTGGGTTTTATAGGAGGTTTATTAAAGACTTCTCCAAGATTTCAAAGCCTCTTACTAATCTTCTTCAAGAAGATGTACCTTTTGTTTTTGATGATGATTGTAAGGAAGCTTTTGAAACTCTAAAGAAAGCCTTAACAACTGCTCCTATAGTTGAACCTCCTGATTGGAACTTACCTTTTGAAATTATGTGTGATGCTAGTGATTTTGCTATAGGCGTTGTTCTTGGACAGCGAGTAGATAAAAATTGAATGTTATTCATTATGCTAGTAAAACTCTTGATGCTGCTCAAAGAAATTATGCTACAACTGAGAAAGAATTGCTAGCTGTAGTATTTGCTTGTGACAAGTTTAGATCTTATATTGTCGATTCAAAAGTTACAATTCATACTGATCATGCTACAGTTAGATACCTAATGCAAAAGAAAGATGCTAAGCCAAGACTTATTAGATGGGTACTTCTGTTGCAAGAATTTGATTTGCATATTGTAGATAGGAAAGGTGTTGATAATCCTGTTGCTGATAATTTGTCTAGATTGAAAAATATTGCTTATGATCCTGTTCCTGTTAATGATAGTTTTCCAAATGAACAATTGGCAGTAATAAAGGTGAGCTCGCGAGATAGCCCTTGGTATGCTGATTATGCTAACTTTATTGTTTCCAAGTACTTGCCTCCAACCTTTTCAGCCCAGCAAAGGAGGAAATTCTTTTATGACTTGAGGCATTATTTCTGGGATGACCCACACTTATATAAAGACTAGCAAAAGTGCACATGCCATGCAATGGGTTTAAAGTAAAATTCAAATGCTCACAGACCTAGAAAATAATATGGTGTAATTTTAGCACTCAAAAATTCTTTCGCTTTGATTTTTTGGTTTGTACCATTTTATATATGTTAGATTTTGTTTTAAATTTTAAATCGCAATAAAAATAGCGCACGTGAAAAAAATTCCAAGTTCATTTTAAGATAACATACATGTCGTAGCTCATAGGGTCAAGCCTACAAAACAATAAAAGTACAGTATATATCTTCCCGTAAAACAACAACAACAGTGACACTATATTTACGGGTACATCTGCGCTAAAGTAGACATATGTCTCTCGTCATATGTCTTTTTTTTACCTAACTTCTTTAAAAATATATTTAATAACACTTCCTATCACTGTTGTTTTCTCTTTACTTATCCTAATCTTGTGGCAAAGACTGCAGCGCCTTCACCTCATGGTCATGGACATGAGCATTGAGCAGACGTGAAAATTGAAGTGAAAGATGAGAAGCACGGGCAGAACCGTATCTCTCATAAGCAGCTTTCTGTACCCCTGAAACAACTCGCTCAAGTCCAGCTCTGCTCTGCACACATAAGATGCTCACGCATAGGCAGTTTTGGAGTGCCTGACGTGAACAACAGCACCGCTTATATCTATCGCTGCAGAGCACCTTCTATATGGAAATAGGCGTGAGATTAACGATGCAGCGTGCTTGTCACTGAAGAACATCGATGGCCTAACCTTCAGCAGAAAACATCGCGACCTGCTAGTCCAAGCTGGCCTCTCCCGAGGCTGGGCCTTTGGGACGTCGACCATGCTGTCGTCCAGCGTGCATCAGCAGATGGCGGAAGTCCTCCATTGTTACCTGCTATGTCACCTGCTCTACCATCCCCAACACTGGCTGCCAATACAGCCGCACCGGCGCCGCTAACCTGAAGCTTCGGGTAGACACCAAATCCATCATGTTTGTGCAGCGGCCAAGGTCGGCGAAGAATGCGGTCGAGTTCCTCTTCTCCCTCCTAGCCCTCGCCGTCGGTACCACCGTGACGTAGAAGCTGTTTGGGGTGGCCTCCATGGTCGGCAACGCCTGCGTGGCTGCGAAAACTCGATGCAACACTAACATCCTTCCTGGAACAATTCATCCAATGTACTCACGCTTAACGTCATCAGCCTCGTTCTCTCGCATGGACCTTGTAATTGTCTCAGCAGCTACTTGGAGACGGGATCTGGACAACATGGTGGAGGAAACTGCCTCCGCAGGCGCATAGCCCTCGACTTCAGCCTTGAGGAGCGTCTGCCGGTATTATCTGAGAGGACATGTACATGCCGGCAACAGCGGAAACGACGCCAAACATAAGCAGCTATCCAGGCTCCTCCTATATCGCTGCACGGACATGATGTTATATGATCGCAGGGAGCTCGCCTTCACCGCTTTTGTGCCCTCGCCGAAATTGTTCCGCCGTGTCCTCAATCAGAGGCCCAACAATTTCGCCGCATAAGGGAGGGGCCGCCTGGTATGCTTCTCCGCGGTGCCTGGGTTGCTTATATCGGCAACTGAATTCATGGAGTCCATGTTTGTATCGATGGGGGGTCATCCTCCAGATCGTGGTTCTGCTCTACATGAATCGTGTCTCTGTTGTAGTCCTATCATGACTCATGACCTTCCCGTCAGGATCTTGCCCATTGGCCCACGTCCTATAGAATTTGAGAAAGAAACGGATGGAGAGATTGAGTGGCCAAGGGCGACGTACGAAACCAAAATCAACACAGGGACGTGGACGGAAAAGACATGAAAAAAAAACGTTTCGCTTTGTAACTTACGGGTGGCAGTGGTGGGTAATTTGTACGAATTTTAGGGCAGTTTTAAATTGGACGAACCACCGAGGGAGAAATCCTTTTGCTTTTATTATTAGGTATAGAAGGAGTGGATGGTATTCTGCGAAGATGTGTTCCCGAATATGAACAACAAGAGATATTAAGTAAATGTCATGGTAGTGCTTATGGAGGACATCACGCTGGAGATAGAACCGCGCAAAAGGTTCTACAATCAGGTTTTTATTGGCCAACTCTCTTCAAGGATGCAAGGAAGTTTATTTTATCTTGTGATGAATGTCAAAGGGTTGGTAATATCTCCAGACGCAATGAAATGCCTATGAATTATACTCTTGTTATTGAACCATTTGATTGTTGGGGTTTCGACTTCATGGGACCTTTTCCCTCTTCAGAAGGTAACACTCATATACTTGTCGCTGTTGATTATGTTACTAAATGGGTGGAAGCCATACCCACAAAAAGTGCTGATGGTGAGACCTCTTTAAGAATGCTTTTAGATATTATTTTTCCTCGATTTGGAGTTCCTAGATATATTATGACTGATGGAGGTTCTCATTTTATTCATGGTGGTTTTAGAAAAACTCTTGCTAAATATGGTATTAATCATAGAATTGCTTCTGCTTATCATCCTCAAACTAGTGGGCAAGTAGAACTATCAAATAGAGAGATTAAATCTATGTTGCAAAAGACTCTTAATAAAACTAGAAAGAATTGGGCTAGTAAATTGAAGGAAGCACTATGGGCTTATAGAAATGCTTATAAAAATCCAATGGGAATGTCACCGTATAAGATGGTTTATGGAAAAGCTTGTCATTTACCTTTAGAACTAGAGCACAAAGCTTATTGGGCTGTAAGAGAACTAAATAAAGATCCTAAACTAGCCGGTAAGAAGAGGTTGCTACAATTAAGTTCTCTAGATGAATGGAGAAGTGAAGCTTATGAAAATGCTAAACTCTTTAAAGAGAAAGTTAAGAAATGGCATGATAGAACAATTATCAAAAGAGAATTTAATATTGGGGATAAAGTCCTATTGTATCGGTCTCGTCTCAGAGTCTTTGCAGGGAAATTACTCTCAAAATGGGAAGGACCATATGTCGTTGAGGAGGTGTATCGTTCATGGGCGATTAAAATTAGCTCTCTCCAAGGCGGTGCCACACAAGTGGTGAATGGGCAAAGACTCAAGCATTATATCTCAGGTGATTCTTATAATGAAGATGTTGATGTTATTCGAGTGGAAACTTCGGAAGCTTTCATCAAAGGTCAAATTGACATCCCGGCAGAATTCGACTTTGAATAGGTAACAGTACTGGTAATAAAAAGTTCGCGATTTACTTTCCGAACAATGTTTTTGCTATTTTTGGAAAATATGAAAAATTACGAGATCGAAACGGAGTGGAGGAGACGCACGAGGGCATGCCCCCATAGGCCGGCGCGGGCCCCAGCCTGGCCGCTCCGCCCTATGAGGTGGCCACCTCGTTGCCCCTCTCCGACTCTGGTTCGACCTGGTACTTTCCTTTTGTCCTAAAAATTCCTGCTATATAATCCCCTGGACCCCTGGAGGTCCATATATCGTTTTCTCGACGTGTTTTGTTTCGAGCTGTTTTCTGCCAGGTTCTGCTCCGGATCTAGATCCATCATGTCTTTGTCGGGAACTCCGAAGGACAGCTTCTTTGAGGACGTCGTCAACCCGTACATGAACGAGCTGAAGATGCACCCCAAGGAATTGCTGCTCGTAGATGGGGAGTTGCAGATCAAAGATGTTCAGGGTCCTAAAGGAGAAGGAAGCTTGGAAGACAGGATGGAGAAGCTAGAGCAAGAGGTCTTCAATTACAAGAAGATGGCTGAGCGTGAGGTGGACATCTTCCACAAGATTGTGTCTGAACTTATTGATGGACACAAGAAGGAGACTTCAAAGCTGTGGGACGACATCCTCTCGCTTCACGACACTACCAACAAACTCCACGCTCAACTCTATGATGTTCAGAATCAAAACTGTGAGTATGAAAACAGGTTTAAACACATAAGCTATGCTGCTAGTTTCAGGATTCCCGAGACCAAGATGTCGTTTGTTGATAGAGAGCCTCTTCCTTGGAAGTCTGATGATGGGAAATCATCACCACCACCGCCGAAGGAGTAATTCATCATCGGTATTAGCATCCCCTTGGTTTGTTCCAAGCTTGGGGGAGTGCCGCGGTATCACATCATCACTATCTTTTACTTTTAACTATCAAGTAGTGTCATATCATGAGTAGGGAAGTTATCATATAAGATAGGTTGCAGTGTGGAAGTATCTCTCCTTAGTTGGTTGTCTATGTATCCCTTGGTGTGAGTTATCGTTATGAAATATTAATGAGAAGTCTTATCATTTACATATTGCACATCTTATTTTAGTTTGCAACCTCTATTATATGATTGATCTTGTTATTAGTATTGGTATCACTTTGGGAGCATTGAGTAAATCTATTTGGTTTTGGCAAACTTAGCATTGGTCAATAGCAACAACACTTTGAGGTTTAAGTAGAAAAGAGAAATACATGTAGATATGTTGTTTCATTGTCTTTCTTTCTTGTTAGCTCCTTAGCTTATTATTCTGAAGTTAAAATTGTTTGCGCTTACAAGGAAGATGCATGATTGTTTCTATCACATGCATATTTGTTTGTTTCCCTCAACTCTTATGCTTGCTAATTAACCTTGCTAGCCAAAAACCTGTACCGAGAGGGAATGCTTCTCGTGCATCCAAACCTTAACCCAAACTTATGCCATTTGTGTCCACCATAACTACCTACGACATGGTATTTCCTGCCATTCCAAGTGAATACTTCGTGTGCTACCTTTAAACAATTCAAAACATACTATCTCTTATTTGTGTCAATGTTTTATAGCTCATGAGGAAGTATGTGGTGTTTTATCTTTCAATCTTGTTGGGCAACTTTCACCAATCACTACAAGAAAAGTTGCCATGGCCGAAGAAGTTGAAGTCGCGCCGTGGTTGCTGGTGTACCATGGCCGACGATTTTGGGTCTGTCCGTTGTGCACGTCAAAAAGTTTTTTTTCTCGTTTTTGAGGCCACCTAGCCCGACAAAAACGGCCAAAACGTTGCGTATGGTGGCTCGGGATGTGGTGCATCTCGAATTCTCGGGTTCGCCGGCCGAGTCAACGCAAATCCACACCGCCGAGGGATGTAGGGCCCAGATGGCAGCCTCTCTGGCATTGTTTTTTTTCTCGATCGCGCCATCTCGTTCAACGCTCTCCGATCGAGCCGTTTACGATGCAGGATCATGGGTCCCGCATGTCATCCTCTATGAACCAAAATTCTTTCTATTCTTGGATTTTTTTGACCCCCTGATTTCTGGCTACTTCCTTATTCTTTTGATCCCTTGCCGCCTTGGAAACGTTGACACCGCTGCTGCTAATTGGGACCCGCATGTCATCCTCTATGAGCAATCAACTTTCTTTTCTTGGAGTTTTTTTTGACACCTCAAATTTGGTCACTTGCCTTTTTCTTTCGATCCCCTGCCGCCTCTCAAACGGTGATACCGCTGCTGCTAAATGGGACCCACATGTCATCCTCTATGTACTATAAAACTTTCTTTTCTTGGATTTTTTTGGCACCTCATATTTGGTCACTTACCTTTTTCTTTCGATCCCCTGCCGCCTCTCAAACGGTGAGACCGCTGCTGCTAAATGGGACCCGCATGTCATCCTCTATGTACTATAAAACTTTCTTTTCTAGGATTTTTTTTGGAACCTCATATTTGGTCACTTGCCTTATTCTTTCGATCCCGTGCAGCCTCTCAAACGGTGATACCGCTGCTGCTAAATGGGACCCGCATGTCATCCTCTATGTACAATCAAGTTTCTTTTCTTGAATTATTTTTGGCTCCTGATATTTGGTCACTTGCATTTTTTTTCGATCTCATGCCACGTTGAGGACCCTGCAGGCTCATGGGACCCGCATGTCATCCTCTATGTACAATAAAATTTCTTTTGGTGGAGTGTTGTTGGCTCCTGATATTTGGTCACTTGCCTTTTTCTTTCGATCCCATGCAGCCTCTCAAACGGTGATACCGCTGCTGCTAAATGGGACCCGCATGTCATCCTCTATGTACACTCAAGTTTCTTTTCTTGAATTATTTTTGGCTCCTGATATTTGGTCACTTGCATTTTTCTTTCGATCTCATGCCACGTTTGAAACGTTGAGGAACCTGCTGGCTCATGGGACCCGCATGTCATCCTCTATGTGCTATAAAAGTTTATTTTCTTGGGTTTTTTTCACCCTCTGATTTTTGGCTATTTCCTTTTTCTTTTGATCCCCTGCCGCCTTGGAAACGTTGAGTAAGCTGCTGACTCATGGGACCCGCATGTCATCCTCTATGTACAATCAACTTTCTTTTTCTTTTGATCTCAAGCCGCATTTGAAACATTGAGACCGCTGCTGCTAATTGGGACCCGCATGTCATCCTCTATGTACAATAAAGTTTCTTTTCTTGGATTATCTTTGGCTCCTGATATTTTGCCACTTGCCTTTTTCTTTCGATCTCATGCCGCCTTTGAAACGTTGAGTAAGCTGCTGGCTCATGGGTCCCGCATGTCATCCTCTACGAACAATAAAAGTTTCCTTTCTTGGAGTTATTTTTGACCCCTAATTTATGGATATTTTCCTTTTTCTTTTGATCTCCTGCCCCCTTTGAAACGATGAGGACGCTGTTAGCAGGTCGGTCCCACATGTCATCCCCTGTGAACAATAAAAGTTTCCTTTGATGGATTTAGTTTGAACCCCTAATTAATTTCGGGATATTTCCTTTTTTTCTCCTTTGATCCCATGCCGCCTTTGAAACGTTGAGTAAGCTGCTGGCTCATGGGTCCCGCATGTCATCCTCTCAGAACGGTAAATGTTTCTTTTCTTGGATTTTGTTTACCAAATGATTTTTGGCTAATTTTTTCTTTCGATCTCCTGCCGCCTTTAAAACGTTGAGGACGCTGCTGGCTCACGGGTCCCACATGTCAGCCTCTATGAACAATAAACGCTGAGGATGCTGCTGCCTCATGGGTCCCGCATGTCATCCTCTTAGAACAAAAATGTTTCTTTTCTTGGATTTTGTACCAACATATTTTTGGTTTATTTTTTCTTTCCATCCCCTGCCGCCTTTAAAACGTTGACGACGCTGCTGGCTCATGGGTCCCCGATGTCAGCCTCCCCGTACAAGAAACATATGATATCTTGATTATTTTGCAGATAATACAGTGTGTATTGCTCTGAGCTATATCAAACGGATAATTAAATCTTTATTTTTACATAAAAAAACTTGTATGTTGAATCTCCTTGTTTTTTTGTCTTTGCGAAGCATAGGACTTTCCTGTTTTTTTTAGAAAATTCGGAACTTTCCTGTTTTGGAGTGGGCTGAAATTGTACGAGTCAAAAGGCCAAGCAGGATAGTTCGAAGGCCCGGATGTCCAGATGCAGCCCAATTGAAATCTTTCTTCTTGGATTTTTTTCACCCCCTGATTTCTGGCTACTTCATTTTTCTTTTGGTTCTGTGCCGCCTTGGAAACGTTGAGACCGCTGCTGCAAAATGGGACCCGCATGTCATCCTCTACGTACAATAAAATTTATTTTCTTGGATTATTTTTGGCTCCTGATATTTGGTCACTTGCCTTTTTCTTTCGATCCCGCGCAGCCTCTCAAACGGTGAGACCGCTGCTGCTAAATGGGGCCCGCATGTCATCCTCTATGTACAATCAAGTTTCTTTTCTTGAATTATTTTTGGCTCCTGATATTTGGTCACTTGCCTTTTTCTTTCGATCTCATGCCACGTTTGAAACGTTGAGGAACCTGCAGGATCATGGGACCCGCATGTCATCCTCTATGTACTATAAAACTTTCTTTCCTTGAATTATTTTTGGCTCCTCATATTTGGCCACTTGCCTTTTTCTTTCGATCTCATGCCACGTTTGAAACGTTGAGGAACCTGCTGGCTCATGGGACCCGCATGTCATCCTCTATGTACTATAAAAGTTCATTTTCTTTGTTTTTTTTCAGCCTCTGATTTTTGGATATTTCCTTTTTCTTTTGATCCCCTGCCGCCTTGGAAACGTTGAGTAAGCTGGTAGCTCATGGGACCCGCATGTCATCCTCTATGTCCATCAACTTTATTTTCTTGGATTTTTTTTGACCCTCTAATTTCTGGCTACTTTCTTTTTGTTTTGATCTCAAGCCGCGTTTGAAACGCTGGGACCGCTGCTGCAAAATGGGACCCGCATGTCATCCTCTATGTAAATAAAGTTTCTTTTCTTGGATTATCTTTGGCTCCTGATATTTTGTCACTTGCCTTTTTCTTTCGATCTCATGCCGCCTTTGAAACTTTAAGTAAGCTTCTGGCTCATGGGTCCCGCATGTCATCCTCTACGAACAATAAAAGTTTCCTTTCTTGGAGTTATTTTTTACCCCTAATTTCTGGCTACTTGCCTTTTTCTTTTGATCTCCTACCCCCTTTGAAACGATGAGAACGCTGTTGGCAGGTCGGTCCCACATGTCATCCTCTGTGAACAATAAAACATTCCTTTGATGGATTTATTTTGAACCCCTAATTAATTTCTGGATATTTCCTTTTTTTCTTTTGATCCCCTGCCGCCTTGGAATCATTGAGGATGTTGCTGCCTCATGGGTCCCGCATGTCATCCTCTCAGAACGATAAATGTTTATTTTCTTGGATTTTTGACCAACTGATTTTTGGTTTATTTTTTCTTTCCATCCCCTGCCGCCTTTAAAACGTTGACGACGCTGCTGGCTCATGGGTCCCCGATGTCAGCCTCCCCGTACAAGAAACATGTGATATCTTGATTATTTCGCTCTGAGCTTTGCAAACGGATAAATTAAATATTTATTTTTACATAAACAAACTTATATGTTGAATCTCCTTGTTTTTTGTTTTTGCGAAACATAGGACTTTCATGTTTTGTAGTGGGCTGAAATTGTACGAGTCAAAAGGCGTCCAGCACGATAGTTCGAAGGCCCAGATGGCAAGATGCAGCCCAATTGAAAAATATCTTTTCTTGGATTTTGTTTTGACCCCCTGATTTCTGGCTACTTCCTTTTTCTTTTGATCCCTTGCCGCCTTGGAAACGTTGAGGCCGCTGCTGCTAAATGGGTCCCGCATGTCATCCTCTATGTACAATAAAATTTCTTTCTTCGATTATTTTCGGGTCCTGATATTTGGTCACTTGCCTTTTTCTTTCGATCTCATGCCGCCTTTGAAACGTTGAGGAAGCTGCTGGAGCATGGGTCCCGCATGTCATCCTCTATGAACAATAAAAGTTTCCTTTCTTGGAGTTATTTTTTACCCCTAATTTCTGGATACTTCCTTTTTCTTTTGATCCCCTGCCGCCTTTGAAACGTTGAAGACTTTGCTGGATCATGGGTCCCACATGTCAGCCTCTATGAACAATAAACATTTCCTTTCTTGGAGTTATTTTGTACCCCTAATTTATGGCTATTTGCCTTTTTTTTTCTTTCGATCCCCAGTCGCCTTCTAAACGTAGAGGACGCTGCTGGCTCGTGGGTTCCAGATGTCATCCTCCATGGACAATAAACCTCTCCTTTGTTGGATTTATTTTTCACCCTCTGATTTTGGCTATTTCCTTTTATTTTGATCCACTGCCGCCTTGGAAACATTGAGTAAGCTGCTGACACATGGGGCCCGCATGTCATCCTCTATGTACAATCAACTTGCAAGATCTTCGAGCGAAAGAGCTTGTATTAGTGGGACGCATATGTCAACCTCTATGTACAATAAAAGTTTCATTTCTTGGATTATTTTTAGCTCCTGATATTTGGTCACTTTCCTTTTTCTTTCGATCTCAAGCCGCCTCTGAAACGTTGAGTAAGGTGCTGGCTCATGGGACCCACATGTCATCCTTTATGTACAATAAAGTTTCTTTTCTTGGATTTTTTTTACACCTGATTTTTGGTCACTTGCCTTGACGCTGCTGGCTCATGGGTCCCACATGTCAGCATCTATGAACAATAAACCTTTCCTTTGTTGGATTTATTGTTTACCCCTAATTTCTGGCTATTTGCCTTTTTCTTTTGATCCCCAGCGGCCTTTGAAAACGTTGAGGAACCTGCTGGCTCATTGGACCCGCATGTCATCCTCTATGTACTATAAAATTTCTTTTCTTAGTTTTTTTTCACCCTCTGATTTTTGGCTATTTCCTTTTTTTTGATCCCCTGCCGCCTTAGAAACGTTGAGTAAGCTGCTGACTCATGGGACCCGCATGTCATCCTCTATGTACAATCAACTTTCTTTTTTTGGAGTTTTTTTACCCCCTAATTTCTAGCTACTTTCTTTTTCTTTTGATCTCAAACCGCATTTGAAACGCTTGAAACCGCTGCTGCAAAATGGGACCCACATGTCATCCTCTATGTACATTAAGTTTCATTTCTTGGATTATTTTTGGCTCCTGATATTTAGTCACTTGCCTTTTTCTTTCGATCTCATGCCGCCTTTGAAACGTTGAGTAAGCTGCTGGCTCATGGGTCCCGCATGTCATCCTCTATGAACAATAAAAGTTTCATTTCTTGGAGTTATTTTTGACCCCTAATTTCTGGCTACTTCCTTTTTTCTTTTGATCCACTGCCTCCTTTGAAACGTTGAGGATTCTACAGACTAATACAAGCTTTTTCTCTCCAAGATCTTGCAAGTTGATAGATTAAATCATAGAATTATTAGGATATGTTTTAAATTTCAAATCCACTTTATGAATTATTAAAAATACCGTTATCCATGTGGGTATGGAGCGATCAAGGATTTTCATATTGGGCATGAGCAGTTTCAAAAATTGGAACCCAATAATTCAAAATAAATAAAAACAACTTTTATGTATAATCTCTGCGTTTTTTTTGCCATTGATAGGATCTGTGTTTCATTAGAAAAGGGCCGAAATTGCATGAGCAGAAAGGCCCATTTGTAGTTATTGGGCTTCGACAGCCGGAGCAAGTAGGCCGATAGCAATTACCATGTAGCTGGCCGTTGGCAACCCAAAGTGAAATATTGGGCCCAACAGGGGAAGACTGAACAGTACTATTTTCTAATTGGAAGGTGGTACATGGCATAATCCTGCCAAAAAAAAGATGGACACGGGTTGCTGAAATTTGCCCATCTGCGCCTAATATCGCCGCCGCGGCTCCGCTTCCGCCGCCGCCGCCATGCCTCGTCTCGCGTCGGGCTCGCGGTACTGCCGCGTCTCGGGCACGGGGTACCGCGGCGTCCGCGCGCGCCCCAAAGGTACGTATTACGCGGAGATACGTGACGGCGGCGAGCGCATCGGCCTCGGCACCTACGAGACCGCACACGAGGCCGCGCGGGCGTACGACGCCCTGGCGTGGCGGCTCGGGCGCCCGCGATCGTCGATGAATTTCCATGACGTGTGGACGCGCCAGCAGGCCGAGGATCTCGCGCCGCCGCCGTACATCGTTAGACATGAGGAACAGCGCCACCGCCGCGAGACGGAGCGCCGTTTGCGCATCGCCGAGCGGGACGAGCACGCGGCGCGCGAGTGGGCGGCCCGCTTCCCCGAGGACGTTGCCGCCGAGAACGAGCACTTCCGCAGACGGAGGGCGGAGAAGGCGACGAGGCGGGCTGCGAAGAAGGAGGACCGCGCACGACGGAGGGCGGAGAAGGCGACGAAGCGGGCCTTCATCGAAGCGCAGCTCGCCGGGCCGACCACCATTGGCGAGGATGACCCCCGTTGGATTGACCTCTTCTTGTCGGATCCGGTGTCGGGCACGACACCGGACTCGTCAGATGTCGAGTTTTAGTTTAGTTTTATCGCACTACTTTGTAAAATATGAACTACGGAGTATCTATCAAGCTAATTTTATCCTATTTTATGTCTATTTCTAGTCTTTGTTTGATCTTCTGTTTTACTGCACTCTATTTTTCATTATATTCTGTTTTTGGCGCTGCATTTATAGCGCCTCTGAAAATACGCTGTTTCAGCCCTGCATTTGGCCGCCACAGTTTGCAGCTTCCGGTGAAGCTATTGCCGGCTCCATGCGCAGCATCAGCCTGACGCCAAAATATAGAGCCACTGCTGGAGTTGTTGTAATATGTTTGTCAGCAGGAGCTTACCTAATTAGTGAAAAAGATGTTCAGCGTGGGATTCGAAAAAAAGATCTTCATGTTTTTTTCCTAGCGATCCTAGTTCGGACTTTTGATTGTGTTGGCTAGTGCATGTAGCTTGACACCTGTATTATGTGATCCTGATATGAGGATAAGAACACTGACACGCGTACAGCACGCGACCGTTGGGAACCCCAAGTGGAAGGTGTGATGCGTACAGCAGTAAGTTTCCCTCAGTTAGAAACCAAGGTTTATCGAACCAGTAGGAGTCAAGAAGCACGTTGAAGGTTGATGGCGGCGAGATGTAGTGCGGCGCAACACCAGGGATTCCGGCGCCAACGTGGAACCTGCACAACACAAACCAAGTACTTTGCCCCAACGAAACAGGGAGGTTGTCAATCTCACCGGCTTGCTGTAACAAAGGATTAGATGTATAGTGTGGATGATGATTGTTTGCAGAAAACAGTAGAACAAGTATTGCAGTAGATTGTATTTCAGTAAAGAGAATTGGACCGGGGTCCACAGTTCACTAGAGGTGTCTCTCCCATAAGATAAATAGCATGTTGGGTGAACAAATTACAGTTGGGCAATTGACAAATAAAGAGGGCATGACCATGCACATACATATTATGATGAGTATAGTGAGATTTAATTGGGCATTACGACAAAGTACATAGACCGCTATCCAGCATGCATCTATGCCTAAAAATTCCACCTTCAGGTTATCATCCGAACCCCTTCCAGTATTAAGTTGCTAACAACAGACAATTGCATTAAGTATGGTGTGTAATGTAATCAATAACTACATCCTCGGACATAGCATCAATGTTTTATCCCTAGTGGCAACAGTACATCCATAACCTTAGAGATTTCTGTCACTTCCCCAGATTCACGGAGACATGAACCCACTATCGAGCATAAATACCCCCTCTTGGAGTTAAGAGTAAAAACTTGGCCAGAGCCTCTACTAATAACGGAGAGCATCCAAGATCATAAACAACACATAGATATAAATTGATAATCAACATAACATAGTATTCTCTATTCATCGGATCCCAATAAACACAACATATAGAATTACAGATACATGATCTTGATCATGTTCGACAGCTCACAAGACCCGACAATTAAGCACAATGAGGAGAAGACAACCATCTAGCTACTGCTATGGACCCATAGTCCAGGGGTAGACTACTCACACATCACTCCGGAGGCGACCATGGCGGCGTAGAGTCCTCCGGGAGATGATTCCCCTCTCCGGCAGGGTGCCGGAGGCGATCTCCTGAATCCCCCGAGATGGGATTGGCGGCGGCGGCGTCTCTGGAAGGTTTTCCGTATCGTGGCTCTCGGTACTGGGGGTTTCGCGACGAAGGCTATTTGTAGGCGGAAGGGTAGGTCAGGGGGCGTCGCGAGGGGCCCAGGAGATAGGCTGGCGCGGCCAAGGGTGGGGCCGCGCCGCCTACCCTCCTGGCCACCTCGTGGCCCACTTCATTGACTCTTCGGTCTTCTGGAAGCTTCGTGGCAAAATAGGACCCTGGGTGTTGATTTCGTCCAATTCCGAGAATATTTCCTTACTAGGATTTCTGAAACCAAAAATAGCAGAAAACAGCAACTGGCACTTCGGCATCTTGTTAATAGGTTAGTTCCAGAAAATGCACAAATATGACATAAAGTGTGCATAAAACATGTAGATATCATCAATAATGTGGCATGGAACATAAGAAATTATCGATACGTCGGAGACGTATCAGCATCCCCAAGCTTAGTTTCTGCTCGTCCCGAGCAGGTAAACGATAAACAAAGATAATTTCTGGAGTGACATGCCATCATAACCTTGATCATACTATTGTAAGCAAATGTAATGAATGAAGCGATCAAAACAATGTAAATGACATGAGTAAACAACTGAATCATATAGCAAAGACTTTTCATGAATAGTACTTCAAGACAAGCATCAATAAGTCTTGCATAAGAGTTAACTCATAAAGCAATAATTCAAAGTAGAGGTATTGAAGCAACACAAAGGAAGATGAAGTTTCAGCGGTCGCTTTCAACTTATAACATGTATATCTCATGGATATTGTCAACATAGAGTAATATAATAAGTGCAATATGCAAATATGTAAGAATCAATGCACAGTTCACACAGGTGTTTGCTTCTTGAGATGGAGAGAAATAGGTGAACTGACTCAACAATAAAAGTAAAAGAATGGTCCTTCAAAGAGGAAAGCATCGATTGCTATATTTGTGCTAGAGCTTTGATTTTGAAAACAAGAAACAATTTTGTCAACCGTAGTAATAAAGCATATGTATCATGTAAATTATATCTTACAAGTTGCAAGCCTCATGCATAGTATACTAATAGTGCCCGCACCTTGTCCTAATTAGCTTGGATTACCGGGATTATCGCAATGCACATGTTTTAACCAAATGTCACAAAGGGGTACCTCTATGCCGCCTGTACAAAGGTCTAAGGAGAAAGCTCGCATTGGATTTCTCGCTATTGATTATTCTCAACTTAGACATCCATACCGGGACAACATAGACAACAGATAATGGACTCCTCTTTTATGCATAAGCATGTAGCAACAATTAATTTTCTCATATGAGATTGAGGATATTTATCCAAAACTGAAACTTCCACCATGGATCATGGCTTTAGTTAGCGGCCCAATGTTCTTCTCTAACAACATGCATGCTCTAACCATTAGGTGGTAAATCTCCCTTACTTCAGACAAGACGGACATGCATAGCAACTCACATGATATTCAACAAAGAGTAGTTGATGGCGTCCCCAGGAACATGGTTATCGCACAACAAGCAACTTAATAAGAGATAAAGTGCATAAGTACATATTCAATACCACAATAGTTTTTAAGCTATTTGTCCCATGAGCTATATATTGTAAAGGTAGAGGATAGAAATTTTAAAGGTAGCACTCAAGCAATTTACTTTGGAATGGCGGAGAAATACCATGTAGTAGGTAGGTATGGTGGACACAAATGGCATAGTGGTTGGCTCAAGGATTTTGGATGCATGAGAAGTATTCCCTCTCGATACAAGGTTTAGGCTAGCAAGGCTATTTGAAACAAACACAAGGATGAACCGGTGTAGCAAAACTCACATAAAAGACATATTGTAAATATTATAAGACTCTACACCGTCTTCCTTGTTGTTCAAACTCAATACTAGAAATTATCTAGACCTTAGAGAGACCAAATATGCAAACCAAATTTTAGCATGCTCTATGTATTTCTTCATTAATAGGTGCAAAGTATATGATGCAAGAGCTTAAACATGAGCACAACAATTTCCAAGTATCACATTATCCAAGATATTTTAGCACATTACAACATGTATCATTTTCCAATTCCAACCATATAACAATTTAACGAAGAAGAAACTTCGCCATGAATATTATGAGTAAAGCCTAAGGACATATTTGTACATATGCTACAGCGGAGCGTGTCTCTCTCCCACACAAAGAATGCTAGGATCCATTTTATTCAAACAAAACAAAAACAAAAACAAACCGACGCTCCAAGCAAAGCACATAAGATGTGACGGAATAAAAATATAGTTTCAGGGGAGGAACCTGATAATGTTGTCGATGAAGAAGGGGATGCCTTGGGCATCCCCAAGCTTAGACGCTTGAGTCTTCTTGATATATGCAGGGGTGAACCACCGGGGCATCCCCAAGCTTAGAGCTTTCACTCTCCTTGATCATGTTGTATCATCTCCCTCTCTTGATCCTTGAAAACTTCCTCCACACCAAACTCAAAACAACTCATTAGAGGGTTAGTGCACAATCAAAATATACATGTTCAGAGGTGACATAATCATTCTTAACACTTCTGGACATTGCACAAAGCTACTGAAAGTCAATGAAATCAAAATATCCATCGAACATAACAAAACAGGCAATGCGAAATAAAAGGCAGAATCTGTCAAAACAGAACAGTTCGTAATGACGAATTTTATTGAGGCGCCAGACTTGCTCAAATGAAAATTCTCAAATTTAATGAAAGTTGCGTACATATCTGAGGATCACTCACGTAAATTGGCATAATTTTCTGAGTTACCTACAGAGAATTTTGCCCAGATTCGTGACAGCAAAGAAATCTGTTTCTGCGCAGTAATCCAAATCTAGTATGAACCTTACTATCAACGACTTTACTTGGCACAATAAAACACTAAACTAAGATAAGGAGAGGTTGCTACAGTATTAAACAACTTCTAAGACACAAATATAAAACAAAGTACTGTAGGAAAAAAACATGGGTTGTCTCCCATAAGCGCTTTTCTTTAACGCCTTTCAGCTAGGCGCAGAAAGTGTGCATCAAGTGTTATCAAGAGACGAAGTGTCAACATCATAATTTGTTCTAATAATAGAATCAAAAGGTAACTTCATTCTCTTTCTAGGGAAGTGTTCCATACCTTTCTTGAGAGGAAATTGATATTTAATATTACCTTCCTTCATATCAATGATAGCACCAACAGTTCGAAGAAAAGGTCTTCCCAATATAATGGGACAAGATGCATTGCATTCAATATCCAAGACAACAAAATCAACGGGGACAAGGTTATTGTTAACGGTAATGCGAACATTATCAACTTTCCCCAAAGGTTTCTTTGTAGAATGATCAGCAAGATTAACATCCAAATAACAATTTTTCAATGGTGGCAAGTCAAGCATATTATAGATTTTCTTAGGCATAACAGAAATACTTGCACCAAGATCACATAAAGCATTACAATCAAAGTCATTGACCTTCATCTTAATGATGGGCTCCCAACCATCCTCTAGCTTCCTAGGAATAGAAGCTTCGCGTTCTAATTTCTCTTCTCTAGCTTTTATGAGAGCATTTGTAATATGTTTCGTGAAAGCCAAATTTATAGCACTAGCATTAGGACTTTTAGCAAGTTTTTGTAAGAACTTTATAACTTCAGAGATGTGGCAATCATCAAAATTCAAACCATTATAATCTAAAGCAATGGGATCATCATCCCCAATGTTGGAAAAAATTTCAGCAGCTTTATCACGAGCAGTTTCAGCTTTAGCAGTTTCAGGCAGTTTTTCGCGCTTTGCATTTGAAGTGGAAACATTGCCAACACCAATTATTTTACCATTAATAGTAGGAGGTGCAGCAACTTGTGTAGCATTAGCATTACTAGTGGTGGTAATAGTCCAAACTTTAGCTATATTATCTTCTTTTTCATTTTCTTCTCTTTCCCACCTAGCACGCAATTCGGCCATCAATCTTATATTCTCATTAATTCTAACTTGGATGGCATTTGCTGTAGTAAAAATTTATGATTTTCATTAGGCATAACTTTCGATTTCAAAAGATCAACATCAGCAACAAGACTATCGACTTTAGAAGCAAGTATATCAATTTTCCCAAGCTTTTCTTCAACAGATTTGTTAAAAGCAGTTTGTGTACTAATAAATTCTTTAAGCATGGCTTCAAGTCCAGGGGGTGTGTTCCTATTATTGTTGTAAGAATTCCCATAAGAATTACCATAGCCGTTACCATTATTATAAGGATATGGCCTATAGTTGTTACTAGAATTGTTCCGATAAGCATTGTTGTTGAAATTATTATTTTTAATGAAGTTTACATCAACATGTTCTTCTTGAGCAACCAATGAAGCTAACGGAACATTATTAGGATCAACATTAGTCCTATCATTCACAAGCATAGACATAATAACATCAATCTTATCACTCAAGGAAGAGGTTTCTTCGACAGAATTTACCTTCTTACCTTGTGGAGCTCTTTCCGTGTGCCATTCAGAGTAGTTGATCATCATATTATCAAGAAGCTTTGTTGCTTCACCAAGAGTGATGGACATAAAGGTACCTCCAGCAGCTGAAACCAATAGGTTCCGCGAAGAAAAATTCAGTCCTGCATAAAAGGTTTGGATGATCATCCAAGTAGTCAGTCCATGGGTTGGGCAATTTTTAACCAAAGATTTCATTCTTTCCCATGCTTGTGCAACATGCTCAGTATCCAATTGTTTAAAATTCATTATGCTACTCCTCAAAGATATAATTTTAGCAGGGGGATAATATCTACCAATAAAAGCATCCTTGCATTTAGTCCATGAATCAATACTATTCTTAGGCAGAGATAGCAACCAATCTTTAGCTCTTCCTCTTAATGAGAAAGGGAACAATTTTAATTTTATAATGTCACCATCTACATCTTTATACTTTTGCATTTCACAAAGTTCAACAACATTATTGAGATGGGCAGCAGCATCATCAGAACTAACACCAGAAAATTGCTCTCGCATAACTAGATTCAGTAAAGCAGGTTTAATTTCAAAGAATTCTGCTGTAGTAGCAGGTGGAGCAATAGGTGTGCATAAGAAATCATTATTATTTGTGGTTGTGAAGTCACACAACTTAGTATTTTCAGGAGTACCCATTTTAGCAGTAGTAAATAAAACAAACTAGATAAAGTAAATGCAAGTAACTAATTTTTTTGTGTTTTTAATATAGCAAACAAGATAGCAAATAAAGTAAAACTAGCAACTAATTTTTTTTGTATTTTGATTTAGTGCAGCAAACAAAGTAGTAAATAAAACTAAGCAAGACAAAAACAAAGTAAAGAGATTGGGATGTGGAGACTCCCCTTGTAGCGTGTCTTGATCTCCCCGGCAACGGCGCCAGAAATTTAGCTTGACACGCGTACAGCACGCGACCGTTGGGAACCCCAAGTGGAAGGTGTGATGCGTACAACAGTAAGTTTCCCTCAGTTAGAAACCAAGGTTTATCGAACCAGTAGGAGTCAAGAAGCACGTTGAAGGTTGATGGCGGCGAGATGTAGTGCGGCGCAATGATACGTCTCCGACGTATCGATAATTTCTTATGTTCCATGCCACATTATTGATGATATCTACATGTTTTATGCACACTTTATGTCATATTTATGCGTTTTCCGGAACTAACCTATTGACGAGATGCCGAAGGGCCAGTTGCTGTTTTCTGCTGTTTTTGGTTTCAGAAATCCTAGTAAGGAAATATTCTCGGAATCGGACGAAATCAACGCCCAGCATCTTAGAATCCCCGGAAGCATACAGAACACCCGAGAGTCGCCAGAGTGGACCCACAGGGGGCCCAGGAGGTAGGCCGGCACGGCCCAGGCCCTGGCCGTGCCGCCATACCCCCTCACCGCCTCGTCGCCCCTCCGACTCCGCCTCTTTGCCTATATAAAGGTCCTCGACCTAAAACCTCGAAACGGAAAAGCCACGGTACGAGAAACCTTCCAAAGCCGTCGCCATCGCGAAGCCAAGATCTGGGGGACAGGATTCTCTGTTCCGGCACGCCGCCGGGACGGGGAAGTGCCCCCGGAAGGCTTCTCCATCGACACCGCTGCCATCTCCACCGCCATCTCCATCACCGTTGCTGTCTCCCATGAGGAGGGAGTAGTTCTCCATCGAGGCTCGGGGCTGTACCGGTAGCTATGTGGTTCATCTCTCTCCTATGTACTTCAATACAATAATCTCATGAGCTGCCTTACATGATTGAGATTCATATGATGATGCTTGTAATCTAGATGTCATTATGCTAGTCAAGTGGATTTTACTTATGTGATCTCCGGAGACTCCTTGTCCCACGTGTGTAAAGGTGACAGTGTGTGCACCGTGTGGGTCTCTTAGGCTATATTTCACAGAATACTTATTCACTGTTATGAAGAGCATAGTGAAGTGCTTATTTATATCTCTTTATGATTGCAATGTGTTTTGTATCACAATTTATCTGTGTGCTACTCTAGTGATGTTATTAAAGTAGTTTATTCCTCCTGCACGGTGTAATGGTGACAGTGTGTGCATCGTGTTAGTACTTGGCGTAGGCTATGATTGTGATCTCTTGTAGATTATGAAGTTAACTATTACTATGATGGTATTGATGTGATCTATTCCTCCTTTCGTAGCGTGAAGGTGACAGTGTGCATGCTATGTTAGTACTTGGTTTAGTTGTGTTGATCTGTCGTGCACTCTAAGGTTATTTAAATATGAACATCGAATATTGTGGAGCTTGTTAACTCCGGCATTGAGGGTTCGTGTAATCCTACACAGTTAGTGGTGTTCATCATCCAACAAGAGAGTGTAGAGTCTAGCATCTATCTATTTATTCTGTCATGTGATCAATGTTGAGAGTGTCCACTAGTGAAAGTATGATCCCTAGGCCTTGTTCCTAAATACTGCTATCGCTGCTTGTTTACTGTTCTACTGCATCTGTACTGTCCGCAATATTACCACCAGTCCTGGACAGCAAAGCACTTTTCTGGTGCCGTTGCTACTGCTTATATTTATTCATACCACCTGTATTTCACTATCTCTTCGCCGAACTAGTGCACCTATTAGGTGTGTTGGGGACACAAGAGACTTCTTGCTTTGTGGTTGCATGGTTGCATGAGAGGGATATCTTTGACCTCTTCCTCCCTGAGATCGATAAACCTTGGGTGATCCACTTAAGGGAAACTTGCTGCTGTTCTACAAACCTCTGCTCTTGGAGGCCCAACACTGTCTACAAGAATAGAAGCTCCCGTAGACATCAAGCACTTTTCTGGCGCCGTTGCCGGGGAGGAAAGGTAAAAGGCACTCATACTCCGGTTCCAGGTAACAGTACTTTTCTGGCACCATTGTGTGTGTGCTCGAAGCTATTTCCTTTAGATCCTGCAATTGCATCTTTTTGTTTCTTGTTTACACTAGTTAGGCATAATGGAAAACAACAAAAATATGAGAGATCTTTATGAACTTTATTTTGAATTAGGACATGATGTGTTTGAAGAGAGAATTAAAAAACCCATGGAACTTTATATGCATGCTAATGGGAATGTTATTAATATGAATGCTTTGAACACTATTGTTGCTAATGCTATGGAAAATTCTAAGCTTGGGGAAGCTGGCTTTGATGAGCATGATCTTTTTAGTCCCCCAAGCATTGAGGAGGAAATTTTCTTTGATGATACTTTGCCTCCTATTTATGATGATTATAATGATAGTAGTCTTTTGGTACCACCTACTATGGAGAGTGAATTTTGTTATGATTATACTATGCCTCCTATATTTGATGATGAGAATAATAATGATAGCTACTTTGTTGAATTTGCTCCCACTATTACTAATAAAATTGATTATGCTTATGTGGAGAGTAATAATTTTATGCATGAGACTCATGATAAGAATGCTTTATATGATAGTTATATTGTTGAGTTTGCTCATGATGCTACTGGACATTATTATGAGAGAGGAAAATATGGTTGTAGAAATTTTCATGTTATTAAAATGCCTCTCTATGTGCTGAAATTTTTGAAGCTACACTTGTTTTATCTTCCTATGCTTGTTACTTTGCTCTTCATGAACTTGTTTATTTACAAGATTCCTATGCATAGGAAGCATGTTAGACTTAAATGTGTTCTGAATTTGCTTCTTGATGCTCTCTTTTGCTTCAAATACTATTTCTTGCGAGTGCATCATTAAAACTGCTGAGCCCATCTTAATGGCTATAAAGAAAGAACTTCTTGGGAGATAACCCATGTGTTTATTTTGCTACAGTAATTTTATTTTATATTTGTGTCTTGGAAGTTGTTACTACTGTAGCAACCTCTCCTTATATTATTTTATTGCATTGTTGTGCCAAGTAAAGTCGTTGATAGTAAGGTTCATACTAGATTTGGATTACTGCGCAGAAACAGATTTCTTTGCTGTCACGAATCTGGGCAAAATTCTCTGTAGGTAACTCAGAAAATTATGCCAATTTACGTGAGTGATCCTCAGATATGTACGCAACTTTCATTCAATTTGAGAATTTTCATTTGAGCAAGTCTGGTGCCTCAATAAAATTCGTCTTTACGGACTGTTCTGTTTTGACAGATTCTGCCTTTTATTTCGCATTGCCTCTTTTGCTATGAGGGATGGATTTCTTTGTTCCATTAACTTCCAGTAGCTTTAGGCAATGTCCAGAAGTGTTAAGAATGATTGTGTCACCTCTGAACATGTGAGTTTTTGATTATGCACTAACCCTCTAATGAGTTTGTTTTGAGTTTGGTGTGGAGGAAGTTTTCAAGGGTCAAGAGAGGAGGATGATATACTATGATCAAGAAGAGTGAAAGCTCTAAGCTTGGGGATGCCCCGGTGGTTCATCCCTTCATATTTCAAGAAGACTCAAGCGTCTAAGCTTGGGGATGCTCAAGGCATCCCCTTCTTCATCGACAAATTATCAGGTTCCTTCTCTTGAAACTATATTTTTATTCGGTCACATCTTATGTACTTTACTTGGAGCGTCTGTTTGTTTGTTTGTTTCTATTTTTGTTTTTGTTTGAATAAATGCTTGTGTGGGAGAGAGACACGCTCCGCTGGTTCATATGAACACATGTGTTCTTAGCTCTTAATTTTCATGGCGAAGGTTGAAACTGCTTCGTTAATTGTTATATGGTTGGAAACGGGAAATGCTACATGTAGTAATTGGTAGAATGTCTTGAATAATGTGATACTTGGCAATTGTTGTGCTCATGTTTAAGCTCTTGCATCATATACTTTGCACCTATTAATGAAGAAATACATAGAGCATGCTAAAATTTGGTTTGCATAATTGGTCTCTCTAAGGTCTAGATAATTTCTAGTATTGAGTTTGAACAACAAGGAAGACGGTGTAGAGTCTTATAATGTTTACAATATGTCTTTTATGTGAGTTTTGCTGCACCGGTTCATCCTTGTGTTTGTTTCAAATAGCCTTGCTAGCCTAAACCTTGTATCGAGAGGGAATACTTCTCATGCATCCAAATACTTGAGCCAACCACTATGCCATTTGTGTCCACCATACCTACCTACTACATGGTATTTCTCCGCCATTCCAAAGTAAATTGCTTGAGTGCTACCTTTAAATTTCTATTCTTCATCTTTACAATATATAGCTCATGGGACAAATAGCTTAAAAACTATTGTGGTATTGAATATGTACTTATGCATTTTATTTCTTATAAGTTGCTTGTTGTGCGATAACCATGTTCCTGGGGACGCCATCAACTACTCTTTGTTGAATATCATGTGAGTTGCTATGCATGTCCGTCTTGTCTGAAGTAAGGGAGATTTACCGCTAGAATGGTTAAAGCATGCATGCTGTTAGAGAAGAACATTGGGCCGCTAACTAAAGCCATGATCCATGGTGGAAGTTTCAGTTTTGGACAAATATCCTCAACCTCATATGAGAAAATTAATTGTTGCTACATGCGTATGCATAAAAGAGGAGTCCATTATCTGTTGTCTATGTTGTCCCGGTATGGATGTCTAAGTTGAGAATAATCAATAGCGAGAAATCCGATGCGAGCTTTCTCCTTAGACCTTTGTACAGGCGGTATAGAGGTACCCCTTTGTGACACTTGGTTAAAACATGTGCATTGCGATAATCCCGGTAATCCAAGCTAATTAGGACAAGGTGCGGGCACTATTAGTATACTATGCATGAGGCTTGCAACTTGTAAGATATAATTTACATAACACATATGCTTTATTACTACCGTTGACAAAATTGTTTCTTGTTTTCAAAACCAAAGCTCTAGCACAAATATAGCAATCGATGCTTTCCTCTTTGAAGGACCATTCTTTTACTTTTATTGTTGAGTCAGTTCACCTATCTCTCTCCACCTCAAGAAGCAAACACTTGTGTGAACTGTGCATTGATTCTTACATACTTGCATATTGCACTTGTTATATTACTTTACATTGACAATATCCATGAGATATACATGTTACAAGTTGAAAGCAACCGCTGAAACTTCATCTTCCTTTGTGTTGCTTCAATATCTTTACTTTGAATTATTGCTTTATGAGTTAACTCTTATGCAAGACTTATTGATGCTTGTCTTGAAGTACTATTCATGAAAAGTCTTTGCTATATGATTCATTTGTTTACTCATGTCATTTACATTGTTTTGATCGCTGCATTCATTACATATGCTTACAATAGTATGATCAAGGTTATGATGGCATGTCACTCCAGAAATTATCTTTGTTTATCGTTTACCTGCTCGGGACGAGCAGAAACTAAGCTTGGGGATGCTGATACGTCTCCGACGTATCGATAATTTCTTATGTTCCATGCCACATTATTGATGATATCTACATGTTTTATGCACACTTTATGTCATATTTATGCGTTTTCCGGAACTAACCTATTGACGAGATGCCGAAGGACCAGTTGCTGTTTTCTGCTGTTTTTGGTTTCAGAAATCCTAGTAAGGAAATATTCTCGGAATCGGACGAAATCAACGCCCAGCATCTTAGAATCCCCGGAAGCATCCAGAACACCCGAGAGTCGCTAGAGTGGACCCACAGGGGGCCCAGGAGGTAGGCCGGCGCGGCCCAGGCCCTGGCCGCGCCGCCATACCCCCTCACCGCCTCGTCGCCCCTCCGACTCCGCCTCTTCGCCTATATAAAGGTCCTCGACCTAAAACCTCGAAACGGAAAAGCCACGGTACGAGAAACCTTCCAGAGCCGCCGCCATCGCGAAGCCAAGATCTGGGGGACAGGAGTCTCTGTTCCAGCACGCCGCCGGGACGGGGAAGTGCCCCCGGAAGGCTTCTCCATCGACACCGCTGCCATCTCCACCGCCATCTCCATCACCGCTGCTGTCTCCCATGAGGAGGGAGTAGTTCTCCATCGAGGCTCGGGGCTGTACCGGTAGCTATGTGGCTCATCTCTCTCCTATGTACTTCAATACAATAATCTCATGAGCTGCCTTACATGATTGAGATTCATATGATGATGCTTGTAATCTAGATGTCATTATGCTAGTCAAGTGGATTTTACTTATGTGATCTCCGGAGACTCCTTGTCCCACGTGTGTAAAGGTGACAGTGTGTGCACCGTGTGGGTCTCTTAGGCTATATTTCACAGAATACTTATTCACTGTTATGAAGAGCATAGTGAAGTGCTTATTTATATCTCTTTATGATTGCAATGTGTTTTGTATCACAATTTATCTGTGTGCTACTCTAGTGATGTTATTAAAGTAGTTTATTCCTCCTGCACGGTGTAATGGTGACAGTGTGTGCATCGTGTTAGTAATTGGCGTAGGCTATGATTGTGATCTCTTGTAGATTATGAAGTTAACTATTGCTATGATGGTATTGATGTGATCTATTCCTCCTTTCGTAGCGTGAAGGTGACAGTGTGCATGCTATGTTAGTACTTGGTTTAGTTGTGTTGATCTGTCGTGCACTCTAAGGTTATTTAAATATGAACATCGAATATTGTGGAGCTTGTTAACGCCGGCATTGAGGGTTCGTGTAATCCTACACAGTTAGTGGTGTTCATCATCCAACAAGAGAGTGTAGAGTCTAGCATCTATCTATTTATTCTATTATGTGATCAATGTTGACAGTGTCCACTAGTGAAAGTATGATCCCTAGGCCTTGTTCCTAAATACTGCTATCGCTGCTTGTTTACTGTTCTACTGCATCTGTACTGTCCGCAATATTACCACCAGTCCTGGACAGCAAAGCACTTTTCTGGTGCCGTTGCTACTGCTTATATTTATTCATACCACCTGTATTTCACTATCTCTTCGCCGAACTAGTGCACCTATTAGGTGTGTTGGGGACACAAGAGACTTCTTGCTTTGTGGTTGCAGGGTTGCATGAGAGGGATATCTTTGACCTCTTCCTCCCTGAGATCGATAAACCTTGGGTGATCCACTTAAGGGAAACTTGCTGCTGTTCTACAAACCTCTGCTCTTGGAGGCCCAACACTGTCTACAAGAATAGAAGCTCCCGTAGACATCACGCAACACCAGGGATTCCGGCACCAACGTGGAACCTGCACAACACAAACCAAGTACTTTGCCCCAACGAAACAGCGAGGTTGTCAATCTCACCGGCTTGCTGTAACAAAGGATTAGATGTATAGTGTGGATGATGATTGTTTGCAGGAAACAGTAGAACAAGTATTGCAGTAGATTGTATTTCAGTAAAGTGAATTGGACCGGGGTCCACAGTTCACTAGAGGTGTCTCTCCCATAAGATAAATAGCATGTTGGGTGAACAAATTACAGTTGGGCAATTGACAAATAAAGAGGGCATGACCATGCACATACATATTATGATGAGTATAGTGAGATTTAATTGGGCATTACGACAAAGTACATAGACCGCTATCCAGCATGCATCTATGCCTAAAAAGTCCACCTTCAGGTTATCATCCGAACCCCTTCCAGTATTAAGTTGCTAACAACAGACAATTGCATTAAGTATGGTGCGTAATGTAATCAATAACTACATCCTCGGACATAGCATCAATGTTTTATCCCTAGTGGCAACAGTACATCCATAACCTTAGAGATTTCTGTCACTTCCCCAGATTCACGGAGACATGAACCCACTATCGAGCATAAATACCCCATCTTGGAGTTAAGAGTAAAAACTTGGCCAGAGCCTCTACTAATAACGGAGAGCATGCAAGATCATAAACAACACATAGATATAAATTGATAATCAACATAACATAGTATTCTCTATCATCGGATCCCAACAAACACAACATATAGAATTACAGATAGATGATCTTGATCATGTTCGGCAGCTCACAAGACCCGACAATTAAGCACAATGAGGAGAAGACAACCATCTAGCTACTGCTATGGACCCATAGTCCAGGGGTAGACTACTCACACATCACTCCGGAGGCGACCATGGCGGCGTAGAGTCCTCCGGGAGATGATTCCCCTTTCCGGCAGGGTGCCGGAGGCGATCTCCTGAATCTCCCGAGATGGGATTGGCGGCGGCGGCGTCTCTGGAAGGTTTTCCGTATCGTGGCTCTCGGTACTGGGGGTTTCGCGACGAAGGCTATTTGTAGGCGGAAGGGTAGGTCAGGGGGCGTCGCGAGGGCCCGGGGAGACAGGCCGGGCGCGGCCAAGGGTGGGGCCGCGCCGCCTACCCTCCTGGCCACCTCGTGGCCCCACTTCGTTGACTCTTCAGTCTTCTGGAAGCTTCGTGGCAAAATAGGACCCTGGGCGTTGATTTCGTCCAATTCCGAGAATATTTCCTTACTAGGATTTCTGAAACCAAAAACAGCAGAAAACAGCAACTGGCACTTCGGCATCTTGTTAATAGGTTAGTTCCAGAAAATGCACAAATATGACATAAAGTGTGCATAAAACATGTAGATATCATCAATGATGTGGCATGGAACATAAGAAATTATCGATACGTCGGAGACGTATCAAACACCTTCAGCTTGCATTGCTAATGGTGTCTACTGCAGCAGTTGTTGTGGGTATACTTCATGGGTGTACCATCGACAGTGCCTAGATCTGGCAAGCCCGGGTGGCCCACAGATGGTGGTGAGGCATGTGGCCCATCGGGCGGCCCAGTTGCTGTTGATCCTGACGGAAGATGTCCGGCCCAGGAGCAGGGAGCCGGATCCAACCGACATTGAGGAGGAACCCGCGTCCACGGAGGCCCATTAAGGGACCCGGATCCGGTACGACATAGATGGAAGGGCGGATCCTTGGCGTACACGGCAAGACATTGTACCGTAGTTAGGAAACCTGTATCCGGGTAGGAATCTCCATGTAAACCCTAGATCCGTGCGCCTTTATAAGCCGGATCCTGGGAGCCCTAGAGGCAGAACCTCAACTCATTGTAACATCGCGAAAGCGCCCAGATAATTCCAGACAAGCAGCAGTAGGCCCTGTCGTCGTGCAGGTGTTCCGAAGCTGGGTAAATCGCGTACCACCGTCCCGTGTGCACTCCGCCCTATGGCCCCTACTTCTTCTTCCCCTCGTGAGGATCCCTCCTCCGGGGTACCGTCGATTAGGCAACGATAGTAGTGGCGTACCTTCAATGGAGACTGATGCAAGAGAGTTGGTACTGGTGAGCCTGCACTTGACATCATCGTGCCACCTGAAGTAGGTGGTGTATTGGGATTAGACTGATAAGCATAGCACCTTGCAAAGAACAAGATGATGCTAGTGTTGGTTAACGTGATTTTACGCCAAAAGTCATGTATGCTCAACAGGTGTCGTACCTAGTTTGGATATTGTGTTGTTACCCTTTTGTGGTTTGGTGTTTGTCTGAGAAAGCTACTCTTTTCCCGTGTAAGTGTTATTATGTGAAAAAAGTTGTATGTAAATATATATCGGTCAGAGAACCAAGATTGCATATTCTTGCCTGGTTATAACACATAAATCATAATAACAATTAAAGAGAAAAGGAACATTTGCCTTTGCAATGTGATTGTGCCAAGTAGATTAGACAACCAACCACAAACATTATAGGTCAACAGCCAAACGCATGCGAAAGTCCTAAGGTAAGCTCCATAATACATGTTGAAACCAAAAGCCTAGAAACCATAAGAAAGGTAGCTCCACATCACAGTTCCACGACAGCAGCATACTGATCATAAAACATATATCAAGTCAGGACAGCTGCACCACTGGGTAAGCATCCATGGGGTCTGGCTCAAGAGCAAAGACTGTGTGAATGCTGCAAAATGTGGCTCTTGCCTCACCCCACCCATACATCTTATCATGGAACCTTACCAAATCAGCATGAATCATCTTGACATAAACATAGCTCCTCTCTCCATGCTGATGGGATTGAACAATGCGCCAGTTGTAGTGCTTCAGCTTGTCAAACAGTATGCAGGAGATGACGAAGCATGCTGGCTGGTCTTTTGTAGTGACAATGGCTTGGAGTAGCTGGTCCTGTGAACCACCCAACTGGATCTTTAGAGCTTGAAGGACAGTCCGTGCCATATAAGCTACCGTTGCTGACTCCAGCTCGGGTTCAGGTGAATGACAGCTGACATCTTGTCCTCGAGATGCAGATCCTTCTTGATCAGATTCAGCGGAATCATCACCACGACTTACAGGTGCATCAGGTTCTACAGAAGGCACATCAGGTACATGCTCCAGTTCATAGGAGTTGGGTGGGACATCACCGTTTGCTGAAATCTCTACAATACCAACTCCAGGTAGACCACCAGTCTCTACAGAGGGTAAACCACCAATATCCACTTCAGAGGATTCTCGTGGCACGACACCTTTCGCTAGAGGCTCTACCCTACCAACTCCAGGTCCACCACCAGTCAGTACTGTGGGCATAGTCATGACGGGTTCTACCAATACAAAACCTCCTTCGGGTGGCGTGGCAACTTCGGGTGCAGGATCATCAGTAGCAACTCCAGCATCAACACCAGTTACATCGGTCTTGACAATAGGTAAACCGTCTTGCTCCAGTTCAGAGAATTCCCGTTTCACGACACAGTTCACTAGAGGCTCTACACTAGCAGCTCCAGCTGCACCACCAGTTTCTACAGCAGGGGGTAAACCCAATCCACAACCTTCTTCATGTGGCACGATGATGCCAGGTATAGGCTCATCAGTACCAGGTCCAGCTGCATCAGTCTCCATAGACAGTAAACAAGGTGGCGTCGGAGGTTTAAAAGACTGGCATGCCATTTCACCTTTGTCATCGGACAATATAGAGTTTTCTTCAACTCTATGTTTCTGCAATAATAAGCACATGAACAGAAATTAGACCAGAGCATCTAGCCATCTAACAGGGGCAGCGGCAAAACAAGCGTCGATCCATATGTTTACCTTGTCATCTGGGATATCAGAACACACCGATTTAGAAGTCATTTCACATAGCATCCGCTTTTTCGTTCCTTCCCCTACGTCCATCTGGAATAAGTAATACTATTGATCACATAAAACTAATTAATCAAATATATGCATATGTTGAGAAGTTTGCACGACAAATTGTGGATTCTGCTTTTATCACTGATACGTCTCCGACGTATCGATAATTTCTTATGTTCCATGCCACATTATTGATGTTATCTACATGTTTTATGCACACTTTATGTCATATTCGTGCATTTTCTGGAACTAACCTATTAACAAGATGCCGAAGTGCCGATTCTTTGTCTGCTGTTTTTGGTTTCAGAAATCCTAGTAATGAAATATTCTCGGAATTGGACGAAATCAACGCCCAGGGTCCTATTTTGCCACGAAGCTTCCAGAAGTCCGAAGAGGAGACGAAGAGGGGCCACGAGGGGGCCACACCCTAGGGCGGCGTGGCCCCCCCCTTGGCCGCGCGGCCCTGTGGTGTGGGGCCCTCGTGCTGCCTCTTGACCTGCCCTTCCGCCTACTTAAAGCCTCCGTCACGAAACCCCCAGTACCGAGAGCCACGATATGGAAGACCTTCCAGAGACGCCGCCGCCGCCGATCCCATCTCGGGGGATCCAGGAGATCGCCTCCGGCACCCTGCCGGAGAGGGAATCATCTCCCGGAGGACTCTACGCCGCCATGGTCGCCTCCGGAGTGATGTGTGAGTAGTCTACCCCTGGACTATGGGTCCATAGCAGTAGCTAGATGGTTGTCTTCTCCCCATTGTGCTATCATTGTCGGATCTTGTGAGCTGCCTAACATGATCAAGATCATCTATCTATAATTCTATATGTTGCGTTTGTTGGGATCCGATGAATAGAGAATACTTGTTATGTTGATTATCAAAGTTATATCTATGTGTTGTTTATGATCTTGCATGCTCTCCGTTACTAGTAGATGCTCTGGCCAAGTAGATGCTTGTAACTCCAAGAGGGAGTATTTATGCTCGATAGTGGGTTCATGCCTGCATTGACACCTGGGACGATGTGAAAGTTCTAAGGTTGTGTTGTGCTGTTGCCACTAGGGATAAAACATTGATGCTATGTCTAAGGATGTAGTTGTTGATTACATTACGCACCATACTTAATGCAATTGTCTATTGCTTTGCAACTTAATACTGGAGGGGGTTCGGATGATAACCTGAAGGTGGACTTTTTAGGCATAGATGCAGTTGGATGGCGGTCTATGTACTTTGTCGTAATGCCCAATTAAATCTCACTATACTCATCATGATATGTATGTGCATGGTCATGCCCTCTTTATTTGTCAATTGCCCAACTGTAATTTGTTCACCCAACATGCTGTTTATCTTATGGGAGAGACACCTCTAGTGAACTGTGGACCCCGGTCCAATTCTCTATACTGAAATACAAACTACTGCAATACTGTTCTACTGTTTTCTGCAAACAATCATCTTCCACACAATACGGTTAATCCTTTGTTACAGCAAGCCGGTGAGATTGACAACCTCACTATTTCGTTGGGGCAAAGTACTATGGTTGTGTTGTGCAGGTTCCACGTTGGCGCCGGAATCCCTGGTGTTGCGCCGCACTACATCCCGCTGCCATCAACCTTCAACGTGCTTCTTGGCTCCTCCTGGTTCGATAAACCTTGGTTTCTTTCTGAGGGAAAACTTGCTGCTGTGCGCATCATACCTTCCTCTTGGGGTTCCCAACGAACGTGTGAGTTACACGCCATCAAGCTCTTTTTCTGGCGCCGTTGCCGGGGAGATCAAGACACGCTGCAAGGGGAGTCTCCACTTCTCAATCTCTTTACTTTGTTTTGTCTTGCTTAGTTTTATTTACTACTTTGTTTGCTGCACTAAATCAAAATACAAAAAAATTAGTTGCTAGTTTTGCTTTATTTGCTATCTTGTTTGCTATATCAAAAACACAAAAAAATTAGTTACTTGCATTTACTTTATCTAGTTTGCTTTATTTACTGTTGCTAAAATGGCCAACCCTGAAAATACTAAGTTGTGTGACTTCACAACCACAAATAATAATGATTTCTTATGCACACCTATTGCTCCACCTGCTACTACAGCAGAATTCTTTGAAATTAAACCTGCTTTACTAAATCTTGTTATGCGAGAGCAATTTTCTGGTGTTAGTTCTGATGATGCTGCTGCCCATCTTAATAATTTTGTTGAATTGTGTGAAATGCAAAAGTATAAAGATGTAGATGGTGATATTATAAAATTAAAATTGTTCCCTTTCTCATTAAGAGGAAGAGCTAAAGATTGGTTGCTATCTCTGCCTAAGAATAGTATTGATTCATGGACTAAATGCAAGGATGCTTTTATTGGTAGATATTATCCCCCTGCTAAAATTATATCTTTGAGGAGTAGCATAATGAATTTTAAACAATTAGATACTGAACATGTTGCTCAAGCTTGGGAAAGAATGAAATCTCTGGTTAAAAATTGCCCAACCCATGGACTGACTACTTGGATGATCATCCAAACCTTCTATGCAGGACTAAATTTTTCTTCGCGGAATTTATTGGATTCAGCTGCTGGAGGTACCTTTATGTCCATCACTCTTGGTGAAGCAACAAAGCTTCTTGATAATATGATGATCAACTACTCTGAATGGCACACGGAAAGAGCTCCACAAGGTAAGAAGGTAAATTCTGTCGAAGAAACCTCTTCCTTGAGTGATAAGATTGATGCTATTATGTCTATGCTTGTGAATGATAGGACTAATATTGATCCTGATAATGTTCCATTAGCTTCATTGGTTGCACAAGAAGAACATGTTGATGTAAACTTCATTAAAAATAATAATTTCAACAACAATGCTTACCGGAACAATTCTAGTAACAACTATAGGCCATATCCTTATAATAATGGCAACGGCTATGGTAATTCTTATGGGAATTCTTACAACAATAATAGGAATTCACCCCCTGGACCTGAAGCCATGCTTAAAGAATTTATTAGTACACAAACTGCTTTTAACAAATCTGTTGAAGAAAAGCTTGGGAAAATTGATATACTTGCTTCTAAAGTTGATAGTCTTGCTGCTGATGTTGATCTTTTGAAATCGAAAGTTTTGCCTAATGGAAATCATCATGACAAAATTACTACTACAGCAAATGCCATCCAAGTTAGAATTAATGAGAATATAAGATTAATGGCTGAACTGCGTGCTTGGTGGGATAGAGAAGAAAATGAAAAACTAGCTAAAGAGAAGAATGTAGCTAAAGTTTGGACTATTACCACCACTTGTAATGCTAATGCTACACATGTTGCTGCACCTCCTACTAATAATAATAAAAGAATTGGTGTTAGCAATGTTTCCACTTCTAATGCAAAGCGAGAAATCACTTCGAAATCGCTAAAAAGCTGAAATCGCTTGTGATAAAACTGCTGAAATTTTTTCCAACATTGGGGATGATGATCCCATTGCTTTAGATTATAATGGTTTGAATTTTGATGATTGCCACATCTCTGAAGTTATAAAGTTCTTGCAAAAACTTGCTAAAAGTCCTAATGCTAGTGCTATAAATTTGGCTTTCACGCAACATATTACAAATGCTCTCATAAAAGCTAGAGAAGAGAAACTAGAGCGCGAAGCCTCCATTCCTAGAAAGCTAGAGGATGGTTGGGAGCCCATCATTAAGATGAAGGTTAAAGATTTTGATTGTAATGCTTTATGTGATCTTGGTGCAAGTATTTCTGTTATGCCTAAGAAAATTTATAATATGCTTGACTTGCCACCACTGAAAAATTGTTATTTGGATGTTAATCTTGCTGATCATTCTACAAAGAAACCTTTGGGGAAAGTTGATAATGTTCGCATTACCGTTAACAATAACCTTGTCCCCGTTGATTTTGTTGTCTTGGATATTGAATGCAATGCATCTTGTCCCATTATCTTGGGAAGACCTTTTCTTCGAACTGTTGGTGCTATCATTGATATGAAGGAAGGTAATATAAAATATCAATTTCCTCTCAAGAAAGGTATGGAACACTTCCCTAGAAAGAGAATGAAGTTACCTTTTGATTCTATTATGAGAACAAATTATGATGTTGACACTTCGTCTCTTGATAATACTTGATACACACTTTCTGCACCTAGCTGAAAGGCGTTAAAGAAAAGCGCTTAGGGGAGACAACCCATGTTTTTACCTACAGTACTTTGTTTTTATTTTGTGTCTTGGAAGTTGTTTACTACTGTAGCAACCTCTCCTTATCTTAGTTTAGTGTTTTGTTGTGCCAAGTAAAGTCTTTGATAGTAAAGTAAGTACTAGATTTGGATTACTGCGCAGTTCCAGATTTCTTTGCTGTCACGAATCTGGGTCTACCTCCCTGTAGGTAGCTCAGAAAATTAAGCCAATTTACGAGCATGATCCTCAGATATGTACGCAACTTTCATTCAATTTGAGCATTTTCATTTGAGCAAGTCTGGTGGCCTAATAAAATTCGTCAATACGAATTGTTCTGTTTTGACAGATTCTGCCTTTTATTTCGCATTGCCTCTTTTGCTATGTTGGATGAATTTCTTTGATACACTAATGTCCAGTAGCTTTATGCAATGTTCAGAAGTGTTAAGAATGATTGTGTCACCTCTGAATATGTTAATTTTTATTGTCACTAATCCTCTAATGAGTTGTTCTAAGTTTGGTGTGGAGGAAGTTTTCAAGGATCAAGAGAGGAGTATGATGCAACATGATCAAGGAGAGTGAAAGCTCTAAGCTTGGGGATGCCCCGGTGGTTCACCCCTGCATATATCAAGAAGACTCAAGCATCTAAGCTTGGGGATGCCCAAGGCATCCCCTTCTTCATCGACAACATTATCAGGTTCCTCCCCTGAAACTATATTTTTATTCCATCACATCTTATGTGCTTTGCTTGGAGCGTCGGTTTTTTTTTTTTTTGTTTTGTTTGAATAAAATGGATCCTAGCATTCACCTTATGGGAGAGAGACACGCTCCGCTGTAGCATATGGACAAATATGTCCTTAGTTTCTACTCATAGTATTCATGGCGAAGTTTCTTCTTCGTTAAATTGTTATATGGTTGGAATTGGAAAATGGTACATGTAGTAATTGCTATAAATGTCTTGGGTAATGTGATACTTGGCAATTGTTGTGCTCATGTTTAAGCTCTTGCATCATATGCTTTGCACCCATTAATGAAGAAATACATAGAGCATGCTAAAATTTGGTTTGCATATTTGGTCTCTCTAAGGTCTAGATAATTTCTAGTATTGAGTTTGAACAACAAGGAAGACGGTGTAGAGTCTTATAATGTTTTCAATATGTCTTTTATGTGAGTTTTGCTGCACCGGTTCATCCTTGTGTTTGTTTCAAATAAGCCTTGCTAGCCTAAACCTTGCATCGAGAGGGATTACTTCTCATGCATCCAAAATACTTGAGCCAACCACTATGCCATTTGTGTCCACCATACCTACCTACTACATGGTATTTCCCGCCATTCCAAAGTAAATTGCTTGAGTGCTACCTTTAAAATTCCATCATTTACCTTTGCAATATATAGCTCATGGGACAAATAGCTTAAAAACTATTGTGGTATTGAATATGTAATTATGCACTTTATCTCTTATTAAGTTGCTTGTTGTGCGATAACCATGTTCACTGGGGACGCCATCAACTATTCTTTGTTAAATTTCATGTGAGTTGCTATGCATGTTCGTCTTGTCTGAAGTAAGAGAGATCTACCACCTTATGGTTAAGCATGCATATTGTTAGAGAAGAACATTGGGCCGCTAACTAAAGCCATGATCCATGGTGGAAGTTTCAGTTTTGGACAAATATCCTCAATCTCATATGAGAAAATTATTAATTGTTGTTACATGCTTATGCATAAAAGAGGAGTCCATTATCTGTTGTCTATGTTGTCCCGGTATGGATGTCTAAGTTGAGAATAATCAATAGCGAGAAATCCAATGCGAGCTTTCTCCTTAGACCTTTGTACAGGCGGCATAGAGGTACCCCATTGTGACACTTGGTTAAAACATGTGCATTGCGATGATCCGGTAGTCCGAGCTAATTAGGACAAGGTGCGGGCACTATTAGTACACTATGCATGAGGCTTGCAACTTATAAGATATAATTTACATGATACATATGCTTTATTACTACCGTTGACAAAATTGTTTCATGTTTTCAAAATCAAAGCTCTAGCACAAATATAGCAATCGATGCTTTTCCTCTATGGAGGACCATTCTTTTACTTTCAATGTTGAGTCAGTTCACCTATTTCTCTCCACCTCAAGAAGCAAACACTTGTGTGAACTGTGCATTGATTCCTACATATTTGCATATTGCACTTATTATATTACTCTATGTTGACAATTATCCATGAGATATACATGTTACAAGTTGAAAGCAACCGCTGAAACTTAATCTTCCTTTGTGTTGCTTCAATGCTTTTACTTTGAATTATTGCTTTATGAGTTAACTCTTATGCAAGACTTATTGATGCTTGTCTTGAAGTGCTATTCATGAAAAATCTTTGCTTTATGATTCACTTGTTTACTCATGTCATATACATTGTTTTGATCGCTGCATTCACTACATATGCTTTACAAATAGTATGATCAAGGTTATGATGGCATGTCACTCCAGAAATTATCTTTGTTTATCGTTTACCTGCTCGGGACGAGCAGAAACTAAGCTTGGGGATGCTGATACGTCTCCGACGTATCGATAATTTCTTATGTTCCATGCCACATTATTGATGTTATCTACATGTTTTATGCACACTTTATGTCATATTCGTGCATTTTCTGGAACTAACCTATTAACAAGATGCCGAAGTGCCAGTTGCTGTTTTCTGCTGTTTTTGGTTTCAGAAATCCTAGTAACGAAATATTCTCGGAATTGGACGAAATCAACGCCCAGGGTCCTATTTTGCCATGAAGCTTCCAGAAGTCCGAAGAGGAGACGAAGAGGGGCCACGAGGGGGCCACACCCTAGGGCGGCGCGGCCCCCCCCTTGGCCGCGCGGCCCTGTGGTGTGGGGCCCTCGTGCCGCCTCTTGACCTGCCCTTCCGCCTACTTAAAGCCTCCGTCGCGAAACCCCCAGTACCGAGAGCCACGATACGGAAGACCTTCCAGAGACGCCGCCGCCACCGATCCCATCTCGGGGGATCCAGGAGATCGCCTCCGGCACCCTGCCGGAGAGGGAATCATCTCCCGGAGGACTCTACGCCGCCATGGTCGCCTCCGGAGTGATGTGTGAGTAGTCTACCCCTGGACTATGGGTCCATAGCAGTAGCTAGATGGTTGTCTTCTCCCCATTGTGCTATCATTGTCGGATCTTGTGAGCTGCCTAACATGATCAAGATCATCTATCTGTAATTCTATATGTTGCGTTTGTTGGGATCCGATGAATAGAGAATACTTGTTATGTTGATTATCAAAGTTATATCTATGTGTTGTTTATGATCTTGCATGCTGTCCGTTACTAGTAGATGCTCTGGCCAAGTAGATGCTTGTAACTCCAAGAGGGAGTATTTATGCTCGATAGTGGGTTCATGCCTGCATTGACACAGGGACAAAGTGAGAAAGTTCTAAGGTTGTGTTGTGCTGTTGCCACTAGGGATAAAACATTGATGCTATGTCTAAGGATGTAGTTGTTGATTACATTACGCACCATACTTAATGCAATTGTCTGTTGCTTTGCAACTTAATACTGGAGGGGGTTCGGATGATAACCTGAAGGTGGACTTTTTAGGCATAGATGCAGTTGGATGGCGGTCTATGTACTTTGTCGTAATGCCCAATTAAATCTCACTATACTCATCATGATATGTATGTGCATGGTCATGCCCTCTTTATTTGTCAATTGCCCAACTGTAATTTGTTCACCCAACATGCTGTTTATCTTATGGGAGAGACACCTCTAGTGAACTGTGGACCCCGGTCCAATTCTCTATACTGAAATACAAACTACTGCAATACTGTTCTACTGTTTTCTGCAAACAATCATCTTCCACACAATACGGTTAATCCTTTGTTACCGCAAGCCAGTGAGATTGACAACCTCACTGTTTCGTTGGGGCAAAGTACTTTGGTTGTGTTGTGCAGGTTCCACGTTGGCGCCGGAATCCCTGGTGTTGCGCCGCACTACATCCCGCCGCCATCAACCTTCAACGTGCTTCTTGGCTCCTCCTGGTTCGATAAACCTTGGTTTCTTTCTGAGGGAAAACTTGCTGTTGTGCGCATCATACCTTCCTCTTGGGGTTCCCAACGAACGTGTGAGTTACACGCCATCAATCACCTACGAATCGTCGTTCTATATATTTACCTTGTCATCTGGGATATCAGAAGTCACAGAATGAGAAGTCATCTCACTAAGTATCGGTTTTTTCGCTCTTTCCCCTCCATCCATCTGCAATAAGAAGTACTATTGATCACATAAAGCCAATTCATTGAATATATGCATATGTTGAGAAGTTTGCACAGCAAATTGTGGATTCTACTTCCAATCACCAAGTAATCTCGTGAGAAATGCATGATCAAGATATGTTTCTCCCTCTTGATCGACATCTTCATCTCCATTAAGACTAATCATCGTGCGATGGTGCTCTTCAGAAGAGCGCATACACTTCCAATCACCAGACAAGCAAAAAATTGTTGATTCTAGTAATGCTTAATCAGCAGTGGCCATGGAACGACCACAGATCGACCAAGCAAAAAAAAATCAACAGCCTACTGACCACCAGGCAAAACAAACTAGGGCCATACATGGCCTCACAAATCATCATCAAACGTCGATCAAACTAGCAAGTTTGAACATGGATTACTAATTTATTTTCTGATAAAGTGAGTATATTAATATCGAAAGATATTGATTACACTAAGCCTCTGCAACAACGCAATACCTTACTGGTAGTACGGATGCACATGTATTCCTAATACTCCCTCTGTTCGGTTTTAATTAGTCGACGCGAGGGAGAGAAGAAAATGAACTGTCGATGCTTTCAACTAGAGTCAATTAAATACGAACGGAAGAAGTACGTAGTAGTATTGACAAATATCCGGATCTAGTCTAAAAACAAATTGGCATGTAAATCCTAGTAGTCTACTAAACTAGGATCAATACCCTAGATTAGGGTTGCAAGCGACGTCCGCGAATCGTCCCGCAAAGCAGAAAATTAGAGAAAATAGTGGTTGAGATTAGAGCAGATTTAAAGCACTCGCACTGAAACTAGCTAGCCCGCTACCCACCCCGCTTGACACCCTGCCCTAGATGTGAATCTACACCAAATATTCAAACAAGGATGAGCAACCGCCAATAAAATTTTATCTGCATATCATCATCTCTACCATACACAAGGGTATGGTGATTTCACATACAGCCATTGTTGCCGCGGGACGAGGATGAGTGATGCGCCGCGGAGAAGGTGCCTCACGCCTCTGTCGCCGCCGCCGTCGAAGAGGAAGTCGAAGCCGCGCGATTGTGGTCCGTCGCCGATATGGAGGTGGAGCTACTAGGGAAGAGGTGGAGGTGGAGGTGGAGAGGGAGTGATGGTTTGTACTAGTGGCGGCCGGTGAGGTAGTTATAAATACAACCTCTCTCTCTTTTTTGGCAAGGAATGCAGCTTCTCTTGGAAGGCAACGAGGCAACGCACTCCAGATTTCGTATATTACTATAATATAATATGGGCGGAGAAATTTGGACGCATCTGTGTTGTCTTGTCAAATGAATCACCAGGATTTGCTTTTAGTACTCCAGATTTGGGCAACCCAAGGAAGTAGAGATAGTAATGTATGCCATCTAGCTGCACGCTATCAAATCAAATAAATGGTCATGCCATTTACTTTTAAGATGGTGCAGCAGTTATTCTGACCAAAGAAACATGCACGTCTGCTGATTATTTTGATAGTACTACTAGTAGTACTAATATTTCTGATGGGTATACATTTACCATCCGCTAGCAAAGATTGTTTGGCACATTGTTCTTATGGCTTTCAACATCACACCCCTTAATAATATTATTAATCAATGTTTGGGCAATTAATTGAGTGTGTTAATAAAAAATTAAAACCCACAAATCCAACTGTACTATTTTTAGGGCCATATGAAGGACAAGGAATGATTTTAAATGCCATATGGAGTACCTCCAACCATGTGAAATATTGTTCTGTCATGCAGGTGATACCCATGGCTTCGCATTAAATCCGTATGTTGTCCTACATACAGTCAACTATGAAGTACCACGATTTGGTTTTTGGGTGCAACCGGCTAGAGAATGATGCACGGGTTTGTACAGCGGTACAATTCACATTAAGATTTTCTGATAGGATGTTGATGTGTATATGTAAGAATCATACACTAGAATGTCTTCTATGTTTAGATGGCTGATCTACGTTTATACTTTCTGTGAACCATGAGGTTAAGACCTTTGTATTGTAATAAAGATTGCTAAATAACAGTATATATGTATGCCTCTAGGGACACTGAAACAGCCAAACAACCATGCATGTGTACAGACCGTATTTGATCAAATTACAAGAAGCACCTGGGTTCATGCAAATAGCATCAATTTATCACCTAAGTACATTAGCTATAAATAGTTAAATAGGAGTCAAGACCAACTGAGCTAGCTAGTAGTATGATCCTACTATTACATAAATATCCCTAACTCTGATAGTCTTTGTTCTAGTCCGGTAGCGTTGGTGTAGCTTGGGATGAACCAAAACGCCGTATGCAGGTTGGTCACTGGACCGCTGCTTGAGAAAGAGATGCTTTGGTGGTCTTCGCCATTTAGGCGAAGCGGAAAATTTCTTGATGTGATGTGTCAAAGCGAGAGCCAATGGCACGAGGCGTGGTGTAGATGCAGTTTCTTCTTGTCAAATATCCTGGGGGAAATGTTGCACCACCCACTGGCATGACAATCAGATAGTTCAACCCAAGGAACATAGAATAGTCTCCAAGATTAGTAACGCTTTCCCACGGGTTGGCTGGAAGTAACCGACTAGTGTCATTCGAGAATACCATGCAGGTATACCCCGAATAGCTGTGAACAACGACCGCAATGGACGAAGGGGTACTATCATAATAACTTGGAGCACCGTCAGCGTCAAAATACATTACGCCACGTGCATAGACCAGGAGAAGTCTAGAACGATCTTGAGATCTTGCCAGCCACCACGTACGACTATTAGAGTCAAAATCATCATCGTCATCAAATCCAGCCGTCGACGGAATGAATGGAGCAGGGAGCACTATAGGACCTTGAAAAAGGAAAGAACGCGTCACATGAAAATATATTTCATGATTTATCTACTAGTGATATTGATTTGATATTGTAGATGCCAATACTAGTACTTTATAAAATCATGGTTGAACATAAGATGGTTTGAAATATATTTTGAACATCTTGGTAAAACTTCATATGGATTTAAAACATGTTCCCCAAAATATTGGTCCAAATTTTAGATGGTTTGAATATAGTACTCCTTATTCTCTAGAACCGGGGGAATATAAACAAATGAAAGTCTTTATCAATATTGCATGGCACCTTTATTTATTCTATTTCTACTCTACCTTAAATTTTCCAGGGAGTAATAATAAAGAAACTTAATTACTAGGGGGCCTTTTTCCTACGGAACAACATGCACATTAGACCATACTAAAATTTCTATAGATGTTAAATTCTATATATGTCCATACCACAAGAGGGTTATGGTGTGCGCCTATGGAATTCCTTTAAGCCAAAAGATGCCAAGACAGTTCAACAAATAAGAGGTGAAATACTATATAAGTTACGTATAAAAAAAGATAGGGAGGAAATGTTACCAAATTGATTAGGATCCCCTGCATAAACATTTCCAAGCCCAGTAACGGCGAACACAAGTCCGTTATGCATAATTGCATCGCAGTATATGGCGCCGTACTGAAACTGGTTTTCAAGAAATATCCATGTACGAGGATATTCGCCATGGAGGTAGGCAATTGCAAAGTCGAAGATTGCGACAAGGGAGAAATCTTTATACCCCCTAGCACCTGTAGGAACTTGGCAAATAGCTATCTTCTGCAGTTGAATAGCATCACCCTGATACTCGTATATAAGTGGACTGCGTGTGGTTTCAAACTTCTTCGTCAAAGATGGAAGCTTAATCTTGCGATGAGTGTAGACATTGAGGAGGTTCCACTTGCCTTTGGGACCAACCATGGCGATCCAATCTCCATTGGCGCCTGCCCGCTCCTCATCCTTACCGTGTGGCATTAGGCAATCATAGGAGAACCTGTCCAGCGGCACTAGTTTGCACTTGCTGTGCACCGGCAAATCCTCCTTGAACTCCCATGGTTTATCCGCCGGGTCACAACAGAGAACACATGGAAGGCCAAACGGCTGAGAAGCAGGCAGAGTGGTACTGTATTTGGCTGACTGAAGAATACTTTTGGAGGAACCGACTAGGGACGCGGGCACGCGGCGGTGATTGCGTCGCACTGGCTGATGAGCACTTCAAGGGGGCCTTCCGTAAACACCTTGTGAAACAGCCCAGATCCACAGACCCTGCTCGATTTCGCCATCGCAATGAGGCAGGTGGTACAATGGGGTTGGTATTTTCTTGGGAGATTTACTGATTCGAACTTTGGGAGAGAGATGGCGATCAATGGCGGCAGGTGGGGGTTTGAGTTGGAGAACAGAGGCTCTCAAACTGGGCACTGCTGGATAGGATGCGAAAGCGCCATGGCAGAGACGCAGGCGCGTGCTATGGAAGCTGGGCAGGGTGGGGATAGACGGCGGAGGTGAACCGAGACGCTCCTCCTCTTATGCATATACTGCCTACGGCAGTTTCGAGGAGAGTGTGAATGTGTTCAAAAAAAGAGGAGAGTGTGAATGTGTTCAAAAAAAGAGGAGAGTGTGAATGTGTTCAAAAAAAGAGGAGAGTGTGACTGTGACCCGACACCCGAGTAGGAGTAGACGGACTATAGGAGTAGCCCCATCATTACAGTCCATTAATCGTGCTCCCTACAATAAATAAGTGAAACGTCTCAAGCTTGTGTTGTCTAATCAAATCGATGGCCATGTCAGTATTATGGTGAACAAATAAAACAAATACACACCAACCTTGTTCTTTTTGCAACGTACACCAACCTAGCAAGGCATCAACCTTCTCGCCATCAACTAGGACTCCGTGGCTCCGTCAAACCAAAGTTGTCTCAACTTTGTAAAAAAAAATACATCTATCCATCTAAATTTTAACAAAGGTGAGACACTTTTGGTGGGACCGAGGGAGTACAAAAAAACTTTACTACTCCATGCTAGTATCGGCCACTTTTCGAAACGTAATTCAAATTTCAACTGAAGGCGTGCTATTTTGTGGTCCTCAAAATTGCCAAAAAAAAATACAACCAAAAAATGCAACAGATCCATGTTAAGGGGGTACACCCTACGCAGTATACATTAAGAAACTTCGAAACTTCAGTGACCTTGTAAGAATGTCCATGACAGTGCAGTTTTGCAAATTAGGAAGAGACGAAATATGAATTCAACCAAAGAAATCTAAACGAATCCTTAGACAATAGCATAGTTAACACGTTCAGAAAAAAAATGATGACTCCAAAAGAACAACATTAGCAAGAAATACTCCATTTTAGTTTGAACTTGCAGTCACATACATATACTAGTAGTACTGCCAAAATACTATAATACTCCGAGCTGCATTCTAGCACTCCAACTAGCTAGCTAATAATTCTGGAGTAGTAGTACTACTATACAAGTCCAAAATACATCCGAACGAACCCTACTTCGAACTAAACTACTCCCTCCGATCTTCGAGTAACTACATTGCAGTATGACTAAACAAAGATTATTGTATAACCTTCTTGTTGATGCAAACGCAGATAGGCAACACACGCTGCCCTCCATTCTGCTTCGCGTAATGGGGCGGCACCGCCAGGAAAGAAGTGAGCTGCTCCAACATGATCGAGCTAGGCGTCGGGGAGCTCGTCGGGTCGATTACCGCCATCAAGGTGTCTGTCGAGAGGTCACTGGTCCCAGCCGGCACCGGCGACGGCGGACCAATCACCAGCAGCTGCGCCTTGTACATCAGAAACAAGCACGCGGCCGACCTGATGCACACACAGGACACAATGGTGGTCGGGCCGAGCGCGCCAACGGTGATGGCGAACACGCTACCCTCTTCTTCCCCACTGCCGATGAACAGGTGTCCCCGCGGTTGTACCGGAACACGAACTATGCACCAGGCGGGTATGCCATACTGGAATGTAAACACTGGGATGGAGTGGGATGCTTGGAGGTGTACCAGGAGCTCCCGCGGCGGGCCGGTGAAGCTTCAGCCGGTATTGATGGCCTCTGTGCAGCCGCACGGACCATGCGGGCACGCGATATAGTGCTTGTAGGACTCCGTGGAGGCGACCAAGCTCTGGCAGCTGACGCACTTGACCATTGCCCCAGATCGATTCGACGGCGGCAATCTTGCCCCAGATCGATTCGACGGCGGAAACCTCGCCGGCTGCTCGCACTTCTTGCACAGGTTCGGCGCAAGCTCGCCGACGCAGCGCCGACAGCCCATATGACCGCCCTTGCACTGCACGGAACAACGTACGTGGCATCAGTTGTCATTAAAATTTCTCACAGGTGAACCTAAGAATGAAATCGGAAGGGAGCGACCTTGGATATGGGGGGTTTGAAGGGCAGCGGGCGGAGGGGCACAAGAAGAGGGCCTCCTCCATCTTCAGAGAAGAGTGATCGGGAAAACGAGAACGGGATGGGTTCTTTTTTTTATACATGCCTTGGAGTGGAGTATGGATACTACTACTTATAGGAAGAACTTCCTTGCTAAGAATCGGTGTCGGCTGTACGCAACCATAGATGCACCAGCGGCTCTGCAGTTTGTCAAAATAAAAGGACATAGCTGCAGTGACTTGAAGTCTCCAAATCTCATTGTGACTTGGTGCCACCATCTACCAACCATTTGAGATCCAACGTTCCAAACTATCTCTTATTTCGAACCTAAAAACAAAAATTATTCAGAAAATTATGAAAAAAATCCAGTAAAATGTAGATGCCTTGTTCTAAAATCTGTGAATATTTCATCCCACTCGGACGACTAGCTTGTGATTAAAGAGCTTTTTACGTATGCGAGCACTAGTTTAAACTAAATACTCCCTCCGATTCATATTAATTGACTTCAATATGGATGTATCTAGAACTAAAATGTGTCTAGTACATCCATATTAGAGTCAATTAATATGAACCGGAGGGAGTATATATTTGCTCACAAACCTTTGATTCAAATCGAATGAAACTTCACCAAAATATAAATCGAAATATGCACGATTAACTGGAAGTTCTTGAAATATTTCTGAGCAATTATAATAATTATTTAGTTTAAATTCTAAGTCGATCGCATACATTGGATCTGAGATGGATGGTGGATGGTGGCACCAAGTCACTGTGAGACTTGGAAGTATCAAGTCAGTGAAGCTCTATCCCAAAATAAAAGCTTCGTGAAGGGGGCAGTTTGGTTCAAAAAAGAAGACAATGCCAAGCAGTTGTCAAACAGTACCCATATAGTCAAATGTACTCCCTCTGATTCAAATGAATTGACTTAACTTTGTCTAGATATATATGGATGTATCAAGTCACTGAAGCTCTATCCCAAAATAAAAGCTTCATGAAGGGGGAAGTTTGGTTCGAAAAAAATACAGTGCCAAGCAGCTATCAAATAGTACCATAACGTCAAATGTACTCCCTCCGATTCAAACGAAATGACTCAACTTTGTATTTTGCATGTTAAAGGTTTTTCGTAAAACTTGGCCAATCTTAACATAGTTTGCCTTTCTAAAAAAAGATATAAGCCCTAAGGCTCCTTTGATTCATAGGATGGGAAAACCATAGAAATATGAAAAACATAGGATTGAGATTTAATGGCTAGTTGAATCATATAGGAAGATGAGTTGTGTTTGATTGTGCCAAAGGAAATTTTCCATGAGGTATGACCTAATGTTTTATTCTTATAGGATTTGCACTGCAAGATTCCTGTAGGATATGTTCCTATGAATCAAACAACTAGTGTGGGGAAAATTCACATGTGATCTAAATCCTTCATAATTCCTATACAAATCATATATATGAATTTTAGTTGTTAGGTCACTTAAAATGACTTCACTTGAAGGGTTACATTTTTGTTTATTCTGAATTAGTAGTGATGCCTAACCATATATATACCTAAACCAAGAGAATCAGCATAAACTTATGTATATTAATAGTAAGCGCATATATGAATGTTTTTTTATCTACAAACCCAGGGTCATATATATGTACATAGAAACATGCATATATGCTAGTTTTTGTACCTTGGTGTGTTCCTCTTTTGGGCTATCTTTTTTGTTCACCGGTTCACAACCAACGCCCTAGATTAATTTGGCACTTAGAAAATAACATTTTGTTTTTGGCGCACTAACACAAATAGTAGTAGCACGGTCAACACTGTAGAGAAGTACAAAATAAATGTGTGTGGGAAAAATTGACTTAAAGTGACCATTACAATGAGAAAAAGGGTAGAACCAAGCATTGCACAGGGAAAAAGCAGTGTAGTGCCCAGAAGAAAAAAAACAAGTTGAGCTATACTCCCTCCATCCTGAAATAATGGGTGTAGAGTTAAAATTTGTCCATAAAAGAGTGTACTTCTCGTTTTGCAATGCACTTCAAAATTTGTCCACAAAAGAGTGGTACTCCTAGTAAAAAATATTTCTTTCTCATCACGAGGGATATAGTTTCTTCACGACTAGTACGCACTACCTCCATCACAAAGCTTAAGGGTTCCTTTGATTCAAAGGATTTGCATAGGAATTGTGTAGGATTTGGTTCCTATGGGAAAATTTCCTATACATGTTGTTTGATTCATAGGAACATATCCTATAGGAATTACACTACAAGATTCCTATAGGAAAAAAGCATTAGCTCATGCCTCATGGAAAAATTCCTTTGCTACAATCAAACAAACTTCATCTTCCTATAGGATTCAATTAGACATGCCATTCCAATCCTAAACCTTTCCTATTCCTATGCTTTTCCTATCCTTTAAATCAAAGGAGCCCTAAGTCTTTTTTTAAGAGTCAAAGCAAGTAAAGGTTGACGAAAATTTAGAACAATCTATCAACTAATATAATATTTTGTAGATACCATACCAAAAAAAATCATTGTCTATGTATTGATATTAATTTTGTATTTTGCATGATAATGATTTTTGGTAAAATCTTAGTTTACCTTGACATAGTTTGAGCTTCTAAAAATAATATAAGCCTTACGCTTTGGGATGGAGGTAGTAGTATTTAGCATAATATGGTTTTCTTATTTACTACATGCATTTAGCTCATTGGAGGTGGAAAAGTTGAAGAGGAAAGTGATGGTCGATGACAGTTTCCCAATGTAATAATAAAATCCTTAATATGCCTTGAAAACCCACACGTACGCTCTTTCTAGGACAGAGGCAGTATGAGGTAATGCACCCACGCGCTGTCATCTGCCCGTTCGTGCTATGTCTCCCAAATCTTGAAATATCGTCAGTTATCCATTTCACGTCCACACTTCTCCCTCTCTCCACGGACTAGGAAAAACCCTCTCTTCGCTTCCCCTTCCCATTCCACCGATGGAGAGCCCAACCGACGCCGTCAACGCAGCGAAAGCGAAAGCCGCGCGGCTGGCCTTAGCCGCAGAGGAGGCGTCCAGAGCCACGACCGCAGCACGCATGGCCGCAACGGCGGCGATTATCGCCGCAGCGGATGCCAAAGACGAAGCGGAGGCCATTGCCGAAGGTCGGGCCATCGGTCGCTCATCGGCATCTGATGCTGTTGGTAGATGGGTCCACTCTCTTGGGAAGCATCCCCTAGATGACGAGGACGAGGTTGAACTCATCTTTGAACCGCCGCCGACCTTCGACGAGAATATCGTTGACGAGGGGGAGGAAGTATGTTCCGATTCACCTCTCTCCCTTATTCAACATAGCCCTGTATCGATTTGCGCTATGGTCTCTCCCTCTTTTTTTTGCGCTATAGCGTTTTGAATTAGCGTCAGAATCTTTTTAGATTCATATTCAGTAGTTGCAACTGCTGCATATTTGCTTCACATCCGATTCACCTCTCTCCCTTATTCAACATAGCCCTGTATCAATTTGCTCTATGGTCTCTCCCTCTCTTTTTTGCGCTATAGGGTTTTGAATTAGCGTCAGAATATTTTTAGATTCATATTCATTATTAGTTGCAACTGCTACATATTTGCTTCACCTGTTTATTTGGCATGTATCAGGTTGCTACTGGTGAGGTTGACAATGATGTCGAGTCGCGTCATAGGAAGGCCAGGGCCACTCTCAACAAGCTTAAGGCGGGGAAGTTCGACAAGTATTGGAGTGAACCCTGGACTGGTGCCAGGAACAGCTGCCCCTTCTGCACAAAGAGCATAAAGGTTGACTTTCAAAGCGTCCTGCAGCATGCCGAAGCCGGTGGGTCCGGCTGTCTCAAACTTGGGGAAACTGTTAACCGATCCGGCTTCATAGCCAACCACATGGCCTATGGGCTATTCCTAAGGAAGAAATTGAACCAAGCTATCGAGACCGGTCGTGTGCCTCCTCCCAAGCCCAAGCCACCAAAGATTAAAGGTATGGGCAGCAAGAAGCAGAAGAAGCGGGACCGGGAGGAGGCGACAGGAAGAAGATGGTAAATATACTCCGTAACTGCTGTGCATGTTTGTCTCTCCTACTGCTTCAAAAGCAGCATCTTTTGTTGAACTCTGTTTATGTTTGCTGCTCAGCAGCGTTTGTGGTGAACCTATTATTTTAATTAGGGGTTGTTGAACTATATATGTCTGTGTTGAACCTTGCTTAATTAGGTTGTGTTGAACTCTGTTTGTGTTGGCGTGGGAAGGGGGCATGATGCTACCCTGAATTTGCGGGACCCCCAAAAAACTTGCAAATACGAGTGATGCATCCAAAAGGAACAAACTTTTACATGGTAGACCCCAGTCTGAAAGCAAGAAATGCGATCGGGTCCTTAACAGCCACCGCCCGGATTGATCGGGGATTTTGCCTGCCTACCGCGTGTGACTTGTGCTCACTGAAGTTTGAGACCTCATGCATGGGCACCACACGTAAGTGACAGACCTGTTGGTATAAAAACTCGGGTGATTATTATACTGCATTAGTACAAAGTTTCCTATGGATTCAAGGGTTGGAAAGCTAAGTTAACTCATTTTCATGACTAAGAAGGAGCCAGGCTTACTTTTTCATTTTCATGTTTTAACTTGTTTAAATCTTGGTCAAACAAAGGATTTGACCAGGATTCAAATGGGCATAAAAATTCAAAAAAGAAATAAAAAAATCACATAAGCTTCTTATGTCATCTAGTAAGCATTACAGTTGATCAACGAAGTCTAGACATATTCAAACCAGAAAAATCATGTATATACCCCCTAACCCTAAACTCTGTCTTATGAAGTCAAGCATGAAGAAAAGTGGTTTTGGGTTTCAAACATTGGAAATTAAAAAACTCCCAAAAGCTTCATTTTGGAGTGACTAAGAAGAATCCAGGCTTACCTTTTCATTTTCATGTTTTAAACTGGTTTAAATCTTGGTCAAACCTAGGATTTGACCAAGATTCAAATGGACATAACAAATTCAAAAAAATCAAAACCAAAACACATAGTCTTTTGATGTCATATAGTAAGCATTCAAGTTGATAAACAAAGTCTAGACATATTTAAACAAGAAAAATCATGTATATACTTGGCCCCTAACCCTAAACTCTATCTTATGAAGTCAAGCATTAAGAGAAGTGGTTTTGGGTTTCAAACATGGAAATTTAAAAAACCTCCCAAAAGCTTCATTTTGGAGTGACTAAGAAGAATCCAGGCCTACTTTTCATTTTCATGTTTTAAACTGGTTTAAATCTTGGTCAAACCTAGGATTTGACCAAGATTCAGATGGGCATAACAAATTCAAAAAAAAACATAGTCTTTTGATGTCATATAATAAGCGTTCAAGTTGATAAACAAGGTCTAGACATATTCAAACCAGAAAAATCATGTATCTACCCCTACCCCTAAACTTTGTCTTATGAAGTAAAGCACGAAGAGATGTCATTTTGGGTTTCGGACATGGAAAATTAAAAAACCCTCCCAAAAGCTTCATTTTGGAGTGAATAAGAAGGATCCATACTTACTTTTCATTTTCATGTTTTAAACTTGTTTAAATATTGGTCAAACCTGCTAGGATTTGACCAAGATTCAAATGGGCATAAATTTTTTTTTTAAAAAGAAATAAAAAATTAAACCGAAAACCACTTCTCTTCGTGCTTGACTTCATTAGACAGAGTTTAGGGTTTGGGGTATATACATGATTTTTATTGTTTAAATACGTCTAGACTCTGTTGATCAACATGAATGCTTACTATAACTTAAGAAGCGTATGTGTTTTGGTTTTTCATTTTTTGAATTCTTTATTGAATTTTTATGCCCATTTGAATCTTGGTCAAATCCTAGGTTTGACCAAGAATTAAACAAGTCAGTAACATGAAAATGAAAAAGTAAGCCTAGATCCTTCTTGTTCACTCCAAAAATGAAGCTTTTGGGAGGGTTTTTGAATTTTCCATGTTTGAAACCCAAAACCATTCCTCTTATATGCTTGACTTCATATGACAGAGTTTAGCCTTAGGGGGTAGATACATGATTTTTCTGGTTTGAATATGTCTAGACCTTGTTTATCAACTTGAATGCTTACTATAAACCAAAAATTCATGTATCTACCCCTAACCCTAAACTATGCACGAAGAGAAGTGGTTTTGGGTTTCAAACCTGGATATTTCAAAAACCCTCCCAAAAGCTTCATTTTGGAGTGAATAAGAAGGATCAAGACTTAATTTTTCATTTTCATGTTTTAATCTTGTTTAAATCTTGGTCAAACCTAGGATTTGACCAAGATTCAAATGGGCATAATTAAAAAAAAATGGAAAATCAAGGCACATAGTCTTCTTATGTCATATAGTAAGCATTCAATTAAGTTGATAAACAAGCTCTAGACATATTCAAACCAGAAAAATCAAGTATCTACCCCCTATATATCCCTAAACCCTGACTTATGAAGTCAAGCATGAAGAGAAGTGGTTTTTGGTTTCAATCATGGAAATTTCAAAAACCCTCCCAAGAGCTTCATTTTGGAGTGACTAATTAAGAAGCATACATGCTTACCTTTTCATATTCATGTTTTAAACTTGTTCAAATCTAGGTCAACAAACCTAGGATTTGTTGACGAAGAATCAAATGGGTATAAAAAAATTAAAACCAAGGTCTGCTCATGTCATATAGTGAGCATTCAATTAAATTGATAAACAAGGTCTAGACATATTAAAACTAGCAGGAAAATCATGTATCTATATACCCCCTAACCCTAAACTATGTCTTATGAAGTCAAGCATGCATGAAGAGAAGTGGTTTTTGGTTTTCAAGAGCATGGAAATTTCAAAACCCCTCCCAAGAGCTACATATTGGAGTGACTAAGAAGGATAGATGCTTAATTTTTCATATTCATGTTTTAAACTTGATTAAATCATGGTCAAACCTAGGATTTGACCAAGATTCAAATGGGCATAAAAATTCAAAAAAAATGAAAAACCAATGCACATAGTCATCTTATGTCATCTAGTAATTAAGTATTCAGTTAAGTTGATAAACAATGTCTAGACATATTCAAACCAGAAAATTTATGTATCAAGCTACCCCTAACCCCAAACTCTATCTTATGAAGTCTAGCATGAAGAGAAGTACGTGGTTTTTTGGTTTCAAACATGGAAATTTCAAAAACCCTCTCAAGATCGAGCTTCATTTTGGAGTGACTACGAAGGATACATGCTTAATTTTTCATATTCATGTTTTAAACGTGTTTAAATCATGGTCAAACCTAGGATTTGACCAAGATTCAAATGGGCATAAAAATTAAAAAAAACAATAAAATGAAAAACCAATGCACATAGTCATCTTATGTCATCTAGTAAGCATTCAATTAAGTTGATAAACAAGGTCTAGACATATTCAAACTAGAAAATTCATGTATCAAGCTACCCCTATCCCCAAACTCTGTCTTATGAAGTCAAGCATGAAGAGAAGTACGCGGTTTTTTGGTTTCAAACATGGAAATTTCAAAAACCCTCTCAAGAGCTTCATTTTGGAGTGACTAAGAATGATACATGCTTAATTTTTCATATTCATGTTTTAAACTTGTTTAAATCATGGTCAAACCTAGGATTTGACCAAGATTCAAATGGGCATAAAAATTCAAAATAAATCAAAATAAATGAAAAACCAAGGCACATAGTCTTCTTATGTCATATAGTAAGCATTCAATTAAGTTGATAAACAATGTCTAGACATATTCAAACCAGAAAAATCTAGTATCTAGCTACCCCTAACCCTAAACTCTGTCTTATGAAGTCAAGCATGCATGAAGAGAAGTGGTTTTTGGTTTCAAACACGAAAATTTCAAAAACCCTACCAAGATCTACATTTTGGAGTGACTAAGAAGGATATATGCTTATTTTTTCATATTCATGTTTTAAACTTGTTTAAATCATGGCCAAACCTAGGATTTGACCAAGATTCAAATGGGCATAAAAATTCAGAAAAAACAAAAATGGAAAATCAAGGCACATAGTATTCTTGTGTCACATAGTAAGCATTCAATTAAGTTGATAGACAAGGTCTAGATATATTCAAACCAGAGAAATCATGTGTCTACCCCCTAACCCTAAACTCTGTCTCATGAAGTCAAGCATGAAGATATGTGGTTTTTGGCCGGTTTCAAACATGGAAATTTCAAAAACCCTCCCAAGAGCTTCATTTTGGAGTGACTAAGAAGGATATATGCTAAATTTTCATATTCATGTTTTCAACTTGTTTAAATCATGGTCAAACATAGGATTTGACCAAGATTCAAATGGGCTTAAAAATTAAAAAAAACAATAAAATGAAAAACCAATGCACATAGTCATCTTATGTCATCTAGTAAGCATTCAATTAAGTTGATAAACAAGGTCTAGACATATTCAAACCATAAAATTCATGTATCAAGCTACCCTTATCCCGAAACTCTGTCTTATGAAGTCAAGCATGAAGAGAAGTACGCGGTTTTTTGGTTTCAAACATGGAAATTTCAAAAACCCTCTCAAGAGCTTCATTTTGGAGTGACTACGAAGGATACATGTTTAATTTTTCATATTCATGTTTTAAACTTGTTTAAATCGTGGTCAAACCTAGGATTTGACCAAGATTCAAATGGCAAAATTTAAAAAAAATGAAAAATCAAGGCACATAGTCTTCTTATGTCATATAGTAAGCATTCAATTAAGTTGATAAACAAGGTCTAGACATATTCAAACCAGAGAAATCATGTATATACCCCCTAACCCTAAACTCTGTCTCATGAAGTCAAGCGCATGAAGATATGTGGTTTTTGGTTTCAAACATGGAAATTTCAAAAACCCTCCCAAAGAGCTTCATTTTTGAGTGACTAAGAAGGATCCATAGGAAACTATGTACTAATACAGTATAATGATCACCCGAATTATTAGAGCAACAAGTCTGTCACGTGCGTAAGGTCCCACACTTTAGTGAGCACAAGTCACGTACGCCAGGTAGGCAAACTCCCAGCCATCTTCTTTGTCAAGAGAGAGGCATCAACACACACTCTCTCTCTCTCCAATTATCCACCTCCGTTGGCTGCCGGTTTTGGCAGGTCGTTTCTAGCTCAACTCGTAGGCCATGGTGTGCAGGCTCTGTAGCCATGGCGATTTGGTCGCGCCAAGTGGTTCGTCCCCGGCTGGGACGAGGATCAATCCGGACGGTGGCTGTTAAGGACCCGATCGCATTTCTTGCTTTTAGCATGGGGTCTACCATGTAAATCTTAGGGATTTAGACGTAATTTCCTGTTAATTTTGTGTCCTGCTGTAAACTGCGCTCTGATGCGTATTGAAAATCTGGGTCCTTCAGGATCGTTCGGTTGTCCCTCTAAAAAAAATCTCTCTCATTCTCGGCCTTTCTCGCTCGCTAGCACGAGTCGCACCCCCCTGCGCACTGACAACCCTGCTGTGATCAATATCACCAGAAAAAGGATAGACACCATAAATAAGTGGGGCCCCGTGAATGCTCTCCCTTCGTCTCCTCCCGTGTGATCCCTCTTCCTCCGACTCCCGACCTTGCGGAAAAGAAAAATGAAATGAAAGAGTTTCACTGGACGGGCAAACACATGTGCTGCCTAGTAATAATAATAATAACGTAAAAAATCGACCTACAAATCTATTATTAAATAAGCTAAACTAGGGTTTTGCCCAGTACTACGGATCAATTTCTGAAAATCCAACTACGGGGTTCGATTTGGCCTGCTAATATAAAATTATATAATCCGAACTAGTATTCCTCTAAAAAATCATTTTGGTATGCATCGTTTGGTACTTTTCATAGCTAGAGTGCTTACTCCCTCCGTTAGCAAATAGTCTTCGTATGTCATATAGTAAGCATTCAAGTTGATAAACAAGGTTTAGACATATTCAACCAGAAAAATCATGTATCTACCCCCTATCCCTAAACTCTGACTTATGAAGTCAAGCATCAAGAGATGTGGTTTTTGGTTTCAAACATGGAAATTTCAGAAACCCTCCCAAGAGCTACAATTTGGAGTGGCTAAGAAGGATAGATGCTTAATTTTTCATATTTATGTTTTAAACTTGTTTAAATCATGGTCAAGCCTAGGATTTGACCAAGATTCAAATGGGCATAAAATTAAAAAAACAATAAAATGAAAAACCAATGCACATAGTCTTCTTATGTCATATATATAGTAAGCATTCAATTAAGTTGATAACAAGGTCTAGACATATTCAAATGAGAAAAGTCATGTATAGAGCTACCCCTAACCCCAAACTCTGTCTTATGAAGTCAAGCATGAAGAGAAGTACGTGGTTTTTTGGTTTCAAACATGGAAATTTCAAAAACCCTCTCAAGAGCTTCATTTTGTAGTGACTACGAAGGATACATGCTTAATTTTCATATTCATGTTTTAAACTTGTTTAAATCATGGTCAAACCTAGGATTTGACCAAGATTCAAATGGGCATAATTTAAAAAAAATGAAAAATCAAGGCACATGGTCTTCTTATGTCATATAGTAAGCATTCAATTAAGTTGATAAACAAGGTCTAGACATATTCAAACCAGAGAAATCATGTATCTACCCCCTAACCCTAAACTTTGTCTCATGAAGTCAAGCATGCATGAAGATAGTTGGTTTTTGGTTTCAAACATGGAAATTTCAAAAACCCTCCCAAGAGCTTCATTTTGGAGTGACTAAGAAGGATATATGCTTAATTTTTCATATTCATGTTTTCAACTTGTTTAAATCATGGTCAAACTTAGGATTTGACCAAGATTCAAATGGGCATGAAATTAAAAAAAACAATAAAATGAAAAACCAATGCACATAGTCTTCTTATGTCATATATATAGTAAGCATTCAATTAAGTTGATAACAAGGTCTAGACATATTCAAACGAGAAAAATCATGTATCAAGCCCTACCCCTAACCCCAAACTCTGTCTTATGAAGTCAAGCATGAAGAGAAGTACGTGGTTTTTTGGTTTCAAACATGGAAATTTCAAAAACCCTCTCAAGAGCTTCATTTTGGAGTGACTATGAAGGATACATGCTTAATTTTCATATTCATGGTTTAAACTTGTTTAAATCATGGTCAAACCTAGGATTTGACCAAGATTCAAATCTGTATAATTTAAAAAAAATGAAAAATCAAGACACATAGTCTTTTATGTCATATAGTAAGCATTCAATTAAGTTGATAAACAAGGTCTAGACATATTCAAACCAGAGAAATCATGTATCTACCCCCTAACCCTAAACTTTGTCTCATGAAGTCAAGCATGCATGAAGATAGTTGGTTTTTGGTTTCAAACATGGAAATTTCAAAAACCCTCCCAAGAGCTTCATTTTGGAGTGACTAAGAAGGATATATGCTTAATTTTTCATATTCATGTTTTCAACTTGTTTAAATCATGGTCAAACTTAGGATTTGACCAAGATTCAAATGGGCATGAAATTAAAAAAACAATAAAATGAAAAACCAATGCACATAGTCTTCTTATGTCATATATATAGTAAGCATTCAATTAAGTTGATAACAAGGTCTAGACATATTCAAACGAGAAAAATCATGTATCAAGCTACCCCTAACCCCAAACTCTGTCTTATGAAGTCAAGCATGAAGAGAAGTACGTGGTTTTTTGGTTTCAAACATGGAAATTTCAAAAACCCTCTCAAGAGCTTCATTTTGGAGTGACTATGAAGGATACATGCTTAATTTTCATATTCATGTTTTAAACTTGTTTAAATCATGGTCAAACCTAGGATTTGACCAAGATTCAAATGGGCATAATTTTAAAAAATGAAAAATCAAGACACATAGTCTTTTATGTCATATAGTAAGCATTCAATTAAGTTGATAAACAAGGTCTAGACATATCAAACCAGAAAAATCATGTATTTACCCCCTATATATCCGTAAACCCTGACTTATGAAGTCAAGCATGAAGAGAAGAAGTGGTTTTTGGTTTCAAACATGGAAATTTCAAAAACCCTCCCAAGAGCTTCATTTTGGAGTGACTAATTAAGAAGCGTATCTGCTTACTTTTTTCATATTCATGTTTTAAACTTGTTCAAATCTAGGTCAACAAACCTAGGATTTGACGAAGAATCAAATGGGTATAAAAAAATTAAAACCAAGGTCTGCTCATGTCATATATAGTAAGCATTCATTTAGATTGATAAACAAGGTCTAGACATATTCAAACTAGCAGGAAAATCATGTATCTACCCCCTAACCCTAAACTATGTCTTATGAAGTCAAGCATGCATGAAGAGAAGTGGTTTTTGGTTTTCAAGCATGGAAATTTCAAAAACCCTCCCAAGAGCTACATATTGGAGTGACTAAGAAGGATATATGCTTAATTTTTCATATTCATGTTTTAAACTTGATTAAATCATGGTCAAGCCTAGGATTTGACCAAGATTCAAATGGGCATAAAAATTCAAAAAGAATGAAAAACCAATGCACATAGTCATCTTATGTCATCGATCTAGTAAGCATTCAATTAAGTTGATAAACAATGTATAGACATATTCAAACCAGAAAATTTATGTATCAAGCTACCCCTAACCCCAAACTCTGTCTTATGAAGTCTAGCGTGAAGAGAAGTACGTGGTTTTTTGGTTTCAAACATGGAAATTTCAAAAACCCTCTCAAGATCGAGCTTCATTTTGGAGTGACTATGAAGGATACATGCTTAATTTTTCATATTCATGTTTTAAACTTGTTTAAATCATGGTAAAACCTAGGATTTGACCAAGATTCAAATGGGCATAAAAATTCAAAAAAAAACAATAAAAAGAAAAACCAATGCACATATATAGTCATCTTATGTCATCTAGTAAGCATTCAATTAATTAAGTTGATAAACAAGGTCTAGACATATTCAAACCAGAAAATTCATGTATCAAGCTACCCCTATCCCCAACAAACTCTGTCTTATGAAGTCAAGCATGAAGAGAAGTACACGGTTTTTTGGTTTCAAACATAGAAATTTCAAAAACCCTCCCAAAAGCTACATTTTGGAGTGACTAAGAATGATACATGCTTAATTTTTCATATTCATGTTTTAAACTTGTTTAAATCATGGTCAAACCTAGGATTTGACCAAGATTCAAATGGGCATAAAAATTCAAAATAAATCAAAATAAATGAAAAACCAAGGCACATAGTCTTCTTATGTCATATAGTAAGCATTCAATTAAGTTGATAAACAATGTCTAGACACATTCAAACCAGAAAAATCAAGTATCTAGCTACCCCTAACCCTAAACTCTGTCTTATGAAGTCAAGCATGCATGAAGAGAAGTGGTTTTTGGTTTCAAACATGGAAATTTCAAAAACCCTACCAAGATCTACATTTTGGAGTGACTAAGAAGGATATATGATTATTTTTTCATATTCATGTTTTAAACTTGTTTAAATCATGGCCAAACCTAGGATTTGACCAAGATTCAAATGGGCATAAAAATTCAGAAAAAACAAAAAATGGAAAATCAAGGCACATAGTATTCTTATGTCACATAGTAAGCATTCAATTAAGTTGATAGACAAGGTGTAGATATATTCAAACCAGAGAAATCATGTGTCTACCCCCTAACCCTAAACTCTGTCTCATGAAGTCAAGCATGAAGATATGTGGTTTTTGGCCGGTTTCAAACATGGAAATTTCAAAAACCCTCCCAAGAGCTTCATTTTGGAGTGACTAAGAAGGATATATGCTTAATTTTCATATTCATGTTTTCAACTTGTTTGAATCATGGTCAAACCTAGGATTTGACCAAGATTCAAATGGGCTTAAAAATTAAAAAAAACAATAAAATGAAAAACCAATGCACATAGTCATCTTATGTCATCTATTAAGCATTCAATTAAGTTGATAAACAAGGTCTAGACATATTCAAACCATAAAATTCATGTATCAAGCTACCCTTATCCCGAAACTCTGTCTTATGAAGTCAAGCATGAAGAGAAGTACGCGGTTTTTTTGTTTCAAACATGGAAATTTCAAAAACCCTCTCAAGAGCTTCATTTTGGAGTGACTACGAAGGATACATGTTTAATTTTTCATATTCATGTTTTAAACTTGTTTAAATCATGGTCAAACCTAGGATTTGACCAAGATTCAAATGGCAAAATTTAAAAAAAATGAAAAATCAAGGCACATAGTCTTCTTATGTCATATAGTAAGCATTCAATTAAGTTGATAAACAAGGTCTAGACATATTCAAACCAGAGAAATCATGTATCTACCCCCTAACCCTAAACTCTGTCTCATGAAGTCAAGCGCATGAAGATATGTGGTTTTTGGTTTCAAACATGGAAATTTCAAAAACCCTCCCAAGAGTTTCATTTCGAAGTGATTAATTAAGAACCATACATGCATGCTTAGTTTTTCATATTCATGTTTTAAACTTATTCAAATCTTGGTGAAACCTAGGATTTGACCAAGATTCAAATGGTTTATAAAAATTCAAAAAAAAAGGTCTTCTTATGTTATATAGTAGGCATTCAATTAAGTTGATAAATAAGGTCTAGACATATTCAAACCAGAAAAATCATGTATCTACCCCCTAACCCTAAACTTTGTCTTATGAAGTCAAGCATGAAGAGAAGTGGTTTTTGGTTTCAAGCATGGAAATTTCAAAAACCTCCCCAAACTTCATTTTAGAGTGACTAAGAATACAAGCTTCCCTTTTCATTTTCATGTTTTAAACTTGTTTAAATTATCTTGGTCAAATCTAGGATTTGACAAGATTCAAATGGGCAAACATATGATAAGTGATGCAAATATCATTTCTAAGTGCGGGCAAACCAGCCTTTAGCTTAACATATTTCTAAGTACAAGGTTTCAGAAAATTGAGTGGGGGCGGCTGCCCCCCTTGGCTATAGTCTGGATCCGCCCATGCTATAGTTTGAGGCCATTTGGATGACGTCGAAAAAATTCTTTGATTAGAAATGGGGTTGTTCGAACCCCGTAGTTGGATTTTTTGAACCTTGATCTGTAGTACTGGGCAAAACCCTAGTTTAACCTATTTAATTATAGATTCGTAGGTCGATTTTTCTACGTACCTTTTTATTATTACTCTACTATGCAGCACATATGTTTTTGCCCGTCGAGTGAAACTCGGAAGGAGAGAAGAAGGAGGGAGAGTATTATGGTGTCTCCCCTTTTTCGGGCGATGATGTTGACTGTTGTGCAGGGTTTGTCAGTGAGCAGGAGGTGCGAGCGAGCGAGTCGAGCAAGGCCGAGAATGAGAGATTTTTTTTGTGAGAGGGACAACCGAAGGATCCTGAAGGACCCAGAGACTTCCAATACGCATCCTGATGCGTCTTCTCTTGACAAAGAAAATGGCTGGGAGTTTGCGTACCTATTGCACGTGACTTGTGCTCACTGAAGTGTGGGACCTCACGCATGGGCACCACACGTAAGTGACAGACCTGTTGGTGTAAAAACCTCGGTTGATTATTATAGTGCATTAGAACAAAGTTTCCTATGGATTCAAGGGTAGGAAATCCAAGTTAACTCATTTACATGACATTATTTTTTCCATGAAGAAAAGTTAACACATCTATCAATTGGTACATTTTGGAGTGACTAAGAAGGATCCATGCTTACCTTTTCGTTTTCACGTGTTAAACTTGTTTAAATCTTGGTCAAACCTAGGATTTGACAGAGATTCAAATGGGCGGAAAATTCAAAAATAAAACAGAAAAATGAAAAACCAAAGCACATACGTAGTTTTCTTATGTCATATAGTAAGCATTCAAGTTGATAAACAAGATCTACACATATTCAAACCATACAAATCATGTATCTACCCCTAACCCTAAACTCTGTCTTATGAAGTCTAGCATGAAGAGAAGTGGTTTTGGGTTTCAAACATGGAAATTTCAAAAACCTCCCAAAAACTTCATTTAGAGTGACTAAGAAGGATAAATGCTTCCCTTTTTAATTTTCATGTTTTAAACTTGTTTAAATCTTGGTCAAACCTAGGATCTGACCAAGATTCAAATGGGCGTCAAAAATAAAAAAATAGGAAAATGAAAAACCAAAGCACATAGTCTTCTTATGTCATATAGTAAGCATTAAAGTTGATAAACAAGGTCTAGACATATTCAAACTAGACAAATCATGTATCTACCCCTAACCCTAAACTCTGTCTTATGAAGTCAAGCATGAAGAGAAGTTGTTTTGGGTTTGAAACATGGAAATTTCAAAAACCCTCCCAAAGAGCTTCATTTTGGAGTGACTAAGAAGGATCCATAGGAGTACTAATACAGTATAATGATCACCCGAGTTATTAGAGCAACAAGTTTGTCACTTACGTGTGGTTCCCATGTGTGAGGTCCCACACTTCAGTGAGCACAAGTCACGTAGTCTTCTTGTGTCATATAGTAAGCATTCAATTAAGTTGATAAACAAGGTCTAGACATATCAAACCAGAAAAATCATGTATCTACCCCCTATATATCCCTAAACCCTGACTTATGAAGTCAAGCATGAAGAGAAGAAGTGGTTTTTGGTTTCAAACATGGAAATTTCAAAAACCCTCCCAAGAGCTTCATTTTGGAGTGACTAATTAAGACGCATACATGCTTACTTTTTCATATTCATGTTTTAAACTTGTTCAAATCTTGGTCAACAAACCTAGGATTTGACGAAGATTAAAATGGGTATAAAAAAATTAAAACCAAGGTCTGCTCATGTCATATAGTAAGCATTCAATTAAATTGATAAACAAGGTCTAGACATATTCAAACTAGCAGGAAAATCATGTATCTACCCCTAAACTATGTCTTATGAAGTCAAGCATGCATGAAGAGAAGTGGTTTTTGGTTTTCAAGCATGGAAATTTCAAAAACCCTCCCAAGAGCTACATATTGGAGTGACTAAGAAGGATAGATGCTTAATTTTTCATATTCATGTTTGAAACTTGATTAAATCATGGTCAAACCTAGGATTTAACCAAGATTCAAATGGGCATAAAAATTCAAAAAAATGAAAAACCAATGCACATAGTCATCTTATGTCATCTAGTAAGCATTCAATTAAGTTGATAAACAAGGTCTAGACATATTCAAACCAGAAACATCATGTATCTACCTACCCCTATCCCTAAACTCTATCTTATGAAGTCAAGCATGCATGAAGAGAAGTGGTTTTTGGTTTCAAACATGGAAATTTCAAAAACCCTACCAAGATCTACATTTTGGAGTGACTAAGAAGGATATATGCTTAATTTTTCATATTCATGTTTTAAACTTGTTTAAATCATGGTCAAACCTAGGATTTGACCAAGATTCAAATGGGCATAAAAATTCAGGAAAAACAAAAAATGGAAAATCAAGGCACATAGTCTTCTTATGTCACATAGTAAGCATTCAATTAAGTTGATAAACAAGGTCTAGATATATTCAAACCAGAGAAATCATGTATCTACCCCTAACCCTAAACTCTGTCTCATGAAGTCAAGCATGAAGATATGTGGTTTTTGGTTTCAAACATGGAAATTTCAAAAACCCTCCCAAGAGCTTCATTTTGGAGTGACTAAGAAGGATACATGCTTACTTTTTCATATTCATGTTTTAAACTTGTTCAAATCTTGGTCAACAAACCTAGGATTTGACGAAGATTCAAATGGGTATAAAAAAATTAAAACCAAGGTCTGCTCATGTCATATAGTAAGCATTCAATTAAATTGATAAACAAGGTCTAGACATATTCAAACTAGCAGGAAAATCATGTATGTACCCCTAAACTATGTCTTATGAAGTCAAGCATGCATGAAGAGAAGTGGTTTTTGGTTTTCAAGCATGGAAATTTCAAAAACCCTCCCAAGAGCTACATATTGGAGTGACTAAGAAGGATAGATGCTTAATTTTTCATATTCATGTTTGAAACTTGATTAAATCATGGTCAAACCTAGGATTTGACCAAGATTCAAATGGGCATAAAAATTCAAAAAAAAATGAAAAACCAATGCACATAGTCATCTTATGTCATCTAGTAAGCATTCAATTAAGTTGATAAACAAGGTCTAGACATATTCAAACCAGAAACATCATGTATCTACCTACCCCTATCCCTAAACTCTATCTTATGAAGTCAAGCATGCATGAAGAGAAGTGGTTTTTGGTTTCAAACATGGAAATTTCAAAAACCCTACCAAGATCTACATTTTGGAGTGACTAAGAAGGATATATGCTTAATTTTTCATATTCATGTTTTAAACTTGTTTAAATCATGGTCAAACCTAGGATTTGACAAAGATTCAAATGGGCATAAAAATTCAGGAAAAACAAAAAAATGGAAAATCAAGGCACATAGTCTTCTTATGTCACATAGTAAGCATTCAATTAAGTTGATAAACAAGGTCTAGATATATTCAAACCAGAGAAATCATGTATCTACCCCCTAACCCTAAACTCTGTCTCATGAAGTCAAGCATGAAGATATGTGGTTTTTGGTTTCAAACATGGATTCAAAAACCCTCCCAAGAGCTTCATTTTGGAGTGACTAAGAAGGATACATGCTTACTTTTTCATATTCATGTTTTAAACTTGTTCAAATCTTGGTCAACAAACCTAGGATTTGACGAAGATTCAAATGGGTATAAAAAAATTAAAACCAAGGTCTGCTCATGTCATATAGTAAGCATTCAATTAAATTGATAAACAAGGTCTAGACATATTCAAACTAGCAGGAAAATCATGTATCTACCCCTAAACTATGTCTTATGAAGACAAGCATGCATGAAGAGAAGTGGTTTTTGGTTTCAAACATGGAAATTTCAAAAACCCTACCAAGATCTACATTTTGGAGTGACTAAGAAGGATATATGCTTAATTTTTCATATTCATGTTTTAAACTTGTTTAAATCATGGTCAGACCTAGGATTTGACCAAGATTCAAATGGGCATAAAAATTCAGGAAAAACAAAAAATGGAAAATCAAGGCACACAGTCTTCTTATGTCACATAGTAAGCATTCAATTAAGTTGATAAACAAGGTCTAGATATATTCAAACCAGAGAAATCATGTATCTACCCCCTAACCCTAAACTCTGTCTCATGAAGTCAAGCGCATGAAGATATGTGGTTTTCGGTTTCAAACATGGAAATTTCAAAAACCCTCCCAAAGAGCTTCATTTTGGAGTGACTAAGAAGGATCCATAGGAAACTATCTAGTAATATAGTATAATGATCACCCGAGTTATTAGAGCAACAAGTCTGTCACGTGCGTAAGGTCCCACACTTTAGTGAGCACAAGTCACGTACGCTAGGTAGGCAAACTCCCAGCCATCTTCTTTGTCAAGAGAGAGGCATCAACACACACTCTCTCTCTCTCCAATTATCCACCTCCATTGGCTGCCGGTTTTGGCAGGTCGTTTCTAGCTCAGCTCGTAGGCCATGGTGTGCAGGCTCTGTAGCCATGGTGATTTGGTCGCGCTAAGTGGTTCGTCCCCGGTTGGGACGAGGATCAATCCGGACGGTGGCTGTTAAGGACCCGATCGCATTTCTTTCTTTCAGCATGGGGTCTACCATGTAAATCTTAGGGATTTAGACGTAATTTCCTGTTAATTTTGTGTCCTGCTGTAAACTGCGCTCTGATGCGTATTGGAAATCTGGGTCCTTCAGGATCGTTCGGTTGTCCCTCTAAAAAAAAAATCTCTCTCATTCTCGGCCTTTCTCGCTCGCTCGCACGAGTCGCACCCCCCTGCGCACTGACAACCCTGCACAACAGTCAATATCACCAAAAAAGGATAGACACCATAAATAAGTGGGGCCCCGTGACTGCTCTCCCTTCGTCTCCTCCCATGTGATCCCTCTTCCTCCGACTCCCGACCTTGCGGAAAAGAAAATGAAATGAAAGAGTTTCACTGGACGGGCAAACACATGTGCTGCCTAGTAATAATAATAATAACGTAAAAAAATCGGCCTACGAATCTATTATTAAATAAGCTAAACTAGGGTTTTGCCCAGTACTACGGATCAATTTCTAAAAATCCAACTACGGGGTTCGATTTGGCCTGCTAATATAAAATTATATAATCCGAACTAGTATTCCTCTAAAAAATCATTTTGGTATGCATCGTTTGGTACTTTTCATAGCTAGAGTGCTTACTCCCTCCGTTAACAAATAGTCTCCGTATGTCATATAGTAAGCATTCAAGTTGATAAACAAGGTTTAGACATATTCAACCAGAAAAATCATGTATCTACCCCCTATCCCTAAACTCTGACTTATAAAGTCAAGCATCAAGAGATGTGGTTTTTGGTTTCAAACATGGAAATTTCATTTATAAGTGCGGGCAAACCAGCCTTTAGCTTAACATATTTCTAAGTACAGTACAAGGTTTCAGAAAAATTGAGTGGGGGCGGCTGCCCCCCTTGGCTATAGTCTGGATCCGCCCATGCTATAGTTTGAGGCCATTTGGATGACGTCGAAAAAATTCTTTGATTAGAAATGGGGTTGTTCGAACCCCGTAGTTGGATTTTTTTGAACCTTGATCTGTAGTACTGGGCAAAACCCTAGTTTAACCTATTTAATTATAGATTCGTAGGTCGATTTTTCTACGTACCTTTTTATTATTACTCTACTATGCAGCACATATGTGTTTGCCCGTCGAGTGAAACTCGGAAGGAGAGAAGAAGGAGGGAGAGCATTATGGTGTCTCCCCTTTTTCGGGCGATGATGTTGACTGTTGTGCAGGGTTTGTCAGTGAGCAGGAGGTGCGAGCGAGCGAGTCGAGCGAGGCCGAGAATGAGAGATTTTTTTTTGTGAGAGGGACAACCGAAGGATCCTGAAGGACCCAGAGACTTCCAATACGCATCCTGATGCGTCTTCTCTTGACAAAGAAAATGGCTAGGAGTTTGCGTACCTATTGCACGTGACTTGTGCTCACTGAAGTGTGGGACCTCACGCATGGGCACCACACGTAAGTGACAGACCTGTTGGTGTAAAAACCTCGGTTGATTATTATAGTGCATTAGAACAAAGTTTCCTATGGATTCAAGGGTAGGAAATCCAAGTTAACTCATTTACATGACATTATTTTTTCCATGAAGCAAAGTTAACACATATATCAATTGGTACATTTTGGAGTGACTAAGAAGGATCCATGCTTACCTTTTCGTTTTCACGTGTTAAACTTGTTTAAAGCTTGGTCAAACCTAGGATTTGACAGAGATTCAAATGGGCGGAAAATTCAAAAATAAAAACAGAAAAATGAAAAACCAAAGCACATATGTAGTTTTCTTATGTCATATAGTAAGCATTCAAGTTGATAAATGATGCGTGTAGTTGACACGTCCGTTGGGAACCCCAAGAGGAAGGTGTGATGCGCACAGCGGCAAGTTTCCCTCGGTAAGAAACCAAGGTTTAATCGAACCAGTAGGAGTCAAGAAGCACGTTGAAGGTTGATGGCGGCGGGATGTAGTGCGGCGCAACACCAGAGATTCTGGCGCCAACGTGGAACCTGCACAACACAACCAAAGTACTTTGCCCCAACGAAACAGTGAGGTTGTCAATCTCACCGGCTTGCTGTAACAAAGGATTAACCGTATTGTGTGGAAGATGATTATTTCCAGAAAACAGTAAAACAAGTATTGCAGTAGATTGTATGCGATGTAAAGAATAGGACCGGGGTCCACAGTTCACTAGAGGTGTCTCTCCCATAAGATAAACAGCATGTTGGGTGAACAAATTACAGTTGGGCAATTGACAAATAGAGAGGGCATGACCATGCACATACATATTATGATGAGTACTGTGAGATTTAATTGGGCATTACGACAAAGTACATAGACCGCTATCCAGCATGCATCTATGCCTAAAAATTCCACCTTCAGGTTATCATCCGAACCCCCTCCAGTATTAAGTTGCTAACAACAGACAATTGCATTAAGTATTGCGCGTAATGTAATCAGTGACTACATCCTCGAACATAGCACCAATGTTTTATCCCTAGTGGCAACAGCACATCCATAATCTTAGAGGTTCTTGTCACTCCTCCAGATTCACGGAGACATGAACCCACTATCGAGCATAAATACTCCCTCTTGGAGTTACTAGCATCAACTTGGCCAGAGCATCTACTAATAACGGAGAGCATGCAAGATCATAAACAACACATAGACATGAATTGATAATCAACATAACATAGTATTCTCTATTCATCGGATCCCAACAAACGCAACATATAGAATTACAGATAGATGATCTTGATCATGTTCGGCAGCTCACAAGACCCGACAATTAAGCACAATGGGGAGAAGACAAGCATCTAGCTACTGCTATGGACCCATAGTCCAGGGGTGAACTACTCACTCATCACTCCGGAGGCGACCATGGCGGTGAAGAGTCCTCCAGGAGATGAATCCCCTCTCCGGCAGGGTGCCGGAGGAGATCTCCAGAATCCCTGGAGATGGGATTGGCGGCGGCGGCGTCTCAGTAAGGTTTTCCGTATCGTGGCTCTCGGTACTGGGGGTTTCGCGACGGAGGCTATTTGTAGGCGGAAGGGCAGGTAAAGAGGCGGCACGAGGGGCCCACACCATAGGTCGGCGCGGCTAGGGCCTGGGCCGCGCCGCCCTGTGGTTTGGCCACCTCGTGGCCCCACTTCGTCTCCTCTTCGGTCTTCTGGAAGCTTCGTGGCAAAATAGGACCCTGGGCGTTGATTTCGTCCAATTCCGAGAATATTTCGTTACTAGGATTTCTGAAACCAAAAACAGCAGAAAACAGCAACTGGCTCTTCGGCATCTTGTTAATAGGTTAGTTCCAGAAAATGCACGAATATGACATCAAGTGTGCATAAAACATGTAGATATCATCAATAATGTGGCATGGAACACAAGAAATTATCGATACGTCGGAGACGTATCAATAAACAAGGTCTACACATATTCAAACCATACAAATCATGTATCTACCCCTAACCCTAAACTTTGTCTTATGAAGTCAAGCATGAAGATAAGTGGTTTTGGGTTTCAAACATGGAAATTTCAAAAACCTCCCAAAAACTTAATTTAGAGTGACTAAGAAGGATAAATGCTTCCCTTTTCATTTTCATGTTTTAAACTTGTTTAAATCTTGGTCAAACCTAGGATCTGACAAAGATTCAAATGGGCATCAAAAATAAATAAAAATCAGAAAAATGAAAAACCAAAGCACACAGTCTTCTTATGTCATATAGTAAGCATTAAAGTTGATAAACAAGGTCTAGACGTATTCAAACCAGACAAATCATGTATCTACCCCTAACCCTAAACTCTGTCTTATGAAGTCAAGCATGAAGAGAAGTTGTTTTGGGTTTCAAACATGGAAATTTCAAAAACCCTCCCCAGAGCTACATTTTGGAGTGACTAAGAAGGATAAATGCTTAATTTTTCATATTCATGATTTAAACTTGTTCAAATCTTGGTCAAACATAGAATTTGACCAAGATTCAAATGGGCATAAAAATTCAGAAAAAACAATAAAATGAAAAACCAATGCACATAGTCATCTTATGTCATCTAGTAAGCATTCAATTAAGTTGATAAACCAGGTCTAGACATATTCAAACCAGAAAAATCATGTATCAACAAGCTACCCCTAACCCCAAACTCTGTCTTATGAAGACAAGCATGAAGAGAAGTGTTTTTTGGTTTCAAACATGGAAATTTCAAAAAACCTCCCAAGAGCTACATATTGGAGTGACTAAGAAGGATAGATGCTTAATTTTTCATATTCATGTTTTAAACTTGATTAAATCATGGTCAAACCTAGGATTTGACCAAGATTCAAATGGGCATAAAAATTCAAAAAAAAATGAAAAACCAATGCACATAGTCATCTTATGTCATCTAGTAATTAAGCATTCAACTAAGTTGATAAACAATGTCTAGACATATTCAAACCAGAAAATTTATGTATCAAGCTACCCCTAACCCCAAACTCTATCTTATGAAGTCTAGCATGAAGAGAAGTACGTGGTTTTTTGGTTCAAACATGGAAATTTCAAAAACCCTCTCAAGATCGAGCTTCATTTTGGAGTGACTATGAAGGATACATGCTTAATTTTTCATATTCATTTTTTAAACTTGTTTCAATCATGGTCAAACCTAGGATTTGACCAAGATTCAAATGGGCATAAAAATAAAAATAAAACAATAAAATGAAAAACCAATGCACATAGTCATCTTATGTCATCTAGTAAGCATTCAATTAAGTTGATAAACAAGGTCTAGACATATTCAAACCAGAAAATTCATGTATCAAGCTACCCCTATCCCCAAACTCTGTCTTATGAAGTCAAGCATGGAGAGAAGTACGCAGTTTTTTGGTTTCAAACATGGAAATTTCAAAAACCCTCTCAAGAGCTTCATTTTGGAGTGACTACGAAGGATACATGCTTAATTTTTCATATTCATGTTTTTAACTTGTTTAAATCATGGTCAAACCTAGGATTTTGCCAAGATTCAAATGGGAAAAATTGAAAAAAAAATGAAAAATCAAGGCACATAGTCTTCTTATGTCATATAGTAAGCATTCAATTAAGTTGATAAACAAGGTCTAGACATATTCAAACCAGAGAAATCATGTATCTACCCCCTAACCCTAAACTCTATTTCATGAAGTCAAGCGCATGCATGAAGATATGTCGTTTTTGGTTTCAAACATTGAAATTTCAAAAACCCTCCCAAGAGCTTCATTTCGAAGTGATTAATTAAGAAGCATACATGCATGCTTACTTTTTCATATTCATGTTTTAAACATATTCAAATCTTGGTGAAACCTAGGATTTGACCAAGATTCAAATGGGTATAAAAATTCAAAAAAAAACAAAAAAGGTCTTCTTATGTTATATAGTAGGCATTCAATTAAGTTGATAAACAAGGTCTAGACATATTCAAACAAGAAAAATCATGCATGTATCTACCCCCTAACCCTAAACTCTGTTTCATGAAGTCAAGCATGAAGATATGTGGTTTTTGGTTTTGAATATGGAAATTCAAAAACCCTCCCAAGAGCTTCATTTTTAAGTGACTAAGAAGCATACATGCTTACTTTTTCATATTCATGTTTTTAACTTATTCAAATCTTGGTGGAACCAAGGATTTGACCAAGATTCAAATGGGTATAAAAATTCAAAAAAACAAGCTATTCTTATCTTATATAGTAAGCATTCAATTAAGTTGATAAACAAGGTCTACACATATTCAAACCAGGAAAATCATGTATCTACCCCCTAACCCTAAACTCTGTCTTATGAAGTCAAGCATGCATGAAGAGAAGTGGTTTTTGGTTTCAAGCATGGAAATTTCAAAAACCCTCCCAAGAGCTTCATTTTGGAGTGACTAAGAAGCATACTTACGTGCTTACTTTTTCATATTCATGTTTTAAACTAGTTCAAATCTTGGTTAAACCTATGATTTGACCAAGATTCAAATGGGTATAAAAAATGAAAACCAAGGTCTTCTTATGTCATATAGTAAGCATTCAATTAAGTTGATAAACAAGGTCTAGACATATTCAAACCAGAAAAATCATGTATCAAGCTACCCCTAACCCCTAACTCTGTCTTATGAAGTCAAGCATGAAGATAAGTACGTTGTTTTTTGGTTTCAAACATGGAAATTTCAAAAACCCTCTCAAGATCGAGCTTCATTTTGGAGTGACTACGAAGGATACATGCTTACTTTTTCATATTCAGGTTTTAAACTTGCTTAAATCATGGTCAAACCTAGGATTTGACCAAGATTCAAATGGGCATAATTTAAAAAAAAACAAAAAATGAAAAACCAAGGCACATAGTCTTCTTATGTTATATAGTAAGCATTCAATTAAGTTGATAAACAAGGTCTAGACATATTCAAACCAGGAAAATCATGTATCTACCCCTAACCCTAAACTCTGTCTCATGAAGTCAAGCATGATGATATGTGGTTTTTGGTTTCAAACATGGAAATTTCAAAAACCCTCCCAAGAGCTTCATTTTGAAGTGATTAATTAAGAAGCATACATGCATGCTTACTTTTTCATATTCATGTTTTAAACTTATTCAAATCTTGGTGAAACCTAGGATTTGACCAAGATTCAAATCCGTATAAAAATTAAAAAATAAAATAAAAAACAAGGTCTTCTTATGTTATATAGTAAGCATTCAATTAAGTTGATAAATAAGGTCTAGACATATTCAAACCAAAAAATCATGTATCTACCCCTAACCCTAAGCATGTATCTCGTTGTTTGCGCTATGATACAATATCTACCTATGTTACACTAATCTCCTCTCTCCTACTTAATTAGCTGCCACATCAGCAGTTTTGTGGGACTAATGTGTATGATACTAGCTATGATACTAGCACTATCATGTGGGTACCTAAATCTCGAGTCAAAGTTTGACACGAAACCGATGTGGACTTTATTAATGGTGGAAGGGAGTAACAATCATAAGCACATTATTATTATTGATTGAACAACATTTTATTTGATGTGCCATAAGAAGTTTAGAAACTCCTAGCCCCTGGAGGTGGCGTTTTGGCACACGCGTGCATATGCACCCATTATTGAAAATAATAAAAAAACAATTATATAAATGTTAAAAAAATCTGACATAATTTTTTTGGTATACATTGTGACATCCTATGTTCGTTCATAAGTTTTTGTGGAAAAAAACATTTTGTGTGGTGTGTACAAAAAAGGCAAAAAATGTGTTGTACGTAGTCGTGTTACAGCATCAAAATTTGTCTTTTTTACAGGAAAATTTTAGTTTAGAATTTTTTGACACTTTGAAATGTGGATTCACATAATGGATTCCTCTACCTCGACCCCCTTGGATTCCTGAACAGACTTACAGTACTACTAGTAGGGCCTACTATTTTTTATTATTATTACCTACTGCAGCCAAAATTTAATCTCATCGAGCGGTAAAATTCCCCGCCAACGCCCAAATATCTCGCGCCGCAAAGTTTCAGATCTGCGAATATTTTTTCCCCTCAAAAGAAGGACTGCGAAATTCCCTTTTTCTCCTCTATCGCCCAGCTTCGCCCTAGTTTCGCCCGCAAGCCCTCAGAGAAATCGCCACTCTTACCTACCTCCCACCTTCACGGCCGCCGCACCGGAAAATCACCGCCGCACTTCGCCGTTCAAGCTGCCACGGCTTCAAACCTCGAGGCTGCCCTATCCGCTTGATCCGCACCTACTCCGGCGTCCACTGCACTTTATCTCTTTCGCCGACTCTATCGACCACCGCACCTGACCAGCTTCGCCGACACCGACGTCCCCGTGCACTGCACATCATCTGCTTCACCGACCTTCTACTTCGGCCGGCGCGCTGGACACTTCATCGACCGCCCAGCATGTCCTTCTCAGACCCCCCAAGATCTGCTTCCCTGGCACCAACCGCAACAGCAGTCCCCTCGCCGACCTCCATGTCACCCGTAAGAACGCAGAACACGTCAAAACGCCGCCCAGAAATAGGTAACCAGACATCCCTGTGCGTTTTGTTCTATTAGGAGTATTGCAGCTGACTGTATTTCTGAATTCTTGCCATATTTTTAACTTACAAGTGCTTTCATTGGTAACCACCTCATCCTTTAGATTTAAACACGACGCATAAGTATTTTTTCCCTGACCTAACCCACCCATTTGCTGAAACTCTACATGGTATCAGAGCCTAGGTTTCCTTCCTGCTAGTGCTAGCCGCCCCAAACAGTACCATACAAGTTCTTCCTTTGACCACAAAAACCACCGTTGAGATGTAGAAATCCCGGCGGCGGGAGGACGCATCAGGTGCTCTGCGTGGGTTGCGGCTATCACACACAGCGATGTGAGTTGTGTGAGATCGGCGGCTGCTCGCGCGGGGACAAAGAAGAGGGTGAAAATCGTTTTGGTTTAGAAAGGAGAGAAGAGGAAGTTAATCTGTGGCAGAGAGATCTGGATCCGTGCGAGGGGGAGATGTTGGAGGCGTGCAGAGTGGGCCGAGCCTTTGAGCGCAGGGCGGAGCCGGAGGTTGGTGCTGGACGTTGACCAGCGCGAGCCGGTCGATGTGGCCAGGTGCGGTCTGCCAGGTTGGCCAGGACGCGCAGACGAGGCGCCATCCGAGTGGAAGTGAGGAGAAAATGGAGATGTGAGGCTGTGAGGATATGTTGTGATGGAGTTGATGAGGCTGCGGTTGAGTCGTGATGGAGTTGATGAGGTTGCGGTTTAGTAGTGATGGTGATGGTTGTGGATATGTCCAGGGGAAAGGCATGCGTGCCTGAGGTGAGACTGGTTGAGGCCTGACCGGGGGATAGGCATGGGTGCTTGAGGAGTGGATGGTTGAGGCAGGAGTTGGCTGGGGGTTTGTGGGAGAGACGGAAGAGGTCAGTGGCCGGGCAGTGGAGAAGAGAGGCTGAGGACATTGAGGCGAGTGTGGATGGTTCTGCGGAACTTGTGTGGTGAGGCAGCCGGGGTTGTTGAGGACGTGTATGGTTAGGAGTTGTGCCTATCCCAGATGGTTGAAGCTGGATGTCTTCGTTGCTGATGAAGAGATGAATCGAGATGACAAGATGATGGAAAGTGCAATGCTGTCATGTATCCTAGGAGTTATGCTGAAAGTTCATTACTCGTCGTTGTCATATGTGTCATGTTGTTGTTGCAAGATGGCCATGTTGTTTACCCATGATCATCTTGAGGGGGTGTGTTGGACCATGAGTGAGTTTAGTAGTAGCGCTGTAGTAATATTGTATCCAGTGTGAGGCCCATAGAGGCCCATGTCCAGTGGTATTGTAACCCTAACTCAGATGATATAAATACAGAGTGTGGTGGTCTGAGTGATTTAACCCACCCATTCGCTGAAACTCTACAAAATATGAGCCACCAATCATGAACCGTTGAATGCTCTACATTTCCACGAATGACAACAACAAAGCCTTTATTCCCAAACAAGTTGGGGTAGGCTATACAAGTCCACCATTGACACGATTACAATTTCTCACTATTTGGCCGTAGGCTACTGCTCTACTTACATCATGTTTGATATCTTTCTGCGATCCTATATTACATGTTTATGCACGTCATAATGCTTCTACTACTGTATGGTGTCAATTTAATTATAGCAAATCCTTGACTCGTAACTGTTTGTTGTTATTACACGTGCAGCAGGCACATCTTACACTCAGAAACGTAGAGTAAAGCTCGCCTATAATCATGTAAGTACCTGCTGTTTTTTGTATATTGCTTAATGCAAACTTCTATATCTTGGATCCTATTTCTATTTACAATTGGCCTCTCCTTCATGCAGAGGAGAAACAGTGAGGCACCAGGTTCTTCTGTCCAAGTACCTGATGAGGTCCGTGTGACTAAAAAAAAAGCTCACGTAAGTTCCCTGTTTTTTTTTGGAATGTTAATTTACCTCCTCTGCGTAGTTCAATTGCATCATTTTTCTGTATGTTGCACTACCTAAGTTTCCTAATGGAATCTAATAAAATATAAACAATTACCATATGGAACATTGCACACTGCCTTTGACCCATCTGGCATCCGGCATGCCTGGGTATAAGTTACATGATTTGGCTATGTTAAACAAGTCCTGAAATTCTATTATGTTAATTTTTTGCCTGTTGCTTCATTGAGTTTGCCTGTTGTTCCATGGCTAGTGCATGAAGTTTGATAGAAATGATCCTAGCTGAAATGATGCACTTCGTGTTTTTTTATTGCTTTATTCCTAACCTAGCTTCCTATTCTACTTGAAACATGATTGCTTTATTCCTAACCTAGCTTCCTATTCTACTTGAAACATGATTGCTTTATTCCTAACCTAGCTTCCTATTCTACTTGAAACATGATTGCTTTATTCCTAACCTAGCTTCCTATTCTACTTGAAACATGATTGCTTTATTCCTAACCTAGCTTCCTATTCTACTTGAAACATGATTGCTTTATTCCTAACCTAGCTTCCTATTCTACTTGAAACATGATTGCTTTATTCCTAACCTAGCTTCCTATTCTACTTGAAACATTGTGAAAAAAATAGTTATATTACTTGTTTAAATGTCTAGCTTTGTTTTTCTGAGTCCCATTGACATGATGTGGTATATCCATATTCAAATGATCTGGCTGTTTATATAATACGCTCCATGTTCAATTGCTTCATTCATTTTCTAGTAATCTACTAGTAAGTAGCACGTGCTTTGCACGTCACGACATATATAATTTTAAAATATATTTCCATATTTTATTTGATGTTGATAATTATTATTTTTTGCTAAAATTACTCACAAAGCCTAAAGTTTGGCTTTTGAAAAACTAATACACCCTAAAAGAAGTAATGGAAGGAGTAATATGTGAGTTCACTACAATTAAGTTTTTTAGTCAGTATGAAATAGAAGTATACCCTAATACGAAAGTGACAAAACTTTTACATGGACACCCCATTAGGATTATGTATATTTTTGTGATTAGAGTCGAGAATTTTTAAGGATCTATCTTACCTTTTGCGGCATGCATATTGCACGGCAAGACTATCTAATTTATATATTTCTACTCAGTACCATATTTTTTGAAATTTAAAATACATTATCCAATATCTATGTATAAATTTACTACCTCAATACTTTTTATGTGACCCACACATGGCCACCGTTAGATTTTATATCAAAACTGGTTTGTCATGGGAAAAAAAGTTAGACCTTAATATGAGTAAATACGAAATATTAGTACTAAATTAATACATAATATTTTATCAGCCTTGGTTGGTGGACCAATGAACTTCGTATCTTCGAGCTTGAAGATGGTTCTTGTAACATAGTAATTGCTATTTGTTTTCCTAGCACAGAATTATATATCAATATCTTCACATAACCATGTACGATGAAGATGATATTTTTCATAACACAGTGCCAATGTAGACGATGGCTTGTGCTTCTATAAACTCCCAAAACAAAAATGTTTTCTTGAGTAAAACAAAAGAACGGCTGAGATTAAATGATACATGTTTGGTATTAGGGGTGAGATGGCTGAGATTAAATGGATACTCTTTCGGGGGATTACACTATTTTAAATTTTGATGGTATATGAAAGCTAAAGCCTTAGATTTTGTTAGCAAGTGAATGTTGTCATTGGCCCTGTTATGGATTTTGCATTTCTATTGCCACTACTTGTACTGACATCTCGCTTCATTCATGTTTAATTCGGTCCCGTTGGTACTCGAACCCGGGTGGGCTGGCTGTGCACTCGCAAGCCTTGCCACCGAGCTAGCACTCAGTTCTCAGATTAAGCAATGCCTCGTTATGCTTAATTTAAATGTTATGGCACTTCATACAAGCCATACAATTAATTGTTGCATTGACCTTCTACGTTGTCGAAGGCACTATCTGAGTCATGCTCAAATCAATCATACATTATTTTCCTAATTGTATCCAATCCAACATGCACATGTTTTGACTGTATTTGGCTATTTGCTAGATTTCTTCTGTGCAGTGACCTGGCTTCGTTATTGGGCACATGATGTCTAGTTGCTTGGTTCATTGTATACATCATCGCCATGATCTAGTTTGGTTTGTTCTAAGAGGCATGTGGCTTAACTGGTTTCTTTGTTATATCTGCCCATGGTTCTTTCAAAATTATGTCAACAGTGATGTTTGTTTGCCGTGTATTGTATTGCATTTTAACTTGTTTTGTCTTAGTTTCAGCCTGCAAACAAAGTTGTAATGTCAGTAGGGACAACCCATTTATCAAGTGTTGCGGTCATTTCACAGAGCAACAGTGATAGTGGCATGTGCTCTCATTGGTCCACTGAGTCCAGTACACCAACCGTTCCAGAAGAAATAGATGTACGAGGCTCTATTTTGGATTGCTTGCTATGTTATATCAGCTCAATGATGCTCTTGAAATTGGAGGTCTTTTATTGCATCATATGATGTTGTAACTTGTTTTATCTAAATTTCAGGCTTCCAATAAAGCTACAAAGCCAGAAGCAAGGGCCAATGCCTCAAGTATTGATGTTTCACAAAGCAGCAGTGAGAGTGCATATTGCTCGCATAGGCCCATGGTATCTATTACTCAACTTAATCCGGCACAAAGAGATTTGGGGGATGCACTCCAAGAGGCAGTTGATATATTTGGGCGGGAAAACAAAGATACTGATGAAATAATTGCCAACACACGCCAAGAGATACATGAATTGAAAAATAGGCAAACTTTGACAGAAAATGTTCTAAATAATCTCCTATGCACTTGTCATGGTAAGCCAGTTGTGATGTGTCTGGGAATTGAAGGTGTCTAAATAAACTTTGATTCTGTTGTTCAGTCAAGTGGACTGCTGATGCCAATGCTGTAATTACTTACTGCTCAAAATTTTGTTCAAAATTTCGTGGTTTGTAATAATTGCAAATTTTGTTGTTGTACTAAAATTAGATATGTTCCATGTGGCTGCTGTATTCTGTGTGAAATAATATCCTGTTGTGTACTTCAATTAAACCATAAATCGGCTGCATGCTGAAAATTTGAATCTGAGCGCATGTGTGAACTGTTTTCTGCTCGTAATGCAATAAAGGCTGTTTCTTCGAAGACTATGAACATGGTAGCCCATTAATAATACCTTAATAATTATGCCTGCTAGCAAGATAGATGGTCCTTATTATAGTCAGGCATGCCAACTTGTATGATTAAAAGTCGTTCCTACATATTAAATCTACCATCTGCATTTTTCTCTGTAATAACTTTTCTTTTTACACAACTCAAAACTTGTCATGCTAATATGAAATTCGAGATGGCAAAACATGGGAAAGATAAAGATATCACCAAAAACTCTTTCCTGCGAAATGCTGGGTTTTGAAGCCCAAGTCCAAGTCTTTCTCTGCTCAAGTTTTGGAGGAACAACTCCAAGTAGAACGAGTTGCAACAGCTATGCTAAGAACAAAAGTTGACATGTTGAGATCGAGATTAGAAGCATGTGATGCCCTACTGCACGAGGCCAATCAAGTTCGTTATAATCTCCCAAAGACTAAGAAAATGCCATAGATAATTGGAGATGAACACTACATAGTGAGTACATTGGTCTTGTGAAATGTTTCCTTAGATTATGGCACCTTTCCTACTTTTGTTGGTGGATGCATTTATCTGCGGTTGGGATCAACTTGGTAGTTGTTCCTGTGGATGTTATATAAATTAATTGCATAGCCTTTTTCAATCAGTTCGAACTTAAATGGTATCATAGCCAAGGTCTCAAGTTTGAATTGTCGAACGTGTGGTTTAATTTAATCTCAGTCGGACGGCAAAATCTCCCACCAATCCTGAAATATTTCAAACGCATTTTTGAATTGGATTAAGAAGATAGGGACAGAGATCCAGTGCCCCCACGTTCACAGGGCACAACGTGACCTGAGGCTTCCCATCCACCATTCGTTTCAATCCAACGGCAAGGAAAGCAACAACGTGACCCGATTAATTTCTGCTGAACTGAAGAGCTGCAGTGTTCTCTCGAACCTGAAGAAATGGAGAAGGGAACAGAAGATGATTTCGGTCCGAGCGCATCTGGCCGGGCCAAAAATGCGTCTGGTACACGCTCCAGCGGAGCGACGCATAGTGACTGGGCCGTTCACAACGACGCAAACATGCCTAAATATGCGCCTCAGATCCGTCGCGCGGACGCTGCGTGGACGCGTAAAGTGTCCGCTCGCGTCTGGCTGACGTTTCGTTGGGCCCGCTTGGAAGTGACCTAGCGTCGATGCGTCTTCTCAGCGGCACCGCTTCGGCAGTCCGCAGTCGCGTAAAATGGCGATGCCTCACGTGGCACGAGCTGTCACCTACCTCTGCGAATGGCGATGCCATGCGTGCTGCGGCCGCCGCGTGCCTCCGACCTATATAAACAGGAGCGCACACATATCATCTCCTCCCACACTAAACAACGGTGAGTAGGAGGTTGAGCGACATCGGCTAGGGTTTAGTGTGGGAGGAGACGATATGCGCGCACCCCTGTATATATATGTCGGAGACAGGCGACGGCCGCTGCATGCGTGGCGTCGCCATTCGTAGAGGTAGGTGACGGCGCGCGCCACGCGAGGCATCGCCATTACGCGGCCGCAGACTGCCGAAGCGGCGCCCTAAGAAGACGCATCGACGCTGGGTCACTGCCAAGCGGGCCCGACGAAACGTTCGCCAGACGCGAGCGGACACTTTACGCGTCCACGCATCGTCCGCGCGACGGATCCGAGACGCATATTTGGGCATGTTTGCGTCGCTGCGAACGGCCCAGTCACTATGCGTCGTCCCGCTGGAGTTTGTACCAGACGCATGTTTGGCCCGGCCAGATGCGCTCGGAACCGAAATCATCTTCTGTTCCCTTCTCTATTTGTTCAGGTTCGAGAGAACACAGCAGCTCTTCAGTTCAGCAGAAATTAATCGGGTCACGCTGTTGCTTTCCTTGCCGTTGGATTGAAACGAATGGTGGATGGGAAGCCTCAGGTCACGCTGCGCCCTGTGAACGTGGGGGCACTGGATCTCTGTCCAGAAGATAGATGATGATCATGGTAGTAACCGGTATTTAATGTGATGATGATTTGATTTTGCACTCGGCCATGAACAGAGGTACTAGTACGGTCTCACAATTTTTTATCATTATAGTTGGACCTTAGCCAAATTCAAAATCTCATAGCGGCAAAACTTCCCGCCCACAAAATACAAAAATTTCACACGCTTCCAAATTCCCATTCTACCCCTGTGGAGATGACAGCAAAGTCGGTTGGTGGGGGGGTCTGCCCGTCATTTTTTGGATCACCACCTCCCTAGCCCGGAAACCCTCCCAAAAAAAATTCATTTCCCTCAGACCACCCACCGGAACTTCCCAAGTCCCTCTCTCCCACCTCCACGACCACCGCACCGGAACATCCCCGCCGGACTTCCCTGGCCTACCCGAGGCCTCGCGATCCTCGTCATCCGGCTGCCTGCCGGAGCCGCTTCATCGACGCCGTCATCAACCGGACCGGATCATCCCCGCCGAACCTCGAAACCATATGCTCATCCAGCAGTCTACCGCAGTCGCTTCAGCTGCGGTATCGTCCACCCCACCGGAGCCGCTTCGCCGGATCCGTCGTCCACCGCATCGGATCTTGCTCACCGACACCGCTGTGCATGAACCGGATCTGCTTCACCGGCGCCGTGCATGATCTAAACTCTTCTACTGTCGCTTTTCTATTGCTTGCCTGCAAGTTCTTGTTTAATCTTGGGGGAACCTGTTTGTGCTAACGACGCGCCGTTACGTTTTTGCAGATGAGATGAGTAACCATGAAGTGTAATGGCCGTCTCTCCAACCCCAAGTAGCACATGTTGCGTACTTCATCACCGGATCTATCAACCCCAGGAAGATCTGCTGTGACTCCCACAGAGTGCTTCTCCTAATGTAAGTCCCTTGTTTTAGCGCCATGTTCTGGGTTCAGATGCTTGTTTGTCTGAAGCTCTTTTAGTTCATTCCTAGCTATGACCGTAACACCTTGCTATTTTCTAGTTCATTGCTAACTTTAAGCGATTGAACATTTTGGTTTGCATTCCCTGCTCTGTAGATGTAGCCATCATAACTTCTATCTTGCTCAGTCGTTGTTACAAAAATTATAGGTATTATAGTAACATCCTGCTATTATTTAGTTCATGGCCAATTTTAAGTAATTTCACATGTTGGTTCGCATTCCCTGCTCTATAGCTTTTGGCATCGTAACTTCTATATTTGGTTTACATTGCCTGCTCTGTAGATCTAGCCATCATAACTTTATCTTGCTCAGTCGTTGTTACAAAAATTATGGCCTGCTACTATGTTGTTTGTGCCAATTTTTTTACTCCATGAACATGTTGGCTTGCATTCCCTGTACTACAGGTGATGCCATTGTTTTGTATCTACTTCATTGTAAGCTAACAAGTAAGGACTTAGTTTGGCATGCTATCACTATGCTATCTAGCCTGTAGTACAAATAAACTTGTCATATTACTAGATAATAATTTTGCGTGCCATCTTGTTCTTCAAAAGCTGCATTATTGACTTGTTTCTCTGACTTGGCATGACGCTCACATATGGAATGCTGAACATATTGGTTTGCATTCCCTCTTATACAAGTTCACAGGTGATCCCACTATATTATGTATCTGGTCCATCCTAAGCTCCAGCATTAACTATCCTCTATGTGTTGCTCATTACAAGTTTATATCCCGAAACATCTTGATTTGCATCCCCTTCACTATAAGTTCAGGAGTATTATTTAGTTCACGGCCAAAATGAAGTAATTGCACTTGGCACATGTTGGTTCACATTCCCTCCTCTTTAGCTTTTGCCATCGTAACTTCATCTTGCTCAGTCGTTGTTACAAAATTTATAGCCTGCTACTATGTTTGGTTTACATTCCCTGCTCTGTAGATCTAGCCATCATAACTTCATCTTGCTCAGTCGTTGTTACAAAATTTATAGCCTGCTACTATGTTGTTCATGCCAATTTTGTACTCCCTGAACATGTTGGTTTGCATGGGACTCAACAGTAGTAAGTCTGTTGTTTCATTCTAACATGCTCTGTTATATTGGCTGTTGGTATGCGGCATGCACTCTTTGTTTGCTTATTGAGCGCATTACAATGATCTTGTTATAATGACGAAATGATGACTTCCAAATTCTTTGGCAAACAATATTGTAGTGTATTTGCCTTTCCATTGTTGCTGTCTTAACTTGTAATGTCTTTGTTTCAGATATAGGTGCTGCATGGACAATTTAAAAGATTGCCGGATCGCTTCATTGTATTGCTAGGTTTAATTACCATTCAATTTCGCTGGTTTTGTAATATTTTTTCAAAGCCTTGCAGCTGATGTAATATTTAGTTAGTTTTTATAGTTCTTTCGCGCATTTTTTCTTTGGTGTTGTGGTAAGTGAGGCTATCCGACAGAAATCAATGCTCGTAAATATTCTAAGTATCTAAATCACGAATTCCCATCCCTTAAACGGCCCAATTAAGCGAAATCACATATGTGCCGGCCCGCAAAATCCTAAAGCGCCTATTATGCCGACATATAAACAACAACTAAACGGGCTGGCCCACTTACTTATTGGGCCAGCCCACTTGATTTATGGTGGACCCCACACACTAATTGGGCCGGCCCACTTACTATAAGGTGGACCCCACAAACTACTGGGCCAGCCCACTAACTAGTTGGGCCAGCCCAATTGCTTTTGTGGTGGACCCCACATACTAAATGGGCCGGCCCTTTAAGAGGAAAGTGGGACCCACCTGTGCTTTTGGCCCGGCCCACTATCTTGTTGGGCCGGCCCACTTGCTATATGGTGGACCCTACGTTCTAAATGGGCTGGCCCTTTAACAGGAAAGTGGGACCCACCTGTGCTTTTGGCCCGGCCCACTATCTTGTTGGGCCGGCCCACTTGCTACATGGTGGACCCCACATACTAAATGGGCCGGCCCTTTAAGAGGAAAGTGGGACCCACCTGTGTTTTTGGCCCGGCCCACTTGCGTGTTGGGCCGGCCCACTTTCTATATGGTGTACCCCACATACTAAATGGCCGGCCCTTTAACAGGAAAGTGGGACCCACCTGTGCTTTTGGCCCGGCCCACTATCTTGTTGGGCCGGCCCACTTGCTATATGGTGGACCCCACATACTAAATGGGCCGGCCCTTTAACAGGAAAGTGGGACCCACCTGTGCTTTTGGCCCGGCCCATTTGATCTAATGTGGACCCCACGTACTAAATGGGCCGGCCCGATAGCAGGAAAGTGGGACCCACATGCTAATTGGGCCGGCCCAATAACTTCTTGGGCTGGCCCACTTGCTTTAAGGTGGACCCCACTTGGTAAATGGGCCGGCCCGATAACAGGAAAGTGGGTCCCACATGTTTTGTGGGCTGGCCCTTTTGCCTGTTGACCGGTCAAACGAGTGCATTCGGCCCGGCCCACATGCTTAGTGGGCCGGCCCATTAATCTTTTGACCAGTCAACCTTAGAGGTTAGGCCCGGCCCACGTAACTAATGGACCAGCCCAGCTATATAGTTGACCGGTCAAACTAAGTCAGCTGGCCCGGCCCGCAAACTTAATGGGCCGGCACGCTTAAGACGTGGCAGGCCTCGTGTGGGCCTACCATCTACCACGGGGTTTCAGCGGTTAACGCCGTTAGCGCGATTAACGGCGTCGCCACGTGTCGGTTGCATGACGTCGGCGATCAACGGGCTCCGGAAACACTTCTGCAACGGTCCGATTTTCCGTGGCGGAAGGGCGCCCAAGCGCGACGGACCGAAAAAATCGTCGTAGGACTTTGCCTGACGCAGTTTCGACAACAGAACCCATATCGTCGGGTTAGGCCCATAGGCGACGAAAAATACCCCTTAGCGGACGATTTTGAGACGTTGTCTATCAGAACTTTTCTTGTAGTGAATGGACTAGTGGCTTCATCCGCTTATCCAATAATTTTGCAAAAGGAGCTGGCAATGGGGTTCCCGGCCCCGATTAATTAACCTTCATAATTTTACAAAAATAGACACTCCTCCATGGTATGTGATTGTTGGACGGCACCCGAGGATTCGGTTAGCTATGGCTTGAGAATGCAAAGGAGGGGAGGAGTGTCATCTAAATAAAACTAAAATAAAAAGGCACTCCTTCATGGTATGAGATTGTTGGCAGGCACCCAAGGATTCGGTTAGCCATGGTTTGTGAAAGCAAAGGTTGGGAGGAGTGCCAACCTAAAATAAAACTTTATGGGAGCCGCTCTTCGAGAGTTTGTCTGGCAAGGGGGTTAGAGTACCCGCTACCAGTCATTGACAACAACAAACACCTCTCAAAATGTTACTTTTAATCTCTTTATATGATTTCAAAACTGAAAAAGCTCTAGCACATGATTTAATCCCTGCTTCCCTCCGCGAAGGGCCTGTCTTTTACTTTATGTTGAGTCAGTAAACCTATTTCTCTCCATCTCAAGCAAGCATTTGAGTTGTTGTGATCAAACCATTTATATTGTGATCTATTTCATCATGTCTTTTACTCTTCCTTGTTTAGTACAAGTTTTATCCGAATGAATGTAGCTTTGAAAGTTATCAATGATTATGAGGAGATTATTATGATTGAGTATGCAAGTTGTGCCATATAAACTTTAACATGAGAGCGCTTCTCGATAGATAAGTATAATCTGTTAATTGTTCTCTGACCAAGAACGAAGTTTGCCATTACCAATTATGATTTCTTATGCACCTTTATTTGTGATTACCTTCTACTTGTTTCAAGTTGAATTATATGAGGAAGTTGTTCACTAGAATGTCTTGTGTGAATGAATATGATGCTTCTTGTCCATATTTTATTTATCGACTCTTCACTCCATAAACATGTGGTCCTGTTTACCGAGTTCAGATTAGCTTGGGGACAAGCGAAGTCTAAGCTTGGGGGGAGTTGATACGTCCATTTTGCATCACTATTTTATATCATAATTTGTTGTTATTCATTGATATATTTCATATTTGGAGATGATTATGTTATTTCATCTATTTTGCATGTTTCATGATTATTGGAGGATCGCGCACCGGAGTCAGGATTCTGCTGGAAAAAGCGCCTCAGAATGCAATATTTCGGAAGATCAACAATTGACGAAATTTATATGAAAAATCCTATTTTTCCAGAAGACGAAGGGAGCCAGAAGGAGGAGCCGAGGAGGGCCACCGTGGGCCCACCTCACAGGCCGGCGCGGGCCAAGGCCTGGCCGCGCCGCCTTGTGGGGAGGGGGCCCACAGCCCCCTCTGGCCTCCTCTCCTTCGCGTACATCTTCGTCCCGAAAACCTAAGCTCCAGAGGATAGTCGCGAAAGGTCACAGCCGCCTCTGCGGGGCGGAAAACACCAGAGAGAAAAGAGCTCTCCGGCAGGCTGAGATCCGCCGGGGAAATTCCCTCCCGGAGGGGGAAATCGACGCCATCGTCACCGTCATCGAGCTGGACATCATCTCCATCATCATCACCATCATCTCCATCATCATCACAGCCGTCTCCACCGCTGCACCTCGTCACCGCTGTAACGATTTGGGTTGGATCTTGATTGTTTGATAGGGGAAACTCTCCCGGTATTGATTTCTACTTGTTATTGATGCTATTGAGTGAAACCATTGAACCAAGGTTTATGTTCAGATTGTTATTCATCATCATATCACCTCTGATCATGTTCCATATGATGTCTCGTGAGTAGTTCATTTAGTTCTTGAGGACATGGGTGAAGTCTAAATGTTAGTAGTGAATTATGGTTGAGTAATATTCAATGTTATGATATTTAAGTTGTGGTGTTATTCTTCTAGTGGTGTCATGTGAACGTCGACTACATGATACTTCACCTTTATGGGCCTAGGGCAATACATCTTGTATTCGTTTGCCAATTGCGGGGTTGCCGGAGTACAGAAACCTGAACCCCCGTTGGTATATCGATGCAGGAGGGATAGCAGGATCTCAGAGTTTAAGGCTATGGTTAGATTTATCTTAATTACTTTCTTGTAGTTGCGGATGCTTGCAAGGGGTATAATCACAAGTATGTATTAGTCCTAGGAAGGGCGGTGCATTAGCATAGGTTCACCCACACAACACTTATCAAAACAATGAAGCTTAATCAGCTATATGAAGCGAAAGCACTAGACTAAATTCCCGTGTGTCCTCAAGAACGTTTGGTCATTATAAGTAAACAAACCGGCTTGTCCTTTGTGCTAAAAAGGATTGGGCCACTCGCTGCAATTGTTACTCTCGCATTTTACTTGCTCGTACTTTATTCAACTGCTACATCAAAACCCCCTGAATACTTGTCTGTGAGCATTTACAGTGATTCCTACATCGAAACTGCTAGTCAACACCTTCTGCTCCTCGTTGGGATCGACATTCTTACTTATCGAAAATACTACGATACACCCCCTATACTTGTGGGTCATCATGGAGCCAGGGGGTGGCCTCCTGATGCTTGTTACGCGTACAGCACGCGTCCGTTGGGAACCCCAAGAGGAAGGTGTGATGCGTACAGCGGCAAGTTTCCCTCAGTAAGAAACCGAGGTTTATCGAACCAGTAGGAGCCAAGAAGCACGTTGAAGGTTGATGGCGGCGGAGTGTAGTGCGGCGCAACACCAGGGATTCCGGCGCCAACGTGGAACCTGCACAACACAACCAAATTACTTTGCCCCAACGTGACAGTGAGGTTGTCAATCTCACCGGCTTGCTGTAACAAAGGATTAGATGTATAGTATGGATGATGAGGTTTGCAGAAAACAGTAGAACAAGTATTGCAGTAGATTGTATTCGATGTAAAAGAATGGACTGGGGTCCACAGTTTACTAGTGGTGTCTCTCTGATAAGAAATAGCATGTTGGGTGAACAAATTACAGTTGAGCAATTGACAAATAAAGATGGCATGACAATGCACATACATGTTATGATGAGTAGTGTGAGATTTAATTGGGCATTACGACAAAGTACATAGACCGCTATCCAGCATGCATCTATGCCTAAAAAGTCCACCTTCAGGTTATCATCCGAACCCCCTCCAGTATTAAGTTGCAAACAACAGACAATTGCATTAAGTATGGTGCGTAATGTAATCAACAAATACATCCTTAGACATAGCATTAATGTTTTATCCCTAGTGGCAACAGCACATCCACAACCTTAGAACTTTCTGTCACTGTCCCAGATTTAATGGAGGCATGAACCCACTATCGAGCATAAATACTCCCTCTTGGAGTTAGAAGTAACGACTTGGCCAGAGCCTCTACTAATAACGGAGAGCATGCAAGATCATAAACAACACATAGATGATAGTTTGATAATCAACATAACATAGCATTCATTATTCATCGGATCCCAACAAACGCAACATGTAGCATTACAGATAGATGATCTTGATCATGTTAGGCAGCTCACAAGATCCAACAATGATAGCACAATTAGGAGAAGACGACCATCTAGCTACTGCTATGGACCCATAGTCCAGGGGTGAACTACTCACACATCACTCCGGAGGCGACCATGGCGGTGAAGAGTCCTCTGGGAGATGATTCCCCTCTCCGGCAGGGTGCCGGAGGCGATCTCCTGAATCCCCTGAGATGGGATTGGCGGCGGCGGCGTCTCTGGAAGGTTTTCCATATCGTGGCTCTCGGTACTGGGGTATTCGCGACGAAGACTTTAAGTAGGCGGAAGGGCGGAGTTGGAGGGCTGACGGGGGCCCCACACACTAGGGCCGCGCGGGCCCCCCTGGGCCGCGCCGCCCTAGTGTGGCGGCGCCTCATCGCCCCACTTTGGTTCCCTTTCGGTGTTCTGGAAGCTTCGTGGAAAAATAGGCCCATGGGCGTTGATTTCGTCCAATTCCGAGAATATTTCCTTACTAGGATTTCTGAAACCAAAAACAATGACTTGACAAGCGGCTCTTCGGCATCTCGTTAATAGGTTAGTGCCGGAAAATGCATAAATATGACATAAAATATGTATAAAACATGTAGGTATTGTCAATAAAGTAGCATGGAACATAAGAAATTATCGATACGTTGGAGACGTATCAGCATCCCCAAGCTTAGTTCCTACTCGTCCCGAGTAGGTAAACGATAACAAAGATAATTTCTGAAGTGACATGCCATCATAATCTTGATCAATACTATTTGTAAGCACATGTAATGAATGCAGCGATTCGAAGCAATGGTAAAGACAATGAGTAAACAACTGAATCATATAGCAAAGACTTTTCATGAATAGTACTTTCAAGACAAGCATCAATAAGTCTTGCATAAGAGTTAACTCATAAAGCAATAAATTCATAGTAAAGGCATTGAAGCAACACAAAGGAAGATTAAGTTTCAGCGGTTGCTTTCAACTTGTAACATGTATATCTCATGGATAGTTGTCAACATAAAGTAATATGATGAATGCAAATATGCAAGTATGTAAGAATCAATGCACAGTTAACACAAGTGTTTGCTTCTTGAGGTAGAAGGAAATGGGTAAACTGACTCAACATAAAAGTAAAAGAATGGCCCTTCGAAGAGGGAAGCATCGATTGCTATATTTGTGCTAGAGCTTTTATTTTGAAAACAAGAAACAATTTTGTCAACGGTAGTAATAAAGCATATGTGTTATGTAAATTATATCCTACAAGTTGCAAGCCTCATGCATAGATTACCAATAGTTCCCGCACCTTGTCCTAATTAGCTCGGATTACCTGGATTATCACTGCAATACATATGTTTTAACCAAGTATCACAAAGGGGTACCTCTATGCCGCCTGTACAAAGGTCTAAGGAGAAAGCTCGCATTGGATTTCTCGCTTTTGATTATTCTCAACTTAGACATCCATACCGGGACAACATAGACAACAGATAATGGACTCCTCTTTAATGCTTAAGCATTCAACAACAAATAATATTCTCATAAGAGATTGAGGATTGTTGTCCAAAACTGAAACTTCCACCATGGATCTTGGCTTTAGTTAGCGGCCCAATGTTCTTCTCTAACAATATGCATGCTCAAACCATTCAACTCATGGTAAATCGCCCTTACTTCAGACAAGACGAACATGCATAGCAACTCACATGATATTCAACAAAGGGTAGTTGATGGCGTCCCCAGGAACATGGTTATCGCTCAACAAGCAACTTAATAAGAAATAAGATACATAAGTACATATTCGATACCACAATAGTTTTTAGGCTATTTGTCCCATGAGCTATATATTGCAAAGACAAAGGATAGAAATTTAAAGGTAGCACTCAAGAAATTACTTAGGAATGGCGGAGAAATACCATGTAGTAGGTAGGTATGGTGGACACAGATGGCATAGTTTTTGGTTCAAGGATTTTGGCTGCATGAGAAGTAATCCCTCTCAATACAAGGCTTAGGCTAGCAAGGTTGTTTGAAGCAAACACAAGTATGAACCGGTACAGCAAAACTCACATAAAAACATATTGCAAGCATTATAAGACTCTACACCGTCTTCCTTGTTGTTCAAACCCTTACTAGAAAATATCTAGACCTTAGAGAGACCAATCATGCAAACCAAATTTTAGCAAGCTCTATGTATTTCTTCACTAATAGGTGCAAAGTATATGATGCAAGAGCTTAAACATGATCCTTATGAGCACAACAATTGGCAAGTATCAAATTATTCAAGACATTCTACCAGTTACTACATGTAGCATTTCCCGTTTCCAACCATATAACAATTAACGAAGAAGTTTCAACCTTCGCCATGAACATTATGAGTAAAGCCTAAGGACATATTTGTCCATATGCAACAGCGGAGCGTGTCTCTCTCCCACACAATGAATGCTAGGATCCAATTTTATTCAAACAAAACAAAAACAAACAGACGCTCCAAGTAAAGCACATAAGATGTGATGGAATAAAAATATAGTTTCACTAGAGGAACCTGATAATGTTGTCGATGAAGAAGGGGATGCCTTGGGCATCCCCAAGCTTAGATGCTTGAGTCTTCTTGAAATATGCAGGGATGAACCACCGGGGCATCCCCAAGCTTAGAGCTTTCACTCTCGTTGATCATATTGTATCATCCTCCTCTCTTGATCCTTGAAAACTTCCTCCACACCAAACTCAAAACAACTCATTAGAGGGTTAGTGCATAATCAAAATTCACATGTTCAGAGGTGACATAATCATTCTTAACACCTCTGGACATTGCACAAAGCTACTGAAAGTTAATGGAATAAAGAAATCCATCAAGCATAGCAAAACAGGCAATGTGAAATAAAAGACAGAATCTGTCAAAACAGAACAGTCCGTAAAGACGAATTTTCAAGAGGCACCAGACTTCCTCAAATGAAAATGCTCAAATTGAATGAAAGTTGCGTACATATCTGAGGATCACTCACATAAATTGGCAGAATTTTCTGAGTTACATACAGAGAATTCAACCCAAATTCGTGACAGCAAGAAATCTGTTTCTGCGCAGCAATCCAAATCTAGTATGAACCTTACTATCAAAGACTTTACTTGGTACAACAATGCAGCAAAATTAAGATAAGGAGAGGTTGCTACAGTAGTAACAACTTCCAAGACTCAAATATAAAACAAAAGTGCTGTAGTAAAATCATGGGTTGTCTCCCATAAGCGCTTTTCTTTAACGCCTTTCAGCTAGGCGCAGAAAGTGTGAATCAAGTATTATCAAGAGACGAAGCATCAACATCATAATTTGTTCTAATGATAGAATCAAAAGGTAACTTCATTCTCTTTCTAGGGAAGTGTTCCATACCTTTCTTGAGAGGAAATTTATATTTAATATTACATTCCTTCATATCAATAATAGCACCAACAGTTCGAAGAAAAGGTCTTCCCAATATAATGGGACAAGATGCATTGCATTCAATATCCAAGACAACAAAATCAACGGGGACAAGGTTATTGTTAACTGTAATGCGAACATTATCAACCCTCCCCAAAGGTTTCTTTGTAGAGTTATCAGCAAGATTAACATCCATATAACAATTTTTCAATGGTGGCAAGTCAAGCATATTATAGATTTTCCTAGGCATAACGGAAATACTTGCACCAAGATCACATAAAGCATTACAATCAAAATCATTGACCTTAATTTTAATGATGGGCTCCCAACCATCCTCTAACTTCCTAGGAATAGAAGCTTCACGATTTAATTTCTCTTCTCTAGCTTTTATGAGAGCATTTGTAATATGTTTTGTAAAGGCCAAATGTATAGCACTAACATTAGGACTTTTAGCAAGTTTTTGTAAGAACTTTATAACTTCAGAGATGTGACAATCATCAAAATCTAACACATTATGACCTAAAGTAATGGGATCATTATCCCCAATGTTGGAAAAAATTTCAGCAGTTTTATCACAGGCAGTTTCAGCAGTTTTAGCAGGTTCCGGCAGTTTTTCACGCTTTGCATTAGAAGTGGAAACATTGCCAACACCAATTCTTTTACCATTAATAGTAGGAGGTGCAGAAACATGTGAAGCATTAGCATTACTAGTGGTGGTAATAGTCCAAACTTTAGCTACATTGTTATCTTTAGCATTTTCTTCTTTTTCCCACCTAGCACGCAATTCGGCCATCAATCTTATATTCTCATTAATTTGAACTTGGATGGCGTTTGCTGTAGTAACAATCTTATTATCAATATCCTCAGGTTTAGCAGCCATTTTATTAATTAAAGAAGATTGTGATGCAGACATATATGAGATTCGGTTTTCAGCATTTGAAATCTTAGTTTGCAAACCCGAAATCTCCAAATTCAAATTTTCATGGTGATTTCCTATATTTTCAACAAGGTAGATTGTTCATTCATAGTTTTAGTAAACAATTGATTTTGTTCATATTGTGATTGCATAAAGCTCTTAGTAGATCTTTCAATTTTAGCATCTTTTCCTCATATCTACCATAAGAATTACCATAATCATTACCACTAGCAGGATATGGCCTATAGTTGTTACTAGAATTGTTCTGATAAGCATTGTTGTTGAAATTATTATTTTTAATGAAGTTAACATCAACATGTTCTTCTTGAGTAACCAATGAAGCTAACGGAACATTATTAGGATCAACATTTGTCCTACCATTCACAAGCATAGACATAATAGCATCAATCTTATCACTCAAGGAGGAGGTTTCTTCGACAGAATTTACCTTCTTACCTTGTGGAGCTCTTTTCGTGTGCCATTCAGAGTAATTAATCATCATATTATCAAGAAGCTTTGTTGCGTCGCCTAGAGTGATGGACATAAAGGTACCTCCAGCAGCTGAATCCAATAAATTCCGCGAAGAAAATTCAATCCTGCATAAAAGGTTTGGATGATCATCTAAGTAGTCAGTCCATGGGTTGGGCAATTTTTAACCAAAGATTTCATTCTTTCCCATGCTTGGGCAACATGCTCATTATCCAATTGTTTAAAATTCATTATGCTACTTCTCAAAGATATAATTTTAGCAGGAGGATAATATCTACCAATGAAAGCATCCTTACATTTAGTCCATGAATCAATACTATTCTTAGGCAGAGATAGCAACCAATCTTTAGCTCTTCCTGTTAATGAGAAAGGAAACAATTTTAAGTCTACATCCTTATACTTTTGCATTTCACATAGTTCAACAAAATTATTAAGATGGGCAGCAGCATCATCAGAACTAACACCAGAAAATTGCTCTCTCATAACAAGATTTAGTAAAGCAGGTTTAATTTCAAAGAATTCTGCTGCAATAGCAGGTGGAGCAATAGGTGTGCATGAGAAATCATTATTATTTGTGGTTGTGAAGTCACACAACTTAGTATTTTCAGGAGTACCCATTTTAGCAATAGTAAATAAAGCAAACTAGATAATGTAAATGCAAGTAACTAATTTTTTTGTGTTTTTAATATGGAAAACAAGACAATAAATAAAGTAAAGCTATCAACTAATTTTTTGTATTTTGATATAATGCAGAAAAAAAAGTAGTAAATAAAATAAAGCAAGACAAAAACAAAGTAAAGAGATTGGAAGTGGAGACTCCCCTTGCAGCGTGTCTTGATCTCCCCGGCAACGGCGCCAGAAATTTGATGCTTGTTACGCGTACAGCACGCGTCCGTTGGGAACCCCAAGAGGAAGGTGTGATGCGTATAGCGGCAAGTTTCCCTCAGTAAGAAACCGAGGTTTATCGAACCCGTAGGAGCCAAGAAGCACGTTGAAGGTTGATGGCGGCGGAGTGTAGTGCGGCGCAACACCAGGGATTCCGGCGCCAACGTGGAACCTGCACAACACAACCAAATTACTTTGCCCCAACGTGACAGTGAGGTTGTCAATCTCACCGGCTTGGTGTAAAAAAGGATTAGATGTATAGTGTGGATGATGAGGTTTGCAGAAAACAGTAGAACAAGTATTGCAGTAGATTGTATTCGATGTAAAAGAATGGACCGGGGTCCACAGTTCACTAGTGGTGTCTCTCCGATAAGAAATAGCATGTTGGGTGAACAAATTACAGTTGGGCAATTGACAAATGTAGATGGCATGACAATGCACATACATGTTATGATGAGTAGTGTGAGATTTAATTGGGCATTACGACAAAGTACATAGACCGCTATCCAGCATGCATTTATGCCTAAAAAGTCCACCTTCAGGTTATCATCCAAACCCCCTCCAGTATTAAGTTGCAAACAACAGACAATTGCATTAAGTATGGTGCGTAATGTAATCAACAAATACATCCTTAGACATAGCATTGATGTTTTATCCCTAGTGGCAACAGCACATCCACAACCTTAGAACTTTCTGTCACTGTCCCAGATTTAATGGAGGCATGAACCCACTATCGAGCATAAATACTCCCTCTTGGAGTTACAAGTAACGACTTGGCCAGAGCCTCTACTAATAACGGAGAGCATGTGATGACCCACAAGTATAGGGGATCGCAACAGTCTTCGCGGGAAGTAAAACCCAATTTATTGATTCGACACAAGGGGAGACAAAGAATACTTGAAAGCCTTAACAGCGGAGTTGTCAATTCAGCTGCACCTGGAAACAGACTTGATCGCACGAGTTTATCAATAGTAACAGTTTTATAGCAGTAGCAGTAGTGAAATAACAGCAGCAGTGGAACAGAGACAGCAGTAGTGATTATAGTAAATAGCAGGATTAAAATACTGTAGGCACAGGGATGGATGACGGGCGTTGCATGGATGAGAGAAACTCATGTAACAATCAAAGCAGAGCATTTGCAGATAATAATAAAGCGGTGTCGAAGTACAAAGCAATCCATAGGCATGTGTTCCATATATAGTCGTACGTGCTCGCAATGAGAAACTTGCACAACATCTTTTGTCCTACCAGCCGGTGGCAGCCGGGCCTCTAGGGAATCTACTGGATATTAAGGTACTCCTTTTAATAGAGTACCAGAGCAAAGCATTAACACTCCGTGAACACATGTGATCCTCACATCACCGCCATCCCCTCCGGTTGTCCCGATTTCTGTCACTTCGGGGCCTTTGGTTCCGGACAGCGACATGTGTATACAACTTGCAGGTAAGATCATAAAACAATGCATATCATGATGAAATAATAACATGTTCAGATCTGAGATCATGGCACTCGGGCCCTAGTGACAAGCATTAAGCATAACAAGTTGCAACAATATCATCAAAGTACCAATTACGGACACTAGGCACTATGCCCTAACAATCTTATGCTATTACATGACCAATCTCATCCAATCCCTACCATCCCCTTCAGCCTACAGCGGGGGAATTACTCACACATGGATGGGGGAAACATTGCTGGTCGATGGAGAGGCGTCGGTGGTGATGATGGTGATGATCTCCTCCAATTCCCCGTCTCGGCGGAGTGCCAGAACGGAGTTTCTGGTCCCCGAGACGGAGTTTCGCGATGTGGCGGTGTTCTGGAGGGTTTCTGGCGACTTCGACTTCGTCCTCGCGTTTTTAGATCGAACCCTTTAAGTAGTCCAGAGGAGGGCGTCGGAGGCCAGCCGAGGGGGCCACACAATAGGACGGCGTGCCCCCCTCCTGGGCCGCGCCGGCCTGGTGTGTGGGGCCCTCGGGCCTCCACCTGGCTTTCCCTTCTGGCTCCCTGAGTCTTCTGGTAAAATAGGCCCTTTGGTATAAATTCCGAGGATTTTCCCGAAAGTTGAATTTCTGCACAAAAACAAGACACCAGAGCAATTCTGCTGAAAACAGCGTTAGTCCGTGTTAGTTGTATCCAAAATACACAAATTAGAGGCAAAACAAAAGCAAAAGTGTTCGGGAAAGTAGATACGTTTTGGACGTATCAACTCCCCCCAAGCTTAGCTTATTGCTTGTCCTCAAGCAATTCAGTTAACAACTGAGTGCGATAAAAGAACTTTCATGAACACATTTGCTCATATGATGTAAATATTCTCATGATATGGCTAACACTTAGGCAGTTCATAATAAGGTACATGCAAATAAGATCATCTAATAGCTATGCCAATCATGGAAAGGTACCAACAATTAATAATAAGCATCATGAATCATGTCTATAAGCAGGATTGCAATGTTCATAAAAGGGTATGATAAAGTGGTATCTCGCTTGCCCGAATTTGAACAGCAAAACATAAATGCCCAGGCACCTCTGAGGTTCATAGAAAGACTAGAAATAGAGATTGTCAAAGATAAAAGCATCAAAGTTATACCACAGTCAATCATATTTTGGGACAAGCATATTATACTAAGAATGACAGTTGTGCTCTCAAGAAAGTGCTCAAAGAAAGGATGGAGACACAACATAAAAGTAAAAGATTGACCCTTCGCAGAGGGAAGCAGGGATTAACATGCGCTAGAGCTTTTCATTTTTTAAACATGAGTAAAATTATTTTGAGAGGTGTTTGTTGTTGTCAACGAATGGTAATGGGTACACCAACTACCTTGCCAACCAGACTTTCAAGAGCGGCTCCCATGAAGGACGTTATTTCTACCAGCAAGGTAGATCATCCCTCTTCTCTTTTGTTTACACACGTATTTTAGTTTTATTATGGGTGACACTCCCCCCAACCTTTGCTTACACAAGCCATGGCTAACCGAATCCTCGGGTGCCTACCATCAATCTCATACCATGGAGGAGTGTCTATTTGCAAAATTAAGTTGCTTACTGACGAATCAGAGCAAAACATGTGAAGAGAATTATTAATGAAGTTATTAGTTTGGGCTGGGCACCCCGTTGCCAGCTCTTATTATGAAGGTCCGTCAAAAGTAAATGACAAGGTTGAAAGATAAACACCACATACTTCCTCATGAGCTATAAAACATTAACACAAATTGAGAAGCATTTTGAAGGTTTAAAGGTAGCGCATGAGAATTTACTTGGAATGGTTTGAAATGCCATGCATAGGTATTTATGGTGGACACTTTGGAACAACTTGGTTTTCAGGGGTTTGGAAGCACGAGCAGCGTTCCCGCTCAGTACAAGTGAAGGCTAGCAATAGACTGGGGAGCGACAATCAAGAGAGCAGTCACTGTCATAATCATGCTTGCGGCAAAATAAATTAACTGAGGCATAAAAGTGATACAAGAACTCTGAAGCAATGTAAATCATCGAGGCTTAATTGACTTTTGTTCAGTCATATGCATGCGTGAGCATGTGCCAAGTCGATTCAAATGAATTATTCATAGGAGGATACCACAGTGTCATACCTATTTATGAATAAAACAATGCAAGCAAACATCCATGACATGCTACTCATATTAATAAATTGGAGCTAAACATGAGAGATCATGAACTACTAGACTTTCTTAAATGACATATACCTCACATGAACCAACTAAGCATGCTCACATGGATGAGTATATGTACAAAAATGAAAACAAATAGAGTTCATACCAGCCTCTCACCACAATCGAATTGTCGTAGATTGTCATTATTGCCTTTCATTTGTGTAGCTTGAATAATATGAAATGAAAACCATGCTCCGGCAACCGAAGACCATTGAACTCGTAATGAACTTTACAAAACCAAAGAAGAACAGCAAATATTTTTGGTGTTTTCGAATTTGGGAACAAGAACAAAAGGAAACAAGCAAACAAAGCAAAATCTTTTTGGATTTTCTTATAGCAAACCAACGATAGCAAATAAAGCAAGATAAAAGCAAGAACACAAAATAAACAACTGGTGAAGAGAAACAACAGAAATATTTTTGGTCTTTTTGTGTTTTAGGAAAGAAACAAAGCAAAAACAAGAAAATGGAAACTAGAAAAGTCACATAAACACAAAGCAGCAGGAATTCGTCAAACTTGACAGTAGTACAGTAATCAATTTTTAAGAAATTCTTCCGCTGCTCAAATCGAAAAGTGTTCAACTAATGAAAGTTAGATAACAACCTGGGGAACATGCACAAAAATTGGCTTCGCAAAATATCGTCCTGGCTATTTTTGAGAATTCTTTCGGTAACAGTCCAGAATCTGTTTTCAGGCAGCACTTCCCCAAATATCATCTCCCTCTCATTAAAAAACCACTTAAAGAAACTAAACGAGTATATATAAGTATCCAGCAACCATAATATGCAAAGAATGAGTGATGCCGGTATACCTCCCCCCAAGCTTAGGCTTTTGGCCTAAGTGGAGTTCAACCCCAGCGAGGGTCGCTGTTCCACGCCGGTGGATCATACATGGCGGAGTCATAGTGAGGTCCCTGTGCAGAAGAAAAGCGTGGAGGCTCCACATGTCCAAAATGTTGATGCGAAGAACTTGCTGCATCGGATGACGAGTCGAGGTGTTCCTCGGCCTCCTCCGTGTTGTCTCTTGCATGATGGCCTCCTCCCTCAATGTGTGCATTCAGTGCACCTTCTGTGACTGACCAATCCTCCCTGGAATCAAGGTTAAATAGAACAGGCGCAGGCAATCTTACTAGTTTTTCAGTTTTCTTAGTTATTCTCCAAGATTTCTTATAAAATGTCATCTTGTAAAACAGGTTCCCCAAATTAGATGAATCAGAAACAAATTCATGTTTAATCATGGAGACTATGTCAAGTTTTTCTATGGGAAGTTGAATATCAAGATGGTGGGGTTCTACACCATGCAAAGCTAGTAAACGAGAGGCGATGAGACCTCCACAAATTCCGCCCTTTTCACGGTTAGTAGCAAGTCTATAAGCTATCAACGCACCCAAATTATAAGCCTTATTACTTTGCAATGCAGCAACTAGAAAAGCTAAATCCTGGATAGATAATTTACTTGCATACTTTCTAGCAAGAACGCACTTAGTAATGAAATAAGCAAAGTAGCGAATAGCTGGGAGTTGAATGCTACTGATTTTACCACCATCCGCTGAGAAGCTCCTTCCATGACAAATCATCTCGAAGAGGTTCAAGAGCTCTCGCGGCGATCCCCTTATCTTCTCGCATGATTGATACGTCTCCGACGTATCGATAATTTCTTATGTTCCATGCCACATTATTGATGATATCTACATGTTTTATGCACACTTTATGTCATATTTATGCGTTTTCCGGAACTAACCTATTGACGAGATGCCGAAAGGCCAGTTGCTATTTTCTGCTGTTTTTGGTTTCAGAAATCCTAGTAAGGAAATATTTTCGAAATCGGACGAAATCAACACCGGAGATCTTATAATTCCAGGAAGCTTCCAGAGCACCGGAGAAAAGTCAGAGGGGAGCCAGGGGGGCCCCACCCCACAGGGCGGCGCGGCCCAGGGGGGCGCCCCCCTATTGTGTGGGCACCCCATGGCCCCTCCGACTCCGCCTCTGCGCCTATTTAATCGTCCCTGACCTAAAAACCTCGACCAGTTCGATGAAACCAGAGAAAACCATCCAGAGCCGCCGCCATCGCGAAACTCCAATTCGGGGGACAGAAGTCTCTGTTCCGGCATGCCGCCGGGACGGGGAATTGCCCCCGGAGCCATCTCCACCGCCGTCTCCACCGCCATCTTCACCGCCATCGCTGTCTCCATGATGAGGAGGGAGTAATCCACCCCCGAGGCTGAGGGCTCCGCTGTAGCTATGTGGTTAATCTCTCTCCCATGTACTTCAATGCAATAATCTCATGAGCTGCCTTACATGATTGAGATTCATATGAGTTTTGTATCACTATTCATCTATGTGCTACTCTAGTGATGTTATTAAAGTAGTCTATTCCTCTTGCACGGTGTAATGTGTACAGTGTGTGCATCGTGTAGTACTTGGCGTATGCTATGATTGTGATCTCTTGTAGATTATGAAGTTAACTATTACTATGATGGTATTGATGTGATCTATTTGGTTATGTTCATCTATCTTGCACTCTAAGGTTATTTAAATATGAACATTGAATATTGTGGAGCTTGTTAACTCCGGCATTGAGGGTTCGTGTAATCCTACACAATGGTGTTCATCATCCAACAAGAGGGTGTAGAGTAGTCCTATTATGTGATCACTGTTGAGAGTGTCCACTAGTGATAGCAGGATCCCTGGGCCTTGCTTCCAAGCATCGAATCTCCGTTTGTTTACTGTTTTGTTGAATGTTTACTCGCTGCCATATTTCATTCAGATTGCTATTATCACTCATACACATCCATATTACTTGCATCTCACTATCTCTTCGCCGAACTAGTGCACCTATACATCTGACAAGTGTATTAGGTGTGTTGGGGACACAAGAGACTTCTTGCTTTGTGGTTGCAGGGTTGCTTGAGAGGGATATCTTTGACCTCTTCCTCCCTGAGATCGATAAACCTTGGGTGATCCACTTAAGGGAAACTTGCTGTTGTTCTACAAACCTCTGCTCTTGGAGGCCCAACACTGTCTACAAAAATAGAAGCTCCCGTAGACATCAATGATCCCCATTGCGGCACTCTAATTGCTGTACAAAAATCATCGAATGGCAAGTTGACAGTTTTATTATAAATTTTGTATTGAACCATGGGGTTAGATTGCGACCAATTGAACTTAAAATCCTGCACAACAGACATAGCCAATTTTGCATATTGGCATGGTTCTCCGTCAACAAAATCATTCAACCCTGCACGAGAAATTAGATCCTGAACATCTCCCAAGATTCCTGCACTTCTCATGAAATCTTTGCACGGGTAGTAAGAGGGGTATACTCCCTCTTCGCGGTTCACTCTCATGACTTGTTGCACCACCAATTCTTGTTGGTTTAGTTGGTGTCTATTCCACTACATTTTCTGAAATTTTCAACAATCATTATAAAATTTGATTTGGTGACATATAATTGAGGGAAACCACCATAGGAACTTGCTAGAGTACTAATCATGTATCAAAACTAGTTTATACAACTTAGAACAAGCATGCAAGCTTACTAAACATGTTACCTACAGCAGCAAAATATTCAAGATATACTCAACCAAACAAAATTCTACTTGGATAATCGGAGGAGTCACATACCGGAGAGCAAATGTGCCAAATTTCAGACAGAAATCTGGGCTGAGCAAAGAGATCGAGAAATCTTGAGCTCTTGAGCAGAAACGCGAGTGAGAGGAAACTGGTGCGAGTTTTTTCAGGAGAGAGAAGAGTGTGGGAGGAAGAGATGGAAAAGTGGGGCAAGGGGGAGCCCACACACCAGGGTGGCGCGCCCCCCTTGCTGGCCGCGCCGGCCTGTGGGGTGCCACCCTGGGGTGCCCCACTGGTCATCCCCAGGTGCTCCCAGGTGCGTCTTCGAAAAATAAGACCAACGGTATAATTTTTGTGAATTTTTGAAAACTTTGAAAAATGCACATTTCCGGGTGTTAAATTTATTATTACTGGACAGGAAAAGATTTTGAAATTTCTATACAACTAAGGAGCTTTGCAAATCAAAAGTGCTACAGCAAGTAAAACAAGTGGAGGAAGAAAGAGATGTTGTTTACCTCCTCCATGCATATAAAAAGTATTTGTTAACAAGGTTGATCAAGTCTTGCCACCAAATAAATTTTACATAGCATAAGAAGAAATAAACCTCAAATCAATCATGTTACCTTGAATTGTATTGATATGGATCCAATCATAATATTTTGATATCCTTCTTTAGGCTCATATATAGGACAATCAATAGTTCCAACTTTGATAGTTCTCACATTAGAAATGGTATTAACTCCACATACTTTATCAATCCTCTTGGGGAAATAGACGGTATGCTTCTTATCATCAACATTGAAAGTAACTTTTCCTTTATTGCAATCAATAACAGCCCCTGTGGTGTTAAGAAAAGGTCTCCCAAGAATAATAGACATATTATCATCTTCAGGCATTTCCAACACAACAAAATCAGTTAATATCAAGCAGTTATTAGTAACTTGAACAGGAACATCCTCACATATACCAACATGAATAGCAGTAGATTTATCAGCCATTTGCAAAGATATATCAGTAGGTATCAACTTATCTAAATAAAGTCTCTTATAAAGAGAGAAAGGCATAACACTAACACCGGCTCCCAAATCACATAGAGCAGTTCTAACATAATTATTCTTAATAGAACAAGGAATAGTAGGTATACCTGGGTCGCCCAACTTCTTTGGAACCTTGCCATTGAAAGAGTAATTAGCAAGCATAGTGAAAATCTCCTCATTGGGGATTTTCCTTTTGTTAGTGACAATATCTTTCATATACTTTGAGTAAGGAGGCAATTTAATAGCATCAGTCAAAGGGATTTGCAAGAATAAAGGTTTCATACAATCACAAAATTTATTATAGTGTTCTTCTTCCTTTGATTTTAGTTTCTTAGCAGGAAAAGGCATTTGCTTTTGCACCCAAGGTTCCCTTTCATTACCATGTTTCTTAGCAATAAAATCTTTTTTAGTATACTTTTTATTTTTAGCATGCTTTTCAGGTTCATCCTCAACCTCTTCTTTATCAGAAGCATCATTCTTATCATTATCATTATCATGTTCATTGCCACTTTCAGTTTCAGCATCAGAAATAGAAATACTATTAGCTAGGATCATTAACAGGTTCAGAGGATTCTACAACATTTTTATGTTTCTTCTTCTTTTTCTTAGAAGGAGCACTAGGTTCAATTCGTTGAGAATCTTGTTCAACTCTTTTGGGGTGCCCTTCAGGATATAGAGGATCCTGGGTAGAGACACCGCCTCTAGTTGTTACTTCATAAGCATGTTTCTCTTTAGAATTATTTTTTAACAAGTCATTTTGCACTTCAGTGAGTTGATCAATTTGAGTTTGAACCATTTGAAAATGTTTAACAAGCATCTTAACATCATTGGAGGTTCTCTCCACAATATCATGCAAATTGCTAATAGCTTGAGAATTTTCCATTAGATGATTCTCTACTCTCATATTAAAATTTTCTTGCTTAACAATATAATTATCAAACTCATCTAAGCATTGAGCAGGAGGTTTTGAATACGGAGTATCTTCCCTAGTAAAGCGTTGAAGGGAGTTTACCTCAATCATGGATGAAGGGGGAATTATCTCACATAAATCTTCTATGGGAGGTAGATTCTTCACATCTTCGGATTTAATACCTTTCTCCTTAAGAGACTTCTTGGCTTCCCTCATATCTTCATCATTCAATTTAATCAAACCCCTCTTCTTCAATATTGGTGTCGGAGTTGGTTCAGGTGTATTCCAATCATCATGATTCCGGCCTATTTTAGCCAATAATTCTTCAGCTTCGTCTGGACTTCTTTTCCTGAAAACACAACCAGCACAACTATCCAAATATGCTCTAGACTCTTCGGTTAGTCCACTATAAAATATATCAAGTAAATCATGCTTTTCCAAATCATGTCCAGGTCAAGCTCTGATAAGAGAGCAAAATCTTGCCCAAGCTTCCGGCAATTTCTCTCCATCTTCCTGGTCAAAGCTATAAATTTTCTGTAAAGCAGCATGTTGAGCACTAGCAGGAAAGTATTTCCGAAAGAAAACATTAAGCAAATCACCTGGACTTTTAATAGAACTAGGAGGCAAATTATTATACCAAATTTTAGCATCATCCTTTAATGAGAAAGGAAAAATTTTAGCAACGAAATAAGTACGCATCTTGACATCATCAGAAAACAAGCTACTCATAGAAGAAAGTTCATTCATGTGTTCTACAGCACTTTCTTTTTTAGTACCACAAAAGGGTGTTTTCTCAACAATAGCTATATGAGATAGATCAAGAGAAAAATCATAATCTTTATCCTTAATGCATATAGGAGATGTGGCAAATTTAGGATCATGAGATAGCTTATGTCTAATAGTATATTGTGCGAGAAACTTTTTAATTTTTCTTGCATCAGCAGTAGCATTGCATCTATTAATAAAATCATCATTAAGTTCCACATAATCTTCATCAGGATCATCACTAGAATAATCAACAGACTCAGGTGAATTAACAGGTGTAGCAGCATTTCGAGTTTCAGTATTTTCAATTTATCTAGACCTAGCAATTGTAGCATCTAGAAAAGATCCCAATGAACCACTATCATCAAGCACAGCAGAAACATTATCAATATTATGAGAATTTTCAGATTCAGCAGAAGTACCAGCAAGTGAAGCTTGCGGCGGTGAAACAAGTTGACTTATCACAGATGGTGAATCAAGAGTAGCAGAGGTACTCAGAGTTGTACCTTTTCTTGTAGTGGATGGTAATATGGCGACTTTAGGATCACGAGATTTACCCATGATGGAGAATTGCAGCGAACAATATCAATCCAAGTGAACTTCCAAATAAAGCTATGCTCCCCGGCAACGGCGCCAGAAAATAGTCTTGATGACCCACAAGTATAGGGGATCGCAACAGTCTTCGCGGGAAGTAAAACCCAATTTATTGATTCGACACAAGGGGAGACAAAGAATACTTGAAAGCCATAACAGCGGAGTTGTCAATTCAGCTGCACCTGGAAATAGACTTGCTCGCAAGAGTTTATCAGTAGTAACAGTTTTATAGCAGTAGCAGTAGTGAAATAACAGCAGCAGTGGAACAGAGACAACAGTAGTGATTATAGTAAATAGCAGGATTAAAATACTGTAGGCACAGGGATGGATGACGGGCGTTGCATGGATGAGAGAAACTCATGTAACAATCAAAGCAGAGCATTTGCAGATAATAATAAAGTGGTGTCCAAGTACAAAGCAATCCATAGGCATGTGTTCCATATATAGTCGTACGTGCTCGCAATGAGAAACTTGCACAACATCTTTTGTCCTACCAGCCGGTGGCAGCCGGGCCTCTAGGGAATATACTGGATATTAAGGTTCTCCTTTTAATAGAGTACCGGAGCAAAGCATTAACACTCCGTGAACACATGTGATCCTCACATCACCGCCATCCCCTCCGGTTGTCCCGATTTCTGTCACTTCGGGGCCTTTGGTTCCGGACAGCGACATGTGTATACAACTTGCAGGTAAGATCATAAAACAATGCATATCATGATGAAATAATAACATGTTCAGATCTGAGATCATGGCACTCGGGCCCTAGTGACAAGCATTAAGCATAACAAGTTGCAACAATATCATCAAAGTACCAATTACGGACACTAGGCACTATGCCCTAACAATCTTATGCTATTACATGACCAATCTCATCCAATCCCTACCATCCCCTTCAGCCTACAGCGGGGGAATTACTCACACATGGATGGGGGAAACATTGCTGGTCGATGGAGAGGCGTCGGTGGTGATGATGGCGATGATCTCCTCCAATTCCCCGTCCCGGCGAAGTGCCAGAACGGAGTTTCTGGTCCCCGAGACGGAGTTTCGCGATGTGGCGGCGTTCTAGAGGGTTTCTGGCGACTTCGACTTCGTCCTCGCGTTTTTTAGATCGAACCCTTTAAGTAGTCCAGAGGAGGGCGTCGGAGGCCAGCCGAGGGGGCCACACACTAGGGCGGCGCGCCCCCTCCTGGGCCGCGCCGGCCAGGTGTGTGGGGCCCTCGGGCCTCCACCTGGCTTGCCCTTCTAGCTCCCTGAGTCTTCTGGTAAAATAGGCCCTTTGGTATAAATTCCGAGGATTTTCCCGAAAGTTGAATTTCTGCACAAAAACAAGACACCAGAGCAATTCTGCTGAAAACAGCGTTAGTCCGTGTTAGTTGTATCCAAAATACACAAATTAGAGGCAAAAAAATAGCAAAAGTGTTCGGGAAAGTAGATACGTTTTGGACGTATCAGCATGCAAGATCATAAACAACACATAGATGATAGATTGATAATCAACATAACATAGCATTCATTATTCATCGGATCCCAACAAACGCAACATGTAGCATTACAGATAGATGATCTTGATCATGTTAGGCAGCTCACAAGATCCAACAATGATAGCACAATTAGGAGAAGACGACCATCTAGCTACTGCTATGGACCCATAGTCCAGGGGTGAACTACTCACACATCACTCCGGAGGCGACCATGGCGGTGAAGAGTCCTCCGGGAGATGATTCCCCTCTCCGGCAGGGTGCCGGAGGCGATCTCCTGAATCCCCCGAGATGGGATTGGCGGCGGCGGTGTCTTTGGAAGGTTTTCCGTATCGTGGCTTTCGGTACTGGGGTATTCGCGACGAAGACTTTAAGTAGGCGGAAGGGCGGAGTCGGAGGGCTGACGGGGGCCCCACACGCTAGGGCCGCGCGGGCCCCCTGGGCCGCGCCGCCCTAGTGTGGCGGCGCCTCGTCGCCCCACTTCGGTTCCCTTTCGGTGTTCTGGAAGCTTCGTGGAAAAATAGGCCCCTGGGCGTTGATTTCGTCCAATTCTGAGAATATTTCCTTACTAGGATTTCTGAAACCAAAACCAGCAGAAAATAACAAATGGCTCTTCGGCATCTCGTTAATAGGTTAGTGCCGGAAAATGCATAAATATGACATAAAGTATGTATAAAACATGTAGGTATTGTCAATAAAGTAGCATGGAACATAAGAAATTATCGATACGTTGGAGACGTATCACCTCCCCATAGGCTGGCGCGCCTGGGGGCCTGGCCGCGCCGCCCTGTGGTGTGGGGGCCCTGTGCCTCCTCTCCGTCTCCCCTTCGGTGTTCTAGTTCGTCTCGGTGAAATAAGATGTTTGGCTTTTGTTTCGTCAAATTCCGAGAATATTGCCAGAACAGCCTTTCTAGAACAAAAAACAACAGAAAACAGGAAGTGGCACTTCGGCATCTTGTTAATAGGTTAGTTCCGGAAAATGCATAAAATCATTATAAAGTATGAGCAAAACATATAGGTATTGTCATAAAACTAGCATGGAACATCAGAAATTATAGATACGTTGGAGACGTATCAGCCATCGGCTAGGTAATATCCCATTATGTACTCATTGTCCATGACCTTGTAGTTGCAAGTGGGTGCTTCCCCATTTGCTAATTTGGCAAACAATGGGGACCTTTCCAGCACGTTGATGTCATTGAGTGTCCCGGCAAACCAAAAAAATCGTGACAAATCCACAAATCTTGTGATGTAATGGCCTCAAGTACAATGGTTGCATCTTTCTCTTGCCACGGTACTATTCATGCCATGCCTTTGGACAATTCTTTCATGTCCAATGCATACAATCAAGACTACCAAGCATGGCCGGCCAACCTATTTTCTCATTTGTCTCCATCAAGTATTTGGTGTTATACTCATTGGGAGCTCGAAGATAGGTTGGCCCAAACAATTTGAAAATCAGACGAGCGAACCTGCGAACCGACTCCGATGTAGTATCTTCATCAATTCGAAGATATTCGTTGGTGTAATCCGCAGGGATGCCATACGCAATGATCCTCATGGCAGCAGAGATCTTTTGGAACGCGCTGAAACCCATCACCCCGGCGGAATTCCTACGTTGCTTGAAGTAATTCGAATTGGCTTCGCAAGCCTTGACGATTCGGACGAACAAGCTACGCCGCATGCGATACCTCATACGGAACAAATTGGGAGGATAGGTAGGTACCTCGGCGAAGCAGTCCTCCATCAGCTGCTCGTGGACGAGGAGGCCATTCCGCTGGATGTGGTTCCGGCCCACCACGGACCCGTGCCTCCGATTCAGCAGCTTCGCGCGGTCCTTCGGCTCCTTGACAGAGATGAGGAGCACGGTGGACTCCATCTCGTCGTCCTGGAGCAGCTCGTCGAGGTCGGAATCGTCCGAGCTCGATGAATCCGACAGATCGACATCGACGAACTCGTCGCCCAAGCTCATCCTCGATTCGAACGGTGCGGCGGTGGCGGCGGGGGTGGCACCCGGAGATCGGCGAGGATGCGGGCTCGGGCGAATCGAGCGGTGCGGCGGCGGCGGAGTGTGGTGGCGCCGCGGGGAGGGAGAGAGCGAGCGGTTGCGTCAGCTGAAATTTCAGCGTGCCCTAGATAGGGATCGAGCGTTCGGTTCGCTCGAGCGACCCTACAACTACAGGCCGTTTTGGGTTTTGGTCTCGGCCCGAAATTTTTTTCGGTTTTGGCCCTTTTACGATCACTGATCGGCGCCATTTTTCAACCCGAACCTATAAACTGACGGTTATTTTTTACTTTTATCCCGTTTACGGACTCTGCTAGATATGCTTACCAAATCACGAGCCGCAGCCGTTGGGCACGCCACGTCGCCACCTTTCGACGGCTATTCATTCCACACCGCGCCCTCGTGGCCATATGGAAGAAGCGGGATACTACAAGCATCCTCCTCGCCACGATTTTCCCCGGTTCCATGGTGAGCACCCGATCCTCTGGTTCGACATCTGCCTCACCTGACAGGATCTGGTAACCCTGCTGCTTTTCATTTCTATCAAACACAATCTCATATCTGAACTTGAAGCATGGTTCCTCAAAGCTGTGGACAAAATGAGGAGGTCTTTCCTTTGGGCCGGCAGCGACGATTGCCCAGGAGGGAAGTGCACGGTGGCGTGGAACCTGGTTTGCCAGCCGAAGAGGCTTGGAGGCCTAGGGTTGCACAACCTGAAGCTCCTCAACACTACGCTTCAAGCCAAGTGGGTGTGGCTTTCTAGAACTGACGCTGAGCGGCCTTGGGCTGGGCTCAACCTCACCCCTGGTCCGGACTCCGTCGCCCTGTTCAACGCGTCAGTCATAGTCTCTGTGGGATCGGGCGCTTCAATCCTCTTCTGGACTGATCCATGGATCGGGGGTGCTACGGCGCATGCGCTTGCCCCGGATGTCGTCGCGCTCGTCAGGCCTCGCCTTGTCTCTCTGCGGACGGTGCAGCAAGGGCTGCTTGGCCATGCATGGGTGATGGACATCGGTGGGCCCCTTTCCGTGGATGCAACTGTCCAGTTTTTCCGCCTGTGGGATGATGTCGCAAGGGTGCCAACTGGCGGAGAGAGAGATGTCTTCCGTTGGAAATGGTCGGCGGACGGCGTCTTCTCCTCTCGATCAGCATATCGCCTGTTGTTTGAGGGAACGACAGCGCTACCTGGAGCGCCGTATATATGGCACTCGTTTGCGCCCATGAAGTTCCGCCTACACGCCTGGCTAGCCTTGAGACGGAGATGCTAGACTGCGGATCGTCTGAATAGGCATGGCATGGCAGCCAGTGCGATCTGCCGGCTCTGCTCTGCGGCAGACGAGACGCTCAACCATCTCTCTCTCTCTTGTCCGTTCGCGGTGCAAGTGTGGGCTGGAGTCATTCACAGAGTGCATTCTCAGCTCCACCTCCCGGATGTTGAGCTCGAGGAATGGTGGCCCAACGCTGTCAACGCCCTGCCAGCGGCTCGGGGGAAGGAAGCCAATTCGCTCATCATGCTCATCCTTCGATCGATATGGATGGAGCGGAATGAGCGCGTTTTCAACGATCGATATTCCCCTGCCTCTAGAGTTATCAGCGTCATCGTCGATGAGTGGAACTCATGGATGCAGTGTAGGGGTGGGCAGCTGAGAGATAGTTAAGCCTCTCTTTGGCCCATCTGTTGTGCTTCGCATAACGGTGGCCGATTGTAACCTGAACCTTGGTGGCGATTTTCTTGCCTTAAGCTTAATATAAAACGCGCAGATCTCCTGCGGTTACCCAAAAAAAAAATCTGAACTTGAGAAAGAGGATTGATAAAACACAAGAGCGGATGTGCAGTAACTAACTTTTCTTTTAGAAGAGTAGAGTAACTAACTTATGTTATCTGCAAGAGGCTTGCTCCAGTACAATTCTCTTCCCAAACTCAACAAAACCCAACCGGTATTATTTAGGCCCATGTCCAAGCCCAAATCTAAAACTCGGTATTTTCACATATAGGTATACAATAGCCGCAAGGTAGTCTGGTGGGCACCGCAAGACAGTCCAATGCAAGCACCGCAAGACATCTTGTAAGGGTATTTTACCCTTATCCATTATTTTGGTAATGATGACACCGTGCTAAAGTATTTGGCCTAATATGTTTATAAAGATAATCTCAGGTATTAGGCAATGAGGCGTAAATGGTGTATCAAAGGAACAAGAAGGCTAAAGGAGACCCCCCACTTCGACAACAATCAAAAAGGGTCTACAAGAAAAATCCGGTCTGCAGCCCGGTCCAACCGGGCCAGCAACCGGCCAGTCCGGCGTGCTGGCCGGTCAACCGGGCGCCAACCGGGCTTCAAACGAAGAGCCAGCAGATCCGGTTGCCGCCCGGTCAACCGGGCTACTGACCGGCAGGTCCGGCGCTCCGTCCGGTCAACTGGGCGCCAACCGGGCTTCAAACGAAGAGCCAGCAGATCCGGTTGCCGCCCGGTCAACCGGGCTACTGACCGGCGGGTCCGGCGCTCCGTCCGGTCGACCGGGCGCCAACCGGGCGCCAACCGGCCACCAACCGAAGGAGCGCCAGGACGACGCAAAGGAGATCCGGTCGCTGATCCGGTCTGACCGGCCTCACGACCGGGCTGTCCGGTCTGTGGTCCGGTCAACCGGGTTTGTCGAGGAAAATGCTGAGGTGGCAAGTTGCAACGGCCAGATTTTGAAGAACACTATAAATACCCCTTCTCCTACCTTGGAAGGGTTAGGCAACATACTACAAGCTGTTCTTGAGCTCTCTCTCTCTCTTACTCCATTATTAGAAACACCAAAAGCCTCTGATCTCCCTCCTCCTCCACCCAAACTCAAATCCCTCCGGGGAATCACTAGAGGAGGACCCGATCTACTGTTCTACCAAGCCAAATCTCATTCCCCCTTGTATTCATCGAGAAGCTTGCTTCCTAGGGTTCCTTGGAAACCCTAGGTGGGCAAGAGGAGTCCGGAAGCATCCGGGCTGTGGATTTGCTCCGGGCAAGATTGTGAAGGTTTGGAGGCTACCTCAAAGTCTACCACAAGTGAGTGAGCTATTCCTTCGTGGGATAGGCTCCGGAGAATAGGGTGAGCCTTCGTGGCGTGGGGAATCCTTCGTGGGACCTCCACCCCTCCAAACGTGACGTACCTTGTTGCAAAGCAAGGGAACACGGGAATACATCCTCGTCTCCGCGTGCTATCGGTTATCTCTAACCGAACTCCTTACTTGTGATTTAAACTGCCTGAGAGAGCCTTCGTGCTCGAGATAGTTGTATCTTCATATAGGTTGCTTCATCTAGTTTGCATTAGGCTCACCTTTATATTCCGCAAAGCCTAATATTGCAAAGAAAGGATTAAAATCTGTAGAAACCTATTCACTCCCCCCTCTAGGTTTACCATCTCTATACTTTCAATTGGTATCAGAGCCTGGACTCTTATTAAGGGCTTCACCGCCTTAAGAGTGAGATGGAAAAACTATTCGAGGGTCTAGATGAAAACTCTAACCTTTCGGTTAAAGAGATGAAATCTAGATTCTTGGCATATGATGCCGAGAAGAAGAAAAATGAGGATGAGCTACAAAGCCAAATGGCAGAAATGTCTACCATGCTTAAGAACTTGACTAGTGGGCCTCCTAGTACGGCTTCGGCCTCACTAGGGAGCTATCGCGAAGTCAACCATGACTATCCCAAAAACACTTCACCCATGCCTCATATAAACCATAGTGGGAATGTTCCCCATTTTGATGGAACTCACTTTCCTTTTTGGAAATCTTCTATGGAATCTCATATTCGCAGCTGCAGTGTGGAGTTGTGGGAGATCATTATTCATGGATACCAGGAGCCACAAGATCCCATTCGGTTGACCTCCACCGAATTCTACAACCGTCAACTCAACGCCTCCGCCCGTGACAAGATTAGGAGTGGCATCAACCGCAAGCTCCTTGATCAAGTCAATGACATAGAGTCCGCTAAAGAGTTGTGGGATCGAATCGTAGTACTCCAAGAGGGAACCGATTTGATCCAATCCGCTCTTTATGAGACCGCAAAGCAAGAGGCTCATCAATTCATGATTCGAGAAGGAGAGTCTGTGGCCGATGCTTATGCAAGACTCGGTGCTCTTAGAGTAAGGGTCAAGGGACTCGGTGTTGAGAAGTACAATGACGGCTTCGAGATGAATGAAGCATTCATAAAGTCCAAGGTCATTGCTATGATTGCCGTCAAACAAGAAGACACCAACCTTGCACTCAACTTGCAAATCATGACCAAGAGTGCCGACCTCAACTCCGATGATCTAGTCTCCTATGTGGCCGCCAATGAAAACATGGCCAAAGCGGGAAAGAGGCTCATGGCAATGAACCGTGTTGATGAAGCCTCACACAACCATGAAGCGCCACGCAATCTTGCTCTCAAGGCTAGGGCCGATCATGGAGAAGAAGAAGAATATGAATTTGAAGAAGAGGAAGAGATGACCTCAACTAGTGACATTGTTACCGACTTTGCCTTCTTTGCCAAGAAGTACAAGGGAAAGCTTTCAATGCTCTTCAACGTCAAGAAGAAGAAGAGAACTTGCTACAATTGTGATGAAGATAGCCACTTTGCAAATGAGTACCCTTATGAGAAAAGGGTAGACAAGCCAAAGTTCATCAAAGGGGTAAAGCCAAGGTTGAAGCCAAACCCAATCAATGATCGATACAAGAAGAACAAGGGAAGGGCCTTTGTTGGGGCCGAGTACTTGTCCGATGATGAAGAGGAAGATGAGGAGAAGGAGGCCGGGGTGGCCGGGTTGGCTTTCTCTAAGCCCGGGTCACTCTTCACATATGACTACTCCAAGGACTACTCCATGGAGAATGATGTTGGATCCTCTTTCATGGCGAGGATAACTCAAGATGATGACTCCGATGACTCCACCTCATCTACAATCATTGGCTCTTGTCTTATGGCAAGGGAAACCAAGGTAATGGAACCTCCACCTTCCCTATCTAGTGTTCTAGATGATGAGAACGAAAATCAAGATGAATTAATTGTGCTTAAGGAACTCTATGATGTTAGATGCACTCTTCGTGGGGAAGCTCTTGTCAAGTTTGATTTCTTGATGGACTCACTCAAAGAAAAGGATGAGTCCATTGAGGAATTAGAATATCAATTGAATGAGAAGGAACGGAGATTCAACCTCCTAAGACAAGAGCTAAAAACCGAAAGGTGCATATCTCAAGGCCTTAAGCAACAAATTGAAACTTATGAACTTGATAAAGTTAAGGACCTAGAAACTATTGATAGGGCTCAATTATTGACCCAAGAGCTCAATGCCTCAAAGGAGGAGCTTGAAGTTGCTCATGCTTCTCTCACTAGGGATCTTGACCACCTTGAAAGAGCTAACAAGCTTGTCAAGGATGAGCTCAAGAAACTTGGAGAGAACCACGATCTACTTCAAGAATCCTACAAAAAGGCTCTTGGATCAATGAAGGATCCCATTGATGTTGAAAAGCTTGCTTGTTCCTCCATTTCCTTTACTAGTGAGCATGCTAAACTTGTTGAGGAACATGTTCGTTTACAAGAGGAACTTTCTTTGCATGTTGAGACCAATGCATATCTTGAGTCCTTGGTGACCAAATATGGTCTTGACTATCATCCTAATGAATCTTCTTGTGAGCAAGCATCTATTCTTGAGGAAAATGTTAGGCTAACAAAGGAACTTGCAAAGTTCACCACCGCCAAGAACAAGATGGGATTGGATGACCTCTTGAGTAAGCAAAGGTCAAACAATCAAAAGTATGGACTTGGATATGCTCCCAAGTCCCACAAGAAGAACAACTACAAGAAGGAGAAACCCGCTCAAGATAAGAACAAGAAGGTCACTAACAATGTGTAAGCCCCAGGAGTAGGAAAAAAACCTAGAGCGCGCAAGAGGGGTTTATGTGCATGAGGTCACTACAAAGGACCATGAGGTCGCCTCGCATTCCCAAGCATATGGGTAGGCCAAGCAACAGCTCGACACGCCCATGTACACAAAACCCACCTCAAAGGCTCACGATAGGCTTTCCAAGCCTGAGTGCTTCACCTTCCTGTGCACTTCACACATACACACACTGTGCACAGGATACGAGGGTAGAATACAGCTTGAATATCACAACATGACTATGTATGACACAAAAGATGGAATTAAGGTTCATATATATAGCAACGCTCTAATGAGCAAGATCCAAATGACACTCAGAAGGGAAACATATCCCATCAGTACATCATACATAAGATAGCCAAATAGTCTGGGTACAGACAAGAACCAAACTGGACTAAGAGTCCTGAAGATAATCAAGCGGTGTTCCCATAACCAACAAGCCACAGGCTGCTGCCTTAGGAACGATCCTGCTACGCAACGAAGTCGTCGTCCGTGAACCCGACAAAGTAGCCACCTGCGTACTGCTCATCATCTGTCGTACCTGTTTGTCGAAAAGCGGGTTCCGGAAAAAGAGGAAGAAAAACGAGGGTAAGTACTGTTGGCACGTACTTGCGAGACAAGACCAGCTATGCTTGCTGGTGGGCGGTGTAAACTTCGCCCGGCTATATGTGGAGTTTAGCGGCGGCAAAGCACTAACCAATAGAGACACGCTACAACATCCGTCTAATAGACAAGGTGAGAGAGCGCATAATCTAGCAGTTCTATACTCTGCAAACAACAACCCAACCAGTGCGATCCCCCTTAGCCAAGAGGTACTAACAAGGCACTCACACAGTTGACAATTTTATATCCATTCCATTATAATAGGGCTAACTTACTACGCAAGTAATTAGCAAGTTATTAGCGACAACTTTAGGTGTAAGTTATTCTATGATCGAGTTAAACAGCTCCAAGTCGTCCATAACCGCGGACACGGCTTATCGATAAGATTTACCCTGCAGGGGTGCACCAATGTTACCATACACGCATGCTCGAACCCGCATAGCAAGTGCGGAGTCTCACAACAAGACCGTTCCCAGATCAACAAGAATGCCTAGGGGGGCCACCCGACTAAGCTACCCGAAACGAAGTTCGGCCGTACTCCGATGCGGACTCAGGGTTTGCGTCGGCGGCTAGGCGTGCGAACCACACGCTTCGCTAAACGTCCCGCGGGGTACAGTACAGAATATAAACACCCGAAGGCAACAGGAAGTAAACACCCGAAGGCAACAGTAAGTAAACACCCGAAGGCAACAGTAATAAAGCATGGCATACATGGCATAGGCAAATAAAACCAAGGTTGTGGCCCCCTTTTCAACAGACTTGAGAAATGGTAATGGGTGATGGGGGGTCCCGATAAAACCTCCCACGAGTGGTTAGCGCGCTCAGTCTTAGAAACAGATAACAAGAACTCGGATCCTAGGGGACATTAGCAAGTCAAAGTTCCGATGCTTTCGCAAAGGGGCTCACCGATGCCTCTGCATATTATAACCCTTAGCAATTTTAGTTGTAGCAAAAGTTTTCATCATCATTTTGAAAAGGTAGTACATGTGTCAACATCCCAACAAGATATCCCGAACATTTCGAGATATCAACAAAAACCCTAAACTCGCCTACGACTCGCAAAGCTGGCAAACAACAAACATTAGGTAGGGCGAGGAGGTGTATCTCGGACATATAGGTAACAGGTGGATAGGACACGTGACACAACAGAATCGCAACATAAGGATAGCAATAGATCGAAAGAGCATGTAAATGTAAAATAGGTGAAGGGGTGGGCTCGCCTGTCAGATCAAAGGTAGAAGCACCGACACGATCCTCTAGAGGGAACTCGTACTCCTGCTCGTACTGCTCTGCGTCGGCGTCTACTCGAGAAGAACCAAATAGCACATACAAGGAAAGTAAGGACACAAATCAATACAAGCAAATGCAATGCGCAATATGATGCATGATGGCATGGCAAGATGATATGTGCAAGATTTCATGTATAGCAAAGTTAAGTGGGGTGCTTTCCAAAGTAGCATGACATGATAAAAACACCCACACATAGCATTTAGTTGAAGTTGCACTTTTAATTTGGCCGAACCAGGGATGCGGCCAATAATGCATGACATGGTGATATTTGAATTCCTCATGTTTCGCTGATGCATTTAGATATAAAGATTGTCAAATTCGAAGTTGTAGAGAGGAAGTTATGAATTATGCAACAATAATCAAGTTTAGTCCAGATTTGAAATTGACACAATTTTAGTTGTTCAAAAGATAAAACAGATTTTATAAACATATAGATTAGGTTTTTCTAATACTCCTAGATATCAAGTTTGTATGAATTGGAGTTTATAAAGTAGGTTTTTAAAATGAAATAGAAAGGTGCTGGAAGCAAAAACAATACAACAGTAAAGGATAAAGAAAGTTTCAAAAAGGGTGGTTTAGTGCGCCGGCCAAGATTTGAACTCATGATGTGCTGTACAGAACAAAGAGCAGAACCAGTGTGATTTGGCTCGGGTTGTGAAAGAAAACATGATACAGACGAGGTAAGGCCTGGTGCCGAGGTTAACTGAATATTGAACACTTGCTAACTGAAAACAGGACAGTTGCTGGTCGCGACTTTGGTCGACGATGGCGAAGAACTGGGTGTATCTCGACGGGTTGAGTAAGGGGAAAGTTCCCTGAGTTGAATGAAACCGAAATGGTGGAAAACGGAGCACGGTGGCGCCGGAGAAACTCGCCGGAAAACGAGACGACGAAACAGCGGTTCTGAAACTGAGAACTGAATCTGTTTTCTGGACCGACTTTGAACGAGGATGGCGACGTCTGTGCTGCTCCGTTTGGGATGATTCAAAAACCAGAAGAAAGAGGGTATAGCTGTGCATCTACTGGAACAAGTATGGCGTGCTGAAACGACCTGGTTCGCCGGGGAGACGTCGGAGAAGTCGGTACCGCGACGTGTGCGAGAAACAGCGAAACTGAAAACAGATTCTGGACAGATGTTTGATCGAAGGTGGCGTCGTCTACAGGCAACGAAATTGAGTGATTCCAAAACGAAAGTTGTAGCCCTTCGTCTCAGCTTTCCAACGGTGCGAATAACGCAAGCTGGAGTGGCCTGTGCTGGCGATGAGATGCGTCGAAACACGGTGTGCTGTGAGAAAAACGAAAACTGGGTGTTTCATATTTCGTTTTCGGTTTCAAAAACTTCCTCGATCTCGTTTCCTTCCTCTCGTTTCTGCCTCGAACCGATGATGTTGTGGTATGCAGGGGAAGGAGAGGAAGTGCTTCTCACCCAGGGGTGGTCGGAGATGAGGAGGAGGGGCAGCCGATGACGAGGACGAAGGAGAGGCCGGGAGTAGACGTCGACGGCGTGAGGAAGAACTCGAGCAGCTGCGGGCAGCGCTCGACTTCGGGAAGATGTCCAGGGCGAAGAGGAGGACGACGCGGTTCCGTTCCCGTGCTCAGGTCGGCTCGAGGTGGACCATGGCGACGGTGGCGGTCGACGGAGTTCTCCGCAAAACTCTCTCACGTACAGGAAATTATGGAGAGTGGCGGCGGCTTGGAGTTGGAGAGGAGGAAGATGCAGCTAGGGTTCGGTCGGCCCTGGTGTATACAGGAGGGGAAGAGGGCAGGTGGCGAGCATCGGTGAGGGGGGAGGAAAACCTGTGGCGATGGAGGTTGTCGTACAGCGAAGAAGAAGACGTACAGGGAAACTTCCTCCACGATGGAAAACCGGGCTGCTGTGGTCCGCTGGGGTTTGATGGGTTGGTTAGCTTAGGTGGGCTAGCTGCTGGCTTAGATTTAGCTAGGCTTGGGTTAAAGAAAAAGTCTGCCGTGGCCTTAGGCTAGATGGGTTAGTGTTAGCTTTAGGTTTTTTTTTCTTTTTAAAACGTTTTTCTATTTTTATTTCTTCCTTTTCTTTTCCAAACTTTTCTGAAATTGAGATGAGACAAATTTGAAGTTGAACTGCATTTTGAATTCAGGGAAGGACTCAAGCATTGTATACCAACATGGTAGGCTTGAGGAAATAAAAGAAGAAAAGAATAAGAGGGAGATAAAGAGATACTTTGGTATTCAAAATATTTGGTAAACCTTAATGGCTCAACCATTTGAGAAGGTAAACCATCTCAAGATCATAAAACATGTGCATTGATAAAATAGAATAAGAGAGGTAGGTTTAACAACCATAATAGAAATTTTGGCATGACCTATTGAAAGATGGATCAAGTAGAGGGATAGGTTTAGGCTTGTTAGCTTTTCTTTGGAACATCACAAGAGTGAGGGGATGAACCAAGAGAGAGGAAGAAGAAGAACAACAACAAGCAAACAAAAGCGAAGCCAAAACGAAATGCAATTTTATAAAAGCCAAAGGTGGTGATATGCATGGATGCAACATGATGAGATGATAACAATGCAAGAAACGTACAAAGGGGTCTATGTATTACTCTTGGGATGTTACAAACGCCCCCCCTTGAAGGAATCGCGCCCCGAGATTCTCAGGAAGAAGAGAAAAAGGCCGGGTACTCGGAACGGAGTTGATCTTCCCGCTCCCAAGTTGCTTCTTTATCGGAATGGTGCGACCACTGCACCTTGAGGAACTTGATAGACTTGTTGCGAGTTCGACGTTCAGCTTCATCAAGAATCCGAACGGGATGCTCTTTGTAGGAGAGGTCTTCTTGGAGGTCAATGGACTCGTGATCAACTGCACGGCCCGGATCTTTGAAGCACTTCTTGAGCTGTGACACATGGAAGACATCGTGCACTTTGGAGAGCTTCTCAGGGAGTTCAAGGAGGTAAGCGACTTCACCACGCTTTGCCAGAACTTTGAAAGGACAAATGTATCTTGGCGCTAGCTTGCCTTTGATACCGAAGCGATGAGTGCCCCTCATAGGAGTAACACGAAGGTAGGCTTGATCACCAGGCTGATATAACATATGACGGTGCTTGCTATCATAATAGCTTTTCTGCCGAGATTGTTGAAAGGACACGGATGTCGCCTAGAGGGGGGGGTGAATAGGCGATTTAAAACTTTTACGAGATGGGCTTAACAAATGCGGAATAAAACTAGCGTTTACTTTGTCAAGCCCAAAGCCTATATACTATTGTTCACCTATGTGCACCAACAACTTATTCTAAGCAATGCAAGCAAGTATGTGATAGAAAGATATATATAACTTCAAGCACGATGGCTATCACAAGGTAAAGTGCATAAGTAAAGAGCTCGGGTATAGAGATAACCGAGGCACGCGGGAGACGATGATTTATCCCGGAGTTCACACTCTTGCGAGTGCTAATCTCCGGTGGAGAGGTGCGGTTGCTTAGTGCTCCCGAACGCCACAAGAGGCTCACCTTGAGGTGTGGTTGCTCGATGCACACCAACGCCACAAAGGCCTCACCCCAAGATGCGGTACTCACACCACACACCGAACGCCACGAAGGCGCCTCACCTAAATCTCCGGTGACCCTCGCCACAAAGGCCTAGGTCACGGTTCCACTAAGGGATTTCCTTCGAGGCGGAAACCGGGCCTTACACAAAGATTGGGGCACACATCCACAACTTAATTGGAGGCTCCCAACAAATCGCCACAAAGGCCTAGAATCCGTCTAGGGTTCCAAGAACCCAAGAGTAACAACCTACTTGCTTTCACCACCACGAATCACCGTGGAGAACTCAAACCGATGCACCAAATGCAATGGCAAGAACACCACAAAGATGCTCAAGTCCTTCTCTCTCAAATTCCAACAAAGCTACAAAAGCTATTGGGGGAATAAGAGAGGAAGAACAAAGGAATTCACAAAGAACACCAAGATCAAGATCTAGAGAGTTCCACTCACAAAGAGATGGATTTGATTGGTAGAAATGTAGATCTAGATCTCCTCTTCCTTTTCCCTCAAATGGATTCAAGAATCATTGGAGGAGTAGAGGGATGTGGAAAGCTCTCAAGGTCAGCAATGGTGGAGAGCCAAAGGAGGAAGAAGAAGTGGGGAGAAAGAGGAGGAAGAAGGCCTTAAATAGGGGCCTCGTATTTCTGCCCGTTGGGGCAAAAAATCGCGACAGGCGGCGGTGCGATGCCAGCCTTGTGCCACCGGCGATGCGGGTGGCCGGCAGTGCTGGCCATTTTCCACCGGCAGTGCCGGGGTGGCCGGCAGTGCAGGCCTTGCACCACCGGCAGTGCCGGGGTGCTCCCCGGCGGCAGTTCCGGCGCAGTTCCGGCCCCCCCAGTTTTTTTTGCCCAAACACCCGATACGAAAACTTTAAGAACTTTTGCATCCGGACTCCGATTTTGATGATCTTGGGCTCGTTTCGAAGCTAGTAACAAGCTCTACAAGATCATGCAGGGAACCATCATAGTCCAGTAAGGTAGGATAGAAATAAAAGATGAAAGGTTTGACCTGTCTAAAAAAGACATACCGGTAAAACCTCCAACCTCGAAAATGCAACAAGTTGAGTTAGGAAACTCGGATTTAGGTGAAACCAATTTTGTTGTAAAGGGTATGACAAGAGCTACCCAACAAAGAGTGAAAAGCTTAAGAACAAGTGGGGTAGGTTTTTCTATGTATTTTAGAGTGAAACCTCTCAATACGAGAAACCGAGAAAAACTCCAATATCGAAAACGCAACAAGTGATTCATGCGGAATCCGTTTTCGATGAACTAGAGCTTGCTATGGAAGTAACCACAAGCTCTACATCACCATATGGATAAGATCCAAATAACAACCAAGAAAGATGATGATGAACCAAACTCGAAAACGCAACAAGTGATCTATACGAAATCCGTTTTCGATGAACTAGAGCTTGTCATGAGAATAAGCACAAGCTCTAAAACATCACATGGATAAGATCCAAATAACAACCAAGAAAGATGATGCAAGGATGCAAAGGTTTGAGCTCTCTCCGAATGATACGATCGAGTTACTCACTCGAGAGCCCTCTTGATAGTACGGCAACTAAACTATAAACCGGTCTCCAACTACACTATGAGACCGGTGAGAAAGAAACCCTATCAAGAGCAAACCTTAAACTTGCGCATTCCACTTGAGCTCGATGATGACGATCTTGACCGCAACAAGATGGAACGCCTTTCTTGCTTGTGCTTTCTAGACGAAGTCTTGTAGATTGCTCCCCATAAACCACCATGGGAGAGCTTCTTCTTCGGCGCAACTTCACATATCCATGATCACCATATGGATGACAAGAGTCAATCAAAGGATCTCTTCGAGATGGCTCATCTTGAACTAGCACTTCATTTCTCCATGGCAAGCTTCAAGCTTATGATCTCTTCGAGTTGGCTCATCTTGAACTTGCACTTCAATTCTTCATTCTTCATCATGTTGATGTCTTGAAGTAACTTGAGGGCACACTTCATCTTCATCTTCAAGACATACTTGACACTTGATATACTTCATCAATTTCTTCTTATTGCAACCTTGAAGCCAACATATGGTTCAAGAATTGCCTATGGACAACTCCTACAAATATAACTCAATGCAAACATTAGTCCATAGGGATTGTCATTAATTACCAAAACCACACATGGGGGCTCCATGCACTTTCAATCTCCCCATTTTGGTAATTGATGACAATCTCTTTGAGAGGGTTTATATAAGGAATTTAAGTAACAAATAAGTTGAATATATAGAGCAAACTCCCCCATAATATATGCATGTGTGAATGATCTTGACTTTCATTGCATATATTGGCATTCAAAGCCTAGTGGAGTTTCCTCTAAATATTCAACTATGCAAAGCAACAAGATGCAATGCAATAAAGGCACATGCTTAAGCACAAAGCAAAGACATAACCAAATTCCTTAAACCCTCCAAACTTCTCCCCATTGGCACCAATTGCCGAAATGGGTGAAAAATTTAGAAGGCCAATATAGTGAGAGTTCCTCCATAGCGTGTGCATTTCTCATAATTTGAGTGGAATCAAATGCACATATCCAATGACGAATATTCGGAAGGAATCACACTATAGATAGGATCAAAGATTGCAAAAAGATAACAAAGTCAAGAAGCTTCAACAAATGAAGCAAGCAACCAAATGAACCACAAAGAGGATACCAAAAGAAAGATAGATATTATGATAAGATCAAGAAGATTGCTCTAAATAATATGAGGAAGCTCCCCAAGGTTTGTGCACAAAACTAGACAATTTGCATTGGAGTATAAAGTGCACAAACATGGAATCATCACTCCCATAATATCATTCAAAAACAAAAGATACCAAGTGAATCAAACTCTAATGATCACCACAAGATAGTGCTCTAAATCAAATGAGGAAGCTCCCCAAGGTACATGCATAAATTAAAATGTTGTATTTGAATACAATATGCATAACATGGAATCCTCACTCCCTCATTTGAAACACAAATATTTGTAATAGATCATAGATAGAAAAATAAGCTTAACACTTGCAACAAACAAATAGTTGAGCAACAAGTAAGAGGCACGATAATAAAAGGCTCAACCAAGAGGATATGTGAAAGGCATGATAAAGCATATTATAAGACTATTACAAGGATGAGCAAAAAGCATCATCATAGTCTTCAATGAATTATATTGCTTAGCATGACCAATCAACACGCAATAAATAAATAAAATATCAAAAGGAGATGTATCATCTCTTATGTGTATAAGTTTCACTAAGTGGGCAATATCACAAAGATATTTATCCACAAAGAAACATGCACCCACAAAATAGATACGCAAGAAATATAGCATGATATCCAAGACGAAGTCATGCAATATACCAATAAGAATTTTTGCTTAATAGCATGGCCAAAGGCTCAATTTTATCTTATTGTACATTCATGAACTTCAACCACAAACACATCAAAGATATCACAAATATCAACAAGGGAAAGAAGATAGTTGAGATACTTTGAGAGGAGCAACAAGTATCACAAGAAAGGATACCACAACAAATAACTCAATTTGCACTTTCATCGATATTGCACATGTGTGAGCCTTGAGGAATTGATATGCAATAAAATTGCTAGATAGGCATAGTTGGGATGGATGAATCATGAACATGATTTAGTATACTTCCCAACAAATGCACTCATCTCAAATTACTCACATTCACAATAAAGAGGATTCATTAAGACTTTTGCCAAAAAGCACAATATTTGCAAATCAAGAAATTCATGCCAAGATGCAACCATAAGGTTGGATACAAGAAAAGTATGCATGAGAAGATACTTGTTACCAAGATAGCATTGGTGTGGATGTAGTAGATATGTGTTCGTTGACCATCCTAGCTTGCCTCAAGTTACCATTGAGTCACCACTTATTCCCAAGAGTGAGACAAGCATCCAATGCATATCCATTGTACCTAACACAAAGGGAAAGTACAAAAAGGTCCCCAAACTAATTGGGTCCGAAGTAGTTAGACACACTACAACATATAGGACAAACTCCACAATTCTATGTGCATATAGATATGAAATTGAATTTCATGCACATCTTAGCCAAATTAGGATTTGATGGAGTTTACCCTATATATTGGATCAAAGAAAGTGACACATGACATAAGATATACATATATTAAATATGCATGCACAATACTTTCAAGAGCCAAAGGAAGATACAATTTGGACAAAACACCAAATAAACCAAGAGACAATGGTTGTCCAAATTATATCAAAGAATCAAATCAACACAAGATTGACCAAAGACTTATCTCATTATAAGAAGCTAATTAAACCTAATCACAAAGGAATGAGATAACCAACTCCCAAGAGAGCAAGGTTCCAACAAATAAACCAAACCCTCGACACTTTTTATGATGGCACAAAGTACCAAAAAGAAAATTTTATGTCTCCCAAAACCAAATTTTTGATAAAGATCAAGAGATGTTAAGCATTCTAATAATATAGAAGAGCTCCCCCAAGTTTGGTGCATTATCTAGGATTTTTTTATATGAATACAAAATGCACAAAACTAGGATCATCACGCTACCTATATCTTCTAACAATGCTAAGAAAGTTTGAATAGACAACTTAGATCCATAAGATGCAAGGAAGACACATGGGAGTCAAAGCACAACAAATTCATGGCAATAAATAAGGCAATATAAATACAAGAGCCAATGTAGATATGATCAATAAATATCTACCTCATAATTGATTACCAATTGTCCTAGGACAAGAGGTATTAGGAAATATTTCCCGGTGGTAGTTTGTAAGTATACATAAGATCATATTTACAACGAACAAAGCATATGGTAAAGATAAGAGTTAACCATCATGCAAAGATAGTTTCTTGATAGCTTCATTTAGTCATACCAACATGCAAGGCAATTAATAGTATTCATACCAACATGCAAAGCAATTAATATTATTCATACCAACATGCAAAGCAATTAATAGTATGACTTGAAGCACATGGTTTTCCAAAAATGTATTGAGGGACACGTTGGGAAAAACCATGCCAAGAAAAACTTTCACAAATAAGATCCACAAAGATATTAGCAATGAAGCCATTTAAGCAAATTGGAGCTTGTTTGAGCAAACATGCCACATAGGAGAGATAATTTACGGTATCAATTCTATGTGACACAACCTCAAATGTTCACATTTTCTAGGCTTGTAATATGCACAAAGCTTATTACTCCCCATAATGTGATAAGGAATTTATTTTCACAAGAGGCAAATAAGATCCAACTAGAGATATTAATGAACATTAGAATTTGAATTTCTCATGAAGATGACATACCACATAGAGACTAGATAATCTTGCAATATCAATTCTATGTGATATTCCTCATGTACACACATTGTTAGGATTGTGAAATTCCTAAAGGAATATCACTCCCCCAAAATGTTATAGTCCATTAATCTCTCATAAGAGCCATATAAGATACAACAAGATGCAAAGAGGCTCCAACACAAACACAAATACATGGTGTGCAACCCAACATGCATAGACTTGATTTCTCAAGAAAAAGCAAGTAGGAAGCACAACATATACAAACACATGTTAGGAACAAAACTAACACATGCAAAGGGGCGAGTAACTTTCAATATAAATGAGTTGAGCACATGTTACCGCAAGGAGGAACATTGAATATATGATAGAAGCAAGATAACCAAGACTTGGCTTGAGATAATATAAATGATGAAGATCCCTTAATTCTTCATGATGTAGCCAAGTCTCCAATGCCCTCCAACAAGCACCTATTGATCAAGTTTTGGATCGTTGGTCCCCAACTAAGTTGGGTCCTAAGAGGTTAGTCACAATAGGCTTGGCAACCCAAATGGTTCTTTTCTTGACACCACTTTGAGCACCAACAAATTTGGCAAACACATTGCCACCCTCATCCTTACGAAGAGAATAAACATCATCAATGGTGATAGAGTTGGATGAGGTACCAATAGTGCAAAAGGAGGAGATGTGACCCTTCTCACGGCATATGTAGCAAGTTCTTTTCTTCTCCTTCTTCTCACTAGATTTCTCCATAATGGGAGCATTGGCTTGATTCTTCTTGGGAAGTGGCATTTCTTCAACTTGAGGTTGAATATGAGTTTGAGCTTGAGGCCGCTTCCTTTTTGCTTCTTCTTCAAAGGGCAAGATCTAACATGATGCCCTTCAATTTTGCACTTGAAGCAAACAATCTTGGCCGGGTCTTTGACTTGTAATTGGCCCTTCTTAATATTGTTGTTCTTGGACTTGTTCTTGTTGTTGGAGTTGAATCCAAGTCCACTCTTGTCATTGGGGGATTGTTGCACACTCAACATCTTGTCAAGTTTGCATTTCCCTTCATGACTCTTTACCAAGTCGTTCTTCAAAGAAGAGACTTGGGCCTTGAGCTCTTTGATTTCCTCTACATGGTTAGTAACAACACAAGTACTAGAGGAAGTAGAACCTACATTGTTAGAACAACAAGGCAAGGAAGATAATTCATCACAAGATTTAGCAATACTATGAGTGGATGAATTACTAGGACTAGCACATGGCAATATAGCATTTTGAGTAGTAGTGCTAGTATTCACATGAGGCTCACAAGGTGTTGCCTTTGATATGATAGCCTCATGAGCTAACTTTAGCCTATCATGAGAAGCTAGAAGATCCTCATAGGAGCTAGAAAGCTTTCCATGATTTTCTTCCAATTTCCCATAATTGCTAGTTAGCAATTCAAGTTGAGCCCTTAGCTCAACATTCTCCTTCAAGATAGATGCTTCACAAGAAGTAGAGTTAGTAGCACAAGCATCATTATTAATAGCAATGGGAGAAGGCAAGTTGGCATGCTCTTTTAAATAGGAAGCTTGAAGTTGCTCATGGGACTTGGTGAGGATAGAGTGTTCGCTCTCCAAGACCTTGTGGGCCTTGTCTAGATCATCTAGATCCTTAACAAGTTTATCATGACCAACACCAACTTTGGAATTTTCCTTTTTAAGCATTTTTACTTGAGCTTTAGCATGGTCTCTTTCCTTAGTGAGTTTAGAAACTATTTCATTTTGAGACACTTCAAGGGTTTCAAGTTGCTCTTCAAGAGAGGCTACGGTCTCTTGTTCTTCTTCAAGATCATTCTTTAGGGATGCTACATCATTGGCATACTCTCGTTCAAGAGCACCCTTTTTATCAATGGTGTTCTCATGCATCCAAATAAGTTTTGGCTCTCAATAGCGGTAGTCAAGATTTCAAAGAAGTGAGTGCTAGCAATTTTATCTTTGCAAATAACCTTGAATACGCTCTTACCCTTATCGCGTAGAGAGACAACCCAATCCTCTTCTTCATATTCATCCTCATCCTTATCACCACGAGACATATTAGGTTCCATGGTAGGAGGTACCGTGGAACCCTCGGCCATAAGGCATATATGAGGACCGTGAGATAAAGATGAGGAGTTACTTGAGGCTCCTTTCAAGATCTTGTCTTGAACAATAGAATCTTTGGTTTCCTCTACATTGTTAGACACACAACAACTAGAGGAAATAGAATCATTTTTATCATGGCCACAAGACAAAGCAAGCATATCATCATTAGATTTATTCAAGCAACTTACACATGATATGCAAGGACTATCAACACAAGCATGTAAATCATTTCTAGTGCTAGATGTGTTTAAGTCCATAGATGAAGCATTGTAATGAGATAGAGATGAAGAATCATCAATAGAAAGCTCAATATCAACATTGCAATTTTCATCACCACTCACCATATCATTACCTTGTGTCTTGACACACTTTGGTGAAGTGGATGAAGATGAGAACTCATCACGGCCGGAAGTGGAAGTAATGCAATCATCCTTCATAATATTGGACACATCATATTTATCTTGAATTTTTGTCCATAACTCATGAGCGCTCCAAAAAGGCAAGTATGGAAAAAGACCTACATCTCGCAAAGCATTCATAAGAACATAAGAAGCTTGAGAATTGAGATATAAATTTTTCTCATCCTCTAAAGATAGATTTTGTGAATCCATAGGAGGAGAAAAACCTATATCTACAATTTTCTCCATATGAGGGTCAATGTCCCGAAAATGACTAAGCATGCAAATTTTCCAAACATCATAATTTGTGCCATCTAATATAAGAGTGTTATCGTGCACTAATCCTCTAGCCGACATCTTTACTCTCAAGGCGGTGAAGCCTAAGAATGAGAGACCTTGCTCTGATACCAGTTGAAAGGACACGGATATCGCCTAGAGGGGGGGGGGGTGAATAGGCGATTTAAAACTTTTACGAGATGGGCTTAACAAATGCGGAATAAAACTAGCGTTTACTTTGTCAAGCCCAAAGCCTATATACTATTGTTCACCTATGTGCACCAACAACTTATTCTAAGCAATGCAAGCAAGTATGTGATAGCAAGATATATATAACTTCAAGCACGATGGCTATCACAAGGTAAAGTGCATAAGTAAAGAGCTCGGGTATAGAGATAACCGAGGCACGCGAGAGAACGATGATTTATCCCGGAGTTCACACTCTTGCGAGTGCTAATCTCCGGTGGAGAGGTGCGGTTGCTTAGTGCTCCCGAACGCCACAAGAGGCTCACCTTGAGGTGTGGTTGCTCGATGCACACCAACGCCACAAAGGCCTCACCCCAAGATGCGGTACTCACACCACACACCGAACGCCACGAAGGCGCCTCACCTAAATCTCCGGTGACCCTCGCCACAAAGGCCTAGGTCACGGTTCCACTAAGGGATTTCCTTCGAGGCGGAAACCGGGCCTTACACAAAGATTGGGGCACACATCCACAACTTAATTGGAGGCTCCCAACAAATCGCCACAAAGGCCTAGAATCCGTCTAGGGTTCCAAGAACCCAAGAGTAACAACCTACTTGCTTTCACCACCACGAATCACCGTGGAGAACTCAAACCGATGCACCAAATGCAATGGCAAGAACACCACAAAGATGCTCAAGTCCTTCTCTCTCAAATTCCAACAAAGCTACAAAAGCTATTGGGGGAATAAGAGAGGAAGAACAAAGGAATTCACAAAGAACACCAAGATCAAGATCTAGAGAGTTCCACTCACAAAGAGATGGATTTGATTGGTAGAAATGTAGATCTAGATCTCCTCTTCCTTTTCCCTCAAATGGATTCAAGAATCATTGGAGGAGTAGAGGGATGTGGAAAGCTCTCAAGGTCAGCAATGGTGGAGAGCCAAAGGAGGAAGAAGAAGTGGGGAGAAAGAGGAGGAAGAAGGCCTTAAATAGGGGCCTCGGATTTCGCCCGTTGGGGCAAAAATCGCGACAGGCCGGCAGCGTTGCCGGCCTTGTGCCACCGGCGATGCCGAGGTGGCCGGCAGTGCTGGCCATTTTCCACCGGCAGTGCCGGGGTGGCCGGCAGTGCAGGCCTTGCGCCATCGGCGATCTTAGGTGCTCCCGGCCAGCTCCGGCCCCAGTTTTGCCCAAACACCCGATACGAAAACTTTAAGAACTTTTGCATCCGGACTCCGATTTTGATGATCTTGGGCTCGTTTGAAGCTAGTAACAAGCTCTACAAGATCATGCAGGGAACCATCATAGTCCAGTAAGGTAGGATAGAAATAAAAGACGAAAGGTTTGACCTGTCTAAAAAAGACATACCGGTAAAACCTCCAACCTCGAAAATGCAACAAGTTGAGTTAGGAAACTCGGATTTAGGTGAAACCAATTTTGTTGTAAAGGGTATGACAAGAGCTACCCAACAAAGAGTGAAAAGCTTAAGAACAAGTGGGGTAGGTTTTTCTATGTATTTTAGAGTGAAACCTCTCAATACGAGAAACTGAGAAAAACTCCAATATCGAAAACGCAACAAGTGATTCATGCGGAATCCGTTTTCGATGAACTAGAGCTTGCTATGGAAGTAACCACAAGCTCTACATCACCATATGGATAAGATCCAAATAACAACCAAGAAAGATGATGATGAACCAAACTCGAAAACGCAACAAGTGATCTATACGAAATCCGTTTTCGATGAACTAGAGCTTGTCATGAGAATAAGCACAAGCTCTAAAACATCACATGGATAAGATCCAAATAACAACCAAGAAAGATGATGCAAGGATGCAAAGGTTTGAGCTCTCTCCGAATGATACGATCGAGTTACTCACTCGAGAGCCCTCTTGATAGTACGGCAACTAAACTATAAACCGGTCTCCAACTACACTATGAGACCGGTGAGAAAGAAACCCTATCAAGAGCAAACCTTAAACTTGCGCATTCCACTTGAGCTCGATGATGACGATCTTGACTGCAACAAGATGGAACGCCTTTCTTGCTTGTGCTTTCTAGACGAAGTCTTGTAGATTGCTCCCCCATAAACCACCATGGGAGAGCTTCTTCTTCGGCGCAACTTCACATATCCATGATCACCATATGGATGACAAGAGTCAATCAAAGGATCTCTTCGAGATGGCTCATCTTGAACTAGCACTTCATTTCTCCATGGCAAGCTTCAAGCTTATGATCTCTTTGAGTTGGCTCATCTTGAACTTGCACTTCAATTCTTCATTCTTCATCATGTTGATGTCTTGAAGTAACTTGAGGGCACACTTCATCTTCATCTTCAAGACATACTTGACACTTGATATACTTCATCAATTTCTTCTTATTGCAACCTTGAAGCCAACATATGGTTCAAGAATTGCCTATGGACAACTCCTACAAATATAACTCAATGCAAACATTAGTCCATAGGGATTGTCATTAATTACCAAAACCACACATGGGGGCTCCATGCACTTTCAATTGTGCTATCTTCAGATTGTCACGAATGATTCGCACCTTTTCTTCGGCCTCGTTGATGACATCGGGGCCAAAGATTTGCCTTTCACCAGTTTCAGACCAGTTCAGAGGTGTTCTGCATTTGCGACCATAGAGAGCTTCGAAGGGTGCCATGCCCAAGCTGGCTTGATAGCTGTTGTTGTAAGAGAACTCAGCGAATGGAAGGCATTCTTCCCATTTCATGCCGAAGGAGATAACACAGGCACGGAGCATGTCCTCGAGAATCTGATTGACTCTTTCGACTTGCCCACTCGTTTGTGGATGGTAAGTTGTGCTGAAGAGCAGATTAGTTCCCATAGCTTTCTGAAAGCTTGCCCAAAACTTGGAAGTGAAGATACTTCCGCGATCAGAGCTTATTTCCAAAGGAACACCATGAAGAGAAACAATCTTTGCAGTGTAGAGCTCAGCCAACTGACTAGCAGATATTGTCTCTTTGACAGGAAGGAAGTGAGCAACCTTGGAAAGACGGTCGATCACCACGAAGATAGCATCATTGCCTTTCCGAGACTTTGGAAAACTAGTCACAAAGTCCATCTCAATCTTATCCCATTTCCACTCAGGAATCTTCAGGGGTTGGAGGACACCGGCAGGTCTCTGATGTTCTGCTTTGACACGGCGACAAACATCACATTCTGAGACATAGCGAGCAACATCCCTTTTCATCCTAGTCCACCAATAGGTAGACTTGATATCGAGATACATCTTTGTGCTGCCAGGATGGATAGAAAGAGGAGTGTCGTGAGCTTCTTTGAGAATGAGGTTTCTCAGGTCTGGATCATTCGGAACAACAAAACGACCTTGGAAGAAGAGAGTTCCTTGATCATCGAGAGAGAAGGACTTGTACTTGGGCTTGTGCATATTCTCTTTGATATTCTTGCTGCAATTATCTCGCAACTGTCCTTTTCAGATCTTATCTTCAAGAGTTTGCGTGATCACCAAGTTCGCAAGGTAGCCTTGGGGAACAAGCTCAAGATTCAATTTCCTGAATTCTTCATAAAGAGCAGGTTGACTTTCTTGAATCATGAGGTTGTTGCAATAGGACTTGTGACTAAGGGCGTCAGCCATGACATTAGCTTTGCCTGGAGTGTAGCTGATAGAGAGATCAAAGTCCTTGATGGTTTCCATCCATCTCGTTTGACGGAGGTTCAAGTTGGGTTGTGTGAAGATGTATTTGAGACTCTTGTGGTCGGTGAAGATCTCACATTTGTTGCCGAACAAGTATTGGCGCCATGTTATTAAAGCATGTAACACGGCTGCAAGCTCGAGATCATGTGTGGGATAGTTGAGTTCATGCTTTTTCAACTGACGAGAAGCATACGCCACAACTTGACGTTCTTGCATGAGGACAGCACCTAAACCATGAAGATAGGCATCACAGAATATCTGGAAAGGTTTAGAAGTATCTGGAAGAACAAGGACAGGTGTGGAAGTGAGCTTCTGCTTGAGGAGATCAAAGCTTTCTTGGCATTGAGGAGACCAAAGGAACTTCTTGTATTTCTTCAGGAGATCTGTAAGAGGCTTGGCGATCTTGGAGAAATTCTCAACAAAGCGGCGGCAGTAACTTGCCAAACCGAGGAAACTTCTCACTTGCTTGACATTCTTCGGAGGAAGCCATTCAACGATCGCCTTGACGGTTTCAGGATTGACAGCAATGCCTTTTCCCGAAATAACATGGCCAAGATAGACGACTTGAGGAAGACAAAATTCACACTTGGAGAACTTGGCATAGAGGCGGTGTTCACGAAGCTTCATGAGGATGAGGCGAAGATGCTCTTCGTGCTCCTCATTGGACTTGGAGTAGACAAGGATATCATCGAGATAGACTACCACAAACTTGTCGAGGTACTCCATGAAAAAGTAGTTCATCAACCGAGAGAAAGTGGCAGGAGCATTAGTGAGGCCAAAGGACATGACGGTGTATTCGTAGAGACCATAACGAGTTTTGAAGGCTGTCTTGGGTACATCCTCCTTGCGGATTTTGATTTGGTGATAACCACTTCTCAAATCCATCTTAGAGAACACAGTTGCACCCGCAAGCTGATCAAAGAGCTCATTGATGCGAGGAAGAGGATATGTATTCTTGATCGTTTTCTCATTGAGAGGACGGTAGTCAACCACCAATCGATCAGTTTTATCCTTTTTCTTCACGAAGATGGTAGGACATCCCCATGGAGAAGTGCTTGGCTGAATGAAACCAAGTTTTTGCAACTCGTCAAGCTGCTTCTTGAGTTCAGCCAACTCATTGGGACCCATTTTGTATGGCCGCTTTGAGATAGGAGCTGTTCCAGGCTCTAGTTCAATGACGAACTCAACAGCCCTGTCAGGTGGCATACCTGGAAGTTCTTCAGGAAAGACATCAGGAAAGTCGCAAACCACCGGTATAGACTCAAGCTCCGGAAGAGAACTATAATTCAAAGAAAAGAGTTGAACGGAAGGTGTTTGAGAAGGTGTATAGGTCAAGGATCCTGATGAAGTAGGAAAAGAAACTGAATGCTCAGCGCAAACAATGACAACTTTGTTGGCCTTCAACCAATCCATGCCAAGGATGACATTAATGCCAGAGTTTCGAAGGAGTATCAAGGAGGCGAGAAAGATATGGTTTCCAATTTGAATTTGGTTACCATGGCTTATCTTCGAAGATATCATTTGTCCTCCGGGAGAGTTGATGCGTGTGGTTGACACGTCCGTTGGGAATCCCAAGAGGAAGGTGTGATGCGCACAGCGGCAAGTTTCCCTCAGTAAGAAACCAAGGTTTAATCGAACCAGTAGGAGTCAAGGAGCACGTTGAAGGTTGATGGCGGCGGGATGTAGTGCGGCGCAACACCAGAGATTCCGGCGCCAACGTGGAACCTGCGCAACACAACCAAAGTACTTTGCCCCAACGAAACAGTGAGGTTGTCAATCTCACCGGCTTGCTGTAACAAAGGATTAACCGTATTGTGTGGAAGATGATTGTTTGCGAGAAAACGAAGAGAACAAGTATTGCAGTAGATTGTATTTCAGTATAGAGAATTGGACCGGGGTCCACAGTTCACTAGAGGTGTCTCTCCCATAAGATAAACAGCATGTTGGGTGAACAAATTACAGTTGGGCAATTGACAAATAAAGAGGGCATGACCATGCACATACATATTATGATGAGTATAGTGAGATTTAATTGGGCATTACGACAAAGTACATAGACCGCTATCCAGCATGCATCTATGCCTAAAAAGTCCACCTTCAGGTTATCATCCGAACCCCCTCCAATATTAAGTTGCTAACAACAGACAATTGCATTAAGTATTGCGCGTAATGTAATCAGTAACTACATCCTCGAACATAGCACCAATGTTTTATCCCTAGTGGCAACAGCACATCCATAATCTTAGAGGTTTCTGTCACTCCCAGTTCACGGAGACATGAACCCACTATCGAGCATAAATACTCCCTCTTGGAGTTACAAGCATCTACTTGGCCAGAGCATCTACTAGTAACGGAGAGCATGCAAGATCATAAACAACACATAGACATAAATTGATAATCAACATAACAAGTATTCTCTATTCATCGGATCCCAACAAACGCAACATATAGAATTACAGATAGATGATCTTGATCATGTTCGGCAGCTCACAAGACCCGACAATTAAGCACAATGGGGAGAAGACAACCATCTAGCTACTGTTATGGACCCATAGTCCAGGGGTAGACTACTCACTCATCACTCCGGAGGCGACCATGGCGGCGTAGAGTCCTCCGGGAGATGATTCCCCTCTCCCCGGCGGGGTGCGGAGGCGATCTCTGAATCCCCCGAGATGGGATTGGCGGCGGCGGCGTCTCTGGAAGGTTTTCCGTATCGTGGCTCTCGGTACTGGGGGTTTCGCGACGGAGGCTTTAAGTAGGCGGAAGGGCAGGTCAGGAGGCCACACGAGGGGCCCACACTATAGGTCGGCGCGGCCAAGGGCCAGGCCGCGCCGCCCTAGGGTGTGGCCGCCTCGTGGCCCCACTTCGTCTCCTCTTCGGTCTTCTGGAAGCTTCGTGGCAAAATAGGACCCTGGGCGTTGATTTCGTTCAATTCCGAGAATATTTCCTTACTAGGATTTCTGAAACCAAAAACAGCAGAACAAAGAATCGGCTCTTCGGCATCTTGTTAATAGGTTAGTTCCAGAAAATGCACGAATATGACATAAAGTGTGCATAAAACATGTAGATATAATCAATAATGTGGCATGGAACACAACAAATTATCGATACGTCGGAGACGTATCAGCATCCCCAAGCTTAGTTCTGCTCGTCCCGAGCAGGTAAAACGATAACAAAGATAATTTCTGGAGTGACATGCCATCATAACCTTGATCATACTATTTGTAAAGCATATATAGTGAATGCAGCGATCAAAACAATGTATATGACATGAGTAAACAAGTGAATCATATAGCAAAGACTTTTTATGAATAGTACTTCAAGACAAGCATCAATAAGTCTTGCATAAAAGTTAACTCATAAAGCAATAATTCAAAGTAAAGGTATTGAAGCAACACAAAGGAAGATTAAGTTTCAGCGGTTGCTTTCAACTTGTAACATGTATATCTCATGGATATTGTCAACATAGAGTAATATAATAAGTGCAATATGCAAGTATGTAGGAATCAATGCACAGTTCACACAAGTGTTTGCTTCTTGAGGTGGAGAGAAATAGGTGAACTGACTCAACAATAAAAGTAAAAAAGAATGGTCCTCCATAGAGGAAAAGCATCGATTGCTATATTTGTGCTAGAGCTTTGATTTTGAAAACAAGAAACAATTTTGTCAACGGTAGTAATAAAGCATATGTATCATGTAAATTATATCTTACAAGTTGCAAGCCTCATGCATAGTATACTAATAGTGCCCGCACCTTGTCCTAATTAGCTTGGACTACCGGATCGTCGCAATACACATGTTTTAACCAAGTGTCACAATGGGGTACCTCTATGCCGCCTGTACAAAGGTCTAAGGAGAAAGCTCGCATTGGATTTCTCGCTATTGATTATTCTCAACTTAGACATCCATACCGGGACAACATAGACAACAGATAATGGACTCCTCTTTAATGCATAAGCATGTGGCAACAATTATTATTCTCATATGAGATTGAGGATATATGTCCAAAACTGAAACTTCCACCATGGATCATGGCTTTAGTTAGCGGCCCAATGTTCTTCTCTAACAATATGCATGCTTAACCATAAGGTGGTAGATCTCCCTTACTTCAGACAAGACGAACATGCATAGCAACTCACATGATATTCAACAAAGAATAGTTGATGGCGTCCCCAGAAACATGGTTATCGCACAACAAGCAACTTAATAAGAGATAAAGTGCATAAGTACATATTCAATACCACAATAGTTTTTAAGCTATTTGTCCCATGAGCTATATATTGCAAAAGGCGAATGATGAAATTTTAAAGGTAGCACTCAAGCAATTTACTTTGGAATGGCGGAGAAATACCATGTAGTAGGTAGGTATGGTGGACACAAATGGCATAGTGGTTGGCTCAAGGATTTTGGATGCATGAGAAGTATTCCCTCTCGATACAAGGTTTAGGCTAGCAAGGTTATTTGAAACAAACACAAGGATGAAGCGGTGCAGCAAAACTCACATAAAAGACATATTGAAAACATTATAAGACTCTACACCGTCTTCCTTGTTGTTCAAACTCAATAGTAGAAATTATCTAGACCTTAGAGAGACCAAATATGCAAACCAAATTTTAGCATGCTCTATGTATTTCTTCATTAATGGGTGCAAAGTATATGATGCAAGAGCTTAAGCATGAGCACAACAATTGCCAAGTATCACATTATCCAAGACATTATAGCAATTTACTACATGTATCATTTTCCAATTCCAACCATATAACAATTTAACGAAGAAGAAACTTCGCCATGAATATTATGAGTAAAGCCTAAGGACATACTTGTCCATATGCTACAGCGGAGCGTGTCTCTCTCCCACACAAGGAATGCTAGGATCTATTTTATTCAAACAAAACAAAAACAAAAACAAAAACAAACCGACGCTCCAAGAAAAGCACATAAGATGTGATGGAATAAAAATATAGTTTCAGGGGAGGAACCTGATAATGTTGTCGATGAAGAAGGGGATGCCTTGGGCATCCCCAAGCTTAGACGCTTGAGTCTTCTTGATATATGCAGGGGTGAACCACCGGGGCATCCCCAAGCTTAGAGCTTTCACTCTCCTTGATCATATTGCATCATACTCCTCTCTTGATCCTTGAAAACTTCCTCCACACCAAACTTAGAACAACTCATTAGAGGGTTAGTGGACAATAAAAATTAACATGTTCAGAGGTGACACAATCATTCTTAACACTTCTGGACATTGCACAAAGCTACTGAAAGTCAATGGGATCGAAATATCCATCGAACATAACAAAACTGGCAATGCGAAATAAAAGGCAGAATCTGTCAAAACAGAACAGTTCATATTGACGAATTTTATCGAGGCACCAGATTTGCTCAAATGAAAATGCTCAAATTGAATGAAAGTTGCGTACATATCTGAGGATCACTCACGTAAATTGGCATAATTTTCTGAGTTACGTACAGAGAAAACAGCCCAGATTCGTGACAGCAAAGAAATCTGTTTCTGCGCAGTAATCCAAATCTAGTATAAACTTTACTATCAACGACTTTACTTGGCACAACAAAACACTAAACTAAGATAAGGAGAGGTTGCTACAGTAGTAAACAACTTCCAAGACACAAAATAAAAACAAAGTACTGTAGTAAAAACCATGGGTTGTCTCCCATAAGCGTTTTTCTTTAACGCCTTTCAGCTAGGCGCAGAAAGTGTGTATCAAGTATTATCAAGAGACGAAGTGTCAACATCATAATTTGTTCTAATAATAGAATCAAAAGGTAACTTCATTCTCTTTCTAGGGAAGTGTTCCATACCTTTCTTGAGAGGAAATTGATATTTTATATTACCTTCCTTCATATCAATGATAGCACCAACAGTTCGAAGAAAAGGTCTTCCCAATATAATGGGACAAGATGCATTGCATTCAATATCCAAGACAACAAAATCAACGGGGACAAGGTTATTGTTAACCATAATGCGAACATTATCAACTTTCCCCAAAGGTTTCTTTGTAGAATGATCAGCAAGATTAACATCCAAATAACAATTTTTCAGCGGTGGCAAGTCAAGCATATTATAGATTTTCTTAGGCATAACAGAAATACTTGGACCAAGATCACATAAAGCATTACAATCAAAATCTTTGATCTTCATATTAATGATGGGCTCCCAACCATCCTCTAGCTTTCTAGTAATAGAGGCTTCGCGTTCTAGTTTCTCTTCTCTAGCTTTTATGAGAGCATTTGTAATATGTTGCGTGAAAGCCAAATTTATAGCACTAGCATTAGGACTTTTAGCAAGTTTTTGTAAGAACTTTATAACTTCAGAGATGTGGCAATCATCAAAATTCAAACCATTATAATCTAAAGCAATGGGATCATCATCCCCAATGTTGAAAAAAAATTCAGCAGTTTTAGCAGTTTCAGGCAGTTTCTCGCGCTTTGCATTAGAAGTGGAAACATTGCTAACACCAATTCTTTTATTAGTATTAGTAGGAGGTGCAGCAACATGTGTAGCATTAGCATTACTAGTGGTGGTAATAGTCCAAACTTTAGCTACATTCTTCTCTTTAGCTAGTTTTTCATTTTCTTCTCTTTCCCACCTAGCACGCAATTCGGCCATCAATCTTATATTCTCATTAATTCTAACTTGGATGGCATTTGCTGTAGTAACAATTTTATTTTCAATATCCCTATTAGGCATAACTTTCGATTTCAAAAGATCAACATCAGCAGCAAGACTATCGACTTTAGAAGCAAGTATATCAATTTTCCCAAGCTTTTCTTCAACAGATTTGTTAAAAGCAGTTTGTGTACTAATAAATTCTTTAAGCATGGCTTCAAGTCCAGGGGGTGTGTTCCTATTATTATTGTAAGAATTCCCATAAGAATTAGCATAACCGTTACCATTATTATAAGGATATGGCCTATAGTTATTACTAGAATTGTTCCGGTAAGCATTGTTGTTGAAATTATTATTTTTAATGAAGTTGACATCAACATGTTCTTCTTGTGCAACCAATGAAGCTAACGGAACATTATTAGGATCGACATTTGTCCTATCATTCACAAGCATAGACATAATAGCATCAATCTTTTCACTCAAGGAAGAGGTTTCTTCGACAGAATTTACCTTCTTACCTTGTGGAGCTCTTTCCGTGTGCCATTCAGAGTAGTTGATCATCATATTATCAAGAAACTTTGTTGCTTCACCAAGAGTGATGGACATAAAGGTACCTCCAGCAGCTGAATCCAATAAATTCCGCGAAGAAAAATTTAGTCCTGCATAGAAGGTTTGGATGATCATCCAAGTAGTCAGTTCATGGGTTGGGCAATTTTTAACCAAAGATTTCATTCTTTCCCATGCTTGTGCAACATGCTCAGTATCTAATTGTTTAAAATTCATTATGCTACTCCTCAAAGATATAATTTTAGCAGGGGGATAATATCTACCAATAAAATCATCCTTGCATTTAGTCCAGGAATCAATACTATTCTTAGGCAGAGATAGCAACCAATCTTTAGCTCTTCCTCTTAATGAGAAAGGGAACAATTTTAATTTTATAATGTCACCATCTACATCTTTATATTTTTGCATTTCACATAGTTCAACAAAATTATTAAGATGGGCAGTAGCATCATCAGAACTAACACTGAAAATTGCTCTCGCATAACAAGATTCGATAAAGCGAGGTTTAATTTCAAAGAATTCTGCCGTAGTAGCGAGGTGGAGCAATAGGTGTGCATAAGAAATCATTATTATTTGTGGTTGTGAAGTCACACAACTTAGTATTTTTAGGGGTGGCCATTTTAGCAGTAGTAAATAAAGCAAACTAGATAAAGTAAATGCAAGTAACTAATTTTTTTGTGTTTTTGATATAGCAAACGAGATAGCAAATAAAGTAAAACTAGCAACTAATTTTTTGTATTTTGATTTAGTGCGGCAAACAAAGTAGTAAATAAAACTAAGCAAGACAAAAACAAAGTAAAGAGATTGGGAAGTGGAGACTCCCCTTACGGCGTGTCTTGATCTCCCCAGCAACGGCGCCGTAAATTTGCTTGATGCGTGTGGTTGACACGTCCGTTGGGAACCCCAAGAGGAAGGTGTGATGCGCACGGCGGCAAGTTTCCCTCGATGAAACCAAGGTTTAATCGAACCGGTAGGAGTCAAGGAGCACGTTGAAGGTTGATGGTGGCGGGATGTAGTGCGGCGCAACACCGGAGATTCCGGCGCCAACGTGGAACTGCACAACACAACCAAACTACTTTGCCCCAACGAAGCAGTGAGGTTGTCAATCTCACCGGCTTGCTGTAACAAAGGATTAACCGTATTGTGTGAAAGATGATTGTTTGCAGAAAACGATAGAACAAGTATTGCGGTAGATTGTATTTCGGTATAGAGAATTGGACCGGGGTCCACAGGTTCACTAGAGGTGTCTCTCCCATAAGATAAACGACATGTTGGGTGAACAAATTACGGTTGGGCAATTGACAAATAAAGAGGGCATGACCATGCACATACATATTATGATGAGTATAGTGAGATTTAATTGGGCATTACGACAAAGTACATAGACCGCTATCCGATGCATCTATGCCTAAAAAGTCCACCTTCGGGTTATCATCCGAACCCCTCCGGTATTAAGTTGCTAACAACGAGACAATTGCATTAAGTATTGCGCGTAATGTAATCGGTAACTACATCCTCGAACATAGCACCAATGTTTTATCCCTAGTGGCAACAGCACATCCATAATCTTAGAGGTTTGTCACTCCCCAGTTCACGGAGACATGAACCCACTATCGAGCATAAATACTCCTTCTTGGAGTTACAAGCATCTACTTGGCCAGAGCATCTACTAGTAACGGAGAGCATGCAAGATCATAAACAACACATAGACATAAATTGATAATCAACATAACAAGTATTCTCTATTCATCGGATCCCAACAAACGCAACATATAGAATTACGAGATAGATGATCTTGATCATGTTCGGCGACTCACAAGACCCGACAATTAAGCACAATGGGAGAAGACAACCATCTAGCTACCGCTATGGACCCATAGTCCAGGGGTAGACTACTCACTCATCACTCAGGAGGCGACCATGGCGGCGTAGAGTCCTCCGGGAGATGATTCCCCTCTCCGGCGAGGGTGCGGAGGCGATCTCCTGAATCCCCCGAGATGGGATTGGCGGCGGCGGCGTCTCTGGAAGGTTTTCCGTATCGTGGCTCTCGGTACTAGGGGTTTCGCGACGGAGGCTTTAAGTAGGCGGAAGGGCAGGTCAGGGGGCCACACGAGGGGCCCACACTTTAGGTCGGCGCGGCCAAGGGCCAGGCCGCGCCGCCCTAGGGTGTGGCCGCCTCGTGGCCCCACTTCGTCTCCTCTTCGGTCTTCTGGAAGCTTCGTGGCAAAATAGGACCACAGGCGTTGATTTCGTCCAATTAAGAATATTTCCTTACTAGGATTTACGAAACCAAAAGCAACTTGACAAGCGGCTCTTCGGCATCTTGTTAATAGGTTAGTTCCAAAAAATGCACGAATATGACATAAAGTGTGCATAAAACATGTAGATATAATCAATAATGTGGCATGGAACACAAGAAATTATCGATACGTCGGAGACGTATCAAGAGTGAACCACGAGATTAGACGGCAAGAAAAACACAACAAACTCGTCCATGTGCGAAACTTGAGAGATGAAAGAATGTGACGCTCCGGTATTAAACAGAACTGTCGCTGAGAAAGGGTTGATAGGAAGGACGAGGAACCATTAGTCTTGTAAAGCTGAAACAGAACTTTTGCTGAACTTGAGATTTCCGTGGAACAGAAAGAGGGGTGGGAGAGCGGGAAACAAAACCTTCGGACGAGGCACGTAGGTGGGTTGCGCCGGAACAACAGATGAACCAAGATAGCAACGGAACAACGAAAGAACATGTTAGCATGAAAATACTAAGAATTGCAAAGGAAGAGATTATATGTGGAGATTGACAAAGGATGATAATGAAGCAACCATAGTACAGGAAATTTTTCAAAACACTTTTCCCTATGGCACTATGGTTTACCACAAACACGTCCAAGCCTAGGTGAAACAAGATAAGAATAGAATAAAACCGTTGCACGTCCTTACCAGAGGGAGGGTGGGTGGGGTAAGAAATAAAAGCAGAATTGCTACTCTCGCGCACAATTTTTCCTATGTAGCTACTAAAGTATGAGTTTCTAGACACAACTTCGTCCGCTGCAAAGGGGCTCCTAAAGGCAGTCCTGCTCTGATACCAAGTCTGTAAGCCCCAGGAGTAGGAAAAAAACCTAGAGCGCGCAAGTAAGAGGGGTTTATGTGCATGAGGTCACTACAAAGGACCGTGAGGTCGCCTCGCATTCCCAAGCATATGGGTAGGCCAAGCAACAGCTCGACACGCCCATGCACACAACACCCACCTCAAAGGCTCACGATAGGCTTTCCAAGCCTGAGTGCTTCACCTTCCTGTGCACTTCACACATACACACACTGTGCACAGGATACGAGGGTAGAATACAGCTTGAATATCACAACATGACTATGTATGACACAAAAGATGGAATTAAGGTTCATATATATAGCAACGCTCTAATGAGCAAGATCCAAATGACACTCAGAAGGGAAACATATCCCATCAGTACATCATACATAAGATAGCCAAATAGTCTGGGTACAGACAAGAACCAAACTGGACTAAGAGTCCTGAAGATAATCAAGCGGTGTTCCCATAACCAACAAGCCACGAGTGCTTTGCCTTAGGAACGATCCTGCTCACGCAGAAGTCGTCGTCAGTGAACTCGACAAAGTAGCCACTGCGTCTTGCTCATCATCTATCGTACTTTGTTTGTCGAAAGCGGGTTCGGAAAAAGAGGAAGAAAAACGAGGGTAAGTACTGCTTGGCACGTACTTGCGAGACAAGACCGACTATGCTTCTTTGGTGGGCGGTGTAAACTTCGCCGGCTATATGTGGAGTTTAGCGGCGGCAAAGCACTAACCAATAGAGACACGCTACAACATCCGTCTAATAGACAAGGTGAGAGAGCGCATAATCTAGCAGTTCTATACTCTGCAAACAACAACCCAACCAGTGCGATCCCCCTTAGCCAAGAGGTACTAACAAGGCACTCACACAGTTGACAATTTTATATCCATTTCATTATAATAGGGCTAACTTACTACGCAAGTAATTAGCAAGTTATTAGCGACAACTTTAGGTGTAAGTTATTCTATGATCGAGTTAAACAGCTCCAAGTCGTCCATAACCGCGGACACGGCTTATCGATAAGATTTACCTGCGGGGGTGCACCAATGTTACCATACACGCATGCTCGAACCCGCATAGCAAGTGCGAGTCTCACAACAAGACCGTTCCCGAGATCAACAAGAATGCCTAGGGGGCACCGACTAAGCTACCGAAACGAAGTTCGGCCGTACTCGATGCGGACTCGGGGTTTGCGTCGGCGGCTAGAGCGTCACGAACCACACGCTTCGCTAAATGTCCCGCGGGGTACTGATGTAATATAAACACCCGAAGGCAACGAGAAGTAAACACCGAAGGCAACGGTAAGTAAACACCGAAGGCAACGGTAATAAAGCATGGCATACATGGCATAGGCAAATAAAACCAAGGTTGTGGCCCCCTTTTCAACGAGACTTGAGAAATGGTAATGGGTGATGGGGGTCCCGATAAAACCTCCCACGAGTGGTTAGCGCGCTCGGTCTTAGAAAGCAGAGATAACAAGAACTCGGATCCTAGGGGACATTAGCAAGTCAAAGTTCCGATGCTTTCGCAAAGGGGCTCACCGATGCCTCTGCATATTATAACCCTTAGCAATTTTAGTTGTAGCAAAAGTTTTCATCATCATTTTGAAAAGGTAGTACATGTGTCAACATCCCAACAAGATATCCCGAACATTTCGAGATATCAACAAAAACCCTAAACTCGCCTACGACTCGCAAAGCTGGCAAACAACAAACAATAGGTAGGGCGAGGAGGTGTATCTCGGACATATAGGTAACAGGTGGATAGGACACGTGACACAACAGAATCGCACCATAAGGATAGCAATAGATCAAAAGAGCATGTAAAAGTAAAATAGGTGAAGGGGTGGGCTACTTTGTCGGATCAAAGGTAGAAGCACCGACACGATCCTCTAGAGGGAACTCGTACTCCTGCTCGTACTGCTCTGCGTCGGCGTCTACTCGAGAAGAATCAAATAGCACATACAAGGAAAGTAAGGACACAAATCAATACAAGCAAATGCAATGCGCAATATGATGCATGATGGCATGGCAAGATGATATGTGCAAGATTTCATGTATAGCAAAGTTAAGTGGGGTGCTTTCCAAAGTAGCATGACATGATAAAAACACCCACACATAGCATTTAGTTGAAGTTGCACTTTTAATTTGGCCGAACCAGGGATGCGGCCAATAATGCATGACATGGTGATATTTGAATTCCTCATGTTTATTTGATGCATTTAGATATAAAGATTGTCAAATTCGAAGTTGTAGAGAGGAAGTTATGATCTATGCATCAATTATCAATTTTAGTCCAGATTTGAAATTGACACAATTTTAGTTGTTCAAAAGACAAAACTGATTTTATAAACATGTAGATTAGGTTTTTCTAATACTCCTGGATATCAAGTTTGTATGTATTGGAGTTTATAAAGTAGGTTTTTAAAACGAAACAGAAAGGTGCTGGGAGCAAAAACAATACAACAGTAAAGGATAAAGAAAGTTTCAAAAAGGGTGGTTTAGTGCGCCGGCCAAGATTTGAACTCATGATGTGCTGTACAGAACAAAGAGCAGAACCAGTGTGATTTGGCTCGGGTTGTGAAAGAAAACATGATACAGACTAGGTAAGGCCTGGTGCCGAGGTTAACTGAATATTGAACACTTGCTAACTGAAAACAGGACAGTTGCTGGTCGCGACTTTGGTCGACGATGGCGAAGAACTGGGTGTATCTCGACGGGTTGAGTAAGGGGAAAGTTCCCTGAGTTGAATGAAACCGAAATGGTGGAAAACGGAGCACGGTGGCGCCGGAGAAACTCGCCGGAAAACGAGACGACGAAACAGCGGTTCTGAAACTGAGAACTGAATCTGTTTTCTGGACCGACTTTGAACGAGGATGGCGACGTCTGTGCTGCTCCGTTTGGGATGATTCAAAAACCAGAAGAAAGAGGGTATAGCTGTGCATCTACTGGAACAAGTATGGCGTGCTGAAACGACCTGGTTCGCCGGGGAGACGTCGGAGAAGTCGGTACCGCGACGTGTGCGAGAAACAGCGAAACTGAAAACAGATTCTGGACAGATGTTTGATCGAAGGTGGCGTCGTCTACAGGCAACGAAATTGAGTGATTCCAAAACGAAAGTTGTAGCCCTTCGTCTCAGCTTTCCAACGGTGCGAATAACGCAAGCTGGAGTGGCCTGTGCTGGCGATGAGATGCGTCGAAACACGGTGTGCTGTGAGAAAAACGAAAACTGGGTGTTTCATATTTCGTTTTCGGTTTCAAAAACTTCCTCGATCTCGTTTCCTTCCTCTCGTTTCTGCCTCGAACCGATGATGTTGTGGTATGCAGGGGAAGGAGAGGAAGTGCTTCTCACCCAGGGGTGGTCGGAGATGAGGAGGAGGGGCAGCCGATGACGAGGACGAAGGAGAGGCCGGGAGTAGACGTCGACGGCGTGAGGAAGAACTCGAGCAGCTGCGGGCAGCGCTCGACTTCGGGAAGATGTCCAGGGCGAAGAGGAGGACGACGCGGTTCCGTTCCCGTGCTCAGGTCGGCTCGAGGTGGACCATGGCGACGGTGGCGGTCGACGGAGTTCTCCGCAAAACTCTCTCACGTACAGGAAATTATGGAGAGTGGCGGCGGCGGAGTTGGAGAGGAGGAAGATGCAGCTAGGGTTCGGTCGGCCCTGGTGTATACAGGAGGGGAAGAGGGCAGGTGGCGAGCATCGGTGAGGGGGGAGGAAAACCTGTGGCGATGGAGGTTGTCGTACAGCGAAGAAGAAGACGTACAGGGAAACTTCCTCCACGATGGAAAACCGGGCTGCTGTGGTCCGCTGGGGTTTGATGGGTTGGTTAGCTTAGGTGGGCTAGCTGCTGGCTTAGATTTAGCTAGGCTTGGGTTAAAGAAAAAGTCTGCCGTGGCCTTAGGCTAGATGGGTTAGTGTTAGCTTTAGGTTTTTTTTTTCTTTTTAAAACGTTTTTCTATTTTTATTTCTTCCTTTTCTTTTCCAAACTTTTCTGAAATTGAGATGAGACAAATTTGAAGTTGAACTGCATTTTGAATTCAGGGAAGGACTCAAGCATTGTATACCAACATGGTAGGCTTGAGGAAATAAAAGAAGAAAAGAATAAGAGGGAGATAAAGAGATACTTTGGTATTCAAAATATTTGGTAAACCTTAATGGCTCAACCATTTGAGAAGGTAAACCATCTCAAGATCATAAAACATGTGCATTGATAAAATAGAATAAGAGAGGTAGGTTTAACAACCATAATAGAAATTTTGGCATGACCTATTGAAAGATGGATCAAGTAGAGGGATAGGTTTAGGCTTGTTAGCTTTTCTTGGAACATCACAAGAGTGAGGGGATGAACCAAGAGAGAGGAAGAAGAAGAACAACAACAAGCAAACAAAAGCGAAGCCAAAACGAAATGCAATTTTATAAAAGCCAAAGGTGGTGATATGCATGGATGCAACATGATGAGATGATAACAATGCAAGAAAAGTACAAAGGGGTCTATGTATTACTCTTGGGATGTTACACAATGGCAAAGCCTCAAAGGGCAAAGCCACTAGTGGTGACCGCACGGGGCCAAACGATCACTATGCATTATTTGTTGATTATTATGATGATGTCTATGCTAACTATGTTGTCCCTCCTAATGGCTATGCTTATAGAGAGTACTCAATTTGGGTACCAAAAGATATTGTTGCCATTGCAAAGGAACCCATTAATCGATGGGTTCCTAAATCCTCTACTTGATTTTGTAGGGGTATTCCTCCGGTGGTCCAAAATGGGTGTTTGATAGTGGATGCACCAATCATATGACCGGAGGAAAAGGTGTGCTTGATCAATTCATTGAAGATATCAACAAGAAGTCAAGCAACACCTTTGGTGACAACTCAAAGGGAAAGGTACTTGGATATGGCAAGGTAGCAATCTCTAAGGACTTGTGCCTTGAGACGGTTATGCTTGTTGAACACCTTGGCTATAACTTACTTTCTATATATCATCTTGCCGATGCCGGTTACAATTCATATTTCACTAAATATTATGTGCAAGTCTTTAGGAGTGACAATCTCAAATTGGTCCTTGTTGGATATGTGGAGAACAACCTTTACGTGGTTGACCTCTCGAAAGAGAGCCCCTCTTTCTCCACATGTCTAATGGCGGCCAAGCATGACGAAGGTTGGTTGTGGCATCGCCGCCTTGGTCATGTTAACATGAGGAATCTTAAACAACTCCTAGAGGGTGAGCATATTGTGGGACTAACCGGCATTTCTTTTGAGAAAGATCGTGTTTGTAGTGCATGTGTAGCCGGAAAGCAACTCAAGAAGAAGCATCCCATCAAGAGTATTGTTACCACATCTAGGCCTTTGGAGCTCCTTCATTTGGATCTCTTTGGGCCATCACATTATGATACTCTTGGTGGGAGCAAGTATGGACTTGTCATTGTTGATGATTACTCAAGATACTCTTGGGTCTTTCTCCTTAAGTCTAAGGACGAGACCCATAGAGAGTTCATCACCTTCGCCAAGAAAGCTCAACGTACGTATGAATCCGAGATCAAGGCAATTAGGACCGACAATGGCACCGAGTTCAAGAACTACACTATGCAAGAGTTTGTTGATGATGAGGGCATCAAGCATGAGTTTTCGGCGCCATACACCCCTCAACAAAACGGTGTTGTTGAAAGGAAGAACCGGACTATCATTGAGATGGCAAGAACCATGTTGAGTGAATTCAACTCACCCCACAACTTTTGGGGAGAAGCCATCTCTACGGCCGTCCACTACTCCAACCGGCTCTTCCTCCGTCCCCTCCACAACAAAACCCCATACGAGCTCCTTACCGGTAACAAGCCTAACGTCATGTACATTCGTGTTTTTGGATGCAAATGTCTTGTTAAAAACAACAAAGGAAAGCTCGGTAAATTTGAAACTAGAACCATAGAGGGTATATTTGTTGGATATGCGGAGAACTCTCACGCCTATAGATACTACAACCGGTCCACCGGGACTATTGAAGTATCTTGTGACGTGGTGTTCTTGGAGGATAATGGCTCCCAAGTGGAGCAAGTTGTTCCATGTGTTGCAGGTAATGATGATGATCCATCTAGTGCCATCAAGCATATGGGCATTGGACACATCCGGCCCATGGAGGTTCATAATGATGATCAAGATGATGGAGTAGATGTTTCAAGCACGCCACAAGTGGAGCCTAGTGATACGTCTCCGACGTATCGATAATTTCTTATGTTCCATGCCACATTATTGATGATATCTACATGTTTTATGCATATTTTATGTCATATTTATGCGTTTTCCGGAACTAACCTATTGACGAGATGCCGAAGGGTCGATTCTTTGTTCTGCTGTTTTGGTTTGAGAAATCCTAGTAAGGAAATATTCTCGGAATCGGATGAAATCAACGCCCGACATCTTAGAATCCCCGGAAGCATCCAGAACACCCGAGAGTCGCCAGAGGGGGGCCACAGGCCCACCAGATGGTAGGCCGGCGCGGCCTGGGGGTGGCCCGCGCCCCCTAGCGTGTCGTCGCCTCGTTGACCTTCTGACGCCGCCTCTTCGCCTATAAGAAGCCCCTCGACCTAAAACCTCGATACGGAAAAGCCACAGTACGAGAAACCTTCCAGAGCCGCCGCCATCGCGAAGCCAAGATGCGGGGACGAAGTCTCTGTTCCGGCACGCCGCCGGGACGGGGAAGTGCCCCGGAAGGCTCCTCCATCGACACCACCGCCATCTCCATCAACGCTGCTGTCTCCCATGAGGAGGGAGTAGTTCTCCATCGAGGCTCGGGGCTGTACCGGTAGCTATGTGGTTCATCTCTCTCCTATGTACTTCAATACAATAATCTCATGAGCTGCCTTACATGATTGAGATTCATATGATGATGCTTGTAATCTAGATGTCGTTATGCTAGTCAAGTGAATTTTACTTATGTGATCTCAGGAGACTCCTTGTCCCACGTGTGTAAAGTTGACAATGTTTTCACCGTGTGGGTATCTTATGCTATATTTAAAAGAATACTTATTCACTTTGTTATGAGTGGCATAGTGAAGTGCTTATTTATATCTCTTTATGATTGAAATGTGTTTTGTATCACAATATATCTACATGATACTCTAGTGATGTTATTAAAGTAGTTTTATTCCTCCTGCACGGTGTAATGGTGACAGTGTGTGCATCTGTGTTAGTACTTGGCGTAGGCTATGATTATGATCTCTTGTAGATTATGAAGTTAACTATTGCTATGATGGTATTGATGTGATCTATGCCTCCTTTCGTAGCGTGAAGGTGACAGTGTGCATGCTACGTTAGTACTTGGTTTAGTTGTGTTGATCTGTCGTGCACTCTAAGGTTATTTAAATATGAACATCGAATATTGTGGAGCTTGTTAACTCCGGCATTGAGGGTTCGTGTAATCCTACACGATTAGTGGTGTTCATCATCCAACAAGAGGGTGTAGAGTATGCATTTATCTATTACATTATGTGATCAAAGTTGAGAGTGTCCACTAGTGAAAGTATGATCCCTAGGCCTTGTTCCTAAATACATTATCGATGCTTGTTTCTTGTTTCTTTGCGTTACTCTTTGCTGCGTTACTACTGCTTGTTTACTGTCCTGGGCAAAGCATTTTTCTGGTGCCGTTGCTACTACTTATTTATACCACCTGTATTTCACTATCTCTTCGCCGAACTAGTGCACCTATTAGGTGTGTTGGGGACACAAGAGACTTCTTGTTTTGTGGTTGCAGGGTTGCATGAGAGGGATATCTTTGACCTCTTCCTCCCTGAGTTCGATAAACCTTGGGTGATCCACTTAAGGGAAAACTTGCTGCTGTTCTACAAACCTCTGCTCTTGGAGGCCCAACACTGTCTACAGGAAAAGGAGGGGGCGTAGACATCACCTAGCTCAACTCAAGTCGAACCATCAAGTGCAACTCAAGAACCATCCTCTACTCAAGATGAGTCACAATCCGAAGAACAAGAAGAAGATCCTCATTCCACGGAGCAAGACCATGATGATGATCAAGAAACATCCTCAACTCATGATCAAGCTCAAGTGGTTCCTCATGATCAAGTACTAGCAAGAGATGAATTCATTGATCATGAAGGGACCGTTCGGAAGATCAAGGCCGCTACAAGGGCAAGTGACACGAAAGTGGATCAAGTCCTTGGTAGCATCTCAAGAGGAGTGGTAACTCGTAGACACCATGCATTACTTATCACTTATTGTCAACATCATGCTTTTGTGTCTAGTTTTGAACCACTTAAGGTACATGAAGCCTTGGTCGATCCGGATTGGGTAATTGCCATGCAAGAAGAATTGGAGTGTTTCACTCGTAATGAAGTATGGTCTCTAGTTGAGAGACCCAAGGATCATCGCATCAATGTCATTGGGACCAAATGGGTATTCAAGAACAAGCAAGATGAGAATGGCATTGTCATACGAAACAAAGCAAGGTTAATGGCGCAAGGGTTTGCCCAAATAGAAGGTATGGATTTTGAGGATACCTTTGCGCCGGTAGCCCGTCTTGAAGCTATTCGTCTTTTGCTTGCATTTGCATCTTTCCACAATTTCAAATTATACCAAATGGATGTGAAAAGTGCATTTTTGAATGGTCCCCTAAAAGAAACCGCATATGTGGCTCAACCCCCGGGTTTCGAAGACCCATGCCGACCCAACCACGTGTATTTACTCCATAAGGCACTCTACGGTCTCAAGCAAGCTCCACGTGCTTGGTATGAGTTCCTTAGGGATTTCTTACTACATGATGGGTTTTGCATGGGTACGATCGATTCCACCCTTTTCACCAAGCGGGTTAAAGGGGGTGGCCTCTTTATATGTCAAATATATGTTGATGATATTATCTTTGGTGGAACTAACCCCAATCATAACAAAGCTTTTGAGCTATTGATGACTAGGAAATTTGAGATGTCCATGATGGGAGAGTTGAAGTTCTTTCTAGGCTTCCAAGTGAGGCAACTTGCAAAAGGCACCTTCATCTCTCAAGAAAAGTATGTGAGGGACATGCTCAAGAAATTCAACATGACCAATGCGAGTCCAATGAAGACACCCATGCCCGTAAAGGGGCAACTTGGTTCATGTGACGGTGAGAAGGATGTGGACATAAAGGTATACCGCTCCATGATAGGATCCTTGCTCTACCTTTGTGCCTCTAGGCCGGATATCATGCTAAGTGTAGGGATGTGTGCTCGTTTTCAATCCGCTCCCAAGGAGAGCCATTTAGTGGCGGTCAAACGGATACTAAGATACCTTGTTCTCACTCCTACTCTCGGGCTATGGTATCCAAAGGGGTCAACCTTTGAACTCATTGGCTATTCGGATTCCGATTGGGCTGGTGATAAGGTTGATCGGAAGTCTACCTCCGGGGCTTGCCAATTTATTGGCCGGTCATTGGTGAGTTGATCATCCAAGAAACAAAACTCCACCGCCCTATCCACCGCCAAAGCCGAATACATATCCGCGGCATCTTGTTGCACTCAATTGTTATGGATGAAGCAAACCTTGAAAGACTATGGTGTGTATCTTGGTACGGTGCCTCTTCTTTGTGACAATGAAAGTGCAATAAAGATCGCCAACAACCCGGTTCAACATTTTCGCACCAAACATATTGACATTCGCCATCACTTCCTACGTGATCATGTTGCCAATAAGGATATTGATCTCACTCATGTGGGAACAACCTACCAATTGGCGGACATTTTCGCTAAGCCTTTGGATGAAGCCCGCTTTGTTAACTTGAGAGGAGAACTTGGTATTCTTGATCCTAAAAACTTGGATTGATTAACTTCTTGCACTATATTCTTGCATTTATCTTGCTATCTAGCTTAGAGGCATAGCACATATGGGGATGGTCATCCTACCATGTCTTGGTATGATGCATACCTATGTGTGCAACATAAATAGACCCAATGTCATTATATGGACCCAAGCATGTCTCTTCGCGGTCACATGACATTTGCGCTTTCACATAGGGGGAGTAATCCCCCGCCCCTCATTGAGCCTTCATTACAACTTGATTTGACTATATAAGGCCAAATGATCTTATTGCAAACATCATTTCCAAAATGACTTATGATTCTTGATATATACTTCGAATCATGCCCATTGTTGCTATTCACATCTTATTTGGATTTTTCTCTCCAATGGGTATGCCTAGAGAACTTTGTGTTTCCAACCCCATGTCCATGCTCATCTCATCATCATCATCTATCTATCTATATGTACATGTCATCATTTGAGCACTCACACGCGTTTACACAAAGCATAGGGGCAAAAACGAGGCAAAATTAGACAAACCTGGGCTGGCCGGTCCCTGGCCCGGTTGGACCAGGTCCCTGACCGGACGGTCCGGTTGACCGGGCGCCAACCGGGTCCTGAGCCGGGTCAGCCGGCGCCAGTCGATCGGCCGGGCGCCCGACGCCGCCGCGCGACCTACTATATATTGGGAAGGGATACCCCTTGGGGTCATCTTCCCCATTGTTCCCCAACCTCCACACTCCATGGCCGGCGCCCTGACCATCTCCACCACAGCCTAGGTCCTTCCCACCACTAGTTTCTCCCCAAACTACACCCAACCGTAGATCGGGATCTCTCAAGCTTCTTCACCGAAGGATTTGGTCCTTCTCAAGCTCGTTTTGGAGATCTTGGGGATTTGGCCCTCAAGCCCTCTTCACGTGTTCTTCTTGCTCACTTGGGCAACAAGGACAATGTCATCGGGTAAATCTCCCTTCCATTCCCTCTCCTTCTTGCTTTCCCTCTCCCATTGCCACATGTTGAGGAAAGTTGAGAAAAATTAGGGTTAGGGTTTGTAAGTCCTCATGCCTTTAGAGTGTCTCACACCACAATGCACTTACTCCACTATATTGCTATAGTCTATATTCAAGTTTATGAGTTTTTGCATGAATTTGTGGTAGAAAATCTGGGCAAAACTTCACACCTCGTGAGATCCAGGTCACCAGCCCGGTCGGCCGGCCGCTCAACCGGCGGCCCGGCGTCTGGCCCGATCAGCCGGGCGCCAAACAGCTTGTCCGGTCTGCTGCCAGTTGGACCGGCTGTGCGCAAGGTTGCCGATTTTCGCACAATCTCATCACTACACTTGGATATATGCTATGCTCTTTTGGTTTCCCTCTTACTGATGACATGTACACTTACCCCACTGCTATCCTTGCTCTACTTTCTCATTCACAGGTAGTTGGAGTGGTGAGCCACACCGTGGCAATGTTGCCAAAAGAGGAAGGACTGCCGATCCTCCCCGCCGTTCTAGTAGTCGTGCACCCCCTCAAGCTCATCAAGGTACTGACATTGGCAGCTCAGCTCGGGGTAGATCCAAGTCTGTTGCTAGCAAGAAAAAGGATAAGCATGTCGCCCAAGAGGATGATGAGATAGTACCAACTATCAATGTTGGCAATGCAAACCATGTTGAGTGGCAGGAATGGAGGACAGTGAATCCGTATCGCTTTGAGAAACCGACTTACACTCGTGGGGACAAGGCCTTCTGGACCAAGACACAAGCAGCCCTCTGGGATGGTTACTATGATTCTCATGAGTTTATGAAGCATGGTAATATTGTATCACCCAAGGCCATCAATCCTGACGAGCTTGCCTTGCATGACGCCACGAAGTACCGCTTTGTGGTTCAAACCTTGAAGGGTATGGGATTGTATGACCTTGTGTGCCTCAAGCCTGATGATACCCAAGACGATCCTACCTTTGTCCTCCTTGTCCGTCGGTTTCTTGCACCGTCTTCTTCCATGATGATGCGGACCGCACTCTCACCTGGATGACCGGCAAGGAGAAGTACTCATGCTCCTACTCTCAGTTCCGTGCAGCCATGGGTTGTGGTGATGACAGTGTTCCAGGGTACAAGATTCATTCACGGTCCAAGCTTACTAAGGGTGACATCTCCTTCTGCTATCCTGCGAACCCTACGCCTGGACCTCCCACTATCTCTGGGATGTACTACTCCTATCTGGTACTTGCCAAGATGTTCCGTGAGAGCCTCATCAGCAAGTCTGGCGACTCCAGTGAAGTCCGGAACTATCACCTCAACTTGATGTACTATTGTCATCCTGACAGGGTAAGGAAGATTGATGGCTGTGATCTTATCTACTGTGAACTGAAGAGAGCAATTATGGACCGCATGACTCCCAACTACGCTCAGTATGTTCAGCGGCTCATCAACTACATTGTTCCCGCTCCTCAGAACGTTCTTGGTGAAAGAGTCATCATGGACCCTTTCAGGTTCCCCATTCAGGAGGCCACTCGTCCAGACGTTCCCTCCATGATGCCCACCACTGAGCGCCATTCCAAGGCACACCATGATCATGATGCTAGCTCCAGTCACTCTCGGTGCTCCCAGCATGGGGCCGCTCGATTCTTCTCCAGCATGTGGCAAATGTGCAAGAACAGCAATGATGTTGCACATCAGACCCTTACTATGACCCAGGAGACACGGAGGCGCCAGACTGAGTTCATGGCCTCTAGGAACCACCCTGTTCCTCCTCCTGGACCTGAGATGGAGCCTGTGGTAGCACCTCAGTGGGAGATGCCTCCTCTTACCGATGAGATGATCCAGAACTTTGACTTCTCCGTCTACGCTCATGGTGCTCTCCCTACTAGGCCTGCTCGTGCTCCCACTCCTGCTGATGATGATGATGGTGGTGATGACGATGAGGTTGATGCGGCTGCACGCGATGGTGATGGCGAGAGCTCCTCCTCGATCGGGCTTGGTCACTACTGATGGGTGCGATAGCATCTCTCCTCTTTTCTTCGCCTTTTTGGTGTTCCGGTGCCAAAGGGGGAGAAGAGAGTAGAGTCTAGGACCACGGGGTTCTTTGATTACCACGGGGTTCTTTGATTACCACAAGCCATGGGAGTTGCTTTATTTGGATTTTATATGGCTTGTGCTTGTTTACTTTGAGTTTTTCAAGAACCATTTGCTATCTCCAATAATTCGTGTATGGATGTGTATGGACGACTATTATGTGTGCTACTCTATGTTACGATGATTATGTGTACTATGCTTATATATCTTGATATGCACATCTCCATACCATGCTTGTTTCCTAAAGATATTGGGGGAGCTTCTCATGTTTCACAAATGGTGCACTTTGCATTCAAACGCAAATTCTCCAAGTGCACACATTATGGGGGAGCTGTCGTAATATCTTATATGGAATCAAGGTTTAGAGCTTATCATAATATCTATTTGTGACTCTAGCTCGGTTTGTCATCGTATACCAAAAAGGGGGAGATTGTAAGGGTATTTTACCCTTATCCATTATTTTGGTAATGATGACACCGTGCTAAAGTATTTGGCCTAATATGTTTATAAAGATAATCTCAGGTATTAGGCAATGAGGCGTAAATGGTGTATCAAAGGAACAAGAAGGCTAAAGGAGACCCCCCACTTCGACAACAATCAAAAAGGGTCTACAGGAAAAATCCGGTCTGCAGCCCGGTCCAACCGGGCCAGCAACCGGCCAGTCCGGCGTGCTGGCCGGTCAACCGGGCGCCAACCGGGCTTCAAACGAAGAGCCAGCAGATCCGGTTGCCGCCCGGTCAGCCGGGCTACTGACCAGCAGGTCCGGCGCTCCGTCCGGTCAACCGGGCGCCAACCGGGCTTCAAACGAAGAGCCAGCAGATCCGGTTGCCGCCTGGTCAACCGGGCTACTGACCGGCGGGTCCGGCGCTCCGTCCGGTCGACCGGGCGCCAACCGGGCGCCAACCAGCCACCAACCGAAGGAGCGCCAGGATGACGCAAAGGAGATCCGGTCGCTGATCCGGTCTGACCGGCCTCACGACCGGGCTGTCCGGTCTGTGGTCCGGTCAACCGGGTTTGTCGAGGAAAATGCTGAGGTGGCAAGTTGCAACGGCCAGATTTTGAAGAACACTATAAATACCCCTTCTCCTACCTTGGAAGGGTTAGGCAACATACTACAAGCTGTTCTTGAGCTCTCTCTCTCTTACTCCATTATTAGAAACACCAAAAGCCTCCGATCTCCCTCCTCCTCCACCCAAACTCAAATCCCTCCGGGGAATCACTAGAGGAGGACCCGATCTACTGTTCTACCAAGCCAAATCTCATTCCCCCTTGTATTCATCGAGAAGCTTGCTTCCTAGGGTTCCTTGGAAACCCTAGGTGGGCAAGAGGAGTCCGGAAGCATCCGGGCTGTGGATTTGCTCCGGGCAAGATTGTGAAGGTTTGGAGGCTACCTCAAAGTCTACCACAAGTGAGTGAGCTATTTCTTCGTGGGATAGGCTCCGGAGAATAGGGTGAGCCTTCGTGGCGTGGGGAATCCTTCGTGGGACCTCCACCCCTCCAAACGTGACGTACCTTGTTGCAAAGCAAGGGAACACGGGAATACATCCTCGTCTCCGCGTGCTATCGGTTATCTCTAACCGAACTCCTTACTTGTGATTTAAACTGCCTGAGAGAGCCTTCGTGCTCGAGATAGTTGTATCTTCATATAGGTTGCTTCATCTAGTTTGCATTAGGCTCACCTTTATATTCCGCAAAGCCTAATATTACAAAGAAAGGATTAAAATCTGTAGAAACCTATTCACCCTCCCTATAGGTTTACCATCTCTATACTTTCACATCTTTCTAGTCTCGTTTCCAACGCGATGGACAGTCCGGCCGAATTGCAGCGGACTGTCTGGGGCTGACTATCTGGACGTTCGTCACGCCGTCACGCCGCCGTCAACCATACCGGTACGGATCTACGAGAACTTGCTGAGGCTCGTGTCGTCCAGCTTCGTCTCACAGTGTCTCGTGGTTGCCCATCACCACCTTGTCGCCCCTCCCGCCCCGCCGCCACGACCGCCATTGCGCGGTTAAATCGCCACCAATAATCCACGTACATACATAATTATATACATACGTACGCGGCGATCATACGGGTTTTGTATAGGGCTACGTATACCCGTTTAATATTAAACGAAGGACTATCAAGCGATCTCAACCGTCCTTATATCCAACTTTGATTTGAGTTTAGGGGAGGGGGTTGTATCGGAGCAAACGCCTATGTGCAAAAGGTTGTACTACCATAGGTTACTTTGCACAATGTGGGCTATTTTCTCTAGCTAGTAAACAGAAGACTTGTACTAGCCCTTTTTCTTTTGAAAATCGGAAACAACAATTTAAAATTTCAAAAAAATCTGAACAATAGTTCCAGATGTTGACATTGATTAATTCAATCGGCGTGCAATAGATCAATGTCTAAACTCTCATCTCCATCTCAGATCACTTTCTCAGCGCAATTTATTTTGAACCATGTATCCCAACCCAGAATCCACCCGCATGATCATAACTCGCATAATTTATCTCTGAGCCTTGTATCCCATACCAGCTTGAGTGTATACCGCTGCCGACCAACCCGGTGGCTATGCGATGTCGTGCTGGCGAGCCTGACATACCGGTGGCTTCCTGTGCGGCTAATTGGAGAATTCGAAGTGTCGTTCGTTGGTATATTGACCTTTGATCCAATAGTTCGATCATATGTGTTGAAGATAATTGCTAAGCCCTCCTCCATAAGTTCGGACTTTTGGTTCAACTGACTAGTGCAACAATTTTTCATGGTATGCCAAGAGATTTCAAGTTCAAAACCCTGCTCACGCAGCATTAAAAATAAAAAGAAAAAAACATTCTACGGTCTGCACCGAATCCAGGCTAAGGATAAAAATAGCCTAAAAGTGAGGGAGAGTGTTAAATATAAATACATTGTCTAGTCTAACCCCGGAGGCTGCTGCATATAGGCTGTCTCCTCCAACACACCATGAAGGAATGCATTGCTGATGTCGACTTGTCGAAGATGCCAATCACGCGAGGCAGCGAGAGAGAGCACGAGGCGGACTGTCGCGGGTTTGACAACAGGACTGAAAGTGTCGAGGTAGTCAATGCCATATTGCTGCGTGAAACCTCGAGCCACGAGCCGCGCCTTGTACTTGTCGATGGAGCCGTCCGCGTGTTGTTTCAGCTTATACACCCATTTGCAGCTGATGATGTTCTGTCCCGGAGGCCGTGGCACAAGAGTCCAGGTTGCGTTGTCATGCAACGCCTGAACCTCTGCCTCCATAGCAGACCGCCAGTGCGGGTCGGCGAGAGCCACGCGATAAGAAGTCGGCTTGACGAGGAACGCGCGGCGCCGGGGATCGTAGCGGATAGTGCCGTCAGTTGGTTTGAGCGGCTTGCTGATCTTGTTGTGGAGGCGCGTGACGGGGCGGGTCGATGACGAAACCGGCTCGGGAGGCACGGTAGACGCGGGTGGCGCTGGACGCGACGAAGTCGATGAGGGCGACGCGTCACTGGGTGGAGGCGACGGTGCATCAGCATGTTGTGTCGAGGACGATGGTGCAGCAGGAGCAGACGTGTGCGTCGTACACGGAGGCTCGGACACGCGCGGCTCGCATGCGAGGATGGGCTGGCGCATTGTTTCCGCAGCAGGTGTCGAGGAACCCGGGGCGGACGGCCCAGGTGCATGGCCGCGAGTCACAGGGACATGCAGATAGACGTGCTCTGCGTCAAGCATAGGTGCAGCTCGCTGCGAGGGAGCATGCGACGGAGCAGGCGTGCTTGCTGGACCTGAAACAGGAACAGAACTGCTCATGGCAGGATTAGTAGGTTCCAAAAGAGTGAGGTTGTAATTTCGCACGCGATCGTCATATAGTACCGGCTCAGATTGAGGAAAATGAGATGGTGGGGAAGCGGAAGGTGACGCCGAGATAGAGTCGGCGCCAAAAGGAAAAACTGCTTCATCAAAAATAACATCGCGGGAAATATAAATGCGTCCGGTGGATCTATCAAGACATTTGTATCCCTTATGCATGGAGCTATATCCGAGAAAAACACATTGGCGAGAGCGAAACTCAAGTTTTCGAGTGTTATAGGGACGGAGGTTTGGCCAACATGCACTCCCAAAGGAGCGGAGGAAGGTGTAATCTGGTTGTTCATGGAAAAGGCGAAAAAGAGGCGAATCATTTTTCAGTGTGCGAGTAGGCATGCGGTTAATTAGATAAACAGCAGTGAGAAATGCCTCATCCCAAAACCGAACTGGAAGAGAGGAATGGGCAAGAAGAGCGATGCCTGTTTCGACGATATGCCTATGTTTTCGCTCGGCGATGCCATTTTGTGAGGAGGTATGGGGACAAGAAACTCGGTGAAGAATACCTTCATCATGAAAGAATTTATTAAGGCGATGATATTCCCCTCCCCAGTCGGATTGAACAGCAAGAATTTTGGAATTAAATAAGCGCTCGACATGCTTTTGGAAGGAATAAAAAGCTTGCTCAACATCAGATTTTCGTTTAAGCAAATAGATCCAAGTGAAACGACTAAAATCATCCAAGAAACTCACATAATATTTAAAACCACCAACCGAAGTAACAGCAGGTCCCCAGACATCCGAATGAATAAGTTCAAGAGGACTAGTGGTTACATGAGTAGAACGACTAAAAGGTAATTGGTGCACTTTTGCACGTTGACACGCATCACAAATAGACGACTCAAGCGATGGTGCACAAGCTATTTTATTTGTTCTAAGGACTGACTCGACGACGCTTTTGGAGGGATGACCGAGCCTTTCATGCCAACGATCCGAGGAGACCTTGATGCTTGAGAGACCATGACGAATGGACGCTAAAACGGAAGATGTGGAGCTTGGCACCGGGTAGAGACCATCATGGCATTTACCGCGAAGAAGAACCCTCCTCGTGGCTCGATCCTTAACAAAAAAATGAAACGGATGGAATTCAACAAAAGCGTCATTATCATATGCAAGCTTGTGGACAGAAAGAAGGTGTTTGCTGAGTCGGGGAACATGTAAGACATGATTGAGATGCAATGGTTTAGAATAGCCGGTAATAGATGAACGACCAACGTGAGAAATGTGCAAACCTTGCCCATTGGCGACCTGAACCGTATCCTTGCCGGAGTAGCGTTCATTCATGTGCAGACGATCGAGATCGCTTGTCAGGTGGTCGGTGGCGCCGGAGTCCATGTACCAGTTGGTGTCGACGGCGTAGGAGCTAGGACTAGCCTGGGCGGAGTTGCCAGACCGGTCGCCACGGTCGCGGTTGTCCTCCGGCTGGAACGCATGGTTGAAACGCTGACGGCAACGAAGGGCGTCGTGGCCGTACTTGGAGCAGACCTGGCACTTGGGGCCGTTACGACGCTGCTGGCCGCCGTTGCCGTTGCGTCGCTGCTGCTGCTGCTGGCCTGGGCGGCCACCGCCCTGGCCACCACCTCCTTGGCCGTTCTGGCCTCCCTGGACCTGCCCGCCGCGAGGAGCACCGCGGTTGCCATCCGGGTGACGTGCGACGGAGTTGGCGGAGGAGTGGATGTCACCCGCGGCGGCCTGCTGCTCGAGGCGGAGCTCGGCGCCGATGAGGTAGGCGTAGAAGCTGTTGAGGCTGACCGCGTCGTCGCGAGTGGTGAGGGAGGCGACGAGCGGTTCGTACTCTGGCCCGAGGCCAGCCAGCATGTAGCCGAGCACCTCGTCGTCCTTGAGCGGGGACCCGATGGATGCCATGGAGTCCGCGAGAGCCTTGACCCGGTTGAAGTACTCGGCGGCGCTGAGGTCCTTCTTCCGGGTGTTGCTGAGCTGAAAACGAATCTGCATCACACGCGCTCTGTTCTGGGAGGAGAACATGGCATGGAGCGATGCCCACACACCCGCGGAGGTGGTGAGCTGGGTCATCTGCCCCACAAGATCCTCGGACATGGAGCCGAGAAGGGCGATGAGGACGAGCTGGTCCTGTTGATACCAGCGCAGAAACGCCGGATTGGCGACCTGGCGGACAGCGTCGCCGGTGCCTTCGGTGAGGGTCGGCGAAGGGGCGACGATGGTGCCGTCGACGTAGCCGAACAAGTGTGCCGCATGTAGGGCGGGCACCGCCTGCGTCTTCCACAGGAGGAAGTTCCCCCGGTTGAGGCGGATGGTGATGAGGCTAGCAATGGAGTGGATGGACACCGCTGGCGCCGGGGCGGCGCCGGGCACGAGAGCGCCAGAGAGCGCATCGGTGGGAGCAGAGTTGGTGCCCATAGCGACGGCGGCGGAAGATGGAAAGAGATCGGAACTAATCTGATACCAAGTACATAAATCTATTTTCATCAGTTCGGGCTGATGTGTGAATTAGTTAGGTGCATACAACTTGAAACCAGAGGTTGAGGGTTCAATACCCAACAAAAGCAATAAAAAAAATTATATTGTGGTCTGCCCCGTTCCTGATGCGCACGTCAAGACTCCAAAAAAAGGAGCATAGACGAAGAGGGAGTGTTAGAGTGTAATAACTGACTCTCTCTTTCTCAGTTCAAACTTTTGGTTGCTGGCTAGAGCATGCAATTCCACATGGTATGAGAACACAAGGTTCTAGGTTCAAATTCTAACCAACGCAATATTTAAAATAAATATTTGCGGCTTTTCTAAAAAAATCCAATCGAAGGATACACGTCTAAAGCCCGTGCGAGATTTGAAAAAAAAAGGCCCACCGGCCTAGACGTGAGGGGGAGGTGTTGAATATAATTGTCTAGCCTTCCTCTATAAAATGGGTCTTATAGGTGAACTGGCTAGAGCATATAATTCCTCGTAAATGTAAAATGTAATTTTGTTGTGTTCCCATCTACTCGTGCGGCCTCAGGCTGGCCAGCTCCGCCATGCGCAGGCTCGCCCGCGGTGACGACAGTAGCGGCGTGAGTGCTGCAACCTACAAGGCTATGCTAGCAGCCGGCCATCTTGCGATCTCGCGCTACGGTCAGTTGACAATGGTGTATAGGTTAACTGCAGCCGTTCCCGGTGATTAGTCACCGCGTTAAATCCCTCCGCATTAACTACACCAAAAGACAGTTTTGCCCCTCTGATCAAGGTACTCTGAGTTCTGGCTCGGTTTTGGAGTTAGTACTCCATGCGCTTAGAGTGGAGTACCAGAGCACAAGACCCATTGGATCAAGGAAAACAGACGCATTGTGTTGAATTTTTTTTTTTTTGAAACGGAGAATCATTGTATGTCGATGATTACAGTTCCGTTAAGTTGCAGAGACTGGACTACAGCTAGAACAGGACAAGTAATGTTGTTGTGAGTTGAGTTCCTACAATAACAAGAGGGCTCAGATCCTAATTCGTAAAGATTGTTTGGCCTGATCTTTCTGTTGATTTAGGGTACTGTAAAAGTCCATTTAATTGAGTAGTGCCTCCTCCCCACATCAATCGGCAGCACCTAGCTAGTTGGAGAAACAATTATTCTGCCAATAGTGTACTTCTTGCACTACAGGAATGGGCGCATACGCCGACGGCCAGCTACCCTCGGTGTATCCACGTCTAGCCCTCGGCGTAGGCTACGCCGACGGCTGCCCTCGGCGTATGGCGTCGGCGTTTAGGTCCCTCGGCATAGACAATATTGCCGTCGGCGTAGCCCGGCCCTCGGCGTAGCACGCTACGCCGACGGCAAAACCGTCGGCATACAAATTTTAAAAATTCGAATTTTCTTTTTTCCAAAAAAAAAAGTCAAAGAAAATTCGAAAAAAATTCTTTTTTTATATGCCGAGGGCTTTGCCGTCGGCGTAGAGTTTTAAAATTTTTAAAATTTTATTTTTTTACACCATTTTTTTTTCTTTTTTTTACATGTTTATCTTTCACCCATACACTTTTAACTCTAAGTACACTTAATCTTAGGTTAAAATACAATCATGGTTAAACTTCCCAGTCGGTCACCCATCTTCACACTACTTCAACCTCAACACGCTTAACTTCTTGGTTCCATTCGGATGAGATTCCCTTAAAGAATTGACGGCTTGCTGATAATAATAGCCTATCAACCCTATTAATTCTTGGACCGTGATGTCACAACTCTTCATTTTTGAATTCCAAACAATTACTTAAGTAAACAATAATGAATATATAAGTAAAAATGATTAATAATATTGAATTCAAATAACAATAAAATGATTTTATTTTTTGGTTTTTTTCTATTTAATATGGAATAATTAATATCTTTAAATCGAAAAATCGAAATTCCACAAATAATATGTCTAAATCGATAAGAAAAATGAGAGGAATCTAAATATAACATCCATATCATCATTTGAACCTAAAAATTAGAGGAATCCAAATATGACGTCCAGTTTGCCATCTGGCCAAAACGGCCCCCTCGGGAGATGCGAAATGGCCGTACCGACTACGCTGGTGCACTGTTCGCCAACACGCTAAACGGAAAAAAAATAGCACATAAAGTGATGTGCTATAGACCTAAAAACATTTTTCGCGGAATTTATTGAGCGATGGAAAGTGTACCCCTATTTCAAATCCGGTCAGTTTCCAGCGGATTCGGCGGGACACCGCAAGAAGCCACAGGGACTCCCAGATAGCTAGCACACACATATGGCATGTAATATGTGGTGCGGAGGCGGTGTCCTACCACTACGCGGAGGTCTCGCGCAATACTAAAATACGCCCCATGTAGCTGCTTCACAAAAAAAAACTCGTTTTGGCACCCCGAAAATGAAAAAACCATCGCCCATGGGTCGAATTGGAAATCCGCTCCCGGGGCCATGCCTTCCTTCCCAGGGACCACGCACGTGTCAAATATGGCCTCGTTCCGACAAACTATGCAGTGTCACGGGTCGTATCCTACTTATTTGCCCTAAAAGCCATAGAACTCCGGACGTGATAGCCCTGTTTGTGAAGGGTTTTCCAAAATAATTGTTTTATTCTAATTCCGTCTTTTGGAGTGGTTACCAGGACACATAAAATGACGCCATGCAGCTCCGCGGGATTTTCTGACTTTGTTTTAATTGTCATTTGGCCAAAACGGCCCCCCACGGAGATGCGGTATGGCTGTACCGGGCGCGCTGGTGCACCCGTTCACCATCGCACTAAACAGAAAAAATTTAGCACATAAAGTGATGTGTCGTAGACCTAAACAAATTTTTTGCGGAATTTATTGAGCGACGGAAAGTGTACCCCTAGTTCAAATCTGGCCAGTTTCCAGCGGATTCAGCGGGACACCGCAGGAAGCCGCAGGGATTCCCAGATAGCTAGCGCGTACATATGGCATGTTATATGTGGTGCGGAGGCAGTGTCCTACTACTATGCGGAGGTCTCGCGCAATACAAAAATACGCCTCATGTAGCTGCTTCACACAAAAAAACCGTTTTGGCACCCCAAAAATGAAAAAACCATCGCTCATGTGTCGGATTGGAAATCCGCTTCCGGGGCCTTGCTTCCCATCCCAGGGACCACACACGTGCCAAATATGGCCTCGTTCTGACAAACTATGCAGCTCCGCGGGATTTTCTGACTTCGTTTTAATTGCCATCTGGCCAAAACAGGAACCCGAGGACATATAAGAAAGTGTTTGAATTGTTACTATGTTAACATGGTACTGTACATGATTCAAATATATATGATTTTGACATAAACGGATAGAGGATATTTTTTTCAACATTTTGATACCTTATACGCATTTTTCTGATATCATATGAATTTATGAATTAGTTATGATTTTTACAAAATTAGACAAATTTGAAAAATAGTCTACGCCGAGGGTGGCCATCGGCGTAGCCCTGTCTACGCCTAGGGCCAAATATATGCCGAGGGCTGCCCTCGGCGTAGACTTCGCTACGCAGACGGCCACGATACGCCGAGGATCAGACGGCTGGCTGACCGTGTTGGGCCATATGCCGACGGCCCCGACATTTGGCCGTCGGCGTACGCCACGGCCGTCGGTGTACGTCGCCATTCCTGTAGTGTTGCCTAAGGAAATAACACATTGGAATTTCAGCAACGGGATTGTCTTTTTGACCTGTAAAGCAACGTTGCAACAACGGGAACGTGACTAAAAGCTTTTTCCATGCTATAAATCATACAAGACTAAGACAAACACAAACCGATTACGAGTTGGAAAGAAGAACCGCATGAGCCGATCACAGCTTTCGTTGGTCTTCTGTAAAAGGATAGTTTGGCAGTTAGCACCGAATTTCACTTCTGCATGATAACACGAGGACATGGCCAAAACTTGATGAGGTACACTCACTAGATTTAGATGTGCGCCTTGGCGCACGACCCCGTGAAATTTGCACAAATTTACGGTTTGTAAGAACATAAAAATCATGTGGAAAAATATTATTTTCTTTAAGAACTCCATTCCAAGATATCTACATGGTGGCACAAAATCTGACAAACTCGTGGTTTTCTCGTAAGTATAAATATGAGATGAAGACATCCATGACACCAAATAGCATCAATAGAACCTCTCATGTTTGCGACAAGACTGGACCGAGTACCGTGCGTTGTCTCGGCATACATATATGAAAACTGAGAAATAACGAAGAGATCCGGGCATACATATATGAAAACTGAGAAATAACGAAGAGATCCTTTGATACCCAAGGAAAATAGAACATGGGCAAATAATTTTCCGTTCCCATTAAAAATCTGCTCTTTTCTCTCACCCACACATCAGATACAGAAACAGGCATATTACTACTTTTAGAAAACATTTACCTAGTTTGCTTAGAGACAATACAGAAATAAGCAGATTAATACTTTTATTGAGAGAGTATTTACCTAGTTTGCTTCAAGGTCTCAAGCTCTTGTTCTAATGGTCCGTTCTATGGTATGCTCCAGCGACTGTTACCTTATATAATTATTGATCTTCGCCCTCCAACTCGACCCTGCACCGCCTGCCACCGCTGATGGATAGCCGTGTCTCCTTTTTCCTCCCCAACTGCTTGCTCTCCCTGGTGAACATGTTCTTTTTCCTCCCCAACTGCTTGCTCTCCCTGGTGAACATGAATACTCACACGGAGCATGTTGACGGGCCTTCCGCAACTTTTGCATTCTTAAACAATTTAACAAATGCCATATTAACCATGCATGAAATTTTGTTTTGAGAAAGCAGTAAGTGAATAACACACACGACTTGCATCGTTTCAGAAGGAAGTAAAGAAACAACAAAAACCGTGGCTCGCCGCCCGAGCCTATAGTACGCAGGCTGTTATGATTGTTTCTGAAATTCTTTAAAATCCTACACTATTACGCATAGATACATAAAACATAGTGTGCCTTCTAGATAGTCTGTTTGTCCTAAACTAAGTGGTTAACAAATACAGCTTCTGTTAGCTAAATAAGCAACCATAACTTCCCAGGTCTAATGCATTCTTCTTTAATTCTAGGTATAACCCTGAAAAGAGAACATAAAAAAACAATCGAGTGATTTAATAATTCAGCAGCAGGTGCTACGCAAACAAATGAGTAGCATTGTAAAAATATATATACTATTCAAAGGCAAACAAATATGCTGACATATAGCAAATAACATCACTTTATTTGTTCGGGGAAAAATTAATTCAGGGAACAGATCCTAGACTGACAACATATGTGTTGGATGGACAAGAGCACAAAATGAATTTTCTTCATACTACAAATGTCACTCGGGAAGTTATTTGGCTCTTAAGTGTGTCAAGGCAAGATAAGAAAAAACACAAGGATGTGAAAATATCCAAACCAATAGATATATGCACTAAGGCTGTGTCAACAGAAACTCTCAAGCATACATAACCATCATCTGTTATGTATACTAAAGTTTCGCTTTCCGGAAGCATAACCTACACAATAAGAGAGAAGAATGGTGGAAATGAATAACGGTTAGGTACAGAAAAAAGGTATCGATTGCAGCACTTAACTTTCTTTAACTAATGTACAGATGACACCTCCTCTTCCACCTTTTTTACCCATTCCAAATTGGGATTTCTATTTTCGTGCCCTCGGGTTCTTAGTTGTACTCAGTTTTCCCCAGCTCCTTAGTTTTTCCTCAGTTTTCCCCAAGCCCTTGTCTGAACCCGCAGAAGGAGCTCGGACGGAAGGAATCCGTTAAGTTGACCGTTCCGTGCTGACGAGTGGGGTCGTGTCGTTTGTGGGGTCGCGTCGTGTGGGACCGCGTCGTGTGGGGCTGGTAGGAAGGGACCGCGTGGGACAGGACGAGACCATGTTTGTGGGGCCGTAGCGTGTGGAGCCGTGTGGGTCCGGGACGGGAGCACGAGTGGTTTCTGTCTCTTTCGCCCAGATTAGCAGTTTTCAATGTACCTTTTTCCTCTCTCTCGCTCGATCTCATTCATATTTGATAGCCCAAATTGGTAGCAAATCTAGAGCAGCTTGTCCTTCTGTTTTTTAACGCCATTCAATTCTTTATGCCTTCGTTTTTACCCAATCAGGTAGGAAATCTAGGGCTCAAATCCAGAGAGAAAATATAGGATAAGCTGCATACAGCAACCAACATAGCATAGATATATTCAGGACAGATCCAAAAGTAGTACCGATAGATCCAACATAAGCTACATTTTACATGAATTTAAGCTGCTCTACAGATAGAGCAGTCACATACAGAGAGTGCAGTAGGCACGTTCAACGCCTCCAGGTAGCGCGTGTGACTCGCTTGGAGGTTGCGCAGGTGAATCCCAAGTGCTTTGTGTTTGGCCATGTACGCATGCACGTTCACGGTCCTTCCAACTCTAGCGCCACATCTGCCAATGGATTCAGCATGGTTCACCAGGGAGTTGAAGTCGGTGGCGCGGAGCTTCCTGTTGCAGAAGGGGCACTTGTAAATGCCTCGAGCAAAGGGGCCATCGTAATGGCCGGACTGCAGCCTCCCGAGGACGTGACGAGTCTTGGTGTGGAAGGACTGCGTCGTCATTTGTCGACGTCGCTGCTCACACTGTCACGTAGCACCAAAGATCGTGCAAAAAAAAACGGAGTCAATTGCAACGATGATGGAACAGAGAGTGAACAAAAAATCATGCATGATAATATGGGCTCAAAAAAAGAGGTAGCCTCAGTTACATTGGACACACTTATATCCAGGATTTGAGTCAGCAAACCAAAGATCATGCACAACAAATTTGTACACACCAATTGTTTACTGACCAAACACTGAATCAATTTATGCCCAAATATTCATCATCATCGGCACAAATCTTAAACAAAAGCAAATCACAAACACTAATAACGAAAGTTCTAACACAAAAGGATCGAACTAGGAACAGACGAACAGTAATAACGCAAGATCTAACACAAAAGGATTGAACTAGGAACAGACGAACCGTAATAACGCTAGATCTAACACAAAATGATTGAAATGAGATAAGAACAAGGGAACAAAGGGTTACCTCCGGCTCGTTGTCGACGATGCTGGTGTCGTAGGGAGTTCTCCGGCGCGTCGTATTACCTTTGGTTCGTACGGGTCCCAAGCGACGGGGAGGCGGACGGTGGCGGCGGCGATGCGCCGGCAGCTACGTTGAAGCAGCGACAGGGGCACGGACGGGGCGGCGGCCGATCCGCCGGCTGCTACGTTGGAAGCAGCGACAGGGGGCACGGACGGGGCGGCGGCCGATCCGCCGGCTGCTACGTTGGAAGCAGCGACGGGGGCACAGACGGGCGGCGGCCGATGCGCCGGCTGCTACGTTGGAAGCAGCGACGGGGGCACAGACGGGGCGGCGGCGATGTGCCGACAATGGGCATCTCATTCTTCTCCATCGCCGGCGGTTTTCTTCGGGGTTTTTCTTCGGTTGTGGAGAAGATGATGGGACAGAGAGGCGGTTACAAATGAGCCGATGAGAACGTGCGTCGAGGGAGAGACAGAGAGGGCTCTATAAAGACGAAGGTGGCGTGTACCGCAACACGCGTCCCGCTATGCACGGCTGCAGCGTGCACCGCTACACGAAGTCTAACCACAGGACGTTTGGTGTACTCGGTTATAACCTCGGGCCTTATACAGAAATTTTATCGTACTCAGTTTTCCCCTCGAGGACTTAGACCGGCAAGTGCAATATACTCAGTTTTACCCTCAAGTAGCTGGTCAACGAGAGAGTCAACAAATGAGATTAACATAGCTAATTGAGTCATTTCATGCGCAAAAAAATCCAAAAAATAAAAACATAGTGGCAACTACTCATGGAGTCTTCCTACGCAACCTGCCACCTAGAAAACCTTAACAAACATATATAAATCAAGTTTTACCACAAATTGCCACTTCTCAGAATCACTAGTGTAGCTATGAAGATGATTGGTTTTCCACCCAAACCCCTTTGCAAAACATCTTTCCCAAAACATAGTTTGTCTAAATGATGCCATAATTGTCACACTCATGTATATTTGAATTGCAAATAATTTGATGTAGCCCAATATGAATTATATTGTACAAAACACACATTTTTCATTTTGTAATTCTTTTGTTTGAATCCCTTAGTCTATTTACTATTTATGTGCCCTTGGATTCTTAGTACTACTCAGTTTTGCCCTCAAATACTTGTCACAAATGCTACGAGAAGCACAAAATTATCGTGTGTGGTTGAGGGGTTGTCACAGGGATCGACTCCACTAACCGTTGATACACTGATCTATCGGGCTGTATACCCCTATCAGTCTCTTCGTGGCAAACTCTCTCTCTCTCTCTCTCTCTCTCTCTCTCTCTCTCTCTCTCTCTCTCTCTTCGTGGCCACCCCTCTCTCTCTCTCTGTCGGTGGAGAATGCCCACCCCACTATATATGTGAAATAACGAGTTTGCCACTTAATATAGTTTGGGATATAGTATTGGTATAAACATGTGGCATACATATTTGCGGATTTCGGTGATTGCATTATTTGTCACCCCTCTAACAATTATCAACTATCTTTAGCTGTCCTTTTCTTTTAGGGAATATAGTTTGGGATATAGTATTGGTATTTTGAAACGGCCTAAAAGTGGTATAATTTTGTTATAAACATGATGCATACATATTTGCGGATTTCGGTGATTGCTATCAACTATCTTTAGCTGTCCTTTTCTTTTAGGGAATATAGTTTGGGATATAGTATTGGTATTTTGAAACGGCCTAAAAGTGGTATAATTTTGTTATAAACATGAGGCATACATATTTGCGGATTTTGGTGATTGCATTATTTGTCACCCCTCTAACAATTATCAACTATCTTTAGCTGTCCTTTTCTTTTAGGGAATATAGTTTGGGATATTGTATTGGTATTTTGAAGGGACCCTATTTTGAAAGGGATCCCATTTTGAAACGGCCTAAAAGTGGTATAATTTTGTTATAAACATGAGGCATACATATTTGCGGATTTCGGTGATTGCATTATTTGTCACCCCTCTAACAATTATCAACTATCTTTAGCTGTCCTTTTCTTTTAGGGAATATAGTTTGGGATATGGTATTGGTATTTTGAAACGGCCTAAAAGTGGTATAATTTTGGTATAAACACGAGGCATACATATTTGCGGATTTCGGTGATTGCATTATTTGTCACCCCTCTAACAATTATCAACTATCTTTAGCTTTCCTTTTCTTTTAGGGAATATAGTTGGTAATTTCGGTGAATGCACACACTAACTTTGAAAACAACTACAAGTACATGTAACTGAATAATGGATTTGTAAGGTATCCCTTGTAACAACTTCTAGCGCCTGGTGAGCAATGATAAGAATCCGATCGTAATTATACAACAAAAAAAAAAACTAGCCATCGGGTTAGCTTGCTTCTTCAACTCGATCAGCTGCCTTAACTGCTTGTTCATTTTCTTCAGTTCTCCCTTCACTTCCACCAGTTCTGCATTGGGAGCATTAGGCATAATCGGAACGGCTCCTCTCTCCGCCGCATTCTCTACAGCAAGTCCCCCCCCCTCCCAAATTGCGCCCCCCAATAGCGCCAATTGATTCCTGCAAGCGAAGCCTACGAACGTACACATCGATCCACTCGAAATGCCTGCATTTCTTCAAGATCTGAAAACAACAACGTGAACCCTAAATCCCAAATTCGAGGGAATAACAAGAAAATCGAGAGAAAACAGAGAAATTGGAGCGAGATCTAACCTTATCCCCCTCTCTATATGGCAAGCTCTCGCATGCAACGAACTCACGTCCACGGTTGCCGTTCTCGTCCGTCTTATAGATCGACCGCTTCAGAGGCTCCTGGCGTGGGCAGTCAGGGCATCTTGTCAAAGGCACGGGTCCATACTGCGGCCATGAAGAACGGGAGGTCGAAGAGAAACTAGACATCACCCGCCTACCGGAGAAGGGCTGCCGCTGGCGGAGAAGAAGAACAATGGGGCGCGGAGAAAGAAAGGGGAAGCAATGGCACGGGCACGGGCGCGGGGCTGGCTCGGGCTCCCATTTTGCAACGGTCACCTGGGTAAGCTGTGGGTCCGGCGCGCTAACGTGGACAAGTTGTGGGTCCCACGATGATCTGGATAAGTGGAGACGTGTCCACTGCGGGGCACCAACAGCGGCCCCACTTGCCAGCACCAACCAACGTCAACTAAACGGGATTCCTTCCGTCCGAGCTCTTTCTGCGGGTTACAGACAAGGGCTTGGGGAAAACTGAGGAAAAACTAAGGAGCTGGGGAAAACTGAGTACAACTAAGGACCCGAGGGCACGAAAATAGAAATCCCTTCCAAATTATATTCAAGCTATTGAATTTGTAGACGTATTAAATTTCCATAACAATGATAGAAAGCCCTATACAGCAAAGTTCAGTTGTTTCTATGCCTGAACATTCTAGTTCTAGTAGTCTATCACCATATTAACCTTAGCTATTTTCAGCTAATTTTTTTTGCGTAGGACTATGCATACTACTCGGATCTGATGGTTCAATTTGGGTTGACGTATGTTAGTCCGAAGCTGTGGAAACAATGTGACCAACCAATGCAAAGAAGTGGCAAGCACTCCTATGACACTTTACTCCCATTGCCTTACTACTGACAGAGAAGGTTCAAGAGATAACTGAATGTCTGAATCAAAAGAAGGAGCAAGGGCCAGGTAGTGCAAGCTAACCATCATTTGTGAAAGAGTGAGAGAGGCACCTCACAATGTTGCATAGAGTGTCAAACATGCAATTTTCTACTCAATTTCATGCTTCGGAAAATAACTGCAAGTCCCAAGAACATTCAAGCAAAACCAAACCAGGCCATAAACAACTAACATGGTAAATTAGCAGAGACCAAACAGTAATACAAACATGAAAAAAGAATGCAAAAAGGGAAGAACTTATTAAGCGATTCTGAGACTTCTAGCGGACCAAGATTGAAATGAATATAAAATAAGCCTCCATGGGTTCTTCGCCTGTCTTTGACGCTTAAAGAGACAAGTATTGGGGAAGGATGACGCCAGAAGCAAAGGATAAGAATCATTACCCTCTTCGGGAACTACTTAGGCTCCTGCCACTTCTGCCTCAAAGAACGTCGCACCACGTCCTCCATCCACCTTGCCACCATTGCCTGGACTGGTGAGAGGGTCAGACCAAGCGGCTGATAGCAACAGGGCAGTAGGTCAGCATGACAAACCTAGGCATGAGCACCTAAAAAGAACCAAGAAGAAGAAACATTGAGATTTCAAAAACATCGTTGCACATATCAAAAGAATGCTCCACCATCCATCTATGTAGATTAAACATGCTCATCACCAAAGAAACAAACTGAATATAAACTTGTAGTAGCATGTACCAATGTACACATATTCTATGGCAGAAGTAATATGCAGTCTAAAGAGATGGACAGCAAATGCCTGCTTGTATGGAAACTTAGATGAGATGAGATGAATATGGATTCAACATATTAATTACTCATGACATGCATGAATTGTTTTAAAATACCACATGTCACAGAAGTGCATTCTGCTTGAGTGTAAAGTTAGGATAACAATATCATGATCAGCATGTTTAGTAAAAAGGACATACCATATGGTAATATAGTAAGGAAATGGAACACAGGTTCAGAACTGTACCTTTTTGTTATTTTCTTGTCTCTTTCTAGCATCACGGAAAGAATCTAAAAGTATATAAAACAATGATTAGTATTCATATTGCTAAACTCTTGTGTCCTGATTGAGAAACGAAAACATGTGACTGTAAAGGTCAATTTCAAACCAATATTCATCAACAAATTGAATCAGTGTGTGATCCTAGCAGATAAAAAGTGCATCATCTGACCTGATTGTCACTTTTACCCTATCTCTAAATTCTTGCTAGGAGATTTACAAAAATCCATGTACCTATCAAGATTGAAAACTAATGTTTCAATTGAAGATCCTCTACAATCTGCAACATATGTCACGCCACTTCTTTGAACGACTATTAAAGGAATATACATTGTTGTATTGTGATCCAAATTCATATACTAAAGGGAGGCTAACTTCTGACGAGCGGATCGAGGCCCGTCGCCGGAGGCTTGGGCCGAAGCGTAGCGGAGTCAGAAGTTAGCCCATACGTCGTGCCCTGCAGGGACGCCTGCGAAGGGGGGTGCGGGGGGCGGCAGCCCCCCGCGGTACGGTACGGATCGTCGACACCGCCTATATATACATCTTGTAAGCCGCCGGCTAGGGTTTATCAGATTATAAGATAACCCACGGCATTTGTAAACACCTCCGGATATAGTGAAGTTTTGCTGGCTGGCGCCCGTGGTTTTTTCCCCTTCTGTGTTGGAAGGGGTTTTCCACGTTAAATCTTGTGTCCCCTGCGTGTGTTCTTGTTTCGTTCTTCGTTATTTGCTTGTCGCTTTTATAACATACATTAGTGTTAACTAAAGAATTGGTCCAACAAAAAAAACAAGTCGGAACTAAGCAGACTAAATAAGATAAATAAGAACCCAATCTAGAACTTTTGAAAATAACATTTATAATATCACACTCTGATTACTGAATGAACTAACAATATATATACAATATTTTTAGACCATTCTTATTTGTGCACAAGGTGTACAGATAGGTACCTGCGGTTACTGACTACTATTTAGTTCATGGAGGAATTTACTTCTTGATTTTTTTTTTCTTTTTCATCTCCTGGAAAACATAAAAAATGGTAATCAAGAACAACTCGAAACACCAAAAACATGTCATTTACTTAGACCTTCTAGACAAATTATAAGAGTTAGATGCATATAGAAACTTTGGAATGGAAAACACAACCTCCTTGCTTCTGATTGCCATATGTCCTGGAGGAGGACCAGGCAGTACTTGTGATGGAAGAGCAACATATTTGACCCACCCAATCTTCAGCTCATAGTCGTACAACACCTAAGATAAATAATTTCAGTAAATTACAAGCAAAAGTAGAAGTAGTATTTCAAAAGTACGAACATGATACTATTTCAAGCTATCCTATGGCTACATCATGATTGCCACTACATGGAATGGAAATGCACAGTAAACTTTCATTTAATCCTGGGCTGCCTGTCCTCCTGCTCTATTCATGAATTCAATAAACCCACAATGTTGTCTTTTGCTTTCTACATACGTTCAAGCTAGGTCATATTATCTTGAGAGTTGCAATAGGTTCAAACCGACCAAATGTACTCAAATGAAAATTCTAATCCACCTAACACCATATGGTACATATTGCACGGTTAAGCTAACTGTGATGCATATACACTTAAAATTATGTCTAGCCGGAACAAGAACGGCACAGAAAATAAACCTTAGGAGAGAGAGTGCCAACATATAAGTTCGTGGTTTGAGGATCGATGTCTCCAAATGAACCTGGTAACCTCCCACTGGAATCAGATTCATCTGTTAATTCATCAAACTGGCTAGAGTGATGCAGGTAAAAGTTCCAAACATCAGTATACCATATACAAGGACAAACTACAAGAATTCTGAGAAAGAAATATGGGAAGCAATCACAAATTTATCCCGTCAGCTAGAAACCTATTTAAAACAATTTCTAGAAGTTTGCCAGCCATGATAGATTTCCTAACATTCTAGTCAACCAAGAGAATATTATAGCACACTGAATCTAACGATATAATCAAAATTGCCATCTGATTTATTTCATATGATGTCTAGTGGAATGAACCGAAAGTCGCATATACGAATACCCATCATGGAGGCGTCACCGTGCCGGCTGCCACGTTCTTTTCTCGAAGCTCTTTCTCCAACCTCAGTTCCTCCATGACATTATCTATTGCATTGGCTTCCCTTTTTTCCTTTTTCTTTGGCCGCTCATCTTCCTTCTGCATGTCAAGGTAAATGATTAACCAAAGAACCATACTGAAAACTGAGGCAATCAATTCGCATGTGCGTCCCAACCCCTTTCTGTGTCTCTCCTGAATGATGGTGGCAAAAAAGATGGAACATACCTGGGTAAAATTATGCTATATATAAGATGTGTATTATGCTCGGTTAAGTGCCTTCTTCTCCAATTCCTTGTCGGCTCCTTTTAACCAAACCAGCGATGCCTCGTCCACCATGTAGGCACACTGCCGATGCTCTGCAACCATCTGTCCTCGCTGAATCGGAGGCCTCGGGGAATCGTTGAGCGTGAGAGTTTCTTTGCTTATCTTCTCAAGTAGAAAGTAAATCTGTTCATTTTACTACATATGCATGTATTCCAATCAATTATTTCAACTTAATCAAATAAACAAAAGTAAAGAGCAAAATACTGCTACTTTTGATTAAATAAAGTAATAATAAACATGAGTCAACTTGCATCTGAATAAGATGGACAAACTAAAATCAGAATTAGAATAGGATTCAGTTGGAGCTTACATACAAATGATGTGGAAAACCCGGCCTATGCTAATCCCTTTGCCTCCTCACGCTAGGAGGAACACTGTAAATGGCACCCAACGCTTGCTGGAGGACTCACGTTCTTGTCATACCTACCAGCAGTAACATGGACAAATTTAGCCACTAGGAGTGGGGGAGGAGACGAGGAGGCCAAGAGGAGGGGGCAGCGCAGCAGCGACCATCGGCGTGCATCACCCTGGCGAGCTCCCTCGGCACAAGTGGCGCCCCCATAGCCAGGGTAATTTACCGACGAATCGTGCAGCAGCAGTAGCGCCATCGGCAGCCTCCTCCACGCCCCCATGGCCACGCGAACTCGCGGAGAGGAAGAGGGCGGGGCGGAGCACAACAGGGGAAACAACGGCGTGGAGGAGGGAGCAGCGCAGCAGCGATGGAGACGGGCTGGCGGAGCCCTCCATCCTTCTGCCGCCCGTCGACGGCCTGGCGGCGCCTCCCCGCGCGCGTCGATGCGTGCCTGCTCGTCGCGGGGGTGCTGCGAGCGCTAGGGCGCTTGTCGACGGGCTGGCGGCGTCCTCCCCTGCGCTGATGCTGTCCCGCGCCCGCCCTCGTCAAAATTGTGGAGCAAATAATAATCCTTGCATACAAAAGGTAAAAAATGTTAGTTCATGGCAAGTAATAACTTGGGAATCTATAAATTCAACAATGAAGCCAATCCTGAGTGTTCCATACAACACATGATTCAGTAGCTTAAAGATGTTTACATGAGTCGAAAGGAAGCATATAATTGACATATATGATAACTGGAGGTTATCAATCTCTTTCTACCGATAAGAATTTCATTGTTGTTGCTGCTTTCACAAATGGTCACGCAACATGCTCTTAAGCACGCACCAGTCACAGAATAAGTTACACAAATAAAAATATGGGAATGGATTGAACAACCTGTGATGAACATGAAGACCCCAACCACTATTGCTCCACCTGCTTGGAGTCACCCAAACCCCTGCCGCCCCTGCTATAATTAAAAAAATGGAAAGAGCCATGTCTGCAGCAAAAACATGTCGATATCACACATAAAAAAGGAAGACAAATCAAAAAAGATGCTCATGAATAAGGCGCAGCTTGCCGCTCGCTTGCCCACCTACGGCAGGCAAGCATATATGAAGAACCAATAAAAATATGTAGCCAAATTTGTTAATAAGCTGGCAAAAGAAATTCATGTGTTAAGTCCATGGCTATGTATTATGCATTTTGGAAATGCTATTGTGCTCAAGGAATTTTGACTCTAGTAGTGCACATCATACTAATAGAAAATAATAAGACTTGGCGGTTCATCAACTTCAGCAGTGCACATACATATATTTGAGCGGGCGTAAATACATTGTTTTTGGAAAAGTTCCAAGGAAGATATATGTAAAGTGAGAATCAGGTGTAAATTCCTTAAGGGAAATTCGTAGTTGTAACTAATATCCTATTTTCAATCCAACAGTAGTTATATTACAAAAGATCAGAAGCATGATCATTCTCATCTGAAAGCGTCTTTTAACTTTCTCCAACTTGGTCCGTAGGCGAGACACTACCTAGTAAGCAGAAGACAGAAACCACGAGTTACAACAAGTTACAGCTTTGGATGCATTGGCAATGAAACAAAAAGCAAACTAAGTATCGACCAACTTCAAATAGCGTTCTGATTTCAATATACATGCGTTCATGCAAACTATCAGTTATCCCTAATTCCACGACATCGTTGATCAAATTGCTAAAATGAAGAATTCTATGGGAAACACAGGGGATGATATATAAATGATGATGTGGACCAGAATGTCTAGGAAAAATTACGAAAGGAAAGTTTTGCATAGCTGATGCTCGTTGACATGCTAAATACCTGAAGCCCCTCAAAATGGGTTAAATCAGTAGGAAATTAAGTCAAATGAGCTCCATCAGCAACACTTACTCTGCTAGGAGGAAAAGGAAATATTAATTCTCTTACGATGATAATATCTGTACAACAAAGGTCATTAGAAAACATTATGTGACTTCACAGACATTATTATTTCAGAGCATCAATGGTATTACTAAATAGCTGCCACAAGTTACTTGTAGTTTCAAGAAACCAAAAGTTTATCCTTCGAACAAACAAGTAAATGATGGTAAAAAGTTCACAACTTGACAATGAAACAGTGAGCATCATAAATGATGGGGAAAGCACTTCTCTGTAACACAATGAACCCGCTATAGTGAATGCAATCATGCTTTCAGCACTTCTCCTCAGTCTGCAGTAGTACTAAGAATTGTTGGGAGTGGACATATTAAACTGTCCAGGTTTGGAAACTACTTAATACTGAGATGCAAAAGAAAACTTGGTAAATAAATTTTGACTCCATATTAATCACTACGGATGAAGCCTGGTGACCGGGTGTATACGTGAGCACGCACTCAGAAGTCGACACGTGTCTAACGGCGTTAGTCCCCCGTGAGGTGATATACTACTACTAAAAAACTGTTTCACCAGATTTGACCGGTCCTCACACCCCCACCTAATCCTCTCTGCTCTGGCTCCTCGTCCTCTTCTACCTCCCGCGGCGGCGAAGGCGGGGCCGTGGTGGAGCTGAGCGGGTTCGTCCGCGACCTCTGCTTCCTCTTCTTCGCGCTCTGCTTCCTCGTGGCCGTCCTCGCCACCGGCACGGTCACCGTCTGGGTCGCCGCGGCCTTCGTCTCCCTCTACGCCGCCTACGTCGTCCTCGTCTGGACCTCCCAGTGCTGCACCGGCGCGAGCAAGCCGGACCTCGCCGAGCCGCTCCTCCTCGACGGCGACGCCCCCACCCTGCCGTCCCACTCCGCGAAGCCGACGGACCCGGCGAAAAAATCGTGTCTTCAACGCGTCCTGCACGCGCTCACCATGCCGCTCTACCTCCCGCGGCGCCTGACCATCCCGGACATCGCGGGGCACCGCTGGCGCAAGCCCTACGCCGTGGCCTCCGCCGCGCCGGGCGCGGTCCTCGTCGCCCACGACCTTCACCTCGCGCAGCGCCGCGGCGGCCTCGGTCGACCACGGCCACGGCGTCGGCATCCTGCTCGCCAGCGCCTTCCTGGGCCTCCTCCTGGCGGCCCTCGCCGCGTCCACCACGGACGCCGGCTCCGCGCCCCGCAGCCGGCGTCACCGCGTGCCGTGGCTGGCCGCGGGGTTCCTGATGAGCGTGCTGTGGGCCTACACGCTGGCGCGGGAGCTGGTGGCGCTGCTGGTGGCCATCGGTTACATGGTGGGCGTTGACTCGGGCGTGCTGCGCATCACGGTGCTGGCGTGGGGGGACTCGCTGGGGGACCTGGTCTCCAACGTCGCCATGGCCACGCACGGCGGGCCTGGCGGCGCGCAGACGGCCGTGTTGGCCTGCTACGCCGGCCCGCTCTTCAACACGGTGGTGGGGCTCGGGCTGTCGCTCACGCTGGCGGCGGACGCGCAGTACCCGGCGCCCTTCACGATCCCGGCGGACGGGGCGGTGTACGAGACGGTGGCGTTCCTGTTCGCCGGGCTCGCGTGGGCGCTGCTGGTGGTGCCGGCGAGGGGGATGCGGCTGGGTCGGCTGTACGGGGTCGGGCTCATCGTCATCTACCTCTGCTTCTTCGGCACCCGCATCCTCAACAGCCTCGGCCTCTGGTAGCAGCGAGCCACGCAGCAAGCGTCAGCGTGAACACCGCCCCGTCCAAGAGATGATCCAAACCAGCACAGAAAGCACTAAAAAACTCTGAACTATGATGTCCTCTAGCGGTTGCAGCTCAGCTCACTTCGCGTGGTCAACTAAGTAGATTCGACGCCGTATGATGCCCGTTAACATCTCCCCATAAAGTGAGAATCTTAAAGCAAATCCAATGGCAACGGGCGCGTGCTCACGTATACACCCGGTCACAGAATCCACTCTCGTTATGCCTATGAGGAGCAAATATATTGATTTGCTCCTCATAGGCATAACTACAAACTAACAACAAACACGTATTTGGCTCCAAATCACAAAATCTGGACCTCTTGTGCCAAGCAGCTAATGCCCTCGATCTGTTGGATCATAGTGACTCTAAAACATGTAAAAGAGTGTTGGGAAGGAGGAGATCAATCTGCCGGTGGGGGTGAAGATCCCAGGAGCAGAGGAGCAACAGCTCAGACGGAGGAGAGCAGATCTGTTGGAGCATTCAACTATGAATCATACCTGCACTCGTCCAATAACCAGCTGGAGCGCGTGCAGCACCTCACCGCCGGGCACAAGCCCTCCGGCCGGCTGGTTTGAGAGAGATGGGAAGTGAGACGGGAGAGAGAGAGGGGCAGAGACAAGGGAGTTGAGAGGCCAGGAGGGCGTACCTGGGAGAGTGCCGTCACTGCTGGACGCCATGGAACTGGCCAGCACCGGCCCGTCTCTGGCCGCGCCCCGCGACCGTCGCCTCCGGGCGTCGCCGCCGCGGATCGGCCTAGCGCCGGCCGGTCTCTGGCCGCGCGCGGCGCCTTGGGTCGCCGCCGCCACCGCCGCCCTCGTTGCGGATCCGCCCCGCGTCGACTGTGCGGGATGGACGAGGCGCTGCTCGCCTGCTCCTGGTCATGGCGACGGCGGAAGGGGAAGGACGACGACGGGGAGCGGGAGCGACGGCAGCGGGAGCGACGGCTGCGGGAGCGGGAGAGGCGGCGGCTGCTGGATTGGGGAAGATTGGGATAGGGCACGACGCGCCAACGCCGGGTCGCGTGGGTTTCATGACCCATGGATAAAAAGTGGGTTCGCGCGAGGGCCTACTACTCCACCAGTGAAAAATGGACGGACAAGATACACATGTGGGGAGATCTGACGGTCTAGAAGCGCAAATCGTTGTGAAGTCCCCTATGGGGGGCATCATATACAACTTTAGATGACTCCAATACTCCGTACGAAATGGTGCGGCTATATATATGTGAGCATACCTTGCCATCCCATTGACCACTTCTGCTAAATGTCAAAGCGTTAAGAAATGTTTGCTGTAGATCTTGTCGGTGCTATATCATCGTGAGATATTGGAGTAGGCCAAAGAAACAAGATACTTTGAACTGAGTACCGCATGCTAGTGGTTTGCTGATCAGTGGGAGACTATAGTAACTAGGTCCCGGCAAATACAAATTGTTTCTATAGACTACTTTGTAATGCCGTCATCCGCCGGGGGCTGGAAAAAGTGACCTGGAGTGATTCAAGATGAAGGAGACGAGCACTTTGACCTAAATGGCCTTTTAGCAACTTTCAACCACTAATGGTCTCTAGGAAAAAAAACCACTTGTGGCCTCTGTTGATCGCACCATTTTGGTTGGTTTAACTGAAGTACATGACACGACGTTCAGTTTGGTAAGTTTTTGTTGAGTCCAGCCATCTAAATTGCAGTGGTGGAGCCACGACGCTAATCATGTGTAGTCAGTTCAAAGTTGTGTAGTTAAATATGTGTAATTGCACAATTTATTCATGATTATTTTGCATGATTTCTGCCTATGTCCCTAAAAAACCATGTAGTCAATTGACTACATAGCTATAGCGTGGCTCCAGCAGTGCTAAATTGGCTTGATATAACTATGTTTGACCCACTTGGTCTGAGAATATTTTGTAGAGTGTCCAAGATCATTGCGTCCAGCAATCCTAATGGCATTTCGTAAGTAAGGCACCCAACCAAATTGGGTTATCTTAGCTGTTTTAAACCATCCTGAGCTAAAAATGACTAAGTGCAGTATGCAATTAAGTCAACCAAAGTGGCGCGATACAAAGGCGCCAAAAATGGCTAAACGTTCAGCCAAGGGCATTTAGGTCAAAGAGGTCACCGGAGCTAGGTTAGGTACTTAGGGCATCTCCAACCGAGCGACCCATCTCGCGCCCGCTCGTCCGGATGGGTCCAATCGGACAAAAACTTGTCCCAGCGCGCGGACCCATCCCTAAAACGGATGGCCGCGGCGTCCGGGACGACCCAAACCCGGCCCAAATCTGGGACGACTTTGCGTGGCCGCGGACGCCGAAGGCTGGTCGCTCGCGTCCTCCTATTGTCCGCCCCTGGCCCACCTGTCTGTCTCCCAAAACACAAACCCCTCGCACACATCTCCTGCCGTTCCGCCGCCGCCCAAGGACCGGCGATTTGGGAGCGGCGTCGACGCCGGCCACTGTCGTCGACACGCTGGCAAGCGGGGCAGAAGCATAGGTCGCGGCCCCGCGCTGCTTTCGCCGCGTCGTAGCAGAGTGAGAGGACGCCGTCTCCATCGTTGTTGTCCTCTCACCGTCGCGAGACCTCCCGCCGTTCGCAGCTGCGTCGTTGCCGCCGGAGGTGAGCTATCGTGCACCGTGTTTCCAGACAGCAAGTCGACCGAGACGACCATGGCCTGCAGGTCCCTCTGGACGAATTGGATGGCCTCCGCCTGCGAGGTGTTCGATGAAATGGGCGATCTAAAATTTGTCCCTTTTCATCTGTAGATCATGGTGGACAGCGATGACGAGTACTTCTTCAAGAACTTCATCGACACGTCGTCAGACGAGGAGTCCGACGACGATTTTTTCACGGAGGCTGCGCTGATCATCCAAGAGCACATTGTCTCGCAGATCCCCGTGTACCGGGGGTCCTTGCCGGGGCGCGCGGCCGCCTTGGACCGCAAAAGAGAATGTGGCCACGACCAGCTCTTCAACGACTACTTCCAACCCAAGCCATTGTTCCCGCCGGCGTTGTTTCGCCGTTGTTTTCGGATGTCCAGACCGTTGTTCTGCCGGATAATGGATGGCGTCAAGCTCTACGACGACTACTTCTGCGCGAAAGTGGATGCAATTGGCAAGGTAGGCCTCTCTTCGTACCAGAAATGCACGACAGCGATTAGGATGCTCGCATATGGCGTTGCCGGTGATTTCGTAGATGAGTACACGCGCATGAGTGAGTCTACCGGCTTGGAAGCGATGTACAGGTTCTGCAGAGCAGTGATCGGTTCGTTCGGAGAACAGTACCTCCGACAACCTAATGCAGAGGACATAGCTCGTCTGTTGTCAATCAAAGCTTCCAGGGGTTTCCTGGGATCCTTGGCAGCATAAACTGGATGCACTGGGAGTGGAAGCACTGCTCCTTTGGTTGGCAGGGCATACAACGGCCATTCTGAGGGGTGCACAGTCATTCTTGAAGCTGTTGCTTCACATGACAAATGGATTTGGCACTCATTCTTCGGAATAGCTGGCTCGCACAATGACATCAATGTGCTGCAGTGCTCTCCGGTGTTTGATAGGTGTGGTGACCCTGCATACCATTGCATGTTGTAGTATGCCAGTCGTTGATATAACATTCACGAAGTACCATTCCGCAAATATTACATCCCTCAGAGTAGTACAACAGAACATAGCAGGTCCATAACTCATTCATTTATTATTACAAGCATAATGTACATATCATCTCGAAGCTCCTCTTGGGTCCTAAGAGGGATACTCCTGGGTTCGAGGCGAACCCATCTTAACTTACAATATAGAAGTCTCACTAGGTTATACATTTATTCCCTCGAGCAGTTAAGTACTAAGAGTTCATACTGCTCGGATACTTGTACTACTAGGTAGGTCTACACGTGCTCTCCTCCGTAACCCTCCCCGGTTCCGTAGACTATGAGGTAGTCTACACCTTCGACACCTCCAGAGAGGTCTGGTTCTTCATAGCCGATGATCTCGGCTCCTTCAGGGTTGTCGTTGTCCTCCTCCAGACGGTTCAGACAATCTAAGCAGGGGATTTAAGAGTGGGATGAGTACGAGCGTACTCAACAAGTTCATTATAGATAAGAGGTGTTTAATGCACTAGCTACGATATTAGACCAGAAAGTCTAATACCAATGTAGGTTTTGATAAACATTTCTTCAAGAGGTTGCTTTTATTTCAAAGAGCTATGTCCGTCAGCCTTCACCGGTTTACTAGAACTTCATGGAGCTCCTTTCCGGCCGTGTTTGCAGTTCCTTATCCCGGAACAGGGAGTGACAGGTCACGGTTCTTTACACTCTGCAGAGATGTGTTGCTTTACCCATAAGAGATCTTAACCTTGGTGCCAACCGGGCAGCTTTCCCGTCCACACTTCCTATGATGTGAGGCCCGGTATAAGGTCATAGCCAATCATATTCCTCCGCTACCTCGCACACCCACCCGTTGTTGCAAACCCCGACCCTGGGTCCTCGCCAGTCCTCTTACTCCAATTAAGGATGGACCCCGACCACGACGACAGTCTGGGACTCGTTAACTAAACTCCTTCGCCGGTAGCTGCAACCCATCATAGACCACATTACCGTGGGGACTTAGAGTGGGTTCCCCACCCTCAAGTTGTTCCGCAAGCCGCAACTGCTACGTTATGCACAGCATAACCGTGGGGAATTAGAGTGGGATCACCACCCTCAAGTTGCTCCGCAAGATACAACTGCTACGGTAAGCGCATCCGTTGATGTACAAGAGGTGGAAATACGATTGACTAGTCCGTCCCATTCCAGATCTTATGGTTAACACGGGTATTACGGTACAAGAATCACTGGACGACATTTGTTGTTTAATCCTAGATGGATATAAACCCTTGCAATGGAACCTCTACCATATCAACACAATCTATGGTTCCATTGCCCACCACATAGTCATATTCATAGTTATGAAAATAGTGGTTTTGGTTTTTATGCAATAGTGATAATCATAGTACTTTGCAAGTAATTTGATAAAAATACTCAAATGGTATGATCAAGCGATGAACTTGCCTGAACACTGCAAAGTGTTGCAATTGGATGGTGTGGACTGACCCTTGTCCTCGATCTGTTTCTGAAAAATAGCATCATTGTCCGATAAGGGCAATGGTTAAAGAAGCATTGATGCATGATTCCAGTTTTAGGGTTTGTTCCCCCCTTCCGATGTCGTTATTATTTCATGTGAGAGGTTAATACTAAGAATAATTTGGGGATACTCTTTTTAGGGTAAAATACAACCTTGAAATGTTGTCAAGGTGTTTTTAAAGTCCAAAAGAATTTATGGACTTATTTTCATTATTGAAAATAAAATGTGTGATTTAAATGATTATTTAAATCATCAAATTTGAACTTATTCTTGTTTAACTTCAAAAATTCTATTTCATATTTTATTATGATAGAGTTTTTTATACTGAGTGGTTTTCATATTTTTAATTATTTTTTTAGAGGTATTATACATTTATCATGTATTTTCAAAGTTTCAGCATTTTTAAGAATTATGAAATGGCACATTTGCCCCTCGGCCCACATGTCAGTGCGGCCCAGCGGGTTGGGTTAGACCAGCTCGGGTCCAACCGACCTGAGCGGTCACTCACTCTCTCCCCACCTCGCGCTGCCTCGACGAAACCCTAATCCCCTTTTCTCTCTGGCGACCTGCGTCGCCCTCGCCGTCGACGGCCGATTTCGGCGAACTCCGGCCGCCATGGCCCTCGCCATGGGGCGCAATCGAACCGCCACGTGATGGCGATTCTTTTCCTCTGCGTCGATCTGGAGCAGGCGCTGCTCCCGCTCGTCCTCGACCCTCTTCGCCATGGCTAGGGTTACGGGATCCGCGCGATCCCGCTGCTCCCAGAGCTCCTGGCGTGATGGCGCCACCGTGGCTTCGCCGCGGTGGTGTGGGGCGCTGCGGCGCTTGTCGGAGCATGGCCTGGCCTGCCAGGTGCTACCGAGCACTCGGCGCGCGCCGCCGTGGCTGCCATGGCCGCATCTGCTCGTCTGCTCGCCCCGGGTACGTGCGCCACCCTTCTCTCTCGCTCTTTTGTGCCTATTCTTCTTCTTCCTTCTCCTGTTCTGGCCCAGGCTGCTCCATCTCGTGGAGAAGCTTTCCGTGCCCATACACTGATGATGTGCCATGCTCGAAGTGCAAGCATCTGTTGCTGTCTTTGTTCTTTGTGCTATTCGGCGTTGTCTTCTTCTTTGCTATCTTTATTCATGCTCTGCAGCCCTCACGGCCTTGGCCATGCCAGTGCTTGCCATTCTTGCTCTGTGCTTTTGTTCATGTTATTATGCTTGCCAGACACTCAAGTGTGTTCATGATTATGGTCTTGACTTGATTACAGTGTGTAGTCCTTGCAGTTTTGCAAGTGCCAGAACAATTGTGTGCTAATTCTTGTGCTCAATTCATGATTATGCTCAATTGAGCATTACTGTGGGCTTAACAGTGTTATTTAGTAATGAATTGATGTGTGCTTTGCTTGTGTAATATGATCCAGTGGTTCATCAATCATTTGATGTGCTACTGGATACAATCATAAATTAATTATGTGATTATTTGTGATATAACTGTTGCTTAACTGTGGCTATTTCATTTATATGGTTCATGGATTGATGCCAGGCTTGCCCCTGTCAAGCTTTTGTATGCTAAGGCAAGCCCTGATGATCATATGATCATCAGTGCTTCATGACTCTCTGCTGTCCTATGGCTTGTGTTTCACTGATGCTCTTACTTGGCATGTGTGTCACTCAAGCCTGTGCCGGTGCATGCTCTTGCTTACCCCAGCACCTGCTGTTGCTTGCAGTGATCATCTAGATCATTTGCAAGTGTCTGTATCATTGGTTGCTTGTGTATTTCAATTATCTATCTAGTTTGGCTTGATCATATGAATAATTGAGGTGAACTGCTCTGCATTTATGATCATTTTATTGAGTTTGGTAGGGCTAGATGGATGCTAACACTTGGTTGTGTACCCTAGCCCTCCTTTTGAACCCTACAGGGTGATGATATCTGTGCATGGCTTCTTTGTTGGGATTGGTTAAGTGGTTGAGGTGGCCTTGCCAGCAATTCTTTGATGTTAAGGTAGCTCCCACCCTTGTTGGCTAGCTGTGACTCACTGGATGCTTTCTGGGTGATCCTTTTGTTGGATTGCCAGTAGCTTTTGATGTTGAAATCAAATAGACAATGATTTGTCTAAACTCTGATGGTTCATGAACCATTTAGTGCTAGGTGAATTGGAATGGCTGGTTAGGGATTAAATCCTTGTTGGATTTCTCTGGTTGTGTCACTGTGTTGACACAACCAGTGTTCCCTGGATGATTTCCTTCTGGTTATTCTTCATTTGCTTGCACCAAATGGCTGGATAGCCAGATGATGATACAAGCAGGGTTCTACCCTCTTTTGCTTCTGTGACTTGTGCATATGCTGGATTAATATGAGCAAATGCTTGCTTGCTCATGATTTATTGGTATACCTCACTCCAGCTCCTAGAAATGTGCTGGTGTAGAGGGTTTGCTTCTGGATGATTTCAGTGCTTGCCCTGCTCCTCCTAGTGGCTAGCTTGAGCTTGCTCTATTCCATCCTGTGCTTGTTCACAGTTGATAGTTCTTGGTGAAACTGTCCCTGGATGATTTCTGGTAGTTTGCTGTTCTTCCTGTTATAAGTGTTCTTGTGTTCTTGATGCACTTACCCAGCTGCTGGTGTCGATGGACTGGTTAGGGTTTACTGTGGAGGTTTTTATACCTCCCTTTCATTGCCTTCCTGGTCGACAGCTTGGCCTAGCAGGCTTGTGGTGACTCACTGACCTGTGTGTGCTGTTGGGCATGCACACTGCCTTGTGAGCAGTCTTGCTGTGTGTGTGTGCAAGTGCTGGGTATCTGGCTTGGTTCTTGGCTGAGAGTGGATCAGCTCGGCAGAGCTTGATCATATCTGCTCAATTCCATTTTATTTCTAACCTTATGCCACTTGGCATAACTTGTTTTTGTTGTGTTTGTGTGCAGGGAATAAAATGATGATCAAATGAAGATCAAAATCATCATGCTCAAGTATCTGATGAAGATTAGCTTGTAGTTTAGGATAGATCATTGAATTGTAATTTCCTTTTCTTTCCTTTTTCTATTTTTCCAATTCTTGTAATGTGTTGTATTATTTCTTTATTTCAATTGTGAATATTGTAAAGACAGTGTATATTGTGTGATAATCAATAAAGCTCAAGGTTTTCTCTAATGAGCTTTACTTTTCATTTGTATTGTATTATTTATAATTTACTTAATGAATTTTCTCACAAATGAATTATGAGGTATTTGTTTAATGTTTGAATTTGAAATTCAAATTCCACTTAGGTTTGAATTCAATCATACAACTTAAAATTGAATTCAATCATGCAACTTAAGTTTGTAATGCAATATCCCTTCACTCTTCTCAAAACCCTAATTTAGTTGAATAAGAACAAGTTTGTCGCACTCTCGAAACCCTAACCCTGTAAGGTGTCGAGAGAGAAACTTGTCCCCCTTCGATGCAGTTTTGTTTTAAAAGCGCGAAATTTCCCCAGAATTTACGATGCAATGCACATCCCTTTCTAAAATCTACCCCTCGATCGCCTCTAAACCTGGGACATTACAGCCTTTCCCCCTTAAAGAAAACTTCGTCCCGAAGTTGTGGTTGCAATACCTGAAGAGTTCGGGGTATGTTTTCCACTGTATCTTGCAGTACTTAATAGCTCGATTCCTGAGTTGTTTCCAGTTCTCCTCGAGAATCTTCGCTGGCTTCTCGATGTAAGTCAAATCTGGTTGTAGCTCGAGCTCTTCATGTGACACTGGCTCATCTGGTGTCTTTAAGCATTTCCTGAGTTGCGACACATGGAATATATTGTGAACTTGAGCTAATCTTCCCGGTAGTTCCAATTCAAAGGCTAACCCTCGGTTTTGACTCAGAATCTTGAAAGGTCCGATGTACCTAGGACTTAACTTCCCTTTTACTCCGAATCTCTGAAGTCCTTTCATCGGGCTCACCTTGAGATATACCATGTCTCCAACTTGTGGCTCCCATGTCCTTCTCTTCTGATTAGCATAACTCTTCTGTCGACTTTGGGCTATCTTAAGCCTGTCTCTTATAATGTCAATGATTTGTTGCTTTTCCTTCACATAATCAGGATTAAACTCCTTGCTTGCTCCAGCTTCATACCAGCATATGGGTGATCTACACTTCCTTCCGTACAGAGCTTCGAACGGTGCCATCTTGATGCTGCTTTGATAGCTATTATTGTATGAAAACTCTGCTAGTGGCAAGTGCTCCTCCCATGATCCTTCGAAGTCTATGGCACAAGCCCTAAGCATATCCTCTAGGATTTGGTTGGTTCTCTCTGTTTGTCCACCTGTCTGAGGATGATAGGCGGTACTATAATCTAACTTGGATCCTAAAGCTTCATGTAGTTGCTTCCAAAATGCTGATGTGAACACGGATCCTCGATCTGACACGATCTTCTTGGGAACTCCATGTTTGCTTACGATCTCTTTGATGTAAAGATCAATGAGTTTTTCTCATTTATCCTGTTGATTTACCGCTAAGAAGTGTGCACTTTTCGTCAATCGGTCCACGATTACCCATATCATATCCTTCTTTTTATTTGTCATGGGTAGTCCGGTGATGAAATCCATTCCTATCTCCTCCCATTTCCATTCTGGGATGGGTAAAGGTTGTAACTTTCCTGCCGGACTCTGATGTTCAGCCTTCACTCTTTGGCAGGTATGGCATTCCGCCACGTATTGTGCTATTTCTCTCTTCATGTTATTCCACCAGAATAACTCCTTAAGATCCATGTACATCTTTGTACTTCCCGGATGTATGGAGTATGGTGTTTGATGGACTTCCCGGAGTATTACTTCCTTGATCTCAGCAATATCCGGAACGCAAATCCTCTTCTGAAACCATAGTGATCCTGATTCTCCTCGGTGGAATTCTGATGATCTTCCTTCATCAATCCTTCTCATCTCCTCCACAATGAATGGATCGTCCAATTGACCCATCATTATCTCATTCTTTAAGTTAACATTTAGCTCATCGGCTACTTGTAAAGCCGATAGTCCTTCATGAGCCTCTTTCTCCCAAAGTTGTATTTGGGCTTGGCTTATTTCCTTCCTCAACTCCGGTGATAATTCTTGTTCTACTCCTCCAGTGCTCTTCCTACTTAAAGCATCTGCTACAACATTAGCCTTTCCTGGAGTATAATTGATGGTCAAATCATAATCCTTGATTAGTTCGAGCCATCTTTTCTGCCTCATATTGAGTTCCTTCTGAGTAAAGAAGTACTTGAGACTCTTATGATCCGTATAGAGCTCACACTTGGCTCCATAGAGAAAATGTCTCCATGTTTTAAGTGCAAATACAATTGCTGCTAGCTCTAAGTCATGTGTTGGATAATTCACTTCATGAGGTCTGAGTTGCCTCGATCCATAAGATATTACTTTCCGATCCTGCATGAGTACGCAACCCAATCCATGCTTGGATGCGTCACAGTACACGGTGTAATCCTTGCCAACTTCCAGAACTGCTAACACCGGTGCCGTGGTGAGTTTCTCTTTCAGAGTTTGAAAACTCTTCTCACACTCCTCTGACCACACGAATGGTGTGTTCTTTCTTAACAGCTTCGTCATAGGTCCTGCTATCTTGGAGAACCCTTCAATGAATCTCCGATAGTATCCTGCCGTTCCTAGGAATCCTCGGATTTCCTTGACAGTCTTGGGTGCTTCCCAATCTAAAACTGCTGCTACCTTGCTCGGGTTAACAGCTATTCCATCTTTGCTAATGACATGACCAAGAAACTCCACTTGATCTAGCCAAAATTCACACTTGCTGAACTTGGCATAAAGTTTATGTTCTCTTAGTGTTTGCAACACTAACCTCAGATGTTCAGCATGTTCAGTTTTATCTTTGGAGTATATCAAGATATCATCGATGAATACGATGACAAACTTGTCTAAATATGGCATGAAGATCTTATTCATAAGATTCATGAAGATTGTTGGGGCATTGGTTAATCCAAAAGGCACTACAAGGTATTCATGGTGTCCATACCTTGAGACAAAGGCGGTTTTCGGAACGTCTTCCTTTTTGATCTTAATCTGATGATAACCGGACCTTAGATCAATTTTGGAGAAGACTCCCGCGCCTCTAACTTGATCAAATAGATCTTGTATTCTAGGAAGTGGGTACTTGTTCTTGATTGTGACATTGTTCAAATTCCTGTAGTCTCCGCACATCCTTCTACCTCCATCTCTTTTATCCACGAAGATCACAGGTGATCCCCATGGTGAAACACTCTCTTGTATGAATCCTTTCTGTTCCAAGTCATCCAATTGCTCCTTAAGTTCTTTCAACTCCTTAGGCCCCATTTTATATGGTGCTTTAGCAATCGGAGCTGTTCCTGGAATTAGGTCGATAGTGAATTCTATCTCCCTATCTGGTGGCATTCTAGGTAATTCCTTAGGAAACACATCCTGGAATTCATTTACTACCAGTATATCTTCCAACTTCACCTCCTTCATGCTATTCAGCTGTAGCTCGACTTCGATCTGTGTATGCTTGTCTCCTTGGTAGATCATTCTACTTCCATCGGGGCTTTTCAAAGACACAGTCTTATTCACACAGTCGATCAATGCTCTGTTAGCTTCTAACCAGTTCATACCAAGAATGACATCAATGTCCTTCATCGGTAAAATGAACAGGTCTGCGTCAAATGCGCATTTATTGATCATGATGACTTGTTTTTGTTTGGTATGGGTTACTACTATCGTTCCCCCCGCGGAAAGTATGGTTATGGGTGTATCTAACTTAGTGCAACTAATCCCATGTTTGATGATGAATTGCTGGGAAATGAATGATGTAGTTGCACCAGTATCAAAAAGTACTTTGCCAGGATGAGTAAGTATCTGGAGCGTACCTATCACTGCCTGATCGGAGTTAACCACCTCCTCCAAGCTGGTGCAGTTTAACTTGCCGAAGGGTTTCTTGTTCTTCCAATTCCCTCCGGTGTTTCCTCCTCGGCTTCCTCCTCCTCCAGACTGACCTCCTCCATTCTTCTTATTGGGGCAATCCTTCATCATGTGCCCTCTTGACGGCACCCAAAGCATATTATCCTGGGTTTCTTGCAATCCGTTGAGGTATGTCCTTTAAATCCGCAGGTGCGGCAGATGACCTGGTTTGTGTTTTGGAATCCCTGATTCCTCCTGTTGTTGTTGTTGTTGTTGTTGTTGTTGTTGTTGTTGTACCTTGGTTTAAAACTCAAGCCTGTATTAGGCTTGTTGCTGACATATCTCTTAGGCTCGAATTTAGCCTTCTTCCTTTTCTCCTCTTGCAACTGCTTGAAGTCATCTTCAAGAGTGATGGCTGCATCCACCAACTCTTGGAATTCAGTTGCCCTCATCATCCTAAGCTGAACCTTGAACTGGGGATTCAATCCCCGCATGAACCTCTTTTTTTTCTTGTCCTCGGTGTTGACCTCCTCAACAGCGTACCGGGATAGCTTCGAAAACTCCCTGACATAAGTCAGGATGGCCTTATCCTTCTGCTCGAGACTTTCAAATTCTCGACGCTTCAACTCCACAATACTTTCAGGGACATTGGATTCCCTGAACTTCCTCTTAAACTCCTCCCAGGTGAATACCTTCCCAGCCGGATAAACGGCTACTATATTGTCCCACCAGGATGCGGCAGGTCCACACAACAAGTGTGTTGCGTATCTGACCTTCTCCAGGTCATTGCATCCAACGGTATTGAGCTTTCGCTCAGTGTCCATCAGCCAATCCTCCGCGTCCATAGGCTCGGGCGCGTATGCGAAGGATATGGGCTTAGTATTCTGGAAGTCTGACAGAGTGACTCCCGGGTTGTCAGGTCTCTCCACCTTGTTCTATTGAAGCAGCTCCTGGAAGAACTTGTTCTGCTGCTCCAACGTTATCCATTGCCTCTCCTCCATCATTTGCATGTACTGGGCAAAGTTCTGCTGCGTCATGGGTGGTGGTGGCGGTGGAAACTGATTTCTGGCTGCTTCATCAGCCTCTTCCTTCTGCTTAGCCTCGCGCTCCATGCGCTGCGCTTCACTCTCCTCACCTACCGGTCCCGACATATCCCCCTAGTTCTGCAACACAAGGTGATACTCATAATTACTCCATGCGCAAGTTTTCTGAGCTCAACTTTGTGCACAGAACTAGTCACGCAATGAAAATCAAGAAGCAAATCCAAATCATTCAAAACATATACCATGTATATACATACTTAAGTGGTCTTATTACAATACTCAGGGTCGATGTGAGTATGCAAACTCACTTATTGAAGTATATGTACAAATTTCTACAAATATTACACACTATAATACATGGGGTACTTATGTATTGTAGTCTCGCCTCCCTTGGTGGTCTCTAGTCGTACTTCACTCCCGGTACATCCCAGGCTTCCATCCGGTCGAACGTGTCGTCCTCCTGACAGAATCTGGAACGTAGGGTCTTCCCGTTGGCTGGTAGTCGGAATCAGAGGATGATCCGAGGGAGAAATCTGTGTTCATGAATTGATTATTCAAAACATCATAATCCACCCATCGGGTATACTCCCCTGTGACTCCACCATAGGTATTACCTCCATTAGTATCTGACTCGATCAGTATCAGGTACTCCTCATAGTCACCCCTATTATACTGATTGCCCTGGAACTGGGTTGTGGCGTCCTCATTTATCTCCGCATTATTTCTGACTGAATTGCCAGAGTTTCCGGTGTCTGACCCCCAACGCCAACCTGTTGAGTTCTCTATAGGAGTCTCGGAACGCTGATTGTTTCCGGATTCCTCTCCACCCTCATATCCTCTATAGGAACTACTAGGATAGTACCTAGGTGTAATGGGTGTAGTTTCTAGTTCAGGATGGTCAATACTAATGTAGTCACCAGCTGAGTAAACTGGTGTGTGCACCTCATTCTCCATGGGTTCCTTCCCCTTAGTCTCCTCCTTGGGTTCAGTGAACTCCTCTAGCATTGTATCAATTGCCCCCGACAGATGTCGATTCAACTGAAAGAACAATGACAGTAAGTTGCGGCTATTGTCCATGTACTTAGCGGCTTCTGCTGGTTTGCGTTTTGCAAATTTGAAGTGGTTAAGCATAGGATCATCTTCGTCCTCCATATGAGGAATGTGTGAGAATTCGGAACCCATAAGCTCTTTCGTCTTATGCTCCCAGATATCAGTGATGGCTCTCATAATGGCTATATGGTAGGCTGTTTGGGTAGTTCTAGCCTCACCTGATGGCATCACTATACTCATTCCTAGGGATTCTGGAAGTCTTAGTCCTACCCTACACTTTGCCAATACAGTACCGTCGTAGTACATGTATTTCTTTACTTGGATCTGGGGATCACACCCAAATTCAAGTAACATGGCACGTAAAATATCTGCGAGTCCTCCTTCATATTCACTCAGTGTTGAATCCATCACTTTCACGTTTCGTCCCGGACGTGAACTTGCCATAGTTGGCTGTAGAAATAGAAAGAATATAAGATTAGTAATAATGCATCATAATAGAGATAATAAAGAATTATCGCACTAAAAGATATGATTGTTGTATTCTCAATTGAATATACACCATATTTTTAGAGAATTCTTTACTAGTCCTATTTGACTCCTAACGTTCGGTCCCATTTACTAGGTTCCAACCTAAGGTCAAAGCTTTTGCTCTGATACCAACTGTGGTGACCCTGCATACCACTGCATGTTGTAGTATGCCAGTCGTTGATATAACATTCACGAAGTACCATTCCGCAAATATTACATCCCTCAGAGTAGTACAACAGAACATAGCAGGTCCATAACTCATTCATTTATTATTACAAGCATAATGTACATATCATCTCGGAGCTCCTCTTGGGTCCTAAGAGGGATACTCCTGGGTTCGAGGCGAACCCATCTTAACTTACAATATAGAAGTCTCACTAGGTTATACATTTATTCCCTCGAGCAGTTAAGTACTAAGAGTTCGTACTGCTCGGATACTTGTACTACTAGGTAGGTCTACACGTGCTCTCCTCTGGAACCCTCCCCGGTTCCGTAGACTATGAGGTAGTCTACACCTTCGACACCTCCAGAGAGGTCTGGTTCTTCATAGCCGATGATCTCGGCTCCTTCAGGGTTGTCGTTGTCCTCCTCCAGACGGTTCAGACAATCTAAGCAGGGGATCTAAGAGTGGGATGAGTACGAGCATACTCAACAAGTTCATTATAGATAAGAGGTGTTTAATGCACTAGCTACGATATTAGACCAGAAAGTCTAATACCAATGCAGGTTTTGATAAACATTTCTTCAAGAGGTTGCTTTTATTTCAAATAGCTATGTCCGTCAGCCTTCACCGGTTTACTAGAACTTCATGGAGCTCCTTTTCGGCCGTGTTCGCAGTTCCTTATCCCGGAACAGGGAGTGACAGGTCACGGTTCTTTACACTCTGCAGAGGTGTGTTGCTTTACCCATAAGAGATCTTAACCTTGGTGCCAACCGGGCAGCTTTCCCGTCCACACTTCCTATGGTGTGAGGCCCGGTATAAGGTCATAGCCAATCATATTCCTCCGCTACCTCGCACACCCACCCGTTGTTCCAAACCTCGACCCTGGGTCCTCGCCGGTCCTCTTACTCCAATTAAGGATGGACCCCAACCACGACGACAGTCTGGGACTCGTTAACCAAACTCCTTCGCCGGTAGCTGCAACCCATCATAGACCACATTACCGTGGGGACTTAGAGTGGGTTCCCCACCCTCAAGTTGTTCCGCAAGCCGCAACTGCTACGGTATGCACAGCATAACCGTGGGGAATTAGAGTGGGATCCCCACCCTCAAGTTGCTCCGCAAGATACAACTGCTACGGTAAGCGCATCCGTTGATGTACAAGAGGTGGAAATACGATTGACTAGTCTGTCCCATTCCAGATCTTATGGTTAACACGAATATTACGGCACAAGAATCACTGGACGACATTTGTTGTTTAATCCTAGATGGATATAAACCCTTGCAATGGAACCTCTACCATATCAACACAATCCATGGTTCCATTGCCCACCACATAGTCATATTCATAGTTATGAAAATAGTGGTTTTGGTTTTTATGCAATAGTGATAATCATAGTGCTTTGCAAGTAATTTGATAAAAATACTCAAATGGTATGAGCAAGCGATGAACTTGCCTGAACACTGCAAAGTGTTGCAGTTGGATGGTGTGGACTGACCCTTGTCCTCTGTTTCTGAAAAATAGCATCATTGTCCGATAAGGGCAATGGTTAAAGAAGCATTGATGCATGATTTCAGTTTTAGGGTTTGTCCCCCCTTCCGATGTCGTTATTATTTCATGTGAGAGGTTAATAGTAAGAATAATTTGGGGATACTCTTTCTAGGGTAAAATACAACCTTGAAATGTTGTCAAGGTGTTTTTAAAGTCCAAAAGAATTTATGGACTTATTTTCATTATTGAAAATAAAATGTGTGATTTAAATGATTATTTAAATCATCAAATTTGAACTTATTCTTGTTTAACTTCAAAAATTCTATTTCATATTTTATTATGATAGAGTTTTTTATACTGAGTGGTTTTCATATTTTTAATTATTTTTTAGAGGTATTATACATTTATCATGTATTTTCAAAGTTTCAGCATTTTTAAGAATTATGAAATGGCACATTTGCCCCTGGGCCCACATGTCAGTGCGGCCCAGCGGGTTGGGTTAGACCAGCTCGGGTCCAACCGACCCGAGCGGTCGCTCACTCTCCCCACCTCGCGCCGCCTCGACGAAACCCTAATCCCCTTTCTCTCTGGCGACCTGCGTCGCCCTCGCCATCGCCGGCTGATTCCGGCGGACTCCGGCCGCCATGGCCCTCGCCATGGGGCGCAATCGAATCGCCACGTGATGGCGATTCTTTTCCTCCGCGTCGATCTGGAGCAGGCGCTGCTCCCGCTCGTCCTCGACCCTCTTCGCTATGGCTAGGGTTACGGGATCCGCGCGATCCCGCTGCTCCCAGAGCTCCTGGCGTGATGGCGCCGCCGTGGCTTCGCCGCGGTGGTGTGGGGCGCTGCGGCGCTTGTCGGAGCATGGCCTGGCCTGGCCAGGTGCTACCGAGCACTCGGCGCGCGCCACCATGGCCGCATCTGCTCGTCTGCTCGCCCCGGGTACGTGTGCCACCCTTCTCTCTCACTCTTTTGTGCCTATTCTTCTTCTTCCTTCTCCTGTTCTGGCCCAGGCTGCTCCATCTCGTGGAGAAGCTTGCCGTGCCCATACACTGATGTTGTGCCATGCTCGAAGTGCAAGCATACGCTGTTGTGCTGTTGCTGTGCTATTCGCTGTGCTGCTGCTGCTATGCTGTTCATGCTACTGGCCCTACTGGCCTTGGCCATTGTTGCCCTGGCCATGCCAGTGCTTGCCATTCTTGCTAGATTCTTGCTCTGTGCTTTTGTTCATGTTATTATGCTTGCCAGACACTCAAGTGTGTTCATGATTATGGTCTTGACTTGATTACAGTGTGTAGTCCTTGCAGTTTTGCAAGTGCCAGAACAATTGTGTGCTAATTCTTGTGCTCAATTCATGATTATGCTCAATTGAGCATTACTGTGGGCTTAACAGTGTTATTCAGTAATGAATTGATGTGTGCTTTGCTTGTGTAATATGATCCAGTGGTTCATCAATCATTTGATGTGCTACTGGATACAATCATAAATTAATTATGTGATTATTTGTGATATAACTGTTGCTTAACTGTGGCTATTTCATTTATATGGTTCATGGATTGATGCCAGGCTTGCCCCTGTCAAGCTTTTGTATGCTAAGGCAAGCCCTGATGATCATATGATCATCAGTGCTTCATGACTCTCTGCTGTCCTATGGCTTGTGTTTCACTGATGCTCTTACTTGGCATGTGTGTCACTCAAGCCTGTGCTGGTGCATGCTCTTGCTTACCCCAGCACCTGCTGTTGCTTGCACTGATCATCTAGATCATTTGCAAGTGTCTGTATCATTGGTTGCTTGTGTATTTCAATTATCTATCTAGTTCGGCTTGATCATATGAATAATTGAGGTGAACTGCTCTGCATTTATGATCATTTTATTGAGTTTGGTAGGGCTAGATGGATGCCAACACTTGGTTGTGTACCCTAGCCCTCCTTTTGAACCCTACAGGGTGATGATATCTGTGCATGGCTTCTTTGTTGGGATTGGTTAAGTGGTTGAGGTGGCCTTGCCAGCAATTCTTTGATGTTAAGGTAGCTCCCACCCTTGTTGGCTAGCTGTGACTCACTGGATGCTTTCTGGGTGATCCTTTTGTTGGATTGCCAGTAGCTTTTGATGTTGAAATCAAATAGACAATGATTTGTCTAAACTCTGATAGTTCATGAACCATTTAGTGCTAGGTGAATTGGAATGGCTGGTTAGGGATTAAATCCTTGTTGGATTTCTCTGGTTGTGTCACTGTGTTGACACAACCAGTGTTCCCTGGATGATTTCCTTCTGGTTATTCTTCATTTGCTTGCACCAAATGGCTGGATAGCCAGATGATGATACAAGCAGGGTTCTACCCTCTTTTGCTTCTGTGACTTGTGCATATGCTGGATTAATATGAGCAAAACCTTGCTTGCTCATGATTTATTGGTATACCTCTCACTCCAGCTCCTAGAAATGTGCTGGTGTAGAGGGTTTGCTTCTGGATGATTTCAGTGCTTGCCCTGCTCCTCCTAGTGGCTAGCTTGAGCTTGCTCTATTCCATCCTATGCTTGTTCACAGTTGACAGTTCTTGGTGAAACTGTCCCTGGATGATTTCTGGTAGTTTGCTGTTCTTCCTGTTCTAAGTGTTCTTGTGTTCTTGATGCACTTACCCAGCTGCTGGTGTCGATGGACTGGTTAGGGTTTATTGTGGAGGTTTTTATACCTCCCTTTCATTGCCTTCCTGGTCGACAGCTTGGCTTGGCAGGCTTGTGGTGACTCACTGGCCTGTGTGTGTTGTTGGGCATGCACACTGCCTTGTGAGCAGTCTTGCTGTGTGTGTGCAAGTGCTGGGTATCTGGCTTGGTTCTTGGCTGAGAGTGGATCAGCTCGGCAGAGCTTGATCATATCTGCTCAATTCCATTTTAGCCACTTGGCATAACTTGTTTTTGTTGTGTTTGTGTGCAGGGAATAAAATGATGATCAAATGAAGATCAAAATCATCATGCTCAAGTATCTGATGAAGATTAGCTTGTAGTTTAGGATAGATCATTGAATTGTAATTTCCTTTTCTTTCCTTTTTCTATTTTTCCAATTCTTGTAATGTGTTGTATTATTTCTTTATTTCAATTGTGAATATTGTAAAGACAATGTATATTGTGTGATAATCAATAAAGCTCAAGGTTTTCTCTAATGAGCTTTACTTTTCATTTGTATTGTATTATTTATAATTTACTTAATGAATTTTCTCACAAATGAATTATGAGGTATTTTTTTAATGTTTGAATTTGAAATTCAAATTCCACTTAGGTTTGAATTCAATCACACAACTTAAAATTGAATTCAACCATGCAACTTGAGTTTGTAATGCAATATCCTTTTCTCTTCTCAAACCCCTAATTTAGTTGAATAAGAACAAGTTTGTCGCACTCTCGAAACCCTAACCCTGTAAGGTGTCGAGAGAGAAACTTGTCCCCCTTCGATGCAGTTTTGTTTTAAAAGCGCGAAATTTCCCCAGAATTTACGATGCAATGCACATCCCTTTCTAAAATCTACCCCTCGATCGCCTCTAAACCTGGGACATTACAATAGGCTAGCGTACGGTTTAGTCTCCTGATGTGGATTTTGAGATCAATGGCCACCACTACACCAAGGGGTACTACCTTGTTGATGGTATCTATCCACCTTGGGCTACACTCGTGAAGACAATCCGAAAACCCAACTCAGAGCAGGAGGCAAGGTTTGCAAAAGAGCAGGAGGCAGCCCGAAAAGATGTCGAGCGGGCGTTTGGCATCCTCCAAGCTCGTTGGGCTATCGTCAGACACCCTGCCAGAACCTGGGATGTGCAAACTCTGTGGAAGGTGATGACCGCTTGTGTAATCATGCATAACATGATTATTGAGATAGAGCGGGATGATTCACTCTTTGATGATGAGTGGGAAGGCCAGAGAGAGTTGGTTACTCCTCAAGGTGGTCCGGCATCATTCCAGGACATTCTTCATGCGCACCATGAAATTCGAGATCTAGTTGTACACAACCAGCTGCAGTCTGATTTGCTCGAGCACATGTGGCATCATGTAGGCAACAATGCTGCAAACAACAATGATGAAGGAAATCCCGAAGCCTAAAGCATCTGTATCGTTTTTACATTTTATTTGAATAATACTTTATCATTGATTACGTGGACAATGTATTGTGTAATAAATTTTGAGCATTTGAACTATTTTATATAATTTATTTGGCGTTTTATAGCGAATTAACATGCAAAAAGCTACCATACGGCGACGTGACCCAAATCTGCCGCATTGGGCGCAGCACGCAAACCAAACGGACGCGCGGACGCGGGGCTCCGTCCGCGCGTCCGCTCAGCCACCCAAACGGCCAAAACGTACGATCCAGCGCGTCCGTTTGGATCGCTTGGTTGGAGATGCCCTTAGGTGTTTAGACCTGCGGGTACCACTAGGATGCGTGAGGTGTATCTATTAAGAGGGCAGTGCCGTGTACTCTAAAGCTAGTCTATACCTAATAATAAAGGAGCTAAGGTTTCTGCCAAAATTTTCGTCCAACTTTTTATTGGACCGATTTACCCTCCCACTAAATCGCATAATACACAGATTGCCACTACCGGTTGGTTTGCTTTATTTCCCATGTCCGAACGAACGCCCTTGTGCTTTTTTGTCGTCGGTGCTCACCTAACTCGCAAATTCCCCGCAGAAACATCTCCCCGCCGCCGGCATCCGCCCTGCCCCTTCACGCCGTTGCCGACCACCTCCAGGAACGCCGGCTCGAGCCCCCGAACCGCTGCCAACTGCCATGTGCGGCCAGGTAACTCCGACACGACGCCTAGCTTTGTTGCATCATCCGCCACTTGGGCCGGCGCACGGAAGCTCGAGGCCGCGCGAGATACCGTCGAGCGGGGCGCGAGCACGGGCGCACGGAAGCTGCGCGCGACGCCGTCGAGCGTCTACAGGGCGCGGTCGCACTGAATCTCTAGGCCGCCCGGCAGCTTCATCCCGCGCAGCAAGAACCGACAGAGTAAAGTGAAATCGGCATGGTCGGGCCCGGCTAAAGGAATCGAGCTGAAGCGGAGAAGAATTAGGCGCGTCCTCCGCGAGCAGAAGAGAGTCGAGCTGAAGCTCCTGGCGCAACACTCCCTGATCCCCTTTCCTCGCGTTGCAAGGTTCGTTCGTCTAGCGCGTGGGCCCAATCAGTTTAGCACTACTTCTGAGTAGACGAGATCCCTTCCCACCGCTGTCAATGTGCCATGGGCCGACATAGTACAGGCCTGGTGAACGAACCACAAACTAATGAGGCTCAGGTGGTTAATTGTACCATACGATTCACGTTTTAGTTCCACCTTGCCCGTTTACACGGAACCCGCCGGTTTATATACGTTCAATTTGACTAGGATATCACCAAGGGAATCATTAAGTAGCAGCATCGCTGGTTGGTTGCATGATTAAAGGAGTGGATTGTTACATGGGCAGACTTAGAGGGAGAGCATGATGAACAATTATATTGTTCAGCTGAAACTGAGATTACAGTGTGCGCTAACTGTTCTTATCTATATACAGTTGAGATCCTATGATCTAGCAGCTCATGCACAACGTGCGTTGGACTCGTTCAGTAGTTGGCTTCAGAAGCGGAGAGTCGGCAGAAATGGCGATGACAGATTGCATGTCTAACACATGAGAAGCGGGAAACGCAAACGGCCAGCGGGCAACGCGGAAACGAAGACGGCAAATGGTGGCGCGAATGGATGGGCTCGGCCAAGCACTGCGTGCGAGCGCGCTGAACAGAGATTGCACGCACGCAATGGCAAGGACATCGCCCAACCATGACGTAACAACATGTATGTATGGCCTACGACGCTACAGCGAGGGGTGCATGTATGGTCATCCTGGTTCCTGGTTAGGCTGTATCGGAACGGCTACAATGGACAATGGACGTTGAGCTTAACAAGTTCGGCTGAGGACAACAGCTCATGTGCAGGTACGTACAGTGATATAGTACATAGGTTTATTTATCTTCGTACGGCCCTTTTTAAAGGAAAATCGATGTGCTAACTTGCACGCCACTTCTTTCTAAGCTCATATATCTCTAATAATTGTGATTAGCATTTTCGGAAAATACTAAGAAGGACATACCATCTCTTTGTGATATGGTACTAAGAAGACCAGCTAATTGATAAAACAATTTGTATTTGTTGTTCTGCCAATGCTATAGCAACCTTGGGTGATGACTATAGCGATCGAAAACTCATCAGGTAGTACCTACGTGAAGGATAAGCTCGATTTCATGTTGGCAGCGCTCACCTATGTTATCAGCTCCGCGTGGCAGTCGACTATTACCGGTGCTTCAACCAAACAGTTTTTCTCCCGGTGCATTACACGGACATGTTAAGTTCGTCACAAATAGTAAAACAAATGAACAATTCAAGGGAAGTATTAACACTCTGCGGCCGTAGGAAAGTTCGAGTGTTTATTTCTTCCGGTGCAACGCACGGGCACTTTTGCTAGTCTATACCTAATAATAAAAGCAAAAGAGCTCCTTGTTAGTCCGTTTTTTCTTACCCCCGATTTTCATAAAAATTACATGAACTGCCACCGCGTTAGTTAAAAAACGGTCAACAATTTCAGACCGAACGCACCCCGTCGCTGATTTCTCTCCCTTCCAACGCCTCCCCACCAGCTCGCCGCTGCCGGCCACCCAACGCATCGTGTTGCCCCTTGGCTTCCCCGGTGCGCCGGCCACGAACCTCCCCTGGCTTATTCGAGGGACTACCTTGCTCGCGTCAGTCCAGGACTCCTCGGTGCGCGCTCCTCCCCTTCGAGCCTCGAGATCCACCGGTAGTGGCAGAGGCAGCGGACGGGATTGCGGTCCGACAGTGGCCTATGGAACGCCCCAGCTGGTGGCGGCGGCTTATGGCGAGCTGCACGGACGAGCTGCTCCGGCGAAGCGAAAACGACTAGCCCCTGCTGCCCCAGCCTCGCCGCCGCAGACTGCCCCCATCCCCAGCCGCAACGCTGAAGCTTTACTCGACGGGGCGGCGCAGGTACGACCCCCTCCCTCCGTCCGTCCTCCTCCTAACCACCGTCGCTTAGCCAATCTCGACCGCCGCGCCCCATCCCCACCTCACTAGCCTCGCCCTATCCAATCTTCTAGGCGGATGAAATTGGCCAGAGTTGGGGATCGAGAAGGATGAACACATCAAAGAATAGGATTGAAGGATTGAGCGATTGGAGGGTGGCGGCAGACGTGGTCCTCAAGGAGAAAGAAATTTGGCTGGGCGGCAGTGCCGCACTGTCATGGACGCGGCGTGGCCATGGCACCAGCCGGTTCCTTCGTACTCACTGTACAGTTGCTGAAACTGTTTCAACTGAAGATTAAAGTCTTGTAGCTGCAGGCTCGCTGTTCCAGAAAATTATACTATTTCTGTTAGGTGTAGCTGCTGGTGTCGCAAAACTTGATGCGCTTCCAAAGCTTGTTCCTTGCAGGTCGTTAGTTTGTAGCAAGAATATTCTGCTTGAGAGTTGGCTGGATTGTGTTTGCTTTGTATACACATAGAGCTATTCGAGTGAATTACATAAAACTACCACAATTGCGGCAGTGGTAACGCGTCAGTACCATTTTTGGATTTTTTTGCTAAAAACTACAACTTCTGGGGTAATACGTAACAGATCGCGCAAACGTTGTCTCACCGTCAGCGCGTGCATGGTTATGACCGACCAGTCCACCAATCACCATTTTCCGCTCGAGCTGTTTCGTTTCCCGCTGAGATGGAGGAGCCGACGAACCCCGACGGCGGCGGCAGCCACGGCGGCGGAGAGCAGGGCTGGTGGAGTGGAGTCTCCAGTGGAGGCGAAGGACAGGGCGGCGGAGGCCACAGAGTCGACGCCGGAAGCGGCGTAGAAGACCTGGAGGACCTGTGGCCGTCGCGGGCGTTCGCCGCCGGCCCAGCGGCGCAGCGCTACGCGACGCCCTGCAGCGCGCGATGCCCTGCAGCAGCTCCTTGACGCCCACCGTGTGCCCCTGTTGCGGCTGGTGATGCAGCTGCCGACGTCGAAGAGAGGGGAGAACGGGTTCGCCCCACGGGGGACATGGGGCGCAGGAACTCCGGGTAATCGAAGCCTGGCGACGCGAGCAGGAAATCCTTCATGAGATCCATCGCCGGCTTCATCGCTCCGCGCCGGCGGCTGCGCCTTCAAGTCAACCAACAGCTGCGCGTCGGCGGCGGCTGCCAGCACCGCCGCGCCAGGCGCAACAAGCAGCGCCGCCACACGGGGAGGGGGAGAATGGTCACCACGGCGTGGGCCGCGGCGAGGCAGGGGAGGCCGCGCCCGGCCTGATGCGGCAGGAAGGTCACGCTCGGTGCTGCTCGGCCTGCAGCGCGGCGAGGCAGGCCTGCGCTCCACAGCTCCACCTCGTCGTCGACCACCGCGAGCCACCTCTGCCGCCACCCGATTCCTGCATCCGCGCCTAAGTCGTGCGCGCCCGCACCCGTGCGTGGCTGCTGCACATCGGCTCCTCGCGCCACCGCCTTAGCCTCGCGTGTGTGGCACCATCCGTCGCCGCCATCAGCTTGCGGCCGAGCGCTCAGCCATGCGCGCCGCCGCGCCTCAGCCATGCTGGTTTATTATTATTCTGCTCCTTGTAAACGACTTGATGACGGCAGAACTGCGGCAGAACTGTGTTAGAAAAAAAACAAAAAATAGTTCCCAGCCTATTGCACTAAATGAATATTTATTATACCAAAATACAATCCTATTTCGCAATACATATTTCCTACAATGCTTTGTGTACGGATATGTGAATTATAAATTAAGGATAATGTAGCAATGCATTGTGCTACATGATAGGTTTTTAGAAATTAAATGTATATAATAGTCGACTACATGAATAATAGCTGATATTTTTTGCGGAACATTTTTTATCCAAAATAATATAGAGAAACCCGTAGCAACGCACGGGCAAATTTACTAGTAACGTAAAATGAAAATTCTGAATCTCCCTAACACTTATATCTGAACTCTCATCTCCACCCTAGAATTCAGATCCACAATTTCTAATTGGATCTTTGAACCTTGTATCCAAATCGATCCAGGGCCATCACAATTTGGTAACCACAGCCTCTAAATCAGGACCCTCGTATCACGCGCACGTTTCAATTTTTGAACCGTGGCGCGACGCGATCTTGATCGCTCATCCGAATTCTGGACAGCCGGGTTTTTTTTTTTTGAGAGAAAACAAGGTAAAAAATAAAATTGCTAGGGCCAGCATGAAATTACCCTTGCAACTCTAGGAAACCATCGCGCGAAAGTGCTATCACGGGTACGTTTCCGCAACATAATTTTCGTTAAATCGTACTGTTGCGCTCACAAATTCGAGATAAAGTTTGTAATATCTTACCCCGATAGGTGTTGAATCGGTGCGGTTGGATCAGTCTTCCGAGACATATATTCATCATTGCAGTTCAGCAGTTCAGTACCTATTTTTTCAACTTCTAGTGGACTCTACAGATCCTTCACGGGCCCAAGCAAACATTCAAGTGCAACCATCCCTCATCTGAACTGACCACTGATGCATGAAGTTGTAGCCTCTGTCACTGAATTTCTTCAGTGTGAATGTGATTGAAGTTTGCATCTGTGATCTGCACCGTGCTTGGCTGAGCTGGCTGTCATGATTCTTCTTGATCTGGGTATGCATGCGATGGACTTGAAACCACTTGAGTGTGACATGTGCTCCCAATAGTATCAGCATCAACGCTTCTGCTCCGGTGCTCCCCCAGAGGAAAAGTGAAATTGTCAAAACCCATCAACGGTTCAGATCGCTCCATACCTGTTCGGATTTAGGGTTAGTTTCGTCATATCACGTTTCTGACATATATGTATAAGCCCTGTACAGGCCCGTATGCCCCGCGACTGTGTTGTACGTATTTTGTGTACCGTCTTGTACGTGGCGAAGTCACGTGCGTGTACCGAATCAGAAGGGACGTATAAAACCTTCGTCGGCTGCTCCGCCTCCCTCGCCCCACCATTCCCCCCCCCCCCCCCCAAATCAGGTACGGAGAAAACCCTCTCCCTCGGCCACTTCGTCTTCTCCACTCCCTCTCCACTGCCAGTTCTCTTCTTTAATCCCTTCTTCTCCGCGGATTTCCGTCGAATCGGAGGCCGATGGAGGGTAGCAGCTCCACCGCGAGGGCGGCCGCCGCTGCCTTGGTCAAGAACACCGGCGTGGCGGAGGCAGATGTGGTGCCGGGTGGATGGAGCCGTCGTGGTGCGGCCGCATCGGGCGGAGGCTTGGTGCTGACGGCGGCGGATGAGCAGGAGCACGGATTCGGCGGCGAGATGTTGCCAGATCTGAATGTGTAGCCAACGGTGGAATACCCTCTGGTATGTGCTATCCTCTCAACTCCTCAGCTTATTTGCCCTTATTTTATGGTGATTAGGGTTAGATGAAACCGAAGAATAGACGAATCATATGATTTGTGATTAGGGCTTAGTGTGGACCAAATGGATCTTTTTCCAAACGATCCAGATGGATCGGATTTCATTACCACGGGATAACGAAACCATACAACAAGTATCTCTTGCCCGCCTGGCAAGTTACACAAGGTCTAGCTAAAAAACGCAACACAAATATACAAAAAGGCGCCTAAGGCTAGCAAGCAAAAGAACCAACCAGAAGTTTCCACCTAAACCAAATGGATCTAGCAGACTGCCTGTTGTTTGTGTATGTTGGCAAGGGTTTTTTTTAATCTTGTTTGACATCCGTGTGCATTCGTAGTTAAGGGGGGTTTTATTGTCATGTGACCCCAAATTATATACCGTGTGCATAATTTATCTGGTTTGATTACTGTGTGCACAATTTATTAGTTAGTAGTAGCATCAATTGTTTGCTACAGAGCTTCATTACTATGTTTTTTATTACATGATTGTATAATTGCTTTAGGGATTCACACTGATTTGTAAATCTATGGTAATGCTGTTGTGCTCCAGGAGTGATATCTTGCTATGATGGCAACAACATTGACATAATAATTTGTTCCCTGCTATGGGAAAATATGTAGTTACTATAATTGTACATCACCACAGTATGAATAATTGTACTGACCAACCTACTCCAAACATATCACTCGTTCGCCTAGCAGGCAGTCCATTTCTTGCGTCTTTTGATAACCGACGAAGAACACAACACTTAGGAATTTCAGATATTTGCAGAACACATAGAACATGGAATATATGTTTGCAAGGGAGTCCTTTTCGAATCATTCTCCTGCAGCTGCACTTTATAGTTTCTTTAGGATTTTCCGGTGTATATTCCACGGTGAACTGCCTCTTTGGTTTATTATGCCATGCCACGACAAAAGTTTCAGACCCACATCCCAGCTTTCTTTCCAAAGTCACTATGCCGCCAACTGACCTCAAATCTAGCTGCAATATATAAAAGTTTGCCGGGGTAAACACGTGGGTAGCAAATACCTCCAGATCCCTGCAGCTTGTTACGGGCACAGGTAATGTCTGTGAGGCTGTGCAGTCATCATGCGCCTCGTTCTCACGGATGCGGGTAATGCAATTCTCATAGTGCATTATCATGTCCACTAAAGTCATTTCTCCATCAAGGTGCAGGTGAAGGCAGGAATTCAGACTTTCACTCCGCTGGTTGCTCTTCATACCAAGCCAAAAACCCTCTGTCAGAAAAGCTGCAGCCCACAGGTGCCTCTTCCTGTACATCCTCCTCAACCAAATTTCAGTGTTCTCCGTCTTCCATCTTTTTAAAAAAGCCTGCCATCTCTGCTCAAATTCGGCTATGGACGTGCTATAGTACAACATTGACCGGACTCGCCCAATGACTTGTGACTGAGATGGATCTTCATATTTTTTTCAACATGCCAAGAACATATGCGGTGCCAGACATTGGGAAATACAGTGCGGATTGCCCTAATCATCGCTGAGTCGGCGTCCGTAATTACACTCAAAGGCTTCTTCTGACACATTGCCTTCAGAAATGTTTGAAGCAACCACACATAAGTTTCTTCTTTCTCATCTGAAACTATGGCACAACCAAAAACCGTAGTCCTACGGTGATTGTTCAGACCAACAAAAGGTATGAATGGCATACCATAGCGATTCATCTTGTACGTGCTGTCAAACACAAGGACATCTCCATAGTACTCATAGTCCTGTACAGACTGCGAGTCACACCAGAACATTCTCTTTAGCCGTCCTTCTTCATCTAAGTCATAGTCGAAATAAAAACTTGGGTCCTTCTCCTTTCTGCTCAGCATAATGCCTATGGTTGTGGCAGCATCACCCTTCGCACGTAGTTTCCTCTTTTCCTTGCTGCAAAGGTTGTACAGATCCCGTCGGACGTACCCAACGCCGCCATACCATCCACTTCTGCTAATCATAGAATCCATTATGGTGTGCTTCCTAATACCTGCAGCTCCCATAGCTAAGATCTCAGCCTTCTGATGATCTCTGATTTTTCTATGCGACCAAAGAAAAGGTGTTTCATCCGCTCTTGCTAACGTATGACTGTGCTTTTTATCAAAACTATCAACATACCAGACACCAAGTTTTTCATTCAGCTTCACAGTCATCTGCGCCTCACAGTTGCATCGAGACAGTGGTCCGAGCCTCCGGCTATGTCCCTCTTCGGTCATCAACTTTGGATCACGCTCACCTTCCCTTGAACACAAAAAACGCCTCTAACGCCTATGTTTCATAACCTTTTTGCTATATCTGACCTTATCCAATCTGATGCTGAATCCATTATCGTTGGCATAGCTGTTGTAGAATACGAATGCAGCTTCTTCACTAGGAAAAGTCATCTCCTTTATCATCATGTACAACTCTATCGTATCCTCTGCCTGACAAGCTTGACTGAGGTTCGCATCATCACCATCATCAACATGGGACTGTCACATAAAAACATAGCAATCAAACTCAAATTTTTTTATGTGGCTACTAAAAAAATTGGTTTCCACAAATAATTAACCAATGCATACCTCATTGCTCTTCGACGGCTTTGCCTCCACATAATGTTTGCCAACTACTGACTCATCATAAAAATAATTCTCCACGTCGGATTCACCATAATAGTCATACACATTTTCAAGTCCAAATATTTCCTGCAAAAATTAAAGACAACAAGTAAATGTACCTCATTACTGTTTCCCACTTTTTAATGGTAATCTCATTTCATTGCATATCAAATAACAGTTACACTCCATGTACCTCATTGCTGTTTTCCTCCAACGCAACATCATCACTAATATCTCTCTCATAATCATTGTCAATGTCCATCTACATATTCAATGATAACATGACAATGTTAAAACATTTATCCTTCTGCATTTGCTTTCCATGAAAAAATTTGAATATATCAAATACACTTACATTAATAATTGCTTCCATCCCATGCTCTGAGCTCATGGAATTATCTGACCTTGAACCAACGAAAATATTCTCCCTCCCTGACAAAGATTCATTACCAAGCCCCGTTCTAGAATTATCTGACTCATCTCCATGAACTCCAATTCCAGGAACCTTCTCTACCTCACAAACAACAGACATCGTCTCATCCATTTCCTAGCTACAACAAAAATCACAAATTCAGTACATCGGCATCAAATTCTTTCACAAGTTAAAATGATCCAACAAGAGGTGAGTTATCATGTACGTACCTACCAATCGATGCGCCGGAGGAGTAAACCTACCCCCACCACAGGGGTCGATCGATGCGTTCGAGGAGGAAGAAGCCGCTAGGCCACGCACAAGGGCAAGAGGAGCCGGGCCTAACCCTAGCCGCGCTCGCCCAGACTTAATTATCAGGTTGGAGCGATCAACGGCGACGGCGGAGACGGCCAGCGCGCGGCAGATCCCACCCGGGAGGAAGAGGAACCCTACCGCCACCAGCTCGGATGATGCGTCGGGCTCGCGCTAGGGTTCCAACGAGGAGTCAAATGCTCACGGCGATCGCGGGGGAACGAGGAAGATCAACCCTACCCCAGCCCGTGCTCGCACTAGGGTTTCCGACGACGGGGGAGTACACTTCTCCTCACGACGATCGCGTCAACAGAAGACACATGCACGACGATATGCGAGTTTTAGGTGGATTAGATCTTAACTGCTCACGTGATCTCCATTTTTTTTTACCGTGAGGTACATATACCGTATCCATACATATGGGTATACACGGGCTGGATATGGGTTCGGGCGAGCCCAACGCTTAAAAAAAAAAACTCAAAATGACCCCTCAACTTCACTTAGGGGGGAGCACTGGAGCATCCCTCCAGCATCAATCATTTGATATATCGTCATGACTTCTATTTGACATGACTACCTTGTCTGAATGAAATCAGATGTAACCTGACCTGACTGGAACTGAATCCCTGACGATGGAACTATATATGTTCAAAGCACTCATCATTGATGTACCAGATTTTTCAACTGGCTGTGAACCGAGGCATAGCCCGGTGGTTGGGATGGGCTGATGCATCCCCGCCCGCCCAGGTTCGAGTCTCCGCACTCGCAATTTGGTGTCGTACACACAATCACTTCTAGTAAAATCACAGCGCTTTGGGTTTCTTCCCCTTAAAGCCAAACATTTTTTTTTTTCAGATTTTTCAACTGGCGTTGGACTATGTAGACCCTTTAGAGACCCTAGCAAACATTCAAGTGCAACATCCCCTTATCTGAACCAACCACTCTAGAAGCTTGTGAGGCCTGGCAGCGGCGGCTCGAACTCTTTGACCTGCCCGACCGCCACTGTTCCTAGTATACAAGCCAGCCAATGAGTACAGTGACAAAATCCTTAGATGCCTACTTGTGATACACTTATATTTAAGTGGTTAGCAAGTTGTACCCAAGTACCAAATTACTATTACGACTCTTAGAAACCTAATGTATGGTTGATGAGTTGCTAGTTTATGACTAAATACAGTCAGCTATGAAGATGAGAGTTTGAATACGAGGAAAGCCTTTGCTTGAGGATGATTCAATCAAAGTTTATATATGACTATATGGGAAAATTATAGATGGCGGGTTTAAAGCCGCATGTTCGGCCACCAGACGAGGGTTATCCAGTCATCCAGAGATCAGGCCATAGTGTCCCAACCGATGTTTACTTTAATAATGTTCATTTTATTCTGCACTTGACAAGCTAACTGTGATGTGTTTAAGGCGTGTGCTCCACATCAATCTACAATATTTAATAGTCGTTGCAAAGATGATCCAGGTTTCCGGTGTCACTTGGACAAAAAATTATTCTCCCACTTGTTAGTGTTGTAATTATAGTCCTGGAATGACACCGGTAAATTTTGAGGAATGACACCAATGGTTTATTTTTTCTGGCTTCGCCCTGACTTGGATAAAGAATTATTCTCCCACTTCCTCTTTCTGCTTCTACAGTCTAACATCTGAAGGCAGATTAAGAAACCATCCAAGTGGCTGTAACTTATCTGATTATTACTAACAAATTAGCAGCACTTTAGTTAGAAATTTCTAACGAACTTTTCTAGATCTTTTAGTGTATGATCGATGATTTTATAGTAACAATAACTCGCGTGATGACATAAACTAATGGCATAACGCGAAAACGCAAAAGCCTTGCGTTTCGATGCATTACTAATCACACACCACGCCGTACAACTCGACCCAAGAAAAAGGAAAAACCCTAGACTAGGGGAGTAACTGGCGCACACCCCGAGCTCCCGCGTCCGCCCAAAGCCGCGCGTCGGCAGTGATGTCGTTGAACAAGGATGTCACCGAAGGCCGAGCGTTGTCGAAGACCGCCGCGTTCCGGTGTTTCCAAATCCACCATGTCGTGAGCATGATAACCGACGAAGTGCCCTTGCGCAGCTGGCGAGGGGCGGTCCGCACCACCTGCGACCACCACTCCGCGAAGTCACCCTCGGCCGTGGGCGGGCTTGAGGTTGATCGTATCCACGACAGGACCTCAAACCACACCGTCCTAGAGAAGGAACATCCTGTAAGAAGGTGCCTCATGGTTTATCACATAACGGGCATCTCGGCGCATACGGCAGCCCCCGCTGTGCCAGTCTCTCACCCGTCCAGTGTCGTGGCAGGCCAACCAGATGAAGAATTTCACCCTAGGTGGCGCCCAGGATTTCCAGTTGAGCTTCCAAGACCCTGAGATGATTGCCCCCTGGAAGAGGGTGTCATAACAGGATCCAGCTGAATACTGGCCATCCGTCGTCCACCGCCAAACCAACCTATCCGGGTCCCCTGATAGTTGAGTGTCCCTGAGTCTACCCCACAGCTGGACGTACTGCCACAGTGCCAGGGCGCTCGGTGCACCTACTATATCGGGGATCTAGGTGCGTTCAACCAACACTTCACGGACCATGCATGCCTTCTGTCGGCGCTTTGGTACCAAAGCGTATACCTCCGGCGCCATCTCCTTGATGGACCTGCCGTCCAACCATCTGTCCTCCCAGAAGAGGCGGATTCCCCGTTGCCGACTACCATGTAGGTAGAGGCCGCAAAGACATCCAACTCCGTCTTCGAGAAATTCCTCGCATGGCGACAACTCAATCGGACAAAGTTATCACAGATGGCGGATTTAGAGCCACGAGTTGAGGCCAAATGATGTTCTTCCAATATTAATATTTTTTTATGCATTTGGAAGCTAGCTAGCTGTGAATTTGTTAAGGTCTCCTCTCCACATCAATCTACAGCAATTAGTTGGCGAAAAAATTATTCTGCCTATGGCGTACTTGTATAAGGAAATAGCACCATGGAGTTTCAGCAACGGGAATGTTCTTTTGACCAGAATGCTGCAACGGGAACGTGACTACAAAAGCTTTTTTCCATGCTAAACCTAGTTAGGATGACTTGCATGCAAAGACTAAGAAACAAACCCATTAGGAGTCGGAAAGAAGCACCGCGTGAGCTGATCACAGCTCACAGGTTTCGTTGTTCATCTGAAAAAAGATACTTCAGCAATTATAGCACCGAGATTCATTTCTGCATGACAGCATGAGGACATGGACAAAACATGATGAGACTCCAATACTCCATACGAATGTTGTGGCTATATATACGAGCATGCCTTGCCGTCCCACTTATCACTTCCGCTAAATGTCGAAGTGTTCAGTAATATTTGGTGTAGATCTTTCAAGTGCTACGTCGCCTTGAGATATTGGTGTAGGCCAAATAAACAAGATAGTGGTTTAGCGTAGACTGGGAGACTATAGTAACTAGGTCCCGGTATATACAGGCTGTTCTAATAGACTCCTTTATCGCGCTCTAAAAGGAAGCAGTTGGCCAAGTGTAGCTCCCCGGACAGTGACTGAGTATTGGTTTGCAAGAACAAAAGTGGCGTGAGCTAGGTGTTTTAGACCCAAGGGTCACACTTGTAAGCGTGAGTGGTACCTTTTGAAAGGGAGTGCCCTGTACTCTGAAACCTTATGCTATGAAATGAAAATTCTGAATCTCACATAATTAACACTTCTTTCTAAACTCTCATCTCCACCTCAGATCCCAATTTCTTCATGGATCTTTGAACCTTGTATACCAATCCACCCATGGCCATCACAATTTCGTAATGCAGACACAAATCCGAGATCGAGTCTGCAAGTCGGCCCAAAATCCCCCGCCAGGTTAGATCTGATTCAGATGGCCCGCGACAACGTCATCTAGACCACTTTTGTTCTCGAGATGTGTTGTAGCGGTGGCTTACACAGCTCCTGGCGCGTTTCGACGCCATGGACGCTGATGTCAAGGCGGTGAATGACAAACATCTGCAGCCTCCATGAGCAGAGGCATGATTTTGGGGAGGAGATACACGACCTTATTAAGCGGCGGTCCTTGGCGCACGACAAGGTCTAGCACAACTAACTCCCGACGAGGTTGCCTCTTTTGGGAATCTTGTGGATGGGAGGTGCAATATCAATTGGTCTCACTCCGTTTAGCCAAAGGGCCTTCCAAAATGACATGTTAGGTCCGTCACCGATCTTGATGGAGGTGGCAACATAGAATAAGGGCATATACAATGGTTATATCTTAAAGATGTCATGTAGGATAATTGATGACATGGAGGAGAGAGAAATAGAAAAAAGAGGTTTGTCTTCTCTTAGCTAAGAGATCATCTCTTAGCAATAATCTCTCTCACCACAAATTTAGGGATGTCTCATTACTAGAGATAAGACTACAAATTTACCCATTGTATATCATGTTTTGTTGTTATATCTAAACTACGTGGCGGAGTTAAAATAAGACGGTCTTATCAGCCATTGTTCATGCCCTAAGTCAATATCCTCTTTTATGCAAGGGTTATCGGAAGCAATCCAAATCTTGTTGGGATCCTTACACTCTTGCCAAAACCACCGCAAACATAGAGCCCTTGCATACTTATCAATGTCGAGCACACCAAGACCGCCAAGCAATTTGGGGTGGCTGTTTCCCAAATAACTTTGCATTTCACACCATGGTTGCACAAGGGAATGCTCTTTGAGGCTTTTTGATGTTTCTGATGATGCCCGGATCAATGTTGAGTGGACTCAAATGATAAATTGCTTCAGATGTGAACGCCGATTGAACAAGCTCGGTGCAGCGGCCTGGAAGTAGTATCGAATTTGCAATTCTAAGTACGTAGCTCGCCCGTCACTTAGAGTGAAAATAGGCATGTTTCTTCTTGATTTAGGCATGCATGGGATGGAGTCAGAAGACTGATCCACTTGAGTGTGTGACATCTGTTGAAATATTGGGCCCACTTTTAGTGGCCCAAATTAGATTTCAGTTTTTCCTAAAAATCTCAAAGCCCACATAGTGGCAGCCTTGTGAGTCTGAGCCCAAGTTGGTGGAAACTCACTAGGGAGTGGCAAGAGGTGGGAAGTTTAGTCCCACATGGAAAGTTGGGAGGAAGTTAGACCACCTTATAAGGTGGGTTGTTCCACCACTAGTAAGTGAGTGAGAATAGGAGTGCTACACGCACGCTCCTCCTCCTCCTCGTCTCGACTCGACTCGACTCGACACGCGCATAATCTCCTGCCCGGCTACCGCAGAAATACATCTAATACACGAGTTAGGGTTTCCAATCGGCGAACGGGAGAGCAGGTCTCCGGAACCGCTCGTCCTTGCGATCCTGTACGGGAGAGGGCGAATTAGGTTTTTGGGAAGCACTCTGCGCGACTGCTCAAGCTTTTCATCACGGGTCGCCTTCCGTCCAAGTCGGGCAGTGCTGCCTACCGTCGTCTTCAACGCCGTCTACTTCGACCCGTCGTCAACAACATTATCATCAACAACGTTACTGCTGCGACATCATCTGCTACACCTCCACCGCCACCTCCACCAGATCGGAACGTGCGACATATCTTGATCTGTTTAGCGATGGATGCTTTATCATTTGCGTTGCTGCTACTCATGTTGATTAATGCATCTAGTATGTTTGAGTTTCACATGTTAGTAGTTACTGTCATCATGTTTTATATTCTGGAATTAATCATGAAAATTGTGCCTAATTATCCAACAACATCCGCACTCAGCAGAATCAGAATCAGTTATCTTTTTTTTTCGAAAATTCCAATGTTCTATCAACAATCATAAATAGTTGTACAAATAGCTCAGAAAATAATAAAAACTACAAATAGGTACTTGGACCACCTAGTAACGACTACAGACACTAGCACGAGTCAAGGTGCGCCACCGTCCTCGCATCCATCACCGAAGCTTGTTGTACTAGATAGACGGACAGTTGTCGTGCTAAGGCCCCAGAGGACAAGTGCACTAGAACAACAACCATCGTGAATGATGACAGCCGTTGATCGGGAGAGACTGACATGAAACTAGACGAACAGACACGAAAACTGACCGAATCACAACAGATCAGCTGGGCACACGACTCCACGCGTCCTCCGCCAGTGCTAGACGCACCACCGAAGCGAGAATAGGGTGAAGAGAACCTTATTCTGACTTTAAGATGTAGCCGCCGTCTCAATATTCTGAACGAACATCGAAAAACAACCTTAAAAAGAACAGAAACTCCACACTGGCGAGAGGCCGTGATTCGCCACACCTGTAAAAACCCAGGAGCAGACGATGGTGCCGCCGGCGAGGAGAATGAAACTCTAGATGGGTTTTGTGGCTGCCGCCTCTCTCTCTCTCTCCTCTCCTGACTCGTACCAGATCTTGTATGTTCAGGGTCAATTATCTGACGTTGTTTATGCACGGCTTGGATTTGACATGACCAGACCCCTGAGGCCCTGAGCTGAATGTTTGAATCCCTGACTCAAGTGGACTGAATCCCTGACTGTGCAACTATATATATGTTCCAAACACTCATCATTGATGTACCTGATTTCTCAATTGGCCTTGGACTCTGCAGACCCTTTAAAGGGATACAGATCAGGTGACATGCACCTTTTGCATGTCACAGTGTGACATGCGGCCTAAATTCAAATTTAAACATTGCGAAAAAATCTGAAAAAAATCATGCACGTTCACAACACATATTAAGATAACCCCTAAAAATTTCAGATCAAAATTCGAAACATACATTGAGAAACAAAAAAGAGAAAATCAGATGTGAATAGTCTACAGAGGAACTCAGATTTGAATTCGGGAACTATTCATGACAGATTTCTCTTTTTTGTTTCTCGATGTATGTTTCGAATTTTGATCTGAAATTTTTAGGGATTATCTTAATATGTGCTGTGAACATGCATGATTTTTTTTCAGATTTTTTCGCAATATTTAAATTTGGATTTAGACCGCATGTCACACGGTGACATGCAAAAGGTGCATGTCACCTGATCTGTGTCTCCTTCAAAGACCCTGGCAAACGTAGTGCAAGCTCCCCTTGTCTGAACTGACCATTGACACGTGAAGTTGAACACTTTGGGCGGGTTTGGTTGTCTGGGCCGATTTCCTGCATGACTGGCGCAGCGGGAAGGAGCCCCCTGCGCGTCCAAGACGGGCCATGGGCCATAAAAGCGACTTTGTTTGGTGGCTTGCACGGAGATTTTTTGGTCCCGTGAAGATTTGGACTATGGCCGTTTGGTGGGTCGGTTTTCAGGCCTTGTAGCAGCCGAGAACGGCACCCCTGCTGTTTGGTTGCAACCCATAATCCGGTTCTGGTAGCCTCTTCCCTTCAGTGGTGAGGTTACCAACGATGAACATCACAAGTAAGAACAAGTAAGAACACAATCATAGACGACAGATAACTTAACAGTGATCATAGACGACACAAGTTCACGGCACAACATTGTGCAGACATGATCATAGTTCTGGAGACGGTAGACATGATCATAGTTCAACACACTAGACATGAGCAGCAACTAGACACGACATGGCACCAGGTTAGCTTCAGACATGGTGCTCGGAGACGACGCACCTGGTGTGACCTCCATGGTATGGGCACCTCGTCACCACCTCAGTGCAGGTGTGGTCGAAGATGACCACACTATACCCCAAGGTGGACACCCTTCTGAAGGTGACGAACTGGCCTACCTTGAGCTGATGGGCGATGGCGAAGGCCGACCATCCCTGGTCGATGAATGCGTCATCGCCTTCTCTCCTCGTAGTCATCCTCCAGTTGCATCCGGTGTTGGTGGTGACGATGATGTTGGAAGGGATATCTCCGAACCACTTGACGAAAGCTTTAGGGATAATGAGGCGGCCGAAGGTGGGCTTGAAAATGATTTTGAGGAAGTGGTCCGGCCCTGGCTCGTCGTGGAAGTGGCCGACCTTAGCCGGCCTTCCACGACGCTTCTTCGTCGGTCCCTCACCGGGAATCTCAGCAGGTGACCCAAGCTTGATCTTATCAGTCTGCCAGAAGAACATAAGCAATTAGATGTGTGCATGCTCGCAAGTAGTGTAGATGAAAACAGACATTGATAACATTAGTAAGGCCTCATACAGTTGCTCACACGGCAGGCATAGGGAGTGGCCACAAACTAAGTGTAGTGTGCTACGACAGTGGCACACATGACTAAGTTTGAGGCCACCACCTAGCCTGCCATTGTTCTTTTGTTGAATCATTGGCCAATGCACCAAACATACCAAAACGAGGCCTCGTATGTAGGATCACACGGCAGGCAGAGGGACTGTCCCCAAACTAAGTCTAGTGTGCCAGTAATACGGCACACATGACTAAGTTTGAGGGCAGCACCATGCCTATCGTTGTGCCATAGTTGATCATTGGCCAATGCAGAACTGAAGAAGCAGAAACATGCAAAGCACGGTATTATAGGCCTCATACAATGAGGACATATGTAGGAGATGTTTGAACAGAACCAATGGCTTGGTCTTCTTAAGTCATGCCATAGGTTCTGATCAATCATCTCCTCATACTATGATCCCAGGGTATAATCATTGGCCTAGTTCAATCAAGAAATAACACAATTGGCACTTCAAATTGAGTACATTACGAGTGGTACTTAGGGTACATTACAAATTGTACTTAGGACACATTACAAATTCTCATACAGTACGTCTACATCACATTCATCACTCCTCACAAGTAGCCCTGATCCTATTGAGCTTGTCCTTGATTGCAAAGTTCACTTGAAGCAGATTATATATGTCATACTCTAGCTTTCTCTTCTCAGCCTCCAAAGCCTATTTCTCTGCCTCCCATTCCTGTTTCTTAGCCCTTATCACTTGTGCTTGTGTTCTCTTCATATTCTTGAGCATTGCAACTTCCTTCTTCAAGTCCTCTCACTCCTCTTGCGTCTGAACAAACTAGCGCGACACAGCTTAGCTTTTCGCACAAAAATGACAACATGGTAAACCCGAACACAAATAAACCTTCGCCTCTATGCATGCACAGTAAGATCTGCCAGTTTCAGCAATCCAAAGGCCGGTCTAGGAAGGATCTACCGCAATCCAACACTATAGTAACAGATCTAAGCAAATCTAGACTGTGAAATGCAAGAACTGGACAAGAACTGCAAGAAATGGGGACGAACACCTTGCAAAACGTCAATCCGACCGCTATCCTAACGGAAACCCTAGCAGATCTAATGTGCATGTCATCGGAAATGCCCGAAAATGGCATGTTTGAACAGAACGAGTACGAAGGTGAGAAGGAGAGGGACTTACCGCCATTCTTCCAGCACAGGACGAGCTCGAGGTCGCGGCCGAAGACGAGATGCCGATGAGGATTGCGGAGCAGATTGCGGCCGATGTCGAGGTCCTGGTCGCCGACGTCTTCTCCTCCGGTAGCGGTGCTCATCGCTGCGTCGGTGCGGTGGATTGGTCGGCGGGAGGGGAACCACCAGATGATGTGACAGTTTGGGGGAGGTGAGACTGCGGTCGCGAGTGAGAGGAAGGAGAGGGGAGCGGTGAGGCTAATTATGACACGTGTTCCCGAAGGGACGCGGCGTCTCCGCCTCCCTTCTCCACGCGTGCAGCCTTCTAGCCGCAACCGGCCTGACCCCGGAGAAACTGCCGAACCGGGCGTTCCTCCAGGACCTGTCCCAGGAGTGCTTTGAGAACCGGTTCATGCGACAACGCGGCTCGGCCCAGGCATCCAAACGGACCGAAAATTTCTCCCCCATACGAGCCAAGGGGGCTGCAGGCTACCAAACGCGCCCTTCGCTGTTGAACTTCTACTTCTTCCGTATCCTAGACCCACTTGAAGCACTACTTTAACTTCATTTTTCTTTCATCTGGCTTAGCTGGATGCATGTTGAGATGGGGAGTGTGCCATTACAGAACTAAATATTACACTTCCAATGAGATCTGCAGAAGTAACATGTAACCGCTTGTCTTATGCTTCACACTAGTAACAGAGCTGACTGCATTAGTAGCTTCCAAGGCATGTTATTTTTCTTCTCCTTTGAGACGCGTAACATGCAGCCCTCGTTACTTGACCTCGTCGGGGAGCTAAATAAACACTTTGTTTTATCTGTATGTTTTCGCCTGAACCATCGATTACCGTGTAATTTGTTTTGAGATGGTACCATCACAGCGTAGAGAGTTCATAAGTGGCGAATGATGTTTGGCACCACATCTGTTAGATGGGGTCTAGCACGAGTTGGTCCCAGATGTCAGTGAGAACTATTTTCTTAGGGAGTCAGTGACAACTGTTAGCTCTTTAACAACGCTAATTAAGCAAGGCCAGCATATCCTTCTCATAAAGCAAGAGCGTGACATCTCTAAGCTAAGAGCTGCTCATTAAGTTGCTTCACATCATCACATGCATGTTAGCTTTCCGTATCTTTATTAAGGTTTGTCGTTCAAAGCTGACGCCTCAGCATTTCCTTTTTTTCTCCTTCTTAAAACCAGCATTTACTTTCTTAATAGTGCTTCCAAAGTTCAAAAATCACTTTATTTTGGTAGTGTTTTCATAAGAAAGTGCTATTGTTAACTAATTTGATTTTGTTTCTGGTCTCTTGGTTACTGCTTCTGAACATGACCCAAATAGTAGCAGCATTGATATATAGTTATAAGAGAATCAAAATTGTCCAAAAGGAAAAGACTAATGTGTTCATTAATATTAGTTTACTAATTTCTGCAAATGGTTGTTTACTCACCAAGCTCTTGTTCTGCCAATGTCTGTAATCTATTTGTCATCCCAACCGCGATCCACACTCTGTTGTGTCACCTTGTCTTGGACAACTTCTTAGGAGTGATATTTTAGGAGTGCCACATAGGATAAACACTAAGGTGGAGAAGAAAATTAAAAAAAGGGTTTGTCTTCTCTTAATTAAGTGTTGATCTCTTGACAACAATCTCTCTCACCACATATTTAGAGATGTCCTAGTTACTAGAGATAAGACTAAGAAATAACCCATTCTATATCATGTTTATTGTTATATCTAAATTATGTGGCGATATTAAAATAAGATGGTCTTATCAACCATTATACATCCCCTTACACCATATCACACTGAAGTCTTTCGCGATCCATTCATCTAGGCTTCAAAAGAGGGAGACTTGCCATCATACCCATAACCGTGAACCCTCACACATTTTCGTCTCTTATTTTGCAAATTCACCGTTTGTGTGAAGGTATGTACACTTGTAGATAAGACAATACTCCTATGTAATTTTTAGTCACTATATCATCTAGAAAAATATGTAAATTATGGTTCTTCCGTTTCATCATCTATAACCATCATCTATAACCAGGACAAAATTTATGAAACGCGGAGCATACATCTTAGTGTCATATTTCGCAATGCTCACACATATATACAATGTATGATGACTTTGTAGTAAATATCCTTCCTATGAAACATCTGTCCTATAAAAATTGAGTAATCGTGTCAATTGCAACCTGTGTCTCGAAGCAACTTGTGTCCCAACCGCACCATCTTAACTGCAACTCGTGTCCCAAATTTATCATCTCAATCGCAACTAGTGTTTTAAAGGTGACTAGTTTGTTGTTGCTACAGTTGTGTCCTCTTGATCACGCCAAGAAGTCTCAGCCCTATTTTTGCTAGTCCCCACGGAGTTATGGAGGACCCCTGGATTTTCCATTCTATATTGCTGCGTTGTTGGGTGTTTTTTTTTTCAAACTTGGTATCATGTGTCATTCTTGTTGTTCGTCGAGCAACTAATTTTTGGGATATGGCGAGGAACTTGCAATCTTTCGATCAGGACCCTTCTTCCACATAACTAAGGTTGAAGCTGCGACAAGTAATTTAGATCGATCGGAATATCACAAATTTAGGTGCTCATTCGCGCTTTTATGACTGATTTTGTGATTTTGCAACCATAGAACTATATACGAGCCATGGATACCAAAGTGAGCAAATTTTGTGTATGTGCCCTAGCATTCTCAAAATTAATCACCTACACATGATCCACCACTCAATAAATGATGACTCTTCATCTAGTAGTACTCTAGTACCAGATGATTAGCCACTAATCGCTACTAGACCGGGTCGGCCCCACCAGATCGTTAACAAACAACCCTCGCCGCTCTCCCCGTTCCCCTTTTCCCCTCCGATCGCAGCAGCTTCCGGGAAGACGGAGCCGCCCCGCCCCGCCCCGCCCCGCCCACCATTAAAATACCACGCGCATCTCCCCTTCCTCCTCCTCCTCCTCGGCCTCCGCCACCGCCCCGAACCCTAACCCTCCCCGGCGGCCAGCGATGGGCGCCGTCGCCTCCACGGTGGCGGCGCGCTTCGCCTTCTTCCCGCCCTCCCCGCCCTCCTACGGCGTCGAGCCGCCGCCCTCGCCCGCGGCCGCCGCCGCCGACGGCGCGGTGGTGGAGCTCAGCGGGGTGCCCCGCCGCGGCGGCGTCGAGGCGCGCCGGCTGCCCACCAAGCGCGGCACGGAGGTCGTCGCCATGTACGTGCGCCAGCCCGGGGCGCGCCTCACCCTGCTCTACTCCCACGGCAACGCCGCCGACCTGGGCCAGATGTACGAGCTCTTCGTCGAGCTCAGCTCCCACCTCAACGTCAACCTCATGGGGTACGTCCGTCCCGCCCCGCCCCCTCGCTTTCGAGACAGAGAGAGATCCCAGTTGTTAATACCCACATTTTACTATGACGCTTTTCATTTTGGTTGATTTTCGCATAAGCTCGCAGTTGTAGGACTGGCATTTAGTGTATAACCCGACTGCCTGGTTTCGCCCGTTTAGGATCTTGGAGTGGATCAGTAGGAACCTCCCTATTTCGTACTTTGAATCGGGGTTTAAATTCTGTACTACTACTCGGGACCAGTGGCATTGCCTCCTCATTTTACATTAGTGCAGGTCCTAGGTACGAATTAATGATTTAGGTTACTAAGTGTAACCTTCAAGCCCGTGCCGGCAGTTGGTTTCGCATTCAAACCTTTCACGGAAAGTAGCATTGGTTGTTAGATACTGTTGTGATTTGACTCAAGTTGTTGAACCAGCGGGAATGTCTGTGGAGTGTGGAGCCATGTATCCCGCTGGATGGTCCGGCCTCCGGCGGCTTGGCAAATAGGGAAGGTTTGATTGAAGTTGATCATTGTACTTTTAACAAATAAATAAATATAATTTCGAGGATTTATGTTTGACTGGAAAGTTTGGATCTTAGTGCACTCTACTGTACTATCCAGTGACGGGACAGTCTTCTTTATGTCACTGTCACGACTAGAGTCGTTTGGAAATTGTAGGATCTGTGCAAGGAAAATGAAACATTTGGATTCCAGTGTTTCATTGGGAATATCCTTGTAGCACCTTAAATAATTCAGTTGGTACAGACTGAGGATTGATTGTACCAGAATGTTCTGGTTACTATTTCTGGTCAAATTTTGCATACCTCTTTTTGGTGTGGGAATTGTGCATTCCTGATTCAGTTGCTATTGTTTTATAATTGATAGGCTGCCATATGTGCTGTTTACAGGTTAGATACATTGACTTGTTTAGTCTATATCGCATCCATGTCAGATCTTGTGGTGTGGAGCAATAAGTAGTTGGTCTACTCTGCCTCGTATTTACCTTGTTTCAGTAGTGCTTGCTTTTCAGTTGAGTAATAAACACCATTTATCTGTCTTATAGCTCTAGTCCCAGTTTGCTTTTTTTCCTGGTGGAACCTAGCAGTAATTTCATATGTAGTTTGCCTTTCCATAAGGTCAATCTCTCAGCTGTTTGCTTGACCTTCTATTTAGAGCAGACCAGCTGTTGCTTTGACTCTTGGCAGCTACAGTATGTTTATATACATGGTTATGCAAAATTTGAGCAGATTTCTTATACAAACATATAGCTTGTTTTTAAACTTTTTGTTTGTGTTTATGGTGCACGTGCTTCCCATTTGATACCTCCTTAGTCTTGAACACTTGATTCTGTCAATGCAATATAAGTTTCACTGAATACATTAAACACCTACCCATTTTGGTTTTGCATAGTAACTTATGCAGGACCTCCCTCTTTTTTGCAGTTACGATTATTCTGGGTATGGGCAATCTTCTGGGAAGGTATAGACTCAATCTTTTTCTAGGAAAGTACTTTTCCTCCCCTCTTCCCCTTTGTTTTCTGTTTTATGAGGTTCAGCTATCATCGGTTTGTATAGCTGATTTGATTTATTTCTATTTGATTCTGCAGCCAAGTGAGCAGAATACATATGCAGATATAGAGGCTGCTTATAGGTGTCTCATAGAAACTTATGGTACCTCTGAGGAGAACATCATTCTGTATGGTCAATCAGTCGGCAGTGGTCCTACTCTGGATTTGGCTTCTCGTTTGCCTCATTTAAGAGCAGTTGTTCTACACAGCCCAATTTCATCTGGGTTGAGAGTAATGTATCCTGTGAAACATACATACTGGTTTGACATATATAAGGTGATTACTTTACTTCGCTTTTTTCAGTTTTATCTTTCCTTGATCTGATATCTATATTTATTTGCAGAACATTGACAAAGTTCCATTGGTCAAATGTCCTGTGTTAGTAATCCATGTGAGTATCCTACTGATAGCAAGATTTCCTAGAGGTGTTAAACTCCATATGCTCACATGCATGTGCATTTGTATTTCAGTTTTGTGCAGTGTACTTTCCCCTATGAAAAAATATCAACAGATGGCCTTAGCTGTAATGGGAATGAAATGAAGCCTTTAAATTTGATTATTATTATATATTATTTTCTCCATTCTTTTCAAATATTTTTCATGTTCGTTGGTTTTACCATAGCTCTAAAACTGGACCGATGACCAAAGTGCCCTGGCTATTGGTTCACCGGTCCATTTGCTGGTTTTATAAGTTCCAAAAATATTAATTTGGCATCATGTAATCTAATGAAAAAATAAATTCTTTTTTGCTGGTATTGAACAAATAAATTCGAATGTAAAGTGGCTGAGTTAAGTAAAAGAAAGTTGTAATGTTTGTGTGACGTCCTTTCCTTTCAAAGGGTACAACTCTTTCTTTACTCGGAACTTTTTTTATGGTGTTTTGGAACAGATGACTGTTGCATAGCTACATAAATATTTCTGAACTGTTAAAGTTATTTCATTTGCAGGGTACAGCTGATGACGTTGTGGACTGTACTCATGGGAGAGCACTGTGGGAACTCTCGAAAGTAAAGTATGAGCCTCTGTGGGTTAAAGGGGGAAACCATTGTAATTTGGAGCTCTATCCGGAATACATTAAGCACCTAAAGAAGTTCGTCTCAGCCATAGAGAAGTCACCACCACTGAAAGATGAATCTCCAGAAAGCTCAGGTCCTTCAGATCTCGATACGGGATCTGAAAGTATGGAGAGTTCAAGGAGAAGCACGGATGTCAGGGAAAAATCAAGGTCAAGCACTGATCACAGGCGGAGCACGGACCAACGGGAGAAACCAAGGGGCAGCGTAGATAGGAGGGATAAAAGCAGAAAGAGTGTAGATCATCCTGACAAGCCGAGGCCTAGTGTGGATCAACCTGATAAACCAAGGAAAAGCATTGACCGGTCTGTATACTCTTACATTTATTCTGTTTGTTTTACTTTTTAATTTGGGTTTCTTCTACAGGATATATCCTTGCTGTGCCTGTGTCTTATTTACTTATTCAATTCATTATGTGACAGGTTTGGAGGGATGATGAGGTCTGTCAAATTGTGCAATATTGACTGCTTCAAAGTAACTTCCACTTCTGGGAGCTGAAAATAGTGGAAGGTTAGTTTTTGGTTAGTCATCTGTATTTATTCCATCTGTATAATCTATTCAATTGGGTGTTTTTAGTTTTGCTGTGAAAGGTGTACTCATTTGGGTGAGGGTTGTTCACACTGAGTTGTTGCTTGAGAAGAAATGATCATTCATTCACGACCCCTTCGAGTTTTCAAAGCCAATCATTTGTTACATGAAGAATTCTACTCATGCAGAGTATCATTGAACACCGTTGTTACAATGTACATATGTTGTACCATTACACTGCCGTAGTTTTCTTTTTCATAGAAACATTTCATAGATATGAACCAACTAAACTGGGAATTTTGTCTTCACCCTGGGAAGTATGTTACTTCATCGTTTCGTCATAGATCTTGAGTTTGAAATGTTCCACTGAATCATTTAATGTAATCATCACCTTTGTCCAGTTCAGCTCTCGTGTTTTAACATGGTAGAGAGTTTTGCCAGTTGCTCTATTAATAGAATATTTATCATACGAGATAGAGAATCATGCTAGGACAGGTCAGCTGCTCTGTTAGTTGAATACAGTCATAATGACAACTATCACTCTGTTCAATAATATAAGCGGTTTGAGCAGCTTATATTGTCGAACGGAGGTAGTATTTCCAAGACTCTGCCCAGTTTCATTTTATCGTCTAGCTTCTGTAAAACATGTGTCCATCTATATGTATAAATCCCACGATTTTCCGCTTGCCTACTTGAGAGGACAAATTATGGGGGTTTTAGCGCATAGATGGCCATGCCTCTGTCAACAGTAGGTTGGACGGAGCACCAACAACATTTGGACAAAGGAAGCTGTGCGCAAGCTAATCGTGGAGGGGGTGAGATTTCTAGAGGGCTTAGAGGAGTTAAAATACTCGGCTGGTAAGATTGATGGAAGCACGGTGGTACGGCCGCGGCGGTGTTAACCGCTGCTAGGGCTGCAAGTGGCGCCGTTAACGGGGCGGATTGGAGTCCGAATAGTGCAAACTAAGTAGATGTGGCATCGGGGCATCCTGTACAATTTGTACTGAACTTTGGGATTTGCGGGACTACAACGAGGCCGCATTTGCAACCCTAGCCGCTGCAGTCAGTGGCTGGATTTCAAGGGCGTGATTGTAATCTCAAAAAAAAAAGGGCGTGATTGCGTGACTCGTAGAGAAGAAATAATGGAAACTAGGAGTTTGGACAAATGGAGGATGGAAATTTGGAGTTTGGACAAATGGAGGATGAGCACGAGGGAGCTTGTTACAATAACAACATCAGAGCTTTTTCCAAGCAAGTTGGGATCTCCAACAGGCGCGGTAAACGGCGCTGTATCCAAAAAAGCGACTAGAGTCGTAAATTGATGCTGCATCTGGCGCTGTAAAATGGAGCGCACTGCAAAAACGCTATCTCGCGCACTATATCTACCGCGCCGGAAAGAGCGGGCGGTACAAATCTCGAGCAAGAACAACTACCCATTTTTACAGCTCCAAAATTTAGAGCTTCTGTTGGAGGTGAGTATGATCTCACGCGTGAAACACTGATGGAGCGCGCTGCAAAGTACTTTTACAACGTCAAAATTTAGCGCGACTGTTGGAGATGCTCTTAAGAGCTAAATTTATAGGGACATTCCAATCTTCCTGTCTCTTTTTACTATCTCCGCCCATGTCAACTTTGGTTACCCTCCTCCTTGTATTTTCCATACTCCTTTAGATTCCACAGTTAACTATGGAGGCCTTATTGGATTGAGCAAACCATTTTAGTCGGTGTTAGACTAATTTCTCGTCGACATATGCCTCCCTTAGTTTATGCACCATGTCCGATCCTTTCTTGTATGGCCACATCCTCCGTATCTTGTTATATGTTTTCTCCAAGTCTAGGATGACCATATGTAGGTCCTTCTACTACCTCCTGTATCTCTCCACAAGTTGGTGAAGTAAGCAAATCGCCTGTATAGTCGATCACTTTCCTCAGGCGGTGCTCAATGATTTTCTCCCAAAGTTTCATAGTATGACTAATAGCTTAATTCCTTAATAGTAAGTACAACTTCAAACATCTTCTTTATTTTTTGAAGATAGGTACTAATTTCCTCTATCTCCACTCTTCGGGCATCTTATTTGACCAAAAAAATATGGTTGAAAATCTTAGTTAGTCATACTATTACCATGTTTATAAGGCTTCTCCACACCTCAATTGGACACTCCTTTCATCCTTTTCAGGGCCTCCTTAGCCTCAAACTCTTGGATCCTTCGCATGTAATGCTTGTTGGTGCCATCAAATGAGTCATCTAGCTTAGGTATATTGGTCCCGTTCTCATCATTGAATAATCCATCAAAGTACTCCCTCCACCTGTTCTTGATCTCTTCATCTTTCACTAGAAGTGGATTTGCCTCGTACTTGATGCATATAACTTGGTTAAGGTCCCTCGTCTTCCTCACGATTTTTTTTCTATCTAGTACATATCCTTCTCGCCTTCCTTTGTGCCTAGTTTGTTATATAGCTCATCATTGGCCCATCCCTATGCTTCACTCACGGCTCCCCTTCCATTCTTCTTCGCCTCCTTGTACTTCACAATGTTGGTTGTGCTTCTATCTTGGTGCCAACTCTTGTAGCACTCTTTCTTCTCCTTGATTGCCTTTTGGACATCCACATTCCAACACAAGTTTATGTTGAGCCACAACACACTCCCTAGGGATCACATTGCCATCCAAGCAAGCCATCCTATCCATTCTTCTTGTAGGGACAAAGGGTGTGTTTGGTAGGTCGGTTCACCTCACATATTCTCACCTCATCCCACTATTTATTGTTTGTTGGTCGGCTCGATCGTGTTGAGCTATGCCCACTTCATATGAAAAGAGACCCTCAACCATGCCCACTTGGGAAGCTCGAATCGAGCTTCGCAAGTTAGCATGGCTGAGCCCATCTCGTGCCTGCGACTCAACACGGTAGGGGTCACGGACCCGCACCCCTGGAGCGAGGCATTTCCCCCTTAGCCACGTCTCTCTCCCGGCTTGTCCACCGAGCTCTCCACTGCCTCCCTCGAGCTCTCCACCGCATCCACTCCCTCTCTCGAGCTCTCCTAGTGGTGGTGCGTGGCTGAGGCGCCCAACGGCGTCGCGTTACTGCAGAGCGTGGTGGCGGCTCCATAAGGGTGGCCCGCGACTAAGAAGCGTGGTGGTGGCTCCCAGCGGCGGCGCGTGGTGGTGGCTACCAGCGGCCACACGTGGGTGTCCTCTGCGTGCTCCTCTCGCCGTCGACGGCGCCGGATGCCGAGCTCGACTTTAAGGTCATGAATTATTTTTTTCATTTTCTATTCAAGGACCTGATTGCTTTTTATTTTTGTTGGCCTTGCTCAAATCATACAGTACACTAGAAAGAATCTCAACTCAGCAGAGCTGAACTAGTACAACCTACCAAATACAACACACTAAAACAAAGTGGTACGTAGTCAGCTTACTGGATTTAGCTTGTATGAGGTGAGATTGCCCACACAGGCTACCAAACACACCAAAAGTTAATCTCGCCAGAGAGTTAGGTATTGCTAAAGGTCACTAAGTGTGATTGCCACTTCCTATAGAAGTTGTTAGCTACCAACAAGTCATAAGGAAGCGTAAAGTTTAGAATGTCTTAACCTCTTGGTTTCTGTCACCATACCCGAAGCCTCCATGCACACCCTCAAGCCCTATGTTAGTTGTACGGACATGGCCATTGAGATCTCCTCCAATGAAAAGCTTCTCATTTGTCAGTAAACTTCTCACAACGTCTTCTAAGTCCTCCTAGAACTACCTCTTAGCGCTCATGTCGAGCCCAACTTATGGAGCATAAGCACTAATAACATTCATGACAAGATTCCCAACAACTAGCTTGACTAGGATGATCATATCCCCTTGTCTGCGAAGGTCCACTACTCCATTCTTGAGGTTCTTGTCTATGAGGACGCCTACACTGTTCGTAGTGCCATAGTGCCAGTTGACCCTGAATACCACAGTTTAAAGCTGGTATTATCAACATCCCTCGTCTTTTGACCCGTCCATCTAGTCCGGAGAATATTTACCCACCTCCTGATCAGAACATCCACTAGCTCTGTAGCTTCCCCATCAAGGATCTATATTTCAACTACCCACTCGCAACCTATTTAGGGTATGTACAAGGGGGTTCTTATCCGTGGAAGCTAGAAATTTGTTCCTGACCGAACGACAGTTGTGTGGTTCGATCTTGATCGAGAGGGCGTTTAATTAGCAGTGTCGACGCAATAAGTTGCGCTGCACGCTTCATTATAATTTGGCTAGCTGCCGAAAAATTCGCTAGAATAACAAGCGCATGAAACTATACGCCCTCCCATTGGAGGCAGCGACTCCTCCGTCTGATTCCAGGATTAATATCCCATTTTTCCTTCACTTAAGCAGTTGAGAAAACGCTCGCAGTTGAACATGCCCTTAGAACTTTCAAAGACAAATCCAGGGAGCTTGTTATATTAAAAAAATCGAAATCTTATTTACATGTTTAAAAAACAAATCTGATTTCGGCTGGGAACAAAATCCTGCCGCATGAAGATGAGCGCTTGCGTTTTGGCTGCTCAAATATACTTAGTAGACAACGGCCACGAACATGCAAAGAGAGATGCCAGAAAGCACCAGCTGCTACTGCCTATAAAAACTACGCCGAATCAACGACATTTCCTCCCAACATCTGGCTAGGGTGGGATTTGTTGTTATTTTTCGTTGAAGCCATCATCATTGACATAGCAGTACGAACATGGGAAACACTACGCTCGAACCGATTGCGTTGACGAACATGCCTATAAAACATCTCTTGGAAGAATCATGATTGTTCTTTTTTAGTAGAAATATTCTCAATCTTAGAACAAAAGAACACGCCTCGTGTGCCGCGTGAGCCCTGCATGGTTTGGATCCTACCCTATAAAAACTAGGTGATCCACAGCCTGCCGGATCAACACCATTTCCTCCGTGATCTTTGGCACCACGCCACAACCACCTGGATAAGGGTGGGATTTGTTGTCAACTTCATTCGAGCCACCATCCTTGCAGCTTAGAACATGGGCAACACTACGCTCCAACAGATTACGTTGACGAACATGCCTATAAAACATTTGAGCAGCAGACCTTCTCCCTCACACCTTACCACACAGGCAGACACACAGTACGCCATTCATCAGGATCAATCATGGCGCACCACGTTCTTCCGTTGCTCCTGGTGGTCGTGTTCGGTGCTGCCACGGCAATGGCGGCGAGCGGAGACGACGCGATGCCGCCAATACCGGAGTTCCATATGGACATCCCGCCGATGCCACAGCCGGCGGACATCCCGCCGCCGTCACCGTGCCTGAACAGCTTATCGCCCGTGTGCAATGGCGTCAGTACCCAGGACAGCCCCAATCTGGCGCCCTGCTGCACCGTGTTCAAGAAGCTCTTCAACAACGACCCCACGTGCGTCTGCGATGCCGTCGTTCAGGCTCAGAAGGTCGCAAAGGAGTACAAGCTCAACGGCACCATGTACGACGGCCTAGAGACGTTCCGCCTCTGCGACATGCCTACCACCAGCTGCGAGCCAGGAAAACCAGGTGAGGAGATGCATTCCTTTTTGGTAATTCATGTGGAGTGGATCATACCGTATACAGCGCATATATATACAGCGCAAAATAATTGAACTATATGAAATAAACAAAATAGATAATAAGGTACAAGTAGGAAGTCCTTCATACCGGAAAATGAAATAGCCGTACATCCATATTGCCATAATACTTTCAAGCTCACCAAAACATTCTCACAGTACACACTGAAGAACACGATGACAATGTAGTGACCTGTCTTTCATCCTACTTCAACAAAATATATGCACATACTATGAATTGCTACATGAATAAATTATAATTGTTCTGAAACAGTCCTGTTTCTATTGCATCTCAGGTTCAGAAAACTTAGGAAGTGCGGCACCTAATGGGAGGTCCATTGGTGCCTTTCAAACCATGCTTCTCCTCCCATTGTCGTGCTTCATGCTGTTGTTGTAAGCGTGGAGCACTGAGGACTTTCCCTGCTCATTTTTTGCACTCTGTTCCCTTCGTTTCCAGTATTTGTAATCTCATTAATTTTGTGTGGCCACGGCATGAGATTGAAAGTACTACCAGTATCTTAATTTTTTTACTATTCCTACGTTATCTGGTTTACACAGCTCGGAGAAAGTGCAATCGATGAAAAGCAGTGAGTGAATTTGCATTTCAATCGTTTCTTTTGCTGAACTTGTGTGTCAATTCGAATGGTAGCTCCTTTGGATGATCATTCATTTACTATTCTTGCACCCTTAGTATTCATCTTACGTGGTAGAAAATAACGCAAGACAGGCACGCATGCTTATTCTACACAAATTTCGCATGGTTTTTTTTGATTTAATTGAGAAACTGTATTTGGTTAGTGTTCATCTCTATAAGTGATGAATCAGGATGTATTGTGTGATTCTAACTGCTAATTACATCGTATGGTCTACTGCTCTATTGTGCCGACTACTATACATTCAGCTTGCGAGTCTGTAGAGCTGATTCTAGTTAGAATCTTCACACATGGAAAGTTCTCAATAAATCAGATCATAATGATGCTCCCAAGAGCAATAAGAAATCATGAAATAAAAAGTTCCTTTAAATATTAAGATCGATCTTTCATTAATATCCTCTTAGAAAAGTGATCTTGACAAGGAGAGTAAATAATGTGTATGTTGAGATCATGATGATGAGTTGATCAAACACCTCTTTTTAGTGCAAATTTATTCGAGAAGTACGGTTTATGTTTTAGTGGCTTCAACACCGATACCCTAATTTACCCACCATGTTCAGAAATTGGCTACGAGGTATTCACAATAAGCTTGCTTTTCATATCTCAATTGTTTGTGGGGTTGGGTGGGGGCTTGTGTTCGGATATTTCACTACGTACGAAGGACAATATGTTTGATAAAAAGAACGTAGAAATACATTTTGGCTCATAGGTGTACATGTAGTTATTACCTAAAAATATATCTCAAAATGTAAAAAAAAATTGAAAATAAATTTTAGATATACATCCGGACATTCTATGTCCTCACATAAAATTTCGCGAAAAAGTGACATTTGCTGTCACTTGTGTAAAAATGCCACTTGTGTAAAAAGACAATTTTGGGTGCTCCTACATAGCTTCTTACGAGACATTTGTTATATTTTTTTTTACACAGCCCACAAGAAAATCCATTTCTCACAAAATGTGTCTGAACCGCTAAGGTCCAACGTAATCATGGATAATAGCCACAATCGGCATACCCTAAGGTGACGTAAAAGTGGATATGAACTTGGATCAGCCAAATCTTGCATCTACCGCTACCGTCCTCCAATCAGGTCATCCACAAAACCGCCACTGCAAGCAGATTCGGGAGCCGGGACATGCCTCATGCGGGTTTCATCTGCAATTCTCTAGATCTGTAGGCGGAACACAAACGGGCTAAGAACAACTCTAGGTAGCAAAAAAGGCGTTGATCTAGCCGCATGCCTAGTAACTGTCTAAACATCAGACCCCCCAACCATATTACCACCACCATGGCTTCCCGTCATGGATATCCTCATCCACATGGGCACGGATCGTGGATGATCACAAAATTACAACGGTATGCCACACCACCGACAAGATCATGTCCAAATAAAACTCGAACCAGCGGATTGATTGGATCTCGGTGAGATTTTGTGGACATTATAACGAAGGGCTCCCCGTTGCCGTCTGCTATTGGACGGCTTCCATCTGTGAGGGGGGAGGGGGAGGGGGGAGGACGGGGAATGGACTGGCGGTGGTGTGGAGGCAGGGTGCCCTCCCCGTGCCACCTTAGAGAGGGACACATGGGTGAGGGGGTGGGTGACCCTACAATATAATCGGGTGAGCCTCATTGTTGGAACTTGGTTGATTGTGTGCCTCTATGTTATTAGGAGGTCAGGTTTAAACTGTTTGCAGTTGTACCACCTTGATCCGGTGTTTGAGTTAATAAAGCTACCATTATCGGCAAAAACATCATATGGTCTAGTGCCTTGCCAAAACTTATGTACTTTGGTCCCCTCTTCTAGTTCAGCTCCTTGTCTTTTCTTTCGTTTTTTTATGGTGGTCTTGGTCTTCTTGTTCTCAACGCTGATAAATCCTAGCCCTTTCCTTCCTTGTTCTACTTCTCTCACTCTTCAAAGTTGGTGTGTGTGAATTGGTATTCTTGTCCTATGGGGAACCAGGCTTCATACCATTCACATTGGATTCAAGATGCATGTCTTAATATTGGGTGTCTGCATAACATACTCATTGTCAACACTTAGAAAATGGATGAAAGTACAAATCAATAATAGACTATACAACGTATCACAATTCAAGTAAATCGGTCGACACTATATTTGTAGCAATATTAGAAAACCAGAACATCCTACCGGGATAAAATAAGAATGAGAGCATGCATACAACATACAACATACCTAAGTTATCACATTTTAACTTTTTAGTTCATATTATTGAACATACTATTGTACAATTTGAGAGTGTTTGACGCCAACTCATCATTAGATGGGCATGTATGAACACATCCTTGACCTACCATCTCATGCTATTGAATAGCATAATCTTTATCTTCTTCTATCATCTTGACTACTTGTGCATTATAAAGAGGGGTAATTAAGACACATGTCTTACTGTTACAATTATATCCCAATCGGATACCATGCCTAAGAAACCAACCTTTGAAATCTCTTCGAGACACTCTACATGTGATTCTCGGTTAACAGGTTTGAAACAAGAAGTACTGGGATATTACTCTGTTGCAAGGGTTGAGAATTGAACTTAGCATGGCTAAAATGCTTCATTCCCATGGAGCTTCAATTTCAGAATGATTGGCGCGCTTTGTAACTAGTTCTATCAATAAAAACATGTGTCAGGAATTAGGGTTAGGGAACCAAACAATGTAGGGTTGCCATATGTGATTTTTTTAACCAGTTGTTGACAGTTTTGAAGGCGGTACTTCCAGGATTCACCCCGAGTGTTGTTGGCTAGGTCATGTTTTTGTTGTTAACGCTCCTATATTATACTTCTATAGCTTTATGTATCTCTTGTTTGTAGTTAAAACGGTTCAATGGCTAAAAGCATAAAACGTGGTGACCATGAACCATAATTTTACAACCAGTGGCGAAGAATTGTTTCTGTCAAAACATAATAACATGAGATTTTATTTTAAAGTTCTCATTGACTCGAACTTGGCGATGAAGATGTGTAGCTAATGGGGTAACGCTCGTAAAATATCATTTAAAATTCCAATTTAGTAATTAATGTGATGATGTCAATTGAGGTTGAATATTTCTGCACGTATGCAACTCTCTGTGAGAGTAGTAAAACAAAACCGGTGCATTGTTGGAGAAACTAGCATACACTCTGTCTCCGGCTCTAGATACTTAGAGCATCTCCAGTCGCGTCCCCCAAAGCGTCCTTCAAAGAGCGCCGGATTGAGCGTTTGGGGGATGTGTTTTGTTCGTGCCGCATTTAGGGGATGTCGCTCCCCAGCCGCGTCCCCCAAACGCCGCCCCCAACCAGAAATTCAAATTGTTGCATTCAAAAGAGATCGTTCCCGCCGAATCATCACGATCAGAGTAGCAGCGATCGAAGTACTGTGCGCGCGATCATATTACAGACCGGTGGTGCATGGTAATTAGAAGAAGGGGTTGGGCGACGACGATGTATCCTGAGTCGACGCAGGCCCGTCGATCACGATGACCTCGTCGCGATCTGCCCGGTGCTGTGCATGCTCCGTCTGCTCCGTCGCCGACGCATAGGCCGACGCAGGTGTAGCTGCAGAAGATGCGTCAGCCGGCTCTTGCTCCACGGTTGCTACCGCTGCCGCTGCCTAGGCTGCCGCGTCGGACGCCGCCATTTTGGCTTCGATATCGTCGAGGATCTGGCCTTTGAAGAAGTTGTGCGCCGCCCGCGTCCGGGGAGACATTCCCTCTGTCGATGCTCTCAGCAGGGACATGTCGTCCCTGTGTTTCTTGAGCTCCAACTTCTCCTCTTTCCTCTTGAGCAGCTCCGCCCACCTTTCGTCGGCCTTTTTGTCGCGGGAGAGAAAGGTCGACGAGACGTCGGCGAGGCATTTCGTGATCGATGCCTGTGTCTTCTCACACGACGCGGCGTCGGCCAAGGCAGCCTTGGCAGCCTTGTTGCCAGTAGGACGTCCTGCCGACGTTGCCAGCGGCGCGTCCAGATCAATGGCGTCCTTCCCCTTGGACAGCGACAGGCGCGTCAACCGCCATTTCTCGTTCCCTTTGAGCTTGCTATAGCAATGCATCAGCGTGAACGACTTATGCCCATCCGAGTTCCTCTGCTAAACCTCCATGGCCCTATCAAACTAACCAAAGTAAGCGGAATCATTTCATCGCACACAATGTAGGCGCTACAGATTATGGAAGAAAGAGTCGTACCAGTTGGGAGACGTCGGCGCCGCTGTCGGCTCTGGTCATTAAGTCGTGATGGTATCCATGGAAGGAGTTCACCGACGCCTGGATGATGGCCCATCGCGTCGACATTGCCTTTTGGATCATTTTCATTGTCACTTTGTTGTAGTCGCTCTTGATGAGCTTGCGCTCATCGAACTCGGCCTTGAGCCTCGCCCAATACTTCCCGTATTTTTGGTTGGCGCCGATGATGGAGTCATGGCTCACCGTCGCCCACGACTCGCATAGACAAAGATCCTCCAAAACCGTCCACTTGGGGCCTCGTGTGCCCGACGCCTTCTTCTTCTTCTTCTTCTTCTTCTTCTTCTTCTTCTTCTTTTTCTTCTTCGTCCTCACACCGTCCGCGTCTACCTCCACGAGATCATCGTCACCGGCACCCTCCTCGTCCTCTTCCTCGCCGCCCTCTTCGTCCTCATCGTCGTCCTCGTCCTCCACCTCCTCCTCTTCATCGTCCTCCTCGTCCTCACCCCCGCCCTCTTCCTCAGCACCCTCAGCACCGGCGCCGTTGAATTCGAGCGGCCCCCCTGCGGCCAGTGAAAGGGTCGCCGTACGGACCGGGTCCTGGCTCGCGCTGCTCGTACGCTGGGGAGTAGAGGTTGTTGGGGTTGAAGCCGCCATGCGGCAGCGCATCCTGGTAGTGGGGCGACAAGTTAGGCGTCACGCACCCGGAAGTGCCGGAGGGGCCATCATTGTAGAAGGCGGATGACGACAGAGAGAACACTCCCGGAACGTACACCGGCACGTTCGCATTCCATGGGCTCGCGTTGGTGGCGGCGAGACATCCGGGCATTATGTGCTGGTGCTGGCGCGCCGCCAGAGCCTTCTTCTCCTGCTCCGCCGCCCTCCGTCCTTCCCGCTCCGCTGTCGCCATCCTCCGGCGCAGACAATCTTGCTGCCATTGATCTTCGATCCATCCTTCCGGCTTCTTCTTCGGAGCCGGCGCCTTCCGCGGCTTCGCGAACGGCGCTTTCGCCCCTTTCGTCGCATTGCCCGGCGGCTTCTTAACCGCTTTCTTGGCCATGTTTTTGGGGGCTGTCGGTGTCGCCATGGAATGGGGAGAGGGTAGCGGCGGCGGGTGGACGGTGGGAGGGAGAAACAAATCGGCGGGATAGGAGAAATGAATCGGCGGTGGGATATGTGTTGGGAGGCCAGAAATGCGCGGCGGGATAGGCGCGATATGGCGGGAGGGGCGGGATTTGGCGGGAGAGGGAGACAATTTTTCACTGAGCCGCTGATGCGTCGGGCCCGCGTCGCTTCGCATCGCTTGTTGTTGTGTCCGGCGTGCTCGGAGCGTCCCATGTGGGGCGGGGACGGGCTCGGGGCGCGCTGGACAAAATTCGGGTTTGGGGACGCGGCTGGAACATTTTTTTGGTTCGGCGAGTCCAAATTGCTTTGGGGGACGCTTTGGGGACGCGACTGAGATGCTCTTACCGCTGGTTTAGGTAAAATTTAGACTAAAAATATGTTTAGCTTCATTGAACCTGCCATAAATATTTAGACCTGAGTGTAGTGAGACAATGGAAAAGTTCTGTAAACGGCAGAGTACTGGTACGTCAACAAATATTAGGGACTCGCAGCTCTCGGATCGAGCCGCTTTTGCTGCTCTTGCAGAGAAGAAAATGTGTCGCTGCTCCGGCCCGGTTCCTATTGCAACGCTTCGAGAAGGAAAATGAGCCCGATGCAGCGTTGCACGTGGTAGTAGTAGTACCAGGGGTAGTAGTACTAGTTCGCCTCAGCCCTGCTTTCTACAGATGCATCCAGCATCGAAATCTGTCCTGACTTCTATAAGTGGAACATCTGATTCATCGTGTTTAAAAGAGAACCTCATCTGCTCAGTTATGTTTTCGAATTCATCATCCGAAACTTCGGTCACATGTATATGCTGTTAATTCAACAAACACCCTCTCAATTTGACTAGTATAACGAATTTAAATGTACATATTTTGGTAGCTCGGTAAATGGACACATGGAAAGCAGTTGATCTAAACAAATGTGAATTGCGAGGAGATGGATGGCTGAGTTGAGTGTCTGAGAATGCATTCCAAGTACACCATGAATCTTCACAAAAGGGGGACCAGGGGTCTAGGGCTTGTCCGGAAATCAGCAATATAGAAGCTCAAGCTGGCATCCCTGCGCTTGTGCTTTAAGAGTCACCTCAGCAATGACCAGCGCCTGAAAAGACAAACCGCCAACTTAGTCGACATTCGAGAGCCGAATCATGTGTTCATAACTCTTGAAACCGACTAAATTCAACTAACTGTAGCACTTGAGGCTCCAAAGTCAAATCATGTGCTCCTAGCTCTAAAAGTGACCAAATTCAGCCGACCACAAATGGATTCAGGGAGCATTCACTGCTAACAAAGCTCACAAAATTCAATGTCACCGACAACAACGGTGCAACACCGGCGTGATCCCGCGTGCGAGGCCGTCTGATTCACGCCAGCCACCGGTTGTTTTCTTGGGGCATCATCTGGGAGTCTGATGCAGAAATATGGTTTTAAGGTACATGTGGGGGCACCTGGAGCATTAGTTTAGATCAGAGGAAGGTTAAGCCCTATGTTCTGTCATTGGTAACCGAAAACCTTTCTTCTTGGCCACTAGCCTTTGCCTCTTCTACCTTTGGTTGTATGTATGGGCATTGGGCAGAGGAACAGTTCAGAATGCCCAATGCACTCGAAATCTTCTATTCCAAGAAATGGCAGATCCTTGGAGCACTTTTACAACTCATGAGATCGATCCTTGGGAAGTACTACTGCTTGGGTGGTGGCAGGAGACAAACTTTGTGTACTTCCAAGTACATGAATATACTCAAGCCAGTAAGAAAATGATGAGAGATTAATTAGTATACTCATAATGTAGGGATACAAGTGTGGCATTCCATGCGCAAGAGATATTGCAACTGGAACCTTGACCAATGGAGCATCGACATCTCTATGTCTATGGCCCTATAAGTCCACCGATTGTGTGTTCTGCTTTCTCCTTCCCTTTTCAGTTAGTTGCACGACAGACATACCAAAGAACGGCGCCACAGTTAGTTATGCAGTCGGTAAACTGTGTCAGCTTATTGCTTGGAGCCGCAATCCTTTCGGCCAGCCTTCAGCTATTCGTCACCGTTGCCCACAGAGGTAAGCACCGGCCGCTACTTCTCCATCTGCATCTGCATACCACAGTACTAGATACAAGGCTTCTAATTCGATTTTGTTCGTTCGCTCTTGCGTTAATTGCATGCGTGTGATACACTCTCACTGACATACACTTTCTGATGGAAAAAAAACACTGACATATACTCTGTTCTCAGAGTTGCTAATGGTGACTAACAGTGACAAAGGACCAATAACTAAGCAGGTAAGAGCTGCGATGGGCTGTCAAAACTTCAAACTATTTTAATGAAATACATGCATGCACTATATAGGACTTACTAAATTGGTCCTGAAATGCAGGAGTTCACTATTGACAAAACCAGCATAGGCGAGGGTATCGGAAACAATGCAGCAACAAGACGAAAGTTGGTTTCTAGAGATGCAGTCATGGAGAAGGCGGAAGGAAAGGATGCTCGAAGCATACCGAGCTCAGGCGCAAAACATCCTGTTGGAAAATGTGGGCCTCCAGGAAGAAAGGATTTGACTGTCAACTGTTACTTTAGCAGTAGAAAACTTCCTCCAAAGGTTTACTTCGACGGTCACATACCTTTCACTGCTGATTACCCTAAACCAGAGCACCACCATCCTAAGAACAACTAGACGTAGATTGGGTACAGCCAAGTAACGATAACTAGTTTTCACCCTTTTTTTTCTCTTTTTCTTTGGTTGGCCATTATATTTGCAAGCTACACTACTTCCTGTTAGATATATGTGTTTAGTCATATATATACGTACCTATATTAAAGCTTCTCATGTTTGCTCGCACCTTAGGCCTCCAAGGCAATGTTTATGCGTGGATAAATTGTGCCCGGACATACAATGTCTTGCTTTTTAATTATTTTTTCTTGGAATTTTCCCTTATAATTTTTTTCTGGCGACTTTCTTGAAAATTCTCGATAGTAAATCCTCTGCTTTGGAATTTTTTTGTCAATAATTTGTCAGTGAAAACCTTTAACTTTGGCAGAACAATTTTCACAGTAAATCCTCAGCTTTGGCAAAAACATTGACAATAATTTGTTGGTAAAAATCTTCAGTTTAATTTCCTGAAGTTAGCCACTTAGTAGTCATTTCTTGAGGGTCATTAAGTATCTATATCTATTTTTATTCCTCGATCAAGAGTGTTTCTTCAACTGTGTTCCGGCTTGTGAACGGTAATTCTCCGACGTTAGCTCTTCGGTGCCTCTACTTTAAAAATAATTCTTTTATTGTTCGTCGAATCTTTTATCTGAAAAAATACTAAATACTAATACATACTCGCAACAAAAGACTTATTTTTTTGGGAACAATACTACTCCTTTCTTCTACATTGAATTAGGAAAACAAGTTCGCCACATCTTTTATCCAGGAAAAATATTAACGTGCTTTTATACAGTACCACCAAAAAATGTATTTACTTCATCGTCAGCTACCCATTTTACATGATGAAAATACTACTACCTTCGTCTATGGTGTCTTCAGGAAAAAAAATACTTACTCCATTTTCCACCACTTTGTTAGCCGGAGAAAATACTATCATCTTTTGTAGCGACTCCGGAAACAAAATACTTCACCATTCGCCGCCTCTTTTAGTTGTAAAAAAATACTACTACCTTCTCTATGGCATTTCTGGAAAAAATTGCACTGTTTTCGTCACCTTTTTCAACCGCGGCGCGTTGTCCTCGCTAAGTGTAGTTCTACTGGTATAATACCCTATTCTTCTTCCCATCGCCCTACAATCATCTGATGATTTTTTCCTTACTATCCTCTTTTTTTGTGGCTTCACAATCACCTATGGGTGCTGGAAAAAAATCTGAGTTGTGTCGCTATAGTAGCACTTTTACGTTACTTGAACAGTGCTTTCACACAAATATTTTTTTTGTACTTAGCAAAAAAAAAAAAAAGTCCCTCTATGCCAAAATATAGTGCGTATAAGATTTTTTTAAGTCAAACCGTGTGAACTTTGACTGAGTTTGTAAAAGAACATATGGAGTATCAAATAAATGCAATTAATTGGACTCATCATGAAATATATTTTATTGTGGTATATATTTGGTATTGTAGACATCAATAATTTTTTCAATAAAAAATGGTGAAAGTTAGTGAAGTTTGACTTTCACGCAAACCAATGCGCAAGAAGGGGGTAGTATTATTTCTACAATATTTTAACCAACAATCTAGATACCAAGGACTCTTATCGCCGCACCAACCTTCCTAGCGATATAATTAATTGCCATCTATTGTGTTTCTCTTTTGTCATAATAGTAATTGATGTGCTCCTACTTATGAAAGGATAAAGCTTATGGTGCACTCTGTTTATTTTAGAAGAAAGTCATTACACCCAGATTTAAACTGTAAAAAAGATCTTGGCGGCCAAAGAATACAAGGATGAACAAAAATATCATTACAGAAAGCATGTTAGAAATGCACGTAACATAAGAAAGGAAGCAAAGTTTGCAATTGATTCCCCCAAAAACAGTAGTACAAATGTGGAGTGGTGGTCGACGAGATATAAACAGCAGAGAGGTTTGCGCCTCGGTGGTGGTGGTGGGACACACCACTTAGCGACGTACATGGCCAGTTTACCATATGTTGTTTCATTATTTTTTCAAGAAATAATGCTTTTATTAAACTTAAAAGTTCACATCAGGTCAATATAATCAAAGACGTCACACAACTAGGATGCACACAACCGATAAAAAAATATAAGGGATGTAGAAGGGAAAGTACAAAGTCCATCGATCATGACTTATGAAGAAGGCTAGGGCACGGAGGGCTGACCCCTAGACTATATATAAAGTGATCTCTCTGTGGTAAAAACATCACCCGACATCAAAACTACGAAGATCCATGTTGCGATGAACATACACACCACTGTATGTTGTAGTACACCCATCATATAATAATACCCAAATACATTTCTATAAAAAGTAAATTCCTCATAATAGTAAACCATAAACATTGTTGGTCCACACTTACATATTAAATACTCCCTCCGTTTCAAGGAATAAGGCACCCTCATTAGAAAGTGTTTTTCAATATGAATCCAACGATATCAATTACGTACAATATAATTAAAATTTTGTTGCTCAACTTGTTTGATCAAAGTTTGTCTTGAAATGTATTTCTTGAAACAGAGGTAGTATATACGGGTCAAACATGCATAATTTTTTTTTAACATCTTCCTCTTGCCAGGGGCGAATTTACTAGGTAGACTTCGACAGGCTCGAGCCTACCATCCATTTTCAGCAACAATCCATCAAATATTTATGCCTCAATCATGGTTGATGATGAAGGGTCAAAGTTTTGTTAGCGAGAGGAGCAAATAACCATTAAATGAAGCCAAAATTAATGCGTAAACAATCTATGCCTCATGGCGTATGTGCACGATCAATTGTGCATCTAATTTTTGAAAATCCATTGCAGATTGTGTCGTGTTACCTTTTGAAACTATGTTGTTAGTTTTTTTTAGCCTACCCCAAATCTTTACCTTGGATTCACCACGGCCTCTTTCCACTCAAGAACTTAGGTTTCAACATACAAAATTATACAAATACTGGTACTATGATAGTAAAGACCATACTGGATTAACAACCTCCAATACTACTCCTAAGGTTGATCCTCCTACTGCGAGCGGCACGAGGGAACCCTAGCCCCCACTCGAGCCCTCCCACCCAGGCTCCTCCCCGCCGCCGCTGCCGCCGGCCTCATCACGGTGGCGGCGGCCCCCGCCTCCAAAGGGGGTGTGAGAGAGCGGCGGTGAACGCGGGGCGCGGCTCTCAAGCGGCGCGATGAGGCGACGCGCTGGCGCGTGGCGCCGTCGATGGCTTGGAGGCGGAGGGGAAGGCGACGTCGCGGCGGGGCGGGCGAGTTGGCCGGCGGCATGACGGGTGCAACGGCGACCTCGGCTCCGGTGGCGGCCGTGCGGGCCCGCTCGGGCCCGATCTGGGCTTCGTGGGCCGCTGTCAGCGCGCGGTCGCGACCCAGTTGGTGCGGTGCGCCGTCCGGCGGCAAGTTCGGGTGGTTCCGGCCGGCCGTCTCGCGCCTGGACTACCGCGTGCGCGGAGGGGGAGCTCGACGTACTCTGGTTCGCTGTGGCTCCCGGGTGCCGGGGCGGCGGCTCCGGGCGGTGGCGGCTGTCGTCTTCGGCAGGGCCATCTGGTGTTCATGGCTGGCTATGAGGTGGCCTGCTGTGGTGTGGCTCTGGGCCCCGGCGCTCAGTCCTGAAGGTGGCAGCGGCGTTCTCGTCGGGCGCATGGGGCTGGCGAGCGTCGGGCATGGTGAGATTGAGGTTGTTCAGTTGGTGCGTGTTCTGGTGGTGGTTGGGTTGCAACGCCGGGCGAAAGCCTTGCTCCCGTCTTGTGCGGTCGGGCAGACGACGGCGACGCCTGTGGTGCCGCTACCTTCTTGGAGGCGTCGTTGAGGCTGTTGCATGCCCTCCGCTTGGGTGAACTCCGGGGGAAACCTCAGATCCCGCCGGGGATCGGACGAGGGTGGCGTCTCGCGTCACTGACCTCTTGAGGCCCCATTCTTGGAGTTGGCACCAACTGGAGGGATTTGTGGAAGTCGGAGGTAGTGCTTATGCGTCGAGGCGGTGGCCTCGTTTGCGGGAATTTCCGGGTGGAGGCTTGTGAGGCAACGATAACGGTGATGACCAAGGTTTGGTGGCGACAAGACCGTGTTAGTCGGCTCCGTTCTGGCGTGTCTGAATGTCTTCGTACTTGTCTTCTCTTGTTGTGAAGTCGAAGCTGCCTTTAGGCGGTGTACGATGACCTTCAAGGGGCAGTCCGGTGAAGGTCCTATTCGGCGTGCAGGTCTTGCGCCTCTCCTCTTCGAGGCTCGTCTTCATAATCAGAGCTGCCGGCCTCTTCCTGAAGAGCCATCTGTTTGGCATAGGTCGGCTTGAGCTTCGCGTTTGTGTAGCTTTTGTGGGTAGCCAGGGTGACTGGGTGTGCCCCTTGTAGGTGTGGGCTTTGTCCCGTTGTTGTAGGTTTTCGCCCGGTTTTCTCCTAAAAACTGGGCATCTTCTACTTAATTAATGGATGAGACAAAGCTTTTGCCTCCGTTTCAAAAAAAAATATATATATACTACTCTACAGATCAGGATCTCCTACCTTCAGTCCCGCACCACACGACATAGTAGTCGATGCGCTCAATTTCTTCATTCGTGATTTCCTCCTCCTATGGCTAATACTCCTAGCTAGCTGTCTTCCTTTATATACTCAGAACCTAAGAAAAAGATTGAGAAATAGATAGAGATGAGTAAAACGTATTCAAGACGTTCAGATATGACATAAGATATGACATAAGGTATTTAGTATGCTCTAGCTACAACTATGACCGTAGGTCAAAATCTTGAAGCAACTTTTCGAAACCATTTGTCAAATGTCAAGTTTTATTCTGAAGAACTACGTTAGTTAGGCTTCGCGGATTGTAAGAACCTCTCAAAGTTCCTTAATTTCCTACAACAATTGCAGTTCTTTCCTAGAAGAAGGAGCGACAAGCCACAATTTTAATACACTCATCGATGTGTGCTACTTAACCAAAAAGTGTCCCTTAGCCCTCTTGTCATTTTGTTGGTAACACATAATGGTCCTTGAGCAATAGTCTATGTCTAAACTCTTCGAGCCATGTTCACCACCCTTCTCCGCAATGTTGGAGATATGCCCAAAAGGCAATAATAAAGTGGTTATTATAATATCATTGTGTTTATGATAAATGTTTGCATACCATGCTATAATTGTATTAACCGAAACATTGATATATGTGTGTTATGTAAACAACAAGGAGTCTCTAGTAAGCCTCTTGTATAACTAGCTTGTTGATTAATGGATGATCATGGTTTCGTGATCATGAACATTGGATGTTATTAATAACAAGGTTATGTCATTAGTTGAATGATATAATGGACACACACCCAAATAAGCGTAGCATAAGATCAAGTCATTAAAGTTCAATTTGCTATAAGCTTTCGATACATAGTTGCCTGAGTCCCTCGACCATGAGATCATGTAAATCACTTACATCAGAAGGGTACTTTGATTACATCAAACGCCATTGCGTAAATGGGTGGTTATAAAGATGGGATTAAGTATTCGGAAAGTGTGAGTTGAGGCATATGGATCAATAGTGGGATTTGTCCATCCCGATGACGGACAGATACACTCTGGGCCCTCTCGGTGGAACGTCGTCTGATTAGCTTGCAAGCATGTGATTAGATCACAAGACATGACATACCACGGTACGAGTAAAGAGTACTTGTCGGTAACGAGGTTGAACAAGGTATGGAGATACCGATGATCGAACCTCGGACAAGTAAAGTATCGCGTGACAAAGGGAATCGGTATCGTATGTAAATGGTTCAATCGATCACTAAGTTATCGTTGAATATGTGGGAGCCATTATGGATCTCCAGATCCCGCTATTGGTTATTGCTCGGAGAGGAGTCTCGACCATGTATGCATAGTTCGCGAACCGTAGGGTGACGCGCTTAAGGTTCGATGTCGCATAAGTAGATTTGAATATGGTATGGAGACGAAGTTTGTTCGGAGTTTCGGATGGGATCCAGGACGTCACACGGAGGCCCGGAATAGTCTGAAGAATAAGATTCATATAAGGGAAGTTGATTTCTATGTTTCGGAAAATGTCAACACCCGGATTTTTAAGTCTGAATGCCTATTATGTCATACATCGCAATGCCAGGAAATTGTTGTTGCGAGGCATAATAGTTAAGTATCATAGTCATCATTCATTACAAACCATAAAGTCTTACAACTTGGAATCACATGATCCATATTACATGAATAGTTGATCTAATGATCAACAAACAAACACCAGTTCATAGCGGAAGCGTAAGATACAAGGACTCTCTAGTCCACAGTCCAACGCTTGACGTTAGAAGCTCCTAGTTGTGGTAGACGTCCTGCTGATCGTCATCCTCGTACTGCTGCTCAGCTTCATATTCTGGCCATTTGAATAGCCAGGGACAAAGCCGTGAGTACTTTAAGTACTCGCAATCTAATACTAATGTAAGTACTAACATTACTAATGAGAGTGTTCTAAGCTCTAAGGTTATTTGCGTAAAGCCAATTTTAGTTGAGAAACATTTTAGTAAACAAACTCCTCAAGTGCTAACTAACTCAAGTGGGAACATTAGTGTCATTCCCACAACTCTGTTGTAATTCAAAGTCACCATTCAAGTTCAGGTTCAAATTCACCAGTCACATAGATATAAATTCTGATGACGGAAATAGTATGGCCTTTCCAATTGTCCATATCCGCGGACGCGGCTATTCGAATAGGTTTACACTCTGCAGAGGTTGCACACTTGTGCCACAATATTTGATTACATCCGTCGGGGACAAACCCCGAATAATCGTAACTCAGTACGCGGATCATCAACCGTTAACCTTTCACTTACACACCCTAGTATAGGCACCTCTCCCCATGAGCTTGGCCTCCCGGTGAAAACCAACTGTTAACCCGGGAACTGCACAGGGCTTGGCCGTACAATTCACCTCAATTCACATCATTTCTCAATAACGGAGGCAGCCTCAAGCATAACCCCTATGACGTGTGTTCAGAGGGAACCCATACTAAGACACATAAATTTCCAGCTAAGCCTTACCCATAATCAGGTATTGTGGGGGTACTCAAAAATTGGAATGGTATCGCATCCAACTCAATCATCAGTTTTAGTCATTTCACCAAGTCAAATTCATGTCATATTCACCTTCAAAATCTTTCAATGGAAATGATTCATCATTCCAAGGTTTTCAACCTTATCATTTCATAAACACATGTTCCCATCTAGAGTAGTCATGTTTAATTTAGCACTAGCATCTAGGTATGAGGGGTGCTAAGTACTTTGCTTTGCTTCTAGGCTAACTTTGATACTCTTGTACTAATCTAATACTAACCAAGTGAATCATGAATCAAAAAGTACTTTGATAAAACAAAAGTAAATAAAGCTTGTAAAGTAAAACTGGAAAATAGGATCATAAACATTAAGTAATTGGGTAATGCTTTGCTCATGGTGAGCTTTGCACTTTGCAAGAGTATTATCTTGCCTTGGTTGGGGAATTGGTCAAAGTGGTCTTCTTCTCCTTGGAAGTAGACCTCCTCCTCCTCTTGATACTCCTCGGTACTAGCATCTAAAATTCGAATACGGGGTACACAATCATCATACCAAACTAATTTACTAAACTAGGCACACTCATGATTTACACACTTTAAACTAGCATCACACATTACTATTAAGTTGGTGGATGTGTTCTTCTTATTATTTAAGAAAAATAATTTCCTCTCATACTAATCTTGAATGTTATTTTTAATTATTCAGAGAAATAATTTCCTCTCATTATCTTATTAAGATTTAATTTCTCTCATGCATAAAATGTGACCTAGGTGGACCCAAGTCAACCTCTTCACACTTATCATTTAAGAAAATGATTTAAATGAGGTGAGCACCTCATACCACTTAATTCTAGCATGGTAAAGATTTAATATCACCAACAATTCCTATGAGACCTAATTGACCAGAGTCTCTACCTCATTTGGAATTGGTGGTGACAAGATTTAAATGAGAGAAACACTCCCATAAGATTTCTTAATAGTTTTGGACAATATCTTTGACTAGAAATAGCCATAAAGTCATTTAATTCAACTAGGCCATGATCATTCAAAGTAAGCATGGCATATTTTCATAGAAACGATTAGTATAAGTGAAATGAGAATTATAGGAGTTGGAATTAACTGAAAAGCATTTATGGTTGATTTTTAAGAATTATTCTAAACAGAAAAGTCCCTGCCTTGTTTATTTTCTCACTTTAATTCTATAATAGATCTAGGGTTCAATCCAGTGGCATTGTGTAGATAATTTCATAAGGTTTCCAAATATGTAAAATTTACAAAATTTGGCCTAGTAGATTTGTCCCTATTAAATTTCAAAGTTTCCATCAGATTGGGTTATTTCTCTATTTTTCAAATTGGATTTGAATTCGTGGGCTGGCGGGAAAGCTAATGGGCTAGGCAGTGCGGAGAAGAAATGGGCCGGCCCAGCTTCACAGCGGGCCAGCTGACAAGGTGGGGGCCACCTGTCTGTGAGGTTTAAACAGCGAAACGGTACATGCTATTCCCAACCGTGCGATTAGAAAGAGGATCAACGGCCGTGGAGCGTTGTCGTCGACGACGAGAGATGAACTCACTGGCGACGGCGGCAGGGGGTCGGCGAGCTCGTCGGAGCTCCGGTGGTCGTCGGAGATGTGCGTAGGGACCGTGCAGTTGACGAGGAGGCGCCTGGAAGCAGTGGCGTCACCTGAGGTGGTCTCCTTCGCTGGCTTGCTCCGTGTACTGGCGGCGGCGGCAAGCTTGCAATTCCGACGATGGAGTGGCTAATCGATTCAACTGAGGTGGCGAGGAGTGCTGTGGGGATGAGAGGAAGAAGTTGGCGTGCTCAATTCAGTGGGAGAGGCCCTCCTTCTATAGGAGCGGGAGGTGGCCGAAGGGCGGAGCGGCAGTCGTCGTTGTCGTCGCCGTTCCAGCGTTGCGAAGAGGCAAGGTACGGGCGCTGTGGGTTGCTGCTGCACTGGTGATGACGATGAGCTTGATCGTGGCGCGGCAGAGGCTCAGTGGCGATGGGAAGCTTGACGGGAAGGGGCAGGCCAGAGCTGCGTCGCGTCGACGATGACGAGGGTCATGGCGATGCAGCGGTCAAACGGGCGTGTCCACGAGCGAGCTGATGTCTTGGCGCGTCCACTGGCGAGAGATGGTGAGCGGAGGTGACGCAGGGGCTCCAGGCGGCCGTCGCTCTGGCGCGTCTAGAGTGGATGACATGCGCGCTCTGGCGCGGCATGGGCATGTTCTGGGCGCCACTGGGAGCGCGTGTGCTGGCGCGTGCAGGCTTGGTCTTGGTCAAGGGGGTGCACGAGCGTGTCCAGGAAGGTGAGAGGAAGGGGATTGACACGGTGGTGCGGTCCAGAGATGGCCAGAGGTGAGGGTGGCATGGTGGGGGCATGCCATGCCACGGCATGGCATGGTTTGGGTGATTTGATCACACATTGTCCAGGGCAAGTGGTGGCACTGCTGGGGTGAGGTGAGAGGAGGGTCCAGGGTTGCTGTAGTGGCTCAGTGAGAACTTGGTCCTCTCCAATTTTCGGTATGGGCATCAATTCTGTCCCTGCCCTAAAGGTGTTTGACATAATGCCCGAAAGAAAAATGTTTTTGAATTTTGCAATTCTTTTTGGTGGGTTGTAATCATATATTAAAAGGAGTAGAATGGTGTTGGTTTGGTTCAATTTGGAGTTGGTTTGCAAAATCTCAAAATGCATATGATCTTAGTTTTGTTTCAATGTCTCATCTTGGCTTGATTATAATTTGAAATCTAGGCAGAGGTTGAGGTGGGTGCCCTGAGCAAAGTTGTAGTCCTTGATGAGATCTTGGAAGAGGTACAAAGAGTTGGACAAGTGTAGAAAGAGAAATTTGAAAACCAGGGGCTCAAAGTGGGTATCATGCTGAAATTGTCTCACATGACCATAATCACATGTGATCACAAATTTGATTCAATTTTGATTTGAATTGAGTTTGGTTGTTTCCAAAAGTGTTAATAAGTGTTTAGTATCCATTTACAACTAATGGTGCAAACCAAATTGGTCTAGATTCAAGATTTGTAAAAATGGCATAGGCCATATGTGTGTGTGAAATTGGTTTTTTTATAATTTCTTTTCTATTTTCTTTTTATTTGACTTTGGATGATCAAGTGATCATTGCTAGGGTTTTAGAGTAAGAGAGAACACATAAACAAGCATCATGGCAAAAGCACACTCAATTAGTTAATAAGGTGAGCTATATGCATAGTCCTATATGATGAGAAAAAGTTTTTGTTGGCTCTGATTTTTGGATTCTTGAAATCTCTCTCTTGTTCCTTTTATTGAAAACTTGGGATGTTACAAACCCTTCCCCCTTACAAAAGATCTCGTCCCGAGATCTAAAGAAACTAGGTACTAAAGAGATCTGGGTATTCCTTCTTCATATCTTCCTCGCGTTCCCAAGTTGCTTCTTCTTCGGTGTGATTACTCCATTGTATCTTCAGGAACTTGATACTTCTGGTGCGGGTGGTCCTGAAAGCTTCTTCAAGGATGCGAATAGGCACTTCGCGGTATGTCAGATCTTTGTTGATATCAATGGCTCTGTGGTCGATGTTCTTGAACACTTCGGTCTTCTCCGGCACTTCTAGGCACTTCCGAAGCAGTGAGATGTGGAACACATTGTGCACGGCGGACATTTCTTCTGGTAGTTCAAGCTGATATGAAACTTCTCCTCTGCGACTCAGAACTTTGAATGGTCCGACATATCTGGGGGCGAGCTTTCCTTTGAGTTGGAATCTCTGCATTCCTTTGAGGGGTGAGACTTTGAGATACACAAAATCTCCGATCTCGAATGTCATCTCGCGGCGTCTCTTGTCGGCGTAGCTCTTCTGTCTTGACTGGGCTGTCTTGAGGTACTCGCGGATCTTGTGCACCTTCTCTTCGGCTTCTCGGAGAATATCGGGGCCGAAGACTTGACTATCTCCGACTTCCGACCAGTTCAGAGGGGTACGACATTTCCTCCCGTACAGGGCTTCAAAGGGGGCCATCTGTAAGCTGGCTTGATAACTGTTGTTGTAGGAGAATTCTGCGTACGGTAGGCAGTCTTCCCATTTGGATCCATACTCTAGCACACAGGCTCTCAACATATCTTCCAGTATCTGATTGACTCTCTCGGTCTGTCCGTCAGTCTGCGGGTGATAAGCTGTGCTGAAATTCAGACGGGTTCCTAGTCCTTCATGCACCTTCTGCCAGAATCTTGAGGTAAATTGAGATCCTCTATCTGACACAATTGACTTCGGGGTTCCGTGCAGGCTGACTATCCTGGATATGTACAACTCTACTAGCTTTGGGCCTTGGTATGTGGTCTTGACGGGGATGAAATGTGCAACTTTGGTCAACCTATCGATGACTACCCAGATGGAGTCATTTCCTCTGCTAGATTTGGGCAATCCTGTGATAAAGTCCATACCGACAGAATCCCATTTCCACTCAGGAATCTGTAAGGGTTGCAACAGTCCTGCGGGTCGTTGATGTTCTGCTTTGACGCATTGACATATATCACACTTGGCGATGTAGCTTCCTATCTCTCGCTTCATTCCGTGCCACCAGAATTGTTCCTTCAGGTCTTGGTACATCTTGGTCCCTCCGGGATGAATGGAATACAGTGTGTCGTGAGCTTCCTTCAGAATGACTTGCTTCAACTCTGAATCTGACGGTACACACAGGCGTCCGTTGTACCAAAGAACTCCTTCTTCATCTACGGTGAATCCTGGTGCCTTTCCTGCAGCAATTTGACTCTTGATTCCGTCAATGCTGGCATTTCCTTTCTGGGCTTCTTTTATCTGGCTCATCAAGGTGGGCTGAAGTTCAATGCTGGCTAAGAATCCTTCGCTCACTAGCTCTAGTCTGAATTGTTCAAACTCTTGGTACAGGCTTGGTTGCTCCATTGCGATCATGGAGTTTAACTGGCACGGCAGTCTGCTCAAAGCATCTGCTACCACATTGGCCTTGCCAGGGTGGTAGTGAATTTCCATGTCGTAATCTTTGATTAATTCAATCCATCTGCGCTGTCTCATGTTCAGCTCCTTCTGGGTGAAAATGTACTTCAGGCTTTTGTGATCTGAGAATATCTCGCATCGATTACCCATGAGGTAATGACGCCAAACCTTCAGGGCTAAAACTACGGCTGCTAACTCCAAGTCATGAGTTGGATAGTTCTGTTCATGTTGCTTCAGTTGCCTTGATAGGTATGATATCACCTTGCCGTCTTGCATCAACACACATCCAAGACCAGTCTTGGATGCATCACAATAGACATCGAATGGCTTGGTGACATCGGGCATGATCAGTATTGGGGCTGTGGTTAATCTGAGCTTGAGCTGTTGAAAACTTTCTTCACATTTGTCATTCCAGTCAAACTTCTTGTCCTTCTTCAGCAGTTGAGTCATTGGTCTTGCGATGCTGGAAAATCCTTCAACGAATCTGCGGTAATATCCCGCTAATCCTAGAAATGCTCGGACTTCCGTCTGGGTGGTTGGGGCTTTCCATTCCTCAACGGTTTTGATTTTTGCGGGATCTACGGCAATTCCTCCTGCAGACAAGATGTGTCCCAGGAATCCTACTTCTTTCAACCAAAACTCGCATTTGCTAAACTTGGCGTACAACTTGTGCTGCCTCAGGGTTTCTAGGACCACTTCCAAATGTTGCTCATGTTCTTCTTCTGATTTGGAGTAGATAAGAATGTCGTCGATGAAGACAACGACAAACTTATCCAGGAATTCCATAAAGATCTTATTCATGAGATTCATGAAGTAAGCGGGGGCATTGGTCAGTCCAAAGGACATAACATTGTACTCATATAGTCCATATCTGGTGGTAAAGGCAGTCTTCGGAATATCTGTTGCTCGGATTTTTAGTTGATGGTAACCTGTCCTCAGATCAATCTTCGAGAATACTTGGGCACCGGTAAGCTGATCAAACAGGTCTTCTATCTTTGGCAAGGGGTATTTGTTCTTGATGGTGACATCGTTAAGCTTACGATAATCCGTAACCAAACGAGTGGCACCGTCCTTTTTACCCACAAACAAAACTGGTGATCTCCAAGGCGATGCACTTGGTCGAATCAGACCTTTGTACGGCATATCATCCAGTTGCTTCTTCAGTTCCACTAGCTCTGCGGGGTTCATGCTATAGGCTCTCTGGGCTATAGGTCCTGTTCCAGGGATTAACTCGATGATAAACTCGATATCCCGATCCGGGGGCATACCGGGTAGATCATCCGGAAACACATCAGGGTATCGACAAACGACCCTGATTTGATCCAGAGTTGGCTTGGCTACACTTTGGTTGCAGGTGAAATTTCTGGGTAGCTTTTCAGACATGTGTTCTATTATTATTCCGGTGCTACTAGTCATGGTGATGGCCTTCTTGGCGCAGTCTATCAATCCATGATGTTTCGCCATCCAATCCATACCCAGGACTACTTCCAATCCTTTTGTTCCCAGAACAATCAAGTTTGCATAAAATTCTATTTCATGAATTCTGATGGGTACATCTTTGCAAAATTTTCTAGCTTTAGTTGGTGATCCAGGTATTTGAACTATCATGACATGTTTCAAGCTGATTGGTTGAATCTTACTAGTGCACACAAAATCTTCTGTAACAAACGAATGTGATGCTCCAGAATCAAACAACACTCTTGTTGGTATTGAGTTAACAGAGAACATACCCAGCACCACGTCAGGTGCTTCCTGGGCTTCCTCGGCGTTCATGTGGTAGAGGCGACCTCCACGGTTGTTTGGGTTGTTGGGGGCGAACTTCTTGCCGGTGGAGACACGGCGTTGCTGCTGAGCTGGTGGTGCGGGGTTGCCTGCGAGCTTGGCAAGCCTCTTGGGACACTCATTGGAGTAATGCCCCACTACACCACACTCATAGCAAGTGATGGTGGCCTTGTCCTTGGTCGCAACGGGGATGGCGTTGCTTCCAGTCCTTGGTGCGGTGTTGGTGTTGTTGTTGCTGTTGTTGTTGTTGGGGGCTCTCGGCGGAGCGCGGTTGTAGTAGTAGTAGTAGTTGTTGTTGTTGCTGTTGTTGTTGTTGCTGTTGTTGTTGTTGCTGTTGTTGTTGTTGTAGTGGCCTCCTGGCCTCGGGTTTCCTCCACTCCGGTTCTGATAACCCGGACGTGACATCTGTGCATTGGGCTTGTTGTTCTGGAAGCCTCCGCTTGGGTTGGGGCGATACTTTGGGGCATTGCTAGGCCCACTCTGGTTCATCATGCGGCGCTTGCGGTTCTCGCTAGCTTGGTGCAGTTTGCCCTCCATTTGGATGGCGGAGTCAACAAGGGCTTCGAGGTCGGCGAAGGGGATGTTGATCAACACAGTCTGCATCTCATCATGCAGTTTGTTCAGGAACCTTTCCTTCCTCTTCTCAGTAGTATCAGTCTCATCCGGGGCGTACCTCGACAGTGTTAGAAACTTGTCGCGGTATTCCACCACGGACATCCGGCCTTGCTTCAGTTCACGGAATTCGTCTCTCATCTTCTTTATCAGACCCGGGGGCACATGATACTTGCTGAACTTGAGTTTGAAATCAGTCCAAGTCATAAACTGTCCCGCGTTCATGGCACGGGTGCTTGTCCACCAAGCTCTTGCTGGTCCTGCTAAGTAGTGCGTGGCGAACATCACTTTCTCATTCTCTTCAACTCCAGCTACTTCTAGATTGTTCTCCATAGTTTGGAGCCAATCATCTGCATCCAGTGGTTCCTCAGTCTTGCTGAAAACTGGCGGGTTGGTATTCTGGAAGTTCTTGAGCTTTGATCCTGGATGATCATGATGGCCTTGATTGTTGTTGGCAAGCTGTTGAAGTGCTGCAATGTTGGCTTGCCTTTCAGCTCTTTCGGCTTCTCTACCTTCCAGCATAGTTTGCAACATCTGCATCATTGCTTCTTGAGTCGCGTTGCGAGCTGGAGGGGCCATCTGAGCATTGAGATAGATCATGAGATAAGAGGGAAATTCTCTAGGGTTTGTTTTGTGTTTAAGTTCAAAATTTTAAAACTTGAAGTCTTTCCATGATGACACAAACATACATTCATTCATGACAAACAACACACATTACAAGCTAACACACTAAGGGTTTTAAGAACCCTTCTTCTCCAAGCTACGATACATGGGGCGGGATACAACTCACACCTACGATAGTGCACAAGTGAACTACTCCTCATCTTCATCTACATCTATGGCGACGTGGTCATCTTCTCCAGCGTCGAGGAACTCGTAGTCTTCCTCCTCGGTGTTCTCGTCCTCCTCGAAGTCGTCGTCGTCACTCAGGAAGGCGCTTCCTCCCTGAATGTCTTCTCCATCTTCCTCCATCTTCTTAATCTGCTCCTCCTGGTTCTTAACAGTGGCCTCAAGCGCTGCTATCTTTGCGCGGAGGCGGGTGATGGTGGCATCCTTCTTTGCCCGCTGCTGGCGGAGAGTCTTGCGGTCGTTGTTGAGGAGCTTGATGGCTTCACCTTGCTCGATGATGTGGGCGTGAGTCTGGTTGGCGTACTCACGCGCGTGGTCGAGGTCCTGCTGAGTGTGGTACAGGATGAAGTCCAGGTGCTCCACATGGTGCTTCAGCTCCGGGTGGGGCGACATGTCCATGGGCTCTCCAGCAGAGTTACGCCTCGCGAGGTGAGAAAAGCGAGGGCTCCTGAGTGCCTCCCCGCTCATCCCGCACAGGCGTGCTAGTGCCTCCTGAAGGGCGCGGGCAAGTCCGTCCAGCCAGTTGCTCTCCCTGAAAGAGAAGAGGATCCTCTCAGAAGTGGGAGGCTCCATCTTTCCCCTCAAGTCAGCGGTGATGATCCACTGCAACTCGCCTCCTAGCTGGTCATTGACCTGCACTCCATGGAACTCCGGGTGCGGGCGACCAAGGTGATCGGAAAGGGCGTTGAGGTTGTGCTCAAAGACCAAGCTTCCCCCGTTCCCGAGCTGCTAAACTTCGTGTTCATGGGCTCCATCTGAAAGTGAAGGATTAAATTAGAGAAGTGAACAAGTGTGGCAAAATTTTAGTTATATTTCTAAGGAAGAGCATGACTTCTTATTTTTCCAAAGAATTCAAAGAGAAGACAAAGACTAAGTTTTTCAGAAATACTCCATTCATTTTTGAAACTAATTTTTCAGAACGTCCATTTTTAACTAGGGTCTCCTAAGGTCAAACAATGGCTCTGATACCAACTTGTCAACACCCGGATTTTTTTAAGTCTGAATGCCTATTATGTCATACATCACAATCCCAGGAAATTGTTGTTGCGAGGCATAATATTTAAGTATCACAGTCATCATTCATTACAAACCATAAAGTCTTACAACTTGGAATCACATGATCCATATTACACGAATAGTTGATCTAATGATCAACAAACAAACACCAGTTCATAGCGGAAGCGTAAGATACAAGGACTCTCTAGTCCACAGGCCAACGCTTGACGTTAGAAGCTCCTAGTTGTGGTAGACGTCCTGCTGATCGTCATCCTCGTACTGCTGCTCGGCTTCATATTCTGGCCATTTGAATAGCCAGGGACAAAGCCGTGAGTACTTTAAGTACTCGCAATCTAATACTAATGTAAGTACTAACATTACTAAGGAGAGTGTTCTAAGCTCTAAGGTTATTTGCGTAAAGCCAATTTTAGTTGAGAAACATTTTAGTAAACAAACTCCTCAAGTGCTAACTAACTCAAGTGGGAACATTAGTGTCATTCCCACAACTCTGCTGTAATTCAAAGTCACCATTCAAGTTCAGGTTCAAATTCACCAGTCACATAGATATAAATTCTGATGACGGAAATAGTATGGCCTTTCCAATTGTCCATATCCGCGGACGCGGCTATTCGAATAGGTTTACACTCTGCAGAGGTTGCACACTTGTGCCACAACATTTGATTACATCCGTCGGGGACAAACCCCGAATAATCGTAACTCAGTACGCGGATCATCAACCGTTAACCTTTCACTTACATACCCTAGTATAGGCACCTCTCCCCATGAGCTTGGCCTCCCGGTGAAAACCAACTGTTAACCCGGGAACTGCACAGGGCTTGGCCGTACAATTCACCTCAATTCACATCATTTCTCAACAACGGAGGCAGCCTCAAGCATAACCCCTATGACGTGTGTTCAGAGGGAACCCATACTAAGACACATAAATTTTCAGCTAAGCCTTACCCATAATCAGGTATTGTGGGGGTACTCAAAAATTGGAATGGTATCGCATCCAACTCAATCATCAGTTTTAGTCATTTCACCAAGTCAAATTCATGTCATATTCACCTTCAAAATCTTTCAATGGAAATGATTCATCATTCCAAGGTTTTCAACCTTATCATTTCATAAACACATGTTCCCATCTAGAGTAGTCATGTTTAATTTAGCACTAGCATCTAGGTATGAGGGGTGCTAAGTACTTTGCTTTGCTTCTAGGCTAACTTTGATACTCTTGTACTAATCTAATACTAACCAAGTGAATCATGAATCAAAAAGTACTTTGATAAAACAAAAGTAAATAAAGCTTGTAAAGTAAAACTGGAAAATAGGATCATAAACATTAAGTAATTGGGTAATGCTTTGCTCATGGTGAGCTTTGCACTTTGCAAGAGTATTATCTTGCCTTGGTTGGGGAATTGGTCAAAGTGGTCTTCTTCTCCTTGGAAGTAGACCTCCTCCTCCTCTTGATACTCCTCGGTACTAGCGTCTAAAATTTGAATACGGGGTACACAATCATCATACCAAACTAATTTACTAAACTAGCCACACTCATGATTTACACACTTTAAACTAGCATCACACATTACTATTAAGTTGGTGGATGTGTTCTTCTTATTATTTAAGAAAAATAATTTCCTCTCATACTAATCTTGAATGTTATTTTTAATTATTCAGAGAAATAATTTCCTCTCATTATCTTATTAAGATTTAATTTCTCTCATGCATAAAATGTGACCTAGGTGGACCCAAGACAACCTCTTCACACTTATCATTTAAGAAAATGATTTAAATGAGGTGAGCACCTCATACCACTTAATTCTAGCATGGTAAAGATTTAATATCACCAACAATTCCTATGAGACCTAATTGACCAGAGTCTCTACCTCATTTGGAATTGGTGGTGACAAGATTTAAATGAGAGAAACACTCCCATAAGATTTCTTAATAGTTTTGGACAATATCTTTGACTAGAAATAGCCATAAAGTCATTTAATTCAACTAGGCCATGATCATTCAAGGTAAGCATGGCATATTTTTGTAGAAACAATTAGTATAAGTGAAATGTGAATTATAGGAGTTGGAATTAACTGAAAAGCATTTATGGTTGATTTTTAAGAATTATTCTAAAGAAGAAAAGTCCCTGCCTTGTTTATTTTCTCACTTTAATTCTATAATAGATCTAGGGTTCAATCCAGTGGCATTGTGTAGATAATTTCATAAGGTTTCCAAATATATAAAATTTGCAAAATTTGGCCTAGTAGATTTGTCCCTATTAAATTTCAAAGTTTCCAACAGATTGGGTTATTTCTCTATTTTTCAAATTGGATTTGAATTCGTGGGCTGGCGGGAAAGCTAACGGGCTAGGCAGTGCGGAGAAGAAATGGGCCAGCCCAGCTTCGCAGCGGGCCAGCTGACAAGGTGGGGGCCACCTGTCTGTGAGGTTTAAACAGCGAAACGGTACAGGCTATTCCCAACCGTGCGATTAGAAAGAGGATCAACGGCCGTGGAGCGTCGTCGTCGACGACGAGAGATGAACTCACTGGTGACGGCGGCAGGGGGTCGGCGAGCTCTTCGGAGCTCCGGCGGTCGTCGGAGATGTGCGCAGGGACCGTGCAGTTGACGAGGAGGCGCCTGGAAGCAGTGGCGTCGCCTGAGGTGGTCTCCTTCGCCGGCTTGCTCCGTGTACTGGCGGCGGTGGCGAGCTTGCAATTCCGATGATGGAGTGGCTAATCGATTCAATTGAGGTGGCGAGGAGTGCTGTGGGGATGAGAGGAAGAAGTTGGCGTGCTCAATTCAGTGGGAGAGGCCCTCCTTTTATAGGAGCGGGAGGTGGCCGAAGGGCGGAGCGGCAGTCGTCATTGTCGTCGCCGTTCCAGCGTTGCGAAGAGGCAAGGTACGGGCGCTGTGGGTTGCTGCTGCACTGGTGATGACGATGAGCTTGATCGTGGCGCGGCAGAGGCTCAGTGGCGATGGGAAGCTTGACGGGAAGGGGCAGGCCAGAGCTGCGTCGCGTCGACGATGACGAGGGTCATGGCGATGCAGCGGTCAAACGGGCGTGTCCAGGAGCGAGCTGATGTCTTGGCGCGTCCACTGGCGAGAGATGGTGAGCGGAGGTGACGCAGGGGCTCCAGGTGGCCGTCGCTCTGGCGCGTCCAGAGTGGATGCCATAGGCGCTCTGGCGCGGCATGGGCATGTTCTGGGCGCCACTGGGCGCGCGTGTGCTAGCGCGTGCAGGCTCGGTCTTGGTCAAGGGGGTGCACGAGCGTGTCCAGGGAGGTGAGAGGAAGGGGATTGACACGGTGGTGCGGTCCAGAGATGGCCAGAGGTGAGGGTGGCATGGTGGGGGCATGCCATGCCACGGCATGGCATGGTTTGGGTGATTTGATCACACATTGTCCAGGGCAAGTGGTGGCACTGCTCGGGTGAGGTGAGAGGAGGGTCCAGGGTTGCTGTAGTGGCTCAGTGAGGACTTGGTCCTCTCCAATTTTCGGTATGGGCATCAATTCTGTCCTTGCCCTAAAGGTGTTTGACATAATGCCCGAAAGAAAAATGTTTTTGAATATTGCAATTCTTTTTGGTGGGTTGTAATCATATAATAAAAGGAGTAGAATGGTGTTGGTTTGGTTCAATTTGGAGTTGGTTTGCAAAATCTCAAAATGCATATGATCTTAGTTTTGTTTCAATGTCTCATCTTGGCTTGATTATAATTTGAAATCTAGGCAGAGGTTGAGGTGGGTGCCCTGAGCAAAGTTGTAGTCCTTGATGAGATCTTGGAAGAGGTACAAAGAGTTGGCCAAGTGTAGAAAGAGAAATTTGAAAACCAGGGGCTCAAAGTGGGTATCATGCTGAAATTGTCTCACATGACCATAATCACATGTGATCACAAATTTGATTCAATTTTGATTTGAATTGAGTTTGGTTGTTTCCAAAAGTGTTAATAAGTGTTTAGTATCCATTTACAACTAATGGTGCAAACCAAATTGGTCTAGATTCAAGATTTGTAAAAATGGCATAGGCCATATGTGTGTGTGAAATTGGTTTTTTTATAATTTCTTTTCTATTTTCTTTTTATTTGACTTTGGATGATCAAGTGATCATTGCTAGGGTTTTAGAGTAAGAGAGAACACATAAACAAGCATCATGGCAAAAGCACACTCAATTAGTTAATAAGGTGAGCTATATGCATAGTCCTATATGATGAGAAAAAGTTTTTGTTGGCTCTGATTTTTGGATTCTTGAAATCTCTCTCTTGTTCCTTTTATTGAAAACTTGGGATGTTACAGAAAAGTTCGGGATTTTTCCGGTGGATGACCGGGAAGGTTCTAGAAGGTTCTGGGGTCCCACCAGTGGGCCCACGACCCTAGGAGGCCTAGCATGGGCCGAGGGGATGCTCCCTAGCCTAATGGGCTAGGGGCACATGCCCCCCAAGGCCCAGCCGGCCAAACCCCTAGGGTTTCCCCAAAGCCCTAGGGGGATCAACTTGGGGGGAAGCATTCCGTCTTCCCCCCACTTGGCCGCCGGCCCCTAACCCTAGATGGGAAAGGGGGGCCACCCCAACCGACCTGGCCCCTATATAAAGTGGGGAGGGGGTGGCCAGCCACTTGTCCCTTCACCACAACCCTGGCCGCCCCCTCTCTTCCTCCACCATACGCTGTTCCGGCTTGGCGAAGCCCTGCAGCTTTTCTTCCTCCACCACCACCACCACGCCGTCGTGCTGCTGGAACTTGGAGGAGATCTACCACACCTCCGCTGCCCGCTGGAACGGGGAGAGGACGGGCTTCATCGACACCGTACGCGCGACCGAGTACGGAAGTGCTACCGGATTGCAGCACCGGGACGATCGTCTACACCAACAACGAGATTAATCTCATAGGCTTTGGAATCCTCGAGGGTTAGTCTCATCTCCATCTCGTTGCTCCGATCTTGTAGATTAGATCTTGGCTTTTCCATAGATTAGATTTTGGATTTATTCGTCTTTGCGGTAGGAAATTTTTTTTTCCATGCAACGAACCCATTAGTGGTATCAGAGTAGTGTCTAGATTTGTTGCATGAGTAGAACACAATGGTTTTGTGGGTGTTGATGCTTTTGTTGTTTTTAGTTAGTGCACTTTGCATCTTGCGGGATGGTGGGATGAAGCGGCCCGGGCTAACTTTACATGACCGCGTCTCATGAGACTTTCTCCACGCTTGACATGCAACTTGTATTGCATAAGTGGCTTTGCGGGTGTCTGTCTCTCTCACCATAGTGAAGATTCAATTTGCTCTTTCTATTGATAACACTAGTATCACCGTTGTGGTTCATATTCATAAGTAGATTGGATCTTACTCGAAAACCCTAAACCACGTAAAATATGCAAACCAAATTAGAGGCGCCTAACTTGTTTTTGCAGGGTTTGGTGAGGTGATATGGCCATGTGATGATGATTATATTTGATGTATGAGATGTTCATTATTGTATTATGGCAACCGGCAGGAGCCTAATGGTTGTCTTTAATTTTTGTTAAAGACCTGCGTGTCTATTCATCATGTAATAGCTTTATTTCAAGTAGTTTCTATAGTAGCTATAAGTGATGGACAACTGATGACCCACAAGTATAGGGGATCGCAACAGTCTTCGAGGGAAGTAAAACCCAATTTATTGATTCGACACAAGGGGAGACAAAGAATACTTGAAAGCCTTAACAGCGGAGTTGTCAATTCAGCTGCACCTGGAAACAGACTAGCTCGCAAGAGTTTATCGGTAATGCTTATATAGCAAAGAGCAGTAGTGAAATAACAGCAGCAGAGTAACAAAGACAGCAGTAGTGATTTTAGTAAACAGCAGGATTAAAATACTGTAGGCACGGGGACGGATGACGGGCGTTGCATGGATGAGAGAAACTCATGTAACAATCATAGCAGGGCATTTGCAGATAATAATAAAATGGTGTCCAAGTACAAAGCAATCAATAGGCATGTGTTCCAATTATAGTCGTACGTGCTCGCAATGAGAAACTTGCACAACATCTTTTGTCCTACCAGCCGGTGGCAGCCGGGCCTCTAGGGAATCTACTGGATATTAAGGTACTCCTTTTAATAGAGTACCGGAGCAAAGCATTAACACTCCGTGAACACATGTGATCCTCACATCACTACCATCCCCTCCGGTTGTCGCGATTTCTGTCACTTCGGGGCCTTTGGTTTCGGACAGCGACATGTGTATACAACTTGCAGGTAAGATCACAAAACAATGCATATCATGATGAAATAATAACATGTTCAGATCTGAGATCATGGCACTCGGGCCCTAGTGACAAGCATTAAGCATAACAAGTTGCAACAATATCATCAAAGTACCAATTAAGGACACTAGGCACTATGCCCTAACAATCTTATGCTATTACATGACCAATCTCATCCAATCCCTACCATCCCCTTCAGCCTACAGCGGGGGAATTACTCACACATGGATGGGGGAAACATGGATGGTCGATGGAGAGGCATCGGTGATGATGATGGCGATGATCTCCTCCAATTCCCCGTCCCGGCGGAGTGCCAGAACAGCGACTTCTGGCCCCCGAGACGGAGTTTCGCGATGTGGCGGCGTACTGGAGGGTTTCTGGCGACTTCGACTTCCTCCTCACGATTTTTAGATCGAACCCTTTAAGTAGTCCAGAGGAGGGCGTCGGAGGCCGGCCGAGGGGGCCACACCATAGGGCCACGCGGGCCCCCCTAGGCCGCGCCGCCTTATGGTGTGGGGCCCTCGGGCCTCCACTTGATTTGTCCTTCTCGCTCCGTCAGTATTCTGGGAAAATAGGGCCTTCTGTCAAAATCCCGAGGTTTTTCCTGAAAGTTGGATTTCTGCACAAAAACGAGACACCAGAACAGTTCTGCTGAAAACAGCGTTAGTCCGTGTTAGTTGCATCCAAAATACACAAATTAGAGGCAAAACAATAGCAAAAGTGTTCGGGAAAGTAGATACGTTTTGGACGTATCAACTCCCCCCAAGCTTAGCTTATTGCTTGTCCTCAAGCAATTCAGTTAACAACTGAGCGATAAAAGAACTTTCACGAACACATTTGCTCATATGATGTATATATTCTCATGCTATGGCTAATACTTAAACAGTTCATAATGAGATATATGCAAATAGGATCATCTAACAGCTATGTCAATCATGGAGAGGTACCAACAATTAATAATAAGCATCATGAATCATGTATATAAGCAGGATTGCAATGTTCATAAGAGAGTATGATAAAGCGGTATCTCGCTTGCCCGTATTTGATCGGCAAAACATAAATGCCCAGGCACCTCTGGAGTTCATAGAAAGACTAGAAGTAGTGATTGTCAAAGATAAAAGCATCAAAGTTATACCACAATCAATCATATTTTGAGACAAGCATATTATACTAAGAATGACAGTTGTGCTCTCAAGATAGTGCTCAAAGAAATAATGGAGACACAACATAGAAGTAAAAGATTGACCCTTCGCAGAGGGAAGCAGGGATTAACATGCGCTAGAGCTTTTCATTTCTAAAATAGGAGTAAAATTATTTTGAGAGGTGTTTGTTGTTGTCAACGAATGGTAATGGGTACACCAACTACCTTGCCAACCGGACTTTCAAGAGCGGCTCCCATGAATTATTTGCATGTTTATGTGGCACTCCTTCCAACCTTTCTTACACAAACCATGGCTAACCGAATCCTCGGGTGCCTGCCAACAATCTCATACCATGAAGGAGTGCCTTTTTATTTTAGTTTTATTATGATGATGACACTCCCCCCAACCTTTGCTTACACAAGCCATGGCTAACCGAATCCTTCGGGTGCCATCAAACAATCACATACCATGGAGGAGTGTCTATTTAAGTTAATTAATTCGGGACTGGGAATCCCACTGCCAGCTCTTTTTGCAAAATTATTGGATAAGCGGATGTGCCACTAGTCCATATGAGAGTCCGTCAAAAGTAAATGACAAGGTTGCAAGCTAAACACCACATACTTCCTCATGAGCTATGAAACATAAACACAAATTGAGAAGCATTTTGAAGGTTTTAAAGGTAGCGCATGAGAATTTACTTGGAATGGTTTGAAATGCCATGCATAGGTATTTATGGTGGACACTTTTGGAACAGCTTGGTTTTCAGGTGTTTGGAAGCACAAGCAGCGTTCCCGCTCAGTACAAGTGAAGGCTAGCAATAGACTAGGGAGCGACAAATCAAGAGAGCAGTAACTGTCATAATCATGCTTGCGGCAAAATAAATTAACGGAGGCATAAAAATGATACAAGAACTCTGAAGCAATATAGATCATCAAGGCTTAATTGACTGTTTGTTCAGTCATATGCATGCGTGAGCATGTGCCAAGTCGATATAAATGAATTATTCAGAGGAGGATACCACAATGCCATACTTACTTATGAATAAAACAATGCAACAAACATCCATGACATGCTACTCATATTAATAAATTGGAGCTAAACATGAGAGATCATAAACTACTAGACTTTCTCAAATGACATATACCTCACATGAACCAACCAAGCATGCTCACATGGATGAGTATATGTACAAAAATGAAAACAAATAGAGTTCATACCAGCCTCTCACCACAATCAGATTGTCGTAGATCGTCATTATTGCCTTTTCACTTGTATAGCTTGGATAATATGAAATGAAAACCACGCTCCAGCCACCGAAGACCATTGAACTCATAAAGAACTTTACAAACCAAAGAAGAACAGCAAATATTTTTGGTGTTTTCGAATTTGAGAACAGGAACAAAAGGAAACAAACAAACAAAGCAAAATCTTTTTGGGTTTTCTTATAGCAAACTGGCAATAGCAAATAAAGCGAAACAAATGCAAGAAATCAAGATAAACAAATGGTGAAGAGAAACAGCAGAAATATTTTTGGTCTTTTTGTGTTTTAGGAAAGAAACAAAGCAAGAACAAGAAAATGAAAACTAAAAGAAACACAGAAAAGCGAGATGGCAGAAATCTGCCAAAACCTGACAGCAGTACAGAAATCGATTTTTACAAAAATCTTACGTTGCTCAGCTCGAAAAGTGTTCAACTAATGAAAGTTAGATAACAACCTGGGGAACCTGCACAAAAATTGGCAGCTCAAAATAACTTTCTGGCTGTGCGCACGAATTTTTCTAGTAACAGTCCAGAATCTGTTTTCAGGCAGCACTTCCCCAAATATCATCTCCCTCTCATTAGAAAACCACTCAAAGAGACTAAACAAGTATGTACAAGTATCCAGCAACCATAATATGCAAGTAATGAGTGATGCCGGTATACCTCCCCCCAAGCTTAGGCTTTTGGCCTAAGTGGAGTTCAATCCCATCGAGACCATGAGGTAGTATCTTCGTAGTACGACGAAGATGGATCATATTCCGGGCATGTGCTAGAAGAAGCACCCGGATACGTGACGGTGTAGTCGTGGGAGGCCTCGGCGTCCTCGGAGTCATGCTGCTGGTGGAAGTCTTGTATCTTCATATGTTCATCCACCTCCTCCTTAGTGCACGACCATGATTGCCTGTCAATACTGAACAAACCTGGTTGGGGAAGAGGGATTTCCTTCTCATCCCCGTCAGCAAACAACATTCTATAAACCATATTATCTAAAGTAGAATCAGCGGTAACAAAATGATGACTCTTCATAGCAGCAATATCGAGTCTCCTAGGGGCCAATGGCACATCATTAGGATCAAGAGGAAGTTTTAAATATGTTAAAACGCGCAATGCAATAGTTCCTCCAAAAATAAGCCCCCTATTAGACAGGCAGCGAGCAATAAGAGAACCAAGGTGATAAGATGTCCGACCAGTAAGTGCAATATTCAAGAAAGCAAGATGGTAACTAGAAATATTGCTAGTGTTCTCCCTACCAAGAATGCTAGTAGCAATGTAATATGCAAAATACTTAATGGCGGGGAGTTGAATGTTCCTTATCTTGCCACGCTGAATGGTGCGACAATCATCATCGGTGATCCCTCGATAGAGCTCCAACAAGTCCCGGGGGTTGTCATCAATCCTCCTTGCTGTACCTACAGGGGCAATATCCAATGCACGACAAAAATCTTCCAATTCCATAGTAACAGGATTACCATAGATCTTGAATGCAACTGTCGGCTCGTATTGCGTGTTGTTGAACCTGAAGCTCTCGACGAAAATTTTGGTGAGCATATAGTATTGCTCCCTTTCGTCTTCCACGTAGGTGGTTAAGCCCGCCCTATTGACAAGGGTGAAGAAATCATCCAATATCCCTGCATTTCTCAGAAAATCATAGCGTGGAAAAGATGAAGCATTAGGAGCCCCGTTGTCCTCTTCGGGCGCGAAGCTAGGCGCGATGATATCCTCATTGTACGATCGCCTAAGCCGGGTGGCGGCCCTAGAAGGCCTCCCGGTGCTGGTTGTTCCTCTCTTGAACAATTCTCCAAAGTTGAACTTCTTCATCTTTCTTTTCTGAAATTTTTCAACAAGTGATATAAAACTTGATTTGGTGACATATAATCAAGGGGAACTACTATAGGAACTTGCTAGAGTACTAATCATGCATCAAAACTAGTTTATACAACTTAGAACAAGCATGCAAGCTCACTAAACATGTTACCTACAGCAGCAAAATATTCAAGATATACTCAACCAAACAAAATTCTACTTGGATAGGCGGAGGAGGCACATACCGGAGAGCAAATGTGCCAAATTTCAGACAGAAATCTGGGCTGAGCAAAGAGATCGAAAAATCCTGAGCTCTTGAGCAAAAACGCGAGTGAGAGAAAGCTGGTTCGAATTTTTTCGGGAGAGAGAAGATGCTGGGAGAAAGAGATGAGATAGTGGGGCAAGGAGGGGCCCACACCACAGGGTGGCGCGCCCCCCTCCTTGGCCGCGCCGGCCTGTGGTGTGGCACCCTGGGGTGCCCCACAGGTCATCCTCTGGTGCTCCCAGGTGCCTCTTCGAAAAATAGGACCAACGGTATAATTTTTGTGAATTTTTGAAAACTTTGAAAAATGCACATTTCTGGGTATTTAGTTTATTATTACTGGCCAGGAAATTTTTTGAAAACTCTAATTAAGTAAGGAAATTTGCAAATCAAAAGTGCTACAGCAACTTGAGCAAATGGAGTGAGAAAGAGATGTTGTTTACCTCCTCTATGCATATAAAAAGTATTTGTTAACAAGGTTGATCAAGTCTTGCCACCAAATAAATTTTACATAGCATAAGAAGAAATAAACCTCAAATCAATCATGTTACCTTGAATTGTATTGATATGGATCCAATCACGAGAGTTTGATATTCTTCTTTAGGCTCATATATAGGACAATCAATAGTTCCCACTTTGATAGTTCTCACATTAGAAATAGTATTGACTCCACATACTTTATCAATCTTCTTGGGGAAATAGACGGTATGCTCCTTATCATCAACATTGAAGGTAACCTTTCCTTTATTGCAATCAATAACAGCCCCTGCGGTGTTAAGAAAAGGTCTCCCAAGAATAATAGACATATTATCATCTTCAGGCATTTCCAACACAACAAAATCAGTTAATATCAAGCAGTTAGTAGTAACTTGAACAGGAACATCCTCACATATACCAACAGGAATAGCAGTAGATTTATCAGCCATTTGCAAAGATATATCAGTAGGTATCAACTTATCTAGATAAAGCCTCTTATAAAGAGAAAAAGGCATAACACTAACACCAGCTCCCAAGTCACATAGAGCAGTTTTAACATAATTATTCTTAATAGAACAAGGAATAGTAGGTATACCTGGATCGCCCAACTTCTTTGGAACTTTGCCATTGAAAGAGTAATTAGCAAGCATAGTGGAAATTTCCTCATTGGGGATTTTCCTTTTGTTAGACACAATATCTTTCATATACTTTGAATAAGGAGGCAATTTAATAGCATCAGTCAAAGGGATTTGCAAGAATAAAGGTTTCATCCAATCGCAAAATTTATTATAGTGTTCTTCTTCCTTTGATTTTAGTTTCTTAGCAGGAAAAGGCATTTTCTTTTGCACCCAAGGTTCTCTTTCATTACCATGTTTCTTAGCAATAAAATCTTCTTTAGTATACTTTTTATTTTTAGCATGCTTTTCGGGTTCATCTTCTACCTCTTCTTTATCAGAAGCATCATTCTTATCATTATCATTACCATTATCATGTTCATTTCCACTTTCAGTTTCAGCATCGGAAATAGAAATACTATTAGGATCATTAGCAGGTTCAGAGGATTCTACAACATTTTTATGTTTCTTCTTCTTTTTCTTCTTAGAAGGAGCACTAGGTTCAATGCGTTGAGAATCTTGTTCAATTCTTTTGGGATGCCCTTCAGGATATAGAGGATCCTGGGTAGAGACACCACCTCTAGTTGTTACTTCATAAGCATGTTTCTCTTTAGAATTATTCCCCAACAAGTCATTTTGCACTTTAGTGAGTTGATCAATTTGAGTTTGAACCATATGAAAATGTTTAACAAGCATCTTAACATCATTGGAGGTTCTCTCTACAATATCATGCAATTCACTAATAGCTCGAGAATTTTCCATTAAATGATTCTCTACTCTCATATTAAAATTTTCTTGCTTAACAGTATAATTATCAAACTCATCTAAGCATTGTGCAGGAGGTTTCGAATACGGAATATCTTCCCTAGTAAAGCGTTGAAGGGAGTTTACCTCAATCATGGATGAAGGGGGAATTATCTCACATATATCTTCTATGGGAGGAAGATTCTTCACATCTTCAGATTTAATACCTTTTTCCTTGAGAGACTTCTTGGCTTCCCTCATATCTTCACCATTCAATTTAATTAAACCCCACTTCTTTAATATTGGCGTTGGAGTTGGTTCAGGCGTAGTCCAATCATCATGATTCCGGCCTATTTTAGCCAATAATTCTTCAAATATTGCCCTGGAGTTCTTTTCCTGAAAACACAACCAGCACAACTATCCAGGTATGCCCTAGACTCAATGGTTAGTCCACTATAAAATATATCAAGTAAATCATGCTTTTCCAAATCATGATCAGGCCGAGCTCTAATAAGAGAGCAAAATCTCGCCCAAGCCTCAGGCAATTTCTCTCCATCTCCCTGGTCAAAATTATAGATTCTCTGCAAAGCAATATGTTGAGCACTAGCAGGAAAGTATTTACGGAAGAAAACATCAAGCAATTCTTTTGGACTTTTAATAGAATTAGGTGGCAAACTATTATACCAAGTTTTAGCGTCATCCTTTAATGAGAATGGAAAGATTTTAGCAACAAAGTAAGTACGCTTCTTAATGATACGTCTCCAACGTATCGATAATTTCTTGTGTTCCATGCCACATTATTGATGTTATCTACATGTTTTATGCACACTTTATGTCATATTCGTGCATTTTCTGGAACTAACCTATTAACAAGATGCCGAAGTGCCGCTCTGTTTCTGCTGTTTTTGGTTTCAGAAATCCTAGTAACGAAATATTCTCGGAATCGGACGAAATCAACGCCCAGGTTCCTATTTTACCCGGAAGCATCCAGAACACACGAGAACCGCCAGAGAAGGGTGGCAGGGCCACCACACCACACCCCGGCGCGGCCTAGGGGGGGGCGCGCCCCCCTAGGGTGTGGGCCCCCCTTCGACCTTCCTGCGCCGCCTCTCCGCCTATAAAAAGCCCCTGGATCAGAAAACCCTAGGACGATTGACGAAACCCACGAAAACCTTCCAGAGCCGCCGCCATCGCGAAGCCAAGATCTGGGGGACAGGAGTCTCTGTTCCGGCACGCTGCCGGAGCGGGGAAGTGCCCCCGGAAGGCTTCTCCATCGACACCGCTGCCATCTCCACCGCCATCTTCATCACCGCTGCTGCTCCCATGAGGAGGGAGTAGTTCTCCATCGAGGCTCGGGGCTGTACCGGTAGCTATGTGGTTAATCTCTCCTATGTACTTCAATACAATGATCTCATGAGCTGCTTTACATGATTGAGATTCATATGAGTTTTGTATCACAATTTATCTATGTGCTACTCTAGCAAAGTTATTAAAGTAGTTCTATTCCTCCTGCACGTGTGTAAAGGTGACAGTGTGTGCACCGTGTTAGTACTTGGTTTATGCTATGATCATGATCTCTTGTAGATTGAGAAGTTAACTATTGCTATGATAATATTGATGTGATCTATTCCTCCTACATATGCATGAAGGTGACAGTGTGCATGCTATGTTAGTACTTGGTTTAGTCTGTTGATCTATCTTACACTATAAGGTTACTTAAACATGAGCATTATTGTGGAGCTTGTTAACTCCGGCATTGAGGGTTCGTGTAATCCTACGCAATGTGTTCATCATCCAACAAAAGTGTAGAGTATGCATTTATCTATTCTGTTATGTGATCAATGTTGAGAGTGTCCACTAGTGAAAGTGTAATCCCTAGGCCTTGTTCCTAAATACTGCTGAGTTACTACTGCTTGTTTACTGTTTTACTGTGTTACTACTGCTGCAATACCACCACCATCAACTACACACCATCAAGCTATTTTCTGGCACCGTTGCTACTGCTCATATATATTCATACCACCTGTATTTCACTATCTCTTCGCCGAACTAGTGCACCTATTTGGTGTGTTGGGGACACAAGAGACTTCTTGCTTTGTGGTTGCAGGGTTGCATGAGAGGGATATCTTTGACCTCTTCCTCCCTGAGTTCGATAAACCTTGGGTGATCCACTTAAGGGAAAACTTGCTGCTGTTCTACAAACCTCTGCTCTTGGAGGCCCAACACTGTCTACAGGAAAGGAGGGGGAACGTAGACATCAAGCACTTTTCTGGCGCCGTTGCCGGGGAGGAAAGGTAAAAGGCACTCATACTTCGGTTCCAGGTAAAGTACTTTTCTGGCGCCATTGTGTTTGTGCTCGAAGCTATTTCCTTTAGATCCTGCAATTGCATCTTTTTGTTTCTTGTTTACACTAGTAAGGCATAATGGAAAACATCTGTGAGCTTTTTATTCTATTTCCTGAGTCAAGACATGAATGGTTTAATGCGAAAATTAAAAAACCTATGGAATCTTATTTGCATGCTAGTAGCAATGATATTAGTATGAACGCTTTGAACACCATTGTTGCAAATGATATGGAAAATTCTAAGCTTGGGGAAGCTGGCTTTGATGAGCATGATATTTTTAGTCCCCCATGAATGGAGGAGGAAATTTACTTTGATGATTCTTTACCTCCTATTTATGATGATTATAATGATAGTGGTCTTTTGGTGCCACCTACTATGGAGAGTAAATTTTGTTGTGATTATACTATGCCTCCTACACTTGATGAGAATAATAATGATAGCTACTTTGTTGAATTTGCTCCCACTACAACTAATAAAATTGATTATGCCTATGTGGAGAGTAATAATTTTATGCATGAGACTCATGATAAGAATGCTTTATGTGATAGTTATATTGTTGAGTTTGCTAATGTTGCTACTGAAAGTTATTATGAGAGAGGAAAATATGGTTGTAGAAATTTTCATGTTACTAAAACACCTCTCTATGTGCTGAAATTTTTGAAGCTACACTTGTTTTATCTTCCTATGCTTGTTACTTTGCTCTTCATGAACTTGTTTATTTACAAGATTCCTTTGCATAGGAAGCATGTTAGACTTAAATGTGTTTTGAATTTGCCTCTTGATGCTCTCTTTTGCTTCAAATACAATTTCTTGCGAGTGCATCATTAAAACTGCTGAGCCCATCTTAATGGCTATAAAGAAAAGAACTTCTTGGGAGATAACCCATGTGTTTTTACCTACAGTACTTTGTTTTTATTTTGTGTCTTGGAAGTTGTTTACTACTGTAGCAACCTCTCCTTATCTTAGTTTAGTGTTTTATTGTGCCAAGTTAAGCCGTTGATAGAAAAGTAAGTACTAGATTTGGATTACTGCACAGTTCCAGATTTCTTTGCTGTCACGAATCTGGGTCCACCTCCCTGTAGGTAACTCAGAAAATTAAGACAATTTACGTGCATGATCCTCAGATATGTACGCAACTTTCATTCAATTTGAGCATTTTCATTTGAGCAAGTCTGGTGCCATTTTAAAATTCGTCAATACGAACTGTTCTGTTTTGACAGATTCTGCCTTTTATTTCGCATTGCCTCTTTTGCTATGTTGGATGAATTTCTTTGATCCATTAATGTCCAGTAGCTTTATGCAATGTCCAGAAGTGTTAAGAATGATTGTGTCACCTCTGAATATGTTAATTTTTATTGTGCACTAACCCTCTAATGAGTTGTTTCGAGTTTGGTGTGGAGGAAGTTTTCAAGGATCAAGAGAGGAGTATGATGCAACATGATCAAGGAGAGTGAAAGCTCTAAGCTTGGGGATGCCCCGGTGGTTCACCCCTGCATATATCAAGAGGACTCAAGCGTCTAAGCTTGGGGATGCCCAAGGCATCCCCTTCTTCATCGACAACATTATCAGGTTCCTCCCCTGAAACTATATTTTTATTCCATCACATCTTATGTGCTTTTTCTTGGAGCGTCGGTTTGTTTTTGTTTTTTGTTTTGTTTGAATAAAATGGATCCTAGCATTCATTGTGTGGGAGAGAGACACGCTCCGCTGTAGCATATGGACAAGTATGTCCTTAGGCTTTACTCATAATATTCATGGCAAAGTTTCTTCTTCGTTAAATTGTTGTATGGTTGGAAACGGGAAATGTTGCATGTGGTAGTGTATAATAAAATACTTGTAGAACATTGAGCTTTGATAACTTGATTCTTTGCAAATGTTTTGAGATATTTAGATGGTAAGGCTTGCTGGATAAATGAGTTAAAATTAGTAGTGGATTGTTGTCTTTAAGCTTGTGCCGTACTACAAACTCTATTTAAATAGTTGAAGGCGTAGTTGGACTTGATAGCTTTCCATGTCTGAGAGTTCATCGTAATAACTAAGTTGTGCTGAAGGTCGAGGGAGCTAGCGGGGTACTTGTGCCACCGTGAACGGCCCTCCTTGGAGTAAATTTTAATCATGCTCCTAATGATGAACCTGCTAGTTGTTTGCAATAAGCTTGTGAGTTCTTTTTGACTAATGTTAAGCTACGGTTTTTGGCACTTCCACCATCCAAATTTGCTAGCCTCTTCGGTACTGTGCATTGCCTTTTGCTCACATTGAGAATTGTGCATACTTCGCCGGTACATCCAAACCCGTGGGAGAACTTTCTCTTGTTCTCCTACACATAAGCCCATACATCTCCTCAAAACAACCACCATACCTACCTACCACAGCATTTCCATAGCTGTTCCGAGATATATTGCCATGCAACATCCATTTTTACATTACATGCCATGTTGTCATTTATTATTTATATATTGCTTTGCATGATCATATACAGCTGATGTGTGGTTTACCCATGTTACGCTAGATCATTGCACATCCTGCTACACCGGGCAGAGGCATACAGTTTCATACATCATGTTTCATTCATTATGAGTTATTTGTACCAAAAAGTGTGTTGTCATATTAGGATGTTGCCCCTAAAAATGGAAAGAGCCGTGGAGGCCATCAAAAAGAAAAGAAAAAGAGAAGAAAGAAAAAAATGAAAAGAAAGAAAAAAAGAAAAAGAAAAAAAAAGAAAAAAGGAAAAAAGAGAATAAAGAAAAAGGGGGCAGCATTACTATCTTTTATCCACACTTGTGCTCATGTTTTAGCACCAGCATTATTCATAGTCATCATTTGTGCTCATGTTCAGCACCTACATTCATATGAGAGAGTTTTCATGTTTTACTAGTATAACTATGTGGGGAATTTACACTATAGAACTTGGGTTGTATATTCCAATGATGAGCCTCCTCAAAAGTGCTCTAGGTCTTCGTGAGCAACCAAGTTGGATGCACCCCCACTAGTTCCATTGGAGAGCTTTCATACACATATAGCTCTATGTGCATCCGTTGCATGGCAATCACTACTCCTTGCATAGCTTCGATCATAAGGTTTCCTCTTGTCTAATGGTCATTTACAGCTTTGCAAGCCTTTCTTCCATTTGGCCTTCCAAACCCCCATTAACGTTCTTTATGCCATAACATCCTGGTGCTAATACCAAATGCTTGCGCTCACCGGTTGAGTAGACTTCGAAACAGTTGATTCATGATGTTCATGTTTATGTTTACTTGACTGAATCCTTCTTATGTTGTGAAAATTTACTTGATGCTTGGAATGAAGGATAGAACTTCTATGCTGAATACTTAATACATCTTTAATGAACTTTGTACGGTTGCATGTCTTTAAAGCAATAGTTCATGAAAACTTTTAGCTTGTCTAACTCTTGCATTATCATCTCTTATGTCAATATAGATACTTGCTTTGAATGATTTGATCTCAGCTCATATGCTTTACAAATAGTATGATCAAGATTATGATGGCATGTCACTCCGTAAATTATCTCGTGTTATCGTTTTACCTCGCTCGGACGAGCAGAACTAAGCTTGGGGATGCTGATACGTCTCCAACGTATCGATAATTTCTTGTGTTCCATGCCACATTATTGATGTTATCTACATGTTTTATGCACACTTTATGTCATATTCGTGCATTTTCTGGAACTAACCTATTAACAAGATGCCGAAGTGCCGCTCTGTTTTCATTGTTTTTGGTTTCGTAAATCCTAGTAACGAAATATTCTCGGAATCGGACGAAATCAACGCCTGTGTTCCTATTTTACCCGGAAGCATCCAGAACAAACGAGAACCGCCAGAGAAGGGTGGCAGGGCCACCACACCACACCCCGGCGCGGCCTAGGGGGGGGCGCGCCCCCCTAGGGTGTGGGCCCCCCTTCGACCTTCCTGCGCCGCCTCTCCGCCTATAAAAAGCCCCTGGATCAGAAAACCCTAGGACGATTGACGAAACCCACGAAAACCTTCCAGAGCCGCCGCCATCGCGAAGCCAAGATCTGGGGGACAGGAGTCTCTGTTCCGGCACGCTGCCGGAGCGGGGAAGTGCCCCCGGAAGGCTTCTCCATCGACACCGCTGCCATCTCCACCGCCATCTTCATCACCGCTGCTGCTCCCATGAGGAGGGAGTAGTTCTCCATCGAGGCTCGGGGCTGTACCGGTAGCTATGTGGTTAATCTCTCCTATGTACTTCAATACAATGATCTCATGAGCTGCTTTACATGATTGAGATTCATATGAGTTTTGTATCACAATTTATCTATGTGCTACTCTAGCAAAGTTATTAAAGTAGTTCTATTCCTCCTGCACGTGTGTAAAGGTGACAGTGTGTGCACCGTGTTAGTACTTGGTTTATGCTATGATCATGATCTCTTGTAGATTGAGAAGTTAACTATTGCTATGATAATATTGATGTGATCTATTCCTCCTACATATGCATGAAGGTGACAGTGTGCATGCTATGTTAGTACTTGGTTTAGTCTGTTGATCTATCTTACACTATAAGGTTACTTAAACATGAGCATTATTGTGGAGCTTGTTAACTCCGGCATTGAGGGTTCGTGTAATCCTACGCAATGTGTTCATCATCCAACAAAAGTGTAGAGTATGCATTTATCTATTCTGTTATGTGATCAATGTTGAGAGTGTCCACTAGTGAAAGTGTAATCCCTAGGCCTTGTTCCTAAATACTGCTGAGTTACTACTGCTTGTTTACTATTTTACTGTGTTACTACTGCTGCAATACCACCACCATCAACTACACACCATCAAGCTATTTTCTGGCACCGTTGCTACTGCTCATATATATTCATACCACCTGTATTTCACTATCTCTTCGCCGAACTAGTGCACCTATTTGGTGTGTTGGGGACACAAGAGACTTCTTGCTTTGTGGTTGCAGGGTTGCATGAGAGGGATATCTTTGACCTCTTCCTCCCTGAGTTCGATAAACCTTGGGTGATCCACTTAAGGGAAAACTTGCTGCTGTTCTACAAACCTCTGCTCTTGGAGGCCCAACACTGTCTACAGGAAAGGAGGGGGAACGTAGACATCACTTAACATCATCAGAAAACAAGCTACTCGGAGTAGATAGCTCAATCATGTGTTCAACAGCACTTTCTTTTTCAGTACCACAAAAGGGTGTTTTCTCAACAATAGCTATATGAGATAAATCAAGAGAAAAATCATAATCTTTATCCTTAATGTTTATAGGAGATGTGGCAAACTTAGGATCAGGAGACAGTTTATATCTAACAGCATGTTCTGCAAGCAACTTTTTAATTTTTCTTGCATCAGTAGTAGCATTGCATTTTTCAATAAAATCATCATTAAGCTCCACATAATCTTCATCAGGATCATCACTAGAATAATCAAGTTCAGGTGAATTAACAGGTGTAGTAGCATTAGGAGTTTCAGTATTTTCAATTTGTCTAGACCTAGCAATCGTAGCATCTAGAAAAGATCCCAATGAACCACTATCATCAAGCACAGCAGAAATATTATCAATATTATGAGAGTTTTCAGATTCAGCAGAAGTACCCGCATGTGAAGCATGTGGCGGTGAAACAAGTTTATCAATCATAGATGGTGAATCAAGAGCAGCAGAGGTACTCAGAGTTGTACCTTTTCTTGTAGTGGATGGTAATATGGCGACCTTAGTATCGCGAGGTTTACCCATGATGGAGAATTTGCAGCGAACAATATCAATCCAAGTGAACTTCCAAATAAAGCTATGCTCCCCGGCAACGGCGCCGAGAAAATAGTCTTGATGACCCACAAGTATAGGGGATCGCAACAGTCTTCGAGGGAAGTAAAACCCAATTTATTGATTCGACACAAGGGGAGACAAAGAATACTTGAAAGCCTTAACAATGAGTTGTCAATTCAGCTGCACACTGGAAACAGACTAGCTCGCAAGAGTTTATCAGTAGTAACAGTTTTATAGCAGTAGCAGTAGTGAAATAACAGCAGCAGAGTAACAAAGACAGCAATAGTGATTTTAGTAAACAGCAGGATTAAAATACTGTAGGCACGGGGACGGATGACGGGCGTTGCATGGATGAGAGAAACTCATGTAACAATCATAGCAGGGCATTTGCAGATAATAATAAAACGGTGTCCAAGTACAAAGCAATCAATAGGCATGTGTTCCAATTATAGTCGTACGTGCTCGCAATGAGAAACTTGCACAACATCTTTTGTCCTACCAGCCGGTGGCAGCCGAGCCTCAAGGGAAACTACTGGATATTAAGGTACTCCTTTTAATAGAGTACCGGAGCAAAGCATTAACACTCCGTGAACACATGTGATCCTCACATCGCTACCATTCCCTCCGGTTGTCCCAATTTCTGTCACTTCGGGGCCATCGGTTCCGGACAGCGACATGTGTATACAACTTGCAGGTAAGATCAATAAACAATGAATATCATGATGAAACAATAACATGTTCAGATCTGAGATCATGGCACTCGGGCCCTAGTGACAAGCATTAAGCATAACAAGTTGCAACAATATCATCAAAGTACCAATTACGGACACTAGGCACTATGCCCTAACAATCTTATGCTATTACATGACCAATCTCATCCAATCCCTACCATCCCCTTCGGCCTACAGTGGGGGAATTTCTCACACGTGGATGGGGGAAGCATGGCTGGTTGATGGAGAGGCGTTGGCGGTGATGATGGCGATGATCTCCTCCAATTCCCCGTCCCGGCGGAGTGCCAGAACGGAGACTTCTGGCTCCCGCGACGGAGTTTCGCGATGTGGCGGCGTTCTGGAGGGTTTCTCGCGACTTCGACTTCTCCTCGTGCGTTTTTAGGTCGAGGCCGATAAGTAGTCCGAAGGAGGGCGTCGGAGGCCGGCCGAGGGGGCCACATCATAGGGCCGCGCGGGCCCCCCCCTAGGCCGCGCCGCCTTATGGTGTGGGGCCCTCGGGCCTCCACTTGATTTGTCCTTCTGGCTCCGTCAGTATTCTGGGAAAATAGGGCCTTCTGTCAAAATCCTGAGGTTTTTCCTGAAAGTTGGATTTCTGCACAAAAACGAGACACCAGAACAATTCTGCTGAAAACAGCGTTAGTCCGTGTTAGTTGCATCCAAAATACACAAATTAGAGGCAAAACAATAGCAAAAGTGTTCGGGAAAGTAGATACGTTTTGGACGTATCAACAACCATGAAGCGGCGCCACTGACCTTGACGCCATGCTGGTGATGATGGAGATCATGTCCGTGCTTTGGAGATGGAGATCAAAAGCACATGAAGAAAGGCCATATCATATCACACATTATGAATTGCATGTGATGTTAATCCTTTATGCATCTTATTTTGCTTAGATCGCGACGGTAGCATTATAAGATGATCCCTCTCACTAAAATATCAAGATAATAAAGTGTTCATCCTTAGTATGCACCGTTGCTAAGACTTGTCGTTTCGAAGCATCACGTGATGATCGGGTGTGATAGATTCTACATGTGCATACAACGGGTGCAAGCCAGTTTTGCACACGCGGATACTAAGGTTGCCTTGACGAGCCTAGCATGTACACACATGGTCTCGGAACATGGGATACCGAAAGGTAGAGCATGAGTCATATGAATGATATGATGAACACTTTGAGTGTTCGCCTTTGAAGCTACATCTTTTCTCGTGAAGATCGGACTTGGTGTAGTAGATTTGGTTAGTGTGATCACTAAGACAATGCGAGGGATGTTGTTTTGAGTGGGAGTTCACCTAGTTAATTTAAGAATTAAAATGGAACTCAATTTATCATAAACTTAGTCTAAACTCTTTGCAAATATGTTGTAGATCATGGCGTCCCCCTCCATCAGTTTTAACCAGTTCCTAGAGAAAGAAAAGCTTAAGAGCAACGGTAGCAACTTCACCGACGGGTTCCACCATGTGAGGATTTTCCTCAATGGTGGAAGTCTGCAATATATGCTCGAAGCACCGCTGGGTCCCCCACCACCACCTGTAGTATCTGAGGACGTAAAGAATGTTTATGAGACTCGGGTCATTCGGTACTCTCAAGTTCAGTGTGCCATCCTGTGCAGCCTAGAGGCGGAGCTCCAAAAACAGTTTGAGCACCGCGACCCTTATGAGCTGGTCCATGAGCTAAAAGCTATCTTTGAAACTCATGCGGCCGTGGAAAGCTATGAGGCCTCGAAACACTTCTTTGACTGCATGATGGAAGAGGGTAGCTCCGTTAGCGAGCACATGCTCAAGATGTCTGGGCATGCGAAGAAGCTTAGTGATTTGGGAATTGTGATTCCTAACCAGCTGGGCATTCATCGTGTCCTCCAATCACTGCCACCTAGTTACAAGAACTTCGTGATGAACTACAACATGCAGAACATGAACAAAGAGTTACCTGAACTCTTCTCTGGCCATGCTGAAATCTGCTGAAATTGAGATACAGAAAGAGCACCAAGTGTTGATGGTCAACAAGACCACCAGTTTCAAGAAGCAGGGTAAGCCTAACAACAAGGGCAACTTTAAGAAGGGCGGCAAGAAAGCTGATCCGCCTCCTGAGAAGCCTAAGGCTGGCCCCAAGCCTGATACTGTGTGCTATTACTGCAAGGAGAAGGGGCACTGGAAGCGTAATTGCCCCAAGTACTTGGCCGATCTGAAGAGCGGCCACGTCAAGAAGAAAGGTATATTTGATATACATGTTATTGATGTCTATCTTACTGGTTCTCGTAGTAGTGCCTGGGTATTTGATATTGGTTCGGTTGCTCACATTTGTAACGCGAAACAGGAACTGCTGAATAAACGAAGCCTGGCGAGGGACGAGGTGACGATGCGCGTTGAAAATGGATCCAAGGTCGATGTGATCGTCGTCGGCACGCTCCCTCTACATCTACCTTCGGGATTAGTTTTAAACCTTAATAATTGTTATTTGGTACCTGCGTTGAGCATGAACATTATATCTGGATCTTGTTTAATGCAAGACGGTGATTCATTTAAGTCAGAGAATAATGGTTGTTCAACTTATATGAGTAATGTCTTTTATGGCCATTCACCTGAGATGAATGGTTTATTCTTGGTAAATCTCGATAGTAGTGATACACATGTTCATAACATTGATGCTAAGCGAATTAAATTGAATGATAATTCTACTTATATGTGGCACTTTCGTCTTGGTCATATTGGAGTGAAGCGCATGAAGAAACTCCATTCCGATGGACTTCTTGAGTCACTTGACTTTGAGTCACTTGATAGATGCGAAGCATGTCTAATGAGAAACATGACTAAGACTCCATTTTCTGGTACAATGGAGCGAGCTACAGACTTATTGGAAATCATACATACCGATGTGTGCGGACCAATGAGTGTAGCATCGCGCGGTGGTTATCGTTATGTTCTAACCTTCACAGATGATCTGAGTAGATATGGGTATTTTTACTTTATGAAACATAAGTCCGAAACTTTCGAGAAGTTTAAGGAATTCCAAAGTTAAGTAGAAAATCAACGTAATAAGAAGATTAAGTTTCTGCGTTCTGATCGCGGAGGCGAATATCTGAATTATGAGTTTGGCATGCATTTAAAGAAATCAGAATACTTTCACAGTTGACACCTCCGGGAACACCACAGCGCAATGGTGTGTCCGAACATCGTAATCGAACTCTCTTAGACATGGTTCGGTCTATGATGTATCTTACCGATTTGCCGTTATCGTTTTGGGGTTATGCATTAGAGACAGCCGCATTCACTTTAAATATGGCACCATCTAAATCCGTTGAAACGACACCGTATGAATTATGGTTTGGGAAGAAACCTAAGTTGTCGTTCCTTAAAGTTTGGGGTTGCGAAGCTTATGTAAATAAGTTACAACCTGACAAGCTAGAACCCAAAGCGGAGAAATGCATCTTCATAGGATACCCTAAAGAAACAATAGGGTACACTTTCTATCACAGATCCGAAGGCAAAATCTTTGTTGCCAAGAACGGATCCTTTCTTGAGAAGGAGTTTCTCACTAAAGAAGTGACTGGAAGGAAAGTAGAACTCGACGAGGTTGATGAACCTTCTCTCATAAATCAGAGTAGCGCAGTGCCAGAAGATGTTCCTGCGCAGCCTGCACCGATAGGAGAGGAAGCAAATGATGATGATCATGAAACTTCGAACGAGGAAGCTACTGAACCTCGCAGATCGACGAGGGAACGTACCACTCCTGTTTGGTATGATCCCTGTCTAAATGTCATGATTTTGGACAACAATGATGAAGACCCTGCGACGTATGAAGAAGCAATGGTGAGCCCAGATTCCAACAAATGGAAAGAAGCCATGAAATCCGAAATGGGATCCATGTATGATAACCAAGTATGGACTTTGGTAGACTTACCTGATAGCCGCAAGGCTGTCAAGAATAAATGGATCTTCAAAATAAAAACAGATGTTGATGGTAATATTACTGTCTATAAAGCTCGACTTGTCGCAAAGGGTTTCCGACAAATTCAAGGAGTTGAATACGATGAGACTTTCTCACCTGTAGGGAAGCTAAAGTCTGTGAGGATTTTGTTAGCAATAGCTGCATTTTTCGATTATGAGATTTGGCAGATGGATGTCAAAACGTCGTTCCTTAATGGTGATATTGAGTAAGAGTTGTATATGGTACAACCCAAAGGTTTTGTCGATCCTAAAAATGCTGACAAGGTATGCAAACTTCAGCGTTCCATTTATGGACTGAAGCAAGCATCCCGGAGTTGGAACCGACGCTTTGATACGGTGATCAGAGACTTCGGGTTTATACGGACTCATGGTGATGCCTGTATTTACAAGAAAGTGAGTGGGAGCTCTGTAGCGTTCCTGATATTATATGTAGATGACATATTATTGATTGGGAATGATATAGAACTATTAAGCAGTGTTAAAGGTTATTTGAATAAGTGTTTTTCAATGAAAGACCTTGGTGAAGCGGCGTACATTTTAGGCATCAAGATTTATAGAGATAGATCAAGACGCCTAATAGGGCTTTCACAGAGTACATACCTGGACAAGATTCTAAAGAAGTTTAGAATGGATGAAAGCACGAAAGGGTTCTTGCCTATGTTGCCAGGTAAGGTCTTGAGTAAAACTCAAGGTCCGGCTACGGCAGAAGAAAGAGAGAGGATGAACAAGATACCCTATGCTTCGGCAGTAGGCTCTATAATGTATGCCATGCTGTGTACTAGACCGGATATCGCACATGTTGTTAGTTTGACCAGCAGATATCAGAGTGATCCAGGAATGGAACACTGGACAGCGGTCAAGAATATCCTGAAGTACTTGAAAAGGACTAAGGATACGTTTCTTTGTTATGGCGGTGACCAAGAGCTCGTTGTAACTAGTTACACCGATGCAAGTTGGAACACTGATCCTGATGACTCTAAGTCTCAGTCTGGGTACGTGTTTATGCTGAATGGAGCTGTAGTAAGCTGGATGTGTTCCAAGAAGTGCACGGTGGCGAAGTCTTCAACTGAATCTGAATACATAGTGGCTTCGGAGACTTCATCGTAAGCGGTATGGATGAAGAGGTTCATTGTTGAGCTTGGTGTGGTTCCTAGTGCATTGGACCCGTTAGTCATCTATTGTGACAACATGGGTGCCATCGCCAATGCAAAGGAACCAAGGTCACACAAGAAGCTAAAGCATATCAAGCTGCGTTTTCATTCGATTCGCGAGTACATCGAAGATGGTGAAGTAGAGATTTGCAAAGTGCACACAGATCTGAATGTGGCAGATCCGTTGACTAAACCTCCCTAGGGCAAAACATGACCAACACCAGAATGCCATGGGTGTTAGGTATCTTACAATGTAATCTAGATTATTGACTCTAGTGCAAGTGGGAGACTGTAGGAGATATGCCCAAGAGGCAATAAAAAAGTGGTTATTATAATATCTTTGTGTTTATGATAAATGTTTGCATACCATGCTATAATTGTATTAACTGAAACATTGATACATGTGTGTTATGTAAACAACAAGGAGTCCCTAGTAAGCCTCTTGTATAACTAGCTTGTTGATTAATGGATGATCATGGTTTCGTGATCATGAACATTGGATGTTATTAATAACAAGGTTATGTCACTAGTTGAATGATATAATGGACACACACCCAAATAAGCGTAGCATAAGATCAAGTCATTAAAGTTCAATTTGCTATAACCTTTCGATACATAGTTGCCCGAGTCCCTCGACCATGAGATCATGTAAATCACTTACATCGGAAGGGTACTTTGATTACATAAAATGCCATTGCGTAAATGGGTGGTTATAAAGATGGGATTAAGTATTCGGAAAGTGTGAGTTGAGGCATATGGATCAATAGTGGGATTTATCCATCCCGATGACGGATAGATACACTCTAGGCCCTCTAGGTGGAACGTCATCTGACTAGCTTGCAAGCATGTGATTAGATCACAAGAGATGACATACCACGATACGAGTAAAGAGTACTTGTCGGTAACGAGGTTGAACAAGGTATGGAGATACCGACGATCGAACCTCGGACAAGTAAAGTATCGCGTGACAAAGGGAATCGGTATCGTATGTAAATGGTTCAATCGATCACTAAGTTATCGTTGAATATGTGGGAGCCATTATGGATCTCCAGATCCCGCTATTGGTTACTGCTCGGAGAGGAGTCTCGACCATTTCTGCATAGTTCGCTAACCGTAGGGTGACGTGCTTAAGGTTCGATGCCGCATAAGTAGATTTGAATATGGTATGGAGATGAAGTTTGTTCGGAGTCTCGGATGGGATCCAGGACGTCACGAGGAGGTCCGGAATAGTCTGGAGAATAAGATTCATATAAGGGAAGTTGATTTCTAGGTTTCGGAAAAGTTCGGGATTTTTCCGGTGGATGACCGGGAAGGTTCTAGAAGGTTCCGGGGGTCCCACCAGTGGGCCCACGACCCTAGGAGGCTTAGCATGGGCCGAGGGGATGCTCCCTAGCCTAATGGGCCAGGGGCAGATGCCCCCCAAGGCCCAGCCGGCCAAACCCCTAGGGTTTCCCCAAAACCCTAGGGGTGATCAACTTGGGGGGAAGAATTCCCTCTTCCCCCCACTTGGCCGCCGGCCCCTAACCCTAGATGGGAAAGGGGGGCCACCCCAACCGACCTGGCCCCCTATATAAAGAGGGGAGGGGGTGGCTGGCCACTTGTCCCTTCACCACAACCCTGGCCGCCCCCTCTCTTCCTCCACCATACGCTGTTCAAGCTTGGCGAAGCCCTGCAGCTTTTCTTCCTCCACCACCACCACCACGCCGTCGTGCTGCTGGAACTTGGAGGAGATCTACCACACCTCCGCTGCCTGCTGGAACGGGGAGAGGACGGGCTTCATCGACACCGTACGCGCGACCGAGTACGGAAGTGCTGCCGGATTGCAGCACCGGGACGATCGTCTACACCAACAACGAGATTAATCTCGTAGGCGTTGGAATCTTCGAGGGTTAGTCTCATCTCCATCTCGTTGCTCCGATCTTGTAGATTATATCTTGGCGTTTCCATAGATTAGATCTTGGATTTATTCGTCTTTGTGCGATAGGAATTTTTTGTTTTCCATGCAACAAACCCATCACGCAACCCCACATATCCGCCCCATGTCGTAATGTTGAAGGCTTCAATCAGTATGATGGACATTACCCCTCTCTAGACACATGGTCCGATGTAGTGTTCGAAAGTCCATCGGTCCTATCCTGAAAGTAAGAAGATCCGGCTAACTTGCCCATCCCATTCAAACCTTGTGATTAATGACATCTATACAATGTTATTAATCTATACACGGGGCAGTGGAACCTCATCAATCTTGATTCCATTGCTCACCAAATATTCAATTCATAGTTATAAGAAAGTAGTTTTTCTTTCAATGAAGATAATACCATAGTATGGATGGATTGCACTAGTTTGATTACAAAAATACTTAAAAAGGATATGAGCAAGGATGAACTTTTCTAGCGACTGCGAGATTGTGCAGTTCAAGGCTCCCGTTGGTGTTTGACTCTCGGTTCCTATAACAACAGATGATTGAATAATTACAACATGTTGTTATGCATCGGTATGGTATGCTTCATTGATTATATGACCCCTATTTTCAAGACACTTGAGGCTTTATTTTAATTAAATGCTTTTTCTACACAAGCACAATAAGGAAAGGCTCCATAATGTTTCATTTTCTACTTCATAATCAAGGGACCATATTTATCCTTATTACATACTCATAGAGTGCCAATCCGATATTGCATAACTTACTTAAGGCTAGGTTTGGCTCTATGCATAGTCAAAGACAAAAAAAATCTAACATATGCATCTAGTGGTAGAGGGAGTATTATCATTAAAAGTACCATCATTCCTTTGGTCCCAAATGCTCCAGCATCTAGTGATCAACACCTCCATCAAGAGAGTGATAGAATTCCTAGTTTTAGCCTACTGAATCATGTCATGAATATGTATTCCATTCAATGCTGATAGCCCACCAGAAGCATTGACTAAAGCTGCATTCAAAAAAATATGTCGACAATATTTTCTTGATGGAATGTATCATATAAAATTCACTATGATAATTTCACATAATTAATAAGATCTTTAGTCTTTTATCTTCCTAGCAGTGAGACCCATGCAAAGAATTTGTGTCTTGGCATGGTTGCATGATTTCCATATATTCATAATCGTCTGGCATGTTTCATGCCGACCAATTAAATTTTTGTTCACCTTTTTGGTAGAGAAGTAGTCTCCCCATGTGAATTTACATTCATCATGATTTCTGTTGATATTTATCTCTTGCATTTCCTCATGGACATTTTGCATCTCCTCATGAGAAATTGTTGAAAGGGGCAGATGGAACATATCATACATATTGTCATTTCAGGTATTCCATTCCTTTTAGATTGTTATGTTTGGACACTTAGCAAAAGAGTATAAATGGGGATAGCTATATTATTTAACCTTATTGTTAGATATGTCCATCCATAAAAGAATAGGTTTACCATTCTGAATAGTGACATTGGCCAGTATTGTGTACAAGTCAGAGAGTGAGAGACTATCTTTCCACCAAAATTATCCTCTAGGATTTATTGCATGATCGAGGAGCGGATTTGTCAATTTAATAGGTTGTCCATATTGAGTTTATCCAAAGAATGTCATGATGGTCATAGAATTTATGCAGATTTTTCATTAGGAGAGTTGGTTCGGTACCTTGAGATTCAATATGCCCAAACACCCTTTATCTTTATGTCTACGAATCATATGACATATTGCCAGACATTCAAATCGAACTTTTTTTTGTCTCTATCAACCCATAGAAACTATCTCCCACTTTTTTTCAGATGTGGATGAATGTAGTGACAAACATCTTAAATGGTACCACATGACCACTTATCATGACTTGAAACCATATGCCTTCAATTAGAGATAGATGGCCTAGCAGTACCCAGCTGCAGACCCAGATATGTAAATGAGGCTCTCAACTCTGCATCCAAAGAAATTAGCTAGAGATAGATCGTGTGCTTGATCAGTATTAATTAGAACAAGTGAAGTTTTATGTAAATTTACATGTATCCCACTAGAAGCACTAAAATTGTTCGTAATATCCTTGAGCTGCAACCATTGATTGTGGACAACAGGCATGATCATGAGTCTGTCGTCTGCATATTGGATAATTGAGTATTTTTCCCCAAAATCTTCAGGAATGTATAAGTAAAACATCTCTCCGCCATACATCATCAATCACAGCTTGAAGAAGATCATTAATATTGACATATAGGAGAGGGGGTCACCTTGCCTTACCCCCATGTAAATATTTTTTGCAGGGACTTCATAGGGAAGAACATAAGTGGATGTAGAGTTCAGAATTGCAGTTATAAGTCCAATCCATTTTGCACCAAATCCATTTTCCTTTGGCATAGCAATTATTGCATTATCATTATAGTCAACTTTATCAAAAGTCTTCTCATAGTCAAATTTTCATATAATTATTGGACTTTTAGATTGATGGCAAATATAAAAATATTCAAATGTACACCCTAAGCATTTCTAAATAATTTCCCCTTAGACATTTCCCTTATACATATTAGTTCTGATGAATGATAGGGATAATTTATTCATACATTCCGTTCCCATCAATTTAAAAGAAATATGAGAGGTAGGATCACAATTGATATTATCCTATAGTTGCTCATAGTTTTGGGATCATTTGTTTTTGAGATGAGAGTAATACAGGGTAGTATGGATATTTCTAAGTCCAGGTTGCCACTATAGAAGTCATGAATATGTAGAAGTCACCTATTTCATAAATTTCCCATTGAAAACATTTGGTCTAGGGGCTCTATCAATAGGAAAATCTTTTACCACATTCTCTATTTCCTCATTAGTCAAGGGAGCGTCCAGGGCTAGATCATGAGATTGAACAATGGTGTCTAGCTGAAAAACATAGTGCCATTTTCATTAATTCCTAGCCTATTCTTGTAAGAATCCTAGATAATATCTGCCTTGCGATCATGATTAGAAATTATGTTTCCATCATTGTCCTCAATATAGGGATGAAGTTTCTTATATAGATTTGTGTGGCAACTGTATGATCTTTTATGTGTTTTCAACCCTAAGTTTTTCCCAACTATTCTTGGCTCTATTTTTCCAGTAGACTCATTTTACCTTAAGAAGTTCCCTGGTATGGTCCTGCAAAATTATGCTCCCTCTGGTTCAAACTTTTTTCCCAAAAATAGATGTATAATTAATTATACATTTGGGCAATTATTTTGAGCCATAGGGAGCACTGAAATTATTTTCAGCAATGGATGAACTTTTTCGTTCTTCTAGACCATCAAGTAAAGTAAGAGTGAAGCTGTATTTAACAATGATCCATTTTTCATTCATTCTTGGTATTCTTGGATCTTACATTCAACATTAATGCAAGATCATTTTTATATGGAGCATCCATCCAGAAAGTATTAACTGCATCATTCAATCCTTCAAAATCAAGCTAGAAATTTTCAAACTTTAATTTTCAATTGACGGAGTATAAGCAACCTTATTGAATTTTCTATGACATAAATTTTTTATATGCTAGAGATCAAAATTTTCTCTCTTGGTTTTAGTAAGCATATAATATATGTTATACTTGCATTCATCACATCTATATCTAATATCATACCACTTTTCTTAGAAATTTGCCGCCCCTTATATTCCAGTCAAGAACATTCCAAGTTGTCTTCATATTTAAACAACTTGGGTGTGATAGTTGATATTGTGGAAACATAATTTACTACTAATTCTAAGCGCATCAATAATCCATGCACTCCAGATATGTCTTTATAGTGAAGTATATATGGGCTGACATGGACATGTGATAGGAAGATGTATTGAATAATGCATGGAGAGATATAACACTAAAAATCAACTGGCAACTAACATAAGGTCTCACAAATGTTACATAAATAAACATATTTCCACACTGAGTAGAAAAAATAGAATCAAAGGAAGGTCTAGGGATAACTAGAATGTATATCAAGCACTTTGAATCAAAACATGATTTTTGGCTACACATTAGCCACATTAATAAAGTAAATTTTATGTAGACAGCTCAAAAGGAGGGATCTGGCACTGTTACACTCCAATTGCTTGAATTGTGCTAATTCGAAGCTCTAGAGGAGGGGGTGTATAACTAGTCAACGATCTCTACTTCAAATTCAATGTTCCGAATCCTTTTGACATCTCGGTCTATATAACCCACACCGAGGCCAGCAAGTGGACGGTTAAGTTTCACTTATTCTTTCTTTTTTCACTTTTATAAGCTGGGGTATCATATCTAGCAATCACATTTTCTAACATTTGATTCAGACATCTGGGATTCATCTGCATTGCTTGGGTCTTTAGAGTTTTCCATGACCTTGTCTTCAGCATCAATGTTAACATCAGCTGTCTCTTCATCAAGTTTAGATATGGTGCATGAGTTAATTGCGGGATTGAGAGGAGCAACGTAGAAGATAGCTAAAACACATATCTTCTCTAAACATTTTACTACAGCACGACATTTGGGTCCTGGCATTTTTAAATGGCGAGGCACACACGTAATCACTGCGGTCGTGCTATCATGGAAAAAAAAAGAACCGCCGGGAAACCTGCATCAAGGAAACTGAAGACCTAACGCTTTTTTCGCACAACACTTCGCGATACATCACGCAATGTCCTACGCGGCATGTAGATTGAAACTCCTTGGTACATTAACAAGATGGAAGATTTAGTGCCATGATACATACAAGTGTGCCGCATATTCTTTGCGTTAATTATGTACCCATTAGTACCGTGCACATCCCTAGATCATCAATTTGACCAACATAATATAATTTATATAGCATACAATTTTTATCATTAGAAAGTAGAAGATCTAAGCTTTCTGATGATATATGTTTTGTTATATATGCCTTGTATTACGTTGGTTAAATTTACGATTTAGGGATACATGCAGAACATTTAAATCAAGACATAGGGAGTATTAACAATTAGGGCTTATGGTGTATGGTCAAATCCACTTCATTTAAGGTATAAAATTACAATTACACCCATTAGCTTTATGATATATTATTCCATGTCAGATAATGGAAAAACCTAAAGATACAAGATTTTCTTAAGAGAGAAAGGAAGTGTTTCCCTTCTACCTAAATCGTTACAAATCAAGATAACTACTAAATATATTTTTTAGGAAAAATATCCTAGATGTGTTTGAAGTCCTCTAACACATATGTCTTCTCGATAGCTTCATCTCGTTGGGGTTGGAAGATCTCCGCGATTCTCTCATCAATGATCTGCATGGCATCATCAGACGACACAAGTTGATATTCCCGGCATCAACATACCGCACAAGTTGGTGTTCCAGTAGTGGAGCTGCAAGAGAGATTAGATCTATTTAAGTCGAAAAAGAAGAGAGATGAAAGAATAAGTATATATGAAAGAAGAAATAAGAAGGGTGAAACATAAGGCACACGATGACACAAACAACAAGAGGAATGAGAACGTACATGCAATATGGGCACGCTGGTGGGTGACTCTGTCGCCGGCGCACCTTCACGATATTGGGTTGTACCGGCCAAGACCAACCTACAAATATTGAGCTTAGGTAAAGGTGGGGAGAGGATCTATGGTTAGAAATGGATTATACTAGAGTAGTGCGAGATATAGGGTTGGTTGCTACGGGATCTAAGTTACATAGTGGAGAGAGGGGAGTGCGGCGACGTGTTTACAGTATTATAGAGAATGGTGTTACATTCAGGGTTACTTTTACGGGCCCTTGAGTTAGTGTGGCATAACTATGGGCCTCTCTTGCTCAAAGGCCTCATAGGCCATACTGGGCTAAGATATGTACCAACACCAACTAGTGACTTAGATATTGTTGACTAGTCAACCCTGTTGCTTTGGCCTGTCGAGAAGCATTGGAGCTGGGTGTTGATTTGATGATGGGACCGATTCATATAGATATTTTTACCAATCGGATTATCTAGAAATTGTCAAAGGATTGCAAGGTCATTATTGATATTTGAATGAAGGTGTGTGAACTCTCAAAATAAAATTAAAAAGTTACAGTCAAACTTTTTGGTCAATAATATATCAATTATATCATAAGAAAACAACTTTTTGAATATAAATCCGATGTTATAGTTTTTGTGACATTATATATAATACAAATTTATGGTCAAACTTTTTCTTCAACAACGCGTGAAGGCCTAATAAGCCGATATGGAGTAGTTGCTCATATATGCTACAACACGGTCAACCATTCAGTGAGATGATGTTGACCACTAAATAAGCCTTGATGGTGGCAGCTGTCATTGAGACTAGATTATCTAATATCTCCATTATAAACGTCAAGTCCAATCCAAGTGCCATAATATATGCCCACGTTAACTTACTGTGGTATTAATAAACGCCAGTCCATTATGGCACCAACCTTGACGTAAATATCCACCGACATGGGATCTACCACAGCGGAAATCTATGTGCCGGCAAAAAAAACTTTGCAGACGACTATAGTTTGTGCCGTCCAAAAAATCCACCGGGTAAGGGAGCTTTTTTGTAGTGCTTTTATGAAGCACATGTAGCAATTGGAAGCTTGCTCCAAAAATAAGATCACGGTGAATTGAGTTCAAAACTTTTGGTGCATCAGATGCAACATCAGAAATTAGTTTATGCATAGCAGTGAAGTCATCCATTGTAGAAGGCTGCAGATTTTCAACCATAAGTTTTAAAACAGAAGGCTCGAAAGCCCAGCTTTGAATTAACAAAGCAATCAACCGGCCAGGAATTACAACAGGACACCACACCACGCACACCATGGCAAGAAAGATACAAGGGTACACACAGAACGAATTACAACACTGCACTAAGAGCGAGAAAGCTTGCATAAGTGCACACCGCCGCTGTTCGGCACCAAGGACACCAGCCGGAGGCACGGCGAGGCACTGCCCAAAGCAGAATAGTAGTCTTGAATCCGAGGAGAACAACCAGGACTCCGAGCACCAGAAGCACCAACCCATTCTCTTGCCGAAGAGGGCCCCTGCCCTCTCTCCTGGCTCGAAGGCGTCGAACCATCGGACATGAGAGAAGCTCACTCGAGAGCTGCAGAGGTGTTGGGCTCCGGACCCGGCGCCACCCTGGAGAAGACTACCTTGACGAAAAACACACCAGACCGGCCACACTGCCGAGCACTTGGACACCCACCAGCAACGAGAAACCCGCCGGGAGCACCTGCAGAGGACGGGGCAGACTGCCGTCGACACATGCATACGGGCTAGAGATCACCGCAGCTGCTCAAGGACCGACATTTCCCAAAGATGCAACCTTCAACACCGCCACCCTACCCAAACCTCCCCAGGCGGCGCCTCCAAGAAGGTCACGGCGCACCAGCGCGTCGCCGCCGCCCAATCAGCGAGAATTTGGACTTTCGTCCGGGAGGTGGGGAAAAGGTGAGCAAGAGCCAAGAACAGTAGCTACTAACTCAGAAACCGGTGTGAACCGTAGATCCACGCCGCAGACGCCGCCCGCCGTCGCCTCACATCCGGAGTCGTTGAGGGCACCGGACCGAGGCACCCACCACGATGCCCGCCGCAGGACATCGGGGGGAGACGAAACCAGCGCCCTCGCCGCTCGTCGACCAGGCACATCGGGGCCACCCACCCGAGGGAGCCCAGATGAGGCCCAGACCTAGGCCCGCTGGGCCAGATCTGGGCCCACCACCGCCACCCATGGCCACGGGCATGCTGTCGCAGGGCCGCGCCAGCCAGCCAGAAGACGCGCCGCCACCCAGCCGGAGTTGCGTCTTCACCACGCCGTGGTCATGCCACCGCGCCGCAGCGCCAGACGCCGAGCACGGCGCCCCCGCCAACTGCGCCAGCCCGCGCCACCACAGCCACGCGGGGGAGAGAGATGCCCCACCGGCGCCGGCGCCCCGGGGCTTTGCCCGGCGACGCCCTCTGGCGGCGGCAAGGGAGGGACGGGGGGGGAGGGGCTGGAGGTTGGGGGAAGCTAGGGTTTCGCCCTGCGCTCGTGGGAGCGGCAGGACGAAACGGTCTCGACCCGGTTTTTTTAAGGATGCATCTTTCAACCATAAGTCCATGAGCTGCAGGACTCTAAGGAGGTGTGTCATCATTGGCACATCATTGTTTGCTGCAGAAGCAGCATTTGCTTCATCAAGTGCAGCATGTGTATGGTTCTCAATATTGTCTTGGGCATGGTTATTTTCATAGACAACATCATCCCAAATACCACAAAATGAGTGTCCAGGTAGTGGGTGGGGATTTCCATCAGGTGGCAGAGGACCGTCACGTCCCGGTTGGCCCTAATACAGGCTACCAAACACTGTACCTGAAAAGATGAACAACCAAGTTAGTCGATGCTCGAACTCTGAGTCATATGTTCATAACTCTGGAAACCGGCCAAATTCAACCAGTTGCAGCTATTGATCGCTCCTAAGCTGAGTCATGTGCTTCTAACTCTGATAAACAGACCAAATTCAACCGGCCAGAAGCCTTCACTCACAGAATCGATGTCACCACCGGCAGGATTTTGTGTGCGAGGCCGTCCGATTCACGCCCACCACCAATAGTTTTTGGGCATCATCTGGGAGTCTGATGCATAAATAGGGTTGAAAGGTACATGTTGGGAACCTGAAGCATTACTTTATATCAGAGGAAGGTGAAGCCCTATGTCGTGGCCTTGGTCACCGATATCCTTTTCTAGTTAACCTTGTTGTATGCATATTTGCAGAGAGGTGGGGCATAATTCTCTATGCACTCAAAATCTTCTATTCCAAGCAATGGCAGATCCTTGGAGCACTTTTAATACAACTCATGAGACTCACTGGAAACTACGTACTACTGCATGGAGAATGACAAGAGACAAACATTGAGTTGTTCCAAGCACATGAATATACACAAGCCAGTAAGAAAATGTCGAGTCTTGAGATTAATATATGGACTATAAGTACTACGTTTGCAGCATTCTATGCACAAGAGATACCTCAGGTCGGAGCTTGACCAGTAGCTTGTCAATGTCGCTAGAGCCCTATAAATCCACCATTTCTGTGTTCGGTTTTCTCCTCCCCTTTCATGTTAGTTACACAACAGGCATACCAACGAACAAATAGTTATGCGTCTGTCAAAATGTGTAAGCTTCTTGCTTAGGGTAGTCATCCTATTGGCAACCTTTGGGCCCTTCATCGCCATTGCCCATAGAGGTAGACCCCAAATACTTATGATTGTGCATACTAGAGCTATATGGCTTTTCATTCAATTGTTCATGTTCAAATATTCTTCTTGGTTACTGGTGTTAACTGCATCTGTGACACACTGACATACTATTATGGGAAAAAACACCGACATGCTTGTTGTATGTTCTCAGGGTTGCTGATGGAGTTCACACTTGACAAGATCATCACAGATGAGAAAGTCGGAAGCAATGTACTGACAGGGCAAAACATAGTTTTTGGAGATGCAGGCATGGAGAGGACAGAAGCAAACGATGGTCGAAGAATACCGAGCTCAGGTGCAAAACATTCCGTCGGAAAATGTGGGTATAGAGCAAGGAAGGACCTGGGTGTGAACTGTTACTTCAGAAGTAGGAAACTTCATTCAGGAGTCTACTTCAACGGTCACATACCCTACACTGCTGATTACCGTAAACCCCGGCGCCACCCACCCAAGAACAACTAAAGTAGATTATAGCCAAGTAACTACATCTAGCTTGTTCTCCTTTTTCTTTTTTACTTTGGTTGACCATTATATTTGTCAGCTATGGTCTTCCCTCTTCTTAGATGTAGGTGTGTAGTCATGGTATAATCTACGAACATCTGTTGTGTTTCTCCTGTGCCATAATAGTAACTTCAGTGGTCCTACTTAGGAAGGGCTCTACCTCCTGGAAGATTGATTTCATAAACATATCTCAGCCTCGAGAAGCAATAATTCATGAATTTTAGCATTAATATTTTCTCATCCATTTGAATACTCTCCTGGCCGCCAGCCACCAGATACCTAAAGATTTCGGTGCACCATCCAGTCAGCTATCAGGGCAGTATCTCGACTCGAGGGCATAAAGTGCTGAGACACGGCGAATGGTCCACTAGGGACGCAAGCATTGGCAGCGTGACGGAGTTGTTGTAGATGAGTTGGCTAGGATGGCGAACTTCACTCCTCCAAAAGTTTAGCTAGATGAATCGCCTCTTGGTCGTTTAGGACCTCTTTCATTTGCATCCTTTTCAAAACATAGAAATATGAAAAATGCAGGATTGGTGTTATGTCCTTTTGCTATAACAAAATCGAAGGATTTGCAAACCTTATGAATTTCTACCTATTGTAGCCCTACAAATCAACAAAAAAAAATCTTCCAAGTTTCCTACGGAATTCCTTTGAATGAGCCCTTACAGTTCAAGTTAGATGATGTAACAAATATATCTACTTAACAAAGGCCACCGAGTAAGAGAAAACATCTTGGATTGAACAGAAAATGCCAGGTTGCAGTCCTACCAACATTCTCATTATTTGTAAGCTTATCGATACAATTGATAAGATAAGTACACCAACTTCAGCTGTATTTCTGCTAAGCTACATCTCTTAATCACACATGGTGGAAGCAGGCAGCATGCTGTCAAAATCAGGTGTACAAACTACCAACTGACCAATGAAGTAATTGAGTACCCTTTCACAACCCGCTTTTTTGTTGTGCATTGCCGGACCCCGATGCTTTGTCCAGGTCCCTCCTGTTCATGTAAAAGAAGGACTGTTTGTCCGTGAATGCGGATTTTATGCTAATTGGCGAAAATCCAGCATATTCCTTGTCCGACTTAGCCAGACCAACTTCAAGAATGTACTTCACGAGCTCATGTTTCTGTACAAATGGTTGTGCTGCAAATTCCTCCACCGGTATCCACTGTATTCGAGAGGTGGAGTGTCAACAGAATATTCATACACCAGTAGTTAAGATATATAGATAATATTTTAAAATGTCCCCTTCTCTGAGACGAATTAAACAAATTGATGCTGAAATCTAGTAAGTACCTGAGCATCCTCAATTTCGGATTCTTGCTTAGTAATGTCAAAGGAAAGTGGCCGTAAGATACACACAAAAAATAAATCCGATTTTTCAAAATAAGCTTTGTGGCTCTGCCTGCACATTGATAGGTACATACCCACATGAGAGAAACAACAATTAGTTCAGACTTCAAAAAGCTACAGTAATTGATATAGATTGCAACAAAAATAAAGTTTCACTATTCAATTCCATTTGACCATTTACTCTGATATTGCACAATCATCTAGATTCTTCTCGATAACAGGGGCTATGGAGTTAATCAAGCATATCTCAGTAAAAAAAACTAAAAATACAATTTTATGCAAGATACATTGCATCGTTTACCAGAACAATGCAAATTACAGACTCTAGAAATTTGCTTTACCATTTAAAACTCTCACGTATATAGTACGGTACCGAAGGCTAAGGGGCAGACCCAGAATACAATGGCACCGATGGCCTCATCTACTTCAACCAGAAATTTGAGTTAAAACGGGGGTGTCACACACTGTATATATAGGGAACAAGCCAAAGAAAATGATTATTGACCCGGTCTCATGTGCTGATATGCACCACCATTGCTAAATGTGGGTACACCTCTGAGAAGGCTGGTGAAATTTGGAATATAGCTAACATAATGGTCAAATGATCCAACGGAGCGAGCTAGCTAGGTGTCACATAACATAAGTTAATAGTATGAGACTGACTTTTATAGGTTTCCTGATTGTACTACGGATCTTTAAGACATGGAGCGATAAAACACAAGGACGCTGTTACCTGAAGGCAAGTACTTCAATGAATTCTGTATCAATCTGATGCATGACCAAGGAAGGAAAAGAGAAGTAGTATTAGTAGCTACAGCAGCATTTTGTCAGCATCAGCTTATTGAGCATAAATAATTCTCCATAAGCTAATACATACCCCTGTCTCTTCTTTTACTTCTCTTACAACTCCAATGTTTATATCTTCACCCTGCATGTATCAAGATCTTGCAGATTATAAAGAGAGGACGTGGTAACGAAAGATCTTTCAATAACATCTCTACATGTCCAGAGCAGAAATTTTACTGGTTCAACAACTCCAGTTGGAAATTTCCATATTCCTAGTCCTCGAAGTACACCACTTTTTTCTTGGACAGCCAATACCTATAGAAGTATATAGTATTTCAGTGATAACGCAAGATACATACTTTCTAAGCTCTTAAAGCCGATTCAAATAGGATAGAAAGGCAGAAGCATGATTATCTGGGTCCTTCATATAGTGCTTTCATATTCATTTGGTACCTCTCTTTTGTCATTCATTACAAAAGCTCCAACACCTACACGGTGTGTAGCATTTACAGGTAATGTATGAGTCGAATTCGGAAGCCAGTATGCAAGCATTAAGTAAGTTTCCTCTGCATGATGGTACCAGAATCCTTCCTATATCAAAACGAAGGAAAGGTGATTCAGTCATTAAGTTCAAAGTTAAAACAGCTTCTTACAATAGAACTTACCCCATGTACATATTAATAGTAAGATAAGAGTACTCTTATGGGCGTTCTTCAAAACTTAAAACATAAGACCATATTCACAAAGAATTATGAAGTAACACTAACTAATATCAAAACCTAGAACAGTTTGTTGTTTTCAGCTACATGATATATGATTTACTGAATCCGAAAACATTAATTTAGTGACAAGATTTATCAATAATAAAGACTTACGAAATTGATATTTACTATGAAAGAAACATGAACTATGCAAGCTAAACTTACCTCTACTGCTGATTGAATAAGGTTGGCAAGGCCGATCGGCAATTTTATCCAGACACCTCTTATTCCCTACAATGAGCACAATACAGATTTACAATTACAAAGAGAATCAATGGAAAGATCGTGCAACAACATATTTGATCAGAATCCATGCATAGTTCAATCTGAATATGGACGAACACTAATCTTCACCTATCTGTGACATGACTTGAATTACAATTGATGATCTTAGGGAGTTATGCATAGCATCGGAGGCACTTATTACAGTGCACATAACTTATATGTGTCTTTCCAGTCACATGTCTACATCTAAGTATCTAATACAACACAGGATGCATTTATTGATTTATACAAAATATTAATCTCTATACAGTTGAGATATTTATGCTAAACCTACACACGTGCATTTTATGGATATTTTAACAAATCATATAGTAGTTCTAAGAAAATCCTATGTACTGTAGGTATTTCCATGGTTGATGAAAAGCACCTGCTCCCTCCATTTTGACAAGGCAGATTTCAAGGAAGCTGAGAAAACTTGGGGATCCATCGGGGCCGTCATCTCAATAATGACGCCCCCATGCTTGTCATTCACAAATGGAAGAGGCTCGACATTGGCTCCGTTCTTGGCCGCTGCTGATTCCGCCACCACCGCTGCTGAATTCACTGAACTCGACATGGTTCTGCTCCACACTGCGCCCTTCTGTCTTGTACCTGCGTTTACTGAATTTTAGCAGCAAGCAAGCCTGTATGGACTTTTACTTTGTAAATTGCACATCACAGTATTTAGCATAAGCAAAGAAAAAAAAAAAAAAAAAGAAGAACTAGAAACTGTGTGTCGGGAATGCTACGAAATCCAGCTCTGTAGTCAAGGTAAATGTAGAAGGACCAATGAAACAGCAAGGCGGGAGGTGGACAGGGAAGGGCGAAAGGCCGCCCACCACGGAACTGAACTGTGCCCGTCCGCTTTGTTTCTTTTTCTGTACCGCGCGCGGTCATCGTATTCATCATCACCCCCATCTTTGTTTCTTTCGCCTACGTTCAGGATCCGGCCGGTCTCCCGGCATCTAGGAGCGGGACGCTCCACGTCGGTCCAGCCCCCACCACGCATATTTCCGTGGCCGTGGCTTCGGCCAAATCGCCGGAAACATTCCACGCGAGCGCAGATCGCATTTCCGCCGCAGCTGGACGACAAGCCGTGAACGGGGCGGGGGGGACTAGACGGCAGCACGAGAGAGTGGGGAATCGAGCGGGCAGAGCAGAGGACGTACCTGCTGCTCCGAGGAAGAGCGCGCCGGCAGCGGAGGAGGGGGAGGTGCGGCAGAGGGCTCGTGCGGGCGGCGGCGCGGCGGAGGGGAGGATGGCGCGGCGGGGCCGGGGGCGGCAGAGGAGGCGGAGCAGAGGCGTGCGCGCGGGGAGGGAGAGGGAGAGGGAGAGGGAGGCCATCTGAGTCAGCGCATCCCCAGTCCCGCTTTATTGCTGCGGGGGGCGGGGACCCGCCGATGACGGCAGGCAGGCAGGCTGGTGGCGGGGCGAGGTGGGAACGCGGCGGTGTATTATTGGCGGAGCAGGCGAGAGGCGGCGGGGTGGGGTGGAGCACGCTGCGGCTGGCTTTGGCACATCCACGCACGCACGCACGCACGGTCGGAGCCGGGGCCGCCGCGGGGAGTTTGGCCGGACTCGCGTTGCGCGGACAGCGAGCGGTGGCGCGGTGCTGGATTCGACTGAGTCGGCACCCCTACGGCTCTACCAGATTTCTACACAGCCTATGTCCTGTTTGGTACGTGCTCTGTCCTGTTCCGTGTTGACATCAAAAGATATTTTTGATCCATGCTAAAGTTACAAGTAGAGAAATATTGCCGGATTGGAGGACTAGCTAGCTAAGGAGGTTCAAATCTTCGCGATGTTGAGGAACTTGCTTGGTGTTCTGGGCTTCGCGGCAATGGTATGAAAGTGAGGGCGACAACACAAGTGAAGTTCAGAATCCTACCTGAAAAATTCAAGATCTGGCCTTAACTAGTTATGCGTGGCAGTGACCTTGTTGAAGTCATTGTTTTGAGAGCGGGGACTATCTTCAGGGTGAAAACTTAAGATCTTTGATCGGGCGACGACGGCGCTGGTGCACCTTTCCCTTCTTGGAGGCTTCGCTTTTGGAAAGTCTGTATTTCAGGTGTTGTCTTGATGGTGCTTGTATTGCTGTTGCTAGGCCTAGGAAACTATAGCGGGGCTTTTGTTTCTTAGTTTTCTTTTCTATTTTTTGGCTGTGTGCATCCGTACTGCCATTAGGGTGTCGCGTTGTTGCAGAGGCTGGGTCTAATTGGTATCTTTTAATATTAATATATTTCCTTTATCAAAAAATGCCTTGCCCGCAAAGAGCAGTTTTTTCTTCCTTTTTTCAGATCACAAAGAGCATTTTCTGGAAACCTAATTTGGGTTGTTTTATGGTCGGTATCTGTTGGTGGCATGGAATCTGGGTTTACACGGTTCTTAAAGCGACTCGGAGCATGCACGAGAGAGGATGATTGCCGCATGCGGTTCTTTCGGAGCCGCCTTCCGCACGTACAAAGACGGAGAACCCTATGTCAAGCTCGTGCGATTAGCGGGAGAAATGTTGACAACTCCCCTGGATTCGCAAGCCCTATATACAGCCCCCCACCAGCTCTTCTCAGGTGGATCTTCACCGATGCGCATTTAAGCGACGCCATCTACTTAGTTGTAGATCAGACAAAATCGTCCTCATGTGTAGTATGCTAGCTACTAGTGTGTTGAGTTTCATGCAATCCATGTATGTATAAGTGTGATGATTGCTACGAGGATTGATTCTACATTGTGTAGTTCTTCTCCTTGTGGCGGCAATCCACTTAGACATGACAACATGCAATGAAGAGCATTAAACTCAACACATTGTTCTTGTTCTCCATGTACTGTTGCATTGTTCTTGGTAACATTAATAGTCCAAATGGTAACTATTGTGGGAAATGAACTAGGATGAATTTATCCAGACCATAACATTAACTGATAGTCCTGACCAATACCTTGGCCACCTATCCCTCCTTCGTTGATGACTCCCAATCAATGATGATATTTCCTCAAAATGCATAGGTGCTTGAGGAGCCTCGCATGTGTTCCATTGTGGTAGAGATGCCCACGAATTCTAGTATGAATGAGCTAGCTAGAAAGCGAATGACGTGGGGTAACCACGACAATACCCATACATGATGGACTTGGGTTTAAGGAAAGCGGCATGATGGTGGTGTCGATGGTGTACCAACAACACATGGGACAACGAGGGTTTACCGAGCTTCAGGTTTCCAAAGGTGAAACCATACATGTTGCTTCTTGTTGGTATTGACGATGAGATTACAAAGTCGTCGAGATTGGCTATGATCTAGCTAAGCTAGGTTTTGTACGTGTTGTGTGGTGTGGTGTTGTATTGTGGGGTTGCTTGGCCTTCGGTCGGAGGCCCCTCCTGGCCTTTATATAGGAGTCATATACAAACTATTGTAGGGATTCGTTGCATAGAAAACAAAAAATTTCCTACCGCGAGAACGCAATCCAAGCCAAGATGCAATCTAGAAGATGGGAGCAACGAGGGGATGAACGAGACTAACCCTTGAAGATTTCCAAAGCCTATAAGAGTAGGCTCTTATTGCTGCGGTAGACGATCACTTGCCGCTTGCAAAAGCGCGTAGAAGATCTTGATCACGGTGCCACGATCAGGCAGCACCTCCGTACTCGGTCACACGTTCGGTGTTGATGAAGACGACGTCCTTCTCCCCGTTCCAGCGGGCAGCGGAAGTAGTAGATCCTCCTTGGAATCCCGACAGCACGACGGCGTGGTGACGGTGTCGATGGAGATCTCCGGCGGAGCTTCGCTAAGCATATGCGGGAGAGGTGGTGGAGGAGAGGCAGCTAGGGTTTGGGGAGAGGGGGCTTGGGCGCCGGCCCTCAAAGGGGTGCGGCCAAGGCTGAGCCAAGAGTGGCCGGCCACCCTCCCCTTGCCCCTCATTATATAGGTGGAAGCCCCAAGAGTTGTGGTCCAAGTCTTCGAATAAGACCCCAACAGCAAAACTTCCCAAAGGTGGGAAACCTACTCAAGGGGGGAGTCCTACCCAAGGTGGGACTCCCACCTTTCCTTGAGGTGGGGCTGGCCGGCCACCAAGGTGGAGCCCACCTGGGACTCCTCCCCCTTAGGGTTTGGCCGGCCATGCTAGTGGAGTCCCTCCGGGACTCCACCTTCCATAGTGCCGTTTTTCCGGACTTTTCTAGAACCTTCTAGAACCTGCCATAAATGCACCGGATCATTTCCAAACTTGGAATATGACTTCCTATATATGAATCTTATTCTCCGGACCATTCCGGAACTCCTCGTGATGTCCTGGATCCCATCCGAGACTCCGAACAAAACTTCGAACTCCATTCCATATTCCATATCTACTTAAACGACATCAAACCTTAAGTGTGTCACCCTACGGTTCGCGAACTATGTAGACATGGTTGAGACTTCTCTCCGACCAATAACCAATAGCGGGATCTGGAGATCCATAATGGCTCCCACATATTCAACGATGACTTTAGTGATCGAATGAACCATTCACATACGATACCAATTCCCTTTGTCACGCGATATTTTACTTGTCCGAGGTTTGATCATCGGTATCACTCTATACCTTGTTCAACCTCGTCTCCTGACAAGTACTCTTTACTCGTACCGTGGTATGTGGTCTCTTATGAACTCATTCATATGCTTGCAAGACATTAGACGACATTCCACCGAGAGGGCCCAGAGTATATCTATCCGTCATCGGGATGGACAAATCCCACTGTTGATCCATATGCCTCAACTCATACTTTCCGGATACTTAATCCCACCTTTATAACCACCCATTTACGCAGTGGCGTTTGATGTAATCAAAGTACCTTTCCGGTATAAGTGATTTACATGATCTCATGGTCATAAGGATTAGGTAACTATGTATTGAAAGCTTATAGCAAATAACTTAATGACGTGATCTTATGCTACGCTTAATTGGGTGTGTCCATTACATCATTCATACAATGACATAACCTTGTTATTAATAACATCCAATGTTCATGATCACGAAACCATGATCATCTATTAATCAACAAGCTAGTTATACAAGAGGCTTACTAGGGACTCTTTGTTGTTCACAGAACACACATGTATCAATGTTTCAGTTAATACAATTATAGCATGGTATGTAAACATTATCATAAACACAAAGATATATTATAATAACCATTTTATTATTGCCTCTTGGGCATATCTCCAACAACTATTATCATCCTTGTATGAGCTTTCCTTAATCTCTACATCTAGCTCCTAGGCTAACAATGCTTTCTTTCATGGGCTTCATGGGCCTCCAATTGTATGGAACCAGGTATGGTAGCAACGGGTACTCGATAAGGTATGTGCACATCAACGGGATATTGAAACAAGTAAGGCATAGATGAAGGGGTCAATGAAGGGGACTACAATGAAGTGGCCTCCTTTCATGCTACCATTTTCCCTCAACAAACATATGTGAGATCATCATGAGCGGGGTGAGCACTGAAACAGGGTTCATTCAAAGGAGGTGAACCTGAACTCACGATGGGCATTCGGGTTTACTTGAAATTTCAGGTCAGGTTTTTTGGGTTTTTATAAGTTTGGGTATTCAAAATTGAAACCTGAAAATTCCTTGGAACAAACAATACCTAACATTTCGGGTGCCCAGTAATTCGGGTTGAGGTTTACCTGATTTACCCGATTAGGAGCAGCGTTATGCGAAATTTTAGATTATTCGATGCGGAAGAGAAGCTAGTAGGGGCGCTTAGTGCCAAGGAGGGTAGGAAGGAGGCGAAAGGCATGGTGTTGCACCACTCGTCGCCATCCATAGTTGTTTCCTTGCCGGTGAGATGCAGTGGAAGCAGTGACTCCCCTCTCCACTCTTAGGAGGTGGCGGCAGGATTTGAGGGAGGCACCCGACCGCGTCTTGGGTGGCTGCTAGGTCGGGAGGTCGGAGGCTGCAATTTGGGGGATAGGGAAAGAATCGAGGCTAGGTATGGAGGTCGAGATCTTGGGGCATGGGCATGTGGGGATGTACATGTTTGTGTGGTTGCAAGGGGCTCTCGAGGAAGAGGACAAGAGTTTGGCACATTGTTGGGGATGGCACGGGGCTCTGGTTGGCTGTGTGAATTGATCGAGGCATTATTTATGTTGTGTTGGGCCTATACTATGACACGAGACGGGGAATAAACCCGAATTACCCAAACGAATTTCGGGCTGCTGGAGTTGACACCCGATAAGATGTTTCTTGGGTTTGGGTAATTAAGGTATCAGGTTATATGGCTCGCTTTTGTGTTCTATGGCATGGAGGTACCCTGACAACATTTGTACAACCATATTAGGAAGTGGAGAATCAGATGGCTTGAGGTGTCAAGGCTTAGATACCTTAGCAGTGAACGGTGGGACGAGGACACCTTCACCATTGTCTTGGAGGTTGAGCACTATAGAGGCAACATCCGATTACCTAACCTACAACTTGTTTCACTTGATCTAACATGCTAATCACTACACGCACATTGTCTTTCTTAGGATCACCCCAAGAACGATGAGTACCTGAGTAATTGGTCGTGACCAATATTGGGATGGCTGACGTTCTAGAAAGTTTCCTAGGGTGCACACGTGTGAAAACAAAGTGCGTTACAAAATACATGCAAGGGTCTTTGGGGCTAGTATTCAGCCTAGATAGTTGTCGGGAGTAAATAATGCCAACCCAGAGTGGTTGGGGTGTTACAACTTACATCCAAGCTGACCATCATGGTTACATGAGAAACGTGGACATGTGGAACAGGTGTGGGCACTAGATGTGTGGAGGTGTACCAAGAGGGGAGTTTCTAGGTTGAGTTTGTTGATCGACGAGGACATCGGTCTTCTGAAGGGGTGTGTTGACGTGGGAGTTGAAAATCTTTGTGGTGTAACTTTTCTTCGTTTCCCGGCAACGGCGCCAGAAAAAGAGCTTGATAACGCGTGAAGCACACGTCCGTTGGGAACCCCAAGAGGAAGGTGTGATGCGTACAACAACAGGTTTTCCCTCAGTAAGAAACCAAGGTTATCGAACCAGTAGGAGATGAAGGCCACGTGAAGGTTGTTGGTGGAGGAGTGTAGTGCGGCGCAACACCAGGGATTCCGGCGCCAACGTGGAACCTGGACAACACAATCAAAATACTTTGCCCCAACTTAACAGTGAGGTTGTCAATCTCACCGGCTTGCTGTAAACAAAGGATTAAATGTATGGTGTGGAAAATGATGTTTGTTTGCAATGAGCAGCAGAGAACAATGATTGCAGTAGATTGTATTCAGATGTAAAAGAATGGACCGGGGTCCACAGTTCACTAGTGGTGTCTCTCCAATAAGAAATAGCATGTTGGGTGAACAAATTACAGTTGGGCAATTGACAAATAGAGAGGGCATAACAATGGACATACATATCATGATGACTAATATGAGGGGCATTACGACAAAGTACATAGACCGCTATCCAGCATGCATCTATGCCTAAAAAGTCCACCTTCGGGTTAGCATCCGCACCCCTTCCAGTATTAAGTTGCAAACAACAGACAATTGCATTAAGTATGGTGCGTAATGTAATCAACACAAATATCCTTAGACAAAGCATTGATGTTTTATTTCTAGTGGCAAGAGCACATCCACAACCTTAGAACTTTCTGTCACTGTCCCAAATTCAATGGAGGCATGAACCCACTATCGAGCATAAATAGTCCGTCTTGGAGTCACAAGTATCAACTTGGCCAGAGCCTCTACTAGCAACGGAGAGCATGCAAGATCATAAACAACACATATATGATAGATTGATAATCAACTTGACATAGTATTCCATATTCATCGGATCCCAACAAACACAACATGTAGCATTACAAATCGACGATCTTGATCATGATAGGCAGCTCACAAGATCTAACATGATAGCACAATGAGGAGAAGACAACCATCTAGCTACTGCTATGGACCCATAGTCCAAGGATGAACTACTCACACATCAGTCCAGAGGCGATCATGGTGATGTAGAGTCCTCCGGGAGATGATTCCCTCTCCGGCAGGGTGTCGGAGGCGATCTCCTGAATCCCCCGAGATGGGATTGGCGGCGGCGGTGTCTCTGGAACTTTTTCTGTATCGTGGCTCTCGGTAATAGGGTTTTCGCGATGGAGAGTTTAAGTAGGCGGAAGGGCAGAGTCGGTGGAGGCACGAGGGCCCCACACCATAGGCCAGCGTGGGCCCCATGCTGGCTGCGCCGCCCTATGGTTAGGGCGCCTCATGGCCCCACTTCGTATCCTCTTCGGTCTTCTGGAAGCTCCGTGGAAAAATAAGACCATGGGCGTTTGTTTCGTCCAATTCCGAGAATATTTCCTTTGTAGGATTTCTGAAACCAAAAACAGCACAAAACAGGAACTGACGCTTCGGCATCTTGTCAATAGGTTAGTGCCGGAAAATGCATAATAATGATGTAAAGTGTGTATAAAACATGTGAGTATCGTCATAAAAGTAGCATGGAACATAAGAAATTATAGATACGTTTGAGACGTATCAAGCATCCCCAAGCTTAGTTCCTACTCGCCCTCGAGTAGGTAAACGATAACAAGGATAATTTCTGAAGTGACATGCTATCATAATCTTGATCAATACTATTGTAAAGCATATGAGATGAATGAAGTGATTTGAAGCAATGGTAAAGACAATGATTAAACAACTGAATCATATAGCATAGACTTTTCATGAATAGTACTTTCAAGACAAGCATCAATAAGACTTGCATAGGAGTTAACTCATAAAGCAATAAATTCTTAGTAGAAAGTTTTGAAGCAACACAAAGGAAGATATAAGTTTCAGCAGTTGCTTTCAACTTCAACATGTATATCTCATGGATAATTGTCAACACAAAGTAATATGATGAATGCAAATAAGCAAGTATGTAGGAATCAATGCACACAGTTGACACAAGTGTTTGCTTCTAAGATAGAAAGAAGTAGGTAAACTGACTCAACATAAAGTAAAAGAAGGGCCCTTCGCAGAGGGAAGCATGGATTACTATTTTTGTGCTAGAGCTTTTTATTTTGAAAACATAGAAACAATTTTGTCAACGGTAGTAATAATTCATATGTGTTATGCATAAGACATCTATAAGTTGCAAGCCTCATGCATAGAATACCAATAGTGCTCGCACCTTGTCCTAATTAGCTTGGATTTACATGGATTATCATTGCATAGCATATGTTTCAACCAAGTGTCACAAAGGGGTACCTCTATGCCGCCTGTATAAAGGTCCAAGGAGATAGATCGCATTTGATTTCTCGTTTTTTATAAATCTCAACTTAGGACATCCATACCGGGACAACATAGAAAACAGATAATGGACTCCTCTTTAATGCATAAGCATTCAACAACAGATAATATTCTCATAAGAGATTGAGGATTGATGTCCAAACTGAAACTTCCACCATGATACATGGCTTTGGTTGGCGGCCCAATGTTCTTCTCTAACAATATGCATACTAAAACCATTTGATCATGATAAATCACCCTTACTTCAGACAAGACGAACATGCATAGCAACTCACATGATATTCAACAAAGGTGTAATAGTTGATGGCGTCCCCAGAAACATGGTTACCGCTCAATAAGCAACTTATAAGAAATAAGATACATAAGTTACATATTCTTTACCACAATAGTTTTTAAGCTATTTTCCCATGAGCTATATATTGCAAAGACAAGGAATAAAATTTTAAAGGTAGCACTCAAGTAATTTACTTTGGAATGGCAGAGAAATACCACATAGTAGGTAGGTATGGTGGACACAAATGGCATAGTTTTTGGCTCAAGGTTTTGGATGCACGAGAAGTATTCCCTCTCAGTACAAGGCTTTGGGCTAGCAAGGTTGTTTGAAGCAAACACAAGTATGAACCGGTACAGCAAAACTTACATAAGAACATATTGCAAGCATTATGAGACTCTACACTGTCTTCCTTGTTGTTCAAACACCTCACCAGAAAATATCTAGACTTTTAGAGAGACCAATCATGCAAACCAAATTTCAACAAGCTCTATGGTAGTTCTTCATTAATAGGTGCAAAGTACATGATGCAAGAGCTTAAACATGATCTATTTGAGCAAAACAATTGCCAAGTATCAAATTATTCAAGACAATATACCAATTACCACATGAAGCATTTTCTGTTTCCAACCATATAACAATGAACGAAGTAGTTTTCAACCTTCGCCATGAACATTAAAAGTAAAGCTAAGAACACCAGTGTTCATATGCAACATCGGAGCGTGTATCTCTCCCACACAAAGAATGCTAGGATCCGATTTTATTCAAACAAAAAACCAAAACAAAAACATACAGACGCTCCAAGTAAAGCACATAAGATGTGACGGAATAAAAATATAGTTTCACTAGAGGTGACCTGATAAGTTGTCGATGAAGAAGGGGATGCCTTGGGCATCCCCAAGCTTAGATGCTTGAGTCTTCTTGAAATATGCAGGGATGAACCACGGGGGCATCCCCAAGCTTAGACTTTTCACTCTTCTTGATCATATTGTATAATCCTCCTCTCTTGACCCTTGAAAACTTCCTCCACACCAAACTCAAAACAAACTCATTAGAGGGTTAGTGCATAATCGAAAATTCACATATTCAGAGGTGACACAATCACTCTTAACACTTCTGGACATTGCACAAAGCTACTGAAAGTTAATGGAACAAAGAAATCCATCCAACATAGCAAAACAGGTAATGCGAAATAAAAGGCAGAATCTGTCAAAACAGAACAGTCCGTAAAGATGAATTTTTTAGGGGCACTTAACTTGCTCAGATGAAAAATCTCAAATTGAATGAAAGTTGCGTACATATCTGAGGATCATACACACAAATTGGTAGATTTTTCTGAGTTGCCTACAGAGGGGGCTACTCAAATTCGTGACAGCAAGAAATATGTTTCTGCGCAGTAATCCAAATCTAGTATCAGCCTTACTATCAAAGACTTTACTTGGCACAACAATGCAATAAAATAAAGATAAGGAGAGGTTGCTACAGTAGTAACAACTTCCAAGACTCAAATATAAAACAAAAGTGCAGAAGTAAAATAATGGGTTGTCTCCCATAAGCGCTTTTTCTTTAACGTCTTTCAGCTAGGCGCAGAAAGTGTGAATCAAGTATTATCGAGAGATGAAGCATCAACATCATAATTTTCACAACTTGTCATAATAGGTATCCTAGATGCTCCATCATCCATAGTGGTACTAAGGGCTTTATCAATTTTAGGCTTATAATAGTTTTTTGGCTTGGGCACCTTAGAGACATACATGAACTTTTGCTCCTTACCCACATAAGCTTTCTCCTTAAACTTAAGAGAAGAAAAAGTTGAACCCAAGGTTCCCATAGCTTCTTCAAGTTCACTAATCCTATGGATTTGATTATCATGAGTAGCACAAGTTTCTAAGATGGAAATTCTCTCATTAATTCCACTTAGAGATTTATCAAGTTTATCGGTGTTATCAAGTAATATCCCCAATTTAGTCTCAACACTTGGAAGATATTTCTCTATGGCCTCCAACTTTTTCATGACATCTTCAAGAGAGATTTCAATTTTAGCTTCATTAACAGGTGGTATTCCTACTAGACTCTCAATAATGCAACTAGCTTCTAAAGCAGGAGTGCCTAGGAAATTGCCTCCCGCAAGAGTATCAAGAACATACCTATTCCAGCTAGAGATACCAACATAAAAGTTCCTAAGTAGGATAATAGTGGAGTGTTTCTTAGTGCACCTATGATGAGCATCACTAATCCTATACCAAGCATCTTTAAAACATTCTCCCCCTTGTTGCTTAAACGAACGAACTTCAACTTCAGGATTACTCATTTTAGCAGTAATAAATAAAGCAAACTGAATAAAGTAAATGCAAGTAACTAATTTTTTTGTGTTTTTAGTATAGAGAACGCAAACAAGACAATAAATAAAGTAAAGCAAGTGACTAATTTTTTTGTATTTTTGATGTAAAGAAAGCAAACAAAGCAGTAAAATAAAGTAAAGTAAAGCAAGACAAAAACAAAGTAAAGAGATTGGATGTGGGAGACTCCCCTTGCAGCGTGTCTTGATCTCCCCGGCAACGGCGCCAGAAAAAGAGTTGTTGACGTGGGAGTTGAAATTTTTTGTGGTGTAACTTTTCTTCGTTCCTCGGCAACGGCGCCAGAAAAGGAGCTTGATAACGCGTGAAGCACACGTCCGTTGGGAACCCCAAGAGGAAGGTGTGATGCGTATAGCAGCAAGTTTTCCCTCAGTAAGAAACCAAGGTTATCGAACCAGTAGGAGATGAAGGTCACGTGAAGGTTGTTGGTAGAGGAGTGTAGTGCGGTGCAACACCAGGGATTCCGGCGCCAACGTGGAACCTGCACAACACAATCAAAATACTTTGCCCCAACTTAACAGTGAGGTTGTCAATCTCACCGGCTTGATGTAAACAAAGGATTAAATGTATGGTGTGGAAAATGATGTTTGTTTGCAATGAGCAGCAGAGAACAATGATTGCAGTAGATTGTATTCAGATGTAAAAGAATGGACCGGGGTCCACAGTTCACTAGTGGTGTCTCTCCAATAAGAAATAGCATGTTGGGTGAACAAATTACAGTTGGGCAATTGATAAATAGAGAGGTCCTAAAAATGCACATACATATCATGATGACTAATATGAGGGGCATTACGACAAAGTACATAGACCGCTATCCAGCATGCATCTATGCCTAAAAAGTCCACCTTCGGGTTAGCATCCGCACCCCTTCCAGTATTAAGTTGCAAACAACAGACAATTGCATTAAGTATGGTGCGTAATGTAATCAACACAAATATCCTTAGACAAAGCATTGATGTTTTATCCCTAGTGGCAACAGCACATCCACAACCTTAGAACTTTCTGTCACTGTCCCAGATTCAATGGAGGCATGAACCCACTATCGAGCATAAATACTCCCTCTTGGAGTCACAAGTATGAAGTATCAACTTGGACAGAGCCTCTACTAGCAACGGAGAGCATGCAAGATCATAAACAACACATATATGATAGATTGATAATCAACTTGACATAGTATTCCATATTCATCGGATCCCAACAAACACAACATGTAGCATTACAAATAGACGATCTTGATCATGATAGGCAGCTCACATGATCTAACATGATAGCATAATGAGGAGAAGACAACCATCTAGCTACTGCTATGGACCCATAGTCTAAGGATGAACTACTCACACATCAGTCCGGAGGCGGTCATGGTGATGTAGAGTCCTCCGGGAGATGATTCCCCTCTCCGGCAGGGTGCCGGAGGCGATCTCCTGAATCCCCCGAGATGGGATTGGCGGCGGCGGCGTCTCTGGAACTTTTTCCGTATCGTGGCTCTCGGTAATAGGGTTTTCGCGATAGAGAGTTTAAGTAAGCGGAAGGGCAGAGTCGGTGGAGGCACGAGTGACAAGGTATTAACTTGTCAATGCCTACGGATTGTAGACTAGGGTTTAGTTGGAAGTAGAGGGCAAGTAGATCTCGAAGGTTTCAGCCGAAAAGTACTCGACGATTATGTAACTAGGGTTTTTAAACAATAATTCGATGATTTCTGCGTCCCTCGACTCCCCCTTATATAGGAGGCAGAGCCGAGGGATTCGTGCCGTACAAGTTACAGAGTTCGGGAAGGTTTCTAACTCATCCCGTAAGATTACAAAATAGCACTTCCTATTACAACTCTAGTCTTCCTTAATAATATCTTGGGCTCCCGAATCTTCTTATTCTTCGGGTAATGGGCCTTCAGTAAACCCCGGGTACTATCTTCGGCAGGCCCATTTGGGATGCCTATGTCAACGAGGGCCCCACACCATAGGCCGGCACGGGCCCCATGCTGGCCGCGCCGCCCTATGGTTAGGGCGCCTCGTGGCCCCACTTCGTATCCTCTTCGGTCTTCTGGAAGCTCCGTGGAAAAATAAGACCCTGGGCGTTTGTTTCGTCCAATTCCGAGAATATTTCCTTTGTAGGATTTCTGAAACCAAAAACAGCACAAAACAGGAACTGGAGCTTCGGCATCTTGTCAATAGGTTAGTGCCGTAAAATGCATAATAATGATGTAAAGTGTGTATAAAACATGTGAGTATCGTCATAAAAGTAGCATGGAACATAAGAAATTATACATACGTTTGAGACGTATCAGAGTGTATGTGACATCTTGGCCCAAGGCTTAAAAGGATTGATAGACTACTCGTGCTAGCTAGATGCATCTTATTTTCTAGAAGGTCATCACCAAAAATCACCTCTCGGTTATTCATGCTTTGCGAGAAGCAACATTTGGATGAAGGATCTACTTGAAATTTTCCTAAGTGGGCACGAGTGAGAAAAAAGTGCGTTAAAAGAGTAGTGTTTGAATTTTTGTCATCCTATGAGTGACTAGGGTGCTACATAGCACTCGAAATATATGATGCGTTATCACCTACAAGCAAACCAGACCGCCCAGAATCCCTTCACCTCCCTCTTCGCTAAACTTTGCCTGCTGCATGGATCCCCATCACACATGACATTGCAAGAATGGGTCATCCATCTATATTATCCCATAAGAGCAAGTCCAGCATCATCCCTATAGCCATCTCGATAAGAAACATAAGGGAGAGAGAAAGAGAAACACGGGTCCAACAGCTCCCCTAACGATTCCCCCTATAATCATGTCCTCTAACTAAGACTCCTTCGCCCTATGTATTGGATCTCTGAAGTGGTCCCCTATATGTCGATGGATGTTCAAACATCATTCATTCTGATACTTACTCACTAATTTCCCTCCCCTCCTCTAAAAAACACCCATTTGTTCATTACTCCCTAATTTTCCTCCCCTTTACTTTGCTGCAATTTTGCTACTGATTTCCTCTTGATGTTGGTACTTTTCTACAACTTTCCTAGTGCTATTTGTACTGGTACCGCTATATTTGTGTTGAATAAACGGTTGCTTGTTGTTTCAGATTATAGAGCTTATAGAAATAACCGTTCCGAAGTTAATATAGATAAATGTGAGGAGATTAAGATTGAGTCTCTTAAAGTGCCACTTAGGCTCCGTTTGTTTGGGCTTCTACTTCAGCTTTTAGGATCCAAAAGCAGCAGCCCAAACAAACAGCAACAAATAGCAAAGCACTTGTCCACAACACTTCGGTGAAATGTACTACGAACTAAAAAGCGGGTCTGGACCTGCTTCCCGAGCGTTGAGCTGCTTCCCGAGTCCCACTGGACTAAACTAGCCCTTGCCATTCGAAGAAATTAAGGAAAAACTACCCTCCCGTATATAATGAGAGGCTCCCGTGGAAAATTCGCCCGAACCGGTCGCCCCCGTGCCATTTCCCCCCGCACTCCCCCGCACCCTATCCCTGCCCGAATCGGTCGACCACAGCTAGGGTTTTCCCCATCGCCGCCGTTCCGCAGGGCCGCCGTTCCCCGCGGCCGCCGCCCACCCCACGCTATTCCCAGCGGCCACCGCCCATCCCACGCCGTTCCCCGCCACCGACTGGACCCACGCGGCCGCGTCCAACTCGCACGCCAAGTCGACCTGCTGGTCGTCCCTCCTCCATTCCTGGCCCGCGCGGCCGCCTCCAACGCCCGCACCGACTCGTCCTGCTCGTCGTCGACGCCCTGCTGTTGTTGCTGCCCTATACACGTACGTCCCTGCTGCTCCGAAGGTGAGGATCTGTGGGATGCTATGATATTTTATCTGTGGTATTATCTGTGAGATGCTTTGATATGTGGTCAATTGTGTACATGAAGTATGATTTGTGGGATGCTATATGATATGCAAGTAATTTTTGGTAGATTGGGTAATCTGTAGTCTATTTTGACATGAACCTACATTATATTTATATCATGCATGGAGTTAAATGTTTTTCCTTATGAATTTATATGGATCAAGATAAGACACCTAAGGCACATTGGGATGCATTGTCCACTACAATATTTTGTGAAATCTGCATGGACAAAAAGCATGTTATTGTGCCAGCTTCTGATGTGGTCAACCATGTTGGTCGCCTTGGATATCCAACACAGAATGTTATGGTTGTTTGTGATTTTGACTTGAGGTTCACCTCCATAGTTGCGGGATGGCCAGGTTCCGTGCACGACACGAGGATATTCAAAGATACATTGCTTAAGTTTGAAGCAAATTTTCCTCATCCTCCTCCAGGTACATGTTAGGCTTGTGCACTCTTCATTACATGATGTTGATGTCATATCTACTTGCACTAACTTATGTTTCATTCAGGAAGATACTATCTAGTTGATTCGGGTTATCCCAATCAAGATGGGTATCTTTCACCATATACAGACCAAGTATCATCTACCTGAGTTTAGACTGGCTGGACCGCCGTCTGGGAAGCAAGAAATATTTAACCATGCTCATTCATCTCTTCGAATGCTATTGAGAGAGCATTCGGGGGTCTAAAGCAAAAAGGCGCATCTTGCATGGTATATCAAGTTATCCGATAGACAAGCAGACAGAGATTATCATTGCATTTCTAGCACTCCATAATTTTATTCGGGATAGTCAATTGTTTGATCTACACTTCTATCGGTGCGATAATGATGAGAACTATATGCCTCCGGGGCATGTTACTTCCACATCAACAGCCAATGTCGGCAATGATTTGGGAGGGGATCATGTTAGCATGAACAACTGATACGCGTACAGCATGCGTCCGTTGGGAACCCCAAGAGGAAGGTGTGATGCGTACAGCAGCAAGTTTTCCCTCAGTAAGAAACCAAGGTTTATCGAACCGGTAGGAGCCAAGAAGCACGTTGAAGGTTGATGGCGGCGAGATGTAGTGCGGCGCAACACCAGGGATTCCGGCGCCAACGTGGAACCTGCACATCACAACCAAAGTACTTTGCCCCAACGAAACAGTGAGGTTGTCAATCTCACCGGCTTGCTGTAACAAAGGATTAGATGTATAGTGTGGATGATGATTGTTTGCAGAAAACAGTAGAACAAGTATTGCAGTAGATTGTATTCGATGTAAAAGAATGGACCGGGGTCCACAGTTCACTAGTGGTGTCTCTCCCATAAGATAAATAGCATGTTGGGTGAACAAACTACAGTTGGGCAATTGACAAATAGAGAGAGCATGGCAATGCACATACATGATATGATGAGTATTGTGAGATTTAATTGGGCATTACGACAAAGTACATAGACCGCTATCCAGCATGCATCTATGCCTAAAAACTCCACCTTCAGGTTATCATCCGAACCCCTTCCAGTATTAAGTTGAAAACAACAGACAATTGCATTAAGTATGGTGCGTAATGTAATCAATAACTACATCCTCGGACATAGCATCAATATTTTATCCCTAGTGGCAACAGCACATCCACAACCTTAGGGGTTTCTGTCACTCCCCCAGATTTAATGGAGACATGAACCCACTATTGAGCATAAATACTCCCTCTTGGAGTTACAAGTATTAACTTGGCCAGAGCCTCTACTAGTAACGGAGAGCATGCAAGATCATAAACAACACATAGATAATAGATTGATAATCAACATAACATAGTATTCTCTATCCATCGGATCCCAACAAACACAACATATAGCATTACAGATAGATGATCTTGATCATGTTAGGCAGCTCACAAGACCCGACAATGAAGCATAATGAGGAGAAGACGACCATCTAGCTACTGTTATGGACCCATAGTCCAGGGGTGAACTACTCACTCATCACTCCGGAGGCGACCATGGCGGTGAAGAGTCCTCCGGGAGATGATTCCCCTCTCCGGCAGGGTGCCGGAGGCGATCTCCTGAATCCCCCGAGATGGGATTGGCGGCGGCGGCGTCTCTGGAAGGTTTTCCATATCGTAGCTCTCGGTACTGGGGGTTTCGCGACGAAGGCTATAAGTAGGCGGAGGAGATAGGTCAGGGGGCCACACGAGGGCCCCACACAGTAGGCCGGCGCGGCCAAGGGCTGGGCCGCGCCGCCCTAGTGTGTCGCCAGCTCGTGGCCCCACTTCGTATCATCTTTGGTCTTCAGGAAGCTTCGTGTGAAAATTGGCCCCTGGGCGTTGATTTCGTCCAATTCCGAGAATATTTCCTTACTAGGATTTCTGAAACCAAAAACAGCAGAAAACAGCAACTGGCTCTTCGGCATCTCGTTAATAGGTTAGTGCCGGAAAATGCATAAATATGACATAAAATATGCATAAAACATGTAGATATCATCAATAATGTGGCATGGAACATAAGAAATTATCGATACGTCGGAGACGTATCAGCATCCCCAAGCTTAGTTTCTGCTCGTCCCGAGCAGGTAAACGATAACAAAGATAATTTCTGGAGTGACATGCCATCATAACCTTGATCATACTATTGTAAGCATATGTAATGAATGCAGCGATCAAAACAATGGTAAATGACATGAGTAAACAAATGAATCATATAGCAAAGACTTTTCATGAATAGTACTTCAAGACAAGCATCAATAAGTCTTGCATAAGAGTTAACTCATAAAGCAATAATTCAAAGTAGAGGTATTGAAGCAACACAAAGGAAGATTAAGTTTCAGCGGTTGCTTTCAACTTGTAACATGTATATCTCATGGATAGTTGTCAATGTAAAGTAATATAACAAGTGCAATATGCAAGTATGTAGGAATCAATGCACAGTTCACACAAGTGTTTGCTTCTTGAGGTGGAGAGAGATAGGTGAACTGACTCAACATAAAAAGTAAAAGAAAGGCCCTTCGCAGAGGGAAGCATTGATTGCTATATTTGTGCTAGAGCTTTGATTTTGAAAACAAGAAACAATTTCTTCAACGGTAGTAATAAAGCATATGTGTTATGTAAATTATATCCTACAAGTTGCAAGCCTCATGCATAGTATACTAATAGTGCCCGCACCTTGTCCTAATTAGCTCGGATTACCTGGATTATCATTGCAATGCATATGTTTTAACCAAGTGTCACAAAGGGGTACCTCTATGTCGCCTGTACAAAGGTCTAAGGAGAAAGCTCGCATCGGATTTCTCGCTATTGATTATTCTCAACTTAGACATCCATACCAGGACAACATAGACAACAGATAATGGACTCCTCTTTTATGCATAAGCATTCAACAATTATTAATTGTCTCATATGAGATTGAGGATATTTGTCTAAAACTGAAACTTCCACCATGGATCATGGCTTTAGTTAGCGGCCCAATGTTCTTCTCTAACATTATGCATGCTCTAACCATTCTAGCGGTAAATCTACCTTACTTCAGACAAGATGGACATGCATAGCAACTCACATGATATTCAACAAAGAGTAGTTGATGGCGTCCCCAGGAACATGGTTATCGCACAACAAGCAACTTAATAAGAGATAAAGTGCATAAGTACATATTCAATATCACAATAGTTTTTAGGCTATTTGTCCCATGAGCTATATATTGCAAAGGTAGAGGATAGAAATTTTAAAGGTAGCACTCAAGCAATTTACTTTGGAATGGCGGAGAAATACCATGTAGTAGGTAGGTATGGTGGACACAAATGGCATAGTGGTTGGCTCAAGTATTTTGGATGCATGAGAAGTATTCCCTCTCGATACAAGGCTAGGCTAGCAAGGCTATTTGAAACAAACACAAGGATGAACCGGTGCAGCAAAACTCACATAAAAGACATATTGTAAACATTATAAGACTCTACACCGTCTTCCTTGTTGTTCAAACTCTTTACTAGAAATTATCTAGACCTTAGAGAGACCAATTATGCAAACCAAATTTTAGCAAGCTCTATGTATTTCTTCATTAATAGATGCAAAGTATAGGATGCAAGAGCTTAAACATGATCACAACAATTGCCAAGTATCACATTATCCAAGACATTTTACCAATTACTACATCTATCATTTCCTGATTCCAACCATATAACAATTTAACGAAGAAGATTAAACCTTCGCCATGAATACTATGAGTAAAGCCTAAGGACATATTTGTCCATATGCAACAGCGGAGCGTGTCTCTCTCCAACACAATGAATGCTAGGATCCATTTTATTCAAACAAAACAAAAACAAAAACAAACCGACGCTCCAAGCAAGTACATAAGATGTGATGGAATAAAAATATAGTTTCACTAGAGGAACCTGATAATGTTGTCGATGAAGAAGGGGATGCCTTGGGCATCCCCAAGCTTAGACGCTTGAGTCTTCTTGAAATATGCAGGGGTGAACCACCGGGGCATCCCCAAACTTAGATCTTTCACTCTCCTTGATCATGTTGTATCATCCTCCTCTCTTGATCCTTGAAAACTTCCTCCACACCAAACTCAAAACAACTCATTAGAGGGTTAGTGCACAATCAAAATTTACATGTTCAGAGGTGACATAATCATTATTAACACTTCTGGACATTGCACAAAGCTACTGAAAGTTAATGGAATCGAAAAATCCATCAAGTATAGCAAAACAGGCAATGCGAAATAAAAGGCAGAATCTGTCAAAACAGAACAGTTCGTAAAGACGAATTTTATTGAGGCACCAGACTTTCTCAAATGAAAATGCTCAAATTGAATGAAAGTTGCGTACATATCTGTGGATCACTCACGTAAATTGGCATAATTTTCTGAGTTACCTACAGAGAATTAGGCCCAGATTCGTGACAGCAAAGAAATCTGTTTCTGCGCAGTAATCCAAATCTAGTATGAACCTTACTATCAACGACTTTACTTGGCACAACAATGCACAAAACTAAGATAAGGAGAGGTTGCTACAGTAGTAACAACTTCCAAGACTCAAATATAAAATAAAATTACTGTAGTAAAAACATGGGTTGTCTCCCATAAGCGCTTTTCTTTAACGCCTTTCAGCTAGGCGCAGAAAGTGTGTATCAAGTATTATCAAGAGACGAAGCATCAACATCATAATTTGTTCTAATGATAGAATCAAAAGGTAACTTCATTCTCTTTCTAGGGATGTGTTCCATACCTTTCTTGAGAGGAAATTGATATTTAATATTACCTTCCTTCATATCAATGATAGCACCAACAGTTCGAAGAAAAGGTCTTCCCAATATAATGGGACAAGATGCATTGCATTCAATATCCAAGACAACAAAATCAACGGGGACAAGGTTATTGTTAACGGTAATGCGAACATTATCAACTCTCCCCAAAGGTTTCTTTGTAGAATTATCAGCAAGATTAACATCCAAATAACAATTTTGCAATGGTGGCAAGTCAAGCATATTATAGATTTTCTTAGGCATAACGGAAATACTTGCACCAAGATCACATAAAGCATTACAATCAAAGTCATTGACCTTCATCTTAATGATGGGCTCCCAACCATCCTCTAGCTTCCTAGGAATAGAAGTTTCGCGATTTAGTTTCTCTTCTCTAGCTTTTATGAGAGCATTTGTAATATGTTTCGTGAAAGCCAAATTTATAGCACTAGCATTGGGACTCTTAGCAAGTTTTTGTAAGAACTTTATAACTTCAGAGATGTGACAATCATCAAAATCCAAACCATTATAATCTAAAGCAATGGGATCATTATCCCCAATGTTGGAAAAAATTTCAGCAGTTTTATCACAAGCAGTTTTAGCAGTTTCAGGCAGTTTTTCATGCTTTGCATTAGAAGTGGAAACATTGCCAACACCAATTATTTTACCATTAATAGTAGGAGGTGCAGCAACATGTGAAGCATTAGGATTGCTAGTGGTGGTAATAGTCCAAACTTTGGCTATATTATCTTCTTTCTCATTTTCTTCTTTTTCCCACCTAGCACGCAGTTCGGCCATCAATCTTATATTCTCATTAATTCTAACTTGGATGGCATTTTATGTAGTAACAATTTTATTATTATGATTTTCATTAGGCATAACTTTCGATTTCAAAAGATCAACATCAGCAGCAAGACTATCGACTTTAGAAGCAAGTATATCAATTTTCCCAAGCATTTCTTCAACAGATTTGTTAAAAGCAGTTTGTGTACTAATAAATTCTTTAAGCATGGCTTCAAGTCCAGGGGGGGTGTATTCCTATTATTGTTGTAATAATTCCCATAAGAATTACCATAGCCGCTACCATTATTATAAGGATATGGCCTATAGTTGTTACTAGAATTGTTCCGGTAAGCATTGTTGTTGAAATTATTATTTTTAATGAAGTTTACATCAACATGTTCTTCTTGAGCAACCAATGAAGCTAACGGAACATTATTAGGATCAACATTTGTCCTACCATTCACAAGCATAGACATAATAGCATCAATCTTATCACTCAAGGAAGAGGTTTCTTCGACAGAATTTACCTTCTTACCTTGTGGAGCTCTTTCCGTGTGCCATTCAGAGTAATTAATCATCATATTATCAAGGAGCTTTGTTGCTTCACCAAGAGTGATGGACATAAAGGTACCTCCAGCAGCTGAATCCAATAGGTTCCGCGAAGAAAAATTCAGTCCTGCATAAAAGGTTTGGATGATCATCCAAGTAGTCAGTCCATGGGTTGGGCAATTTTTAACCAAAGATTTCATTCTTTCCCATGATTGTGCAACATGCTCATTATCCAATTGTTTAAAATTCATTATGCTACTCCTCAAAGATATAATTTTAGCAGGGGGATAATATCTACCAATAAAAGCATCCTTGCATTTAGTCCATGAATCAATACTATTCTTAGGCAGAGATAGCAACCAATCTTTAGCTCTTCCTCTTAATGAGAAAGGAAACAATTTTAATTTTATAATGTCACCATCTACATCCTTATACTTTTGCATTTCACATAATTCAACAAAGTTATTGAGATGGGCAGCAGCATCATCAGAACTAACACCAGAAAATTGCTCTCGCATAACAAGATTCAGTAAAGCAGGTTTAATTTCAAAGAATTCTGCTGTAGTAGCAGGTGAAGCAATAGGTGTGCATAAGAAATCATTATTATTTGTGGTTGTGAAGTCACACAACTTAGTATTTTCAGGAGTACCCATTTTAGCAACAGTAAATAAAGCAAACTAGATAAAGTAAATGCAAGTAACTAATTTTTTTGTGTGTTTTTAATATGGAGAATGCAAACAAGATAACAAATAAAGTAAAACTAGCAACTAATTTTTTTGTGTTTTGTTTTAGTGCAGCAAACAAAGTAGTAAATAAAATAAAGCAAGACAAAAACAAAGTAAAGAGATTGGGATGTGGAGACTCCCCTTGCAGCGTGTCTTGATCTCCCCAGCAACGGCGCCAGAAAAAGAGCTTGATACGCGTACAGCACGCATCCGTTGGGAACCCCAAGAGGAAGGTGTGATGCGTACAGTGGCAAGTTTTCCCTCAGTAAGAAACCAAGGTTTATCGAACCAGTAGGAGCCAAGAAGCACGTTGAAGGTTGATGGCGGCGAGATGTAGTGCGGCGCAACACCAGAGATTCCGGCGCCAACGTGGAACCTGCACAACACAAGCAAAGTACTTTGCCCCAACGAAACAGTGAGGTTGTCAATCTCACCGGCTTGCTGTAACAAAGGATTAGATGTATAGTGTGGATGATGATTGTTTGCAGAAAACAGTAGAACAAGTATTGCAGTAGATTGTATTCGATGTAAAAGAATGGACCGGGGTCCACCGTTCACTAGTGGTGTCTCTCCCATAAGATAAATAGCATATTGGGTGAACAAATTACAGTTGGGCAATTGACAAATAGAGAGGGCATGACAATGCACATACATGATATGATGAGTATTGTGAGATTTAATTGGGCATTACGACAAAGTACATAGACCGCTATCCAGCATGCATCTATGCCTAAAAAGTCCACCTTCAGGTTATCATCCGAACCCCTTCCAGTATTAAGTTGAAAACAACAGACAATTGCATTAAGTATGGTGTGTAATGTAATCAATAACTACATCCTCGGACATAGCATCAATGTTTTATCCCTAGTGGCAACAACACATCCACAATCTTAGGGGTTTCTGTCACTCCCCCAGATTTAATGGAGACATGAACCCAATATCGAGCATAAATACTCCCTCTTGGAGTTACAAGTATTAACTTGGCCAGAGCCTCTACTAGTAACGGAGAGCATGCAAGATCATAAACAACACATAGATAATAGATTGATAATCAACATAACATAGTATTCTCTATCCATCGGATCCCAACAAACACAACATATAGCATTACAGATAGATGATCTTGATCATGTTAGGCAGCTCACAAGACCCGAGAATGAAGCATAATGAGGAGAAGACGACCATCTAGCTACTGCTATGGACCCATAGTCCAGGGGTGAACTACTCACTCATCACTCCGGAGGCGACCATGTCGGTGAAGAGTCCTCCGGGAGATGATTCCCCTCTCCGGCAGGGTGCCGGAGGCGATCTCCTGAATCCCCCGAGATGGGATTGGCGGCGGCGGCGTCTCTGGAAGGTTTTCCGTATCGTGGCTCTCGGTACTGGGGGTTTCGCGATGAAGGCTATAAGTAGGTGGAGGAGATAGGTCAGGGGGCCACACGAGGGACCCACACAGTAGGCCGGCGCGGCCAAGGGCTGGGCCGCGCCGCCCTAGTGTGTCGCCAGCTCGTGGCCCCACTTCGTATCATCTTCGGTCTTCTGGAAGCTTCGTGTGAAAATAGGCCCCTGGGCGTTGATTTCGTCCAATTCCGAGAATATTTCCTTACTAGGATTTCTGAAACCAAAAACAGCAGAAAACAAAGAATCGGCTCTTCGGCATCTCGTTAATAGGTTAGTGCCGGAAAATGCATAAATATGACATAAAGTATGCATAAAACATGTAGATATCATCAATAATGTGGCATGGAACATAAGAAATTATCGATACGTCAGAGACGTATCACGCGCCAGAGTTGGCAGTCAGCAGGAGGGCGAACCAGCGAACGCCACGTGCAAAGGCAGTGTCCACCCTGCTGGCGGCTGTTGGCGTGGCTGTGAATGGTCACGCGCTGGGTTCCTCGGTGCAGAAGATCCGGCTTCTGGGAAAGAAGGCAAGTGGACTAACACCACTGTCAGCCACACATGCGCAGCAGCAGCATGGCGCAGGGGGGACGTTTTGGCCAAGATTGTCTGCGCCGAGACAGACCATGCTCAACGCCCATGCGACGTCCTGGCCGCAGAAATTCTAGCCACCTGTGGGTGGTGGTGCAGCGCTGGGTCAGGCTGCCACAACCAATTGATACGTCCATTTTGCATCACTATTTTATATCATAATTTACTGTTATTCATTGCTATATTTCATATTTAGATATGATACTTATGTTATTTCACCTATTTTGCATGTTTCATGATTATTGGAGAATTACTCACCGGAGTCAGGATTCTCCTGGAAAAAGCACCGTCAGGATACAATATTTCTGAAGATCAACAATTGACGGAAAATATACCGAAGTTCTTATTTTTCCAGAAGAGGGAGCCAGCCAAAAAGGGAGGCCGAGGAGGGCCGCCCTGTGCCCTCCCCATAGGCCGGCGCGGCCACCAGGCCAGGCACGCCGCCACGCGGGGAGGGGGCCCATGACCCCCCTCGACCATCTCCCTTTCGCGTACTTCATCTACCCAAAACCCTAAGGTGCACAGGACGATCGAGAATAGACACAGCCGCCTCTGCGGGGCGGAAAACACCAGAGAGAAAAGAGCTCTCCGGCAGGCTGAAATCCGCCGGGGAAATTCCCTCCCAGAGGGGGAAATCGTCGCCATTGTCACCGTCATCGAGCTGGACTTCATTGGGATCATCATCATCATCATCATCTCCACCACCGACACCGTCATCTCCACCGCTGCACCTCGTCTCAGCTATAACATCTAGGGTTGAATCTTGATTATTTCATAGGGGAAACTCTCCCGGTGTTGATTACTCTTTGTTATTGATGCTATTGAGTGAAACCGTTGAATTAAGGTTTATGTTCAGATTGTTATCCATCATCATATCACCTCTGATCATGTTCCATATTATGTCTTGTGAGTAGTTCGTTTAGTTCTTGAGGACATGGGTGAAGTCTAAATGTTAGTAGTGAACTATGTTGAGTAATATTTAATGGTTTGATATTTAAGTTGTGGTGTTATTCTTCTAGTGGTGTCATGTGAACGTCGACTACATGAAACTTCACCTTTATGGGCCTAGGGGAATGCATCTTGTATTCGTTTGCCAATTGTGGGGTTGCCGGAGTGACAACAACCTGAACCCTGATGACCCACAAGTATAGGGGGTGTATCGTAGTATTTTTGATAAGTAAGAATGTCGATCCCAACGAGGAGCAGAAGGTGTTGACAAGCAGTTTCGATGAAGGATTCACTGTAAATGCTCACAGACAAGTATTCAGGGGTTTTTGATGTAGCAGATGAATAAAGTACAAGTAAGTAAAGTGTGAGAGAAATAATTGCAGCGAGTGGCCCAATCCTTTTTAGCACAAAGGACAAGCCGGTTTGTTTACTTATAATGACCAAACGTTCTTGAGGACACACGTTAATTTAGTCTAGTGCTTTCGCTTCATATAGCCGATTAATCTTCATTGTTTTGATAAGTGGTGTGTGGGTGAACCTATGCTAATGCACCGCCCTTCCTAGGACTAATACATACTTGTGATTATACCCCTTGCAAGCATCCGCAACTACAAGAAAGTAATTAAGATAAATCTAACCACAGCCTTAAACTCTGAGATCCTGTTATCCCTCCTGCATCGATATACCAACGGGGGTTCAGGTTTCTGTCACTCCGGCAACCCCGCAATTGGCAAACGAGTACAAGATGTATTCCCCTAGGCCCATAAAGGTGAAGTATCATGTAGTCGACGTTCACATGACACCACTAGAAGAATAACACCACAACTTAAATATCATAACATTGAATATTACTCAACCATAATTCACTACTAACATTTAGACTTCACCCATGTCCTCAAGAACTAAACGAACTACTCACGAGACATCATATGGAACATGATCAGAGGTGATATGATGATGAATAACAATCTGAACATAAACCTTGGTTCAATGGTTTCACTCAATAGCATCAATAACAAGTAGAAATCAATACCGGGAGAGTTTCCCCTATCAAACAATCAAGATCCAACCCAAATTGTTACAGCGGTGACGATGTGCAGCGGTGGAGACGGCGGTGATGATGATGGAGATGATGGTGATGGTGATGGAGATGATGTCCAGCTCGATGGCGATGACGATGGCGTCGATTTCCCCCTCCGGGAGGGAATTTCCCCGGCAGATTTCAGCCTGCCGGAGAGCTCTTTTCTCTCTGGTGTTTTCCGCCCCGCAGAGGCAGCTGTGACTCTTCGCGACTATCCTCCGAGCTTAGGTTTTCGGGACTAAGATGTACGCGAAGGAGAGGAGGCCAGAGGGGGCTGTGGGCCCCCTCCCCACATGGCGGCGCGGCCAAGGCAGGGCCCGCGCCGGCCTATGAGGGGGGCCCATGGCGGCCCTCCTCGGCTCCTCCTTTTGGCTCCCTTCGTCTTCTGGAAAAATAGGATTTTTCATATAATTTCCGTCAATTGTTGATCTTCCGAAATATTGCATTCTGACGGCGCTTTTTCCAGCAGAATCCTGACTCCGGTGCGCGATCCTCCAATAATCATGAAACATGCAAAATAGATGAAATAACATAAGTATCACCTCTAAATATGAAATATATCAATGAATAACAGCAAATTATGATATAAAATAGTGATGCAAAATGGACATATTGACATAGGCATCCCAAATGGGCCTGCCGAAGATAGTACCCGGGGTTTACTGAAGGCCCACTACCCGAAGAATAAGAAGATTCGGGAGCCCAAGATATATCAAGGAAAGTCAAGAGTTGTAATAGGAAGTGTTATCTGTAATCTGGCGGGATGAGTTAGAAACCGTCCCGGACTCTGTAATTTGTACTACACGAATCCCTCGGCTCCACCTCCTATATAAAGGGGGAGTCGAGGGACGAGGAGATCATCGAATCATTGTCTACAAACCCTAGTTTTTATAATCGTCGAGTACTTTTCGGCTGAAACCTTCGAGATCTACTTACCCTCTACTTCCAACTAAACCCTAGCCTACAATCCATAGGCATTGACAAGTTGGTACCTTGTCAATTGGCGCCGTCTGTGGGAACTAGAGGCGTAAGGATCTGATCTCGATGGCACGCTCAAGATCTTCGACATCGTCAACCGCAAGCAACACAATGGATCGAGGTAAACAGATCGCTGCTGGTCTTGTCGATTTTGTTCCTCACCCACCCTCCCGTTTGGATGCATATGCGTATCTGGCGGAGCCTATGGAGATGACGTTCGGAAGGTTTCACTTTCGCGTCGAGAAGGAAGGATCGTATCGTGTCGAGATTCCGATTTCGTCGGGATCGTCGGTGGTCGATTCCGATTTTTCAAGCTATGCATCATCAATCGAGTCAGGAGAAGAAGAAACCTCGGCGACACGTTATGTCAGCACCAGAACAAGAGAGAAACTCGCCAAGATCTTCAACGACATGTCGTTTGAGTCATCTGCGAACTCGTATATAAGCGATGGCTCAAGCGATGTCGACAGTTACGACTTCATCGACAAATCTATCACAGTAGGCAAGGTCTTCATCAATCTCAACGATGATGTCACCAAACCCAACGTAGATCTGAGTACAAAGTATCATCAGATTTACGCCATTGAAGATCAAGAGGAGACATCTGAGGCTTTCGACAGTCTGGGAAATCCATACGTCGATCCCTCCAATCTGCGACAAGGCCTGGGCAACAAATACGTCGGGCCAGAGCCGCGAGATAGAGTTCAACTTTCACAAGCAGCGTGGGACAGAGCCGCGAGAGCTATGAACGGTACAGAACCAATGGCTACCACGGCCACACCAGAGGAATTGCAAGCATATCAATATAGGCTCGCACGAGCTGCGAGGGAATTGAAAAAACAGACAGCTGAGTTGAACAGGAGAAAGGAAGCAGCTTCTGCATCCAGCAGGAGAAGGGCAGATCTGAGTCGACAATCTAGAACTTCGGGTGATAGCCACAGGGAGGCTCGGAACAGAGGAAGATCAAGGTTACAACACATACCCGAAGCAGAAAGAGAGCACTTGGTTCAAAACCTCGACATGTCCTTTATGTCGATAGACACAAGAGGAAACATTATCCCTAAGACACCAGAAGCTGGGTATATGGCGACACAAGCTTTTATCCTCGCGTCTAAACCACCTCCAGGTGATCCAAGGGAAACACTATACAATATGGCGATAGCAGGAGTTGGAGCTATGGGGACAGCGTTCGTTTCAACGCCTCCCGAAGGAACAGCAAGGCAAAATAGTCCACGACCTACAGCAGCAACGGCGGCAGCCCCTGAAGGACCAAGTGGAGCAAGAGATACGGCAGCACAAGCAAGAGTCGACAGAGCACGACAAAGCAGAAGGGATCATCGGCAATCTCCGGAGCTTAACGACGAAGATATGTGCGGCTTGCCATGCTTCACGAGGAGAGTCCGAAAAACTCGAGTCCCTCGGGATTCAAGCTACCCGATAATTTCAAGAAGTTCGACGGCCTCCAAGATCCAGAGGATTGGCTAGTCGACTATCTGAAGACGGTGAAGCTGACAGGAGGAACCAGGGCAACAGCTATGCAAAGCATCCAGGTACATTTGAGTGGAGCCGCACGATCTTGGATAAAGAAACTCGCTCCAGGATCCATCGACAGCTGGGAAAGTTTCGAGGATGTGTTCGTCAAGAACTTCAGATCCACGTGCAAAAAACCCGCGTCGTTAGAGGAATTGAGAGCATGTCGACAAAAGCCAGATGAGCCAATGAGAAAGTACATCCAAAGATGGAATATCATCAAAAATTCAGCAGAAAATATATCTGACGAGAGAGCGATAGATGCGTTTGTCGCAGGAGTCAGGCGTGGAGATTTTGTCGAGGATTTGGGAAGGACCAATCCAAAGACAGTATCCGCGTTAATGGAGATAGCAAATAAATGGGCAGATGGAGAAGACGCTGTCCACAACAAACGGCACAGGTCGCCAGAGGAGGACCGTGGTCGAAACTATCAACCGAGGCGAAGATTTCCTCGGCAGTACCAGAACTATGACGCTCCAGGACAAATTTCGGCAGGTTTTCGGACAAATACAGGAGGAAGCAACAGAGATGATTACCAGAGAAGCAATGAACAGCGAGGTGATAACAGGGATGATTCACGCAGCAGGCAAAATAGCGGGCCTAGGTTCCCAAGACCCTTTGTGTCCCCTGAAGAGATGATGAATGGACCGTGCCAGATGCACTTTTTCCTCGACAGCAACGGTAAAAGACAGTCAGGGCACTTGCAGAAAGACTGTCGAAATTTTCAGGCAATGTTGCGGTACGCAGAAAACGCTAACGCGCGGGCAGCACAGAGAAATCCTCGAGAACCTAGAAGCGAGATTCACTTGCCGCCTCCTCCCGCGATCACAGACGACAATCGGCATCAGCTCGGAATAGCGGCAGCACCTGCACCACCACCTTATGTTGATCCTAACTCCAATGGAGCAAAGTGTCGATGATTCGAAGGGAAGGCCGTCCAATAGAGCTCGAGAAAGTAATCTCACGACAGGTGTTTATGGCAGAGAAAATGCCTCCACCAACGATTGAGTACCTTAATTGGTCAGGACAAGATATCGGCTTCACAATAGCAGATCATCCGCAGCAAGTTCCTCGACCAGGGGCAGTCAGCACTTATTCTCGCTTAGCGATTATCGCGGGATTTGATGTCTCTCGAGTGTTCATAGACGGCGGCAGCTTGAACCTTATGTATGCAGATACATTGAGGAAGATGAACATATCCTTAGCAAACTTGAAACCAACAGACACAAGGTTCCACGGCATCACACCGGAGAAACCAAGTTACCCATTGGGAAAGATCAATCTCGACGTTCAGTTTGGGACCCGAGAAAATTATAGAATCGAGAGGCTCGAATTTGAAGTCGTGGATTTTCCGTCGCAGTACCACGCTCTGTTGGGACGACCAGCATATGCTAGATTTATGGCGGTGCCACACTATACATACCTGTTGTGGAGGATGCCTGGGCCAAAGGGACCAATCACAGTCAAAGGAAGCTTTGCCTTAGCCGATAAATGCGACAAGGATTTTCACCGGCTGTCAGAAACTTTCGGGATGCAAGCTGAGTACTTGGCGTCAAAAAGCATGACTAATTACGACGTACTACCAGACGTTGGAAGGCCAAACAAAGAATCAACTTTCAGTACCGAGAAAAATTCAAAAGAGGTGCAGATTCACCCGACAGACCCGAAAAAGACGACATCTATCGCAAACGACATGGATATCGCATAGGAAAGCGCGCTCGTCGAGTTCCTCCGTGAGCAACTGGAAAATCTTCGCATGGTGTCCAGCTGACATGCCAGGAGTACCCAGGGAACTTGCCGAGCACCACCTAAACTTGGATCCACTAGCGAGACCAATCAAACAACCTTTGCGGCGTTTTGAACCAAACCGCAAAGCCATGCTGTCGAAATCAATCGACTACAAGAAGCTGGTTTTATAAAAGAGATATTCACGAAGCCACATGGGTAGCAAATCCTGTGCTGGTGCCGAAGAAAAACACTAAGGTCCTTCGCATGTGCGTCGACGTTACGTGTCTCAATAAACATTGTCCAAAGGATCACTTCCCCCTCCCGAGGATCGATCAAATTATCGACTCCACGGCTGGATGTGAATGTCTTTCCTTCCTGGATGCATATTCTGGTTATAACCAGATCAGATTGAAAGAAGAAGATGAAGTAAAGACCGCGTTTATTACACCTTACGGCGTGTTTTGCTACAGAACAATGCCCTTCGGTCTAAAAAATGCGGGAGCAACATATCAGAGAATGATGCGAAGTGTTTGGCGACACGTATCGGAAAAAGCGTACAAGTATACATCAACGATGTCGTCATAACGTCAAAAAGGGGACAACACTGATCGAGGATCTCAAAGAAACTTTTGATAACCTCGACAAATTCTACTGAAGCTGAACCCGACGAAGTGTTCCTTTGGCGTCCCAGCGGGAGAACTTCGGGGTTTCTAGTTTCAGCAAGAGGGATCGAAGCAAATCCCGATAAAATACAAGCTATCGTAACAATGAGGAAGCCAACAAAGTTGAAAGAAATACAACAGCTAATCGGGCGAGTCGCAGCTTTGAGCAGATTCGTCGCTAGGCTGGGTGAAAAAGCGTTACCATTTTACGCTTTGATAAAGCAAGGAGATAAATTCCAGTGGAACGAAGAAGCCGACAGAGCTTTCGAGGATTTGAAGCGCACAATCTCGACACCACCAATTTTGGTGGCGCCAAAAGAAAGGGACCCTCTTCTGGTGTAGATCGCAGCCACGCCCCAAGTGGTGAGCACGGTGCTAGTTGTTGAAAGGGAAGAAGAAGGAAAACTCCACGGCGTGCAGAGGCCAGTATACTTCGTTAGCGAAGTTTTATCGCCCTCAAAACAAAGGTATCCTCAGTACCAAAAGATAGCATATGGAGTGTTCACGACAGCACGAAAATTGCGCCACTATTTTTCGGCACATCCGATCATAGTGGTCAATGAAGCTCCCTTGTCAAATATACTGAACAACCCGGACGCGACGGGTCGTGTCTCCCTTTGGGGCATAGAACTTTCCCCTCGGGTCATCACGTATGAAAAAGAAAAGCAATAAAGTCGCAAATACTGCCGGACTTCATCGCAGAGTGGATGGAGTTGCAAAATACAGGACCTCCAGATTTGTCGAGAACCTGGACCATGAACTTTGACGGGTCCAAAAGACTAGAAGGAGCTGGCGCAGGAGTAGTACTCATATCACCTGAAGGCGACAAGTTAAAGTACATCCTTCGGATGACGTTCCCTAACGCATCTAACAATGAAGCGAGAATATGAGGCTCTCATACACGGGATGAAGATGGCGAAAGCTGCGGTGCAACTCGACTAAAAATCTTTGGCGACTCACGGTTGGTGGCTCAGCAAGTTATGAACCAATGTGACGCGATCAATGATAGCATGATGGCATACAAGGAGGTGTACAACGAGCTCGAGAAGTTGTTCGATGGATGCGAAGTAAATCATATTAGCAGATTGAGCAACGACGAAGCCGACGTTCTTGCAAACATCGGGTCGCAATGCCTTGCAGTCCCGCCAGGTGTATTCTCGGGAAGAGATAACAGAGAGGTCCACCAAATCAACAAAATCAAAAAGAAGGAGAAGAAACCCTCGGGGGCTACCAAGGAAAAGCAAGAGGAAGAAGAAGAATATCTGGACCTGGTCATGGTGCGACACCTACCGTGGACGCAGCCCTACAGCTCCTACATCCTCAGGAAAGAAATACCCGATGATCCAGTTGAGGCAAGACGAGTAATTCGACGCTCCAAAGCTTTCACGGTGGTCAAAGGAGAATTGTATAAGCGAAGTATTTCAGGCGTCTTGCAAAGGTGTGTCACACCCGAAGAAGGAAGAATAATTACGAAGGACGTACACGAAGGAATATGTGGCCACCACGCGAGTAGTCGAGCTATGGCAGACAAGGTCTTTCGGGCAGGATTGTCCTGGTTGACAGCAATCGAGGACGCCAAGGACATAGTAAGAACTTGCGACGCGTGTCAAAGGTTTGCCGAAAAACCTCACTCTCCAGCAGCAGAGCTAGCACCAATACCATTGTCATGGCCCTTTGCTCAATGGGGACTTGATATGGTGGGCAAGTTACACAAATCCTGGCCAGGAGGAAAGGAGTATATGCTAGTAGTCAGTCGACAAATTTACAAAGTGGATAGAAGCGAAGCCGATAAATTCACCAGACGGAGCATCCGCAGTAAAATTTATAAAAGGCCTCGTCTTCAGATTTGGAGTGCCCCACAGCATCGTCACAGACAACGGCAGTAACTTCACATCCCACGAATTCAAAGATTATTGCGAAGAGGTGGGCATCAAGTTGCACTTTGCGTCAGTTGCACATCCTCAAACCAATGGGCAAGTCGAGAAAACCAATGGCATCATCTGCAATGGCATCAAGAAACGCTTGTTAGGACCACTGGAAAAAGCTCGGCATACCTGGCCAGAAGAACTACCAAGTGTGTTGTGGAGCATCCGAACAACACCAAACACAAAGCAACACGTAAAACGCCGTTTCTTGGTTCATGGAGCAGGCAGTACTACCAATCGAGATAGAGCACAACTCTCCACGTGTCGTCGAAAATGACGAAGAAGTGTCGAGAAAAGCGCTAGAAGACGACGTGGACGCACTTGATGAAGCCCGAGACGAAGTATTGTCTCGGGTAACCAAATACCAACAGGACTTGAAGAATTACCACAGTCGACGTTTGCGGCCAAGATCTTTTCAGGTGGGAGACCTAGTTCTTCGGCTCACGCAAAAAAGTCATGAAAAACTCGAGTCACCATGGCTTGGCCCTTACATTGTCACGGAAGTAATCGGAGGAGGAGCATACGGGATAAAGGACAAGAAGACGGGGTGGAGGAGCCAAACCCTGGAACGTGGCGCAACTCGGGCGGTTCTACGCCTAGAATCGAAATATAGTCCTTGTAAAACTTCAATATACTGAAACGCCCGCGAGTTTTCAGACGCACTCTTTTCCTTTTTCGGGGCACCGAGTGGGGCCGGAGAAGGTTTTTAATGAGGCGGGCTCGCGGTGCTGCAATATAATAAAGATAGTGTCAATATACCTTTCTCTTTATCGACATGTTCAAAGTCTTCGCTCCGACGAATTTCAATACAGTCCATCAAAAAAGAAAAAACCTTGCCTTGGTATTAAAATACCTCGTGAGTCAGTAAAAATACAAAATAGTACTCAATAAAGAAGCTCGGGGACTCATATTCGCCATAAATATATAAATGCCTTGGTTCAAAACCTCGCAAATATACAAATACAGTAAAGAGTCACCGAAACACTCGGGGGCTAGGCGAACAGAGAAATATAATGATTGCTTTACAATATAGTCATGGATTACAAAGAAGAAGTATCTACAAGAGGAAAATAACTAGTCTTAATTCAATATGTCATCAAGAGTAACTCTGTTTTCTTCAGGAGCAGCACCAAGAAAATCGGCATAATGGCCATCGGCAAAAAAGTCGGCGTCCATCCGAAGAAGGTCCTCAATCATTACTTCGGCTATAGGCGTAACCTTCGTGTTAATCCTGTCAACACCAACTCTTCGACGTTGTACCTTTTGATGAACTTTTGCGACAACTTGGGTAAGGTCAAGATTTGAGTGGCAGATCTGGAGCATGATAAGAGCAAATCTGGCGCCAGCTACCAGTTGAGCTTTGACAAAATCATGGATACTGCGAGCATCCTTGAATCTTTCCATCAATTCAGGGAGAGTTTTTGGTTGGACGTTCCGAGGAAACATGGAGTTGTAAACCATGGACAAGGTCTTGGTACAGAAGTCAAGGAAATCGCGAGTTTGAGAGGTGCGATCTTGGAATCTGACAATTTGTCGGGTCCTCTCTGGGGTAGCCCAAAACAAAGAACCATGGTCCAGGGAAAGGTTAACAAGGAGGTTCGTCCTAGCATTTACCCTCTCTTCCTCGCAGCGGCATCGGTAAAGGAACCTATCAAAACAACGAAGGGGAAACCTTTAAGAGACATAGCATGAGGATGAAAGATATCGGAGGATGAAGCAAGCATACCCGACATATCTGCACTGGCTTCATTCATTAATTCGAGCATGAAATTCTCTCGAGTGGTTGCCTTTTCAGCCTCGAAAGCAGCAATTTCCTTAGCAGCCACGGCCTCGCGAGCTTGCTGAAGAGCAACTTTTTCGGCTTCAGATGACTTACGAGATTGCTCCATCATCACAAGTGTTTGCTTCTTCGCATACTGAAGCTGCTGTCGAAGCTCATCCAGTTCTTGCGACAAGGTATCGTCGACGGGTGCGATATCGGCAAAAAGTTCTCCTCGCGCGAGAAGAAGAAGGCGAAACATCGGAAGGAGCGGAAGATGGAGTATAGTTATCAAATATCAACTGAAATTTAAACAAGACAACATCAAACAACAAGCAAAGATAGAGTTTTCATTGATCTCTCGGAATAATTACAAAGGCATTACAGTGGAGCTAAGGAAGTACGTGTCGCCAAATGGCTACTTTGGCGACAAGAGCAAAAGAAACATAGAAAGAAAAATAAAGAGGCATGCAACTAGACCTCCGGCCTTGATGAGCTAGGAGTCGACGCTGGCTTGATCTCGAGATAGGCCAAGATCTTCTTCATGTTGGGCTTGGCTGCCTTAATCAACGACCTCCATCTTGATTGCTCTATCTGCTCGGTGTCGCCAACTTTCGTCCAATCAACGGCTGTTGTTGTCGGCAACCAAAGCGACGGTGCTTTCGACAATTTTCATATTTTCTTGGCGCATCTTCAGTCCAAGGTCTTCCGGTGTATTGAACATCTTGGCAAGGTTGAGGAAAGTCGCAGGCTCCTCTTTCTTCGGGAAGAAGTAGGGGAACAATGCCGACAACACTGCGCTAGCATTCGACACACCTTCACGAATCTCGGATCCATGAAGCTCCAGATAGGAAAGTGCGTCAAGGACAGGGTCATTGACAGGATTCGTCAGATCAAAATCCTGGTTTGTTTGGGCTGTCAAGGAAACAAAGCATTAGTGAAAAGACAAGAAACAACGATTCTCATAAAAATAGAAGGGATCAGCAAAATTACTGAAAGTGCGGCGACTCTGAGTTTTCAGGCGCTTGAGGATTCCTTCTTCACGAGAAGCTTGCGCAGCTTTGTGCTCATCCAAGGCAGCTGTAGCATCCTCAAGTTTTTTCTGCAGTTCCTCGACACCAGCAGCTTTCGCCTTGGCCTCATCAGCTTCGGCCTTGGCTTTGCTAGCAGCGAGTTCGGCTTTCTTGCGAGCCGCCTCACTTTGCTCAAGTTTTCGAGCAAGTGCGTTGGCGCGTTCGTTGGCCTCTGCAAGTTTCTCTGTCGAGATATGGAAAAGAGAGAGAAGAAAGATCAAAATCGCGAAAAGCAACAGGAGTAAAAAATCGAGGAAAAACAGCAAGTATAAAAGTCGTTACCTTCGGCTCTACTAGCATATTCACGGTATCCAATAAATTGGGAACCGATGCGGAGAAGATCTTTGATCATAGGCTGTTCAAGGTGAACACAGCAAGAGAAACATCGGCATGAAAAAAAGAAAAGGTGTGAAAAAACAAAATAAGGAAAATATAGATGTCGACAAGCTTACATCATCTAAGAGCAGAGTCGACGAACTGCCCAACTGAGGGGCAGGTTCAACAATCTTTTCAACCCTTGTCCTTTTTGGTGAAGGAGCAAGGGGGCTTGATGGTGGAGTAGTGGTGACGACGTTTTGTTGAGGAGGCGAGGTTTCTTCTCCTTCAACTAGCGTGTCTGAAGCAAGTACAGTACGTGACGTGCTTGTCCGAGGAGCCACGTCAGTAGTTGGTACTTCTTCCTCGTCATCACTGTTGATCAAAAAATCGGAAGCATAAAAAGCAAGACAAGATAAATATTTCGAGTAAAAAAAAAAAAAAAAAGGGAGAAATAAAGACGACTTACGAGCCGACGAGGGATTCAACATAAGGATCGTAAGCTGCCTTCGGATGAGAAGGAACAACTTCTTCAGCCTTAGAGGTGCCAGAATCCTCGGCATCAGTCCTTTTCCTTTTGTTCCTTGGAGAAACAGCAGGAGGAAGGGATTGCGTCGACTCACTGGCTTCAGACTCAACTTCTTTTTCGTGAGAAGCCGCAGATTTGTGAGAACCCGCGACTTCACTTTCAGGAATAGAAGAACCTTGAGTATCTTCGGCAACGATGGCCTGTTCTTCGACTTCTCCACCCTCCGGAAGAGGAGGAAGGGAGGTCATAGTAGGATGGTTCTGTAAAAAATAGTGACCAAAGGAAAATTAAAGAAATGACAATACAACGAGATGCAGAGAAAGTGCGGAACAAGATAAAAACTCGGGAAGACAAAATACCTCGGGGAGTGGATTGGCGGAGCTGTACGGCTCCACGCGACAAGAGGAAGGAATTGGATCTTTGCCCAGGCGAGAAAGTCTTCGAATCAACTTCTCCAAGTCCTTGGTGGAAAGATCACCAGAGATTCTGTTGGCGTCATTTTTACCAGAATACGTCCAAAGGGGATTTTTGCGAGCCTGAAGAGGCTGCACTCTAATCCTAAGGAAGTAGGCAGTGATTTGAACACCAGACAGCTCTTTGCCTCGAGTGTTTTGAAGCTGACGAATACGAGACATGAGTGCCTCTGTCGCCTTTTTCTCTTCCTCGGAAGCTTCGGCATCCCAGGAGCGGCGGCGCTGGATTCTGGCACTTCCGTCGAAAGGAATTATGTTGTGTTCAACGGAGTTGGCGCTTTCTTCGTGAATGTAGAGCCACTTTTTTCGCCATCCTTGGACAGAATCAGGAAATTTGACGTCGAAATAATCGACATCAGTACGAACACAGATAACAACGCCACCTATGTTATAAGTGACGTTGTGGGAGCCATTGCGGCGGAGGCAGAAAATGCGTTTCCACAGAGCCCAATTGGGAGGGATTCCGAGGAAGCATTCGCAAAGTGTGATGAAAATAGAAATGTGAAGGATGGAATTGGGGGTCAACTGGTGCAGTTGAATCCCATAAACGAAAAGAAGGCCACGGAGGAAATCGTGAATTGGGGTCGAAAGGCCGCGGATGAGGTGATCAACAAAACTAACCCGGTACTCCATTGGAGGCTTGGGGTAGCTTTCTTCGCTGGGAAAGCGGATGGCGTCCTCCTTCTTCATGAGGCCAAGCCTCTTGACATGTTGGTGTCCTGGTTGGAGATTTTGGATCTCTCCCACTCAAGATCCTCGGCGGCCATCTTGGATTCCGGAGTACTGTGGCGAGTGAGTCGCGTGCGCGGTGGCATCAACGGCAATGGGCAGAGCAATGCTCGTGAGTGCGGATGATTAGAGAGAGTTGGGCGCAGGGGAAGCTTTTGCGAAGAGGAACAGATGAGCGGCGCAAGCAAGGGGATGAACGGAGGTTGAAGAAAGGTTTATATAAGAATCGGGTGAAGCAGTGCGCCGTTGGATGAAGAAATCATGTGGTGAAAAAAGATCTTCTAGATACAAGGGTAAAAAGGTATTTTTACTGAGATAGGCGTTACTGTACGTGCGCCAGAAAAAGCGGAGGACGTGTGTCCCCCACTTGCACGACGTGTCAACACGGTGGAAACAATGGACCCACAAGGCAGAAAAATCAAGATTATAAACAGAGATGAAGCAATTTTGTTTAAGGGAAGCATGTCGACAAGAAAAATAAAAGAAGATTGGCGACAGGAGGAATTATTAAATACTTCGGGAGCCTTTGATCAAATACAAGTTTTTGCCCAAATGCTCGGGGGCTACTTCGATAAAAAGTAAAATTTCGAGTATGGCAATATAGAAATTGCGGGAGCCTACAACCAAGCACAAGTCCTTGGCTGTAGCCTCGGGGGCTACTCCCATCGGGAGCGCTGTTCGCGCACCCGAGAGATAAAAAAAGAAGAGAGAGATCATATTGGGAAATAACGACAATATAGCGACAAGGTGGACTAAAATGTCGAGCCTACAACCAAGCACAAGTTCTTGGTTGTAGCCTCGGGGGGCTACTCCCATCGGGAACGCTGTTCGCGTACCCGATGAAGTTCAAAAATAAAAGATAGAAAAGCAAGAGAGTATATTTTGAGTTATAATTAACTCTACATATACTCCCATCGGGAGAACAATATAAGTCATATTTGACTCGATAAAATGTGCCATTCCAACAGCCGGAAAAGCACTCGACAATATATTCTCAGAACGCCAAAGTTGCGATCAATTTCTGAATGCCGCAAAATTTGCGAAGGTAAGACCCCAGATCCATTCTCACTGGCGTGGCATCGCCAAAGACTGCGCTCTGCTGCTTTTATCCGTATCAACAGATACGAAGAAAAATCCTAACGGACGCGTTAGGTACCCGATAAATTTGACTGGGACTCGACAGAATGGTAAGACCTTAAGCGGCACCTGTCGACGTTTACACCAGTATCCCGAGATCATGTCCAGGGACGTGATCTTGAAGTAGGTTTTTGCGGATTGCCACCAGAGCAGTTAACTAGTACCTGATCCGTCAGATGAACTAGCCCCAACTACCATTATCCCTGTACAATATAGAATTTTATATGAAGAAGTATAAAAAGGTTAAAGCTTTTGAATAAAAATAAACAGTGGAGATTTTCCCTGACTCTACGATTCAAGAAAAATCTCGGGGGCTACTGACATAGGCATCCCAAATGGGCCTGCCGAAGATAGTACCCGGGGTTTACTGAAGGCCCACTACCCGAAGAATAAGAAGATTGGGGAGCCCAAGATATATCAAGGAAAGTCAAGAGTTGTAATAGGAAGTGTTATCTGTAATCTGGCAGGATGAGTTAGAAACCGTCCCGGACTCTGTAATTTGTACTACACGAATCCCTCGGCTCCACCTCCTATATAAAGGGGGAGTCGAGGGACGAGGAGATCATCGAATCATTGTCTACAAACCCTAGTTTTTATAATCGTCGAGTACTTTTCGGCTGAAACCTTCGAGATCTACTTACCCTCTACTTCCAACTAAACCCTAGCCTACAATCCATAGGCATTGACAAGTTGGTACCTTGTCACATATCAACTCTCCCCAAGCTTAGACTTCGCTTGTCCCCAAGCGAAACTGAACTCGGTAAACAGGACCACATGTTTATGGAGTGAAGAGTCGATAAATAAAATACGGACAAGAAGCATCATATTCATTCACACAAGACATTCTAGTGAACAACTTCCTCATATAATTCAACTTGAAACAAGTATAAGGTAATCACAAATAAAGGTGCATAAGAAATCATAATTGGTAATGGCAAACTTCGTTCTTGGTCAGAGAACAATTAACAGATTATGTTAAAGCTTATATGGCACAACTTGCATACTCAATCATAATAATCTCTCGTAATCATTGATAACTTTCAAAGCTATATTCATTCAGATAAAACTTGTACTAAACAAGGAAGAGTAAAGGACATGATGAAGTAAATCACAATACAGATGGTTTGATCACAACAACTCAAATTCTTGCTTGAGATGGAGGGAAATAGGTTTACTGACTCAACATAAAGTAAAAGACAGGCCCTTCGTAGAGGGAAGCAGGGATTAAATCATGTGCTAGAGCTTTTTCAGTTTTGAAATCATATAAAGAGCATAAAAGTAACATTTTGAGAGGTGTTTGTTGTTGTCAACGAATGGTAGCGGGTTCTCTAACCCCCTTGCCAGACAAACTCTCGAAGAGCGGCTCCCATAAAATTTTATTTTTAGTTGACACTCCATCCAACCTTTGCTTTCACAAACCATGGCTAACCGAATCCTCGGGTGCCTTCCAATCATTCTCATACCATGAAGGAGTGTCTTTTTGTTTTAGTTTTATTTAGATGACACTCCTCCCCTCCTTTGCTTTCTCAAGCCATGGCTAACTGAATCCTCGGGTGCCTTCCAACAATCACATACCGTGGAGGAGTGTCTATTTGTAAAATTATGAAAATTAATTAATCGGGGCTGGGAACCCCATTGCCAGCTCTTTTTGCAAAATTATTGGATAAGCGGATGAAGCCACTAGTCCATTGGTGAAAGTTGCCCAACAAGATTGAAAGATAAAACACCACATACTTCCTCATGAGCTATAAAACATTGACACAAATAAGAGATAGTAAATTTTGAATTGTTTAAAGGTAGCACACGAAGTATTTACTCGGAATGGCAGGAAATACCATGTAGTAGGTAGTTATGGTGGACACAAATGGCATAGGTTTGGGTTAAGGTTTGGATGCACGAGAAGCATTCCCTCTCGGTACAGGTTTTTGGCTAGCAAGGTTGATTAGCAAGCATAAGAGTTGAGGGAAACAAACAAATATACATGTGATAGAAACAATCATGCATCTTCCTTGTAAGCACAAACAATTTTAACTTCAGAATAATAAGCTTAAGAGCTAACAAGAAAGAAAGACAATGAAACAACTACATGTATTTCTCTTTTCTACTTAAACCTCAAAGTGTTGTTGCTATTGACCAATGCTAAGTTTGCCAAAACCAAATAGATTTATTCAATGCTCCCAAAGTGATACCAATACTAACCACAAGATCAATCATATAATAGAAATTGCAAACTAAAATAAGATGTGCAATATTTAAATGATAAGACTTCTCATTAATATTCCATAACGATAACTCACACCAAGGGATACATAGACAACCAACTAAGGAGAGATACTACCACACTGCAACCCATCTTATATGATAACTTCCCTACTCATGATATGACACTACTTGACAGTAAAAAGTAAAAGATAGTGATGATGTGATACCGCGGCTGTCAACACCCGGATTTTTAAGTCCAGATGCCTATTATGCCGTACATCGCAATCCCATGAATAATGTTTTTGCGAGACATAATAGTAAGTAGCATAGAGTCATCATTTATTACAACACATATTGTCTTACAACCATAGATCACATGATCCAATATTACACGAATATATTGTTCAACATCACAAATAGTAGCGGAAGCAAGGTAGTAGTGGACTATATATTCCACAGGCAACGCTTGACGTTAGAAGACGATCCTAGTTATCGTAGACGTCCTGTGGTCCATCATCCTGATACTGGTGCTCTCCTTCATAGTCTGGCATTTGAATAGCCAGGGCAAAGCCATGAGTACTTTAAAGTACTCGCAAACTAACACTAGAGTAATTACTTATTAATTGTAGTAAGGGGGTGCTAAGCTCTAGGTTTATTTGCATAAAGCCAAGTTTTAGTTTGATAAATATTTAGTAAAGCTTTATCATGTGCTAGACTATCTCAAGTGGGAACATTAGTGTCATTCCCACAACTCATTAGGATTCACCTCAATATCACCTTCCAACTCATCATTCCTTTTTAAGATCAAAAATTATGATAACGGAGATAGTATGGCCTTTCCAATCGTCCGTAACCGTGGACACGGCTATTCGAATAGGTTTAACACTCTGCAGAGGTTGTACTCTTGTGCCACAACTTTTGATTACATCCGTCGAGGATAACCCCGAATCATCGTAACACAGTACGCGGATCATCAACCATAACCTTTCACTTATATATGCTAGTATGAGCACCTCTCCCCATGAGCTTGGCCTCCCGGTGAAAACCGCGGTCAATCCGGGAACTGCACAGGGCTTGGGCCGTACATTCACCTCATTTTAACATCATTCCACACTTAACGGAGGCAGCCTCGGCGTAACCCCTATGATGCTTGTTTAGAGGGAACCCATACTAAAATACACAAGTTTCTAGTTAAGCCCTACCCATAATCAGGTATTGTGGGGGTACTTGTATAATTGTAAGGGTATCGCATTCAAACCCAATCATCAATTTTATCAAAAATCACCATCTTCTCTTGTTCAAAACCACCTCCACTTTACTTTCTTTCAAAGTCATTTCACTTCACCATGTTCCCATCTAGAGTAGTCAATTTTAATTGATTAGCACTAGCAACTATATGAGGGGTGCTATCTAGCTTTGAGTTGTGCTAATCTAACTTCAAGTATTGTTCTACTCTAGACCAAGTGAATCATAAATCAAAAAGTACTTTGAAATAAAAGAGCAAAAGTAAATGTAAGTAAAAGCATGGGATAGGTAATACATAAAATAAAGTGTGATGGTGCCTTTGCTCTTGAAGAGCTAAGCACTTGTGTTTAGCAAGGGTTAGCTTGCCTTGAGCTGAGTAGTTATCGAAGTTCTCTTCTTCTTCCTGAGAGTAGGCCTCCTCCTCTTGGTATTCCTCGTTACTAGCGTCTATATACGAATACGAGGTATAAATACTAAACCAAGCTCACATACTAAACTAGAAACACTCAAAAGAATCCACCCACTAATTCTATCATCAATCAAACATGGCATGGTGGATTATTTGATGAGTTCTTATTTAGGAGAAAAATAATTTCCTCTTATTATTCCTATTTCTTTAATTTGGTAATTAGATCCTTAGAGAAATTAATTTCTTCTCATTACATCTTATTAAGATTTAATCTCTTCATATAATAATCAGGTATGAAATATAGGTTGACCAAAGTCAACATTCCATATCTATTATATGTGAGTATAATTTAATTGAAGTGCTACACTTCACATAGTTTAATACTAACATTTCAATGAATTAAAATCTCTAAGTAATACTTATCAAGGGTTCATTAGCCTAAGTAATTTCCCCTGGTTATATTACTTAGGATCAAGATTTAAATGAGAGAGTAGCTCTCATATTATTTGTTGAGTTTGAATTCCAAGATTAATTTTACTAGTATTGACTACATAGCTATTTTATTTGATCTAGTCCATGATCATACAAATAACATTTCTATATTATTGCATAATCAATTAGAGGACATCATTTGTGATTTATTAGAGTTGAAATCAATTCAAAATCTATTCTGGTTGAATTTTAAATAAAGTTTGAATGTACAAAAGTCCCTGTCTTGTTATTTTTATCAGATTAATTCTACTTTGAAATTGGAGATGGGACCAGTGGCATTTGTTAGATAATTTCATGGGCTTTCCAATGGTATAAAGTTTGCTAGATTTGGTTTGGTAGAATTTAAACTATTCAAAAATTACTAAAGCATCTGCAGAACAATTTGAAATATGAATAAATCCATATTTGAATTCGTGGGCTTAGGCGGGAAGAGTTACTGGGCCAAAACGGGAATTAAATTCACTGCGCAGCCCAACAAGCCACGGGTGCGAGTGGGCTGCCCTGACGAGGTGGGGGCCACCTGTCAGCGGCGTTTTAACCAGCGAAACGGTACGCGCGAGAGGAGCCGTTGGATTAGAACAGGATCCAACGGGCAGTGATCGTCGTCGTCTCCGACGAGCGACGAGCTCACTGGCGGCGAGCCTAGGGGGTCGGAGGGCCTACCGGCGTTCCCGCGGGGTTCTGGTGAGGGCGAGGCGGCGTTGTCGAGGGTGCTGAAGCACCTGGTAGCAGTGGCGAGGCTTGGGCGGCATGGATCAACGGCGTCGATGTCCTGGCTCCGGCGGCTCCGATCTTGCAATTGAGGCGCCTCCGGCAGTAATTGGATGAGCTACGGTGGTGAGGAGGATCAGTGAGGAGAGGGGAGTGGAATGGTGTGAGGAGAGCTTGCTGGGAGGGTCTCTATTTATAGGGTCGAGGGGTGCCGCGGGGTGCTGAGAAGGAGCGGCCATGGCGTGGCTCTTGTGGCAATCCAAAGGGCAAGGCGAGGACGGCTACGGCTAGCTGGTGTCCTGGCGATGGTCAACGTTTAGCTGGCGAGGCCAAAGCGTGAAGGGACGGCTCGGGCGCATCCAATGTCTGCGGCGGAGCGTGCGGCAGAAAAGTGAAGAGGACGACGGCGATGGAGCAGGGGCAGGCCTGGGCGAGTGTCTAGCGTGTAGAGGGCGGGGAGTAGATGCTCGACGCAGTGGTAGCTTTGCCAGAGGAGGACGACGTCGCTCGAGTGCGCGATGTACTGGCGCGGCCAGAGCGCGGTGAGCGCGCGTGCTGGCATGTCCTGGCCAGCTTTGGGCGCGCGCGTTCTGGCCAATGCCAAGGCTTGGCGTTGCTGGGTCGTGTACGGTGAGATGCCTCGTGATGCAGAGATGCTCTGGGACAAGGAGAAACGTTGAGAGGAGGGCCAGAGAGATGGATGCCAAAGGTGGCCGGGTGTGCTTTGGCATGGCCATTTCTCCTCACCTTTCCACTCTACCAAGCCCTAGCATGTACCAAGCTTGATGCAGGGGAGCCAAAGGTAGCTAATGATCACCAGAGAAAGTTGGTTTAGGCTTAGAACCATTGGACAATAGAGTGTAACACCATTTGGAAAACATGCCTGCCAAGTGTTTGATTAAATGGCCGCATGAACTTTTTGTTTGAATTTTGGTTTTCTTTTTGGTGGATCTCAATTATATAATTAATGTGTTGGATTGGTGGTGGTTTTGTTCAATTTGGAGTTGTTTTGCAAAATGGCAAAAGTGACATGATCTTCTCTTTAATTCAGCATCACTACTTGTCACATTGCTACTGGTCAACCTAGTCAACTCTAGCCATGGTGGTCAACATCAAAGTTACTCACCTTGACATGGTCTTGGATGACATGGCTTTGGTTGACCAAGTTTAGTTTAAGAATAGAGAGAACCAGAGGGGTAAAGTAGTGAAGAAAATATTTTGGGGTCATATGACCATTATCATATGTGTGAAGGATTTGAGATTTCCTTGTGTTTGATTCTTGATTCATTGATGCAATTGTGTTAGTTTATCATATTTAAGCATTCTACAAGCAATAGGGCAAGCAATTATGGCCTAGGGTGAAGATTTGCAATTTGGCATAATGTGTATGTAAGAGAGAAATGTGTTTTTCTCATTTTCTTCATTTCTTCTTAATTTAGGGTTTGATGATCTTTGTTTAGGGTTCATTAGCAATTGATCATCATACTAACACTCATCATGGCAATTGAACAAAATAAATTCACTCAAATGCAAGAAACTATATGTGGCACTATATGCATATAAAAAGTTTTTGTTAATTGCAAATTTTGAGTTTGGGAAATTTTCTTTCTTATTTATTATTGTTGAAACTTGGGATGTTACAAACCCTTCCCCCTTACAAAAGATCTCGTCCCGAGATCTAAGAGAAAACTAGGTACTAAAGAGATCTGGGTACTCAGTCCTCATGAAGTCTTCTCTCTCCCAAGTGGCTTCTTCCTCGGTGTGATTACTCCATTGGATCTTCAGAAACTTGATACTCCGGGTACGAGTGGTTCTGAAAGCTTCTTCCAAGATGCGAATAGGTACTTCGCGGTATGTCAGATCTGAGTTGATATCCACAGCTCGATGGTCGATGTTCTTGAAAACCTCTGTCTTCTCGGGCACTTCTAAGCACTTCCGGAGTAGCGAGATGTGAAACACATTGTGTACCGCTGACATTTCTTCTGGTAACTCCAGTTGATAGGATACTTCTCCTCTGCGACTCAGGACTTTGAAAGGTCCGACATATCGGGGTGCGAGCTTTCCTCTAAGCTGGAATCTCTGCATTCCTTTAAGAGGGGACACTTTGAGATATACGAAATCTCCAATCTCGAAGGTCATCTCTCGGCGTCTCTTGTCGGCGTAGCTCTTCTGTCTTGATTGGGCTGTCTTGAGGTACTTGCGGATCTTGTGAACCTTCTCTTCCGCTTCTCGGAGAATATCTGGTCCAAAGACTTGACTCTCTCCTACTTCTGACCAATTTAGAGGGGTACGGCACTTCCTCCCGTACAGTGCTTCAAAGGGGGCCATCTGCAAGCTGGCTTGGTAGCTGTTGTTGTATGAGAATTCTGCGTACGGCAAGCAGTCTTCCACTTAGATCCGTACTCTAACACACATGCTCTCAACATATCTTCTAGTATCTGGTTGACTCGTTCAGTCTGTCCATCTGTCTGCGGGTGATAGGCGGTGCTGAAATTCAAACGAGTTCCGAGTCCTTCATGTACCTTCTGCCAGAATCTGGAGGTGAATTGGGATCCTCTGTCGGATACTATCGACTTCGGGGTTCCGTGCAGGCTGACTATCCTTGAGATATATAACTCTGCAAGTCTTGGTCCTTGATAGGTGGTCTTGACGGGGATGAAGTGGGCGACTTTGGTCAGTCTGTCGACCACTACCCAGATGGAATCATTTCCTTTACTTGATTTGGGCAGTCCGGTGATGAAGTCCATTCCTACGGAATCCCACTTCCATTCGGGAATCTGTAGGGGTTGCAACAGTCCTGCGGGGCGTTGATGTTCTGCTTTCACTCTTTGGCAGATGTCACATTTGGCGATGTAGCTTCCAATTTCTCTCTTCATTCCATGCCACCAGAATTGTTCCTTCAAGTCTTGATACATCTTGGTTCCTCCGGGATGAATGGAGTATAGGGTGTCATGAGCTTCTTTCAGAATAACTTGCTTCAACTCTGAGTCTGATGGCACGCAAAGGCGCTTGCTATACCATAGCACTCCTTCTTCATCTACGGTGAATCCCGGTGCTTTTCCGGCAGCTATTTGGCTCTTGATCCCCTCAATGCTAGCATTTCCTTTCTGAGCTTCCTTGATCTGACTAATCAGGGTGGGTTGGAGTTCAATGCTGGCGAGATATCCTTCGCTAACCAGTTCCAGTCTAAACTGTTCAAACTCTTCAAACAGGCTGGGTTGCTCAATTGCTAACATGGAGTTCAACTGACACGGCAGTCTACTCAGAGCATCTGCTACCACATTGGCCTTGCCGGGGTGGTAGTGGATTTCCATGTCGTAATCCTTGATTAACTCTATCCATCTGCGCTGCCTCATATTCAGCTCCTTCTGCGTGAAGATATACTTCAAGCTCTTGTGATCCGAGTAAACCTCGCATCGATTACCCATGAGGTAATGACGCCATACTTTCAGTGCTAAAACCACGGCTGCTAGCTCTAAGTCATGGGTTGGATAGTTCTATTCATGCTGCTTCAGCTGTCTTGACAGGTAAGATATCACTTTGCCTTCTTGCATCAGCACACATCCAAGACCAATCTTGGAGGCGTCACAGTACACATCAAATGGCTTGGTAATGTCCGGCATAACCAGTATTGGGGCTGATGTCAATCTTAGCTTGAGCTGTTGAAAGCTCTCTTCACACTTGTCGGTCCATTCGAACTTCCTGTCCTTCTTCAACAATTGAGTCATCGGTCTTGCTATGCTCGAGAATCCTTCAACGAATCGGCGGTAATATCCCGCCAATCCGAGAAATGCACGGACTTCGGTCTGAGTGGTTGGGGCTTTCCATTCTTCAACAGTCTTGATTTTTGCGGGGTCAACGGCAATTCCTCCGGCTGACAAGATATGACCCAAGAATCCTACTTCCTTCAACCAAAACTCACACTTGCTGAACTTGGCATACAACTGATGTTCCCGAAAGGTATCTAGGACCACTTCCAAATGTTGCTCATGTTCTTCTTCGGACTTGGAGTAGATGAGGATGTCGTCGATGAAGACAACGACAAACTTGTCTAGGAAGTTCATAAAGATCTTATTCATGAGATTCATGAAGTAAGCGGGGGCATTGGTTAATCCAAATGACATGACATTGTACTCGTACAATCCATATCTGGTGGTAAAGGCAGTTTTGGGGATATCGGTGGCACGAATCTTCAGCTGATGGTATCCTGTCCGCAGATCAATCTTCGAGAATACTTGGGCTCCGGTCAGCTGATCAAACAGATCTTCTATCTTGGGCAACAGGTACTTGTTCTTGATGGTGACATCGTTAAGCTTACGATAGTCCGTAACCAAACGAGTGGCACCGTCCTTCTTATCCACAAACAAAACTGGTGATCTCCATGGTGACGCACTTGGTTGAATCAGACCTTTGAATAGCATATCATCCAGTTGCTTCTTCAGTTCCACTAATTCTGCCGGGTTCATGCTATAGGCTCTCTGGGCTATAGGTCCGGTTCCAGGGATTAACTCGATGATAAACTCGATATCCCGATCTGGGGGCATACCGGGTAGATCATCCGGAAACACATCAGGATATCGACAAACGACCCTGATCTGATCCAAGGTGGGTTTGGCTAGGCTTTGGTTGCAGGTAAACTTTCTGGGCATCTTTTCAGATATGTGTTCGACTATTATTCCGGTGCTACTAGTCATGGTGATGGCCTTCTTGGCACAATCAATCAGTCCATGATGTTTCGCCATCCAGTCCATACCCAGGACTACTTCCAAACCTTTGGCTCCCAGAACAATCAAGTTTGCATAAAATTATATTTCATGAATTCCGATAGGCACATCTTTGCAAATTTTTCTAGCTTTAGTTATTGATCCAGGTATTTGAACTATCATGACATGCTTCAAACTGATGGGTTGAATCTTACTAGTGCATGCAAAATCTTCGGTAACAAATGAATGCGATGCTCCAGAATCAAACAGCACTCTTGCAGGTATTGAGTTAACAGAGAACATACCCAGCACAACATCTGGGGCTTCCTGAGCTTCCTCTGCATTCATGTGGTAGAGGCGGCCATTCCGGTTGTTCGGGTTGTTAGGGGCGAACTTCTTGTTGGTGGTGACACGGCGTTGCTGCTGAGCAGGGCCTGAGGTGTTGGCGGCAGTCTTGGCGAGCTTTTTGGGGCACTCATAGGAGAAGTGTCCCGCCACTCCGCACTCGTAGCAGTTGTAGGTGGACTTGTCCTTGGGGGTGATGGGAACAGCATTGCTCCCAGTCCTTGGAGCGGTGTTGGAGTTGTTGTTGGGGGCGCGGGGTGGAGCGCGGTTGAAGTTGTTGTTGTTGTTGTAGTTGTTGTGGTTGTTGTGGCCTCCTGACCTGGGGTTACCTCCACTCCGGTTCTGATAACTCGGACGTGGATTCTGCATCGGGGGCTTGTTGTTTCTTGGGGCGAACCCTCCACTTGAGCTGGGGCGATACTTGTGGTTATTGCTGGGCCCACTCTGGTTCATCATGCGGCGCTTGCGGTTCTCGTTGGCTTGGTGTATCTTCCCCTCCATCTGAATGGCGGAGTCAACGAGGGCTTCTAGGTCAGCAAAGGGGATGTTGATCAGTACAGTCTGCATCTCATCATGCAGTCCATTCAGAAACCTCTCCTTCCTCTTCTCGACGGTATCCGTCTCATCCGGGGCGTACCTTGACAAAGTGAGGAACTTGTCGCGGTATTCTACCACGGTCATTCTGCCTTGTTTCAGTTCCCTGAACTCATCCCTCATCTTCTTGATCAGGCCCGGGGCACATGATACTTGCTAAACTTGAGTTTGAAGTCCTCCCAAGTCATCATTTGCCCCACATTCAATGCGCGAGCACTTGTCCACCAGGCACGTGCCGGTCCAGCCAGATAGTGGGTGGCGAACAACACCTTCTCGTTGTCCTCCACTTCGGCAACCTCGAGATTGTTCTCCATGGTTTGGAGCCAATCATCAGCATCTAGGGGTTCCTCCGTCTTGCTGAACACCGGTGGGTTGGTGTTTTGGAAGTTCTTCAGCTTCAACCCTGGGTGGTCGTGGTTTCCGTGGCCTTGATTTCCTTGAGCTATCTGTTGAAGAGCAGCTAAGTTGGCTTGGCGGTCAGCTCTCTCAGCTTCTCTCTCTGTCATCATCTGTTGCAGCATTTGCAACATTGCAGTTTCGCTGCGAGTTGGGGGTGCCATCTGAACAGGGATATGGATCATGAGATGAGAAGGAAATTTCTATGGCTCATTTTGGGATAAAAGTTCACACAATTTTAAAACTTGATTCATAATAATAATAATATTACACCCACACAAACATAGTCATGGAGGTAGCAAATATTACAAGCCAATAGTTCCGGAGGGTTTGAAGAACCCTTTCAACAAACTACGATACATGGGGCGGGTACCAAGGACCGATACATAACACGGGACGCAAGTGCTCGGACGGAACTACTCGCCATCGACGTTGATCGGGTAGACGTTGTCTACCCCGGCGGCAAGGTGCTCGTGGCCATCCTCGTAAGGGTGGAACTCCAGGTCGTCGTCTTCCTCCTCCTCGTAGTCGTCGTCGTTGCTGACGTAGGAGTAGCCGTCTCCCTGGATGTTCTCCCCTTCACCTTCGCCCTCCAGCTCCTGGATCTGTTCAGCTTGGGTGGCGATGGTCGCCTTCAGAGTGGCGATCCTGGCCTTGAGGCGGTTGATGGCGTAGTCCTTCTTCTGGTTGGCGCGGCGGAGTGCCCTGCGTTCCCCGGCGATGACCTTGATGGTCTCCGCCTGCTGCGCCAACTGAATGTGAGTGTGGTTGGCGTATTCACGGGAGTTGTCGAGGTCGATGCGGGTCTCATTCAACATGAAGTCGAGATGATCCACATGGTGGCGAAGTTGCGGGTGGGACGGCAGGTTCATTGGCACCCCGAGGGAGTTGTGCCTTGCATAGTGCACAAAGCGACTATCCTCGAAGTCCATGAAGTTTTGCCCCCACAGACGTGCGAGCCCCTCCTGAAGTCCACGGGCGAGACCATCCGCCCAGTTGTTCTCCCGGAAGGAGAACTGGATCCTCGCGCTCATTGGGAGCGTGAACCTTCCACGGAGGTCCACCATGATCACCCACTGGAGTTGACCACCGGGCTGGTCATTGATCATTCCACCAAAGACCTCCGGTGGTGGGCGCCCGAGGAATTCCGAGAGGGAGAAGAGGTCCCTCTCGAAAATGATCTCTCCACCGTTCCCCAACTGATAGAACTCAGTCTGGAGGAAAGGCTACGCGTCGACGACGTGATCCATCTGTAGAGGGATTAGATGATTAAGTTAGAGAGGTGCAAGTGTTCCAAATTTTAATTCACTCATAAGATAGAGCATGAATTTAAAGTTTTTCCAAAGACTCTTCAAGATAAGGGGGTGAAATAAAGTTTTCATAACTAGTCAATTCATGGAATTTGAAACTAAGTTTTTGAACGTCCATTCTAACTAGGGTCTCCTAAGGTCAAACAATGGCTCTGATACCAACTTGTCAACACCTGGATTTTTAAGTCCAGATGCCTATTATGCCGTACATCGCAATCCCAGGAATAATGTTTTTGCGAGACATAATAGTAAGTAGCATAGAGTCATCATTTATTACAACACATATTGTCTTACAACCATAGATCACATGATCCAATATTACACGAATATATTGTTCAACATCACAAATAGTAGCGGAAGCAAGGTAGTAGTGGACTATCTATTCCACAGGCAACGCTTGACGTTAGAAGACGATCCTAGTTATCGTAGACGTCCTGTGGTCCGTCATCCTGATACTGGTGCTCTCCTTCATAGTCTGGCATTTGAATAGCCAGGGCAAAGCCATGAGTACTTTAAAGTACTCGCAAACTAACACTAGAGTAATTACTTATTAATTGTAGTAAGGGGTGCTAAGCTCTAGGTTTATTTGCATTAAGCCAAGTTTTAGTTTGATAAATATTTAGTAAAGCTTTATCATGTGCTAGACTATCTCAAGTGGGAACATTAGTGTCATTCCCACAACTCATTAGGATTCACCTCAATATCACCTTCCAACTCATCATTCCTTTTTAAGATCAAAAATTATGATAACGGAGATAGTATGGCCTTTCCAATCGTCCGTAACCGTGGACACGGCTATTCGAATAGGTTTAACACTCTGCAGAGGTTGTACTCTTGTGCCACAACTTTTGATTACATCCGTCGAGGATAACCCCGAATCATCGTAACACAGTACGCGGATCATCAACCATAACCTTTCACTTATATATGCTAGTATGAGCACCTCTCCCCATGAGCTTGGCCTCCCGGTGAAAACCGCGGTCAACCCGGGAACTGCACAGGGCTTGGGCCGTACATTCACCTCATTTTAACATCATTCCACACTTAACGGAGGCAGCCTCGGCGTAACCCCTATGATGCTTGTTTAGAGGGAACCCATACTAAAATACACAAGTTTCTAGTTAAGCCCTACCCATAATCAGGTATTGTGGGGGTACTTGTATAATTGGAAGGGTATCGCATTCAAACCCAATCATCAATTTTATCAAAAATCACCATCTTCTCTTGTTCAAAACCACCTCCACTTTACTTTCTTTCAAAGTCATTTCACTTCACCATGTTCCCATCTAGAGTAGTCAATTTTAATTGATTAGCACTAGCAACTATATGAGGGGTGCTATCTAGCTTTGAGTTGTGCTAATCTAACTTCAAGTATTGTTCTACTCTAGACCAAGTGAATCATAAATCAAAAAGTACTTTGAAATAAAAGAGCAAAAGTAAATGTATGTAAAAGCATGGGATAGGTAATACATAAAATAAAGTGTGATGGTGCCTTTGCTCTTGAAGAGCTAAGCACTTGTGTTTAGCAAGGGTTAGCTTGCCTTGAGCTGAGTAGTTATCGAAGTTCTCTTCTTCTTCCTGAGAGTAGGCCTCCTCCTCTTGGTATTCCTCGTTACTAGCGTCTATATACGAATACGAGGTATAAATACTAAACCAAGCTCACATACTAAACTAGAAACACTCAAAAGAATCCACCCACTAATTCTATCATCAATCAAACATGGCATGGTGGATTATTTGATGAGTTCTTATTTAGGAGAAAAATAATTTCCTCTTATTATTCCTATTTCTTTAATTTGGTAATTAGATCCTTAGAGAAATTAATTTCTTCTCATTACATCTTATTAAGATTTAATCTCTTCATATAATAATCAGGTATGAAATATAGGTTGACCAAAGTCAACATTCCATATCTATTATATGTGAGTATAATTTAATTGAAGTGCTACACTTCACATAGTTTAATACTAACATTTCAATGAATTAAAATCTCTAAGTAATACTTATCAAGGGTTCATTAGCCTAAGTAATTTCCCCTGGTTATATTACTTAGGATCAAGATTTAAATGAGAGAGTAGCTCTCATATTATTTGTTGAGTTTGAATTCCAAGATTAATTTTACTAGTATTGACTACATAGCTATTTTATTTGATCTAGTCCATGATCATACAAATAACATTTCTATATTATTGCATAATCAATTAGAGGACATCATTTGTGATTTATTAGAGTTGAAATCAATTCAAAATCTATTCTGGTTGAATTTTAAATAAAGTTTGAATGTACAAAAGTCCCTGTCTTGTTATTTTTATCAGATTAATTCTACTTTGAAATTGGAGATGGGACCAGTGGCATTTGTTAGATAATTTCATGGGCTTTCCAATGGTATAAAGTTTGCTAGATTTGGTTTGGTAGAATTTAAACTATTCAAAAATTACTAAAGCATCTGCAGAACAATTTGAAATATGAATAAATCCATATTTGAATTCGTGGGCTTAGGCGGGAAGAGTTACTGGGCCGAAACGGGAATTAAATTCACTGCGCAGCCCAACAAGCCACGGGTGCGAGTGGGCTGCCCTGACGAGGTGGGGGCCACCTGTCAGCGGCGTTTTAACCAGCGAAACGGTACGCGCGAGAGGAGCCGTTGGATTAGAACAGGATCCAACGGGCAGTGATCGTCGTCGTCTCCGACGAGCGACGAGCTCACTGGCGGCGAGCCTAGGGGGTCGGAGGGCCTACCGGCGTTCCCGCGGGGTTCTGGTGAGGGCGAGGCGGCGTTGTCGAGGGTGCTGAAGCTCCTGGTAGCAGTGGCGAGGCTTGGGCGGCGTGGATCAACGGCGTCGATGTCCTGGCTCCGGCGGCTCCGATCTTGCAATTGAGGCGCCTCCGGCAGTAATTGGACGAGCTACGGTGGTGAGGAGGATCAGTGAGGAGAGGGGAGTGGAATGGTGTGAGGAGAGCTTGCTGGGAGGGTCTCTATTTATAGGGTCGAGGGGTGCCGCGGGGTGCTGAGAAGGAGCGGCCATGGCGTGGCTCTTGTGGCGATCCAAAGGGCAAGGCGAGGACGACTACGGCTAGCTGGTGTCCTGGCGATGGTCAACGTTTAGCTGGCGAGGCCAAAGCGTGAAGGGACGGCTCGGGCGCATCCAATGTCTGCGGCGGAGCGTGCGGCAGAAAAGTGAAGAGGACGACGGCGACGGAGCAGGGGCAGGCCTGGGCGAGTGTCTAGCGTGTAGAGGGCGGGGAGTAGATGCTCGACGCAGTGGTAGCTTTGCCAGAGGAGGACGATGTCGCTCGAGTGCGCGACGTACTGGCGCGGCCAGAGCGCGGTGAGCGCGCGTGCTGGCATGTCCTGGCCAGCTTTGGGCTCGCGCGTTCTGGCCAATGCCAAGGCTTGGCATTGCTGGGTCGTGTACGGTGAGATGCCTCGTGATACAGAGATGCTCTGGGACAAGGAGAAACGTTGAGAGGAGGGCCAGAGAGATGGATGCCAAAGGTGGCCGGGTGTGCTTTGGCATGGCCATGTCTCCTCACCTTTCCACTCTACCAAGCCCTAGCATGTACCAAGCTTGATGCAGGGGAGCCAGAGGTAGCTAATGATCACCAGAGAAAGTTGGTTTAGGCTTAGAACCATTGGATAATAGAGTGTAACACCATTTGGAAAACATGCCTGCCAAGTGTTTGATTAAATGGCCGCATGAACTTTTTGTTTGAATTTTGGTTTTCTTTTTGGTGGATCTCAATTATATAATTAATGTGTTGGATTGGTGGTGGTTTTGTTCAATTTGGAGTTGTTTTGCAAAATGGCAAAAGTGACATGATCTTCTCTTTAATTCAGCATCACTACTTGTCACATTGCTATTGGTCAACCTAGTCAACTCTAGCCATGGTGGTCAACATCAAAGTTACTCACCTTGACATGGTCTTGGATGAAATGGCTTTGGTTGACCAAGTTTAGTTTAAGAATAGAGAGAACCAGAGGGGTAAAGTAGTGAAGAAAATATTTTGGGGTCATATGACCATTATCATATGTGTGAAGGATTTGAGATTTCCTTGTGTTTGATTCTTGATTCATTGATGCAATTGTGTTAGTTTATCATATTTAAGCATTCTACAAGCAATAGGGCAAGCAATTATGGCCTAGGGTGAAGATTTGCAATTTGGCATAATGTGTATGTAAGAGAGAAATGTGTTTTTCTCATTTTCTTCATTTCTTCTTAATTTAGGGTTTGATGATCTTTGTTTAGGGTTCATTAGCAATTGATCATCATACTAACACTCATCATGACAATTGAACAAAATAAATTCACTCAAATGCAAGAAACTATATGTGGCACTATATGCATATAAAAAGTTTTTGTTAATTGCAAATTTTGAGTTTGGGAAATTTTCTTTCTTATTTATTATTGTTGAAACTTGGGATGTTACAAACCCTTCCCCCTTACAAAAGATCTCGTCCCGAGATCTGAGAGAAAACTAGGTACTAAAGAGATCTGGGTACTCAGTCCTCATGAAGTCTTCTCTCTCCCAAGTGGCTTCTTCCTCGGTGTGATTACTCCATTGGATCTTCAGAAACTTGATACTCCGGGTACGAGTGGTTCTGAAAGCTTCTTCCAAGATGCGAATAGGTACTTCGCGGTATGTCAGATCTGAGTTGATATCCACAGCTCGATGGTCGATGTTCTTGAAAACCTCTGTCTTCTCGGGCACTTCTAAGCACTTCCGGAGTAGCGAGATGTGAAACACATTGTGTACCGCTGACATTTCTTCTGGTAACTCCAGTTGATAGGATACTTCTCCTCTGCGACTCAGGACTTTGAAAGGTCCGACATATCGGGGTGCGAGCTTTCCTCTAAGCTGGAATCTCTGCATTCCTTTAAGAGGGGACACTTTGAGATATACGAAATCTCCGATCTCGAAGGTCATCTCTCGGTGTCTCTTGTCGGCGTAGCTCTTCTGTCTTGATTGGGCTGTCTTGAGGTACTCGCGGATCTTGTGAACCTTCTCTTCCGCTTCTCGGAGAATATCTGGTCCAAAGACTTGACTCTCTCCTACTTCTGACCAATTTAGAGGGGTACGGCACTTCCTCCCGTACAGTGCTTCAAAGGGGGCCATCTGCAAGCTGGCTTGGTAGCTGTTGTTGTATGAGAATTCTGCGTACGGCAAGCAGTCTTCCCACTTAGATCCGTACTCTAACACACATGCTCTCAACATATCTTCTAGTATCTGGTTGACTCGTTCAGTCTGTCCATCTGTCTGCGGGTGATAGGCGGTGCTGAAATTCAAACGAGTTCCGAGTCCTTCATGTACCTTCTGCCGTAACTGGAGGTGAATTGGGATCCTCTGTCGGATACTATCGACTTCGGGGTTCCGTGCAGGCTGACTATCCTTGAGATATATAACTCTGCAAGTCTTGGTCCTTGATAGGTGGTCTTGACGGGGATGAAGTGGGCGACTTTGGTCAGTCTGTCAACCACTACCCAGATGGAATCATTTCCTTTACTTGATTTGGGCAGTCTGGTGATGAAGTCCATTCCTACGGAATCCCACTTCCATTCGGGAATCTGTAGGGGTTGCAACAGTCCTGCGAGGCGTTGATGTTCTGCTTTCACTCTTTGGCAGATGTCACATTTGGCGATGTAGCTTCCAATTTCTCTCTTCATTCCATGCCACCAGAATTGTTCCTTCAAGTCTTGATACATCTTGGTTCCTCCGGGATGAATGGAGTATAGGGTGTCATGAGCTTCTTTCAGAATAACTTGCTTCAACTCTGAGTCTGATGGCACGCAAAGGCGCTTGCTATACCATAGCACTCCTTCTTCATCTACGGTGAATCTCGGTGCTTTTCCGGCAGCTATTTGGCTCTTGATCCCCTCAATGCTAGCATTTCCTTTCTGAGCTTCCTTGATCTGACTAATCAGGGTGGGTTGGAGTTCAATGTCAAGTAGATATCCTTCGCTAACCAGTTCCAGTCTAAACTGTTCAAACTCTTCAAACAGGCTGGGTTGCTCAATTGCTAACATGGAGTTCAACTGACACGGCAGTCTACTCAGAGCATCTGCTACCACATTGGCCTTGCCGGGGTGGTAGTGGATTTCCATGTCGTAATCCTTGATTAACTCTATCCATCTGCGCTGCCTCATATTCAGCTCCTTCTGCGTGAAGATATACTTCAAGCTCTTGTGATCCGAGTAAACCTCGCATCGATTACCCATGAGGTAATGACGCCATACTTTCAGTGCTAAAACCACGGCTGCTAGCTCTAAGTCATGGGTTGGATAGTTCTGTTCATGCTGCTTCAGCTATCTTGACAGGTAAGATATCACTTTGCCTTCTTGCATCAGCACACATCCAAGACCAATCTTGGAGGCGTCACAGTACACATCAAATGGCTTGGTAATGTCCGGCATAACCAGTATTGGGGCTGATGTCAATCTTAGCTTGAGCTGTTGAAAGCTCTCTTCACACTTGTTGGTCCATTCGAACTTCCTGTCCTTCTTCAACAATTGAGTCATCGGTCTTGCTATGCTCGAGAATCCTTCAACGAATCGGCGGTAATATCCCGCCAATCCGAGAAATGCACGGACTTCGGTCTGAGTGGTTGGGGCTTTCCATTCTTCAACAGTCTTGATTTTTGCGGGGTCAACGGCAATTCCTCCGGCTGACAAGATATGACCCAAGAATCCTACTTCCTTCAACCAAAACTCACACTTGCTGAACTTGGCATACAACTGATGTTCCCGAAAGGTATCTAGGACCACTTCCAAATGTTGCTCATGTTCTTCTTCGGACTTGGAGTAGATGAGGATGTCGTCGATGAAGACAACGACAAACTTGTCTAGGAAGTTCATAAAGATCTTATTCATGAGATTCATGAAGTAAGCGGGGGCATTGGTTAATCCAAATGACATGACATTGTACTCGTACAATCCATATCTGGTGGTAAAGGCAGTTTTGGGGATATCGGTGGCACGAATCTTCAGCTGATGGTATCCTGTCCGCAGATCAATCTTCGAGAATACTTGGGCTCCAGTCAGCTGATCAAACAGATCTTCTATCTTGGGCAACGGGTACTTGTTCTTGATGGTGACATCGTTAAGCTTACGATAGTCCGTAACCAAATGAGTGGCACCGTCCTTCTTATCCACAAACAAAACTGGTGATCTCCATGGTGACGCACTTGGTTGAATCAGACCTTTGAATAGCATATCATCCAGTTGCTTCTTCAGTTCCACTAATTCTGCCGGGTTCATGCTATAGGCTCTCTGGGCTATAGGTCCGGTTCCAGGGATTAACTCGATGATAAACTCGATATCCCGATCTGGGGGCATACCGGGTAGATCATCCGGAAACACATCAGGATATCGACAAACGACCCTGATCTGATCCAAGGTGGGTTTGGCTAGGCTTTGGTTGCAGGTAAACTTTCTGGGCATCTTTTCAGATATGTGTTCGACTATTATTCCGGTGCTACTAGTCATGGTGATGGCCTTCTTGGCACAATCAATCAGTCCATGATGTTTCGCCATCCAGTCCATACCTAGGACTACTTCCAAACCTTTGGCTCCCAGAACAATCAAGTTTGCATAAAATTCTATTTCATGAATTCCGATAGGCACATCTTTGCAAATTTTTCTAGCTTTAGTTATTGATCCAGGTATTTGAACTATCATGACATGCTTCAAACTGATGGGTTGAATCTTACTAGTGCATGCAAAATCTTCGGTAACAAATGAATGCGATGCTCCAGAATCAAACAGCACTCTTGCAGGTATTGAGTTAACAGAGAACATACCCAGCACAACATCTGGGGCTTCCTGAGCTTCCTCTGCATTCATGTGGTAGAGGCGGCCATTCCGGTTGTTCGGGTTGTTGGGGGCGAACTTCTTGTTGGTGGTGACACGGCGTTGCTGCTGAGCAGGGCCTGAGGTGTTGGCGGCAGTCTTGGCGAGCTTTTTGGGGCACTCATAGGAGAAGTGTCCCGCCACTCCGCACTCGTAGCAGTTGTAGGTGGACTTGTCCTTGGGGGTGATGGGAACAGCATTGCTCCCAGTCCTTGGAGCGGTGTTGGAGTTGTTGTTGGGGGCGCGGGGTGGAGCGCGGTTGAAGTTGTTGTTGTTGTTGTTGTTGTAGTTGTTGTGGTTGTTGTGGCCTCCTGACCTGGGGTTTCCTCCACTCCGGTTCTGATAACTCGGACGTGTATTCTGCATCGGGGACTTGTTGTTTCTTGGGGCGAACCCTCCACTTGAGCTGGGGCGATACTTGTGGTTATTGCTGGGCCCACTCTGGTTCATCATGCGGCGCTTGCGGTTCTCGTTGGCTTGGTGTATCTTCCCCTCCATCTGAATGGCGGGGTCAACGAGGGCTTCTAGGTCAGCAAAGGGGATGTTGATCAGTACAGTCTGCATCTCATCATGCAGTCCATTCAGAAACCTCTCCTTCCTCTTCTCGACGGTATCCGTCTCATCCGGGGCGTACCTTGACAAAGTGAGGAACTTGTCGCGGTATTCTACCACGGTCATTCTGCCTTGTTTCAGTTCCCTGAACTCATCCCTCATCTTCTTGATCAGGCCCGGGGCACATGATACTTGCTAAACTTGAGTTTGAAGTCCTCCCAAGTCATCATTTGCCCCACATTCAATGCGCGAGCACTTGTCCACCAGGCACGTGCCGGTCCAGCCAGATAGTGGGTGGCGAACAACACCTTCTCGTTGTCCTCCACTTCGGCAACCTCGAGATTGTTCTCCATGGTTTGGAGCCAATCATCAGCATCTAGGGGTTCCTCCGTCTTGCTGAACACCGGTGGGTTGGTGTTTTGGAAGTTCTTCAGCTTCGACCCTGGGTGGTCGTGGTTTCCGTGGCCTTGATTTCCTTGAGCTATCTGTTGAAGAGCAGCTAAGTTGGCTTGGTGATCAGCTCTCTCAGCTTCTCTCTCTATCATCATCTGTTGCAGCATTTGCAGCATTGCAGTTTCGCTGCGAGTTGGGGGTGCCATCTGAACAGGGATATGGATCATGAGATGAGAAGGAAATTTCTATGGCTCATTTTGGGATAAAAGTTCACCCAATTTTAAAACTTGATTCATAATAATAATAATATTACACCCACACAAACATAGTCATGGAGGTAGCAAATATTACAAGCCAATAGTTCCGGAGGGTTTGAAGAACCCTTTCAACAAACTACGATACATGGGGCGGGTACCAAGGACCGATACATAACACGGGACGCAAGTGCTCGGACGGAACTACTCGCCATCGACGTTGATCGGGTAGACGTTGTCTACCCCGGCGGCAAGGTGCTCGTGGCCATCCTCGTAAGGGTGGAACTCCAGGTCGTCGTCTTCCTCCTCCTCGTAGTCGTCGTCGTTGCTGACGTAGGAGTAGCCGTCTCCCTGGATGTTCTCCCCTTCAGCTTCGCCCTCCAGCTCCTGGATCTGTTCAGCTTGGGTGGCGATGGTCGCCTTCAGAGTGGCGATCCTGGCCTTGAGGCGGTTGATGGCGTAGTCCTTCTTCTGGTTGGCGCGGCGGAGTGCCCTGCGTTCCCCGGCGATGACCTTGATGGTCTCCGCCTGCTGCGCCAACTGAATGTGAGTGTGGTTGGCGTATTCACGGGAGTTGTCGAGGTCGATGCGGGTCTCATTCAACATGAAGTCGAGATGATCCACATGGTGGCGAAGTTGCGGGTGCGACGGCAGGTTCATTGGCACCCCGAGGGAGTTGTGCCTTGCATAGTGCACAAAGCGACTATCCTCGAAGTCCATGAAGTTTTGCCCCCACAGACGTGCGAGCCCCTCCTGAAGTCCACGGGCGAGACCATCCGCCCAGTTGTTCTCCCGGAAGGAGAACTGGATCCTCGCGCTCATTGGGAGCGTGAACCTTCCACGGAGGTCCACCATGATCACCCACTGGAGTTGACCACCGGGCTGGTCATTGATCATTCCACCAAAGACCTCCGGTGGTGGGCGCCCGAGGAATTCCGAGAGGGAGAAGAGGTCCCTCTCGAAAATGATCTCTCCACCGTTCCCCAACTGATAGAACTCAGTCTGGAGGAAAGGCTGCGCGTCGACGACGTGATCCATCTGTAGAGGGATTAGATGATTAAGTTAGAGAGGTGCAAGTGTTCCAAATTTTAATTCACTCATAAGATAGAGCATGGATTTAAAGTTTTTCCAAAGACTCTTCAAGATAAGGGGGTGAAATAAAGTTTTCATAACTAGTCAATTCATGGAATTTGAAACTAAGTTTTTGAACGTCCATTCTAACTAGGGTCTCCTAAGGTCAAACAATGGCTCTGATACCAACTTGTCAACACCCGGATTTTTAAGTCCAGATGCCTATTATGCCGTACATCGCAATCCCAGGAATAATGTTTTTGCGAGACATAATAGTAAGTAGCATAGAGTCATCATTTATTACAACACATATTGTCTTACAACCATAGATCACATGATCCAATATTACACGAATATATTGTTCAACATCACAAATAGTAGCGGAAGCAAGGTAGTAGTGGACTATCTATTCCACAGTCAACGCTTGACGTTAGAAGACGATCCTAGTTATCGTAGACGTCCTGTGGTCCGTCATCCTGATACTGGTGCTCTCCTTCATAGTCTGGCATTTGAATAGCCAGGGCAAAGCCATGAGTACTTTAAAGTACTCGCAAACTAACACTAGAGTAATTACTTATTAATTGTAGTAAGGGGTGCTAAGCTCTAGGTTTATTTGCATAAAGCCAAGTTTTAGTTTGATAAATATTTAGTAAAGCTTTATCATGTGCTAGACTATCTCAAGTGGGAACATTAGTGTCATTCCCACAACTCATTAGGATTCACCTCAATATCACCTTCCAACTCATCATTCCTTTTTAAGATCAAAAATTATGATAACGGAGATAGTATGGCCTTTCCAATCGTCCGTAACCGTGGACACGGCTATTCGAATAGGTTTAACACTCTGCAGAGGTTGTACTCTTGTGCCACAACTTTTGATTACATCCGTCGAGGATAACCCCGAATCATCGTAACACAGTACGCGGATCATCAACCATAACCTTTCACTTATATATGCTAGTATGAGCACCTCTCCCCATGAGCTTGGCCTCCCGGTGAAAACCGCGGTCAACCCGGGAACTGCACAGGGCTTGGGCCGTACATTCACCTCATTTTAACATCATTCCACACTTAACGGAGGCAGCCTCGGCGTAACCCCTATGATGCTTGTTTAGAGGGAACCCATACTAAAATACACAAGTTTCTAGTTAAGCCCTACCCATAATCAGGTATTGTGGGGGTACTTGTATAATTGGAAGGGTATCGCATTCAAACCCAATCATCAATTTTATCAAAAATCACCATCTTCTCTTGTTCAAAACCACCTCCACTTTACTTTCTTTCAAAGTCATTTCACTTCACCATGTTCCCATCTAGAGTAGTCAATTTTAATTGATTAGCACTAGCAACTATATGAGGGGTGCTATCTAGCTTTGAGTTGTGCTAATCTAACTTCAAGTATTGTTCTACTCTAGACCAAGTGAATCATAAATCAAAAAGTACTTTGAAATAAAAGAGCAAAAGTAAATGTAAGTAAAAGCATGGGATAGGTAATACATAAAATAAAGTGTGATGGTGCCTTTGCTCTTGAAGAGCTAAGCACTTGTGTTTAGCAAGGGTTAGCTTGCCTTGAGCTGAGTAGTTATCGAAGTTCTCTTCTTCTTCCTGAGAGTAGGCCTCCTCCTCTTGGTATTCCTCGTTACTAGCGTCTATATACGAATACGAGGTATAAATACTAAACCAAGCTCACATACTAAACTAGAAACACTCAAAAGAATCCACCCACTAATTCTATCATCAATCAAACATGGCATGGTGGATTATTTGATGAGTTCTTATTTAGGAGAAAAATAATTTCCTCTTATTATTCCTATTTCTTTAATTTGGTAATTAGATCCTTAGAGAAATTAATTTCTTCTCATTACATCTTATTAAGATTTAATCTCTTCATATAATAATCAGGTATGAAATATAGGTTGACCAAAGTCAACATTCCATATCTATTATATGTGAGTATAATTTAATTGAAGTGCTACACTTCACATAGTTTAATACTAACATTTCAATGAATTAAAATCTCTAAGTAATACTTATCAAGGGTTCATTAGCCTAAGTCATTTCCCCTGGTTATATTACTTAGGATCAAGATTTAAATGAGAGAGTAGCTCTCATATTATTTGTTGAGTTTGAATTCCAAGATTAATTTTACTAGTATTGACTACATAGCTATTTTATTTGATCTAGTCCATGATCATACAAATAACATTTCTATATTATTGCATAATCAATTAGAGGACATCATTTGTGATTTATTAGAGTTGAAATCAATTCAAAATCTATTCTGGTTGAATTTTAAATAAAGTTTGAATGTACAAAAGTCCCTGTCTTGTTATTTTTATCAGATTAATTCTACTTTGAAATTGGAGATGGGACCAGTGGAATTTGTTAGATAATTTCATGGGCTTTCCAATGGTATAAAGTTTGCTAGATTTGGTTTGGTAGAATTTAAACTATTCAAAAATTACTAAAGCATCTGCAGAACAATTTGAAATATGAATAAATCCATATTTGAATTCGTGGGCTTAGGCGGGAAGAGTTACTGGGCCGAAACGGGAATTAAATTCACTGCGCAGCCCAACAATCCACGGGTGCGAGTGGGCTGCCCTGACGAGGTGGGGGCCACCTGTCAGCGGCGTTTTAACCAGCGAAACGGTACGCGCGAGAGGAGCCGTTGGATTAGAACAGGATCCAACGGGCAGTGATCGTCGTCGTCTCCGACGAGCGACGAGCTCACTGGCGGCGAGCCTAGGGGGTCGGAGGGCCTACCGGCATTCCCGCGGGGTTCTGGTGAGGGCGAGGCGGCGTTGTCGAGGGTGCTGAAGCTCCTGGTAGCAGTGGCGAGGCTTGGGGCGGCGTGGATCAACGGCGTCGATGTCCTGGCTCCGGCGGCTCCAATCTTGCAATTGAGGCGCCTCCGGCAGTAATTGGACGAGCTACGGTGGTGAGGAGGATCAGTGAGGAGAGGGGAGTGGAATGGTGTGAGGAGAGCTTGCTGGGAGGGTCTCTATTTATAGGGTCGAGGGGTGCCGCGGGGTGCTGAGAAGGAGCGGCCATGGCGTGGCTCTTGTGGCGATCCAAAGGGCAAGGCGAGGACGGCTACGGCTAGCTGGTGTCCTGGCGATGCTCAACGTGTAGCTGGCAAGGCCAAAGCGTGAAGGGACGGCTCGGGCGCATCCAATGTCTGCGGCGGAGAGTGCGGCAGAAAAGTGAAGAGGACGACGGCGACGGAGCAGGGGCAGGCCTGGGCGAGTGTCTAGCGTGTAGAGGGCGGGGAGTAGATGCTCGACGCAGTGGTAGCTTGGCCAGAGGAGGACGACGTCGCTCGAGTGCGCGACGTACTGGCGCGGCCAGAGCGCGGTGAGCGCGCGTGCTGGCATGTCCTGGCCAGCTTTGGGCGCGCGCGTTCTGGCCAATGCCAAGGCTTGGCGTTGCTGGGTCGTGTACGGTGAGATGCCTCGTGATGCAGAGATGCTCTGGGACAAGGAGAAACGTTGAGAGGAGGGCCAGAGAGATGGATGCCAAAGGTGGCCGGGTGTGCTTTGGCATGGCCATTTCTCCTCACCTTTCCACTCTACCATGCCCTAGCATGTACCAAGCTTGATGCAGGGGAGCCAGAGGTAGCTAATGATCACCAGAGGAAGTTGGTTTAGGCTTAGAACCATTGGACAATAGAGTGTAACACCATTTGGAAAACATGCCTGCCAAGTGTTTGATTAAATGGCCGCATGAACTTTTTGTTTGAATTTTGGTTTTCTTTTTGGTGGATCTCAATTATATAATTAATGTGTTGGATTGGTGGTGGTTTTGTTCAATTTGGAGTTGTTTTGCAAAATGGCAAAAGTGACATGATCTTCTCTTTAATTCAGCATCACTACTTGTCACATTGCTACTGGTCAACCTAGTCAACTCTAGCCATGGTGGTCAACATCAAAGTTACTCACCTTGACATGGTCTTGGATGACATGGCTTTGGTTGACCAAGTTTAGTTTAAGAATAGAGAGAACCAGAGGGGTAAAGTAGTGAAGAAAATATTTTGGGGTCATATGACCATTATCATACGTGTGAAGGATTTGAGATTTCCTTGTGTTTGATTCTTGATTCATTGATGCAATTGTGTTAGTTTATCATATTTAAGCATTCTACAAGCAAGAGGGCAAGCAATTATGGCCTAGGGTGAAGATTTGCAATTTGGCATAATGTATATGTAAGAGAGAAATGGGTTTTTCTCATTTTCTTCATTTCTTCTTAATTTAGGGTTTGATGATCTTTGTTTAGGGTTCATTAGCAATTGATCATCATACTAACACTCATCATGGCAATTGCACAAAAGAAATTCACTCAAATGCAAGAAACTATATGTGGCACTATATGCATATAAAAAGTTTTTGTTAATTGCAAATTTTGAGTTTGGGAAATTTTCTTTCTTATTTATTATTGTTGTAACTTGGGATGTTACAGCGGCACTCCCCCAAGCTTGGAACAAACCAAGGGGATGCCAATACCGATGATGAATTACTCCTTCGGCGGTGGTGGTGATGATGGGACAACCTTGATGTGGGCGAGGAACCGCTCTAGCATTCTTCGAAGTCGGTAATTCTCCTCCTGAAGTATCTCCACTTCCTTTCTCAGAGCACGGTATTGATCACAAAACTCATCGGTAACCCGTAGAGCTTCTTCCAACACAGGGAAATAGTCGAGGCTAGGAGCAGGTGGTAAGGGTCCCTGCAAGTTATGAGAGAAAGAACGTCGAGTGTCAACAGATCCCATTAAGATTTGCTTACTCCCAACGGCTTGTTGCTCTTGTTTTGACGACACCCTCTTCACTTCTTCCTCCGAAAGCCCCTTGCCCTTGTTGTTGGAGGCCATGGTGCTTCTAGATCAAAGGCAGATCCTGGCGGAAATCAGCTCGAGACAAAACACGTCGAGAAAACGATATACGGACCTCCAGGGGTCCGGAGGATTATATAGCAGGAATTTTTACGTCAAAAGGAAAGTACCAGGTCGAACCAGAGTCGGAGAGGGGCAACGAGGTGGCCTCCTCATATGGCGGCGCAGCCAGGCTAGGGCCCGCGCCGGCCTATGGGGGCACGCCCTCATGCGTCTCCTCCACTCCGTTTCGATCTCGTAATTTTTCATATTTTCCAAAAACAGCAAAAACATTGTTCGGAAAGTAAAACGCGAACTTTTTATTACCAGTACTGTTACCTATTCAAAGTTGAATTCTGCCGGACTGTCAATTTGTCCTTTGATGAAAGCTTCCGGAGTTTCCACTCGGATAACATCAACATCTTCATTATAAGAATCACCTGAGATATAATGCTTGAGTCTTTGTCCATTCACCACTTGTGTGGCATCGCCTTGGAGAGAACTAATTTTAATCGCTCCTGAACGGTATACCTCCTCAACGACATATGGTCCTTCCCATTTTGAGAGTAATTTCCCTGCAAAGAATCTGAGACGAGACCGATACAATAGGACTTTATCCCCAACATTAAATTCTCTTTTGATAATTCTTCTATCATGCCATTTCTTAACTTTCTCTTTAAAGAGTTTAGCATTCTCATAAGCTTCACTTCTCCATTCATCTAGAGAACTCAATTGTAGCAACCTCTTCTTACCGGCTAGTTTAGGATCTTTATTTAGTTCTCTTACAGCCCAATAAGCTTTGTGCTCTAGTTCTAAAGGTAAATGACAAGCTTTCCCATAAACCATTTTATACGGTGACATACCCAAGGGGTTTTTATAAGCAGTTCTATAAGCCCATAGTGCTTCCTTCAATTTACTAGCCCAATTCTTTCTAGATTTATTAACAGTCTTTTGCAAGATAGATTTAATCTCTCTATTTGATAATTCTACTTGCCCACTAGTTTGAGGATGATAAGAAGAAGCAATTCTATGATTAATACCATATTTAGCAAGAGTTTTTCTAAAACCACCATGAATAAAATGAGAACCTCCATCGGTCATAATATATCTAGGAACTCCAAAGCTAGGAAAAATAATATCTAAAAGCATTCTTAAAGAGGTCTCACCATCAGCACTTTTTGTGGGTATGGCTTCCACCCATTTAGTAACATAATCAACAGCGACAGGTATATGAGTGTTACCTTCTGAAGAGGGGAAAGGACCCATGAAGTCAAATCCCCAACAATCGAATGGTTCAATAACAAGAGTATAATGCATAGGCATTTCATTGCGTCTGGAGATATTACCAACCCTTTGACATTCATCACAAGATAAAATAAACTTCCTTGCATCCTTGAAGAGAGTTGGCCAATAAAAACCTGATTGTAGAACCTTTTGCACGGTTCTATCTCCGGCGTGATGTCCTCCATAAGCACTACCATGACACTTACTTAATATCTCCTGTTGTTCATATTCGGGAACACATCTTCGCAGAATACCATCCACTCCTTCTTTATATAAGTGTGGGTCATCCCAAAAATAATGCCTCAAGTCATAAAAGAATTTCCTCCTTTGCTGAGCTGAAAAGGTTGGAGGCAAGTACTTGGAAACAATAAAGTTAGCATAATAAGCATACCAAGGGCTATCTCGCGAGCTCACCTTTATTACAGCCAATTGTTCATTTGGAAAACTATCATTAACAGGAACAGGATCATAAGCAATATTTTCCAATCTAGACAAATTATCAACAACAGGATTATCAGCACCTTTCCTATCTACAATATGCAAATCAAATTTTTGCAACAGAAGCACCCATCTAATAAGCCTTCGCTTAGCATCTTTCTTTTGCATTAGGTATCTGATTGCAGCATGATCAGTATGAATTGTAACTTTTGAATCAACAATATAGGATCTAAACTTGTCACAAGCAAAGACTACAACTAACAATTCTTTTTCAGTAGTAGCATAATTTCTTTGAGCAGCATCAAGGGTTTTACTAGCATAATGAATAACATTCAATTTTTTATCTACTCGTTGTCCAAGAACAGCGCCTACAGCAAAATCACTAGCATCACACATAATTTCAAATGGTAAATTCCAATCAGGAGGTTCAACTATAGGAGCAGTTGTTAAGGCTTTCTTTAGAGTTTCAAAAGCTTCCTTACAATCATCATCAAAAACAAAAGGTACATATTTTTGAAGAAGATTCGTAAGAGGTTTTGAAATCTTGGAAAAGTCTTTAATAAATCTCCTATAAAACCCAGCATGACCAAGAACACTACGAATACCTTTAACATCCCTAGGATAGGGCATCTTCTCAGTTGCTTCAACCTTAGCTCTATCAACTTCAATACCTCTCTCGGAAATTTTATGTCCCAATACAATTCCTTCATTAACCATAAAGTGGCATTTCTCCCAATTAAGAACAAGGTTAGTTTCTTCACACCTCTGCAAAACTTTATCAAGGTTCCGCAAGCAATTATCAATATAACAGCTCCACAAGTCTTTAGAAAAGGTCTACCAAAAATGATAGGACAATACTTACTAGCAGCAGAACCAAGTACCAAAAAGTCTGCATGATATTTAATCTAACCACGTAGAACTTCCACATCTCGAACAATACCAATTGGAGAGATAGTTTCTCTATTGGCTAGCCGAATAACCACATCAATATCTTCAAGTTCACAAGAACCAATTTCATGCATAATCTCCGTGTAGAGCTCATAAGGAATAGCACTAATACTTGCACCAATATCGCATAAACCATAATAACAATGATCACCAATTCTAACAGATAGCATAGGAACACTAGTTTTCCTAGACTTATTAGGATGTGAAACAATATTAGAAGCATCTTCACAAAAAATAATATGACCATCTTCAACATTTGCAGTCACAAGATCTTTAACTATTGCAATAGCAGGTTCAACCTTTATTTGCTCTTCAGATTCTATAGGTTTCTTTTCACTTTTATTAACAACACTATTTATAACAGAGTACTCCTTCATTTTAGCAGGGAAAGGAGTTTTTTCAATATAAGCTTCAGGAATAACATGATCAGCAGTTTCAATTACAACACATTTATTTATAGATTAATCAATTTTATCTTTATACGGTTCATGATACTTATCAAAGTTCTTCTTAGGCAATTCATAATGAGAGGCAAAAGCTTTATAAAGATTTGCAGCAACTTGAGAATCAAGACCATAAGTAGCACTCATATTATGAAATTTATCAGTATCCATAAAAGCTTCAATGCATTTATAATCATAATTTATACCTGACTCTCTATCTTTGTCGTTCTCTCATCGTTCAGTATTCTCCTGGATCCGATTAAGAACGTCCATTTTAAACTCTTCTTTGTTGCGTGTAAATGATCCAAAACAAGAAGTATCCAGCAAGGTGTTGTCTTGAAAAGAAAGTCTTGCATAGAAATTATCAATAATAATATTACCAGGAAGCTCATGAATGGGGCATTTGAGCATTAAAGACTTCAATCTCCCCCACACTTGGGCAATACTCTCTCCATCATGAGGCCAGAAATTATATATGCGGTTCCGGTCTTTGTGAATTTCACTTGGAGGATAGAATTTAGAATAAAATCGGGGCACAATATCATTCCATTCAAGAGAATCCCCATTATTCAGTAATTTATACCAATGCGCCGCTTTACCAGACATCGATATAGAGAATAGCTTCTTCCTCACTTCGTCCATAGCAATACCTGCACATTTGAATAAACCGCATAATTCATGCAAGAACAGTAAATGATCTCCAGGATGGACAGTTCCATCCCCTGTATAACGGTTATTCACAACACGTTCAATAATTTTCATAGGTATTTTGTATGGAACTTCTTCCTCACCAGGCTCCTCATCCACTACCTTTGCAGTAGTAGTAGATTTTCCAAATAAAAATTCAAGAGAAGATCTCTCCATAATGAATTATAGCAGCAGGCAGGAATAAAATCAGCACTAACAGTACAAGTTTCCCTTACCAATTCCACTTACCAATAGCGCTTCACTCCCCGGCAACGGCGCCAGAAAATAGTCTTGATGACCCACAAGTATAGGGGGTGTATCATAGTATTTTCGATAAGTAAGAATGTCGATCCCAACGAGGAGCAGAAGGTGTTGACAAGCAGTTTCGATGAGTATTTAGGGGGTTTTGATGTAGCAGATGAATAAAGTACGAGTAAGTAAAGTGCGAGAGAAATAATTGCAGCGAGTGGCCCAATCCTTTTTAGCACAAAGGACAAGCCGGTTTGTTTACTTATAATGACCAAACGTTCTTGAGGACACACGGGAATTTAGTCTAGTGCTTTCGCTTCATATAGCCGATTAATCTTCATTGTTTTGATAAGTGTTGTGTGGGTGAACCTATGCTAATGCACCGCCCTTCCTAGGAGTAATACATACTTGTGATTATACCCCTTGCAAGCATCCGCAACTACAAGAAAGTAATTAAGATAAATCTAACCGCAGCCTTAAACTCTGAGATCCTGCTATCCCTCCTGCATCGATATACCAACGGGGGTTCAGGTTTCTGTCACTCCGGCAACCCCGCAATTGGCAAACGAGTACAATATGTATTCCCCTAGGCCCATAAAGGTGAAGTATCATGTAGTCGAAGGTCACATGACACCACTAGAAGAATAACACCACAACTTAAATATCATAACATTGAATATTACTCAACCATAATTCACTACTAACATTTAGACTTCACCCATGTCCTCAAGAACTAAACGAACTACTCACGAGACATCATATGGAACATGATCAGAGGTGATATGATGATGAATAACAATCTGAACATAAACCTTGGTTCAATGGTTTCACTCAATAGCATCAATAACAAGTAGAAATCAATACCGGGAGAGTTTCCCCTATCAAACAATCAAGATCCAACCCAAATTGTTACAACGGTGACGATGTGCAGCGGTGGAGACGGCGGTGATGATGATGGAGATGATGGTGATGGTGATGGAGATGATGTCCAGCTCGATGGCGATGACGATGGCGTCGATTTCCCCCTCCGGGAGGGAATTTCCCCGGCAGATTTCAGCCTGCCGGAGAGCTCTTTTCTCTCTGGTGTTTTCCGCCCCGCAGAGGCGGCTGTGACTCTTCGCGACTATCCTCCGAGCTTAGGTTTTCGGGACGAAGATGTACGCGAAGGAGAGGAGGCCAGAGGGGGCTGTGGGCCCCCTCCCCACATGGCGGCGCGGCCAGGGCAGGGCCCGCGCCGGCCTATGAGGAGGGCCCATGGCGGCCCTCCTCGGCTCCTCCTTTTGGCTCCCTTCGTCTTCTGGAAAAATAGGATTTTTCATATAATTTCCGTCAATTGTTGATCTTCCGAAATATTGCATTCTGACGGCGCTTTTTCAAGCAGAATCCTGACTCCGGTGCGCGATCCTCCAATAATCATGAAACATGCAAAATAGATAAAATAACATAAGTATCACCTCTAAATATGAAATATATCAATGAATAACAGCAAATTGTGATATAAAATAGTGATGCAAAATGGACGTATCAAACCCCCGTTGGGATATCGATGCATGAGGGATAGCAGGATCTCAGAGTTTAAGGCTGTGGTTAGATTTATCTTAATTACTTTCTTGTATTTGCGGATGCTTGCAAGGGGTTTAATCACAAGTATGTATTAGTCCTAGGAAGGGTGGTGCATTAGCATAGGTTCACCCACATAACACTTATCAAAACAATGAAGATTAATCAACTATATGAAGCGAAAGCACTAGACTAAATTCCCGTGTGTCCTCAAGAACGTTTGGTCATCATAAGTAAACAAACCGGCTTGTCCTTTGTGCTAAAAAGGATTGGGCCACTCGCTGCAATTATTACTCTCGCATTTTACTTACTTGTATTTTATTTATCTGCTATATCAAAACCCCCTGAATACTTGTTTGTGAGCATTTACAGTGAATCCTTCATCGAAACTGCTTGTCAACACCTTCTACTCCTCGTTGGGTTCGACACTCTTATTTATCGAAAGTACTACGATACACCCCCTATACTTGTGGGTCATCACCAATCATTGACTCAGTGATGGCCATTCATTGGGGCCAGATGCTGCAGCTATATGCGGATCTTCTGTGCATGCAATGGGTGTAGCTCACGGGAATTTTTGTCATCCTATTATGCCTAGTACTTTGGATGTTGCAAAATAGAGTGAGGGAGAAGATTTCATGTTGCATAAAGGAGAGGACAAACTAAGGATGGATGATCGAAATATGGTGGGGATTGCCTCGCCTCAGCGGGTCGTTGTTAGTCCTACGATGGAGGAGGTTATTGCTTTCGGGGGTATTCCAAAGGCCTCATCTGGAGTGAGATCTAGTACCCGGCTGGGATGTCAGTCAGATGGGGATTTTCCACAGATGGAGAAAGCTATGAAGAGGGAACACATGCGGGATGATTCTATTACTAAAGGTAATCTTTCAATCCCAAAATATTCTATTGTTAATATTCCCAAGTCGGATATTATTCATAGAGCGGAGTGTCTAGGAGTGTCTTTGGGAAAAACGGATATGAAGGTGGTAAAGTCTATTAAGGGTATCAAAATGCTAGAAGAGGAATTTATTTAACAATTTTGCAGAAAAATGTGGATGAGAATTTGAATAAGGAGGATGGTCTTTCGACCCTTGTTATGTCCAAAGTATATACTCTTTGTGAGGATTTGATCGAGGATGAGGGTATCCCACTGGAATTAGATGATCAATTGGAGCATCTAAAACCGGTTGTCAAAGAAAAAGAACTAGGCAGAAGAAAACATATGACACTAATAGTATTGGCAAAAGTACTAGGCAGAGAATTAAAAAGCAGTTTTTATAATGCAGAATCTAAAAGGCATGAATTGGAATCCAAGGGGTTTTGGGGATACTGCAAAGCATTTGCTTGTCACAGAGGCCATTAGGGAACATAAGTTAGATTTTCTGGCCTTGTTGGAAACTGGAAGATCAAACTTTTCTATTCCTTTTCTGAACCAACTTGCTGCGCGTTACAATTTTTCTTGGTTCTGTTAACCTCCTCATGGTAGGTCTGGAGGCATTCTAGTGGGAATAAACTCAGATACCCTACAGGTGATAAAGGTAACTACTGGAGATTTTTGTGTAAAACTTCATATCAAGTGCAAAAGAGATGGTTTTGAATGGATTTTGGTGCCGGTTTATGGGGCTGCCTAGAACATGCACAAAGGAGAATTTTTGGCAGAGTTAGAAAGAACATGGGCGAGTCTGAAACACTACCTTTGTTGGTGGGTGGTGATTTCAATATTATTCGGAAGAGGGAAGAAAAGAATAATAATAACTTCAAAGCTCGGTGGCCCTTTGTGTTTAATGCAATTATTGAACATTTGAACTTAAGGGAAATTGCTCTTTCGGGGAGACAATTTACGTGGGCGAGTCGTCGAGATGAACCTACTTATGAGAAGCTAGATAGAGTTCTAGCATCCATCTCTTGGGAACATAAATTTCCTTTAGTAACTGTTCGTGCATTAATAAGGGCGGATTCTGATCATACACCAATTCTTATTGACTCAGGGGTTCAAGCACATCTGGGTAATATATCAAAATTTTCTTTTGAGTTACATTGGTTCAAACAGGAGGGCTTTTTTCAGATGATAGAGAAGGAGTGGAATTCGGTAATGATTGGACTGAATCCCATAGATGTTTGGTTGAATAAATTAAGGCATATTCGAAAATTCCTCAAAGGGTGGGCAAAAAATCAAAGTGGGAAATATAAAAAGGAGAAAGAGAGACTATTAGCCATTATAGATCATTTTGATATAAAAGCGGAAACAAACCCTTTGGGTCCGCAAGAAAGAGAAGAACTTAAAAAAGCAAATGAGGGTTTGAATAAATTAAGACGGGAGGAAGAATCGAAGTGGGCTCAACGCGCGAAAGTTAAGCATATCCAAGAAGGGGGGAATAATACGAGGTATGTCCATTTGATTGCAAATGGTAAACATCGAAAGAAGAATTTTTTCCAATTGGAACAACAGGAAGGGACAATTGTTGGAGAGGACAACCTTAAGGTGTACATCACCGAATTTTATAAAAAATTATTTGGACCGCCAGAGCCGACCAACGTTTCTTTATTAGGAGTGGTGCATGATATTCCGCAGATTTCACCTAATGAAAATGAGATTTTAACAACTCCTTTTACTAAAGAGGAGGTCTTTGAGGCAATCTCACAGATGGAACATAATAAAGCACCCGGTCCTGATGGCTTTCCGGCGGAGTTTTATCAAAAGTTCTGGGAAGTAATAAAGTTTGACTTAATGGCACTTTTTAATGAGTTGAACATAGGAGATTTGTTTCTTTACAAACTCAATTTTGGTGTTATTACTTTGTTACCCAAGAAAGAAGATGTGATACAGATACAACAATATAGACCCATTTGCTTACTAAATGTGTGTTTCAAAAAATTTACAAAGGTCGGAACAAATAGAATGACGGGGATTGCCCCAAAGGTTATTAGACCGACACAAACTGCCTTTATGCCGGGTTGTAATATTTTAGAAGGGGTAGTCATTCTCCATGAAACTATGCATGAGCTTAACAGTAAGAAATTAGATGGTGTGTTGTTTAAGATTGATTTCGAAAAAGCATATGATAAAGTTAAGTGGTCCGTTTTACAACAAACCTTGAGAATAAAAGGTTTTGCCATAGAATGGTGTAGCTTAATTCAGCAATTTGTGCAAGAGGGGAGTGTTGGAGTGAAGGTAAATGATGACATTGGTCATTATTTTCAAACAAAGAAAGGACTGCGACAAGGGGGCCCTTTGTCCCCAATGTTGTTCAATATTGTAGTACACATGCTTGCCATCTTAATTGAACGAGCAGAAAATGATGGTCAGGTTGGAGGGCTCATACCTCATCTTGTTGAGGGTGGCATCTCTATATTACAGTATGCCGATGATACGATCCTTTTTTTTGGAACATGACCTCCTCAAAGCCGTTAATATGGAGTTAATATTATGTATCTTTGAAGAACTTTCGGAATTAAATATTAATTCCCATAAAAGTGAGCTTTTCTTCTTTGGTAAGGCAAAGGATGAAGAGGAACAGTATAAGCAGATCTTTGGATGTGATGCTGGATCTCTTCCCTTTAGATACTTAAGTATTCCTATCCACTACAGAAAACTAAGAAATTATGACTGGTATCCAGTTGAGACACGGTTTGAAAGCCAACTGGGATGCTGGAAATGAAAATTATTATCTTATGGAGATAGATTGGTTCTTATTAATTCAGTTTTAACTAGTTTACCTATGCTCATTTTATCCTTTCTAGATGTACCTGTTGGGGTAAGGAAACGATTGGATTTCTATAGATCTAGGTTTTTCTAGCAGTCTGATGAAAATAATAAAAAAATATAGGCTTACAAAATGGAATATTGTCTGTCGGCCTAAAGATCAAGGTGGCTTAGGTATTGAGGTCCTAAAACTCAAAAACAAATGCTTATTGAGTAAATGGCTCTTTAAGTTGCTTAAGGAGGAGGGGGTGTGGCAGGAGCTGCTACACAATAAATACTTAAGACATAAGACATTATCGGCAGTACAAGCTAAGCCCACAGATTCGTTCTTCTGGAAGGGTTTAATGCGAGTGAAGGAAGAGTTTTTTAATAGAGGATTCTTTAAAATTGGAAATGGAATGAACACTCGTTTTGGGAGGATATTTGGTTAGGTAAAACCCCTTTAGCGAATCAATACCCGTCGTTATATAATATTGTGCGTCACAAAAATGTAACGGTAGCTCATGTGTTAGCTCAAACCCCGCTGAATATTAGTTTCAGGAGGGCGCTATTGGGAAACAAATGGACTTTATGCTTACAGTTATGCCGAAAACTAATGAGGGTAAATCTAAATCATGAGCATGATCGCTTTGTTTGGGGTTTGACAACCAATGGCCGGTTTACGGTAAAATCCATGTATGATGATCTTATGAGTGATCACACCCCAACCAATATTACCAATATGTTTGGTAATTAGTTAAATGGAGTAGATAGACAATCTAAAGCTTTTATTCGAATTGGGGTTTCTGCTTTATGTTGGTCTATTTGGAGGACAAGAAATGATATTATCTTTAACAAAAAACAATCTTTTCATTACTTGCAGGTTATTCATATGATGGCTCACTGAGTCCAGCTATGGGCTCTCCTTTCGCCGGAGGGACATCGGGATGCCATGGCTTCTGGATGCACATGGCTCTAGACGGTCGCTCAGGATATCTTGTGCCAGGCTGGCTGACGGTATACTAGGAGGCTACAGTGATGTGTAGTGCTACTATGTTTTATTTGTTCCGCTGGTTGATTCTTGTATCAACTGTATGCAATGATTGTGGTTCCTCAGTAACAAGGTTCTTTTAACTAAAGATAACTTAGCTGAGCGGAATTGGAATGGGTGTATGAAGTGTGTTTTTTGTGGTGAACAGGAACCGTCGAACATCTGTTCATTGAGTGTCCCTTAGCTAAACTTCTTTGGCGCACGGTTAATTTCACTTTTGATCTTCTACCTCCAACCAATATTACCAATATGTTTGGTAATTAGTTAAATGGAGTAGATAGACAATCTAAAGCTTTTATTCGAATTGGGGTTTCTGCTTTATGTTGGTCTATTTGGAGGACAAGAAATGATATTATCTTTAACAAAAAACAATCTTTTCATTACTTGCAGGTTATTCATATGATGGCTCACTGAGTCCAGCTATGGGCTCTCCTTTCGCCGGAGGGACATCGGGATGCCATGGCTTCTGGATGCACATGGCTCTAGACGGTCGCTCAGGATATCTTGTGCCAGGCTGGCTGACGGTATACTAGGAGACTACAGTGATGTGTAGTGCTACTATGTTTTATTTGTTCCGCTGGTTGATTCTTGTATCAACTGTATGCAATGATTGAGCTGTGAGAGTTGTAAGACTAAATATTTCTGTTTTTTAATAAAAGGCCGGGGTGCATCATCATGATGCAGAAGCTGGGGTTATGCTCCCCATTTCGAAAAAAGAAAAAAAAAAGGAAATATTATTAGGAAACTAATGGAGATCACAGAAATATAAGGGTGAGAGGTCTTATTGGGGAGTCCCCTACATGAAGACATAGGGGAGATTTTATTGGGGATCTGCTGGACTTTCTATAACTCATCATCCTCGTTATGGTCGTTGTCATCATCGGATTAGCCCTCCTGTTCCTCCTTTCATCGCCATCATTAGCAATAAAGAAGGGGTTTCGGAGGATTTTTCATCGATGACTTACCTAGTCCCTTAAAAATAGTGAAATTTCCCGAATTGTATTTCCTCCAGTTTGGGCATATAAAACATAGCTCATTAAGACTAACCCGTAAATTTTACCGGCTCCGGTACCTTGTAGGATCTCTTATGAAACACCTCTGGCAGGTACCAATGCGCGTACAAAAAAAGCATTCGCTTCGCCAATACATCCATTACCTACCTAATTTTTAAGAGTGACTGTGGCGTGGCCAGAAGATGAATCCAGGCCTTTGAGTCCGCATCTGGTTGTTGATGGCCGCAGAGTGCGACTAGTGGGTGGCACCACACCGACTGCATTTTCTCAATCAAGTCTGTTGTAGCGCCGGCTTACTCGCCTAAATCGTCGGTCTCGATAAAGGTCGCGCGGTGCCGTGGAGCTTGGATTCTCCTCGGTCTTGTTTCGGTGTTTTCAGTGTGGCAGTGATTCTTCTTGTACTTCCTCCATTTCATTTGATGGAACGGAGGGTGTACTTTGTTTTATTTTTTATTTTTATTCTGTTGCGTAAGAGGGTCTTCTCATCATCTTGTATCGGTATGATTGTTTGTGACTTTATTTATAAAACGGAACGAAAGCCTTTTCCAAGAAGGAATAGGCAAAATTGGAAAAGAAAATAAGTTGGCTCATGTACACTTTTGGAAGCAGAGGGTAGGGGAGTTTCATTGTCTAAAATAGGATTCAGAATACTCTGAACAATCACAGCAAAAACCCGAATAAAAATCAACGAGGACCTTCAACATCAAAATTCACCATCAGAAGTTTGACATTAGCATGCGATCTTTCTCTTTTTTTGAACATAAGCATGCGATCCATTTGAAGAACGTTAGCACTCAATCCAGCGATTAACATGCGACAAGCTAGAGGACGCATAATTCACCGCGATTCAGTGAGGTTTGCCACAGCAAGGCACATAGGTGCTACCTGCTCCCATGGACTATAGTATTAAGTTAACTGAAAACTAGCAAAACCGATAAGAATAACCAGGAAGCTACGAGGAAGTTTCAGCAAGTCTATGATATCTAGGCGATCGAGTTAGTCCTTCATGTTCACACCACGTCTAGATATCTAATGACTTGCTCTCTTCCATCCAAAGGCAGAAGAAATAAAGTATTACATGGTGCCCAATGCAGTCCTCAATTGTGAAATCTTATGGCCACTAGGAAAATATGAATCTGGACCAGCCGCATCCGTGGCTAAAATCTGGACCCCTAGTATGAATCTCTAAGAGCATCCCCACTCGTTTGGCCTCCCCACGCCGAAATCCGGGGTTAATTTCGTCCGGATTGGACGAAAAAATGACGTGGGGAGGGCCAGTTTCCCAGCCGCGATCCCAGCCGTAGCCGTTGATTTAATTTTGAAAAACGTAAACTTGACGAAATACGGCAAAAACGACTGAATTTAGACTAATTTTAATGATATTTACTATATAAAGGGCGAAGTTCATACATAGAGCCCGAATTCGACTATATTTCGAATTCGGCTAGGGGAATATAACTCTAAATTTTAAAACACGGCGCTCTACATGCCCAAATGGCGGTACAACACCGTGTAGTCGCCGCCGTCGCCGCCATCATTGTCGGAGCCGTCGTCGTCAAACTGCGGCGGCGCGGCCTGGCTGCTGCCCTGACCGGCGTCTCCCCACCGGCCACTGGTGCGAGGCGGGGACGGCGATGGCTTGTGACAGTCGTCGTCGGAGGCTTCGAGGTCGATGACGGGGACGGCAACGCCGGATGGAGGAGTCGCAAGCCGGCGGTAGCGAGCGACATCCTCGAGGATCCTCGCCTGCCGCTCCGCCTCCTCCTTCTCCCACTGCTCCCTCGACCAGGCGCAGGCCTGGTCGAGCGGCATGGAGTTCTCGGCGGGGACGAGGTCCTGGAGGGACCTCGCGATGAGGGCCTCGAGGATGCGGCGTCCTCGGCGCTTTCGGCCTCCTCCACCTTCACCTTCGCTGGCTTGCGCTTCCGCTCGCCGGAGGTGTCGGGTTTGCGCTTGGGGCGGCGCCGTCCTTGTGCCGTCGATGGCTCGCGGATGACGATCCCGCGCACGCGGTTGCTCGGTGGGGAAGACGCCTCCTTTTTCACCGGCGCCAAGGATGGCACCGACCTGGAGATCGACCTCGCCGCTGAACCGGACGACGAGGAACTGGCAGCCATGCGCCGTGGCTGCCAGCTTCCCCGGCGGCGGCTGGCCGATGCCCTCGACAGTGGGGGCATCGTCAGAATGGGGAAGTTGCCGCCCTCGATGTGCTCGAGGACGGCCTCGAGCGTCCGGCCCGGCACGCTCCACCACCGCTTGCGTCCGGCGGCGTTGTTGCGCGGAGGCGGAGGCGGCGGGCCGTCGTAGGAGGCGAGCTCTTGCTCCCACCGGCGAAGGAAGAAGGAGTTCCACGCCGTCAGGTTCTCGGGGTGGTAGCGCGGCTCGGCGCGGTCCTGGTCCGACAACGTTAGTCGGACCTCCTCGATGGCGGCTTCGAGGTAGCGTCCCTGCGGCGGTGGCGGGATTGGCACGCGGCCCGCACTAAGCCGCCACCCGCCGCCAGGAGGCCTTGTGTCTGGCGGGCAGGGGTACCCCGCCTGGTGGAGGAGGTGCCCCTCCCACGCGTGGAGCGACCGGCGAGGGAAGCCGTTGTTGGCTGCGCCATCTTCGTCGTTGTAGGCCATGGATCTCATCGAGGTCGAGGGAAGGAAGAGGAAGAGGAAGAGGAAGAGGAAGACTGGTGCGACGCGTCGCGGCGAGCGGGGTATTTAGGCGAGCCAGGAGCCGGCGATTTATTGCCACGTGGATGCTACGCGTCCGCGGCGAGCTGACCGGCGGCAGCCTTTACTCTGCGCGGAAGACGATGCGTCTGTCGCTGACCGGCCGGGTCCATCTCTCGCGCGGAAGCCGAAGCAGAAGCGCGGGAGAGAAATCTCGGCGTTTCGCGCGCTTTCGCTTCGTCCGGAGTCCCCGAGCGCGCCTCGGGGGACCGGGGATGGCGTGGGCTCGATGGATGTATTTTGGCCCAAATCCGGAGAAAAACGAGGAATCGGGGACGCGACTGGGCCGAAATTCACCGTCCGGATGAGAAAAACGGCGCTCGGGGGCCAAGTCGGGGAGACGAGTGGGGATGCTCTAATGAAACGTCTCCAGTAGGTACTTAAGTGGCCTAGCCACATTTAAGCTTTATAGTCAAATGACTACACAAACCTGCTTTCCTATCGGAGCTGGTAAGAATCTGCGAGGATGAGCCTCTTCCAATGATTGTTGGAGGTGATTTCAACATAATTAGACGAATAGCGGAGAAGAATAATGAAAATTTTAATACACGCTGGTCCTTTATTTTCAATGCAATAATTGAGAGAGAACTATCGCTTTCTGGACGTCAATACACATGGGCGAATCGCAGAGATACCCCAACATATGAAAAATTAGACAGAATCCTAACTAGTGTAGAATGGGAGCAGAAATTTCCCCTTGTATCGGTGAGGGCCCTAACTAGATCAGGGTCTGACCATACACCACTTATTTTTGACTCGGGGGATCAAGCTTTCATCGGGAATAAATCAAATTTCTCCTTTGAGTTAGACTGGCTAAAAACAGCAGGTTTTGTTGAAATAGTAGCTCAACAGTGGGCATCTATTTCCGCAGGATCCAATCCTATGGAACGTTGGCAGAACAAAATAAGACACCTTAGACAATTTCTTAGAGGGTGGGCTCGGGATCTTAGTGGTCATTATAAAATTGAAAAGGAAAGACTTTCTTATATAATAGATGTGTTGGACAAAAAAGCGGAGACATGTCCACTCAGCGATGGTGAGAGAATGTCGATGCGTCAAGCTAGAGATGATCTGGCTAAATTGCGTAGAAGTGAGGAGTCCAAGTGGGCTCAAAGAGCAAAAGTTAAACACATCCAGGAAGGAGGAGATAATATGAAATATTTTCATTTAATAGCGAATGGTAAACACAGAAGGAAGAAAATATATCAACTTGAGCAAGAGGAAGGTACCATAGTAGGTCAGGAGAATTTGAAAACTTATATATCGGAGTACTACAAAACCCTGTTCGGGCCACCTATTTCTAACACATGTGAATTGATAGAATCCAGAACCAAGGATATTAGGCAGATTTCAGATGAAGAGAATAGTTTGTTGACTAAGGACTTTACGGAAAAAGAAATTTTTGAAGCAATAATGTAAATGGAAAAAAAATAAAGCACCTGGTGACATAGGCATCCCAAATGGGCCTGCCGAAGATAGTACCCGGGGTTTACTGAAGGCCCACTACCCGAAGAATAAGAAGATTCGGGAGCCCAAGATATATTAAGGAAAGTTAAGAGTTGTAATAGGAAGTGTTATTTGTAATCTGGCGGGATGAGTTAGAAACCGTCCCGGATTCTGTAACTTGTATAGCACGAATCCCTCGGCTCCACCTCCTATATAAAGGGGGAGTCGAGGGACGAAGAAATAATCGAATCATTGTCTACAAACCCTAGTTTTCACAATCGTCGAGTACTTTTCGGCTGAAACCTTCGAGATCTACTTGCCCTCTACTTCCAACCAAACCCTAGCCTACAATCCATAGGCATTGACAAGTTGATACCTTGTCAATTGGCGCCGTCTGTGGGAACTAGAGGCGTAAGGATCTGATCTCGATGGCACGTTCAAGATCTTCGACATCGTCAAACGCAAGCAACACAATGGATCGAGATAAACAGATCGCTGCTGGTCTTGTCGATTTTGTTCCTCACCCACCCCGTTTGGATGCATATGCGTATCTGGCGGAGCCCATCGAGATGATGTTCGGAAGGTTTCACTTTCGCGTCGAGAAGGAGGGATCGTATCGTGTCGAAATTCCGAATTCATCGGGATCGTCGGCGGTCGATTCCGATTTTTCAAGCTATGCATCGTCAACCGAGTCAGGAGAAGAAGAAACTTCGGCGACACGCTACGTCAGCACCAGAGCAAGAGAGAAACTCGCCAAGATCTTCAACGACATGTCGTTTGAGTCATCTGCGGACTCATATATAAGCGATGGCGCAAGCGATGTCGACAGTTATGACTTCATCGACAAATCTATCACAGTGGGCAAGGTCTTCATCAATCTCAACGATGATGTCACCAAACCCAACATAGATCTGAGTACAAAGTATCATCAGATTTATGCCATTGAAGATCAAGAGGAAACATCTGAGGCTTTCGACGATCTGGGAAATCCATACGTCGATCCCTCCAATCTGCCACAAGGCCTGGGCAACAAATACGTCGGGCCAGAGCCGCGAGATAAAGTTCAACTTTCACAAGCAGCGTGGGACAGAGCCGCGAGAGCTATGAACGGTACAGAACCAATGGCTACCACGGCCACACCAGAGGAATTACAAGCATTTCAATATAGGCTCGCATGAGCTGCCAGGGAATTGGAAAAACAGACAGCTGAGTTGAACAGGAGAAAGGAGGCAGCTTCTGCATCCAGCAGGAGAAGGGCAGATCTAAGTCGACAATCTAGAACTTCGGGTGATAGCCACAGGGAGGCGCGGAACAGAGCAAGATCAAGGCTGCAACACATACCCGAAGCAGAAAGAGAACACTTGGTCCAAAACCTCGACATGTCCTTCATGTCGATAGATACAAGAGGAAACATCATCCCTAAGACACCAGAAGCTGGGTATATGGCGACACATGCTTTTATCCTTGCATCTAAACCACCTCCAGGTGATCCAAGGGAAACACTGTACAATATGGCGGTAGCAGGAGTTGGAGCTATGGGGACAGCGTTTGTATCAACGCCTCCCGAAGGAGCGGCAAGGCAAAATAGTCCACGACCTGCAGCAGAAGAACAGCGGCAGACTCGAAGGACCAAGTGGAGCAAGAGACACAAGCAGCACAAGCAAGGGTCGACAGAGCGCGGCAAAGCGTAAGGGATCATCGGCAATCTCCGCAGCTTAACGACGAAGATATGTGCGGCTTACCATGCTTCACGAGGAGAGTCCGAAAAACTCGAGTCCCCTCGGGATTCAAGTTACCCGATAATTTCAAAAAGTTCGACGGCCTTCAAGATCCAGAGGATTGGCTAGTCGACTATCCGGAGATGGTGAAGCTCACAGAGGAACCAGGGCAACAGCTATGCAAAGCATCCAGGTGCATTTGAGTGGAGCCGCACGATCTTGGATAAAGAAACTCACTCCAGGATCCATCGACAGCTGGGAAAGTTTCGAGGATGTGTTCGTCAAGAACTTCAGATCCACGTGCAAAAAACCTGCGTCGTTAGAGGAGTTGAGAGCATGTCGACAAAAGCCAAATGAGCCAATGAGAAAGTATATCCAAAGGTGGAATATCATCAAAAACTCGGCAGAAAATATATCTGACGAGAGAGCAATAGATGCGTTTGTCGCAGGAATTAGGCGTGGAGATTTTGTCGAGGACTTGGGAAGGACCAATCCAAAGACAAGATCCGCGTTAATGGAGATAGCAAACAGATGGGCAGATGGAGAAGATGCTGTCCACAACAAACGGCACAAAGTCACTGTGAGGAGGACCGTGGTCGAAACTATCAACCAAGGCGACGATTTCCTCGGCGAGATCCGAACTATGACGCTCCAGGGCAAATTTCGGCAGGCTTTCGGGCAAACACAGGAGGAAGCAATAGAGATGATTATCGAGAGAAGCAATGAGCAGCGAGGTGATAACAGGGATGATTCACGCAACAGTAAAATAGCGGGCCTAGATTCCCAAGGCCTTTTGTGTCCCCCGAAGAGATGATGAATGGACCGTGTCGATGCACTTTTTCCTCGACAGCAACGGTAAAAGACAGTCAGGGCACCTGCAGAAAGACTGTCGAAATTTTCAGGCAATGTTGCGGTATGCAGAAAACGCTAACGCGCGAGCAACACAGAGAAATCCTCGGGAACCCAGAAGCGAGATTCACTTGCCGCCTCCTCCCGCGATTACAGACGACAATCGGCATCAGCTCAGAATAGCGGCAGCGCCTACACCACCACCTTATGTTGATCCTAACTCCAACGGAGCGGTGTCGATGATTCAGAAGGGAAGGCCGTCCAATAGAGCTCAGAAAGTAATCTCACGACAGGTGTTTATGGCAGAAAAAATGCCTCCACCAACAGTTGAGTATCTTAATTGGTCAGGACAAGATATTGGCTTCACCATAGCAGATCATCCGCAGCAAGTTCCTCGACCAGGGCAGTCAGCACTTATTCTGCCAAAGCAGCTATCGCGGGATTTGATGTCTCTCGAGTGTTCATAGACGGCGGCAGCAGCCTAAACCTTATGTATGCAGATACATTGAGGAAGATGAACATATCCTTAGCAAACTTGAAACCAACAGACACAAGGTTCCACGGCATCACACCGGAGAAACCAAGTTATCCATTGGGGAAGATCAATCTTGACGTTCAGTTTGGGACCCGAGAAAATTATAGAATCGAGAGGCTCGAATTTGAAGTCGTGGATTTTCCGTCGCAATACCACGCTCTGTTGGGACGACCAGCATATGCTAGGTTTATGGCGGTACCACACTACACATACCTGCTGTGGAGGTTGCCTGGACCAAAGGGACCAATCACAGTCAAAGGAAGCTTTGCCTTAGCCGATAAGTGCGATAAGGATTTTCACCGGCTGTCAGAAACTTTCGAGATGCAAGCTGAGTACTTGGCGTCAAAAAGCATGACTGATTACGACGTACTGCCAGACATTGGAAGGCCAAACAAAGAATCAACTTTCAATACCGAGAAAAATTCAAAAGAGGTGCAGATTCACCCGACAGACCCAAAAAAGACGACATCTATCGCAAACGACATGGATATCGCATAGGAAAGCGCGCTCGTCAAGTTCCTCCGTGAGAACTGGAAAATCTTCGCATGGTGTCCAGCTGACATGCCAGGAGTACCCAGGGAACTTGCCGAGCACCACCTAAAGTTGGATCCAGTAGCGAGACCAATCAAACAACCTTTGCGGCGTTTTTCGGAACCAAACCGCAAAGCCATGCTATCAGAAATAAATCGACTTGAGGAGGCTGGTTTTATCAAAGAGATATCTACAGAAGCCACATGGGTAGCTAACCCAGTGATGGTGCCGAAGAAACACACGACAGTCCTTCGCATGTGCGTCGACTTTACGTGTCTCAATAAACATTGTCCTAAGGATCACTTTCCCCTCCCAAGGATCGATCAAATCATCGACTCCACGGCAGGCTGTGAACGTCTTTCCTTTTTGGATGCATACTCTGGTTATAACCAGATCAGATTAAAAGAAGATGATGAAGCCAAAACAGCGTTTATTACACCTTACGGCGTGTTCTGCTACAAGACAATGCCCTTTGGTCTAAAAATGCGGGAGCAACATATCGTAGGATGATGCGAAGTGTTTAGCGACACGCATCGGGAAAACGTGCAAGTATACATCGATGATGTCGTCATAACGTCAAAAAAGGGGGCAACGCTGATCGAGGATCTCAAAGAAACTTTTGACAACCTCGACAAATTCTGCCTGAAGTTGAACCCGACGAAGTGTTCTTTTGGCGTCCCAGCAGGAGAACTTCTGGGGTTCCTAGTTTCAGCAAGAGGGATTGAAGCAAATCCCGACAAAATACAAGCTATAGTAACAATGAGGAAGCCAACAAAGTTGAAAGAGATACAGCAGCTAACTGGGCGAGTCGCAGCTTTGAGCAGATTCGTCGCCGCATCGGGAGAAAAAGCGTTACCATTTTACGCTCTGATAAAGCAAGGAGATAAATTCCAATGGAACGAAGAGGCCGACAGAGCTTTCGAGGATTTGAAGCGCACAATTTCGACACCACTAATTTTGGTGGCGCCAAAGGAAAAGGAACATCTCCTGCTGTATATTGCAGCCACACCCCAAGTGGTTAGCACGGTGTTAGTTGTTGAAAGAGAAGAAGAAGGGAAAATCCATGGAGTGCAGAGGCCAGTATACTTCGTGAGCGAAGTTTTGTCGCCCTCAAAACAAAGGTACCCTCGCACCAAAAGCTAGCATATGGAGTGTTCACAACAGCACGAAAATTGCGCCACTATTTTTCGGCACACCCGATCATAGTGGTCAATGAAGCTCCCTTGTCAAATATACTAAACAATCCAGAAGCTACGGGTCGTGTCTCCCTTTGGGGAATAGAACTTTCCTCGGGACATCACGTATGAAAAAAGAAAAGCAATCAAGTCGCAAGTTCTGCTGCACTTCATCGCAGAGTGGATGGAGTTGCAAAACACAGGACCTCCAGACTTGTCGAGAACCTGGACCATGAACTTTGATGGGTCCAAAAGACTAGAAGGGGCTGGCGCAGGAGTAGTACTCATATCACCTGAAGGCGACAAGTTGAAGTACATCCTTCGGATGACGTTCCCTAACGCGTCTAACAATGAAGCAGAATATGAGGCTCTCATACACGGGATGAAGATGGCGAAAGCCTGCGGTGCAACTCGACTAAAAATCTTTGGCGACTCACAATTGGTGGCTCAGCAAGTTATGAACCAATGTGACGCAGTCAATGATAGCATGATGGCATACAAGGAGGTGTACAACGAGCTCGAGAAGTTGTTCGATGGATGCGAAGTAAATCATATTAGTAGATTGAGCAACGACGAAGCCGACGTTCTTGCAAACATCGGGTCGCAATGCCTTGCAGTCCCGCCTGTGTGTATTCGGGGAAGAGATAACAGAGAGATCCACCAAATCGACAAAATCAAAAAGAAGGAGAAGAAACCCTCGGGGTTACCAAGGAAAAGCAAGAGGAAGAAGAAGAAGATCAGGACCTGGTCATGGTGATACAGATACCATGGATGCAGACGTACATATCGTACATCCTCAGGAAAGAAATACCCGATGATCCAGTTGAGGCAAGGCGAGTAATTCGACGCTCCAAAGCTTTCACGATAGTCAAAGAGGAATTGTACAAGCGGAGTATTTCAGGCGTCCTGCAAAGATGTGTCACACCCGAAGAAGGAAGAATAATTCTGAAGGATGTACACGAAGGAATATGTGGCCACCACGCAAGTAGTCGAGCTATTGCAGCCAAGGTTTTTCGGGCAGGATTCTACCGGGTTGACAAAGCAATCGAGGACGCCAAGGACATAGTAAGAACTTGCGACGCGTGTCAAAGGTTTGCCGCAAAACCTCACTCTCCAGCAGCAGAGCTAGCACCAATACCATTGTCATGGCCCTTTGCCCAATGGGGACTTGATATGGTGGGCAAGTTACACAAATCCTGGCCAGGAGGAAAGGAGTATATGCTAGTAGTCAGACAAATTTACAATGTGGATAGAAGCGAAGCCGATAAATTCACCAGACGGAGCATCCGCAGTAAAATTCATAAAAGGCCTCGTCTTCAGATTTGGAGTGCCCCACAAGATCGTCACGTACAACGGCAAGAACTTCACATCCCACGAATTCAAAGATTATTGCGAAGAGGTGGGTATCAAGTTGCACTTTGCGTCGCTTGCACATCCTCAAACCAATGGGCAAGTCGAGAAAGCCAATGGCATCATCTGCAATGGCATCAAGAAACGCTTGTTAGGACCACTCGGAAAAAGCTCGACATACCTGGCCGTAAGAACTACCAAGTGTGTTGTGGAGCATCCGAACAACACCAAACACAAGAACACAGAAACTCCGTTTTTCTTGGTTCATGGAGCAGAAGCAGTATTACCAATCGAGATAGAGCACAACTCTCCACGCGTCGTCGAATATGACGAAGAAGTGTCGAGAAAAGCGCTAGAAGATGATGTCGACGCACTTGATGAAGCTCGAGATGAAGTACTGTCTCGGGTAACCAAATACCAACAGGACTTGAAGAATTACCACAGTCGACGTTTGCGGCCAAGATCTTTTCAGGTGGGAGACCTAGTTCTTCGGCTCACGCAAAAAAGTCATGAAAAACTCGAGTCACCATGGCTTGGCCCTTACATTGTCACGGAAGTAATCGGAGGAGGAGCATACAGGATAAAGGACAAGAAAACAGGGGTGGAGGAGCCAAACCCCTGGAACGTGGCGCAACTCAGGCGGTTCTACGCCTAGAGTTGAAATATAGTCCTTGTAAAACTTCAATGTACTGAAACGCCCGCGAGTTTTCAGACGCACTCTTTTCCTTTTTCGGGGCACCGAGTGGGGCCGGGAAAGGTTTTTAATGAGGCGGGCTCGCGGTGCTGCAATATAATAAAGATAGTGTCAATATAACCTTTTCTTTATCGACATGCTTAAAGTCTCTGCTCCGACGAATTTCAATATAGTTCATCGAAAAAGAAAAGCCTTGCCTTGGTATTAAAATACCTCGTGAGTCAATAAAAATACAAAATAGTACTCAATAAAGAAGCTCGGGGGCTCATATTCACCATAAATACATAAATGCCTTGGTTTAAAACCTCGCAATATACAAATACAGTAAAGAGTCACCAAAACACTCGGGGGCTAGACAAACATAGAAATATAATGATTGCTTCACAATATAATCATAGTCATGGGTCACAAAGAAGAATTATCTACAAGAGGAAAATAGCTAGCCTTGATTCAATATGTCATCAAGGGTAACTCTGTTTTCTTCAGAGCAGCCAAGAAAATCAGCATAATGACCATCGGCAAAAAAATCGGCGTCCATCCGAAGAAGGTCTTCAATCATTTCTTCGGCTACAGGTGAAACCTTCGTGTTAATTCGGTCAACACCAACTCTTCGACGTTTTACCTTCTGATGAACTTTCGCGACAACTTGGGTAAGGTCAAGATTTGAGTGGCAGATCTGAAGCATGATAAGAGCAAATCTGGCGCCAGCTACCAATTGAGCTTTGACGAAGTCATGGATCCTGTGAGCTTCTTTGAATTTCTCCATTAACTCAGGAAGAGTTTTTGGTTGAATGTTCCGAGGAAACATGGAGTTATAAACCATAGACAAGGTCTTGGTACAGAAGTCAAGGAAGTCGCGAGTTTGAGAGGTGCGATCCTGAAACCTGACAATTTGGCGGGTCCTCTCCGAGTAGCCCAAAACAGAGAACCATGGTCAAGGGAAAGGTTAACAAGGAGGTTCGTCCTAGTATTTACCCTCTCTTCTTCGGCAAAGACATCGCAAAGGAACCTATCAAAACAACGAAGTAGAAACCTTTAAGAGACATAGCATGAAGATGAAAGATATCGGAGGATGAAACAAGCATACCCGACATATCTGCACTGGCTTCATTCATTAACTCGAGCATGAAATTTTCTCGAGTAGTCGCCTTTTCAGCCTCGGAAGCAGCAATTTCCTTAGCAGCCACAGCCTCGCGAGCTTGCTGAAGTGCAATTTTTTCGGCTTCAGATGACTTATGAGACTTCTCCATCATCACAAGTGTTTGCTTCTTCGCATACTGAAGTTGCTGTCGAAGTTCATCCAGTTCTTGCGACAAGGTATCTTCGACAGTGCAAGATCAAGAAAAGCTCTCCTCGAGCGAGAAGAAGAAGGCGAAATATTGGAAGGAGCGGAAGACGGAGTATAGTTATCAAATATCAACTGAAATTTAGACAAGACAACATCAAACAACAAGCAAAGATAGAGTTTTCATTAATCTCTCGGAATAATTACAAAGGCATTACAGTGGAGCTAAGGAAGTACGTGTCGCCAAATGACTACTTTGGCGACAAGAGCAAAAGAAACATAGAAAGAAAAATAAAGAGGCATGCAACTAGACCTCCGGCCTTGATGAGCTAGGAGTCGACGCTGGTTTGATCCCGAGATAGGCCAAGATCTTCTTCGTGTTGGGCTTGGCTGCCTTAATCAGCGACCTCCATCTTGATTGCTCTATCTGCTCGGTGTAGCCAACTTTCGTCCAATCAACAGCTCGTTGATCGTCAAGAACCAAAGCGACGGTGCTTTCGACGGCAATTTTCATATTTTCTTGGCGCATCTTCAGTCCAAGGTCTTCTCGGTGAATTGAACATCTTGGCAAGGTTAAGGAAAGTCGAGGGCTCCTCTTTCTTCGGGAAGAAGTAGGGGAACAACGCCGACAATCCTGCATTAGCATTTGCCACGCCTTCACGAATTTCGGACCCATGCAGCTCCGTATAGGAAAGTGCGTCAAGGAGAGGGTCATCGATAGGATTCGCCAGATCAAAATCTTGGTTTGTTTGGTCTCACAAGGAAACAAAGCGTTGGTCAAACAATAAGAAACAACGGCTCTCATAAAAATAGAAGAAATCAATAATATTACTGAAAGTGCGGCGACTTTGTGTTTTCAGCGCTTGAGAATCCCCTGTTCACGAGAAGCTTGTGCAGCTTTGTGCTCGTTTAAGGCGTATGCAGATATCCTCAAGTTTTTTCTGCAGTTCCTCGACACTAGCAGCTTTTGCCTTGGCTTCATCAGCCTCGGCCTTGGCTTCGCTAGCAACAAGTTCGGCTTTCTTACGAGCCGCCTCACTTTGCTCAAGTTTTTGAGCAAGTGCGTCGGCACGTTTGTTGGCCTCTCGCAAGTTTCTCTGTCGAGATATAAAAAGAGAGAGAAGAAAGATCAAAAATCGCGACAAGCAACAGGAGCAAAAAGTCAAGGAAAAACGGCAAGTATAAAAGTTGTTACCTTCGGCTCTGCTAGCATACTCACGGTACCCAATAAATTGGGATCCGATGCGGAGAAGCTCTTTGATCATGGGCTGTTAAAGAAGAACACAGCAAGAGAAACATAGGCATGAAAAAGAGAGTGAAGGCGCGAAGAAGCAAAATAGCGGAAATATAGATATCGACAAACTTACATCATCTAAGAGCAGAGTCGACGAGCTGCCCAATTGAAGGGCAGGTTCAAGACTTGTTTCAATCCTTGTCCTTTTTGGTGAAGGAGCAAGGGGGCTTGCTGGTGGAGTTGTGGTGACGACGTTTTGTTGAGGAGGCGAGGATTCTTCTCCTTCAACTAGCGTGTCTGAGGCAAGTACAGTATATGACGTGCTTGTCCAAGGAGCTACGTCAACAGTTGGTACTTCTTCCTCGTCATCACTGTTGATCAAAAAATCGGCAGCATAAAAAGCAAGACAAGATAAATATTTCGAGTACAAACATAGGGAGAAATAAAGACGACTTACGAGCTGACGAGGGATTCAATATAAGGATCATAAGCTGCCTTCGGATGAGAAGGAACAACTTTTTCAGCCTTAGAAGTGCCAGAATCCTCGGCATCATTCCTTTTCCTTTTGTTCCTTGGGGAAACAGCAGGAGGAAGGGATTGCGTCGACTCACTGGCTTCAGATTCAACTTCTTTTTCATGGGAAGCCGCAGATTTGTGAGAACCTGCAACTTCACTTTCAGGAATAGAAGAACCTTGGGTGTCTTCGGCAACGATAGCCTGTTCTTCGACTTCTCCATCCTCAGGAAGAGGAGGAAGGGAAGTCATAGTAGGATGGTTCTGCAAGAAAATAGCGACAAACGAAAAATTAGAGCGATACCAATACAATGAGATGCAGGGAAAATTCGGAACAAGATAGAAACTCGAGAAGACAAAATACCTCGGGGAGAGGATTGGCGGAGCTGTATGGTTCCACGCGACAAGAGGAGGGAATAGGATCCTTCTTGGCCAGGCGGGAAACTCTTCGAATCAATTTCTCCAAGTCCTTTGCAGAAAGATCACTGGAGATTCTATTGGCGTCGTTTTCACCAGAATACGTCCAAAGGGGATTTTTGCGAGCCTGAAGAGGCTGCACTCTAATCCTAAGAAAGTAGGCAGTGATTTGAACACCAGACAGCTCTTTGCCTCGAGTGTTTTGAAGCTGATGAATACGAGACATGAGTGCCTCTGTCGCCTTTTTCTCTTCATCGGAAGCTTCGGCATCCCAGGAGCGGCGGCGCTGAATTTTGGCACTTCCGTCGAAAGGATCTATGTTGTGTTCAATAGAGTTGGCGCTTTCTTCGTGAATGTAGAGCCACCTTTTGCGCCATCCTTGGACAGAATCAGGAAATTTGACGTCGAAGTAATCGACATCAGTTCGGACACAGATAACAACGCCGCCTATGTTATAGGTGGCGTTGTGGGAGCCATTGCGGCGGAGGCAGAAAATGCGTTTCCACAGAGCCCAATTAGGAGGGATTCCGAGGAAGCATTCGCAAAGTGTGATAAAAATGGAAATGTGAAGGATGGAATTGGGGGTCAACCGGTGCGCTTGAATCCCGTAAACAAAAAGAAGGCCGCGGAGGAAATCGTGAATTGGGGCCGAAAGGCCGCGGATGAGGTGATCAACGAAACTAACCCGGTACTCCATTGGAGGGTTGGGGTAGCTTTCTTCGCTGGGAAAGCGGATGGCGTCTTCCTTCTTCATGAGGCCAAGCCTCTTCAGCGTGTTGACGTCCTGGTTGGAGATTTTAGATCTCTCCCACTCAAGATCTTCGGCGGCCATCTTGGATTCTGGAGTGCTGTGGCGAGTGAGTCGCGTGCGCGGTGGCATCAACGGCAATGGGCAAAGCAATGTTCGTGAGTGCGGAAGATCAGAGAGAGTTGGGCGCAGGGGAAGCTTTTGCGAAGAGGAACAGATGTGCGGCGCAAGCGAGGGAGTGAACGGAGGTTGAAGAAAGGTTTATATAAGAATCGGGTGAAGCAATGCACCGTTGGATGAAGAAATCGTGTGGTGACAACAAATCTTCTAGATAAAAGGGTAAAAAGGTATTTTTACTGAGTTAAGCGTTACCGTACGTGCGCCAGGAAAAGCGGAGGACGTGTGTCCCCCACGTGCACGACGTGTCAACGTGGTAGAAGCAATGGACCCACAGGGCAGAAAAATCACGACTATTAAACAGAGATGAAGTAAATTTGATTAAGGGAAGCATGCCGACAAGAAAATAAAAGAAGATTGGCGACAGGAGGAGTTATTTGAATACTTCGGGAGCCTTTGATCAAATACAAGTTTTTGCCCAAATGCTCGGGGGCTACTTCGACAAAAAGTAAAATTTCGAGTATGGCAGTATAGAAATTGCGGGAGCCTACAACCAAGCACAAGTCCTTGGCTGTAGCCTCGGGGGCTACTCCCATCGGGAGCGCTGTTCGCGCACCCGAGAGATAAAAAGAAGATCATATTGGAACATAATGACAATATAGTGACAAGGTGGACTAAAATGTTGAGCCTACAACCAAGCACAAGTTCTTGGCTGTAGCCTCGGGGGCTACTCCCATCGGGAACGCTGTTCGCGTACCCGATGAAGTTCAAAAATAAAAGATAGAAAAGCAAGAGAGTATATTTCGAGTTATAATTAACTCTACATATACTCCCATCGGGAGAGCAATATAAGTCATATTTGACTCGATAAAATGTGCCATTCCAACAGCCGGAAAAGCACTCGACAATATATTCTCAGAACGCCAAAGTTGCGATCAATTTCTGAATGCCGCAAATTTGCGAAGGTAAGACCCCAGATCCGTTCTGCTGGGCGTGGCATCGCCAAAGACTGCGCTCTGCTACTTTTATCCGTATCAACAGATACGAAGAAAAATCCTAACGGACGCGTTAGGTACCCGATAAATTTGACTGGGACTCGACAGAATGGTAAGACCTTAAGCGGCACCTGTCGAAGTTTACACCAGTATCCCGAGATCATGTCCAGGGACGTGATCTTGAAGTAGGTTTTTGCGGATTGCCACTAGAGCAGTTAACTAGTACCTGATCCGTCAGATGAACTAGCCCCAACTACCATTATCCCTGTACAATATAGAATTTTATGTGAAGAAGTATAAAAAGGTTAAAGCTTTCGAATAAAAATAAACAGTGGAGATTTTCCCTGACTCTACGATTCAAGCAAAATCTCGGGGGCTACTGACATAGGCATCCCAAATGGGCCTGCCGAAGATAGTACCCGGGGTTTACTGAAGGCCCACTACCCGAAGAATAAGAAGATTCGGGAGCCCAAGATATATTAAGGAAAGTTAAGAGTTGTAATAGGAAGTGTTATTTGTAATCTGGCGGGATGAGTTAGAAACCGTCCCGGATTCTGTAACTTGTATAGCACGAATCCCTCGGCTCCACCTCCTATATAAAGGGGGAGTCGAGGGACGAAGAAATAATCGAATCATTATCTACAAACCCTAGTTTTCACAATCGTCGAGTACTTTTCGGCTGAAACCTTCGAGATCTACTTGCTCTCTACTTCCAACCAAACCCTAGCCTACAATCCATAGGCATTGACAAGTTGATACCTTGTCACCTGGGCCTGATGGTTTTCCGGCAGAATTTTATCAACATTTTTGGGAAATTATTAAATGCGATTTGGTAGCTATGTTTGAAAGTTTTCAAAGAGGTGAGCTGCCTCTGTTCCATCTAAACTTTGGAACCATTATCTTGCTGCCTAAAAAAGAAAATGCTGTTCAAATCCAACAATACCGTCCTATTTGCTTGTTGAATGTCAGTTTTAAATTTTTTACTTAAGTTGGAACGAACTGGGTTACGGGAATTGCGGAAAATGTTATCCAGCCAACACAAACAGCTTTCATGCCTGGTAGACATATTTTAGAGGGTGTAGTTTCCTACATGAAACTATACATGAACTCCATAGGAAAAAGATGGATGGGGTCTTGTTTAAGATTGATTTCGAGAAAGCGTATGACAAAGTTAAATGACCTTTTTTACAACAAGTCATGCGAATGAAAGGTTTCCATCCTACATGGTGTTCATGGATTCAGAGATTCATTGAAAAAGGTAGTGTTGGAATTCAAGTTAATGATGACATCGGACACTACTTTCAGACTAGAAAAGGACTTAGGCAAGGAGACCCTTTGTCCCCTATTTTATTTAACATTGTCGCGGATATGTTAGCAATTTTGATTGCTAGAGCGAAAGAAGATGGTCAGGTAGCTGGTCTTATTCCTCATTTAGTAGAGGGAGGGATCTCGATTCTCCAATATGCGGATGATACCATTCTATTCATGGAACACGATTTGGATAAAGCTTTAAATATGAAATTAGTTTTATGTATCTTCGAACAATTGTCTGGGTTGAAAATAAATTTCCACAAGAGCGAGCTGTTCTGTTTTGGGAAGGCAAAAGAGGCTGAAAATGTTTATAAAATTCTTTTTGGGTGTGATATAGGGTCATTGCCATTTAGATATTTGGGTATACCAATTCATTTTCGCAAGTTGAGAAACGGTGAGTGGAAACCAGTGGAAGATCGCTTTGAGAAAAAAATGAGTAGTTGGATAGGTAAAATGTTGTCTTATGGTGATCATCTCGTGCTTATAAACTCTGTTCTCACAAGTCTACCCATGTTTATGCTTTCTTTTCTTGAGATACCGAAGGGAATTCGAAAAAGATTGGATTTTTTTAGATCACGATTCTTTTGGCAAAGTGACGGGCATAAGCGGAAATATAGATTGACCAAATGGAATATTATATATAGACCGAAAGACCAAGGGGGCTGGGAGTAGAAGACTTAGAGCTAAAAAATAAGAGTCTGCTCGCCAAGTGGTTAGATAAGCTTATTAATGAAGAAGGGATGTGGCAAGAGTTGTTACATAACAAATATTTGAATTCTAAAACTCTTACTCAAGTGTCGGCTAAACCTACAGACTCTCCCTTTTGGAGAGGTTTAATGAATGTTAAAGAGGAATTTTTGGCGCGGGGATCTTTTGATATTGGTAATGGGCTCAATACTAGATTCTGGGAGGACATTTGGCTAGGACAAAGGTCATTGGCAAATGAGTATCCCTCCCTGTATAATATAGTGCATCATAAAAATGTTGCTGTTGTGAATGTGTTATCTTCCACCCCAATTAATATAAGTTTCAGAAGAACCTTGGATAATACTAAATGGGAAAGATGGACAAACCTTTTGCATAGATTAATTTCAATCCAACTCTCTGATTCCGAAGATACTTTTAAATGGGGGCTTACGGCTTCACAGCGATTCACTGTTAAATCCATGTACAATGATCTTCTCAATGGGAATGTTGCATATCTTAAGAAATATATTTGGAAAATAAAAGTACTTTTAAAGATTAGGATTTTCATGTGGTTTCTTCAAAAGAAGGTCATACTAACGAAAGACAACTTAATAAAACGTCACTGGCAGGGTGATGAAGGTTGTTGTTTTTGTGATCAAAAGGAGACTGTTCAACACCTTTTCATAACTTGTCCATTCACCTGTATGATTTGGAGAATAGTTTATATGTCCTTCAATATACCTCCTCCTTTGAATATTACAAATTTATTTGGAAATTGGTTGAATGGAGTGCCCAAAAAAGATAAAGCTTACATTAGAGTTGGTGTTTGTGCGGTCCTATGGGCGATACGGAAAGTTCGTAATGATTGCATATTTAACAAAAAAATGTTTTCATCATTTTTGCAGGTTATTCCGTTGGCTACCCACTCGATCCGTATGTGGTCTTATCTACAGCTGGAGGACGACCGACTGGCTATGGATATTGGGTGCAACCGACTGGAAACGGTGGCTCGGGATTTCTATAGCCGGTGCGGATGGTCTGCTGACCGTCGCTTGACATGATGATGCAAATGCGCTTCATGTCTATGCTTAGTTTACGGTGGCTCACTTTGTTGAGACCATTTTTGATCAGTTTTTTGTAATAATTCATGAGACTTTTCGTTTGTAAGACTGGATACTTTCATATAATAAAAGCGGCCGTATGCATCTCTTGGATGCAGAGGCTGGGGCAACCCTTTTCAAAAAAAAAAAAGCCAAATAACTACATAGTTTTTCAACAATATAAGCTGAAAACATGCAAAAAAAATTATTAAAATTTATGTAAATACATGTATTTGACTAGACAACATTAAGCTGACAAAACATGCTTATTGTCCTGGCTCCGCCTGAATGTATCTGCAAAAAGCATTCGCCTCGCCACCAATGATTTCCAGGAAGGAGGACCGAGATTTGTAGTGCAACACTCGACAGGCCAATAAGTTGGCTCTTGTACACTTTTGGAAGCAGAGGGTAGGGAGTTTCATTATCTAAAATAGGATTCAGAATACTGAGCAATCACTGCGAGGACCCCCCATAAAAGTCAAGGACCTTCAACATCAATAATCACCATCAGAAGTTTGACATTAGCATGCAATCCGTTTCAAGAAAGACGTTAGCACGCAATCGAGCGGTCAGCATGCGACAAGCTAGAGGACGCATAATTCGCAGCGAACCAGTGAGGTTTGCCACACTCGCAATCGCAAGGCACATAGGTGCTACCTGCTCCCATCACCCTGAATGACGCAGCATTTCACTAGGCACAAACCCTTTTTCTCCCTCTCTTCTCTTTTTTTATCTACGAATGATCACACAGGACACAGGACAGAGGCATATATCTATACAAGCCATCCGCAAAATTGCCAGTGTATTTGGTCCAAGTAGAACCACATCTAAAAGTGCAACTTGCGCTTCAAGAGTGCTTTTATATGAGTTGTGAGTTTGTCAATGTTTTTGTTCCTCGTGTTCATTTCGGGTTGTCCTAAATAACATGCTAGCTTAACTAACAAAGTTAGATCATCAGTTGGAGAAATGAATTTGGAACAGCGGTTTCATAAAAGTATTCGAAATACTGGACGACACACCAAACAGAAAACGAAGACATCTATGCCAACAATACAGATGACTCACTACCTAACTGCCCTAAAATACCATTAATCTATCTACCTAGGTATGTAGGATTAGATTTTTTATCTTCGATAATTGAAGCTATTTGACCCCTCTTGTGTCTAAGTAGTAGGCTTAATGGGCCTATGCAAGGCTGACCGGGGAATATCAAGAACCTTCAACATCGAGGAATCACCACGAAACGTTCGACACAGCACGCAATCTGTATCAAGGAAGTCATCACCAGCACGTAACTGGGCGATGTAGCACTGTACCAGGTGACAAGCCAGAGAGGCAAATCAGTGTGGTTTGACACACAGCTGACAGGGCGCACACCCATAAATCTATTTTCTGCCTCTCTTCTCCTTTTTATCTATACAACCGATCACGCAAAACAAAATTCTTTATCTATACAAGCCATTCACAAAATTCCCAGTATATTTGGTCCAAGTGATAACCAGATCTATAAATACCAGACATAAAACGCTGTAAAAACTGAACAGTATAATACTCAAAAGATGATTGTAGTATGTTCCGATCCAGCTCTGCACATCCTGAAGGCTGAAGTGTTGTCCAGGTCCCAGTTCTAGCATGGTCTCACAAGGTGTCCCATGCACTCCCTTCGCGCTCCATAACCCGGTATGAAGACCCTAGATCATCCCCCGATTGTCGCCTTAACATGCTGGCTCTCTGCAACAGGCGTACGAGTTGCTGGACAACCTCGGACATCGGTGGACGGAACTCCGGTTCCGGCTGCAAGAGTTGACCACATAGGGAAAATTAGGACCTTAGTCTACTTCTGAAGTTCCCGCAGAAAATAAAAGTCTACTTCTGAAGAGTAAGTTTTTTTTTTTCCCTTTAGCAGGTTACTTCTGAAGAGCAAGTTAGTTCATATGCCCAGCAAAATCTACTTTCAGATTGACAGGAACCAATGATGTATTGCTAATGAATGGTGCTTATAGTTAGTTGCAAGCTAGAATGATGTTCTAATGGATGAGAGATGGCCATATGCAGAACAAACAATGTAACCTGGAAAAGGAAAATGATGTCCATACCTGGACACACAATGCAATTATGTCAGCGAAACGGGAGAGAGACTTTGCGGGGTACATCCCATCCATTGATGGATCAACCATCTTGGCGAGCGCATCGATGTCGTGAAGCTGCGGGATTGCCCATCCGACAAGGGACTGCTCCGGCCTCTCTCGTGATCTGTTGTACAACACAATCAATGATTAAAGTCGCAACAAGAGAATGGAAGGTCATACGGTACAAATCTAGAGCAGCAACACATTTTACCAGGTCGGAAATGATACCTATCTAGCGGTTTACGGCCTGTCAGTAGCTCTAGCATCACTACTCCGAAACTGTACACGTCACTCTGTACGCTATATGTTCCTGACATGGCAAACTCTGGGGCACTATATCCAAATGAGCCAACCACCTCAGTTGAAACCTGATAAAACACAACATAGTAATAATACCTGGTTTAGCCCAACTAACAACCAAAAAAGGTTAAATTATGAAAAATTAGGAAAAAAAGCGTTAGATGTGCTACTATGTTACTTACCTCTCTCTCGGGATTTGGTGAAAATGCAGCAAGCCCACAGTCAGACAGATGTGGGCTGTACTCTTCATCAAGCAGGATATTTGATGACTTAAGGTTTCTATGTACAACAGGGGGCAGGCACACCTCATGCAGGTACCTGAAGCAAGGTTGACAGTACATTGTTAGAGGGCTCGCGAAGGTTCTTGCTCGCTTCGTCTCAGAAGTGCAGACTGAAAGGAAAGATTCAGTAGATTGCTGAGACAACATACTCTAAAGCTCGAGCAATGCCTAGCACTATCCTCACGCGGGCGTTCCATGTAAGGGTCTTGCTCTCTTCATCAGAAAAGTGCAACATATCATGCAGTGTTCCGTTTGTGATGCGTTCATACACAAGAAGCCTTTGCCCATGTTCAACACAATAACCCGTAAGCGATACAATGTTTGGGTGTCTAAGCCGAGTAATGCTCGACACAACCTCAAGAAAATGATCTTCTTCATACAAGGAAAGTGAAGCACTGTCTATCTTCTTCACAGCAAGTACCTGTTGTCATGCACACAGTTCAGTTCCAGAGTAAAACGATCAAAAGTGAAGAAGGTCCAAACCCAAGGGAGGATTGAATATATTAACAATGCATCCTTGTAAAGTACGAAAAGTAATCGTTCCATGATCCAAGCAGAAAAGTACAGAAACGAAGCCAGATCAACCCACAACAAATCTTGATTGCACAAAGATAAAACAAGAAAATACTTACAAATTACAAATATCATCCAAGTCAAAATTCTAAACTGCTCCCTTACCTGTCCATTGGGGAAATTAGCCTTGTAAACACGACCAAGTGAACCCTCGCCTAGGAGGGAATCTTGACAGAAACTGTTTGTAGCAACTTGGAGAGAAGCAACAGTATAAGAAGTGGCCGCGCCAGGAACCTTGATCTTTTTTGCTGGAGAACCATTTATACCATACACCCTCTCAGGAGTCCCAGTAGACCGCGGGAGCACTGAAGCTACAGGAGTGTTCTGTTGGATGTTATTATTAAAATCTGCAAAAGAGAAACACTGACATGAGTGTAAAGATTTAATTTCCCAAAAATCCAGAGTTTAGCTATTTCAAGTTAATGAACACTTTGGCCTTCTTCAACTGTTTTATTTTTACATCTTGATAAAAGGAAATAACAAATTCTTGATTCAGTTTACCTAAAAAAAGGTAAATTCCTACAGCAAGCGAACCAACAATATATGCGTTTTGTTCAAGTAGGAAGGGGAAACTATCAGGCACGAAAAAATAGGAGCACACCTCTGTCTGTGTTTACTGCAAGAGCACCTACAAAGTCTTTTGGTTCGCTGGTACCACCATCCTTTCTTTTATGGGCACTGTGAAGGCAGAATACCAACGCGAAAAGTACACATGAAGCAGCAGCTACTGAGCCAACAACCAACCCGACAAGCACACCTGTTTGCCGACCTTGCTTCTTGTCACCTTCATCGATAGTGATCTCAGGGTCAGGGCGATCTGGAAAACTTGTTGGTCCTTGAGGATAGTCTGGCTGATCAAGTGGACTCTGAGATGGTGGCATGGCAATGGGTGGTGGATATCCAGGCATATTGATAAATGAGTTTCCTCCAACTCTATGGTTGCAAAGTGCAATCACACTAACCCATCAGCATGTAGATATGATGATATCCGTAGTAAAACAGGAATAAAATATGTTATAGTGCCTACATCAAATTTGGAATCGAGCTGAGTGCCCCTGGTATCAAGCCGCTGAAGTTATTGTTTGCTATATTTCTGTTCAAAGGCACAATTACAGTTTGTTATCAGACCAAAAAAAAAAAAACAGAAGATTATTAACAGTCATGTTGGCCCATGAAAAGTCACTTACAATGTAGTAAGGCTTAAGTTGCCGAGGACACTGACTGTTCCCGAGAGTTGATTATTTTGTATATAACTACACAATGGGTTGCAAGTAAAGAACTATCAAAACCATGACAATGAAACACCAAAATGGGAAGATTGAGATGAAGAATACTGAATATTTACAGGCTAGATAGATTTGACAAAGATGCAAGAGAAATTGGAAGATTCCCCGACATGTTGTTGAAAGATAAATCCCTGCAAGGATTTTAAACAGAATAGCCATTTAATATAGTAGAGATTAGATGGAGTCATTTAAAAGGAATAAACCCTGCATATGCTTCGCTAACGTTTATGCAGTGATCTGCCAAAGTGACTCATTTCATCACACATTTTACTGGTAAAACTCGATAATTAAATTAAGCTTCACCCAAGTTGGGATGTTTCTTTTAGAGCTCATTTTTTCTTCAGGATGTAGCTATACAGCCTGCCATGCATGATCATCTCTGATTCACATCTTATATGCTCAGCGAATTAAAAAGGTTTTTTTAGAGAATGAATTAAAAGGTTTCATTCACACTAATGCAGTTTTAATCATTTTGAGGGTATACAAGCATCTCTGTAGAAACATATGCTGATTGTAGTGGTAGGCTCATATCCTAACACCCAAAAGTCCAACTATCATGCTGAATAAGACAGAACAGTAGGATTGGACAAAAGGAACATAGAGTGCATGATTTTGCATTATGTTCCCAATTATCCGAATTGAGAATCCCAAAGAAAAGGCCTTACAATTCAGATAGGGAATTGAGGTTCCCAAATACTTCACCAATTTCCTGAAACAGCGAGTTGTGGCTGACATTGCTGCATGAAGATGTTATTTGTAATTAGGCTACTTCAATAAAAGAAAATGTCACAAATTAAATTATACATCTTTGCGGTAGTCAGCAACTTACAGGTAGCCAAGTGATAACATGTTGGATATAGAGTATGGAAGGTTACCAGAAAAGTTATTTCTGGCCAAATTCCTGCATTATTATCGCAATGAATGAAACAACAAGAACCAACAACTGGGAATGGACACGTGCAAGTTGAGAGGCGTTACAGATGGATAAGATTTGGTGGTAACTGATAAGGAATTACATCATGCAGGTTGTTGCTGCTCAAGTCCCTGCAAGTAAAAAAAAAAAAGTGAAAAGTATAAATTTTCATGAAAACATAGGACAATGAAGATTTATACGCGTGTTAGCTCATACATCGTTTTCAGTGCGACTAGACTGGACAGTTGGTAACCAAGAGTACCAGTCAATCCCACGCCAGAAAGGTTGCTGCAAAATAGGGGAGGAAACAGGATATATCAGTATTCAGTGTCTTCGTTTCAGTTAATTTAGTACAACTGCAAAGGTAACTGCGGCCATATGCATCAATCGATGAAGAAGCTGGGCCTTTCCCATTTTTTTTAAAAAAAAGAACTGCAAGGATAACTCAGAAAAGAACAAAATAAAAGGGGCAGTAAAATTGGCTACTAATACACCACATCAACTGTTCCACACTCTTCTGGCAAAAACATTTCATATTCTCAGGAACTTTGAATAGAAAATAAAAAAATGAAGTATAAAGGTTTCTCCAAATTAGGTACGAAAAGGTTAGGCAACTAACATGAGCCAGTGTCAGGGAAGGTTAACCCCAATCTCTAATTCTAACAGCATGCATGCAAAAAAATAAAAAGATGGAACTTTTATCCCTGGAATCAGCAGAAACATTCTGTTCAGCATCTATGGTTACCCCAATCAGAAGAAATAATCAAGCACCAGCGTTTCTTTCACCAATCCCGAATGTGACAAATTGCTTTGCCGTTTCAACAGTAAAAAAAAAAGAGGACTAGGAGAAATCTTTACATTGCAGTTATGGCCGAGCCTGAGCAGGTGATGCCCATCCAGGCGGCGCCGCAGGGGTCGCCGCCGCCAGCCGCCGACCAACCGGCGAGCTGAGCCGGGCTGTTCCAGGAGGTGTAGAGGTTCCCCAAAGCCGCAACTGCAAGAACCAGACCACATCAGACATTGATAGTGCAAATCGAAGAGAATGCGTACCAAGAGACCAAGCGGCGGCACCGGCATTACCACCGGCGGCGTCGGTATCGGCCCCAACCACCGGCGCGAGGGCGAGGAGGAGGCCGGTCCAAGCGGCGGCGGCAGCCAGTGCCGCCATTCTTGACCTCTCCCTCCTTTTCGTCTTTGTCCCTCCTAGGAGTTATCGAGCTATCTTGGTCGACATAACCATGGTGGTGATCACCATTCCCAACGGCCCATGCTCCCCCTCTCTCCTTATCTATCCGGGACAGCTAATATATGGGCAGTGCTTGAAGGAAGTGTTCGATGCCATGCTTGCTTGAGGGAGTGGGAGATGCAGTGTTGCGTCGGCAAGGATTAGTCCCTCTCCCCATTGGCTCCTTGTCTCTGGGTTCTTGGGTCCTTGTCTATCTGTTGTTGTCCGCACTGTGGGTACCGCCGCGGCGTGCTTTTGGCTCATAAATACGGGAACAACAATCTGCTGGAGAAGGCGAGCTGGCAATTCGATAGATTTTGAGCAGGAGAATGTCGTCTATGTATATTCCTCGTTTGGCCTGGTAAAAACACTTTTCTTCCTCTATTAGATTTTTGGATTTTAGTTCTAAAGTAAATTGGAGCCATTGCTAACTGTAATTAAAATACCTAAATATTCCCTCCATTTCAAAATAAATAAGTGTCAATCTTTTTCCATCGATATGATGTTGAATGCTGTCCTATTATCTTGTCAATGAAAGCAATGAGACTATGCTTGGAGCGTAAATTTGCACCCTGGCTAGGCAAAATACTCTTATAGGGCAATCGTCTAGTGCTAATAAATTATGTTTAAACTAGTCTATATGTGTCCTATTATCTTTCTTCAAAAGACCCAAAGGGGGACGAAAAGGTGGGGAAAACTTATATAGGATTTTCTCGTTAGGTGAGATCATAAGATCAGCATATGAAAATCATATATACAAAATGCGAAAATATCAGTAAAAATTATACAACATGCCTATGGGTTATATCTACAACTCCAAAAAAATCAGCTCACAACTCAATCTACATTTAGAGAGATGTAAAAGATACTCTCTCTTGTGAATAGTGTCACCTTTGGGGGAATAGTATTTCACACTATTCAGTCTCAAATTTATCTTTCTTGGCTATCTAAATGTATGTCAAATTTGAAGCAGCAAATTTTTGTTGGTGCTAATGTAACACGGATGTATGTTGTCAACTTTTTTGAGAATATGAACATTTTTTTGTTTTCAGGAAAAACTGATCTCATCGAGGTACTTGATAAGAAGAATAAATGCTTACTTAGCAAGTGCTTAATTAAAAGCTTCTTTCTGAGTAAGGTGTGTGGCAGGAATTGTTACACAATAAGTTTCTTCATGCAAATGTAACCCAAACCCAGGGATTCATCTTTCTGGAAGGCACTATGGGGGATTAAGGATGACTTCTTTAAATGTGATTCTTTTGATGTGGGGGATGGCATTTGGAACTCAGTTTTGGGAAGACACATGGTTGGGTTACTCAGCATTATCACCTCTGTATAATATCATTAGATACAGGGACATTTTAGTTGTCGATGATTAACTCAAAGAGGGCGCTAAATACAGGATTCATAAGTGCTCTGACGGACGATAAATTGGTACCTTGGATACCATTCGTACGGATATTAATGGGGGTTGTATAGACAGATGAACTAGATGGTTTCAAGTGCCGCCTCTTCAACGGGTGTTTCTTGGGTAAAATTGTTGTGTATTGATTAAATGAATGGACATACTGTTTTTCTTAAAAAAAATACTTGTGGAAAATTAAGGTACCATTGAAGATGAGCATCTTCATGTGGTTCCTTCAGAAAAAAAGAGTGTTTCTTAATAAAGATAACCTTATGAAAAGATGTTGTAATGGGAGCACAAAGTGTGTTTTTTGTGGTTCTCGGGAAAGAATTAACCATATGTTCATTCCGTGTCGATTTTCCCATCTAGTTTAGAGAGTAGCCGGTGCACTTCACTTATAATACCCACCCCTTCGGTTAATGTAACTAATTTGTTTGGTAAATATTTTTTGACACAATTTGTTTGGTAATTAGTTGAATTCATGTAGTAGTTTGTGCTTTAGCTCGCGGAATATGGAATTGTCGAGGCGATGTTGTCTTTAACATAGTTGCAAAATTAAATTTCTCGCATGACACAAGACGGCATCTTCAATTCACATGTGGTTTTATCTCCTTCTTGTGAAACAATGGAGACCTATGGATATTGAGTGCAATTAGATGATGGCGGTTGTAGGAGCTATATTCAACCAGGATGGTTGGCAAGCATGCTAAATGACTACAAGACGCATAGATGCTATTTGTGTTTATTATTTAGATGGTTGATATTTTCTGCCACTTTAAGCGATCCTTGAATTATAAAACTTGATGGTTTGAACCTGGAGATAAATTGAAGGTTGTGTGCATCGTTTCGATGCATAGGCCGGCACAATGTTCCCATTTAGAAAAAAAAAATAAGACTATGCTTGGCGGACATAAATGCAGGTGGACCTTTTATGAATAGTTAAATTAGAAGAAAAATACAGAATAAAATTTAAAAATATGGTAGAAATTATGCGCATAGCGAATGTATACAAGCATGTACAAGTAAAGTTCAAAATTAAAATATTGAAGTATGTATCTATTGGGAAAATGATAAATAACAGAATAATAATTGGATTTTACCGTTTAGAAAATACAAAGTTCCATTTTATCATTTTTTCAGTTTTTGTGCAGGCCACGTAGGATGGTACTCTTGAAAATTTGTGAGAGTATGTATCAAGGTAATATGCATGATGCGTGATCTATTTCAAAATTTTCTATAACATTGAAATACTACCATTTTTGAGGTTCTTTTAAAATCGGTTCCACCAAGACCCATACTTGCATGGCTATTTTCGTGACACAGTCACATGTCTGCCTGAGAAATAAAGTACCCAGCAGGGTGGATGGACCTAGAAAGATCGGGCCATTGGGTCCTTCACCAAAACTGAATAGCTGAATGTACTATTTGAGTTGGTACCCCAACAGAAGCCAAAGTATTTTGTCTTAATCAAATTATGATAGACTGGAGCTGAAATCCCCAAAGAGTCAGAAGAGAAAAACGAAAGTACAAAAAAAATAACTTAAAGTTTAAGCGCATGGATTTCTGATTTCTATGTAGTCTTATCAAGTGTCAAATCTATAGATGCTTTTTCTCCCTCCACAACTTCTCTTAGCATCTCCACTAGTGTGCCTCATAGCCACCCCAATAACTTTATTGGGGCCGACGTAGTTTTTAGGCCATACCGTCGTGTCTCGAAAGCTATCGGTCGCTTTTGAAGACCAATAGAAGAGTCAGCAACCCCGCGCCAAGCCGTACGGACAGGCATTAATCGGGTGCGCCGACGCGTGGTGACACGTCGGATTTCATCTTCGAGCCCCGCCAGGCAGCCACTAGCCCCAAAACCCTACAACCATTCCCGGAATTCCTCCCCCTCTCGCTCGCCACTTCATAGATGCCACTCCAGCTCCGCCTAGTGCAGATGTTATTCCTAGTTGCAATCTTGAAAATCCTTTGCGGTGCGCAATCGAGCCAATTCAGTTATCGTCTTGGATATCCTTTGTGACACAATGGTTCTTCCTAGTTGCAATCTTAAAAATATCAGACGCCCAAAGCCAAATGGGTCCTCGATCACACAAACTAGCATGCCAAAAGAAAGTTGTTACTCTATTGCCGAAGGAGACCTTGGTGAAAACCCTAAAGAGGGCCATGTCTGAGTCGTCGCAGGGGACCTTGGAGCTAACCCGAGGCCCGTCAACTGCAGCCAGGGCCATCTTAGTCGAAGGGCATCGCTAAAACGCTCCTCAAGTGAACCGTTTACTGTCTCAATTGGACCATTTCAACCCTAACTTGCGTCTCAGCCGCACCATGTATTCCATCATTATGGTTTTTTTTCGAGAATACACCTTGGAAGATGTATCAATCATATAGAAGAGAAGCAAGACCTCGTTTGATACAAATGCCAAGAAGGTTGCAATTCCACTCCGATACAACACCAATCGACAAACAACACACCCTGTACACACCTAATGATAAACGACTCTCCTTGCCCAACATTCTATCATGAATGACGAGAAGAGGAGCACATGGCTCCAGGACCGCTTAACGAATCAAGCAAGACAAACACCGAAGCTCGACCTCGACTCCAAGACAACTCGGACCAAAGTACCTCCCCTCGTGAGCCTAGAGGAGTCAGCGAGAAGAAGGCAGGGTCTTGACAGACTTGGGGAAGACACCAAATGGAGGGTTTGTCATGTCGTACATTGCACCCCGAAAGCGCAAACCTTGGGCCGCAGCCACCACCTGCAGCACATCACCACCCCCAGACTCCGAATCCCTCCCCGATGGCCCAGATGGGGTCTAGCTTCAAGAAGATAACAACACCTTGGCGCCGCCTACGCCTGGTCCAGTGAACCGGAGATAGGGTTTCCCCTGGCATCAAAGGATAACAAAGGCGTGGTGAAGGACATGACCACGCCTTCAGCAAGGTAACGGTGCCCGCAATCATCACCGTGGTCAGCATCGGCCACCGCCGAGTAGGAATTTTTCCCGGACATACACCGCAACCCCGATGCAGCCGGAGCAGATGGGGGACGAGGATGAAAGTCACCGGCTTTTAGCCACCACCACCTGGAGGAGAGGAACATCGAAGATGGCGAGGGTCGTGCCCACTACCGGCAACACCACGCAGCAACCGCTGACCAGATCGGGGACTCGATCCCCCATCCGGCGATGGGGCCTCGGCCAACTAGCCCCGCAGCCGCGACCCCACCATGGCACCCGACAGCACCAGCAAGCACCTCCACGCTGCTGCAACAACCGCCTCAGCCCCGTGGCCCCGCCATGACCCATGGCCGCCAACGGACCTGAAGCTGCCAGCGCCGCCACAGGGCCAACCCACCGAAGGGGGCCATTCCCCTCATCACTGTCGAGGCGTCGAACTCCTTGGGGAGAGCCACGACACCACGCCGTCACGAGGAAGGGGAGCCGCCGCCCGGGGGAAAGGTCCGCGCCATCACCGTCGCCACCATGGCTTCGCCTGGCGGGTTCTCCGACGACGGCGAGAGGGAGGGGGTGGAGGGGAGGGACGCGTTTGTGGACGGCGACGTATTCACTTAACCTATGGAAGGGGAGGAAGACGGATTCGGAGAAGTCGTGACAAGCCCCTCTTAGTCCTAACGAGATGAAAACAGCTGGTGTCTTCGTTGAAAAAACTGAAGAACATAATATACTACCTCTGTCTATAAATAGGTGTCTGAGATTTGTCTAAATCTGAATGTATCTAGACGCTATTTAGTGTCTAGATACATCTAAATTTAGACAAACCTCGGACATCTATTCATAGACGGAGGGAGTACATGAAAGTAAAAAAGTATTGTTCAAGCTAACGTTTATAATGGGCGAAAGCGGGCTACACCGACGAGACTGTCATCGGCCAGGACAGTTCCAAGCACAATCTAAGTGAGTGGTCTCTTTCACACTCTGAATGCCCAAATAGTAGGTACACTATCCGATTAATTATTAATTCGGTGTAACATTCGGAAACCGGTAGTCAAACACAAGACTGGATCACGTCGAGCCCAGAAAATTAGCCGGAAATCGTGACGTGCTACCAAACTGAATAATGTTGTCAGCAGAACAGCAGTCTCCCTGTTATAAGGAAAAGCAGAACAACAGTCTCCCTTTAAGGAAAGGCAGCACACCAACTGGGACGGCACAGAAAACAAACTGTCCGATTAGATCTGTAACTGTGTTTGTGTTAGTGTAACAGTCCTCGACAGCCCTCTGAAAAATCGCGCTAATCAAATCAAATTGACAGGAGAAGCTTCCAAACTGAAATATGCTCCTCCCACCCGTGAGCTTCAAAGCATCAAAGATTCAAAGCACTCCCACCCGTGACAAGTAGGTTCGACCCACTCCTAGGCAGGTAGTCCGCCCCAAATCTAGAATTGAGCTTTTTTTTTAGACGGAAGGCTTGAAAAACCCCGATTTTGAATTAACGCAGTCATTAAGTGGTTAGGAGATACACCAACGGTTACAACACACCCGCGTAGAGCTCACACCAAAACCAACAAAACACAATACAAAAAGCCACGTTGGAGCACCAGCTTGATCATGAGGGAGCTTTGTCTTCTGTTGCACCGGAACAATCATAACCATGTCCACGCCAATAAACCTCCACGGCTCAGGTTTCAAAAAAAAAACCTCCACCGCTCTAAAACTGCAGCCCAAGAGGACTCAACAACGGGCCCACAACCTAGCAGAACTCTAGGATATCGTCTTACGACGACATCTCCAAGAAGGAGCATGGCGCAGGAACGCGTCATTGTTGTCGGCGGAGACCGAGGTCTTGCAAAGATTTCACCCAGAGCTGAAACCACCACCCTAGATCTCGAGCTTGGTCCAGACCCAAACGCATGGCATCTTCGAATGGCGTTGGGATAAGCACACCGGCAAACATTGTGACATGACACTGACCTAATAGAACCCCCAAGGCGCTGGGAGGGCTGCTAGCAACCGTAGCAAGACTGTGTATAAGCCGCTAGTCCGACGTTGCGAGAGGGTTGTGACACGAGTGAGAAATTAAAGGTGATCCACAAGACACTACATGAGAAGCTTGCCCGCAACGAGGCCACCAAGAGGAGAAGTTTGAGGCGGAGGGAAGGAGTCCATCAAATAGAATCGGTGAATCAACAATGGGATACCTTCAACGAGGCAACGACACTCGTAGGTGACGCCGTCACCGGCATTGCAAGGCCAAGCGCAGCTTTTTACAAGATCCAACCCAATCCACAATCCACTCGTCGTCGCGAGGACGCATAGAGGGCATAGCATAAATCACTACCACACCACCAACCATAGACGCACTATGATCTAGCCCCAACTAGAATCACCTGCAGGGTGAGCACAAGAGCTGGCTGGCTAGACCCGGATCTAACCGCCACCAACGAAGCTAGATCGGCGACACCACGACATCCTTACCATCTCCGGCACGCCAACACCTGCATTAGCGCTACCCTGATGGTCGGAGGGGAAACCACATCGATGAAAGAAATTGCAACACATAGCGTGCTGCCTACCCTGACGAGCACGTGCTGACCTAGGGACCCAATCATGGAAAAGCCGACTAGGACATTGACGTCAGAATGCCAGAAGCCCCCCTAAAAACCAACATGGTTTCCGACAAGAACGAGTGGATAAATCAACATATCCAGACCCAACCGACCCAGAACTAGCACAAACGCACACAACATTGAATGTGAGGTGGCGAAGGGTGACCAACAGCGAGCGCAGAGCACCGCACCCACCAACTAGCCTTGGATCTCCCGGATCCTGTCCGAGTCCACAAGGCCCAGATCTAGGCCCTCCGGCCAAGATCTAGCCATAACCCGCGCACACACCCACATCTGCTGGCGGCCAGAAGCCGCATCCGCTAGAATAGCCACCTATCATGGCAGGAGGGCAGAACGGCTGGGCCCTGCCAGGCTGAGCCCAAAGCCTAGATCCGGTCAAACCCAAGCTAGCCAAGCCAGTGATCGCCGGCAACAAGGGCAACGCCCGGCGAGGCGCTACCACCACCACCGCGACCGAGGGCCACGGCGCTTGGAGCCGGCACCGTGGAGCTTCTCCACCACACAAATGGAACCCGCCCGTCGGGCCATAACATCACGCGGGAGGAGGAAACCGCCGCCACCAGCACAGCCCAGGCTTTGCCCGTCGGTTCCCGCCAGCGGCGGGGGCGAGGAAATGGGTGGGGCAGGGCGGGGCTGTGGCCTTACATTTTAAAACTAATGGAGTATAAAAAAAAAATACTATGACAGAACTTAGTTTCGTCCGTATCCACCCAATTTTCACATCTGATCTGGGCCGATGCCTACAGCGATCCCATCAAGCAAATCGCTCGACTCGAGCCTCCAATAATCAACGACCATGCATGCAAAAGTAGCGAGCCATCCCCACGGTGACAGGCGCTCAGTGGTGTCACGTCCCGGTTCCGGCCGATCATTAGAGCATGTACAGTAAATATTTACAGCTAGAATCGCACTAATCTGGTTTGTCGTCGAGCTCCAGCCTCTCATGCGCCGTGTCGTCCTGTCGGCTAGTACAGACGGGCTCGTCACGGCCGACGCTAATAATCGTGGGACCATATGACTATATGGATCCATGATGCGATCTTGCGTAGTACCGGCAGCCGAATCGTTGGGTTTTCTGGAGCTAGGAGTACAGCACGGTAGGCAGATGAACCTACCTACTTGCTGTTGAATGGCAGGACCAGGCGGCCAGCTTTGATTGAGAAATTCCTGTCTTGCTGTTGATCACTCCTCATTTACAAGGACAGGAAACCGAGCCATGGCGCGCCCACGCCCCCAACATTGCTAGACCATGTTTAAAACTTGGGTTTCTTAACGAAATTCATGCTGTACAGTGAAATCCGGACGGAAGAGTACGCGTATAAGTCGACTCAGTTTGGTTGCATATTGCAATCAGCATCAGGACATCTGTTCGACGAAAAACGCAGATATGCATGAATAATGAGCAACCGCTGTAGCTAACCTTCGCACACTACCAAAAGAGGTCGTTAGATACGAACAAAAGGACTATAACAGACAGACCAAACGTGATGTGGACTGGAGTGGACGCACAAGTATACGTACCCTATAGATGAACAAGATGGATGTACCCAGATCTCGCTGATTTACAATCTTAATACCTAAAACGCAGCTGAGTGAAGCAAGCCATGGTAGGCTCAAGCTAAATTCAAGAGAACTCGAGAGACAAAAGGACAAGGAAATTCAGACTTCAGATGGCTAGTGTGTGTTCGGTGAAGAGGGGCCAACAACCTGTTGAGCTAGACTCTCTGAATGATCACCGAGTTGGCCACACCGGCTTCCTCAATGGTCTTGGTCGCATCATCAAGTGGCTTAGGGGGGAACCCGGCCTGCAATGTGTAGTCACTGGCTTCTCCTGGCCTTGTTGCATCAACAAATGCCCGCACATCACTGATCGTGTGGCTTGTGTTAAATCGTGCAACCACACGGCTGCCATCTGCAAACCTGATCTGTAGAGAGGTTGATGGCAAAGAATCATCCACTGTGATTGTCTTGGTCGCAGTGGTGGCAGTCGCTGCACTAGAAGTGGCAGCTGAAGAAGTAACAGCCGAAGGAGCAGAGTTTTCAGAAGGTGTTGCCAGAGATCTGCCCCCTCCTTGAAATGGAGCAGGGCGCTTCACTGGCTCCTGTACCAACACATTTGATTGAGATTGTCAAGACAAGCATTTATGGAACATATGAAGCACTACAGAGAAATTAGTCTAAAGATACTTACAGGACACTTTTCTTCCTTACGGACAATATTTACTTGCACCCTTGACCTCCCATCAGCAAGAAGCTCAGTTGGGCATTCATTATTCTTGATGCTCTAGGGAAAGGAAAAGTACATTCGATTAAGCAAAAGCAGATATAACATCAGGTCAACAGTAATATATGATGGAAGAAAAGAACAAAAGCGTATTTAGGCTCGTAGCACACTTTATAATATAGTTGAACAGAAAATCAACAGATTCGATGAGGGAAAAAGCAGCATACAAAAATAAATGTAACACTAAACAAAGAAGTTTCGACAAAACATACTCCCTCCAATCCAAATTAATTGACTCCACTTTGTCTAGATACAGATGTAGCTAGATGCGTTTGTTGACTAGATACATCCATATCTAGACAAAGTGGAGTCAATTGAGGGAGTAGCATATTTAGCTATTTGTTCATTTTTTTTTCATTCTCCGTACAACATTAAGAGTTCAGAATGCCTGTACTAAACAAGCTGCTGCAGTCAGGGTGCAAGCGGGACACGCTGCGGGGGCCCGCGTACGTGCCGCGTATATCCGCAATGATCAGTGGTAAGCCGCGTATAAGCCGTGTACGAGCCGCGTTTTTCTGCGGCGCCGCGCGAGCCGCGTATGATGCCGACCCTCTCGGAGCCTCGGAGGGCACGACGCCCTTGACGAGCAGCGGGATGCACGCCTCACCGCGGGGATCCCCAGCCCACCGTTCACCCCGGCCGCGCCCCTGCCTGAGCTCGTCCCGCCCGGCCGCGCCACTGCCTGAGCTCGTCCCGCCCGGCCGCGCCACTCCCTGAGCTCGCCCCGCCCCGGCCAGCTCTCCCCGCCCCGGCGGCGCCCTGCCTGAGCTCGCCCCGCCCCGGCCGCGCCCCGGCCCGAGCTCGCCCCGCCCGGTCGTGGTCCAGTTCCGCGCCGCTCCACCTCCACCAGCCCCCGCGTATAGGAAGGACGGCCATGTCTTGGTCGCTTGACTAGTCCTGCAATATGCGGCGCGAGGCGGCAACTGCAGGCCGGCCCGCATATGCCGCTTCCTTTTCTTGCAGTTTGGTGGGAGTTCGCATATGCCGCTAAATGGGCCTAAATTTGCGGCCCCGTGGATGGCCCACTCCCGCTTGCACCGTGATGCTGCAGTACAACGATATTTTGCTGTACATGCTGCAGATCAAGCTCTAGGACAGAAAATATATGTTCCCTATACGTGAAATAAAATTGGCCAGCAACTAACACATTCATTATCCCTACCTTATATTTATTTAATTGGAACCATCCCAAAAATAAGACTAAAGTTGTGAGATGCCGTCATGGAAGCTAGCTGAGTTCTAAAAAAATACCAGCTAAGAAACATTGATGTCTATCAAAAGCCAAAAGAGATCAATTCACATCCAAATGATTTCTTCACTCAGGAATCATTTCAACTAACCATTATTGCAATTTGCAATACTTGTGAAGTAGTACATCATCAGCATGAATATAATGACCAAAAGTTGCAAAACAAAATTATCATGAACATAAATATTCTAGAGGTAAAAACAAACATATGCCACTTCAGAAGTCAGATATAACAAGCAGAAATACAAACTCAGTTGCACACGTCAGAATTGTTTACCTTTAAAAAGGACGCATGTTCTGGGTCATCAAAACTTCTGAGTGGACCATCATCTACTGTGAACCCATTGCTCCAGAAGTAGACGTTGTGAACAATTTCTTCTGGTGGCTGTGGTGCGTCAGGCTGTACAGCTTCACCTGTTAGAAGTCTGCTAGTCCCAGGGAAGCTCCTTGAGCTAGAAGATTGCCGGCGAGCTGGGACTGGCACTAGCTTAGCTCCCTTCTTCTGAGCTTGTTTAAAAATCTCTTCCCCAACATTTTTGCGTTTCGAGCGGTCTCTAACAACCATTCCACTGAAAAATAATATAAATTAAACAATTCACAAGGGCCTTCAGCGTAAAATGTATGCACCTATTGAAATCTCACCTTACAACACTGATATTATAATTTCTACATATATGTACGATGGAAATACGACTCCGAGACCAGTTAGTCAAGATCAATTTCCTTGCTAGTTCAGGGATGAGGGAAGTGGCAAGCTAATCCATACAGTGCTGAAGTAAGGCCAATGTAAATAAAAAGATATTCTATGTTCCATCTTAATTGGCATTAAGCATGCAGCTTGAGATTTTGGGTTGTTGCTAGATGTTTTTTCAAAGGCCATGGATGATTTCCTGCTTAAGTTTTTCTGCAGGTTCGTGTTAGAGCCTAGAATACAGCCATACTAGCGAGATCAATGCCCGGGGAGAAGCAGCATCAAAATAGTCCAAACATAGTTTGCCGCAAACAGTTTATTTAGGAACAGAATAGGATAGGTGAAATCGACAGCAATCTTTTTTATCATATGGGATCCTTTTTTTTCTATGCCGCTAAGCTCAACTGTGCAAGTCATTGCCAGAATAAACCAACAGCAACAGGTGTTGCCTCTCCTATGATCTCACATGGCCAGACAAGGTATGCTTGTTGACCACCTATGGTATTTTCTTCTTTCTATTGGTTTTATCTGTGGGACCCTAGTTGGCCTATGATGACGATGTAAGAAACAAGGTGATAGAACTTCGTATACTATGTGCACACAACAGGTTATCTCTGGTTCTTCTTAGTAATGCACATTGCAATGTATGGAAATGTTATTCTCCCAATAGTGCACCAGTCAGAAAACCATAAAGTACACGCTAAAGTTTCCAGCTAGTCAATGCATAATCAGCCCCGCAACAACCAAGTTGCATTCCACTGGACTCTATAGATTGGCTGATTGAATAATCAACATGAACCAGTCTAAACGCATGTAACGCTTTATGTTTTGCTAAAATGGGAGAGACGGTGAAATATGGCTTTAAATATCTTGTCTAACCAAATCAAGTAAGGCAAATAAAATGGCAAGGTAAACAAACGAGTACTAGGGCTCAGGCATTGCCCTCCATTCTTGTTGACATCAGTAACTAGCAGGCACCCTAACTATATCCCGAGATCCGTCTCTGGCGATGAATCAACAGGGCAACCATCCCGAACTCTCCACGTCACGATTTTTTCTTAGTTACACATAGGCCTTACTATCAGAACATTATGATGATATCATATTATCATATTAGGGAGAACTAATTCTCAATTCCGGAAAAAGTAGCCTAGCAAGTAAAGACCATATCAGACACTTCGGCCATGCTACTAATCAATAAGTCTACAGCACATGTATCATAAAAGATTTCTTGCCAATGATTAAACTTCACAATAAAATCACTAGTCTCACGAAATGTCACCTTGACAAACACAAACCTGCAATGCCATATGAGTATACACAAACGGACACATCTCTAAGCTATGCAAGGATATCACATAAATACTGCAATGATTGCAACATAGATCAACAGTTGTGGCTACTAATACCAAGAAACAGATCAGGCCGTCTAGAAGAGCATTGTTCAACTCTCATGTCATCCAACTTTTAACCCCTGTGCAGACTACATTATTGTGTCAAGACTTAGGGCTTTAGGCATCTGCCAACATAATGTTAGCAGAACCGGACGCCATCCAGAAAATCACAAGAGTAGATTACTAGCTAAACATGAAAGCAATCAGCATTTTAATACGCTTGGCAACAGCTCCATCACATCTTCCTGGCTATAGAGTTTCACTTACTGGTATGCTGTGCAGATACAGGCAATTTTTTAAGAGCTTTCTTGCCAATGATTAAAATCCACAATCAAATCACGAGTCTCTAGAAATGTCACCTTGACAAACACAAACCTGCAATGCCATATCAGTACACACAAACAGACATACCTCTAAGCTATGCAAGGACGTCACATAATTATTGCAACGATTGCAACATAGATCAACAATTGTGGCTACTACTAATACCAAGAAACAGATCAGGCCGTCTAGAAGAGCATTGTTCAACTACCATGTCATCCCACGTTTAACCCTTGTACAGACTTCATTAGTGTGTCAAGACCTAGGGCTTTAGGCATTTGCCAAGATAATGTTAGCAGAACCGGACGCCATCAAGAAAATCACAAGAGTAGATATACTGGCTAAACATGAAAGCAACCAGCATTTTAATACGCTTGGCCAACAGCTCCCATCACACCAAAATTCCAGCGGCCTCCTCAAATCTCAGCATGCGAAATCGACAGTGAACTTTTTTATCATATGGGATCATTTTTTTTTCTATGCCGCTAAGCTCAACTGTGCAAGTCATTGCCAGAATAAACCAACAGAAACAGTTGTTGCCTCTCCTATGATCTCACATGGCCAGACAAGGTATGCTTGTTGACTACCTATGGTATTTTCTTCTTTCTATTGGTTTTATCTGTGGGGCCCTAGTTGGCATATGGTGACAATGTATGAAACAAGGTGATAGAACTCCGTATAGTATGTGCACACAACCATTTTTCTCTGGTTCTTCTTAGTAATGCACATTGCAATGTATGGAAATGTTATTCTCCCAATAGTGCACCAGTCAGAAAACCATAAAGTACACGCTAAAGTTTCCAGCTAGTCAAGTGCATAACTAGTCCCGCAAACAACCAGGTTCCATTCCAATGGACTCTATAGATTGGCCAATTGAATAACCAACATGAACCAGTCCAAGTGCATGCCATGCTTTATGTTTTGCTAACATGGGAGAGATGATAAATTATGGCCTTAAATATCTTGTCTAACCAAATCAAGTTTAGCATGCTAACTAACCAGTAAGAAAAATAAAATGGCAAGGTAAACACACGAGTTACTGGAGCTCAGGCATTGCCTTGCATTCTTGTTGACAACAGTAACTAGCAGTCACCCTAACTATATCCCGAGATCCGTCTCTGACGATGAATCAACAGGGCAACCATCCTGAACTCTCCACATCACGACTTAGTTACACACAGGCCTTACTATCAGAACATTATGAACATATCATATTATCATATTAGGGAGAACTAATTCTCAATTCCGGAAAGTAGGCTAGCAAGTAACGACTCATATCAGACACTTTGGCCATGCTACTAATCAAGAAGTATACAGCACATGTATCATAAGAAGAACAGATTGGTATTTAGGACGACAGCTACGAACACAAAGCCAAACCAGCAATTGTCAAATTTAAGCTGCGTGTAACCAAAATCCTAAATGTTGGACCACTACCAAGTAAATTGGTCCTCACATGTTCCAAGCTATATAGTTTCACTTATCGGTATGCTGTGCAGATACAGGCAATTCTTTCAGAGATTTTTTGCCAATGATTAAAATCCACAGTCAAATCACGGATCTCTAGAAAAAAAATCACGGATCTCTAGAAATGTCACCTTGACAAACACAAACCTGCAATGCCATATGAGTATGCACAAACGGACACACCTCTAAGCAATGCAAGGACGTCACATAATTATTGCAATGATTGCAACATAGATCAACAATTGTGGCTACTACTAATACCAAGAAACAGATCAGGCCGTCTAGAAGAGCAATGTTCAACTACCATGTCATCCAACGTTTAACCCCTGTACAGACTACATTGTGTGTTAAGACCTGGGGCTTTAGGCATCTGCCAAGGTAAAGTTAGCAGAACCGGACGCCATCAAGAAATTCACAAGAGTAGATACTAGCTAAACATGAAAGCACACGGCATTTTAATACGCTTGGCCACAGCTCCATCACACCATGAGCGGCGCCCCAAATCTCAGCACGCGAGTCCCCTGGATCACCGAACTGGGCCAATCTAAAACCCTAGAAATGGGCTCCTCTACGATCTAGCCAGAAGCGAAACGAGCGGATCGCAAGCCCTGAGAAACAAGCAAGTAGCACTGACCTCTTCTCGCCGCCGGTGTAGAGCTCGGGCGGCGGCGCCCACTCGTCGTCCTCCTCGTCCTCGTCCCCGTCCGACTCCGCGGCGCCCTTGCCACCGCCGCCGAGATCGGAGAGCGTCCTCACGTTCCGCGTCCCACTCGCGGTCCCGTTCCCGCCCGGGGCTCCGTGGCTGCTCTTCCGCCTCTTCGCGGGCCTCCTCCTCTCATCCGCCGCCGCGGACGCCGCGGCGAGGGCGTCCTCCTCCTCGTCCTCGGCCACGTAGTCCTCGTCGTCCTCGTCCTTGTCGCCGCCGCCATCGACGACGTAGTCCTCGTCCTCGGAGTCGGCGCCGTCGCGAGCGGCCGGGAGCGCGGGCAGGGGCGCCGGATCGGGCCCGTCGGCGTCGGCGTCGGCCTCGGAGGAGTCGTAGAAGGAGCGGACGGCGGACTCGAGGGCCCAGTTGTGGCCCTCGAGGAAGAAGGCGGCCTCGGCGGGGGTGGCGGAGGTGACGGCGCAGAAGGAGTCCACCAGCGACTGCGCCTCCGCGGCCGGCGGCGCGGCGTGGGTGGCGTCTCCGGCGGCGGCCATCTCGGCTGCGGCGGCCGCGGCGTCTGGCTTGTGGGGGTTTGGGGGAAGCCCTCTCTCGCTCGTTTGCTTTTGGTTGGCTCGGCGTTTGGGCCGTGACGTTGGGGAATGGCTCGTGTCTCGTGGCGTGGGTCAGAAGAAAAGAGCTTGAGCCGATATACTTCGGCTTTAAGGCTTCGAGATTTTTATTTGGGCTTGGATCTTGGAGAGATAATGGGCCAAATAAGATCGAAATGGCCCATGACCAGTCAACCAGGCCATAACCAGACTGCACACCGAAATGCAAAACCTATCCAAACAGGGTTTTTTTTAGAAAAAGAGGGGCCAAACAAATTCAGGTTCAAACAGAACAGAAAAGTAAAGCAACACCCACACATAGGAAGATGGCACCGAGAAGAGAGACTACAGTAGGCTACAACAAGATTGATCTATCAGTAAGCTTAGCTTCTCGCACCCCATCTCCTAGCGCCACCAAACGTTGGGGTTAGATGACGAAGACCTGGATTGAGCTTTGTCAGCAACAAGGCCCGTCAGTAGAGTGTTCGGGTCCAGGCGATCCGCATCAATTCCCCACGCCGATGGTCCAGCAGCTATCAATATATCGTATAATAGGCTCGAATGACATTCCTTGCACATCAGCTTCCAGCTCCTGATGGTCGAAAACAGCTTGTTGGACACAAATTTAACACCTGGCCATCTTAACCCCTGAAAGCACATATCATTTCGCACTGCCCAGATTACCTATATCACAGCAGAAGTGAAAATATTCAGCACTGAATTCTTATTTTCACTAATCCACCATCTAGAGATTGATTCATAATTAGGCCAACATCATTGTTAATGAAAGATACCATTTCCCAAAGATACCGAGAGACTACACAATCAAAGAATAGATGGTTAATAGACTCTAGATCATTGCAAAATAAACAAGTTAACAGTCACCCATTTGTCTCCTCTTACACAAAATTTCCCTAGCAAGCAACTTATTATTCGAAAGCAACCTTAAAATATTATGAATTTGACGGGTAGCTTGAAAATATTGTTTAATTTGAGGCCTAAAGGAATATCAGGATACAAAAGGCAAAGTTGGAGATGACGACTTCGAAAGATTTAAGTGTGCCTTTTGTTTCTATTGTGATGCTCGGTTGCTTGTTCGATAAAAGTATCATTTGTTATGATTGCCAAAAAATATTTACTGTGATACATTCAAAAGGAAAACATTTGTTATGAAACAAACAAATCCATCCATGTAAGAAAAGAAAAAAAGCTAACAGCTATTAAATTTCATGCATTCCAGCCAATTCACACCGCGAAATACAGACATGGAGATATTCTTCGAAAGAAAAGGCAGAAGAAAAATTTACAAGTCAAAGTCCTGTCTACAACTATTTTTGGTTTACAACACGAGATTATAAACCTCCAAAACCAAGCTGCACACACCCAAAAGACCTTCTTTCCTAATATCTACAACACTCATCTACAATTTTACATACACCTTTGTACCGTGGGGTGTCACGAGCAATCAACCCATAATTTACACATCATCGCACAAATCGCTAGCATAAATACAGTGCACTACCACTCACGTGCACACACACACACAGACCAAAATGCACACCCGGAACAAAAATGCAACCAAATCAAACCTGTGGCTGCGAAAACTAAACGAACCATGCACTTGGAGAGGACAATATACATGCATTCCCTCGTCTTCAGTCTTCACGAGAACCCGATTGTTTTCCCCAGGAGCCACAAGAAGAGCGTCCACTCAAGCATGAATATCGTGTGGAGGTACGCCCGGTCCAGCGTGAACCCGAACACCGTGATGCCGGCTTTGTTGTTCTCCAGGTAGGTCACTGCAAGACCGTTTTTATCAGGCGAGAATAGCAGTGGAAAAGTTAATGAATTCTAATAATTAAGGGAAAATGAACTGATGATAAGATAACTGTCGATGATCATACCTAGTGCCTGCCTCTTCTGAAAGGAGATCACGGTTGAGTGAGGCTGCAGGAACCTGGTGTTCTCCAGTATGTCATCGTCCCCGGTCTCCTCGCTGGATGCGCAGTCGCTCTCAGACTCCGAGTACTCTTCCACCATGGAGTTGTGGTTGGATCCAGGATCGACTTCTTCCTCTGGGGCTGGCTCGATAGTGCAGCAGGCGTGCCACTTGGTGGTCTGGCCTGTGAGGGCCTGAGCCTGATGAGTGATCTTGGCGGCGCTGCTCAGGATTATGGTGAGCCCAGACATGAGCACAACTGAACATAGCTGCAGAATTCAACATGGAGAAGCATTAGAAAACTGGATGTGGGATGTTGCTGAGTCTGCGCAGGCAACAAAATGTAAGAACTGTCGAAGAATGTGAGGACCAGACTACTCTAGAATTATATGACCTTTTTTTCTTTTTGTTTCAAATGGCGTAAGTTCACCGCATATTAGTTTTTAGTCAAACTGTGATTATCCTAATAGCAGCAGCTTAACTTAGCCTAGAGACTTAGGGCGACTTCTTTTGGGCTCCTGCTTATGCATAAGCCAGCATATAGGAAATGGTGGGGAGAAACTATGGTGGGGAGAAGCTCCTAGAAGCAAGTTCCTCCTATTCTTTTGGGCTTCTATGAATTTGACTATAGTGTTGCAAAGTAGCTGAACTAACACTGAAACTGGAAGTTCTGAAACTGGAAGTTCTGGAGTAGCTGAAACTTAAACAGTATAAGTAGTTGTTTGCAATTGTAACAAGATTAGAAACTACAGGAGCTCTGCACCTATATAAACTGTTCCCATCCCCGTCAGCCTGTGATGTATAAGGTACTATCACTATTATTTAGTTTACAAATAATAAGGTACTATCACTAATTTCATGGTCCTACTAACACCACTGGAAAGATGGCGTGCCAATTAGCATTCAGAAACTAATGAAATGCCCTTTTCAGGTCCAGCGACAGAACGATTGCCAGCGGAGTGAATCGTGTCAGACCTTACTATCTTAGCTGTTTCTCGCACGATACTACTACCACTTAATTATAGATCCAGTCCAATTATTGGATTCAAGTTGATTTCATCTACTCTATGGGCCAATGGAGCATGTCCAGAAACCACCGGGGGTAACGCAATCTGTAAAACTGAACACTCAAACAAATTTTTTAGACTCATTTCTTAATCTCCTCATGTACGTAGGCAAGGTACCCACCAGTTGATCGGTTCTACGGTGTTCAAACTAGCTTAATTTATAATCATATGACATCGAAGAATTATTGGTTCGGTCTTAAATTAGAAGGTATGAAATGTACTCCTCGATTAGGGATTGAGATCACCCATTGTGCCTCTAACAGAACACATGCAACACATTAGGAATTGGCTTAAGAGGCTGGACAAATCCCTCTCTCTATGCTTCTACACTGCTGAAACTGGAACTTATGAACTAAACTTGAACTGGAACAGTATAAGTAGCTGTGTGCGGTTATGACAACATCTGAAACTACAGGAGCTGTACAACTTATATACACTGTTCCATCCCCTTCGGATTGTGATGTCAATAAGGTATTATCGCTATTTATTTATTTTGCAAATAATAAGGTGCTATCAGTAATTCATGGTCCTACTTGCACCTGCACGACGATGGCGCGCCAATTAGCATTCAGAAATGAATGAAATGCCCTTTCTAGATCATCAATCGCTAGCAGGGTGATGAATCACGTCAAACCTTACTAGAACTGCGTGCTAAATATAGACTGAGTCCAACTATGTAGGCAACGCAATCAGTAAATTTGAGCAACTCAACGAATTCTTAATCTTCTTATGTAGTAGTAGCAGGCAAGGTACCCATGAGTTGATTGATTCCACGCTGTTCCAACTAGTAGCATAATTTAAACATATGATGAAATCGAAAAATTATTGGTTTTGATGGTGTGAAATGTACGCCTTGTTGATTATTAGGGATTGCGATCCCCAATTAACAGAACAGAGCATCACAATGAGAACCGAGAAATTAGGCGATTGATCGAGATGCTTACCGCGAGCTCGCCGGTGTGGAGGAGGTCGTCGATGGAGTCGTGGCGGGTGGTGAGGAGCACGGATGCGAACTGGCTGGCGGTGGCGATGAGCAGCGCGGCGACGATGAACCTTCGGAACCGGTGGCTGATGACCTTGAGCTGCTTGCGGATGTCGAGGTGCTCCCTGAGGACGCGCTCGACCCCCATCCTGCCCTCCTCGACCTCGACGAGCAGTGAGCCGGCGAAGTCCTCGAGGCGGAGGCCCTGGAGGTGGCAGATGAGCCTGAAGAGCACGCAGGTGAGGAGGTAGATGGCGCTGCGGTACATCCACGACGCCATCTCGAGGGAGCAGGCGACGACGTCGCTGAGGACGTCGTTGGCGAAGAAGGGGACGCGGTCGGCGGAGGTGGCGTACCACCAGGCCTTGTAGGCGGCCTCGGCGGCGAAGCAGGGCGCGACGAGCGACGCCAGGAGGCGGAAGGAGAAGGCGAGGCGCGCCGTGTAGTTGAGCCTGACGCGGTCGCTCTTGGTCTGCAGCTTGTCGAGGTAGAGCAGGCGGCGGAGCCCGATGCGGCGGAAGGAGGAGGAGAGGCAGAGGAAGCTGGCACCGGAGGCGGCGGAGAGCGAGAGCTGGACGACGGCGTCGAAGGGGCGGCGCGAGGGGCGGAAGGCGAGCAGGAAGTGCGCGACGGCAGGGACGACGACGGCGAGGAGGAGGAAGAGCAGCCAGGAGAGCGCGGCGCGGCCCGGGGCGGAGTGGTCCATGCACACCCACCGGAGGCACGACCGGAACCACTGCAGCTCGTCGTTCGCGTGCGACGTCGTCCGCTGCATCATCGCGCTCCTGTCCCTGCCATGGCCCTTTGGTGGTGCTGCCTCCGGCAGCAGCGGCTCCCCGGAACCCGCCGGCGAGGCGTTGGACCGCCGCCCCATGTCGTCGGATCAGTCAATCAATCAATCGTCGTCGATCGACGAACTTCCCTCTCACGTTTCTTGCTTGAGACGAGCTGTGCGCGCGCGTGGCGATCTTCGGGTGGTGGAGTACAAGTGGAGGAGAGAGGGGCCGGGGATCTTATATAAAGGTTTTCAGACATGGGATTGCTTGTTCTTGGGATCTTGGTATCTTGTGGCGTGTCACCTAGGTGTGTGGCGGGGGGGGGGGGAGAGGACGGCGACGGAGGTGGTGGAAGAGTTGGACGCCTCCTTCCATTCCATTGGGTGTTGAGCTCTGACCCAACAGAGGCCATGACACAGAACGGTCTGTAGATTTTTCTCTTGTACGGCGCTTGAATCCAATTTTCTAGATTTTTTCTTAAGGTTTTCCGACAATAGTCAGTGTACATTTAATTTGTTTTGATGTCCACGTGTTGACCGTTGAGATTTATGCAGGGATCGGGGTTTTGAGAGAGAAATTTGGAGACCCATTGAAATCTCTGAAAATTCTTAGTCTCAAAAACCACTTCGTCTAAACTTCACAAAAAAAATTCTACTATTTTCGGTGTGAATAAATTTTGAACCCACCAAAGTTGACATAGAATATAGAGAAAATGTAAAAATGTTGGACTATACTGGTGAAGAGAATCAAGATTAGACCGAATGGCAGCATCCTCGACTTAGATATACGAAACCCTCTGTAAGATATTTGGGGCAACCCCTCTCGTGCATTGTCTTAGGAGTGTGGACTTCGATTCATTGTAGACAAAATGGCAAATAAGCTTCTAGTTGGGCAAAGGGAAATTTGTTACCACCGCTGACAAGGCGCCTCTAAACAAGACTATGACCTCCTCGCAAGACATATATCATCAAGCTCGAGCGTGCTTTTCTTTGGGTTGCTTCGGATAAAGTTTCCGTGGAAAATGCAAGAGTAAAACAAGATCTTGTCTATCAACCGAAGAACATGCGAGGACTTGGTATACAGTGCGGTGACCCAGCATACCACTGCATGTTGTAGTATACAAGTCGTTGATATGATCCTTGTGAAGGGGCTTCCTCACAAATTGCCATATCCCTCAGAGTGGTACAACAGAAACATTGCAGGTCATAACACTCCATACTTTATTACAAACATTGTCTTAACAAGTTGGTATTCTCACAGGTCCTATGAGAACACCCTAAGATACTACTTAAGTACGATTAAAACTCATAACAAATATAAAGAGCTCAACAACTTATTTAGGTAAGTTCTACGCTGCTCGGCTCTATGATGCTAGGGTATGTCACTACTCCTCCACCTCCGTGTCATCTGGTCCGTAGACTATTCCATAGTCTGCGCCTTCCACTACGCCCAGAGTAGATCAGGTTCTTCGTAGACCAGCTCGTAGCTTCCTTCTGGTGCTCCATCGTTGATAGCCTCCACTTCCGGATCACAGTCTAGCAAGGGTGTCGAAAGAAAGTGAGTACAGAGGTACTCAGCAAGTTCTAAAAGAATAAAAGGTGTTTGATGCACTAGCTACGACCATTGATCAGGAAATCGCAGGTCAATGCATGTTTTGAAAACATTTCTTCAAAAGGTTGCTTTTATTATGAAAACTATGCCCGTCGGTCTTCACAAAGTTGACTAGAACTTCGTGGAGTTCCTTTCCTGCCGCGTTCGCAGTTCCCTTCCCGGAACAGGGAGTGACAGCCACAATTTGATACACTCTGCAGAGGTGCGTTACTTTTCCCACAAGAGATCTCACCCTTTTTGCCATCCGCAGGGACTTGCCCCCGTTCACACTTCCTTTGGTGTGAGGCCAGGTATAAAGATCCAAGCCCACACCGCCTTCTCCGCGACTGCAAACCCACCCTTTTGTCCACCCGCACACCTCCAGTAGACTTCCCCCGATAATACGGCTTTACTCATGGTGTACTTTGGACAATCCTTCATAGATCGTAGAGCCATCATCACTAATGGATGGGGATTTAAAAGGCTATCCCAACCTACGGCAGTGCCTCCAGCACCCCGCCGGCTCTACCAATCCGTTGGCGTGCAGAAGGGAAAAGATACAGCTGGCTTTTCCAGAGCCATTATAGATCTCATGGTCAACGCGGTTTGTACGGCGCTAGAATCACTGGACGGCATTGGTAATTTAATCCTAGGGTGATATAACCCATTGCAATGGAACCTCCACCATATCAACACATACCATGGTTCCATTGCCAGCCACATAGTCATATTCATAGTTGGAAAATAACATTTCATTTGCGATGCAGGAATGATAAGTATATAGCTTTGCATTAAAGTAGTAGAAAATAATCAAGTTGACATGAGCAAGGGTGAACTTGCCTGTGGACTGCGAGATAGTGCAGTTCAATGCAGTTGATGGAACCTGGACCTCGGGTTCTGTAAGAAGCATCATTGTCCGGGAAGGACAATGTTATAAAAATCCAAATAATGCAATCATGGATGGATTATTTTATGTTGAGTCCCTTTACCCCAATGAGTTATTACAATTTAGGGTTGTATTTAAGATTTATGTCTTTGACGGTAATTTACAATTGATTTAAAAGTATTAATCATTGTGATTCACACAAAGTACAACAATTCAAAGTAAAATGATTTTACTTGATGATTACCTTAGTCATTCCAAAATAATTTGAAATTATAGAGTGAACTCTATAGTTTTTTTGGAATAAAAAGGAGTATAATATTTTTTCTGGGAAAATTACCCTCTTTCAAAAGAAATGACTTGGATTAGTAGAATTTCATTTTGAAATGTTTGAAAATAAGTATTTGAACTTATTTGAGATTTTTCCTTGAATTTTAATTACAAGGAAATAATAATTCTAAATTCCAAGTTATTATTTAAATTCTGAAAATTCATAATTTTGAATTTGTTTCATAAATTCCATTTCATATTTTATTCTTGTTAAGATTTATTTTTCATTCATAAATCCAATTTTTATTGGATTTTTAGAGTTGTTTATGATTTATTAAAATTTGGTAAAGTTTTGATCTTTTATTAAATGTAAAAAGACCAAAATACCCCTCTGGACCCCTATTGGGCCCAGCCCAATAACTTAACCCAGGGACGGCCCAATAAGGCTGGCCCCCTTTTGGGTTCGGTGGCGCCGAAGCGGCCCACCTCACTCTCCTCACTCGGCCCTCTCACTCGCTCGTCTAACCCTAACCGTCTGGCGACTCCCGTGGCGATGGCGTCGCCGCCATGGCCGCCGCCCTGCTCCGGCCATCGCCGGGCTCCCCCGCCGTAGCCACCTACCGAACCTGAACCGCCACGAGCAGATCTATCGATCTGTCCGTGCAGTTTCTCCCTTCTCGTCCTCTCCTGGCGAATCGCCTCCGATCTGGATCCATTAGGGAATCGCCTCGGACGATTTGGTGGTCTCCGGTGAACTCTCGTCCTCGCCGTCGACGTACGCGCCCCCTGAGACCGACCTGGTGCGGTGCGCTTGCGATGCCGGTGCCGTCGTCTCCGTGCCGTGCTTCTTTGTGGTGGTGTTCGTGCTCGTCGGTGTAACGCCGGCGCCTACCACTGGGTCTTGCCGCTATGGCCGCGCGAGCACTGCCTCGCCATGCCATAGCCTCTGCCACCAGGCGCATGTAAGTGTTCTGCTCCTCCTCCTTCTCTTCTCCATGTCTGTGCTCCTCCCAAGCTACTATGCCTCTTCTTCCTCCTGTTTTACTGCTCTCTGGTGATCCTGTGATCACACAGAGCCTTGCCATGACTGCCTAAGTTGCCCGTGCTTCCATTTTTACGCAAGCTATGGCCAATCTACCAATTTTGCTTGGCCGATGCTGCCTTGCTTCTTTGTACATGCCAGGTGGTAATTATCTATTGCTTCTAGCATGCTCGACCTTCTTTGTGCTTGCTTATGGGCTTGATATACCATCTTTGTTCATGCTTATGAGCTTGCTATGCTTCTTGGTCTATCATGCTTGCTTGTCTAGGTGTACTTGTGTTGCATCCGTGACACTTGTGTGTGTGCCGAGGTGCTGTGATATGCTTGATGCTATCTCTGCAAGCCAATGATCCATTGGATCATTCCTTGCTTGTTGGTTAACCTCTCTGTGTAACTTGGCTTGCTATGATTGATCCATTTGATCAATTAATTGTCAGTGATTGCTTACTGGCTAATACTATGACTATATGAGTTAATTATCTGGTGATGCTGATGCTCAAGCATCACTGTGCTGTTGCTTACTTGTGTTGTTGCTTTATCTTAGCTACCTAGACTTGTTCTAGTGGCTATAGATTAACTGTGTTGCTTAACAGTGTGTTACTGTCATGCTTAGCATGGATCTGTGATAAATTCATGCTTGTATTACTTAAATGATGATGAACTGCTTATGCAGTGATGATTAAGTTACTTGCTTGCAAATGATTTGACTGTTCATGATTATCTAGCAAGCAAAATAGAATCTGAATCCATTTCTGGATAGTGATATGATATATTTGGCTTTCTCTTATTTGATGCTAAGTGTGATGTGACCTCAGTAGCCTTGCTACTGATTGGTTGCTCACTTATTTGGTTGGATCTTGTGGGCTACTCAACTTTGCTTGCATATTTGGGGATCATACTAACTATGAATGCCAATATGCTTGCCTGTGATGAAATCTAGGGTTTCACTGATGGTTATGTGCCTAGGATTTTCTGTGTAGTTTATACTAGCTGCTATTTATTGTAACTCATCTACTGGTGCTATCTGTGCATCAGATCTTGCTTCTGTGCACAAGATCTGTATCTGGATGGTTTCTATTTTGGTGGCTTTTTTGACTAGCAGTGATCCTTGGTGAAAACCAAGTGATGATTCACCCTGTTGAGCATCTGCTCATCCCATGCTTATTTCATGCATATTATGGATCAGATCCCTTGGATCTTTTCCAGGTATTTGGTATACCTTGTTCCAGCTCCTAGAAAGAAATGTTTTGTTGATGCAGACTTGGGTTTGTTCCACGACCCTTCACCTCCGCATCTTGGATGATCTTCTAGGTCACCATGATTTCTGGTGGCTTAAGTGGTTGTGTGTGTTGGTTCTGTTCTTGCTCAAGAACTGGATGAACTGAGCTTGTTCTTGCTTCACCCTTACCTGGTGAATCTTATCTGGTCGACTGGTTATGATTTCTAGGGTTTGTGCTCCTTTTATATGAACCCTGCTTCTATCCTTGCTTTGACACACAAGCCTGGCTTGCTTTGGTGACTAAGCTGATGCATGGCCTTGCTGTTGCTGCCTAGCACACTTGAGCTGTGTGCTCTCATATTCTGAAACTTGAGCCCCCTGGTGTGCTCAGGTTTGGTCTGCTGCTGCCCTTATCTTGTGCTGTCCTTGGTTTTGGACAAGCACAAGTGTGCTGTGACAGTTTGCACTGTCCAAACTGAATCTTGTGTTATTTGCTAACTGTCCAAACTGAATCTTTGGCTAACACTAACATTCTGGCTAGTGTTGATTCTTTGTTTTGCAGGTTTGAAGATGGACATGACCATGAAGAAATACTTCAAGTCATATAGTCTAGGTTTTAGTTTAGGAATCATATTGTAATCTTCATTTTTATTTCTGTTTATTATTCATCAATTCTTGTATCAAGAATTTTGTAAAGACAATGTAATTTGTGTTGTGATATCAATAAAGCCCAAGTTTTTGTTTATGAGCTTTTGATGTATATAATGTTTATATTCTGGAATATACATTGTATTTAAGATTCATTTTGAAATTCAAAGTTGTTTGAATTCATGAGTTGTGTTTAAATTATGCATTCCTTTTATATTGTTCAATGCTTATTGTTAAATGTATTAGCACTTGTCAAATGAAATCAATTCCCCAAATCATCAAGATACAAAAGAGATCATGTCGAAATTGCCCTAACTCACATTGCCTAACCCTAAGTGCAAAATGAGAGAGAACCTCGATCCCTCTTAGGTTTAGTTGCAATAAAGCGCGAAAATTTCCCCCGTTTTGCGATGGAATGCACATCCCATTTCTAAATCTACCCTTCGTTGTTCCTATGTTCTGGGTTATTACAGCCTCTCCCCCTTAACAGAAACTTCGTCCCGAAGTTAAGATTGGTACCTGAACATCTCGGGGTAAGACTTCCTTAATTCTTCTTCCGTCTCCCAAGTTGCTTCTCGCTCCGGATGATGTTGCCATTGCACTTTACAGTATTTGATTGCCCTGTTTCTTAACTTCTTCCATTGTACTTCTAAGATCTTTTCAGGCCTTTCCACATAAGTTAAATCAGATTGCAATTCTATTTTCTCATATGTGATAGGATCATCCGGTGCCTTCAAACACCTTCTGAGTTGTGAAACATGAAATACATTATGAACTTGACTTAGTTGTGCCGGTAACTCCAACTCAAAAGCTGTTCCTCGATTCTGACTGATTATCTTAAATGGTCCAATATATCGAGGGCTTAATTTTCCTTTTACTCCGAACCTCTTAAGTCCTTTCATTGGGCTAACCTTCAGATAAACCATGTCTCCCACTTTCGGTTCCCAATCTCTTCTCTTTAAGTCAGCGTAACTCTTCTGACGACTCTGAGCTATTTTAAGTCTATCCCGGATCACCTCGATGACGTCTTGTCTCTCCTTGATGTAGTCCGGTGTAAATTCCTTGTTCTCTCCGGTTTCATACCAACAAATTGGCGATCTACACTTCCTTCCGTACAATGCTTCGTACGGTGCCATCTGGATGCTACTCTGATAACTATTATTATATGAGAACTCTGCTAAAGGTAAATGATCCTCCCATGAGCCTCCAAAGTTCAGAGCACAAGCTCTAAGCATGTCCTCAAGTATCTGATTGGTCCTTTCGGTTTGTCCTCCGGTTTGTGGATGGTATCTTTGTCTTGAAATCCAACTTGGATCCCAAAGATTCTTGTAGTTGTTTCCAGAATGCTGATGTGAAAATCGAACCTCTATCTGAGACTATCTTCTTTGGTACTCCATGCTTACTCACAATTTCCTTCACATAAATATCCACAAGCTTTTCTGCAGTATCTTTTGTGTTTACGGCTATGAAATGAGCACTCTTGGTAAGTCTGTCCACTATTACCCATATCATATCCTTCCTCTTACTAGTCATTGGTAAACCAGTAACAAAATCCATTCCTATTTCATCCCATTTCCATTCCGGTATCTCTAGTGGTTTGAGTAATCCCGCAGGACTCTGATGCTCTGCCTTTACTCGTTGACATGTATGACATTCTGAGACATATTGTGCTATTTCTCTTTTCATGTTGTTCCACCAGAACATCTCCTTCAAATCCATATACATCTTAGTACTTCCCCGATGTATTGAATACGGGGTTTCATGTGCTTCCTTTAATATGATTGACTTTACTTCTGGATCATCTGGTACACAGATCCTTTTCTGGAAGTATAATGAATCAAAATCCCCTAGATGGAATTCCGATGGTCTTCCTTCGCCAATCCTCTTGATTTCCTCTTGGATGAACAAATCATCCGTTTGCTTTCGGATAATCTCATATTTCAAGTCGGAGTACATCTCATCCATAATCCTCATGGTTGCTATACTTCCTTTGACGTTACCTTGAATAAACAAAATTTGAGCATCTTCTAATTCTTTCCGAAGTTCTTTTGGAATCTCCCATTCCGTAGGTTGATTCTCCGTACTCTTCCTACTTAGGGCATCTGCTACTACATTAGCTTTGCCTGGTGTATAGTTGATCTTAAGGTCGTAATCCTTAATCAACTCCAACCATCTCTTCTGTCTCATGTTTAATTCTTTCTGGGTGAAGAAATATTTCAAACTTTTGTGATCGGTGTATAACTCACACTTGGATCCATATAGAAATTGTCTCCAACTCTTCAAAGCATACACAACTGCCGCTAACTCGAGATCATGTACTGGGTAGTTGTGTTCATGTGGTTTCAACTGTCTTGATCCATAAGCTATTACCTTCCGATCTTGCATAAGAACACATCCAAGTCCATTCTTGGAAGCATCACAATACACCGTGTAATCCTTTCCAGGTTCAGGAACTGCTAACACTGGTCTTTGTGGTTAACTTATCTTTGAGTGTTTGGAAGCTGACTTCACACTCATCAGTCCACACAAATGGAGTATTTTTCTTGAGTAACTTGGTCATTGGTCCTGCAATCTTAGAAAATCCCTCTATTAATCTCAGATAGTAGCCTTCCAAACCCATAAATACTATAATCTCCTTAGCATTTTTAGGTGATTTCCATTCCAATACGGACTGAACCTTGCTTGGATTCACCGCTATGCCTTCTTTGGTTATGACATGTCCAAGAAATTCAACACTATCTAACCAAAATTTGCACTTGCTGAACTTCGCATATAGCTGATGTTCCCTCAAAGTTTGCGAACTATCTTCAAATGCTTGGCATGTTCTTCTTTATCTTTGGAATAGATTAGAATATCATCTATGAACACTATCACAAACTTGTCCAAGTACTTCATGAATATCTTGTTCATCAAATTCATGAAAATTGCTGGTGCATTTGTTAGTCCAAATGGTACAACCAAGTATTCATGGTGTCCATACCTTGATACAAATGCTGTTTTTGGTACATCTTCCTTCTTGATCTTGATTTGATGGTATCCTGACCTTAAATCTATCTTTGAGAAGACTCCCGCTCCTTGAACTTGATCAAAAAGGTCTTGAATTCTAGGTAAAGGATACTTGTTCTTGATAGTTACATTGTTCAAATTTCTATAATCTCCACACATCCTCTTTCCTCCATCTCTTTTATCCACAAAAATAACTGGTGTACCCCATGGTGACACACTTTCTTGAATAAATCCCTTCTGTTCCAGTTCATCTATCTGAGCTTTCAGTTCCACTAACTCCTTTGGCCCCATTTTATATGGTGGTTGTGCTATTGGTGCTGTGCCTGGAATCAGATCGATTGTGAATTCTATCTCTCTATCGGGTGGCATTCCCGGTAGTTCCTTAGGAAATACATCCTTAAACTCATTCACTACAGGAATATCTTCAATTTTCACTTCCTTCAGGCTATTTAGTTCCAATCCGATCTCCAACTCACTGTACTTATCTCCTTGGAACACTATTCGACCTCCGATGGAGTTGCGAAGTGATACTGTTTTGTCTCCACAGTTAATCACCGCTCCATTTTCTGTCAACCAATCCATCCCTAAGATGACTGATATGTCCTTCATGGGTATAATGAATAGGTCCGCGAAATACACACAGTCACATATGGTTAGGACTTGTGCTTCTTTCACGTGGGTTACTAAGATCGTTCCCCCCGCAGATAGAACAGTTATAGGGGTTTCTAACTTAGAACATCTAAGCCCGAATTTTTCCACAAATTCCAATGCAAGAAATGATGTGGTTGCTCCAGTATCAAATAATACTTTGCCAGGATGAGTAAGAATGCTTAGCGTACCTAAGACTGTTTGATCCGACTCTTCCGCTTGTTCCAAAGATGTGCAATTCAGCTTTCCATAAGGCTTTCCCCTCTTATTGTTGTTGTTGTTGTAGTTGCGGTTGTTGTTGTTGTTTCCACCTCGTCCTCCAGAGCTCTGTCCGCTCCAGGATGACTTGTTTGGACACTCCGGTTTGATGTGTCCTTCCTTCCCACAACCATAACAAATGATTCTGGGTTTCTGACAATCCTTCTGCAAATGACCCTTTAGACCACAATTGTTGCAGATGATCTGGTTGATTGGGTTCTGACTCTGACCTCCCCGGTTGTATTGGTTACCAGTAGTAGGTCGGTATCGGGGTTTGAAACTCCGATCAGGTATTGGTTTACTGATTGGGTACTTCCTTGGCTCTATACGAGCCCTCTTCCTCCTGTCCTCCTGAACTTGCCGGTAATCATCCTCGAAAGTGATTGCCGAGTCAATCAGTTCCTGGAATTCGGCAGTCCGTGCCAACCTCAGTTGCATCTTCATGTATGGATTCATGCCTTTCATGAACCGCTTCTTCCTCTTCTCCTCTGTATCTACATCCTCCGGTGCATACCTGGATAACCTATTGAAATCCCGAACATACTGCATGATTGGTGCAGTATTCTGTCTTAGTTCTTCAAATTCCCTCTTCTTCAGCTCCACCACGCTGTCCGGAACATGAGCATCCCGAAACTTCTTCTTGAACTCCTCCCAGGTGAATACCTTATCTGGAGGGTGTACTGCTACAAGGTTCTCCCACCATGATGCTGCTGGTCCTGACAACAGATAAGTGGTGTATCTAATCTTCTCCTCATCGTTGCAACCAACGGTCTTCAACTTCCGTTCCGTATCCATGAGCCAATCTTCAGCGTCCATTGGTTCTGGAGCTGATGTAAATGGTAGTGGTCTTGCATTTTGAAAGTCCGATAGTGTTACCCCCTTGCCTTCATTACCCCTATCATTGATGACGTGGGTAAAGAAATCTTGCATGTTCTTGCTCTGGCTTTCTTGGTAACGCCTCCTATCCTCCTCCATTGACCTCATATACTGTTGGAAGTCTGGGTGCAACATTGGGTGTGGTGGTGGTGGTGCGTTCTCTGCTCTAGCTGCTGCATCTGCCTCCTCTTTCTCTCTGGCTTCCCGCTCTCTGCGAGCCTCTTCGGTTTCTACTAACGCCATTTCCCCCTAGTCCTGCAACAAAGAGCGATTACTCATAATTACACCATGCGAATGTTTTCTGAGCTCAACTCATTGCCCAGAACTAGTCACACAATAAAATCAAGAAGCAAATCCAAAGCAAACATTTATTATGTATATACTTTGTATAATACATAACACACTCACAAACTTATATTACATGTGGTATATATAAACCACTTATTTGGCTCAAAGCCCAAGCCAACGGGAATTTAAAATACGTTCTATTACAATACCACCTAGATTACTTTATTCTTCCCTGGAGCTCTACTCCTCCTCATCATAGCTCGCCTCCGCGTACATCCCTGGGGTCCATCCGGTACAACGGTCTGTCCTCCGAAGACCGTCCGGAATGAAAGTTCTTCCCGTAGGTATGTAGTCTGAATCGGACGAAGTGCCGAGACAGAGATCTGTCATGCCAAAGTAACTAGATAAAGACTCATACATATCCCCAGTGGAATACAGCTCCTCTTCTCCAGTCATCCATGGAGGATTCCTATTCACTTGACCCCTCATCTTCTTCTTCTTCTTTTTCTTTGTTCCAGAGCTCTCACCTACGACGTACTGGGATGTTTTGGGTAATCCCATCTCCAAATCTAAAGAAATGGAGTTGGTGTCTTTCGCTTTCTGCCCATAGCTTTGGTTAACATTCTGGTTAACCGCATCACTCTCATCTCCTGTATCACATGGAATTGGCTCCTCCTCATCACCGAAAGGTTCCCCGAAACGCCAACCCGTCGAGTTCTCGATCGGTGACTCCGAGCAGTTTATGTTCCATGAATGGTCTCCCCCATATCCAGTATCATACGATGCTGACACGTGTGGATAGTGCGGAACAAAGTTAGGTGTAAGTGGATCTCTTGTAAGTGGATTTCTCTTGGACCACTGGTCACTCAAATCTACATCGCTGTCTGGGTTAAAGAAAGGTGTAGTATGTTGTGGTTGTGCCCTCAAATCACGCATCCGAGTTTGGACTTTATCAGGGTCCGTGAACTCAGCTAGCATGTGGTCAATCTCACCTCTCATCTTCATGTGTAAAAGATACATCATGGTCAATAAAGACTTACAGCTATCCATGTGCTGTGCTGCAGCTTCAGGACTTCTGTGTGCTAACACTAAATGATTAAGAGTGGGATCCTCATCTTCCTCGGCATGAGGTATATGAGAAAACTCTGAACATAGCAGTTCTACTGACTTGTGCTGCCTTATCTCAAGGATTGCCTTGAATAGGCCCAGATGGTAGGCTGTGGTGATAGTGTTGGCTTCTCCGTATGGCAGTCTACGACTCATCGCCAGCTTTTTCGGTAGTTGAACCGATACTCTGCACTTGGCTAGGATTTCCCCATCATAATAGGTATACTTGATAACAGGTATCCGTGGATCACAATGAAGTTCCTTCAGCATCCCACACAGGAGAGCTGTTATTGGTCCATCATAATCACCGAGCCAACCCTCAACCTTCCTCAAAGTCCTCTTAGGAAAAGTATTCGCCATTATGGCTGTATACAAAAGCAGAATATTAGTGGTGATAATGCAGCATAATAGCTATAATAAAGAATCATCGCACTAAAATATATGGTTTTGCTATTCTCAAGTGAATAATCACCATATTTCTAGAGAATCCTTTACTATTTCTACTAGACTCCTACAGGTTTCTTCCCTATACTAGGTTTTTCCAACCTAAGGTCGCAACATTTGCTCTGATACCAGCTGCGGTGACCCAGCATACCACTGCATGTTGTAGTATACAAGTCGTTGATATGATCCTTGTGAAGGGGCTTCCTCACAAATTGCCATATCCCTCAGAGTGGTACAACAGAAACATTGCAGGTCATAACACTCCATACTTTATTACAAACATTGTCTTAACAAGTTGGTATTCTCACAGGTCCTATGAGAACACCCTAAGATACTACTTAAGTACGATTACAACTCATAACAAATATAAAGAGCTCAACAACTTATTTAGGTAAGTTCTACGCTGCTCGGCTCTATGATGCTAGGGTATGTCACTACTCCTCCACCTCCGTGTCATACGGTCCGTAGACTATTCCATAGTCTACGCCTTCCACTCCGCCGGTAAGATCAGGTTCTTCGTAGACCAGCTCGTAGCTTCCTTCTGGTGCTCCATCGTTGATAGCCTCCACTTCCGGATCACAGTCTAGCAAGGGTGTCGAAAGAAAGTGAGTACAGAGGTACTCAGCAAGTTCTAAAAGAATAAAAGGTGTTTGATGCACTAGCTACGACCATTGATCAGGAAATCGCAGGTCAATGCATGTTTTGAAAACATTTCTTCAAAAGGTTGCTTTTATTATGAAAACTATGCCCGTCGGTCTTCACGGGTTGACCGAACTTCGTGGAGTTCCTTTCCTGCCGCGTTCGCAGTTCCTTCCCGGAACAGGAGTGACAGCCACAATTTGATACACTCTGCAGAGGTGCGTTACTTTTCCCACAAGAGATCTCACCCTTTTTGCCATCCGCAGGACTTGCCCCCGTTCACACTTCCTTTGGTGTGAGGCCAGGTATAAAGATCCAAGCCCACACCGCCTTCTCCGCGACTGCAAACCCACCCTTTTGTCCACCCGCACACCTCCAGTAGACTTCCCCCGATAATACGGCTTTACTCATGGTGTACTTTGGACAATCCTTCATAGATTGTAGAGCCATCATCACTAATGGATGGGGATTTAAAAGGCTATCCCAACCTACGGCAGTGCCTCCAGCACCCCGCCGGCTCTACCAATCCGTTGGCGTGCAGAAGGGAAAAGATACAGCTGGCTTTTCCAGAGCCATTATAGATCTCATGGTCAACGCGGTTTGTACGGCGCTAGAATCACTGGACGGCATTGGTAATTTAATCCTAGGGTGATATAACCCATTGCAATGGAACCTCCACCATATCAACACATACCATGGTTCCATTGCCAGCCACATAGTCATATTCATAGTTGGAAAATAACATTTCATTTGCGATGTAGGAATGATAAGTATATAGCTTTGCATTAAAGTAGTAGAAAATAATCAAGTTGACATGAGCAAGGGTGAACTTGCCTGTGGACTGCGAGATAGTGCAGTTCAATGCAGTTGATGGAACCTGGACCTCGGGTTCTCAGAAGAAGCATCATTGTCCGGTAAGGACAATGTTATAAAAATCCAAATAATGCAATCATGGATGGATTATTTTATGTTGAGTCCCTTTACCCCAATGAGTTATTACAATTTAGGGTTGTATTTAAGATTTATGTCTTTGATGGTAATTTACAATTGATTTAAAAGTATTAATCATTGTGATTCACACAAAGTACAACAATTCAAAGTAAAATGATTTTACTTGATGATTACCTTAGTCATTCCAAAATAATTTGAAATTATAGAGTGAACTCTATAGTTTTTTTGGAATAAAAAGGAGTATAGTATTTTTTCTGGGAAAATTACCCTCTTTCAAAAGAAATGACTTGGATTAGTAGAATTTCATTTTGAAATGTTTGAAAATAAGTATTTGAACTTATTTGAGATTTTTCCTTGAATTTTAATTACAAGGAAATAATAATTCTAAATTCCAAGTTATTATTTAAATTCTGAAAATTCATAATTTTGAATTTGTTTCATAAATTCCATTTCATATTTTATTCTTGTTAAGATTTATTTTTCATTCATAAATCCAATTTTTATTGGATTTTTAGAGTTGTTTATGATTTATTAAAATTTGGTAAAGTTTTGATCTTTTATTAAATGTAAAAAGACCAAAATACCCCTCTGGACCCCTATTGGGCCCAGCCCAATAACTTAACCCAGGGACGGCCCAATAAGGCTGGCCCCCTTTTGGGTTCGGTGGCGCCGAAGCGGCCCACCTCACTCTCCTCACTCGGCCCTCTCACTCGCTCGTCTAACCCTAACCGTCTGGCGACTCCCGTGGCGATGGCGTCGCCGCCATGGCCGCCGCCCTGCTCCGGCCATCGCCGGGCTCCCCCGCCGTAGCCACCTACCGAACCTGAACCGCCACGAGCAGATCTATCGATCTATCCGTGCAGTTTCTCCCTTCTCGTCCTCTCCTGGCGAATCGCCTCCGATCTGGATCCATTAGGGAATCGCCTCGGACGATTTGGTGGTCTCCGGTGAACTCTCGTCCTCGCCGTCGACGTACGCGCCCCCTGAGACCGACCTGGTGCGGTGCTGCTTGCAGTACCAGTGCCGTCGTCTCCGTGCCGTGCTGCTGTGGTGGTGTTCGTGCTCGTCGGTGTAACGCCGGCGCCTACCCTGGGTCTTGCAGCTGCTATGGCCGCGCGAGCACTGCCTCGCCATGCCATAGCCTCTGCCACCAGGCGCATGTAAGTGTTCTGCTCCTCCTCCTTCTCTTCTCCATGTCTGTGCTCCTCCCAAGCTACTATGCCTCTTCTTCCTCCTGTTTTACTGCTCTCTGGTGATCCTGTGATCACACAGAGCCTTGCCATGACTGCCTAAGTTGCCCGTGCTTCCATTTTTCTGCAAGCTATGGCCAATCTACCAATTTCTGGTACTGGCCAGTGCTGCCTTGCTTGCTGTACATGCCAGGTGGTAATTATCTATTGCTTCTAGCATGCTCTGACCTTGCTGTGCTTGCTTATGGGCTTGATATACCATGCTGTTCATGCTTATGAGCTTGCTATGCTTACTGGTCTATCATGCTTGCTTGTCTAGGTGTACTTGTGTTGCATCTGTGACACTTGTGTGTGTGCCAGAGGTGCCTGTGATATGCTTCAGTGCTATCTCTGCAAGCCAATGATCCATTGGATCATTCCTTGCTTGTTGGTTAACCTCTCTGTGTAACTTGGCTTGCTATGATTGATCCATTTGATCAATTAATTGTCAGTGATTGCTTACTGGCTAATACTATGACTATATGAGTTAATTATCTGGTGATGCTGATGCTCAAGCATCACTGTGCTGTTGCTTACTTGTGCTGTTGCTTTATCTTAGCTACCTAGACTTGTTCTAGTGGCTATAGATTAACTGTGTTGCTTAACAGTGTGTTACTGTCATGCTTAGCATGGATCTGTGATAAATTCATGCTTGTATTACTTAAATGATGATGAACTGCTTATGCAGTGATGATTAAGTTACTTGCTTGCAAATGATTTGACTGTTCATGATTATCTAGCAAGCAAAATAGAATCTGAATCCATTTCTGGATAGTGATATGATATATTTGGCTTTCTCTTATTTGATGCTAAGTGTGATGTGACCTCAGTAGCCTTGCTACTGATTGGTTGCTCACTTATTTGGTTGGATCTTGTGGGCTACTCAACTTTGCTTGCATATTTGGGGATCATACTAACTATGAATGCCAATATGCTTGCCTGTGATGAAATCTAGGGTTTCACTGATGGTTATGTGCCTAGGATTTTCTGTGTAGTTTATACTAGCTGCTATTTATTGTAACTCATCTACTGGTGCTATCTGTGCATCAGATCTTGCTTCTGTGCACAAGATCTGTATCTGGATGGTTTCTATTTTGGTGGCTTTTTTGACTAGCAGTGATCCTTGGTGAAAACCAAGTGATGATTCACCCTGTTGAGCATCTGCTCATCCCATGCTTATTTCATGCATATTATGGATCAGATCCCTTGGATCTTTTCCAGGTATTTGGTATACCTTGTTCCAGCTCCTAGAAAGAAATGTTTTGTTGATGCAGACTTGGGTTTGTTCACAGCCCTTCACCTCCAGATCTTGGATGATCTTCTAGGTCACCATGATTTCTGGTGGCTTAAGTGGTTGTGTGTGTTGGTTCTGTTCTTGCTCAAGAACTGGATGAACTGAGCTTGTTCTTGCTTCACCCTTACCTGGTGAATCTTATCTGGTCGACTGGTTATGATTTCTAGGGTTTGTGCTCCTTTTATATGAACCCTGCTTCTATCCTTGCTTTGACACACAAGCCTGGCTTGCTTTGGTGACTAAGCTGATGCATGGCCTTGCTGTTGCTGCCTAGCACACTTGAGCTGTGTGCTCTCATATTCTGAAACTTGAGCCCCCTGGTGTGCTCAGGTTTGGTCCGCTGCTGCCCTTATCTTGTGCTGTCCTTGGTTTTGGACAAGCACACGTGTGCTGTGACAGTTTGCACTGTCCAAACTGAATCTTGTGTTATTTGCTAACTGTCCAAACTGAATCTTTGGCTAACACTAACATTCTGGCTAGTGTTGATTCTTTGTTTTGCAGGTTTGAAGATGGACATGACCATGAAGAAATACTTCAAGTCATATAGTCTAGGTTTTAGTTTAGGAATCATATTGTAATCTTCATTTTTATTTCTGTTTATTATTCATCAATTCTTGTATCAAGAATTTTGTAAAGACAATGTAATTTGTGTTGTGATATCAATAAAGCCCAAGTTTTTGTTTATGAGCTTTTGATGTATATAATGTTTATATTCTGGAATATACATTGTATTTAAGATTCATTTTGAAATTCAAAGTTGTTTGAATTCATGAGTTGTGTTTAAATTATGCATTCCTTTTATATTGTTCAATGCTTATTGTTAAATGTATTAGCACTTGTCAAATGAAATCAATTCCCCAAATCATCAAGATACAAAAGAGATCATGTCGAAATTGCCCTAACTCACATTGCCTAACCCTAAGTGCAAAATGAGAGAGAACCTCGATCCCTCTTAGGTTTAGTTGCAATAAAGCGCGAAAATTTCCCCCGTTTTGCGATGGAATGCACATCCCATTTCTAAATCTACCCTCCGTTGTTCCTATGTTCTGGGTTATTACATACAGGACCTCGAGTAATTTGCGGGAGCTATGAGGCTAAGAAGTCCTTGTTTTGAATGGGCGAAACCAGAGCATGCTTGCATTGGGCCGGGTTGGGGCAACCTTGTGATGAAACGAATAAGAACTTCTTCTATGCCTCAGTTAGCATTTCCATCAGAGATGTGAAGATCATCAAATTTTTGCATTCACCTTGGTTTGACGGTCTAAAGCCTAAGGACATTGCTCACTCCATTCGTCGTCTCCAAGCAAAAAATTGTTCGGTTCAAAAGGCCTTAAACTAAGAGTTTTGGATTCATAATCTAAGATTTGATGGTGATATTTCGGTCCTCCATATTAATGAGTTCTTCACTTTGGAGCAAGCTTCAAGAAGTTCACCTTGCCGAGGGAAATTTTCAATGGAAGCTCACCACCAATGGGAAATACCCCACCGCCTCATATTACCTACATACATCATGAAGCCGGCGGTTCGGGAGAATTGCCACCCCACCTCCCGCCCTGCCCACCCAACCAAATGGAAAATCTTTGATGGGTTAATCGTTCAAAATAGAGTGTGGACGGCGAACCACCTTGCTTGGAGATGTTGGCCAAATATTGTCTTTGTCAACTTTGCAAGTGGAAATCGGATATCGCAGCTGGTCCTTTTTTGAATTATCGGTATTCTCTTCCCAATTGGAGTTGCATAAAGGAATGGTTCATGTTGATTATTCAATCAACCAATCTCTTAATGGTCTAATCGAAAGTAGAGTAGTGGTGGTGCTCGATCACCGAGGTCCATGGTCCTTCTTGCCGCATGGGAAAACTGGAAGGAGCGACATGTAGGAGGGTTCTGTCCTATAGAAATTATGTTTCCGTCCACCCGGAGTTTCATCAGCCATTAACCACAACGTCGTCCTGTGTGTGTGGGGGTGGGTGGGTGGGGGGAGGGGGGGTAAGGGCATATCTATTGAGCTTTACTTTGCCACGAGAGTAGGGTTTGTACCTGAGCCTCTTGGCTCCTTGTTTTTAAATAAGAAATCCTCAACCGATTTGACCCAAACTTCATTCTTCAAACTGCAACAAAGGCCTTGTTATATTAAAGGATCTGCATCTGATATTTGCATGTTTTGATCGCCTGGGAATTATTTTGACGATGGTTGTTTGATTTGTAGGATTAATTTTTATAGGATTATTTTCTAAAAAAAACATTTGCACTAGATTTTCGTAGAAGATCTAACATCCACCCGAACCTCTTTTTTAAGAATCATTTGCTTTTCTATGGTACAATCAAATAAACTTTGGTTCATATAAATTCTTGTACGATTAAAATGGGCATGACATAGAATGTTTTTCTATTCATCTATGTTTCCTATCCAAACAGGCGCTAAGTGTGCCACATATATAGCCTCTGGCAGGGGCCTATAGCCTCTTAGCTCACATGGGCACACAATTGTCCGGTGGTCAATTTTGTTAGAAGCTTGACTCTGACTTGACCACTACAAAATTACAGCACGCTAAACTTGGTGTGCACCGCAGAAGTCCATGATAGCAAGAGAAGGCAGGAAGCATGCATGCACACGTGTCCTTAAACTCACGGTAGTCCCTCACCCAGCTAGTCAAGTTCTATTCGACGATATTTTTGTTAACTTTTCGCAGCTCGCAAACGACAGATTCAGACGTTAACCGTGTTCGCCGGCAACGAGCACTGGTGGAAAAAGGGCCTTTGGTCGCGGTTCGCAACTGCCATTAGTCGCGGTTGCGCAACCGCGACCAAAGTATCGCGACTAAAGGCCCCCCCTTTTAGTCGCGGTTCCTTACGAACCGCGACTAAAGGCCCGTCCACGTGGGCGCCAGGCGGCCGTCCGGGCGGAGGACCTTTAGTCGCGGTTCTTCTGGCCAATCGCGACTAAAGGCCGCCGCAGGTTTAGGGTTTTCGGCCCCCCCTAAACCTGCCCCCCCCCCTAAACATATTTTGTGTTTAATTTGTATATTGTTTTATTTCTTTTGTGCTTTATTGTAATTTTGAAGGAGTTTCACATATTCTACGGTACTACATATATACATGCATATGAATGTACAATTTCAAACAAATTTGAAATTATAACCAAAAAGAATTCAAGAGGAATATACAATATATATTCAATATCATCGGATGACCATATACAAGTTTGAACAAGTTTCCATACATAATTTAATGCATGTATAGTTCTACGTCGTCGCAATGGTGTTCTCCTTTAGGATGGAGGACTTCCCTCCTGAACCATCCAGCTAGTTCCTCTTGAAGTGGTCGGAAGCGAGCTTCTGGACTAAGCATCGACCGGAGGTGATTCCTCTGAGCATTGAGATCACTCGGAACGCGCTCAGAGGTGTATCTCCGGATCATCTCACAGACATAGTATCCACACCGATTGGTTCCCGGTGGCTGCATATCGCTACCATTCTTAGCCTTTGACCGCATGAAATTTAGCTCTTTCTTGAATTCACCGGCCTTTGTATCTGAGAACCGTCTCCAAACCCTACGAGGCAAAGAAAATTAAATGAACAAGAGAGTTATTAGTCAATTACTTGAAGCTTAATTAGGAAATGAACGAAATAGGCCGATCGATATAGAGCGCAAATGAATGAAAACAATTACTTTTGAATCATTTGTCTCATGTCGGCCCACTCCGCCTTATCCATATCCAGAGAGTCGTGGATGAGACATTCTGATTTGTCAATTTTAATTACTAGCAGAATCCAGTGGAACCTGCGGACACGATACATGCACAGTACGTCATGCATAACTCATCGATTAGCCGGCCACATACCATGCATGGAGTAAACAAAAGAGAATGTGCTCAAGACATAAACACTCACCCAAAATGGTAAGGAAATAGAATATCACTTTTGAGTTCCTGCTTATCAAGAAATCGCCACAGGTCTTTCTCCACGTCGGCGGGTTGATGCTTTAACGTATATCCATTAACGATGTGTGGGTCAATGAACCCAACATCATGGATGCTCATTACTCTGCATTCCTTAATCTTCAATCTGCATGTATAATAGCGGACACAACAATATAGTTAGGACATATATATATATATATAGTGCAGGCAATATGAACGAGATGTGGTAGAAATAAATCACTTACAGAACGTAGCAACTGATGATAGATTTGTCGAGCTCGCGCAGATTGAAAAGCTGGAACAATTCACTCGTATGAATTTGTACACGGTATTGTTTGAAGTGATGCTCATATCCAACTTCCGCATAAATATAATCTTTGGCGTTTTTATGTTTTATGTAACCCTTGTACCGATTCAGCGAGACCTTTCATTTGTGGAGGTAGATCCTCTTCTCGCGCAGCTCGACGAGAGGCCCATTCTTCACATATGTAAGTACTACCTCCTTCACTGGCGCCTCATCAAGGCCTAACAGTTCACGAAGAGTAATACCTAAGTTGGCCGCTTGTTCTCTGGCACTCGTTACAGTCAATCCCTGTGCTGCCGCAGCTTCTATGATTTCGGGGGCATCCGGACCGGCGGCTGTCACTATAAGCGGGGCAATCGATTGTTTACTTTGTTCCCCGAGCTGGGCAACAACTCGTTTCCCGCTTTGTGCACTTTGTAATTCCGCTTTATCGGCCTCCTCATTCTTCTCCTTGAATATGCGTGCCTGATTCTTTAGTTCACGTGCATAGTCGTCAGGCAGATTCTTCGCGGCTTGGGACGGTGCGTTCAAAAATGACTTAGCCCACTTCTTTTGCTCATCAGAAAATACTGGCTTGGGCTCGGGCTCTCTTTTCTTCTTGCAGGCCGCCTTCCATTTCTCTAAATCAGCAGCCGCGTGTGCGTCGACTTCCTCGGCACTACGTTCCCAAGGCCTCGTGGGGAGAGGCTTCAGTGATGGCTCTGGTACCTTTGTTTTCTTAGGTACGTAAGGGTCCGGGTTAATAATCCGGGACTGCTGCTTCTGCTTCTTCGCCGGAGGTGGATTGGGGGGCGGCGTCTGCTTACCCGCCCGGGGCGGACTAGGGGGCGGCGGCTGCTTACCCGCCGGAGGTGAATTGGGGGGCGGCGTCGGCTGACGTGAAGGAGGTGTAGGTGAAGCACCACCACCACCACCGCCACCGCCGCCACCACCACCACCGTAGGGGGGTGGACTTGTTGGCGCCTCGCCTGGAAACTTGATAAACTTCTTCTGCCATAGAATGAACTGGCGCTTGACATCTCCAAGTCTTTTCACCCCTTCAGGTGTAGCAATGTCAATGTCCAGGTCCTCAAACCCTTGGACTATCTCCTCCACCGTGACACGAGCATAGCCATCTTGAATGGGGTTGTTGTGGTGGAGTGCTCCAGGTGGTAAAGCACTGCCGATGGCTACCTTCATGGACATGTTCCCGATAGGATAATACAGATGACATGCTTTCATCTCCTTTATATCGTCCACGGGGTAGCGAGGAGGCTCCGGTGCAGTAATTTCGACCACCAGAGGCTCCGGTGCAGTAATTTCGATCGTCGGTGCACCAGCCGGTGAGGCCTCCGTGGAAGCCACGCTGCTTCTTCTCCGCTGCTGGCTTCCGAGATCCATTGGATGATCTTCATGCTGCGCCCGAGCTGCATCTCTTTCGGCTACTAGTACACTCACAGTTTTCTTCATCACATCCATTTCCGTTACCAACTTCGCCACAACATCTGCATCCCGATCCATCTTTCTCTTACGGCTTCTGTAACCGTACGGGTCATCGTTCTGGGGGAACCCTACTTTCCATGGAATGGGCCCCATGCCTCGTACACGTCCTCCGTGTTCAGGATTCCCGAGGGCTTTTGTCAGGGCGTCGTTCTCTCTGTTGAACTTGATCCTCCCCTCTTGAGCATCCCTCATTGCCTCAATAAGCTTTTGGGTGGTTGTAATTATTTTGCCCTGATAAACACACTCCCCTGTCTCCGGGTTCAGCGATCCCCCATGCCCGTACCACCAGCTTTTGGCCCTTGGGTCCCATCCCTCCGTACCTGGACGGATTCCTCGCGCCCTCAGCTCGTTCTCCATCTTCTCCCACTTAGGCTGCCAAAAGCGATACCCTCCTGGCCCCATAATATGATTGTACTCCTTCTTGGCCGCATTCTCCTTATTTTTTTTCGATATTTCAAGGAACTGCTCCGATTTCTTTTGCTTCACAAATTCTGGCCAATCATGTTGCAGTTTCTCATATTGTCCTGTGAAATCCGGAGTCTTGCCCTGCTTGACAAAGTCATGGGCTAGATTTTGCTTGTATTTCCGGAATGCGTTGGCCATCTTAGAAAGAGCGAACTGTTTGACTAGCTTGCACCTCTCCTTGTTTTCCTGAATCTTGTTACCCGCCTCATCGTATTTGCGGTATTCCGGAGGTAGAACGAAATGTTCCATAAGCTTGTTGAAGCAATCTTTTTTTGTTCTCTTATCGACAAAAGTGAAACCAAGACGTGCCTTCTTTGGCTCATTCCACTCCTGGACGATGATCGAGACGTTGTCTCTAACAACGGCTCCGCATTGGCTGATAAACTTGGTGGCGTTCTTGCTGGGCTCCAGCGGCCTGCCGGTTTCTTCATCGACAACCTCGATGGTGCATGTTTCGTTTGGTTTCATCGTCTTGGTTGCGCCACGCTTTGACGACGTACTCGATTTTTTCGACGATCCGGCCGAGGGCTAAAATAAGAAAGAGAGTCGCGCGCGTTAGTACATACACATTTATTCAAATCAGTTAGTTTGTATCACCAGACGCTCAATATGTATATATATATACCTCGGCGCCGGAGGTGGTTGCTACTTCCAATTGAAGATCGTCGTTTATCGACGTTTCTTCGGCATCATCTTGCTGACGGCGCCCTTCATCTTCACCCTCAAGGTTCAGATAAGAAGAGATATCATCTTCTTCTTCTCCGGTCGGCACATATAGAATATCGCCTTTTATGATGCCGAACATATGGTCTTCAGCGTCCGGATCATAGTTGTCCAGAATCGGGTCAGCTCTATCGTCCGCCATATGTCAGTCCTGAAAACATGGAGTCAAAACAAATTAATTAAGTGAAGAAGGGGGGCGGTGGCGGTGGCGAAAGGGCGGTGGCAAAAGGAGGGGGCGAGGAAAGGGTGGGAGAGGGTGTCGCGGTAGAGCGCGAGACGGGGCGTTTGTTTAGTGTGTGAGAGTATACATTTTTTCAACTTAGAGAGAGTTTTCTCGGATATGTCTACCGGACGAGAATCTCGTCGTCGAGGCGTGACGAGTTCCGATATGACAAGGATTATATAGTGCATGCGCGCGTGCGTTCCTTGACTGAAGCGGCAATGGGTTGACGATGGCTAGGGACCTACGGCGGCGGAGTCGAGACACAACACATGCATATATGCGGGGTCGCGGTGGCGAAAGGGGGGCGGCGGAAGGTGGGCGCGCGGTGGCGGTGGCGAAAGGGGGGCGGCGGTGGCGGTGGCGCCGCCTCGCCGCGAACAAAAAAACCCGCATATACGTAGGGGCGGCGAGGGGGCGGCGCATTTTTTGAGTTCTTTTAAAAGTGATAAAATACAAAAGTGAAAATTTAGTTCATTTTTTTGAGTTCTTTTAAAAGTGAAAAAATACAAAAGTGAAAATTTAGTTCATTTTTTTTGACAAACTTTTGTTAAGTTATTTTGTTAAGTTATTTTTGTTAAATTTTGTTAAGTTATTTCTTGTTCAATTTTTTTGTTAAGTTAATTAAAGTTTTTGTGAAGTTCAATTTTTTAGTTCTTCACATAATTTACTAGTTGGCATTTTTACTAGTTTTTAATTAAAACAACTTAGTTACAAAGTAAAAAAACAAAAAAACAAAAAAAAAAGTGGGCCAGGCGGCGCCCCTGGCCTTCTCTCTCCCTCTCTGTTTCTTCGTCGTCGTTCCCTCTGCCAAGCGCGCGCGCGGCAGCGGCGTGTGGCGGCGGGCAGCGGGCGCCGGCAGCGGCGCAGCGGCGCAACGCGTGTGGCGGCGGACGGCGCAACGCGGCAGCGCGGCGCCCGAGAGCAGCGGCAGCGACAGCCTTGCGCGCACGGTGGCGGCAGCGGGATCGAAGTGAGAAGGGGGCCGAGAGGCGCGCGGCGGCGGACGACGGCGACGGAAAGGCGGTCGACGACGGCGGCGTGTGGCGGCGGCAGCAGCAGCCGATCAGCGAGGGCGGCGAGCGATCTGGATGGCGGCGAGGGCGACGAAGATCGATGGCGGCGACGACGGATATCGATGGCGACGGAGAACTCGGCGGAGAAAGAAAGAAGTGAACCGCCAGGGCGCGCCCCGCGCGAATTTATAGGGAGCGACCTTTAGTCGCGGTTGGGGAGGCCAACCGCGACTAAAGGTACTGCTAGTCGCGGTTGGCCTGCCCAACCGCGACTAAAGGGTATTTTTCGCCGGGTTTAAGTTTCCCGCGGAAAATACCCTTTAGTCGCGGTTGGCGAGGCCAACCACGACTAAAGGTATTTTTCGAATTTCTTTTCTTTTTCAAAATGTGAAAAATACAAATAATATATCAAAAATTCAGAAAATAAAACTAATTCAATTCAAAATCTTAAAAATACCAATAATATATCAAAAAATTCAGAAAAATAAAACTAATTCATTTCAAAATCTTAAAATACAAATAATACATCAATAAATTCAGAAAAATAAAACTAATTCAATTCAAAATCTTAAAAATACAAATAATATATCAAAAAATTCAGAAAAATAAAACTAATTCAATTCAAAATTTTAAAAATACAAATAATATATCAAAAAATTCAGAAAAATAAAACTAATTCAATTCAAAATTTTAAAAATACAAATTATCAAAAAATTCATAAAAATAAAACTAATTCAATTCAAAATTTTAAAAATACAAATAATACATCAATAAATTCAGAAAAATAGCCCCTTCTTCCCGCCTCTGTCTTTCCGCCTCTGTCTTCTCGTTGGCCCCCTCTTCCCGCCTCTGTCTTTCCGCTGACCCCCTCTTCCCGCCTCGTCTTCCCGCCATTTTCTTCCCTGTCTTCCCGCCTCTTTCTTCCCGCCAGTTTTTTCCCGCCAATTTCTTCCCGCCTCTTTCTTCCCGCCTCTTTCTTCCCGCCTCTTTCTTCCCGCCACTTTCTTCCCGCTCCCATTTTTCCCGCCATTTGTCACTCCATATATGTAGCCCGGCTTGGCCAGCATTATCACATGTCTACAATCTCTCATCACTCTCTCATGGCTTCCACCGCACCCACTCTAACCTACCAGCAGGTGGAGGAGCTTTGCGCCTCGAACTACCCTTGCCCACCGGGCTACCGCGTCCCTGCCGGCTGGAGCCTAAGCGCCGGCGGCGTGCCGGTCCCTCCCGTCCCTCGAGTACCGCGCGCCGGGCGGCCATCACGAACCACTACTACCTCGACCTCACGCCGGAGCAGCGGATGAATCCCCGCCAGCATCCCGATAACCAGCATACTTGGGACGCCTTCTTCATCAATCGGCGTGAGAGGGCGCTCGCAGTATGAGGAGGACGGTCCGCCTCCCGGAAACTTCCACGAGGCCGGCCGTCGGCTATGGTGGTACGGCCGGACTCTGCAGAGCGTCATGGACTACATCACGGCCGGCGATATCCCCCGCCTGCGCTACCCTCAGTTCGAGCCACGAGCGCCGCCCGACGACAGCGACGACAGCAGCGACGACGACGCCGGCAACTTAGAAGGCGACGACTACCAGTACAACGGCGGCGGCTATGAAGACTACGAGTATGCATATTATACGCCTAGGCAGGAGTATGACTAAATCACTCCAAATTTCATGTATGCAGGAGTATGACTTAGTCACTCCAAATTTCCTGTATGCAGGAGTATGACTTAGTCACTCCAAATTTCATGTATGCATGCAGGAGTATGACTTAGTCACTCCAAATTTCATGTATCATCAGTGCTATCTCGAGTCAATTGAATCATTCGAAAATGGACACCAAACACATCACGGGTAATATAATTCACATGATTCATTCAACAAAGTTTGGTACAATAAATTATTACACATAATTTCTTCCCTTGTGTCCCTGCTTGCTTACGATTGTGCCGTATCCATGGAGCATCCTCGTCATTTAACTTAATGCTTGGGTCGGTGTTCACTTTGAAGGGCGGAATTTCAGCAAACATATTATAATCTTCTGACATGTCTGTCTTGTCCTCCACTCCCACGATGTTTCTTTTCCCTGAAAGAACAATGTGGTGCTTTGGATCATCGCATGATGTACTGATCGTTTTCTTATCTTTCCGTTTCCTCGGTTTGCTACTCATGTCCTTCACATAGAAAACCTGAGCGACATCTTTCGCTAGGACGAATGGTTCGTCAAGGTAACCAAGATTGTTGAAATCCACCATTGTCATTCCGTATTGCTGGTCCACCTTTACCCCACCTCCTGTTAGCTTGAACCATTTGCACCGGAACAAAGGGACCCTAAAGGAGGGTCCATAGTCAAGTTCCCATATCTCCTCTATGTAACCATAATATGTGACCTTTTGCCCATTCTCGGTTGCTGCATCAAAGCGGACACCACTGTTTTGGTTGGTGCTCTTTTTATCTTGGGCGATCGTGTAAAATGTATTTCCATTTATCTCGTACCCTTGGAAAGTCGTTATAGTCGAAGATGGTGTCTTGGCCAACATGTACAGCTGATCTACAACCTTATCGTCACTCATTAAATGTTTTCTCAACCAACTGCCGAAAGTCTCCATGTGGGCCTTCCTAATCCAGGATTCAGGCTTCTCAGGGTTGTCCGAGCGTAAAATATTCTTGTGTTTCTCAAAGTACGGAGCCACCAAGCTGGAATTGGTCGAACCGTGTGGTGTGCTTCAGTCAGAGAATGGCCATCCATACATATCGTTGATTTCCTTCCGATCGTGCCTTTTCCACTTAGTCTCCCCTCGTGCCGCGATTGAGGAAGACCAATCGGCTTAAGGTCAGGAACAAAGTCAACACAAAACTCAATTACCTCCTCATTTCCATAGCCCTTGGCGATGCTTCCTTCTGGCCTAGCACGGTTACGAACATATTTCTTTAATATTCCCATGAACCTCTCGAAGGGGAACATATTGTGTAGAAATACAGACCGAGAATGGAAATCTCATCGACTAGGTGAACCAGAGGTGCGTCATAATATTGAAGAAGGATGGCGGGAACACCAACTCGAAACTGATAAGACATTGGATCACATCGTTCTGTAACCGTGGTAGAACTTCTGGATTGATTACCTTCTGAGAGATTGCATTGAGGAATGCACATAGCTTCACAACGGCTACTCGAACATTTTCCGACAGGAGCCCCCTCAAAGCAATCGGAAGCAATTGCGTCATAATCACGTGGCAGTCGTGAGACTTCAGGTTTTGGAACTTTTTCTCCGCCATGTTTATTATTCCCTTTATATTGGACGAGAATCCTGACGGGACCTTCATACTGCTCAGGCATTCAAAAAGATGACCTTCTCTTCTTTGGTCGAGCGTAGCTGGCACGACCTTGAAACCGTTCCGGATGCCGGTCATCGTGTCTTACAAACTTTGCTGGTCCTGCCGTGCTTCCTTTGTATCATTTGACTTCCCATACACGCCCAAGAAGCTTAGGATGTTCACGCAAATATTCTTCGTAACGTGCATCACGTCGATTGCAGAGCGGACTTCTAGGACTTTCCAATATTCTAGCTCCCAGAATATAGATTTCTTCTTCCACATGGCTACGTGCCCGTCGCCTCCCTTCGGAACTGATTGTCCGCCAGACCCTTTCCAAAGATGACTTTCAAATCCTTGACCATATCAAATACCTCAGCACCAAGCAGTGTTCCGCAGGCTTCGGCCGGTGATCTGCCTTGCCGTTGTAATGCTTGCCTTTCTTTCTTACTGGATGACCTTTCGGAAGAAATGGACGATGCCCAAGGTACACGTTCTTCTTACAATTTGGCAAATGTACACTTTCAGTCTCATGTAAGCAGTGCGTGCATGCATTGTATCCCTTATTTGACAGTCCCGAAAGGTTACTAAGAGGAGGCCAATCGTTGATGGTTACGAAAAGCAACGCTCGTAGGTCAAATTCCTCTTCTTTGTGCTCATCCCACACACGGACACCAGGTCTGCCCCACAGTTGTAAAAGTTCATCAACTAATGGCCTTAGGTACACATCGATGTCGTTGCCGGGTTGCTTCGGACCTTGGATGAGCACTGGCATCATAATGAACTTCCGCTTCATGCACAACCAAGGAGGAAGGTTGTAGATGCATAGAGTCACGGGCCAGGTACTATGGCTGGAGCTCTGCTCGCCAAAAGGATTCATGCCATCCGTACTTAGACCAAATCTTATGTTCCTTGCGTCAGCTGCAAAATCTTTGAACTCTCTGTCGATCTTTCTCCATTGCATTCCATCTGCGGGGTGTCTCAACTCCCCGTCCGACTTACGGTCCTCTTTGTGCCATCGCAACAACTTGGCATGCTCTTTGTTCCTGAACAGACGTTTCAACCGTGGTATTATAGGAGCATACCACATCACCTTGGCGGGAACCCTCTTCACAGGTTTCGGCCCTCAACATCGTCACCGGGGTCATCGCCTACGATCTTATAACGCAATGCGGTGCATACCGGGCATTCATTCAAATTCTCGTATTCACCGCGGTAGAGGATGCGATCGTTGATGCATGCATGTATCTTCGTAACCTCTAAACCTAGAGGGCAGACAACCTTCTTTGCTTCGTACGTAGTGGCGGGCAACTCGTTATTCTTTGGAAACATATTCTTCAACATTTTCAGCAAGTTTTCAAATGCCGAGTCAGCTACACCTGCCTGTGCCTTCCATTTCAGCAAATCCGGTGTGCAGCCCAGCTTTTTCAGACCATCATCGCATCCGGGGTACTGGCGCCTTCCCGTGATCCTCTAACATGCGATCCAAATTCTCCCTCTCTTTTTCAGTTTCGCAGCGTCTCCGTGCATCAGCAATGGTCCGACCAAGATCATCAACGGGATCATCACGTGCCTCTTCTTCACCTTCCCCTTCACCTTCCCCTTCACCTTCAGCATCCTCCATGAAAGTATCACCGAAATGAGCAAGATAGCTTTCATCGATGAAATCATCCCCTTCTTCATCTTCTTCCATTATAACCCCTCTTTCTCCATGCTTGGTCCAACAATTATAGCTTGGCATGAAACCGTGCCGAAGCAGGTGCATGTGAACATCTCTTGAGGAAGAGTAACCCTTCTGATTCTTACAGTTAACACATGGACAGATAACAAAACCCCCCTGCTTATTCGCATTAGCCACTACGAGGAAATCTTTCAAACCCGTACTGAACTCGCCGGAGAGTCGGTTACCGTACATCCATTGTCGATTCATCTGCATTATTATAATATAAAATATATAATTAACCATCATGCATTTGTTAAACTAACTAGCTACAAACAATATAAATTAAACAATGAACTACACACACATGCATATTTTATCAACGACACATCAAAGGTTCAAGTTGCTAACCGCGATCGAGGAGGAAAAAATAAATGAGAAAGCTCAAGTGTGGCTCCAACACTTCATATCATGTTTGTTTCATGCTCTTGGGGCATTTCATCAAACACCTTATGTGCATAAGAGGAACCAAAAGCAAACCTAACACCCACTTGTGAAGTTTGTGAAGAGAATGGCTCCAAATGGCTAAGTGTTGGCTGCTGGAGGCCAACCGGGACTAAAGCCCCCCACGTGCACCGGCTGGCCACCGAGCGCCCTGGGCCCAGGCCTTTGGTCGCGGTTCGCCTCCCGAATCGCGACTAAAGGTCCCATTAGTCGCGGTTCCTACAGCTTCGCGACTTATGGAGCTCACCGGAAGCCTGTTTTTCTACCAGTGGAGCTGATGTGTCCTTCTATCGGCGCGCCGAGGTTACCCACGTACTAGATCGTTTAGTCTGCAGGTTTTTATATTAGCGTTAAATCCTGTTGACCCCCTCTGGATCGACCCATTTTCACGCCGGTGGCTTTCGCCGGCGGCGCCCACTGGCTGACAGGGTTCCGAGGTGCCGCTTTCGAATCCGTCCTGCATCTCCGGGCATCGCATCCGCCACCATTAACACCGAGAGCTACTCCAGCACTGAATTCGCTGGATTTCTCCGGGAATTATTGCGGCCAAGTTGCGAGACCGTCGTGGCTGGTGTAGCTGCTGCCGTGGAATCCCCAGCTAGCTTCAACATGTCGACGGAGTCCCGCAGGTCGCGGAAGCCGGGAAAGTGCTCGCGCGCGGCCGTCGCAGTCGCCCTTATTCATCTGCAACCCATCGCTGTCAGCCGTCGTCGTGGCGATGGCAGCTTCCTATTCACCGTCGAATGGGACGGGACGGGGCCGACCTCTTGATCCTTGTCCTTTGGCCGCCCCCAAACAGGAACTGCCCTGTCTGAAAAAGGTGAAGCGGAAGGGAGGATCTTCTCGTTCTTCAGGAACTGAACTCGTCTCTCGCTGGTTCTTGGGAGGTTCTGAAGGGCGTACGTGTCTGCAACGAGGCGCCTGGGGCGAGGCGATAAGTGATCAGTGAATGGCTGAGAATGATAACTCGTAGCGATTATGGAGCTTCTTTCGTTTTCAGGAGGGTTTGATTGAGCATCTAATCTATTTATGAATAGGTCGATTAGAAAGTCATGTCCAACTCTTCACAGTAATTCATCCACATCGTGCACGCTTTTCATGCTTATCCAAAAAGTACTAGAAAGATATTCAGAAATCATATATGTAATGGAAGGACCATAGCATTTCGCGGCTCAGTTGGCAAATCAACTTGGATTCTCTATGAAACAAATAATGTAAGACTTTAAACACCGGTAAAAGGTGAGCTGTTTAAAGTCCAAGCAAAAATGAAAACTCTTTCTATGAGTATATGTTGGCGTAGTAGAACCATATTGGTTTGTGTTCACCTGCGACTACTGTTAATTAGCCATGTTGTTTCAGTAATAAGCATAGAACATGTAAATGTTGTCAACTTATTATTGTGTCCGCTGTAATTTGTAGCACATGTTTGACCAGACATTAAAAAAATCATGCCAACAATTTAATTTATATTTTATAGGTTTCAATAAATATGGTTATACCGATCAATATACTAGAAACCACTATTAACATATATGTTAGGCCCATACGTTCGGGAGTTTGTTACCATTAATATATATAGAGACTATGTAGTCTAAGAAATTGCTAAAATTAATCCAAGATGGAAATTTGCTATAAAGTACACTTCAAAGTTTACTACAACGCAAGTTTATTTGGACATCTTACAACTACAAGATAAAGAACATTACAATGAGCTATGTGGTTGACTATGCCGACAATATAATAAAAAATAAACTCAACTAGTACAATGCGATAACAAAATAGTTTTTTAAGAGTATAAAATTTTAGTATACATTGTATTTATTCTAGTTTATCCCGGGTCCATATTAAATAAACTGAGTATACGACGAACATATTTGAATATGATTTGCACTAATATAGTAACAACGATTTACATGACGGAAGTGGATAATTCAGTGTGTTGGAAACTGTTCATACAAGAAAACGTGATGGCTGAATTTTTTCATCAAGTTTAGATTAGGATTGTATTTTTCCGACAACTAGATTAGCACCGGTTATGAGGGTGAGTAATAAATTTCCGAATGGTTTCATACAATTAGGTAAATGATTTGTGTGAAGTTTGAGCAATGTTGATCCTTCACGATGAATCATGTCACAAACAATTGTAAACACATTACGAAGCCCACTCAATTTTCCAAAAAAGAAGTATACAAAATTCTTCAAATCGAAGTATACATTTCTTTGCCTTGGATAATGACATGTAGGCCACCTATTGTTAGAAATTTTCCTTTGTTGTTCTAGTATGAAGTTTTTTTTAAAAAAAAGACTGAATCTTGTACGTTGGAGAAAATAGCATACAACTTGGTGGTAGAAAAACCGTGCCTAGACATTATAGAAGGTATTTTTCCGAAACAGGAGATTTGAATTCTCAGTCTTTCTAAACAAAAGGAATTTGGAATTACAACTTAGTGTTTCTTATCTTTATTTGAAAATCATCAATCTATATAAACTTTTTGTTTGCACCGCGTATCAAGGAGCTTGTGAGTGTTATGAACGAGTAGACACTGAAAGAAAGAAAAACAACCAATGCAAAACCCGACCCAAAGAGTGCATAAGATGATATTTCACCAGGAAGTTTCATCAATACCCACCGGCCACAGGAGTTGAAATCAAAGAAATGTCCAAAAACCTGGTGTTATGGAGCAAATGTCAAACACACTGTCTGTTTAGACTGAACTGAGTGATTGTCTTGTTCTTCACTTCTTCATGTCAGGGACATACGGCTTTGTTTTTCCACGGATAAAACCTGGACTGATGAAGCATCAAAATAGAAAAAGTCAACACCAGCGATTCCCGTCCCCATATCTGTCATCTACCATCAAGAGGATAATCCGTTTTGTTAAGGTGTGTCCGCTGTCAAACCAATGGCACACATCATCAGCTGGCAGCTGCTAACACGATTACAGCTAGCCACTCTCCGCAGCCGTAGCTCCTCCAAGCAGGATTCAACACATTCACGGCGATCGCCATATGAGCGAGCGATTCACGGCGAAGAACGCGTGCGGCGCGCCTCGTGATCACTGATCACGGCCAATCAGTCCAATCGTTCATGTGATCCTCAGCTCCCCTCACGTTCTCCTCCAACCACACTCCCGTATTTTAATCCATCTGGGGTTCTAGTATCTGTCTAGCTCGCGCTTCGGTGGCCGGCACTGATCGTCCAATTAGAACAAGAAAACAATGATCAAGAAAGCGACCAGACCAGCTGCGAACGAACGGAACCTCGTCGTTTCGATCTGATGAATGTAAGGTTCTGGTCCTTCTGGGTAGATCCGGCGCGCTGACGACATGCCGTTGCAGAGCGCCGTTGATCGATCGATTCCAGGTAAACATTCTTTTCTCCGGTCTTGGCCGCTGATAGGAGAGGACGACGCTTCTTTGATTCCGGAAGGGGCAGGAATCCATGATGATGGCTGGCGATGAGTCACACACGTTGCCCGTATGTAAAGAATCGGCGCCAAGCCACCTCATCTCAGGTGGTTGTTCATATCTTCACTCCAATCGCACTTGACGAGGAAGTCTATGTCGACAGAGCTTATCAAATAATTTCATACAGGGCTAATCATACTGTTAGGATGATCTCCACGTCACCGATTCCAACGGATCGGTAACAAGTCCTTGACCTCGTTCGCGCCCTGATCGGGGGCGTCCAACCCTCTTATGGTTGGTGGGCCCCTGTGACCTGCGCTATATAAAGAGGTGGGGGCCGGGGCACACGGTAAGAGGTTCACCGCGCCGCCAGTCACCCCACCTACATTCCCTACCGATCTAGGGCTAGCGCAGTGCTCACGGGAAGCTCTGCCACTGCCGCCACCGCACGCTCACGCCACTCGCGCCGTCCCCATGGACAACGGCTCGAGCTCCTCCTCGAAGGGAGAAGGTTTGTCTCCCATACCTCTCTCGATCTCTCTCCGATCTTGCAGTATACATATAGATATAGTGTCTACCCGCACGGATGCTACTCTAGTTGATCTAGTAAAGTAAACATTGGTATCAGAGCAGTGTTAGGATTGTAGATCTCGTGTTCGGGAAAGGAAAAGAAAAGAAAGATAAATCAAACCCTAGTCCATCCCGCAACAGTAAACACGAAACCCAGAAAGGCATATTCATCCCGCATGTACACAGTGACTCAAACCCTAAAATGAAAAGAGGGCAAAGGAAAAGAAACCCTCGCCGGTCGGCCCTCGGGCTCGACGGCAAAGGAACAGCACCCCTTCACCGGGGCAAGGAACAGCAACTGGGTCTGTTTTGGCACCTCCTCTGCGCCGTTTGACGGTGGTGCGCCCACCACACAGGGTGGAAGCACTCGCCGGCAAAGGGGACAGGGGGGGCTCGCCGCTCGTTTCCCGCCGTGGACTGCCTCCGCCGGGTTCAGGTGGTGGTGAAAAGAAAAGAAAGGGCAGGGGCATGCCCCGGCCACCTGCTGCGCACGGGCGCGGGCAGCTGCCTCCCAGCCGCCAGTGAGCGCGCATCGCGCCGGCAAGGTGGTGCTGGAGAGAAAGGTAAAAGAAAAGAGGCGTGCACGCCGTCGCCGGCGAGCTGCCGCGCAGCCCGGGCGGGAGGAGAAGCCTCGCCGCCGCCGCCACAGAGAGCTAAAGAAAAATCGCGGGGGAGACTCGCGGGGAGCGCCCCGTCTTCACCGGCGAGCCGCCGGGCCGAGCGTGCGAGCGGGAGCCGCAGTCACCGCGCCGCCGCCGGAGGGGGCAGAGACAGAGGGTTTCCCACGGGGGGGAATGGACTAGGGTTAGGGTTTCAGGCTTTTCCGGCCGGTTTTATCTGTGGCGAAACGCGCGCGTGGACGTCCGATCAGATCGGACGGCTGGCGTCGCTCCTCGCGAGGGGCTGGCGGTGCTGGCCGTTGACAGGCCTCGGGCCGTTTTTTGGGCCGCGTCTTTGGGCCGCGTAGCGAGCGGCGTGCGGGCCGCGTGGGCGACGCGTGATGGGCCGCGTAGCAGGCCGCAGCATGTGCGCCGCGCTGCTGCGCGCCGCACGTGGGCGCAGCCCTGGCCGAGCAGGCCACAGGCCGTGGGCCAAAAGTCTGGCTGCACAGTTTTACGGTTTGTCTGTTTTTTTGTTTTAACAGAGGCTATTTTAGGCATTTTTGGACTGTTTTTGGTCAAATTTTGTCTAGATTTTCCTAAGCAAATTGAACCAACGAGATATTTGTCTTAGGAAATAAAGTAACAGTAATGCTTCTGAAAAGTTTAAAGTTTAAAGTTTGACTTCAAAGTTTCCGCTGCAAATAGTTAAGATGCATTTTCAATTTGGGAAAATGCAAAAGTGATGATTAAAATTTAAAAGGTTGTTTAAAAGTGGTTGTTGAAACAATTATGATCCTATCATTTTATGACCAACGTTATTGATGGCATGATCATGTTTTGTTGCAATGACATGTGCATTTATCTCTATTTCTGCCCAACGGTGATATAGTTTTATTTGCATAAACAGTTGTATGTTCTAATTTTGACCAACGTTGGATTATTGCATGCAATTGTTGTTATGATCTCATTTCATTATGGTTTAAAGGAGGGTACTACTTGATGAGATGCATCAAGGATGTTCCAACCCTCAAAGGTGACAACTACACTGAATGGAGAAAAGAAGGTCGATTTGTGCTGAGGTGGACTGGTTTCCCACAGCCGGTCCAAAAGATCCAGTCAGAAATGACAAGGATGATGATGCTGCATGGCAGTATAAAAGGTGGCTAAGTGCCATTTATAAAGAATACAATTGAGAACGCTGTTGTGAGCTCAATTGCAGAGTGTGCTTCCGTAAGGGAGTATCTTGAAAGAATAAAGAGCCAGTTAACTGGTTCTTCAAAGATATGTGCGACCCAGTTGCTGTAGCAACTGGTGACAGAAAAGTACACATGGACAGGAAGGACATGGCAAGTGTGCCATATGGTGTAATAATGCTTATGTGGGTGTTGTCTGTGTGTAATTTGAGTGAAAGAAAGTGTTGTCCGCATTGGACAAAGAACAAAAGAAAAGAAAAGAACTGATGAATTGTCGAAACATGGCATTGTCGCTTAGGCCATATTTCGAGGGGGAGAATAGAAAGACTCGTTAAAAATGATATTCTTCCTCCATTAGAATTCTCAGACATAGAACAGTGCATCGATTGCATTAAAGGAAAATTTGTAAAGCAAATTAAAAAGGGTGCAAATCGATGCACAGCAACACTAGAAATAATTCACACCGAGATATGTGGATCATTTCCTGTGAAAAGTGTGGATGGCTATGATTCGTTCATAACATTCACGAATGATTACTCCCGATATGGTTATATTTATCCAATAAAAGAAAGAACAGAAGCGTTGGATAAATTCAAAATATTCAAAGCTGAAGTTGAAAATCAGCATGATTAAAGAATAAAGATAGTCAGGTTTGATCGTGGAGGGGAGTACTACGGTCGACATACTCCATATGGCCAAGTCCCTGGACCTTTTGCAAGGTTTCTACAGGAGACTGGAATAGTCGCCCAGTACTCGATGCCGGGCGAACCTCAGCAGAATGGGGTAGCTGAAAGGCGCAACCGTACCCTTATGGATATGGTGCGCAGTATGATGAGCTATTCCACCCTACCATTGGGATTGTGGATTGAGGCGTTAAAAACCGCTATTCATATTCTAAACAGAGTACCAAGCAAATCGGTGCCCAAAACGCCGTATGAGCTATGGACAGGGAGAGTGCCTTCTCTAAACCACCTGAAAGTGTGGGGGAGCCCTGCTGAGGCCAAAGTATTCAATCCAAATATCGCAAAGTTAGATACCAAAACAGTCAGATACCATTTTATTGGCTATCCTGAAAAGTCAAAAGGTTACCGTTTCTACTGTCCAGAGAAATACACAAAGTTTGTGGAAACGAGACATGCTGGCTTCTTAGAAGATGAAATGATGAGGGGGAGCATGGTAGCTCCGAAAATTGATCTTGAGGAGAAGAGGGTGCATGCACCTAATCCGATAACTCAGGAGCCATTTTTTGCGCTACCATGTGCACTTGTACCGACGATCCCTGCGATTGTGGTGCAAGCGCCTGTTGTGACTCCACCCATGACAACGATGAGTAAGTTCGGAACCTGTCCGTCAGGAGCCGAATGAACCATTTGTTGAGCATGAAAGGGAGCAACAACAGCCACCTCCTGAAAAGTACAAAGCACGACTTGTGGCAAAAGGATTTACACAAAGAGAAGGGATAGATTACAATGAGACATTTTCTCTGGTCTCATGTAAGTTCAGAATCATCATGGCACTAGTTGCACATTTTGATTTAGAGTTGCATCAAATCGATGTAAAGATGGCATTTCTAAACAGGGATTTGGAAGAAAATGTCTACATGAAACAACCCAAGGGTTTTATCATGGAAGGCAAGGAAGAAATGTGATGCCGCCTAAAGAAATCCATTTATGGATTAAAGCAAGCCTCAGACAGTGGTATCTAAAGTTTAATGAAACAATCAAGAGATTTGGATTTAAAGAAAAAATATTGAGGACAATTGCGTTTATGCAAAGTTTAAAAGTGGGAAATATATTTTCCTAATCTTGTATGTGGATAATATTCTGCTTGCCAGCAATGATGTTAGTCTACTGCAAGAGACAAAGAAGTTCTTGTCCTCAAATTTTGATATGAAAGTTCTCGGTGAAGCGTCATATGTTTTGGGCATAGAAATTCACCGAGATAGGAACAATGGAGTATTAGGACTATCGCAAAAGTCTTATTTAGAAAAGATTCTAAGTAAGTATAATATGCATAAGTGCAGTGCCACACCTGCCCCTATAGTCAAGGGCGACAGTTTTGGGAAACATCAAAGTCCCCAAAATCAATACGAGCTCGATCAAATGAAAGCGATTCCATATGCTTTGGCTATTGGAAGCCTACAGTATGCACAAGTGTGCACTCGCCCTGACTTAGAATTTATCACCGGAGTACTCGGTAGATATCAAGAAAATCCAGGTTATGAACACTGGAAAATGGTAAAGAAGGCATTGCGTTATGTGAAAGGCACAAAGAACTACATACTAACATACTGATTCCCTAGAGATACGAGGGTATTCAGATGCAGATTTTGCGGGGGATAAATATGGTAGAAAATCCACATCTGGATATGTATTCACCCTCGCAGGGGGAGCTATTTCGTGGAGAAGTTCCAAACAGACGATAGTTGCATCATTCACGATGTATGCAGAATTTATAGCATGTTATGAAGCCACGGGGCAGGCATTATGTTTAAAGAAATTTATACCCGACTTGAAAGTGGTAGATTGTATTGACAAACCACTAAAGATGTACTGTGACAATGAGCTTGCAGTATTTTATGCTACAACAACAAGTCGAGTACAGGTACGAAACCGATTGAGGTTAAGTATTATGTTGTGAAACACAAGGTCCAGGATCAAACTATAAGTCTCGAGCATATAAGGACAAAAGATATGCTTGCGGATCCGCTAACGAAAGGCTTACCACCCAGCGTGTTCAAGGAGCACGTAGCCGGCATGGGTTTAAGGGAAAGTCTTACCTATCCTGGATCATAAGAGGCCCAAAAGTAAAAGAATTTGTTTCAAAACAGAGAAGTGCATTGTGGCTGTCTGATTCTATCGGCAATAGAGCTGTGACGATGAAACATGCCCTATGAACTAATCCAATATGAAACGAATAAAGTGAAAGTATAAAGTTAAAAGAAAAGTTGAGATCAAGGGGGAGAATGTTAGGATGATCTCCACGTCACCGATTCCAACGGATCGGTAACAAGTCCTTGACCTCGTTCGCGCCCTGATCGGGGGCGTCCAACCCTCTTATGGTTGGTGGGCCCCTGTGACCTGCGCTATATAAAGAGGTGGGGGCCGGGGCACACGGTAAGAGGTTCACCGCGCCGCCAGTCACCCCACCTACATTCCCTACCGATCTAGGGCTAGCGCAGTGCTCACGGGAAGCTCTGCCACCGCCGCCACCGCACGCTCACGCCACTCGCGCCGTCCCCATGGACAACGGCTCGAGCTCCTCCTCGAAGGGAGAAGGTTTGTCTCCCATACCTCTCTCGATCTCTCTCCGATCTTGCAGTATACATATAGATATAGTGTCTACCCGCACGGATGCTACTCTAGTTGATCTAGTAAAGTAAACACATACTCCTTGCCTTTGTTTATGTTTCTCAGTAAGAGGATCAGCCATTTTAACTTTCGGCAATAACTGGAATAAGTTAATCAGGTTATGGCCTGCGAAAGTTTCTGAACAAATAGACTATAGCATTATTGGGGAAAAAAGAGTATACCTAAGGTCAACGACAAACACTAGTCAATACCGTTTCCTAACCCATTTTGGAGTCATATACCACATATAATAGTAGTAGGCATAGAGCTCTGGGCGGCAGAGTGGCAAACAAAGCGAGCCTGTTGCACAGACATCTGACTCGATTTCCCTTGAAAATTATAGGTGCCTCACTTTTTTGAAATTTTCCTGGCAACAGATTATTTTACAACAAAATTAGGAAATGCTGAGCAATTTTTACTTCTTTTTTGGTTTGCAGAGTTTCTATTTGGGCTACTGGGCCTAGCGAGTGAACCCCACCCAAAATCGGCAAGCTGCGGCAAGCTCTTGTAATATCATGCATCAAACGGCCGCCAAGTCACCTCATATCAGGTGTTTGTTTAGCTCTCCACTCCAATCACACTTGACTAGGAAGTCTGCGTTGACAGAGCTTATCAAATAATTTTATCCAGGGCTTATCAAATCATACTCCTTGACATTAAGGGAAGAGGTGGGGGTGGGGGGCTCAAAGCATCCCCTCTGGAGACTGAAACTTTCGGCAATAACTGGAATAAGTTAATCAGATTATGGCCTGTGAAACTTTCTGGACAAATAGACTAGAGCATTATTGGGAAAAAAGAGTAAACCTAAGGTCAACAACAAACACTAGTCAACGCCGTTTCCTGACCCTTTGGGAGTTATATACCCCATAAAGGACTAGTAGGTATAGCTCTGGGCGGCAGAGTGCCAAACAAAGAGAGCCTTTCACATGCATTTGACTCTATTTTCGTTGAAAATTATTGGTGCCACACTGTTTTGACATTTTCCTCGTAACAGATTATTCTACAACAAAATCAGGAAATGATGAGCAATCTTTACATTTTTATTTGTTTGCAGAGAGATTCTATTCGAGCTACTACGCCAGATCCGGCGTGCCAATGGTGTGCCATACACAGCGCCGTTGATCGACCGATCCATATCTTGAACAGTTAGTCAGATTATGGACTGTGAAAGTTCCCAAACAAATAGACTAGAAAATTAGTCTTATACTAGAAGCCACAACTAACATAGACTGTATATGTTAGGTCGTCCCCCTAGCAGATTGATACCATAAATACATATACACTATCTAGTCTATGCAATCACTAAAATTAATTAAATAAAAATTGTTATAAAATATAATTCAAAATATATCAGTATAACACAAGGTCATTTGAACATAAAAATTTACAACTATGCAATAAAAGAACTTTACAATTAGCATATAACAAACTATGCTAGGAATATAATAAAAATACACTTGTTAGTACAATGGTATACAAAAATAATTTATAAGATGTAAAATAGTTAAGTATAAATTGTATTTATTTTAGTTTGACTCGGGTCCGCACTTTTTCTACACAAAGCAACATCCCACGGGAATTCTGACATCTGTTTTGAACTCTTGTTATCGCGGTTGCTCGAGGCAAGACGTTTTGGTCGCAATGTTTTCCCAATAAAAACCCTAGTTAGGTTGACGTTGCCATGAGAAGATTAGTACATATGCGGTTGCACACATTGATCCATAGTTTCTCCACCGATGTGAAGCCGAATTTAAAAAAATCTAGAAATGCCTTTTCTTGTGCTTCTCCATTGTTATTTGAATAACTGATTCATACTATTCACCCCCCCCCCCCCCCCCCAGATCGGCATCCTATAATTTTGTGGATTCGGATATTTCATGTTCCTACATGGTTTCTAGTCCATGTGTTTTCATCCATGTGTACCGAACATGCCCTAAACGGTGGAAGTGGACATCTCTGTGTTGGAACCTGGTTATAGAAGAGAAGACTGACATCCAAGGTCTCCATCGAGTTCAGATTAGCAAAATATTTTTTGATAGCTAGATTAGCATGAGTAATAAAGTTTTACGCCCTCCGAACTAAATTAATTGACTTGCATCTAGACGCATTTGTGTTTAGACATTATAAAATTTTCCCAAACATGAATTTTGAACTCTCCGTTTTCTTGTATAACTTAATGTTTCTAAAATTTAATTGGAAATTATCAGACAAGGGAAACCTTTGTTTCTGCACCGAGCATCTCGGAGCTTCTAAATGTTATCATGGAGTAGACACAGAATAAAAACAAACACAAAAACCCAATCCCCTACATGTTTCACTCATTTTCTTTTCCCAAATTTTATTTAGTCTAATTCACATGCAGTTGATAAAAACTGGACGATACTTGAGGAAACACATCCGCATAAACCTCAAAAGCACAACATAAACGGTTAAAAGTTAAAACCTTGCGAGAGATTCGCCGCCTTCTGTCTAGACTGGACTGTGTGATTGACATGTTCTTCACGGCAAGCACGTATATCTTCCGCCCTTCTTTTTTTGTCACGGATAAAACATGGAGTGATGGAGCATCAAGACCGACAAACTCAACACCAGCGACTCCCCCCTCGTATCTATCATCTACCATCAAAAGGATTGCAAAGGCATGCCTGTTAGAAATAGTCACGAGTTGATCTGTAATCTAAGCTTTGACGCTCCTCCATGTTAATTAGTTTTTTCACGCTTTGGAGTAGGCTTCAAGAAGTGCACACTGCCGACTATATCACTTGGAAACTCGCCACGAATGGGAAATTCTCTACCGCCTCACATCGCATACATCCTTCATGCAGCTGTATGTTTGGGGACCCCCCCCCCCCCCCCCCCCAAAAAAAAACAACCAAATGCAAAGTTTCTATTGGTTGATCCTTCGAGACCGCCTAAATTGCCGAGGTTTGCGAAATTATGGGTTTTTATCAACTTTGCAAGAGGAGCCGGAGACCGTGGCACATCTTTTGTTCAACCCTCGATACTTCTTCGCATTTCAAGTGGCATAAAGGAATGGCTTGGTTTAGTGGACCTAGACAACTCTCAATGGTCTAATCAATGGTGGATGAGTGGGCGGTGCTCCATCTCCGAGGTCCATGGTTGTCGATGCAAAGGGCGCTCTTCTATGGTCCTTCTTAGGGAATTTAGAGTGAGTGAAATACAAGATCGTTTTAGCAATTGTGCTTCCATACCAATAGTAGTTTTATGAATGAAGGGAGTAAAAAGAATACAGCTCACTCAACTTGAACCACAAAAGTCCATAATAGCAAGAGAAGGTAGGAAGCATGCACACACACGTGACCTCAAACTCACGGTAGTCCCTCACGCAGCTCGGAAACGACAGGTAGTGTCGATGTCTTTGTTCGGCGGCAACCTGCTTACCTGTCCTTGTATCGCCCGAGGTTACCCACGTATTGGGTAGCAGTGCAAGATCGTATCTGTATGCTGCAGATTTTCAGATTTAGTCTGAATTCATTTTGACTCTGTCTTGATCGAGCCATTTTTCACGCCGGCGGCGCCCACTGGCTGACAGGGTTACAAGGTGCACCTTTCGAATCCGTCCTGCATCTCCGGGCATCGCATTACATCCGTCAGCATCATTACACCGAGAGCTACTCCAGCACTGATGAAGGGTTCAATAATTCGCTGGACTTTTTCGGGAATTATCACGGCAAGTTGCAAGATCGTCGTCGTAGCTGGTAGCTGAACCCGTCGACGGAATCCCGCGCAGGTCGCGGATGCCGGGAAAGTGCTCGCGTACGTCGCGCTCGCCTTCTTCGATCTGCAACCCGTCGCTGTCAGGCGTCGTCGTTGCAATGGCGGCATGGCAGCTTCCTCCTATTCAACATTTCAACGGCCGGCTCTACCGTGGAATGGGACGGACTCTTCCCGACCTCTCGATCTCTGTCCTTTGGCCGCCCTCAAACAGGAACTGGCCTGTCTGAAAAAGGTGAAGCGGGACGGAGGGAAGATCTTCCGTTCCTCACTCTGCTCTGGATGATGCGCGGCGCCGGCGCGTTGTCGTGCATCTCCTGAACTCGTCTCTCCTTGGTTCTTGGGTGGTCTTGAAGGGCGTTCGATCTGCAACGAGGCGGGGCGATAAGTGATTGGTGGTGCTTCCGGCTGAGAATGATAACTCGTAGCGATTATGGAGCTTCTTTCGTTTTCACGAGGTTTGATTGAGAATCTAATCTATCCTATAGGTCGATTACAGTCATGTCCAACTCTTCACCGTAATTCGTCCACATCGTGCGCCCTTTTCATACTTATCCAGAAAAATACCAGAAAAATATTCAGAAATCATATGCAATGGAAGGACCATAGCATTTTGCAGAGATTCTCTATAGATCAACAATGTCAGACTATAAACACTGGTAGTAGAACCATATCGTTTTATGTTCACCTGCATGGGACTACTCTGTTAGCGATGTTGTTTCAGTAATAAGCATACAACATGTAAATATTGCCAACTTATTATTGTGCCCGAAGTAATTTGTAGCACATGTTTCACACTTTCACCAGAGAAAATACAATTAAAAATCATGCCAACAATTTAATTTATATTTTAGGTTCCAATAAATACGGTTATACCAATCCATATACTAGAAACCACGATTGACATATATGTTAGCACACACGTTCGGGACATTGTTACCATTAATATACATATATATAGACTATGTATCCTACGAAATTACTAAAACTAATCCAATAGAATTTGCTATAAAATACGGCTAAAAATTTATTAGGACACATGTATGTTTGGACATTTTGCAACTACACAACAAAGAACATTGCTATATGGTTAACTATGCCAATAATATAACAAAAATAAACTCAACTAGTACAATGACATGAAAATAATTTAAAAATGCATAAAATTTCAGTATAAATTGTATTTACTTTAGTTTGCCCTAGGTCCATATTTTTTTACTTGAGTAAAAGCTGACCATCCTTGAATCTAGCGGCACTAAAGAAGTTATAGCGGCTTACATGACGGAAGTGATCAAATTGTTGGAAATTGCCCACACATGAGGAAGTTATAATTGAAGGTCTTCATCAAGTTTACATTACCATTGTATTTTTTTTACAGCTAAACTAGCAAGGTGGCCCTCGCAAATGCGAGGGCATTATCTTTTTTTCTAGAACGCTGGACATTGTTTATTGTGTTTCGTAGGAAGTTTATTTATTTATTTATTATACATAATCTTCAATTTTTTTTCTCTCAGTTATGCCACTTCCGTGACACTTTAAGCCATTGTAACAATACATGTTGAGAAACATGTTATATTTTAGTGTTTGCAGTCTTCTAGATTCAACCGATTGACTTAACAAAATAATAGTCTAGAACCTAGATCTAGAATATCTAGGTGCGGTGCTACCTTGAGTCCATAATTTGTTAAGATACACATGATCAAATATGGAGAAATGTAGTTTATGTAGATGTGATATTCTTCCTAGTGAAGTTTGTATTTTTTAAATTTTAACGTTGTAATGTATAATCATGTGGTTTTTTATTACTTTTGTGGCATATGCTTATATTTCCTAGGGAATTTTTTTTTCATAGCAATTTTCTTTCATAGCGGTTTTGTTGTCTTTTTTTTTTTTTGGATTGGAGTAGGTTTTTGCCTATTGATTTATATTCGCTATAAAATAAATTAAGTTTTCGCCATACTCGAATCTATTGGAAATAATTTTTGTTGGTGCAAACTAAGTCTCGGAGAAATCGAGTATGCATGACACAAAAAATCTGATGTATACATTGTAATCTTGAGAATCAAAGATACTGGACGTAAGTGTGTTAGACAAAGTAAAGTTCTATATATCCCGAACTTGGACTGGTTGATGTGTCATTAGAATATTTTCTTCATGGATTTACTTAAATTGATGTGCTTCTTTTTTGTGGGGCCTAGGCTGACACGGTAGGTAAAAAATATTTACATGTAACCTCCGGGCTTAACTAATAATGAATAAATGAACGACGACCGAAGGTGCCTCGCTCGATTCTACCGGCATGTGATGTTGGTCACCACCGATCTCTTTTTACGCGTATTATATTAGACTAGCACTATGCCCGCGCTTCGCCGCGGAACAAACAGGACTTAAATTTTAAAAATTGAAATGATGAATTTGCATGTTTACCATACCTTGTAAGTTGTAACAATAACATGCATTACAAAACTTTTATTTTTTGATACAAAATAGTCCCTCTGTTCCAAATTTCTTCATGAGTGTGCTAGTTTAAACATCATAAAGCTAACAAATTAAGGTGAACTAAATTTTTTATATAGCACAATGACATGAGCGATCAACCAGCGCACGGGAGATCTCCGGGCTGTGCGTTTCGGCGACTCAGCAGCGGGCGGGCGTGGCCGCTGCAGGCCGCTGGCGGTGTGTTGCAACGGAGCTGGTCTGGATGGGCTCGGCGGCGAGGTCGGCGTCTGGCGGTGCGAGCCGACGCGGATGGGCCAGATCTGGGCCGCGAGGGCCTTCTCTTGGCTCGGTCGAGCCGGCGTGAGGAGGTGTTCTTCCGGGCTGCTTTGTTGCGCGGCGTCGCCGGGTGGGGCGCGGCGGCGAGGTCGGCGTCTGCTGGTGCGAGGCGACGTGCAGCTAGAGGTGCGTGCTGACGCGGTTGGGCCGGTTCTAGGCCGCGAGGGCCTTCTCTGGGCTCGGTCGTGCCGGCACGCGGAGGTGTTCTTCCCCGCTGCGCGTCATCGCCGTCTTCGTGGCGCCCTAAAACGTCGCTTTCCTCCATCGAAATTTACTTAGTTTTCTCACAGTGCTTTCAGCTGAAAAGGAAGTATTCATAAGCAAATAAGTAGCAAACCAAACAATTCACGCACCAGCAGCCTAGTACAACACTGAAGCTCCATTCTTGTCAATTAAGAAAAGACGTCAACGGATCCGTTAGGCCTGCCGGCTGCCGATCCGCACGCAACAAATCCACAGATGGTACACATAACAATATGAAAGATAAACTGAAAATATTAGCACATGATTGCTTGACAAATTTGTCTGGCAAGTGGAAGGAGCGCAACCTGATCAATTTGTTTCGGCGTCAGCGACGGGTGAGATTGCTTGCAGAATATAGCTGTGTACCAGTCGGTTTGGCCAGAGTGTTTTGTGCGTCGCGAGGAGGTGATTGGCTCCCATCACCGCATAGTCCAACTCCAACCCCATCATTATCCCACGATGAATTTACCTAGTAGCTAGCATGAGTGTACTTCTGCACAGCAACATGGATCGAACATGTACTCCGACTGCGCCATGTCGCCTCCCGTTGACCCGTTCTCCCACGGACGCGCCCACTCCCAGATGGCCAGATGTATCGACTTGGTGTCTGACATCGCGCATAAGGAAAAAAGAAAGCCCAGTCGGGGATTTTGGGCCTAGAAAAACACTTAAAGAGGGGTTTTGCTACCCATGGCCCATGTGTGACACCAGGCAGTCACCTATTGCAATTTAATAGTAAAGATACTAAAATTAAAATCATCGGTTTATTTTTTTAGCATATGTGAATTTACTTGGTGGCTTGAAATTATTTTTTATATTGCATTTAGTACATAACACTTCCTCCGTTCAACAAATAATGTGCCAACCTGTTGACGTCCGAAACCCACCGGCGGGCAGCGGCCTGTCAACACCGTAGAGCCGGGAAGAGCCTAGAGCTGCGGCTGGCTGAGACCCCTCCGAGCGACGGCCCGCAATGCTCTTCTGGTCACACGCGGCGATGCGAAGTGCAAGGGCGTGCCACCTGACCTATACCTGGTCAGGAAGGTGATGGGGATGCCTCGCTTAGTTCCTGCAGGGCATACATATAAACATTAAATACGAGCCTCGATCGGCTCTCAGGTTATCCTGTGAATCGGCTCAAAGAGCCGATCCACCCATGATCCGTGCGGGGTGCACGAATACCTGGTGATCCTGCTTGATCAAGATAAAGCTAATGAGATCTACGGCGATTTAGGGTTTTCACCGCATAATCGGATCATCCTACTCCAGGTTGGGCCTCGCGGCCACGCACGGTGCTCATAAGCCGATCCTAAACAAGGCCTAAAAACCAACAATGAAGTTGATCCTCGGAACATCCTGTTTAGGACTTGCGAACGCCACCCTACGTGCCGCTGGATCCTCCACCCCTTTGTAAGGCCTAACTAGTGCGGATATTAAACTAATCCTTGCAGAGCAAGGAGCAATCGCAACGGATCAGATCCACTAAACGATGAACAAACAGGGTGCCGCCCCCACGCCTGAGATAGGCGTGAGGACGGCTAGATATGCAAGGGTTGCACTACGTAAGCATGTTTATACGAAGAGCCATGCTAACCCTAACACATCTATGATAACTACGTTGCCCGCCATCAAAGGCAGCTTGATGCAGACGGGCAACGCATGAACAACGTGGGGCTTGTGCTTTGCCTAGATCGCAAGATGCGATCTAGGCAGCATGTCGCTACGATTGAAACCCTCGAGACGAAGGAGTTGGCGATGCGCCGAGATTGGTTTGTTTTGGGGGTGAACGTTGTGTTGTTGTTTATTCCATAAACCCTAGATACATATTTATAGTCCAGCGGACTTTCTAACGTGGGAACAGTCCCAACCGGGCACGGGCCCAACTCTAGCTAAATCGACACGTATCCTCCTATATTACAGATACAAGGGCAAACTAGCCCAAATTTGATATACAAGGCCGATTCACGTATAATCTTCAATAATAATCTTCAAGTCCATCTTGATCACGGCCCACCTCCGACTCGGTCAAATTCTGGTGATAACACATGCCCCCCTGGTTTTGGAAATGACATTTCCAAAATCATTACGCCTTTCTTTCGTCGGGTCATGTCGTGGCAGAGCAAAACCGTCGCAGCAGCTTTCATCATGACAATTTACCTTCCCAACTTCTCTGCACGATTGACAGTTTTGGCACCACCTCCTCGGAAATCACCACAGCATTAAACTTCCCCGTCCCCGTTATTTTTAACCGCGTCGAGCGGCTTGCTTCTTCATCCTCTTGTTCCGCAGTAGCCATCGGCAAACAAAAAACCCTTCTCGGCCCGCCATGGATTCCTCTTCCTCTTCTAGCCTGTCCTTCCAGTCCTCCTCCTCCAGCGAGCTCGAGCAGGAGATCAATTTGATGGCCATCCACGAGGCCCGCGCCCCAGAGTATTGGGACGCGCGGGATTGGGATTTCTCCATTGAGTCGGAGGACGACAAACCCCTCACCGATGGGGGGGAGGACCTCCAGTTCCTCGTTGACGGGAAATTGGTACCGGCGGGCGACGACGACCTCTTCCCATGGGCGGCAGCCCTCTCCTCCGACGAGGAGGAAGAAGAGGCGGAGAAATCGGAGGACGACTCCTCCTCCGCGGGATACCCGCCGGCCAAGCGCTTCCGTGGCTGGGCCTGGTCCGATGACGACGACGATGGCGAGGAGGATGAAGCCCCTGCCGGCGGCTTCATCAGCAGTGACGAGGAGCCCGCCGGTAGCAGCGCCGACGGCAGCTACGATGGTGACGACGAGGGCGGTGACGGCCTTTAGATTAGGGAGTAACATAGGGTTAGTAGTAGCAGACGGGGCAATGTATCCCCCTAATTTTCCCTTTTGAGAATGATCAGCTCTTCATGTAAGAAATCTGGCTTATCAATGAAGAAATTCCCCAACTTGACTTTGCCGATTCCCTCTATGATAATTTAGCCGATCGCCCTTCACCCTGTTTCTGCCGATTGCCCATCTGGACGATACCCAGCAAGCCGATGGTATCGCATCGGTCTCTCACAATAAATCTTGTGGTAGATTCATCCGGACCCAAGCTCTTGGTCAAACCAGGCCCAGCCATAAGCGTGCAAACCCTAGGCCTTTAGACATTCCTCTGCCACATCCTTCCCTTCCAGATCCTTTTTGTCTCTAGAAGCGACCTAAGATCGTTGCCGGATCAAATTAAACGCCGAAGCTGCCACTTCTGCAGGACAGGCATTACCTCTGTAGTAACGTTTCATAATCCTGTTCTGTCCTCTTTCAGCAACCATTGCTCCAAATCAAACTGAGACGCAGAGCCAAACGATTTTAGCGAACTCGGCCTTCTTATAGCAAAGGACCTCTCGTGGCAAGCTGCCCCCCGAGCCTCAGCCGGGGTGGAAACGGAGATGAAGACCCGTAATCCAGGCAAACAGGCCTGGGCCTGACCACGCCTGAGAGTGCTATTGTGCGGGGCCAACCAATTGATCACTCTTCATCCGTTGATAGTCGATACAGTCCCGGGCTTGTCGCTGAATCGCCTTGCCTACCAAACTGAATAACCTTGCCACATTAGCACCCTTCTTCAGACAAGTTGTGATGCAGAGTTAGCCGATGTCCAACGGAATCGGCTTTCTGTAGCAAGGGATCCTTCAGGGCAAGCTGCCCCCCGAGCTTTACCGAGGCGAGGATAACCGAAAGGATGCACCAAAAGCCGATTACCTTCCTTCCTTCGAAAGCCAACATACCTCTTCTGACTCCGTCGGCTGTTAGCTTAACCAAAGCTCCAACATTGTTGGCAACGCATTGGTCCCTGACGACAGACCCCGAGACCAAACCTGGGACTGTCGCTGAATCGGGTTGGAAGCTGAGACTGGTACTCCTGTAACAACAGCACCATTCTTCAGGCCCGTTGTGATGCAGAGTTAGCCGATTCCAACGAAACTGGTCTGCGTAGCAAAGGATCCTTCGGGGCCAGCTGCCCCCCGGGCCTTAGTCGGGCGAGAACAACAATGAGCCCACCACATCGGTCACCCTCGGCTTCCAACTTGTAATGCAGCATCAGCCGACTCCAATAACTATCGGCTCTTCGTTGCTGTTCTCGCAGTCTTAGGAAGGCTCATCCCTACCCCGACTTGCCGTTTAACCGGAGCTACGACCTTCAGACCTGCTAACGCCGCTGATCTTGAGGGCTTGCCAATGAGAATTAGGGGCCCTTGAAAGGAAGACCCATTTCACGCTCCATTGATCCTTAAGTCGATGTCTGCACATCGGCTTATGCTTAAAAATTGTTTTGAATTCCGGCCGATTTGTGTATCGGCCCCCATACTCCAATACCCATCGCCACAGGATGGGACGCTTCTACTGCATATCCTCGTGTTTTATCCACTTGGGCGCCCCACCGAGCCGATTCTGTCAAGAGAATTGATGATATCGGCCCTGTTGGATCATGAATGTGTTGAACCCAGGCAGTATGGATGGTGAGGATATTCACGGCCGATTACTGGAATCGGCCTCCACATTGTTTGCTCGGTGAAGGTTTTGTAATGTTCCTTCATAGACCCTTGGGGCCGATCACAAGGATTAGCCTCGCCAAGTTGCACATCGCTTGGCTGACCTCTACCTCATCACCATCCCACTGTATTATGCATTGGTGCATCGTGGAGGGAATGCAGCAGTTGGCGTGGATCCAATCTCTTCCCAGCAACACAGCATAACTGCTCGTGCTATCAACGATGAAGAACGTCGTAGGGATAGTTTTTCTTCCTACGGTCAGATCCACATTCAGAACTCCTTGTGCTTCAGATGCTTGGCCGTTGAAGTCGCTCAATGTTACGTTAGTCTTGATTAGATCCGAACTCGAACGTCCCAGCCGACGTAGCATAGAGTACGGCATGATGTTAACTGCCGCTCCGGTGTCTACCAACATCTTATTCACAGGCCTCCCATCGATATATCCTCGTAGGTATAGGGCCTTCAGATGCCTGTAGCTCTTATCTCGTGGCTTCTCAAAGATAACCGGCCGTGGGCCGCAGTCAAGTTGTGCCACGGATGTCTCGTCCAACCCTGGGGCACTGAACTCTGAAGGGAGGATGAACACCATGTTCGTTCCAGCCGATGTTTCATCATCGGCTCTCCTTTGTTTGGGGCGCCACTCTTTTCTTTGTGGCTGACCTTCCTTGTCCAGGGTTCGCAGGATTTTGGCGGCCAAATCCGGCCGCGCCTTCCTTAGCGTGTGCAGGTATAATCTTTCAGCTTCTTCCAGACCACGCAGACGCTGAACTCTTCGCTTCTGGGAACGGCTGAGCCCATCAGGGCACCACCTGGGCTGATGATATTTGTATTCTTCACCACCGTCCTCTAACTCCTCGAGATCTTCTACCTGAGCGGACTCATCATGCTTGTTCCGAGGCGGGAAAGGCCCTAGACGGCTGAACACAGACATGTTAGCGGCACCCTTCTTCCTTTGTTTGCATTCTGGGCAGTCCTCGATTGTTGGCAATCGGCTCATTCCTGAGTCCCAGCAATGTTTGAAGAACGGGCAGTCCCAGTGCTTATCCGTGTCACCCTGCCCCCTTGGCCCTCCTTCAGCGCGACGATCGTACCCGGCGTTGCTTCTACCATATTGGCAGTACCTTCTGACCTCGGTATCAGACCGAAAATTCCTTTCGTCGTAGTGCCGACGTCGGTCGTGGTGTTGCTCGTATTCGTTGAGGAAGCGCCCGGAGAGTGGGTGTTTATACTGCATGCTTCTTATCCCCTCCCTTGCCAGGTACCGCCTATCCTCATCTTGAGGTCGGTCGTGCGGATCGGCTCCCTCTTCATCCTTGCCGCGGGAGTGGCTGCTTTCTGTTTTCTCTTTGTCATGGCGGCTTGCAGACCCTGCCATATTGTCACCAAAGGAAAACTTTGGCTGACCTATGGGGTGGCTGAGATCCACCGCGTCGACGCCGGGTCCCGGATGTGGGTCTCTACCGATCTTGACATCGTGTGGCCGGGTCTTCTCAGAGGAGCCGATGAGTTCAGCTTCAAGGATGGCTTTGATCTCATCGCACGTGACTGGCGTGCCGCCCGCCATCCCAGATGTAGATGGCGAGGTGGTTGATGTAGATGATAGTCCCACCGGGCGTGCCAGAATGTGTTGACGTCCGAAACCCACCGGCGGGCAGCGGCCTGTCAACACCGTAGAGCCGGGAAGAGCCTAGAGCTGCGGCTGGCTGAGACCCCTCCGAGCGACGGCCCGCAATGCTCTTCTGGTCACACGCGGCGATGCGAAGTGCAAGGGCGTGCCACCTGACCTATACCTGGTCAGGAAGGTGATGGGGATGCCTCGCTTAGTTCCTGCAGGGCATACATATAAACATTAAATACGAGCCTCGATCGGCTCTCAGGTTATCCTGTGAATCGGCTCAAAGAGCCGATCCACCCATGATCCGTGCGGGGTGCACGAATACCTGGTGATCCTGCTTGATCAAGATAAAGCTAATGAGATCTACGGCGATTTAGGGTTTTCACCGCATAATCGGATCATCCTACTCCAGGTTGGGCCTCGCGGCCACGCACGGTGCTCATAAGCCGATCCTAAACAAGGCCTAAAAACCAACAATGAAGTTGATCCTCGGAACATCCTGTTTAGGACTTGCGAACGCCACCCTACGTGCCGCTGGATCCTCCACCCCTTTGTAAGGCCTAACTAGTGCGGATATTAAACTAATCCTTGCAGAGCAAGGAGCAATCGCAACGGATCAGATCCACTAAACGATGAACAAACAGGGTGCCGCCCCCACGCCTGAGATAGGCGTGAGGACGGCTAGATATGCAAGGGTTGCACTACGTAAGCATGTTTATACGAAGAGCCATGCTAACCCTAACACATCTATGATAACTACGTTGCCCGCCATCAAAGACGCTTCAGTACGGGCAACGCATGAACAACGTGGGGCTTGTGCTGCCTAGATCGCAAGATGCGATCTAGGCAGCATGTCGCTTACCTGATTGAAACCCTCGAGACGAAGGAGTTGGCGATGCGCCGAGATTGGTTTGTTTTGGGGGTGAACGTTGTGTTGTTGTTTATTCCATAAACCCTAGATACATATTTATAGTCCAGCGGACTTTCTAACGTGGGAACAGTCCCAACCGGGCACGGGCCCAACTCTAGCTAAATCGACACGTATCCTCCTATATTACAGATACAAGGGCAAACTAGCCCAAATTTGATATACAAGGCCGATTCACGTATAATCTTCAATAATAATCTTCAAGTCCATCTTGATCACGGCCCACCTCCGACTCGGTCAAATTCTGGTGATAACACAACCTTATTTAAATTTTGATGTATACACTAAATTGCATCTACATACAGGAAGAGGTGAATCTGATCCCGGGCTCATATGAGCCCTTTTTTTTGGTGACAAAAAAAATGTTTCAAAAACTTTTCAAAAAATTCTGAAAAAAAATATGCAAGTACCTGAACATGAAACACACCACCGTGTCGAATTTCGCACCGAAACGATATCGTATGCGCTCTGTAGAAAATGGACAAATTTTCTGTCAGAAATTCAAATTTTCAGATCTCAGATCTGACATGAAATTTGTCCATTTTCTACAGAGCGTATACGATATCGTTTCGGTGCGAAATTCGACACGGTGGTGTGTTCCATGTTCAGGTACTTGCATATTTTTTTTCGGAATTTTTTGAAAAGTTTTTGAAACCTTTTTTTGTGTCACCAAAAAAAGGGCTCATATGAGCCCGGGATCAAAAGAGGTTTTCCGCTACATACATCTAAATTTAGATAAATTTTAGGCACCCTTTACCGCACATGCATAGATCTATACACTCACGTACATTTATACTTGACTATATTATATGTTTAAGCTATAGCAAAAAGATTCTACTAACTCGTGCTTTCAACTTCTAGCTAGCTAAGCTTGTAAGTGTATAAATTTGTTTGCATGATACGATTCTCAGATAATCTGTACATGTATCCCACTCATCCCTTATTCTCTGATTCTTTTCGTTTTCTAAACAGACTCGAGTATACATCTTTTTCCTAATTGGTGTATCCGATCCGAACAGATATGCTTCAGCAAAAAGTAGAGTCTACCTATTTTAAAAGACAACTACGGACCGGGAAAAAGCTATGTACGTGGGTCTTCTCTTTATATTAAACGTATCGAACGAAACTACAGAAGTTACAAATTAATAAACTTTCCTTAAATCAAAGCCACTTAGTTTATATCTAACTGCAAATATAATTTAGATGATGTGGCACAAGTGTGGGGGCTCTATTGGACATCCTTATATTGTTTTTAGTATAGGTTGGGCGATCGGAATACATCGGCGGCTGCATTATACGTGAATACAATCTCAAATACAATAGCGGTAGGCTGATCTGTGTTGTATTCTACAGAAATAGATGGAACCGTTAAAAAAGCTCATACGTACATACCTAGCTTTGAGATGTTCCACCGGGTTGAATGCATGAGGCATGTCAAATTTTTTTTTTCGAGGGGGACGGGGGGTAAAACACCCCACCGCTTATGATTCCATTTCTCGAAGAGGCCAAGCAGCCGGTCTGATGATACATGAGAGGGGGTACAACAGGGGGAGGGGAGAGATACATGTCAATCACATCTCATAAGGATATAAGAACGAAGATAATCCACGTCGGCCCGCCTAGGGAGCGGGATGCGCCATCTCCAAAGCGCGATGTCTTCACAGGCACGTCTGATGGCGAAGACGGGAGAGGTGGTGGTGCCATTGAACACGAGGTCATTGCGGGCCTTCCAGATGGACCACATGATAGCCGCAACGCCGAAGTGCCAAGTGGTCGGGGCAACACCAAGGGGGGAGGGAAACTCCCAGATGGAGAACTGCTCAGAGGGGACCGGGACGCCGAGGCGTGTCCAGACGTCACTGGCCAAGGCGCACTCGAAGAAGAGGTGGCGGGAGGTCTCCACCGCGTCACAAGCAGCACAAGTGTCCGAGGGGGCGCAACTCTTGCGAAAGAGGTTAGCCCGCGTACTCAAGCGGTCGATGTCGGCGAGATACGCGAAGATCTTCAGCTTGGCGGGGAGCCGAAGAGCCCAGACCACACATGCAGAGGCGTCAGGGGGGTGTGGAGGCGAGAGCATGCGATATGCTTCCCGAGAGCAGAAACCGGCGCGCCGCGTGTCGTCGATGAAGCGCCTATCTGAGCCCGAAGCCAGGGAGATGCCGGCCACCAGCCGCTGCACCTCAAGGAGTGTGGTGACCCTGCATACCACTGCATGTTGTAGTATGCCAGTCGTTGATATAACATTCGCGAAGTACCATTCCGCAAATATTACATCCCTCAGAGTAGTACAACAGAACATAGCAGGGTCCATAACTCATTCACATATTATTACAATCATCATACACAAGTCGTCTCGGAGCTCCTCTTGGGTTCGGAGAGGATAACTCCTGGGTTCGAGGCGAACCCAACTTAACTTACAATACCATTGTCTCATTAAACTAAACATTTATTTAAACGAGCAGCTAAATAGTAAGAGTTCGCGCTGCTCGGCTACTACTACTCCTCCTGATATCCTTAGGCTTGTTCTCCTTCGGAAGCCTCCCCGGATCCGTAGACTATGATGTAGTCTACGCCTTCAACACCTCCTGAGAGGTCTGGTTCCTCGTAGCCGATGATCTCGGCTCCATCATTGCTGTCGTAGTCCTCCTCCTCCAGACGGTTCAGACAATCTAAGCATGGGGTTTAAGAGTGGTATGAGTACGAGCGTACTCAACAAGTTCATTTTAGATAAGAGGTGTTTTATGCACTAGCTACGATACTAGACCAGAAAGTCTAATACCAATGCAAGTTTTGATAAACATTTCTTCAAGAGATTGTTTTTATTTCAAAGAGCTATGTCCGTCAGCCTTCACCGGTTTACTAGAACTTCATGGAGCTCCTTTCCGGCCGCGTTCGCAGTTCCTCAATCCCGGAACAGGGAGTGACAGTCCACGATTCTTACGCTCTGCGAGAGGTGTGTTGCTTTACCCATAAGAGATCTTAACCTTGGTGCCAACCGGGCAGCTTTCCCGTCCACACTTCCTTAGGTGTGAGGCCCGGTATAAGGTCTAGCCAATCATGTTCCTCCGCTACCTCGAACACCCACCCTTTGTTGCATACCCCGACCCTGGGTCCTCGTCGGTCCTCTTATACCACTTAAGGATGGACCCCGACCACGACAACAGTTTGGGACTCGTTAACCAAACTCCTTCGCCGGTAGCTGCAACCCATCATAGACCGCAGTACCGTGGGGACTTTAGGCTTCCCCAGCCCACCGCTTGCACTTCGAGCGACAAGTGTCTACGGACTATGCCGTGGGGACTTTAGGCTTCCCCAGCCCACCGCTTGCCCTGACAGATACAAGTGTCTACGGTAAAGCGCATCCGTTGATGAACGAGAGGTGGAAACACTTTTGACTACTCCGTCCCACTCCGGATCTTATGGTTAACACGGATATTACGGCACAAGAATCACTGGCGACATTTATTGTTTAATCCTAGATGGATATAAGCCCATGCAATGGAACCTCCACCATATCAACACAATCCATGGTTCCATTGCCCACCACATAGTCATATTCATAGTTATGAAAGTAGTGGTTTTGATTTTTGTGCAATAGTGATAACCATAATACTTTGCAAGTAATTTGATAAAAATACTCAAATGACATGAGCAAGTGATGAACTTGCCTGAACACTGCAAAGTTCTGCAGTTGGAAGGTATGGACTGACCCTTGTCCTCTTGTTCTGAAAAATAGCATCATTGTCCGATAAGGGCAATGGTTAAAGAAGCAATTTATGCATGATTCCATTTTTAGGGTTTGTTCCCCCCTTCCGACATCGTTATTAATTCGTGTAAGAGGTTAATACTAAGAATAATTTGGGGATACATGAATTAAAGTAAAATACAACCTTGAAATGTTGTCAAGGTGTTTTTGAAGTCCCAATTCATTAATGGACTTATTTTATTATTGAAAATTTTATGTGTGATTTAAATGATTATTTAAATCCTCACATGAAGACTTATTTTTAATTGTCTTCAAAAACTCTCTTTTGTATTTTATTATTATAGAGAATTTTATGCTGATCTATTTTCATATTTTTAATTATTTTTTTAGAGCTTTTATCAATTTTCTATTATTATTCAAAGTTTCAGCATTTTTATTTGTTTGTGAAAAGACAAAAACACCCCTGGGCCCACCTGTCGGTGCAACCCAGTGGGTTAGGTCGAACCGACCGGCCCGGTCTGGCTCGACCAGCCCCACTCTTCTCTCTCTCACTCGCTCGCGTGTCCGAACCCTAACCCTAACCCGCTCTGGCGACCCGCGTCGCCTCCGCCGTCGCCGCTTGATTCCGGCGAGCTCCGCCGGACTTGGCCCCCGCCATGGTGCGCAATCGACGCGCCCCACGACGGTGGTCAAACCTATCCGCGTCGATCTGACGCGGGCGACCAGCTGCTCTCGGCCTCGACCCCCTCTGGTGCTAGGGTTACGGGATCCGTTCGATCCCGCCGTTCCTGGCGCTCCTGGTGCTTGGACAACGCCCTGGCTTCGCCGCTGTGGTGCGGGTGTTGCCACGGTGCCGCGATGGCCTGGCTTGGCCTTGGCCTGGCGCCGTCGTTCGCCCGACGCGTGCCGCCGTGGCCGCCATGGCTGTGCTGCTCTCCTCGACTCCGGTAAGTGCGCCTCCTTTCCTGCTCCCCTCCTGTGCCTGACCTTCTTCCACCTCTAGACCCGCTGCTGTGGTGTGCTTGCCTACGCAAGCACTGCTGTGTTCTTCTGCAGCGCCATGTTTGCCTGCTCCTGCTATGCTATGCTGCTGCGCTATGCGTGTGCTACTGCGCAAGATTGCTAAGCTATGTGCCTATGAAAGCTTGCTTCTGTGTTTCCTAGCTCTATCTGTTCATTTCCATCTCTGGCTGTGGCCCTCCTGTGATTGCTCATGAGCATCCAGTGATGCTCATGGCCTGTTGGCATGCTCCTATTCCTTTTTTACTGTCACTAGGGCATACTGTGTGTGCTTAATTCTGTCTCTGACTTGATTGTGGTGATTAATCCTTGCATACTTGCAAGTGCCAGTGCCTTTGAGCTAGTTCATTTAGTTTAGATTCATGATTATGCTCTATTGAGCTGTACTGTTGGCTTAGCAGTGTGATTCAGTGATGGATTGACATGTGCTTTTCTTGTATATTGTGATCCTTTGGTTCATCAAGCCTTTGATGTGCTTCTGGATACAATTATAAAGCCTGATGCTCTTATCTGTGATGCAATTGTTCAGTTATTTAATTATCTGTTCATGTGTTAATTGCTTGGAATGGATTCTAGCATGCTTGATCAAGTCCTGATGATCTTATGATCATCAGTTGCTTGGTGAATGGCTGCTGTTTCATTCTTGTGTCTAGCTGATGCTCTCCTGATGACAGTGTAACACAGTGGCTTGTGTTTGTATTCCTTGGTGTTTGCTCAAGCCCCTGCTACTATCTGCAATGATCCATTGGATCATCTGCATGGCCTGGTGCATAGCTTACTTCTCTGTTTCATTTATCTGTGTAGCTTTGATTCATTAAGTAGATAAATGATGTGAACTGCTCTGCAGTGATGATCATATGGATGAATTAGTTAAGCTAGAGGGATGCCAATCATATATTGGGGACCCTAGCTTCATTTGAACCCTTCTGGGTAATGATATATGTGCTGGTTTGATGGTTTGATTGCTTAAGTGGTAGAGGTTGCCTCAACAGTCAATTCTGGCTGTTCAGGAAGCTCCCACACCTGTTGGCTTGAGTTGTATGGACAGTTACTCTCTGGCCTGACCAATTTTGGTTGCCAGAGCTTTTGGTGTTGACAAATACTTGCAGTAGATCAATATCTCTGCATTTCTGATGGTTTTCAAATGGGCTAGTGTAGACTGGTTATGTTTGGTAAGTTACTGGGATGGTTTTCTTTCCTGTTTCCATCTGGAAGATGCTACCACTATACTGGTTGGCATAGCCATGGTCATGGGCTTGATTGATCCCTGGGCTTTGCCATTTATACCAGGTTTACACTTGGTCTATGGCCAAGTGATGATCAAAACAGGGTTACCCCACCCTTTTGTGTGCTTGTGCTCATGCCTGTGCAATCTATGAACAAAACCCTCTGGTTTGTTCATGATGATGTGTATACCTCACTCCAGCTCCTAGAATGAGTTGTTGGTGTAGAGGATTGCTTTGGTGGTTTTGGTTTGCCTGCCCTTCTCCTCCTTGCAAGCTTGTGAATCTTGGTTTGGTTCAGTGGTGATCTTGGACAGGTTGAACAGCTCTGGCTGTTCTTCCTGTTCTTGGTGTTCTTACTCTTTGAAGATGCTGCCGATGGAATGGCTAGGGTTCACTGTTGAAGAGGTTTATATATGGCTGGCTTCTTCTTCCCCTGGTCGACAGCTTGGTCTGGCTCAGCTTGTGACTCACTGCTGGTGTGTGTGTGTGCTGTGATGCATGCACACCCCATGCCTTGGTGTTGAGCATGCACACATGTACCGTGAGCTGCCTGTGTGTGTGTGTAGCCTGGTGTGGTGTACCAGGACTTGGAGATGGATCAGCTCGGCAGATCCATGTGCATATCCTCTCCAATTCCATTTCTTTGCTAATCTGCCAAGTGGCTATGCCACTTGGCATGACACTTGATTTCCTTTCTTTGTGTTTGTGTGCAGATTTCAAGATGATGATCCAATGGATATGAAGATCACCAAGTTAAAGATCACATTGTAGTTTAGGATATATTTCATTTACTTGTAATTTTCCTTTTCATCTTTTATCAAAGCAATTCTTGTAATGTGTTGTATTATTATATATTCATAATTATGAATATTGTGAAGACAATGTAAATTGTGTAATGATCAATAAAGCTCAAGGTTTCTCTAATGAGCTTTATTTATTAAGTGCATTATTTATTATTTGTATTTTAATTATTAACTTAGTGAATTTCCTTTCAATTAAATAATGAGATATTTGTTTTATGTTTGTATTTGAAATTCAAATTCAACTTTGAGTTGACTTCAATCATGTAACTTAACTTTGTGATGCAAACTCTCCCCTCTCTTCTCAAAACCCTAATCTAGTTGGTTGAGATACAAGTTTGTCACACCCTCGAAACCCTAACCCTGTAAGGTGTCGAGAGAGAAACTTGTTCCCCTACAATGCAGTTTTTGTTTAAAAGCGCGAAATTTCCCCAGAATTTACTATGCAATGCACATCCCTTTCTAAAATCTACCCCTCGATCGTCTCTAAACCTGGGACATTACAGCCTTTCCCCCTTAAAGAAAACTTCGTCCCGAAGTTGTGGTTGTAATACCTGAACAGTTCGGGGTATGTTTTCCTCAGGTCTTCCTCTTTTTCCCAGGTGGCTTCCCTCTCGGGGTGGTGCTTCCATTGTATCTTGCAATACTTGATCGCCTTGTTTCTGAGTTGTTTCCAACTCTCCTCGAGAATCTTGGCTGGCTTCTCGATGTATGTCAGGTCTGGTTGTAACTCAAGCTCCTCATGTGATATTGGTTCATCTGGGGTCTTCAAACATTTCCGAAGTTGTGACACATGGAATACATTGTGAACTTGATCTAGCCTTCCGGGTAAATCCAATTCAAAGGCTAAACCTCGATTCTGACTCAGTATCTTGAAAGGTCCTATATATCTAGGACTGAGTTTCCCTTTTACTCCAAACCTCTGGAGTCCTTTCATCGGGCTTACCTTAAGATAAACCATGTCTCCAACTTGCGGCTCCCACGTCCTTCTCTTCTGATCGGCGTAACTCTTTTGCCGACTCTGGGCTATCTTGAGCCTGTCTCTGATAATGTCAATGATTTGTTGTTTTTCCTTGACATAATCAGGGTTGAACTCTTTGCTTGCTCCGGCTTCATACCAACAAATTGGTGATCTACACTTTCTTCCATACAGAGCTTCAAATGGTGCCATCTTGATGCTGCTTTGGTAACTATTGTTGTATGAAAACTCTGCTAAAGGTAGATGCTCCTCCCATGATCCTCCGAAGTCTAGGGCACAAGCCCTAAGCATATCTTCTAAGATCTGATTGGTTCTCTCAGTTTGTCCACCTGTTTGTGGATGATACGCGGTACTATAATCCAACTTGGATCCTAAAGCTTCGTGAAGTTGCTTCCAGAATGCTGATGTGAACACGGATCCTCGATCCGATACGATCTTCTTTGGCACTCCATGCTTACTTACGATCTCTTTGATGTAAAGATCGATAAGTTTCTCTCCTTTATCCTGCTGGTTTACCGCTAAGAAATGTGCACTTTTCGTCAACCGGTCCACGATTACCCATATCATGTCCTTCTTTTTATTGGTCATGGGTAGTCCGGTGATGAAATCCATCCCTATCTCCTCCCATTTCCATTCTGGAATCGGTAGAGGTTGTAACTTCCCTGCGGGACTCTGATGTTCAGCCTTCACTGGCGGTGTATGGCATTACGCCACATATTGTGCTATCTCCCGCTTCATGTTATTCCACCAGAATAATTCCTTTAGATCCATGTACATCTTTGTACTTCCCGGATGTATTGAATATGGTGTTTGATGAGCTTCCCGGAGTATTACTTCCTTGATTTCAGCAATATCCGGAACGCAAATCCTCTTCTGGAACCACAAAGATCCAGATTCTCCACGGTGAAATTCTGATGGTCTTCCCTCATCTATTCTCCTCATCTCTTCTACAATGAATGGATCGTCCAACTGACCCATCATTATCTCATTCTTCAGGTTGACATTCAACTCATCGGCTACTTGTAACGCCGATAATCCTTCATGGGCTTCCTTCTCCCAAAGTTGTATTTGGGCTTGGCTTATTTCCTTCCTCAATTCCCGTGATATTTCTTGTTCCACTCCCCCAAGTACTCTTCCTACTCGGGGCATCTGCTACTACATTAGCCTTCCCTGGTGTGTAGTTGATTGTCGATCATAATCCTTGATCAATTCTAGCCATCTTTTACGCACTCATGTTGAGTTCCTTCTGAGTGAAGAAATATTTGAGGCTTTTGTGGTCTGTATAGAGCTCACACTTAGCTCCATAGAGAAAATGTCTCCATGTTTTAAGTGCAAATACGACCGCTGCTAACTCCAAGTCATGTGTTGGATAGTTTACTTCATGAGGTCTAAGTTGCCTCGATCCATAGGATATCACTTTCCGATCTTGCATGAGTACACAACCCAATCCATGTTTGGATGCGTCACAGTACACGGTGTAATCCTTGCCGACTTCCTGAATCGCTAACACCGGTGCCGTGGTGAGTTTCTCCTTCGAGTTTGAAAACTCTTCTCACACTCCTCTGACCACACGAATGGTGTGTTCTTTCTTAGCAACTTTGTCATTGGTCCTGCTATCTTAGAGAATCCTTCAATGAATCTCCGATAGTATCCTGCCATTCCAAGGAATCCTCGGATTTCCTTGACAGTCTTGGGTGCTTCCCATTCTAACACTGCTGCTACCTTGCTCGGGTTGACAGCGATTCCATCTTTACTAATGACATGACCAAGAAATTCCACTTGATCTAGCCAAAATTCACACTTACTGAATTTTGCATAAAGTTGGTGTTCCCTTAGTGTTTGCAACACTAATCTCAAATGATCGGCATGTTCTGCCTTGTTCTTGGAATATATCAAGATATCATCGATGAATACGATGACAAACTTGTCTAGATATGGCATGAAAATCTTATTCATGAGATTCATGAATATTGCTGGGGCATTGGTCAATCCAAAAGGTACTACAAGGTATTCATGGTGTCCATACCTTGAGACAAAGGCAGTTTTCGGAACGTCCTCCTTCTTGATCTTTATCTGGTGATAACCGGATCTTAGATCAATCTTGGAAAAGACTCCCGCTCCTCTAACCTGATCAAATAGATCTTGTATTCTTGGAAGTGGATACTTGTTCTTGATTGTGACGTTGTTCAGATTTCGTAGTCTCCGCACATCCTTCTTCCTCCATCTCTTTTATCCACGAAGATCACAGGTGATCCCCATGGTGAAACACTCTCCTGAATGAATCCCTTCTGTTCCAAGTCATCCAGTTGTTCCTTGAGTTCTTTCAATTCCTTAGGCCCCATCTTATATGGTGCTTTGGCAATCGGAGTCGTTTCTGGGATTAGGTCGATAGTGAATTCTATCTCCCTATCTGGTGGCATACCAGGTAATTCCGCAGGAAACACATCCTGGAATTCATTTACTACAGGTATATCTTCTAACTTAACCTCCTTCATGCTATTCAGCTGTAGCTCCACTTCAATCTGTGTATGTTTGTCGCCTTGGTAGATCATTCTACTTCCATCGGGACTTTTTAGTGACACCGTCTTGTTTACACAGTCGATCAATGCTCCATTAGCTTCTAACCAGTTCATACCAAGAATGACATCAATGTCCTTCATCGGTAAAATGAACAGGTCCGCGTCAAACGCGCACTTATTGATCATAATGACTTGTTTTTGTTTGGCATGGGTTACTAATATCGTTCCCCCCGCAGAAAGTATGGTTATGGGTGTATCTAACTTAGTGCAACTAATCCCATGTTTGATGATGAATTGTTGAGAAATGAATGATGTAGTTGCACCAGTATCAAAAAGTACTTTGCCATGATGAGTGAGTATCTGAAGCGTACCTATCACCGCCTGGTCAGAGTTGACCACCTCCTCCAGACTGGTACAATTCAGCTTGCCGAAGGGCTTCTTATCCTTCCAATTCCCTCCGGTGTTTCCTCGATTTCCTCCTCCTCCACTATTCTTCTTGGGGCAGTCCTTCAAAGATGTGCCCCTCCTGACGACACCCAAAGCATATGATCTTGGGTTTCTTACAGTCCTTCATGACATGTCCTTTTAAACCACAGGAATGGCATATAATCTGATTTGCAGACTGATATCCTTGGTTCCTCCTCTGATTGCTGTTGTTGTTGTTGTTGTTGTTGTTGTTGTTATTATACCGTGGCTTGAAACTCAAGCTGGTATTGGGCTTGTTACTAACAAACCTCTTAGGCTCATACTTGGCCTTCTTCCTCTTCTCTTCTTGTAGTTGTTTAAAGTCATCTTCAAGAGTGATGGCTGCATCCACCAACTCTTGGAATTCCGTTGCTCTCATCATCCGTAGCTGCACCTTAAACTGGGGACTTAACCCCCTCAGAAATCTCTTCTTCTTCTTGTCCTCGGTATTGACTTCCTCAACCGCATACCGGGATAGCTTGGAAAACTCCCTGACATAGGTCAGGATTGCCTTATCCTTCTGCTCGAGACTCTCGAACTCTCGACGCTTCAGTTCCACAATACTTTCAGGGACATTGGATTCCCTGAACTTCCTTGCAAACTCCTCCCAGGTGAATACCTTTCCTGCCGGATACACGGCTACAATGTTGTCCCACCATGATGCGGCAGGTCCACATAGCAGATGGGTAGCATATCGAACCTTCTCTTGGTCATTGCATCCAACAGTGTTGAGCTTGCGCTCAGTATCCATCAACCAATCTTCCGCGTCCATCGGCTCGGGCGCGTATGCGAAAGATATCGGCTTGGTGTTTTGGAAGTCTGCTAATGTGACTCCCTGGTTCTCAGGTCTCTCCACCCTATTCTGCTGCATCAGATCCTGAAGGAATTTGTTCTGCAGCTCCAGTGTTACACGCTGCCTCTCTTCCGCAAGTTGCATGTACTGGATAAAGTTTTGCTGTGTCATGGGTGGTGGTGGTGGTGGAAATTGATTCCTGGCTGCTTCGTCAGCCTCTTCCTTCTCTTTTGCTTCGCGCTCCATGCGCTGCGCTTCAGTCTCGTTTCCTAACGTTCCCGACATAATCCCCCTAGTTCTGCAACACAAGATGATACTCATAATTACTCCATGCGCAAGTTTTCTGAGCTCAACTTTGTGCACAGAACTAGTCACGCAATGGAAATCAAGAAGCAAATCCAAATCATACAAAACATATACCATGTATATATACATACTTAAGTGGTCTTATTACAATACTCAAGTCGATGTGAGTATGCAAACTCACTTATTAAAGTATATGTACAAATTTATGCAAATATTACAAACTATAATACACGTGGTACTTGTGTATTATAGCCTCGCCTCCCTTGGTGGACTCTAGTCGATCTTCACTCCCGATACATTCCAGGCTTCCATCCGGTCGAACGTGTCGTCCTCCTGATAGACCCTGGAACATAAGGTCTCCCCGTTGGCTTGTAATCCGAATCCGATGATGACCCTAAGGAGAAATCAGTGTTCACAAACTGATCGTTGAGTGCATCATAATCCACCCATCGGGTGTACTCTCCTGTAGCCCCACCATAAGGGTTACCAAAACCCATACCCGACTCAACCTGTGTCGGATATCCTCCATCCACTCCTTCATTACTAGGATAGCTCTGGTTCTGGGTTGTTGCATCATCGTTCATCTCTCCATCATAATACTCAGTAGTACTATGGGTTCCAGTATCACTACCCCAACGCCAACCCCTAGAATTCTCGATCGGAGTCTCGGAACGCTGGTTGTTTCCGGATTCCGCTCCGCCTTCGTATCCCCCATAGGAACTATTCAAGTAGTTCCCAGGTGTAGCAGGTGTAGTTTCACGTGTAAGTGGATCAAAGCTGATGTAGTCACCAGCAGAATAAACTGGTGTGTGCACTACATTCTCCATAGGTTCTTTCCCCCTACTCTCCTCCTTGGGTTCGGTAAATTCCTCTAACATCGTATCAATAGCTCCTATCAGATGATGGTTCAGCTGAAAGAGTAGTGATATGAAGTTACGGCTATTATCCATATATTTTGCCGCTGCTATGGGTTTGCGTTTGGCGTATTTGTAGTGGTTGAGCATGGGATCTTCTTCCTCCTGATTATGGGGAATATGGGAGAACTCGGAATCCATAAGCTCTTTTGTCTTATGTTCCCGTATGTCGGTTATGGCTCTCATAACAGCTATATGATAGGCTGTGTTGGTTGTCCTAGCTTCTCCAGCTGGCATGACTACGCTCATTCCCAATGATTCGGGAAGTCGCAGTCCTACTCTGCACTTGGCCAACACCGGTCCATCATAGAACATATACTTCTTTACTGGAATCTGGGGATCACACCCAAATTCCAGCAACATGGCTCGTAGGATATCAGCAAGTCCTCCTTGGTATTCGTTCAGTGTGGAATCCATAACTTTCACGTTTCTTCCCGGTCGTGCACTTGCCATGTTGGCTGTAGAAATAGAAAGATTATAAGATTAGTAATAATGCATCATAATAGAGATAATAAAGAATTATCGCACTAAAAGATATGATTGTTGTATTCTCAATTGAATATACACCATATTTTTAGAGAATTCTTTACTGATCCTATTTGACTCCTAACGTTTAGTCCCATTTACTAGGTTCCAACCTAAGGTCAAAGCTTTTGCTCTGATACCAACTGTGGTGACCCTGCATACCACTGCATGTTGTAGTATGCCAGTCGTTGATATAACATTCGCGAAGTACCATTCCGCAAATATTACATCCCTCAGAGTAGTACAACAGAACATAGCAGGGTCCATAACTCATTCACATATTATTACAATCATCATACACAAGTCGTCTCGGAGCTCCTCTTGGGTTCGGAGAGGATAACTCCTGGGTTCGAGGCGAACCCAACTTAACTTACAATACCATTGTCTCATTAAACTAAACATTTATTTAAACGAGCAGCTAAATAGTAAGAGTTCGCGCTGCTCGGCTACTACTACTCCTCCTGATATCCTTAGGCTTGTTCTCCTCCGGAAGCCTCCCCGGATCCGTAGACTATGATGTAGTCTACGCCTTCAACACCTCCTGAGAGGTCTGGTTCCTCGTAGCCGATGATCTCGGCTCCATCATTGCTGTCGTAGTCCTCCTCCTCCAGACGGTTCAGACAATCTAAGCATGGGGTTTAAGAGTGGTATGAGTACGAGCGTACTCAACAAGTTCATTTTAGATAAGAGGTGTTTTATGCACTAGCTACGATACTAGACCAGAAAGTCTAATACCAATGCAAGTTTTGATAAACATTTCTTCAAGAGATTGTTTTTATTTCAAAGAGCTATGTCCGTCAGCCTTCACCGGTTTACTAGAACTTCATGGAGCTCCTTTCGGCCGCGTTCGCAGCTCCTCAATCCGGAACAGGGAGTGACAGGTCACAGTTCTTACGCTCTGCAGAGGTGTGTTGCTTTACCCATAAGAGATCTTAACCTTGGTGCCAACCGGGCAGCTTTCCCGTCCACACTTCCTTAGGTGTGAGGCCCGGTATAAGGTCTAGCCAATCATGTTCCTCCGCTACCTCGAACACCCACCCTTTGTTGCATACCCCGACCACAGGTCCTCGTCGGTCCTCTTATACCACTTAAGGACGGACCCCGACCACGACAACGGTTTGGGACTCGTTAACCAAACTCCTTCGCCGTAGCTGCAACCCATCATAGAACGCAATACCGTGGGGACTTTAGGCTTCCCCAGCCCACCGCTTGCACTTCGAGCGACAAGTGTCTACGGACTATGCCGTGGGGACTTTAGGCTTCCCCAGCCCACCGCTTGCCCTGACAGATACAAGTGTCTACGGTAAAGCGCATCCGTTGATGAACGAGAGGTGGAAACACTTTTGACTACTCCGTCCCACTCCGGATCTTATGGTTAACACGGATATTACGGCACAAGAATCATGGCGACATTTGTTGTTTAATCCTAGATGGATATAAGCCCATGCAATGGAACCTCCACCATATCAACACAATCCATGGTTCCATTGCCCACCACATAGTCATATTCATAGTTATGAAAGTAGTGGTTTTGATTTTTGTGCAATAGTGATAACCATAATACTTTGCAAGTAATTTGATAAAAATACTCAAATGACATGAGCAAGTGATGAACTTGCACGAACAACCGCAAAGTTCTGCGGTTGGAAGGTATGGACTGACCCTTGTCCTCTTGTTCTGAAAAATAGCATCATTGTCCGATAAGGGCAATGGTTAAAGAAGCAATTTATGCATGATTCCATTTTTAGGGTTTGTTCCCCTTCCTTAGACATCGTTATTAATTCGTGTAAGAGGTTAATACTAAGAATAATTTGGGGATACATGAATTAAAGTAAAATACAACCTTGAAATGTTGTCAAGGTGTTTTTGAAGTCCCAATTCATTAATGGACTTATTTTATTATTGAAAATTTTATGTGTGATTTAAATGATTATTTAAATCCTCACATGAAGACTTATTTTTAATTGTCTTCAAAAACTCTCTTTTGTATTTTATTATTATAGAGAATTTTATGCTGATCTATTTTCATATTTTTAATTATTGGGTTCGAGCTTTGATCAATTTTCTATTATTATTCAAAGTTTCAGCATTTTTATTTGTTTGTGAAAAGACAAAAACACCCCTGGGCCCACCTGTCGGTGCAACCCAGTGGGTTAGGTCGAACCGACCGGCCCGGTCTGGCTCGACCAGCCCCACTCTTCTCTCTCTCACTCGCTCGCGTGTCCGGACCCTAACCCTAACCCGCTCTGGCGACCCGCGTCGCCTCCGCCGTCGCCGCTTGATTCCGGCGAGCTCCGCCGGACTTGGCCCCCGCCATGGTGCGCAATCGACGCGCCCCACGACGGTGGTCAAACCTATCCGCGTCGATCTGACGCGGGCGACCAGCTGCTCTCGGCCTCGACCCCCTCTGGTGCTAGGGTTACGGGATCCGTTCGATCCCGCCGTTCTGGCGCTCCGGTGCTTGGACAACGCCACAGCTTCGCCGCGTGGTGCGGGTGTTGCCACGGTGCCGCGATGGCCTGGCTTGGCCTTGGCACGGCGCCGTCGTTCGCCCGACGCGTGCCGCCGTGGCCGCCATGGCTGTGCTGCTCTCCTCGACTCCGGTAAGTGCGCCTCCTTTCCTGCTCCCCTCCTGTGCCTGACCTTCTTCCACCTCTAGACCCGCTGCTGTGGTGTGCTTGCCTACGCAAGCACTGCTGTGTTCTTCTGCAGCGCCATGTTTGCCTGCTCCTGCTATGCTATGCTGCTGCGCTATGCGTGTGCTATTGCGCAAGATTGCTAAGCTATGTGCCTATGAAAGCTTGCTTCTGTGTTTCCTAGCTCTATCTGTTCATTTCCATCTCTGGCTGTGGCCCTCCTGTGATTGCTCATGAGCATCCAGTGATGCTCATGGCCTGTTGGCATGCTCCTATTCCTTTTTTACTGTCACTAGGGCATACTGTGTGTGCTTAATTCTGTCTCTGACTTGATTGTGGTGATTAATCCTTGCATACTTGCAAGTGCCAGTGCCTTTGAGCTAGTTCATTTAGTTTAGATTCATGATTATGCTCTATTGAGCTGTACATCTTGTTGGCTTAGCAAAGTGTGATTCGATGATGGATTGACATGTGCTTTTCTTGTATATTGTGATCCTTTGGTTCATCAAGCCTTTGATGTGCTTCTGGATACAATTATAAAGCCTGATGCTCTTATCTGTGATGCAATTGTTCAGTTATTTAATTATCTGTTCATGTGTTAATTGCTTGGAATGGATTCTAGCATGCTTGATCAAGTCCTGATGATCTTATGATCATCAGTTGCTTGGTGAATGGCTGCTGTTTCATTCTTGTGTCTAGCTGATGCTCTCCTGATGACAGTGTAACACAGTGGCTTGTGTTTGTATTCCTTGGTGTTTGCTCAAGCCCCTGCTACTATCTGCAATGATCCATTGGATCATCTGCATGGCCTGGTGCATAGCTTACTTCTCTGTTTCATTTATCTGTGTAGCTTTGATTCATTAAGTAGATAAATGATGTGAACTGCTCTGCAGTGATGATCATATGGATGAATTAGTTAAGCTAGAGGGATGCCAATCATATATTGGGGACCCTAGCTTCATTTGAACCCTTCTGGGTAATGATATATGTGCTGGTTTGATGGTTTGATTGCTTAAGTGGTAGAGGTTGCCTCAACAGTCAATTCTGGCTGTTCAGGAAGCTCCCACACCTGTTGGCTTGAGTTGTATGGACAGTTACTCTCTGGCCTGACCAATTTTGGTTGCCAGAGCTTTTGGTGTTGACAAATACTTGCAGTAGATCAATATCTCTGCATTTCTGATGGTTTTCAAATGGGCTAGTGTAGACTGGTTATGTTTGGTAAGTTACTGGGATGGTTTTCTTTCCTGTTTCCATCTGGAAGATGCTACCACTATACTGGTTGGCATAGCCATGGTCATGGGCTTGATTGATCCCTGGGCTTTGCCATTTATACCAGGTTTACACTTGGTCTATGGCCAAGTGATGATCAAAACAGGGTTACCCCACCCTTTTGTGTGCTTGTGCTCATGCCTGTGCAATCTATGAACAAAACCCTCTGGTTTGTTCATGATGATGTGTATACCTCACTCCAGCTCCTAGAATGAGTTGTTGGTGTAGAGGATTGCTTCTGGTGGTTTTGGTTTGCCTGCCCTTCTCCTCCTTGCAAGCTTGTGAATCTTGGTTTGGTTCAGTGGTGATCTTGGACAGGTTGAACAGCTCTGGCTGTTCTTCCTGTTCTTGGTGTTCTTACTCTTTGAAGATGCTGCCGATGGAATGGCTAGGGTTCACTGTTGAAGAGGTTTATATATGGCTGGCTTCTTCTTCCCCTGGTCGACAGCTTGGTCTGGCTCAGCTTGTGACTCACTGCTGGTGTGTGTGTGTGCTGTGATGCATTCACACCCCATGCCTTGGTGTTGAGCATGCACACATGTACCGTGAGCTGCACTGTGTGTGTGTGTGTAGCCTGGTGTGGTGTACCAGGACTTGGAGATGGATCAGCTCGGCAGATCCATGTGCATATCCTCTCCAATTCCATTTCTTTGCTAATCTGCCAAGTGGCTATGCCACTTGGCATGACACTTGATTTCCTTTCTTTGTGTTTGTGTGCAGATTTCAAGATGATGATCCAATGGATATGAAGATCACCAAGTTAAAGATCACATTGTAGTTTAGGATATATTTCATTTACTTGTAATTTTCCTTTTCATCTTTTATCAAAGCAATTCTTGTAATGTGTTGTATTATTATATATTCATAATTATGAATATTGTGAAGACAATGTAAATTGTGTAATGATCAATAAAGCTCAAGGTTTCTCTAATGAGCTTTATTTATTAAGTGCATTATTTATTATTTGTATTTTAATTATTAACTTAGTGAATTTCCTTTCAATTAAATAATGAGATATTTGTTTTATGTTTGTATTTGAAATTCAAATTCAACTTTGAGTTGACTTCAATCATGTAACTTAACTTTGTGATGCAAACTCTCCCCTCTCTTCTTAAAACCCTAATCTAGTTGGTTGAGATACAAGTTTGTCACACCCTCGAAACCCTAACCCTGTAAGGTGTCGAGAGAGAAACTTGTTCCCCTACAATGCAGTTTTTGTTTAAAAGCGCGAAATTTCCCCAGAATTTACTATGCAATGCACATCCCTTTCTAAAATCTACCCCTCGATCGTCTCTAAACCTGGGACATTACAAGGAGCTCGCATGCCGCAACCGAGGAGAGGCGAGGCTGAAGGTCGACCCCCTCCTCGACCACAGTCGCCACTGTGGCATGGAGGCGCGTACAGTGGGAGAAGATGGCGGGGAAGCGAGTGGCCAGGGCAGGCCCCGGCGTCCATTTGTCGAACCAGAAGGACGTGGCGCGCCCGTCCACCACCTCCACCCTTGTGATGGCACGGTAGAGGGGGAGGCAGTGGTCGACGATCTTCTCAAGGAAGGAGGGGGACTTGGATGTTTCCCCCAAATCACGTCCTGTGGAGGAAAAAAACCAGCTTTTCCAAGGGAGGGGGTTAGGTAAGTGGAGGTTATGAACAAAATTTAAAAGCAAGCACCTGTTTTGCCGGTGGAGATCCTTAATGCCGAAGCCGCCCTCCTGTGTAGGTAACATTACCTTGTCCCATGCAACCAGGCAGCGGGCACCTGAGCAAGAGTCCTTCCCAGTCCAAAAGAAAGCACGGCGCCTCTTGTCAATCCTGTCAATAACCCCACGGGGAAGCAAATACGAGCACATATAGTACGTAGCAAGATTATTCAGAACAACATTACATAAGACAAGTCTACCACCAGCAAATAACAGGTTTGCGCGCCAACCGGAAAGACAGCGATCGAAGGAGAGAACGAGGGGAGCGAAAGCCGAGGCGGGGAGTTTCGTGGGGGCATGTCAAATTTCATGGATCGATTTATGTTGCACGGCTGCATAGTTGCATGGATCATTATATATATAAGCCAAAGATTAAAACTAACCAACTGATCGCATCAGTGCATGCATCTGCCATGGGATTTGGCGGCGGCGTGCCGCGCTGATTCTCATGCATCTACCACCAAGATCTAATTTAAAACACTTATTATGATGTACTTTGAAGATATTGGCTGGTCCGATGACGCAAAGGAAAATATGGCGCGGGGCTGCACGCGTGAGGAGAGGCTTAGCATAGGGTCTTTTTGTTTTTGTTTTTGTTTTTGTGGAGGAGTTTTTACATATCAAGTGTGGGCACGTCAAACTTTAAACACGTACGTGTTCACGATGTGTTACGTAGATTTTGGTTTAATCATGGCCACCGATTGTATATCTAACTGTCTACATAATTAAGATGATGTGGATTAACGTAACGCCTCGAAAAACTCCCTTATTTTGCTTTTAGTATATAATAGAATAGATTAGCACGGTTAGGAGCGTGAGTAATAAATTGATGGATTATTGTTTTACGCGTAATACTTAATGGGATAGTGATTACTAATGTAGGACCTGAGAAGACGCACAATTTCCACACAAGCCATTCAGTCAACTGCTGGTTGCGGATTTATGTTCCTGATAATGACCTTGATGCCTTGGCTACGTGTGAGCGTGTCTCGGGAAGCGTCGATGTTCATATAGAAAATGTTGGCTTGTACAGTTAAGATATATTTTTTCTTTTTTATATAGAGAAGTGGTCGTTTCGGCATCGGAAAAAGGCCCAAGTGCCCCCGGTTCTACTAAATAACTCAAACCATTTTATTGATATAAATTTCTATATCATATATATTCAACATTTGCAATTTTTGTTTAAAGCATTCATGACCACTGATACAATTGTAGGAGTACTCTTTTTTGCCTAAACCTCAAGCGGTTTAGCTTTACACGTGTTTATAATCTCACATTATTGGTTTATACTTTATAGAGAATCAAAGTTGATTTACAATGAGTCGTGAAATGGCTATGGTTCTTCCATTAGGAATTACGGCGTTGGACATGACTTTCTGTGTCATTGTCTGTAACAAAGGCAAAGCGTATGATTTGTATCAAATTATTTTGTAACTTGCGGGCAACGTGCGACTCATCGTCAGCCATCATCATGGGTTCCTGCCCCTTCCCAGAATCAAAGAAGCGTCATCTTCTCCCTATCAGCGGCAAAGACCAAAGAAAATAATGTCTACCTTGCATGCATCAGATCGAAACGACAAAGTTTTGTTCGTACTTGTGATGTTTCACAGCTGGTCTTCTCGATTTCGTGATCATATTTGTTATGCTCTAATTACATGATCAGTGCCGGCCACCGAAGCGCCAGCTAGACAGATACTTGATCCCAAGGTGGATTAAAATACGTGAGTGTGGTTGGAGGAGAAACGTGAGGAGAGCTGAAGGATCACATGAACGATTGGACTGATTGGGCGTGATCAGTGATCACGAGGCACGCCGCACGCCGCACGCCGCACGCGTTCTTCGCCGCACCGTCAGGGCGGCGGGCGTGGACCGCTGGTCTCGCTAGCTTGCCCGCCAATCCCTCGTTCATATGGCTACCCACCACCGTGAACGTGTTGGATCCTTAGAGGCGCCAAGCAATGTCGCACCTAGCTAGGCCTGCGGAAGTGTCTTGGCAGAGTGGCTAGCTGTAATCGTGCTGTTAGCGGCTGATGATGTAGGCCGTTCACTACAGGAATGGCCGGAGACGCCGACGGCCAAACCCTACGCCGAGGGCTTTTTATCGGGGCCGTCGGCGTACGGCCTCGCCGGGGCAGCGCCGGAAGCCGGCCGTCGGTGTCTAGATACCGTCGGCGTACAGGTTCCTACGCCGAGGGCTGCCGTCGGCGTCTACCTGGCCCTCGGCGTAGGTACCAGCATAGCTGCTGCTCAGCGGCGACGCGACGGCGCGCTCACGGCGTCAGGTAAGACGCCGAGGGCTACCCTCGGCATAGGGCATGGCCCCCCTATGCCGACGGCCACCCTCGGCATACAGATATTTTTTCTTTTTTTCTTTTTTCTCTCTCTCATATTACTTTATATTATGTTTCTATTATTTATTTACTAGTATGAATTATGTAAAAAATGGTTCTATTTTTTAAGAATTCGTAGATGGCATATGTAGGTCCCACTGGTGACGCTCTTCGCAGACGGGTCAACCGGAGCCACTAGGCCCAACATTTGCTATCGATGTACATATGGGTAGATCCGCGGGGTCCCCGCCCTACGGTTTCCCTAACCCTAACTTTAACCCTAACTCTAACCCTAACCCTAACTCTAGCCCTAACCCTAACCCTAGGGTTTCCACATACATTGCTAACGCTAACTCTAACCCCAACTCTAACCCTAACCCTAACTCTAACCCTAACCCTAGGGTTTCCACATACATTGCTAACCCTAACTATAACCCTAACCCTAACCCTAGGGGTAGATCTGTGGGGTCCCCGCCCCAGGGTTTTCCAAGTTACAGACCACCGGAGCGTCGGAATCGCTGGAAAACTTGTGTGTGCCCACATGGCATGCACAAAAGTGATTTGAGATGGTTTTATATCCAAGGATACCCCCCAAGGTGTGTCCGGCTTCTCGGACAGGGGGTTCCTACACTTAGGCAGATTCTGGATGTATAGGGGGAACTCCCTCGGAGGTGAACTGGAGAGAAAAGTGATACATTTAAGAACTTAAGACCCACACACGATACAAAACACTTAAATAACTAGACCCACACACATACCAAAGCGCTTAAAGTACTAGACCCACACACGAACCGAAACACTTAAAGAACTACACCCACACACAGGAACCAAAACACTTAAAGAAACTACACCCACACAGGAACCAAAACACTTAAAGACACACGGACTCGACACATACACATATTAATCAGAGAAGTCGAAATCTTCATCCCCGCTGGGGGTGTCCTCTGAAGCGGTGGTTGTGAGGTTCCACGACCACCGTTCATCATTCTCCCCCCATGTCGACGCCTCTCCTTTGGCGTACTCTGCTTCAACCTCGGCCTTCCTCTGCCGCTTTCCCGCCCTCCCCTCTCTCCTGTACGCCTGCTTGTCCTTCCAGAATGCGCGCATTGCCTCGACGTCTCCGGGATGGTCTCTGCGCCACTGTGCCATGAACGGCTCGTCCGCCTCGGTGGTATCAATCCGCCGTTGGCCAGCCCTGTACCGCCGCGCTTCACCCTGTGAGCGAAGTAGCGGCTCAGTAGAGAGACTCTGAGCTTCCGTCAGAGACCTGACCTCCGGGAAGTTCATTTCGTGGCACGGCCGGCCAAACCTCCAAGCCGCAACGTCGTATGCGCGGGCAGCAGCCTCCTTCGTGTAGAAGGTGCCGAGCCACACACGCTTTCCACCGGCGGTGATTTCAGCCGCGAAATGCCCCGCAGGCCACCGGTGAACGCCGATGAAGCCCGTGTTGCTACGGCGACGAGGAGCCATCTCAGCGGCAGCTCAACTTAGAGGATTTTGTGGTGCTGTTGGATGAGAGAAGTGATGAGGGGAGAAATGTTGCTGGTGCTGTTAGTGGAGAAGACATGGCTATATATAGGCCGACGAGGGGCTGAAACGACGGGAAAACTTGGCGGGAGAAAATGGGCGGGAAAGGGTGGGCGGGAAAACTTGGCGGGAGAGAATGAGCGGGAAAGGGTGGGCGGGAAAACTTGGCGGGAAATCATGGCGGGAAAAAAGGGCGGGAAAAAAGGACGGGAGAGAAGCAGCGGGAAAGGGTGGGCGGGAAAAAAGGGCAGGATTCCTACACTTAGGCAGATTCTGCATGTATAGGGGGGAACTCCCTCGGAGTTGAACCGGAGATAAACTTGAGATCATATGGGATGATCCTTGTTTCCACATGTACCTATGACCTAACCAAGCTCAAATGGAGGCATATGCCCACCGGGGGACCCCCGATGGGATGCAGTCAAAGGGGTAGACCGCGCGGTCAACAGAACTAGGGTTTCATCGGAAATCGAGCATCAGATGTAGGGAATGGCCCCAAAACTTGTGTGTGTCCACATGGAATGCACAAAAGTGATTTGAGATGGTTTTATATCCAAGGCTACCCCCCCAGGTGTGTCCGTCTTCTCGGACAGGGGGTTCCTACACTTAGGCAGATTCTGCATGTATAGGGGGGAACTCCCTCGTACGTGAACCGGAGAGAAACTTGAGATCATATGGGATGATCCTTGTTTCCACATTACCTATGACCTAACCAAGCTCAAATGGAGGCATATGCCCACCGGGGACCCCCGATGGGATGCAGTCAAAGGGGTAGACCGCGCGGTCAACAAAACTAGGGTTTCGTCGGAAATCGAGCATCGGATCTAGGGAATGGCCCCAAAACTTGTGTGTGTCCACATGGAATGCACAAAAGTGATTTGAGATGGTTTTATATCCAAGGCTACCCCCCAGGTGTGTCCGGCTTCTCGGACAGGGGGTTCCTACACTTAGGCAGATTCTGCATGTATAGGGGGGAACTCCCTCGGAGTTGAACCGGAGATAAACTTGATATCATATGGGATGATCCTTGTTTTCACATGTACCTGATACGTCTCCGACGTATCGATAATTTCTTATGTTCCATGCCACATTATTGATGATATCTACATGTTTTATGCATACTTTATGTCATATTTATGCATTTTCCGGAACTAACCTATTGACGAGATGCCGAAGGGCCAGTTCCTGTTTTCTGCTGTTTTTGGTTTCAGAAATCCTAGTAAGGAAATATTCTCGGAATCGGACGAAATCAACGCCCAGCATCTTAGGATCACGCGAAGCTTCCAGAACACCCGAGAGAGGCCAGAGGGGGGCCACAGGCCCACCAGATGGTAGGCCGGCGCGGTCTAGGGGTGGCCCGTGCCCCCCTATGGTGTCGTCGCCTCGTTGACCTTCTGATGCCGCCTCTTCGCCTATTTAAGGGTCCTCGACCTAAAACTTCGAGACGAAAAAGCCACGGTACGAGAAACCTTCCAGAGCCGCCGCCATCGCGAAGCCAAGATCTGGGGGACAGGAGTCTCTGTTCCGGCACGCCGCCGGGACGGGGAAGTGCCCCCGGAAGGCTCCTCCATCGACACCACTGCCATCTCCATCAACGCTGCTGTCTCCCATGAGGAGGGAGTAGTTCTCCATCGAGGCTCGGGGCTGTACCTGTAGCTATGTGGTTAATCTCTCTCCTATGTACTTCAATACAATGATCTCATGAGCTGCCTTACATGATTGAGATTCATATGAGTTTTGTATCACAATTCATCTATGTGCTACTCTAGTGATGTTATTAAAGTAGTCTATTCCTCCTGCACGGTGTAATGTTGACAGTGTGTGCATCGTGTAGTACTTGGTTTATGCTATGATTGTGATCTCTTGTAGATTATGAAGTTAACTATTACTATGATGGTATTGATGCGATCTATTCCTCCTTTCATAGTGTGATGGTAGAAGTGTGCATGCTATGTTAGTACTTGGTTTGGTTGTGTTGATCTATCTTGCACTCTAAGGTTATTTAAATATGAACATTGAATATTGTGGAGCTTGTTAACTCCGGCATTGAGGGTTCGTGTAATCCTACACAATGGTGTTCATTGTTGGGGGGATGACCCCCGGTATGCCAAAGGCATGCCAAACCGGATGGTTTGAGCCATAAAGATACCGGTTAAATGTTCATACCGGAGCGTAAGATAGGCGTTTGGCTGAGCAGGGCTAAGCCGGTATCCTCAGGGGAGGTATGCCGGAACCGGATAGAAAAGGTACCGGGCCACCGGAAAGAAGAGCATGTCGGCAAGACTGGTCAAAGATTCTCTCCAGAGCTAGAAGACAAAGATGAGCTAAGCAAAGTAACTTTAAACGAAGGGCTGACGATGAAGAAGAAGATGACGGAGAAAGAAGCCGGAGGACGTCAGCCTCCCTGACTAAAGAGGACCCCGGTGTCATCTATGATTAAAGTAGCTTTGTAAAGTAGCTTTGTAAAGTAGTTTGTCCAGTCAAAGATGCCATTAGGGTTTCTTGCACTGTAGGCCACCCTCTCCCCTATATAAGGAGAGGGGGCGGCCCTCCTCACGGACGACGCACGAAAGTAGCAAGGCACAAAGCACAAACCTGTAACCTGTGAGAATCAATGAAGATAGTGATCTAGAGCGAGTTCTTCCTTGTGTCTTTCTTCTTCAACCTCTGGCCTTGGCCAAGTTCTTGAGGAAACCATCCGGAAGTTCATCCCACCTGATCACAAACCCTCCCCCGAATCCTCTAGCGTCCATTCGGCCCCAATCTAAGCCATCCTATGGCATCTGTCTGTTCACCACGACGACAGTTGGCGCCCACCGTTGGGCAACAAGTGGCGCTTGAAGGAGTTCACATTCGGGCGGGCATCCTCGAGGTCGCCGGCGAGCGTACGGTATCCGCGCTCGTGCAGCGCGTCTACGCCATGGACTTCATCAACGACAACACGGGCTGCTTCGCCAACGGCGGCGTCTTCCCCAAGAACGGCCGCGTCATCGAGTTTGGCAGCCACCGCGTCTACTTCGGCACCGTCCCTGTGCGCCAGCGCCTCTCGCCGGTGCTGGTGGCACCTGACCCGCCAAGATGGCTCTGTGCTGGTCGCACCGCCGGCAGCGTCGAGGTAATGATGACCGGCGTGGTTGGTGTAGGAAAAGAAGCTGTGGGTGAAGGTGCTGGTCGTGCGGTTTCGACCCGTGCGGCCAAGCCACCGCTGGAGCGCGACGCAGGCGCAGCGGGAGCATCGTCCGTGCCACCGGAAACACCGCTCCAAGCGGCAATGAACGTCCTCGCCACCCCAATAAGGTTGCATGTAACTTGTTTATTTTTTCAGTTTACCGGTTGCTTATTGAACGTTTTTTCTTTCCGGTTTAGTAGTGTGCTAAATCCTACCGGAGTCTTCGACTCTGCTGCTGTCCGCAACCCGGCTTCATGGCAAGCAAGATAAACCGGTAGGAAATAAGCACATGAACTGCGGAGAGGGAGAGCGGGAAAAAACAATCCGGAAAATTTAACTAACCCCGGTTAAACCGGTTTTTTGCAAAATTTCGAAGTTATTTCTAAGTTCAAGAAAATGCTTGTTTGGTGAAAGAACCTTGTGCTCATACGCCAAAGAACGCCCAGAGAAGGCAGGCAGAGCCAAGGCAAAAGAACCAAGTATGCATCGAATTGGATGCGGAAACAATTTAGAAATCTTTGCGGTGCAAGATAAAAGCAAAACCAGAAGCAAATATGCTAAGGCAAACTTAAAGATACTTAACTACCGGTATAACTTACCGGCATAAAATGTTGTGTGGCAACCAAAAGCGAACTTAAAGTTTTACATCATACACCCCGGCATACCGGGGTCAAATTTAACGAAGTCTGTTGTAAAGCAAGCAGGAGCAGATAAGTTGTTCAGGCGACGGGGGCATCAGGTGGAGCAGCACCGGTCTCAGTGTCTTCAGGGGGAGCAGTGCTGGCCTCGGGAGCTTCCGGCGGCACGTCCTCAGCAGCCTCATCTTCATCTCCCTCTTCTTCTTCCTCATCGCTGAGGCCTTGACACCAGGAGGGGGAGGGATGAAGGTGCGGACCTCGGCATACTCAGCAAGCCGGTAGGCCCGGTCCTGCCGCTTCGCGGTAAGCACCGGATCCGTGTCAGTGGGAGCATCTTGGCGTACGCCTTGAAGAGCATCCAGATTCAGATCCGGGTACCAGGAGCATGCGGAGCGCAGCGCCGTGTCAGCTCCGGCACGAGCCGCGGAGCATTGCCACTCGCGAATCCGGCGCCCGGCGTCCCTGAGCCGGTGGGAGGTAAGCGTGATGTTTGCCGGCATCTCCTCCTCAGGCCACAGCACCTTGAAGAGTTGGATGGCGGCGTCCGGTAGGTCGCCAAGGAGCCGGTCGACGGAGCGCTATGTTGGACTCGCGCGGAGAGGGCGACCAGATAGTCGTACCCGTCCCAGTGCGCATCCATATTGGGAAATTCCCGCGCCACCCGATCCTCCATCACCTTCTTCACAGCGTGGACCTGGGAGTCCGGGAAATGCTCTACAGGAGGAAGGAAAAAGCATAAACACAAGATACCGGAAAAAAGGTATGTCAGAAGAACAAGGAACAAGGATACATTTTCAAAAAGAGAAAGCTTATAAGCGAAAGAAAGGACAAGGCAGGGGCTTACGGAAAGCCAGCGCGTCAATCTTCATAACCAACCGGTCATATTCCTTGTGATCAGTGGTCATGATGTCAATGAGGCGCTCCGCTGCCTTCCGCGCCTTCTTTTCCTCCTCCAGCTCTGCCGTCAGTACGGTGTTGGAGTTCGTGGAGTCCTCCACGACCTCCGCCAGCCTGGCCTCAGCTGCAACCCGGGCATCCTTCAGAGCTTGCTCGTGCTGGAGCACAGCCTGCATAGCCTGTTCCTTCAGCTCCCTCAAGGCGGTCTTCTGGGCGTCCAGTGCCTCGTGGTGCTCCTTGATGAGCTGCTCTTTCTCGCCTAAACACCGGAAAGAAAGGTATTAGCGAGCGGCAATAGATGGAATGAAAAAAGAACAGGTTAACCGGAAAAGAAAGGGTGGTACCTTGAAGCTTGACAACCTGGGACCTAAGGGCCTCGATGGTGGCTTCCGGAACAGCTGTTAAACAAGAAGATGCTTAAATGTCGAAGAAGAAAACATTCCGGTGCAAAGATGCCGGAGGAAAAGAAAGAAAACCAACCTTGGCAGTGGCTGTGGGCCTCGGCAAGGTCCCGATGCTCCCACAGAAGCTCCTCAAAGAGTTGCTTCCGGGCATCCGCGGTACTCTGATCAAAGGAAGATGGTTACGAGAAAGAAAGAAACAAAGATCTCAACCCGAAACTCGGGGACTGGCTATGCCGGTTTCGCGCGTTTCTAATTAAAGTTTCGCGCTAAAAGCTACACTCTCAACACGAAACTCGGGGACTGGGAGGATAGACAAGATCCGGAAAGAAAAGAAACCGGCATCAACAAAAAATTACAAGAGGGTTGGCAAAACTTACCACCACGTTGCTGGTGGCGTCGTACCATGCACTGTCAAACTCCTTCACGGCCCGTTTAAGCCGCGAGAAGTGTTCTTCAGTGGACCGAGGCCCAGCAGGGTCTGGCGCCGGAAGGCGGTCCTTCCCCAGGCCGCGGGTAGATGCGGAGATATCCGCCTCATTCCACTTCTGGGCGTAGGGGAGAAGGTGCCCCAGGTCCTTACCCGCGCGATTCAGCTCAATGATCCGGCCTAGGAGGCCGGAAGGTTTGTCTTGGACAGCAGCAGCAGCAGGCCCGACATGCAGCACCACGGACCGCGAGCCGCCTGAGGCGTCGCCCTCCACGGCCTTGCCCCGAGAAGCCCCGGGCTTGAGGAACTTGGTGATTTTGGGGGTCTCTGGCGGCGCCGTTCGCTTGGCCGCGGAAGGTCCTTGGCTTGGCGACGGTGTCGGCGCGGTCCCGGTAGGAGGAGAAGATACCGGCGCGGAAGTATCCGGCGCGGTGGAGGAGGACCTTGGCTGCTTCTTTTTCTTCTTCGGGGAAGGAGGAACCAGAGGTTCCGCCTGCCCGCCATCTGTCTCGTCGGCGCCGATGTTGCTGGCGCCGGTGTCTTGGGCTTCAGGAGGGGAGGTGAAATCCTCCTCCGCGCGGTGATCAGGAGGTGTTGGGGCCACGCACCCCGAACTTGTAGTGCCTCCCGGAGGGGAGGCAGAGGTGTTGCCGGCACCAGATGGTGCCGGACTTGAGTGAGGAGGAGGAGTTGAGGTCCTTGCGGAGCCGGCAGAGCCCTCCGGCTTGGAGCCAAGCTCAAGCGCAGGGCTGAAAGAGAGAAAAAAGAGAACGGATTGGAAAAAAGCAACCGGAAAGGAACTTGGTGAAAATGGAGAAAACACAAAAAAGAAAAGAGGAACTTACCCGGAAGAAACCGGCATCCGCTTCTGCTTATAGCGCTTCGTGCTTACCTGCTTCCCTCCAATGACTTCTGTCCGAGGGCGTTTGGCAGGAGGAGCATGGCTAGGGCCGGCGCCAGCAGCTGGAGGATCTTTCTTCTGGCCTTCGGCCATGAGTTTGTCCAGAAACTCATCCCCAACCTCGGCCTGCAAGGGGGCCACATGCTCATGGACCTGTGGGTTGATGCTGGCTGAGGGAATGTCTACAGAACAACAATAACAAAGGAATATGAGAAAACGAACAGAAAAGCTACCTCAAGCAAGGTCAAGTCATCAGACGAACCAGCTGGCTCCGGCGGAGACTTGCCGAGGCGTGAAGCTGGAGTCCGGCCCGTCCTCAGATCCAGCCAGTGAATGATAGGATCCGGATTGTACTTGTCCAAAGGCCTCTTCCGGCAAGGGCCTCGTCGATCTGAGTCAATCCGGGGGAAGCGGGCCCTAGCCTGAAAACAAACGAAAAAGGGGGTTTAGTTGCAAGTATGAAAGTTACCGGTAATACGACCCGAGCCGCATAATTTCTTACTTCTTGGGACGGAGGATTTCTGGAGCTGAGAGGGCAAAGGCCCCACTCCCAGTCATCTGGCATGTCCATTTGGCATATCTGGTTAGCCTTCAGGACCACATCCGCCTTGCTCAAGGGCAGGCCGGTGATCTTGGTGGGATCACCGGGGCCATACATCTCGCTAATCTTGTGAGCGCGCTGCTGAAGGGGAAGCACCCGGCGGCAGATGAAGGCGCGGATGATATCGTCGGAGCAAATGTTGGTGTCCTTCATCAACTTCAACATGAAGCGTACCACCCGGTTCGTCTCGTTGTGATCCGTACCAGGGTTGTAGTGCCAGTTGATCTTGGCGGGCGGCGCCGGGTTGAACGCCGGCAAGTTGATGAGGTCGGTGGCACTCTTGTTCTTCACATAGAAGAACGTTGTCTGCCACAACCGGCAAGACTCGAGGCCGTTAAACTTAAAAAAGGGGCTCCCTTGGCGGGAGCCGATGATACAAGACCCGCATTGTACGGGGGGTTTGGGCTTGGGAATGTCCTTGCCCTGGACCGAATTGATCCGGAGAGAGAAGAAGCGGGCAAACGTCTCGCGAGCGGGACGGATGCCGATGTAGCCCTCCATGAAGGCCACAAAGCAAGAAAGATAAAAAACGGCATTGCCGGGAAGGTGGTGAGGTTGGAGTCGATAGAAGTCAAGGAACTGGCGGAAGAAATCGGAGGCAGGAAGGCCGAAGCCACGCTCAAAATGAGCAAGGAAAACAACGACCTCACCGGGTTCGAGCACCGGTTCGATCTCGTCACCTGGAAGCCGGCAGATGACTCCTTCCGGAATCCTCCTGGACCGGTAGAGCCAGTCGATCTCATACTGGGTCACGTCGGAACCCCTCCAGGCTCCGCGTGTCTTACCGGAAAGATCCTTTCCGGAGGCCCGGCTAGATGTGCCGGCCTCTTGATCTCGGCTAGACGCCAAATCCATCCGGGCGAGATCTTCAGTTAGCCCGTCGGAGGTGCTACTGCCTTGGTTACTAGAGGTGGCAGCGGGGAGAGACCCTTCGCTAGACATATGGATCTAGGCGACGCCGGAATCTACCAGAAAACAGTTTTCCCCAAAGAGACCCTCGCGCGAAGATCTACGGGTAAGAGAAAAAGCAAAATAAAGAGAGGATAAATACTCTACCACCCCAAGATCTGGAAAGCAAGAAGAAAAGAGGTAGAGGCGCCTCGGGCCTAACCTGAGGCGGCGAAGTCGCAGAAGAAGGAGTTCGTCGGAGAGATGGCGAGCCTGCGGCTGGCGAAGAGGTCCGTCGACGGCGAGGTGAGGAAGAGTTCGAGGAAGTGCTAATGCAGCAACCACGACAGGTGTGCTGCAGAGGCTCCTCGCGCGGTGAAGTTCAGCGGCGTCCGGCGGAACGGCAGCGAAAGTCCGTCGGGCGGCGGAGCTTGAACGGCGAACGGAGAGGCAGAGGCGCAGAGGGCAAAGGCACTAAGCGCGAGGAAGTGGAGAATGCGAGGAGAGGAAGAAGAAGGAGCGGTTTCGCGTTATAAAGGAATGGGGCGACGTGGGCCAGAAAACCGCTGGGCCTCGGTGGTTCAGATCGTGGGCCGCGACGGTTCGCTCCACGGGCCGCCACGTGGCGCACACACACGCGTGCGGAAAACCGTTTGCCACAAGAAGGCCACACGGATCTGGAACGGCCACGAGGATCCGATGTGCCGCCATAAATGCTGGCTCAGAAGCCGAAGGGAAGTGACCCCTGACACTGGCGCGTCAGTCACAGTGCGCATGTCTCTGTCAGGCGCGGGGCCCAAGATATTCTCGACTTCGCCGAGGAGGTGTTTAATGACTAAGATACCGGAAGATGAGATACCGGAGAATGATTTGCAAAGAAAGATAAGGAAAATCCGGGCAAAAATGCCGGATCCAAGCCCAACGCCGGATGGATTAAACCAGTATCCAATGACGTGAGAACCTGGCATGGTCTGTTGGATAGGATCCGCCAGACTATACCAGCTTCGGGGACTAATGTTGGGGGGATGACCCCCGGTATGCCAAAGGCATGCCAAACCGGATGGTTTGAGCCATCAAGATACCGGTTAAATGTTCATACCGGAGCGTAAGATAGGCGTTTGGCTGAGTAGGGCTAAGCCGGTATCCTCAGGGGAGGTATGCCGGAACCGGATAGAAAAGGTACCGGGCCACCGAAAAGAAGAGCATGTCGGCAAGACTGGTCAAAGATTCTCTCCAGAGCTAGAAGACAAAGATGAGCTAAGCAAAGTAACTTTAAACGAAGGGCTGACGATAAAGAAGAAGATGACGGAGAAAGAAGCCGGAGGACGTCAGCCTCCCTGACTAAAGAGGACCCCGGTGTCATCTATGATTAAAGTAGCTTTGTAAAGTAGCTTTGTAAAGTAGTTTGTCCAGTCAAAGATGCCATTAGGGTTTCTTGCACTGTAGGCCACCCTCTCCCCTATATAAGGAGAGGGGGCGGCCCTCCTCACGGACGACGCACGAAAGTAGCAAGGCACAAAGCACAAACCTGTAACCTGTGAGAATCAATGAAGATAGTGATCTAGAGCGAGTTCTTCCTTGTGTCTTTCTTCTTCAACCTCTGGCCTTGGCCAAGTTCTTGAGGAAACCATCCGGAAGTTCATCCCACCTGATCACAAACCCTCCCCCGAATCCTCTAGCGTCCATTCGGCCCCAATCTAAGCCATCCTATGGCATCTGTCTGTTCACCATGACGACATTCATCATCCAACAGGAGGGTGTAGAGTAGTCCTATTATGTGATCATTGTTGAGAGTGTCCACTAGTGAAAGCAGGATCCCTGGGCCTTGCTTCCAAGCATCGAATCTCCGTTTGTTTACTGTTTTGTTGAATGTTTACTCACTGCCATATTTCATTCAGATTGCTATTATCACTCACACTCATCCATATTACTTGCATCTCACTATCTCTTCGCTGAACTAGTGCACCTATACATCTGACAAGTGTATTAGGTGTGTTGGGGACACAAGAGACTTCTTGCTTTGTGGTTGCAGGGTTGCTTGAGAGGGATATCTTTGACCTCTTCCTCCCTAAGATCGATAAACCTTGGGTGATCCACTTAAGGGAAACTTGCTGCTGTTCTACAAACCTCTGCTCTTGGAGGCCCAACACTGTCTACAAGAATAGAAGCTCCCGTAGACATCAAGCACTTTTCTGGCGCCGTTGCCGGGGAGCAAAGGTAAAAGGCACTCATACTCCGCTTCCAGGTAACAGTACTTTTCTGGCGCCATTGTGTTTGTGCTCGAAGCTATTTCCTTTAGATCCTGCAATTGCATCTTTTTGTTTCTTGTTTACACTAGTTAGGCATAATGGAAAACAACAAAAATATGAGAGATCTTTATGAACTTTATCTTGAATTAGGACATGATGTGTTTGAAGAGAGAATTAAGAAACCCATGGAACTTTATATGCATGCTAATGGGAATGTTATTAATATGAATGCTTTGAACACTATTGTTGCTAATGCTATGGAAAATTCTAAGCTTGGGGAAGCTGGCTTTGATGAGCATGATCTTTTTAGTCCCCCAAGCATTGAGGAGAAAATTTACTTTGATGATACTTTGCCTCCTATTTATGATGATTATAATGATAGTAGTCTTTTGGTACCGCCTGTTATGGAGGATAAATTTGATTATGATTACAATATGCCTCCTATATTTGATGATGAGAATAATAATGATTGCTACTTTGTTGAATTTGCTCCCACTACAACTAATAAAATTGATTATGCTTATGTGGAGAGTAATAATTTTATGCATGAGACTCATGATAAGAATGCTTTATGTGATAGTTATATTGTTGAGTTTGCTCATGATGCTACTGGACATTATTATGAGAGAGGAAAATATGGTTGTAGAAATTTTCATGTTACTAAAACACCTCTCTATATGCTTAAAATCTTGAAGCTGCACTTGTTTTATCTTTCTATGCTTGTTGCATTATGCTTCTTGAATTTATTTATTTACAAGATTCCTATGCATAGGAAGCATGTTAGGCTTAAATGTGTTTTGAATTTGCTTCTTGATGCTCTCTTTTTGCTTCAAATACTATTTCTTGCGAGTGCATCATTAAAACTAATGAGCCCATCTTAATGGCTATAAAGAAAGAACTTCTTGGGAGATAACCCATGTGTTTATTTTGCTACAGTACTTTTGTTTTATATTTGTGTCTTGGAAGTTGTTACTACTGTAGCAACCTCTCCTTATCTTTATTTTATTGCATTGTTGTGCCAAGTAAAGTCTTTGATAGTAAGGTTCATACTAGATTTGGATTATTGCGCAGAAACAGATTTCTTGCTGTCACGAATCTGGGCCTAATTCTCTGTAGGTAACTCAGAAAATTATGCCAATTTACGTGAGTGATCCTCAGATATGTACGCAACTGTCATTCAATTTGAGCATTTTCATTTGAGCAAGTCTGGTGCCTCTTTAAAATTCGTCTTTACAGACTGTTCTGTTTTGACAGATTCTGCCTTTTATTTCGCATTGCTTCTTTTGCTATGTGGGATGGATTCCTTTGTTCCATTGACTTCTTGTAGCTTTGAGCAATGTCCAGAATTGTTAAGAATGATTGTGTCACCTCTGAACATGTGAGTTTTTGATTATGCACTAACCCTCTAATGAGTTTGTTTCGAGTTTGGCGTGGAGGAAGTTTTCAAGGGTCAAGAGAGGAGGATGATACAATACGATCAAGAAGAGTGAAAGCTCTAAGCTTGGGGATGCCCCGGTGGTTCACCCCTGCATATATCAAGAAGACAAAGCGTCTAAGCTTGGGGATGCCCAAGGCATCCCCTTCTTCATCGACAACATTATCAGGTTTCTTCTCTAGAAACTATATTTTTATTCGGCCACATCTTATGTACTTCGCTTGGAGCGTCTGTGTGTTTTTGTTTTTGTTTTTGTTTGAATAAATGCTTGTGTGGGAGAGAGACACGCTCCGCTGGTTCATATGAACACACGTGTTCTTAGCTTTTAATTTTCATGGCGAAGGTTGAAACTGCTTCGTTAATCGTTATATGGTTGGAAACGGGAAATGCTACATGTAGTAATTGGTAGAATGTCTTGAATAATTTGATACTTGGCAATTGTTGTGCTCATGTTTAAGCTCTTGCATCATATACTTTGCACCTATTAATGAAGAAATACATAGAGCTTGCTAAAATTTGGTTTGCATAATTGGTCTCTCTAAGGTCTAGATAATTTCTAGTATTGAGTTTGAACAACAAGGAAGACGGTGTAGAGTCTTATAATGTTTACAATATGTCTTTTATGTGAGTTTTGCTGCACCGGTTCATCCTTGTGTTTGTTTCAAATAACCTTGCTAGCCTAAGCCTTGTATCGAGAGGGAATACTTCTCATGCATCCAAATCCTTGAGCCAATAACTATGCCATTTGTGTCCACCATGCCTACCTACTACATGGTATTTCTCCGCCATTCCAAAGTAAATTGCTTGAGTGCTACCTTTAAATTTCTATCCTTTACCTTTGCAATATATAGCTCATGGGACAAATAGCCTAAAAACTATTGTGGTATTGAATATGTACCTATGCACTTTATCTCTTATTAAGTTGCTTGTTGTGCGATAACCATGTTCCTGGGGACGCCATCAACTACTCTTTGTTGAATATCATGTGAGTTGCTATGCATGTCCGTCTTGTCTGAATTAAGGGAGATTTACCGCTAGAATGGTTAGAGCATGCATAATGTTAGAGAGGAACATTGGGCCGCTAACTAAAGCCATGATCCATGGTGGAAGTTTCAGTTTTGGACAAATATCCTCAATCTCATATGAGAAAATTAATAATTGTTGAATGCTTATGCATTAAAGAGGAGTCCATTATCTGTTGTCTATGTTGTCCCGGTATGGATGTCTAAGTTGAGAATAATCAATAGCGAGAAATCCGATGCGAGCTTTCTCCTTAGACCTTTGTACAGGCGACATAGAGGTACCCCTTTGTGACACTTGGTTAAAACATATGCATTGCAATGATAATCCAGGTAATCCGAGCAAATTAGGACAAGGTGCAGGCACTATTAGTATACTATGCATGAGGCTTGCAACTTGTAGGATATAATTTACATAACACATATGCTTTATTACTACCGTTGACAAAATTGTTTCTTGTTTTCAAAACCAAAGCTCTAGCACAAATATAGCAATCAATGCTTCCCTCTGCGAAGGGCCATTCTTTTACTTTTATGTTGAGTCAGTTTACCCATTTCTCTCCATCTCAAGAAGCAAACACTTGTGTGAACTGTGCATTGATTCTTACATACTTGCATATTGCACTTGTTATATTGCTTTGCATTGACACTATCCATGAGATATACATGTTACAAGTTGAAAGAAACCGCTGAAACTTAATCTTCCTTTGTGTTGCTTCAATACCTCTACTATGAATTATTGCTTTATGAGTTAACTCTTATGCAAGACTTATTGATGCTTGTCTTGAAAGTACTATTCATGAAAAGTCTTTGCTTTATGATTCATTTGTTTACTCATGTCATTTACATTGTTTTGATCGCTGCATTCATTACATGTGCTTACAATAGTATGATCAAGGTTATGATGGCATGTCACTCCAGAAATTATCTTTGTTATCGTTTACCTGCTCGGGACGAGCATAAACTAAGCTTGGGGATGCTGATACGTCTCCGACGTATCGATAATTTCTTATGTTCCATGCCACATTATTGATGATATCTACATGTTTTATGCATACTTTATGTCATATTTATGCATTTTCCGGAACTAACCTATTGACGAGATGCCGAAGGGCCAGTTCCTGTTTTCTGCTGTTTTTGGTTTCAGAAATCCTAGTAAGGAAATATTCTCGGAATCGGACGAAATCAACGCCCAGCATCTTAGGATCACGCGAAGCTTCCAGAACACCCGAGAGAGGCCAGAGGGGGGCCACAGGCCCACCAGATGGTAGGCCGGCGCGGCCTAGGGGTGGCCCGCGCCCCCCTATGGTGTCGTCGCCTCGTTGACCTTCTGACGCTGCCTCTTCGCCTATTTAAGGGTCCTCGACCTAAAACTTCGAGACGAAAAAGCCACGGTACGAGAAACCTTCCAGAGCCGCCGCCATCGCGAAGCCAATATCTGGGGGACAGGAGTCTCTGTTCCGGCACGCCACCGGGACGGGGAAGTGCCCCCGGAAGGCTCCTCCATCGACACCACCGCCATCTCCATCAACGCTGCCGTCTCCCATGAGGAGGGAGTAGTTCTCCATCGAGGCTCGGGGTTGTACCGGTAGCTATGTGGTTAATCTCTCTCCTATGTACTTCAATACAATGATCTCATGAGCTGCCTTACATGATTGAGATTCATATGAGTTTTGTATCACAATTCATCTATGTGCTACTCTAGTGATGTTATTAAAGTAGTCTATTCCTCCTGCACGGTGTAATGTTGACAGTGTGTGCATCGTGTAGTACTTGGTTTATGCTATGATTGTGATCTCTTGTAGATTATGAAGTTAACTATTACTATGATGGTATTGATGCGATCTATTCCTGCTTTCATAATGTGATGGTAGAAGTGTGCATGCTATGTTAGTACTTGGTTTGGTTGTGTTGATCTATCTTGCACTCTAAGGTTATTTAAATATGAACATTGAATATTGTGGAGCTTGTTAACTCCGGCATTGAGGGTTTGTGTAATCCTACACAATGGTGTTTGATGTCTACGGGTGCTTCTATTCTTGTAGATAGTGTTGGGCCTCCAAGAGCAGAGGTTTGTAGAACAGCAGCAAGTTTCCCTTAAGTGGATCACCCAAGGTTTATCGATCTTAGGGAGGAAGAGGTCAAAGATATCCCTCTCATGCAACCCTGCAACCACAAAGCAAGAAGTCTCTTGTGTCCCCAACACACCTAATAGGTGCACTAGTTCGGCGAAGAAATAGTGAAATACAGGTGGTATGAATAAGTAGTAGCAACGGCACCAGAAAAGTGCTTTGCCCAGGACAGTAAAAAAGCAGTAGTAACGCAGCAGTAGTAACGCAGTAAAACAGTAAACAAGCAGTGATAGTAGTATTTAGGAACAAGGCCTAGGGATTAGACTTTCACTAGTGGACACTCTCAACTTTGATCACATAACAGAATAGATAAATGCATACTCTACACCCTCTTGTTGGATGATGAACACCACTAACTGTGTAGGATTACACGAACCCTCAATGCCGGAGTTAACAAGCTCCACAATATTCAATGTTCATATTTAAATAACCTTAGAGTGTAAGATAGATCAACACAACTAAACCAAGTACTAACGGAGCATGCACACTGTCACCTTCACGCTATGAAAGGAGGCATAGATCACATCAATACCATCATAGCAATAGTTAACTTCATAATCTACAAGAGATCACAATCATAGCCTACGCCAAGTACTAACACGGATGCACACACTGTCACCATTACACCGTGCAGGAGGAATAAACTACTTTAATAACATCACTAGAGTAGCACATAGATAAATTGTGATACAAAACACATTGCAATCATAAAGAGATATAAATAAGCACTTCACTATGCCATTCATAACAGTGAATAAGTATTCTGTGAAATATAGCCTAAGAGACTCACACGATGCACACACTGCCACCTTTACACACGTGGGACAAGGAGTCTCCGGAGATCACATAAGTAAAATTCACTTGACTAGCATAACGACATCTAGATTACAAGCATCATCATATGAATCTCAATCATGTAAGGCAGCTCATGAGATTATTGTATTGAAGTACATAGGAGAGAGATGAACCACATAGCTACCGGTACAGCCCCGAGCCTCGATGGAGAACTACTCCCTCCTCATGGGAGACAGCAGCGGTGATGAAGATGGCGGTGGTGTCGATGGAGGAGCCTTCCGGGGGCACTTCCCCGTCCCGGCGGCGTGCCGGAACAGAGACTCCTGTCCCCCAGATCTTGGCTTTGCGATGGCGGCGGCTCTGGAAGGTTTCTCGTACCGTGGCTTTTTCGTATCGAGGTTTTAGGTCGAGGACCCTTAAATAGGCGAAGAGGCGGCGTCGGAAGGTCAACAAGGCGACGACACCATAGGGGGGCGCGGGCCACCCCCAGGCCGTGCCGGCCTATGGTCTGGTGGGCCTGTGGCCCCCCTCTGGCCTCTCTCGGGTGTTCTGGATGCTTCCGGGGATTCTAAGATGCTGGGCGTTGATTTCGTCCGATTCCGAGAATATTTCCTTACTAGGATTTCTGAAACCAAAAACAGCAGAAAACAGCAACTGGCCCTTCGGCATCTCGTCAATAGGTTAGTTCCGGAAAACACATAAATATGACATAAAGTATGCATAAAACATGTAGATATCATCAATAATGTGGCATGGAACATAAGAAATTATCGATACGTCGGAGACGTATCAGCATCCCCAAGCTTAGTTTCTGCTCGTCCCGAGCAGGTAAACGATAACAAAGATAATTTCTGGGGTGACATGCCATCATAACCTTGATCATACTATTGTAAAGCATATGTAATGAATGCAGCGATCAAAACAATGTAAATGACATGAGTAAACAATTGAATCATATAGCAAAGACTTTTCATGAATAGTATTTCAAGACAAGCATCAATAAGTCTTGCATAAGAGTTAACTCATAAAGCAATAATTCAAAGTAAAGGTATTGAAGCAACACAAAGGAAGATGAAGTTTCAGCGGTTGCTTTCAACTTATAACATGTATATCTCATGGATAGTTGTCAATGCAAAGTAATATAACAAGTGCAATATGCAAGTATGTAGAAATCAATGCACAGTTCACACAAGTGTTTGCTTCTTGAGGTGGAGAGAAATAGGTGAACTGACTCAACATAAAAGTAAAAGAATGGTCCTTCAAAGAGGAAAGCATCGATTGCTATATTTGTGCTAGAGCTTTGATTTTGAAAACAAGAAACAATTTTGTCAACGGTAGTAATAAAGCATATGTGTTATGTAAATTATATCCTACAAGCTGCAAGCCTCATGCATAGTATACTAATAGTGCCCGCACCTTGTCCTAATTAGCTTGGATTACCAGGATTATCGCAATGCACATGTTTTAACCAAGTGTCACAAAGGGGTACCTCTATGCCGCCTGTACAAAGGTCTAAGGAGAAAGCTCGCATCGGATTTCTCGCTATTGATTATTCTCAACTTAGACATCCATACCGGGACAACATAGACAACAGATAATGGACTCCTCTTTTATGCATAAGCATTCAACAACAATTAATTTTCTCATATGAGATTGAGGATTTGTCCAAAACTGAAACTTCCACCATGGATCATGGCTTTAGTTAGCGGCCCAATGTTCTTCTCTAACATTATGCAATGCTCTAACCATTCTAGCGGTAAATCTCCCTTACTTCAGACAAGACGAACATGCATAGCAACTCACATGATATTCAACAAAGGGTAGTTGATGGCGTCCCCAGGAACATGGTTATCGCACAACAAGCAACTTAATAAGAGATAAAGTGCATAAGTACATATTCAATACCACAATAGTTTTTAGGCTATTTGTCCCATGAGCTATATATTGTAAAGGTGAAGAATGGAAATTTAAAGGTAGCACTCAAGCAATTTACTTTGGAATGGCGGAGAAATACCATGTAGTAGGTAGGTATGGTGGACACAAATGGCATAGTGGTTGGCTCAAGTATTTGGATGCATGAGAAGTATTCCCTCTCGATACAAGGTTTAGGCTAGCAAGGCTATTTGAAACAAACACAAGGATGAAGCGGTGCAGCAAAACTCACATAAAAGACATATTGAAAACATTATAAGACTCTACACCGTCTTCCTTGTTGTTCAAACTCAATACTAGAAATTATCTAGACTTTAGAGAGACCAAATATGCGAACCAAATTTTAGCATGCTCTATGTATTTCTTCATTAATGGGTGCAAAGTATATGATGCAAAATCTTAAACATGAGCACAACAATTGCCAAGTATCACATTATCCAAGACATTATAGCAATTACTACATGTATCATTTTCCAATTCCAACCATATAACAATTTAACGAAGAAGAAACTTCGCCATGAATATTATGAGTAAATCCTAAGGACATATTTGTCCATATGCTACAGTGGAGCGTGTCTCTCTCCCACACAATGAATGCTAGGATCCATTTTATTCAAACAAAACAAAAACAAAAACAAACCGACGCTCCAAGAAAAGCACATAAGATGTGATGGAATAAAAATATAGTTTCAGGGGAGGAACCTGATAATGTTGTCGATGAAGAAGGGGATGCCTTGGGCATCCCCAAGCTTAGACGCTTGAGTCTTCTTGATATATGCAGGGGTGAACCACCGGGGCATCCCCAAGCTTAGAGCTTTCACTCTCCTTGATCATGTTGTATCATCTCCCTCTCTTGATCCTTGAAAACTTCCTCCACACCAAACTTAGAACAACTCATTAGAGGGTTAGTGCACAATCAAAATATACATGTTCAGAGGTGACATAATCATTCTTAATACTTCTGGACATTGCACAAAGCTACTGAAAGTCAATGGAATCGAAATATCCATCGAACATAACAAAACAAGCAATGCGAAATAAAAGGCAGAATCTGTCAAAACAGAACAGTTCGTATTGACGAATTTTATTGAGGCACCAGACTTGCTCAAATGAAAATGCTCAAATTGAATGAAAGTTGCGTAAATATCTGAGGATCACTCACGTAAATTGGCATAATTTTCTGAGTTACCTACAGAGAATTTTGCCCAGATTCGTGACAGCAAAGAAATCTGTTTCTGCACAGTAATCCAAATCTAGTATGAACTTTGCTATCAAAGACTTTACTTGGCACAAGAAAACACAAAACTAAGATAAGGAGAGGTTGCTACAGTAGTAAACAACTTCCAAGACACAAATATAAAACAAAGTACTGTAGCAAAATAACACATGGGTTATCTCCCAAGAAGTTCTTTCTTTATAGCCATTAAGATGGGCTCAGCAGCTTTAATGATGCACTCGCAAGAAATAGTAGTTGAAGCAAAAGAGAGCATCAAGAGGCAAATTAAAAGACACATTTAAGCCTGACATGCTTCCTATGCAAAGGAATCTTGTAAATAAACAAATTCAAGAAGCATAATGCAACAAGCATAGAAAGATAAAACAAGTGCAGCTTCAAAAATTTCAGCACATAGAGAGGTGTTTTAGTAACATGAAAATTTCTACAACCATATTTTCCTCTCTCATAATAACTTTCAGTAGTGTCATGAGCAAACTCAACAATATAACTATCACATAAAGCATTCTTATCATGAGTCTCATGCATAAAATTATTACTCTCCACATAAGCATAATCAATTTTATTAGTTGTAGTGGGAGCAAATTCAACAAAGTAGCTATCATCAAATATAGGAGGCATATTGTAATCATAATCAAATTTATCCTCCATAACAGGTGGCAACAAAAGACTACTATCATTATAATCATCATAAATAGGAGGTAAAGTATCATCAAAGAAAATTTTCTCCTCAACGCTTGGGGGACTAAAAAGATCATGCTCATCAAAACCAGCTTCCCCAAGCTTAGAATTTTCCATAGCATTAGCAACAATAGTGTTCAAAGCATTCATATTAATAACATTCCCATTAGCATGCATATAAAGTTCCATGGGTTTTTTAATTCTTTCTTCAAACACATCATGTCCTAATTCAAGATAAAGCTCATAAAGATCTCTCATATTTTTGTTGTTTTCCATTATGCCTTACTAGTGTAAACAAGAAACAAAAAGTTGCAATTGCAGGATCTAAAGGAAATAGCTTCGAGCACAAACACAATGGCGCCAGAAAAGTACTTAACCTAGAACCGAAGTATGAGTGCCTTTTACCTTTCCTCCCCGGCAACGGCGCCAGAAAAGTGCTTGATGTCTACGGGTGCTTCTATTCTTGTAGACAGTGTTGGGCCTCCAAGAGCAGAGGTTTGTAGAACAACAGCAAGTTTCCCTTAAGTGGATCACCCAAGCTTTATCGATCTCAGGGAGGAAGAGGTCAAAGATATCCCTCTCATGCAACCCTGCAACCACAAAGCAAGAAGTCTCTTGTGTCCCCAACACACCTAATAGGTGCACTAGTTCGGCGAAGAGATAGTGAAATACAGGTGGTATGAATAAGTAGTAGCAACGGCACCAGAAAAGTGCTTTGCCCGTGACGATAAAAAGCAGTAGTAACGTAGCAGTAGTAACGCAGTAAAACAGTAAACAAGCAGCGATAGCAGTATTTAGGAACAAGGCCTAGGGATTAGACTTTCACTAGTGGACACTCTCAACTTTGATCACATAACAGAATAGATAAATGCATACTCTACACCCTCTTGTTGGATGATGAACACCACTAACTGTGTAGGATTACACGAACCCTCAATGCCGGAGTTAACAAGCTCCACAATATTCAATGTTCATATTTAAATAACCTTAGAGTGTAAGATAGATCAACACAACTAAACCAAGTACTAACGTAGCATGCACATTGTCACCTTCACGCTACGAAAGGAGGCATAGATCACATCAATACCATCATAGCAATAGTTAACTTCATAATCTACAAGAGATCACAATCATAGCCTACGCCAAGTACTAACACGGATGCACACACTGTCACCATTACACCGTGCAGGAGGAATAAACTACTTTAATAACATCACTAGAGTAGCACATAGATAAATTGTGATACAAAACACATTGCAATCATAAAGAGATATAAATAGGACTTCACTATGCCATTCATAACAGTGAATAAGTATTCTGTGAAATATAGCCTAAGAGACTCACACGGTGCACACACTGTCACCTTTACACACGTGGGACAAGGAGTCTCCGGAGATCACATAAGTAAAATTCACTTGACTAGCATAACGACATCTAGATTACAAGCATCATCATATGAATCTCAATCATGTAAGGCAGCTCATGAGATTATTGTATTGAAGTACATAGGAGAGAGATGAACCACATAGCTACCGGTACAGCCCCGAGCCTCGATGGAAAACTACTCCCTCCTCATGGGAGACAGCAGCGGTGATGAAGATGGCGGTGGTGTCGATGGAGGAGCCTTCCGGGGGCACTTCCCCGTCCCGGCGGCGTGCCGGAACAGAGACTCCTGTCCCCCAGATCTTGGCTTCGCGATGGCGGCGGCTCTGGAAGGTTTCTCGTACCGTGGCTTTTTCGTATCGAGGTTTTAGGTCGAGGACCCTTAAATAGGCGAAGAGGCGGCGTCGGAAGGTCAACGAGGCGACGACACCATAGGGGGGCGTGGGCCACCCCCAGGCCGCGCCGGCCTATGGTCTGGTGGGCCTGTGGCCCCCCTCTGGCCTCTCTCGGGTGTTCTGGATGCTTCCGGGGATTCTAAGATGCTGGGCGTTGATTTCGTCCGATTCCGAGAATATTTCCTTACTAGGATTTCTGAAACCAAAAACAGCAGAAACAAAGAACTGTCCTTCGGCATCTCGTCAATAGGTTAGTTCCGGAAAACGCATAAATATGACATAAAGTATGCATAAAACATGTAGATATCATCAATAATGTGGCATGGAACATAAGAAATTATCGATACGTCGGAGATGTATCAGTGTTCATCATCCAACAAGAGGGTGTAGAGTAGTCCTATTATGTGATCATTGTTGAGAGTGTCCACTAGTGAAAGCAGGATCCCTGGGCCTTGCTTCCAAGCATCGAATCTCCGTTTGTTTACTGTTTTGTTGAATGTTTACTCGCTGCCATATTTCATTCAGATTGCTATTATCACTCATACTCATCCATATTACTTGCATCTCACTATCTCTTCTCCGAACGAGTGCACCTATACATCTGACAAGTGTATTAGGTGTGTTGGGGACACAAGAGACTTCTTGCTTTGTGGTTGCAGGGTTGCTTGAGAGGGATATCTTTGACCTCTTCCTCCCTGAGATCGATAAACCTTGGGTGATCCACTTAAGGGAAACTTGCTGCTGTTCTACAAACCTCTGCTCTTGGAGGCCCAACACTGTCTACAAGAATAGAAGCTCCCGTAGACATCAGTACCTATGACCTAACCAAGCTCAAATGGAGTCATATGCCCACCGGGGGACCCCCGATGGGATGCAGTCAAAGGGGTAGACCGCGCGGTCAACAGAACTAGGGTTTCGTGGGAAATCGAGCATCGGATCTAGGGAATGGCCCCAAAACTTGTGTGTGTCCACATGGAATGCACAAAAGTGATTTGAGATGGTTTTATATATATCCAAGTCTACCCCCCAGGTGTGTCCGGCTTCTCGGACAGAGGGTTCCTACACTTAGGCAGATTCTGCATGTATAGGGGGGAACTCCCTCGTACGTGAACCGGAGATAAACTTGATATCATATGGGATGATTCTTGTTTCCACATGTACCTATGACCTAACCAAGCTCAAATAGAGGCATATGCCCATCGGGGGACCCCCGATGGGATGCAGTCAATGGGGTAGACCGCGCGGTCAACAGAACTAGGGTTTCATCGGAAATCGAGCATCGGATCTAGGGAATGGCCCCAAAACTTGTGTGTGTCCACATGGAATGCACAAAAGTGATTTGAGATGGTTTTATATCCAAGTCTACCCCCCCAGGTGTGTCCGGCTTCTCGGACAGGGGGTTCCTACACTTAGGCAGATTCTGCATGTATAGGGGGGAACTCCCTCGTACGTGAACCGGAGATAAACTTGATATCATATGGGATGATCCTTATTTCCACATGTACCTATGACCTAACCAAGCTCAAATGGAGGCATATGCCCACCGGGGGACCCCCGATGGGATGCAGTCAAAGGGGTAGACCGCGCGATCAACAGAACTAGGGTTTCGTCGGAAATCGAGCATCGGATGTAGGGAATGGCCCCAAAACTTGTGTGTGTCCACATGGAATGCACAAAAGTGATTTGAGATGGTTTTATATCCAAGGCTACCCCTAGGTGTGTCCGTCTTCTCGGACAGGGGGTTCCTACACTTAGGCAGATTCTGCATGTATAGGGGGGAACTCCCTCGTACGTGAACCGGAGAGAAACTTGAGATCATATGGGATGATCCTTGTTTCCACATGTACCTATGACCTAACCAAGCTCAAATGGAGGCATATGCCCACCGGGGGACCCCCGATGGGATGCAGTCAAAGGGGTAGACCGCGCGGTCAACAGAACTAGGGTTTCGTCGGAAATCAAGCATCGGATCTAGGGAATGGCCCCAAAACTTGTGTGTGTCCACATGGAATGCACAAAAGTGATTTGAGATGGTTTTATATCCAAGGCTACCCCCCAGGTGTGTTCGTCTTCTCGGACAGGGGGTTCCTACACTTAGGCAGATTCTGCATGTATAGGGGGGAACTCCCTCCTACGTGAACCGGAGAGAAACTTGAGATCATATGGTATGATCCTTGTTTTCACATGTACATATGACCTAACCAAGATCAAATGGAGGCATATGCCCACCGGGGGACCCCCGATGGGATGCAGTCAAAGGGGTAGACCGCGCGGTCAACAGAACTAGGGTTTCATCGGAAATCGAGCATCGGATCTAGGGAATGGCCCCAAAACTTGTGTGTGTCCACATGGAATGCACAAAAGTGATTTGAGATGGTTTTATATCCAAGGCTACCCCCCAGGTGTGTCCGTCTTCTCGGACAGGGGGTTCCTACACTTAGGCAGATTCTGCATGTATAGGGGGGAACTCCCTCGTACGTGAACCGGAGAGAAACTTGAGATCATATGGGATGATCCTTGTTTCCACATGTACCTATGACCTAACCAAGCTCAAATGGAGGCATATGCCCACCGGGGGTCCCCCGATGGGATGCAGTCAAAGGGGTAGACCGCGCGGTCAACAGAACTAGGGTTTCGTCGGAAATCGAGCATCGGATCTAGGGAATGGCCCCAAAACTTGTGTGTGTCCACATGGAATGCACAAAAATGATTTGAGATGGTTTTATATCCAAGTCTACCCCGCCAGGTGTGTCCGGCTTCTCGGACAGGGAGTTCCTACACTTAGGCAGATTCTGCATGTATATGGGGGAACTCCCTCGTACGTGAACCGGAGATAAACTTGATATCATATGGGATGATCCTTGTTTCCACATGTACCTATGACCTAACCAAGCTCAAATGGAGGCATATGCCCACCGGGGGACCCCCGATGGGATGCAGTCAAAGGGGTAGACCGCGCGGTCAACAGAACAAGGGTTTCATCGGAAATCGAGCATCGGATCTAGGGAATGGCCCCAAAACTTGTGTGTGTCCACATGGAATGCACAAAAGTGATTTGAGATGGTTTTATATCCAAGGCTACCCCCCAGGTGTGTCCGTCTTCTCGGACAGGGGGTTCCTACACTTAGGCACATTCTGCATGTATAGGGGGGAACTCCCTCGGAGTTGAACCGGAGAGAAACTTGATATCATATGGGATGATCCTTGTTTCCACATGTACCTATGACCTAACCAAGCTTAAATGGAGGCATATGCCCACCGGGGGACCCCCGATGGGATGCAGTAAAAGGGGTAGACCGCGCGGTCAACAGAACTAGGGTTTCGTCGGAAATCGAGCATCGGATCTAGGGAATGGCCCCAAAACTTGTGTGTGTCCACATGGAATGCACAAAAGTGATTTGAGATGGTTTTATATCCAAGTCTACCCCCCAGGTGTGTCCGGCTTCTCGGACAGGGGGTTCCTACACTTAGGCAGATTCTGCATGTATAGGGGGGAACTCCCTCGTACGTGAACCGGAGAGAAACTTGATATCATATGGGATGATCCTTGTTTCCACATGTACCTATGACCTAACCAAGCTCAAATGGAGGCATATGCCCACCGGGGGACCCCCGATGGGATGCAGTCAAAGGGGTAGACCGCGTGGTCAACAGAACTAGGGTTTCGTCAGAAATCGAGCATCGGATCTAGGGAATGGCCCCAAAACTTGTGTGTGTCCACATGGAATGCACAAAAGTGATTTGAGATGGTTTTATATCCAAGGCTACCCCCCAGGTGTGTCCGTCTTCTCGGACAAGGGGTTCCTACACTTAGGCACATTCTGCATGTATAGGGGGGAACTCCCTCGGAGTTGAACCGGAGAGAAACTTGATATCATATGGGATGATACTTGTTTCCACATGTACCTATGACCTAACCAAGCTCAAATGGAGGCATATGCCCACCGGGGGACCCCCGATGGGATGCAGTCAAAGGGGTAGACCGCGCGGTCAACAGAACTAGGGTTTCGTCGGAAATCGAGCATCGGATCTAGGGAATGGCCCCAAAACTTGTGTGTGTCCACATGGAATGCACAAAAGTGATTTGAGATGGTTTTATATCCAAGTCTACCCCCCCAGGTGTGTCCGGCTTCTCGGACAGGGGGTTCCTACACTTAGGCAGATTCTGCATGTATAGGGGGGAACTCCCTCGTACGTGAACCGGAGATAAACTTGATATCATATGGGATGATCCTTGTTTCCACATGTACCTATGACCTAACCAAGCTCAAATGGAGGCATATGCCCACCGGGGGACCCCCGATGGGATGCAGTCAAAGGGGTAGACCGCGCGATCAACAGAACTAGGGTTTCGTCGGAAATCGAGCATCGGATGTAGGGAATGGCCCCAAAACTTGTGTGTGTCCACATGGAATGCACAAAAGTGATTTGAGATGGTTTTATATCCAAGGCTACCCCTAGGTGTGTCCGTCTTCTCGGACAGGGGGTTCCTACACTTAGGCAGATTCTGCATGTATAGGGGGGAACTCCCTCGGAGTTGAACCGGAGATAAACTTGATATCATATGGGATGATCCTTGTTTCCACATGTACCTATGACCTAACCAAGCTCAAATGGAGGCATATGCCCACCGGGGGACCCCCGATGGGATGCAGTCAAAGGGGTAGACCGCGCGGTCAACAGAAGGGTTTCATCGGAAATCGAGCATCGGATGTAGGGAATGGCCCCAAATCGAGCATCGGAATATTGATGTAAGATAGGGTAATTATTGATACTAAATGTTCCGATGACCTAACACAACACAAAGGAAGAGAAAACTCCATGGGTCAACTGTTATCGGAGGCCGGTCAAAGGGGTAGATCTGCGGGGCTCACAGATTAGGGTTTCATCTACCGGAGGGAATATTGATGTAAGATAGGGTAATTATTGATACTACATGTTCCAATGACCTAACACAACACAAAGGAAGAGAAAATTCCATGGGTCAGCTGTCATCGGAGGTCGGTCAAAGGGGTAGACTGCAGGGCTCCCGGATTAGGGTTTCATCTACCGGAGGAAATATTAAGTTAAGGTATGGGGTAATTTTTTTTATGCGCATAGCTTGGGAATGTAGAAGATTAAAACAAATTTGCATGGACCTATGTTAGCATATTTTATAATATAATTGACAATAATAAAATTTATAAATAAATAAATTGAAAAAAGAAAAAAATCCTATGACGAGGGCTGCCGTCGGCATAGCCCTGGCCCTCTGCATAGGGTTAGGGGGGGCACGGTCGGATAGGGGACGTGGTCGAGCCGGACCACGTCCACCCGCACACTCTGCCTCCTCCCCACCCGCATCTCCCCGCGCTCGCATCTCTGCTCCTCCCCGCCCGCCACCACCAGCCAACGCCGCGCCGCCGCCCGCGACTCACCCGACCGCGCCGCCGCGCCCCCGCAGACCACAGCGCCGCCCGCCGCCCGCCGCCAGCCTCACCCGCGCGCAGCACACCGCGCCGCCCGGCCCCTGCCGCGCAGCACACCGCGCCGCCCCGCCCCCTCCTCGCGCAGCACGCCGCGGTGGCCCCCTCCTCCCGCAGCACACCGCCCTGGCCCCCTCTTCCCGCAGCCGTGTCGCCCGGGCCTCTCCTCCCTCACTGGCCGGCTCCATGGAGAGCTCAAAGGTATGCAATTTTTTTTTTAATTTTTTAGTTGTTAGTTAGTTAGGGTTGTTGTTAGGTAACCAGTTGGTAGTTAGTTAGTTGTTAGTTAGATGAGAGCATCAAGGGTAGTTTTCTTGTATTTCAAATTTGTTACTTACGGTAAATTTTTAGTTGCAAATTTATTGAGTATTTTGTTTTAAATAGGCACCGGCGTGAGCACCCCGACGTGAGGACCCGGGATCTTGACGCGATTCGCTCCGGCCATCGACATCGCGACGTGGTTGTTCGACATCGCCACGCGATTCTCTCCGGCCGCCGAGGGTGAGCTAGAACATCGCCTCCCCTTCTCCGCATTTTCTTATGTCACTAGATTCATTTTCCAAGTCCAGTTGCGTAACCTAGGTGTCACATCCCGTCCGTGAGCGTTACGCGGATAAATATGCATTAGTGGTCCGCATATTTTGAACCGTAACGCTTGCGGCATTTACGGGACAGTCGGCGGATGCGTAGTTGTCTACGTTTTCCATGTTCTACTCCGGTTCGAGTCAGGATTTCGGCAGCGCCTCCCCGTTGTTCTCCGGATGCACATCCTCTCGGCTTTTTGCCGAGACGTGTATCGGGAGAGCAGCGGGGAGGTGCTGCCGAAATTCTGACTTGGGCCGGGGTAGAGCATGGAGAACGTAGCCAACTACGGATCCGGCGGCTGCTAGGAGCCCACCTAGTAGAGATGTAGGTTGATGCATGCGTTTCGCCCGGTAAAATAAATAAAAATATGATGCATTTAATTTCCTATTTGATATAAATGCTATGTATGTGGTTTGGCTCCCAATAAAGCAGAGGATGGCTGATAATGGATGGATGTATAATGAGCGTGTTAGTGCGACAGAGAAAACAGCTGAGTGGACAAGGAAGACCCATTTTCTAGTGAATGAGTTAGCGCGTGGTACAAAGGGGCTGGTTCGACCACTTTGCCCTTGTGTTCGCTGCGTGAAGCGTCTCCGTCGGGGAAAGGATGAAATGTATAAACACCTTCTGCAATATGGGTATATGCGTGGGTACGTCCCGGAAGTCGACTTTGATGAGCGCGAACGTGACAGAGGTGAGGTGATGCGGCAGCGGCTCAATGGCAATGAGTAGATGATCTCGTCCATGCCGATGTCCCAGATTCGCCACCTCCAGAACCGGAGGCGCCGCCAGAACCGGAGGAACCTCCAGAACCGGAGGAACCAGAGCCAACCGCGAAGGCCTTCTATGGTATGATTGCCGCGGCTAAGAAGCCTCTGTACGAGGGCGCCGCGATTTCTCAGCTCGATGCCATCTCCCAATGTCTAACCGACAAGACCCGGTACAACACCACCCGTGAGGGCTTTGAAGCAAGTCTGAAAACAATTGGTAACATGTTGCCCAAAGATCATTGTCTGCCTCAAAGCCTGCACGCGACGAGGAGAATGATGAAGGACCTCAACATGGATTATCAAAAGATAGACTGTTGTCTGAAAGGCTGCGTTCTATTTTGGAGACAGTATGCGGAGGACAAGTACTGTCCCATCTGTAAGCAGTCTAGGTATGAAGAGGTAACGGGAAAGGATGGTCAGGTGAGGCAGTCAAGCACCGCAAAGTCGATTCTTCGATATCTCCCATTCATAAAAAGAATCCAGCGGCTTTACATGCACGAGGAGACAGCCAAACAGATGATGTGGCACAAGTATGGGAAGAGATTCGTGGACGAAAACAAGAAGTTGAAGATGGGACATCCATCCGATGGTACGGCATGGAAGAACTTCGATACAAAACACCGCCTTAAGGCAGCCGAGGCTCGGAATGTCAGAATTGCGATAGCAACAGATGGCTTCAATCCATATGGTATGTCCAATGCCAATTACAGTTGCTGGCCCGTGTTTGTTATTCCGCTCAATCTCCCTCCCGGAGTCCTAATGACGAGGAAGACCATGTTTCTGTCGCTGATCATTCCAGGCCCTCATTACCCTCGGGAAGAATTTGAGTGTCTACATGCAGCCGATTGTGGAAGATTTGAACCACTCTTGGCACCACGGGACATTGACGTACGACCGAGCATCGAAGACAAACTTCTACATGAGAGTTTGGTTGCAGTATACCATGCATGACATGCCCGGGTACGCCCTAACATGCGGATGGTGTACAGCTGGTAAGTGGCCATGCCCAGTGTGCAGGCATCGGCTTGAGTTCCTTTGGCTACAGAAGGGTCGCAAGTATGTTGCGTTTGACACGAATCGACAGTTCCTCAAAAGGAGGCATCCGTTTAGAGAAGACAAAAAGAACTTCAAGAAGGGCAAAGTTGTGCATGAAAAAAAAGATGTGCCGAAGTTTGATGGTACACTTGTTGAAGCCGAGCTACGTGCTCTCGTGCCGGCAGCGACGCCAACTGGCCATCAATTTGAGGGATATGGTGTAACGCACAACTGGACTCACGAGGCGGCCTTAACCAAGCTCGAGTATTACAAGGACCTCGAACTTCCCCATAACATCGATGTGATGCACACTGTAAAGAATGTCGCAGAGTCCGTCTTTCACACATGCCTGAACATTCCCGGGAAGTCAAAGGATAATGTCAAGGCTAGAGTCGATGTTGAGATCCTCTGTGATAGGGAAAAATTACACATGAAGCGTCCTATTGGCCATCAAAAGAATTGGTTCAAGCCGCATGCCAACTTCTGCCTTGATTCCATCCAAAAGAAGGAGGCATTTAGGTGGCTCAAATACGTCGTGATGTTCCCTGATGGTTATTGCTCGAATATGAGTAAGGGAGTTAATCTTTCGACGGGAAAAGTCACCGGGCTCAAGAGTCACGACTATCATATATGGATTCAGCGGCTCATGCCGGTGATGCTTCGAGGGTATATCCCCGAGAAAGTCTGGCGAGTGCTTGCGCAGTTGAGCCATTTCTTCCGCACGCTCTGTGCTAAGCAGATATGTCCCAAGGTTATTGCAAAGCTACAAGATACAGTGCCGGAGTTGCTATGCAATTTGGAGATGATATTTCCGCCAGGCTTCTTTACTCCGATGGCACATCTCATTGTGCACCTCGCCAACGAGGCACTCTTGGATGGCCCGGTGCAGTTTCGTTGGCAGTTCTGTATTGAGAGAGAGTTTAAGTATATTCGAAAGATAACTGGAAACAAGGCCAAGATTGAAGCATGCATAGCTGAGGCAATATGCCTTCGGGAGATGGCAGATGCCGCGACAACGTACTATCCCGATGATGTTCCCACTCAGCATAACCCGGTCACTCGTTACAATGTCGACGTGCCCGAGAATGACCCCAAGCTACAACTATTCCAATTCCCCGGTGGCAAGGCTGGTAAAGGAACAAAATATAAATTGGATAACGAAGAGAAGGATTGTATAATGCTATATGTGCTTATGAACATGGAGGAAGTGATCCCATTCGTAAGGTAAAATGGTGAACAAATTACTTTGTAGCTAGTAACCTCGTCTCGGTCTAATGCTTATTTTCTCCTTTCAGCGAATTCACGGATGAAATGTGGCCGTATGATGAATTGCCCCAAACCTCGGAGATGGACACTCTACTGAAAGAGGGTGCTCCCGGAATTAATAAAAACTTTGTGACATGGTTCATGGAAAAAGTAATTTCTAATCTTTCCTCTTACATTGCAACATGTGACTTGTCCCTCTTATTACACGTAACTAATGCACACAACAAATTTGAAATGTTCTTGTAGGGCCGTGAGAGAAACGTTGATATGATAGATGAGTTGAAATGTGTTTCCCAAGGTTGTAGCCGTGAGGTGACCAAGTATGAGAAGTATGATGTGAATGGGTTTCGCTTCCACACAGAGACGCACTAGAAGGGTCGGCCGAATCCCAAAACGATAAATACTGGGGTCTTCACCAAAGGAGCCAACAAGTTTGATTACTACGGAAGGTTACAAAGTGTATACGAGTTGACATTCAATCGTACGAACGTGCAACTCAATATCTTCGTGTTCAAGTGTCATTGGTTAGACCCAATAGGTGGACAGAGAAGTGATAAGTCCATTGGGTTAGTTGAAGTTAAGCCTTCAACCACCTATAGCGGAGCCGATGTCTTTGTTGTGGCTCACCAAGCCAAGCAAGTTTATTATTTGCCCTACCCATGCCAGAAAGCGGAACTCAAGGGTTGGGAAGTCGTCTTCCAGGTATCGCCACATGGTAACCTACCGATTCCCTCTGAGGATGATTACAACAACATTGACCCCGTGACATACGAGGGGATTTTCTATCAAGAGGAACGGGACGACGGGGAATATATTTTAGAACCGTTTGTTCAAGAGGACCTCGGGAACGATGCAGAAACTCGTGGTGAGTCAGTGGTGGATCTAAAGGACATATCTATGCTCGAGAAGTTACTTGAGGCGAATGACAATTATGATGAGCCTCCACCCGTCGACCCTTCAACTTTGTACTCACAAGATAGTGATAGTGATAGTGAGCCAGAGAAAGAGAAAGAGAAAGAGACGGAGTATGAGAGTGAGCGTGAGAGCGATGATGGCTGGTGAGGGTCTTTTATTCTTAGTATTTATTTGCCAAATGCTTCTTAATTGCATTGTGCCTTTTATTCTTAGTATCTTCATTTTATTATGTCAACATGCTTCTTAATTGCATTGTGCATTTTATTCTTAGTATCTTCATTTTATTATGTCAACATGCTTCTTAATTGCATTGTGCCTTTTATTCTTAGTATCTTCATTTTATTATGTCTTTGTGCTTAACTGTTTTATTCTTCTCAATGCAGGTGACTGAACAATATGAGCAGCGGCAAGGCAGACTCCGAGAGCTTGCTTAAGACGCTGGCGCAGGTGAAGAGGAATATTCCTAGACCCACTAGACGGAGTGATCGAGCCCCGGTGCAAAATCCGCGTTACGCCGATGGTACCGATGGAGGACGAGGACGAGGAGGACAAGGTGGAGGACGAGGACGAGGACGAGGAGGACGAGGTGGAGGACGAGGTGGCGGTGGGGTACACATGGACTTTGACGAGCCACCCTCCGCTTCTGGTGACGTGGCTCCTGAGTTGTACCTAGAGGGTCCGTCTAGTGGGGAGGTGGAGATGGAGACGGAGTCTACACACGAGTCGGACTCTAGGGCTGAGTTGGAGGTGATGGAGGATGGGGGTGCGCCGAAGCCCTTGAAGATTCGTGGAGAAGCTAGAGTCCCCGATGCGAGGAAGGAGCCGAAGACCCATGATGACAAGGCCCTTATCATTCCTTCGAGCGATGAGTAAGTGTACTACTTCAGAAATTTCGAACATGTATTTTCATCTTGGGCATAATAAACAATTTGGCATGTGTATTAATGTGTGATTTATTTGCAGCAACTGGACATGGGATGCCAAGCCCCCCCGCATGCCTAACAGCTTGCTTGGGGCTCTGATTAAGAAGTTCTGGCCCGGCAGATACACTCCCCTTAGCACGGTCCCCGGTGGCGAGACGAAGCTAGCCACTACTTGGGCGGACTATGAGGATGCCCCTGCCGTAGGCTTCGCGACAGCTGCTGAGGCTGTGACCACCAAGTTCTGGGTAAGGCATATATTTCTCGAGCACCGTTCATAGTTAATGACCCTAATGTGCTAACTCATGACTTTCACAACTGATTTATGCATGATTGAAGTGCTTCTATCGTGTGGACCCGGAGCATGAGACGAAGGCGCGTCTCACTTTGCGTGGCGCTTGCGAGAGGTTGACACCGCAGCAGTGGTACAACCAAAAGATCACCAGCGCTAGTGCCTTCTGGGCTAACAAGGGTAAGAGGGTCAAGAAGGAGTACTATGTTGGTAACCAGCCTACTGAGGAATGGGCAATGACCATTGAGGAGTACATGTCGGTGAGTAAAATGTCAATGAGATTCTGCATTGCTGCTAAGTTTTCATTGAATTATCTTGAGCTGAGTATTGCGTTTTCAGGTTTGTCCCGAGTGGGCCGAGCAGCATAGGGAGGCATGGGAGGAGCTGATTAGGGCGAGGTGGCTCAGGCAGGACGAGGAGTTTGCAGCCGTGTCGAGGCGTAACATGGAGAACCGAGGCACCGGTGGCACACACTGCGCGGGAAACCGCGACTACACCCGCTTCAAGGGGAAAAAGGTATGTATATACATGGAACGACCTTCTTTCATTTCCCGTCATGTCTCATTTGTGATACGCATAACTTTTCTTTTCGCGATGCAGCTGGCCGAGGCAGCACCTGGGGTGGTGCTTCATGATCCCGAGATATATGACATGATGCGGACGAAGCAGAAGCCCGATCCCGCATTGCCTCAGCCACAGTACTACGGCAATGACAAGGCCGCCAAGGATGACTACTGCGACATGGTGAGGTCTCGTCACCCGGAGGTGGATGACCCCTTGCGCATCCCGACCGACGCCGAGTCGTTGGTCCTGTCGAGTCGCGGGCGTCCGCATGGCCGTTTCCCCTTTCTGAATAAGGTGGTCAAGCCTACCCACTCCACGAGCTACACGCGTCTCAAGCATACCCTCACCGCCGACAGCCCCCAGCCTCGTCCATGGCCTGCTCGTCCACCCGCCTACGATGTAAGTTTTCCACATTTTCATCATCTTTCCGGTTTTCCTTCCTACATGGCTAAGTGTTGACGAGATTCATTGTTTCTGAAATTGTAGCCTGAGTTCGAGGCGGCCTTCGAATCCTGCAATGAAGCGTATCAGCAGGCCGCTGCCCAGTGGAATAGGCAGAATACGGCCTACATGGCGTATATAGGAGTAAGTCTGAATCTTTCTTCTCGCTAGTAGATGACAAGTCTCAGTTTGATGCTTTATTTCTGCAAAGCCTAACTTGTAACCTATCTTGCAGGAAATGATGATTTCTATGTCTACTGGTACACCGCCACCGGCTCGAGTTACTGTGGCGGGGGACATGCCTATCATGCCATCGAGGGCAGCTTTCGCTGCGACTTACTACGGATCCACACCGGAGGTAAGTTCTTTGCCAAACCCCGTAGTTACCACTTCCCTTTGCATCGCAAGTTGCTAACATGTAGGGAACACGTAGGGAACGGGATGCTCCGGGAACCAGGCCTCGCCGGGTGGGCGCGAGGTCACACCGGTTTATGAAGGTGGTCGGTCTCCTGGGCGTTCTGCTGGTGCCTCTCCGTCGACTACTCCTGGGACTACTCCCGGTGCCCCTCCGTCGACTTCTCCTGGGTGTAGCACCGGTCCTTCTCCAGGTGGTTCTTCTGCAGCTTCTACCGGAGCGCAACCCCGGGCTGCTCGTTTCGCCAACGATAAGGGCGGACACACCCCGCCCGGGTCCTTCCTTCGCTAGTCAGCTTAGAACTAGGGTTTGCTTGCTACTACTATGCATTTGGATGACATGGCACTCTCCTCTTGTATGCTATTATGTGCACCATGTATGATACTATGTGGATTTCATGCTATTTATGTGAATTATGGTGAATTTGGATGAATTTGTATGTGTGAACTGCTGTATTATGCAAGCTGAACTGCTGGAACGGTGCAAATTAAACTGCTGAAAACAAAAAAAAATTTGGGCAGGTCTACGCCGAGGGCAATGCCGTCAGCATAGACCCCTGCTGCGACCATATGGTCAGGGCTATGCCGACGGTATTGCCGTCGGCGTAGACCCCCCACCTGGCAGCAGCACCCAGCGTGCCGCGTGTCCACTGCATGGGCCATGCAGACGCCGAGGGCCGGGCCGTCGGCGTAGACGCCGTACGTGGCAGCCTCGCGATGCGCCACGTCGCCCCACGGCGTCCAGATCGCGTGGCTATGCCGAGGGCACGGCCGTCGGCGTCTGATGGAGCACCGTTAACGGCGACGGCGCGCCGTGGCCAAACGCCGAGGGCAGCTACGCCGAGGGGAAGTCGCACCGTCGGTATAGGCGGCATACGCCGACGGCCGGCCCTACGCCGACGGCACGGTGCCAGGTGCCGAGGGACCTGAACACCGAGGCGCTATGCCGAGGGCTGCCGTCGGCGTAGCCTACGCCGAGGGCTAGGCGTGGCTACGCCGAGGGCAGCCGGCCGTCGGCGTCTACGTCGATTCCTGTAGTGGTTAGTTTGACAGCGGACACGCACAGATTTATCCTTTTGATGGTGGTAGTTTCGTAGATGACCAGCTATGAGGAGGGGAGTCGCTGGTGTTGACATTTTCGATCTTGAATTCTTGATGCTCTATCACTCCAGGTTTTTTTTTCATAAAAAAAATACAGACAGTTTATTTCACATCTTCTCCATAACACCAGGATTTTGGACATGCGTTTGATTCCAACTCCCGTGGCTTCTGGGTAATATATTGATGAAAGTTCTTGATGGAAAATCATCTTATGCACTCTTTGGGTTGGGGTTTTGCGCTGTTTTTTTTCTTCCAGTGTTACTCCTTCAAAACACTTACAAGCTCCTTGATGCGTGTTGCAAAAAAGGTTCCTATAGATTGATGATTTTCAAATAAAACTGAGAAACACTAGGATGATTTTCAAATAAAAGGTGGCCTATATGCCATTATCCAAGATAAAGAACTGATACTTTGAGTTGAAAAATTTTGTGGACTTACTTTTTTTGAAAAATGAATTGCTCCACTGGTTAGTTAAAAATGCGCATCAATTGTTTGTGCCCCAATCCGTCATACATGAAGGATCATCACCGCTCAAACTTCACACAAGCCATTTGCCTAATTGTGTGAAACACTATTGAATATCTTAAATCAAATAAAGTTATATATTTCTAAGGGAAGGTCCACACCACATAGGACCAAGGGCAATCACATCAACGAGAGTTCAGTTCGAATGCACTAAAATTTACGGTGGCTAGATTTCTTGTTTCATTTCGTGCAAGACAGTTCATTTCGAGAACTCGTGGGGCTCGTATACATTAGATGGTAACAAGCACATTGCAAAAACATATTAATTAAACTATGTGTATGAGCACATAGTAGAATCCCGATCGTTTTATATTCATACGTGACTTTTAGCTATGTTTTTTTTTCTTCAATACCAAGCATACAACATGCAAATGTTGTCAACATATTTTTGTACCCACGGTAGCTTGTAAGACATGCTTGATCACACATAAAATATAATTAAAGAATCATGCCAACGATTCAATTTATATATTAGAGGTTTCAATAAACATGGTTACCTAGCCATATACTAGTAACCACTATTAACATATATGTTAGGTCGTATGCGTAGGAGATTGTTACCACAATTATATATACACTGCGTAGTCTATGCAATTGCTAAAATTAATTAAAGAAGTAACTTATGTTATAAAATATGATTCAAAATTTATCAGTATAACACAAGTTTACTTGGACATATAACAATGACATATGTGGTTAATTATTACAAATATATAATAAAAATGCATTTGTTATTGCAATTGGATTCAAAAATAATTTCTAACATATCTAAAAGTTTAGTGTAAATTATATTTATTTTAGTTTGCCTTGGGTTTATATTTTTTACTAACAAGCCCTACATATATTATAAAATATTCAGTATGACCTGACTATCCGGAAACCTTTATTGTACCACTGTAGAAAGAAACATATATTTGTTTTCAAATCTAGTAATTAATGAAAGAGAAGGTGAAACATCTGGGGTCTCCGTCAATTTTAGTACACTCTTTTTGACAAGTGGATTAACACAGTTAATATAATGAGTAATGAAGTTTAGTGATTTATAGAAAACAAGAATTTTGTATATTGAGAAAATAATACAAACATAGTTTAGAAAAAAATTGTGCTTAGATATTATATAAGGGCTTTTTCGAAACGGCAAATTTAACTCTTCATCTTTATGTACTAAAAGAAAATGAAATTAGAAGTTAGTATTTCTCAAATTTAATTGTAAATTGTCAGCCTATGCAAACCTTTGTTCCTGCACCGAGCATCTCGGAGCTTCTTGAATGATATCATGGGGTCAACACGGAAGAAAAAAATCAGTGAAACCCTGATCCAAAGACTGGACAAGATAATTTTCTACCAAGAACTTTCATTAATTCATTGCCCACCGGCCATGTGAGCTGGAATCGAATAAATGTTAGAAAACATAATGGTGTCAAGCACATATCAAATAAATTGTCAAATAAAATTTCAATCGACTAGACTGAGAAGTGTCTTTCTCCCATGCACGGAACCTTCCACGCACTTTTGTCTCATTTTTCTGGTTTTCACTTAGTCCAAATCCCCTGCAGTTGACAAAAAAACGAACGATACTTGATGAAACATAGCTGCTCGAATCTTAAAGTACAACATCAACGGCTAAAACCATGCACGGGATATTCGCTGACGTTCTGACTGCACTGTACAATGGTTATTTAAACCGTAATCATCACACATCATCAACCCTGCTAAGAGCAAGTACAATAGTCCTATTCAACAGGCTACAACCAAATCCACATCAGCAAAATCCTAGCTGGAAGTGAGAGAAAAGATGAGAGAGTGGAGTGGGCGCGAGAAACAAGAGAGATATAGCCTGCATGTAGCCTAGTACATGACGTTAAGAGCAAGAACAATAGTGTAGCCAGCCATCGGCTACAACATTTTGCCACATCATCTATAGTTAACTTATACCTAGCATGTACTACTTCCGTTTCAAGGAATAAGGCGTCCTCGTTTTACAAGCTTTTTGTTTGACCAAGAATTACTTGAAATAGATAAAGATTGTTTGTATGAAATTAATATCATTAAAAAGTGTTTTTCAATACAAATTCAACGATACTATATACATATAATATAATCAAGATTTTATTGCTCAATTTTTATGGTCAAAGTTCGTCTTGAAATACGCGTGCGCCTTATTCCTTGAAACGGAGGTAGTACAATAGTAAGCTACAAAAGTGTAGTACTTTTACGAATTACAATACATGACCCACATTTTAGTCTCACATAGTGTCTAGAAGCACGTGTGTAATATCCCAGGTTTAGAGACGATCGAGGGGTAGATTTTAGAAAGGGATGTGCATTGCATCGTAAAATCTGGGGAAATTTCGCGCTTTTAAAAGAAAACTGCATCGAAGGGGGACAAGTTTCTCTCTCGACACCTTACAGGTTAGGATTTCGAGAGTGCGATAGACTTGGATCTAACTTCACTCAATTAGAGTTTTCGAGAAGAGAGGGGAATAGTGCATCTCAAATTTAAGTTGCATGATTGAATTCAACTAAGTAAGTTTGAATTTAAAAACTCGAACATCAATTGATCATGTCATAATTCAAATTAAGATTATTTATTAAATAAATAGAAATTCAAGTATATAAAGAATACATCAAACATATAAAGCTCAATTAGAGAAATTTGAGCTTTATTGATAATCACAGAAGATACAATGTCAATTTACAATATCCCCAAATTGAATTATATAAATTACAACATATTACAAAAATTTAATAAATAAAAAAAATTACAAGCAAATGAAATGTTCTAAACTACACAAGTTAATCTTCATGAAATTTTTGTTCAAGATGATCTTGAACTTCTTCTGATCATTAATTGATCCCTGCACACAATCAAAAACAAAAGCAAGGCATTATGCCAAGCTGGCAGATTAGAGAAAAATGTGAGTCAGATGGATAATATCAACTCTGCCGAGCTGAATCATGCCAGGGAACCAAGTTCCAACCAGGGCATACACGAGCAGCTTACAAGGCCAGCTGCATGCCCTCCACACACACAATGACCAGGGGAGGAGCACCAGGTAGTGCACTGCTGTCGACCAAAGGAGTGAGAACAGAACCATACATAAGCTTTTCACCAGCAAACCCTAACAGCTCCATCGACAGAAGCTCAAAGGGTAAGAACAGCAAGAACCATAAGAACAGGAAGAACAGCCACAGCTGTTCAACCTCTCTCATAAACCACTAGAATCAATTCAAGCATCACAAGCAGGAGGAGTAGGGCAAGCTTCACACATCCAGAAGCAAACCCTCTACATCAGCATATAAATGTAGGAGCTGGAGTGAGGTATACACAGATGATCATGAGCAAACCACAGTTTTGCTCATAATATAAGCACATGCATACATCACAGAAGCAGAAAAGGGTAGAAACCCTGTTTGAGTCATCATTTGGCTACTAGCCAATTGGTGCAAGCAAATATGAGAGAAGCCAATAGGAAACCACCCAAGGAAACATTGGTTATGCCAAACCAGTGGCATAACCAAGGAAATCCAGCAAGGATATGACCCTATCTAGCTAGCAAAAGTCATCTAGCACCTATGACTATTACACCATCAGACAGATAGACAATCCATTGTCTATTCATGTTTGTCAACATCAAAAGCCACTGTAAATCCAACCATGGATCAAATAGATAGCATGTAAGAGCCACAACAAAGCCACAGAGGGGGAGCTACCCTTGGACAGCACCAAAGAACTGTCAGGGCCACGTCAAACCCACAACCAACACACTAAGCCACCACATCATCACCCAATAGGGTTCAGAAGTGAGCTAGGGTTCCCAACCAGTGGTTGGCATCCATCTAGCTCTACTAAATCCATTCATATGATCATTACTGCAAAGCAGTTCACATCATTTATCCATTCAACAAAGCAAGGCAACACATATAAATGAATTACACAAGTAATAAATGCACCAGAACCTTGCATATGATCCAAGGGATCACTGCAAGCATCAGCAGATGCTTGAGCAAGTACAAACCAGCACCAGCACAGAATTGAGCACTACACAGACACAAGGAGAAAGCCCATGGTGGCAGATATGATGGATTAGAAGCTAGACACCAAGCAACTGGTGATCATATGATCACCAGGGCTTGACAGAACATGCTAGGGCATGCTGAAGAATGCTAGAATCAAGCCTAGCACAAATCAATGAACCAATAGCCACAGTTAAGCAATCATTGTATCACAGATAATTAAATTAAGCAAATGCAAGAGCAAACCATCCAGGGATGGAGCCATCCAGCAACAACCATGCTCCACAGGGCATTTCTATGAATAATAGCACAAGGGATGGCCACTAGGAGCACTGGCACTTGTAGAATGCAAGGATTATGAATAATAATCAAGCCAGGGGCACAGAAATGAACACATATGAGAAGCTTGGCACATACAGCAACAGCTGGAGCAACATGGCCAGCCATGAGCATCACGGCATGCTCATGAGCAAGTATAGAAGCACCACATCAGAAGGAAGTGCATGTACATGAGCATAGGGTGAGCACACGCGCATAAGCTAGCACTACAAGAAAAGTTCTGATAGACAACGTCCCAAAATCGTCCGCTAAGGGGTATTTTTCGTCGCCTATGGGCCTAACCCGACGATATGGGTTCTGTTGTCGAAACTGCGTCAGGCAAAGTCGTACCACGTTTTTTTCGGTCCGTCGCGCTTGGGCGCCCTTCCGCCACGGAAAATCGGACCGTTGCAGAAGTGTTTCCGGGAGCCCGTTGACTGCTGACGTCATGCAAACTGCCACGTGGCAGACGCCGTTAACTGTCAGTTAACGGCGTTAACCGGCTGAAACCCCGTGGTAGATGGTAGGCCCACACGAGGCCTCCCACGTCTTAAGCGGGCCGGCCCATTAAGTTTGCGGGCTGGGCCAGCTGACTTAGTTTGACCGGTCAACTATATAGCTGGGCTGGACCATTAGTTACGTGGGCCGGGCCTAACCTCTAAGGTTGACTGGTCAAAACATTAATGGGCTAGCCCACTAAACATGTGGGCCGGGCCGAATGCACTCGTTTGACGGGTCAACAGGCAAAAAGGCCGGCCCACAAGACATGTGGGACCCACTTTCCTGTTATCGAGCCGGCCCATTTTACAAGTGGGGTCCACCTTAAAGCAAGTGGGCTGGCCCAAGAAGTTATTGGGCTGGCCCATTTAGTACGTGGGTCGTACTTTCCTGCTATCGGGCCGGCCCATTTAGTACGTGGGGTCCACAATAGATCAAATGGGTTGGCCCAACAAAAAAGTGGGCCGGCTCAAAAACACGGGTGGGTCCCACTTTCCTGTTAAAGGGCCGGCCCATTTAGTATGTGGGGACCACCATATAGCAAATGGGCCGACCCAGCAAGATAGTGGGCCGGGCCAAAAACACGGGTGGGTCCCACTTTCCTGTTAAAGGGCCGGCCCATTTAGTATGTGGGGTCCACCACATAGCCAGTGGGCCGGCCCAACAAGATAGTAGGCCGGGCCAAAAACACAGGTGGGTCCCACTTTCCTGTTAAAGGGCCGGCCCATTTAGTATGTGGGGTCCACCACATAGCCAGTGGGCTAGCCCAACAAGAAAGTGGGCCGGGCCAAAAAACATAGGTGGGTCCCACTTGCTTGTTAAAGGGCCGGCCCATTTAGTATGTGGGGTCCACCATATAGCAAGTGGGCCGGCCCAACAAGATAGTGGGCCGGGCCAAAACACAGGTGGGTCCCACTTGCCTGTTAAAGGGCCGGCCCATTTAGTATGTGGGGTCCACCATATAGCAAGTGGGCCTGCCCAACAAGATAGTGGGCCGACCCAATAAGTAGGTGGGCCCACTATCGTGTTAACAGGGCGGCCCAATAAGTAAGTGAGCCAGCCCAAAATGAAAGTAGGGCCCTGGTTGTTTGACTAGTCAAATTGCATTAAATTTCATGAGCCCACAATCTGATATCAATGATACACACAATTACATACACAAATAAAATAACTAGGAAAATTACAAGGCAATTAATGTGCCCAAATAAAAAAATTACATAGAATCATTGAAGACTTCTATTAGCATCATCAATAACACGCTGACATTTGGCAATCGCCTTGATTGAATCTTGTGTACTCTTGGTCAATGATGGCGTGTAATTCACACGTTCGTTGGGAACCCCAAGAGGAAGGTATGATGCGCACAGCAGCAAGTTTTCCCTCAGAAAGAAACCAAGGTTTATCGAACCAGGAGGAGCCAAGAAGCACGTTGAAGGTTGATGGCGGCGGGATGTAGTGCGGCGCAACACCAGGGATTCCGGCGCCAACGTGGAACCTGCACAACAGAACCAAAGTACTTTGCCCCAACGAAACAGTGAGGTTGTCAATCTCACCGGCTTGCTGTAACAAAGGATTAACCATATTGTGTGGAAGATGATTGTTTGCAGAAAACAGTAGAACAAGTATTGCAGTAGATTGTATTTCAGTAAAGAGAATTGGACCGGGGTCCACAGTTCACTAGAGGTGTCTCTCCCATAAGACAAACAGCATGTTGGGTGAACAAATTACAGTTGGGCAATTGACAAATAAAGAGAGCATGACCATGCACATACATATCATGATGAGTATAGTGAGATTTAATTGGGCATTACGACAAAGTACATAGACCGCCATCCAACTGCATCTATGCCTAAAAAGTCCACCTTCAGGTTATCATCCGAACCCCCTCCAGTATTAAGTTGCAAAGCAACAGACAATTGCATTAAGTATGGTGCGTAATGTAATCAACAACTACATCCTTAGACATAGCATCAATGTTTTATCCCTAGTGGCAACAGCACAACACTACCTTAGAACTTTCTCACATCGTCCTGTGTCAATGCAGGCATGAACCCACTATCGAGCATAAGTACTCCCTCTTGGAGTTACAAGCATCTACTTGGCCAGAGCATCTACTAGTAACGGAAAGCATGCAAGATCATAAACAACACGTAGATATAACTTTGATAATCAACATACAAGTATTCTCTATTCATCGGATCCCAACAAACGCAACATATAGAATTACAGATAGATGATCTTGATCATGTTAGGCAGCTCACAAGATCCGACAATGATAGCACAATGGGGAGAAGACAACCATCTAGCTACTGCTATGGACCCATAGTCCAGGGGTAGACTACTCACACATCACTCCGGAGGCGACCATGGCGGCGTAGAGTCCTCCGGAGATGATTCCCCTCTCCGGCAGGGTGCCGGAGGCGATCTCCTGGATCCCCCGAGATGGGATCGGCGTTGGCGGCGTCTCTGGAAGGTTTTCCGTATCGTGGCTCTCGTGCATCGGGGGTTTCGTCACGGAGGCTATTTGTAGGCGGAAGGACAAGTCAAGAGGGGGCACAGGGGCCCCAGATGACAGGGCAGCGCGGCCAAGGGGGGGGGCCGCGCCGCCCTAGGGTTTGGGCTCCCTGTGGCCCCACTTCGTTTCGTCTTCGGACTTCTGGAAGCTTCGTGGAAAAATAGGCCCCTGGGCGTTGATTTCGTCCAATTCCGAGAATATTTCCTTACTAGGATTTCTGAAACCAAAAACAGCAGAAAACAAGAATCGGCACTTCGGCATCTTGTTAATAGGTTAGTTCCAGAAAATGCACGAATATGACATAAAGTGTGCATAAAACATGTAGATAACATCAATAATGTGGCATGGAACATAAGAAATTATCGATACGTCGGAGACGTATCAGCATCCCCAAGCTTAGTTCTGCTCGTCCCGAGCAGGTAAAACGATAACACGGATAATTTCTGGAGTGACATGCCATCATAATCTTGATCATACTATTTGTAAAGCATATGTAGTGAATGCAGCGATCAAAACAATGTATATGACATGAGTAAACAAGTGAATCATAAAGCAAAGACTTTTCATGAATAGCACTTCAAGACAAGCATCAATAAGTCTTGCATAAGAGTTAACTCATAAAGCAATAATTCAAAGTAAAGGCATTGAAGCAACACAAAAGAAGATTAAGTTTCAGCGGTTGCTTTCAACTTGTAACATGTATATCTCATGGATATTGTCAACATAGAGTAATATAATAAGTGCAATAAGCAAGTATGTAGGAATCAATGCATAGTTCACACAAGTGTTTGCTTCTTGAGATGGAGAGAAATAGGTGAACTGACTCAACATTGAAAGTAAAAGAATGGTCCTCCATAGAGGAAAAGCATCGATTGCTATATTTGTGCTAGAGCTTTGATTTTGAAAACATGAAACAATTTTGTCAACGGTAGTAATAAAGCATATGCATCATGTAAATTATATCTTATAAGTTGCAAGCCTCATGCATAGTGTACTAATAGTGCCCGCACCTTGTCCTAATTAGCTTGGACTACCGGATCATCACAATGCACTGTTTTTACCAAGTGTCACAAAGGGGTACCTCTATGCCGCCTGTACAAAGGTCTAAGGAGAAAGCTCGCATTGGATTTCTCGCTATTGATTATTCTTCAACTTAGACATCCATACCGGGACAACATAGACAACAGATAATGGACTCCTCTTTTATGCATAAGCATGTAACAACAATTAATAATTCTCTCATTTGAGATTTGAGGATATATGTCCAAAACTGAAACTTCCACCATGGATCATGGCTTTAGTTAGCGGCCCAATGTTCTTCTCTAACATATGCATGCTTAACCATAAGGTGGTAAATCTCTCTTACTTCAGACAAGACGGACATGCATAGCAACTCACATGAAATTCAACAATGAATAGTTGATGGCGTCCCCAGTGAACATGGTTATCGCACAACAAGCAACTTAATAAGAGATAAAGTGCATAATTACATATTCAATACCACAATAGTTTTTAAGCTATTTGTCCCATGAGCTATATATTGCAAAGGTGAATGATGGAATTTTAAAGGTAGCACTCAAGCAATTTACTTTGGAATGGCGGAAAATACCATGTAGTAGGTAGGTATGGTGGACACAAATGGCATAGTGGTTGGCTCAAGTATTTTGGATGCATGAGAAGTATTCCCTCTCGATACAAGGTTTAGGCTAGCAAGGTTTATTTGAAACAAACACAAGGATGAACCGGTGCAGCAAAACTCACATAAAAGACATATTGAAAACATTATAAGACTCTACACCGTCTTCCTTGTTGTTCAAACTCAATACTAGAAATTATCTAGACCTTAGAGAAACCAAATATGCAAACCAAAATTTAGCATGCTCTATGTATTTCTTCATTAATGGGTGCAAAGCATATGATGCAAGAGCTTAAACATGAGCACAACAATTGCCAAGTATCACATTACCCAAGACATTAATAGCAATTACTACATGTATCATTTTCCAATTCCAACCATATAACAATTTAACGAAGGAGAAACTTCGCCATGAATACTATGAGTAGAAACCAAGGACATACTTGTCCATATGCTACAGCGGAGCGTGTCTCTCTCCCATAAAGTGAATGCTAGGATCCATTTTATTCAAACAAAACAAAAACAAAAACAAACCGACGCTCCAAGAAAAAGCACATAAGATGTGATGGAATAAAAATATAGTTTCAGGGGAGGAACCTGATAATGTTGTCGATGAAGAAGGGGATGCCTTGGGCATCCCCAAGCTTAGACGCTTGAGTCTTCTTGATATATGCAGGGGTGAACCACCGGGGCATCCCCAAGCTTAGAGCTTTCACTCTCCTTGATCATGTTGCATCATTCTCCTCTCTTGATCCTTGAAAACTTCCTCCACACCAAACTCGAAACAACTCATTAGAGGGTTAGTGCACAATATAAATTGACATATTCAGAGGTGACACAATCATTCTTAACACTTCTGGACATTGCATAATGCTACTGGACATTAGTGGATCAAAGAAATTCATCCAACATAGCAAAAGAGGCAATGCGAAATAAAAGGCAGAATCTGTCAAAACAGAACAGTTCGTATTGACAAATTTTAAAATGGCACCAGACTTGCTCAAATGAAAATGCTAAAATTGAACTAAAGTTGCGTACATATCTGAGGATCATGCACGTAAATTGGCTTAATTTTCTGAGCTACCTACAGGGAGGTGGACCCAGATTCGTGACAGCAAAGAAATCTGGAACTGTGCAGTAATCCAAATCTAGTACTTACTTTTCTATCAACGGCTTAACTTGGCACAACAAAACACAAAACTAAGATAAGGAGAGGTTGCTACAGTAGTAAACAACTTCCAAGACACAAAATAAAAACAAAGTACTGTAGGTAAAAAACATGGGTTGTCTCCCATAAGCGCTTTTCTTTAACGCCTTTCAGCTAGGCGCAGAAAGTGTGCATCAAGTATTATCAAGAGACGGTGTGTCAACTTTACCTTGGGCTTTACCCTTACCTTTCTTATTGTTTTTCTTTCCCTTGGGTTTAGGAAATATATGATTTCCCCCCGGTATAGAGGTGAATTTCAGAGTGCCTTCTCCAACATCAATGACTGCTCCCAATAGTTTCAGCAGGGATCTTCCGAGTGTGAGTTTTCCTGTTTCAATAACAAGATAATCAATGGATATTGTCCTTCCAAGAATGGTTGTATGCACACCTGTGGCTATTCCTTTAGGAATTATAGTAGAGTTATCAATGAGAGTTATTTCTTCTCCTCCTTCATCGACTCCCCAAAGTTTCAAAGATTTATAAATACTTTCAGGCATAAGGCAAAATTCATACATAATATCACAGTAGGCATGGAGAGTTCGATCACCGATAACAATTTTAACAGCAGGATCCCACAATGAGAGTTTAGAGTTCACTAAAACTTGTTCAAGACGATTACGAACGTGGCAATAGTTATCATTCAAGCGAGATGTACTTATCTCGAGATTATTTAATCTACTATATATGCTAGTGAGGGCTGAATCAAAGTTATTAGCTGAATCATGTGATGCAACCAACTTCTTTATGGCATTAAAAGCTTGATCCCCATTGCAATGAAGGAAATCTCCTCCCACTAAAGTATCCAAAGCATATCTATAGTGAACCATAAGACCAAAATAAAAATTACTAAGGAGCAAACTTAGAGTCATTTGAGGTTCAGTTTTACGATAAGAAGTAAAAATTCTAGACCAAGCATCCTTAAAACTCTCCTCATCCCCTTGTTTAAAAGTAAAGACTAATTCTTCAGGCGAAGAAGTAACAGGTTCAGAGCTAGACATGGTAACAAAAGCAACTAATTTTTTTTGTATTTTTAATATAGAGTGCAAGACAATAAATAAAGCAAACTAGATAAAGTAAATGCAAGTAACTAATTTTTTTGTGTTTTTGATATAGCAAACAAGATAGCAAATAAAGTAAAACTAGCAACTAATTTTTTTGTATTTTGATTTAGTGCAGCAAACAAAGTAGTAAATAAAACTAAGCAAGACAAAAACAAAGTAAAGAGATTGAGAAGTGGAGACTCCCCTTGCAGCGTGTCTTGATCTCCCCGGCAACGGCGCCAGAAAATATGCTTGATGGCGTGTAATTCACACGTTCGTTGGGAACCCCAAGAGGAAGGTATGATGCGCACAGCAGCAAGTTTTCCCTCAGAAAGAAACCAAGGTTTATCGAACCAGGAGGAGCCAAGAAGCACGTTGAAGGTTGATGGCGGCGGGATGTAGTGCGGCGCAACACCAGGGATTCCGGCGCCAACGTGGAACCTGCACAACACAACCAAAGTACTTTGCCCCAACGAAACAGTGAGGTTGTCAATCTCACCGGCTTGCTGTAACAAAGGATTAACCGTATTGTGTGGAAGATGATTGTTTGCAGAAAACAGTAGAACAAGTATTGCAGTAGATTGTATTTCAGTAAAGAGAATTGGACCGGGGTCCACAGTTCACTAGAGGTGTCTCTCCCATAAGACAAACAACATGTTGGGTGAACAAATTACAGTTGGGCAATTGGCAAATAAAGAGAGCATGACCATGCACATACATATCATGATGAGTATAGTGAGATTTAATTGGGCATTACGACAAAGTACATAGACCGCCATCCAACTGCATCTATGCCTAAAAAGTCCACCTTCAGGTTATCATCCGAACCCCCTCCAGTATTAAGTTGCAAAGCACCAGACAATTGCATTAAGTATGGTGCGTAATGTAATCAACAACTACATCCTTAGACATAGCATCAATGTTTTATCCCTAGTGGCAACAGCACAACACAACCTTAGAACTTTCATCACTTGTCCCGGTGTCAATGCAGGCATGAACCCACTATCGAGCATAAGTACTCCCTCTTGGAGTTACAAGCATCTACTTGGCCAGAGCATCTACTAGTAACGGAAAGCATGCAAGATCATAAACAACACGTAGATATAACTTTGATAATCAACATAACAAGTATTCTCTATTCATCGGATCCCAACAAACGCAACATATAGAATTACAGATAGATGATCTTGATCATGTTAGGCAGCTCACAAGATCCGACAATGATAGCACAATGGGGAGAAGACAACCATCTAGCTACTGCTATGGACCCATAGTCCAGGGGTAGACTACTCACACATCACACCGGAGGCGACCATGGCGGCGTAGAGTCCTCCGGGAGATGATTCCCCTCTCCGGCAGGGTGCCGGAGGCGATCTCCTGGATCCCCCGAGATGGGATCGGCGTTGGCGGCGTCTCTGGAAGGTTTTCCGTATCGTGGCTCTCGGTACTGGGGGTTTCGTCACGGAGGCTATTTGTAGGCGGAAGGACAAGTCAAGAGGGGGCACAGGGGCCCCAGATGACAGGGCGGCGCGGCCAAGGGGGGGGCCGCGCCGCCCTAGGGTTTGGGCTCCCTGTGGCCCCACTTCGTTTCGTCTTCGGACTTCTGGAAGCTTCGTGGAAAAATAGGCCCCTGGGCGTTGATTTCGTCCAATTCCGAGAATATTTCCTTACTAGGATTTCTGAAACCAAAAACAGCAGAAAATAGCAACTGGCACTTCGGCATCTTGTTAATAGGTTAGTTCCAGAAAATGCACGAATATGACATAAAGTGTGCATAAAACATGTAGATAACATCAATAATGTGGCATGGAACATAAGAAATTATCGATACGTCGGAGACGTATCAGTCAACATATCAGCTACAGATCTTAAAGCAGCAATACCATGTCTTTTATAAAGTACAACCTTGAGATATTTACTGTTTGATGAAAGGAATGGTCTAGGTTGACAGCTATGAGAGGATGCATCAGAAGAAAGATCAGAACTTTTTGTGGGCCTCTCTTCTGATGAAGATTGCTTCATCACAACTGCATTCTGATAATAATGCAAAAAGAGTTAAACGATTAACTATGCAAACATGTATTAAGCATTGTCGATATGAGATAGTCACAAGTACTAAGCATAGACTTACATTATATTGTTGCATAGGCTCACCCGGAACCTTTTTTGCGCTCTATCTTCTACTAAGGACTTCTTCATTACAACTGCATTCTAGTAATATTGCAAACATAGTTACAACAGTGAACTATTCAAACATTTATTATGCAATGTAGATATAAGATAATAACAAATTGGATAAATAAGACAATGTATGGAACTTGTACTAAGCAGACTTACATCATAATGTTGCACAGGGTCGCTTTGGCGAGTATCTTCTAATGATGACTGCTTCACTAAAACTGCATTCTGGTAATATTGCAAACATAGTTACAACAATTAACTATTCAAAAATGTATTACGCAATGTAGAGATCAGATAACAGCATGTAGCAGAAATAAGCACAAGATAAGATAAGATGCATGTACTAAGCACATACTGGCTTGCTGCAGGTCCTTCTCTTGCGTGCACTAGTCGTGGTCGACATGCTTGTCATTTTAGGTTCAGCCATCAAGTGAAATGCTAATCCTCCTGCTCCATTGTCCTTAATCTGTGTTTAGATATCACATTTAAGACCAAGTCAGCTGGTTTCAAATAACAAAAAACTTGAGCTATGATACGTCTCTGACGTATCGATAATTTCTTATGTTCCATGCCACTTTATTGATGATACCTACATGTTTTATGCATACTTTATGTCATATTTATGCATTTTCCGGCACTAACCTATTAACGAGATGCCGAAGAGCCGATTCTTTGTTTTCTGCTGTTTTTGGTTTCAGAAATCCTAGTAAGGAAATATTCTCGGAATTGGACGAAATCAACGCCCAGGGGCCTATTTTACCACGAAGCTTCCAGAAGTCCGAGGGAGAGACGAAGTGGGGCCACGGGGCGCCGCCACACTATGGCGGCGCGGCCCTAGCGTGTGGGGCCCCCGTCAGCCCTCCGACTCCGCCCTTCCGCCTACTTAAGGTATTCGTCGCGAAACCCCCAATACCGAGAGCCACGATACGGAAAACCTTCCAGAGACACCGCCGCCGCCAATCCCATCACGGGGGATTCAAGAGATCACCTCCGGCACCCTGCCGGAGAGGGGAATCATCTCCCGGAGGACTCTTCATCACCATGGTCGCCTCCGGAGTGATGAGTGAGTAGTTCACCCCTGGACTATGGGTCCATAGCAGTAGCTAGATGGTCGTCTTCTCCTAATTGTGCTTCATTGTCGGGTCTTGTGAGCTGCCTAACATGATCAAGATCATCTATCTGTAATGCTACATGTTGTGTTTGTTGGGATCCGATGGATAGAGAATACTATGTTATGTTGATTATCAATCTATCACCTATGTGTTGTTTATGATCTTGCATGCTCTCCGTTATTAGTAGAGGCTCTGGCCAAGTTTTTGCTAGTAACTCCAAGAGGGAGTATTTATGCTCGATAGTGGGTTCATGCCTCCATTAAATGCAGGACGATGTGAGAAAGTTCTAAGGTTGTGGATGTGCTGTTGCCACTAGGGATAAAACATCGATGCTATGTCTAAGGATGTAGTTGTTGATTACATTACGCACCATACTTAATGCAATTGTCTGTTGTTTGCAACTTAATACTGGAAGGGGTTCGGATGATAACCTGAAGGTGGACTTTTTAGGCATAGATGCATGCTGGATAGCGGTCTATGTACTTTGTCGTAATGCCCAATTAAATCTCACTATACTCATCATATCATGTATGTGCATGGGCATGCCCTCTTTATTTGTCAATTGCCCAACTGTAATTTGTTCACCCAACATGCTTATTCTTATCGGAGAGACGCCTCTAGTGAACTGTGGACCCCGGTCCATTCTTTTAATTGAATACAATCTACTGCAATACTTGTTCTACTGTTTTCTGCAAACAATCATCATCCACACTATACATCTAATCCTTTGTTACAGCAAGCCGGTGAGATTGACAACCTCACTGTTACGTTGGGACAAAGTACTTTGGTTGTGTTGTGCAGGTTCCACGTTGGCGCCGGAGTCCCTGGTGTTGCGCCGCACTACACTTCGCCGCCATCAACCTTCAACGTGCTTCTTGGCTCCTACTGGTTCAATAAACCTTGGTTTCTTACTGAGGGAAAACTTGCTGCTGTACGCATCACACCTTTCTCTTGGGTTTCCCAACGATCGCGTGCTGTACGCGTATCAAGACTGTTTTCTGGCGCCGTTGCCGGGAAGATCAAGACACGCTGCAAGGGGAGTCTCCACATCCAATCTCTTTACTTTGTTTTTGTCTTGCTTTTATTTTATTTACTACTTTGTTTGCTGCATTAAATCAAAACACAAAAAAATTAGTTGCTAGTTTTACTTTATTTGCTACCTTGTTTGCTATATCAAAAACACAAAAAAAATAGTTACTTGCATTTGCTTTACTTATTTCATCATGTTTCCTCCTAAGTTTATTCTTAAAGATGTACCGGTAGGCCGAGGGTCTATCCTTGGGAAAGATAATATAGAAGATTTTTTCACTCATATTAGTACGGTTGAAGATTTTGAAGATAGACATTTGGTAGAACTTGCTCCCACTTATGAAATTGCTGCTGCTTCTTTAGTACACATGTTAGAAGTTAGATTTGTTAACCTCAACCCCGTAATGCAGCATATGTTTCTTACACTAGGTGATATGGAAGAAGGAGAAAAGAAAGATTTTGTCCTACAAACCCTTCTTAAAGAATTTGGTGATGTAGCAAGAGAAGCTAGAAAAGTCTTTACTAAATATAATATGCTTGACTCTTATACAAACTTTGCTAGCACCCTTGAAAAGATGGAGAAAGATAGACAAAAGTACGCTAATAAATTTAATTATGAGGGGGATATTAAAACATCAATACCTTGCAATCTCTTGGGAATGTGCGAGGCACTAGAAAAGAATTTTGATTGGATTGTTCCTGAAAATTTGTTTGATGAGAGTAGCAAGCCTAAGGGTAATGAAAAGGGAGCCTCTGAAACTTACATAGATAAGATACAATGCATAGTTGAGAAAACTCCAAACCCCGCTATAGATGCTTCATTTCTTGATAATACTTGATACACACTTTCTGCGCCTAGCTGAAAGGCGTTAAAGAAAAGCGCTTATGGGAGACAACCCATGATTTTACTACTGCACTTTTATTTTATATTTGAGTCTTGGAAGTTGTTACTACTGTAGAAACCTCTCCTTATCTTATTTTGTTGCATTGTTGTGCCAAGTAAAGTCGTTGATAGTAAGGTTCATACTAGATTTGGATTACTGCGTAGAAACAGATTTCTTTGCTATCACGAATTTGGGCCTAATTTTCTGTAGGTAACTCAGAAAATTATGCCAATTTACGTGAGTGATCCTCAGATATGTACGAAACTTTCATTAAATTTGAGAATTTTCATTTGAGCAAGTCTGGTGCCTCTTAGAAATTCATCTTTACGAACTGTTCTGTTTTGACAGATTCTGCCTTTTATTTCGCATTGCCTGTTTTGCTATGCTTGATGGATTTTTCGATTCCATTAACTTTCAGTAGCTTTGTGCAATGTCCAGAAGTGTTAAGAATGATTATGTCACCTCTGAACATGTGAATTTTGATTATGCACTAACCCTCTAATGAGTTGTTTTGAGTTTCGTGTGGAGGAAGTTTTCAAGGATCAAGAGAGGGAGATGATACAATATGATCAAGGAGAGTGAAAGCTCTAAGCTTGGGGATGCCCCGGTGGTTCACCCCTGCATATTTCAAGAAGACTCAAGCGTCTAAGCTTGGGGATGCCCAAGGCATCCCCTTCTTCATCAACAACATTATCAGGTTCCTCTAGTGAAACTATATTTTTATTCCGTCACATCTTATGCACTTTGCTTGGAGCGTCTGTTTGTTTTTGTTTTTGTTTGAATAAAGTGGATCCTAGCATTCATTTTGTGGGAGAGAGACACGCTCCGCTGTTGCATATGGACAAATATGTCCTTAGGCTTTACTCATAGTATTCATGGCGAAGGTTGAATCTTCTTCGTTAAATTGTTATATGGTTGGAAACGGGAAATGCTACATGTAGTAATTGGTAAAATGTCTTGGATAATTTGATACTTGGCAATTGTTGTGCTCATGTTTAAGCTCTTGCATCATATACTTTGTACCTATTAGTGAAGAAATACATAGAGCTTGCTAAAATTTGGTTTGCATAATTGGTCTCTCTAAGGTCTAGATAATTTCTAGTAAGGATTGAACAACAAGGAAGACGGTGTAGAGCCTTATAATGTTTACAGTATGTCTTTTATGTGAGTTTTGCTGCACCGCTTCATACTTGTGTTTGTTTCAAATAACCTTGCTAGCCTAAGCCTTGTACTGATAGGAAATGCTTCTCATGCATCCAAAATCCTTGAGCCAACCACTATGCCATTTGTGTCCACCATACCTACCTACTACATGGTATTTCTCCGCCATTCCAAAGTAAATTGCTTGAGTGCTACCTTTAAAATTTCCACTCTTCATCTTTACAATATATAGCTCATGGGACAAATAGCCTAAAAACTATTGTGGTATTGAATATGTACTTATGCACTTTATCTCTTATTATGTTGCTTGTTGTGCGATAACCATGTTCCTGGGGACGCCATCAACTACTCTTTGTTGAATATCATGTGAGTTGCTATGCATGTCCGTCTTGTCTGAAGTAAGGGAGATTTACCACTAGTTGAATGGTTAGAGCATGCATACTGTTAGAGAAGAACATTGGGCCGCTAACTAAAGCCATGAATCATGGTGGAAGTTTCAGTTTTGGACAAATATCCTCAATCTCATATGAGAACATTAATTGTTGCTAAATGCTTATGCATTAAAGAGGAGTCCATTATCTGTTGTCTATGTTGTCCCGGTATGGATGTCTAAGTTGAGAATAATCAAAAGCGAGAAATCCGATGCGAGCTTTCTCCTTAGACCTTTGTACAGGCAGCATAGAGGTACCCCTTTGTGACACTTGGTTAAAACATATGTATTGCGATGATAATCCAGGTAATCCAAGCTAATTAGGACAAGGTGCGGGCACTATTAGTATACTATGCATGAGACTTGCAACTTGTAGGATATAATTTACATGATACATATGCTTTATTACTACCGTTGACAAAATTGTTTCTTGTTTTCAAAACCAAAGATCTAGCACAAATATAGCAATCAATGCTTCCCTCTGCGAAGGGCCTTTATTTACTTTTATGTTGAGTCAGTTTACCTATCTCTCTCCACCTCAAGAAGCAAACACTTGTGTGAACTGTGCATTGATTCCTACATACTTGCATATTGCACTTGTTATATTACTTTACATTGACAATATCCATGAGATACACATGTTACAAGTTGAAAGCAACCGCTGAAACTTAATCTTCCTTTGTGTTGCTTCAATGCCTCTACTTTGATTTATTGCTTTATGAGTTAACTCTTATGCAAGACTTATTGATGCTTGTCTTGAAAGTACTATTCATGAAAAGTCTTTGCTATATGATTCAGTTGTTTACTCATGTCATTTACCATTGCTTTGATCGCTGCATTCATTACATGTGCTTACAATAGTATGATCAAGATTATGATGGCATGTCACTCCAGAAATTATCTTTGTTATCGTTTACCTACTCGGGACGAGCAGGAACTAAGCTTGGGGATGCTGATACGTCTCCAACGTATCGATAATTTCTTATGTTCCATGCCACTTTATTGATGATACCTACATGTTTTATGCATACTTTATGTCATATTTATGCATTTTCCGGCACTAACCTATTAACGAGATGCCGAAGAGCCAGTTGCTGTTTTCTGCTGTTTTTGGTTTCAGAAATCCTAGTAAGGAAATATTCTCGGAATTGGACGAAATCAACGCCCAGGGGCCTATTTTGCCACGAAGCTTCCAGAAGTCCGAGGGAGAGACGAAGTGGGGCCACGGGGCGCCGCCACACTAGGGCGGCGCGGCCCAGGGGGGCCCGCGCGGCCCTAGCGTGTGGGCCCCCCGTCAGCCCTCCGAGTCCGCCCTTCCGCGTACTTAAGGTCTTCGTCGCGAAACCCCCAGTACCGAGAGCCACGATACGGAAAACCTTCCAGAGACGCCGCCACCGCCAATCCCATCTCGGGGGATTCAGGAGATCGCTTCCGGCACCCTGCCGGAGAGGGGAATCATCTCCCGGAGGACTCTTCACCGCCATGGTCGCCTCCGGAGTGATGAGTGAGTAGTTCACCCCTGGACTATGGGTCCATAGCAGTAGCTAGATGGTCGTCTTCTCCTAATTGTGCTTCATTGTCGGGTCTTGTGAGCTGCCTAACATGATCAAGATCATCTATCTGTAATGCTACATGTTGTGTTTGTTGGGATCCGATGGATAGAGAATACTATGTTATGTTGATTATCAATCTATTACCTATGTGTTGTTTATGATCTTGCATGCTCTCCGTTATTAGTAGAGGCTCTGGCCAAGTTTTTGCTAGTAACTCCAAGAGGGAGTATTTATGCTCGATAGTGGGTTCATGCCTCCATTAAATCTGGGACAGTGACAGAAAGTTCTAAGGTTGTGGATGTGCTGTTGCCACTAGGGATAAAACATCGATGCTATGTCTAAGGATGTAGTTGTTGATTACATTACGCACCATACTTAATGCAATTGTCTGTTGTTTGCAACTTAATACTGGAAGGGGTTCGGATGATAACCTGAAGGTGGACTTTTTAGGCATAGATGCATGCTGGATAGTGGTCTATGTACTTTGTCGTAATGCCCAATTAAATCTCACTATACTCATCATATCATGTATGTGCATGGTCATGCCCTCTTTGTTTGTCAATTGCCCAACTGTAATTTGTTCACCCAACATGCTTATTCTTATCGGAGAGACGCCTCTAGTGAACTGTGGACCCCGGTCCATTCTTTTAATCGAATACAATCTACGGCAATACTTGTTCTACTATTTTCTGCAAACAATCATCATCCACACTATACATCTAATCCTTTGTTACAGCAAGCCGGTGAGATTGACAACCTCACTGTTACGTTGGGACAAAGTACTTTGGTTGTGTTGTGCAGGTTCCACGTTGGTGCCGGAATCCCTGGTGTTGCGCCGCACTACACTTCGCCGCCATCAACCTTCGACGTGCTTCTTGGCTCCTACTGGTTCGATAAACCTTGGTTTCTTACTGAGGGAAAACTTGCTGCTGTATGCATCACATCTTCCTCTTGGGGTTCCCAACGGGTGCGTGATGTACGCGTATGAAGCTACCAAATGAATAAGCCAATATTTACCAGATATCAGATTAAAACCAACTAGATGTTGCTTTGCATGAGATACGAATTTCAGACATTCAGATTTAGAGTAGGGTAATGCCAAGGTTTTCCACATAAAGTAAACTGGCATTAAGAATGACCAAATGTCAGGTTCAAATCACCTTCGCAGTTGCTCCAAGACAAGCATATCAAATAGGCAGAAACATAGTAAAGCATGGATGGCATTGCTATGGCAGGGTTCCAAGTGTTAATCTCTTGCATAAGGAACAATGCATATAGGTTATAGATAATAACGGAAGTAAACTGCCAGAGTTACCAACCAAGAACTCAGATTCCAACCTTCCCTAGCGTCCCCACTGTTAATGTTGGATATTCTAATAAGTGGTTCGCATGATCAATCCCTAGGAAAAATAACATTGACAAGTTAGTCTACGATAATGCAAAGACCAGACATGCACGCAGCAATAACTATACAAGCTGTGCGACAGGAGCATTCATGAAAAAAATAGCTATAAGCTAAAGACGAGGTATAAGAGCAAGCAGATTGGAAATGCACATAGCATGATTATAAAAGCAGTGTGAGAATAGCAGGCACAAGAAAACAGCTAGTGGCTAGCGGTGAGCTAATGACGTGGTATAAGAACAACTAGATTGGAAATGCCCATAGCATGACTATAAAAGGAATAGCATGCAGTACAAAAACAGTTGGCAGCAAATGAATGGGTATAAGGCTATAAATATGTGGATGCACACAGGTGTCAGTAGAATGAACAGGATGGTAGCGACCGGATAATGCTTTTGTACTGTACAATATTTAAACGAACTTCATGCGAAGTAACACATCAAGAAAGTTAATGGCATATGAGATCTACAAATAACTACACAAAACATGGCTAAAGAAACACCGCGATCTAACGGGCCAGCGTACTAACCAAGCCGCGGCGGGGTGGACGGGGGCGGCAACTTGCATTCCAGCGGCGGCGAACGCGGGAGACGATGAGTCGACCCTGTTTCAGTAGAAGTACGCGTTAGTGAAGCTGATCTGGTTGGCTGGCAAGGGATTCAGTGAAGTTGATACAGCCGCTGCGCCGAGGTAGTCGGTGGAATAGATCGGCTTCTGTGGAGGGGGGCCGCGGTGAAATAGACCCGGTTTCGTTGGAGAGGATCCGGTGCGTCGACAGGAAAGGCGTTGATTGCTACGCTGTGGATGAGGTCGGCGGTGAAGCAGATCCGTCGGTGGCGAGGTCGGCGGTGAAGCAGATCCGTCGGTGGCGAGGTCGACGGTGAAGCAGATCCGTCGGTGGCGAGGTCGGCGGTGAAGCAGATCCTTCGGTGGCGAGGGCGGCGGGGGAGCGGATCAGGTGGGTGGGCATCCAACACGATCAAGGCTACGCTATGGAGGAGTATGCCGGCGGCAAAGCAGATCTAGTACTGTAGAGAGTTTGAGCTTTGGCGTGTGAGAGTATTTTTGAGCTAATGGGGCGAATGGTTGGTGGGTGGGTGTGGGCCTGTGGGGAGGGTTCGGGATCTAGGCAAGATATTTCATTGTTACCGAAAGAGCCCTCCATTGTCGGTTGGTTGTAGCTTACGGACCAGGGTTAAAAGGGTAAAACTGGTCACGGGATTTTTGAATGGATGCGGTGGGATGATTTGGCGCGCGGCCGAAATTTTTAGTTTCAAGCTACGAGCATAACGACAAAAATAATGTTCTTCCCCAGGGAGCTCTCATTTCTTCCTCTTCTCTTTCTCTCTCGAGTCTCTCCCACTCCCCCGGCTCCTCTCCCCCTTCTCTCCGGCGGCCTCGCCGGCCGGAGACGAGGCCGACTTCTCTCTGAATATCGTACACCCTCCGAACTAAATTAATTGATTCAACTATCCTTAGACGTGTATGTATCTAGAGTAAAAACATGTGTGGATACACCCATATTTAGATAAGCAAAGTTGAGTCAGCTAATTTGGATCCGATGGAGTTAGTGTTGTTGTAAGCTTAGATCCAGTGTTTCCCATGAGCAGAATGGCGCAATGGAGTCGGGGATCTCGTCATCGGCTTCAGATCTGGACTATGGTGAATCTGGCGGATCAGATCTAGCGGATCTTGCCGGCCAAACCCCGATCTGGTGCCATCAAGGTGATGGCGCTAACGGTGAGGCTTGCTTTGGTCAGTGCTTCAGATCTGGCCAATGGGGAAGTCAAGCTGCTAACGTTCACAAGCTCGGGGCATATGACGGCGTCATCCGTCTTGCCCGTGAACATCTTGGCCTTTTAGCGGCCCTTCTCAGAGCCAATATGACGTTGCTGAGGCCCTTCTTCTCCTTCGTCCTGGCGACTACCGGCGACACCGTCCCAAGTGGTGCGTCCCCGGCGACGGATTTGCTGGAAAGGATGCGGAGCAGAGATCTCATGTGCGGTCCAGAAGGACTCGATTGATTTTCTTCTATACGTTTTGGGGTCCTTTTTGTAAAGTTGCAGGTCCTATTAGTTGTTGTCTAGTTCTTTTGGACCTCTATGTAATTTTTTGGACTAGTTTCCATTTGCACCGATAAACTTGAATTTTGACAAGTTCACGGGGAAAAAAATCCTTTGCACATATGGACTATCATGTATGAACATTCTTGAGATTTAAACTATATGTAATGGCCAGCACTTGTGCAAGGGGCTCGTCTAGTGCGCACTAATTTCCATTAGCACCGATAAATTTGAATCTTGACAAGTTCTTGGAAGAAAAAATTGATTCACATATAGCCTATCATGTATGAACATTATTGGGATTCAAAGTATACATAGATGGCCAACACGTGTGCAAGGGGGTCCCTCTAATGTGCACTAGTTTCCATTAGCACTGATAAATTTGAATCTTTACAAGTTCTCGAAAAAAATTTGCTTCACACATATGCCCTATCATGTATGAACATTATTGTGATTCATATTAATTATAGATGGCCAACACTTGTGCAAGCGGGTCCTCTAATTCTTGGGGATTTCAATCTCCCTCTCTCTCTCGATCTATCGTTGGTGGCCAGAACAACACACATATGCATGCACTTTATGCGCAAAGGCGCGGGTGCCTCTAATAATTCATGTGTGTGCGTATATTTGAACATATTCTTAGGGATTTCAATCTCTATCTCTCGATCTATATATCGTTGGTGGCCAAGAAACACACTTATATATATACGCATGCACTTTATGCGCAAATTAAGGCGGGTGCCTCTAATACACTCGATCGATGATCCCTAAACCTTAAACCATAAAACCCTAAAACCCTAATCCCTAAACACTAAACCCTAAACCCTAAACCCAAAAACCCTAAACACTAAACCCTAAACCCTAAAAGCTAAACACTAAACCCTAAACCCTAAACACTAAACCCTAAACCCTAAACCCTAGACCCTATACCCTAATTAACACTAACCCTAACCCTAGCCCTAATTAAACCCTACATATATAGGCCAACGTGTAGGATAACGTTGCATAGAAAACAAAAATTTTCCTACCGCGAACACGCAATCCAAGCCAAGATGCAATCTAGAAGACGGTAGCAACGAGGGGGTATCGAGTCTCACCCTTGAAGAGATTCCAAAGCCTACAAGATGAGGCTCTTGTTGCTGCGATGAACGATCACTTGCCGCTTGCAAAAGCGCGTAGAAGATCTTGATCACGATCGGTTCCGGCGCCACGAACGGGCAGCACCTCCGTACTCGGTCACACGTTCGGTTGTTGATGAAGACGACGTCCACCTCCCCGTTCCAGCGGGCAGCGGAAGTAGTAGCTCCTCTTGAATCCAACAGCACGACGGCGTGGTGTCGGTGGCGGTGAAGAAGTCCGGCGGAGCTTCGCTAAGCTACGCGGGCAATATGGAGGAGAGGGGGGCGGCTAGGGTTTGGGAGGGGTGGCCGGCCACTCTATGGGGGGCGGCCAGCTTGTGGTCTTGGGGTGGCCGGCCCCCTCCCTTGGCCCCTCATTATATAGGTGGATCCCCAAGTGTTGGTGTCCAAGTCTTCGAATAAGACCCGAACCAAAACCTTCCATAAGAGGGGAAACCTAGCCCAATTAGGACTCCCACCAAAAGGTGGGATTTCCACCTCCCATGTGGGGGGGTGGCCGGCCCCCTATGGAGGAGTCCACTTGGGACTCCTCCCCATCTAGGGCTGGCCGGCCATGGAGGTGGAGTCCCATGTGGACTCCACCTTCCTTGGTGGTTTCTTCCGGACTTTTCTAGAACCTTCTAGAACCTTCCATAGAACCTTTCGCGACATTTTATTTCACATAAAATGACATCCTATATATGAATCTTATTCTCCGGACCATTCCGGAACTCCTCGTGATGTCCGGGATCTCATCCGGGACTCCAAACAAATATTCGAACTCCATTCCATATTCAAGTACTACCATTTCAACATCCAACTTTAAGTGTGTCACCCTACGGTTCGTGAACTATGCGGACATGGTTGAGTACTCACTCCGACCAATAACCAATAGCGGGATCTGGAGATCCATAATGGCTCCCACATATTCAACGATGACTTTAGTGATCGAATGAACCATTCACATACGATACCAATTCCCTTTGTCTCGCGATATTTTACTTGTCCGAGGTTTGATCTTCGGTATCACTCTATACCTTGTTCAACCTCGTCTCCTGACAAGTACTCTTTACTCGTACCGTGGTATGTGGTCTCTTATGAACTCATTCATATGCTTGCAAGACATTAGACGACATTCCACCGAGAGGGCCCAGAGTATATCTATCCGTCATCGGGATGGACAAATCCCACTGTTGATCCATATGCCTCAACTCATACTTTCCGGATACTTAATCCCACCTTTATAGCCACCCATTTACGCAGTGGCGTTTGATGTAATCAAAGTACCTTTCCGGTATAAGTGATTTACATGATCTCATGGTCATAAGGACTAGGTAACTATGTATCAAAAGCTTATAGCAAATAACTTAATGACGAGATCTTATGCTACGCTTAATTGGGTGTGTCCATTACATCATTCATATAATGATATAACCTTGTTATTAATAACATCCAATGTTCATGATTATGAAACTAATCATCCATTAATCAACAAGCTAGTTTAAGAGGCATACTAGGGACTTCTTGTTGTCTACATATCACACATGTACTAATGTTTCGGTTAATACAATTATAGCATGATATATAAACATTTATCATAAACATAAAGATATAAATAATAACCACTTTATTATTGCCTCTAGGGCATATCTCCTTCAGTCTCCCACTTGCACTAGAGTCAATAATCTAGTTTACATTTGTAAAGATATAACACCTTGGCCTTCGGTGTTTTATCATGTTTAAGCTCACGGGAGAGGTTTTAGTCAACGGATCGACAAGCTCGAACCGTATGTATTTTGTAATTCATTTGCGTCTCAACGCATCACTCATTTCCAAATGAGTCGGCATTAAATAAGTTTGGTCTTCTGGTGGAACCTTAATTCCGCGGTCTGAAATATGTCACTAATATTGTCACATACAATATAGCTTCAAAGTTCTGACTCTGTCGGAAATACACCAAGTTCTCAAAGAACCTCTTGACTTAACATCCTTTGTCATTGTCAAAACAATGACATACTCTGCCTTCTTTTGTAGATTCCGTCACAATATTTAGAACTCTTCTAAATCTAGCATAGACAACTTCTAGCTCATTGTGCTACTTTTAAAACAACACTTAGTCTAATTTGAGATTGAAATTATATTTTATATATGACAAAACCAATATCGGTGTAACACCTTACAGCGATTTGTTTGTCATTTCTTCATAAAAAAAAATATATATCCTTAGTTCTTCTAAAGTACTCAAGGATATTCTTCATCGTCCCATGATCATCTTATGAATCATTCCGGTATATGCTCATAACATTTTATAGCACATGATATCTGATTGTGTACATATTATTCGTGATCTATAATCACTCATGTGTTTTTACTCATTGAGTGTCGATACACTCAAGTCTTGTTAAACCTTCACATGACAAGAACATTTTCTTAATATTTCTATATTGAACTATTTCAATATCCATTCTATGTACTTTGACTTAAACTTATTATGTGTTTCAATCTATCTTCATAGATCTTGACACTAAATATGTTTTAGTCCATATCCTTTCATTGAAGTTAATTTTCAATGAAACATTTTAATCAAGTATATAATTACATTATTTATAACCAACTATATGTCATCTACATAAAGTATTATAAATATGTCTCAGCGCTCCCACTTAATTTCTTGCAAATGCAAGCTTCTTCATCGTCTCTGATGAAATCAAAAACTCTTTGACTATTTCATCTGGTGAAGATTCCTACTCCATAATACTTACTTCATCCAATTGAAGTTCGTATACCTATCTAGTATTCCACAGACCAGCAAAACTCTTGGTTGTATCTTGTATACACCTTTAATACATACTTACGATAAGTAATGTATTTTGCCATCCTACTAGCATATCTCCTAAAAGAAATATGTAGTGATTACTAGAATAATCCACATAGACTATAAGCATTGCTACGGAAGATCTAATCTTATCGTAGTCAACTCTTTGAACTTTGTTGTAAACTATTTTTCAACAAGTCGAGCTTTCTTCAAGGATATTTCATCCAAGTCTATAGATCCATTTACTTTCAAAAAGTATTCATCTATTATGGATTTCAAGGCGCATGGCCATTTTAACGGAGTCAGGGCCCATCATAACTTCTTTGTTTGTAGTTGGTTTATCATTGTTCAAAATCAATCCTTTGTCCACAAATCATTTATTTGATCACAAAGTAAACCATACCTACGATGAGTTCAATATGTACTTCGATCTCCATGGCTAAAACACTTTGTAGTCATGGGAGCCATGATCGTCGTGGCCGCTTCCGAAACCAATTCCGATGCTGCGCTACTCTGATCATTATGCTCAGGTTCATAAACCTTATCAAATTATATTGTCCTCCCACTCAAATACTTCACTAGAAACAATTTCTTGGAAATAAGAACATTGACAAACACTTTTGTCTTTGTCTTGTGGGAAGAATTCCCAATTAAATCTCTGGGATAACCAACGAAGACATTCATCCGATTTTGGTTGTAAACTCTTAGACCAAAATTTAAAGAAAAGACTATTAGGGTTTATACCCATGTCATAACTTGTATGATGTCATTTCATCGGATCATGATGATACTCTATTCAGTGTAAAAGCGGTAGTCACTAAAGCATAATCCACAAAAATATAATGGCATCAATATTTTATCTCATCATTGATCCAACAAGATTTGGATACATATCTCGGATACTATGTCATCATTATGATACTCCAAGAAATGTGAGTTGTAGAATAATTTCATAACTCTCTTAGATGTTCGCTAAAACTCGTAATTCAAATATTTCCACCATGATCCAATCATAGATATTTTTCTATTACGTTGATTTCCACTTCATGTTGAAATTTATTTGAACCCATTCAAATGTTTCAAACTTCTTCCTTATCGAATATATCCATATATATACTCAATTCATTGTTGAAAGTTTTCATGAAGTAGAAGAATCTCCCGCACACAACTATGCTCAGTGAACCATATACATCATTATGTATTTTTCCACTAAGTTTGTTGCCCGTTCAACTCTTGGCCTATGAACGGTATTTTAATCATTCTCTTTAGACAAGATTTGCAAGCGTCAAATGATTCAAAAATCAAATGACTCCAAAAATCCATTTGCATGGAGTTCCTTCATGCGTTCCTTTCTAACATGACCTAAATGGCGGTTCCACAAATAAGTGGAATTCAAATCATTTGCCTTATGGCATTTTAGCGTCAGTTTTATGTATGTGTGTTTCACCATTAAGATTTATAATAACTTATCCATCGTACATGGAGTAATGTCATAATTTGAACAACTCATTGTTTTCATTTGACCAGAGCAAAATAACAATTATTAAGTTCTTTATTATAAATTCTAAGGGCTAGATAGAATGCCAACGACAAACATAATAACACTTTATTTTGTTCCAGACGTGCTTTTCTATCATATTCCTTGTCAGTCACTTAGGCCATTGTATTCTTGTATTGCGTTGTTTTGTATGACACTTCATAACAACCAATATGGTACTAATACCCAAGAATTTCATTGTGTGACTTAACTAGGAATACAACCATAACATGTATATCATTCATATACACCTGAGCTAGACTTTCTAGTCTTTTCTTTTCTTTTTGCCAAAATATCTTTTGCAGTTTCTCTTTTAGCTTTCCTCATTATTCAGAAAAACACTTCAACATTAATAACTTCTAGGTTTGTTGGTCAAATACCAATAACCTTGAGGTTCTTACTTTGATGTTGATCATCATATGACAAGTGTTCCAGATTTCACTATTAGTAACTTTGTAATATGATGAACAATTTCACTCATAATTTTATCCATCATATCATGACGACTTTTCGAGACCATGTCTGTACATGCTAGGCTCGTAAAGTTTTAACCTTGGTATTTGCATGTGCAAATCTAGCTTGCACCCGTTGTATGCACACGTAGAATCTATCACACCCGATCATCACGTGATGCTTCGAAACGACGAGTTTTAGTAACGGTGCATATTAAGGATGGTCACTTCATGGATATGCGAATATCGTTAGTGCCCCAATAGTTGGAGGATTGTGACGCCTTGCGTCTTCAACCTTCGTACATTCCCATAAAATTTATGAGTTCATGTAGTCTCACCAAATTATATTCTATCATCTTGCAATAAGGTCTTAGATATCACATATATCTCATACCTTGATTATTTCTGAAAACTAAATTTTCAGCTCCTTACTTTTCAAACAGATTTGAACTTCAAGTTTCACGGAGACAAGATAACTTTAGGTACTAATTGAAACCATAGCTCTTTGAATCAACAATGTGAGGTTTACTAAAAGTTTGCAATAGGACTTAATTAATTCTTGATTCTTTAACAATACGGTACCAAACCGTAAAGTTTCTTGTCAGATTTTAATAGTATTTCTATCTCAATTACAAGACTAGCGCATAGTAGTAAACGGATGCCAATACTACAAAATTAATTCAAAATACTACTCAGACTATGTTTAAGATAATTAGTTCATGGTTTAATCTAATTACTAATGAACTCCCACTTAATACAACATCCCTCATAGTTGTTAAGTGGTACACGATCCAAATTCACTACACCAAAAACCGATCATCACGTGAGATGATGTAGCTTCAATGGTGAACATCAACATGTTGATCATATCATCCATATGACTCGTGTTCAACCTTTCGGTTTACGTTGTCCCGAGGCCATGTCTGTACATGCTAGGCTCGTCAAGCAAACCCAAGTATTCCGCGTGTGCAACATGGCTTACACCCGTTGTATGTGAATCGTTGAATCTATCACATCCGATCATCACGAGATGCTTCGAAATGACGAACTATTACAACGGTGCATACGAGGGGAGAACACTTTATTATCTTGATATTAATGTGAGGGATCATCTTATAATGCTACCATCGTGATCTAAGCAAAATAAGATGCATAAAGGATTAACATCACATGCAGTTCATATGTGATATGATATGGCCCTTTTGTCTTTGCGCCTTTGATCTTCATCTCCAAAGCACGGACATGATCTCCATCATCAACGGGAATGATCTCCATCATTGTCGGCGTAGCGTCAAGGTTCATGGCGCCGTCTTCATGGTTGTTCACCTCATGTAGCAACTATTACAACTACTTTGAAATACTACTCAACATGAAAATTAAAGACAACCATAAGGCTCCTGCCGGTTGCCACAATACAATAATGATCATCTCATACATATTCATCATCATATCATGGCCATATCACATCACCAAACCCTGCAAAAACAAGTTAGACGTCTCTAATTTGGTTTGCATATTTTACGTGGTTTAGGGTTTTCGAGAGAGATCTAATCTACCTACGAACATGAACCACAATGTTGATACTAATGTTTTCAATAGAAGAGTAAATTGAATCTTCACTATAGTAGGAGAGACAGACACCCGCAAAGCCTCTTATGCAATACAAGTTGCATGTCGAACGAGGAACAAGTCTCATGAACGCGGTCATGTAAAGTTAGTCCGAGCCGCTTCATCCCACTATGCCACAAAGATGCAAAGTACTCAAACTAAAGATAACAAGAGCATCAACGCCCACAAACCATTGTGTTCTACTCGTGCAACCATCTATGCATAGACACGGCTCTGATACCACTGTAGGATAACGTTGCATAGAAAACAAAAATTTTCCTACCGCGAACACGCAATCCAAGCCAAGATGCAATCTAGAAGACGGTAGTAACGAGGGGGTATCGAGTCTCACCCTTGAAGAGATTCCAAAGCCTACAAGATGAGGCTCTTGTTGCTGCGGTAGACGATCACTTGCCGCTTGCAAAAGCGCGTAGAAGATCTTGATCACGATCGGTTCCGGCGCCACGAACGGGCAGCACCTCCGTACTCGGTCACACGTTCGGTTGTTGATGAAGACGACGTCCACCTCCCCGTTCCAGCGGGCAGCGGAAGTAGTAGCTCCTCTTGAATCCAACAGCACGACGGCGTGGTGTCGGTGGCGGTGAAGAAGTCCGGCGGAGCTTCGCTAAGCTACGCGGGCAATATGGAGGAGAGGGGGGCGGCTAGGGTTTGGGAGGGGTGGCCGGCCACTCTATGGGGGGCGGCCAGCTTGTGGTCTTGGGGTGGCCGGCCCCCTCCCTTGGCCCCTCATTATATAGGTGGATCCCCAAGTGTTGGTGTCCAAATCTTCGAATAAGACCCGAACCAAAACCTTCCATAAGAGGGGAAACCTAGCCCAATTAGGACTCCCACCAAAAGGTGGGATTTCCACCTCCCATGTGGGGGGGGGGGGGTGGCCGGCCCCCTATGGAGGAGTCCACTTGGGACTCCTCCCCATCTAGGGCTGGCCGGCCATGGAGGTGGAGTCCCATGTGGACTCCACCTTCCTTGGTGGTTTCTTCCGGACTTTTCTAGAACCTTCTAGAACCTTCCATAGAACCTTCCGCGACATTTTATTTCACATAAAATGACATCCTATATATGAATCTTATTCTCCGGACCATTCCGGAACTCCTCGTGATGTCCGGGATCTCATCCGGGACTCCAAACAAATATTCGAACTCCATTCCATATTCAAGTACTACCATTTCAACATCCAACTTTAAGTGTGTCACCCTACGGTTCGTGAACTATGCGGACATGGTTGAGTACTCACTCCGACCAATAACCAATAGCGGGATCTGGAGATCCATAATGGCTCCCACATATTCAACGATGACTTTAGTGATCGAATGAACCATTCACATACGATACCAATTCCCTTTGTCTCGCGATATTTTACTTGTCCGAGGTTTGATCTTCGGTATCACTCTATACCTTGTTCAACCTCGTCTCCTGACAAGTACTCTTTACTCGTACCGTGGTATGTGGTCTCTTATGAACTCATTCATATGCTTGCAAGACATTAGACGACATTCCACCGAGAGGGCCCAGAGTATATCTATCCGTCATCGGGATGGACAAATCCCACTGTTGATCCATATGCCTCAACTCATACTTTCCGGATAATTAATCCCACCTTTATAGCCACCCATTTACGCAGTGGCGTTTGATGTAATCAAAGTACCTTTCCGGTATAAGTGATTTACATGATCTCATGGTCATAAGGACTAGGTAACTATGTATCAAAAGCTTATAGCAAATAACTTAATGACGAGATCTTATGCTACGCTTAATTGGGTGTGTCCATTACATCATTCATATAATGATATAACCTTGTTATTAATAACATCCAATGTTCATGATTATGAAACTAATCATCCATTAATCAACAAGCTAGTTTAAGAGGCATACTAGGGACTTCTTGTTGTCTACATATCACACATGTACTAATGTTTCGGTTAATACAATTATAGCATGATATATAAACATTTATCATAAACATAAAGATATAAATAATAACCACTTTATTATTGCCTCTAGGGCATATCTCCTTCACAACGACACTTAATTGCACATCAAGCAGGCGACCAACTAATTAGCGCTGATAAATTAATTAACTTGAATTTTGACAAGTTCTCGATCTCGAATGAAAACACATTTGATTAAGTAGTCTCATAATATATATATAATTAGTGTGCATGCGCGCATGGCATACCTTGCATGTCATTCGTGCATATATTTCAATATATATTTGAAAATATTCTTGGGGATATGTATATATATCAATCTCTCTCTCTCGATCTATATATCGTTGGTGGCCAAGAAACACACTTATATATATACGCATGCACTTTATGCGCAAAGGCGCGGGTGCCTCTAATAATGTGTGTGTGCAGTCGATCGATGATCCCTAAACCTTAAACCCTAAAACCCTAATCCCTAATCCCTAATTATACCCTAAACGTACACCCTAAACACTAAACCCTAAACCCTAGACCCTAAACCCTAAACACTACACCCTAAACCCTAAACCCTAAACACTAAACACTAAACCCTAAACCCTAACCCTAGACCATAAACCCTAAACCCTAAACCATAAACCCTAAATATATTTCAATCTCTCTCTAGATCTATATATCGTTGGTGGCCAAGAAACACACTTATATATACGCATGCACTTTATGCGCAAAGGCGCGGGTGCCTCTAATAATGTGTGTGTGCACTCGATCGATGATCCCTAAAACCCTAATCCATAATCCCTAATTATACCCTAAACGCACACCCTAGCTAAACACCCTAAACACTAAAGCTTAAACCCTAGACCCTAAACCCTAAACACTACACCCTAAACCCTAAACACTAAACCCTAATCCCTAACCCTAGCTAGACCCTAAACCCTAAACACTAAACCCCAAACCCTAAACCCTAAACCCTATATAGACCCTAAACCCTAATTAACCCTAACCCTAACCCTAAAACCCTAGCTAGCTAACCCTAAACCCTAATTAAACCCTACATATATATATGGGCCAACGACACTTAATTGCGCATCAAGCAGGCGACTAACTAATTAGCGCTGATAAATTAATTAACTTGAATTTTGACAAGTTCTCGATCTCGAATGAAAACACACTTGATTAAGTAGTCTCATAATATATATATAATTAGTGTGCATGCGCGCATGGCATACCTTGCATATCATTCGTGCATATATTTCAATATATATTTGAACATATTCTTGGGGATATAAATATATATCAATCTCTCTCTCTCGATCTATATATCGTTGGTGGCCAAGAAGCACACTTATATATATATACGCATGCACTTTATGCGCAAAGGCGCGGGTGCCTCTAATAATTCATGTGTGTGCGTATATTTGAAAATATTCTTGGGGATTTCAATCTCTATCTCTCGATCTATATATCGTTGGTGGCCAAGAAACACGTTTATATATATACGCATGCACTTTATGCGCAAATTAAGGCGGGTGCCTCTAATAATGTGTGTGCGCACTCGATCGATGATCCCTAAACCTTAAACCATAGAACCCTAAAACCCTAATCCCTAATCCCTAAACACACTAAACCCTAAACCCTAAACAGAAAACCCTAAACCCAAAAACCCTAAACACTAAACCCTAAAAGCTAAACACTAAACCCTAAACCCTAAACACTAAACCCTAAACCCTAAACCCTAGACCCTATACCGTAATTAACACTAACCCTAACCCTAACCCTAATTAAACCCTACATATATAGGCCAACGACACTTAATTGCGCATCAAGCAGGCGACCAACTAATTAGCGCTGATAAATTAATTAACTTGAATTTTGACAAGTTCTCGATCTCGAATGAAAACGCATTTGATTAAGTAGTCTCATAATATATATATATATATATATATATATATATATATATATATATATATAATTAGTGTGCATGCGCGCATGGCATACCTTGCATATCATTCGTGCATATATTTCAATATATATTTGAACATATTCTTGCGATATATATATATATATATATATATATATATATATATATATATCAATCTCTCTCTCTCGATCTATATATCGTTGGTGGCCAAGTGTAAGGGTATATTGCCCCTATGTGTGGTTTTGGTAATTAATGACAACCCCTATGGACTAATGTTTTCATTGAGTTTATATGAAGGAATATTCCATTGGTACTACTTGTACTCCATGTGTTGGATTCAAGTATGGATGCCATGAAGATAAAGGTATACCTTGTGTATTGGCATCAAGATCATCGGTATGAAGATATATATGTGATATGATCAAGAAGAAGAAATGAAGATGGAGTTCTTATGTGGAACTCAATATTAGCCATGCTCTATCTTATGTGAGTATGAGAAGATACAAGGTTGAGTTGGGAAAGTTCAAGATGAGCATCTTGAGTGAATCACATGCTTGAAGCTTGCCGTCCATTTGGTGATAATGGGCATGTGAAGATGTGCATCAATGGAGCTTTCCCGTCATAGTGTATGGGGGAGAATTTGTGAGTCTTCACAAAGCAACATTGATCAAGTGAGGCATTCCGGCTTGAGTGAAGCTTGAAGATTTATCATCAAGATTGAGCGGGATGCGCAAGGAAAAGGTATGGCCTTGCTAGGTTTTCCTTTTACCGGTCTCAAGGTGGATGTTGGGAGACCGGATTATAGGATAGATAGCCGCACTATTAAGAGGGGCTTTCGGTTGGGTAACTTGATCACATCGTCTTAGGGAGCTCAATCCTTTGCGTACTTTGCATATTCTTATTGCTTCTTGGTGTTTATCTGTGTGAGGTTCTTGAGCTTGTTGCTAGCTTTACAACAAGCCCAAGTTCATCGAAAATGGAATCCGCATGCATCTTCTATTGCGTTTTCGAGTTTGGACGTCTTTACCGTTTCTTGACGGTGGCAGACTCCCTCTCTAAAATCATCTAAAAATGTTCTGTGAGGAGTCTCCATATTTTGAGTTTTTGTTGGGGTTCTATTCGTCGTTATCTTTCCAACAAAATTGGTTTCATGTCAATCGGAGTCCTAGGCCCGGTTGACCGGCCTCCTCGACGGTTGACTCAGCCCAACTTTTCCCCAACGGTTATATTTGCTCTTGGGCTATAAATAGCCCTTCTTCCACCTTGGGCTTAGTCAGTTCTTCCTATTCTCTCTCCTCCATTGTTCCATTTTGAAGAACTTGCTCTCCCCCTTGATTCCTCCCATAACTCTTGCTATTTCTTGAGGGATCTAAGAGAGGGGATCTAGATCTACATCCCCACCAATCATTTTCTCCTCTAAGTGAGGGGAACCCTTTGGATCTAGATCTTGGAGTCTTTTGTTGACTTTCCCCATTTTTCTTCATCTCCAATCTCATCTTAGCATTTGTTGCTTGGGTGGGATTTGAGAGTGAAGGACTTGAACACCTCTAGTGTTCTTGCTTTGCATCATTGCATAGTGTTGAGCTCTCCACCACGATTAGTTCGAGTGAGAGACCGTGAGCTTGTTACTCTTGGAGGGAGACCTCCTAGTTGGCTTGGTGGTTGGTGCTCCGGTGATCTCTTCAAGAAGATTGTGAAGAGGCCCGGGCTTCTCCTTCGTGGAGCTTGTGATGTGGTTGTGGAGCTTGCCATCTCCGGAGCGGAGGAAAAGCTAACCATAAGGAAAGGGCCATTATCCTTCGTGGGTGTGGTTCGGAGAATAGGGTGAGCCTTCGTGGCGCGGGGAATCCTTCGTGGGACCTCCACTCCTCCAAACGTGACGTACCTTCTTGCAAAGGAAGGGAACACGGGAATACATCCTTGTCTCCGCGTGCCTCGGTTATTTCTATACCCGAGCTCTCTTTCCTTGTGATAGCCATCGTGCTTGAAGTACATATATCTTGCTATCACTTGTGCTACATATATCTTGTGCCTATCTTGCTTAGCTCTAGTTGCTATTGTTACACTTAGTTGAGCTTAGCATATTTAGGGTTTGTGCTTGTAAACTAAACGATAGTTTAATTCCGCATTATTACAAGACAAATCCGTAAGAGTTTTTAATTGCCTATTCACCCCCCCTCTAGGCGACATCTCGATCTTTCAATTGGTATCAGAGCAAGGTCTCTCCTTATTTAAGGCTTCACCGCCTTGAGAGTAAAGATGTCGAATAGTATAGTGCACAATGACACAATTGTCTTTAATGGCACAAATTATCTTTTGTGGCGAAATTGCTTACTTTGTAATCTTCGGACCTTGTGTCCACATATAGAGCAATTTCTAGATGTCGGTTTTTCTCCTCCGATGGATTCTCAAAATCTATCTTTGGAGGATGAGAAAAACTTACATCTTGAAGCTCAAGTATCTAATGAGCTTTTATTCTCCTTGAGACCCGATTTTCGTAGGTTCTTGATATATATAAAGCGAAAATCATCTCATGAGATGTGGATCAAGCTTAAAGAAATGTTTGGTGGATCCATTTCTCATTTGGTCGGTGGTGTCTCCGAGGAGCTCTCTTCCCCTTCACATCATGAAGAGCTCCAAGTTGCTTCCACCTCCGGCCGTGATGATTTATCATCTACTTCCACTTCACCAACGTGTTGCAAGACACAAGGTAATGATATGGTGAGTGGTGAGGGAAATTGCAATGTTGATATTATGCTCAATAGTGATGACTCTTCGTCTCTATCTCATTGCAATGTTTCCTCTTTGGACTTAGACACATCTAGCATTGAAAATAATCTACATGCTTGTGTTGATAGTTCTTGCATATCATGTGTAAATTTCTTACATAGATCTCATGATGATATGCTTACCTTGTCTTTTTCCCATAATCAAAATGCTTCTATTTCCTCTAGTTGGTTGTTGAATAACAATGTAGAGGAAACCGAACACTCTATGGATCAAGACACGATTTCAAATGAGGATTCAAGAATATCTTCATCTTCATTCTCCGGTTTGCACATGTGCCTTATGGCAAATGTATCGAAGGTATCTCCTACTTTGACTCCTAACACTTCCTCTAATGATGAGAGTGATGATGATGATAATGATGAAGAATATAATACCTTGGTGCATAATATGGCAACGGTATATGCTTCTCTTCATGGTAATAAAGAAGCTCGTGCTAATCTCGAACACTCTATGGATACCTTGAATAAATATAAGGAAACCATAGTGGAGTTGGAGTCCCATGTTGAAAATGGGGAAATGAGATTCACTCTCCTCAAGCATGAGCTAAAAGATGAGAAGCATACTAATTTTATGCTTACACAAAAAATTGAATCCTATGAGCTTGAAAATGAAAAATCTATTGATGATGCTTGTGCTACTAACTCTAATTCTTGTGATGCATCTACCTTAGAGGAGAATGTTGAGCTAAGGGCTCAACTTGAGTTGCTAACTAGCAACTATAGGGAATTGGAAGAAAGTCAGAAAAAGCTCTCAAGCTCTAATAATGATCTTCTAATTTCCTATGGTGGGTTAAAGTTAGCTCATGAGGCTAGTATCACTAAGGTAACATCTTGTGAGCCTCATGTGGACATTAGCACAATCTCTACTACAAATGCTATATTGCCATATGCTAGTCCTAGTAATCCATCTGGTCAAACTAGTGATACACCTTGTGTTGGATTACTTGCTTTGCCTTGTTGCTCCAACAATGAAGCTTCTACTTCCTCAAGTACTTGTATTTCTACTAACCACGTAGAGGAAATAAAAGAGCTCGAGGCCCAAGTCCTTTCTTTGAAGAAAGACTTAGAAAAGCGTCATGAAAGGAAATCCGCACTTGACAAGATGCTAAGTGTGCAACAATCCCCCAATGACAAGAATGGACTAGGATTCAACTCACACAACAAGAACAAGTCCAAGAGCAAGAGCAACAAGAAGAAGGGCCAAGATAAAGTCAATGATCCGGCCAAGTTGGTTTGCTTCAAGTGCAAGGTTGAAGGGCATCATGTTAGATCATGCCCATTGAAGAAGAAGAAGCACTTGAGTGAGAAACAACACGGGAAACGGCCACAAGGTCAAGGTCAAGCTCATGCTCGACCTCAAGTTGAAGATAGGACACTTCCCAAGAATAATCAAGATATTGTTCTCCAAGAGAAGAAATCAATAAAGAAGAGAAAGGGGAACACTTGCTACTTATGTCGTGAGAAGGGGCACTTTGCTTCTTCTTGCTTAGGTGGTACCTTATCTAACCCTATAATTGTTGATGATGGTTATTCTCTAGGGAAGGATAAGGATGGCAATGTGTTTGGCAAGTTTGTTGGAACTCAAAGTGGTTTCAAGAAAAGGACCATTTGGGTTGCCAAGCCTATTGTGACTAACCTCTTAGGACCCAACTTGGTTGGGGACCAACAAGCTCAAACTTGATCAATAGGTGCATGTGGAGGTCATTGGAGTCTTGGCTACTTCATGAAGAATTAAGGGATCTTCATATATTATATTTTGACCAAGCCAAGTCGTATGGATTATCATCTATATCTTATATCCAATGTTCCTCTTTGCGGTAACTTATACTTCAACTTATCATATTTATTGTAAGTTACTTGCCCCCTTTGCATGTTTGGTTTTGTATCAAATATGTGTTTGTATATGTTGTATCTTACTTGCCTATCTTGTGTATTCAAGTATGCTTGTTTGACACATCATACACTTGTGTATTGTTCTGAGCCTAATGCATCTTGATGATATCTTATTTGGCTCTCGTTGAAGTGATTAATGGAACATCCCATTTTGGGGGAGTGATATGCTTTGTGCATCTCTCTTTCTTTAAAATGTGTGTACATGGGTACCACCACTTAGTATTGATATTGCAAGATTATCTAGTCACTATGTGGTGTGTCATACTCATGAGAAATTCAAATTCTAAATATCCATTAATCATCTCTAGTTGAATTTTAGTTGCCTCTTGTTTAGAAGAAATGTTTATCACATTATGGGGGAGTAATATGTTTTGTACATATCACAAGCCTAGAAAATGTGAACATATGATGTTATGCCACTTAGAGTTGATGCTCTTAATTATCTTGTTCCTAGGTGGCATGTTTGCTCAAACAAGCTCCATTCCTAATAAAAATCTTTTATTACTCATCTTGTGGGTTCTTGTTTGAATAAGAAATTCTTGGTGCAGTTTTTCCTCAAATACATATCTCTATATCTTATTTGGGACACCATTTGCTTCAAATTAATCTAATCATTGCCGTGCGTGATTGTTTGACTAGTTGAAGTTATCAAGAATCTTCATCCGTGTATAGTGCTTAATTCTATATACTTATCATATGCCTTTTATTGTGAAGTTGATCCTTACTATCATTGTCAATACTCCACCGGAAATTATTTCCAATATACTCATTGTCTTTGACAATTGATAACCTTGTATGTGGTTGAATTTTTGGATCATCTTCACCTTGGATTGTTTCTTACTTCCTCATTTTATTTCCAAGAAATCTTTATAGCTCCCATATGTCTTCCTTGTCCCATTTGAAAAATCTTTTGATAAATCCCCTTGATTCATATCAAGTGTTTGTTTTGGAATACATACCTTTTCCTTACGGTACATTGTGCCATTGTGAAAAGTGTAGCGGGTTTGGTTTATTTGTTCGAACCTTGCTCTTTTGGTAGTTTTCTATCTCATTCCTTCTTACATGCTTTATTTGCTTGAATGAGACAAATCTTTGAGCATGTTTGCTTTATTTCATCTTTATGCTCAATGGTCTCTTCTTAGTTCATTTGTTGAACTTTGTTGAACAAATCTTTTGTGATTTGCTTCTTAGATATAATTTGGACAACAAATTTGTTTTGTGACACCTATATGCCTTATTTAATTCTTTTGGTGTTTTGTCCAAAGTATATCTTTCTTGGATCTTTAAAAGTTTTGGTGCATGCTTATATGTAATTTGTTTATACTTGTAGCATGCTTGCTTTCTTTGATCCATTATATAGGATATACTTCATCAAATCCTAAATGGCTAAGATGTGCATGAAATTCAAATTTCATCTAAATATGCACATATTTATATGGAGTGTGTCCTATATATTGTGGTTAGTCTAACCATGTTGGACCCAATGATTTTGGGGACCAAGATGTACTTGAATGTTGTTTTAGGTACATTGGAGATGCAATGGAAGCTTGTCTCATCTATAAGGAAGGTGTTGTCACCATATGATAATTGGAGTCAAGCTAGGATGATCGATGAAATCTTATCTACTACATCATGCCATTGCTATCTCGGTAACAAGTATCTTATTCATGCACTCTCATATAGCATCCAACCTCTTGTAGGTTGTATCTTGGCATGAAATTATTTATTTCGAAAATATTGCGGTTCTTAAAAAAATCCTTTTTAAAGTAAAACTTCTTATTGAACATTTGAGTAATTTGGGAAGATGCATATGATAGGTTATATATATATATCATATTTATGATTCACCTATCACAAATATGCCATCTAGCAATTTATTGCATGTCAATTCCTCAAAGTGCTCTTGTGTGCAATATTGATGAAATTGTGAAATAAATCCGTATTTGTGATACTTGTTGCTTTTCTCAAAACACTCCAACTAGCTTTACTTCCCTTATTGTTAGTTGTGATGTTTTTGAGATTTAACTTGGTTGAAGTTCATTCATATACCATAAGTGAAAATTGGAGCCATAGGCTATATGTGCTTCTTAAGCAAACATCCTTTGGTATATTTTATGACTTCATCTTGGATATCTTGTCTTATCTATTTTATTAACCTCTTGTGTGTGCATGTTTCTTTATGGATCACTTTGTCCACTTTAGAAACTCATATACATAAGAGCGTTAATCCATCACCTTGATATCCTTGTTCTTTGCCAACCATCTTCTTATCCTTTTGATTTTAGTGGTGTTGGTAAAGAAGATTTATGAGTGCTTGGTTTATTTGTTTTTCTTCATACACTCATATCTTGTAATTGTTGGACTCAAGTTGGTCTTGATAAGCTATTCTCTTTATCCTAGTTGTGCTCTAAATGATATATAGGGAGTGAGGATTCCATGTTTGTGCATATTGTATTCAAATGCAAACATTATAAATTGTGCACGAACCTTGGGGAGCTTTCTTATTTTATTTAGAGCACTATATCTCTCTTATCATGATATCTTTGTTTGTCCAATTGGATCGTTGATTGCTTGCTTTATTTGTTGAAGCTCACTTCACCATGTTATCTTTATGCAATCTTTGATCCTCAATATAGTTTGACTTCCTTCAAGTATTCGTCATTGGATATGTGCACTTGTTTCCACTCAAATTATGAAAAGTGCACACTTTGGGGAGGAACTCACATTATATTGGCCTTCTAAATTTTTCACCCATTTTGACAATCGATGCCAATGGGGGAGAAGTTTAGAGGGTTTAAGGGAATGGTTTTATACTTAAGTTTGGTTTGTGCTTAAGTGTTTTGCCTCTCATGCATTCCATATTTATATGTCTTGCATGGTTGTATATATATAGTGGAAATTGTCCCAAAGGTTAATCTTGACAATGTATGCAATGAATTCATGTTCATCACACGTGCATACATTGTGGGGGAGTTTTCTCTATATATATTGGTTCTACTAACATCCCTTGCATTTATTATAAGTTGTGTGAGTAGAGCCGGTTTTGATATGGGCTAGTAGCTTTGTGTTACTTGACCATATCAAATACAACCTCTTGTATACAACTTATTCTCGGATAAGTTGCGTACTTGTTTCTAATATTCATTATATAAACCCTCTTATTGTGATTGCCATCAATTACCAAAATGGGGGAGATTGTAAGGGTATATTGCCCCTATGTGTGGTTTTGGTAATTAATGACAACCCCTATGGACTAATGTTTTCATTGAGTTTATATGAAGGAATATTCCATAGGTACTACTTGTACTCCATGTGTTGGATTCAAGTATGGATGCCATGAAGATAAAGGTATACCTTGTGTATTGGCATCAAGATCATCGGTATGAAGATATATATGTGATATGATCAAGAAGAAGAAATGAAGATGGAGTTCTTATGTGGAACTCAATATTAGCCATGCTCTATCTTATGTGAGTATGAGAAGATACAAGGTTGAGTTGGGCAAGTTCAAGATGAGCATCTTGAGTGAATCACATGCTTGAAGCTTGCCGTCCATTTGGTGATAATGGGCATGTGAAGATGTCATCAATGGAGCTTTCCCGGCATAGTGTATGGGGGAGCATTTGTGAGTCTTCACAAAGCAACATTGATCAAGTTAGGCATTCCGGCTTGAGTGAAGCTTGAAGATTTATCATCAAGATCGAGCGGGATGCGCAAGGCAACGGTATGGCCTTGCTAGGTTTTCCTTTTACCGGTCTCAAGGTGGATGTTGGGAGACTGGATTATAGGATAGATAGCCGCACTATTAAGAGGGGCTTTCGGTTGGGTAACTTGATCACATCATCTTAGGGAGCTCAATCCTTTGCATACTTTGCATATTCTTATTGCTTCTTGGTGTTTATCTGTGTGAGGTTCTTGAGCTTGTTGCTAGCTTTACAACAAGCCCAAGTTCATCGAAAACGGAATCCGCATGCATCTTCTATTGCGTTTTCGAGTTTGGACGTCTTTACCGTTTCTTGACGGTGGGAGACTCTCTCTCTAAAATCATCTAAAAATGTTCTGTGAGGAGTCTCCATATTTCGAGTTTTTGTTGGGGTTCTATTCTTCGTTATCTTTCCAACAAAATTGGTTTCATGTCAATCGGAGTCCTAGGCCCGGTTGACCGGCCTCCTCGATGGTTGACTCAGCCCAACTTTTCCGCAACGGTTATATTTGCTCTTGGGCTATAAATAGCCCTTCTTCCACCTTGGGCTGAGTCAGTTCTTCCTATTCTCTCTCCTCCATTGTTCCATTTTGAAGAACTTGCTCTCCCCCTTGATTCCTCCCATAACTCTTTCTATTTCTTGAGGGATCTAAGAGAGGGGATCTAGATCTACATCCCACCAATCATTTTCTCCTCTAAGTGAGGGGAACCCTTTGGATCTAGATCTTGGAGTCTTTTGTTGACTTTCCCCATTGTTCTTCCTCTCCAATCTCATCTTAGCATTTGTTGCTTGGGAGGGATTTGAGAGTGAAGGATTTGAACACCTCTAGTGTTCTTGCTTTGCATCATTGCATAGTGTTGAGCTCTCCACCACGATTAGTTCGAGTGAGAGACCGTGAGCTTGTTACTCTTGGAGGGAGACCTCCTAGTTGGCTTGGTGGTTGGTGCTCCGGTGATCTCTTCAAGAAGATTGTGAAGAGGCTCGGGCTTCTCCTTCGTGGAGCTTGTGAAGTGGTTGTGGAGCTTGCCATCTCCGGAGCGGAGGAAAAGCTAACCATAAGGAAAGGGCCATTATCCTTCGTGGGTGTGGTTCGGAGAATAGGGTGAGCCTTCGTGGCACGGGGAATCCTTCGTGGGACCTCCACTCCTCCAAACGTGACGTACCTTCTTGCAAAGGAAGGGAACACGGGAATACATCCTTGTCTCCGCGTGCCTCGGTTATTTCTATACCCGAGCTCTCTTTCCTTGTGATAGCCATCGTGCTTGAAGTAAATATATCTTGCTATCACTTGTGCTACATATATCTTGTGCCTATCTTGCTTAGCTCTAGTTGCTATTGTTACACTTAGTTGAGCTTAGCATATTTAGGGTTTGTGCTTGTAAACTAAACGATAGTTTAATTCCGCATTATAACAAGACAAATCCGTAAGAGTTTTTAATTGCCTATTCACCCCCCCTCTAGGCGACATCTCGATCTTTCAATTGGTATCAGAGCAAGGTCTCTCCTTGTTTAAGGCTTCACCGCCTTGAGAGTAAAGATGTTGACTTGTATAGTGCACAATGACACAATTGTCTTTAATGGCACAAATTATCTTTTGTGGCGAAATTGCTTACTTTGTAATCTTCGGACCTTGTGTCCACATATAGAGCAATTTCTAGATGTCGGTTTTTCTCCTCCGATGGATTCTCAAAATCTATCTTTAGAGGATGAGAAAAACTTACATCTTGAAGCTCAAGTATCTAATGAGCTTTTATTCTCCTTGAGACCCGATTTTCGTAGGTTCTTGATATATATAAAGCGAAAATCGTCTCATGAGATGTGGATCAAGCTTAAAGAAATGTTTGGTGGATCCATTTCTCATTTGGTCGGTGGTGTCTCCGAGGAGCTCTCTTCCCCTTCACATCATGAAGAGCTCCAAGTTGCTTCCACCTCCGGCCGTCACTACTAGGAAAAGGCCTAGCCGTAAGATTGACATCAGTGGCGCACCATGATGGCCGTGCGCCACTACTACTTAGCAGTGGCGCACCAAAAAATGGTGGGCCACTGTTACAAATGTAGTAGTGGCGCACCTTGTTTGTGGTGCGCCATTACTAAATGCTGGCAGGAGGCCAGCTCCTACCCCAACCTAATAGTGGCGCACGTCGGAGTGGTGCGCCACTGCTACTTTGCTTACCTATGGCGCACGACATCGTGGTGCGCCACTGCTAGGAGGTGGCCAGGGCACCTTTAGAGATGAGGTCCTTAGCAATGGCGCACTGACGCGGTGCGCCACTACTAGCTATGGCGCACCACCAACAGGGCGTGCCACTGCTAAGTTGGGCAGGGGCGCGTGGTGCAGGTACCAGGTGAGCAGTGGCGCACCACCTAGCAGTGCGCCATTGCTATGTCACCCTAGCAGTGCCGCACGGCTAGGTGGTGCGCCACTGCTAACCTGGGACCATTTCCTGCTTTTAACCCCTCCACTCACATGTGCCACCCACTTTCCCCAAACACTCTCCCACCAAATCTGGATCTGGTCGTGTTGCCCCTCCTTCCCACCTCATTTTCACCTCTTCATTCACCAAAATTAAGTTGGTAAACTTAATTTTCTTCATAGGTAAGTAATGGTGAAGTTTTCTTAGCTCAATACCCTACTCAATCTCAACTTTTTACCTCATCCAACACTCTAGGTCTCGCCGTATCGGTAACTTTGTTGGTTTTATGCTTTGTGTGTGACCGGTTCCGATATGATCTTCTTGCACACACGTCACGTACACGTGTGTGTGCACATATGTTATGTGCGAAGCTCGATGATCATGTGTTGTGCGCATGCGCGAAAAGCGCCACGTGCATGTGTGTTGTATGCGAAGCCTCCGGATCCACATGTGTTGTATATATGCGAAGCCTCCACACATGTGTTGCATGTGTTTTTGTTTGCAGGGATTTGAAATGCGATGGAGTTGCCAATATTTTGCCGAAACGTTGATTCATTTCCGTTTCGGCGAATGTTGGGCATACTACGCATATACATATGTCCTATTTTTAGGGAAGGTCATGCCAAAATTTGCTTTTGGTATGCTAAGATATCCATTTTCTCTATACCCGCAGGCGACCATGGTCCGCATGATGAGCGAAGGCGTTGTGGCTAGGTTTTTGAAAGCCGCGACAGCCGAGATGATTAGAAATAACCAAAAGGAGATAAGATGTCCGTGTCGAAGATGCAAGCTGACGAGCCTTATGGACCTTAAAGCCGATATGGTGCGGGACCACCTTCTCATGCGTGGTTTCATGGATGGCTATCGGTGGGAAGGCGATGAAGATGATTATGAATTTGTCCATGGGATTTCAACAACAAATAAGGAAGGAGATGATCAGGATGTAGAAGATCTCGGACATGATCAGGATGTAGAAGATCCCGGAGAATATCATGATCACAATGTAGGAGATCCTGGACCTGATGATGAGGAAGATCAAGATGGAGGTCATCATGACGATCATGAAGATGAAGACGATGGACCATCGTCGATGGACTGGGTGCAGGACCCTTATCTTCAAGAGCTGCTTCTCAAGCAGACGAGTAACGCAAGAGCTGCCGCCCGAGAGAAAGCCAAGATGGATCAACTGGAGGTAGACGCGGTTACTCCATTGTATGAAGGATGCATGCCGGAGGATACCCGCCTGAAAGTAACGCTCATGGCTCTGGAGATGAAGGTAAAGCACAAAATGACCGACACATCCTTCAACGACAACATGTCATTCTGGCAGGAACGTCTTCCCAAAGGTAACACGTGTCCGACTAGTATCGAGGAGGCCAAGAAAATCGTGTGTCCTCTGGATTTACCGCATGTGAAATACCATGTGTGCTTGAACGATTGCATCATTTATCGGAACGAGCACGCGGAGTGTACCATATGTCCGGAGTGCGGCGTCAGTCGGTACAAGAAGGGGAAGAAAGCTCCTCGGAAGGTGGTGTGGTACTTTCCGATCACTCCTCGTCTGCAGCGGTATTTCGCGGATCCTAAGCAAGCAAAGCTAATGCGCTGGCACGCGGAGATGAGGAAGGGAGAAGATGACGCAGATGATCCGAAGAAAAAGAAAAAGGACAGGATGTTGAGACACCCTTCGGATGCTAGCCAGTGGAATGCGTTGAACCTCGAGTACCCAGAATTTGGGGACGATCCTAGGAACATAAGGCTGGGCGCGAGCACCGATGGAGTCAATCCGTTTAGCAGCCAGAGCAGCACGCATAGCACCTGGCCCGTGTTTGTGTGGATGTACAACCTCCCCCCTGGTTGTGCATGAAGAGGAAGTACATTCAAATGAGTATGCTAATTGAAGGGCCGAAACAACCAGGGAACGACATCAATCTGTATATGGGGCTTCTGAAAGAGGAGCTAGCCACGCTATGGGACGCGCCTGCCAACACGTGGGACGCCGCCGCGGAAGAATATTTCCATATGAGAGCCGCGTTGCTCACGACGGTGCACGACTTTCTCGGTTACGGATATGTCGCGGGGCAGGTGGTCCACGGATTCAATGCATGCGTCAGGTGCATGGACGACACAACGTACCGCCAGCTAGATAGTGATCCTGGGTCCTCGAAAACGGTGTTCATGGGACATCGAAGGTGGCTTCGCGAGGACGACCCATGGAGGAAACGCAAGGATCTGTTCGATGGTCAAGACGAACCACGAAGACAGCCACGTACGAGAAGTGGCGAGCAAATAAACGAGCTATTGAAAAATTGGAAAGAGTGCCCACCGCCGGGAAAGAAGCGAAAGGCGCCGGAGCCGCTGCTTAAGGTATGGAAGACGAGGTCTGTTTTCTGGGACTTGCCGTACTGGAAGATCCTCCGTGTGCCTCAACGCCTTGATGTCATGCACATCACGAAGAACGTGTGCGAGAGTCTGCTTGGTACCCTCCTCAACATGCCAGAGAAGACCAAAGATGGGCCGAAAGCAAGGTACGACTTGCAATCAATTGGGATCGGGGAGGAGCTTCACGCGGGACGCCCTAATGATGATGATGATGATGATGATGATGATGATGATGATGACGATGATGAGGCGGAGGACACGCAAAGTCGTCGCAAGGGCAAAAAGGCCAAAAAGATCGAATATTACTGCCCCCCCCCGCTGTTATCACCAGAATTTGACCGGATGAGAGGTGGGCCGCGATCAAGATTGGGCTTGAAGAATATACATGGAAGAAATACGTGAACCGGCCTTGTACACCAAGTTTGGGCTAGTTTGCCCTTGTATCTGTAAATCTAGTAGGATACGTGTCGGTTAGTTAGAGTTTGGCTCGTGCACGGTTGGGATTATTCCCACGTTAGAAAGTCTACGGACTATAAATATGTATCTAGGGTTATTGAGAAAAACAACAATCACGTTCATCACAAACCAATCTTGGCGCATCGCTGACCCCTTGTTTCGAGGGTTTCTTCCGGGTAAGCATCATGCTGCCTAGATCGCATCTTGCGATCTAGGCAGTATACGTTTATTCGTCGTTCATGTGTTGCTCGTGCTGAAGCCTTTTTGATGGCGAGCAACGTAGTTATCATAGATGTGTTAGGGTTAGCATTGTTTTCATCGTATCACATGCTTTCGTTCATGCAACCCTTAGACGTCTAGCCGCCCTTACACCTTTCTTAGCTGTAAGGGCGGCACCTTGCTTGATCATTGTTTAGTAGATCCGATCCGTTATGATTGCTCCTTGATTCCTCAAGGATTAGTTTAATATCTACATAGTTAGGCCTTACAAACGGGTTGAATGATCCAGTAGCACGTAGGGTGTAGTTTGCTAACCCTAGACAAGATGTCCCGGGGATCGACTTAATGTTGGTTTTTAGGCCTTGTCTAGGGTCGGTTTATTATCACTGTGCGTGGCGGCCAGGCTCAATCACGCGTAGGATGTTCCGATTATGTGGTGAGAACCCTAAATCGTCGTAGGTCGTTTTAGCTACTTATTGATCAAGCAGGACCACCATGTGATCGTAGACCTCATACGAACCATGGGTGGATCGGCTCCTTGAGCCGATTCACAGGACAACCTGAGAGCCGATCGAGGCTCGTATTTAATGTTTACGTGTATGCCATGCAGGAAACTAAGCGAAGCAAATCCATCACCTTCCTGATCAGGTATAGATCAGGTGGCACGCCCTTGCACCAGCATCGGGACGTGCGTACCAGGAGCTTTGCGGGCCATCGCTCGGAGGGACCAGGGCCAGCCGCAGCCCTAGGTTGTTCCCGGCTCTTCGTGTTGCCAGCCGTAGCTCGCCGGTGGGTTTCGGACGCCAACACATTCTGGCACGCCCGGTGGGACCGTCTTCGACATCAACTGCATCGCCATCTACATCTGAGATGGCGGAAGGTACTCCAGTCACGTACGAGGATCTGCCCGAGGAGCTCAAGAAGAAGTATGACGACGTCAAAGCTATCCTCGAAGCCGACCTCATCGGCTCTTTCCACAGGACCCGCTCGCACGGCATCAGGTGGAGAGGGTTCACACCTGAAGGCGCGCTCGATGGAGTGGACCTGTCCACCCCTTCAGAAGAACGCACCAGGTCCTTGCGTCAGGAGATCAATTTCATGGTAGCTCATTCGCTACACCGCCATTCTCGAGAGCACGGTGAACACTTTGGAGCGTGTCGCCCGGCGCGTGCTCCAGGAAATCTTGAGGCATCAGTACTCTCCGTCAGGACCTGGTCTAGGGACTCACCAAGGAGAGCTACCACTCCAGAGCCGACCACCGCTGCCGTTCGCGCTGGCAGCACCAGAGGTGCCGAGTACACCGGCATTCGTCGTCTACAAGATCGGTGGCGATCCTAGCGATTACCAGTTCTTGTATGAGGCGTCTAAGGAGATCCCTCACAGATACACGTGCACATACGTGCCAGACAGCAGTAACTGGGCACTCATGAACCAGGCTGCAACAGCAGGGACTTCTGGAACAGCAGGAGGAGCTTCTGGATCAGATCTTGAGAAGCAGACGTGGCTAGCTAAGTACGCCACTCCGACGAATGTCCAGAGCTCAACTCCTGCAGCTAGCTCAGATCTTGAGAAGCAAGCGTGGCTGGCTAAGTATGCCACGCCAGCGAATCTTCAGAGCTCCACTCCTGCAGCTAGCACTGCGGATCAGATCAGCACGATCTTGAGAGACCAGTTCGGCATGGTGCCGAAAAGGAGGGCAATCGGCTATTCCAAGCCGTACCCCAACGACTACGATTTGATCCCAATACCGCCCAAATATCGGCTCCCTGAATTCTCCAAGTTTAGTGTGTCAGATGGCTCCAGCTCAATCGAGCATGTAAGCCGATATTTGGCGCAGCTGGGCACGATCTCAGCTGCAGACGCACTACGCGTGAGGTTCTTCGCACAGTCCCTCACAGGATCGGCTTTTGGATGGTACACATCACCGCCACCACACTCGATCTGGACTTGGAAGCAGTTGGAAGAACAGTTCCACATGCAGTATCACTCAGAGGCTTCCGAGGCTGGCATTGCCGATCTAGCCCAAGTACGACAAAAGCGCGAAGAAACAGTGTCAGAGTACATCTAGCGCTTCAGGACCGTGAGGAACCGATGTTATTCGGCTCGTTTGACTGAAAAAGAAGCAGTCGAGTTGGCGGTGGTGGGTCTCGCATTACCGATCAAGGATATGGCTTCCCAAGCAGACTACCCTTCACTGGCGCACATGGTTCAGAAACTATCATTATATGAACAGCGCCACCCAGAGCTGTACCAGGACAAATTCAAGCGTGCAGTAGTCCTGGTTGAGACAGAGGAAGATGAAGGGTCTGCGGGAGATCAAGAGGTAGCAGTGGCTGAATGGACTCGGGGGGCAACCCCCGTGTCCTGCAAGTGGGTTAAGCCACAAGGTCCTCCCAGAGGGTTTGACTTTGACGTAACTAAAGCTGAGCAAATTTTCGACCTCTTACTTAAGGAGAAGCAGCTGAAGTTACCCGAAGGCCTCAAAATCCCCACGGTACAGGAGCTGAACGGAAAGCCATACTGCAAATGGCATAACACGTTCTCCCATACCACCAACGACTGCAGGGTGTGGCGTCAGCAGATCCAAATGGCGATAGAACAAGGACGTCTAATTTTCAACCAGTACGCCATGAAAGTCGACACACACCCCTTCCCCGCCGTTAACACGGTGGAGTACGCTTACCCCGAAGGGTGCCAGCCAGGTTTCTCGTTAAGCATTAACATGGTCGAGCCTGGGCACCACTCTGGTAAGAACAAAGGCGAGGGCAGCCGCTCTCGTAGCAAGGACAAAGAGGAAGCCGCTCCACGCGATCGGCTCCGGCACGATGGCAAACGCTACATCACAGAGGGAGAAGTGAAGAATGTGCGATATCAATGACCTCTCTCTGATCATCTCCTCAACAAATATGTAAGTCAGTACGACCAGCGCCGGCGGTACAACAGCGACGATGAAAGGGATCGTCTAGCTAGCAGAAAAGCCAGGAGACATCGTCGGCATGATCGCGATGAGGAGAGATACGAGCGCCGTGCCAAGGAAAGGTCAAGAGAACAAGACAACGTGGACAAGCACTGGAACTGTCCTTTCTTCAAACACTGCTGGGATTCAGGAATGAGCCGATTGCCTACAATCGGCAACTGCCCAGAATGTAGACAGAAGAAGAAGGGTGCAACAGACGTGTCAGTGTTCAAACGCCTAGGGCCTCTCCCATCTAGGAACAAGCAAACTGAGTCCTCTCGGGAAGAAGACCTCGAGGAGTTAGAAGATGACTACGAAGAAGAAGAGGACAAGTACCACCGGCCAAGGTGGTGCCCTGATGGACTCAGCCGTTCCCAAAAGCGTAGGGTTCAGCGACTGCGTGGCTTGGAGGAAGCCGAAAGGTTATACCTGCACACGCTAAGGAAGGCGCGGCCCGATCTGGCCGCAAAAATTCAGCGAACTCTGGACGAAGAGGGTCGACCACAAAGGAAAGTGTGGCGCCCCAAACAAAAGAGAGCCGATGATGAGACATCGGCTGGCACAAACATGGTGTTCATCCTTCCAGCGGAGTTTTGTGCTCCAGGATTAGACGAAGCGCCTGTGGCACAACTTGACTGCGGCCCACGGCCGGTTGTTTTTGAGAAGCCACGATAAAGAAGCTACAGACACCTGAAGGCCCTGTACTTACGAGGTTATATCAATGGGCAGCCTGTCAATAGGATGCTGGTGGACACCGGAGCGGCAGTCAACATCATGCCATACTCCATGCTACGTCGGTTGGGACGCTCTAGCTCGGATCTGATCAAGACCAACGTTACACTGAGCGATTTCAACGGCCAAGCATCTGATGCACAAGGTGTTCTGAACGTGGATCTGACCGTAGGAAGGAAAACCATCCCTACGACATTCTTCATTGTCGATAGCAAGAGCACTTACGCTGTCCTGCTAGGGAGAGATTGGATCCACGCCAACTGTTTCATTCCATCTACGATGCACCAATGCCTAATACAGTGGGATGGAGATGAAGTAGTAGTCGTCCATGCAGACGATACAGCCGAGATTTCAACGGCTGGCATGAACGTTTGGGAGACGGAAGGCCAAGAGCCACTCTCAGGCATCACTTTGGACGACTGCGAGTACATCGACCTGTCAAAAAACGGGGTGAGGCTGGTCTTATCCACTGGCCTGAGCGTGTAACAAGAGCAAAGTCTATGAACGTACATGGGAAGGCCGATCCTTGTGATCGGCCCCAAAAAATAAAAAGTAATGATCTTGTCTCAAGCATGTCACGTAGTCATAGTGAAGCACGAACAAGATGTAAACCTCTTTTGAGCAATGCAATCAAGATGGGGGCCGATTCCAGCAATCGGCCCATATTATCCTTGCCATGCGTTTCGCCTGTGTTCAGCGTCGATCTAACAGGTGACGGAAAGCTAGGGTATGGGTTTACATCGGCTGATGAGCTAGAAGAAGTCGACATTGGTCCTGGGGATAAGCCACGACCAACCTTCATCAGCAAGAAGTTAGATCCCCATCTCAGGAGCCAGATGATAGCTCTATTAAAGGAGTACCCAGATTGCTTTGCATGGGATTACACAGAGATGCCTGGGTTAGACAGGAGCATCATTGAGCATCGGCTCCCTCTCAAGAAAGGATTTCGGCCATTCCAACAACGAGCACGTCAGATGAAGGCCGAAATTCTTGAAGAAGTCAAGAAAGAGATCGAGAAAATGTTGGCCGCCGGGTTCATCAGGCCATGCAGGTATGCTGAATGGATCTCCAGTATTGTACCTGTGGAGAAAAAGGACGGCCGATGGCGTGTGGCTATAGATTTCCGAGATCTCAACAGAGCCACTCCAAAGGATGAATATCCAATGCCTGTGGCAGAAACATTGATCAACGCAGCTGCTGGCCACAAGGTGTTGAGTTTCATGGATGGCAATGCCGGCTACAACCAGATTTTCATGGCCCCAGAAGATATACACAAGACTGCATTCCGAGTACCAGGATCAGTGGGCTTGTTCGAATATGTGGTCATGACTTTTGGTTTGAAGAATGCCGGTGCAACGTACCAACGAGCCATGAGTTATATTTTTCTGCTCGTGTCGCCTCGGGGGGCAACATACTCCTTCTCCATCAGACTATCTACCCCTTGCACAAACAATGTCGCTGAGTATGAGGCAGTACGCAAGGGACTGGAGTTGCTGCTGGAAGCCGGGGCAGAAGCGGTGGAGCTTTTTGGAGACTCGAAGTTGGTGATTTCCCAGCTCACGGACGAATACAAGTGCGAGAGTGAGTCGCTCTTCCCATATTGGATGGAATGTCGTGAGCTGATGACACATTTTCGGTACATCAATTTCAATTGGGTCCCAAGATCTCAAAATACCGACGCCAATGATCTCGCGCAAATGGCGTCAGGGTACGAGGACATACCAGATGGGTCAGAAGTTCAGGTGCAGTTCCTGGAACAGGATGACTGGAGAGCCGATATCTTCAATTACTTGAAGGATTCGGCTCGGGGGGCACCTAAACGGATAAGATACAAGGCTATGAAATATGTCCTTATAGGAGATGACATGTTCTACAGGACGTTGGAAGGGTTACTACTCAAGTGCCTGGGACCAACTGAGTCTAATCGGCTCTTACATGAGGTGCATGAAGGCGCCTGTGGAACTCACCAATCGGCTCATAAGATGAAGTGGCTGATTAGGAGATCAGGGTTTTATTGGCCCACTATGCTTGAGGATTGCTTCAAGTACTACAAGGGATGCCAAGCGTGTCAGATGTTCGGGAAGATTCAGATGGTACCCGCGTCAGCGATGAACCCTATCATCAAGCCTTGGCCATTTCGAGGTTGGGGCATGGATATGATCGGCAAAATCCATCCTGCGTCAAGCAAAGGCCACGAGTGGATTCTGGCCATTACAGATTACTTCACCAAGTGGGTGGAGGCCGTTCCTATGAAGAAGGTAAAATCAGAAGATGTTATCAAATTTGTCAAAGAACACGTCATTCATAGGTTCGGGATTCCCCAAACAATCACGACCGATGGAGGTTCGGTATTTATTTCTAAAGAATTTAGAAAATTCTGCGATGACATGGGGATTAAGCTGATCCGATCATCTCCATACTATGCTCAAGCCAACGGGCAAGCTGAAGCGTCTAATCAGAGCCTAATCAAGCTGATCAAGAGGAAGATTGACGAGAACCCTAGGGTTTGGCATGAAACACTGTCAGAAGCTTTGTGGGCCTACAGCATGTCATGCCATGGAGCCATAAAGACTTCGCCTTACCAGCTCGTCTATGGGCAGGAAGCCGTATTGCCTTGGGAAATTACGGCTGGATCAAGACGTGTCACGTTTCAGAATGATCTAACAGCTGAAGAATATGCAGCTTTGATGAGTGACACTATTGAGGATGCAACGGAACTTAGACTTTGGTCGTTGGAGAAGATTAAAGAGAATAAAGCTAGGGTAGCTCGTGCATACAATAAGAAGGTGAGACCAAAGGAGTTTCAAGTTGGTGATCTAGTATGGGAAGCTGTGTTGCCATTAGGAACCAAGGATAAAGCGTATGGTAAATGGTCTCCTAATTGGCACGGTCCATATAAAGTCGTCCAGGCATTGAAGGGTAATGCATACATGCTAGAGCAGCTGGACGGTGCTAAGTTCCCAGTAGCTGTCAATGGTCAACATCTCAAGAAATATTTCCCAAGCATGTGGGATGACCAGTAAATGAAATATGGGGGTCGATTCATGAAATCGGCCAGTAAAAAAAAATTTATACAAATTATAGCCGATGCGCAGACATCGACTTGAGAAATATGGATACCAGTACAGCCGATGCACGGACATCGACTTCAGAATAATAAAAAAAGCCGATGCATTACCATCGACTCTAGGCCGAACAAGCTCAGTGGAGCGGATTAACAGATCGATTTCATGCCAGAGTTCATGGCATCTGAGGTAATTTTCCCGTGGATTTTGCTGAATCTGTGCGTTTGAGACCGGGAGATGGCGTGGACACGAATTGGATCTGTTGACCGTGTGAATAGGCAACTTTTATGGCCTTAAAGCATGTTTATGGCATAAGCCGATGCCCTGCCATCGGTTCTTTGTGCATCGACTTCGTTTGACAATCGGCAAAATCGACAAAGAAGCAAAATTAATTGGGGAATATTTCTTCATTAATAAAGGATTTCTTACAAAGAAAGAGCCGATTGCTCAAGGAAGGAAGAACAAAAGAACGGCCTATTGGCCGATCTACTACTACTGCTAGGCCTATGCTACTAGGTCCTAGTCTACGGGCCGTTGCTGCCCTCCTCGTCGTCGGAACTCTCGTCGGCACTGCTGCCGGCGGGCTCCTCGTCACTGCTCCAGCGGCCCCCAGGGGGGGCCTCATCATCTTCATCATCGACGACGTCGTCGTCGTCGTCGTCGTCTGACCCGGCGCGGAACCGCTTCGCCGGCGGGTAATCCTCGAGGGAGTCGTCGTCGTCATCTTCCTCCTCCTCTTCCTCGGAGAAGGTGTAGCCGTCCCAGGAGAACGAGTCATCCTCGCTCTCCGATTCCAGTTCCCCATCGGCGAGGAACTGGAGCTCTTCGTCTCCGCTGGTCAAGGACTTGTCGTCCTCGGACCAGACGGAGGAGGCGTGGTCCTCCTGGTCCCACTCTTCTGGGGCGCGCTCGTCGTGCGCCGCCATCTGAGCCGCCATCGGGTCCCATTCTGGCGTCGGCTCGCGGGAGGAGGAGGAAGAGGAGGAGTAGGACTGGGAGGAGAGATCCGATGAGGTGGAGGAGGAAGAGGAGGAAGACATTGCTCTGGATTGGGGTTTTTTGGGTGCCGATGGACCGAACAGAGCAAGGGGATGAAGTGGCGAACTGTTCGGAGCGGTTAAATAAAGGGGATATAGTGGAGATTTAATGCCACAGCAGTTTCCGAGGAAGTGGTGCCCAAAAGAAAGAAAACAACAACGGTCAAATCACGCGGAGAAGTTGAGAAGGCGAGGCATCATGATGAAGGATACTGCGACGGTTCTGCTCTGCCACGACATGAACCGACGAAGAAAAAGCAGAGTGATTTTGGAATTATCAATTCCAAAACCAAGGGGGCATGTGTTATCACCAGAATTTGACCGGATCAGAGGTGGGCCGCGATCAAGATTGGGCTTGAAGAATATACATGGAAGAAATATGTGAACCGGCCTTGTACACCAAGTTTGGGCTAGTTTGCCCTTGTATCTGTAAATCTAGTAGGATACGTGTCGGTTAGTTAGAGTTTGGCTCGTGCACGGTTGGGATTATTCCCATGTTAGAAAGTCTACGGACTATAAATATGTATCTAGGGTTATTGAGAAAAACAACAATCACGTTCATCACAAACCAATCTTGGCGCATCGCCGACCCCTTGTTTCGAGGGTTTCTTCCGGGTAAGCATCATGATGCCTAGATCGCATCTTGCGAACTAGGCAGTATACGTTTATTCGTCGTTCATGCGTTGCTCGTGCTGAAGCATTTTTGATGGCGAGCAACATAGTTATCATAGATGTGTTAGGGTCAGCATTGTTTTCATCGTATCACATGCTTTCATTCATGCAACCCTTAGACGTCTAGCCGCCCTTACACCTTTCTTAGGTGTAAGGGCGGCACCTTGCTTGATCATTGTTTAGTAGATCCGATCCGTTATGATTGCTCCTTGATTCCTCAAGGATTAGTTTAATATCTACATAGTTAGGCCTTACAAACGGGTTGAATGATCCAGTAGCACGTAGGGTGTAGTTTGCTAACCCTAGACAAGATGTTCCGGGGATCGACTTAATGTTGGTTTTTAGGCCTTGTCTAGGGTCGGTTTATTATCACTGTGCGTGGCGGCCAGGCTCAATCACGCGTAGGATGTTCCGATTATGTGGTGAGAACCCTAAATCGTCGTAGGTCGTTTTAGCTACTTATTGATCAAGCAGGACCACCATGTGATCGTAGACCTCATACGAACCATGGGTGGATCGGCTCCTTGAGCCGATTCACAGGACAACCTGAGAGCCGATCGAGGCTCGTATTTAATGTTTACGTGTATGCCATGCAGGAAACTAAGCGAAGCAAATCCATCACCTTCCTGATCAGGTTTAGATCAGGTGGCACGCCCTTGCACCAGCATCGGGACGTGCGTACCAGGAGCTTTGCGGGCCGTCGCTCGGAGGGACCAGGGCCAGCCGCAGCCCTAGGTTGTTCCCGGCTCTTCGTGTTGCCAGCCGTAGCTCGCCGGTGGGTTTCGGACGCCAACACCCGCGTGCTTCACTTTAAGTCAGAAGGAGATCGAGCAGTTTTTCGACTGTCTCCTAGGAGTAAAACTTCCTTACGGTTATGCGGGGAAGATAAGCAGGTACCTAGACAAAGCGAAGCAGAGATTCAGCGGGATGAAGTCTCACGACTGTCATGTGCTGATGATGCAGATACTTCCGGTTGCAATCCGTGGGATCATGGACGCGCACGTCCGTGAAACGCTTTTTGGCCTATGCAACTTTTTCGACGTCATCTGTCGGAAGTCTGTTGGCGTGAGGCAACTTAGAAGGCTACAGGAAGAGATCGTGGTGATACTGTGCGAGCTTGAGATGTACTTCCCGCCCGCATTCTTCGAAGTTATGGTGCATCTGCTGGTACATATCTTGGAGGATATCATCCAACTGGGGCCGACGTTCCTGCACAGCATGATGCCGTTCGAAAGGATGAATGGTGTCATCAAAGGGTACGTTCGCAACAGGGCACATCCAGACGGAAGCATAGCCAAGGGCTTTCTGACCGAAGAGTGCATCTCCTTCTGCACGAGTTATCTAGAAATCGAGAATCCCGTCGGTCTGCCCGTAAACAGGCACCTCGGGAAGCTCGCTGGATGGGGTTACCGCGAGGGTAGCCGCGAAATGCATGTCGACTTCAAGGGTCGAATCGCCGACTTTGAAAGAGCAAACCTAGTCGCGCTACAACACATAGACGTGGTCGATCCTTGGGTGGTAGAGCACAAAACCTTCATCGCCACGACGTACAATGATCAGGGCCAACAGAGAACGGACAGAGATATAATCAAAGAGCACAACTCAACCTTCACGCGGTGGTTCAAGGACAAGATGCTGACGTACCCTATAGACGAGGATTCTTCTGCGGAAGAAAAACTCATCTTCGCCTTGTCACAGGGCACCGAACACAACCTGATGACATTTCAGGCGTACGATATCAACGGCTACACATTCTACACCGAGGAAAAGGACATGAAGAGCGATTATCAGAACTCCGGGGTAACGATGGAGTCCTACACCGGTGACATCAAGCAGAGATACTACGGAAAGATCGAGGAGATCTGGGAGCTGAGCTACGCCGGAGAGAATGTGCCGATGTTCCGTGTCAGGTGGGCCAAGAACGTCGTAAAAGAAGACTGACATTTCACCACCATGGTTATACCCGAAGCCAAATCCAAGACAGCGGGCGCAAAGGTCACCGCGAAATATGAGCCATGGGTACTAGCTTCCCAAGTGGACCAATGCTTCTTCATTACCGACCCGCAAAAGCCCAGCCGTGTTGTCGTGAGGAGAGGCAAAAGGAGCATCATCGGAATGGATGGAGCCGCCAACGAGCTAGACTTTGACCAGTACGGCGATCCGAAGATGGAAGATGATGACGACGATGATGAAGAACCATACACAACAAGAAGAAGCAGGACCACCCTACCTGAAGGTCGTCCGTTCAAGAGAAGAAGTCTAGGAGTTCCGGGGCTAAATTATTCAACCGTGAGAAAGAAGGGCAAGAAGATTGTGAAAAGTTAATTATGTATCATTTTCTTGTATGAATAATGGATGTCATATTGTTAATCTACACATGTTGTACCGATCAAAATAGACATATAATTCATATTTTTGGATATTTTCTAGATTCTATAGTATTTTAAATATTCTACATAATTATAATTATTTATGCCTTTTATGTTGGTGTATTATGCTATTTTGGATGTTTATTATAGTGTTAAATCAATTTAAAAAGAAAAGGAAAAAAATGGGGCCGCCAGGGTTCGAACCTGGCCGGCAGGGGTTTGGCACAAACCAACCAGGGACAGAGCCAGTGCGGTACTAAGCAGGATATGTCAATCCCCCCCGCGTTATTTTTTTGACCCAGACATAAGGAGGCAGTGGCGCACCCCTAGAGGTGTGCCATTGCTAAGGCTCATAGTGGCGCACCCCGAGAGGTGCGCTATTGCTAAGGCGTCAGGGGACTTAGAAATTTCCCCTTTTTCCCCCGTCCCGACCAGATCCCACCTGACCACCCCTCCCCTTCTTCCCCTGAGCGATGCCGCCGTCCCTCGATCTGCCTCGCGATGCCACCCCTCCCCTTCTTCCTCTCCGCCGGCGACGCCCTGCGCCCATTCACCACTGCGCCCTCCCACCTTCTCCTGGATCTCCGAAGCCCTCCATTCTTCGAAGCCAGATCGAGATTTCCCCACCTGCTCGCCGTACTCGCCGCAACACGTCGTGGAGCACCGGCAGGAGAAGCGCGCCTTCGACCGCTGACGCCGCCACGCCTTCGACCGCTGACGCCGCCGCAGAGGACCGCTGACGCCTTCGACCGCTGACGCCACCGCGCATCCTTCCCAGGTAGCCGCCGTGCTCCTCCCCTCCTTTTCCTCTGCTAGGTTACTTGCTACTTCTGCTCGGTGCTCCCCCTCGAGCCGCCGCTACTCCTGCTGCTCGGTGCTTCCCCTCGAGAAGCAATTATGTGTGTTATCTGCTATCTGGTTCATGTGCTGGTGAGAAGCAAGTGTTGATTCACCTAAGTGTTGATGGAGTAGTACAGCAGCCATAAGCTTTTAATTCATCATGATTTGTTTAGTTGATCATGTCCTGACGCAATGTGCTTATATTTTGTTTGGGTTAGTGTTGTTTTCTTGATTTAACATGTTTAAATAGCTGATCAACGTGCTAGTAATTTTTTTTTGGAATAGTTCCAAGTGTAGTACAGAAGAATCCGATTTGTGACCATGTTTCTAAATACACAATCTTGTTTCTAAAGTCTATTGAGTTGCTATGGTGTGCTTCATTTGAATCCATTAAAAATGCAACGTATTATGTTCTAACTTTGGATTATCCTTGAGTTTTTATTGAACTCGTGGGATCTGTTTGGTCAACTTTATGAATGTCAAGATTAACCCTGTCAGCAATTATGTGAATTTCTTCTTTCAACAAGAAATAAATTGAGAATCAGACCATTTGTAGCTCTAGCTTTGAATTATGGTTGAGATTTTATTGAACTTGTTGTTTAGTTGACTTGATGAATGTGAAGCTTAAACTTGATTTTTATTAAATATGGGCAGAACCTGGAGATCACTGGAGCTGGTCTGGACCAGTAGTTCACCAAAGTAGCTTAAACTTGATTTTTATTAAATCTGCCCGACTTGATGAATGAGAAATCTGCATCTAAGTTGTTTATGAGGAGCAATACTGCTAGCATTACATTAGGATAAGGTGAATATATGACTCTGTTTAAGGTATTTTACATTAATATATCAAGCAGTATTGAGTGATTATTGAACTTGTATTCCACTATAAGAAAATAGGAGGAAAAGGTGAAACCATTCTTGAATGTGGGCATGTTCATATCTAGTTCCGTGGTTCTATTCATACAAATAGCACACTTGCTTCATTTGGCTGATCAAAGAAATTCATGGTAAATATGTAGTTGGTGTTGTGTCTGTATTTGGCTGCTATAGTATATATCTTGCAAGGTTTTGTTTTGGAATGAACACCGTAAACTGTAGCATGAGGATTTCATCTTTATTCTAGGTACCTTACAAGATTAAGTGGTGGAGGTGCTGCTGCTAGCATATTAGTGCTAGGTGCTGCTGCTAGCATGCATATTAGTGCTAGGTGCAGTTCTTTAATTTCTGCCATCATAGTAGCAACTGTAGCTCTTTTATTTTCAGAGTTCAAAGCTTACTAACTTTTTATTTTAAACATTTGCAAGGCTGAGACTTGAGCACCTAACCGCTACGTGCGCCTTGGAGCAGGAGCAGGAGAAGCACGCTGCTTGCCGCCATCACCGTCGCCGCAGGTGAGGCCCTTCTCCCCTCCCTCCCTCTCTGAACTAGTGTTGTGTCTGTATGAGCATCAGCACTCCTACCGCTGTTAAGCTAGAATGTAGAGAGTGAGAGAGCAGAGCTAGGTTGCTTGGTTGCTGCTGCAGCTGCTGCTAGGTTGCTTGCTAGGGCTGTAAAATTGGGTATTTTTTGCTTGTTGCTGCTGCTAGGTTGTTAGCTTACTTGCTGCTTCTAGGTTGTTAGGTTGCTGTTAGTTGCTGTTAGTTGCTAGGTTGTTAGTTGCTAGGTTGATTGCTGCTGCTGCTAGGTCCTTAAAGTTTACTGACTTTTTATTTTGAATGTTTGCAAGGCTGAGACTTGGAGCAGGAGCAGGACAAGCACGCCGCCGTCGCCCTCGACTGCTAACGCTGCTGCAGAAGACCGCCGTCGCATCCTCGAAGGTTGCTTGCTTGCTGTTGATGCATGCTGCTAGCTGCTGCTGCTTGCTTGCTTGTTGTTGCATGCTGCTAGCTGCTGCTAGCTTCTGCTTGCTTGCTGTTGATGCATGCTGCTAGCTGCTAGCTGCTGCTAGCTTCTGCTAGTTTGTTGCTGGTGTGAATGTGGTGGTATCAACATTTCTGTCGTGCACCTATATATTGTCATATTCTTGTGCAGGGATCGACAGAGTTGCCCATTATCGCCGAAATGTTGATTCATTTCCGTTTCGGCGAAAATGGGGCACTCATATGTACATAAATTAGCGTAGGTCATGCCCAATTTTTCCGTGAAATCTTGCGCTAATTTATGAATTTTTTCCTACTTAGTTCTAACATGGCCGACAACGATGAGGCCGGCGGCAGCGGCAGCAAGCCATTTTGGATGCTAACCGATGAAATGGAGGTGATGGAGTCACAACTTCGCCATGACGACGGCGAGGATGATGGCACCGATCCAGAGTACCGAGCGGACGATGCCGCCGACGATGACACCACTGATGGTGCCGGCGAGGATGACCACACCACGGATGGTGCCGGCGAGGATGACACCGGCAAACCGAAGAAGCTACGGAGGGAGCGTCGCCCAAATGTGCTCAGCACCATGAAGCAGGCATTCACCGAAGTGAACGCCAGTGGGCAACCAACGGCGCCCCCTGAGTTAGTCAAAGGGTACTCGGCCTAACTCGGGTGCATCCTCCAGAGCACGGTCTCGATCAACACCGAGAACCTCAGGCATCCTGACCGAGCGAATTTGCGCACCCTCCTCTTCAAGAAGCTGCACAAACGATACGAGTTCCCGGTGGACTGCTCAGAAAAGCATCTCATGCGGAACAAAGTGCACAATGCCGCCCTCACGAAGATGAGCACCGCCCTCGCTAGTTGGAGGAACCGAGTGAAGAAAATGATTAATAGTGGTGAGAGTTACGAGAAGATCAAGGAGTCAAATCCCTCGATCACCGAGCAAGACTACGCTGATTTCAAGATCAAGTGCGAGAGCGAGTCAACGTCGGATTCTAGTCAGTGGGGGAAGGACATGCGAAAACTGAACTTAGGCACCCACAAACTTGGTCCTGGCGGTTTTAGGGTGGCGCAACCGAAATGGGACGCCGCGGATGAGGAGCGTGTGAAGAACGGCCTCGAGCCCCTCTTCCCGCAATACAAAAACAAGCAAACCAGGAACTTTCTCCTGGCCCGGTACCGTATTGACCCGAAAACAAAGGAGCTCACCACCACTCCGGTTGTGAAGGAGTTTGAGGCTCTTCTGGTAAGGAATGCACCCGCTTAATTAGCTCCTTTATGGTTGCATTCTTATTGATGAATCCAAATTTCTAAATGGTTCATGCATGTTCCTCCCGTAGGCTAAGGAGCTCACTGCGGAAAGTGAAAAGGAAGCTAGTAGCGGCGCGGGGTCCACGAGCTCCTCGCAGTGTGCCCCTTGGGACAACCCTTTAAATAGGGCGTTGAATGCCCACAAGAAGAGGGATCCATTGAGTAAGCCGACGTCGGCTGGTCGTGTGGTCGGCGAAGGATGCTCTATGAAATGGTCAGAATACTATAAGTCGGGGGAAAAGGAGAAAAAGGCCACCATCGATGAGAAGGAGGTCGCACATCTCAAGGCACAAGTTGCGCAGATCCCGACATTGGTCGAGACCTTGGTCGAGGAGCAAGTGCGGCAACAAGTGCAACATATCGTGGAGACCCAACAGAGGACGCAACGACAGCAAGTGGAGGACCAGGGCACGACGCTTAGCTACATCATCCCTACCTTGGTTGCCGGTCTGGACGCGTGGTATAGGGGAGGAAAAAAGGGGCCTCCCCCGGTTCCCAGTTTCACGGGCAGCAACTCCCACAACGTGGAGCCATCGGTGAGTCCGCAGGCGGCAACAATGGTGTCTCCGGCGGCGCCAACATTGGTGTCTCCGGCGGCGCCAACCTTGGTGGCTCCGGCGGCGCCAACCTTGGTGTCTCCCGCGGCGCCATTACTTCAGCTCAATGCACCCGTCGCTGCGGATAATACGCCGCCCGGCACCGCGCCAACAAGCGGCCACTCCATCAGTGGCACGCCCGCCGCCGGCGGTGCCTCGACCTTAGCCGAGCTGGACGCCATCATGGTAACCAACCCTCGTCTCCGATGACTTCCATATCCTTGTCTTTGACTACGCTAGCCATCCCTAACGCCCTACATGTTTTCCGCAGGGTGCCGCCGCCGACGTCCCATGCACTCTCCTGCATTTTGTGAACGGCGAGTTGATCGATGTTGCCAAGGCCAAAATCGTTCAACCGAGCAACCGCCAGTTACACGGTGTACCCATGGCACCCGACGTGTATAGGATTCAACTGGTTCGGGTGCTTAGTGGCTATGACGACGTGGTACCTCCCTTTCAACCCCATGGCGCCGACGCAGATGAGGTCCTTACCCTCCACCAATGCTTCAATTGGTCCAAGGTTTGGCCAAAGAGCCAGATTCGTTTGGGGGCGAGCGACACCACCCCACGGACAGCACCCCAAGCCGTGCCGGCGCCAAGCCATGGCAAGACCACCCCAACGGTGCCGCCATCAGCCGACGAGGACATGCATATGACACAGGATCCGAACGATGGTCCGGACGAGGACAGTACGTTCGCCAACCTAGATTGCCACTTCGATTTTGGGGCGGACTACGATCTCAGTAGCCAACCCTCTCAAGCTGCCGCCGAGGGGAAAACCTATTGCAACAAGCGGCGCCTATTCTGTTCTCAGGAGACGCCTCCAGCTGCCGACTTCACCGAGACTCAGCCGATAGCCGAGGTGAGAAGTGTTATCAGTCCTAACACACTGAAGAAGGCTTGCGAAGAGGAGAATGCAGTCCCAATAAATACGAAGCCGATGGGACGGAAAAGAAAGAAGAAGGACGACAAGTCTGCCAGCCAGCCGGCACCGATCCGTGCTCAGGACGGGCCACCAGTGCCCAAGAATATCGAGTCGAGGGTGCATGTGTCGGGTGAGCGGATGCTAATTCAAAGATTGTACGATGCTGCACCCGGTCCTATGCGATCTCTGGTTGACGGTATTCAGTTTATGGAGGAGCGGCGTATCAGGGAGAAAGATCATGGATACCCAGTGTATGTTGCCAAGGTGCCCTCGGGCCAAGGCTTTGTCGATAGTGGCTACGCGGAGAAGATCTTCCTGCGGTATGATGACATCTTCGCCATGCTGAACAGTTATCCGCTGCACTACACCTTCATTCGCCTATACTCGCTCAGCAAGGCGATGCTGATCATTAGAAACAACATCCCGGACATCGCGATAGCCGACCCCTTCTACATGCATGCCGTCCACTTGGCCACCGCCGGAGACCGGGCAGTCGTGAGTGGATACCTCAAAGACTTCTTTCTAGCGAACCAGAAGAAGTGTAACCTCCTCCTGCCTGTATTTCCCGAGTAAGTCACCCCTCACCGTACCGGTCTTAACTCGTGATTTTTTTAGATTTCAATCGTCATGTTCTTAAACATTATGTGTTCTACGCAGAGACAAAACCTGCACACTCATCTCCATAACCCCGAAACATTCCGTGGCCACATACCTCGATGCGGACGGTGAGTCAACCACGGACTACACGAATGTCAAGGCCGTACTTGATGATGCTCTCAATGGCTACATCAAAGCGAAAGGCCACATGCAGAGGCCAAATGTTAGGTACGGGAAGCATGTGTTCAGGCACCAAACAAAGTTTCCATGCGTCAAGAAGCCGCCTTCTAGTAACAAGGATGCCTACTACGCCCTCTATCACATGGATAAGTTCATACGGGACCAGCAACAGCTTATGCTACCTGAGCATCTCAGAGACTGGGCCAACAAATTTTCGCGGGTCCCTGACGACGGCATCAAGCAAGAGTTCTTTCGCATCCAAGTAGAGTTCTGTGAAATCATCTTTCAAGATGTCATTAGAAGCGCGGGGGAGTTCCATGCCGGCTATCAGCCGTCGAACAGTGAAATAGACACAATGCTCCAAATGCAGGGTGACGACTACCGCTCATGGATGTGCTTGAAGAAAGGCGGCGGTTTTATCCACGCTCCTAAGTCCCTTTAGCCGAATCTTGATGTGCGAGCCTAGTTATATAGTTGTGAACTAAAGACGAGCTTGTGTTGTAATAAACTTTATCCAGCACTTTACTTGCATGTCTGTTTAATTACTAGTTCGGCTATGTTTGTGTACTTATATATATGGCTCTGTCGTTTTCCGCACTTGATTTGGTCGTTAATTTTGTTTGCATATGCCGATGATTAGAATGGTTGGTCACTTGTACACTCGGGGGTGGACCAAGCGAGCCTGGTGTGATGGCACAAATATCCATGTCTTGTGCATCCTACCTGGCTTCGCTTACTCCATCCCTGAATGTTAAAATTTGTTTTGACCAACAATGTATGAGGCCCTCGTCATTCCATTTGCTTTGGTTTTTCAGAATGCCGATGATTAGAATGTTCGGTCAACTGTACACCCCGGGGTGACGCAAGTGAGCCTGGTGTGATGGCACAAGTATCAATCTATTGTGCATCCTACCTGGCCTCACTTACGCCATCCCAGGATGTTCATATTTGTTTCGACCAACAATGTATGAGGCCATCGTCATTCCATTTGCTTTGGTTTTTCAGAATGCCGATGATTAGAATGTTTGGTCACCTATACACTTGGAGGAGGGGCCAGTGAACCTGGTGCGATGACACAAATATCAATCTCTTGTGCATCCTACTTGGTTTCACTGACGCCTTCTCTAAATGTTCATATTTGTTCCGACCAACAAAATATGAGGCATTCCATTTAGTTCATAATAGCTACTTGTCTCTTATTTGAGTTGGCACTTCTTAATTGCATTGCCCTTTCTTCCATTTTAGTGCCGATGATTAGAATGTTCGGTCAATAGAGGACCCTGGGGTGACGCAAGTGAGCCTGGTGTGATGGCACAAGTATCAATCTCTTGTGCATCCTACCTGGCCTCACTTACGCCATCCCGGGATGTTCATATTTGTTTCGACCAACAATGTATGAGGCCATCGTCATTCCATTTGCTTTGGTTTTTCAGAATGCCGATGATTAGAATGTTTGGTCACCTATACACTTGGAGGAGGGGCCAGTGAACCTGGTGCGATGACACAAATATCAATCTCTTGTGCATCCTACTTGGTTTCGCTTACCCCTTCTCAAAATGTTAATATTTGTTCCGACCAACAAAATATGAGGCATTCCATTTAGTTCATAATAGCTACTTGTCTCTTATTTGAGTTGGCACTTCTTAATTGCATTGGCTTTTCTTCCATTTTAGTGCCGATGATTAGAATGTTTGGTCAACTGTACACTCCGGGATGACGCCAGTGAGCCTGGTGCGATGACACAAATATCAATCTCTTGCGCATCCTACCTGGCCTCGCTGCCACCATCCCGGGATGTTCATATTTGTTTGGACCAGCAATGTATGAGGCCCTTGTCATTCCATTTGCTTTGGTATCTCAAAATGCTGATGATTAGAATGTTTGGTCAACTGTACACTCCGGGGTGACGCCAGTGAGCCTGGTGTGATGGCACAAATATCAATCTCTTGTGCATCCTACCTGGCCTCACTGACGCCATCCCGGGATGTTCATATTTGTTTCGACCAACAATGTATGAGGCATTCCATTTAGTTCATACTACTTGGATCCTTTTTGAGTTTGCTCTTATTCGTTGCAAACATCTATGAGCGTGCACTAATGTTTCTTTGGCTTGTTCATATATGTGCAGATATGACGTGGTATGTCGTGTACAAGGGCAAGGTTCCCGGAGTCTACAACGACTGGGAGGAGTGTCGGAGACAGGTTCACCGTTTTAGCGGTAACATCTACAAAGGGTACACCACTAGAGCGGAGGCCGAAGATAGATACGCACGCTATTTGTCGGGAGAGAGGAGGGAGCGGAGGAGGAACCGGATGAAGACCACTATCATCAGGATGGTGCTAGTACTGACTCTAGCTCTCTTCTATGTGATTGTACTTGATCTTGTGTAATCATTTGCGACTTTGTAACCCTGTAACTTGCATTGTAACCTCGTAACTTCTCTAATGTGAAATCTTGTGAATCATGTGGGGCTAATGTGAAGAACTATGTATGGATGAGCTGTGTTGTTGTGTATATGTGTTATATATCCTGTATTGTGCTATTGTACCATATACCACCTGTATAAATACCTGCCAGGATACAAAAAAAAATCGAAATTGTAGCAGTGGCGCACTGGTTGTCCATCAGTGGCGCACTGCCACTAAGTAGCAGTGGCGCACTGCCCTGGCTCCAGTGGCGCACTGCCCTGTGATCCCCTACAACTCTAGCAGTGGCGCACCAGGCACTTCAGCAGTGGCGCACGCCCACACGCAGCAGTGGCGCACGTCCACACGCAGCAGTGGCGCAGCACCTCACTGAAGCAGTGGCGCACCCCAAAATCTAGCAGTGGCGCACCTTGTCAAGATAGTAGTGGCGCACTGCAGCTGACCAACAGTGGCGCACCAATTTGATGTAATAGTGGCGCACTGCTGGACATGTCAATGGCGCACCACGCAGTGCGCCACTGTTATCAAGGCTAGTAGTGGCGCACCACTAGTGCGCCACTACTAGGAGTTAGCAGTGGCGTGATAACAGTGGCGCACCACTAGTGCGCCACTGATGGCTATATGTGGTGCGCCACTGAATGCCTTTTTTTCTAGTAGTGCGTGATGATTTATCATCTACTTCCACTTCACCAACGTGTTGCAAGACACAAGGTAATGATATGGTGAGTGGTGAGGGAAATTGCAATGTTGATATTATGCTCAATAGTGATGACTCTTCATCTCTATCTCATTGCAATGTTTCCTCTTTGGACTTAGACACATCTAACATTGAAAATAATCTACATGCTTGTGTTGATAGTTCTTGCATATCATGTGTAAATTTCTTACATAGATCTCATGATGATATGCTTACCTTGTCTTTTTCCCATAATCAAAATTCTTCTATTTCCTCTAGTTGGTTGTTGAATAACAATGTAGAGGAAACCGAACACTCTATGGATCAAGACACGATTTCAAATGAGGATTCAAGAATATCTTCATCTTCATTCTCCGGTTTGCACATGTGCCTTATGGCAAATGTATCAAAGGTATCTCCTACTTTGACTCCTAACACTTCCTCTAATGATGAGAGTGATAATGATGATAATGATGTAGAATATAATACCTTGGTGCATAATATGGCAACGGTATATGCTTCTCTTCATGGTAATAAAGAAGCTCGTGCTAATCTCGAACACTCTATGGATACCTTGAATAAATATAAGGAAACCATAGTGGAGTTGGAGTCCCATGTTGAAAATGGGGAAATGAGATTCACTCTCCTCAAGCATGAGCTAAAAGATGAGAAGCATACTAATTTTATGCTTTCACAAAAAATTGAATCCTATGAGCTTGAAAATGAAAAATCTATTGATGATGCTTGTGCTACTAACTCTAATTCTTGTGATGCATCTACCTTAGAGGAGAATGTTGAGCTAAGGGCTCAACTTAAGTTGCTAACTAGCAACTATAGGGAATTGGAAGAAAGTCATAAAAAGCTCTCAAGCTCTCATAATGATCTTCTAATTTCCTATGGTGGGCTAAAGTTAGCTCATGTGGCTAGTATCACTAAGGTAACATCTTGTGAGCCTCATGTGGACATTAGCACAATCTCTACTACAAATGCTATATTGCCATATGCTAGTCCTAGTAATCCATCTAGTCAAACTAGTGACACACCTTGTGTTGGATTACTTGCTTTGCCTTGTTGCTCCAACAATGAAGCTTCTACTTCCTCTAGTACTTGTATTTCTACTAACCATGTAGAGGAAATAAAAGAGCTCGAGGCCCAAGTCCTTTCTTTGAAGAAAGACTTAGAAAAGCGTCATGAAGGGAAATCCGCACTTGACAAGATGCTAAGTGTGCAACAATCCCCCAATGAAAAGAGTGGACAAGGATTCAACTCACATAACAAGAACAAGTCCAAGAGCAAGAGAAACAAGAAGAAGGGCCAAGATAAAGTCAATGATCCGGCCAAGTTGGTTTGCTTCAAGTGCAAGGTTGAAGGGCATCATGTTAGATCATGCCCATTGAAGAAGAAGAAGCACTTGAGTGAGAAACAACAAGGGAAACGGCCACAAGGTCAAGGTAAAGCTCATGCTCGACCTCAAGTTGAAGATAGGACACTTCCCAAGAAGAATCAAGATATTGTTCCCCAAGAGAAGAAATCAATAAAGAAGAGAAAGGGGAACACTTGCTACTTATGTCGTGAGAAGGGGCACTTTGCTTCTTCTTGCTTAGGTGGTACCTTATCTAACCCTATAATTGTTGATGATGATTATTCTCTAGGGAAGGATAAGGATGGCAATGTGTTTGCCAAGTTTGTTGGAACTCAAAGTGGTTTCAAGAAAAGGACCATTTGGGTTGCCAAGCCTATTGTGACTAACCTCTTAGGACCCAACTTGGTTGGGGACCAACAAGCTCAAACTTGATCAATAGGTGCATGTGGAGGTCATTGGATTCTTGGCTACTTCATGAAGAATTAAGGGATCTTCATATATTATATTTTGACCAAGCCAAGTCGTATGGATTATCATCTATATCTTATATCCAATGTTCCTCTTTGCGGTAACTTATACTTCAACTCATCATATTTATTGTAAGTTACTTGCCCCCTTTGCATGTTTGGTTTTGTATCAAATATGTGTTTGTATATGTTGTATCTTACTTGCCTATCTTGTGTATTCAAGTATGCTTGTTTGCCACATCATACACTTGTGTATTGTTCTGAGCCTAATGCATCTTGATGATATCTTATTTGGCTCTCGTTGAAGTGATTAATGGAACATCCCATTTTGGGGGAGTGATATGCTTTGTGCATCTCTCTTTCTTTAAAATGTGTGTACATGGGTACCACCACTTAGTATTGATATTGCAAGATTATGTAGTCACTATGTGGTGTGTCATACTCATGAGAAATTCAAATTCTAAATATCCATTAATCATATCTAGTCGAATTTTAGTTGCCTCTTGTTTAGAAGAAATTTTTATCACATTATGGGGGAGTAATATGTTTCCAACAAAATTGTTGGGGTTCTATTCGTCGTTATCTTTCCAACAAAATTGGTTTCATGTCAATCGGAGTTCGGGAGCATTAGTTATCACAGTTTTTGTATAAACATGTTTTCCTGCTCACCCGGTCAGGGACCCGGTCGGACCGGCCCTTGCGCCGACCGGTTCCGGTATGCCGCCCGGTCAGCCGGCCTCACAACCGGCCTGCCCGGCGTGCCGACCGGTCAACCGGGCGCCAACCGGGCGCCAACCGGATGACCTCCTGGACGACACAAAGTGACCCCGGTCGGGGTCCGGCCTGCCGAACGGTTTGGACCGGCTGGTCCGGTCTGTGGCCCGGTCTGACCGGGCCCTGGACCGGACAGCCCGGCCCTAGGCCCGGTTGACCGGCCTCCTCGACGGTTGACTCAGCCCAACTTTTCCCCAACGGTTATATTTGCTCTTGGGCTATAAATAGCCCTTCTTCCACCTTGGGCTGAGTCAGTTCTTCCTATTCTCTCTCCTCCATTGTTCCATTTTGAAGAACTTGCTCTCCCCCTTGATTCCTCCCATAACTCTTGCTATTTCTTGAGGGATCTAAGAGAGGGGATCTAGATCTACATCCCCACCAATCATTTTCTCCTCTAAGTGAGGGGAACCCTTTGGATCTAGATCTTGGAGTCTTTTGTTGACTTTCCCCATTGTTCTTCCTCTCCAATCTCATCTTAGCATTTGTTGCTTAGGTGGGATTTGAGAGTGAAGGACTTGAACACCTCTAGTGTTCTTGCTTTGCATCATTGCATAGTGTTGAGCTCTCCACCACGATTAGTTCGAGTGAGAGACCGTGAGCTTGTTACTCTTGGAGGGAGACCTCCGAGTTGGCTTGGTGGTTGGTGCTCCGGTGATCTCTTCAAGAGGATTGTGAAGAGGCCCGGGCTTCTCCTTCGTGGAGCTTGTGAAGTGGTTGTGGAGCTTGCCATCTCCGGAGCGGAGAAAAAGCTAACCATAAGGAAAGGGCCATTATCCTTCGTGGGTGTGGTTCGGAGAATAGGGTGAGCCTTCGTGGCGCGGGGAATCCTTCGTGGGACCTCCACTCCTCCAAACGTGACGTACCTTCTTGCAAAGGAAGGGAACACGGGAATACATCCTCGTCTCCGCGTGCCTCGGTTATTTCTATACCCGAGCTCTCTTTCCTTGTGATAGCCATCGTGCTTGAAGTACATATATCTTGCTATCACTTGTGCTACATATATCTTGTGCCTATCTTGCTTAGCTCTAGTGGCTATTGTTACACTTAGTTGAGCTTAGCATATTTAGGGTTTGTGCTTGTAAACTAAACGATAGTTTAATTCCGCATTATTACAAGACAAATCCGTAAGAGTTTTTAATTGCCTATTCACCCCCCTCTAGGCGACATCTCGATCTTTCACCAAGAAACACACTTATATATATACGCATGCACTTTATGCGCAAAGGCGCGGGTGCCTCTAATAATATGTGTGTCCACTCGATCGATGATCCCTAAACCTTAAACCCTAAAACCCTAATCCCTAATCCCTAATTATACCCTAAACGTACACCCCAAACACCCTAAACACTAAACCCTAGACCCTAAACCCTAAACCCTACACCCTAAACCCTAGACCCTAAACACTAAACACTAAACCCTAAACCCTAACCCTAGACCATAAACCCTAAACCATAAACCATAAACCCTAAATATATTTCAATCTCTCTCTAGATCTATATATCGTTGGTGGCCAAGAAACACACTTATATATATACGCATGCACTTTATGCGCAAAGGCGTGGGTGCCTCCAATAATGTGTGTGTGCACTCGATCGATGATCCCTAAACCTTAAACCCTAATCCCTAATTATACCCTAAACGTACACCCTAAACACCCTAAACCCTAGACTCTAAACCCTAAACACTACACCCTAAACCCTAAACCCTAAACACTAATCCCTAACCCTAGCTAGACCCTAAACCCTAAACACTAAACCCTAAACCCTAAACCCTATATAGACCCTAAACCCTAATTAACCCTAACCCTAACCCTAAAACCCTAGCTAGCTAACCCTAAACCCTAATTAAACCTTACATATATATAGGCCAACGGCACTTAATTGTGCATATATTTCAATATATATTTGAACATATTCTTGGGGACATATATATTTCAATCTCTCTCGATCTATATATCGTTGGTGGCCAAGAAACACACTTATATATATGCATGCACTTTATGCGCAAAGGCGCGGGTGCCTCTAATAATGTGTGTGTGCACTCGATTGATGATCCCTAAACCTTAAACCCTAAATTAACCCTAATCCCTAATCCCTAATTATACCCTAAACATACACCCTAAACACCCTAAACACTAAACCCAAAACCATAAACCCTAAATATATTTCAATCTCTCTCTAGATTTATATATCGCTGGTGGCCAAGAAACACACTTATATATATACGCATGCACTTTATGCGCAAAGGCGCGGGTGCCTCTAATAATGTGTGTGTGTGCACTCGATCGATGATCCCTAAACCTTAAACCCTAAAAGCCTAATCCCTAATCCCTAATTATACCCTAAACGTACACCCTAAACACTAAACCCTAAACCCTAAACACTACACCCTAAATACTAAACACTAAACCCTAAACCCTAAACCCTAACCCTAGCTAGACCCTAAACCCCAAACACTAAACCCCAAACCCTAAACCCTAATCCCTATATAGTCCCTAAACCCTAATTAACCCTAACCCTAAAACCCTAGCTAACTAACCCTAAACCCTAAACCCTAATTAAACCTTACATATATATATAGGCCAACGGCACTTAATTGCGCATCAAGCAAGCGACCAACTAATTAGCGCTGATAAATTAATTAACTTGAATTTTGACAAGTTCTCTCGAATGAAAACACATTGGATTAAGTTGCCTCATAATATATATATATACAATTAGTGTGCATGCGCGCATGGCATACCTTGCACATATCATTCGTGCATATATTTCAATATATATCTGAACATGTTCTTGGGGATATATATATATTTCAATCTCTCTGTCTCGATCTATATATCGTTGGTGGCGAAGAAACACACTTATATATATACGCGCATGCACTTTATGCGCAAAGGCGCGGGTGCCTCTAATAATGTGTGTGTGCACTCGATCGATGATCCCTAAACCTTAAACCCTAAATTAACCCTAATCCCTAATCCCTAATTATACCCTAAACATACACCCTAAACACCCTAAACACTAAACCCAAAACCATAAACCCTAAATATATTTCAATCTCTCTCTAGATTTATATATCGCTGGTGGCCAAGAAACACACTTATATATATACGCATGCACTTTATGCGCAAAGGCGCGGGTGCCTCTAATAATGTGTGTGTGTGCACTCGATCGATGATCCCTAAACCTTAAACCCTAAAAGCCTAATCCCTAATCCCTAATTATACCCTAAACGTACACCCTAAACACTAAACCCTAAACCCTAAACACTACACCCTAAAACCTAAACACTAAACCCTAAACCCTAAACCCTAACCCTAGCTAGACCCTAAACCCCAAACCCTAAACCCTAATCCCTATATAGTCCCTAAACCCTAATTAACCCTAACCCTAAAACCCTAGCTAACTAACCCTAAACCCTAAACCCTAATTAAACCTTACATATATATATAGGCCAACGGCACTTAATTGCGCATCAAGCAAGCAACCAACTAATTAGCGCTGATAAATTAATTAACTTGAATTTTGACAAGTTCTCTCGAATGAAAACACATTGGATTAAGTTGCCTCATAATATATATATATATACAATTAGTGTGCATGCGCGCATGGCATACCTTGCACATATCATTCGTGCATATATTTCAATATATATCTGAACATGTTCTTGGGGATATATATATTTCAATCTCTCTGTCTCGATCTATATATCGTTGGTGGCGAAGAAACACACTTATATATATACGCGCATGCACTTTATGCGCAAAGGCGCGGGTGCCTCTAATAATGTGTGTGTGCACTCGATCGATGATCCCTAAACCTTAAACCCTAAAACCCTAATCCCTAATCCCTAATTATACCCTAAACGTACACCCTAAACACTAAACCCTAAACCATAGACCCTAAACCCTAAACACTAAACCCTAAACCCTAAACCCTAACCCTAGACCATAAACCCTAAACCATAAACCATAAACCCTAAATATATTTCAATCTCTCTCTAGATCTATATATCGTTGGTGGCCAAGAAACACACTTGTATATATACGCATGCACTTTATGCGCAAAGGCGCGGGTGCCTCCAATAATGTGTGTGTGCACTCGATCGATGATCCCTAAACCTTAAACCCTAAAACCCTAATCCCTAATCCCTAATTATACCCTAAACGTACACCCTAAACACTAAACCCTAAACCCTAAACCCTAGACCCTAAACCCTAAACACTACACCCTAAACCCTAAACCCTAAACACTAAACCCTAATCCCTAACACTAGCTAGACCCTAAACCCTAAACCCTATATAGACCCTAAACCCTAATTAACCCTAACCCAAACCCTAAAACCCTAGCTAGCTAACCCTAAACCCTAAACCCTAATTAAACCCTACATATATATATAGGCCAACGACACTTAATTGCGCATCAAGCAGGCGACCAACTAATTAGCACTGATAAATTAATTAACTTGAATTTTGACAAGTTCTCGATCCCGAATGAAAACACATTTGATTAAGTAGTCTCATAATATATATAATTAGTGTGCATGCGCGCATGGCATACCTTGCATATCATTCGTGCATATATTTAAATATATATTTGAACATATTCTTGGGGATATATATATATATCAATCTCTCTCTCTCGATCTATATATCGTTGGTGGCCAAGAAGCACACTTATATATATATACACGCATGCACTTTATGCGCAAAGGCGCGGGTGCCTCTAATAATTCATGTGTGTGCGTATATTTGAACATATTCTTGGGGATTTCAATCTCTATCTCTCGATTTAAATAGAGTTGGTGGCCAAGAAACACACTTATATATATACGCATGCACTTTATGCGCAAATTAAGGCGGGGGTGCCTCTAATAATGTGTGTGCGCACTCGATCGATGTTCCCTGAACCTTAAACCATAAAACCCTAAAATACTAATCCCTAATCCCTAATAAACACCCTAAACACTAAACCCTAAACCCTAAACACTAAACCCTAAACCCAAAAATCCTAAACACTAAACCCCAAACCCTAAACCCTAAACCTATATAGACCCTAAACCCTAATTAACCCTAACCCTAACCCTAAAACCCTAGCTAGCTAACCCTAAACCCTAAACCCTAATTAAACCCTACATATATATATAGGCCAACGACACTTAATTGCGCATCAAGCAGGCAACCAACTAATTAGCGCTGATAAATTAATTAACTTGAATTTTGACAAGTTCTCGATCTCGAATGAAAACACATTTGATTAAGTAGTCTCATAATATATATATAATTAGTGTGCATGCGCGCATGGCATACCTTGCATATCATTCATGCATATATTTCAATATATATTTGAACATATTCTTGGGGATATATATATAGTTCAATCTCTCTCTCGATCTATATATCGTTGGTGGCCAAAAAATACACTTATATACGCATGCACTTTATGCGCAAAGGTGCGGGTGCCTCTAATAATAATGTGTGTGTGCACTCGATCGATGATCCCTAAACCTTAAACCCTAAATTAACCCTAATCCCTAATCCCTAATTATACCCGAAACATACACCCTAAACACCCTAAACACTAAACCCAAAACCATAAACCCTAAATATATTTCAATCTCTCTCTAGATCTATATATCGTTGGTGGCCAAGAAACACACTTATATATATACGCATGCACTTTATGCGCAAAGGCGCGGGTGCCTCTAATAATGTGTGTGTGCACTCGATCGATGATCCCTAAACCTTAAACCCTAAAACCCTAATCCCTAATCCCTAATTATACCCTAAACGTACACCCTAAACACCCTAAACACTAAACCCTAAACCCTATACCCTAAACCCTAAACACTACACCCTAAACCCTAAACCCTAAACACTAAACCCTAAACCCTAACCCTAGCTAGACCCTAAACCCTAAACACTAAACCCCAAACCCTAAACCCTAATCCCTAATCCCTAATTATACCCTAAACGTACACCCTAAACACTAAACCCTAAACCCTAAACCCTAAACACTACACCCTAAACCCTAAACACTAAACCCTAAACCCTAACCCTAGCTAGACCCTAAACCCTAAACACTAAACCCCAAACCCTAAACCCTAATCCCTATATAGACCCTAAACCCTAATTAACCCTAAGCTAACCCTAAACCCTAAACCCTAATTAAACCCTACATATATATATAGGCCAACGGCACTTAATTGCGCATCAAGCAAGCGACCAACTAATTAGCGCTGATAAATTAATTAACATGAATTTTGACAAGCTCTCGAATGAAAACACATTTGATTAAGTTGCCTCATAATATATATATACAATTAGTGTGCATGCGCGCATGGCATACCTTGCACATATCATTCGTACATATATTTCAATATATATCTGAACATATTCTTGGGGATATATATATATTTCAATCTCTCTCTCGATCTATATATCGTTGGTGGCCAAGAAACACACTTATATATATACGTGCATGCACTTTATGCGCAAAGGCACGGGTGCCTTTAATAATGTGTGTGTGCACTCGATCGATGATCCCTAAACCTTAAACCCTAAAACCCTAATCCCTAATTCCTAATTATACCCTAAACATACACCCTAAACACCCTAAACACCAAACCCTAAACCATAGCTAGACCCTAAACCCTAAACACTACACCCTAAACCCTAAACACTAAACCCTAAACCCTAAACCCTAACCCAGCCTAGACCCTAAACCCTAAACCCTAAACCCTAAATATATTTCAATCTCTCTCTCGATCTATATATCGTTGGTGGCCAAGAAACACACTTATATATATACGCATGCACTTTATGCGCAAAGGCGCGGGTGCCTCTAATAATGTGTGTGTGCACTCGATCGATGATCCCTAAACCTTAAACCCTAAAACCCTAATCCCTAATTATACCCTAAACGTACAACCTAAACAATGTAAACACTAAACCCTAAACCCTAGACCCTAAACCCTAAACACTACACGTACCCTAAACCCTAAACACTAAACCCTAAACCCTAAACCCTATAATTCGACCCTACATATATAGGCCAACGACACCTAATTGCGCATCAAGCAGGCGACCAACTAATTAGCGCTAATAAATAAATTAACTTGATTTTTGACAAGTTCTCTCGAATGAAAACACATTTGATTAAGTTGCCTCATAATCTATATATAATTAGTGTGCATGCGCGCATGGCATACCTAGCTTTCATATCATTCGTGCATATATTTCAATATATATATTTGAACATATTCTTGGGGATATATATATAGTTCAATCTCTCTCTCGATCTATATATCGTTGGTGGCCAAAAAATACACTTATATACGCATGCACTTTATGCGCAAAGGTGCGGGTGCCTCTAATAATAATGTGTGTGTGCACTCGATCGATGATCCCTAAACCTTAAACCATACAACCCTAAAACCCTAATCCCTAATCCCTAAACACCCTAAACACCCTAAACCCTAAACCCTAAACCATAAACCCTAAACGTACACCCTAAACACCCTAAACACTAAACATTAAACCCTAATTAAACCCTACATATATATAGGCCAACGACACTTAATTGTGCATCAAGCAGGCGACCAACTAATTAGCGCTGATAAATTAATTAACTTGAATTTTGACAAGTTTTCGAATGAAAAACACGTACATTTGATTAAGTTGCCTCACAATATATATATAATTAGTGTGCATGCGCGCATGGCATACCTAGCTTTCATATCATTCGTGCATATATTTCAATATATATATTTGAACATATTCTTGGGGATATATATATAGTTCAATCTCTCTCTCGATCTATATATCGTTGGTGGCCAAAAAATACACTTATATACGCATGCACTTTATGCGCAAAGGTGCGGGTGCCTCTAATAATAATGTGTGTGTGCACTCGATCGATGATCCCTAAACCTTAAACCATACAACCCTAAAACCCTAATCCCTAATCCCTAAACACCCTAAACCCTAAACCCTAAACCATAAACCCTAAACGTACACCCTAAACACCCTAAACACTAAACATTAAACCCTAATTAAACCCTACATATATATAGGCCAACGACACTTAATTGTGCATCAAGCAGGCGACCAACTAATTAGCGCTGATAAATTAATTAACTTGAATTTTGACAAGTTTTCGAATGAAAAACACGTACATTTGATTAAGTTGCCTCACAATATATATATAATTAGTGTGCATGCATGCATGGCCTACCATGCATGCATATATATATATATATATATATATATATATATATATATATATATATATATTTGAATATTCTTGGAGATTTCAATAATCTCTCATCTCTATCTCTCTCTTTATCGATTGGTGTGGACAGCGCAACGACACACATTATGCTTGCACTTTACACGCAAAGGCGGGTGCCTCTAATAGTGCATGTCTGTGCACATTCGATCGATCTAGCTAGATGTTTGATTAATTGTGTATCACACTAATAAAAAAGTTGTAATTTAATTCACAACAAGTTACAATTAACCCTAACACATAAACCCTCTAAATAAACAATAAAACCCTATATAGCTAGCTATAGGCCAACAACGACCCTTAATTGCGCATCAAGCAGGCCAGGGGTCCTCGCGGTCCTCTAATTAAATATATGTGCCATTAACCCTAAACCCTAAACCGTATATATATATAAAACTAACCTTAATTAGATAATCAAACCCTCGTTAAAACACATAACCCCAAGCTAATTAATAACCCAATCTAATAAAACCTTGCTATATATAGCTAGTAAACCCTAGATTATATAACCCCAATTAATATATATGGCCTATATCGATCATATATATATATATAGACATTATTGGGATTCATTAATTATATAATAAGTACTGATAATTCAATTACTTATATATATAAGTACTGATAACACAAATAAAGAAGTTGTATTTGAATCCACACAACCCTAATCTAAAACACATAGCCCCTAACATGGCCTAATTAATTGACCCCTTCTCTCTAGCTAATTAGTGGAAATTGCACAAAATCAAAAGGGGCCCCTCACTAATTATACATATATATCTGGATTGTGATAAACCTTTGCCCCATATTTCACTAGTAGGAAAACCCTTATAGGCGGAGCTTAGTTCTGTGGCGCACCCCTAAGAATGCGCCACCGAATTTTGTTTTGTGGCGCACCAGGAGCGGTGCGCCACAGAAATAGCTTAATTTTGTGGCGCACTATGGAACACTACGCCACAAAAACTTGGTGGGGCCCACACCCTGTCACGCCCAATCATTGGTTTTACTTTTTCTACGGCGCACTGCACTTGGTGCGCCACAGAAATAACGTATTCTATGGCGCACTGGCCTCGGTGCGCCACAGAAATAACGTGTCCTATATCATGGCCGTACCGTCCCTCGCCTGTATACCACTCTCTCCCCTCTCCCCTCTCCCCGCGCCGCCGCCTTCCATGGCGAGCGCTGCCGTCGCCGTCGCCGCCGCCTTCCTCCGCGAGGGCCGTATGCCGCCACGCTCCACCCATCCCCGCCATCAGCAGCACAAGCCACTGCGGCGTGGAGGAGGAGGGGCCGGCGCGGCGTCAAGGTGGAGGAGCCGCCGCCGCGTCAAGGTGGAGGAGCCGCCGCGACCTCCACCCCTGCCGTCGTCGTCGGTGAGCTCCTCCACAACTGCCGTCGTCGTCGGTGAGCTCCCTCCCCTCCCCTCCCTCTTCCTCCCCCGCGCGAGCACAACGTGCTCGACGAAATGCTCGCTCGGTTGGCTCTGGATGCATTGCTGCTAGGTTTATTCCTGTTGTTGCTCTGGATGCATTGCTGCTGTTGCTCTGGATGCATTGCCCCTAATCGTTGTTGTTGCTTGTTTACCATTAACTGGTGAACCATGCTACTGGTGAACCATGCATTGCCCCTAATCTTTGCATTGACTATGCCTCTCTGTACACCAGCTACTAGCAGTGACTATGCCTCTCTGTACTTGCTTACCATTAACTAGTGAACCATGCATTGCCCCTAATCCTTGTTGTTGCTTGTCTTAAGCAATAGAAATTTTCTATGCCTCTCTGTATTTGCCTACCATTAACTGGTGAGCTAGTGATGCTTATTGGAGTGTTCTATATCAGTGACACTTCTATGCTGCTACTACATATTGGTGTTGGTTATTGTCAACTTATATCACTTGCTATGCCTGTGTGGCTTACTGGATCATATGTACCTGTTGTTTGTGGAGGTTTACTGCCACTTGTTATTGATGAACCATGTGATGGTAATGATTCAATTTAATTCAATGATGTTAATTTGATTTCCATCCTTTGTTGGAAATAAATCCATGTCTGAACCTATACAAGGTAATGAAGACTTGCTCACTTGGTATGCTACTATGCTACTGTGGTATCCTTGTGAAGATTTACTTGATGGATTCTTGTGAGCTTATGGTATGCTACTATGCTTATAATGCTCTGATTAGTGGGGATGCTTACTGGATCATGTGCATATAGTTCATATAGTTCCCTAAAAAGAAAGAATGCTCCCTGGCCAGATGCTTGATGTCTTGGCTCAGCCAATGATGCAAAGGCTGAGGCAAAAACTTGGATAAGAACAGATACTAAAATGTGTGATTTAAATGGAATGCTTATGATGGTATACTAAAATAAAGATATTCACATTAGGGAATCATGTAAATGAATGTCACTGTGGTATCCTTTGAAGAAAATGGGAAGTTTCTGATTGTTTAAAAGACTAGATGATGCTAGGTTATTAAGTTGGCTGTCAAGGTTGGTTTTATCTGGTTAACTTGGATAGGCTATGTGTTCTTGCTTACTTATGCATATCCATCTCTACTGGATTGACTAGCTTAGGCTTGGCCTCTCTCTTGCCAGCTTCACTTGGTTACTACCAAGTGATGAATAATCCCTTATGGTACCCCAGCTTTGTTTTGAACTCAGCTGAGTAATGATAAATTTCTATTTCTTGTTGGCTTTGATGAAAATAGAGATATCCACAGTAGGGGATCATGTAAATGAATGCCACTGTGGTATCCTTTGAAGAAAAAGGAATGTTTCTGATGGTTTTAAAAGGCTAGGTGGTGCTAGGTGATTCAGTTGGCTACCAAGACTTGTCTCATCTGGTTAGTTGGGATATGCTATGTGTTGTTGCTTGTTTAGGCATATCTATCATTTACTGGATTTACTGGTTCTTGATTGGCCTCTCTTTTGCCAGCATCACTTGGTCTATATACCAAGTGATGAATAATCCCTTTGGAGCATCTTGACTTATGTCACCATGGTTGCTGGTTTGTTGGCGTTTTTGTACTTGCCGATGATTAGATGGTTGGTCGATCACTCGTACACTCGGGGGTGGAGCAAGTGAGGCTTGGTGTGATGGCACAAATATCAATATCTTGTGCATCATACCTGGCCTCACTTAATCCATCCCTGGATGTTAATATTTGTTTCGACCAACAAAGTATGAGGCATTCCATTTAGTTCATACTAGCTACTTCTTAATTGCATTGGCCTTTCTTCCATTTTTGTGCCGATGATTAAATTGTTTGGTCACTTGTACACTCTGGGGTGGGGCCAGTTAGCCTGGTGCGATGGCACAAATATCAATCTCTTGTGCATCCTACCTGGCCTCATTGACCCCATCCCGGAATGTTAATATTTCTTTCGACCAACAAAGTATGAGGCATATGATATCTAGTTGAGATACCACTTGGCTCTTTCTTCCATTTTAGTGCCGATGATTAGAATGTTTGGTCACCTATACGCCGCAATATACTTTGTAGACGGGTCCCCCTTTTCCCGGCCGCCATTCCGTGAACGAGTCCTTGACGAGACAACAACGCTGACCTGCCTCTCCGGTGCAGAACCACGCTAGTCCAAGCCGCCTCCCTTGTGGCCGCAAGGGAGGCGGCTGGGACTGCCGTGGTTCTGCGCCAGAGAGGCAGATCGGCGTTGTTGTGTCGTCAAGGACCCGTTCACGGAACGGCGGCCGGGCAAAGGGGGCCCTTCTGTAAAGTATACTGCGGTGTATACTGCAACTATGGTTTCTGACCATAGTATTTGTGTTGACCAACAATGTATGAGGCACTTATTCCATTTTGTCATTCCATTTGCTTTGGTATTTTCAAAATGCCGATGATTAAAATGTTTGGTCACCGTACACTCGGGGGTGGCGTAAGTGAGCCTGGTAAGATAGCACAAATATCACTCTCTTGTGCATCGGACTTGGTCTCACTTACGCCATCCATGAATGTTAATATTTGTGTTGACCAACAATGTATGAGGCACTTATTTCATTTTGTCATTCCATTTGCTTTGGTATTTTCAAAATGCCGATGATTAAAATGTTTGGTCACCGTACACTCGGGGGTGGCGTAAGTGAGCCTGGTAAGATAGCACAAATATCAATCTCTTGTGCATCGGACTTGGTCTCACTTACACCGCCCCTGAATGTTAATATTTGTGTTGACCAACAATGTATGAGGCATTTATTCCATTTCTCTTGTGCATCGGACTTGTTGGTCTCACTTTCTTTCATTTTCATCATAGTAGGAACTGGATGAAGACCCCGATGCAAGCGAGCCTGGTGGATAGAGATGAGGGAGCAAAGGAGGAACCGGATGAAGACTACTTTGTATCTCGAAATTATGAATTTTGTATGAATTAAGAGTTGTATGCAAAACATTTGACACTTGCCACTATATATGTATCTCGATCGGGCTCTAAGTAATGTGATGATGATGTCTATGTTATATCTGTGCAATGTACATGATATTTATATTATATCTAAATGTTGCTGTATATAACCTGTATATTGCTGTCTATAAACTGCATGTGTATAGCAGGCAACACAAAATCGTGTATAATACAAGCAAATTCTGTGGCGCACTGAAAACCAATTCTGTGGCGCACGCGTTTCTGTGGCGCACCTAAGCACAAGTGCGCCACAGAAACCTTAATTCTGTGGCGCATGGGCCGGTGCGCCACATAAACCTTATTTTTGTGGCGAAGTTTCTGTGGCGCACCTCCCATGCGCCAGAGAATCCATTTTTGGTGCGCCACTGATGAGGCTTTTCCTACTAGTGTTTGGTGGATGTGTGCATTTTGGCATGTAAAACAATTAATGTTTGCAAATGGCGTTGTCAAAATTTATGTACAAATGATTTCTTTCCATCCAAAGTGCATAAAATGGGAATTTTAATGAAGAAAGTACAAATAAAACAGCTCAACATGCCTCCACACCCCGATTTTCACACGAAGTAGAGCATATTTAAAGGATAATTCCAGAGTTTTACTATTTTTCAAGCAACTTTGCTAATTTCCACCCACTCACATGACTTTATGTCGATTTAACGAAAATTTGGCGAATTTAAACTACATGGGCGGGATAGTTTGAATTGTGCGCGCGGCAAAGGGAACCTCCTATTCCTCAACCTTGTGCACAGCAAATTACACACGCAACTCCATTAAACACCACCTACCGGGTGGCCCGGCCGCATGACCCCCCACCCACCGCTACACAACTTATCCCCGTCCGTGCGAAGAGCTTCCCCTCCCCGTCCCGTCCGTGCGAAGAAGAAGCTTCCCCTCCCCATCGTTCTTCTCGAGACGCACCGGCGGTCAAGTTGATCCACGGTAGGGCTGCTATCTCTAGCTCAATCATGCATCGGGCAAGACAGCCTAACGATTTATATTTTCTTGATGCTGCTAAAAAATCGTCAGTATGCTCGAACTAATTGGCACTTTATAGTTTTCCGCTCGATTTGTCCTCGATCAATTTGTTCATTTGCGTGGGCATATAGAGTCAGTTCTGCACTCGATCCGTTAATTTGCTGAAATGCCATGGTAGAATTTTGTGCACGATCTGTTTGCTAAAATGTCGATAGGCAATTTTTGTTTTGTACTCGACATGATTGCTGAAATGCATAATCATGTACTAGTATAGTTTTGTACTCGATGGAAATACATTTCCTACTTCGCCTTAAATTAATCACCAACCATTGTATCTCATAATTAAACAGATGGACAGAACTTGGATACTGCATGGACACTTATGTTCCCCTTCATATATAAATGGTGTTCAACCCTTTATGGGGTTTATTAGAGCTCATGAAGGTCACAACCTGGACGTGTATTGCCCGCGCTGCACATGTATGAATGGTGAGAAGAGGCCTCACCATGTAGTGGAAGATCATTTACACATTTTTGGGATGGACCGCACATATGTTAGGTGGGTTTATTATGGTGAACCATATAATGATCCTTCAGCGGGAGAAGCCGATCTTGCTCACACTGTATGTGTGCTAGCATATGTAGTTAATTATTTATATTGATGCTGCCGCTGTTTCGATCAATAGTTTGCATTGATGTGCAAGGTTTTGTACTCAAATTTAACTTGTTGCAAATGGATGGACGGGAAGGAGAGAAAAAGCGCTTGCTTTAGGAAACGGGTTTCAGCTCTGGGACATGTTCTGTGCCAGATGAGAAGGTAAATATGTAAAACGGCATTTGTTCAGGTTGCATCCCTTAGATGTTTGTCTAATCTGTTGATGTACTAATTGCGGAAGCATAGAGTTGAAGAGGTCTCTCAGTTTGATGGGATATTTGAAGATGAATCTCAGTTTGATGCACCTGTGGATGGTACTGATGACGAGCCTTTCATAGACGAAGGTCCTGCACCTGAGCTTATCCAGCCTACAGAAGGAGGCCGTGGACTGAGTACACAACTTTGCGTTGAAGTGGATGCACGCCCAGAGATCATCAGGGGCGTCCTGGTAGTCTCAAGACCACCCAGCCCTGATACACCTGTGGATGGTACTGATGACGAGCCTTTCATAGACGAAGGTCCTGCACCTGAGATTATCTAGCCTACAGAAGGAGGCCGTGGACCGAGTACACAGCTTTGCGTTGAAGTGGATGCACGCCCGGAGATCATCAGGGGTGTCCCGGTAGTCTCAGGACCACCCAGCCCAGATGCAAAATGTTGACCTACTTTAGGATTCGTACTCTTATGTTCTGGTGCTGTAGTATGTACTATCTTTGTTATGATTTAACCCCTTTGGCGCTAGAACTATAATTAAGCATTTAGTGGATAATTGCGTTGCAAAATTTGACACCCACACAATCAGTTCATCGTATGAGTGTTATCACCAGATTTTGGCCAAATCAGGAGGTGGGCCGTAAGGGAGATGGGCTTGGAAGATTACACGTGGAAGATCTCTGAAGCGGCCTTGCACGAAGAGTTTGGGCTAGATTGCCCGTGTATCTTTAATTATGGTAGATTGTATCTTAGATTAAAAGTTAGAGTTTGTATCGTGCACGGTGGGGATTATTCCCACGTTAGAAAGTCCCCTGGACTATAAATATGTATCTAGGGTTTATTAAATAAACAACAACCAACGTTCAACCAACCAATCAATCTCGGCGCATCGCCAACTCCTTCGTCTCGAGGGTTTCTACCGGTAAGCATCATGCTGCCTAGATCGCATCTTGCGATCTAGGCAGCACAAGCTTAATGTTGTTCATGCGTTGCTCGTACTGAAGCCTTTTTGATGGCGAGCAACGTAGTTATCATAGATGTGTTAGGGTTAGCATAGTTCTTCATATAACATGCTATCGTAGTGCAACCCTTGCATGTCTAGCCGCCCTCACACCTATCTTAGGTGTGGGGGTGGCACCCCGCTTGATCATTATTTAGTAGATCCGATCCGTTACGGTTGCTCCTTGTTCATCAAGGATTAGTTTAATATCTGCAATAGTTAGGCCTTACAAAGGGTTGGAGGATCCAGCGGCACGTAGGGTGTCGTTTGCTAGTCCTAGACAGGATGTTCCGGGGATCAACCTCGTGTTGGTTTTTAGGCCTTGTCTAGGATCGGCTTACGATCACCGTGCGTGGCCGCGAGGCCCAATCGTGAGTAGGACGATCCGATTATGCAGTGAAAACCCTAAATCGTCGTAGATCTCATTAGCTTTATCTTGATCAAGCAGGACCACCATATATTCGTGCACCTCGTACGAATCATGGGTGGATCGGCTCCTTGAGCCGATTCACAGGATAACCTGAGAGCCGATCGAGGCTCGTATTTAATGTTTACGTGTATGCCATGCAGGAAACTAAGCGAGGCATCTCCATCACCTTCCTGACCAGGTATAGGTCAGGTGGCACGCCCTTGCATCAGCATCGGACGTGTGTACCAGAAGCTTTGCGGGCCGTCGCTCGGAGGGACCTCGGCCAGCCGCAGCCCTAGGTTGTTCCCGGCTCTACGGTGTTGCCCGTCGCTGCCCGCCGGTGGGTTTTGATAGCAACACATTCTGGCACGCCCGGTGGGACAAGCTTCGACATCAACCACCTCGCCATCTACATCTGAGATGGCGGATGGCACGCCAGTCACGTACGAGGATCTGACCGACGAACTCAAGAAGAAGTATGACGAGATCAAAGTCATCCTCGAAGCCGACCTCATCGGCTCTTTCCACAGAACCCGTTCACATGGCATCAGGTGGAAGGGGTTCTTGCCTAATGGTGCACTAGATGGGATAGACCTCTCTGCCCTGTCGGAAGAACGCACCAGGTCCCTGCGGCAGGAGATCAACTACTTGGTGGCTCACTCGCTACACCGCCACTCTGAGAACCTGGTCAACACGTTGGAGCGTGTCGCTCTTCGCGTGATCCAGGAGATCATGAGGCTCCAGTACTCGCCGTCAGGACCAGCTCTCGGGACGCATCAAGGAGAGCTGCCACTCCAGTCCCGTCCAGCGCTGCCATTTGCGTTGGCAGCACCAGAGGTGCCGGCTTCACCGGCATTCGTCGTCTACAAGATCGGTGGTGACCCTAGTGACTACCAGTTCTTGCCGGAGGCGCCTAAGGAGATCCCTCACGGGTACACGTGCACGTATGTGCCAGATTGCAGTAACTGGGCGCTCACAAACCAGGCCACAACATCAGGGACTTCTGGGAAAACAGGAGGGACGTCAGCAACAGATCTTGAGAAGCAGACGTGGCTAACTAAGTACGCCACCCCGACGAACCTCCAGAGCTCAGCTCCTGCAGCTTGGCTCGTAGCTGGAAAAGCAAACATGGCTGGCTAAGCACGCCACCCCGGCGAATCTTCGTAGTTCAACTCCTGCAGCCAGCACAAATGGATCAGATCAGCACCATACTGAGAGATCAGTTCGGCATGGTGCCGAAAAGGAGGGCAATCGGCTATTCCAAGCCGTACCCCGACGACTACGAGATGATCCCGCTACCACCTAAATATCGGCTCCCTGATTTCTCCAAATTCAGTGGATCAGATGGTTCCAGCTCCATCGAGCACGTAGGCCGATATTTGGCAAAACTAGGACCGGCCTCAGTGTCGGATCAACTACGCGTGAGGCTCTTCTCACAGTCCCTCACGGGATCGGCTTTCGGGTGGTACACCTCGTTGCCACCGGACTCCATCCGGACTTGGAAGCAGTTGGAAGAGCAGTTCCATATGCAGTACCATTCAGAGGCTTCCGAGTCCGGCATTGCCGATCTACACAATTACGTCAGAAGCGTGGAGAAACTATGACAGAATACATCCAGCGCTTCAGGAATCTTAGGAACCGATGTTATTCGGTTCGTATAACTGAAAAGGAAGCAGTCGAGTTGGCAGTAGCGGGCCTTGCAACACCGCTCAAGGACATGGCCTCCCAAGCAGACTATCCCTCACTGGCGCACATGGTTCAGAAACTGTCGGCATATGAACAGCGCCACCCGGACCTGTACCGGGACAAATTCAAGCGTGCAGTAGTCCTGGTCAATGCAGAGGAAGACGAAGTTTCTGCGGGAGATCAAGAGGTAGCAGTGGCTGAATGGACTCGGGGGGGAACTCCCGTGTCCTGCAAATGGGTAAAGCCACCAGGCCCGCCCAGGGGGTTTGATTTTGACGTGACCAAGACTGAGCAAATCTTCGACCTCCTGCTCAAGGAGAAGCAGTTGACGATTCCCGAAGGTCTCAAATTCCCCACGGTGCAAGAGCTGAACGGAAAGCCATACTGCAAATGGCATAACTCGCTCTCCCATGCCACCAACGACTGCAGGGTCTGGCGTCAGCACATCCAAGCGGCGATAGAAAAAGGGCGTCTAATTTTCAACCAGTACGCCATGAAGGTCGACACCCAACCTTTCCCCGCCGTTAACATGGTAGAATGCACTTACCCTGAAGGTTGCCAGCTAGGGTCCTCGTTCAGCATCAACATGGTAGGACTTGGGCACCACTCTGGCAAAGATGGAGACGAGGGCAGCTGCTCTCGTAGCAAGGATACAGAGGAGGCCGCTCCACGCGATCGGCTCCGTCATGATGGCAAGCGCTACGTCACAGAGGGAGAAGTGAAGAACGTAAGATATCAGCGACCCCTCTCTGATCACCTCGTCAACAAATATGTGAGTCAGTATGACCAACGCCGACGATCCAGCGATGATGATGAAAGAGATCGTCTGGCTAGAGAAGCCAGAAGATATCGTCGGCATGATCGCGATGAGGAGGAGCGAGAGCGCCGTGCCAAAGGAGAACCAAGGGAGCAAGACGACAACGACAGGCACTGGGACTGCCCCTTCTTCAGACACTGCTGGGATTCAGGAATGAGCCGATTGCCCACAATCGGCAATTGCCCAGAATGCAACCAGAAAAAGAAGGAGGCAGCCAACGTGTCTGTGTTCAGGCGCTTAGGGCCTCTCCCGCCACAAAGCAAACGTGCTGAGTCCCCTCGATGGGAAGATCTCGAGGATTCAGAAGACGAGGGACAAGAAGAAGAAGAAGAAGACAGGTGCCACCGTCCAAGGTGGTGCCCTGATGGACTCAGCCGTTCCCAAAAGCGCAGGGTTCAGCGATTGCGCGGCCTGGAGGAAGCCGAAAGGTTATACTTGCATACACTAAGGAAGGCACGACCTGATCTGGCTGCGAAAATTCAGCGAACCCTAGACAAAGAGGGTCGTCCACGGAAAATGGAGTGGCGCCCCAAGCAAAGGAAAGCCGATGATGAAACATCGGCTGGTACGAACATGGTGCTCGTCCTTCCGACGGAGCTTAGTGCTCCACGATTACACGATGCACTCAAGGTGGGTGACAGCAAGCGCATCAAGTCAGAGGTTGGGCTGGTTTTATCCACCAGCCTGACCGAGTAGCTGAAGCAAAGCGATGAGCAAACGTGGCGAGGCTGATCCTTGTGATCGGCCCCAAAAATCTATGAAGGGACATTACAGAACTTTCAGTCAGCGCTTCAATCAATATGGAGGCCGATCCCAGCAATCGGCCAAAATTATCTTCACCACATGTTCTGCTTGTGTTCAACATCGATCTACCGGGCAGCGGCCACGTCGGCGGATAAAAGTCAGCACGAATCCTCGCGGAGCCGACGTGCAAGTACAGTGCTTTGGCTAACCACAAAGCCGATATCTGCAGTCACCTGGCAGATTCGGCTCGGGGGGCATATAGGCAGATAAACATGTGTAAACATGTGCGCAGTGAAACATTATTGGGGCCGATAGGAGAAAATCGGCCAGATAAAAAAAATTTGAAGCCGATGCGCAGCCAGCCATCGACTCTAGTACAGTTACACAAGACCAAGACCTACTGGCTATGTGCTCAAAGTTCACATCAACATCGACGTTCAGTGGAATAAAGCTGATCAACGATCTGTGCATCCTCGCCGGTATTCTCGCCTTGATTAAGGCTCGGGGGGTAGCTAACTTGGTAGATGTTCTGTTTTGGGAGCCGATTGGAGTCGCATCGACTGACCCTGCATCGTGATCTTCTCTGAAAGCAGTTCAGGTGTTGCAAAAGAAAACTGCTAAAGCTACGGAGAGGAACCGGAAAAGGAGGCCGTCGGCTTTACAGGTTTTGGACCGTCCTGTCGCTGCAAGAAAAGGAAAGGGACTGGGTTCTCAAAATAGCCGATGAGTAGTCAGCGGCTAAGGGATTGCGAAAAATTATGGTCAGATATCAAATCGCAGCCTGAATTTGAGAAGTGCTTGACTGACGGACTAATCGACATGTGAGTCCGGCTTCACGGGCGTCCAAAAGAAAAGGAATCCGATACGTTGCTATCGGTCTTGGCATGACAGGCGGAAGGAATGAAATTGGATTAATTGAAAGAACAATTTTCATTAATTCAAAGGAGCGGCTTTACAAGAAAGAGCCGATGGCTCTCAAAAGAAAGATCTAGCGCCTAGTGCACTACTACTACTAGTCCTACTCTACTAGTCGTCGCTGTCCTCATCGTCGCCGTCGTCGATGTCGTCGGCGCTGCTCCCAGGAAGCTCCTCGTCGCTGCTACCCCAGCCTTTGGCCGGAGCTTCGTCTTCCTCGTCATCATCATCATCCTCGCTGTCCGCCCAGGAGCGGAAGCGCTTGGTCGGTGGATACCCGATGGAGGAGGAGGATTCATCCTCCTCCTCTTCCTCCTCGTCATCATCATCGTCCTCACTGTCCGCCCAAGCGCGGAATCGCTTGGCCGGCAGAAGCTTAGCGGGGGAAGGGGGCCGCCCTCCTCTTTTCCTTCCTCTTCCTCTACTTCTTCCCCCTTCCCGTCGGGGGAGGTGGGTTTCGCCCAAGGATGGAGGTCGTCTTCACTTTCGCTTATCAGCTCCCCATCGATGAGGAACTTGAGGTCCTCTTCCCCATCGGTCAGAGGCAGGTCGTCCACTGGCGCGTGGTCGGAGTTCCACTCCGGCTCGCTCGAAGAGAAGGACTGGAGGGAGAGGCCGGAGGGGACAGAGGAAGAGGAAGGCATCGCTACAGAGGAAGAGGGTTTTTTGGTGCCGATGGCTGGAACAGAGGAAGGGGATGAAGTGGGCTAATCAATCGGCACGGTTAAATAATGAGAAGCCTGGTGGAAATTTAATGCCATCGCAGTTTCCGAGGAAGTGATGCCAAAGCTATCGAATTTTGCAGAGAAGCTGAAAAGACAGGGCATCATGATGAAGAATACTGCGACAGGTCTGCTCTGCCACGACATGACCCTTTGAAGGAAAAACAGAGTGGTTTTGAAATTATCATTGCCAAAACCAGGGGGGCATGTGTTATCACCAGATTTTGGCCAAATCAGGAGGTGGGCTGTAAGGGAGATGGGCTTGGAAGATTACACGTGGAAGATCTCTGAAGCGGCCTTGCACGAAGAGTTTGGGCTAGATTGCCTGTGTATCTTTAATTATGGTAGATTGTATCTTAGATTAAAAGTTAGAGTTTGTATCGTGCACGGTGGGGATTATTCCCACGTTAGAAAGTCCCCTGGACTATAAATATGTATCTAGGGTTTATTAAATAAACAACAACCAACGTTCAACCAACCAATCAATCTCGGCGCATCGCCAACTCCTTCGTCTCGAGGGTTTCTACCGGTAAGCATCATGCTGCCTAGATCGCATCTTGCGATCTAGGCAGCACAAGCTTAATGTTGTTCATGCGTTGCTCGTACTGAAGCCTTTTTGATGGCGAGCAACGTAGTTATCATAGATGTGTTAGGGTTAGCATAGTTCTTCGTATAACATGCTATCGTAGTGCAACCCTTGCATGTCTAGCCGCCCTCACACCTATCTTAGGTGTGGGGGCGGCACCCCGCTTGATCATTATTTAGTAGATCCGATCCGTTACGGTTGCTCCTTGTTCATCAAGGATTAGTTTAATATCTGCAATAGTTAGGCCTTACAAAGGGTTGGAGGATCCAGCGGCACGTAGGGTGTCGTTTGCTAGTCCTAGACAGGATGTTCCGGGGATCAACCTCGTGTTGGTTTTTAGGCCTTGTCTAGGATCGGCTTACGATCACCGTGCGTGGCCGCGAGGCCCAATCGTGAGTAGGATGATCCGATTATGCGGTGAAAACCCTAAATCGTCGTAGATCTCATTAGCTTTATCTTGATCAAGCAGGACCACCATATATTCGTGCACCTCGTACGAATCATGGGTGGATCGGCTCCTTGAGCCGATTCACAGGATAACCTGAGAGCCGATCGAGGCTCGTATTTAATGTTTACGTGTATGCCATGCAGGAAACTAAGCGAGGCATCTCCATCACCTTCCTGACCAGGTATAGGTCAGGTGGCACGCCCTTGCATCAGCATCGGACGTGTGTACCAGAAGCTTTGCGGGCCGTCGCTCGGAGGGACCTCGGCCAGCCGCAGCCCTAGGTTGTTCCCGGCTCTACGGTGTTGCCCGTCGCTGCCCGCCGGTGGGTTTTGACAGCAACAATGAGTAGTAGCACAATTACTTCTACAGCCAGTCCTGCCAGCGCATTAATTGGTAGCATGAAACACTTTCAGGCACTCCCCTCTGATTCATATTAATTGACTCAATTTTGTGTAGATATGGATGTATCTAGATGCATTTGTTAACTAGACTAACAAACTTGAGTCAGTTAATATGAATCAGTGTAAACCACCCAAGTCCTCGAGCAGCTAGTTTATTGACTCTGGACTCCAAGCCTCTCGCGGCAAGCCATCGACGAAGCTTTGACCAGATCTTGGCCCGCTTTTTTTTGCGAATAGCAAAGCTTTGACCAGTTCCTCTCGGGATACAGCACGCCGGTGAGCTTGCATGGTTGCCATGAGCACTTTCCGGCGGAACTTCCTCTGCAGCGCCCTCAAGCCGCCGCTGCGAGACAGCATGCAGTGCCTCGAGGTGGACTGAACGGACGAACTCGGGATCTCAGGGCGGGGGGGTCCACCTCGTCCGGGAACGATCTCCAGCGGGTTAACGAGGACATGCATGGCGGCCAGGGGATTTGGTTTTTTTTGTTGTTTGAGCTTGGGATTTGGGGTTTTTCGGATAGGGGAGGAGGAACCGAGGAAGAGGAAGGAACAGCCCGCGTGCTTGGTGCGTGGCAGTGTGCTTGAATTTTGAATTTTTGTGAAATGTTTCATTTCCCCGCTAAAATTCGGGGGTTTTCTTGACGCGCCAATGCATCCCGCGGGCAGGTTCAAGTGAATTTGGGGTGCCACACTATGGGCCCCAGTTTCAGTGAGACATGTAATGACTAGTCACATCAAGAAGTTCACCGTGTAATAAAATATGTTACCCCTCCCCTTTATGTAGCCCCCTTGTCTCTCCCGATCGAGTGCCGGCCGCCGACGGATGCAAGCCGCAAGGTCGATCCCCTCCTTTCGCCTCCACCGTCCAGGCATCCAGCTTGGAGGGGCAAGCTGCATCTAGACCAAGCGGATTAGGTAGTACTAGTAATGTTCTTTCCTTTCTCGAGATCGGTTCTTTTTTCCTCACCTCGATATCTTGCGCATCTATTTCCTATTCTGGGCGAAGGGGTGTCTTTCTGGTCACCCTCGCGCTGGGAGTGATTGATGGGGGTGGGGAGCGGGGGCTACCTTTGCTTGGATTGGGGTGTTCTTCCTTTATTTGTCGACATTTGCAACCTTTGTAATTTTTGCTGATCCTCACTGTATCTTTTGTCAGCTTGTACAGGAAAGGGAAGACCTCGGTGGTGGTGGTGGGGGGGCAATGGAGCGTAAGGCCACCACGCATGTGGGCAGTTGGCTGAGCCTGAGCTGCGTCCCCAGCCCCGCAAAGCAGGTACTCCATTTGCTTATCCACTCTGTCTGTCTGCATCCTCAATCTGTTCCTGTTCTGGAAAATGCTTAAAGTAGCACATGTCTTCAGCTGTTTGTGCGTAAAGCCTCTGCGACACCATGCTCTATATTCTTTGTATCAGGTTGGTACCTCCAGGTTCCGTGCTGAGGCTATGGGGAACGATAGCGCCCCACCTGCTGCAGGTGGCCGGATCTGCCAAAGACAAGAAGCAAAATGCCATCGCCGAGTGGCTGGACCGCCCAGGGGTAATTTTTTAACCAACTTACCATGATGTAGTTTGAATCTGATACTCCCTCAGATCCAAATTAATTGACTCAACTATCTGTAGATACGGATGTATCTAGACGTGTTTTAGCTCTAGATACTACTACCTCCATCCCAAAGCTTAGGGCTTATATTATTTTTAGAAAGTCAAACTATACCATATTTGACTAAGCTTTTACCAAAAATCATTAACATGCAAAATACAAAATTAATATCATTAAATAGGTTGTGAAATATATTTTCCTACGATATCTACACAATATTATATTTGTTGATAGAATGTTCTAAAATTTTGGTCAAACTTTACTTGTTTTGATTTCTCAAAAATAAATAAGCCATAAGCTTTGGGATGGAGGTATCTAGACATAGCTAAGTCAACTAGTTTTTTTTTGTCTGTCCATAGCTAGTGTTCATGGTGCAAAAAGCTAAGAGCATCCACTATGCATCAGTCTATCTCATACAGTAATTCAATATCACTGCTGAGGTCTGCCTTTTGTTTTGCTATTCATATGCAGACTCAAACTTTAGGGCCTTTACTCAAAAGGAAGATCAAAACTGCGGCTGATCAGGCTGCCAGTATGTTGATGCCTCCCCCATCTTCTAAATGCCTCTACAAGCACAAGGCCACGCGCCCGCTGGATGGTGATCTTTTAATGAATATAGTATATTTTCTTAATCCACAAAACATGCCTTGATTTTTGTCTGTTTATTGTCGGTTTTTTCTAATGCTTGCCAAAAGTTTACAACAACAACAACAACCAAGCCTTTCAGTCCCAAACAAGCTGGGGTAGGCTAGAGTTGAAGCCCATAAGATCTCGAAGCCAAAATTTTAGAAACACCAAATTCGTTTGCTTACAATCATCATACATTAATGTTCATCTACTATCCAGTTCCCCTAACCCAACAAAAAATGATGATAATTACGATTTTTAGATTAAAAGAGCACCATTAGGCGCTGTTAATTACGACTTTGAGATTAAAATGTCATTTGCAATTGCTAATTACAATTTTGAGACAAATGATTAGTTTAACCTCGATCTGTTCTGCTCTCCATTTTTCCCAACCGAAAAAAATGTAACCATTCCATTCCTCTGAAATGGAATCATTCCATTCCATTCCACGATGTTTCAGAACCGAACACACCCTTGCATTGTTGTGAACTGTTGTCCATACACAGCCATACCCTTCCACTTACATCCAGCACTATATGCATCATCGTCTCTCGTAGTCATTCAATATCACTGCTGAGATTTGTTCCCATTCTTATGCAGGCTGAAACTGCTGCGCCTTTACTCAAGTGGATGCAAAATGAGGCTGATGAGGCTGCTGTGAGGACGATGGTGCCGGCACCATCATCCGAAAACCTCTACAAGCACGAGGCCATGGGCCAGCTGGGTGGTGACCTTTTAATGAATCTGGTATATTTTCTTAATCCACATACATGATTTTATTATATCTGTTTAATTACTGTTGGCTTTGCCTAATGCTTAGCAAAGGTTCAGAAACACTTCACTTGCTTACAATCATCATACACTAATTTTTCACTTTTCAGTCTGTCTCATCCAGTATATAAACTGTTGAGTTCTGTTGGCTTCTTTTGTAATCATTTGCATTGTTGTCAACTGTTGTCTATGCACAACCCTATTCTTCCACTTACATCCCGCACTACTTGCATCAGTCTATCTCATAGATTTATTAAATATCAGTCTGTTGCTATTCATATGCAGGATGAAGCTTCTGTGCCTCTACTCAAATGGAAAAAAATGATCCTGATGAGGCTGCTGTGAAGACGATGGTGCCGCCACCATCTTCTGAAAACCTCCTCAAGCACAAGGCCACGGGCCAGCTGGGTGGTATCCTTTTTAGTAAGCAGGTATATTTTCTTAATCCTCATACATGATTTGATTTGTCTGTTTATTGCCGGCTTTGTCTAATGCTTACCAATAGTTTAGAAACACACACAACCCTATTCTTCCACTTACATCCAGTACTATATGCATCATTGTATCATAGATTCATTTTATATATCACTGCTGATGTCTGTTGCTCTGCAATTTTCATATGCAGACTGAAACTGCTAAGCCTTCATTGGTCAAAAGGATTGCAACTGCTACTGATGAGGCATCTGCAGAGGCTGCCACCAAGTTACTGTCAGCCCCACCTTCTGGATGCTTATATAAGCTCAAGTCCAAGGACCAGCCGGGCCGTAACCATCCAAGGGTTCGGGTATATTTTCTTAAGCCACATATACATGCCATGATTTATGTCTGATATTATCACCGGCTCTGTCTAATGCTTTGTGGAATTCGGAAACGCCAAATTAGCATGCTTATATTCATCATACACTAAATTTTGACTGTTCAGTTTTGTAACATAGTGTTATGCACTCGCTTGTCAACATTTGCATTGCTCTGAACTATGCACTTTACACAACCTAATTCTTCCACTTACATTCAGCGCTACGCACCAGTAGTACCTCCCATGTTTCCTTCACCATCCCGATGCCGAGCTTGCGGGAATATGGCGGGCCCATGTACATACCCCGCATATAACACCTCCTATGGCTCTATCTACCTTTCTAATAACTCCTTCAAAGAGTTACAGGTATGTATTCTCAGTGGTTTAGCATGAATTGGCATATAGTAAAGTCTTGTTTTTAGTCTTCCTGCTTCTTACATTAGTATCAATTTTCACCTGCAGACTGTACCTTGTGAACTTCGTCCAATGATTAACCAGATGTGTCCGCATGAAGGGTCTTTCACTATGCATGGCAATGGCAAATTGATGAACACCTACACGGTCTATGAGGTGTATGTCTACAAGACGCATGCCATCACATATTTGTATGGACATGATTGGAGAAAGTTTGCTTTTGACTACGGTCTGAAGAAGGGCGACGAGCTGAGGATCAGAAACTCAAACGGGAAGATATACGTAACTGCTTACAGAGTTGGAGACACTTCCAAATATATAATATGTAACTTTTTTGTACTCATATCCTTTGATTACTGCATTCTGAGCAGTTGTTCTAAACCATTCCCTCTGTTCTAGCTTGCAGGGTTTAACATGATCAAAGCTGCAGATCCCCTGATGGAACAGGAGCGGATGTCACAAAGGGCACCCACACCAGCACCGGCACCGGCTTCCCACTCTCCTGCATCAGCACCGGTTCCTGTACCAGCTCCGTTTACTGCATCTACCCAGCAGGCCCCTACATCAGCATTGGTTCCTGTAGAGGCCCCATATACTACACCTGCCCAGCAGGCTCCTGCATCAGCACTAGTTCCTCTAGCTGCACCGTTTACTACACCTGCCCAACAGTCTCCTGCATCAGCACCGGTTCCTCTAGAGGCACCATTTATTGCACCTGCCCAGCAGTCTCCTGCATCAGCACCAGCTCGTGTACCAGCCCAGGCTCCTGCACCTGCCCCAGCCAGATCACTGAGGTCTCAGCTCATTGTTGTGGCCACCCGTGTGGTGACCAGGAAGCATCTGAAGGCTATGTTCGTGAGTATATGACAGCATAACTGCTCTTATCTTGATGTCTTCTCTGCTCAAAGTCTCACATGGTTCAGTCTTTAGTGCATTGGTGCCATTGACTAATTTTTGGTGGTATCTCTTGCTTTGAATCAGAAATTGCCTAAAAGTATCTCCAAGGATCTCAATGCTGGCTGAAGGGGCAAGATTTCCCTCGTCATGGAGAGTGAAGGTCTCACCGTGGAGGGACGGTACTCCGTCAGTCCCACAGATGGCCGCTTGGCTGTTACTTACAGGTGGAAAAAGTTCATTGACGGTGCCAAACTTCGCATTGGATCAAAGTTGAAGGTCAAGATCTTTCGATGCCACTGTGACATGCTGGTCATAAAGTTTGCGGTTGTCTAGTTCTGTTGTCCCATGAGCCCTTAGCAAATACATTTGTAGTTATACTTATATAAGGTTATCTTATCTGAACTGCTAATTAATTGTATGGGTGGTAAAACTCTGGCAAGCTTTTGCTCTTAGCAAGTATGTATGTATGATCAGCTATTATGATAACTAATGTTTGTGTTCATCTTAATTTGCATTTCCGTTTTAGAAAAAAACTTAATTTCTATTTTGGCTGTTAGAGAACTATCAGATTGAATCCACAACATGATTCGAATAGATTCATTACACCGAGCCACATGTCTTGACCTTGCTATACACTAGTTCCATTAATCAGTGCAAGAAGGCTTACCTGAGCTGCCTGAACCATGGCAGATTCGAATCCACCTTAGCTATCTAGCTAGAAATACAACCTTTGCAGAAAGAGAATTTGCAGTACGGGGAGGCTGACATTGGGGACCCATGAGCCAGCAGCGTCGTCAACGTTTTAAAGGCGGCAGGAGATCGAAACAAAAAAATATAAGCCAAAAATCAGTTGGTAAACAAAATCCAAGAAATGAAACATTTACCTTTCTGAGAGGATGACATGCGGGACCCATGAGGCAGCAGCATCCTCAACTATTCCAAGGCGGCAAGGGATCAAAATAAAAAAAGGAAATAGCTAGAAATTAATTAGGGTCAAAATTAAATCTATCAAAGGAAACCTTTATTGTTCATAGAGGATGACATGTGGGACCGACCTGCCAGCTGCGTCATCATCGTTTCAAAGGGGGCAGGGGATCAAAAGAAAAAGGCAAATAGCCAGAAATTTGGGGTAAAAAAGAAATCCAACAAAGGAAACTTTTATTGTTCATAGAGGATGACATGCGGGACCCATGAGCCAGCAGGTTCCTCAACGTTTCAAACTCGGCATGAGATTGAAAGAAAAATGCAAGTGACCAAATATCAGGAGCCAAAAATAATCCAAGAAAAGAAATTTTATTGTACATAGAGGATGACATGTGGGTACCATTTTGCAGCAGCGGTCTCAACGTTTCCAAGGCGGCACAGGCCCAAAAGAAAAATGAAGTAGCCAGAAATCAGGGGGTGAAAAAAAATCCAAGAAAAGAAAGATTTCAATTGGGCTGCATCTGGACATCTGGGCCTTCGAACTATCCTGCTGGGCCTTTTGACTCGTACAATTTCAGCCCACTCCAAAACAGGAAAGTTCGGATTTATCTAAAAAAAATAGGAAAGTACTATGCTTTGCAAAAACACAAAACAAGGATATTCAACATATAAGTTTGTTTATGTAAAAATAAATATTTAATTTATCCGTTTGCAATAGCTCAAAGCGAAATACAATGTTTATTGTCTGCAAAATAATCAAGATATCACATGTTTCTTATACGGGGAGGCTGACATCGGGGACCCATGAGCCAGCAGCGTCGTCAACGTTTTAAAGGCGGCAGGGGATGAAAAAAAACAAAAATCAGTTGGTAAAAAAATCGAAGAAAAGAAACATTTATCGTTCTGAGAGGATGGCATGCGGGACCCATGAGGCAGCATCCTCAACGTTTATTGTTTATAGAGGCTGACATGTGGGACCCGTGACCCAGCAGCCTCTCGACAACATTTTAAAGGCGGTAGGAGATCGAAAGGAAAAATAAGACAAAAATCAGTTGGTAAACAAAATCCAAGTAAAGAAATATTTACCGTTCTGAGAGGATGACATGCGGGACCCATGAGGCAGCAGCATCCTCAACGATTCCAAGGCGGCAGGGGATCAAAAGAAAAAAAAGGAAATAGCCAGAAATTAATTAGGGGTCAAAATCAAATCCACCAAAGGAAACTTTTACTGTTCATAGAGGATGACATGTGGGACCGACCTGCCAACAGCGTCCTCATCGTTTCAAAGGGGGCAGGGGATCAAAAGAAAAAGGCAAATAGCCAGAAATTAGGGGTCAAAATATAACTCCAAGAAAGGAAACTTTTATTTTTCGTAGAGGATGACATGCGGGACCCATGAGCCAGCAGCTTAGTCAACGTTTCAAAGGCGGTATGAGATCGAAAGAAAAAGGCATGTGACAAAATATCAGGAGCCAAAGATAATCCAAGAAAAGAAACTTTATTGTACATAGAGGATGACATGCGGGTCCCATTTAGCAGCAGCGGTCTCAACATTTCAAATGCGGCTTGAGGTCAAAAGAAAAAGAAAGTTGATTGTACATAGAGGATGACATGCGGGTCCCATGAGTCAGCAGCTTACTAAACGTTTCCAAGGCGGCAGGGGATCAAAAGAAAAAACTTTTATAGTACATAGAGGATGACATGCGGGTCCCATGAGCCAGCAGGTTCCTCAAAACGTTTCAAACGTGGCATGAGATCGAAAGAAAAAGGCAAGTGCCAAATATCAGGAGCCAAAAATAATCCAAGAAAAGAAAATTTATTGTACATAGAGGATGACATGCGGGTCCCATTTTGCAGCAGCGGTCTCAATGTTTCCAAGGCGGCACAGGACCAAAAGAAAAATGAAGTAGCCAGAAATCAGGGGGTGAAAAAAAATCCAAAGAAAGAAAGATTTCAATTGGGCTGCATCTGGACATCTGGGCCTGCGAACTATCCTGCTGGGCCTTTTGACTCGTACAATTTCAGCCCACTCCAAAACAGGAAAGTTCGGATTTTTGTAAAAAAAACAGGAAAGTCCTATGCTTCGCAAAAACAAAAAACAAGGAGATTCAACATATAAATTTGTTTATGTAAAAATAAAGATTTATTTTATCCATTTGAAATAGCTCAGAGCGCAATACACTGTTTATTGTCTGCAAAATAATCAAGATATCACTTGTTTCTTGTATGGGGAGGCTGACATCGGGGACCCATGAGCCAGCAGCGTCGTCAACGTTTTAAAGGCGGCAGGGGATGGAAAGAAAAAATAAACCAAAAATCTATTGGTAAAAAATCCAAGAAAAGAAACATTTTCGTTCTGAGAGGATGACATGTGGGACCCATGAGGCAGCAGCATCCTCAGCGTTTATTGTTCATAGAGGCTGACATGTGGGACCCGTGAGCCAGTAGCGTCCTCAACGTTTTAAAGGTGGCAGGAGATCGAAAGAAAAAATAAGCCAAAAATCATTTGTTAAAAAAATCCAAGAAAAGAAACATTTACCGTTCTGAGAGGATGACATGCGGGACCCATGAGGCAGCAGCATCCTTAACGATTCCAAGGCGGCAGGGGATCAAAGAAAAAAAAGGAAATATCCAGAAATTAATTAGGGGTTCAAAATAAATCCATCAAAGGAAACTTTTATTGTTCATAGAGGATGACATGTGGGACCGACCTACCAACAACGTCCTCATCGTTTCAAAGGGGGCAGGAGATCAAAAGAAAAAGGCAAATAGCCAGAAATTAGGGGTCAAAAATAACTCCAAGAAAGGAAACTTTTATTGTTCGTAGAGGATGACATGCGGGACCCATGAGCCAGCAGCTTACTCAACGTTTCAAAGGCGGCATGAGATCGAAAGAAAAAGGCAAGTGACAAAATATCAGGGGCCAAAGATAATCCAAGAAAAAACTTTATTGTACATAGAGGATGACATGCGGGTCCCAATTAGCAGCAGCGGTCTCAACGTTTCAAATGCGGCTTGAGGTCAAAAGAAAAAGAAAGTTGATTGTACATAGAGGATGACATGCGGGTCCCATGAGTCAGCATCTTACTCAACGTTTCCAAGGCGGCAGGGGATCAAAAGAAAAAGGAAATAGCCAAAAATCAGAGGGTGAAAAAAAACCCAAAAAAATAAACTTTTATAGCACATAGAGGATGACATGCGGGTCCCATGAGCCAGCAGGTTCTCAACGTTTCAAACGTGGCATGAGATCGAAAGAAAAAGTCAAGTGACCAAATATCAGGAGCCAAAAATAATTCAAGAAAAGAAACTTGATTGTACATAGAGGATGACATGCGGGTCCCATTTAGCAGCAGCGGTATCACCGTTTGAGAGGCTGCACGAGATCGAAAGAAAAAGGCAAGTGACCAAATATCAGGATCCAAAAATAATTCAAGAAAAGAAAGTTTTATAGTACATAGAGGATGACATGCGGGTCCCATTTAGCAGCAGCGGTCTCACCGTTTGAGAGGCGGCAGGGGATCGAAAAAAAAGGTAAGTGACCAAACATGAGGTGCCAAAAAAATCCAAGAAAAGAAAGTCTTATAGTACATAGAGGATGACATGCGGGTCCCATTTTGCAGCAGCGGTATCACCGTTTGAGAGGTGGGAGGGGATCGAAAGAAAAAGGTAAGTGACCAAATATGAGGTGCCAAAAAAATCGAAGATAAGAAAGTTTTATAGTACATAGAGGATGACATGCGGGTCCCATTTAGCAGCAGCGGTCTCAACGTTTGAGAGGCGGCAGGGGATCGAAAGAAAAAGGCAAGTGACCAAATTTGAGGTGCCAAAAAAAACTCCAAGAAAAGAAAGTTGATTGCTCATAGAGGATGACATGCGGGTCCCAATTAGCAGCAGCGGTCTCAACGTTTCCAAGGCGGCAAGGGATCAAAAGAAAAAGGAAGTAGCAAGAAATCATGGGGTCAAAAAAATCCAAGAATAGAAAGAATTTTGGTTCATAGAGGATGACATGCGGGACCCATGATCCTGCATCGTAAACGGCTCGATCGGAGAGCGTTGAACGAGATGGCGCGATCGAGAAAAAAACAATGCCAGAGAGGCTGCCATCTGGGCCCTACATCCCTCGGCGGTGCGGATTTGCGTTGACTCGGCCGGCGAACCCGAGAATTCGAGATGCACCACGTCCCGGGCCACCATACACAACGTTTTGGCCGTTTTTGTCGGGCTAGGTGGCCTCAAATATGAGAGAAAAAACGTTTTGACATGCACAACGGATAGACCCAAAATCGTCGGCCATGGTACACCAGCAACCACGGCGCGACTTCAACTTCGTTGGCCATGGCAACTTTTCTTGTAGTGTAGGAAAAGAAGAGCATCAGCACAAGCACCGTAGCAGCATAAGCACAGGCATGGCCACAGAAACAATGGCCATGGCAAGTAAAGTGCAGCAGCAGCACATAGCAATAGCAGCTCGGCAGAGCATCTCCATGAGGAGAGGCAGCCGCAACTCAGATAGGTGAAGGCAAGGTAGTCAAAGTCGGGATTCGGACTCGGGTCGATTTTCGTCGGGCAAAATCGAGTCGTAGTATCGAATCGTAGAATCTAGGATCCTACCATACTTACTCAGAGAAGATATTTTTATCAAGCACAAAGTTTGTTTAATAGTATAATGGAGATAAAAATAATAATCCATAAAGTTTCTAGCAATAATGTTATAGCGATAGATCAGTTGAGACTTGGTAGGTAAATAAAGAGTAGTGAAGCAAGTGAAAAGGGTTTGGGATGTTTAAGTAGTATCCTTGTAAGTTTAGCGGATGGGAGAAATATTGAGTTGGTAGAATTGAAAAATCCATAAAAAGGATCGAGATTCTATATTATTGTAAAGGATTCTATGATTTGGATCGGGACTCAACATGGATTCTACCCTATTGGGATTCATAGTGGGATTTGGATTGATACGGTGATGTAAAATCGTCAAATCGTAGGATTCCGGTAGTAGGATCGGGATTCTGACTACCTTGGGTGGAGGAGGTAGAACAGGCAACAGAGAAGAGGGAGGAGCACTTACCGGGGAGGAGATGGTCGACACGGCCATGGCGGCCACGGCGGCGCACACCAGGGCACACGGCGGCACCAGGCCTGGCCAAGCCAAGCCACAGCGACCACCACAGCACCCCAGCGTAGCACCACGCACCCAAAGGAGCACCAGGAGGGAGATCCACGACATCTCCATCCCGCGGCGGCGGCGAACGCCGAAACCCTAGGCGCACAAGAGGGTCGGGGGTGTGCAGACGAGGCAGGGAACTTCAGATCGACGCAGACCACCGTGTCCGCCGTCGAGAGGCGGTTCATACGCGCCTCATCTCATCGCCGGCGACGGCGGTGGCGATTTCAGTGTCGCGAGAGCTAGAGAGGAGTTAGGGTTAGGACGAGGAGAGGAAGACGACGCGTCTGGGTCGGTTGGACCGAGCCCAAAGGGCTGGTCCAACCTAACCGCTTGGCCACCCTGACAGGTGGCACCAGGGAAAAAAGGTCATTTTCCATATTCAAATTAATCAGAAACTTTGAAACGGTATAGAAAATGATTAAAAACTCTAAAAAAATAAATAAAATATGAAAATCACTCAGCATAAAATTCTCTATCATAATAAAATATGAAATGGAATTTTTGAGACAATTCTAAATAAGGCATATTTAAATACAAGGAATTAATCATTAAAAATTAGACCCTGTATTTTTAATGATAAAAATAAGTCCATAAATAATTTTGGACTTTTAAAACACCTTGACAACATTTCAAGGTAGTATTTTACGCTAAACAGAGTATCCCTAAATCATTCTTAGTAATTACCTCCTACATGAAATAATAAGCATCGGAAAGGGGGAAAACAAACCCTAAAAATGGAAAGTATGCATAATTGCTTCTTTAACCATTGCCCTTATCGGAGAATGATGCTGTTTTTCAGCAACAGATGACAAGGGTGAGTCCACACCATCAAACTGCAACACTTTGCAGTCTTCAGGCAAATCGCTTGCTCATGTCATTTGAGTATTTTTACCAAATTACTTGCAAAGTACTATGTTATCACTCTTGCATAAAAAGGCAAAACCACTATCTTCATAACTATGAATATGACTATGTGGTGGGCAATGGAACCATGGAATGTGTTGACATGGTGGAGGTTCCATTGCAATGGGTTTATATCCATCTAGGATTAAACAACAAATGTCGTCCAGTGATTCTTGTGTCGTAATACCCGTGTTAACCATAAGATCTGGAGTGGGACGGAATAGTCAATTGTATTTCCACCTCTTGTACATCAACGGATGCGCTTTATCGTAGACACTTGTATTCCAAGGGGACAAGCGGTAGGGTGGGGAACCCGTTAAAGTCCCCACGGCATTGTCCGTAGACACTTGTAGCCCGAGGAGCAAGCGGTAGGCTGGGGAAGCCCTAAGTCCCCACAGTATTGCGGCTATGAGGGGTTGCATCTACCGGCGAAGGAGTTTGGTTTGATCCCAGATTGTTGTCGTGGTCGGCGGCCATCCTTAATTGGTATAAGTACACCGGCGAGGACCCAGGGTCGGGGATGCAACAAAGGGTGGGTGTGCGAGGTAGCGGAGGAATATGATTGGCTATGACCTTATACCGGGCCTCACACCAAAGGAAGTGTGGACGGGAAAGCTGCCCGGTTGGCACCAATGTTAAGATCTCTTATGGGTAAAGCAACACACCTCTGCAGAGTGTAATGAATCGTGACCTGTCACTCCCTGTTCCGGGATTTCGAACTGCGAACGCTGCCGGAAAGGAAATCCATGAAGTTCTAGTAAACCGGTGAAGGCTGACGGACATAGTTCTTCCGAATAAAAGCAACCTCTTAAAGAAATGATTATCAAAACCTGCATTGTTATTAGACTTTCTGGTCTGATATCGTAGCTAGTGCATTAAACACCTCTTTTCTATAATGAACTTATTTAGTACGCTCGTACTCATACCACTCCTAAATCCCCTGCTTAGATTGTCTGAATCGACTTCACGAGGACAACGACAACCAAGACGGAGCAGAAGACATCTGCTATGAAGAACCAGACCTCTCCGGAGGTATAGAAGGAGTTGACTACCTCATCGTCTATGGAACCGGGGAGGGTTCCGGAGGAGAACAAGATTAGACCTAACTAATAGTAGTAGTATCCGAGCAGTACAAACACTTAGTAATTAACTGCTCGTTGAGAATAAATGTATAACTTGGTAAGACTTCTATATTGTAAGTTGAGCCGGGTTCACCTTGAACCCAGGAGTATTCCTCTTAGGACCCAAGAGGAACTCTGAGATGACATGTATATATGGCTTGTAATAATAAATGAATGAGTTATGGACCTGCTATGTTCTGTTGTACTACTCTAAGGGATGTAATATTTGCGGATTGGTACTCCGTGAATGTTATATCAACGACTGGCATACTGCAACATGAAGTGGTATGCAGGGTCACCACAGTTGGTATCAAAGCAAAAGCTTTGACCGTAGGTTGGAACCTAGTAAATGAGACCGAACGTTAGGAGTCAAATAGGATTAGTAAAGAATTCTCTAAAAATATGGTGTATATTCACTTGAGAATAAAACAATCATATCTTTTAGTGCGACAATTCTTTATTATCACTATTATGATGCATCATTACTAATATTATACTCTTTCTTATCTATAGCCAATTATGGCAAGTTCACGTTCGGGGCGTAACGTGAAAGTGAAGGAATCAACTTTGAACGATTATGACGGAAGACTCGCGGACATTCTTCGTGCTATGTTACTTGAATTTGGGTGCGATCCCCAAATCTGAGTAATGAAATACATGTATTACGACGGTACAGTATTGGCAAAGTGTAGGGTAGGATTACAACTCCCAGAATCCCTAGGATTGAGTGCAGTGATGCCAGCACGAGAGGCTATGACTATTTGAACAGCCTAACACATAGCCATAATAAAGGCCATCACAGATATTCGGGAACATAAGACTAAGGAGCTTATTGGTTCCGAATTCGCACATATTCCTCATATGGAGGAGGAAGATGACCCTATGCTAAACCACTTCAAGCTTGCAAAGCGAAAACCAGCAGAAGCCGCTAAGTACATGGATAACTGCCGAAACCTACTGACATTGTTTTTTCAGTTGAACCGACATCTGTCGGGGGCAATTGACACAATGTTGGAAGAATTCACTGAGCCCAAGGAGGAGTCGAAGGGAAAGGAACCAATGGAGGGTGAGGTTCACACACCAGTTTATTCAGCTGGTGACTTTATTAGTATTGACCATCCAGAACAACAAACCACACATATAACACCTAGGTACTTTCCTAGTAGCTCCCAAGGAGGATATGAGGGTGGAGAGGAATCCGGAAACCATCAGCGTTCCGAGACTCCTGATACGTCTCCAACGTATCTATAATTTCTGATGTTCCATGCTTGTTTTATGACAATACCTACATGTTTTGCTCGCACTTTATAATGTTTTATGCGTTTTCTGGAACTAACCTATTAACAAGATGCCGAAGTGCCAGTTCCTGTTTTCTGCTGTTTTTGGTTCCAGAAAGGCTGTTCGGGCAATATTCTCGGAATTCGACGAAACGAAGACCAAATATCTTATTTTTCCCGGAAGGCTCCAGAACACCGAAGGGGAGTCGGATGCGGGCTTGGGGGCCACCACACCATAAGGCGGCGCGGGCCTAGGCCTGGCCGCGCCAGCCTATGGTGAGGGGCCCCAGGCGCCTCCTTGCGCTACCTCCTTGCGCCGCCTCTTCGCCTATATAAGCCCTTGTGACCTAAAAACGCGAGACGGATTGACGAAACTCCAGAAAGACTCTAGGGGCGCCGCCGCCATCGCGAAACTCCAATTCGGGGGACAGAATCTCTGTTCCGGCATGCCGCCGGGATGGGGAAGTGCCCCCGGAAGCCATCTCCATCGACGCCACCGCCTCCATCATGCTCCGTGAGTAGTTCCCCCATGGACTACGGGTTCTAGCAGTAGCTAGTTGGTACTCTCTATCCCATGTACTTCAATACAATGATCTCATGAGCTGCCTTACATGATTGAGATTCATCTGATGTAATCGGTGTTGTGTTTGTTGGGATCCGATGGATTGTTACATTATGATCAGTCTATCTATAAGTTTGTGAAGTTATTGTTGCTGCAATCTTGTTGTGTTTAATGCTTGTCACTAGTGCACGAGTGGCATGATCTTAGATTTAAGCTCTATAATTATTGCTTAGATTGTATCTACAAGTTGTTTGCACATATTGCTGTCCTGAACCCGAGGCCCCAAAGTGACAGAAATTGGGACAACCGGAGGGGAAGGCTGTGATATGAGGATCACATATTTTCACCGAGTGTTAATGCTTTGCTCTGGTGCTCTATTAAAAGGAGTACCTTAATCGCCAGTAGATTCCCTTGAGGCCCGGCTGCCCCCGGCTGGTAGGACAAAAGATGTTATGCAAGTTTCTCATTGCGAGCACGTACGACTATATATGGAAAACATGCCTACATAATTAATAAATTGATGTTATATCTTAATGCTATTTCAATCCTATCAATTGCCCAACTGTAATTTGTTCACCCAACACTTGTCACTTGTTATTGGAGAGTTACCACTAGTGTAGATCATTGGGAACCCCGGTCCATCTCTCATCACAATATACTCGTTCCTATATGACATTGGAAGTAGTATCAACTATTTTCTGGTGCCATTGCCTCTGTATTCTTATTCTTTCTTTGTTATTCGTTACTATTGCTCTCATATTACTGTTGCTTTCACATCACCCCTGTTACTAGTGCTTTTCCAGGTGCAGCTGGATTGACAACTCAGTTGTTAAGGCTTATAAGTATTCTTTACCTCCCCTTGTGTCGAATCAATAAATTTGGGTTTTACTTCCCTCGAAGACTGTTGCGATCCCCTATACTTGTGGGTTATCAACTCCTATTGAGAACTCCACGGGTTGGCGTTGGGGATCATTTATGGGAACCTATAGTGACCCAGTTAGATGTAATCCTGAGGTGGATGAGGACGCCACAACCCAGTTTCAGAATCATCAGTATAGTAGGGGAGATTATGAGGAGTATCCGATCATGATTGAGTCAGATACTGATGGTGGGAATGCTTACGGTGGAGTCACAGGGGAGTATACCCCAGGGGAGGATTATGCTGCATTGAATAATCATTTCATGAACACAGATTTCTCCCTGGGATCATCCTCTGATTCTGATTACCAGCCAACTGGAAGACCCTATGTTCCAGATTCTGTCAGGAGGACTACACGTTCGACCAGATGGAAGCCTGGGATGTACCGGGAATAAAGCCACCACTAGGGACCACCACTGGAGGCGAGACTACAATACAGTTGTACCACATGTATTGTAGTATGTAATATTTGTATAATTTGTAATTATACTTCAATAAGTGAGTCTACATACTCACATCGCTACTGAGTATTGTAATAAACCACTTAAGTATGTATATACATGGTATATGTTTGGTATGATTTGGATTTGCTTCTTGATTTCCATTGCGTGACTAGTTCTGTGCACAACGTTGAGCTCAGAAAACTTGCGCATGGAGTAACTATGAGTACCACTTTGTGTTGCAGAACTAGGGAAAAATGTCTGGAGCGACGGGTGAGGAGAGTGAAGCACAGCGCCTTGAGCGCGAGGCCAAGCAAAAGGAGGAGGCGGATGAAGCAGCCAGAAATCAGTTTCCACCATCACCACCACCCATGTCGCAGCAGAATTTCCTGGAATACATGCAAATGTTGGAGGAAAGACAACGCATGACTATGGAGCAGCAGAACAAATTCTTCCAAGAGTTGCTGCAACAGAATAGGGTAGAAAGGCCAGAGAACCAAGGGATTACTCTGTCGGATTTCCAGAACACCAAGCCAATCTCATTCGCATACGTGCCCGAACCCATGTACGCGGAGGATTGGTTGATGGATACTGAGCGGAAGCTCAATACGGTTGGATTCAACGACCTGGAGAAGGTTAGATACGCAACACATCTGTTGTGTGGACCCGCCGCATCTTGGTGGGATAACATCGTAGCCGTTTATCCGGCTGAAAAGGTGTTTACTTGGGAGGAGTTCAAACGGAAGTTCAGGGAATCCAATGTCCCTGAGAGTATTGTGGAACTGAAGCGTCGAGAGTTTGAGAGTCTCGAGCAAAAGGATAAGGCTATCCTGACTTACGTCAGGGAGTTTTCTGGATTGTCTCGGTACGCCGTGGAGGAGGTCAACACCGAGGACAAGAAGAAGAAGAGGTTCATGAGAGGATTGAATCCTCAGTTCAAGGTACAGCTCAGGATGTTGAGAGCTACGGAGTTTCAGTGGTTGGTGGATGCAGCCATCACTCTTGAGGAGGATTTCAAACAACTGCAAGAGGAGAAAAGAAAGAAGGCCAAATTTCAGCCTAAGAGATTTGTCAGCAACAAGCCCAATACCAGCTTGAGTTTCAAGCCACGGTACAACAACAACAACAACAACAACAACAACAACAACAACAACAACAACAACAACAACAACAACAGGAGGAACCAAGGATTCCAGTCTGCAAACCAGATTGTTTGCCGCAGTTGTGGAACGAAAGGACATCTCTCAAAGGATTGTCGTAAACCCAGAATCATTTGTTTTGGGTGTCGTCAGGAGGGGCACATGATGAAGGATTGCCCTAATAAAAAGAATGGAGGAGGTCAGTTAGGAGGAGGTGGGAATAGAAGCGAGAATGCCGGAGGGAGCTGGAAAAATAAGAAGCCCTTCAGAAAGTTGAACTGCACCAGCTTGGAGGAGGTGGTGAAATCCGATCAAGCAGTGATAGGTACGCTTCAGATACTCACTCATCCTGGCAAAGTACTTTTTGATACTGGTGCAACTACATCATTCATTTCTCGGCAATTCATCATCAATCATGGGATTAGTTGCACTAAGTTAGATAAACCTATCACCATACTTTCTGCGAGGGGAACGATAGTAGTAACCCACATTAAACAAGGACAGGTCATTATGATCAATAAGTGCGCGTTTGACGCAGACTTGTTCATTCTACCTATGAAGGACATAGATGCCATTCTTGGTATGAATTGGTTAGAGGCAAATGGAGTCATGATAGATTGTGCGAACAAGACAGTGTCCTTGAAAAGCCCCGATGGAGGCATAATGATTTACCAAGGAGATAAGCATACTCGGATAGAAGTAGAGTTATAGTTGAATAGCATGAAGGAAGCAAAACTGGAGGATATAACCGTAGTTAATGAATTCCAGGATGTTTTTCCTAAGGAATTACCTGGAATGCCACCGAATAGGGAGATGGAGTTTACTATCGACCTAATTCCAGGAACAACTCCGATTGCAAAGGAACCATACAAGATGGGACCTAAGGAGTTAAAGGAACTCAAGGAACAATTGGATGACCTAGAACAGAAAGGATTCATTCAGGAGAGTATCTCACCATGGGGATCACCAGTGATATTCGTGGATAAAAGGGATGGAGGCCGAAGGATGTGCGGAGACTATAGAAATCTGAATAATGTTACTATTAAGAACAAGTATCCACTGCCTAGAATTCAAGATCTGTTTGATCAAGTTAGAGGCGCGGGAGTCTTTTCCAAGATTGATCTGAGATCAGGATACCATCAGATAAAGATCAAGAAGGAAGATGTTCCGAAAACTGCCTTTGTCTCAAGGTACTGACATCATGAATACCTAGTAGTATCTTTTGGATTAACCAATGCCCCGGCAATATTCATGAATCTTATGAATAAGATCTTCATGCCATGTTTAGACAAGTTTGTCATCGTATTCATCGATGATATTCTGATATATTCCTAGGATAAAGCCGAACATGCTGAACATCTTAGGATAGTGTTGCAAACACTAAGAGAACATCAACTTTATGCCAAATTCAGCAAGTGTGAGTTTTGGCTAGATCAAGTAGAATTTCTTGGTCATGTTATCAGTAAGGATGGGATAGCAGTTAACCCAAGCAAGGTAGCAGAAGTTTTAGAATGGGAAGCACCAAAGACTGTCAAAGAAATCCGAGGATTCTTAGGAATGGCAGGATACTATCGGAGAATCATCGAAGGATTCTCTAAGGTACCAGGACCAATCACTAAGTTGTTAATGAAGAACACACCGTTCGTGTGGTCTGATGAGTGTGAGAATAGTTTTCAGACTCTGAAGGAGAAACTCACCACAGCACCGGTGTTAGCAGTTCCGGAGGTTGGCAAGGATTACACCGTGTATTGTGACGCATCCAAACATGGATTGGGTTGCGTACTCATGCAAGATCGGAAGGTAATATCTTATGGATCAAGGAAACTCAGACCTCATGAAGTAAACTATCCAACACATGACCTAGAGCTAGCAGCGGTTGTGTTTGCCTTAAAAACTTGGAGACATTTTCTCTGAGCCAAGTGCGAGCTCTATACTAATCATAAAAGTCTCAAGTACTTCTTCACTCAGAAGGAACTCAACATGAGATAGAAAAGATGGCTGGAGCTAATCAAGGATTATGACTTGACCATCAATTACACTCCAGGAAAGGCTAATGTTGTAGCAGATGCCTTGAGTAGGAAGAGCACTGGAGGAGTTGAACAAGAAATAGCACCGGAGTTGAAGAAGGAAAAAAGTCAAGCCCAAATACAACTTTGGGAGAAGGAAGCTCATGAAGGACAATCAGCTTTACAAGTAGCCGATGAACTAAGTGTAAATCTAAAGAATGAGATTATCATGGGTCAATTAGACGATCCATTCATCGTGGAGGAGATGAGAAGGATTGATGAGGGTAGACCATCAGAATTTCACCGAGGAGAGTCGGGATCAATTTGGTTTCAGAAAAGGATTTGTGTTCCCGATATTGATAAGATCAAGGAAGTAATACTCAGGGAAGCACATCAAGCACCGTACTCTATACATCCAGGAAGTACAAAGATGTACATGGATCTTAAAGAATTGTTCTGGTGGAATAACATGAAAAGGGAGATAGCACAATGATACGTCCATTTTGCATCACTATTTTATTTCATAATTTACTGTTATTCATTGATATATTTCATATTTAGAGATGATACTTATGTTATTTCATCTATTTTGCATGTTTCATGATTATTGTAGAATCGCGCACCGGAGTCAGGATTCTGCTGGAAAAAGCACCGTCAGAATGCAATATTTCGGAAGACCAACAATTGACGGAAATTACATGGAAAATCTTCTTTTTCCAGAAGGCGAAGCTAGCCAAAAGGAGGAGCCGAGGAGGGCCTCCATGGCCCCCCCATAGGCCGGCGCGGGCCCAGGCCTAGCCGCGCCGCCTTGTGGGGAGGGGGCCCACACCCCCCTCTGGCCGCCTCTCCTTCGCGTACTTCTTCGTCCCAAAAATCTATGCTTCAGGGGAGAGTCGCGAAGAGTCACATCCGCCTCTGCGGGGCGGAAAACACCAGAGAGAAAAGAGCTCTCCGGTAGGCTGAAATCTGCAGGGGAAATTCCCTCCCGGAGGGGGAAATCGACACCATCGTCACCGTCATCGAGCTGGACATCATTGGGATCATCATCTCCATCATCATCACCGCCATCTCCACCGCTGCAACTCATCACCGCTGTAACATCTAGGGTTGAATCTTGATTGTTTGATAGGGGAAACTCTCCCGGTATTGATTTCTACTTGTTATTAATGCTATTGAGTGAAACCATTGAACCAAGGTTTATGTTCATATTGTTATTCATCATCATATCACCTCTGATCATGTTTCATATGATGTCTCGTGAGTAGTTCGTTTAGTTCTTGAGGACATGGGTGAAGTCTAAATGTTAGTAGTGAATTATGATTGAGTAATATTCAATGTTATGATATTTAAGTTGTGGTGTTATTCTTCTAGTGGTGTCATGTGAACGTCGACTACATGATACTTCACCTTTATGGGCCTAGGGGAATACATCTTGTATTCGTTTGCTAATTGTGGGGTTGCCGGAGTGACAGAAACCTAAACCCCCGTTGGTATATCGATGCAGGAGGGATAGCAGGATCTCAGAGTTTAAGGCTGTGGTTAGATTTATCTTAATTACTTTCTTGTAGTTGCGGATGCTTGCAAGGGGTATAATCACAAGTATGTATTAGTCCTAGGAAGGGCGGTGCATTAGCATAGGTTCACCCACACAACACTTATCAAAACAATGAAGATTAATCAGCTATATGAAGCGAAAGCACTAGACTAAATTCCCGTGTGTCCTCAAGAACGTTTGGTCATTATAAGTAAACAAACCGGCTTGTCCTTTGTGCTAAAAAGGATTGGGCCACTTGCTGCAATTATTTCTCTCGCATTTTACTTACTCGTACTTTACTTATCTGCTATATCAAAACCCCCTGAATACTTGTCTGTGAGCATTTACAGTGAATCCTTCATCGAAACTGCTTGTCAACACCTTCTGCTCCTCATTCGGTTCGACACTCTTTTTTTATCGAAAGTACTACGATACACCCCCTATACTTGTGGGTCATCAAGACTATTTTCTGGCGCCGTTGCCGGGGAGTGAAGCGCTATTGGTAAGTGGAATAGGTAAGGGAAACTTTTACTGTACGTGCTGATTTTATTTCTACCTGCTGCTATAATTCATTATGGAGAGATCTTCTCTTGAATTTATATTTGGGAAATCTACTACTACTGCAAAGGTAGTGGATGAGGCTCCAGGTGAGAAAGAGGTTCCATACAAAATACCTATGAAAATTATTGAACGTGTTGTGGATAACCGCTATGAAGGGGATGGAGCTGTCCATCCTAGAGATCATTTACTATTTTTACATGAATTATGCGGGTTATTCAAGTGTGCAGGTATTGCTATGGATGAAGTTAGGAAGAAACTATTCTCTATATCACTGTCTGGTAAAGCGGCGCATTGGTATAAATTGCTGAAGAATGGGGATTCTCTTGATTGGAATGATATTGTGCCTCTATTTTATTCTAAATTCTATCCTCCAAGTGAAATTCACAAAGACCGTAACCGCATATGTAATTTCTGGCCTCATGATGGAGAGAGTATTGCCCAAGCATGGGGGAGATTGAAGTCTTTAATGCTCAAATGCCCCATTCATGAGCTTCCTGGTAATATTATCATTGATAATTTCTATGCAAGACTTTCTTTTCAAGATAAGACCTTGCTGGATACTTCTTGTTCTGGATCATTTACATGCAACAAAGAAGAGTTTAAAAGGGACCTTCTTGATCGGATTCAGGAGAATACTGAAAGATGGGAGAACGACAACGATAGAGTTAGGTATAAATTATGATTATAAATGCAATGAAGTTTTTATGGATACTGATAAATTTCGTAATATGAGTGCTACTTATGGTCTTGATTCTCAAGTTGTTGCAAATCTTTATAAAGCTTTTGCCTCTCATTTTGAATTACCTAGGAAGAATTTTGATAAGTATCATGAACCGTACAAAGATAAAACTGATTCATCTATAAATAAATGTGTTATAATTGAAACTGTTGATCATGTTCTTCCTGAAGCTTATATTGAAAAAACTCCTTTCCCTGCTAAAAATGAAGGAGTATTCTGTTATAACTAGTGCTGTTAATAAAAGTGCAAAGAAACCTATAGAACCTGAAGAGCAAATAAAGGTTGAACCTGCTATTGCAATAGTTAAAGATCTTGTGACTGAAAATGTGGAAAATGGTCATATTATTTTCTGTGAAGATGCTTCTAATATTGTTTCGCATCCTAATAAGTCTAGGAAAGCCAGTGTTCCTATGCTCTCTGTTAGAATTGGTGATCATTGTTATTATGGTTTATGCGATATTGGTGCAAGTATTAATGCTATTCCTTCTGAGCTTTACACGGAGATCATGCATGAAATTGGTTCTTGTGAACTTGAGGATATTGATGTGGTTATTCGGCTAGCTAATAGAGAAACTATCTCTCCTATTGGAATTGTTCGAGATGTGGAAGTTCTATGTGGTAAGATTAAATATCCTGCTGACTTTTTGGTACTTGGTTCTGCTGCTAGTAAGTCTTGTCCTATCATTTTTGGTAGACCTTTTCTAAATACTTGTGGAGCTGTTATAGATTGCAAGAAAGAGAAAATTGTGACTAAATTTGCTGGTGAATCTTATGAGTTTCATTTCTCTAAATTTGCCAAAACTCCTTATAAAGTTGATCTACCTGATAATGATTTTAGAGTTGAACAATGTGCATCTATTGCTCTTGCTCCTAACAATCCTTTGCAGCAACATTTGGAGGATAGTGAGAGTGAAGTCTTTAGGGAAGAAAGGAATGAGCTTGATGAAATTTTCCTTCGTCAACCTATTCTTAAACATGACTTGCCGGTTGAAGATTTAGGTACAACACCACCACCAAAGGAAGATCCTGTTTTTGATTTAAAACCATTGCCTGATAATCTTAAGTATACTCATATTGATGATAACAAAATATATCCTGTTATTATTAGTTCTAAGCTTTCAGATTTTGAGGAAGAAAGGCTATTGGAAATATTGAAGAAACACCGAGGAGCTATTGGCTATACTCTTGATGACTTGAAGGGGATTTCTCCCTCTATTTACCAACATGCCATCAATATGGAAGATGATGCAAACCCTGTTGTTGAACATCAGCGTCGTCTAATTCCTAAGATGAAGGATGTGGTAAGGAATGAGGTATTAAAACTTCTTGAAGCTGGTATTATATATCCTATTGCTGATAGTAGATGGGTTAGTCCTGTGCATTGTGTTCCTAAGAAAGGAGGAATAATTGTTGTGCCTAATGATAATGATGAGCTCATCCCTCAAAGAGTAGTTGTAGGGTATAGAATGTGCATTGATTATCGAAAAGTTAATAAAGTTACTAAGAAAGATCATTACCCTTTACCTTTTATTGATCAAATGTTAGAAAGGTTGTCTAAAAATACTCATTTTTGCTTTCTTGATGGTTATTCTGGGTTTTCACAAATTGCTGTTAAAACTAAAGATCAAGAGAAAACCACATTCACTTTTCCCTATGGAACTTATGCTTATAGACGTATGCCTTTTGGTTTATGTAATGCTCATGCTACCTTTCAAAGATGCATGTCTGCTATTTTTCATGGCTTTTGCGAGAATATTGTAGAAGTATTCATGGATGATTTTTCTGTCTATGGAAATTCTTTTGATAATTGCTTGCGAAACCTCGATAAAGTTTTGCAGAGATGTGAAGAAACTAACCTTGTTCTTAATTGGGAGAAATGCCACTTTATGGTTAATGAAGGAATTGTATTGGGACATAAAATTTCCGAGAGAGGTATTGAAGTTGATAGAGCTAAAGTTGAAGCAATTGAGAAGATGCCCTATCCTAGGGATGTTAAAGGTATTCGTAGTGTTTTTGGTCATGCTGGGTTTTATAGGAGATTTATTAAAGATTTCTCCAAGATTTTGAAGCCTCTTACTAATCTTCTTCAAAAAGATGTACCTTTTGTTTTTGATGATGATTGTAAGGAAGCTTTTGAAACTCTAAAGAAAGCCTTAACAACTGCTCCTATTGTTGAACCTCCTGATTGGAAATTACCTTTTGAAATTATGTGTGATGCTAGTGATTTTGCTGTAGGCGCTGTTCTTGGACAGCGAGTAGATAAAAAATGAATGTTATTCATTATGCTAGCAAAACTCTTGATGCTGCTCAAAGAAATTATGCTACAACTGAAAAAGAGTTATTAGATGTAGTCTTTGCTTGTGACAAGTTTAGATCTTATATTGTTGATTCAAAAGTTACAATCCATATTGATCATGCTGCAATTAGGTACCTAATGCAAAAGAAAGATGCTAAGCCAAGGCTTATTAGATGGGTGCTTCTTTTGCAAGAATTTGATTTACATATTATAGATAGGAAAGGTGTTGATAATCCTGTTGCTGATAATTTGTCTAGATTGGAAAATATTGCTTATGATCCTGTTCCTGTTAATGACAGTTTTCCAAATGAACAATTGGCTGTAATAAAGGTGAGCTCGCGAAATAGTCCTTGGTACGCTGATTATGCTTACTTTATTGTTTCCAAGTACTTGCCTCCAACCTTTTTAGCTCAGCAAAGGAGGAAATTCTTTTATGACTTGAGGCATTATTTTTGGGATGACCCACACTTATATAAAGAAGGAGTGGATGGTATTCTGCGAAGATGTGTTCCCGAATATGAACAACAAGAGATATTGAGTAAGTGTCATGGTAGTGCTTATGGAGGACATCACGCCGGAGATAGAACCGCGCAAAAGGTTCTACAATCAAGTTTCTATTGGCCAACTCTCTTCAAAGATGCAAGAAAGTTTATTTTATCTTGTGATGAATGTCAAAGGGTTGGTAATATCTCCAGACGCAATGAAATGCCTATGAATTATACTCTTGTTATTGAACCATTCGATTGTTGGGGATTCGACTTCATGGGTCCTTTCCCTTCTTCAGAAGGTAACACTCATATACTTGTCGCTGTTGATTATGTTACTAAATGGGTGGAAGCCATACCCACAAAAAGTGCTGATGGTGAGACCTCTTTAAGAATGTTTTTAGATATTATTTTTCCTAGATTTGGAGTTCCTAGATATCTTATGACTGATGGAGGTTCTCATTTTATTCATGGTGGTTTTAGAAAAACTCTTGCTAAATATGGTATTAATCATAGGATTGCTTCCGCTTATCATCCTCAAACTAGTGGGCAAGTAGAACTATCAAATAGAGAGATAAAATCTATCTTGCAAAAGACTGTTAATAAATCTAGAAAGAATTGGGCTAGTAAATTGAAGGAAGCACTATGGGCTTATAGAACTGCTTATAAAAATCCCATGGGTATGTCACCTTATAAAATGGTTTATGGGAAAGCTTGTCATTTACCTTTAGAACTAGAGCACAAAGCTTATTGGGCTGTAAGAGAACTAAATAAAGATCCTAAACTTGCCGGTAAGAAGAGATTGCTACAATTGAGTTCTCTAGATGAATGGAGAAGTGAAGCTTATCAAAATGCTAAACTCTTTAAAGAGAAAGTTAACAAATGGCATGATAGAAGAATTATCAAAAGAGAATTTAATGTTGGGGATAAAGTCCTATTGTATCGGTCTCGTCTCAGATTTTTTGCAGGGAAATTACTCTCAAAATGGGAAGGACCATATGTCATTGTGGAGGTGTATCGTTCAGGGGCAATTAAAATTAGTTCCCTGCAAGGTGATGCCACACAAGTGGTGAATGGACAAAGACTTAAGCATTATATCTCTGGCGATTCTTATAATGAAGATGTTGATGTTATTCGAGTGGTGACTCTGGAAGCTTTCATCAAAGGTCAAATTAACAGTTCTGCAGAGTTCGACTTTGAATAGGTAACAGTACTGGTAATAAAAAGTCCGCGTTTAACTTTCCGAACAATGTTTTTGCTGTTTTCGGAAAATATGAAAAATTACGAGATCGAAACGGAGTGGAGGAGACGCACGAGGGCGTGCCCCATAGGCCGACGCGGGCCCCAGGCTGGCCGCTCCGCCCTATGAAGAGGGCCCCTCGTTTCCCCTGTCCGACTCTGGTTCAACCTGGTACTTTCCTTCTGTCGTAAAAATTCCTGCTATATAATCCCCCGGACCCCTGGAGGTCCGTATATCGTTTTCTCGTTGTGTTTTGTTTCGAGTTGTTTTCTGCCAGGATCTGTCTTTGATCTAGAAGCACCATGGTCTCCAACAACAAGGGCAAAGGGCTTTCGGATGAAGATATTCAAGATCCCGAGTGGAAAGAGGTGGATGAGAGTGTCAATGAAGAAGATGAAGAAGAAGTGGAGGAAGACTCGCGTGCATACCCGCGTGCCACCGTCGCAAGCATCGAGGTGGTGGAAAACCCTTTCAGTACCAAGAAGACCGCAAGAATTCGCACCAGAGGAAAAGTTCTACGTCACTACCTAGCTCCAAAGACATCTCTTCCAGGCACCTACAACCCCTTCCGCAATCTAATTTACAATAGTCAAATTGAAAGGATTCCCAAGGCAGTATTGCCTAGCAATTGGGATATAGATTGTTCTAACACTGCAGGAAGGATGAAGCCTGAAGCTGAAGAGTGGGGAAACAACTCTAAGAGTTGGGACTCACTGATACGCGTGAAACACACGTCCGTTGGGAACCCCACTAGGAAGGTGTGATGCGTACAACAGCAAGTTTTCGCTCAGTAAGAAACCAAGGTTATCAAACCAGTAGGAGTCACGAAGCACGTGATGGTTGATGGTGGCGGAGTGTAGTGCGGCGCAACACCAGGGATTCCGGCGCCATCGTGGAACCTGCACAACACAATCAAAGTACTTTGCCCCAACGTAACAGTGAGGTTCTCAATCTCACCGGCTTGTTGTAACAAAGGATTAGATGTATAGTGTGGAAGATGATGTTTGCGAAGAACAGTAAGAACAATGTTTGCAGTAGATTGTATTCGATGTAAAAGAATGGACCGGGGTCCACAGTTCACTAGTGGTGTCTCTCCAATAAGAAATAGCATGTTGGGTGCACAAATTACAGTTGGGCAATTGACAAATAAAGAGGGCATAACAATGCACATACATATCATGATGAGTAGTGTGAAATTCAATTGGGCATTAGGACAAAGTACATAGACCGCTATCCAGCATGCATCTATGCCTAAAAAGTCCACCTTCGGGTTAGCATCCGCACCCCTTCCAGTATTAAGTTGCAAACAACAGACAATTGCATTAAGTATGGTGCGTAATGTAATCAACACAAATATCCTTAGACAAAGCATTGATGTTTTATCCCTAGTGGCAACAGCACATCCACAACCTTAGAACTTTCTGTCACTGTCTCAGATTTAATGGAGGCATGAACCCACTATCGAGCATAAATACTCCCTCTTGGAGTTACAAGTATCAACTTGGCCAGAGCCTCTACTAGCAACGGAGAGCATGCAAGATCATAAACAACACATAGATAATAGATTGATAATCAACATAGCATAGTATTCATTATTCATCGGATCCCAACAAACGCAACATGTAGCATTACAAATAGATGATCTTGATCATGTTAGGCAGCTCACAAGATCTAACAATGATAGCACAATTAGGAGAAGATGACCATCTAGCTACTGCTATGGACCCATAGTCCAGGGGTGAACTACTCACACATCAATCTGGAGGCGATCATGGCGGTGAAGAGTCCTCCGGGAGATGATTCCCCTCTCCGGCAGGGGCCGGAGGCGATCTCCTGAATCCCCCGAGATGGGATTGGCGGCGGCGGCGTCTCTGGAAGGTTTTCCGTATCGTGGCTCTCGGTACTGGGGTTTTCTCGATGAAGGCTTTTTATAGGCGGAAGGGTAGGTTTAGAGGCGGCGCGAGGGCTCCACACGCCAGGGCGGCGCGGCCCCACCCTTGGCCGCGCGGCCCTAGTGTGGCGGTGCCTCGTCGCCCCACTTCGTATCCCCCTCGGTCTTCTGGAAGCTTTGTGGAAAAATAAGACCCTGGGCGTTGATTTCGTCCAATTCCGAGAATATTTAATTTGTAGGATTTCTGAAACCAAAAACAGCAGAAAATAGCAACTGGCTCTTCGGCATCTTGTCTATAGGTTAGTGCCGGAAAATGCATAAATATGACATAAAGTGTGTATAAAACATGTGAGTATCATCATAAAAGTAGCATGGAACATAAGAAATTATAGATACGTTTGAGACGTATCAAGCATCCCCAAGCTTAGTTCCTACTCATCCTCGAGTAGGTAAACGATAACAAAGATAATTTCTGAAGTGACATGCTATCATAATCTTGATCAATACTATTGTAAAGCACATGAGATGAATGAAGTGATTCGAAGCAATGGTAAAGAAAATGAGTAAACAACTGAATCATATAGCAAAGACTTTTCATGAATAGTACTTTCGAGACAAGCATCAATAAGACTTGCATAAGAGTTAACTCATAAAGCAATAAATTCATAGTAGAAAGCTTTGAAGCAACACAAAGGAAGATATAAGTTTCAGCGGTTGCTTTCAACTTCAACATGTATATCTCATGGATAATTGTCAACACAAAGTAATATAACAAGTGCAATAGGTAAACATGTAAGAATCAATGCACAGTTGATACAAGTGTTTGCTTCTAAGATGGAAAGAAGTAGGTAAACTGACTCAACATAAAGTAAAAGAATGGCCCTTCGCAGAGGGAAGCATGGATAACTATTTTTGGGCTAGATCTTTTATTTTGAAAACATAGAAACAATTTCGTCACGGTAGTAATAAAGCATATGTGTTATGTATAATACATCCTATAAGTTGCAAGCCTCATGCATAGATTACCAATAGTGCTCACACCTTGTCCTAATTAGCTTGGATTTACATGGATTATCATTGCATAGCATATGTTTCAACCAAGTGTCACAAAGGGGTACCTCTATGCCGCCTGTACAAAGGTCTAAGGAGAAAGTTCGCATTGGATTTCTCGCTTTTGATTATTCTAAACTTAGACATCCATACCGGGACAACATAGACAACAGATAATGGACTCCTCTTTAATGCATAAGCATTCAACAACAGATAATATTCTCATAAGAGATTGAGGATTGTTGTCCAAACATAAACTTCCACCATGGTTCATGGCTTTAGTTAGCGGCCCAATGTTCTTCTCTAACAATATGCATACTCAAACCATTGATCATGATAAATCACCCTTACTTCAGACAAGACGAACATGCATAGCAACTCACATGATATTCAACAAAGTGTAATAGTTGATGGCGTCCCCAGAAACATGGTTTCCGCTCAACAAGCAACTTATTAAGAAATAAGATACATAAGTACATATTCAATACCACAATAGTTTTTAAGCTATTTTCCCATGAGCTATATATTGCAAAGACAAAGAATAGAATTTTAAAGGTAGCACTCAAGTAATTTACTTTGGAATGGCGGAGAAATACCATGTAGTAGGTAGGTATGGTGGACACAAATGGCATAGTTTTTGGCTCAATGATTTGGATGCACGAGAAGTATTCCCTCTCAATACAAGGCTTAGGCTAGCAAGGTTGTTTGAAGCAAACACAAGTATGAACCGGTACAGCAAAACTTACATAAGAACATATTGCAAGCATTATAATACTCTACATTGTCTTCCTTGTTGTTCAAACACCTCACTAGAAAATATCTAGACTCTAGAGAGACCAATCATGCAAACCAAATTTCAACAAGCTCTATGTAGTTCTTCATTAATAGGTGCAAAGTATATGATGCAAGAGCTTAAACATGATCTATATGAGCACAACAATTGCCAAGTATCAAATTATTCAAGACATTATACCATTTACCACATGTAGCATTTTCCGTTTCCAACCATATAACAATTAACAAAGCAGTTTCAACCTTCGCCATGAACATTAAGAATAAAGCTAAGAACATATGTGTTCATATGCAACAGCGGAGTGTGTCTCTCTCCCACACAAAGAATGCTAGGATCCGATTTTATTCAAACAAAAACAAAAATAAAAACATAAAGACGCTCCAAGCAAAGCACATAAGATGTGACGGAGTAAAAATATAGTTTTACTAGAGGTGACCTGATAATTTGTCGATGAAGAAGGGGATGTCTTGGGCATCCCCAAGCTTAGATGCTTGAGTCTTCTTGAAATATGCAGGGATGAACCACGGGGGCATCCCCAAGCTTAGAGTTTTCACTCTCCTTGATCATATTGTATCATCCTCCTCTCTTGACCCTTGAAAACTTCCTCCACACCAAACTCAAAACAAACTCATTAGAGGGTTAGTGAATAATCAAAATTTCACATATTCAGAGGTGAAATAATCATTATTAACACTTCTGGGTATTTCACAAAGCTACTGAAAGTTAATGGAATAAATAAATCCATCAAACATAGCAAAACAGGCAATGCGAAATAAAAGGCAGAATCTGTCAAAACAGAACAGTCTGTAAAGACGAATTTTTCTTGGGCACTTAACTTGCTCAGATGAAAATGCTCAAATTGAATGAAAGTTGCGTACATATCTGAGGATCACTCAAGTAAATTGGCAGATTTTTCTGAGTTACCTACAGAGAATACTACTCAAATTCGTGACAGCAAGAAATCTGTTTCTGCGCAGTAATCCAAATATACTATCATCTTTACTATCAAAGACTTTACTTGGCACAAAAATGCAATAAAATAAATATAAGGAGAGGTTGCTACAGTAGTAACAACTTCCAAGACTCAAATATAAAACAAAAAGTGCAGAAGTAAAATTATGGGTTGTCTCTCATAAGCGCTTTTCTTTAACGCCTTTCAGCTAGGCGCAGAAAGTGTGTATCAAGTATTATCAAGAGATGAAGCATTAACATTCTTACCAGGGGCTTTGCGCCTACCCTTCTTACTCTTATTCTTACTCTTTGGTTTAGGGAATATATGACCACATCCAGGTATAGAGGAATTTAGAGTGCCTTTCCCCACATCTATGGTTGCTCCCAAGAGTTTCAGCAGGGATCTTCCAAGCGTGATTTGTCCTGTCCCAACACATTCAATAACGAGATAATCAGTGGATACCATTCTTCCAAGAAGGGTTGTGAACACTCCTTCAGCTATTCCCTTAGGAATTATAACAGAGTTATACGTAAGAGTTATTCCTTCTCCACCTTCAGAAAGTCCCCAGAGTGTCAAAGATTCATAAATACTTTCAGGCATAAGGCAAAATTCAGTCATCATATCACAACGGGCATTAATTTTTTTACCATCAATAGTAACTTTAATAGTAGGGTCCCACATTGAAGGTTCAGAGTTTATTGGAACATAATCAAAATGCTCACGAATCCGACCATACCCTTCTTTTAAGCAAGATACACTTGTCTCAAGAGTGTTCAATCTATTATAAATACTAACAAGAGATGGATCAAAATTATTAGCGGAGCTAGATGATGTAACCAATTTTTTTATGGCATTAAAAGCTTGATCCCCATCACAGTGAAGGAAATCTCCTCCCACTACAGCATCTAAGGCATAGCTATAACGAAGAATAAGCCCAAAATAAAAGTTACTAAGAAGCAAACTTAGGGTCATTTTAGGTTCAGTTTTATTATAGGAATTAAAAATTCTAGACCAAGCTTCTTTAAAACTCTCTTCACCACCTTGTTTAAAAGTGAAGATCGATTCCTCGGGTGATAGAGTAACAACTACAGGACTAGTCATGATAATAAAATAAAGTAAATGCAAGTAACTAAATTTTTTTGTGTGTTTTTAATATGGAGAACGCAAACAAGATAGTAAATAAAGTAAAACAAGTAACTAATTTTTTTGTATTTTTGATATGAAGCAAACAAAGCAGTAAATAAAATAAAGTAAAGCAAGACAAAAACAAAGTAAAGAGATTGGAAGTGGAGACTCCCCTTGCAGCGTGTCTTGATCTCCCCGGCAACGGCGCCAGAAAATGTGCTTGATATGCGTGAAACACACGTCCGTTGGGAACCCCAAGAGGAAGGTGTGATGCGTACAGTAGCAAGTTTTCCCTCAGTAAGAAACCAAGGTTATCGAACCAGTAGGAGTCAAGAAGCACGTGAAGGTTGATGGTGGCGGAGTGTAGTGCGGCGCAACACCAGGGATTCCGGCGCCAACATGGAACCTGCACAACACAATCAAAGTACTTTGCCCCAACGTAACAATGAGGTTGTCAATCTCACCGGCTTGCTGTAACAAAGGATTAGATGTATAGTGTGGAAGATGATGTTTGCGAAGAACAGTAAGAACAATGTTTGCAGTAGATTGTATTCGATGTAAAAGAATGGACCGGGGTCCACAGTTCACTAGTGGTGTCTCTCCAATAAGAAATAGCATGTTGGGTGAACAAATTACAGTTGGGAAATTAACAAATAAAGAGGGAATAACAATGCACATACATATCATGATGAGTAGTGTGAAATTCAATTGGGCATTACGACAAAGTACATAGACCGCTATCCAGCATGCATCTATGCCTAAAAAGTCCACCTTCGGGTTAGCATCTGCACCCCTTCCAGTATTAAGTTGCAAACAACAGACAATTGCATTAAGTATGGTGTGTAATGTAATCAACACAAATATCGTTAGACAAAGCATTGATGTTTTATCCCTAGTGGTAACAACACATCTACAACCTTAGAACTTTCTGTCACTGCACCAGATCATAAACAACACATATATGATAGATTGATAATCAACATAACGTAGTATTCCATATTCATTGGATCCCAACAAACACAACATGTAGCATTACAAATAGATGATCTTGATCATGTTAGGCAGCTCACAAGATTGAACAATGATAGCACATGAGGAGAAGACAACCATGTAGCTACTGCTATGGACCCATAGTCCAGGGGTGAACTACTCACACATCAATCCGGAGGCGATCATGGTGATGAAGAGTCCTCTAGGAGATGATTCCCCTCTCCGAGAGGGTGCCGGAGGCGATCTCCTGAATCCCCCGAGATGGGATTGGCGGCGGCGTCTCTGGAAGGTTTTCCGTATCGCGGCTCTCGGTACTGGGGTTTTCTCGACGAAGGCTTTTTATAGGCGGAAGGGTAGGTTTAAATGCGGCGCGAGGGCCCCACACGCCAGGGCGGCGCGGACCCACCCTTGTCCGCGCGGCCCTAGTGTGGCGGCGCCTCGTCGCCCCACTTCGTATCCCCCTCGGTTTCTGGAAGCTTCGTGGAAAAATAAGACCATGGGCGTTGATTTCGTCCAATTCCGAGAATATTTCCTTTGTAGGATTTCTGAAACCAAAAACAGCAGAAAACAACAACTGGCTCTTCGGCATCTTGTCAATAGGTTAGTGCCGTAAAATGCATAAATATGACATAAAGTGTGTATAAAACATGTGAGTATCATCATAAAAGTAGCATGGAACATAAAAAATTATAGATACATTTGAGACGTATCACTCGCCGTCGGACATACTTCTTAACCGCGTCGAGCACAATTCGGAGATGATTTGCAACCTCACGTACGAGATTGATGAGCTAAAGGAGCTTGTTAAGAAGCTTACCAAGAATTCATCACCACCACCGCCGAAGGAGTAATTCATCATCGGTATTGGCACCCCTTGGTTTGTTCCAAGCTTGGGGGGGTGCCGCTGTATCACATCATCATTATCTTTTACTTTTTACTGTCAAGTAGTGTCATATCATGAGTAGGGAAGTTATCATATAAGATGGGTTGCAGTGTGGAAGTATCTCTCTTTAGTTGGTTGTCTATTGATACGCGTACAGCACGCGTCCGTTGGGAACCCCAAGAGGAAGGTGTGATGCGTACAGCATCAAATTTTCCCTCAGTAAGAAACCAAGGTTTATCGAACCAGTAGGAGCCAAGAAGCACGAGTAAGAACGATTAGATGTATAGTGTGGATGATGATGTTTGCAAAGAACAGTAAGAATGAGTATTGCAGTAGATTGTATTCGATGTAAAGAATGGACCGGGGTCCACAGTTCACTAGTGGTGTCTCTCCAATAAGAAATAGCATGTTGGGTGAACAAATTACAGTTGGGCAATTGACAAATAAAGAGGGCATAACAATGCACATACATATTATGATGAGTAGTGTGAAATTCAATTGGGCATTACGACAAAGTACATAGACCGCTATCCAGCATGCATCTATGCCTAAAAAGTCCACCTTCGGGTTAGTGATACGTCTCCGACGTATCGATAATTTCTTATGTTCCATGCCACATTATTGATGATATCTACATGTTTTATGCATACTTTACATCATATTTATGCATTTTCTGGAACTAACCTATTAACAAGATGCCGAAGAGCCAGTTGCTGTTTTCTACTGTTTTTGGTTTCAGAAATCCTAGTAAGGAAATATTCTCGGAATTGGACGAAATCAACGCCCAGGGGCCTATTTTCACACGAAGCTTCCAGAAGACCGAAGAGTCAACGAAGTGGGGCCACGAGGCGGCCAGAAGGTAGGGCGGCGCGGCCCAAGCCCTGGCCGCGCCACCCTGTCTCCTGGGCCCCTCGTGTGGCCCCCTGACCTGCCCTTCCGCCTACAAATAGCCTTCATCGCGAAACCCCCAGGACCGAGAGCCACGATACGGAAAACCTTCCAGAGACCCCGCCGCCGCCAATCCCATCTCGGGGGATTCAGGAGATCGCCTCCGGCACCCTGCCGGAGAGGGGATTCATCTCCCGGAGGACTCTACACCGCCATGGTCTCCTCCGGAGTGATGAGTGAGTAGTTCACCCCTGGACTATGGGTCCATAGCAGTAGCTAGATGGTTGTCTTCTCCTCATTATGCTTCATTGTCGGATCTTGTGAGCTGCCTAACATGATCAAGATCATCTATCTGTAATGCTATATGTTGTGTTTGTTGGGATCCGATGAATAGAGAATACTATGCTATGTTGATTATCAATCTATTACTTATGTGTTGTTTATGATCTTGCATGCTCTCCGTTATTAGTAGAGGCTCTGGCCAAGTTTTTACTCTTAACTCCAAGAGGGAGTATTTATGCTCGATAGTGGGTTCATGTCTCCGTGAATCTGGGGGCGTGACAGAAACCTCTAAGGTTATGGATGTACTGTTGCCACTAGGGATAAAACATTGATGCTATGTCCGAGGATGTAGTTATTGATTACATTACGCGCAATACTTAATGCAATTGTCTGTTGTTTTCAACTTAATACTGGAAGGGGTTCGGATGATAACCTGAAGGTGGACTTTTTAGGCATAGATGCATGCTGGATAGCGGTATATGTACTTTGTCGTAATGCCCAATTAAATCTCACAATACTCATCATATCATGTATGTGCATGGTCATGCCCTCTCTATTTGTCAATTGCCCAACTGTAATTTGTTCACCCAACATGCTATTTATCTTATGGGAGAGACACCACTAGTGAACTGTGGACCCCGGTCCAATTCTTTACATCTGAAATACAATCTACTGCAATTGTTCTACTGTTTTCTGCAAACAATCATCATCCACACTATACATCTAATCCTTTGTTACAGCAAGCCGGTGAGATTGACAACCTCACTGTTTCGTTGGGGCAAAGTGCTTGGTTTGTGATGTGCAGGTTCCACGTTGGCGCCGGAATCCCTGGTGTTGCGCCGCACTACATCTCGCCACCATCAACCTTCAACGTGCTTCTTGACTCCTACTGGTTCGATAAACCTTGGTTTCTAACTGAGGGAAACTTACTGCTGTACGCATCACACCTTCCACTTGGGGTTCCCAACGGTCGCGTGCTGTACGCGTGTTAGTTAGCATCCGCACCCCTTCCAGTATTAAGTTGAAAACAACAGACAATTGCATTAAGTATGGTGCGTAATGTAATCAACACAAATATCCTTAGACATAGCATTGATGTTTCATCCCTCGTGGCAACAGCACATCCACAACCTTAGGGGTTGCTGTCACTCCCTAGATTTAATGGAGACATGAACCCACTATCGAGCATAAATACTCCCTCTTGGAGTCACAAGTATCAACTTGGCCAGAGCCTCTACTAGCAACGGAGAGCATGCAAGATCTTAAACAACACATAGATAGATTGATAATCAACATAACATAGTATTCCATATTCATCGGATCCCAACAAACGCAACATGTAGCATTACGAATAGATGATCTTGATCATGTTAGGCAGCTCACAAGATCGAACAATGATAGCACATGAGGAGAAGACAACCATCTAGCTACTTCTATGGACCCATAGTCCAGGGGTGAACTACTCACACATCACTCCGGAGGCGATCATGGTGATGAAGAGTCCTCCGGGAGATGATTCCCCTCTCCGGCAGGGTGCCGGAGGCGATCTCCTGAATCCCCCGAGATGGGATTGGCGGCGGCGGTGTCTCTGGAAGGTTTTCCGTATCGTGGCTCTCGGTACTGGGGTATTCTCGACGAAGGCTTTAAGTAGGCGGAAGGGTAGGTCAGGGGGCGAGGCGAGGGGCCCACACAATAGGGCGGCGCGGGCCCCTCCTTGGCCGCGCCGCCTTAGTGTGGCGCCACATCGTGGCCCCACTTCGTATCTCCCTCGGTCTTCTAGAAGCTTCGTGGAAAAATAAGACCCTGGGCGTTGATTTCATCCAATTCCGAGAATATTTCCTTTGTAGGATTTCTAAAACCAAAAACAGCAAAAAACAACAACTGGCTCTTCGGCATCTCGTCAATAGGTTAGTGCCGGAAAATGCATAAATATGACAATAAGTGTGTATAAAACATGTGAGTATCATCATAAAAGTAACATGGAACATAAGAAATTATAGATACGTTTGAGACGTATCAAGCATCCCCAAGCTTAGTTCCTACTCGTCCCCTAGTAGGTAAACGATAACAAAGATAATTTCTGAAGTGACATGCTATCATAATCTTGATCAATACTATTGTAAAGCACATGAGATGAATGCAGCGATTCGAACCAATGGTAAAGAAAATGAGTAAACAAATGAATCATATAGCAAAGACTTTTCATGAATAGTACTTCCGAGACAAGCATCAATAAGACTTGCATAAGAGTTAACTCATAAAGCAATAAATTCATAGTAGAAAGCTTAGAAGCAACACAAAGGAAGATATAAGTTTCAGCAGTTGCTTTCAACTTCAACATGTATATCTCATGGATAATTGTCAACATAAAGCAATATAACAAGTGCAATAGGTAAACATGTAAGAATCAATGCACAGTTGACACAAGTGTTTGCTTCTAAGATGGAAGGAAGTAGGTAAACTGACTCAACATAAAAGTAGAAGAATGGCCCTTCGCAGAGGGAAGCATGGATTACTATATTTGTGCTAGAGCTTTTATTTTGAAAACAAGAAACAATTTTGTCAACGGTAGTAATAAAGCATATGTGTTATGTATAAGACATCCTATAAGTTGCAAGCCTCATGCATAGATTACTAATAGTGCTCGCACCTTGTCCTAATTAGCTTGGATTTACATGGATTATCATTGCATAGCATATGTTTTAACCAAGTGTCACAAAGGGGTACCTCTATGCCGCCTCTACAAAGGTCTAAGGAGAAAGCTCGCATTGGATTTCTCGCTTTTGATTATTCTCAACTTAGACATCCATACCGGGACAACATAGACAACAGATAATGGACTCCTCTTTAATGCATAAGCATTCAACAACAAATAATATTCTCATAAGAGATTGAGGATTTGATTGTCTAAACTGAAATTCCACCATGGATCATGGCTTTAGTTAGCGGCCCAATGTTCTTCTCTAACAATATGCATACTCAAACCATTGATCATGATAAATCACCCTTACTTCAGACAAGACGAACATGCATAGCAACTCACATGATATTCAACAAAGATAATAGTTGATGGCGTCCCCAGAAACATGGTTACCGCTCAACAAGCAACTTATTAAGAAATAAGATACATAAGTATATATTCAATACCACAATAGTTTTTAAGCTATTTTCCCATGAGCTATATATTGCAAAGACAAAGAATAGAATTTTAAAAGGTAGCACTCAAGTAATTTACTTTGGAATGGCAGAGAAATACCATGTAGTAGGTAGGTATGGTGGACACAAGTGGCATAGTTTTTGGCTCAAGGATTTTGGATGCACGAGAAGTATTCCCTCTCAATACAAGGCTTAGGCTAGCAAGGTTGTTTGAAACAAACACAAGTATGAACCGGTACAGCAAAACTTACATAAGACCATATTGCAAGCATTATAAGACTCTACACTGTCTTCCTTGTTTTTCAAACACCTCACCAGAAAATATCTAGACTCTAGAGAGACCAATCATGCAAACCAAATTTTAGCAAGCTCTATGTAGTTCTTCATTAATAGGTGCAAAGTATATGATGCAAGAGCTTAAATATGAGCACAACAATTGACAAGTATCAAATTATTCAAGACATTATACCATTTACCACATGTAGCATTTTCCGTTTCCAACCATATAACAATTAACGAAGCAGTTTCAACCTTCGCCATGAACATTAAGAATAAAGCTAAGAACATATGTGTTCATATGCAACAGCGGAGCGTGTCTTTCTCCCACACAATGAATGCTAGGATCTAATTTATTCAAACAAAAACAAAAACAAACAAATGCTCCAAGTAAAGCACATAAGATGTGACGGAATAAAAATATAGTTTCACTAGAGGTGACCTGATAATTTGTCGATGAAGAAGGGGATGCCTTGGGCATCCCCAAGCTTAGATGCTTGAGTCTTATTGAAATATGCAGGGATGAACCACGGGGGCATCCCCAAGCTTAGAGCTTTCACTCTCCTTGATCATATTGTATCATCCTCCTCTCTTGACCCTTGAAAACTTCCTCCACACCAAACTCAAAACAAACTCATTAGAGGGTTAGTGCATAATCAAAAATTCACATGTTCAGAGGTGACATAATCATTCTTAACACTTCTGGACATTGCAAGAAGCTACTGAAAGTTAATGGAATAAAGAAATCCATCAAACATAGCAAAACAGACAATGCGAAATAAAAGGCAGAATCTGTCAAAACAGAACAGTCCGTAAAGACGAATTTTTTAGGGGCACCAGACTTGCTCAGATGAAAATTCTCAAATTGAATGAAAGTTGCGTACATATCTGCGGATTACTCACGTAAATTAGCAGATTTTTCTGAGTTACCTACAGAGAATACTACTCAAATTCGTGACAGCAAGAAATCTGTTTCTGTGCAGTAATCCAAATCTAGTATGAACCTTACTATCAAAGACTTTACTTGGCACAACAATGCAATAAAATAAAGATAAGGAGAGGTTGCTACAGTAGTAACAACTTCCAAGACTCAAATATAAAACAAAAGTGCAGAAGTAAAATCATGGGTTGTCTCCCATAAGCGCTTTTCTTTAACGTCTTTCAGCTAGGCGCAGAAAGTGTGTATCAAGTATTATCAAGAGATGAAGCATCAACGGAGGGGTGCGGAGTTTTCTCAACTATGAATTGTATCTTGTATATGTAAGTTTCAGAGGCTCCTTTTTCATTACTCTTAGGCTTGCTATTCTCATCAAACAAATTTTCAGGAACAAGACAAGCATAGTTATCTTCTAGCGCTTCATGCATTCCTAGGAGCTTACTAGGTATCGGTACTTTAATCTCTCCACCATCATTAACATTATTAGTGTACCTTATTCTATCCATGTCCATCTTTTCAAGTGTTCTTCTAAAATCAGTGAACAAACCAAGCCTCTTATGCTTAATAAAAACTTTTCTAGCTTCTTTACCTATATCTTCAAATTCTCTAAAAAGGACTTTTAAGACAAAATCTCTCTTTTCTCCCCTCTCCATATCAGAAAGTGTAAGGAACATATGTTGTATTATGGGATTGAGATTAACAAATCTAGTTTCCAACATGTGTACTAAACAGGCAGAGGCACTTTCATAAGTAGGAGCAACTTTTAATAATGGTATATCTTCAAAATCTTCATCCATGCTAACATGGGTGAAAAATTCTTCTATATTATCTCTTCCAATGATAGACCCTTGTCCTACCGGTATATCTTTCAGTGTAAACTTAGGAGGAAACATGATGAAATAAGTAAAGTAAATGCAAATAACTAATTTTTTTGTGTTTTTAATATGGAGAATGCAAACAAGATAGTAAATAAAGTAAAGCGAGTAACTAATTTTTTTTATTTTTGATATAGTGCAAACAAAGCAGTAAATAAAATAAAGTAAAGCAAGACAAAAACAAAGTAAAGAGATTGGAAGTGGAGACTCTCCTTGCAGCGTGTCTTGATCTCCCCGGCAACGGCGCCCGAAAAAGAGCTTGATACGCGTACAACACGCGTCCGTTGGGAACCCCAAGAGGAAGGTGTGATGCGTACAGCAGCAAGTTTTCCCTCAGTAAGAAACCAAGGTTTATCAAACCAGTAGGAGCAAAGAAGCACGTTGAAGGTTGATGGTGGCGGAGTGTAGTGCGGCGCAACACCAGGGATTCTGGCGCCAACGTGGAACCTGCACAACACAACCAAAGTACTTTGCCCCAACGTAACAGTGAGGTTGTCAATCTCACCGGCTTGATGTAACAAAGGATTAGATGTATAGTGTGGATAATGATGTTTGCAAAGAACAGTAAGAACGAGTATTGCAGTAGATTGTATTCGATGTAAAGAATGGACCGGGGTCCACAGTTCACTAGTGGTCTCTCTCCAATAAGAAATAGCATGTTGGGTGAACAGATTACAGTTGGGCAATTGACAAATAAAGAGGGCATAACAATGCACATACATATTATGATGAGTAGTGTGAAATTCAATTGGGCATTACGACAAAGTACATAGACCGCTATCCAGCATGCATCTATGCCTAAAAAGTCCACCTTCGGGTTAGCATCCGCACCCCTTCCAGTATTAAGTTGCAAACAACAGATAATTGCATTAAGTATGGTGCGTAATGTAATCAAAACAAATATCCTTAGACATAGCATTGATGTTTTATCCCTAGTGGCAACAACACATCCACAACCTTAGGGGTTGTTGTCACTCCCCCAGATTTAATGGAGACATGAACCCACTATCGAGTATAAATACTCCCTCTTGGAGTCACAAGTATCATCTTGGCCAGAGCCTCTACTAGCAACGGAGAGCATGCAAGATCTTAAACAACACATAGATAGATTGATAATCAACATAAACAGTATTCCATATTCATCGGATCCCAACAAACGCAACATGTAGCATTACGAATAGATGATCTTGATCATGTTAGGCAGCTCACAAGATCGAACAATGATAGCACATGAGGAGAAGACAACCATCTAGCTACTGCTATGGACCAATAGTCCAGGGGTGAACTACTCACACATCACTCCGGAGGCGATCATGGCGATGAAGAGTCCTCCGGGAGATGATTCCCCTCTCCGGCAGGGTGCCGAAGGCGATCTCCTGAATCCCCCGAGATGGGATTGGCGGCGGCGGAGTCTCCGGAAGGTTTTCCGTATTGTGGCTCTCGGTACTGGGGTATTCTCGACGAAGGCTTTAAGTAGGCGGAAGGGTAGGTCAGGGGGCGACGCGAGGGGCCCACACAACAGGGCGGCGCGGGCCCCTCCTTGGCCGCGCCGCCTTAGTGTGGCGCCACCTCGTGGCCCCACTTCGTATCTCCCTCGGTCTTCTGGAAGCTTCGTGGAAAAATAAGACCATGGGCGTTGATTTCGTCCAATTCCGAGAATATTTCCTTTGTAGGATTTCTGAAACCAAAAACAGCAGAAAACAGCAACTGGCTCTTCGGCATCTCGTCAATAGGTTAGTGCCGGAAAATGCATAAATATGACAATAAGTGTGTATAAAACATGTGAGTATCATCATAAAAGTAGCATGGAACATAAGAAATTATAGATACGTTTGAGACGTATCATCTATGTATCCCTTGGTGTGAGTTATCGTTATGGAATATTATTGAGAAGTCTTATCATTTACATATTGCACATCTTATTTTAGTTTGCAATTTCTACAATATGATTGATCTTGTTGTTAGTATGGGTATCACTTTGGGAGCATTGAGTAAATCTATTTGGTTTTGGCAAACTTAGCATTGGTCAATAGCAACAACACTTTGAGGTTTTAGTAGAAAAGAGGAAATACATGTAGATATGTTATTTCATTATCTTGCTTTCCTGTTAGCTCCTAGCTTAGTATTCTGAAGTTAAAATTGTTTGTGCTTACAAGGAAGATGCTTGATTTTTTCTATCACATGTATATTTGTTTGTTTCCCTCAACTCTTATGCTTGCTAATCAACCTTGCTAGCCAAAGACCTGTACTGAGAGGGAATACTTCTCGTGCATCCAAACCCTTAAACCAAACTTATGCCATCAGTGTCCACCATAACTACCTACTATGTGGTATTTCCCTGGCATTCCAAGTAAATACTTCGTGTGCTACCTTTAAACAATTCAAAAGTTATTACCTCTTATTTGTGTTAATGTTTTATAGCTCATGAGGAAGTATGTGGTGTTTTATCTTTCAATCTTGTTGGGCAGATTTTCACCAATGGACTAGTGGCTTCATCCGCTTATCCTATAATTTTGCAAAAAGAGCTGGCAACGGGGTTCCCAGCCCCAATTAATTAACTTTTATTAATAACTCTCTTCACATGTTTTGCCCTGATTCATCAGTAAGCAACTTAATTTTGCAATAGACACTCCTCCATGGTATGAGATTGTTGGAAGGCACCCGAGGATTCGGTTAGCCATGGCTTGAGAAAGCAAAGGTTGGGAGGAGTGTCATCCTTAAATAAACTAAAGTACATGTGTAAACAAAAGAGAAGGGGGATGATCTACCTTGCTGGTAGAGATAACGTCCTTCATTTGAGCCGCTCTTTGGAAAGTTTGTTTGGCAAGGGTGTTAGAGTACCCACTACCATTAGTTGACAACAACAAACACCTCTCAAAATTTTACTTTTATGCTCTCTATATGATTTCAAAACTGAAAAAGCTCTAGCACATGATTTAATCCCTGCTTCCCTCTGCGAAGGGCCTATCTTTTACTTTATGTGGAGTCAGTAAACCTATTTCCCTCTATCTTAAGCAAGAAATTGAGTTGTTGTGATCAAACCATTTATATTGTGATCTGCTTAATCATGCCTTTTACTCTTCCTTGTTTAGTACAAGTTTTATCTGAATGAATATAGCTTTGAAAGTTATCAATGATTATGAGGAGATTATTATGATTGAGTATGCAAGTTGTGCCATATAAGCTTTAACATAAGAGCGCTGCTCGACAGATAAGTACAATCTGTTAATTGTTCTCTGACCAAGAACGAAGTTTGCCATCACCAATTATGATTTCTTATGAACCTTTATTTGTGATTACCTTCTACTTGTTTCAAGTTGAATTATATGAGGAAGTTGTTCACTAGAATGTCTTGTGTGAATTAATATGATGCTTCTTGTCCGTATTTGGTTTATCGACTCTTCACTCCATAAACATGTGGTCTTGTTTACCGAGTTCAGTTTCGCTTGGGGACAAGCGAAGTCTAAGCTTGGGGGGAGTTGATACGTCCATTTTGCATCACTATTTTATATCATAATTTACTGTTATTCATTGATATATTTCATATTTAGAGATGATACTTATGTTATTTATCTATTTTGCATGTTTCATGATTATTGGAGAATTGCGCACCGGAGTCAAGATTCTGCTGGAAAAAGCACCGTCAGAATGCAATATTTCGGAAGACCAACAATTGACGGAAATTACACGGAAAATCTTATTTTTCCAGAAGGCGAAGCTAGCCAAAAGGAGGAGTCAAGGAGGGCCGACATGGGCCCCCCATAGGCCGGCGCGGGCCCAGGCCTGGCCCCGCCGCCTTGTGGGGAGGGGCCCACAGCCCCCTCTGGCCGCCTCGCGTACTTCTTCGTCCCGAAAACCTAAGCTCCAGGGGAGATTCACGAAGAGTCACAGCCGCCTCTGCGGGGCGGAAAACACCAGAGTGAAAAGAGCTCTCCGGCAGGCTGAAATCTACCGGGGAAATTCCCTCCCGGCGGGGAAAATCGACGCCATCGTCACCGTCGTCGAGCTGGACATCATTGGGATCATCATCACCATCATCTCCATCATCATCACCGCCATCTCCACCGCTGCACCTCGTCACTGCTGTAACATCTAGGGTTGAATCTTGATTGTTTGATAGGGGAAACTCTCCCGGTATTGATTTCTACTTGTTATTAATGCTATTGAGTGAAACCATTGAACCAAGGTTTATGTTCAGATTGTTATTCATCATCATATCACCTCTGATCATGTTCCATATGATGTCTCGTGAGTAGTTCGTTTAGTTCTTGAGGACATGGGTGAAGTCTAAATGTTAGTAGTGAATTATGATTGAGTAATATTCAATGTTATGATATTTAAGTTGTGGTGTTATTCTTATAGTGGTGTCATGTGAACGTCGACTACATGATACTTCACCTTTATGGGCCTAGGGGAATACATCTTGTATTCGTTTGCTAATTGTGGGGTTGCCGGAGTGACAGAAACCTAAACCCCCGTTGGTATATCGATGCAGGAGGGATAGCAGGATCTCAGAGTTTAAGGCTGTGGTTAGATTTATCTTAATTCCTTTCTTGTAGTTGCGAATGCTTGCAAGGGGTATAATCACAAGTATGTATTAGTCCTAGGAAGGGCGGTGCATTAGCATAGGTTCACCAACACAACACTTATCAAACAATGAAGATTAATCAGCTATATGAAGTGAAAGCACTAGACTAAATTCCCGTGTGTCCTCAAGAACGTTTTGTCATTACAAGTAAACAAACCGGCTTGTCCTTTGTGCTAAAAAGGATTGGGCCACTCGCTTCAATTATTTCTCTCGCATTTTACTTACTCGTACTTTACTTATCTGCTATATCAAAACCCCCTGAATACTTATCTGTGAGCATATACAGTGAATCCTTCATCGAAACTGCTTGTCAACACCTTCTGCTCGTCGTTGGGTTCGACACTCTTATTTATGGAAAGTACTACGATACACCCCCTATACTTGTGGGTCATCACACAATATGTGCCAGAATGCCATACATGTCAAAGGGTGAAGGCTGAACACCAAAGTCCGGCAGGACAGTTGCAACCTTAACCAATCCTATAATGGAAGTGGGAAGAGATAGGAATGGACTTCATCACCGGACTACCCATGACCAATAAAAAGAAGGACTTGATATGGGTAATCGTGGACCGGTTGACGAAGAGTGCACACTTCTTAGCAGTAAACCAGCAGGACAAAGGAGAGAAACTCATCAATCTTTATATCAAAGAGATTGTGAGTAAACAAGGAGTACCCAAGAAGATAGTGTCAGATCGAGGATCCGTATTCACATCAGCATTTTGGAAACAACTACATGAAGCTTTAGGATCCAAGTTGGACTATAGCACCGCGTATCATCCTCAGACAGGAGGACAAACAGAGAGGACAAATCAGATATTGGAAGATATGCTTAGGGCTTGTGCCCTAGACTTCGGAGGATCATGGGAGGAGCATTTACCACTAGCAGATTTTTCGTACAACAACAACTATCAAAGCAGCATCAAGATGGCACCGTTTGAAGCTCTGTATGGAAGAAAGTGTAGATCACCTATCTGTTGGTACGAGGTAGGTTCAAGCAAGGAGTTCAATCCAGATTATGTTAAGGAAAAGCAGCAGATCATCGACATCATAAGAGATAGACTCAAAATAGCCCAAAGCCGACAGAAGAGCTATGCAGACCAAAAGAGAAGGACATGGGAGCCAAAAGTTGGAGAAATGGTTTACCTTAAAGTAAGTCCGATGAAAGGTCTCCAGAGATTCGGAGTAAAGGGGAAGCTTAGCCCTAGATACATCGGACCTTTCAAAATAGTGAGTCAGAACCGAGGGTTAGCCTTTGAATTGGATCTACCAGGAAGGTTAGCTCAAGTACACAATGTATTCCATGTATCACAACTCCGAAAATGTTTAAAGACCCCAGATGAGCCAGTATCTCATGATGAGCTAGAACTACAACCAGATTTGACTTATATCGAGAAGCCAGCTAAGATTCTTGAGGAAAATTGGAAACAACTCAGGAACAGAGCTATTAAGTACTGCAAGATCCAGTGGAAGCATCATCCTGAGAGAGAAGCCACCTGGGAGAAGGAGGAAGACCTGAGAAAGTCATACCCCGAATTGTTTAGGTATTACAACCACAACTTCGGGACGAAGTTTTATTTAAGGGGGAAAGGCTGTAATATCCCAGGTTTAGAGACGATCGAGGGGTAGATTTTAGAAAGGGATGTGCATTGCATCGTAAAATCTAGGGAAATTTCGCGCTTTTAAAAGAAAACTGCATCGAAGGGGGACAAGTTTCTCTCTCGACACCTTACAGGGTTAGGGTTTCGAGAGTGCGATAGACTTGGACCTAATTTCACTCAATTAGAGTTTTCGAGAAGAGAGGGGAATAGTGCATCTCAAATTTAAGTTGCATGATTGAATTCAACTAAGTAAGTTTGAATTTAAAAACTCGAACATCAATTGATCATGTCATAATTCAAATTAAGATTATTTATTAAATAAATAGAAATTCAAGTATATAAAGAATACATCAAACATATAAAGCTCAATTAGAGAAATTTGAGCTTTATTGATAATCACAGAAGATACAATGTCAATTTACAATATCCCCAAATTGAATTATATAAATTACAACACATTACAAAAATTGAATAAAAAAATTACTAGCAAATGAAATGTTCTAAACTACACAAGTTAATCTTCATGAAATTTTTGTTCAAGATGATCTTGAACTTCTTCTGATCATTCATTGATCCCTGCACACAATCAAAAACAAAAGCAAGGCATTATGCCAAGTGGCAAAGCCACTTGGCCGATTAGAGAAAAATGTGAGTCAGATGGATAATATCAACTCTGCCGAGCTGAATCATGCCAGGGAACCAAATTCCAACCGGGGCATACACAGGCAGCTTACAAGGCCAGCTGCATGCCCTCCACACACACAATGACCAGGGGAGGAGCACCAGGTAGTGCACTGCTGTCGACCAAAGGAGTGAGAACAGAACCATACATAAGCTTTTCACCAGCAAACCCTAACAGCTCCATCGACGGAAGCTCAAAGGGTAAGAACAGCAAGAACCATAAGAACAGGAAGAACAGCCACAACTGTTCAACCTCTCCCATAAACCACTAGAATCAATTCAAGCATCACAAGCAGGAGAAGCAGGGAAAGCTTCACACATCCAGAAGCAAACCCTCTACATCAGCATATAAATGTAGGAGCTGGAGTGAGGTATACACAGATGATCATGAGCAAGCCACAGTTTTGCTCATAATATAAGCACATGCATACATCACATAAGCAGAAAAGGGTAGAAACCCTGTTTGAGTCATCATTTGGCTACTAGCCAATTGGTGCAAGCAAATATGAGAGAAGCCAATAGGAAATCACCCAAGGGAACATTGGTTATGCCAAACCAGTGGCATAACCAAGGAAATCCAGCAAGGATATGACCCTATCTAGCTAGCAAAAGTCATCTAGCACCTATGACTATTACACCATCAGACAGATAGACAATCCATTGTCTATTCATGTTTGTTAACATCAAAAGCCACTGTAAATCCAACCATGGATCAAACAGACAGCATGTAAGAGCCACAACAAAGCCACAGAGGGGGAGCTACCCTTGGACAGCACCAAAGAACTGTCAGGGCCACCTCAAACCACAGCCAACACACTAAGCCACCACATCATCACCCAATAGGGTTCAGAAGTGAGCTAGGGTTCCCAACCAGTGGTTGGCATCCATCTAGCTCTACTAAATCCATTCATATGATCATTACTGCAAAGCAGTTCACATCATTTATCCATTCAACAAAGCAAGGTAACACAGATAAATGAATTACACAATTAATAAATGCACCAGAACCTTGCATATGATCCAAGGGATCACTGCAAGCATCAGTAGATGCTTGAGCAAGTATAAACCATCACCAACACAGAATTGAGCACCACACAGACACAAGGAGAAAGCCCATGGTGGCAGATATGATGGATTAGAAGCCAGACACCAAGCAACTGGTGATCATATGATCACCAGGGCTTGACAGAACATGCTAGGGCATGCTGAAGAATGCTAGAATCAAGCCTAGCACAAATCAAGGAACCAATAGCCACAGTTAAGCAATCATTGTATCACAGATAATTAAATTAAGCAAATGCAGGAGCAAACCATCCAGGGATGGAGCCATCCAGGAACAACCATGCTCCACAGGGCATTTCTAAGAATAATAGCACAAGGGATGGCCACTAGGAGCACTGGCACTTGCAGAATGCAAGGATTATGAATAATAATCAAGCCAGGGGCACATAAATGAACACATATGAGAAGCTTGGCACAGACAGCAACAGCTGGAGCAACATGGCCAGCCATGAGCATCACGGCATGCTCATGAGCAAGTATAGAAGCACCACAGCAGAAGGAAGTGCATGTACATGAGCATAGGGTGAGCACACGCACATAAGCTAGGAAGAGAAGAGCATCAGCACAAGCAACGTAGCAGCATAAGCACAGGCATGGCCATAGAAACAATGGCCATGGCAAGTAAAGCGCAGCAGCAGCACATAGCAATAGCAGCTCAGCACAGCATCTCCATGAGGAGAGGCAGCGGCATCTCAGACAGGAGGAGGAGGTAGAACATGCAACAGAGAAGAGGGAGGAGCACTTACCAGGGAGGAGATGGTCAACACGGCCATGGCGGCCACGGCGGCGCACACCAGGGCACACGGCGGCACCAGGCCTGGCCAAGCCAAGCCACGGTGACCACCACAGCACCCCAGCGTAGCACCACGCGCCCAAAGGAGCACCAGGAGGGAGATCCACGGCATCTCCATCGCGCGACGGCGGCGAACGCCGAAACCCTAGGCGCACAAGAGGGTCGGGGCGTGCAGACGAGGCAGGGAACGTCAGATCGACGCGGACCACCGTGTCCGCCATCGAGAGGCGGTTCAGATGCGCCTCATCTCATCGCCGACGACGGTCGGAGGCGGACGGAATTAATCGGCGACGGCGGTGGCGATTTTCAGTGTCGCGAGAGCCAGAGAGGAGTTAAGGTTAGGACGAGGAGAGGAAGACGACGCGACTGGGTCGGTTGGACCGAGCCCAATGGGCTGGTCCAACCTAACCGCTTGGCCACCCTGACAGGTGGGGCCAGGGGCAAAAATGTCATTTTCCATATTCAAATTAATCAGAAAGTTTGAAAAGGTATAGAAAATGATTAAAAACTCTAAATAAATAAATAAATATATGAAAATCACTCAGCATAAAATTCTCTATCATAATAAAATATGAAATGGAATTTTTGAGACAATTCTAAATAAGGCATATTTAAATACATAGAATTAATCATTAAAAATTAAACCTTGTATTTTAATGATAAAAATAAGTCCATAAATACTTTTGGACTTTAAAAACACCTTGACAACATTTCAAGGTAGTATTTTACCCTAAACAGAGTATCCCTAAATCATTCTTAGTAATTACCTCCTACATGAAATAATAAGCATCGGAAAGGGGGAAACAAACCCTAAAAATGGAAAGCATGCATAATTGCTTCTTTAACCATTGCCCTTACCGGACAATGATGCTATTTTTTAGCAACAGAGGACAAGGGTCAGTCCACACCATCAAACTGCAACACTTTGCAGTCTTAAGGCAAATCTCTTGCTCATGTCATTTGAGTATTTTTACCAATTACTTGCAAAGTACTATGTTATCACTCTTGCATAAAAAGGCAAAACCACTATCTTCATAACTATGAATATGACTATGTGGTGGGCAATGGAACCATGGAATGTGTTGACATGGTGGAGGTTCCATTGCAATGGGTTTATATCCATCTAGGATTAAACAACAAATGTCGTCCAGTGATTCTTGTGCCGTAATATCCGTGTTAACCATAAGATCTGGAGTGGGACGGAATAGTCAATTGTATTTCCACCTCTTGTACATCAACGGATGCGCTTTACCGTAGACACTTGTATTCCAAGGGGACAAGCGGTAGGGTGGGGAACCCGTTAAAGTCCCCACGGTATTGTTCGTAGACACTTGTAGCCCGAGGAGCAAGCGGTAGGCTGGGGAAGCCCTAAGTCCCCACGGTATTGCGGTCTATGAGGGGTTGCATCTACCGGCGAAGGAGTTTAGTTCGATCCTAGATTGTTGTCGTGGTCGGGGGCCATCCTTAATTGGTATAAGTACACCGGCGAGGACTCAGGGTCGGGGATGCAACAAAGCGTGGGTGTGCGAGGTAGCGGAGGAATATGATTGGCTATGACCTTATACCGGGCCTCACACCAAAGGAAGTGTGGACGGGAAAGATGCCCGGTTGGCACCAATGTTAAGATCTCTTATGGGTAAAGCAACACACCTCTGCAGAGTGTAATGAATCATGACCTGTCACTCCCTGTTCCGGGATTTGAACTGCGAACGCTGCCGGAAAGGAACTACATGAAGTTCTAGTAAACCGGTGAAGGCTGACGGACATAGTTCTTCCGAATAAAAGCAACCTCTTGAAGAAATGATTATCAAAACCTGCATTGTTATTAGACTTTCTGGTCTAATATCGTAGCTAGTGCATTAAACACCTCTTTTCTATAATGAACTTGTTGAGTACGCTCGTACTCATACCACTCTTAAATCCCCTGCTTAGATTGTCTGAATCGACTTGAGGAGGACAATGACAACCAAGACGGAGCAGAAGACATCTGCTATGAAGAACCAGACCTCTCCGGAGGTATAGAAGGAGTTGACTACCTCATCGTCTACGGAACCGGGGAGGGTTCCGGAGGAGAACAAGCTTAGACCTAACTAATAGTAGTAGTATCCGAGCAGTACAAACACTTAGTAATTAATTGCTCGTTAAGAATAAATGTATAACTTGGTAAGACTTCTATATTGTAAGTTGAGTCGGGTTCACCTCGAACCCAGGAGTATTCCTCTTAGGACCCAAGAGGAACTCCGAGATGACATGTATATATGGCTTGTAATAATGAATGATTGAGTTATGGACCTGCTATGTTCTGTTGTACTACTCTGAGGGATGTAATATTTGCGGATTGGTACTCCGTGAGTGTTATATCAACGACTGGCATACTACAACATGCAGTGGTATGCAGGGTCACCACAACGTGCTAGAGCTGACTATTAGATAAGGCTGACCATAGTTCTAGTATTATAGCTAGTATCATACACATTGGTCCCACAAAAATTCTGATGTTGCAGCTAATTAAGGAGGAGAGAGGAGATTAGAGTAACATAGGTGGATATTGTATCATAGCGCATGTCACGAGAAAAGTTAATGCCATATAAATCTTGTGCACACATTTGCATTGAGATTCTAAAAAGTAATAAATATAACATAACTATGATATTACTTCATGATATTAACCACTATATATAGAGATAGTACCATAGACAAGTATCATATGCATAATACTATAACATGATACTTACCACTATGGCCAGCCTAAAAGCCCACCTCTTTTCTCTCTCCTAATCTCTCTCCTCCAACTAAGCAAATTTATAATATTTTATCTCCTATAGCTAGCTGACTGTATCTTATTATACTTGCTCTAAGCTAGCTGCATGCATTGAGTGCATGCTCTATGTGAGAAAATAAATAATTAAGTATTTAGTAAAGCCAATCTTGTAGCCACACTATTATACTACTAGTGATTACTACATACTAGCTCTAAGTGAAGTGGCATGGTGCACAGGCTACGTTATGCTCTTGCTCTAACACGAGTACAGCTAGCCACTCCAGTCACCTCCGCAGCCCTAGCTAGGCCGCGCGCGGCGCCTCCAAGCAGGAATCGAACACGTTCACGCCGATCGTTATATGAATAATATATGAGCGAGCGATTCGTGGGCAGAGTGGCTAGCTGTAATCGTAATCATCATAAATCATCAGCTGCTGTGAAACCAATCGTTAATCTAGTTGTAATCATCATCCATCACCAGCCGCTAACACCATATTACAGCTAGCCACTGCCAAGACAGCAAGCATGATCGTCATATGAGCAGCGAGCCATTAGACTAGTCACAATGGGAAGTATCATACACTAGTATCATGCACATGATACTAGTTTATGATACCACCTCCACAATGCATAGTACGAGTATCATAATATGATATCATATTTAATGTTTGTAGAATCTCAATGCAAATGTGTGTACATGATGTATTTGTCATGAAATTTTCTAGATTTATGTGTCATGATATGGTACCATATTATGATACTACGTACTACTCTCATCTCTCAGCTCATTAATTGATGTGACACATCAGATTTTTGCCAACATGGTATGTATGATACTTATAATACTCCTATTGGGGCTAATCTTAGTGGGCAAGCGAGGGCGACCTGCATGCGCGCCCTGACGGTGCAGCGCGTAGAACGCGTGCGGCGCGCCCCGTGATCACTGACTGATCAGTGATGACAGCCAATAATTCATGCGCTCCCTCCAGCTCCCCTCACGTTGTCCTACAACTACACTCCCGTTCTTTAATCCACCTGGGGAGCGCTTCGGTGGCCGTCACTGATCGTGTAATTAATTAGAACGAAAAACAATGATCAAGAAAGCGACCAGACCAGCTGTGAAACATCACAAGTAGTACGAACGAAACCTTGTTGTTTCGATCTGATGTGTAAGGTTCTCGATAGATCCGGCGCGCGCCGACGACGTGCCGTCGTAGAGCGCCTTTGATCGATCGATTCAAGGTAGGCATTCTTTTCTCTGGTCTTGGCCGCTGATAGCGAGAAGACGACGCTTCTTTGATTCCGGAAAGGGCAAGAATCCATGGTGATGGCTGGCGATGAGTCGCACGTTGCCCGCAAGTAAAGAATCGGCAAGCGGCACCAAGCTCTCTCGTCATGTCGTTCGTCAAACGGCCGCCATGTCCAATCAAACTTTACTAGGAAGTCTGTGTCTGACAAAGCTTATCAAACAATTTCATAAGTACATGTCCGGTTTTCCGTTAATAAACTGAGCATTATCTTCTTAATTAGTAGATTGGGGCAAAGCTTTTGCCTCCATTTCAAAAAAAAATTACATACGTACAGGGCTTATCAAATTATACTCATTGCCTTTGTTTATGCTTCTCAGTAAGAGGAACATCCATTTTAAAGGGAAGAGGGGGCCAAAAGCATCCCCTCTGGAGACTGAAACTTTCGGCAATAACTGGAATAAGTTAATCAGATTATGGCCTAGGAAACTTTCTGAACAAATAGACTAGAGCATTATTGGGAAAAAAAGAGTAAATCTATGGTCAACGAAAAACACTAGTCAACCCTGTTTCCTGACCCTTTTTTGGAGTATAATAGTAGTAGGTATAGCTCTGGGCGGCAGAGTGGCAAACAAAGAGAGAGCCTTGCACAGACATCTGACTCGATTTCCGTTGAAAATTATAGGTGCCACACTTTTCTGACATTTTCTGGCAACATATTATTCTACAGCAAAATTATGAAATGATGAGAAATCTTTAGATTATTATTTTTGTTTTCAGAGAGTTTCTCCATTGAGAGATCCTATTCAATCAGACTCAATAAGTTCGGAGGTGGCGTTTTAGTTCATACTCCTATTATACAAAATAATTAAAAAATAAATTTAAAAATGTCAACAAAATTCTGAAATAAATTTTCTAGTGTAGTACATCCTAAAATTCTATGTTCCTACACAAGTTTTCGTGGAATTTGAACATAAATGACAAAATCAGCTAGGAGTGAAACTTTGGTTGAACCCGAAACCTTTCTCTTGCCTCATTTAAGCATAGAATGAACCCTTGGTGAATTCGTTACTCCCTGCATACAAGTTTACTAGGTCACTACATACTTTTAAAAAATTAATAATTAATTTAATCAACATAAGTATAAGATATATATCACAAAATTTATACCATTGAAACCATTTTTTAAATATGAGCCCAATGGTATGGAATATGATAGACCCTTTGATGTTCTATTCAGTAGTATGTCAGCTAGGAGCTAGAGCTCACTATGCCATAGTCATAACCTAGCGCATGCGCTAAATTTTGCACTTTCATATATATCCGTCTTCTATGTACGCGACTCTCGTTACCAAGCAGAAGTAGGAAAATAAAATATATCAAAATTTTCTTGAAAGCCTAAATAAATCCATATGACGGAAGTAGAACTACTTGTACTATAGAAGCTTGACTCCAACTTGACCACTACATAATTACAGCTCACAAAGTTGCACCTCAGAAGTTCATCATAAGCATGAGAAGGCAGGAAGCATGCACACACGTGTCCGTAAACTCACGGTGCTCACTCACCCAGCTAATCAAAATTTATTCGACGATCTTTTTTGCTAACTTATCGCAGCTCGGAAACGACAGATTCTGACGTTGCCGTGCTCGGCGGCAACCGGCGTACGTGTTCGCCTGAGGTTACCAACATGTTGGTTAGCAGTAGATCGTATCTGGATTCTGCAGATTTTTATACTACAGCAACAACTAAACCTTTCAGTTCTAAACAAGTTGGGGTAGGATAGAGTTGAAATTCATAAGATCTCGAAGCCAAGTCATGGTTCCGGAACGTAGATAGCTAATTTTCACGCACCCCTATCCATGGCTAAATCTTTGTCGATATTCCAAACCTTCAGATCTCTCTTAACGGACTCCTCCCATGTCAAGTTTGGTCTACCACGACCCCTCTTAACATTCTCAGCATGCTTTATCCGTCCGCTATGCACTGGCGCTTCCGGAGGCCTCCGTTGGATATGTCCAAACCATCTGAGACGATGTTGGACCAGCTTCTCTTCAATCGGTGCTACCCAACTCTCTCCCGTATATCGTCGTTCCGTACCCGATCCTTTCTTGTGTGGCCACATATCCATCTTAACATGCGCATCTGTGCTACACTTAACTGTTGGATATATCGTCTCTTCGTTGGCTAACACTCAGCGCCATACAACATCACAGGTCGGATAACTGTCCTATAAAACCTACCATTTAGCTTTTGTGGCACTCTCTTGTCACAGAGTACGCCAGAAGCTTGGCGCCACTTCATCCAACCAGTCTTGATTCGGTGGCCCACATCTTCATCGATATCGCCATCCTTCTGCAACATGGACCCCAAATATCGAAAAGTGTCTCTCTCCGGTACCACCTGGCCATCAAGGCTAATCTCTCCCTCCTCGTGCCTAGTAGAACTGAAACTCCACCTCATGTATTCAGTTTTAGTTCTACTAAGCCTAAAACCTTTCAATTCGAGAGTTCGCCTCCACAACTCTAACTTTCTAGTAACCTCCGTTCGAATATCATCGCTAGCACCACATCATCCGCAAAGAGCATACATCATGGGATATCTCCTTGTATATCCCTTGTGACCTCATCCATCACCAAATCAAAAAGATAAGGCTCAAAGCTGACCCTTGGTGTAGCCCTATTCTAATTGGAAAGTCATCAGTGTCGCCGTCGCTTGTTCAAACACTTGTCACAACATTATCATACATATCTTTGATGAGGGTAATGTATTTTATTGGGACTTTGTGTTTCTCCAAGGCCCACCACATGACATTCCGAGGTATCTTATCATAGGCCTTCTCCAAATCAATGAACACCATATGAAGGTCCTTCTTTTGCTCCCTTTATCTCTCCATCAGCTGTCGTACCAAGCAGATGGCTTCCATGGTAGACCTCCCAGGCATGAAATCAAATTGGTTTTTGGTCACGTTTGTCAACCTTCTAAAGAGGTGCTCAATTATTCTCTCCCATAGCTTCATAGTATGGCTCATCAGCTTGATTCCACGGTAATTAGTACAACTTTGAACATCCCCTTGTTCTTGAAGATTGGTACTAAAAAAAATTTCTGCAGATTTTTATACTGTTAGCGTTAAATCCTGTTGACCCCCTCCCGATCGATCCAGCCATTTTCACGCCGGCGGCGCCATCGGCTGCTGTAGGGATTCGTTGCATAGAAAACAAAAATTTCCTACCGCGAGAACGCAATCCAAGCCAAGATGCAATCTAGAAGATGGGAGCAACGAGGGGATGAACGAGACTAACCCTTGAAGATTTCCAAAGCCTATAAGAGTAGGCTCTTATTGCTGCGGTAGACGATCACTTGCCGCTTGCAAAAGCGCGTAGAAGATCTTGATCACGGTGCCACGATCGGGCAGCACCTCCGTACTCGGTCACACGTTCGGTTGTTGATGAAGACAACGTCCACCTCCCCGTTCCAACGGGCAGCGGAAGTAGTAGCTCCTCTTGAATCCGGCAGCACGACGGCGTGGTGTCGGTGGTGGTGGAGAAACCCGGCGGAGCTTCGCTAAGCGTGCGGGATGTGGTGGAGGAGAGAGAGCCGCTAGGGTTTGGGAGAGGGGGGCGCCGGCCACTAGGGGGTGCGGCCACCTTGTGGTCTTGGGGTGGCCGGCCCCCTCCCCTGGCCCCTCATTATATAGGTGGAAGCCCCAAGTGTTGGACTACAAGTCTCCGAATAAGACCCGAACCCAAAACCTTCCATGCGATAGGGAAACCTACCCAAGGTGGGAATCCCACTTGGGGTGGGATTCCCCCCTTCCATGTGGGGGGGTGGCCGGCACCCATAGGGGGATTCCACTTGGGACTCCTTCCCCTCTAGGGTTGGCCGGCCATGGAGGTGGAGTCCCTCCGGGACTCCGCCTTCCTTAGTGGTTTCTTCCGGACTTTTCTAGAACCTTCTAGAACCTTCCATAGAACCTTCCGGATCATTTTAAATCTCATAAAATGACTTCCTATATATGAATCTTATTCTCCGGACCATTCCGGAACTCCTCGTGATGTCCGGGATCTCATCCGGGACTCCGAACAAATATTCGAACTCCATTCCATATTCAAGTTCTACCATTTAAACATCCAACTTTAAGTGTGTCACCCTACGGTTCGCGAACTATGCGAACATGGTTGAGTACTCACTCCGATCAATAACCAATAGCGGGATCTGGAGATCCATAATGGCTCCCACATATTCAAAGATGACTTTAGTGATCGAATGAACCATTCACATACGATACCAATTCCCTTTGTCACGCGATATTTTACTTGTCCGAGGTTTGATCATCGGTATCACTCTATACCTTGTTCAACCTCGTCTCCTGACAAGTACTCTTTACTCGTACCGTGGTATGTGGTCTCTTATGAACTTATTCATATGCTTGCAAGACATTAGACGACATTCCACCGAGAGGGCCCAGAGTATATCTATCCGTCATCGGGATGGACAAATCCCACTGTTGATCCATATGCCTCAACTCATACTTTCCGGATACTTAATCCCACCTTTATAACCACCCATTTACGCAGTGGCGTTTGATGTAATCAAAGTACCTTTCCGGTATAAGTGATTTATATGATCTCATGGTCATAAGGACTAGGTAACTATGTATCGAAAGCTTATAGCAAATAACTTAATGACGTGATCTTATGCTACGCTTAATTGGGTGTGTCCATTATATCATTCACATAATGACATAACCTTGTTATTAATAACATCCAATGTTCATGATCATGAAACGATGATCATCTATTAATCAACAAGCTAGTTATACAAGAGGCTTACTAGGGACTCCTTGTTGTTCACATAACACACATGTATCAATGTTTCGGTTAATACAATTATAGCATGGTATGTAAACATTATCATAAACTCAAAGATATTATAATAACCATTTTATTATTGCCTCTTGGGCATATCTCCAACAGTCTCCCACTTGCACTAGAGTCAACAAATGAAGCCTGGTGATCACATGGGTACGTGAGCATAGTCTAATTGGCCAACACGTGGCTAACGGTGTTGGGCAAGACGTTAAGAAGGGGTACGCAGATGGCAGATATGCTGTCACTGGTGCAAAGCAAGGTGCAGTCGCGTCCCTTTGTAGTAGAAACGATGGCTGAAGCAATAATTGCATCGTGTGGCAGGAGGCATGCATATCGTGTGGGGTCACATGATTTTTTCAGCCAGACCATTGTCTTTCCTTGGGGTACGGCCAACTCCCTTGGCGTCCCTTTTCAGATAAAAAAGCAGATATACCCGTATCTCCTTCTCCCGTTCGTTCCAGCCATAGAAACTCGACTGCATCAGCATCAGCGAATCGACGAGGAAGGACGTGGTCGTCTAGAATGGCAGCTGTGCCGAGCAGATGGCTCAGCCACACCGCGCGAGTACGGTCTTGTGGTCTATGACGACTATAGCAGTGCCAACAGGCGGCGCGCCAACGGGTTCAGCTGCAGTGTTGAACTGCATGGTGTCGCAAAGATGTCGTCGTCCGCGATGGCCATGGTAGCGTTGCTGGCACACGGCGCTGCGTCAGCCCAGCTAGCCAGCTGCGCTGCCTGTACATGGTCGCAGGAAGTTGGTCCATCGTCGAGTTGGCCGGAAGTGTGGCCAACGCCATTGACACAAGGCCTAGACGGTAAACGGACTCCAGGTACAAACAGCCATCATAGGGACCCACACTTCGTCAGCCTTGTGCTCTTGACCACAGTCCAACCAATATAAGAAAATCATAGACAGGGAAGACACAACAAACCCCGAAGTTTCGCTGCAAATATTATACGCGCGGAACGCGAGATCTTTTGGTGGCAGGCCCTCCCATCTTTCACGTGCTATGGGGTCCAACAACTGTCATGCTTGAGTGTTTGCTGGTAGAAAGCACATGAGAACACGGGCGAACAAAAAGTAGATTCCACGCCGTCAGGTCACCGTGAGTCAATGAATTGCGATGCGAAAATCTCAAAGCCAATCGAACGTCATAGAGACTATGCTCACCTACCCATCTGATCACTAAATCCACTCTCCTAGAGTCAATAATCTAGTTTACATTTGTAAAGATATAACACCTTGGCCTTCCGGTGCTTTATCATGTTTTGCTCACGGGAGAGGTTTTAGTCAACGGATCTGACATGCTCAGAACCGTATGTATTTTGTAATTCCTTTGCGTCTCAACGCATAACTCATTTCCAAATGAGTTGGCATTAAATATGTTTGGTCTTCTGGTGGAACCTTAATTACGCGGTCTGAAATATGTCACTAATATTGTCACACACAATATAGCTTCAAAGTTCTGACTCTGTCGGAACTACACCAAGTTCTAAAAGAACCTCTTGACTTAACATCCTTTGTCATTGTCAAAACAATGACATACTCTGCCTTCTTTTGTAGAATCCGTCACAATATTTAGAACTCTTCTAAATCTAGCATAGACAACTTCTAGCTCATTGTGCTACCTTTTAAACAACACTTAGTCTAATTTGAAATTGAAATTTTATTTTCATATGTGACAAAACAAATATCGGTGCAACACTTTACAGTGATTTGTTTGTCATTTCTTCATACAAAAACTATATATATATATATATTCTTGGTTCTTTTTAAGTACTCAAGAATGTTCTTACTGTTTTTCAATGATCATCACATGAATCATTCTGGTATATGCTTGACACGCGTACAGCACGCGACCGTTGGGAACCCCAAGTGGAAGGTGTGATGCGTACAGCAGTAAGTTTCCCTCAGTTAGAAACCAAGGTTTATCGAACCAGTAGGAGTCAAGAAGCACGTTGAAGGTTGATGGCGGCGAGATGTAGTGCGGCGCAACACCAGGGATTCCGGCGCCAACGTGGAACCTGCACAACACAAACCAAGTACTTTGCCCCAACGAAACAGCGAGGTTGTCAATCTCACCGGCTTGCTGTAACAAAGGATTAGATGTATAGTGTGGATGATGATTGTTTGCAGAAAACAGTAGAACAGTATTGCAGTAGATTGTATTTCAGTATAGAGAATTGGACCGGGGTCCACAGTTCACTAGAGGTGTCTCTCCCATAAGATAAACAGCATGTTGGGTGAACAAATTACAGTTGGGCAATTGACAAATAAAGAGGGCATGACCATGCACATACATATTATGATAAGTATAGTGAGATTTAATTGGGCATTACGACAAAGTACATAGACCGCTATCCAGCATGCATCTATGCCTAAAAAGTCCACCTTCAGGTTATCATCCGAACCCCCTCCAGTATTAAGTTGCTAACAACAGACAATTGCATTAAGTATTGCGCGTAATGTAATCAGTAACTACATCCTCGAACATAGCACCAATGTTTTATCCCTAGTGGCAACAGCACATCCATAATCTTAGAGGTTTCTGTCACTCCCCCAGATTCACGGAGACATGAACCCACTATCGAGCATAAATACTCCCTCTTGGAGTTACTAGCATCAACTTGGCCAGAGCATCTACTAATAACGGAGAGCATGCAAGATCATAAACAACACATAGACATAATATGATATCATATTTAATGTTTTGTAGAATCTCAATGCAAATGTGTGTACATGATGTATTTGTCATGAAATTTTCTAGATTTATGTGTCATGATACGGTACCATATTATGATACTACGTACTACTCTCATCTCTCAGCTCATTAATTGATGTGACACATCAGATTTTTGCCAACATGGTATGTATGATACTTATAATACTCCTATTGGGGCTAATCTTAGTGGGCAAGCGAGGGCGACCTGCATGCGCGCCCAGACGGTGCAGCGCGTAGAACGCGTGCGGCGCGCCCCGTGATCACTGACTGATCAGTGATGACAGCCAATAATTCATGCGCTCCCTCCAGCTCCCCTCACGTTGTCCTACAACTACACTCCCGTTCTTTAATCCACCTGGGGAGCGCTTCGGTGGCCGTCACTGATCGTGTAATTAATTAGAACGAAAAACAATGATCAAGAAAGCGACCAGACCAGCTGTGAAACATCACAAGTAGTACGAACGAAACCTTGTTGTTTCGATCTGATGTGTAAGGTTCTCGATAGATCCGGCGCGCGCCGACGACGTGCCGTCGTAGAGCGCCTTTGATCGATCGATTCAAGGTAGGCATTCTTTTCTCTGGTCTTGGCCGCTGATAGCGAGAAGACGACGCTTCTTTGATTCCGGAAAGGGCAAGAATCCATGGTGATGGCTGGCGATGAGTCGCACGTTGCCCGCAAGTAAAGAATCGGCAAGCGGCACCAAGCTCTCTCGTCATGTCGTTCGTCAAACGGCCGCCATGTCCAATCAAACTTTACTAGGAAGTCTGTGTCTGACAAAGCTTATCAAACAATTTCATACGTACATGTCCGGTTTTCCGTTAATAAACTGAGCATTATCTTCTTAATTAGTAGATTGGGGCAAAGCTTTTGCCTCCATTTCAAAAAAAAATTACATACGTACAGGGCTTATCAAATTATACTCATTGCCTTTGTTTATGCTTCTCAGTAAGAGGAACATCCATTTTAAAGGGAAGAGGGGGCCAAAAGCATCCCCTCAGGAGACTGAAACTTTCGGCAATAACTGGAATAAGTTAATCAGATTATGGCCTAGGAAACTTTCTGAACAAATAGACTAGAGCATTATTGGGAAAAAAAGAGTAAATCTATGGTCAACGAAAAACACTAGTCAACCCTGTTTCCTGACCCTTTTTTGGAGTATAATAGTAGTAGGTATAGCTCTGGGCGGCAGAGTGGCAAACAAAGAGAGAGCCTTGCACAGACATCTGACTCGATTTCCGTTGAAAATTATAGGTGCCACACTTTTCTGACATTTTCTGGCAACATATTATTCTACAGCAAAATTATGAAATGATGAGAAATCTTTAGATTATTATTTTTGTTTTCAGAGAGTTTCTCCATTGAGAGATCCTATTCAATCAGACTCAATAAGTTCGGAGGTGGCGTTTTAGTTCATACTCCTATTATACAAAATAATTAAAAAATAAATTTAAAAATGTCAACAAAATTCTGAAATAAATTTTCTAGTGTAGTACATCCTAAAATTCTATGTTCCTACACAAGTTTTCGTGGAATTTGAACATAAATGACAAAATCAGCTAGGAGTGAAACTTTGGTTGAACCCGAAACCTTTCTCTTGCCTCATTTAAGCATAGAATGAACCCTTGGTGAATTCGTTACTCCCTGCATACAAGTTTACTAGGTCACTACATACTTTTAAAAAATTAATAATTAATTTAATCGACATAAGTATAAGATATATATCACAAAATTTATACCGTTGAAACCATTTTTTAAATATGAGCCCAATGGTATGGAATATGATAGACCCTTTGATGTTCTATTCAGTAGTATGTCAGCTAGGAGCTAGAGCTCACTATGCCATAGTCATAACCTAGCGCATGCGCTAAATTTTGCACTTTCATATATATCCGTCTTCTATGTACGCGACTCTCGTTACCAAGCAGAAGTAGGAAAATAAAATATATCAAAATTTTCTTGAAAGCCTAAATAAATCCATATGACGGAAGTAGAACTACTAGTACTATAGAAGCTTGACTCCAACTTGACCACTACATAATTACAGCTCACAAAGTTGCACCTCAGAAGTTCATCATAAGCATGAGAAGGCAGGAAGCATGCACACACGTGTCCGTAAACTCACGGTGCTCACTCACCCAGCTAATCAAAATTTATTCGACGATCTTTTTTGCTAACTTATCGCAGCTCGGAAACGACAGATTCTGACGTTGCCGTGCTCGGCGGCAACCGGCGTACGTGTTCGCCTGAGGTTACCAACATGTTGGTTAGCAGTAGATCGTATCTGGATTCTGCAGATTTTTATACTACAGCAACAACTAAACCTTTCAGTTCTAAACAAGTTGGGGTAGGATAGAGTTGAAATTCATAAGATCTCGAAGCCAAGTCATGGTTCCGGAACGTAGATAGCTAATTTTCACGCACCCCTATCCATGGCTAAATCTTTGTCGATATTCCAAACCTTCAGATCTCTCTTAACGGACTCCTCCCATGTCAAGTTTGGTCTACCACGACCCCTCTTAACATTCTCAGCATGCTTTATCCGTCCGCTATGCACTGGCGCTTCCGGAGGCCTCCGTTGGATATGTCCAAACCATCTGAGACGATGTTGGACCAGCTTCTCTTCAATCGGTGCTACCCAACTCTCTCCCGTATATCGTCGTTCCGTACCCGATCCTTTCTTGTGTGGCCACATATCCATCTTAACATGCGCATCTGTGCTACACTTAACTGTTGGATATATCGTCTCTTCGTTGGCTAACACTCAGCGCCATACAACATCGCAGGTCGGATAACTGTCCTATAAAACCTACCATTTAGCTTTTGTGGCACTCTCTTGTCACAGAGTACGCCAGAAGCTTGGCGCCACTTCATCCAACCAGCCTTGATTCGGTGGCCCACATCTTCATCGATATCGCCATCCTTCTGCAACATGGACCCCAAATATCGAAAAGTGTCTCTCTCCGGTACCACCTGGCCATCAAGGCTAATCTCTCCCTCCTCGTGCCTAGTAGAACTGAAACTCCACCTCATGTATTCAGTTTTAGTTCTACTAAGCCTAAAACCTTTCAATTCGAGAGTTCGCCTCCACAACTCTAACTTTCTAGTAACCCCCGTTCGAATATCATCGCTAGCACCACATCATCCGCAAAGAGCATACATCATGGGATATCTCCTTGTATATCCCTTGTGACCTCATCCATCACAAAATCAAAAAGATAAGGCTCAAAGCTGACCCTTGGTGTAGCCCTATTCTAATTGGAAAGTCATCAGTGTCGCCGTCGCTTGTTCAAACACTTGTCACAACATTATCATACATATCTTTGATGAGGGTAATGTATTTTATTGGGACTTTGTGTTTCTCCAAGGCCCACCACATGACATTCCGAGGTATCTTATCATAGGCCTTCTCCAAATCAATGAACACCATATGAAGGTCCTTCTTTTGCTCCCTTTATCTCTCCATCAGCTGTCGTACCAAGCAGATGGCTTCCATGGTAGACCTCCCAGGCATGAAATCAAATTGGTTTTTGGTCACGTTTGTCAACCTTCTAAAGAGGTGCTCAATTATTCTCTCCCATAGCTTCATAGTATGGCTCATCAGCTTGATTCCACGGTAATTAGTACAACTTTGAACATCCCCTTGTTCTTGAAGATTGGTACTAAAAAAAATTTCTGCAGATTTTTATACTGTTAGCGTTAAATCCTGTTGACCCCCTCCCGATCGATCCAGCCATTTTCACGCCGGCGGCGCCCACTGGCTGCTGTAGGGATTCGTTGCATAGAAAACAAAAAATTTCCTACCGCGAGAACGCAATCCAAGCCAAGATGCAATCTAGAAGATGGGAGCAACGAGGGGATGAACGAGACTAACCCTTGAAGATTTCCAAAGCCTATAAGAGTAGGCTCTTATTGCTGCGGTAGACGATCACTTGCCGCTTGCAAAAGCGCGTAGAAGATCTTGATCACGGTGCCACGATCGGGCAGCACCTCCGTACTCGGTCACACGTTCGGTTGTTGATGAAGACAACGTCCACCTCCCCGTTCCAACGGGCAGCGGAAGTAGTAGCTCCTCTTGAATCCGGCAGCACGACGGCGTGGTGTCGGTGGTGGTGGAGAAACCCGGCGGAGCTTCGCTAAGCGTGCGGGATGTGGTGGAGGAGAGAGAGCCGCTAGGGTTTGGGAGAGGGGGGCGCCGGCCACTAGGGGGTGCGGCCACCTTGTGGTCTTGGGGTGGCCGGCCCCCTCCCCTTGGCCCCTCATTATATAGGTGGAAGCCCCAAGTGTTGGACTACAAGTCTCCGAATAAGACCCGAACCCAAAACCTTCCATGCGATAGGGAAACCTACCCAAGGTGGGAATCCCACTTGGGGTGGGATTCCCCCCTTCCATGTGGGGGGGTGGTCGGCACCCATAGGGGGATTCCACTTGGGACTCCTTCCCCTCTAGGGTTGGCCGGCCATGGAGGTGGAGTCCCTCCGGGACTCCGCCTTCCTTAGTGGTTTCTTCCGGACTTTTCTAGAACCTTCTAGAACCTTCCATAGAACCTTCCGGATCATTTTAAATCTCATAAACTGACTTCCTATATATGAATCTTATTCTCCGGACCATTCCGGAACTCCTCGTGATGTCCGGGATCTCATCCGGGACTCCGAACAAATATTCGAACTCCATTCCATATTCAAGTTCTACCATTTAAACATCCAACTTTAAGTGTGTCACCCTACGGTTCGCGAACTATGCGAACATGGTTGAGTACTCACTCCGACCAATAACCAATAGCGGGATCTGGAGATCCATAATGGCTCCCACATATTCAAAGATGACTTTAGTGATCGAATGAACCATTCACATACGATACCAATTCCCTTTGTCACGCGATATTTTACTTGTCCGAGGTTTGATCATCGGTATCACTCTATACCTTGTTCAACCTCGTCTCCTGACAAGTACTCTTTACTCGTACCGTGGTATGTGGTCTCTTATGAACTTATTCATATGCTTGCAAGACATTAGACGACATTCCACCGAGAGGGCCCAGAGTATATCTATCCGTCATCGGGATGGACAAATCCCACTGTTGATCCATATGCCTCAACTCATACTTTTCGGATACTTAATCCCACCTTTATAACCACCCATTTACGCAGTGGCGTTTGATGTAATCAAAGTACCTTTCCGGTATAAGTGATTTATATGATCTCATGGTCATAAGGACTAGGTAACTATGTATCGAAAGCTTATAGCAAATAACTTAATGACGTGATCTTATGCTACGCTTAATTGGGTGTGTCCATTATATCATTCACATAATGACATAACCTTGTTATTAATAACATCCAATGTTCATGATCATGAAACGATGATCATCTATTAATCAACAAGCTAGTTATACAAGAGGCTTACTAGGGACTCCTTGTTGTTCACATAACACACATGTATCAATGTTTCGGTTAATACAATTATAGCATGGTATGTAAACATTATCATAAACTCAAAGATATTATAATAACCATTTTATTATTGCCTCTTGGGCATATCTCCAACAGTCTCCCACTTGCACTAGAGTCAACAAATGAAGCCTGGTGATCACATGGGTACGTGAGCATAGTCTAATTGGCCAACACGTGGCTAACGGTGTTGGGCAAGACGTTAAGAAGGGGTACGCAGATGGCAGATATGCTGTCACTGGTGCAAAGCAAGGTGCAGTCGCGTCCCTTTGTAGTAGAAACGATGGCTGAAGCAATAATTGCATCGTGTGGCAGGAGGCATGCATATCGTGTGGGGTCACATGATTTTTTCAGCCAGACCATTGTCTTTCCTTGGGGTACGGCCAACTCCCTTGGCGTCCCTTTTCAGATAAAAAAGCAGATATACCCGTATCTCCTTCTCCCGTTCGTTCCAGCCATAGAAACTCGACTGCATCAGCATCAGCGAATCGACGAGGAAGGACGTGGTCGTCTAGAATGGCAGCTGTGCCGAGCAGATGGCTCAGCCACACCGCGCGAGTACGGTCTTGTGGTCTATGACGACTATAGCAGTGCCAACAGGCGGCGCGCCAACGGGTTCAGCTGCAGTGTTGAACTGCATGGTGTCGCAAAGATGTCGTCATCCGCGACGGCCATGGTAGCGTTGCTGGCACACGGCGCTGCGTCAGCCCAGCTAGCCAGCTGCGCTGCCTGTACATGGTCGCAGGAAGTCGGTCCATCGTCGAGTTGGCCGGAAGTGTGGCCAACGCCATTGACACAAGGCCTAGACGGTAAACGGACTCCAGGTACAAACAGCCATCATAGGGACCCACACTTCGTCAGCCTTGTGCTCTTGACCACAGTCCAACCAATATAAGAAAATCATAGACAGGGAAGACACAACAAACCCCGAAGTTTCGCTGCAAATATTATACGCGCGGAACGCGAGATCTTTTGGTGGCAGGCCCTCCCATCTTTCACGTGCTATGGGGTCCAACAACTGTCATGCTTGAGTGTTTGCTGGTAGAAAGCACATGAGAACACGGGCGAACAAAAAGTAGATTCCACGCCGTCAGGTCACCGTGAGTCAATGAATTGCGATGCGAAAATCTCAAAGCCAATCGAACGTCACAGAGACTATGCTCACCTACCCATTTGATCACTAAATCCACTCTCCTAGAGTCAATAATCTAGTTTACATTTGTAAAGATATAACACCTTGACCTTCCGGTGCTTTATCATGTTTTGCTCACGGGAGAGGTTTTAGTCAACGGATCTGACATGCTCAGAACCGTATGTATTTTGTAATTCCTTTGCGTCTCAACGCATAACTCATTTCCAAATGAGTTGGCATTAAATATGTTTGGTCTTCTGGTGGAACCTTAATTCCGCGGTCTGAAATATGTCACTAATATTGTCACACACAATATAGCTTCAAAGTTCTGACTCTGTCGGAACTACACCAAGTTCTAAAAGAACCTCTTGACTTAACATCCTTTGTCATTGACAAAACAATGACATACTCTGCCTTCTTTTGTAGAATCCGTCACAATATTTAGAACTCTTCTAAATCTAGCATAGACAACTTCTAGCTCATTGTGCTACCTTTTAAACAACACTTAGTCTAATTTGAAATTGAAATTTTATTTTCATATGTGACAAAACAAATATCGGTGCAACACTTTACAGTGATTTGTTTGTCATTTCTTCATACAAAAACTATATATATATATTCTTGGTTCTTTTTAAGTACTCAAGAATGTTCTTACTGTTTTTCAATGATCATCACATGAATCATTCTGGTATATGCTTGACACGCGTACAGCACGCGACCGTTGGGAACCCCAAGTGGAAGGTGTGATGCGTACAGCAGTAAGTTTCCCTCAGTTAGAAACCAAGGTTTATCGAACCAGTAGGAGTCAAGAAGCACGTTGAAGGTTGATGGCGGCGAGATGTAGTGCGGCGCAACACCAGGGATTCCGGCGCCAACGTGGAACCTGCACAACACAAACCAAGTACTTTGCTCCAACGAAAAAGCGAGGTTGTCAATCTCACCGGCTTGCTGTAACAAAGGATTAGATGTATAGTGTGGATGATGATTGTTTGCAGAAAACAGTAGAACAGTATTGCAGTAGATTGTATTTCAGTATAGAGAATTGGACCGGGGTCCACAGTTCACTAGAGGTGTCTCTCCCATAAGATAAACAGCATGTTGGGTGAACAAATTACAGTTGGGCAATTGACAAATAAAGAGGGCATGACCATGCACATACATATTATGATGAGTATAGTGAGATTTAATTGGGCATTACGACAAAGTACATAGACCGCTATCCAGCATGCATCTATGCCTAAAAAGTCCACCTTCAGGTTATCATCCGAACCCCCTCCAGTATTAAGTTGCTAACAACAGACAATTGCATTAAGTATTGCGCGTAATGTAATCAGTAACTACATCCTCGAACATAGCACCAATGTTTTATCCCTAGTGGCAACAGCACATCCATAATCTTAGAGGTTTCTGTCACCCCCTGCATTCACGGAGACATGAACCCACTATCGAGCATAAATACTCCCTCTTGGAGTTACTAGCATCAACTTGGCCAGAGCATCTACTAATAACGGAGAGCATGCAAGATCATAAACAACACATAGACATAAATTGATAATCAACATAACATAGTATTCTCTATTCATCGGATCCCAACAAACGCAACATATAGAATTACAGATAGATGATCTTGATCATGTTCGGCAGCTCACAAGATCCTACAATTAAGCATAATGGGGAGAAGACAACCATCTAGCTACTGCTATGGACTCATAGTCCAGGGGTAGACTACTCACACATCACTCCGGAGGCGACCATGGTGGCGTAGAGTCCTCCGGGAGATGATTCCCCTCTCCAGCAGGGTGCCGGAGGCGATCTCCTGAATCCCCCGAGATGGGATTGGCGGCGGCGGCGTCTCTGGAAGGTTTTCCGTATCGTGGCTCTCGGTACTGGGGGTTTCGCGACGAAGGCTATTTGTAGGCGGAAGGGCAGGTCAAGGGGCGTCACGAGGGGCCCACACTACAGGTCGGTGCGGCCAAGACCTGGGCCGCGCCGCCCTATAGTCTGGCCACCTCGTGGCCCCACTTCGTCTCCTCTTCGGTCTTCTGGAAGCTTCGTGGCAAAATAGGACCCTGGGCGTTGATTTCGTCCAATTCCGAGAATATTTCTTTACTAGGATTTCTGAAACCAAAAATAGCAGAAAACAGCAACTGGCACTTCGGCATCTTGTTAATAGGTTAGTTCCAGAAAATGCACGAATATGACATAAAGTGTGCATAAAACATGTAGATAACATCAATAATGTGGCATGGAACATAAGAAATTATCGATACGTCGGAGACGTATCAATATCCCCAAGCTTAGTTTCTGCTCATCCCGAGCAGGTAAACGATAAACAAAGATAATTTCTGGAGTGACATGCCATCATAATCTTGATCATACTATTTGTAAGCATATGTAGTGAATGCATCGATCAAAACAATGTATATGACATGAGTAAACAAGTAAATCATATAGCAAAGACTTTTCATGAATAGTACTTCAAGACAAGCATCAATAAGTCTTGCATAAGAGTTAACTCATAAAGCAATAATTCAAAGTAAAGGCATTGAAGCAACACATAGGAAGATTAAGTTTCAGCGGTTGCTTTCAACTTGTAACATGTATATCTCATGGATATTGTCAACATAGAGTAATATAACAAGTGCAATATGCAAGTATGTAGGAATCAATGCACAGTTCACACAAGTGTTTGCTTCTTGAGATGGAGAGAAATAGGTGAACTGACTCAACAATAAAAGTAAAAGAATGGTCCTTCAAAGAGGAAAGCATCGATTGCTATATTTGTGCTAGAGCTTTGATTTTGGAAACAAGAAACAATTTTGTCAACGGTAGTAATAAAGCATATGTATCATGTAAATTATATCTTACAAGTTGCAAGCCTCATGCATAGTATACTAATAGTGCCCGCACCTTGTCCTAATTAGCTTGGACTACCGGGATCATCGCAATGCACATGTTTTAACCAAGTGTCACAAAAGGGTACCTCTATGCCGCCTGTACAAAGGTCTAAGGAGAAAGCTCGCATCGGATTTCTCGCTATTGATTATTCTCAACTTAGACATCCATACCGGGACAACATAGATAACAGATAATGGACTCCTCTTTTATGCATAAGCATGTAACAACAATTATTTTTCTCATTTGAGATTGAGGATATATGTCCAAAACTGAAACTTCCACCATGGATCATGGCTTTAGTTAGCGGCCCAATGTTCTTCTCTAACAATATGCATGCTCTAACCATAAGGTGGTAGATCGCCCTTACTTCAGACAAGACGAACATGCATAGCAACTCACATGATATTCAACAAAGAGTAGTTGATGGCGTCCCCAGTGAACATGGTTATCGCACAACGAGCAACTTAATAAGAGATAAAGTGCATAAGTACATATTCAATACCACAATAGTTTTTAGGCTATTTGTCCCATGAGCTATATATTGTAAAGGTGAAGAATGGAAATTTTAAAGGTAGCACTCAAGCAATTTACTTTGGAATGGCGGAGAAATACCATATAGTAGGTAGGTATGGTGGACACAAATGGCATAGTGGTTGGCTCAAGTATTTTGGATGCATGAGAAGTAATCCCTCTCGATACAAGGTTTAGGCTAGCAAGGTTATTTGAAACAAACACAAGGATGAAGCGGTGCAGCAAAACTCACATAAAAGACATATTGAAAACATTATAAGACTCTACACCGTCTTCCTTGTTGTTCAAACTCAATACTAAAAATTATCTAGACCTTAGAGAGACCAATTATGCAAACCAAATTTTAGCATGCTCTATGTATTTCTTCATTAGTGGGTGCAAAGTATATGATGCAAGAGCTTAAACATGAGCACAACAATTGCCAAGTATCACATTATCCAAGACATTATAGCAAATTACTACATGTATCATTTTCCAATTCCAACCATATAACAATTTAACGAAGAAGAAACTTCGCCATGAATACTATAAGTAGAACCTAAGGACATACTTGTCCATATGCTACAGCGGAGCGTGTCTCTCTCCCACACAATGAATGCTAGGATCCATTTTATTCAAACAAAACAAAAACAAAAACAAACCGACGCTCCAAGCAAAGCACATAAGGTGTGATGGAATAAAAATATAGTTTCAGGGGAGGAACCTGATAATGTTGTTGATGAAGAAGGGGATGCCTTGGGCATCCCCAAGCTTAGACGCTTGAGTCTTCTTGATATATGCAGGGGTGAACCACCGGGGCATCCCTAAGCTTAGAGCTTTCACTCTCCTTGATCATGTTGTATCATCTCCCTCTCTTGATCCTTGAAAACTTCCTCCACACCAAACTTAGAACAACTCATTAGAGGGTTAGTGCACAATCAAAATATACATGTTCAGAGGTGACATAATCATTCTTAACACTTCTGGACATTGCACAAAGCTACTGAAAGTCAATGGAATCGAAATATCCATCGAACATAACAAAACAGGCAATGCGAAATAAAAGGCAGAATCTGTCAAAACAGAACAGTTCGTATTGATGAATTTTATCGAGGCGCCAGACTTGCTCAAATGAAAATGCTCAAATTGAATGAAAGTTGCGTACATATCTGAGGATCACTCACGTAAATTGGCATAATTTTCTGAGTTACCTACAGAGAATTTTTCCCAGATTCGTGACAGCAAAGAAATCTGTTTCTGTGCAGTAATCCAAATCTAGTATGAACTTTACTATCAACGACTTTACTTGGCACAACAAAATACTAAACTAAGATAAGGAGAGGTTGCTACAGTAGTAAACAACTTCCAAGATACAAAATAAAAACAAAGTACTGTAGTAAAAACCATGGGTTGTCTCCCATAAGCGCTTTTCTTTAACGCCTTTCAGCTAGGCGCAGAAAGTGTGTATCAAGTATTATCAAGAGATGGAGCATCGTTATCATAAGCTCCCCCATCCGTAGTGGTACTAAGGGCTTTGTCAATTTTTTTCCTATAATAATATTTCTTTGGTTTAGGCACTTTAAAGACATACATAAACTTTTGCTCCTTACCCACATAAGCTTTCTCCTTATATTTAAGAGAAGAAAATGTTGAACCCAAGGTTCCCATAGCTTTTTCAAGTTCGTCAATCCTGTTGATTTGATCACCATGGACAGCACAAGTTCCTAGGACACTAATTCTTTCATCAATTCCTCCTAAGGATTTATCAAGTTCATCAGTTTTATCAAGTAACATTTCCAATTTAGTTGCAACACTTGGAAAAATTTTCTCTATGGTTTCCAATTTTTTTATAACATCTTCGAGAGAGATTTCAGTTTTAACTTCATCAACAGGGGGTATCCCAAATAGACTCTCAATAATGCAACTAGCTTCTAATGCAGGAGTACTTAGGAAGTTACCTTTCGCGAGACTATCAAGAACATACCTATTCCAGCTAGAGATACCAACATAAAAATTCCTGAGTAGGATAGTGGTGGAGTGTTTCTTAGTGCACCTATTATGGGCATCACTAATTCTATACCAAGCATCTCTTAAACATTCTCCCCCTCGTTGCCTAAACGTACAAACTTCAACTTCAGGATTACTCATTTTAGCAGTAGTAAATAAAGCAAACTAGATAAAGTAAATGCAAGTATCTAATTTTTTTGTGTTTTTGATATAGCAAACAAGATAGCAAATAAAGTAAAACTAGCAACTAATTTTTTTGTATTTTTATTTAGTGCAGTAAACAAAGTAGTAAATAAAACTAAGCAAGACAAAAACAAAGTAAAAGAGATTGCGATGTGGAGACTCCCCTTGCAGCGTGTCTTGATCTCCCCGGCAACGGCGCAAGAAATTTAGCTTGACACGCGTACAGCACGCGACCGTTGGGAACCCCAAGTGGAAGGTGTGATGCGTACAGCAGTAAGTTTCCCTCAGTTAGAAACCAAGGTTTATCGAACCAGTAGGAGTCAAGAAGCACGTTGAAGGTTGATGGCGGCGAGATGTAGTGCGGCGCAACACCAGGGATTCCGGCGCCAACGTGGAACCTGCACAACACAAACCAAGTACTTTGCCCCAACGAAACAACGAGGTTGTCAATCTCACCGGCTTGCTGTAACAAAGGATTAGATGTATAGTGTGGATGATGATTGTTTGCAGAAAACAGTAGAACAGTATTGCAGTAGATTGTATTTCAGTATAGAGAATTGGACCGGGGTCCACAGTTCACTAGAGGTGTCTCTCCCATAAGATAAACAGCATGTTGGGTGAACAAATTACAGTTGGGCAATTGACAAATAAAGTGGGTATGACCATGCACATACATATTATGATGAGTATAGTGAGATTTAATTGGGCATTACGACAAAGTACATAGACCGCTATCCAGCATGCATCTATGCCTAAAAAGTCCACCTTCAGGTTATCATCCGAACCCCCTCCAGTATTAAGTTGCTAACAACAGACAATTGCATTAAGTATTGCGCGTAATGTAATCAGTAACTACATCCTCGAACATAGCACCAATGTTTTATCCCTAGTGGCAACAGCACATCCATAATCTTAGAGGTTTTTGTCACTCCCCCAGATTCACGGAGACATGAACCCACTATCGAGCATAAATACTCCCTCTTGGAGTTACTAGCATCAACTTGGCCAGAGCATCTACTAATAACGGAGAGCATGCAAGATCATAAACAACACATAGACATGAATGGATAATCAACATAACATAGTATTCTCTATTCATCGGATCCCAACAAACGCAACATATAGAATTACAGATAGATGATCTTGATCATGTTCGGCAGCTCACAAGATCCGACAAATAAGCATAATGGGGAGAAGACAACCATCTAGCTACTGCTATGGACCCATAGTCCAGGGGTAGACTACTCACACATCACTCCGGAGGCGACCATGGCGGCGTAGCGTCCTCCGGGAGATGATTCCCCTCTCCGGCAGGGTGCCGGAGGCGATCTCCTGAATCCCCCGAGATGGGATTGGCGGCGGCGGCGTCTTTGGAAGGTTTTCCGTATCGTGGCTCTCGGTACTTGGGGTTTCGTGACGAAGGCTATTTGTAGGCGGAAGGGCAGGTCAAGGGGCGTCACGAGGGGCCCACACTACAGGTCGGCGCGGCCAAGACCTGGGCCGCGCCGCCCTATAGTCTGGCCACCTCGTGGCCCCACTTCGTCTCCTCTTCGGTCTTCTGGAAGCTTCGTGGCAAAATAGGACCCTGGGCGTTGATTTCGTCCAATTCCGAGAATATTTCTTTACTAGGATTTCTGAAACCAAAAACAGCAGAAAACAGCAACTGGCACTTCGGCATCTTGTTAATAGGTTAGTTCCAGAAAATGCACGAATATGACATAAAGTGTGCATAAAACATGTAGATAACATCAATGATGTGGCATGGAACATAAGAAATTATCGATACGTCGGAGACGTATCAATGCTCTTAACTTTTTAGAGCACAAGATATCTGATTATGTACATATTATTCATGATCTAAAATCACTCATGTGTTTTTACTCATCGAGTGTCAGATACACTCAAGTCTTGTTAAACCTTCACATGACAAGAACATTTTCTTAATATTTCTATATTGAACTACTTCAATATCCATTCTATGTACTTTGACTTGAACTTATTATGTGTTTCAATCTATCTTCATAGATCTTGACACTAAATATGTTTCAGTCCATATCCTTTCATTGAAGTTAATTCTCAATGAAACCTTTTTTAATCAAGTATATAATTACATCATTTATAACCAACTATATGTCATCTACATAAAGTATTATAAATATGTCTCAGCGCTCCCACTTAATTTCTTGCAAATGCAATCCTCTTCATCGTTTCTGATGAAATCAAAAACTCTTTGACTATTTCATCTGGTGAAGATTCCAACTCCGTGATACTCACTTCATCCAATTGAAGTTTGTATACCTATCTAGTATTCCACGGACTAGCAAAACAATTGGTTGTATCTTGTATACACTTTTAATACACACGTCTGATAAGTAATGTATTTTGCCATCCTACTAGCATATCTCATAAAAGAAATATGAAGTGATTACTAGAATAATCCACATAGACTATAAGCATTGCTACGGAAGATCTAATCTTATCGTAGTCAACTCTTTGAACTTTGTCGTAAACAATTTTTCGACAAGTCAAGCTTCTTCAAGGATATTTCATCCAAGTCCATCAATTTTATAGATCCATTTACTTTCAAAAAGTATTCATCTATCTTGGATTTCATGGCGTATAGCCATTTTAACGGAGTCAGGGCCCATCATAACTTCTTTGTTTGTAGTTGGTTTATCATTGTTCAAACTCAATCCTTTGTCCATAAATCATTTATTTGATCACAAAGTAAACCATACCTACAAGGTTCAATATGTACTTTGATCTCCATGGCTAAAACACTTTGTAGTCATGGGAGCCATGATCGTCGTGACTGCTTCCGGAACCAATTCCGATGCTGCGCTACTCTGATCATTATGCTCAGGTTCATAAACTTTATCAAGTTCTATTGTCCTCCCACTCAAAAATTTCGCTAGAAACAATTTCTTGGAAATAAGAAACATTGACAAACACTTTTGTCTTTGTCTACATAGTGGGAAGAATTCCCAATCAATTCTCTGGGATAACCAACAAAGACATTCATCCGATTTTGGTTGTAAACTTATTTACTTATGCTATGCATACCAAAATTTAAGAAAAGACTATTAGGATTCATACCCATGCCATAACTCATATGGTGTCATTTCAACGGATCATGATGATGCTCTATTCAGTGTGAAAAACGGTAGTCTCTAAAGCATAATCCACAAAAAATATAATGGCATCAATATTTTATCTTATCATTGATCCAACAAGGTTTGGATACATCTCTCGGATACTATATCATCATTATGATACTCCAAGAAATGTGAGTTGTAGAATAATTTCATAACTCTCTTAGATGTTCGCTAAAACTAGTAATTCAAATATTTCCACTATGATCCAATCATAGATATTTGACTTTTCTATTACGATGATTTCCACTTCATGCTGAAATTTATTTGAATCCATTCAAATGTTTCAAACTTCTTCCTTATTGAATATATCCACATATATACTCAATTCATTGTTGAAAGTTTTCATGAAGTAGAAGAATCTCCCGCACACAACTATGCCCAGTGAACCACATATATCATTATGTATGTTTTCACTAAGTTAGTTGCCCGTTCAACTCTTGGCCTATGAACGGTATTTCAGTCATTACCTTTTAGAAAAGATTTTGCAAGCGCCAAACGATTCAACAAATCAAATGACTCCAAAAATCCATTTACATGGAGTTTCTTCATGCGTTCTTTTCTAACATGACCTAAATGGCGGTTCCACAAATAAGTGGAATTCAAATCATTTGCCTTATGGCATTTTAGCGTCAGTATTATGTGTGTGTGTTTCACCATTAAGATTTATAATAACCTATCCATCATACATGGTGTAATGTCATTATTTTAACAACTCATTGTTTTCATTTGACCAGAGCAAAATAACAATTATTAAGTTCTTTATTATAAATTCTAAGGGCTAGATAGAATGCTAACGACGAACATAATAACACTTTATTTTGTTCCAGTCGTGCATTCCTATCATATTCCTTGTCAGTCACTTAGGCCATTGTATTCTTGTATTGCGTTGTTTTGTATGACACTTCATACCAACCAATATGGTACAAATACCCAAGAATTTCATTGTGTGACCTAACTAGGAATATAACCATAACATGTATATCATTTATATACACCTGAGCTAGACATTCTAGTCTTTTCTTTCTTTCTGCCAATAATCTTTTGTAGTTTCTCTTTTAGCTTTCCTCATTATTCAGAAAAATACTTCAACATCAATAACTTCTAGGTTTGTTGGTCAAATACCAATAACCTTGAGGCTCTTACTTTGAAGTTGATCATCATATGACAAGTGTTCCGGATTTCACTATTAGTAACCTTGTAATATGATGAACAATTTCACTCATAATTTCATCCATTGTATCATGATGACTTTCTGAGACCATGTCTGTACATGCTAGGCTCACAAAGTTTAATCTTAGTATTCGCATGTGCAAATCTGGCTTGCACCCGTTGTAGGCACACGTAGAATCTATAACACCTGATCATCACGTGATGTTTCGATACGACGAGTCTTAGCAACGGTGTATACTAAGGATGATTACTTCATGGATATGCGAATATTGTTAGTGCCCCAATAGTTGGAGGATTGGGACGCCTTGCGTCTTCAACCTTCGTACATTCCCATAAAACTTATGAGTTTATGTAGTCTCACCAAAATATATTCTATCATCTTGCAATAAGGTCTTAGATATCACATATATCTCATACCTTGATTATTTCTGAAAACTAAATTTTCAGCTCCTTACTTTTCAAATAGATTTGAACTTCAAGTTTCACGGAGACAAGATGACTTTAGGTACTAATTGAAACCATAGCTCTCTGAATCAACAAAGTGAGATTTACTAAAAGTTTGCAATAGGACTTAATCATTTCTTGATTCTTTAACAATATGGTACCAGTCCGTAAAGTTTCTTGTCAGATTTTAACAGTATTTCTATCTCAATTACAAGACTAGCGCATGGTAGAATATGGATGCCAATACTACAAATTAATTCAAAATACTACCCAGACTATGTTTATGATAATTAGTTCATGTTTTAATCTAATTACTAATGAACTCCCACTTAATACAACATCCCTCATAGTTGTTAAGTGGTACACGATCCAAATCCTACTACACCAAAACCGAACATCACGTGAGATGATGTAGCTTCAATGGTGAACATCAACATGTTGATCATATCATCCATATGACTCGTGTTCAACCTTTCGGTTTCCATTGTCCCGAGGCCATGTCTGTACATGCTAGGCTCGTCAAGCAAACCCAAGTATTCCGCGTGTGCAACATGGCTTACACCCGTTGTATATGAACGTTGAATCTATCACATCCGATCATCACGATATGCTTTGAAACGACGAACTTTGGCAACGGTGCACACGAGGGGAGAACACTTTATTATCTTGATATTAATGTGAGGGATCATCTTATAATGCTACCGCCACGTTCTAAGCAAAATAAGATGCATAAAGGATTAACATCACATGCAATTCATATGTGATATGATATGGCCCTTTTGTCTTTGCGCCTTTTGATCTTCATCTCCAAAGCACGGACATGATCTCCATCATCAACGGACATGATCTCCATCATCGTCGGCGTAGCGTCAAGGTCCATGGCGTCGTCTTCATGGTTGTTCACCTCATGTAGCAACTATTACAACTACTTTGAAATACTACTCAACATGAAAATTAAAGACAACCATAAGGCTCCTGCCGGTTGCCACAATACAATAATGATCATCTCATACATATTCATCATCACATTATGGCCATATCACATCACCAAACCCTGCAAAAACAAGTTAGACGTCTCTAATTTGGTTTGCATATTTTACGTGGTTTAGGGTTTTCGAGTAAGATCTAATCTACCTACGAACATGAACCACAACGGTGATACTAGTGTTGTCAATAGAAGAGTAAATTGAATCTTCACTATAGTAGGAGAGACAGACACCCGCAAAGCCTCTTATGCAATACAAGTTGCATGTCGAACGAGGAACAAGTCTCATGAACGCGGTCATGTAAAGTTAGTCCGAGCCGCTTCATCCCACTATGCCACAAAGATGCAAAGTACTCAAACTAAAGACAACAAGAGCATCAACGCTCACAAAACCATTGTGTTCTACTCGTGAAACCATCTATGCATAGACACGGCTCTGATACCACTGTAGGGATTCGTTGCATAGAAAACAAAAATTTTCCTACCGCGAGAACGCAATCCAAGCCAAGATGCAATCTAGAAGATGGGAGCAACGAGGGGATGAACAAGACTAACCCTTGAAGATTTCCAAAGCCTATAAGAGTAGGCTCTTATTGCTGCGGTAGACGATCACTTGCCGCTTGCAAAAGCGCATAGAAGATCTTGATCACGGTGCCACGATCGGGCAGCACCTCCGTACTCGGTCACACGTTCGGTTGTTGATGAAGACAACGTCCACCTCCCCGTTCCAACGGGCAGCGGAAGTTGTAGCTCCTCTTGAATCCGGCAGCACGACGGCGTGGTGTCGGTGGTGGTGGAGAAACCCGATGGAGCTTCGCTAAGCGTGCGGGATGTGGTGGAGGAGAGAGAGCCTCTAGGGTTTGGGAGAGGGGGGCGCCGGCCACTAGGCGGTGCGGCCACCTTGTGGTCTTGGGGTGGCCGGCCCCCTCCCCTTGGCCCCTCATTATATAGGTGGAAGCCCCAAGTGTTGGACTACAAGTCTCCGAATAAGACCTGAACCCAAAACCTTCCATGTGATAGGGAAACCTACCCAAGGTGGGAATCCCACTTGGGGTGGGATTCCCCCCTTCCATGTGGGGGGGTGGTCGGCCCCCATAGGGGGAGTCCACTTGGGACTCCTTCCCCTCTAGGGTTGGCCGGCCATGGAGGTGGAGTCCCTCCGGGACTCCGCCTTCCTGAGTGGTTTCTTCCGGACTTTTCTAGAACCTTCTAGAACCTTCCATAGAACCTTCCGGATCATTTTAAAACTTGGAAAGTGACTTCCTATATATGAATCTTATTTTCTGGACCATTCCGGAACTCCTCGTGATGTCCGGGATCTCATCCGGGACTCCGAACAAATATTCGAACTCCATTCCATATTCAAGTTCTACCATTTCAACATCCAACTTTAAGTGTGTCACCCTACGGTTCGCGAACTATGCGGACATGGTTGAGTACTCACTCCGACCAATAACCAATAGCGGGATCTGGAGATCCATAATGGCTCCCACATATTCAACGATGACTTTAGTGATCGAATGAACCATTCACATACGATACCAATTCCCTTTGTCACGCGATATTTTACTTGTCCGAGGTTTGATCATCGGTATCACTCTATACCTTGTTCAACCTCGTCTCCTGACAAGTACTCTTTACTCGTACCGTGGTATGTGGTCTCTTATGAACTTATTCATATGCTTGCAAGACATTAGACGACATTCCACCGAGAGGGCCCAGAGTATATCTATCCGTCATCGGGATGGACAAATCCCACTGTTGATCCATATGCCTCAACTCATACTTTCCGGATACTTAATCCCACCTTTATAACCACCCATTTACGCAGTGGCGTTTGATGTAATCAAAGTACCTTTCCGGTATAAGTGATTTATATGATCTCATGGTCATAAGGACTAGGTAACTATGTATCGAAAGCTTATAGCAAATAACTTAATGACGTGATCTTATGCTACGCTTAATTGGGTGTGTCCATTATATCATTCACATAATGACATAACCTTGTTATTAATAACATCCAATGTTCATGATCATAAAACGATGATCATCTATTAATCAACAAGCTAGTTATACAAGAGGCTTACTAGGGACTCCTTGTTGTTCACATAACACACATGTATCAATGTTTCGGTTAATACAATTATAGCATGGTATGTAAACATTATCATAAACTCAAAGATATTATAATAACCATTTTATTATTGCCTCCTGGGCATATCTCCAACAGCTGCGTCCACGGACAGGATTCCCAAGTGCCGCTTTCGAATCCGTCCTGCATATACGGGCGCCAGCACGGAAGGAAGGATTCAATTCCGGTCGATTTCTCGGAGAATTATTACGGCCAAGTTGGACGTCCTTCGTCCTAGCTGCTAGCTACCCTTGATCTCTTCCTCGGTCACTTGAAACGATCGACGGCATCCCCCGCAACCCGTCGCTGTGAGGCGTCGTCGTGGCAATGGCAGCATGGACAGGCTCTTCTCGACCTCTCGATCCTTGTCCTTTGGCCGTCCCCAAACAGGAACTAGCCCTGTCTGAGAAAGGTGAAGCGGGAGGGAGGGTCTCTTCCGTTCTTCACTCTGCTCTGGATGTTGTGCGGCGCGTCGACCGTGGACCTGTTGAACTCGTCTCTCACTGGTTCTTGGGTGGTTTGGAAGGGCGTGTATGCAACGATGCGGGGCGATAAGTGATCACGAGTCCATTCTATCAGCGTCCTCCATTTCTTACCCGGTCCTGCATGTCAGGGACAGCGAAATCGACCGCTTTGATTTGCTTCTTGTTCCCCTTCTTTCCTTTCCTAGTGCGACGCCACCACCCCCACCCCTAGCGCCGCCGTCCGGCCGTAGCGCCGCAGTAGTCGCCGTCGGCTCCGTTCTTGCCGCGCGGGAGAGCAGGAGCGTGCTCCGCCGCGTACCTGCCGGCTGTTTTCGGGCGAAACGCTCCCGGTTGCGCCGCCCTTCCGCGCCGCCCACGACCTGTTCGGTCAATTGCGTCGGTAGGTTTCCTACTCGTGTTTTCGGCGCTATCGTGCGCGGCCATTGATCCGCAGTTTGTACCCACGCAGATGGACATGTGGCAGATGTTGGACAAGTTCCGCGCGGAGGTCGTCGACTCCTCTTCTGACGAGGAGCCGATGAGTCGACGCAGACTTTGGCAACAACTGCGGCCTCCATGATCCACGAGTTCACCTCTAACCCGCGACCGCAGCAACGGGGCTCTGTGAAGGGCCGCGCCAAAAACCTGCTGCGCAACAGAGTGGAAGGGCAGACCCGCCTCCACAAGGACTACTTCCACCTCAATGATCCGATCTTCCCGGAAAAAATGTTCCGGCGCCGATACCGGATGTCAAGGGACCTGTTCTTGGTCATTCTATGGGGCGTCAGAAACTACGACCCCTACTTCCAATGCAGGCGCGATGCAACAGGTGCGTTAGGCTTCACCTCCTACCAAAAATGCTCCGCGGCTATTCACATGCTCTCATATGGAATGGTTGCGGATATATTCGATGAGTATCTTCGAATGGGTGGGAGCACCTGTCTTGAGGCCATGTACAGGTTTTGCCGAGCCGTGATTGCCGTGTTCGGAGAGTATTACTGTAATGAGCCAACTGTTGAGGATACAAGGCGCCTCCTGTCTATCAACGAGTCTAGAGGCTTCCCAAGAATGATTGGCAGCATAGATTGCATGCACTGGCAGGGGAAAAACTGTCCATTTGGATGGCAGGGTGCGTACAGCGGGCATGAGGAGGGAAAAACTGTCATTCTTGAAGCTGTCATATCTCAAAATTTATGGATTTGGCATTCATTATTTGGCATGGCCGGTTCCAACAATGACATCAATGTGTTGCACCGATCACCGGTTTTCAACCGGCTCATGCAAGGCAAAGCTCCCCGGGTGAGCTATGAGATCAATGAAAATGCATATGACAAACCATATTATCTTGCTGATGGCATCTACCCTGACTGGGCCACATTGGTGAAGACTGTCCGTAATCCAAACTCCGAGAAGACGAGGAGGTTTGCCAAGATGCAAGAGGCTTGCAGGAAAAATGTGGAGCGCGGATTTGGTGTGCTCCAAGATCGGTGGGCAATTGTCCGTCACCCGGCAAGAACATGGTCGCTGAAGACCATGCATGAGGTGATGACATGCTGCGTGATCATGCACAACATGATCGTTGAGAACGATCGTCCTGATGGCCGCAATGAGAACCAATGGGATTTCCAAGGTGAGCTGGTTGCGCCACTTCCTGAATCTTCATCTTGGTAGGACTATCTACATAGGAATGTAGAAGTCACTGACGAGAACGTCTCCAAACAGCTGCAAACGGATCTGATTGAGCATCAGTGGACATTGGCTGGCCATGAAGGTTATGCCTAGAGAACTTTTAAATGTAATAACTCTGACTTTGTTGATTTCCTTATTTTGTTGTTTGGAAACTTCATAAATTGATGCAAACGCGAAAATGCGTCAGCCCGCTGGAGCCACCCCTAGGTGCAAACGGACGCGCTGATAAAAACGGTCTGTCGAGCGTCCGCCGTGCGACGCAAACGGACATTTCAGACATCCGAAATGCGTCGTGCCGCTAGAGATGCCCTCAGGGGGGTTTGATTGGAGAGTCTTCTATTGAGTGAGTTGTTGATTTGAAGTTTGTACGATTGGGATGAGATGAAAACGTCAGTGAAAGGACAGCGTGTGCGATATGGCTGGATTAACGCACGAACTAGCAGGTGCTTTGCCAGATGCCATGCCTTTGCCTTTGCTGTAGTTGGAGTATACTGAATTTAAAAGATAACACGGAGAATAAATTTAGGCAGCAGGCAGTGGGAGTACTAATTGCACAATGACATAGGAAGTCATGTCTAACTCCGTAATTCGTTGATATCGTGCACCTTTTTGCTGTTTATCCAAAAATACCAAACGAAATTTCCAAAAATCATGTGGAAAAACCGTGTCATTTGACGACTCATTGGTAAATAAAAATTTGATTCTCTATAAACCGAGACTGCAAACATGCTTAAAGCTAAACATCGTGTATGTCTAGGCAAAAAGAGTACCCCTTCTACAACTGTATCAGGACCCCTCTCCTCTCCCGACCCCCACCCCAACCCTAACCGCCGCCGCCGCCGCCGATAACACCGCTGGGGCAAAGACCCACGGGGCGTGGCGGCGGCGGGGGCTCTTCCTCGTCGGCGTGGGTGACGGCGGATGGGATCTCCTCCTCGACGCATACAGTGGATCAGCCGACGCGGGTGATGGGCGGCGGCGGCTCTGCGCTGCGCCCCCCTCCCGTAGGCTCTCCCCCGTAGCACACCGGCAGGGGCTGGTGGTGGGCGGCGGCCAGGCCATGGCCTGCGCCATCCCCTCCCCCCGCCTCTCGCCGGTGAGTGGAGGCGATCTCGGGCTTCTTCCGCGACACGAGGTCGCCCGGGGCTACAACTTTGGGTACGACGGTGGAGATGGCCCTCTTCTTCGCCGGAGAGGGTCGGCTTGCAGTTGGTGGTGGTGGATCTATCGATCTATCACCACGTTCCGGCGGCGTGATGGAGGAGCATGGAAGCCGGCGACGGTGTCGCCGGTGGAGGGTTGGAGTGGCCAGCTCGGGATGGTCGCCGACGTGGGGGTCCGACCTGTTTTAAGGCGGAGGTCCTAGGGCCTCTCTTGCGTGAAGAGGAAGACCTACCGGAGGCCTGGACTCGTGATCTGGCCGGTGTGTTGAGTTCTGGAAGGCTCCGCCGGTGAATGTAACAGTGCTTTTTGCTTGGAGTTTGCAGAACCGGTGGTATTCGGTCGTTCGCAACCATACTTTTATTCCGACCGATTGGTTCTGGAGGGAGCGGCGCGAAGCTATTTTTCTGTGTTGACATCAAGTGACTATGGATCCATGATGAAAGTCGGAAGAAGAGAACTTCATGAAGGCCTGAGGGGAGGACTAGCTAAGGGAGGTTCAAGTCTCCGCGCTGTTGAGAGACTTGCTTGGTGTTCCGGGCTTCACATCAGCGGTATGAAAGTGGGGGCGACAACACATGTGAAGTTCAGAGTCCTACCTTTTAGGGTGAAAATCCAAGGTCTAGCCTTAACTGGTTGTGCCTAACAATGATCTTGTTGGAGACATTGTTTTGAGAGCAGGAACTATCCTCAGGGTGAAAACCTAAGATCTCTGATCGGGCGACGAAGGTGTTTTGAGCACTGTTTTCTTCTTGGAGGCGTCGTTTTTGGAGAGTCTGTATTTCAGGTGTTGTCTTGAGGTGGATGTATTGCTGTTGTTAGGCCTGAGATGATGTAGCGGGACTTTTGTTTCTTAGTTCTCTTTTCCTTTTTTTTGGTTGTGTGCATCCGTAGTGCCATTAGGGTGGTCCGTTGTTGCAAAGGCTGGATGTAATTGATATATTTTTTATATTAATATATTCCCTTTATAGAAAAATTAGTCTTGAATAAACAAAAATAGCAAATGTGGAATATAATATAGAACAATAATATCAATAAAATGGTTCAATTTATTTAGTAGAAAATGGGGCACTTGGCCTCTTTTCCTACGCCAAAGCGACAACTTGTCTATGTATATAAAAGCAATTCCTAACCATACAAACCAACAAAACTTTTTTATGCAAATGTCGATGCTTCCCGAGATAAGCTGTGGTGACCCGGCATACCACTGCATGGTGTAGTATGCAAGTCCGATATAACACCAATGAAACACCGTTTCACTAGTATTATATCGCTAAGAGTGGTACAATAGAAACATATGCGGGTCCAAGGCATGTCTATAGAATTACAACATTGACTCTGTTACATAAGATCATCACAGCCTCCTACTTTACAATGAGGTAAAACTGCAAATAAACTCCAGAAGAATGACTTGTAGTCTAGTCTTATCACGAACTCTATTTGTAGAGTATTTAACTAGCTATAGAGGCTAAGAATAGATTCTAGCTAAGTATGAGCTAGGTTTAGGAAGCTAGTTCCCTTCTATGGCTAAACTAGGTTTTCTCCTTGTTGGATGTGGTATCTGACTCCTCTGACAGGGTCCTGTCTCTTGAAGTAGTTGTTGACTCCTCGGCCTTCGAGTTGCGCTGTAGATCCTCCTTCGATGCCTCCATATCTAAGCAGGGGATTTAAGAGTGGGATGAGTACGAGCGTACTCAACAAGTTCATTATAGGAAAGAGGTGTTTAATGCACTAGCTACGGCATTAGACCAGAAAGTCTAATACCAATGCAGGTTTTTATAACCATTTCTTCAAAAGGTTGCTTTTATTCAGAAGAACTATGTCCGTCAGCCTTCACCGGTTTATTAGAACTTCATGGAGCTCCTTTCCGGCAGCGTTCGCAGTTCCATATCCCGGAACAGGGAGTGACAGGTCACGATTCATTACACTCTGCAGAGGTGTGTTGCTTTACCCATAAGAGATCTTAACCTTGGTGCCAACCGGGGGCGACCCGTCCACACTTCCTTTGGTGTGAGTCCCGGTATAAGGTCATAGCCAATCATTTTCCTCCGCTACCTCGCACACCCACCCTTTTGTAAGATTGTCTTCCCCTATATCTATGGTGAGACCGACCCAGGCATATGTTCTCCCCTATACCGATAAGGTAGACCGTTTCGAACAATTTGTATGCCCTGCCCTATCAACCATAGATAGACCGTTCCGGACACCTTACAATCCATCATAGACCGCATTACCGTGGGGACTTTAGGCTTCCCCAGCCCACCGCTTGTCCCTCAGGATACAAGTGTCTATGGCAAGCGCATCCGTTGATGTACAAGAGGTGGAAATACGATTGACTATTCCGTCCCACTCCAGATCTTATAGTTAACACGGTTATTACGGCACAAGAATCACTGGACGACATTTGTTGTTTAATCCTAGATGGATATAAACCCTTGCAATGGAACCTCCACCATATCAACACAATCCATGGTTCAATTGCCCACCACTTAGTCATATTCATAGTTATGAAAATAGTGGTTTTGCTTTTTATGCAATAGTGATAAACATAGTACTTTGCAAGTAATTTGGTAAAAATACTCAAATGACATGAGCAAGTGATGAACTTGCCTTTCTTGACTGCAAGATTATGCAGGCAAGGTCTTCGATACGTAATAACTCCAAATTCTGAAATAGCATCATCGTCCGGTAAGGACGATGTTTAAAAGATTGGCAAGGATGCAATAATGCATAAGTATGAGATGCACTCGTTCTAAGCGTGACCTAACCCCGATGATTTAGGATCAGTGAGTTGTAATGATTGGTTCAGGGTGTGTTGCACTTTTAGAGTGATTCACAAACAGGGTTCTTATTAAGGATTGGTTGATTGGTATCATAAACAGGTGCTGCAATATATCATAACCATAACACTAATAGCACACAACAATAACATTTGGTATAATCCTAACATGTAATGAATAGTGGTTGGTTTTAGCACTATATGGCATGATTAATGATTAATTATCATATACTTCAAAAGAATAACTTTTGAAGAACATGTTCTTTAATAAAGAACAAGTATGATAATTAGAGTTGTGGAGTTCTATGGTTTATTATGGTTTCATCTAGTTTCTGGAGTAGGTATTAGATGGATCTCAACATAGTTGGATTCATCAACAACTAGAGCTTGTAGAGTTTTAGTGAAGCATGCGTATCTTAAGCATTTTAATTGCATATGGGTGCTATCAAGGTTGGTATACCTTGTTGTACTAGCTAGCTAGGGTTTATATGTCCTATAAGGCAGGGTTGATGACTATTCTGTGCTTTCTTCAAAAAAATAACTTTTGAAGAACATACTTCTTAAGTAAGAAGAAGTATTGTAATTAAGGTTGAGGTTATCTTGGATTAGCTATAGGATTTCTAAGTAGAGAATGGTTGTTTCCTAAATAGGATGGTTCATAAGTATCTCACACTAGTAGGGTTTAGTGGAGTAGGGAATGTAAGGTAATCATCAATCATGGTTACTAATAGGGTTCATCACAATGGTGTGATGCTAATCATGGATAGTTAAGGATGGTGGTCTTGGAAATAGGAACTAGGGTTTTACACTTGGTTGATCCTACTAGATCAACAAGTTTTATTTAGATGAGAACATAGCAATTAACTAGTGATAGGGTTCTTACATTTTATGTGGTCATGGCAATTATTTAGTTGCTATTATTATTCTATGTTTGAAAAGAAGGTATCATGATCACATGTTAACTTGGTTTTAGGGTTGGAACCATTTAGGGTTCACATGTAATAATGGAACTAGGGTCTAAATGGCATTAAGGTTTTAGGATTACACATGAAATTATGAAACCACAATGTTACTTTTATTGGAACTAGGGTTTCATAATTACTACTTAGTTCTTGGTTAATAACTTCATTATGAAGTTAAGGTTATTAACAACTTTGAATTAAACATAAGATTGGATTTTGGCATTTTATTATTTTTAATGAATTAATAATTAAGACAATTATTAATTAGGGTTTTTAAATTCCAATAATAAAGATTTAATAAGTTCCAGATAAAGAAAATTAGTTTTAATGTTTTCTTTATTTACTTTACTGGTTTTTATTTATTTTATACCTTTTTCCTAATTATTGAATTTTAATTGAATTTAGAATTAAAATTAAAGGCTTAAATAACAAGTATTAAACAATTAAATTTTTATTAAAAATAAATTTTTTATATTATTTTTTTATTAAATAGAATTTATTTTTATGAACATTTTGATATCTCATTTATATTTTTCCGAGTTAATATTAATTTTTTATTGATCTGCAAACTTTCAGTAATTATGAAATTTGAATTAAAACATGAATCTGCTAAACCTACCCGGGCTATTCCTACCCGCAGTCACTGTTTGGTGGGCCATAGGCCAGGTCATCTGCCACGCAGGCATTGACCAAGGTCAAAATCGCCACTGTGGCATGGGGGCTCACTACCGGTGGAATTGGCGGCGATCGCCGGTGGTATAAGGTTCCCGCGGGGGTGTGTGCATGCTTGTTGGAAAGAGGACGCCGAGGCGAACATTATGGTGGCGGCGCCGCTCCGGTGTGGTCACCGGAGCTTGGTCGGTGACGACGTGCGGCGGTGGTGGTCACGGCCTACGGTGAAGGGTATGCTAGGGGACGCTAGAGGAAGAGCTAGGATGCTCTAGAGAGTCAGAGACTCACCGTGAGCACGACGGGCTTGTCGGCGAGGCGAGAGGAGGTCGCATACGCCGGGATTGCTCGATGCCGGCGCCGGAGAAGACGACCTGGCACGGTCGATTGAGGACGCTTCAGCTTGATTCTTTGTGCACGGTGACCAAGTCGAGGACGGCGGTTCCGATGGTGGTCACGACGAGGCACGGGGATGTCCCAGTCGACGGCGATGGTGATGGCCGGGTAAGCTAGGGTTTCGGAATTGGGGAAATTAAGCAGAGAGAGAGGAAGAACTCGGGCCAGTGATCGTCTCTCGGCTTTTATACGGCGTTGGAGCACGCCTCGTCACGCCGTCGAGCAAGGGAAGGCCGCCAGCGAGAGGAAGAAAGGGAGCACGCCATCGTGCTGTCGTCCATGCATGGAGAAGAGATGAGGACGAAGCCCCCCTCGTTGATATTTTACGAACGGGTATGGTGGGTTTCTGGGTTGGCTTGTGGGTTGCAGTTTGGGCCGTGCTGCTGGGCTACACCATGGCTACTCAGCCAGGTAAGGTCCAGTTAGGTTTTTCTTTCTTCTCTTCTTTTTCTCTTTTATTTTCTATTTTATAATTCTAGTTTGAATTCAGATTTGAATTCATATTCTAACTCTTTTTCTATTTTGCATGTGTTTCAATTATGTTAATTTATTGAATATGTAGTGCAATGACTATTTCTTCATTCTCCTAATTGAACACAATGTTTTATATTAGATTAAATTTCATATATGTGGGCTTATTCAAAATAGCAATTAGACATGTGTTTCTATTCTCATTTTAATTTCCCTTTTCTTATTTGTAATATAACTCCCTGTTGAATAATTAGAGTTGATTATTCTTATTTCAAATGTTCTAGAAGTTATTATTAGGGCTTGGCTTCAGATTTGAGGAATTGGTCAATTGCACATGATTTTATGTGAGCTCCAATGTATTAGGGTTTTATAGTTTCTCTCATAACCCCACTTATTAAGGGTAATATTATCATTATATTTGAGATCTAAGTATGAATTGTTTCCATCATGGTTTATCTTGGTTACAAAGTTAAATGGTTGTTAACCACACATGGGTTTAATTATAGGACTTAACATTAGGTGGCTCTTTTGTTTTATATTTAAGCATGAGAGTGCAATGCTAGGGTTCTAATTCTATGTGCTTACTGACACATGGTTTGAAACTCAAATATGGCTTCATTGGGTTTTAGTTCTGCTCACGCAAATGGTATACAAACTAGGTTGTGATATAATTCTAGGTTGTAGATATGGGATGACACCATAGTGCATTAGCTAGGGTTTAATCTCCCCTAACCATGATAATATGGTTACTTGCTTCATATCTTATGTGCTTCTCTAATTACTAAGGATTTGAGAATTGGTTTTATCTTCTACCAATTAACTTCTATTATTATCCCCAATTTATCATTAAAGTAACTACATTGGTTATAGTTCTTTTTATAGTTAACTTTGGTCATATGAATGGATGGTTTCTCACCATATTAAGTATGGAGTTTTACTCTAGGGTTTTCTTATGTTTCTTAGGTGAAGAATAAGTGGAATGTATATGTGGTAGAATTCAACTTATGATCACCAGGTGGTTCACAAGTTAAGGTTGGGATATAAGCCTAGGGTTGCTTACTAGTTACCTCCCTATAACTTCATGTGTTGAATGATATCTACTTATCTTATTAAGGTTTAACTTATCCTCATATATCTAAAGATCATGATCAGGGATTAGGCATGATCGACTTCTTCTTAATATCTTTACCTCAAGTTCTTAGGGTTTATGATCATCACTCAATTTATAATGATCAAGGTTTGGCTTCCTAAGGATCTCTCATTAAATGGATTTCTCACTTCTATGATCAAGCATTGTCTTGATCAACTAGGATGTAGTACTTCTATTATACTTTCATGGTTGGACCTGGCTATGGTTACATCAGTAGTTTATATCCCAGGAAAATGCTTGGGGTAAATACTTAGAGTTCTCTCCAAGGTATGGTGATATAATCATCTTAATAAATGGATAGTTATCTCCCTAAAGTTCAGGTGTTACCTCAACTATTTGGGTGTAACCCATAGCTTGATCTCTCTCATATAGGAATAGTTATTCTAGGTTTTTATGGTGTTCTCCTATATCTCCTCCTTACTTTATCAATTCATGGATATGATATTATTCCATGTGATATTAGGTTATCTCACCACTCCTAATGCTTTAGTTCAAATGTTGTCCTTGATTCCTTAAACAGGTAAAGCTAGGATTAGTATGATTGGTCTCTCTCATTTGGGAAGGCCTTTAATACTAACCTAAGGTTAGGCTCCATAGAGATTGATGTGATCATCAATATCTATGCTTAACATAAATGGTTTCTCTCTCTAGGGATTGTCTTAAATAACATCCTAGGGTTTCTCTGAAAGATGATGATTTGATTACATGGATGTATATCCAAGGTTTTAGCTTAAGGTTTTCCATTGCTTCTCTAATAATTATAATAGAACTCTCACCTCTCTAGGTTTGATGTATAATAATTTGGAATGTAGAAGAATATATACTTCTTGAGTGGATCTCCTTGTTATAATTCCAATGTTGAAGTGGAATGAATACCATGAGGTTTCATGGTAGGATCATGGATTAGTTTTAAGACATGGAGAAGATAAATCAAGAATGGTTTCTCCATTTTATTGTTACTTGGTTTGTAATTGAACATATGTTCTTTTGTTATGGCAATGCTTACCATATTATGATCTGTTATAAGATCAAGCAATAGATCATTGATTTAAGTGTTGTTGTGTTAGATTTAATTCCATTTGATCTAACCCCTTAGATTAAATCTTCTCTACCCAAAACAAGGTTTTATCAAAGGTCACATTGAGATTTATAGCGCTTGACTTGATGAGTTACTTCAATTCCACCAAGGTCAAGTGAAACTTCAGTTATTGTGACTGTTTTACTTTAAAGCGCGAAAATTTCCTAGATTTTCTATGCATGAATGCAATGCACACATCTGTTTCCTCTATTTTTGTAACCCCAATACCTGGGATATTACATAAGCACACATGAGGTCATCATCAGGGACAAGGAGGGGCAACGAGCGGTTTCTAATGTGGAAGAAGCAAGTGTATGAGAGTGGTGTTTTGGAACATGGGTGCATATGCTCCCTATATTTTGAAATGCATCTTACACATGTTTTAAATTTCAAAAAAATTGAAACAAAAAATCCCCACGTACATCTTTACGTGCTACACGCTCACAAAGTTGTTTCATAAAAATTGACTTATCATGTGACGTGTGTAAAAAATACAAAATTCAGTGCTAAAAATAATGCTTTTCACAAGATAAAATTTCTCCTTTTTACATAGATCACAAAAAAATTAGTTTTTCGTGAAACTTGACAAACATTCATATATTATGGAGATGTACATGTAAAAAATTTTGTTCAAATTTTTCGACATTTCAAAATATGATTTTTTGGTAGAGGGAGCATACGCACCCGGGAGCCGAATTGAATTTCCGCAAAGGCTTGTGTGAAACCTATAAGCCGGCTTCTTCATAAGCAAAAGCCTAAATGAAGTGACCCTTAGTATACTGAGGTCCAGCCCATAAGCTGGGAAAACCGGAGGAGGGATGGGGCAGGGGTCGTTATCGCTCTGGGCACTAAGAAGGAGTGCAACAACTATTTTAAAGTAAATTAGTAATCACTATTATATCAACTATTACGCCTAAAACATCAGTATTATATATCTCAAAACAATTAAAATTCTCAATTTGTAGGGGAAAGTCCATTCCACATGCTTGGTACCACATAGAAACAAACCAATCTCATCACCTGCGGAGAGTTCAGTTAGGATGCACTAAAATTTATTCGTGACTATATTTCATGATTAATTTCGTACAAGATTGTTTATTCCAGGAACTTGTCGGAACACCCGTATACATTAGATCTTAGCAAGCACAATTCAAAACATATTAATTATACTATCACTAGTAGAAAACGGATCATTAGTTTTGGTTCAGGACGGATACTAGTTTCGGTTGCCCAACTAAAACTATGGAATAATCGGGACTAGAGGCCCACATTAGTCCCGGTTGCCCAACCAAAACTATAGAATAATCAGGACTAGAGGCCCTAGTCCCGGTTGCATTATGTACCGGGACTAATGACCCTCACCGTGGCTGCTGCACTATTAGGAAAACCATTATAGGTAGGAATGTATCCTATGGCGCATCTAAAAGTGCATGCTCCACAAAAATATTTCTGTGGCGCATAAAAAAAATATGTTCCACAGAAATTTCAACTTTCTGTGGCGCATATAGCACTGGTGCGCCACAGAATTGTGGCTTTCTGTGGCGCATGTGGACAGGTGCGCCACATAATTTTTTATGGGGCCCACGTGGGATCTAGTACTGCACATGGGCGAAGAGAATTCTGTGGCGTATCTGCCCACATGCGCCACAGAAAGTCAAAGTTTTGTGGTCACATAATTTCATCTTTCTGTGCCGCATGTAGGCATATGAGCTACATGATTTTTTGTACCTTTTTAGTGTTGTAAAATACAAAATAAATAGATAGAAATTTCAAAAAATAAAATCCTTGGAGATACCCATGTATTATGTCATCTAGTACCTTTGAGAGTTAACAAACATGAATTTCGACTTAAATTGCGCTGCAAAATTGCGTTACAAAATTGCGTTGCACAATATATCAAAATGACCGGGAGAAAATTCTACATCCGAATTCACCCGGGTTTACCTGGTAAGTCAATTTTTGGAATCTCCTAATTCGAAAAGAGTAAAAAAAAATCCCTGCAAAAATAAATAAATCGAAAAAAATTCTCTGGTGCACCATATGGACATGCGCCACAGAATTGTTAGCCCGAATTTAATTTCAGAGACGCCATTCTTCTCCTACACTTCTTCTCACTTCTCCTCCCTTTCTTCCCCCCTCCTTCTCCTACGGCTTCCTCCTCGGGCGACCACCTTCTCCTCAGGCGACCACCACCACCTTCTCCTCCTCCTCCGGCAACCACCACCACCACCACCACCACCTTCTCCTCCTTCGGCGACCACCACCACCACCTCCTCCTCCTCCGGCGACCACCCACCACCACCACCTCCCCCTCCTCCTACGGTGACCACCCACCACCACCACCACCACCTCCTCCTCCTCCTCCTCCTCCGCCACCACCACCACCACCACCTCCTCCCCCTCCTCCTCCTCCTCCTCCACCACCACCATCACCACCACCACCAGCAACACCACCACCTCCTCCTCGTCCTCCTCCTCCACCACCACCACCTCCTCGGCCTCCTCCTCCTCCTCCACCCACCCATCCCACCCACCCCCACCCACCCACCCAACCACTCACCTTCCGGTGAAATTAAAAAAAAAACGGTGAAATTCCGGTGACCCCAGATCTAGATCTAGATTTGGCCACCATTAAAAAAAAATCTGTGGCGCACCACTGCTAGGTGCGTCACATAAGTTTTCTGTGGCGCATTCGACCTGGTGTGCCACATAATTTCTTAATATTTCTGTGGCGCATATATATGCGCCACAGAATTCAAATATCTGTCGCGTGACAACTATGGTGAAAGGCATATACGCGACAGAAGTCCAAAAAGATGCGCCACAGAAAAGCTTTTTCCTAGTAATGCTATCTGGAGTGGGGAATGGAGGACCTTTAGCCCCGTTCGTGCTAAGACCCAGGACTAGAGATGTCCACATGTGACAACCTAGTCTCTTACTTTTATATAAGTATGGACACATAATATAATCCACATTGTTTCATGTTCATCCTGATCACTTTTAGCTATGCTTTTTCAATACTAAGCATACGCCATGCAAATGTTGTAAACTTATTTTTGTACCCACGGTAGCTTGTAGGACACGCTTGACCAAACATAAAAAAATTAAAGAATCATGCAAACGATTCAACTTATTTACTAGAGGTTTCAATAAATGAGGTTACCTAGCCATATACTAGAAACCACTATTAACATATATGTTGGGTCATATGCCTAGGAGATTGTTAACACAAATATATAAAAAATATGTACTCTACGCAATTGCTAAAATGAGTTAAAGAAGTAAAGAATTTATAAATTGTGTTTAAAAATTTATTAATAAAATACAGAAGTTTATTTGAACAAATACATTTACAACAACGTAATAAATAATTACAACTAGCATATAACAACGAGCTATGTGGTTAACTATGCCAAGAATATAATAAAATATACTTATTGGCACGATGTGGTACAAATAATTTTCTTAAATATATAAAAGTTTAGTACAAATTTTATTTATTTTAGTTTACCTGGGGTCTATACTTTTTCCTTAACCTGTTTGTATCTAGTAGAACAAATTCAGAAAGTGACATATATCTTGGAATCCAAAGGCAGTAATGCATGAAGAACAATTTAAATAGTGCATGTCATCCTCTATCTGTGTCGGAGCCTAGTCATGGAAAAGAAGTCAAATAATCGAGGGCTCAATCGAACATTAGATTAGTATATTTGTTTGATAGATAGATTAACATAGTTAGTAGAATGAGTAATGAAATTCATTGTTTGAAAAAACATGAATTTTGTATAATTAGAAAACTAATACACAACATAACATAGTGAAGGAAATTTCGTAGCTAGATATAATGAAATGTCTCTTTTTTTTAAAACAAACTCTCAGACATAATATACAAAAAATATGAGATACAACTTAGTATTTCAGAATTTAATTAGAAATTATCAGCCTATGGATGGCTTTGTATCTGCACCGAGCATCTCAAAGCTTTGAATGTTATCATGTAGTTAAGACGGAAGGAAAAAAAAAAGGCAAAAAACACATCCAAAGGTTGCACAAGATGCGCTCCAGCTGTGGGAGGTGTAATCAAACAAATGTCGAAAAATCTTGTGCTATTGAGCAAATGTGAAATAAACTCATTTTTCGCATATACGGGACCTCCAGCGCATGTTGTTTCAGTCGAGTTTCATTTAGTCCAATTCACGTGCAATTGATAAAAATTGAACGGTACTTGATGAAAGATAGCCACACGAATCTTAAAGCATACCGCGTTGTGTGTAGACTGCACCGTGTGATTGTCATGTTTCTTGAGGGCCAGGACATATATCTTCCGCTCTGTTTTTTTCGCAGTTAAATCCTGTAGTGATGGAGCACCAAAAAAAAAGATTACACCAATGGTTAATCTAACACGAGCAGCTAGCTACTCCAGACACCTCCGCAAGACCGCAACCCTCCCTAGGTGCGACATTTGCTAGGCTCGCCCGGCACCTCCAACACGCTCACGCCGACAAGCGAGCGCGTCCTGACGGTGCGGCGAAGAACGCGTGCGGCGCTCCCCGTGATCAGTGAGTGATCACAGCCAATGATTCATGCGATTCTCCAACTCCCCTCACGTTCTTCTGCAACCACACTCTCGTATTTTTAATCCACCTGGGGATCTATCTGTCTAGCTCCCGCTTTGGTAGCCGGCACTGATCGTGTGATTAGAACAAGAAAACAATGATCAGGAAAGCGACCAGACCAGCTGTGAAACATCACAAGTACGAGCGAAACTTTGTCGTTTCGATCTGATGCGTGTAAGAGCAGGTCTAACAGACCCCGTAAAAGGGGCAAACCCGTATAATAACCGCCGATTTGAGGGTTTCGGCTCTACCCGGCCGTCTAGCACGTCTCGTAAAAACGGCCCCCGAATCGTTTTTTGCTGTTTTCGAGTACGGGGCGGGTCGTCGCCCCCTACTTGTGCGGGGTGGGAGCTGGGATAGTGGGCGAAGCCAGTATCCCAATTCCGAAAGCGCGCGCGGACATTTCAGTTCCCCCCACCCGTTTTCCCCCGCGCGCCGCCGCCGCTATCCGCGCGCCGCCGCCACAATCCGTCAGATCCGTGCCCCTCCGCCGTCCGCCCAGCCTCGTCGAGGTTCGTCGACGCCCGCCGCACCTCCGCCGCACCCCCGCCGAAGTTCCGCGTCCCTCCACGCGCGCCGCCCGCCCTCCCGCCGTGGTCTTCTCCGCCGGTGAGTATTCCGCCGCGTTCTTCTTCGTTGCCGCCGGTAAATTGGTCGGATTTAGGGCTGATGTATGGTACACCGTGGTAGATGGCTTCGGAGGATGTGCACATGGCGGATTTGGACGCGGCGTCCACCGATTGGTCGTCGTCGGATTCCGACGATTCGGATATCGACGAGCTGCTCAACGACGATGAGACGGAGATGATGCTGCTCCTGTTCGGCTTGAAGCAAACGGAGGACCGCATGAAGCTGCTGGATCAGCGGAAAGGATCCGTGATGGGGCGTATGTGCATTCCGCGGAACCGCGCGCTCGGCCACGAGCAGCTGATGCAAGATTATTTCGCCGAGGTACCGACCTATCCTCCCCGCCTCTTCCGTAGACGGTACCGAATGCGTAGGACTTTGTTCGAGAAAATCGTCAAAGATTGCGAGGCAAATTGCGATTATTTCAAGCAAAGAAGAAATGCTGCCCAAGTCATGGGATTTAGCCCATACCAAAAAATTTCTGCCGCCATGAGGGTTATTGCATACGGTATACCAGCAGATTATACCGATGAGTACCTTCGCATTGGTGTGCAAACAACCACGGATTGCGTGCGTATGTTTGCCAAGATGGTGATCAAGTTGTATGGAGAGAAGTATCTCCGAGCTCCAAATGAGGATGATACAAAAAGGCTCATGGAGATCAATGAAAAGAGGGGGTGGCCGGGGATGCTTGGTAGTTTGGATTGCATGCATTGGACATGGAAAAATTGTCCAAAAGCATGGCATGGCATGTATTGTGGCAAAAGCCGTGATGCTACCATTGTTCTTGAAGCTGTGGCCTCTCAAGACTTATGGATTTGGCATGCTTTTTTTGGATTGCCGGGGACACTCAACGACATCAACATCTTGAATAGATCCCCTTTGTTTGCAAGACTAGTTAAGGGTGATGCTCCACCTTGTAACTACAAAGTTATGAACAATGAGTACACCATGGGGTACTATCTCACAGATGGTATTTACCCTAACTATGCAACCCTTGTCAAGTCCATAAAAGAGAAAAAGGACAGGCCTTTGACAAGAAAGGAAGCTTGCTTCACCAGAAATCAAGAGGCATGCCGCAAGGATATTGAGAGAGCTTTTGGTGTCCTGCAAGCAATGTTTGCAATTGTCAGGGGTCCTGCTAGGTTTTGGGACAAGGAAACTCTTGTTGATGTCATGACATGTTGTGTGATTCTTCACAACATGATCATTGAAGATGAAAGAGGTTTAAACTTGCCATGTTTCTATGACAATGTTGGCACCCGAGTGCAGCCCGAGAGGAACCCTGATCGGCTTGAAGCTTTTCTTGCAGCTCATCGAGGCATTGAAAATGCCGAGACTCATCACCAGCTGACCCAAGATTTGATTGAACACCATTGGCAGTTGCATGGCCAATGATTTATTACATTCATTTCCCATTGTTGTATGTGTGAAACATTCATTTCCTATTTGTTGTATGTGTGAAACATTTGTTATTTGTTTAATTCTTCCATTAGAACATTTGTTGACATTTCCGAAAAACATTATTGTAATAATTAAGACGATTATTGTGTGATGTAAAACATTTATTTTATGTGAATGGTGTGTTGGTTCTAATATGCAATTTGTCAAAAAACCCTGTTTTGAGGGGTTGAAAACTCGGACGAGCTAGCAGACCCCGACCCCGTATCCCACCCCGTAAAACAGAATATTCTTCTGTTTTACGGGGTGGGATACGGGGTCTGCTAGCTCGTCCGAGTTTTCGGCCGGCGAAAAGTGAATACAGAGCCCTCTACTCGCGTTTTAAGGGGCGAAAAAATACGGGGCCTGTTAGACATGCTCTAAGGTTCTGGATCGATCGATCCCACGTAGACAGCGCACGGACATTTTTTGTTTTGTTTTAGTCTTTGGCTGCTGATAGGAGGGGACGACGCTTCTTTGATTGTGGAAGGGGCAGGAATCCATGATGATGGCGACGAGTCACAGTAAAGAATCGGCAAGGAGGCCCTTGTCATATCCTTCGCCAAGCGGCCGCCAAGTCACCTCATCTCATGTGTTCGTTTATCTGTCTTCTTCTCCTATCGCACTTGACTAGGAAGTCTGGGTCGACAGAGCTTATCAAATTATCAGATTGTTAAAGAACCACTTTGCCTTTTGTTTTCTCAGTGGGGGTTCACTTGTTATCTGTTTGTTTTCTCAGTGAGGATGTCAACTGCCAAGGAGCGGCCATTTGAAGGGAAGAAGAGGGCCGAAAGCATCCCCTGGCGACTGAAGCTTTTGGGCAATAACTGGAATAGTTAATCAAACTATGGCTTGCGAAAGTTTCTGAACTAATAGACTAGAGCATTATATTGGGAAAAAAGGAAAACCTAAGGTCAACGACAAACACTAGTCAATGCCGTTTCCTGGCCCATTTGAGTAGTCACTAGTCAGACATCACGGTATAGCTAGTTTTTGGGCGGCTCATACAGAAATCTGACTCATTCCGTTGATAATCATAGGTGCCACTCTTTTTTGACAGTTTCCTCCTGGCAACAGATTATTCTGCAGCAAAATAAGGAAACCGCGAGCAATCTTACGTTTTTTTTTCCTGGGGAGCATCTATTCGGGCTACTGGGCCTAGGCAGAGCCTCTTTGGACTAACAAGCCCACTGAAAATCTGCTCACAATTCAATGCGCCACTGACTCACCCCAGCGCCCTTGTTTTGTTTAGTACCACATCGACGCCAGAAAGAGATTAGGGATGGAGAACTGGCTATATCAGGACGGCTAGGCGCTCTACTGCAACTTACTTACCTGGACGGGGTCGACGGTTGATCAAGAAGATCCGTGGCCTAGATCAATGATTCACATTGCACATTGTGAGAGCGTTGGTCTACCATCTCCCCAAGTGGGAGAGTGGACGTCGTAATTTGTGATAGAGGGGGTACGCGTTCGCGCGGCCCCTGTCAATTTAACAATAATAAAATTTTATCTATTACTCACTCTGTTTCACTCTATAGTGCCTTAGTTTTTTGGCACGGAAATTAGCGCAAGAGTATTTTGTACACAAGATCCCTAGCTAAATGATTTGAGATCGACGTAAAATTTGGGAAATCCATATCTTCCTAACTTACCATAATAAATTTGGGAGCTGAACGATTTGGAAGCTGAACGGGAAGGGGGTAATTGAAAAAAAGCTATGCTATACAACCTTATATTCTGAAACAAATGCTAAAAATCTATAGGCACTATAGAAAGGAACGGATGAAGTACTATTCTACTATGGTATGGTTTCTCAGTTCTTCTGACTATTTCTTATGGTTTGTTCTCACTCTCCCATATTATGGTATAGAAGGCAAGCATATGGTTTAGCTAGTACTAGGATGGAATTGCCCCAACTTTGAGTTTTCGTCACCTTTGTGCTTAGAGGAGAGAACTAGAAGGTGACTAGGACTGTTGAAATGAGAGGTTTTTGTTATCTGGATTGCAGGCACAGGTTCTGTGTGCGGAAGTGTTGTCAATGACCACAGTTGTTGGAACAGACAGGCATCGCATACACTTCCAATATTTCTTTTTGTGCCAAGATTTGATACTAGGACGTTTCTTTGGTCCTGGAAGGGCCAGAGATTGACGATGAGTCACTCATCATCAAATAAAAGGGAGACTCGGCAAAGCTAAAGGTATGTCAATTTTTGTTGTTTTTATTGACGAGGCATGGCAGCTAGCTTGTCATATTTATCTGATGGGGACGTTTGGATTCTAGCAATAGTGTTTTCATCACCGGAAACGTGGCTCTCTTTTTGGAGGGGGGAGGGCCAAATACATGGGGAAGAAAGTAGGGGTTGAAACTTTCTTTTCGTTGATTGGAATAGTGTAATCGAATAAGGCTGCCGAAATGTTCTAAAACCAATTGATCAGATCATTACCGGGAAACAAAAAGAGCTAGTCAAATTCTTTTCTACACCCTTTGGGTAGCTAGATTCAGACGAAACTAAGAGGAAGTGGCTCCATCTGACCAACAATCATTAGAAGTTTAGAACCCCTCTGCGGTGTGGAATAAGAGGAAATAGCGGATAATTAAACCTGAAAAAATGGCTCGGTATGTTCTTCAGGTCCGGAAAACAGTTTCAGCATTCTAGTGTCTGCTTGTTTTGCTGACGTCATAGAGCAGACGGAAAATTTATCGGAGTTGTTTCTAATAATATAACCTACTGCCGGCAAAGAAAATGTGCTTCCTAATCAGGGTTAGAGTGGTAAGCAGCTGACAAGAAAACAGGCCCATGATCTATTGCCTGAGATTTCCATGGTAGAAACTAGGTTGGAAAATCACTCTGAATTCTATTACACTCATGTAGCTTTCAGCCGAAAATTTATGAACAGCTCAGGGGATTGAGATGCGTTGCAGCTGCTGGAGATGCTGAGGAAGGGGCATGCTGGCTGGAGTAGTTGCTAGGCCATTGCCCTTGTTGCCCTGAGACGGCAAACTATCTAATTTTAACATGATTTGCCATCTCAAAACAGCTTTTTTTTTTTTTTTTTTTTTTTGCGGGTAACACAACAGCTTTAAATATTAAATATAAACACAACACGAGCAACCAGAAAACTGAGCTTTAACAGAAAATAACCGAGAAGAATCAACAGCATATGTCTTCTTATCATTCAGAAATTCGAGACTTATTATAGATAACACAGTACCGAACTTGCCTCTCAAGGATATATATTAGGTAAACTGGATACATAAAACTGAATATTTGGCCGAACAGTCCACTCTCTCCCATGATCAAACTGACAAATACTCAAGTTAGGGGCATATACTACGAACTGACAAAGCCATATATACAAGGACAAGTAATGTGAAGTTTTTTTTTTTTTTTTTTTGAAAGTGTGGTGCCTGTAATATGAAGTTTTGATTGTATAGATTGATATAAAGGCACTGCTGAAGGCTTATCACAGAGAGACCTGACATATCAACACTCAGTGGCGTTGAAAGAAGTCAACCATTGGTTTGTACACCAACTGTGGAGCATTGAACCCTACCACAAAGTCGGCATGAGCATAGTCAGGCACGTATAACACCTCCATGTTGTCGCTGTCATGGCGTCTGACCAGCGTCCTCAGGAGGTGCCTGGTGTCAGGGACATCGCCGAGGAAGTCTTGGCCACCATGGGTGAGGAACATCGGGACATGGGTTGGAATGGATGAGAGGTTGTACAGCGGGGGGCGTGGCTGATTGTAATGCTTCATGTTTTCCTTGGTGCTGCCATAGTCGAACCTTCTTACACCTTCGCTCCTGATCACTGGTTGCAGCCAAATTGGGAAAAGGAAAGTTAAGCTTTCAACAATAGAAAGCTTAAACTTCTGATTGTGATTCTTACTCTGCGACATATGCATAAGGTTTTTGATAGAGGTAGACTGTGGAGCATGCTGCCAGAAGGCGCATACAGTTGATGTATTGAGGCAGCAGTCCGGTCCTTCAAACATCAGGCAATCGCAGCCAGATAGGAGGTCAATTTTAGCTTAGCATAATACATTGTCTGAAATATGGAAAGTTGTATACAAGAAATGTACCCGCAACAGCTGAAAACAGATCGTAGCAGTCGATTTCAGGGTCACCGCATATCAGAAGTAGAATTTCATGAGTAACTGGCCTATCATGTAGCAGCACATTTATAGCAGTCAACAGTTGAGGCTTGAGTCAGCAAAAAAGAAGTTGAGACTGGTTACCCAGAGTACCAGTATGCGACAGAACTTTAGATTTTCAACAAAGGTGTGTCATGTCTGAATGCAGGTGACTCTTGGCAACGTTGATATCACATTGATAATCATAGTTTAATAAAATGGCAACCTAATAGAAAATCTTAAGCACATGCACTCTACTCATAATCAGTAAGTTGCCGTGAGTGGCAAAGTAACAAGAAGGAACTTGGTAAGCAGGCGCACGTACTGCATTTCGTAACACTAGAAATTGCAGTAAAGATACCTACCCAATAGGATTAAACTCGCGATAACCTAGAAAGTGAAATGCCTGCACAAGACAGAGCAAAGTGATAAATTATTCTATATGTAAATTATAAATGTGATAATTGATAATAAGAGGCTTAACAGTATTTTACTTCTGCAAGGAGGATTTGAGCAGCAAGCCGGGTGAGTTTGGATTTCGTCCTACTCAGATAAGCAATCGGGCAGAGCAACACAGCTGATCTAACTAAGTGTAGTAACTTTTGCTCGGAGAAGGCAGCAAGAATAATCAATGTTCCCTGGAAATAATGAAAAAAATATAAGTATACCTCCCAAGTCCCAAGTCTCAACTCATCGAAGTATTTAAGAGGGACATCTGATCTCACCAGGGAGTGACCAATATAGTGGACTTTCTGACCTCCTGTGTAATCATAGACATACTGAAGGAAAGCAGGAAGATCATAGGCAGCAAGCTCGTCCCACGTCCAATCCCAGTAGGCCTGAAAATATTAATCAATAGTTCAATACACTGTCAGAAAAATCCAATGAAATGCGTTCTTAACCAGGCTTGAGAGAAAAACCGGATCATTTGGGGAGAGGGAGGTATGATTCCGGCTGGAATTAGTTCCACGGGTGTTGGCAAACCAAACATCAAACCCTCCATCTGCTAAAATAAATCCAAGTGATTGCTTTGGCGTGCCCAGTAGCCAAGAAACGCTATCCTGTCCAACACACACATTTGATTCAGGTATGCATGAAACAAAGTAGCACAAGGTTTGTCCAACAATGTCCTTACCACCATAAGCCCGTGGAATAGCAGTACTGGTTGCCTCGTATTATTGGTCGAGTTAGCACCATCAGATATACTATAAGGAATCCTCTTTAAGCTAAGAATATAGCCATCTTCCGTTGTAACCTGCAATAGATTTAAGCTGTATACTTTAGAAAGGGGCAGATTTATTTAGGAATAACATTGAAGTTCAAAAAGTGTCTAGGGGTACATTCATAAGAGCTCTCATACCGTGTGATCTTCACATGGATAGCCATAAGCTGCTGCTTCTGACTTGCACAGGCTAAACGGATGGTCTGAAGGTTCACACCGCTGACCAATATCATCCACATAACTCTTGTTCCTCCATGAGTGAGCTGTGCAGGAGTTGAAGACAAACGAAAGAATCATAAAGCTAATGATAAATAAATTCCGGTCCATCATATGATGTAGAGTCATATGCTACTATGATTCTGGTTATTTCTAAGAGTGGTATAATTTTCTGTGGAAGGGAAACAATAGCGTTGACACAAATTGCAGTCTAGTGCTTCCTTTGTGTCGCTGGTGTTTTGGCATAAATACTGGAGGAACGGTCTCCACATAAGGAACAGTATCCCACCTTCAACTCTAGTGCAACAAAATTACCGAAAAGAGTGTTCTAGATTTCTGAGTTTCTTTGTGGAATTAGCTCACTGCTTGACAGAGCATGGCCCCACAATTGCAAGAGAAAAACTGGAACCTTATTCTACAAAAAAAAATTACAGATTGCACGTGCATATGTGAAGTAGGTAACTAAGTAAAACAGAAGAACAACCCACGTAAAACCTATCATGCCATCTTGATGATCAGAGATGAAGACCCCTATGGTTCACTCCACACAAATTCTGTGATCCCAAAGTCTGTTTGACCTATGAGAATGCCTGAGAAGGAAACACAAGCTTTGTGTACTAGCAGCAAGTATCCGGAGAGCTGACTTATTTCGATGAATTCAAATACAACGGCATCCATCAGTCACGGAGACAACAAAAGACTGAAATGGTCTCATGGCCTCAAAAGGCGATTTCAGCATATCAAAGACGACATGGGCCTATAGCACTCATCTGTTAAACAGCTGCGGAGACTGACCACGGCGCGATCAGTTAAGTTCGTTTCCGGGAATACAGATGATTTACCAACAGATGATTTACCACAACTCATTGTAACAACGCGAAAGCGCTCAGATAATTCCAGACAAGCAACATCGTGCAGGTGTTCCGAAACTGGGTAACTCGCGTACCACCGTCCCGAGGACTCTCCACCCAATGACCCCTACTTCTTCTTCCCTCCATGAGGATCCCTCCTCTGGAGTACCGTCGAATAGGCAACGACAAGTACCTACATTGCAAAAGGATGACATAATTTGTAACGATAGACACAGTTGGAAACTAGCAATGTTGTTTCTGTTTAAGAAATTTAGAATACTATTTTGATCAATTTAAGTTCACTATGGATACCTTCGTCGTGCCGTACAGGCGCACATCTTTCTTATATTACTAGAAGTATAAAGAGAGATCTCCTAAAGTTGGTTTAATGATCTTGCCAACTCAAAATAGACGTAGGGAGACCTACAGTGTCCAACTTTGTGTAACAAAAGAATTCATAGCGCCTTGAGCCCATCAGAAGGCGATGTTAGAGTAAACAAAGAACAATGAGACTTGAGGGTGGAATTGCTCACTAAACTGGCTTTGATCTCTTCATTATGCAATTCTAGTCTAGATAAGGGCCCTTCGATGAAAAACAAATCTACTTTCCTAAACTAAGGACGGTGTACAGGGTGCTCTTGTGGTGGCGATGCACCATTCATCCATAGGGTTTACCATAATCACAAGCATGAAAACAAAAGTAAGACCTTGACAGCATGGCCCCAAAAGAGAGGGAAGAGTCAATGTGGAACAAGGTGGTCTGAGGGTGGATCTACTCACGTGACAACCGAATACTCGATCGAATAGTTTATGATCAAGTATATTTGGTTGTCACTCCGCTCAAACTCCATGTGTCGACATGAAAACTGCACTCAATGTACCATCAACCAAACCTAGATTTGCACCCCAACTCCATATAGCTACCCAAAAAAAACAACAAAACACGCGTTCCGCAGTAAACCTAACCGGTCGTGAAGGGAAAAAATCATAACCACTCTCTACGTCTAGGTAGCAGCCTTCTCATTAGCCACTGCCAACATTGTAGAATTGTGTAAATCTCACGTATATTATTTGTGAAGGGAGTATATATATAGACTCAAGGCACAAACCTACTTGGCCTAAACCCTAAGTGATTCTAACTTGTATTACAATAATAGAACTATAGTCTACCCCCACCCCCACCCCACCCGTCCACTATCAATGTAGGGTTCAACAACGTTGAGACTGAACTGAATATCCTTGAATGGTGAAGTGACGAGGCCCTTGGTGAAGATATCTACAAACTATGTTGTGGTTAGGACATGAAGAACGTGAACTTGTCCAAAAGCAACCTTCTCGCAAACAAGATGAGTGTCAATTTCGATGTGCTTGGTCCAACGATGTTGTATTGGGTTGCTCGACATGTAAATAGCCGAAATGTTGTCACACTAGACAATAGTAGCATGATGAATAGGACGCTGCAACTCAGATAAAAGTTGATGAAGCTAAACTGATTCAGCATCTGTGTGTGCAACATCCCGGTATTCAGCTTCTACAGACGCGCGAGAGACTGTAACCTGATGTTTTGAAGACCATCAAATCAAATTGTTACCTAGAAAAACACAATATCCGGACGTGGACTGACGAGTGTCCGGGTAACCGACCCAATATGAATCGGAATAACCCGTGAAGGATGTGGGGTGAAGAATTTATATGAAGACCATGATCTAAAGTTCCCTTAAGATAACGAAGAATGTGTTTGACGTGATTATAATGAGGAACATGAGGGTCATGCATGTAAGACAAGCTTGTTGAACGACATAAGAGAGTTTGGGGGGTGTGAGAGTAAGATACTGGAGAGGCCATCACCGGAAGAAGATTGCCCTTTAGAGGAGAGCTTGGAAGCAGTGTCAACTAGTTTGCGGCAGGGCAGTGTCAACTAGTTAGTGGTTACAGTTTAAGTTAGTAAAATATGAAACCGAAATTCCCTCAGTTAATTCGGTTTTAAACCGAAAAACCGTGGTTAAACCGAAATAAATCAAACGACTAGCCTAGCATAGATTCAGAATTTATAGACCAGCCAAACGCCCCCGCGAAACCTTAATCTAATATGTAAAGTGAATAATTAACACGTTGGCTGCTATACTGTGATGGTTTGACCCCTGGTTGCTCTCCCTGTAGGTTGCTAGTTCGAGTCGTACGTACCAAATGTATCATCTTGTATTTTTTTTTTGTTTTCTCTTTCCATCTTCTGTAAAACCTTTAGTATGGTCATGCAAACTATAAATATATTTTAATTTGTCCGAAATTTCCTTCTTTCTTGATTCCCTCTTTTCTAAAATCTTTAATACGATCATACAAAATACAAAAATGAAATATATGACCATCAAAAGTTAGTTCTTATTTTAAAATTTGCGTCAACTTTGGTTAGTTTGGTTATTACCGAAACCGAACCGAAATTTAATGGTTATTACCGAAACCGAACCGTATTTTTATACATAATCGTATTAACCAAAGTATTGAAACTGTATTTACCGTATAACCGAATTAATCGAACCGAATTAACCATATTAACCGAACGCGCAGCCGGAATACCAGCCCAAGATAAGAGGTCGAGGATGTATTGGCGTTGGGAGAGAAATAAACCGCGAGAGTCACGAGTGTCAGAAATACCCAGAAAGTGGTGGAGAAGACCGAGTTCAGTCATGGAGAGCTCATTGTTGACTATAGAAATAATATGATCAAGAAAACTCTAAGAAGAGCCAGTAAGGACAATATCATCAACATAAAGAAGCAAGTATTACAGAGTATTACAGGGGATAGAAAATTCTCTAAGGAGCGATGGAAATTTTTATTATTATTGGAGTGGCCATTACGTTGATGTCAAAGGTTGATGAAGGCCCGCATGGAGGAAGGTGAGCGGCGAGGAGCTCCATGAACAAAATAAATATCACCAGAACTATTTAAGCATGTGATCTCCACCTTGGCCGGGTAATCCTTCACAGATAAGCTAAAATGGTCAAATTCGAGAGAGACAAGGTTATCAAAAGTGAATTTGTAGACATAAATTAAATATTTGATGAGAGGTGCAGTGGGAGAGGGTAGTTGAGTGTGACCGGCACAATAGATGTGCATAGTGGAAGCATTGCCAAGTGCAATGGAAGAAAAGGGAGACGAAGTGAAAGATGACAACATATTACACAAATAAGACATATGACTAGAAGCACGAGAATCGAAAATCAAATCCGTACCTAATTCAGTTTCCTTGAGCAATAAAGTTGTTCATGGCGTGCAAAAAGGTATCTTGGTCCCAATTCGGTGTCGGTGTACGCAGTAGTGGTGCAGATGATGGTGGGGCGCGGTTCGAGGAGCATGCAGCTAGTACAACGAGTAGAGACCGCCACCGTCGGTGTGGTAGGGCGCTGGAGCAGGGGCGCCGTAGGGGTAGTACATCGGGGCCTGCGTAGGTGGTCGGGAGCCGAGTAGACCAGGGGTGCCGGTGTGAGGGCACATGCATGCCCAACATCCAGTTGGCGGAGTAGGATGGTGGAGCACTAGAGGGAGAGGGGGCGGTCCAGGGCATCGGGCAAGCCTAGACCAGCCCTGTCTGGGGATCTTGCATAGGGCGTCAGTTCGGTGATGCTGGAGGCGGAGGTGGGAGTGCATTGCTGGAGGAGGGCGCCAACGCATGCGTTGGTCGTAGCAGCCGACAACTGGGGTTTTTTCCGCGATGGTTCGGACTGGGACACCACCCGGTGGAGTTTTTGGACTGTCGGCATTGACGACACGATGACATGAGCTGCGGGCAGGGCATGCGGCGTGGCGACGAAGACGTAGAGACGAGCCTCCTAGCGATATTGCGCGATGTCCACCCATTGTAGTAGAGAGCGGATCTCAGCGAAGGTGGGGAGGGGCCGCATAATGGGTATGAAGGACATGTTTCTCGAACCGCTCGCTAAGCCCGACAAGAAGCACATTGATGATTTGCCGATCATTGGCGGGGTCACCGAGTTATCGGAGCTCATCTGCGATGGATTTGAGGCGTTGGTAGTAGACTCCTATAGATGGGTATGTTTACGCATGCATTGATGTTGTCCTCGAAGAGCTGGCAAAAGGGTCGTCTATAGGGCAGCAGCTGTGGCGGCGTCCTGGAAGACGAGGTTGAAGATCTCAGTGGAGTCCTGCATGTAGATCCATTGGATAATGGCGAGGTCATCTTTGACCCATTGGGGATCATTGGTGCGGTGAACCGAGTCTACGACAGCGTGACCGCGAAGTTTGCTGCCACCAAGATGAACTTCAAAGGGATGGAGCCAATGATAATAGTTGTGGGCAGCTACATCTAATGTAATTGGGACAAAAGGGAGTGACGTTAGAGTCCGTGTCTATGAAGGAGAAGGAGGAGGCCATGGCGGTAGAGGTTGTGGAGGCTGGAACTAGGAAGGTGAAGGTTTGGTTGGTGGTGGCGATAGGGGCCGCCTTTTTGGTGAAGTAGTCGGGAGGGGGAAGGGGCGGCAGCATGGGAGGTGCCATGCCCTCTGGTCTAATCTAATACCATGTACAATTGTGTAAATCTCACGTATATTATTTGTGAATGGTACAAGGAGTATATATAGGATCAAGCCACAAACCGACTTGGCCTGAACCCTAACTGATTCTACCTTGTATTACAAGAATAGAACTATAGTCTAACAAACATCACCACGAAGCAGACAACCACGAGGAAAGCAAGGTGACTCACGAGGCACTAGGGTTCTAAAAACATGCCAAGGATTACATGTCGACGTGTCGCAACTTGTTGCCCGGGTACCGACAAGCTGACAAGTCGTGACAAGTCTCGACAAGGGATAGACAAGTCGATATGTATTGGCCTGTAAGTACTAAAAAAAAATACACATTAACTATTCTACTTACTGTACTAAATTTTGAGGGCATGGGGAGTGGAGATGAACCTGATACTGTGACAAATGCGTCCAAAGGGCAGGCCTCTACTTGCAGCAGCTTGGTGAGAGGAGGCAGAGGCAGCGTCAGCGGCGGTCAGGTGAGGGGCGACGAGAGGGGAGCGTCCAGGTGAGGGTTCGCAGCTGGGTTGGAGCCTACGAGGCAAGATCTATTTAGATAGTATAGGGTTTCACGGGACAGGATGGGCTTTTAATTTTCCAGCCCACAACTTGTCGCTCGATCTCTCGAAATACTCCAAGTCATGATTAATCGTTGACTTAACTTGTTGTCAAAAAAAAAGTCATGCAACAAGTCGCGACTTGTCGAACGGCACTTAATCCTTGAAACATACTAATCATACCTAGTATAACAGTCAACTATCTAACGTTCATATGATTCGTCAAACAGACGAATGTACTTTTGGCAACAGCTTTAAATATAAACAGGACATAGGCAACCACAAAAGTGAGCTTAAATAGGAAATAAGTAAAATAATAAGCAAGAAGATCTAATTGCATTTTAAAAGAAATTGAAGACCTTCAAATAATGGCTTGATAGAGCCTAATTGGTACTTACTACATATGGTATGTCGGGTAAACTGATTACATGGTACCAAATATTCGATCGAATAGTTCACTCTCTAGCATGATCAACCTGGCAAATATAGGCATATACTACGAATTGACAAGTCATATGCATGGACACCTTATACACTAGTTGATGTTTTGATAGCATAGGGTGGTACTCAATTACTGGTGAAGGTGACCATGAAGAAATGTGTAGTAACTCTCAGTGACGCTGAAAGAAGTCGACCATCGGTTCATATACGAGCTCTGGAGCATTAAAGCCTGTCACAAAGTCAGCATGAGCGTAGTCAGGCACGTATAGCACCTCGATGTTGTCCTTTTCATGGTTTCTGACCAGCGTCTTCAGGAGGTGCCTAGTGTCAGGGAGATCGCCAAGGAAGTCTTGGCCACCATGCATGAGCATCATGGGGACATGGGTTGGAATGGTTGAGAGGTTGTACAGCGGAGGGCGTGTCTGATTGTAATGCTTCATGTTTGCCTTGGCGTTGCCATAGTCGTACCTTCTGATCCCTTTGTGCCTGACCACTGATCGGAAGCAGATCCATATAAGAAACAATAACATTGTCCCCGAGTGAGCTTCGAACAATTGAAACTTAAAGCTTATGATTGAGATTCTTACTTTGCGACAAGTGAACAAGGTTTCTGACAGATGTAGACTGTATAGCATGCTCCAGGAATGCACATGTACTTGTAACATTGAGGCAACAGTCCGGTCCTTCGAATATCAGATGATCAGAGTTATTAGGATATAAGAGGCCAGTTTTAGCTTAACATAACCGAGTGTTTGGAACATGGAAAATTGTATGCAAGAACATACCTGCAAGAGCAGAAAATACATCATGGCAGTCAACTTCAGGGTTGCCGCATACTATCAATAGAACTTCACGTGCAACTAGTCTGTCATGCAGCAGCACATTTGTAGCTGTCAAATACTCCAGGCTTGAGTCAGCACAATAGAAGTCGAGACTGGTTACCCAAAGCATACCACTCTACCAGTATGCAACACTAACTTTGACTTTCAACAGATGAACGGCAAGTCTCAAAGCAGGCTACTCCTAGTTGGCAACATTGATCCCACATGTATTGAGATTCATACAATCACAACCTAATAGAAGAGCTTAAGCTCGTGCACCTCTACTCATATCAATAAGTTGCCGCGAGATGAAACACCGCGCATGAACATGGTAATCAAGCGCACATACTGCATATGTACCTACTTAAAAACATTAGAATTCGTAGTAAAGTACCTACCCAAAAGGATTGAACTCGTGCCAACCTAGAAAGCGAGCTGTCTGCACAAGACAAAAAAAAATGGATGAGCATTCACTATGTCAACTATACAGGTGGTGATTAGCATCAAGAACAATTAGGCTGAACAGTATTTTACATCTGCCAAGAAGATTTGTGCAGCAACTCGGCTGAGTTTGGATTTTGTCCTGTCCAGATAAGCAATTGGGCAGAGCAATGCTGCTGATCGAACTAGGTGTAGTAACTTGCGCTCGGAGAATGCAGCAAGAATAATCAAGGTTCCCTGGAAATTAAAGTAAAAAATTGCTTCAGCATATCTCCCAAGTGTAAACCCATTGAAATCTTCAAGATGGATACATATGAGCTCACCAGGGAGTGACCGATATAATGGACTTTTTGACCTCCTGTGTGGTCATAGACAAACTGAAGCACGGCAGGAAGATCATAAGCAGCTATTTCGTCCCACGACCAATCCCAGTAGGCCTGAAAATATACTATTAGTGAAAATTGAAGGATACATGAGTTTGGGATCAGGCTTGAGATATAACCGGGTTTTTGGGGGATAGAGATGTATGGTTGCGGCTGGAATTAGTTCCACGAGTATTCGCTATCCAAACATCAAACCCGCCATCTACCAAAATAAAGCCAAGTGATTGTTTTGGTGTACCAAGTAGCCATGAAATGCCATCCTGTCCAATCCACACATTTGATTCAGGTATGCATGGAAGTGTAACTCAAGGGCACAAGGTTTCTTGAACAATGTCCTTACCACCATAAGCCCATGGAATAGCAGCACTGGTTGCCTCGTATTCTCGTTGTCTGTTGAGTTATCACCATTAGAAGGACCGTGAGGAATCCTCTTCAAGCTAAGAATATATCCATCTTCTGTTGTGACCTGCCACATATTTTGACTGTATACTTCACAACAGGGCAGACATTTTTTCACAGGAGCATAAACTTGAACATAAAAATGATGTCATGGAGTAAATTCGAAGGAGCATTCATACCTTGTGATCTTCACATGGATAGCCAAAAGCTTCTGCCTCTGACTTGCACAAAGTAAATGGATGGGGAGAAGGTTTGCACCCTTGAATGCCATCTTCCACTGAACTATCATTCTTCCATGAGAGAGCTGTGCAGGGGTTAAAGCCAAGCGAAAGAATCAACAAGCTAATCAGACAGAAACTCCTAGCCATCAAATTATGTAGAATCATATGTTTCTATCACTCTGACAGTTCCCATAAATTGTTTAATTTTCTGGGAGTGCGAGAACAATGTTAACCTAAATTGCAGTCAGACTCTCAGGGAATATATAGTGCTTCTTTGCGTGGCTAGTGTAGTGGTGTAAATACTAGAATAATGGTCTCTTACTACGAAACAGTTTCCTATCTTGAACACTAACTTAACAAAAATTACCCAAAAAAGTGTTCTGTATTTCTCTCTTCGTATATTAAAAACAGTTCTTGCTCAACAGAATCATGAATAGGCAACAATAACAGGAGAAAAACTGTAACCTGATGCTGACCAAAATGCATGATTACATGGGCATAAGCTAAGTAAGTAAAACAGAAGAAAGTCTGACATAAAACAATCATGCCATCTTGATGATCAGGGACTAAGACCCCTACGGTTAACTTCACACCAGTTTTGTGACCCCAAAGTCCGCCTAAGCACTAGGAATGCTTGAGAAGAAAAGACAACCTTCATTAAGGTGCTAGCAGCATGTATTCAATATGTGTACAAGCAGCGAAACGTGTGGCTCACATCAGCTTAGCAGGTAATCCAGACGTCATTTGAATACATCAGTATTCATTAATTCATCAGGAAAAATAAAAGAATGTCATGCTTCTTGCTTCCATAAGTTTACCATCTTGCACCTTTTACACGGAAGAGTCAAAAGATCTGGAGGCGCAATCTGAAATTCCCAAATTGTCAGTTAAGCAAATTATATAGACAGAACAAGTAAAATGTAACATTCTGAAGGCACAGTGCTTAGTTTGTATTTAAATGTAAAAGACACCTGAATACTATGCAGGATGGCTGTTTATGAAAGCAAAACTAACTTTGTTTTACGTTTTTTTAAACTAAGCAGCAACGAGTATACAATCCTGGAAGGAAGAACTGTTGTACGCGACTCCAGTGGTTTTTCTAAACTAAGCAGAAACGACCATAAAAATTGCTTAAGACACAGAACCGGGATAACAATTGAAGCTATTTCCCTCTTCAGTCAAGAGAATATAACGAGGCACCAGGCCCCGCGCATGGAAACTGATTTCAGCATATTCATCATCTGTAGAGAATTAACATCGCGATAGCAATTAATTTATTTTCTGAGATTTGTTTTACCGATGCGCCTGCAAAAGCATTTGGACGAACACATGGCGCGCGTCTGCGTCTGAGTCAAGGAGGATGTCCCGCCGGTTCCCTCCAACTCCAACCCCAAGGCTGCTCCATTGCGAATACGCCTGCCATGCGCGGGGGGGCATTCGTTGGTGTGGGCGCCCGTTGGCGGCTTGCTCGCCGGCGATGCGCGCCCGGTTGGCCTTGGTCGCGGACGCCGAGGCAGGCGGCGAAAGCCGAACTCGACTGACACAAATGCAAGCGGGCCAAACTTTGCGAACTATTTCCGTATTACTGGGCCTAATCCAGCACTGAATTGCGCGTCTTACAAGGTCATCGGTAACATGCGCCGGCGACTTAAGCGTCAGTGCTGTCACGCAGTCTGCTGGACCGGAACCGATCGCTACAGCTAGCGCACATGGGGGAGTTTGGTGGCTGCATCAGATTCATGGCTCACTGCGCCATCGAGGTAAGACTCTCATCTCATTCCGGACGAGATCCGCTTAACAAATCGCATATCGTTTGATGACTGGGTTGCTATCGAGTGGCATCCAAGTGATACTTTGATTGGTTGGTCGCATGATTTTCGTAGCCTCACCTGTATGGCAACATAATGACCTTGCCTCACCTATCACAAGACCACCATGACACCGCTGTTCACAAGCTTCGGCACGTCGGCGATGGTACCGCCGGTCAAGCCGGTCAAAAGTATCATCATATCGCCGACCACGAAGATGAAGAACACCATGACACCGCCGGTGACGCCGATCACAAGCATGGGCACGTCGCCGACCATAAAGATAAACAGCACCATGATACCGTCGGTCATGCCGGTCACAAATATCACCATGTCGCCGACCACGAAGACAAACACCGCCGGTCACGCTGGTCACAAGTTTAATATATGAAAATATATCTACCTAATTAGCCAATTTTTAGATTCTCAAACAACTGCTAAAGGGGAGTATGAAATTTTTCAGGTTTTAGGTTTTGCTAAAAAAAATAATAAAAATAATAAAAATTATTGTTATTTATTTATTAAAGATTATTATTACATCATTACTTTTGTTTATTAAAATAATTATTTGAAATTCAACAATAAAGAAGTGTGACATCGTGATCATGAGGTTACAAGGATTGATATGATACTAATATCAATAACATACGCGCAAAAGCACTTGAAAGTGGGAGGGACATGAGTAACTCGGAAGTTAGGCGTGCTAGTGCTGGAGCAGTGTGAGGATGGGTGACCGAACATGAAGTTTGACCAGGAGTAAGTAATTGGAATAGAGATTAAGTGTAGTTAGAGACTAAACTTTTCAAATAACTCAAATACTAGAAATTCTGAAGAAAAAAAGAAAAAAAAGAGGGAGGGAAAAAATTAGAAAAAAAATTAAATAAAAAATAGACGTAATGGTCCGTCGCCCCGGCGCGTCACCGCAACCCACATGAAGGGTCTTTTGTCCCGGTTTATAACACAAGCGGGACTAAAAGTCTCCCTTTAGTCCCGATTTGGCAGTCCCGGTTGGATAACCGGGACTAAAGGCCATGTAGAACCGTAACAACAGACCCGATTTCTACTAGTTGTTAGAGCACCTCCAACAGATTCTCTTACGCTTGTTGGAACTAAGTTATTAGTGTTTGTTTCAGTGATAAGAAAAGGAAAAATGTAGCACTTGTGGCTCCAAGGGAGAGTCTCCTGGCAAAGCTTTTTTGTTCTTTATTGGTGTATGTGTGTGTAGAGTTTCAGAGTATGTGTATGTTCTTGAGAGGAATACAAGTGAGGTTTAGAGTTGGAGAGAGAGGAAGAGGGTGTTGCAAAGTGCAGCCCCAACACTTGGTATCACAGCCTTGTTTGCCGATGTTTGAGTCTCCATCACCGTCGAGCTGCGTAGCGAGGATGGAGGAAGAGCCTTGTTTGCCGATGTTTGAGTCTCCATCACCGTCGAGCTGCGTAGCAAGGATGGAGGAAGGTATGCTTCCCGGTAAGTTGTGTCACTAGCGGAAAGGAGGTGATGGCCAATGTGCGGAGGCCATTGCCGTGAAGAGTTCGTCATTCATGTACGAGTCATCGACAAGGTGCGTCATCAGTGGAAACATGGAGGTGATTCACCGGAGAGGTGCGACACCGGCGGCAACATGAAGGCAAGTAACTGTCTATGTGCGGCAACGGCGACAACATGGATACGAGTCATCGGCGAGGTGCGGCACCGGCAGCGAACATAGAGGAAAGTCACCGACGAGTTGCGACACCGGTGGTGAAAAAGGAGGTGAGTCGCCGGCGAGCTGCGTCACCAGTGGCGTACATGCGGCAGCAAGTGTGTCACGACAACGTGTTTGCAGTGAAGGCATAGTAGTTGTGTCTCTCGATGAGGTCAGCGGCGATGGTGGCAATCGACGTGACAAGATGGCATTGGTGGCCTTCTACCTATTGCACCGATGACATCAATAACCATGGGCTTCAGGAGAGTAATAAGTAATAACAATATTAGGAATGTGATTGTTGCAACTATTCTTGTCATTATTGCTAAGTTTAGATCTTTAGTTCATATTTGTTCAGTGAGAAGGAAAGGCAGAATATAGCACTTGTGGCTGCAAAGGGAGAGTCTCCAGGCAAAGCTTTTTTTTGGTCTTCCTTGGTGCGTGTGTGTGTGTAGTGTTTCTGTGCGTGTGTGTTCTTGAGAGAAATACAAGTGAGATTGACAGCTCGAGAGAGAGAGGAAGAGGGAGCTGCAAAGTGCAGCCCCAAGACCGCTGGCTTAGCTCGTGTCCATGCACACTTCAATTTCTTACTTATGGAGTGAGCGATATAGTTTATCACCATACTTGCCATCGTTCGCATCTGCCGCCAATAAAGACTGACTTGAGTGGTCAGCACGGGAACACAGTTTGTAAGAAGGGTTAATTAGAATAAGCGTTGCAGCGAGTCACCAACACCTGACACCTAGGAAGAACTGTTGCCGCCATTCTTCATAGCTACTAATTCACCTCTCCACCATTACAAACTTCCGATTGCAGCCACCATTACTTTTCTTTTAACTCTGCCAATGCCATGCAAATTTATATTTAGACATGTGCCAAGGCACCGTTAAGAGAGCTTTCATAAAGCAAGCATCCCCCAAAGTCATCGGCTGGCTGCAAAATAGGTGACGAACCACACCGACATGTTGGTCTTCCGACATTGATGGGGCACACAGTCGAACACGAGACAGGAAGCCTCCGACAATGCCCGTTGGGTCCAGATCAGAACCAAACAGGGCCTGCGCCACCACCTCCCGAGCCTAGCTGGCTGCCTGGAGCAACGCCCGACAAGCCAACATCCCTCCGTCTGAAGCGCGAGCCGCCGCCCCAGATCAGGGCTACTTCCGCCGCCGTATGCCATGGCAACAAAGCCCGCTGCCGAGGGCTAGCTACGTCCGATCCGCCATCGCCAGCGCCGCTGCACCTGGCCTTCAACTCCACAGTCATGGGAGTATCTCCTCTTGACTACCCCACCGTGACCTTGAGAGAAGCTCCGCAGGCGCTTCCTCCGCTATCCCGCCCAGCCTAGCGTAGAGAAATATTTGAGACAGCGCACTCGTAGGTCACTTCCTATCTAGTCCGTCTAGTTTTCTTGGGATGTGAGCCACTCTAATCATGTCAGCGTCATTATAGCAAGGCAGCACACTCGTGAGCCTGATTAGGAGAAGGAGATCCAGTTCGTAGGCTCCAGAGAGCATGAAGCAGGCTGTATTTCTTTGTTGCATGCAGGGCTGCGCAACACACACACAATTGCTACAGTGACCTATAGCCCACCTCCGATTCAAAATTCGTAGCCAGCCCATAGCCTGTGACCTCCTTCCTACCACCAGAAGATGATTCAATAAATCAACCTGGGCCGACCCATATCTCGAGGAACAAGCCCTGCAGTAAACGGCCACGATAGCGAGTGACCTATGCGTACCGGGGAAAAATCCGCTTTCGTATAGGATGGCATTACCTGTGCAAACAAATTGTGAGCACACATAATACACCACCTTCGTCGGGCTGGAAGAAACTGAAGCTATGCCGAACAAGGAACCGCGGTAGGTGGCACTGGTTCCTTCCGGGATTTCTCACCCAAAGGCACTTTGCAAAAAGGTGAACAACTGTTACTACAACCAAATATTGCAGCCATGCTACACTGATGAGAATCCACGCGTGCGCGCCTGAGGAAGATACCGAAGGTGGAGCAAGTAAAGGTTGGTTCCTTCTGAGATTTTTCAGCCAAATTAAAAGCTTAGCTACAATGCGACGATGGCTGGCAGTTTGATCCCTTACAAGGCTATGTAATGACGAGGCCGAGATTATCACTACCAAAGACAGCTGAACCGATGCACTGAGGATGTGCTTATCAATTCGTTTTGGCCGTGCTCAGACTATAGGCCATGCATCAACTGGGACGGAATCGAGGGCTGAGGCAGAAGTCTACGCAAGGCTGGGGGAGACGCACGGCCATGGGTGACAGGTGGATAGGTAGGTGGCGGGCTCTTTGCCAGATGGGCTTGCGACCCACAAAGTGATCTAGAACATCAGTGGCGTCTTATCACATGATGTTCTCTTCATACTCCATCAATTCATGTCATCTTCTTTGTCTGAACCGTTTTTGCATCGCACTTTTGTTTTTTAATTTGTTCAAAAGCCACTTTGTCTCAGTGTCCTATATGTGTGTGGGGGTAGAGAACACTCTGGAGTTTGTTGAGAGCTTGGAACTAATATAGCGTCGCGAGAACTTCTTTGTTGATGCAGCTGACATTCCATGAGTCACCGTTCACAAAAATGATGGTGGATAATGTGATGCACTAATTTACAAAGAGTACCATTAGAGGATCACAATTAAAGGTGTACACGATTAATAGAGGTTGACTACGTGACAGGCATATGGGGTTTCCATGTCATATTTATCCTAGAGTGATCACAGTAGCATGAACACGGAAGATGGACAAAAATATCCTAGTACTTAGGAACTATTTTTTTTTTTGTCTTGCATGTTTGTTTAGGAATATGCACACCACAAAAATAACAACTATAATAATTTTTAACATCTCCTGGCATGCTGGTCCCGATATGTTACCACACATATATATGCTCCTAATATTGCATTTTTTCTCCATATCTTTCTGACTTACTACATTTTAGTTTTGCTTGAATTCATGTATTGTAGAAATACTTAAGCCGGAATGCACATAGTTGGTAACAAGTGCAATCTCTCGGTGGAATTTAATTGAAGTGGGAACATTAGTATTGGGATTGTCATTTTCAATAAATTTCGCAAAACAATTGAAAACTGAATTCATGAATTAAGTGCAAGGAAATTTGTGTAGCGCGAATTTGAGCTCATCTATAACATAATTCAAACTTATGTCAAATGTACAAAAACCTAATTATGATAAAAATAATACTTGGAAAATAGGAATTCAAATAACTTATATATATATATATATAAATGCAATCTATCATTTATTTACAGTGTTGTTGCCACACACACTCACACTAACTAGACACTAACATATAATAAAAGTAGAAAAAATGTTGACACCGAGTAGAACTATTGGAAACTTCGTATTAGTTCAAGTAAACATTTTTCCCATCACAAATATCAAAAAAGAAAAGGTAGAACTTCCCTTTTACAAGCATTTCGAAGATGTCTAGCATTTTCACAAGACCCTTTATGACCCATATTTGTAAAATTTTCTGTACCAACTAAGATGTTTACATTTCATTAGATTATTCTATTTTTTCCTCATAACTACTATGAAATTCCAAAAAACCATGTTTAGTACTGCTTCTGGGTTGGTGGTAGTAACAAGTTAGAGATATATGCACACACGTGGTAACAAGTAGTTATCATACTAGATATATGATACTAAATCTACAAAATAAGGATGGAGCCTTTGTAAGGTTTTATCTGATATACAAAAAATTAATTAAATTGCATCCTCAAGAAAAAATTATATTAAAAGGGTAGTCGAAATAGTTTTTAGCTTTTTTACCACTCACCTAGTGCCTAGTATGTACTTTCAAAAATTTATGAGGAACATGGAGATCAGGATAATCCACTTCAGATATGCGCTTCACAATTGTTTCCGCCACCATGTAACATGTTCACACCCTTTATAATATTATTAGGTTCATAATATTACAAATGACATGGATTACGGTAGATGTAGATAGGAAGTCATTGGGATATAATGAAGACTAGGATTTTTTAAACTCTGGGTTATGAGGTAATACCGCGGAGCATACTTGGTGTCCGAGAAAATCTCTACATATACATGGAAACATGTCCGTGAATAGATAAAAAAATCCCTACCTATACATGGCCTAAACAAGTTCATGAATCCAAGCCATCAATTTCCCTTGATGTTTAGATCAAATGATGTGCCTAAGGAAGGAAATATGATGTAAACACTTACGTTGCTACCCTGCAAACGATGGTATCTCCCGCCGAAAGATATTCATGATCATTTGCTTCAAGATATGCTAACATGCTAAAAGGACTAGCTATGTGAGAGAAGGTGTTCCAAAATATATGCTGGCCCAGGTAGGACCTGATTGCAGGTCATCTCCATGACCCCAGTCAATTTGAATAACATTCCACATTCCGCCAAAGAAGTTGCAGCAAAAAATAGATGTAGTCTATCCTCGTAAACTCTAGCTGGGCAAAGCACACAATAGGTGTCTTGAGTAACTTTCCAATTCATTCTCTTTAACGTGTAGTTTGTATTCCACCTATCACTCACCCAAGACAAAAACCTTCACTAGTGGAAAACAGGCCTTTTGATCCGGGTGGTTAGGGCCTTTTGTCGCGGGCGGCCAGCCGCGACAAGCAAGGCGCGATAAAAGGGAGGCCTTTTATCGCGGGTCGCTTACGACCCGCGACATAAGGTCCACCACGTGGCAGCCGCGGGGCGCGCAGGGCACAGGCCCTTTTGTCGCGGGCGGTATTACCACCCGCGACAAAAGGCCCACTACGTGGCGCGCGCACAACGCTTCTGCTTTAGGGTTTGAGGGGTGCAGCACCCCTCCCCCCCCACCACCGACCGCCTGTTATTTCATTTTTTTTCGTTCGAAAATAAAAGTTGCATATATTTGTACGCTACTAGAAGTTGTACACATTCATTCATTATATATATATATAGATCGATCAAACAAATATTGGAAGCAGAAGTCGATTCCCCTTACACATATTCGTAGGTTCCCTACATATATATATACATGGAGCTCACGATCGACAAACGGTACTAACGACCGTCTATTTGGAGGTAGAACAACTATTTGGACTAAACAAGCCTTTGTTGTTTATTACTTCTCTAACCAAAAGTCCCGCCAGTTCCTCCGCGATTCCTAGTGCGTGTTCCTTTGGTTGGAGTCTGTCCCGCATGAAGTCGACCTATATACGAAAATGAGATGAGTATGACTATATCAGTCTTGATAACGAAATATTGATGATAATAAATAAAGTTGTGAATGTTATTGCTTACGTCGAATTTATTTTTGTTCTGCTTCTCAGTGGTTAACATGCGAATGGACTCGCAAACGTAGTATCCACATAGATTCGTCCCTTGTGGCTGCTGGGGGCACGGTACAGGAGTAAATGTTAGCTTCTTTGCAAAGGTAATCTCCTTATGAACATTCTTCAAAGCTTGCCAAGCCCTGCCAGGCAAAAGAATGATTGAATGAGTGGATAATTAATTGATATCTCACGAAAGATAAAGCGCGGCGATGAAGGAAATTACACTTGGAGCAACTTCTGCAAGTCCTGGAACCCGTCCAGGCCTCTACTCAGTGGGTCTTTTACTTCAACTACTCCCTTATCAGGTTGAATGTCTAGTAGAATCCAGTGGAAGCTGCACATGTTATGCATATACGTCAGGAATTACACTTAACATCGAGTAAGAAAAATTGAATGTGCATAAAAGATCATTAAGACTCTCACTCGTAGTTGTAAGGAAACAATATTGAATCACAGAAATATTGCTGCCCCAAAAACCTTAGTAGGTTTCCCCCCGTTTCTTCGCGTTTATGCTTCACCGTTTCAACATGTATTTTATCTGGGTCAACAAACCCAACATTGATAATATTATTACTTTTGCATTCACTGATCTTCAGTCTGCATAAGAGAACCCATAAGATATAATGAGTATATATATGCAATGAAAACGAACATGAACTGAATGAAAATGAACTTATATGTAGTTAACAACTTACAAGCAATAGCAACTCATGAGAGATTTGTCGAGGGCTTCTAGATTGAATAACTGCCAGAGTTCATTCATCTCAATATGGATCTCCTCCTTTCGGTAGTAATATTCCCATGGTATACTCGCCACGATGTACATTTTGTTCTCCTTGCATGCATCAAGGTACCACTGATGCAAATTCCGCATATGTGTTGGCAGTTTATGCAGCTGCTCTCTGCTGACCAAGTCGGCCCCGTAGACAAATTTAGGAGCAACTTCAGCAGTGGGTATTGCAGCATCTGCTGCAGACAGCAATTCCTCCACGGTAACTGAACAAGCAGCCGCTAGCCTTGCAGCTTCTTCCATATCGATACCACCATGATGTTCCTGGTACAGCTTGGGAACATTAAGCACTTTGAGTGCTGGGATCGATTGTTTGGGCTGAGCACCGAGGAGGGGAACTTCCTTTCTCTTTTTGCCTTTTGTCGTTTGCTTGGCCTTGAGGGGTGCACTTGTTGAACTTGACTTTTTCTCATCTGCACTTCTAGCTGATGATTTGCTCGTGCCAGCACTGTCCTTCTCCTTAGCCTTTTCATCCTTCTTTTGGTCAATTACCTTCGCAAGAGTGCGTGTATAGTCATCCTTCTTCTCGTGTAACTCATACTGCGATGGTGTGTTCAGAAAACTAGTAGCATATTCTATTTGCTTCTCTGTGTATGGCACGTGCGCTGGAGGTTTTGGCTTATGGAAATGATCATAGTTGTGTTTCGCAACAGCGGCCGCATTTTCCTCGACAGTAAGATCCCAAGGACGGGGGGGAGGAACCTTTGGTACTTTTGGGAGGGGCGACCTCTTGCGGACAGGACTCTTGAAACGCTTCCGGCTGGGTGCATTCCGAGTCTTAGTGGGCGGAGGCGGCGGCGCTGGAGATGGAGATGGACTACCGATGTCGTGGTCGACGTCGTACCCACGGGGTGATGGTGGCGACATGTGATCAGTAGGAGGAGGTGATGGTGGCCTGCGATCACCTGGAGGAGGTGATGGTGACCTGCTGGGACGACTGGTACTAGGTGCTACCCAGCCTGGCAGCCTGATGTTCTTCTTTTCCCAGAGAATGATTTCTCCCAGCACCTCTCTGAGTGTAAGCCCCCATCACCTCCAGGGATATCGAGCTCCAATGTCTCCCACGACGGGACAAGCCGAATCCACCCCGACACGAGCATAGCCAGCTGGAATCGGATTGCCATGCCATGTTGCCGGCTCACCTTCAGGTCCAAATGCCGGTAAGACATAGCCGACCGCCACCTTAACAGAAACCTTCCTGAACACCTCATGGAGATCACAAGGTGTTTGCTCCTTGATTCCATCCAAGGGGTCGCCAGGACCGGCATCTATCATCATCCGTGTAGGAGGGGCCTCCGAGTCGGCCACGCTGCTGTCTCGTCGCTGAGATATGTCAGCGGTATTATCTGGCGGGCGCTGTCCTTTTAGTTCATTTATCTCCCGCTGCTGCTGCTGAAGCTCCCGCTGCTGCTGGTCAAGTCGGCGTTGGAACTCGGCCATCCGGTCATTCTGCACCTCCAGCTGGCGTTGTTTAGCTCTCGCTCGGCTTCTATAAGTCTCCGCGTCGGCCGGAAACCCAAGCGACCACGGAACACTAGGGCCGAAGCCTCTTGTTCGTCCTCCCTTCTCAGGATTACCGAGGACAAGCGTCAGCAAGTCTTTCTCTCTATCGGGAGCAAACTTTAGTTTTCCCGCCTTTATATCTGTCGTCACTTCAATCCATTTTTGCCTGGGTACCCTAACCCTGGTGTCACTTTCAACAATGTTCCCTGTCTTCATGTCATACTCACAGCCATGCGCGAGGAACCAATTTCGAGCCCTAGTGTCCCATCCTTCTCGCTTGGGTTCTGGAGTGATCCCGTTCAGCTCCATCTCAGCCTCTTGTGCATCCCACTTAGGCATGGCTCTTCCGTAGCCCCCTCGCCCCGTATGATGGTGATATTTCTTCTCGCTTGCATTCTTCTTGTTTTTCGTTGACAGGTTCACAGCCTCCTCTGATTCTTTGTACCTCACAAATTCTTCCCAGTTATGCTCCTGCTTCGCTAGGTAGTTCTCGAATAATGGAGGCTTCTTGTCTTTCTTATAATTTTTCCATAACCGGTTCTTATACGCCCGGAAAAGTTCCCCCATCTTCTTAAGAGCCCATTTCTTCACTAGCGCTCGCTGCTTAGCATTCTCAGACTCCGATCCCAAATCTGGCAAAGTGAAATGTGCCATGAGGTCTCTGAAAAGTGTGTCTTTGTACCTATCGGCAACCTGATTTTCGGACACATTCTTCGTCTTGTTCCATTCTCTGACAGTGATCGGGATACGATCTCTAACCACAACTCCGCACTGATTTTTGAACTTCACTCCGACATTCTCGGGTACCACCGGTTGGCCTTCCGGTGATATAGCTTCAATTGTGAAGTGGTCTTTTTTGGTCAACTTCTTTGCCGGGCCTCGTTTCTCTATCTTATCTTCGGAGGCCTAAGAGAATACATATAGAATTGCATTAATGCCTCTATACTAATGCCTCAATACATATGTACATATAGAATTCCATTAATACCTCGTCACCGGAGCCGTCGTCGGCTTCTCCGTCACCGGAGCCGTCGGCTTCTCCGTCACCGGCTCCGTCGGCTTCTCCATCACCGGAGCCGTCGGCTTCTCCATGACCGGAGCCGTCGGCTTCTCCATCACCGGAGCCGCGGGCTTCTCCATCACCGGAGTCGGCTCGGTCGGCTTCTGTACCATCGCGGATTATGTCCGCGAATATGTCTTCCTGTTCCAAGTCCCGTTCGAATAGATCCATTGTTTCTGCAAAAGAATTAAATCGATAAGTAAATGTTCAAACACAAACCAAACCCTAACCCTAATCAAACACAAACCAAACCCTAACCCTAATCGGCGACACGTGTTTGCGAGAGGGAGAGGGGTGTCGGCGACGCGTGTTTGCGAGAGGGAGAGGGTCTCGGCGGCGCGTGTTTGCGAGAGGGAGAGGGGTGTCGGCGCGTGTTTGCGAGATGGAGAGTGCGCGTGTTTGCGAGAGGGAGAGGGTGTCGGCGGCGCGTGTTTGCGAGAGGGAGAGGGGTGTCGGCGCGTGTTTGCGAGAGGGCGCGTGTTTGCGAGAGGGAGAGTGCGCGTGTTTGCGAGAGGGAGAGGGTGTCGGCGGCGCGTGTTTGCGAGAGGGAGAGGGGTGTCGGCGCGTGTTTGTGAGCGGGAGAGGGCGCGTGTTTGCGAGAGGGGAGGGTGTCGGCGACGGGTTTTTGCGAGGGGAGGGAGTCGACGTCGATTGTTTGCGAGAGGGGTCTCGGCGGGTGTTCTGCGAGAGGTGTGTTTGCGAGAGGGGTGTCGGCGGTTACAACAAAATTTAAACTACAAATTTGAACTAACTAATTACATTTAACAAAAATAAACTAACTAATTACAACAAAATACTTACAAAATTTAAACTACAAATTTGAACTAACTAATTACAACAAAAATAAACTAACTAATTACAACAAAATACTTACAAAAATAAACTAACTAATTACATACTAAAATGTCTATATACAACAAAATTTAAACTAACTAATTACTACTAATTATCTAACTAATTACTACTAATTACTACTTACAAATATAAACTAACTAATTACTACTAATTATCTAACTAAGAAAAAAAAAAAAAAAAAAAAAGAGGGCCGGCCGGGGGCGCGCGCAGCGCACATGGCGGTTTGTACCTGCGGAGGGCGCGGCGCGGCGCGCGGCGGGGCCGGCACGGGCACAGGGCGGCGGCGGGGGCGCGCGGCACGGCGGCAATCGACGCGCGCGCGGCAGGAAATCGACGGCGGCGAGAGCGCGCGCGGCAGAGGAGCTCGAGGAGGCCTACGGCGGCGACGGCGCGGCAGAGGAGATCGACGGCGGCGACGGCGCGGCAGATCGACGGCGGCGATGGCGGCACGGAAAAATCCGGCAGCCTGGCGGCGTGATTTTGGCTAAGTGCTGGCCTCCGGGTGTCGCGGGTGGGGGCTCCGCCCGCGGGTTTAGGTATTTATACCTAACCCCTTTTGTCGCGGGTCGAGCCACGGACCGTGATAAAAGGCCCCCCTTTTATCGCGGGTCGTGCCACCACCCGCGACAAAAGGGGGGTCCTTTATCGCGGGCCGTGGCTCGACCCGCGACAAAAGGGGGTGGGAGGGGGAGGCGGCCGATCCGCGTGAAGCGCATCCAACGGCTCCGGCCGTTTGAATCCAACGGCCTGGAGCCGTTGGACGCGGATCAGGCCTGCAGCCGTTAAACAACCGTTTTTTTTTCTGTTTTTTTCTGTTTTTTGTTTTTCTGTTTTTTTTTTAATAAAAACTATTATTTCAATAACTTTTAAATGGTAACTCAAAAAGAAAAGTTTTATATATGAAAATTGATCAGAAAAATCCAATGAACATGAATATGACATCCATATAACTATTTGCATCTCGCATCATATAAAACGCATCATATCCACTCGTGTCACGTCCCCGTGCCACGTGTCGCCACCTCTTCCACGTGCCTCGCCCCGCCGACGCCGGCGTGCGACGTGTAGCCACCGCTGACACGTGCCTCACCCCGCCGACGCCGGCGTGCGACGTGTAGCCACCGCTGACACGTGCCATGCCCCGCGTGCGCTATATAGAGCGACGAGTGCGGGCGCAACCACACGTCACCACCGCCTCCGCTCATTCATCTCCGGGATGCCTCCATGTCGTCGAGGGGCGTCCGGTTTCCGTGGCGTTCGAGTGCGTCCGAGCGGTAGGTTCACCGCCGAGATACGCGCCGGTGGCTTCCGCCTCACCCTCGGCACGTACAACACGCCGGAAGAGGCGGCGCGCGCTTACGACGCGGCGGCGTGGCGCTTTCGGCGGCCAGGGCACGACATGAACTTCCCGGATGTTGAATCGCTAGAGGAGGCGGAGTTCCTCGCGCCACCGCCGTGCCTCGTCACCGACGAGGACCATCGCCGGCATCGCCAGGTGTAGCGCAGGATCGCCATCGCCGAGCGCGACGAGCAGTTGATGCGCCAGTGGAGGGCGCGGTCCCCCGACGCGTTCTTTGCTAACCTTAGGGCACAACGAAGGTCCAACAGGCGCCACCGTCGGGCCGTCGCCGCCTTCAAGCTCGAGAACTCGAATACAACTTGGACCGAAAACGACCCTCGGTGGGATGACCTTTGGACGGAGACAACCTCCGACGACGAGTAGAGACTAGACTAGTAATTTATCTATTTTATTGTAATTTCAATAAAGTCGTTGTCGGTTCTATTAGTTTAAATTTAGTTTATAAAGTCGTTGTCGGTTGTTTTTGTTCAATAAAGTGGTTGACACGAAATTTATTACGATTGAACTGAAATTAAAGTACAGAGCTCAACTGAAAAATAAGATACATGGCCAGATTCGAATGTTGGAGCCATTCAATCATAGTCGTGCCTAGTCCTATACACGTCGCCACTGTAGTCATCAAAGTCGCCGACGTCATCATCGCTAGCATCGGGGTCGCGGTTGTCGAACCTCGGCGGATGACCACGCGTGGGCTGGGATTGAGGGTAGCGCAGGCGGGGGCCACGATAGGCCATGACACTCTGGAGAGTCCGGCCGCGCCACCACATCCGACGGCAGGCCTCGTTGAAGTTCGAAGATGGCGGGCCGTCCTCCTCGTACCTGGCAACCGCCCTCTCACGCCGATTGATGAAGAAGCTGTCCCAAGTCGGGCTGTAGTCGGGATGCCACTGGGGATTCCTCCGCTGCTCAGGCGTGAGCTCGAAATAGTAGTGGTTCGTGATGGCCATCTCGCGTGGCACACCTACAGGGATAGGAGGGACCGGTACGCCTCCGACGCTCAGCAACCAGCCGGTCGGGACGCGGTAGCCGGGCGGGCAGGGGTAGTTCGAGGCGCAAAGCGCCTCCGCCTCCCGGGGTGTTAGACATACGATGGAAGCCATGGGAGAGAGTGATGAGGTTTGCAGATATGAGTCCAAGGCCTACATATATATAGTGGAAAAATGGCGGGAATGCGGGAAGAAAATAGGCGGGAACGAAGTGGCGCGCGAAACTTTCATCCCGGGTGGAGGCTCAAACCGGGACAAAAGACTGGGGGAGGCTTATCTAGGAGGGCCTTTTGTCACGGTTGGTGGCTGCAACCGCGACTAAAGCTGTCGGCAGGATAATAAGGATGTGTCGGTAACCTTTTGTCACGGTTGGTGGCTGCAACCGCGACTAAAGCTGTCGGCAGGATAAGGATGTGTCGGTAACCTTTTGTCACGGTTGGTGGCTGCAACCGCGACTAAAGCTGTCGGCAGGATAAGGACGCGTGGGTGGACGCACTGCTCGATGAGATAAAGCATGTAGCGCACGACGGCCTGTCGAAGGAATAAGACAAAGTAGAAGCGGTGCCGTGCCTATAAAAGGAGCATCGATACGCCTTGCCAAGCAGATCAACAAGCCAGGCACAGTTTCATTCCCATGGATGAAGGAAAGGGTTGGGAAATCTCCCGTGGCGCAGCTTCTCGAAGATGTCGTTGGTGCACACGCCCTACGGCATCTTCGGAAGCTGCTCCTCGGAAAAATTTCCATGCAAGCCCGTGAAAGACTCCGTCTCCTCTAACAGTGTTGGGGAAAGGGTTCTCATTATTACATAAATGTAGAGATTGTCTTGGGAACTATATATGAAGAATACATTATTACATCGCCATCTAGTGTTGTGATCTTCTACGCCGTAGCCATGGAGAATCTTCATCATTTAGCAAGATGCTTGGGTCAATTTTCACCGTGAAGGGCGGAATTTCTTTAAACTTATTATAATCTTCTGACATGTCTGTCTTGTCATCCACTCCCACGATGTTTCTTTTCCCCGAAAGAACTATGTGGCGCTTTGGCTCCTCGATTGATGTATTCTTTTGTTGATTTCTTTTTCTTGATTTGCTAGACATGTCCTTCACGTAGAAAACTTGAGCCACCTCGCTGGCTAGGACAAAAGGCTCGTCCAGGTACGCAAGATTGTTGGGATCCACTGTTATCATACCGTACTTATCGTCAATATGTATAGCGCTGAGCTTCACCCATTTGCACCGAAACAAAGGGACCTTAAAAGTGGGACCATAGTCAAGTTCCCATATCTCCTCTATGTATCCATAATATGTGGTGGTCTGCCCATTCTCGTCTGTTGCATCGAAGCGGACACCGCTGTTTTGGTTGGTGCTCTTTTTATCTTGGTCGATCGTGTAAAATGTATTCCCATTTATCTCGTACCCTTGGAATGTACATATGTTTGAAGATGGTAACCTGGCCAACAAGTACAGCTGCTCCACCGCAGATGGGTCATTAATGAGATGTCTTTGCAACCAACTGCCGAAGGTATTCATGTGTTGACGTGTAATCAAGGACTCGGGCTGGCCCGGGTTTATTTCTCGTAAAACATTCTTATGTTTCTCGATGTACGGAGCCACCAAGCTGGAATTGTATAGAACTGTGTAGTGTGCTTGATTGAAAGAAATCTTGTCCCTCCACACCGTTGCTTTCCTTCCTAGTGTGCCTTTTCCAGTCAGCCTCCCCTCATACCGAGATTCAGGAACACCAATCGGCTTAAGGTCAGGAAGAAAGTCAACACAAAACTCAATGACCTCCTCAGTTCCGTAGCCCTTTGAGATACTTCCTTCCGGCCTAGCTCGGTTATGAACATATTTCTTTAAGACTCCCATGAACCTCTCGAAGGGGAACATATTGTGTAGAAATACAGGACCGAGAATTCTAATCTCTTCAACTAGGTGAACGAGGAGGTGCGTCATAATATTGAAGAAGGATGGTGGGAACAACAACTCGAAGCTGACAAGACATTGGACCACATCTTCCTGTAATCCTGACAAAGTTTCTGGATCCATTACCTTCTGAGAAATTGCGTTCAGGAATGCACATATCTTCACAATGGCTAGTCGAACATTTTCTGGTAGAAGTCCCCTCAATGCAATCGGAAGCAATTGTGTCATAAGCACGTGACAGTCATGGGACTTCAGGTTCTGGAATTTTTTCTCCTTCATATTTACTATCCCCTTTATATTCGACGAGAAACCAGACGGAACCTTGATACTGAATAGGGCTTCAAAAAAGATCTCCTTCTCTTGTTTGGTAAGAGCATAGCTGGCAGGCCCTACAAACTGCCCTGGATGATTGCCGTTTCGTCCTTTATGAAGTTCCTGGTCCTCCCGTGCTTCTGTTGTATCTTTTGTCTTTCCATACACGCCCAGAAAACCTAGAATATTCACACAAAGATTCTTGGTCAGGTGCATCACGTCGATTGCAGAGCGGACTTCCAGGACTTTCCAATATTCTAGCTCCCAGAAAATAGATTTCTTCTTCCACATGGGCGCGTGTCCGTCATCGTCTTTCGGAACAGGTCGACTGCCTGGACCCTTTCCAAAGATAACATTTAAATCCTTGACCATGTCAAATATATCAGCACCACTACGGGGGACAGGCTTCGGACGGCGGTCTGCCTCGCCATCGAAATGCTTGCCTTTTTTCCTTAAGGGATGCTTGCGCGGAAGGAAACGACGATTGAACGGGTACACAACTTTTCTGCTTCTTCCCAAATATTTACTTTCAGTCTCATCTAAACAGTGTGTGCATGCATTGTATCCTTTGTTCGTCTGTCCTGAAATGTTACTGAGAGCAGGCCAATCATTGATGGTTACGAATAGCAACACTCGTAGGTCAAATTCTTGCTCCGTGTGCTCATCCCACACACGTACACCTGGTTTGGCCCACAACTCCAAAAGTTCATCGACTAATGGCCTTAGGTACACATCAATGTCGTTGCCCGGTTGCTTTGGGCCTTGGATAAGCACTGGCATCATAATGAACTTCCGCTTCATGCACAACCAAGGAGGAAGGTTGTAGATACATAGAGTCACGGGCCAGGTGCTGTGACTGCAGCTCTGCTCCCCAAAAGGATTCATGCCATCTGTACTTAGACCAAAGTATAAGTTCCTTGCCTCACCTGCAAAATCCGGAAACTCTCTCCCGATGTTTCTCCACTGCCGACCATCAGCGGGGTGCCTCAACATCGCGTCTTTCTTACGTTCTTCCATGTGCCATCGCAACAACTTGGCATGCTCTTTGTTTCTGAACAAACGTTTCAACCGTGGTATTATTGGAGCATACCACATCACCTTCGCAGGAACCCTCTTCCTGGGTGGCTCGCCCTCAACATCACCAGGGTCATCTTTTCTGATCTTATACCGCAATGCACCACATATCGGGCATTTATTCAAATTCTCGTACTTCTCACCGCGGTAGAGGATACAGTCATTAATGCATGCATGTATCTTCTGCACATCTAATCCTAGAGGGCAGACAAGCTTCTTTGCTTCATATGTACTGACGGGCAATTCATTATTTCTTGGAAACAGCTTCTTTAATATTATCATCAATTTCTCAAATCCCGAGTCAGTCACACCGACCTCTGCCTTCCATTTCAGCAATTCCAATATGCTACCCAGCTTTCTATGCCCATCTTCACAACCTGGGTACAACAATTTGTGGTGGTCCTCTAACATCTTGTCGAACTGCAACCTCTCCTTATCCGTGTCACAGTCTCTTCTTGCATCAGAAATGGCCCGACGAAGATCATCATCAACAGGATCATCTGATGCCTGTTCTTCACCTCCTTCTTCTTCATTGTCGTCCATTGCGGTATCAAAGCATTCAGAGAACATAGATCGGTACTTCTCATCATTATCTTCTTCCTCATCGCCGTCTTCCATCATAACCCCTTCTTCTCCGTGCTTGGTCCAAACATTATAGCTGGACATGAACCCAAACCGAAGCAGGTGGCTCTTAATATCTCTTGAGCAAGAGTAATCCTTCTCGTTCTTACATTTTAGACATGGACAGCACATAAAACCTTGCCTCGACTTGTTGGCCTCGGCCACAAGCAGGAAAGAATTCACGCCCTCTCTGAAAGCGGGAGCACATCGGTTACCGTACATCCATGGATGACTCATCTGCATCATAAGTACAATTATATATGTATCAGATGCAATCACCTTGCTAAAATTAGTATTGTACGGACTATGCATATATATATAGTCGAGAAAATAGTTGCTAACCTTTTTGGATCAAAAAGAGGAGAAATCTTATCAAATAAAACCAAGTGGCATCCCTCTCACAAGCATTCCATCAAACACCTCTTGTGCACATGTAGAAAAAATGAGCTAGCATACACCTCCACCTTCACCACCAAGGAAAAAATGAGGTGGGGGGGTGGCTGGCTGCTTCTATATATATAGGGGGGACATTTTGTCGCGGGCCGTATTACGACCCGCGACAAAAGGGGTGGCCACGTCGCTCCTACCCCTTTTGTCGCGGGTCGTAATACGGCCCGCGACAAAAGGCCGCGACAAAAGCCTCCGCGCGCTCCACATGGTTTCGGGGCGACGTGGCCAGGCCATTTGTCGCGGGTGCAGGCGCGCCCGCGACAAAAGGCTCCCACGGAAGCCCTGTTTTCCACTAGTGCTTAGTCTTCATACGTAATATAATCTGATTTCAAAGTTGGTAAACAATTGATGTGCATATATGGTAAAAAAAATTAGCCACCGCAAACTTCTACCCTTACCGACGGGGCCAAGCAATAGTATGAATAATAACGGACCTACAGGGTAATGCCGGGTATGCCACGGCATATCCTACAGCCGTGTCGTGCAATCTTCTATGCATAGTAGAAGAAAAAGGGACGACGGATGCAACACTGCTTGGCTTAATCTCCACGAGCCGTGGATGTATTGTCTAGTAGAAAGATAGAAACACCTAATCACTTCATCCCACACTTCCTATTTAGTCTAGTATCTATCCATCCAAGAAAATTGAGGCTCTAGTGCGCCAGCAACTACGCCGCCACTGCGCCATTGCTCCCATCAGAATTCGAAACTGCGGTCTGCGGAACGGGACATCATTGTCAACGGGAGCCCGCGACATGGACACCGACTCGCTGGAACACAGTAAGGTTGAAGATTGGTAGTCCTTTCACGGCCACCATGATCCCACTCCGGCCGTCAGAGCCCATGATCAAGAGAGGGTAACCGATGCCGGGACCGGCATCATCGCACGGTAATTATTCAAGTACCATTTTTGTAGTTCTGTTCTAGAATCATATATGCTACACATGATAAATAGTTAAATACTAACCAATTGCAAACATAAATTTTACCAGTGTTTACTAAATCTGATAATGGAATTCACCAAAGTTATCATTAAATTTTATGTGTGTGGCAGACCTATTGGTAAAATTCTATATCCTCCACTGAGTCCGATCAGAGAGCGGTTGGAGTTTCAAGCAATAATCATATGATTTTATGGATAGAGGAAGATGGACAAGGTATTTATGCCTTCGAGAACATACACCTCCGGAAAGAAAATTTATCGTCTATGACAAAGGAAAACAAACGTGTCAATCTTAAATAGAGATGTTAAGTACATAACCATCATTAATCCACTTATCACACCATAATAGAATGGCATCCCGAGATCTTGAGTTAACACTAGAAATCATGCAAAAATTATCCACCAGTTTAAGAACATCCCTCCCACTAAAAATATCCACAAAGATTTCTGGCATGATGTACTATAGGGATGTAATAAGAGTGCCAAAACTAGGGAAATTAACAATGCCTATTTCACCATTATTGTCCTAAGAAACTAGGAATGTTAATAGAGACCATGATGTTAAGGTGTATCCTCGTCGTCTCTCCCTAAAGACCGCCTGCAAATTATCTCCTAAGAAACCAGGAATGTTAGACTACTCATAGTGGGAGTAACTTAGGTGGTAACATAGAACTACATGCAATGCCAACTAAGCATTTTGATGACATGGCATGTCATTAATTGAGAAAAGAGAGCAATGTGGTAACTAGCTATGTTATCATAACATCACATTTCTCAAGACAAAATGAGTCTACAACCTAATTAATATGACTTTGCAAGACACCACATATATGTTACTACCCACTATGAAGGTGGTAATATAAAGTAGTAACATGTGCATGTTACTACTCTATGTTACTCCCCACTATGATTAGTCTTAAGGTGTATGCTGGTTGTCTCTCCCTAAAGACCACCTGGAAATCCTACCTAACTAGCTTTGTTAGTCTAGGTGGAAGTTGGAGGAAGCAAAAAAAAAAGAGGCATAGAGCTCAATGCTGAATTAATCAGTTCCAAACTTGCCCCATGTGATAAGAAGCTCAAACTAGAGGATAACCTTCTTTCAATCAAGTGCAATATTGGCATGAGATCCCAAATTCATGGTGTAATAGAACCACTAGCAACCCCAAGATATGGAAAAGTCATAGATCCCACCTAGAAGCAAAATATGATCGCAACCGATAACCCAGCCATATCTGACATCAATAGGGACCATGATGAATTTATGATTTTTTTTCAGACAAGTGGACACATAATGTTTGTGTAAAAATACCTTTAGAGCAAACAATATGGTGCATATGAGCTAGAAATATCATAAGCATGTCATCGATCTCACACTATATAATAGGAAAATATAGATGATAATTGATGATAGGAAGGGTATTAGTCTCTATTTAAGAAGGTCATTAACCACTAACTAGAATGCCAATTCCTGGAAACAAAAATAAGGGAAGAGAGGGGGTACCCCAGCCTGATCTCTCTTTGGGAAAAAAATCGTTCACCAGACACACATGCAAAAATATAGCAGGTGAACTAGAAGAAAGAATGGACTTAATCCACCCACTCCATTTATTGTTAAAACATGTATCCCTCTGACTTGAAATTTTAGATTCATTTTCTATAGCATTAGAAACTTTTGGGGGAAATCAAGCTTTATGATCACAATAGGCCTCTAGCAAGCATGTCACTGAAATAGATATTAAAATTTCCAAGACTAAAATTATTCCATGGATCGGGTTATATAAACTCATATTGATTTTTATGAATGCACCTAAAATTATAGTCTTTAAGGTAGTTGGGAGTAATAATGGTGAGAAAAATGAGGTGAAAAACATTTCATATTCCGAAGATAACTTCTTAGGAACCAAGGTAATAAATGAACCATTGATATTTTTCAAGTTATCTTTCCCTCATGAAAATATGTTGCTAGGTGTTATAAATTATTTTCAATGATCAGTGAACATTTCTATATGAAAGTCCATTAAAACCATCGATCCACGGGGCCTTGTCAGGTGGCATAAAACAAAGGACCAGTCCATTTCATCTTTCTGAAATGGAAAAAAATAACACATCAGGCCATAAACAAGGTCCAATAGCTAGCCTGAAAAATTAAAGTGCATGTCAATTCCCCATGACCGGCCATTCCGCCCGATGTAACAAGATTAGATTATTCCCAACATTTCTCGATGATCATAAAATTCACTTCAATACTCATCCTGAATTAGTGAGATGCAAAAGTATGCCAATTGGGATTAGGTGCAAGACAACAAATATATCGATGATTTATGAGTAGAGATGGGTAATCTGTAAGATGAGATGAGGAAGGTGTGATATCGTAGAAGGAGACAAGATGTGTAGTATGTGCGAGAAAATATAAGATTAGTGATAGGTATCGACCGACTGAATCTGAGATAAGAGGCTATATTCATGATTGCAATATAGTGGACGAAATAGGGATGAAAAATATGAATAGTAAGCGCGAGACAACTGAGGTATGCGGGAGATGATAATCAGTGTACCCACTAGGCATGAATATTTGTTGCATGTAGAAATATGTTAGAATACACATGGGTTCCATGAAATTCTATGAATTTTAAGGAGCCTGTCAGATATAGCAAACTATGCAATTTATTTGGAGATTGACATTCCCATGATTAATCATATTACACTAGATGTAGATTCATACTACTATCTTTCCCAATTTATGAAGACGACATGTCATGATCACGATTATGACGGAAACATTAGTCGTACTCGGTACCTGACACAACCACATATTTTATGTTTTTCATGTGGGGATATCATCCACCTTCATAAATATTAATGCCATAACGAAAAAGCTTAGGTTGAGTACTAAAATAAGGTGTCATAAAATCATAGGATGAGTCATCAAATACGGAAGAAAATACTGCCATAAAAAGATTATTATCAATGAGAACATATTCTATGATATAAAAATAATAGGAAACATATGGTGAGATTTCTAGGTGATGTGATATTCTTTACTCATCATAAGAGAACAAGGATGATATATGGAAGAAAATTATGGCATGATTCCTCCAATAGTCTCTAGAGATTAGAATTTTTTTTCTAGTTCGCCGTGCTTGGTTGATCCCCTATGGTGACAACGATAAATCATTCAATAAATAGAGAATAGTTTAAGATATGAATTGATCCGTCAGGAGGTAGGCGATGCAAAGGCGGTGGTCATGGGCCAACACATGCCTAGTCATCATGTGAGGGCCCATGTGCATCGACAGTGTTGTGGGGTAATATATGGCTTCACCACATGTGCCCTTTCGTGTTGCTTCTTGATTACCTTTAACTTCTTCAATACATTTTTTCTTTATTTTACCCACTTTGAGAAAATACATCGAATCGACATACAAAAATATGGAAAACTAACTTATTGCGTAATAATTCAATCCCAATATTTATATAATATGTTAAATAACAGTGAAAATACCCTATTGAACTTCAAAAGGAGCATACATATATATGTCGTACTAACAAAGAATTTTGAGGTTTAATGAGATCATAATTCATAGACTAACATAACTGTCATCTCTAAATGCATCAACAAGGTCCTTAAGAAATGACATGAAGGCACAAGGCAATTGTCGAAAGTAATTTGTCGCACAAAATTAATCTAGTTTACTTCCTTATAAAGAACTCTTAACATGTTTTCATCGCATCTGGTACAATAATGACCCCATTACTATTTTTGGAAGTGATCACATAAGTAAGACCATAATCAATATAAAAATTGGTATCAATTCCAAATCACTCCATGTGAAGACATGCATGTTATGCACATGTTATTATTTTCCTAAACCTAATTCAATTGTGATTGTCAAGTTACGAGTTCATTTATAAGAATAGTGTAGATTTGCTCAATGAAACTGGAACTTACTCGTTTCCAAAAAGTTCAAGCAGGTGAAAAAGTGGGCGTTGCCAATTTTGTTAATTGAAGTTACACTGTCTTAAATCTACTTAGACATTCAAATTTCTTAGTCAACTTATATTTAGACATAACCAAAGCTATCCATGAAAATTCTTAAAAATTATATCCTCATTTTCATATGATTTCAATTTATCCAAAATGACATGCAAATGCAGTTTGGAACAAGATTTAAAATCTCAATCCATAGTATCTTCTTGTGATTTTGTGTCTTATCTGGGGTACCTATGGTTAAAATTGGAATTAGTTCCAATAAGTATCAAATTTGTCCTTAAACTTAGAAAGCAGTAAAACAATACTCATGGTGTGATGTTGGAGAGTTTTTGGAGCATGATGAAGTGATTATGGCCATGTGATGGAGAAATGTTTGGCATTGTGGAAGACACTGATGCAATGCGCACCACATCCGAGGCCAAGGACAAGGCGTTAGGGGGTGTCACTAGTTTCCCAACAAGATAACAAGGATATACACTTTCTATCCATGCATAGCTATGTTGTAGAGTAAGAGGAAAAGACGCATCATGTGGTGGTATAGTTTTTGTCAGCTTAAGTGTAAAATATGGGTTACTTATAGTTTTTTTGATAATCATGTTTGAAGTTCATATGATGTTTTTTGAAAGGAAAGGGGTGGGGAAGGACCCCAATATGAGTTTTCTTAAGTAACAGAAACCCAAACTTGTGTTTGAGAGAACTTGAACCAAGGTGTCTGAGTTCATAAGATGTTTAGTTTAATTAAGTAGAAATGGTCTTGGGATCTTATTTAATGTTGTCATCGTGTCCCATTGCAGTGCATAACAAAACATAAAAATAACTTAAAATCACTTGAGCACAATCAAGAAGAACACGAGGTGGTCAACCCGGTAAAACCGTCCACATACGCAGAAACATACATGTTGGCCGCAACGGCGGTTTGCTCTTGCCTCTTTCATTTATTTGAAATACATAGCTGAGAGGGAAATTAATTTCACGGGAACACTTCCACATATAATGTTTTAGTCAGTCCCAATAATATCATGGTTTGTGCAAGGAACGGTCAAAACAAGTGATATGAAGAAAAACGCTCATACATTCGGTGCGGATGTCTACTAGACTAGTTTGGAATGAGTAGAGGAAATTGAGCAGCGTGAAACATTGTGACGAAAAATGTGTAGTTGAAAATATTGGGCAATGAAGAGGAAAACACTTGTTAATATATTCGCTCCGTTAGGGGATTATGAGGCATACAAGCTTTCTAAAATGGTTAGATATTATAAGGCCACTCTAATTTATTGTCCCCTCTCCCCTAATGCATGTTCTTCTTTTTCTCTCTCTTCCCTCATGCATATAAATCTATTGGTGTAAGAAGTAATTAATGACGGGAATTATTCAATTTTTTGGTATTAGTGAATTGTCCCTGGGTCCTTATAACCCCTAATATAAGTAGTTAAGTTACTTCTAAGAAAAAAGTTTAACAAGACACTTCACTATATTGGCCCTCAATCCTTATAATCCCTAACGAAAGGAGTAGTTAAGTTACTTCTATGGAAAAAAAGCAAGACAGTAGTCGCCTCGCTCCATTATCTGGACGTACCAATCTATCACGACTCAAAGATAAATGGCAATTTTTTTTAACATGGCCCTGCCATTTAAGCTCGCCCCTGCGTTGTCCTCCTCCTAGACGGCACGGGTGAACCCATCTTTCCCACAGTTGCCGCCCCCTCGCCCCCCTGGTCCCCTACTCCGTTGTAGTCGGAGGAGGCAGTCCAATGGTGGACGGAGGCGGCAAGGCGTTCTCTGCTTCTCGTTTCCTATCTCCCTAGCAAATTCTTCAACCCCCAATTCTTATCTCGATCAAATCTACCGTCTTTTCAACAGAACATAACCACGATCATGGCACTATTCCCAGTGTAGACCATGGTGTTCGGCCGTAATCTGGTGAGGCGCGAGTCCCTTCAGCCATGGCCATCTTTACTTAGGGTGGGAAGGGGCGTGATGCATGCAATGGCCCTCCAAAGTTGTATCTTGTCTACTCGTGAGGTCCCATATCGAGCTCTTCAGTGATGCACGATTGTTTGCACAAGAGGATCACCATGACGAGGTTCCAGTGGTGGAAGCCCCACATTGCAATGTCCACCTTCGAGAGCCCTCCTCATCGGCCGTGATTTTACCATGGTGCTAATGGAGGTGGCCCTGTCAAGGTGGATCGAGGGCTAGAGGATCTACACGCTCATATTTGAGCGAGATCTCTAGGTGATGCTGGTGACGTAAGAATATTGGATTGGCTTGATCGAGAAAAGTTTTTGTGTCAGAGGATCAGCATGTCGCATCTCGGCGAGGGGGTGGCGACACTAGAGGATTTTGTCCTTAGCGGTCTCATTTTCCGGGTTTGCTCAAGGCATCGTTAGCAGATTGGACCTTCTACGTGGTAGATCTGACTATGATAGTTGAACCGGATAACGATGGTGTTTATGCACTGCTGTCAGCGTTGTTTTTGGAGAATTTTTCGGAGTCTATGTGTTGTCATCACTCTTGATGTTCTTGCTTTTGCAGCCGTCAGCACAGCTAGGACTATGCTCATTTGCCATCGGCACAACAGCCTATGCCGATGGCAGCCGTTGGGATATAACTAACCTAACGTCCGTTTGACAATTCTGGCATGAATATTTACAAAAAATACTTAAATATTTTTAATCTTTCACATGGATCATTTTAACTCTATCTACACTTAATTTTAGGTGAAATTACACTCATGGTCAAACTTCCTAGCCAGTCACCCATCCTCACACGGCAAATTTAACTTCTCTGTTCCTTCTAGTTAAGCTTTCGTGGAAGAAATGACACCTTGTTGATAATACTACCATATTAATCCTATCAACCTTTAGACAATGAAGTCACAACTCTTTATTGTTTTTAATTTAAACAATTATTAAATAAACATCAATGGTTAAGTAATAATATTTTTATGCAGAATTTATTTATTAATTTTATTTTTTTTAAAAAAATATATAAGAAAACGAATTTCTGGCAAAAACAAAAAATATTCTTGTTTTCATATTTACTTTTGGAATTTTAATAATCTTTAAAAATCAAAAACGGCCAAAGTTCGCTAAAATCGGATGTAACTTTTTCAGACGATCATTTTGATAGGTTATACATTTTTTTATCTGACGTCGGATGCAAAAGATAATGCTCTTTTACTGAGAAATAAACTTTGTTTGCAAAAAATAGAAATTCAAATTTACTAATTTTTCCTAATAGTAGGTTGTGTAACATACATGAATCTCAATTTTTTTTATCATTTTCTGCTATTCATCTGAAACCGAAAAAGGCGATCAGGGGAGGGGGTGTGGATGACCAAAAATCGGGAAAAACTATGCCTATGACCAAGCCGCCGACAAAGTTCTAACGGCGTTACCCCTTCGTCACCTGAAACGAGCTGTACCGACGGCTTGCCTGTGCCAATGGCAAGACCAGGGCTATGCCGATGGCCATTTTCATACCGTCAGCACAGGTTGGCGTACGCCGACAGTATTTCTATTCCGACGGCCAGCCTGCTGATATGCCCAGTTTGGGACCTGTGCCGACGGCCCCGATAAAATGCCGTCGGCAGAGGATGTGGCCATGCGCACCTTATGCTAGTCCCGTAGTATAGAGGATATAATTGATATTTTATTGATATTAATATATTTATGTTATCGAAGGGCAGTTAGGTGATCTCTTGCACTTGGGAGCCATCAGCAAGCAGCAGTAGGTCATGCCTCCGTGCAGCGTGTTTCGAAGCTGGGTAAATCACGTACCTCCGTCTCGATAGCTCTCCGCCCTTGACCCCATCTTTTTTCTCCTTCCGTGAGGATACCTCCTCCAGGGTATTGTCGAGTAGGCAATGACACCCATATTGAGTGAGATCTCTAGGTGATGGTGGTGATACAAGAAGATAGGATTGGCTTGATCGAGAGAAGTTTGTGTGTCATAGGATCGGCATGTCGCAACATTGACCTTGACGAGTGGGGTGGTGACACTAGCGGATTCTGTTCTTAGCGATCTCAGTTTTCCGGGTTTGCTGATGGCATTATTAGCAGATTGGACCTTCTATATGGTGAAAATCTAGATCTGACTATGATGGTTGACGATGGTGTTTATTCACTGTTACCTTTTTGCGGACATTGTTTTTGGATAATTTCTTAGAGTCTATGTGTTGTCACCACTCGTGATGTTCTTGTTTTTGCAAGCTTCATAGCTTTGACGAGGCCGCTGTTTTTTTTCTTTTGTTTTTAACAGTGTGCATTCATAATATCTGAACTTACTTTTGATATTATGTGATGCATAGACTAGGTGTGATTGATATTTTCTTAATATAATATATTTGTGTTATCAAAAGGCAGTTAGGTGATTGTGTCGTCTATTTCCTCGTACACTCACTGAAGCGATTCTATTAGATTTGTCTTTCTCTATCCCTTATCTTTTTGTCATGCGCGCGTTGGTAAGTACGACACGACTTACATGATGTCCTATTCTACGATCCAGGTACTATATAAATGCTCCGATCGAGCCCGCGATCAAATGGAATACAACAGCTTGGCCAACAATATGAAATAGGCTTCAAATTATATAGATCGACAAACAAATAAAACCCAGCCTAGCTATCAAGAATTGAGTTTCCATCAGTCAATTTTTTTCCATCACTCCTTCGGACAGTCGCGGAAGCCATGGGTCTCTGTCTCGGCAAGGCTACTTCAGGGCCATGGCGAGACCTCCCGCCAGAGATCTCCGGCGAAATCCTCTCACGCCTCTTGTCGGACAACGACTGTATCAGCTATGGTGCTGTCTGCCGTGAGTGGCGCCTCGCCACGCGACAACAATGGCTGTCCGTGCCGTGGATCAACCTCGGCAATGGCACGTACCAGAGCATCGCAAACGGCACGGTGCGCCACTTCCCCACACCCAAGTGGTACCATGCCCGCACCTCATTCGACAACTGGGTCATGTATCAACACAAGGGTTCAGGTCGATGCCTCCTCCGTGCCCATTTCTCCGCATCGACGCAGGCCATCAAGGTCCCGTCTCGCTACCTCGAACGCATGGTCTGCTCTGTCAACGACAAATATTGGGCGGCTCATGGCAAGCGCGCCAGGAGGACACAGCCGATGGACATTGACACATACAGGGGCATGAAGATGGTGGTTTGCTCGTCTCGTCTTGTCGTCATGAGACTCCACGGCTATCAATTCGGTATGACGGCGCCTAACTTCAGATTATCTAAGTACACAAACATGCTATGTTTCGTGCCAAACCAGCGGCGGCCTACTTCATGGTTACCTATCATATCCCCTTATCATCAACGTCCAAGCGAGGGCAGCATGGACATAGCCTTTTACCGTGGAAAGACATTTGCTCTTACCCTATCGGGGAAGTTGTTCTGTCATGACTTGTTTGCCGATGGCCTAGACAGCTACCGGGAGCGGCAGGCTCCTCTGGTTGACCATGTCGTGGAGGACCGACCAGCTTTGTCTTTCAATTCCTACCTAGTCGTTTCATCCGACAAGCAGAAGCTGCTGATGGTGCACTGGAGCAGAAGCATCACCGAGGATAACGGCACGACAATGGATCTGCGAGTGTTTGAGGCAGATTTCAGCGAGGGACGATGGTCAGAGGTGAAAAAGGACTTGGGTGGCCAGGTCCTGTTCCTCAGCAGGAATTGTTCCAAGGCACTTGCAGCGGGCTCAGTGAAGCACTATGATCACCGGTTCCAAAGAGGAAACTGTGTGTTTGTTCTTGGCAAGGAGTGGGCACGGACATGGACACGGCCCGCCATATTTGGAAATGATACTCCCAGCTACTGTGTATATGACATGGTTAGCGGCGAAACTGAACTAGTTTCGCTCGACGGAGCTCGCAACATGAGCAGATCCATGTCTGGATGGTTCTTCCCGTCAGAGTGAAAACCTCTACCAAAATATGCATCAGTCCATGGAAGACAGCATGTAGATGCTTTATGTACAAGAGTTTCTTTTTCGATTGTATAGTGCAAGGGGACTTTTAATTAAAGTTGTTACCAAATAAGTATGTATGGATGCTTTCGAAATAAAATAATATTTGATGGTTTTGTATTCAGATGGATATATATAGCATTATTTAGCTAGAGATCAATGAGATAGTAGCAAATGCGGTGAAGTAATACGGAGTTTAAGCTCATATCTATAATCTTCAAGATTAGGATACACGTATGCCTTATCCCTCTGCGTACTTTGGTCAGTTGTCCGGCCTTGTAAAGTGAACACGTGTGTGCAGAAAAATACATGACCCACAATTGCAATGCTACCCTCATTTGCCTCTACTTGCACGTCGATGTGGGCAATGATATACTCGGCCATTTGTGACCGAGAAGATGTACAGATATCCATAACATTTTTTTGTTGTAAAGGGGATATTCTCGGCCTTTCCAGTAGATCAATATAGAAAGTGTGTACACAAGCAATTAAAGCCACGCACAAGCCTACATAAAATATGGGGTGATCTTAGGCACTGCCTTATCCACGTATCATTGCCTTTTTTTTATTGGAAAGGGGATATTCTCGGCCTTTCCATTAGATCAAGAAGCAAAGCGTGTACACAAGCACAAGCAAAAGCACAAGCACAAGCACAAATGTACAATACTATGTATTAAGTATACGATGATGTCATTCACCATTTCCATCGGCCAACGCCAATGAAAACAAAACTGAACAGCTATGCTACCGCCAAATTATGGGCTCCCGGTCGGCCCCTTGCAGTCACACTACCAGCAATGCATACACTACAAGAAATTGAAGGCCAGTTCCTTCCGGATTCATCGCACAAAAGCTCTTTTGCAACGTATTTTGTCTAGCCAAAGCAACACGGTGTGTTTGAGTAGTGGGGTTACTTACATGACATCGATCTCCAGATGTCCGGACATGCGCTTGACATCGATCTCCAGATGTCCAAATTAGTACAATGTAACTCATGCATATACCACCAGGGAGGGAAATTGTCCAGTGCGTCATCATCTCATCATGGAGATAGAGTGTTGTGGGGGCTTTTCGGTGGATGGATCTAGTGATCCAGGAGACAGCAACAAATGCTGCTTGATTTTTTCATACCTTTATGGCCTACTAATTTAATTTTTCTCAAAATGGAAATAATTATGTATTCATATTGGCACATGAACTTGAGCCCAATTCAAACTTATGCCAAGTAAATGCAAACCATCTTATGATAAATTGAGTTATTTGAAAAGGGTAAATCCAAAGAAACTTTTTTGTATGCTAACAATCAGAGTTTTACGAGATGTTGATTGGACTGATGCACACTAAGATGACACTGAAAAAGAATTGAAAACTAAATGTTCGAAACGGAGAATAACTAATGTTAAACTTAGGATTTGTTGAAGTAAACTTTTTGTCAATGCGAAGTATCTCTAAATCAAGAGCTAACCATCTATTTTCTTCCAAACTACCGAACAAGACTAGATCTATATAAAATGTAAATAAACAACCAAGTGAGAATACTAGGATTCAAACCAAGTAGACAAAAGGGATGTAATCACCTGCCAACCAAGTAATTTTATGAATTTACTTCCCCCCTCTTGATTTATGTTTCATTACCTATCTAAAAAGTTTTATTTTACATACATACATATTTGAAGAAATTATGTGTTGGGGATATTTATTTCATATATAGTTTCATTCTGCCCCCACCACACCCCAGCCCTACAAGTTTTTGATGTTATATAGTTCTCGCTCATAACTGAACCATCTTGACAGTATTTTACCCAAACCTACTCTAATATATAGAAAGATTTTTCGAACAGCTCGAGGGATTAACCATTGATAATTTACTCTTGAACTAGGACCAAGGAATCAAATATTGATGTCTAATAAAACCACTGATCTAAAGTGTTATTAAGAACTTCAAAAGGTACACGTTGTAAGAAACAAATAGTAAGTGGTTGGCTCTGGTTTGTATCAATGCATCGAGCCACAAGCTATACATTTTTGTGAAAGAAGTGGTTAAATGTTTTTATAGTAGCATATCTCTTCTTTACAGACTATGTATGTGGTGCGTTGACATGCAAATTAGATAGATGCTTTTAGTTACTTTTGATATGGAGTAATAAATTTGCAAATTGTTATATACACGTCCAAGTTCCTCATATGCGTAATCTATACATTTAATAAGCTTGTTCGTTGTTTTTCTTGAAAATGCATATGGATTGGTGGCATTATAAATGGTACCCAATAGTCATAAATATTGTAAAACTATACCAGCAAATCTATGAAATAAAGGAAGATCTGGATATAAAATGGACCAAAAAATTATAGAAAAATAACTGATAGTTAAATTGCACCTTCTAAGGAATTCTCAATAAAAGGAGTATACCAAAAAAAAAATTACGAGACATATATTGGCTATGAACCATCTCTGAGGTAATCTATACCTTTTTTGTCAATTTTTTTGGAGTCCACCTTAGATCAGTACTTCGCAACTTTGCGCACCACCTTGTGATATCCTTTTGTGGAAAAGCAAAACTTGGATAATATTGTGGGATTCATGATATTACTAATATGGATAGTGGTGTGTTGTATGTGAGAAATCATTGACACATATGGAAGAACTTCAAAGACAAATTTTATAGGGGTTTGTTGAGACATGAAGATGAATGTTGGAGAGGATTCCACCTACGATAACGAAGATAAGAACTAGAGGGCAAGATGTGGGTATACAATTGAGAAAACATGTGGATGGGAGGAGGATGAGTTGAGGAATTAGTGTGATTTGGTAGATAGAGAGGATGGGAATGATGTGGATATGTGCAAGAAGGCAACATAATTCGTAAGACACGAGATCAGAAACAAGTCCTAGATGACCAAAGGAGAGGGAAGGCTCTAGGTGAGGATTGGAATGTATAAGAGGGAGGAAGGATGGTCGACATGAATAAAAGGACACATATGATGGGGATATATGATACCTTCCCTGCCGCCTAGCGAACAAAAGATCAGCCGACTCATCTACCTGGATGACCACTGCCTTGCGTGTTGCATCTCCCAAGAGTCCAGCTTGGGATTACCATGATGCCCGGATTGAAGAGGCTTTTTCGAAGCCGACACACATGACAACATGAGCCGTATACAAATCCACCATGGCATGACGTGATGTCGACCAAGGTCCAGCCCCACACCCCTCCCGCCCCCCCAGTGGCAGGACATGCGAGTCTTGTGACACCACCGTTGGAATGTGGAGATGTTGGAGATATGCGCTAGAGGAAATAATAAAGATGTTTCATTGTCATATGTCTAATGTTCGTAATAAGTTTTATGCCATGCTATAACTGTATTAGTCGGAAAAATTGATACACGTGCGGTATGTAAACATACCAGAGTCCCTAGTGAGCCCATGTGCGAACTAGCTCATTGGTCAACTAATGATCGAGGTTTCCCGGTCATAGACATTTATGTTAATTAACAATGGGGTCATGTCATTGAATGAATGATGTGATGAACACACACACCTAACATAAGTATTGCAATGTGATCCAGTCACATAGTTCAACATTGCCATAACTAAGAAAAAGTTGTAATCTACTCCTTAGACCGTGAGATCATATCTAATCACTATCACTGGAGATTGCCTTGACTGCATCAATGACTACATAGTATCGGGGTGATCATGGAGGTGTCTATCAGGTATTCGGAATGGGTAGGTTGAGCCGTAGGCATCAAGATCAGGATTTGTCTATTCGTGTGACGGATATGTACTCTGGACCCACTCCATGATATTACATTTACAAAGCACTAGTAGGGAAAAGCCTATAGAGGCTCGACTAATGACAGAGCGCACTTGCCAGCACACGCGGCTGCTCTTGCGAGCAGAAAAGGAACACGCGCCTAGTAGTGCAGTAGTGGCAGCGAGCGGCCCGATACTGCACGCGACTAGTAAGTGGGCCCCACCTGCACCTGGGTATAGAAATTATCCGCAGCGTGCGACACAGCCTGCATGCGACTGGTACGAACTTATCGGTCGCGTGCCCCATGGGCGGCAAGCTGCCACTAGTTTACGACTAATTGGAGCGACAAATAGTGGCAGCGTACCCCCGTTCGGCCCGCTACTGTTATATTGACTGAAACAAACATTCCCACATGCACATTTCAGTTCCCCGGCCATCAGTTCACAAATTCGCTGCATCCCACCAATCTCTCTAGACGACCGCGCACGTCGCGCCTCTGACCCCCGCCGCTCCGCACCTCCTTGCCGCCGACCACGCCACGCCTCCTTGCCGCCAACCATGTCGCGCCGTGCTCCCTCACCTGCCCCCACCCGGTATGCACTGCACGCCCTTCACCTCTTCGATGAAATGCTCGTATGAGTTGCCGATTACATTGTATACGCTTCATTGGCTGCGATGATTACGTACATAGATATGCTTGATGTTTTACAAGAATATGAGTTGTTGATGGTTTGTCAGAATGTTGATTAATTACCATTTCGACAAATTTCTAGAACTCTGTATGTCCATTTTTAGCAAATGTCAAAAATTCCCGTGATTTTCTTTTTTCAATAATAATAATTTTTAATTTTGATTAGTTAGTCATGTCATTGTGCGGAAAACTCAATGACGTTGCCGGTCCTCTTCAAGCGGTTCGCGTGGAGCCGAAGAATAAAATGCAGACACGGTCCGCACCCTCCGAGAAGAATTTAATGTAGTTAAACAACAACTGGCGACCCTGAAATAAAACATGGCCACCATTGTCAAAAACCAAGTGGAAAATAGGGTCAACGGCACCCTTCCTATCTTGATCCAGTCGATCGAAGATTGGATTGCCGGAGGTCGACAAGGGCCACATCCCAAGTACCAAGGGTCTACCGAGGCTTCTGGTTCTGTCGAGCCTGCAACACATGTGGCGTCAGATCCTGCCGCGCCCGCATCACATGTGGTGTTAGATCTTGCCGAGCCTGCTTTGAAAAAAAGGGACGGAAAAGACCTAAGAAAAATGATTATGTCGCTTGCCAAACAAACCGGGTTGTGGACAAGATCTACATGAAAGACCGGCAGTATCATGTGGCCGGTGAACCTATGTTATCGTGGGAGAAGTACCTGAGTCTGCATGACCTCATTCTGAAAGAGGAAAGGCGTCTTATTTGTATGGAATCTCCAACATACCCTTTTTTATCGTCAATGTTCCTAAGGGCTTGGACTTTATCGATAAACACCTCAGTGATGTGTTTGTCCTGAGATTCAAGAACTATTCTCCTTGTTTCACATGCATAGATTCCACCGAATTTTTTTCCGCCTATTTACGCTTACGGAGGCCTACCAGGTCACAAAAGAGCAAGAGTTATCCCCGAGCTTGGTGATAGCGGACCCCTACAATTGGTATGAGAGCTACTTGATTAACTATGAGAACAGAATCAATGTGATGTATTACATTGAAAATCTCTCCTTGGTGAATAAGTATAAAGAAATGTTTGTCCTTCCTTATTTTCCCGAGTAATTCACTTGCTAGCGCTACAAGATGATTTCGTATATATTTCTTTCATAATGTTTGAGTTTAGAATATAATGGTCTATTTGAATTGTGTTGCACAGAGACCAATATTGCACCCTCGCTCATTGTTTTGTGGATCCAACACTCACACGCCGTGTATTTTGACTCGGGGAGTGCAAAACAGAAAAACTACACCAACATCAAGAACGTTTTGGATGATGCTCTCAACCGCTACTATTTGAAGGGTAACATATTGAAAAGAGAAGTAGTCATAAGAGGCACGTGTGTATTCGGCCACAAAACGGAGTTCCCCTGCGTGAAGCAACCAAAAGATAGCACGATGAAGGCATTCTACGCAATCCATCAAATGCGTGAGTTTGTACGGGATCATCGGCTACTTGTGGAGCCATCTAGTTTTACAACATGGGTCAAGGACTTTGTGAACTGTAGAAAACAAGATTTCAGATTCGTGTTGTATCGCATTCATCATAAGATTGGGCAACTCATTAGGAAAGATGTCTACAATTCAGAGGGGTTGTTATACTATGGCACTGTAAAACCAAGTTAGTGGCAGATAGAAGAGATCTGTCATCTTGAGTGTGACCACCAGGACTTCATGACGTTTGATGGCCTCCACCCGTTCCCTCGTTAATTTGTATGATGAACTTGCTTAGGTTTTCTTTTGAATGATCTACAAGTCGTGTGTTGTAAACTGATCTTGTACATTCTTTGCGCAATTGCATTTATCTTGTTGGTTGACCTCTTGCCGCGTGTCGTTTATATTCAAATTCACATGCTGATGATTAAACTCTGGCACCGCCTAATGAAAGAGGGAGCCAATAAGATCTTGTCTATATGTCCATTCACATTGCTTGCGCATTTGACTTGGTCTTATTGGTTAATCTCTTCTATCACAGGCTCATTTCTTGGTACTTGACTTCTTTTTAATGTTATGGTAATACATTGTTTATTATGTATGAATTTGCATTACTGACGTATACTATTTATCTTATGCATAGAGATGACATCTTATGTCGTTTACAAGGGTAGGGTTTTCGGAGTCTATGCCAATTGGGAAGACTGTTGGAGGCATGTCGAGGGTGCTCCTCGGCAATGCCCTCCGATAGGGGCTTAGGGTTGATGGAATCCTGCAAGCTGACACGAGACATCGATTCACAGACAAGCGGGGAGAGCGATTTACCTAGGTTCGGGGCCCTCGATGAGGTAAAACCCTTACGTCCTGCCTGTCTGTTCTTGATTATGATGATAATGGGTTACAATGGGGTGCCGAATAGTTCGGCTGAGATCTCGTCGAGATAGCTAAGTACTAGGGTAACCTAGGTCTAGGCTTCTGTTGGCTAAGATCGCTAAGATTGATTGTGTCCCTCGATAGCCCCTCTCCTGGCCTTTATATAGGAGGCCAGGTCTCGAGAGGCCTAATCGAGTACGTCTAGGTTTACAGTAGATCTATCTCTAGACTTTCCTTGTTCGGCTCCTTCCGTGTCTTGTACTTCAAGGAACCTTCCGTTGCACCGTCCTAGTGGCCCATGTTGCCATCGAGTACCTTCGTGGGCCTCCAGCTGGACCGTATAGGGTAGAGCAACATTGGTTATCCGAAGGGTAATGCCCACGTCAGTAGCCCCCGAGTGTCTAGCCGAACATAGTTCGGGTAGAGACTAAAGCATGTCTTCTTCCGACGTTCTTCTCCTTGATCATTCTTGTTTTCCTTCTGTCTGCACCTTCTTCTTCTATCGGGTGCGCGTCAGCGCTCCCGATGGGATTAGCCCCCGAGTCTAGGTACGGGTGCTTGCAATCCGTGCGTAGACTCAAGTTGTATCACTCGAACATTTTTCTCTGTCGAAGTCTTCATAGGTCTTCCGATATATTTTCTTCATGCAAGGGATAATGAGTAACGTGCCCAGCTTTTGCTGGTTAACTATCGATGGAAAAACAACGTTACCCTACACAGAATCAAGTCCCCGGGCATGATCCTGGAGTGCGAAAAAAGTTCTGTCAGGTGCGCGTCCAGCGCTCCCGATGGGAGTAGCTCCCGAGTCTGGGCACGGGCGCTTGCGTCCGGGTGCAGACTCGAGTCGAGTTTTTCCTTCGAGTCCTCATTCTGTCGGGTGCGTGTCCAGCGCTCCCGATGGGAGTAGCCCCCGAGTCTAAGTGCAGATGCTTTGCAATCTGTGCATAGACTCAAATTGAGCATCCGATAGCTTTTTATTCCTTCGTATGCAATCATTCCACATGACGTCATTGATGACGTTTTACTGGCACCTCGATTCTGACTAATAAGACGCGACCCGCCGGCCCTTTCTTCGAGCAATTCCTGCTCCTCTTACACAGTTACCGAGGTACCTCCTCGATTTCTGCATCTATTAACTGAAGAAAAAGGTCCACTAGCAGTACGGGGCCTTCCTTAAATTTCCAAAGGATAAAAATCCCTAATCTTCCCCTTCATTCGTTATAAGCTTTTCTTCGTCGTTCTTCCTCTTCTCCCTTTCGCAACTGCTGCGCCGCCACCACTGCTTTCCAGTTTTTCCCCAGATCTCGCGATGGTGAAATAGAAGAACCCTAGCGCCGCCGCCAGTTCCACGAGCGGTGGCGTCGCCGCCAAATCTTCCTCGATTCTTCCAAAGGAGGGTGCCCCAAACGCTCCTCCCCCAGCTCCGGCGCCACCAAGCTCAGTAACCAAGCCTGGAGATTGGATAGCGTCAACCGTCACCAAGCGTGACGAGAAGAGATCCCGAAGCCTGGGATTGATCTCCTTCGATGAGGGGAATGTGATCTTTCCAGGTGCGATTTCTCGGCCTAATCCCCCTGCTGGCTTTACCGTGATGTTCTTGTCGTTCTTATATCGGGGTCTTTCTCTTCCCGCTCATGAATTCCTCCTCCACCTTTTGCGAACTTACGAGATCCAATTATGGCAACTCACTCCCAACTCAATCCTCCACGTTGCTGTGTTTATCACCCTTTGCGAGGCATTTCTGGGCATTAGTCCTCATTTTGGGTTGTGGAAAAAGATCTTCTATGTGAAGAGATACAGTAGCAGTAATGGATCCTTTGTCACCGGAGGAGTGGGATTTGTAGCTCGTTCGGATGTTAACTACTTCAATTTCCCAATGAGAGAATCCGTGCAAGGGTGGAGATTGAAATGGTTTTACGTCAAGGATTCCTTGTCACCCGAATCCCAGCTTTCTCGCTTTGTCGATGTCCTTGAAGCCAAGCCTAAGAATTCCTGGAAGAATATCCTTTCTCCCGACGAAAGAGTAGCAGCCGATGAATTATTTGCCAAATTTCTTCGGATCAAGGAAGCTGATGGCCAAACCATGGTCGGCACAGAGGTAGCGGCAGTGTTCCTAAAATGTCGAGTCCAACCAGTCATGGCCAGAGTTTGCCCGATGTGGTTGTATTCAGGTCCAAAGGATGAGACCAGGATTAATGCTGCCGAACTGTCGGAAAAGGAACTGCTTGATGAAGTCCGTCGCCTTACTTTCTTTATTCAGGAGGACTCGATCCCATTGACATCTTCTTACACTCCCTTTGATGCCGAACATTCACCGCCAGAGGTAACTTCCCCTTTCAAATTCTTATTATGTTATTCTCAATTAGTCAACATAAGTACCATTGTTCTCATTTATTTTTTTCCTTCGACATACCGACATAGCCTTTGGGGATTCGCACGATTCGCCGAACGACATTTCTGAGGGGAGAGGCTCCTCAGTACCCATTGATTTTCAAACTGTCGAGCATACAAGCCCAGAAAGCGATTACGATGATCCAATAGATTCAGAAACTGTTCACACCAATCTCCCTCCTTCAGCCGATGGCGCTTGCGACACAGAGGGATCAGTGCGTGATGATGACGCTGATCGTGACACCTTTGTTAATGCAGCTGTGGAGGAGACCAGGGCTTCGCCCGTGAAGAGATCAATCGGCGGCTTTGCTGACGAAGACGATCTTCTCGATATGTAAATACCTTCTTTTTTCCACTATATTTTGACCTCTTGTTACTCGCATTCTCTGCATAACTTCCGTCGACCGTTTCCTTTTTGTAGTGACGAAGGTTTCATCGAGCCTCCATCCAAGAAGGCCAGGCCTAATGTTGTTCCGACGGCCGCTGCAGCTTCCGAAGCTTCGGCTCCTAAGGCAGCTCCCACGGCCCAGGCATCGACTGCTTCTTCCCTTTCCAAGGGGAAAGACATTCCTGTTGCCACCGCGATTCCTCCTTCAGTACGCTCTTTTTGAATACAACGCGAATCTCTTGGAGTATACCTTGCCTAATAATTCTTTGTAAAACATTCTTTTTTCCCTTAAGGACCTGCGAGGTGTGATATCCTCTTTAGAGGCCTTTGCCTTTCAATTTACCTCTCTGGAGGCGGACAACGTCCGTCTGCAGGAGGAAGTTAAGTATTCCTCTTCAAAGTTGGACGGCGCCATTAAAAAAGCTGCCACAGCTCGCCAGGAGGTCGACTCCCTGAAAGGGGAGCTGAGCAAACCGAAGGAGAGGCTGAAGGAGGAGGAAGCTCAGGCAGCCGAAAAGGATGAACTCCTTCGTCACTCTGCTTTGGCTCTACTTGGTAAGCTCTTTCATGCATCTCTGTTGATTATTACTCTTATGGATGCGTTTCTTTATCAATGATTTTTTCCAATTCAATTTCTTGCAGAAGCCGCCAGCATCCCTGCTACTGTCTTGGACAAAGTTCCGAGCAACTCTCTGGCAAATGGTGTGTCGATGGCTCTCGCCTCCCACCATCTTACCCGGGAGCTTCTTGAAAAGGGAAAGGGTGCCCTAGCGTGGATGCACTCGATGATTTTCCCTAAGATCAAACAGGAGAGGACTCTGGGGCAGCTGATTGATGCCTTCGCGGTTGACACCAAGGAGGTTATCGAGGTATTCAAGCGTACTTCGCGTACCTATGGTGCCCTCCTTGCCTTCCAGCTTATGATGGGTTACAGCTTTAAGGCTGACATCGAAGAAATGACTAAGGAGCTGCCGAAAGAGCAAGATGGGCGATTCGTTGACTTAAGCGCCTTTAAAACGTCTGCCCTTATTTGTGCTCGTTGATACGTCTCCGACGTATCGATAATTTCTTATGTTCCATGCCACATTATTGATGTTATCTACATGTTTTATGCACACTTTATGTCATATTCGTGCATTTTCTGGAACTAACCTATTAACAAGATGCCGAAGTGCCGATTCTTTGTTTTCATTGTTTTTGGTTTCAGAAATCCTAGTAACGAAATATTCTCAGAATTGGACGAAATCAACGCCCAGGATCCTATTTTGCCACGAAGCTTCCAGAAGTCCGAAGAGGAGATGAAGTGGGGCCACGAGGTGGCCACACCCTAGGGCGGCGCGGCCCCCCCCTTGGCCGCGCGGCCCTGTGGTGTGGGGCCCTCGTGCCGCCTCCTGACCTGCCCTTCCGCCTACTTAAAGCCTCCGTTGCGAAACCCCCAGTACCGAGAGCCACGATACGGAAAACCTTCCAGAGACGCCGCCGCCGCCGATCCCATCTCGGGAGATCCAGGAGATCGCCTCCGGCACCCTGCCGGAGAGGGGAATCATCTCCCGGAGGACTCTACGCCGCCATGGTCGCCTCCGGAGTGATGTGTGAGTAGTCTACCCCTGGACTATGGGTCCATAGCAGTAGCTAGATGGTTGTCTTCTCCCCATTGTGCTTCATTGTCGGATCTTGTGAGCTGCCTAACATGATCAAGATCATCTATCTGTAATTCTATATGTTGCGTTTGTTGGGATCCGATGAATAGAGAATACTTGTTATGTTGATTATCAAAGTTATGTCTATGTGTTGTTTATGATCTTGCATGCTCTCCGTTACTAGTAGATGCTCTGGCCAAGTAGATGCTTGTAACTCCAAGAGGGAGTATTTATGCTCGATAGTGGGTTCATGCCTCCATTGATATCTGAGACAGTGACAGAAAGTTCTAAGGTTGTGGATGTGCTGTTGCCACTAGGGATAAAACATTAGTGCTATGTTCAAGGATGTAGTTACTAGTTACATTACGCGCAATACTTAATGCAATTGTCTGTTGTTAGCAACTTAATACTGGAGGGGGTTCGGATGATAACCTGAAGGTGGACTTTTTAGGCATAGATGCATGCTGGATGGCGGTCTATGTACTTTGTCGTAATGCCCAATTAAATCTCACTATACTCATCATAATATGTATGTGCATGGTCATGCCCTCTTTATTTGTCAATTGCCCAACTGTAATTTGTTCACCCAACATGCTGTTTATCTTATGGGAGAGACACCTCTAGTGAACTGTGGACCCCGGTCCAATTCTCTATACTGAAATACAATCTACTGCAATACTTGTTCTACTGTTTTCTGCAAACAATCATCATCCACACAATACGGTTAATCCTTTGTTACAGCAAGCCGGTGAGATTGACAACCTCACTGTTTCGTTGGGGCAAAGTACTTTGGTTGTGTTGTGCAGGTTCCACGTTGGCGCCGGAATCTCTGGTGTTGCGCCGCACTACATCCCGCCGCCATCAACCTTCAACGTGCTTCTTGACTCCTACTGGTTCGATTAAACCTTGGTTTCTTACTGAGGGAAACTTGCCGCTGTGCGCATCACACCTTCCTCTTGGGGTTCCCAACGGACGTGTCAACCACACGCATCACTCGTCAGCTCCTCGAACTAGTCTCGTCAAGGAAGACATCGGCTGGACCTAGTTTGTCGAATCAGACCCAGGCCCCTTGATTTTTGTAACTTATCTTCGAGCTGCTGTGAAACATTGTTCTTGTTGCAAAACTTTATGTTTGTAATGAACTCCGTGCTGGCAATGTTGCTGGCACACCTTTGTCATAATGTTTTCACTTGCACTTCTCCCGATAGTAGTTACTTGCACTTCTCCCGATGGGAGTTACGTTGGATGTTCAATTTGGCCATATCCGACATCCTTGTTAACGCTGTTTCCTGCAGGTTTTCCCGGTGCCCTCATTTGTCGACGACTCGTCGGGTGTTCTTCCGGAAGGTGATCGGATCCAGCGGATGAAGGATCGGATCACCCAGATGGAAAAGGATCTGCGCAGCACTTACGCCTTAGCTGCTATTGTCAATAAGAAGAGCGAGATTGCAGCCGACGTGGAGCGGTACGCTCTCACTGAGCTGCATAAAGCTACCGAGAGTTTGAACTGTGAGTTTCCTGATCTCTGCGCCCTTTTGTCAACAACGCCTTGTCTGATCCTTCATTTATTTCTTTGCCAGTCATAGCTCTGAACCGTGCGGAAGAAAACAAACGGATTCACGAGCGTGTGCATGCATTAACCCAGCTATCCTCAACCGAAGAGATTTTTTGGCGGGAGCACTCAAAGGCTTCGGCTGTCGCGCAATTTCAAGATCGGGTTCAGCAGGTCCACCACTTTTTCGACAAGTGCTACAAGGCTATGAGGGTGGTTTGGAAGACAATGTTCCCTTTGAACGCAGTTCCCCCACGCTCCTGGCTTTGATGTCTGAGTTTGGTAATGCCAAGAAGATCCGAGACTTTGTGCGTGCACAAGTTTTCGCAGGGGCCAGGTTTACACTTTCCCTTGTACTCGCCCGTTATCCCTCAGCAAGTTTACTGTCGATTGCCAACGCAACTGGAAACTTGGAGTCACTGTATCCGAAGGTATTGTTGCCCGCCAATATAATTGTCGAAAGACTTGAGGGGGACTCGAAGGTACCTGAGGAAAGAGGAACTCCGCAAGGGTGATTTCAGGGATTAAAGGTTTGTTTTGTAAGTAGATAATTTGGCTACTTTATCCGAGCGTTTGGATTATATAATGAGGCCCTTTTGTTCGGTAGATACATGCGTATGTACTTTTACCGTGCTAATGCCGTTGGCAGGTTTTGACTGAGCGAATCTGAGTTGCTCGTTTGAATGTATGTATATTGGTTGGTTAGCAAATCATTTGAGTGATCAGCTCGTGTTGCAGGTTTTGCTAAACCTGTTGTATGCGCAACTTTGCTTTCAACCGATGTATGTTTCGGCAGTCACTCCCGAATATTTCGGGTGTAATGATGCTACCGATGAGCCCGTTGTCCATTGATATTTCCATAAGTAAAATATCGAACGTGGTTTGTATGTATTTCCAAACTCTTGCTATTTGCGGCACTCGTAGAGGCATCTATAGCAAAGGGAAAGGTTAATGTCTTTTAGCACTCGTAGAGGCTTTTCTTTTAGAACACGATCTTTTGCCTTGTACTATGTTTGCATAGTGATGTGGCTTAGTCGTTTTGGATTACTGCAATGCTTTGACAAAGAATCGAAGCTTAAAATCTTATTGATAAGGTAAGGATGAGACTAGAGGGCGAAAAAAGGAAGGCCCTGTTTAGAATAAAAGGAGAAAATTAAATGCTGATAAATTGCTTAAGCAAGGAAGGGGTTCTTCTCTTCTTCTGGCTTCTTGACGACGTTAGTGGTTGCTGCAGCGTTGTTGGTTTCACCAGGGGTTTGAGCAGTGGTTGCCAGCGTCTTGCTGTCTCCTATGCCTTCTGCGCCATCAACTGCCGAACCTTTAGCTGCCGAGGCTTCTGCTGTCGAATCTTCTCCTGCCGAAGCTTTGGCTGCCAAAGCTTTAGGGACAGGATCAGCTGGCTTCTTCTTGGTTTCCCTGACATCTTTCTCCTCCTTGATTTCACGTAATGACAGCTTGGGTAAAGGGTCGACGATTTCTTGCTGTGACCCGAACTTCGCAGCGATCCTCTGAAAGTCGCGATCACAATTGTCCGAGCGTGAAAAACTTCCATAGACTGTGATGTTTGTCCCGTTGTTCCCAGGCATTTTCAGCTTGAGGTATGCATAGTGCGGCACAGCCATGAACTTGGCATAAGCTGGTCTCCCGAGTATAGCGTGATACTGTGACTCCCAGTTTACTACTTCAAACTCGATCTTTTCCTTCCTGAAATTGTCGGCTTTGCCGAAGACGATATTCAGGTAAACTTTGCCAAGAGAGTAGCCCGGTGCGGTTGGAAGGATCCCATGGAAGCAAGTGTCTGTTTCTTCTAGCATCCGCATGGTGATCCCCATACTTCTGATTGTGTCGCTGAATATCAGGTTTAACCCGCTTCCACCATCCATGAAGACTTTGCTCATCTTGAACCCCCCGATTTGTGCTTCGACTACTAAGGCAGCGTGTCCTGGTTTTGGTATGGTCATCGGGTGATCTGCTCGACTGAACGTAATGTTCTGAGAGGACCACTCGACATACTCGGGGATGTTCGCCATGATGCTTTCTGCCAAGTTGATCTCTCGGGTGAGCTTCTTCATCTCTCTTCTCGAGACACCTGTCCTATGGATCATGCTCATCTGCCCACGTGGTGGTGGAAACGCCTCGTTGGGTTGATGACACTAGTAGGAAAAGCCTCATCAGTGGCGCACCAAAAATGGATTCTGTGGCGCATGGGAGGTGCGCCACAGAAACGTCGCCACAAAAATAAGGTTTCTGTGGCGCACCTTCCCATGCGCCACAGAATTAAGGTTTCTGTGGCGCACGTGTTCCTAGGTGCGCCACAGAAAAGCGTGCGCCACAGAATTGGTTTTCAGTGCGCCACAGAAATTGCTTGTATTATACTCGATTTTGTGCTGCCTGCTATACACATGCAGTTTATACACAGTAATATACAGAGATACAGGTTATATACAGCAACATTCAGATATAATATAAATATCATGTACATTGCACAGATATAACATAGACATCATCATCACATTACTTAGAGCCCGATCGAGATACATATATAGTGGTAATTAAGTGTCAAATGTTTTGCATACAACTCTTAATTCATACAAATTTCACAATTTCAAGATACAAAGTAGTCTTCATCCGGTTCCTCCTTTGCTCCCTCATCTCTACCCACCAGGCTCGCTTGCATCGGGGTCTTCATATCCAGTTCGTACTATGATGAAAATGGAAGAAAGTGAGACCAACAAGTCCGATGCACAAGAGAAATGGAATAAATGCCTCATACATTGTTGGTCAACACAAATATTAACATTTAGGGATGGCGTAAGTGAGACCAAGTCCGATGCACAAGAGATTGATATTTGTGCTATCTTACCAGGCTCACTTACGACACCCCCAAGTGTACGGGGACCAAATATTTTAATCATCGGCATTTTAAAAATCTCAAAGAAAATGGAATGACAAAATGGAATAAGTGCCTCATACATTATTGGTCAACACAAATACTATGGTCAGAAACCATAGTTGCAGTATACACCGCAGTATACTTTGCAGAAGGGCCCCCTTTCCCCGGCCGTCGTTCCGTGAACGGGTCCTTAACGACACAACAACGCTGATCTGCCTCTCCGGCGCAGAACCACGGTAGTCCCAGCCGCCTCCCTTGTGGCCGCATCTCCTGCGCTCTTCTGCATGGCCGGACCACGATTGGACTCACCGGGGGAATAATGATAATCGCCATCAACACTATCGCCAGACTCCACAGGAGCATAGCGGTTGCGGCGAGATGCCACTTTTCTTCCCTCGCCGTGCAGTGAACGAGTCTTTGATGCAAAGACCGTGCCGGCCTGCCCAGAGGCCGGCACGGTCTTTGCATCAAGAACTCGTTCACTGGACGGCGAGAGAAGAAAAGCGGCATCTGCTGCAAAGTACTCTACACCTGTGGACTCTGACGATAGTGGTGATGGCGATTATCAGTATTTCCCCGGTGAGTCCAATCGTGGTCCGGCCATGGAGAAAAGCGCAGAGCCCATTAGACACGGCCACAAGGGAGACGGCTGGGACTGGCGTGGTTCTGCGCCGAAGAGACATGTCGGCGTTGTTGTCTCGTCAAGGACTCGTTCAACGAACGGCGGCCGGGGAAAGGGGGGCCCGTCTACAAAGTATATTGCGGCGTATAGGTGACCAAACATTCTAATCATCGGCACTAAAATGGAAGAAAGAGCCAAGTGGTATCTCAACTAGATATCATATGCCTCATACTTTGTTGGTCGAAAGAAATATTAACATTCAGGGATGGGGTCAGCGAGGCCAGGTAGGATGCACAAGAGATTGATATTTGTGCCATCGCACCAGGCTCAGTGGCCCCACCCCAGAGTGTACAAGTGACCAAACAATTTAATCATCGGCACTAGAATGGAAGAAAGGCCAATGCAATTAAGAAGTAGCTAGTATGAACTAAATGGAATGCCTCATACTTTGTTGGTCGAAACAAATATGAACATCCCGGGATGGCGTTAGTGAGGCCAGGTAGGATGCACAAGAGATTGATATTTGTGCCATCACACCAGGCTCACTAGCGACACCCCGGAGTGTACGAGTGATCAACCAACCATCTAATCATCGACAAGTACAAAAACACCACCAAACCAGCAACCATGGTGACATAAGTCAAGATGCTCAAACACACATAGCATGCATGGAGCAGATGCTCCAAAGGGATTATTCATCACTTGGTATAGACCAAGTGATGCTGGCAAAAGAGAGGCCAATCAAGAACCAGTAAATCCAGTAAGTGATAGATATGCCTAAACAAGCAACAACACATAGCATATCCCAGCTAACCAGATGAGACAAGTCTTGGTAGCCAACTTAATCACCTAGCACCACCTAGCCTTTTAAAACCATCAGAAACAGTCCTTTTTCTTCAAAGGATACCACAGTGGCATTCATTTACATGATCCCCTACTGTGGATATCTCTATTTTCATCAAAGCCAACAAGAAAAGGATACCACAGTGGCATTCATTTACATGATTCCCTAATGTGAATATCTCTATTTTAGTATACCATCATAAGCATTCCATTTAAATCACACATTTTAGTATCTGTTCTTATCCAAGTTTTTGCCTCAGCCTTTGCATCATTGGCTGAGCCAAGACATCAAGCATCTGGCCAGGGAGCATTCTTTCTTTTTAGGGAACTATATGAACTATATGCACATGATCCAGTAAGCATCCCCACTAATCAGAGCATTATAAGCATAGTAGCATACCATAAGCTCACAAGAATCCATCAAGTAAATCTTCACAAGGATACCACAGTAGCATAGTAGCATACCATAAGCTCACAAGAATCCATCATTTTCTTCACAAGGATACCACAGTAGCATACCATAGTAGCATTTCATGCATTTAAATGAACCAGTAGCATCAAAACCAACCAAATGTCCAACTGGCAAGCAATACCAAGTGAGCAAGTCTTCATTACCTTGTACAGGTTCAGACATGGATTTATTTCCAACAAAGGATGGAAATCAAATTAACATCATTGAATTAAATTGAATCATTACCATCACATGGTTCATCAATAACAAGTGGCAGTAAACCTCCACAAACAACACTATCCATATGCAGGCAACAATATACTAACCACTAGCACCTTTTTATTAGCAGCATAACAATATACTAACCACTAGCAATCCAGGCTCCAAATGGAACCTTTGGAGCAGATATATATAGAGCCAATATAGCATGTCACTCCAAATGAAACTATCCATATGCAGGCAACAAAGTAATTTATTCAGATACTGCACATGAGCAGCATCACTGAATCAAAGAAACTAGCAGCAATGCATCCAGAGCAACAACATCAATGCATCCAGAGCAACAACAATGCATCCAGAGCATCATCAGCACAACCTAGAAGCACGAGCATTTCGTCGAGCACTTTGTGCTCGCGCGGGAGAGGAAGAGGGAGGGGAGGGGAGAGAGTTCACCGACGACAGGGGTGGAGGAGGAGGTTGACGATGACGGCAGCGGTGGAGGAGGAGGAGGACGCGGCGGCTCCTCCACCTTCACGCGACGGTGGCCCCTCCTCGCGGCGGCCCCTCCTCGCCGTAGCGGCAGCTTGTGCTGCAGGTGGCGGGGATGGGAGGACCGTGGCGGCATCCGGCCCTCGCGGAGGAAGGCGGCGGCGACGGCGATGGCGACGACCATGGTGGCGCGCGGCGGATCGGAGGAGAGTGGAGAGGGGAGAGGGGAGAGGTGAACAGGCGGGGGAGGGCACGGGCGAGATGATATAAGTTACCTTAATTCTGTGGCGCACCAGAGCAAGTGCGCCACAGAATCAATTACTTCTGTGGCCCACAGAAGCACGTGCGCCATAGAAAGAGTTATTTCTGTGGCGCAGCATGACATGTGCGCCACGGAAATACCTACACTAATAATTGGTGGTGGCAGGATGTGGGCCCCATACAATTTCTGTGGCGTAACGTTCAGCAGTGCGCCACAAAATTAAGCTATTTCTGGGGCGCACCCAGCGTGGTGCGCCACAAAATAACATTCTGTGGCGCATTTTCAGTGGTGCGCCACAGAACTAAGCTCTGCCTATAAGGGTTTTCCTACTAGTGTGAGGTTGAGCCTGCTGGACTTGATGCTGCGGTGGAGGTGGGGGTGGCGGTGGTAGCTGTTGCTGACCTGACTGCTGAATGAGTTTGTGCATGTCAAGGAACTGCCGACAGTCCCTGAGCAGGTGACTCGACTTCGTTTTGCCGTCCTTGGAATCGACATACGAGTGTAGGTAACATGGGGCGTTGATCTGCTCACCGTAGGTTAATTCAGGAGTCCTCTGCTGCCGTGGTTTGTAGTTGCCACGGTTCCCAGAGTTGTTCCGATTACCGTCCTGTCGATCGTCTCTTCTCTCGTCGTATTGATCGTCCTGCCGATCAGAATACCCTGCGGCTACTAGGTTGTTATCGTCGTACTTGCGGTTCTTCCTTCTCTTGTGACGATCCCTTCGGCCACCCGAATCGTGCTTCGGCTGATCGTCCTCTTCATCGTCACTGCGCTGTCGTGGTCTTCGCACATTGTCCTCACCATCAGCCCAACTGTTGGTGATTTCCATTAACTTGGTTATGGTTTTTGGCTTTTTGCGCCCGAGTTCTTCTATGTAGCTCTCACGCCGGACGCCATCGCTGAAAGCGTCGATTGCTCTGTCGACAGATACGTCTTCAGCAGCGTTCAGGAGTTTGGTGAATCTCCCGATGTATGAGCGCATCGACTCCTTCTGCTTCTGTTGGCAATTCCGTAACTCTTCAATCCCGACGGGTCTCTTGTATGTTGCTTGGAAATTGGCAACGAAGGCATCTACTAGGTCGTCCCATGATTTAACGGAACCCTTCGGCAGCCCCCTTAGCCAGGCTCGCGCTGAATCCTTCAAGTAGAGCTGCAGGCATTGCATTGCTGCTATCTGGTTTCCCTTGTGCAGGATCACAGTCTGCAGGTAGTCATCTATCCAAGATCTTGGTTCCTGCTGCCCATCGTATTTGGCAGCGTCGGTAGGGGTAGGCTTGAACTTTTTGGGTGGCATCGTCTCACGGATTTTGTAACTTAAGCAGTCGGCTCCCCTGAGTTCGCCGTCGTACTCCTGATCCTCATCTGAAGAATCACTGTCGTTGTCCTTCCTAGCGGCGCGTCGTCGTCTTTCTTTGTCAATCCTGCTCTGGGTGATTTCATCCCGAGCATCTCTCGCATGATGTTTCGAACCACTAGCCTGCGCCGTGGTCTTTTCCTTTTGCGGGACTAGGTTGTTTCCCAATATCGCGAGACTCTCCAGGGCACCTCGATGAGCTTGAGCCATGGATCCTTCGGGGCGCTGATTGATGAGGTATGCGGCGAGGTTGGCCGTTGCTCCTGCGACGGTTTTCGGCCGTGGCATGCCCGCGGTATCCATGGTCGTAAAGGATTTAGTCAGGTTCGACGTTATCTCTCTAGCATCATCTTCCGAAAGCCTGGATAGTCTCGACCGGTGCTTGCCTGCTCCCTGAGTGTTTCGGGAGGCACTCCCTTGCGAGCCTCTTCGTCGTTCACTGGATCGATCTGCCGCAGATAGGCGTCTCTCGAGGGTAGCTTGCTCTTTCGACAGGTGCTCCCGGTTTTTCTCTAGTATAGAGCGATAAGCATTGAGGGTTCCAATTGAGGTTCCTGCGGGGAGCGGTGTGTTGTTAAGTACTGCTGCCCTGGCCGCCGCCCACTCCTCGTTCGCGATGGTGTAGTCGCTATCGCGGTTGCTGGCGCTGTTTTCAAAACTTGCCCTTCTGCTGGAACGAGGGGTATGGTCCCCGTCTTCTCTACGCCTCGGGTTTCCTGTGTTATTGGCGACATAAACCTGATGGCGTGCCGCTCTTCGGGTGGTTCCTTGGACGATGCTGTTGATACTGTCTTCTCCCGATGAATATTGGGCGTTGCAGATGATCGGCGTGTCGCTCGATCCTAGCCCGTGCCTGGTGTCACAGTTCAAGCAGTAGTACGAAGTTAACTCTGAAGATGTGGGATCGTCAGATCCTACCGACATGGAAGACACCAAGCGGGGAGTCGAGGGCATGGGTGAGCACGTCGATCCTGTCAGACCAGCCGATAGGTCGAGTGACGATGACGCGCTTGGACTCGTCGATCCGGAGGTGGGCGATTCCAGCAATCGAAGGATTCCTTCCGCGTTGACGTTGTAGTGGACGCTGCCGAAGGTCATCTGCATGTTTCCTTGCAGATCTGAAAAGTTTGAACGGGAGGAATCGCTGTGCGGAGTAAATTCGTAGGAGCCGAATCGGATCGGGCTTCCCAGGATTGGCGATGATGGTGTCGATGAAGTTGCTGATGAAGTTGCTGGTGAAGTTGCTGGTGCCATGATTGGATCTGCCGATGACCGATCTTGTGCTGACAGGCTCCCCACAGACGGCGCCAATTGTCGAGGGTGCTCCTCGGCAATGCCCTCCGATAGGGGCATAGGGTTGATGGAATCCTGCAAGCTGACACGAGACATCTGTTCACAGACAAGCGGGGAGAGCGATTTGCCCAGGTTCGGGGCCCTCGATGAGGTAAAACCCTTACGTCCTGCCTGTCTGTTCTTGATTATGATGATAATGGGTTACAATGGGGTGCCAAATAGTTCGGCTGAGATCTCGTCGAGATAGCTAAGTACTAGGGTAACCTAGGTCTAGGCTTCTATTGGCTAAGATCGCTAAGATTGATTGTGTCCCTCGATAGCCCCTCTCTTGGCCTTTATATAGGAGGCCAGGTCTCGAGAGGCCTAATCAAGTACGACTAGGTTTACAGTAGATCTATCTCTAGACTTTCCTTGTTCGGCTCCTTCCGTGTCTTGTACTTTAAGGAACCTTCCGTTGCACCGTCCTAGTGGCCCATCTTGCCATCGAGTACCTTCGTGGGCCTCCAGCTGGACCGTATAGGGTAGAGCAACATTGGTTACCCGAAGGGTAATGCCCACGTCAAGGCAGGTACACCATTTTCGCAACTCCATCTACATACGGTACAACACAATGGAGGAGGCGGAAGCTAGATATGAGAGTGATGAGGAGGAATCAGATGAAAATCGCCTTCGTCCTGATATTGCTCATCGTGACTGCATTTCTCATCTATTTGCTTTTAGTTTAGACTACTAATTAACTAGCTTGTGATGGATCTTCGGTTATTCTGACATTTGAGATCAAATAATAGTTTGTTACTGGTATAATCATATCATGTGTGTATGTATTTTATACTGCCTGTGTAAGTAGGCTATTGTGTATGTATAGATGTATAATAGGGAGAAATGGGAGCGTTTATTCGAAATAGGGGCCAGAAGTATTTGCATCGATTCTAGTATACTAGCAGTGTGCGGCCACACGATGCCATTAGACATATTGGTCGTGCGCCGCGTCCGTACATGGCAGCTAAAAAGCATACTAGTCAAGTGCCTGGCCGCACGCGACTACTAACGGATACCAATGGCGAGGTACCAGTCGCGGGCCGGCGCCTGCGACTGGTGGCCCAAATCCACATGCCAGTAGTAGGCTTTTTCCTACTAGTGAAGCTTGCAATCATGTGACTAGGTCACGAGAATGTGATATCACATGAATGAGTAAAAGGCTTTATCGGTAACAAGATCGAACAAGGTATGGAGATACCGAAGATCAGATCTCGGGCAAACTAAGTATTGTAAGACAAAGGGAATAAGACTAGACGTTTAGGGTTCAAAAGACAAGGTTATTTTGTGGAAAGCATAGGGGCTATCATGGGTTTCCAGATCCCGATGTTGGTCATTCATTGGAGGGATGTCTCCATCATGTATGGGCATTCCTGAACTGTCGGGTGGCACGCTTAGGGGCTTACGACGCTTAGGGGTTGATTTGGGATCTTTAGAGTAATAAGAGAGAACTCCGGAGTTAGCTTTCAAAAAAAAGAGAGAACTCTAGAATTGTTTCAGAGAGGTATCAAAAGAAGTTCATGAGTCAATGAATTGTTGAAAACTTAAATAATATGTTTTATTATTTAATTATGTAAGATAATATTAAAATAGAATTTAAAATAGGCCAACTATTATGGAAAGGGGGCATGTAGGGGGGCCGCCCCACCAAACGCTCTGGGGGGTGGCGGCCAAGGGAGTGGCACCTGGTGGACGTGCTACCTCCTCCGCCCACGCCTATATAAGGAGAGGTAGCCCCTCCACTCATTCCATCACCTTGGCCTTTGCCTTGCCTCCCTCTCTCTACCTCACGTGTGGTTCCGGACTATTGGAGCGTGCATACGGGGTCTGAGAACTCCACCATATGCACGCCGTCGTGCTGCTGGACCTCGGTTCGGATAGTTCTTTTTCCACTCCTTTGCTAGACCAGAGCCCTAGGAACATCGTCTACATTGTATGCGTGTAGAACTATGAAGGTGCTGCCAGTTGCAGCACTTCACCGCATGTACGTCTACATGATCTTGAGGTCCGCGTCGCCATAAGACTACATCAACAACGTTCGGTGGAACATAACACTTTTGGTCTTAAAGGGTATGAATACCAAAACGTGTTCGTTACCTTACATCTGCATAGAACAGATCTTTTCTATATCGTTCTCTTTGGTAGGGAGTTTTTCGTTTTCTGTTGTGGAACCCTTCAGGAGAAGGGGTTGCATCATCTCTTTCTCCTTATAAATAATCACCACCCTCCCACGGGCACCTGGTCTGTCATTATCTTTTTTGATACCACTAGATACTCTCCTATATATCTTCCTTCTCTAGGCAAAACAGAGTAATCAATAACGTCGGGTCCCCACAAGCCACCTACCCCCACTATACTATTTAGCACCTCACACACTCAGAAGTATACATCCTCCAAAACATGGGGTTGTTACCGGGGGTCTCCCTGCGGGCATAACTATATAAATCTACGTTTTCATCAGGTCGTTTCGTATCAGATAATGGCCACACCCTACCTACATACAAATTCACCCATAGGCAGTTGAAATGCCGATAGTTGGGGGGCTCCAAGTAGGGGCTATCTGCACCCACTTCTTAAACATCGTTGATGGGATCTGATAGCTCCAAATTTTGATGCTTTTTAGTACAGATTTTCCACTGTTTATCACTTGGTTTCATTGGATTTTGTGTTCAGCTAATATTAATATCGCAATCCAGACGACACTTTGTTTATAATTATGTATTTCAGAAAACCGTCATTCTGGAGGATCCGAGGACATTTATGAGCTTATTGCAATAAAATAAAACATTTCCTTTAAAGGCCAAATCAAACCTGGCGAAGCAGAGGATTTAACGGGCATCCTAACAGGCGGGGCTGACTGTACCGCCCTCCCGTACAGCACACCGCTGCCTTCCCCATATCAAGGCAGACATTTTTCGAAGGGGGGGGGGACAATCAGAAACGCACCACATCATCCACCATTCTCCCCAGAACAGAAGATATCAGATCTGAACAAGGAGAAGACCATCCTCGACTCCACCGAAGATCAATCTCATCAATATCACCACCTCATCCATCACACCCCACTTGTACTGATAGAGAGAGAGATTCATACTTGTAAAATTAGGGAATCAAACCTCTATGCCATCTTGGTTTGTATTTGATTTGATCTTCAACTAATGTGGCTTGAGTCAACACCCGGATTTTTAAGTCCAGATGCCTATTATGCCGTACATCGCAATCCCAGGAATATTGTTTTTGCGAGACATAATAGATTGATATCATAACACATCATTCATTACATACCATAATCGTCTTACAACAAAGGATCACATGATCCAGTCTTAATACAACATAGGGGATCTAGGGATCCAAATACAAAACACATAGCGGAAGCGAAGTGACGGTCACGGTCCATCTGTTCCACATGCAACTGTTGATGTCAGGAGTGGTCCTAGTTGTCGTAGACGTCCTGCTGTCCATCTTCATGGTTCGGGTACTCCTCTTCATAGTCTGGCCATTTGAATAGCCAGGGACAAAGCCATGAGTACTTTAAAATACTCGCAAACTAATACTAATGTAAGTACTATCAGTTTTAGTAAGGGGGTGCTAAGCTCTAGGTTTATTTGCATAAAGCCAATTTTATTTCATAAGCACTTTAGAAATAAAAGACTCTTCATTTTCCTAACTTACTCAAGAGGGAACATTAGTGTCATTCCCACAACTCTGTTGTGCTTCAATTCAAATTCACCTTTCAAGTTCAAGTCACAAGTCACATGTCACATTTTTTAAAAGCTCTGATGACGGAACAGTATGGCCTTTCCAACCGTCCTTAACCGTGGACGCGGCTATTCGAATAGTTTTACACTCTGCAGAGGTTGTACACTTGTGCCACAACTTTTGATTACATCTGTCAGGGGTAACCCTGAATAATCGTAACTCAGTACGCGGATCATCAACCATAACCTTTCACTTACATACCCTAGTATAGGTACCTCTCCCCATGAGCTTGGCCTCCCAGTGAAGACAAACTGTCAGCCTGGGAACTGCACAGGGCTTGGGCCGGACATTCACCTCATCTTTAACGTTGTTTCTTTTGTTGTGGAGGCAGCTTTCGGCATAACCCCGATGACGCTTGTTTAGAGGGAACCCATACTAAAGTACATAAACTTCTAGTTAAGCCCTACCCATAATCAGGTATTGTGGGGGTACTTGTAAATTGGAATGGTATCGCATCCGAACCCAACCATCAGTTTTTGTAAAGTTCACCATGTCATTCATAAGTCGCATTCACCTTCAAAATCTTTCAATAGAATGCCTCATCATTCCAAGGTTTTCAAAGTCATTGGTTTTCACATGTTCCCATTTAGAGTAGTCATTTTTATTTGTTAGCACTAGCAACTAGTCATGAGGGGTGCTAACTAGCTTGTATTGCTCTAGGCTAAATTTGATGCTCTTGTTCTACTCTATATCTAGACCAAGTGAATCATGAATCAAAAAGTAAACCTTGATAAACAAAATCAAAAGCTTGTAAGGTAAAAACTTTGGATAGGATGATTAAGCATAAAGTAAAATGTGGTGGTGCCTTGCTCTTGTAGAGCTTTGCACTTAGCAAGAATGTTATCTTGCAAGAGTAGAGCTTGCATTGGTGTTAGCTTGCCTTGGTTGGTGTATTGATCAAAGTGATCCTCCTTCTTCTCCGTAGCTGTTCTCGTCTTCCCCTTCGTAGCCTTCGGTACTAGCGTCTATAAACGAATACGAGGTAACAAACACCAATCAATACTTAAGTAGACTAGTTAGACCTAATGGCTCACTCAAGATGATCTAATATCATCACAATCATTATTCAACATCATACTAGGGTTTTCTTTATTTAATTTTTTTAAATTTAATTCTACTATTTGATAATTACAAGATTTAATACCCATTAGGGTTTCTATTTCTTTACTTTGAAAGTAACTTCATCTTATTTAACATTACTAAGATTTAATTTCCTCAAAGGATAAGGTAGGTGATCATGTTGACCATGGTCAATACTTCACACTTATCATTTGGGAAAAAGGTTTAAATGAGATTCATCATCTCATGTAATTTAACTACTACTTTGATTTAAGATCCTCAAGTAAGCAAAGATGAGACCATGACTAGGTTCATCACTTTACTTCACCTTACTTGGGAAAATGATTTAAATGAGGTGCTACACCTCATAGGTTTAGATTTCAACATTTTGAAATGATTTAAATGAGGTATTTTTCCCCATGTAATTTCAACACTACTATGTAACCATTAATGTCATCAATTAATAAAGTATGAGGTTCTTTGCATCAAAGTTATTTCTTCCTGTTGAAATTCTCAAGGCAATGATTTAAATGAGAGGAATACCTCTCATACCCTTTAATAAAAAAATTTGGACAATTTAAATGGACTAGAAATGGCCACATAGCCATTATTTTGCTCTAGCCCATGATCATGTGAAACAACCATAACATATTTTTACATAAACAATTAGAATATTTAAAATTTGAATTATGAGAATTTGAATCATCTCAAAATTCATCATGGTTGATTTTATAAATTTATTTGAATTCTGAAAACTCTCTGACTTGTTATTTTTACTATTCAAATTCTACAATAGATCTTGGTTTGAAACCAGTGGGGTTTTAAGGAGCATTTCATGAGCTTTCCAACAACATCAAATTCATTAAATTTGGCTTAGTGGATTGAGAGTGATTCAAATTCTAAGTGAGCACCAGTATTGAATTTGAAACAAAAAGGAATTAAACGAATTTGAATTTTGGGCCTAGGCGGGAAAACTAAATGGGCTGGCCCAGTAACGCTTCAGCGCTCAGCGGGCCAACTGACAGCAGACCCCACTTGTCAGTGGGTTTTACACAGCGAAGCGGTATGCGAGCGTGTGGTGCGTTGGATTAAAAGAGGATCGGACGGCTGAGCGTCGTCACCTTCCTCGACAGGGCTCGCCGGAGATCAAACCCTACCGGCGGCCAGAGGGTCGCGATAAGAGGCTCACTGGCGTGTAGCGAGGTCGGCGAGGCGGGCAATCGACGTTGTCGATGACGGCGATGCAGGTGGTGGTCGCAGGTGGTGCTGAGGTGGTCGCAAACTCCGTCTCGATCTGGCTATGGGAGCGGCAGTCTCCGACGAAATTCCGGCGAGCTGGTGGCTAATTGAGGAGGGGAAGGGGTCGAGGAGGACTATAGGTGAGTAGGGAGCAAGATGGTTGATACGTCTCAAACGTATCTATAATATCTTATGTTCCATGCTTGTTATATGACAATACTCACAAGTTTTATATACACTTTACATCGTTTTGATGCATTTTTCAGCACTAACCTATTAACAAGATGCCGAAGCGCCAGTTCCTATTTTCTGCTGTTTTTGGTTTCAGAAATCCTACACAGGAAGTATTCTCGGAATTGGACGAAACAAAAGCCCACGGTCTTATTTTCCATGGAGCCTTCTGATACGTCCCAAACGTATCTATAATTTATTATGTTCCATGCTACTTTTATGATGATACTCACATGTTTTATACACATTATATGTCATTATTATGCATTTTCCGGCACTAACCTATTGACGAGATGCCGAAGAGCCAGTTGCTATTTTCTGCTGTTTTTGGTTTCAGAAATCCTACAAAGAAATATTCTCGGAATTGGACGAAATCAACGCCCAGGGTCTTATTTTTCCACGAAGCTTCCAGAAGACCGAGGGAGAAACGAAGTGGGGCCACGGGGCGCCGCCACACTAGGGCGGTGCGGCCTAGAGGGGGCCCGCGCGGCCCTAGCGTGTGGGGCCCCCGTGACTCCTCCGACTCCGCCCTTCCGCCTACTTAAAGCCTTCGTCGTGAAACCCTCTGTACCGAGAGCCACGATACGGAAAACCTTCCAGAGACTCCGCCGCCAATCCCATCTCGGGGGATTCAGGAGATCGCCTCCGGCACCCTTCCGGAGAGGGGAATCATCTCCCGGAGGGCTCTTCATCGCCATGATCGCCTCCGGATTGATGTGTGAGTAGTTCACCCCTGGACTATGGGTCCATAGCAGTAGCTAGATGGTTGTCTTCTCCTCATTGTGCTATCATGTTAGATCTTGTGAGCTGCCTATCATGATCAAGATCATCTATTTGTAATGCTACATGTTGTGTTTGTTGAGATCCGATGAATATGGAATACTATGTCAAGTTGATTATCAATCTATCATATATGTGTTGTTTATGTTCTTGCATGCTCTCCGTTGCTAGTAGAGGCTCTGGCCAAGTTGATACTTGTAACTCCAAGAGGGAGTATTTATGCTCGATAGTGGGTTCATGCCTCCATTGAATCTGGGACAGTGACAAAAAGTTCTAAGGTTGTGGATGTGCTGTTGCTACTAGGGATAAAACATCGATGCTTTGTCTAAGGATATTTGTGTTGATTACATTACGCACCATACTTAATGCAATTGTCTGTTGTTTACAACTTAATACCGGAAGGGGTTCGGATGATAACCTGAAAGTGGACTATTTATGCATAGATGCATGCTGGATAGCGGTCTATGTACTTTGCCGTAATGCCCTGATTAAATCTCATAGTACTCATCATGATATATGTATGTGCATTGTTATGCCTTCTTTATTTGTCAATTTCCCAACTGTAATTCGTTCACCCAACATGCTATTTATCTTATGGGAGAGACACCGCTAGTGAACTGTGGACCCCGGTCCATTCTTTACATCTGAAATACAATCTACTGCAATACTTGTTCTTTACTGTTCTTTGCAAACAAACATCATCTTCCACACTATACAATTAATCCTTTGTTTACAGCAAGCCGGTGAGATTGACAACCTCACTGTTACGTTGGGGCAAAGTACTTTGATTGTGTTGTGCAGGTTCCACGTTGGCGCCGGAATCCCTGGTGTTGCGCCGCACTACACTTCGCTGCCATCAACCTTCAACGTGCTTCTTGGCTCCTACTGGTTCGATAAACCTTGGTTTCTTACTGAGGGAAACTTGCTTCTATACGCATCATACCTTCCACTTGGGGTTCCCAACGGACGTGTGCTTTACGCGTATCAAGCTAAATTTCTGGCGCCGTTGCCGGAGAGATCAAGACACGCTGCAAGGGGAGTCTCACACATCCAATCTCTTTACTTTGTTTTTGTCTTGCTTTACTTTACTTTATTTACTGCTTTGTTTGCTCTTATATCAAAAACACAAAAAAATTTAGTTGCTAGTTTTACTTTATTTACTGTCTTGTTCTCCATATTAAAAACACACTAAAATTAGTTACTTGCATTTACTTTATTTACCTTTTGTTTATTTCATCATGTTTCCTCCTAAGTTCACTTTGAAAGATATACCGGTAGGACAAGGGTCTATCATTGGAAGAGATAATATAGAAGCATTTTTCACTGATGTTAGTAAGGTTGAAGATTTTGAAGATAGATCCTTGGTAAAAGTTTTTCCTACATATGAAAGTGCTTCTGCCTGTTTGGTACACATGTTGGAAACTAGATTTGTTAATCTCAATCCCATAATACAACATATGTTTCTCACACTTTCTGATATGGAGATGGGAGAAAAGAGAGATTTTGTTTTAAAAGTCCTTGTTAGAGAATTTGAAGATATAGCTAAAGAAGCTAGAAAAGTTTTTATTAAGCATAAGAGGCTTGGTTTGTTCCCTGATTTTAAAAGAACACTTGAAAAGATGGACATGGATAGAATAAGGTACATTAGTAATGTTAATGATGGTAAGGAGATTAAAGTATCGATACCTAGTAAGCTCGTAGGAATGCATGAAGCTCTAGAAAATAACTATGCTTGGCTTGTTCCTGAAAATTTGTTCGATGAGAATAGTAAGCCTAAAAGCGTACAAAGAGGAGTTTCTTATATAGACCAGATACAATGCATTGTTGAGGAAACTCCCAACACCCCTGGTAAGCATGCTAATGCTTCATCTCTTGATAATACTTGATTCACACTTTCTGCGCCTAGCTGAAAGGCGTTAAAGAAAAGCGCTTATGGGAGACAACCCATTATTTTACTACTGCACTTTGTTTTATATTTGAGTCTTGGAAGTTGTTTCTACTGTAGCAACCTCTCCTTATCTTTATTTTATTGCATTGTTGTGCCAAGTAAAGTCTTTGATAGTAAAGTCAATACTAGATTTGGATTACTGCGCAGAAACAGATTTCTTGCTGTCACGAATTTGGGAAGGGTTCTCTGTAGGTAACTCAGAAAAATCTGCCAATTTACGTGCCTGATCCTCAGATATGTATGCAACTTTCATTCAATTTGAGAATTTTCATCTGAGCAAGTCCAGTGCCTCTAACAAATTCGTCTTTACGGACTGTTCTGTTTTGGCAGATTCTGCCTTTTATTTCGCATTGCCTGTTTTGCTATGTTTGATGGATTTCTTTGTTCCATTAACTTTAAGTAGCTTTGTGCAATGTCCAGAAGTGTTAAGAATGATTATGTCACCTCTGAATATATGAATTTTCAATTATGCACTAACCCTCTAATGAGTGTGTTTCGAGTTTGGTGTGGAGGAAGTTTTCAAGGATCAAGAGAGGAGGATGATACAATATGATCAAGAAGAGTGAAAAGTCTAAGCTTGGGGATGCCCCCGTGGTTCATCCCTGCATATTTCAAGAAGACTCAAGCATCTAAGCTTGGGGATGCCCAAGGCATCCCCTTCTTCATCGACAACTTATCAGGTCACCTCTAGTGAAACTATATTTTTATTCAGTCACATCTTATGTGCTTTACTTGGAGCGTCTGTTTGTTTTTATTTTTGTTTTTGTTTTTGTTTGAATAAAATCGGATCCTAGCATTCCTTGTTTGGGAGAGAGACACGCTCCGCTGTTGCATATGAACACATGTGTTCTTAGCTTTATTCTTAATGTTCATTGCGAAGGTTGAACTACTTCGTTCATCGATATATGGTTGGAAACGGAAAATGCTTCATGTGGTAATTGGTATAATGTCTTGAATAATTTGATACTTGGCAATTGTTGTGCTCATATAGATCATGTTTAAGCTCTTGCATTATGTACTTTGCACCTATTAATGAAGAACTACATAGAGCTTGTTAAAATTTGGTTTGCATGATTGGTCTCTAGAGTCTAGATATTTTCTGGTTAAGGTGTTTGAACAACAAGCAGACGATGTAAAGTCTTATAATGCTTACAATATGTTCATATGTGAGTCTTGCTGCACCGTTTTATACTTGAGTTTGCTTCAAACAACCTTGCTAGCCTAGCCTTGTATTGAGAGGAATTCTTCTCGTGCATCCAAATCCTTGAGCCAAAAACTATGCCAATTGTGTCCACCATACCTACCTACCACATGGTATTTCTCTGCCATTCCAAAGTAAATTACTTGAGTGCTACCTTTAAACTTCTATTCTTTGCCTTTACAATACATAGCTCATGGGAAAATAGCCTTAAAAACTATTGTGGTGAAGAATATGTACTTATGTATCTTATTTCTTAGTAAGTTGCTTGTTGAGCGGTAACCATGTTTCTGGGGACGCCATCAACTTTTACCTTTGTTGAATATCATGTGAGTTGCTATGCATGTTCGTCTTGTCTGAAGTAAGGGTGATTTTCATGATCAAATGGTTTGAGTATGCATATTGTTAGAGAAGAACATTGGGCCGCTAACTAAAGCCATGATCCATGGTGGAAGTTTCAGTTTGGACAATTAATCCTCAATCTATTATGAGAATATTATCTGTTGTTGAATGCTTATGCATTAAAAGAGGAGTCCATTATTTGTTGTCTATGTTGTCCCGGTATGGATGTCTAAGTTGAGAATAATCAAAAGCGAGAAATCCAATGCGAACTTTCTCCTTAGACCTTTGTACAGGCGGCATAGAGGTACCCCTTTGTGACACTTGGTTGAAACATATGTTATGCAATGATAATCCGTGTTAATCCAAGCTAATTAGGACAAGGTGCGAGCACTATTGGTAATCTATGCATGAGGCTTGCAACTTATAGGATATCTTATACATAACACATATGATTTATTACTACCGTTGACAAAATTGTTTCTATGTTTTCAAAATGAAAAGCTCTAGCACAAAAATAGTAATCCATGCTTCCCTCTGCGAAGGGCCATTCTTCTACTTTATTGTTGAGTCAGTTTACATATTCTTTCTATCTCAGAAGCAAACACTTGTGTCAACTGTGTGCATTGATTCTTACATGTTTACCTATTGCACTTGTTATATTACTTTGTGTTGACAATTATCCATGAGATAAACATGTTGAAGTTGAAAGCAACTGCTGAAACTTATATCTTCCTTTGTGTTGTTTCAAAGCTTTCTACTAAGAACTTATTGCTTTATGAGTAACTCTTATGCAAGTCCTATTGATGCTTGTCTTGAAAGTATTATTCATGAAAAGTCTTTGCTATATGATTCAGTTGTTTACTCATTGTCTTTACCATTGCTTTGAATCACTTCATTCATCTCATATGCTTTACAATAGTATGATCAAGATTATGATAGCATGTCACTTAAGAAATTATCTTTGTTATCGTTTACCTACTCGAGGGCGAGTAGGAACTAAGCTTGGGGATGCTTGATACGTTCCAAACGTATCTATAATTTCTTATGTTCCATGCTACTTTTATGATGATACTCACATGTTTTATACACATTATATGTCATTATTATGCATTTTCCGGCACTAACCTATTGACGAGATGCCGAAGAGCCAGTTGCTGTTTTCTGCTGTTTTTGGTTTCAGAAATCCTACAAAGGAAATATTCTCGGAATTGGACGAAATCAACGCCCAGGGTCTTAATTTTCCACGAAGCTTCCAGAAGACCGAGGGAGAAACGAAGTGGGGCCACGGGGCGCCGCCACACTAGGGCGGCGCGGCCTAGAGGGGGCCCGCGCGGCCCTAGCGTGTGGGGCCCCCGTGACTCCTCCGACTCCGCCCTTCCGCCTACTTAAAGCCTTCGTCGTGAAACCCTCTGTACCGAGAGCCACGATACGGAAAACCTTCCAGAGACGCCGCCGCCGCCAATCCCATCTCGGGGGATTCAGGAGATCGCCTCCGGCAACCTGCCGGAGAGGGGAATCATCTCCCGGAGGGCTCTTCATCGCCATGATCGCCTCCGGATTGATGTGTGAGTAGTTCACCCCTGGACTATGGGTCCATAGCAGTAGCTAGATGGTTGTCTTCTCCTCATTGTGCTATCATGTTAGATCTTGTGAGCTGCCTATCATGATCAAGATCATCTATTTGTAATGCTACATGTTGTGTTTGTTGGGATCCGATGAATATGGAATACTATGTCAAGTTGATTATCAATCTATCATATATGTGTTGTTTATGTTCTTGCATGCTCTCCGTTGCTAGTAGAGGCTCTGGCCAAGTTGATACTTGTAACTCCAAGAGGGAGTATTTATGCTCGATAGTGGGTTCATGCCTCCATTGAATCTGGGACAGTGACAGAAAGTTCTAAGGTTGTGGATGTGCTATTGCTACTAGGGATAAAACATCGATGCTTTGTCTAAGGATATTTGTGTTGATTACATTACGCACCATACTTAATGCAATTGTCTGTTGTTTACAACTTAATACCGGAAGGGGTTCGGATGATAACCTGAAAGTGGACTATTTAGGCACAGATGCATGCTGGATAGCGGTCTATGTACTTTGTCGTAATGCCCTGATTAAATCTCATAGTACTCATCATGATATATGTATGTGCATTGTTATGCCTTCTTTATTTGTCAATTGCCCAACTGTAATTCGTTCACCCAACATGCTATTTATCTTATGGGAGAGACACCGCTAGTGAACTGTGGACCCCGATCCATTCTTTACATCTGAAATACAATCTACTGCAATACTTGTTCTTTACTGTTCTTTGCAAACAAACATCATCTTCCACACTATACAATTAATCCTTTGTTTACAGCAAGCCGGTGAGATTGACAACCTCACTGTTACGTTGGGGCAAAGTACTTTGATTGTGTTGTGCAGGTTCCACGTTGGCGCCGGAATCCCTGGTGTTGCGCCGAACTACACTTCGCCGCCATCAACCTTCAACGTGCTTCTTGGCTCCTACTGGTTCGATAAACCTTGGTTTCTTACTGAGGGAAACTTGCTTCTATACGCATCATACCTTCCACTTGGGGTTCCCAACGGACGTGTGCTTTACGAGTATCACCTTCCAGAACACCGAAGAGGAGACGAAGAGGGGACGCGAGGCGGCCACATCCTAGGGGGGCGCGGCCCCAGCCCTGGGCGCGCCGCCCTATGGGGTGGGCCCCTCGGGTGCCCCCCGACTCTGCCCCTTCGCCTATATATTCTCTCCGTCGTGAAAACCCTATCACCGAGATCCACGATACGAGAAAAGTTCCAGAGACGCCACCGCCGCCAATCCCATCTCGAGGGATTCATGAGATCGCCTCCGACACCCTGCCGGAGAGGGGGAATCATCACCGGAGGGCTCTACATCACCATGCTCGCCTCCGGACTGATGCATGAGTAGTTCATCCTTGGACTATGGGTCCATAGCAGTAGCTAGATGGTTGTCTTCTCCTCTTGTGCAATCATGTTTAGATCTTGTGAGCTGCCTATCATGATCAAGATCATCTATTTGTAATGCTACATGTTGTGTTTGTTGGGATCCGATGAATATTGAATACTATGTCAAGTTGATTATCGATCTATCATATATGTGTTGTTTATGTTCTCGCATGCTCTCCGTTGCTAGTAGAGGCTCTGGCCAATTGATACTTGTGACTCCAAGTGGGAGTATTTATGCTCGATAGTGGGTTCATGCCTCCATTGAATCTGGGCCAGTGACAGAAAGTTCTAAGGTTGTGGATGTGCTGTTGCCACTAGGGATAAAACATCAATGGTTTGTCTAAGGATATTTGTGTTGATTAAATTACGCACAGTACTTAATACAATTGTCTGTTGTTTGCAAATTAATACTGGAAGGGGTGCGGATGCTAACCCGAAGGTGGACTTTTTAGGCATAGATGCATGCTGGATAGCGGTCTATGTTCTTTGTCGTAATGCCCTAATTAAATCTCATAGTAGTCATCATGATATGTATATGCATCTCTATTTGTCAATTGCCCAACTGTAATTTGTTCACCCAACATGCTATTTATCTTATTGGAGAGACACCACTAGTGAACTGTGGACCCCGGTCCATTCTTTACATCTGAAATACAACCTACTGCAATCATTGTTCTCTGTTGTTCTTTGCAAACAAACATCATTCTCCACACCATACGTTTAATCCTTTGTTTACAGCAAGCCGATGAGATTGACAAACTCACTGTTAAGTTGGGGCAAAGTATTTTGATTGTGTTGTGTAGGTTCCACGTTGGCACCGGAATCCCTGGTGTTGCGCCGCACTACACTCCTTCGCCAACAACCTTCATGTGGCCTTCATCTACTGGTTCGATAACCTTGGTTTCTTACTGAGGGAAAACTTGCTGCTGTACGCATCATACCTTCCTCTTGGGGTTCCCAACGGACGTGTGCTTTACCGTCACAAGCAGCTCTTTTTCTGGCGCCGTTGCCGGGGAGATCAAGACATGCTGCAAGGGGAGTCTCCCACATCCAATCTCTTTACTTTGTTTATTGTCTTGTCTTGCTTTACTTTATTTTATTTTATGTCTTGTTTGCTTTCTTTATATCGAAAACACAAAAAAATTAGTTACTTGCTTTACTTTATTTAATTCGGTTTGCTTAGTTTATTTTTATTATTGTTAAAATGAATACTCCTGAGAACACTAAGTTGTGTGATTTCACTAGCACCAATAATAATGATTTCATATGCACTCCTATTGCTCCACCTGCCACTACAGCAGAATTTTATGAAATTAAACCTGCTTTACTAAATCTTGTTATGAGAGAGCAATTTTCTGGTGTTAGTACTGATGATGCTGCTGCCCATCTTAATAATTTTGGTGAACTTTGTGAAATGCAAAAGTATAAGGATGTAGATGGGGATATTATAAAACTGAAATTGTTTCCTTTCTCCTTAAGAGGAAGAGCTAAAGATTGGTTGCTATCTTTGCCTAAGAATAGTATTGATTCATGGACTAAATGTAAAGATGCTTTCATTGGTAGATATTATCCTCCTGCTAAAATTATATCTTTGAGAAGTAGCATTATGAATTTTAAGCAATTGGATAATGAACATGTTGCCCAAGCATGGGAAAGAATGAAATCTTTGGTAAATAATTGCCCTACCCATGGACTAACTACTTGGATGATCATCCAAACCTTTTATGCAGGATTGAATTTTTCTTCGAGGAACCTATTGGATTCGGCTGCTGGAGGTACTTTTATGTCCATCACTTTGGGTGCTGCAACAAAGCTTCTTGATGATATGATGATCAACTACTCTGAATGGCATACTAAAAGGACTCCTCAAGGTAAGAAGGTAAATTCTGTTGAAGAAACCTCCTCCTTGAGTGATAAGATTGATGTTATTATGTCTATGCTTGTTAATGGTAGATCTAATGTTGATCCTAATAATGTTCCTTTAGCTTCATTGGTTGCTCAAGAAGAGCATGTTGATGTGAATTTCATTAAAAGTAATAATTTCAACAACAATGCTTATAGGAATAATTTTGGTAACAACTATAGGCCATATCCTTCTAATAATGGTAATGGTTATGGTAATTCTTACAACAATAGTAGGAGTACACCCTCTGGTCTTGAAGTCATGCTTAAAGAATTCATTAGTACACAAACTGCTTTTAATAAATCTGTTGAAGAAAAGCTTGGTAAAATTGATGTTCTTGCTTCTAAGGTTGATAGTCTTGCTGCTGATGTTGATCTTTTAAAATTGAAAGTTATGCCTAATGAAGATAAAGATATTAAGTCATTTGCTACAGCAAACACTATTCAAGTTCGAATTAATGATAATATTAGAATGATGGCTGAATTGCATGCTAGGTGGGAAAGAGAAGAAAGAGAAAAACTTGCTAAAGAGAATAATGTAGCTAAAGTTTGGACTATTACCACCACTAGTAATGTTGATACTTCACATGTTGCTAAACCTTCTACTATCAATGGTAAAATAATTGGTGTTGGCAATGTCTCTAATTCTACTGCAAAGCGTGCAAAACTGCCTAAAACTACTGAAACTGTTTGTGATAAAAGTGCTGAAATTTTTCAGAATGTTGTAGATCATAATGGTTTAGATTTTGATAGTTGTCATATTTCTGAAGTTATTAAGTTCTTACAAAAACTTTCTAGAAGTCCTAATGCTAGCGCTATAAATTTAGCCTTTACAAAACATATTACAAATGCGCTCATTAAAGCTAGGGAAGAGAAATTAAAACTTGAAGCTTCTATTCCTAGGAAGTTGGAAGATGGTTGGGAGCCCATCATTAAGATGAAAGTCAATGATTTTGATTGTAATGCTTTATGTGATCTTGGTGCAAGTATTTTTGTTATGCCTAAGAAACTTTATGATATGCTTGACTTGCCACCTTTGGAAAATTGTTATTTGGATGTTAATCTTGCTGATAATTCTATAAAGAGACCTTTGGGGAGAATTGATAATGTTCACATTACGGTTAACAATAACCTTGTCCCCGTTGATTTTGTTGTCTTGGATATTGAATGCAATGCATCTTGTCCTATTATTTTGGGAAGACCCTTTCTTCGAACTGTTGGTGCTATTATTGATATGAAAGAAGGAAATATTAAGTATCAACTCCCTCTTAAGAAAGGTATGGAACACTTCCCTAAAAAGAGAATGAAGTTGCCTTTTGATTCTATTATTAGAACAAATTATGATGTTGATGCTTCTTCTCTTGATGTTACTTGATTTGCACTTTCTGCGTCTAGCTGAAAGGCGTTAAAGAAAAGCACTTCTTGGGAGATAACCCATGTTGTTTTTATTTATTTTGCTACTGTTTTGTTTTGTCTTGGAAGTTGTTACTACTGTAGCAACATCTCCTTATCATATTGTTGTGCCAAGTAAAGTCTTTGATAGTAAAGTTGATACTAGATTTGGATTCCTGCGCAGAAACAGATTTTTACCTGTCACGAATTTGAGTAGATCTCTCTGTAGGAAACTCGTAAAATGCTGAAAAAATTCATCCGTGATCCTCAGATATGTACGCAACTTTCTTTCAATTTGAGATTTTTCATGAGCCTGTGCCTCGAAAAAATTCGTCTTTACGGACTGTTCTGTTTTGACAGATTCTGCCTTTTATTTCACATTGCCTCCTTTACTGTGTTGTGTGGATTTCTTTGTTCCATTAACTTTCAGTAGCCTTGGGTAATGTCCATAAGTGTTAAGAATGATTGTGTCCTCTCTAAACATGTGAATTTTTGATTATGCACTAACCCTCTAATGAGATTGTTTTGAGTCTGGTGTGGAGGAAGTTTTCAAGGGTCAAGAGAGGAGGATGATATGATATGATCAAGAAGAGTGAAAAGTCTAAGCTTGGGGATGCCACCGTGGTTCATCCCTGCATATTTCAAGAAGACTCAAGAATATAAGCTTGGGGCTGCCCAAGGCATCTGTGGTGACCCAGCGTACCACTGCATGGTGTAGTACACAAGTCGTTGACATAACACAAGTGAAACACCGTTCCACTCATATTACATCTCTCAGAGTGGTACAACAGAAACATATGCGAGTCCAAGGTATGTCTATAGAAGTACACACGAGCTGTTTACACAAGATCAACACAACCTCCTACTTTAAAGTGAGGTAAAACTTCAAATAAAGCTCCAGAAGAACGACTTGTAGTCTATCTTATTGCTAACTCAAGTTCAAGAGCTACTTGGCTTGCTATAGAAATCTAGCTACTTAGGTGCTAGGATTAGGGAAAGGTTCTCTTCTATTACTAGTCTAGGTTTCCATCATAGCTGATGCAGAAGTTGACTCCATTGACTTCTTTGATTGGATTCTTCATCTTGTTGCAGTTGACTCCTTTGTCTTCGAGTTCCACGGTAGTTTCTCCTTCGGTGCCTTGATCTAAGAAGGGGGTTCAAATGGGATAGAATGAGTACGAGCGTACTCAGCAAGTTCATATTAGGAAATAGGTGTATCATGCACTAGCTATAGCCACAGACCAGAAAGTCATAGGCCAATGCAAGTTTTCATAAACATTTCTTCAAAAGGTTTATTTTATTCTTAAAACTATGCCCGTCAGTCTTCACAGGTTGACTAGAACTTCATGGAGTTCCTTTCCTGCCGCGTTCGCAGTTCCCTTCCCGGAACAGGGAGTGACAGCCACAATTTGATACACTCTGCAGAGGTGCGTTACTTTTCCCATAAGAGATTCCACCCCTTTTGCCATCCGCAGGGACTTGCCCCCGTTCACACTTCCTTTGGTGTGAGGCCAGGTATGAAAATCCAAGCCCACACCGCCTTCTCCGCGACTGCAAACCCACCCTTTTGTCCAACCGTACACCCCCAGTAGACTTCTCCCGAAAATACGGCTTTACTCACGGTGTACTCTAGACAATCCTTCATAGATCGTAGAGCTTATCATCACTAATGGATGGGGATTTAAAAGGATATCCCAACCTATTGCGGCGGTGCCTCCAACACCCCACCGGCTCTACAGATCCGTTGGCGTGCAGAAGGGAAAAGATACAGCTGGCTTCCCCAGAGCCATTATAGATCTCATGGTCAACGCGGTTTGTACGGCGCTAGAATCACTGGACGGCATTGGTAATTAATCCTAGGGTGATATAACCCATGCAATGGAACCTCCACCATATCAACACATACCATGGTTCCATTGCCCACCACATAGTCATATTCATAATTGTAAAATAATACTTTGCTTTTCAATGCATGAGTGATAAGTATAGTACTTTGCATATAGTTTGATAAAAATAATCAAATGACATGAGCAAGCGATGAACTTGCCTTTCATGACTGCAAGATTATGCAGGCAAAAGCTTCGATACGTGATAACTCCAAATTCTGAAATACCATCATCGTCCGGTAAGGACAATGTTTAAAGAACTGGCAAAGATGCTATAATGCATAGTATGAGATGCAATCGTCCCGAGCGTAACCTAACCTTGATGATTTAGGATGTATGAGTTGTAAAGATTTCTTTAGGGTTGGTTGCACTTTTAGAATGATTCTCAAACAAGGTTCTTATTAGGGTTTGGTTATATTAGCATCATATCCAAGTGATATAAGACATCATCACAATCATACACATAAAGAATAGTGATGGAATGATATGTAAAGAACAGTTGTCAATTTTTAAGTTCTACGGAACATGGTTGATGATTACTTGTAATATACTTCAAAAGAATAACTTTTGAAGAACATGTTGTTTAAGAAATAATAAGTATTTCAAAGAAGGATTAGGACTTCTAAGGTTTGATTGACATTTGTACTTCAAAAGAATAACTTTTGAAGAACAAGTTAAATAAGAATATGAACTATTATACATAGGAGCTATGGCTTTCTAGGTTTACTATTGGATTCATTTAGTTCTCTAATAGGAACTAGTTGGGTTCTTAAATAGAATTGGTCTATACATAGCAAGTATTGGCAGGTTTATTGCTATAGTTTCTTCTAAGCATCATATCAAAGGATGGTTATCAAGATGGTTCTATAAATTAGCTACTAGGGTTTACTATGGGTTCTCATTTTCTTCACTAAGTAATCACTAATAGTTTCTAAGCTAAGTGGCTTATCATTTCCTAAGTAGGGTTTAGTTGGATAGGAGCATATAATATGTATTACTACAAGATTGGTATTAGGGTTCATCACTATGGTTCTACTAGGGTTTGATGATTATGAGGTTCAAAAATAATAACTTGTTAACTAATGAATGTTTAAGTAAGTAATTGTTGCTATCAAAATGATATTGGCTTTTAATATTTTCTTGCTTTATTGTTATTTAAAGAAAATAGAAAATAGTAATTTGCAATTAGGGTTTATGAATTATCACTAATATTTAAGTGAATGTTATTATGGTAAAGAAAATTAATCTTAACATTTTATTTAGTTACTGAATAGTTAAAATTTAATTTTGGAACTTCACTAATTATTGAATTCAAATTGTATTTTAAACAAATGAAATGGCATAATTAATAAGGTTAAAAATAAGTGAATTTTTATTTTGACACACATTTTTGTTTTATATTTTATTTGAATAGAGTTTATTTTTGTGAACATTTTGATATATTATTCATATTTTTCTGAGTTGAAATGAATTTTCTATGATTTTGCAAAGTTTCAGTTATTTTCTGGAATTTGAAATTTGACATAAATACTAAACATACCCGTTCATTTCTAGTTCCAGACACTGACGAGTGGGACCAAGTCCTAGTCATCTGCCTCGTTGGCATTTGACCGAGTCAAAAAGTTCAACGGGTTCACTGCCACGTTGACATCACCGGCGGCTTGACGCCGGCGAGTCAGAGCGTGACGGCGACGCCGATTTTAGGCTCCCCGAGATGCGCGGCTAGTACTAATCGACTCCCCTGGATCTACTGAACACGATGGTGGTGTTGGTTTGGCGAGGGGATCACCGGAGCATCACCGACGGTGAGCTCTGCGGCGGTGCTACTCCGGCGAGATTCGAATCAGAGGCTATAGGAGGTTCTAGAATGCGAGATCTAGCGCTACAGATGCGTATGCTCACCCTGAAGCTCAAGGTGTGGTCGGCTCCGGCGATGGTCGACGGAGAAGACGGCGATTGGCGATTTCCCGGCGATGTGCTGCAGAAGGGAATCTTCAAATTCGCCCTGCACCTTGCTCCCCTGGACGATTGCTTGTACCCAGAGGCTCTCCTCGACGATGCGCTTCCAACGAGCCACTGCACGGAGCTTGGGGTGGTCTCCTCCGTCGAACTCGTCCACGACGCCGGCGACAGTAAGTGGATAATGGTGAGAGATAGAGGGCGATTGAGAGAGAATGGATGGGCGGCGAAGAACAAGGATTACACGGTGATGATCTCCAACTATTTATAGGCCGAGGGGACCTTCGAGGCATCGACACGACGACGGCGACGGTCAGGAGGTGGCGGTCTCTGGATGATCTAGTCTGGCGAAGATCTTTTCTTCCGCGGATAGACTCGGACGCGATTCTAGTTGGGCACAGTTCTGAGATGTTTGGCGACGTCCGGGGCGTGCTTATCGTCGATGAGATCGTGGCCTACTGGCTTCGCCGCGCTGTCGTGCTCGGAGACGACGACGACGACGACGAGTCTTTTCTCCTCGCACGAATATTAAAGCAACCGAAACGGTATTTGGTTTGGGCCGGGCTGCTCCTGGTCCTTTGCTTGGCGAAGTTGGTGGGCTGCATTGTTGGGTGATGTCTACGCCCCCTCCTTTTCCTGTAGACAGTGTTGGGCCTCCAAGAGCAGAGGTTTGTAGAACAGCAGCAAGTTTTCCCTTAAGTGGATCACCCAAGGTTTATCGAACTCAGGGAGGAAGAGGTCAAAGATATCCCTCTCATGCAACCCTGCAACCACAAAGCAAGAAGTCTCTTGTGTCCCCAACACACCTAATAGGTGCACTAGTTCGGCGAAGAGATAGTGAAATACAAGTGGTATGAATATATATGAGCAATGGCAATGGCACCAGAAAAGTGCTTTGCCCAGGACAGTAAACAAGCAGTAGTAACGCAGCAGTAGTAACGTAGTAAAACAGTAAACAAGCAGCGATAGCAGTATTTAGGAACAAGGCCTAGGGATTAGACTTTCACTAGTGGACACTCTCAACATTGATCACATAACAGAATAGATAAATGCATACTCTACACTCTTGTTGGATGATGAACACATTGCGTAGGATTACACGAACCCTCAATGCCGGAGTTAACAAGCTCCACAATTCAATGTTCATATTTAAGTAACCTTAGAGTGTAAGATAGATCAATATGACTAAACCAAGTACTAACGTAGCATGCACACTGTCACCTTCATGCTAAGAAAGGAGGAATAGATCACATCAATACCATCATAGCAATAGTTAACTTCGCAATCTACAAGAGATCATGATCATAGCATAAACCAAGTACTAACACGGATGCACACACTGTCACATTACACCGTGTAGGAGGAGTAAAACTACTTTAATAACATTGCTAGAGTAGCACATAGATAAATTGTGATACAAATACATTGCAATCATAAAGAGATATAAATAAGCACTTCACTATGCCATTCATAACAGTGAATAAGTATTCTGTGAAATATAGCCTAAGAGACCCACACGGTGCACACACTGTCACCTTTACACACGTGGGACAAGGAGTCTCCGGAGATCACATAAGTAAAACTCACTTGACTAGCATAATGACATCTAGATTACAAGCATCATCATATGAATCTCAATCATGTAAGGCAGCTCATGAGATTATTGTATTGAAGTACATAGGAGAGAGATGAACCACATAGCTACCGGTACAGCCCCGAGCCTCGATGGAGAACTACTCCCTCCTCATGGGAGCAGCAGCGGTGATGAAGATGGCGGTGGAGATGGCAGCGGTGTCGATGGAGAAGCCTTCCGGGGGCACTTCCCCGTTCCGGCAGCGTGCCGGAACAGAGACTCTGTCCCCGCATCTTGGCTTCGCGATGGCGGCGGCTCTGGAAGGTTTCTGTGGGTTTCGTCGAACGTATCAGGGTTTTCGCGACGGAGACTTTAAATAGGCGAAGAGGCGGCGCAGGAGGGCTGACAGGGTGGCCACACTATAGGGGGGCGCGGCCCCCCCCTTGGCCGCGCCGGCCTAGGGTTTGGTGGGCCTGTGCCCCCTCTCTGGCGGTTCTCGTGTGTTCTGGATGCTTCCGGGTAAAATAGGAACCTGGGCGTTGATTTCGTCCAATTCCGAGAATATTTCTTTACTAGGATTTCTGAAACCAAAAACAGCAGAAAACAAAGAATCGGCACTTCGGCATCTTGTTAATAGGTTAGTTCCAGAAAATGCACGAATATGACATAAAGTGTGCATAAAACATGTAGATAACATCAATAATGTGGCATGGAACATAAGAAATTATCGATACGTCGGAGACGTATCAGCATCCCCAAGCTTAGTTCTGCTCGTCCCGAGCAGGTAAAACGATAACAAAGATAATTTCTGAAGTGACATGCCATCATAACCTTGATCATACTATTTGTAAAGCATATGTAGTGAATGCAGCGATCAAAACAATGTATATGACATGAGTAAACAAGTGAATCATATAGCAAAGACTTTTCATGAATAGTACTTCAAGACAAGCATCAATAAGTCTTGCATAAGAGTTAACTCATAAAGCAATAATTCAAAGTAAAAGCATTGAAGCAACACAAAGGAAGATTAAGTTTCAGCGGTTGCTTTCAACTTGTAACATGTATATCTCATGGATAATTGTCAACATAGAGTAATATAATAAGTGCAATATGCAAGTATGTAGGAATCAATGCACAGTTCACACAAGTGTTTGCTTCTTGAGGTGGAGAGAAATAGGTGAACTGACTCAACATTGAAAGTAAAAGAATGGTCCTCCATAGAGGAAAAGCATCGATTGCTATATTTGTGCTAGAGCTTTGATTTTGAAAACATGAAACAATTTTGTCAACGGTAGTAATAAAGCATATGTATCATGTAAATTATATCTTACAAGTTGCAAGCCTCATGCATAGTGTACTAATAGTGCCCGCACCTTGTCCTAATTAGCTTGGACTACCGGATCATCGCAATGCACATGTTTTAACCAAGTGTCACAAAGGGGTACCTCTATGCCGCCTGTACAAAGGTCTAAGGAGAAAGCTCGCATTGGATTTCTCGCTATTGATTATTCTCAACTTAGACATCCATACCGGGACAACATAGACAACAGATAATGGACTCCTCTTTTATGCATAAGCATGTAACAACAATTAATAATTTTCTCATATGAGATTGAGGATATATGTCCAAAACTGAAACTTCCACCATGGATCATGGCTTTAGTTAGCGGCCCAATGTTCTTCTCTAACAATATGCATGCTTAACCATAAGGTGGTAGATCGCTCTTACTTCAGACAAGACGAACATGCATAGCAACTCACATGAAATTCAACAAAGAGTAGTTGATGGCGTCCCCAGTGAACATGGTTATCGCACAACAAGCAACTTAATAAGAGATAAAGTGCATAATTACATATTCAATACCACAATAGTTTTTAAGCTATTTGTCCCATGAGCTATATATTGCAAAGGTGAATGATGGAATTTTAAAGGTAGCACTCAAGCAATTTACTTTGGAATGGCGGAAAATACCATGTAGTAGGTAGGTATGGTGGACTCGAATGGCATAGTGGTTGGCTCAAGGATTTTGGATGCATGAGAAGTATTCCCTCTCGATACAAGGTTTAGGCTAGCAAGGCTATTTGAAACAAACACAAGGATGAACCGGTGCAGCAAAACTCACATAAAAGACATATTGAAAACATTATAAGACTCTACACCGTCTTCCTTTTTGTTCAAACTCAATACTAGAAATTATCTAGACCTTAGAGAAACCAAATATGCAAACCAAATTTTAGCATGCTCTATGTATTTCTTCATTAATGGGTGCAAAGCATATGATGCAAGAGCTTAAACATGAGCACAACAATTGCCAAGTATCACATTACCCAAGACATTAATAGCAATTACTACATGTATCATTTTCCAATTCCAACCATATAACAATTTAACGAAGAAGAAACTTCGCCATGAATACTATGAGTAGAAACTAAGGACATACTTGTCCATATGCTACAGCGGAGCGTGTCTCTCTCCCATAAAGTGAATGCTAGGATCCATTTTATTCAAACAAAACAAAAAACAAAAACAAACCGACGCTCCAAGAAAAGCACATAAGATGTGATGGAATAAAAATATAGTTTCAGGGGAGGAACCTTATAATGTTGTCGATGAAGAAGGGGATGCCTTGGGCATCCCCAAGCTTAGACGCTTGAGTCTTCTTGAAATATGCAGGGGTGAACCACCGGGGCATCCCCAAGCTTAGAGCTTTCACTCTTCTTGATCATAGTATATCATCCTCCTCTCTTGACCCTTGAAAACTTCCTTCACACCAAACTTCTCATAAACTTCATTAGAGGGGTTAGTAAATAATCAAAAACTCACATGTTCAGAGGTGACACAATCATTCTTAACACTTCTGGACATTGCATAAAGCTACTGGACATTAATGGATCAAAGAAATTCATCCAACATAGCAAAAGAGGCAATGCGAAATAAAAGGCAGAATCTGTCAAAACAGAACAGTTCATATTGACGAATTTTATCGAGGCACCAGACTTGCTCAAATGAAAATTCTCAAATTGAATGAAAGTTGCGTACATATCTGAGGATCACTCACGTAAATTGGCATAATTTACTGAGTTACCTACAGGGAAAACAGCCCAGATTCGTGACAGTAAAGAAATCTGTTTCTGCGCAGTAATCCAAATCTAGTATGAACTTTTCTATCAACGACTTTATTTGGCACAACAAAACACTAAACTAAGATAAGTAGAGGTTGCTACAGTAGTAAACAACTTCCAAGACTGAAAATAAAAACAAAGTACTGTAGCAAAATAACACATGGGTTATCTCCCAAGAAGTTCTTTTCTTTATAGCCATTAAGATGGGCTCAGCAGTTTTAATGATGCACTCGCAAGAAATAATATTTGAAGCAAAAGAGACCATCAAAAGGCAAATTCAAAACACATTTAAGTCTAACATGCTTCCTATGAAGAGGAATCTTGTACACAAATAAATTCATGAAGAGCAAAGTGACAAGATTAGGAAGATAAAACAAGTATAGCTTCAAAAATTTAAGCACATAGAGAGGCATTTTAGTAACATGAAAATTTCTACAACCATATTTTCCTCTCTCATAATAACTTTCAGTAGCAACATGAGCAAACTCAAAAATATAACCATCACATAAAGCATTCTTATCATGAGTCTCATGCATAAAATTATTACTCTCCACATAGGCATAATCAATTTTATTAGTAATAGTGGGAGCAAATTCAACAAAGTAGCTATCATTATTATTCTCATCAAGTGTAGGAGGCATAGTATAATCACAACAAAATTTACTCTCCATAGTAGGTGGAACCAAAAGACCACTATCATTATAATCATCATAAATAGGAGGTAAAGTATCATCAAAGAAAATTTTCTCCTCAATACTTGGGGGACTAAAAAGATCATGAAAACCAGCTTCCCCAAGCTTAGAACTTTCTATATCATTATCAACAATGGTGTTCAAAGCGTTCATACTAATATTACTACCAGCATGCAAATAAGATTCCATAGGTTTTTTAATTTTCGCATCAAACAATCCATGTTTTAAATCAGGAAATATCATAAGAAGCTCATTCTTGTCCATTATGCCAAACTAGTGTAAACAAGAAACAAAAAGATGCAATTGCAGGATCTAAAGGAAATAGCTTCGAGTACTTACAATGCGCCGGAAAATAGCTTAGTAGCCGAGGTCCGGAGTGTGAGTACCTTTTACCTTTCCTCCCCGGCAACGGCGCCAGAAAATAGCTTGATGTCTACGCCCCCTCCTTTTCCTGTAGACAGTGTTGGGCCTCCAAGAGCAGAGGTTTGTAGAACAGCAGCAAGTTTTCCCTTAAGTGGATCACGCAAGGTTTATCGAACTCAGGGAGGAAGAGGTCAAAGATATCCCTCTCATGCAACCCTGCAACCACAAAGCAAGAAGTCTCTTGTGTCCCCAACACACCTAATAGGTGCACTAGTTCGGCGAAGAGATAGTGAAATACAAGTGGTATGAATATATATGAGCAATGGCAATGGCACCAGAAAAGTGCTTTGCCCAGGACAGAAAACAAGCAGTAGTAACGCAGCAGTAGTAACGTAGTAAAACAGTAAACAAGCAGCGATAGCAGTATTTAGGAACAAGGCCTAGGGATTAGACTTTCACTAGTGGACACTCTCAACATTGATCACATAACAGAATAGATAAATGCATACTCTACACTCTTGTTGGATGATGAACACATTGCGTAGGATTACACGAACCCTCAATGCCGGAGTTAACAAGCTCCATAATTCAATGTTCATATTTAAGTAACCTTAGAGTGTAAGATAGATCAATACGACTAAACCAAGTACTAACGTAGCATGCACACTGTCACCTTCATGCTAAGAAAGGAGGAATAGATCACATCAATACCATCATAGCAATAGTTAACTTCGCAATCTACAAGAGATCATGATCATAGCATAAACCAAGTACTAACACGGATGCACACACTGTCACCATTACACCGTGTAGGAGGAGTAAAACTACTTTAATAACATTGCTAGAGTAGCACATAGATAAATTGTGATACAAATACATTGCAATCATAAAGAGATATAAATAAGCACTTCACTATGCCATTCATAACAGTGAATAAGTATTCTGTGAAATATAGCCTAAGAGACCCACACGGTGCACACACTGTCACCTTTACACATGTGGGACAAGGAGTCTCCGGAGATCACATAAGTAAAACTCACTTGACTAGCATAATGACATCTAGATTACAAGCATCATCATATGAATCTCAATCATGTAAGGCAGCTCATGAGATTATTGTATTGAAGTACATAGGAGAGAGATGAACCACATAGCTACCGGTACAGCCCCGAGCCTCGATGGAGAACTACTCCCTCCTCATGGGAGCAGCAGCGGTGATGAAGATGGCGGTGGAGATGGCAGCGGTGTCGATGGAGAAGCCTTCCGGGGGCACTTCCCCGTTCCGGCAGCGTGCCGGAACAGAGACTCCTGTCCCCCAGATCTTGGCTTCGCGATGGCGGCGGCTCTGGAAGGTTTCTGTGGGTTTCGTCGAACGTATCAGGGTTTTCGCGACGGAGACTTTAAATAGGCGAAGAGGCGGCGCAGGAGGGCTGACAGGGTGGCCACACTATAGGGGGGCGCGGGCCCCCCCTTGGCCGCGCCGGCCTAGGGTTTGGTGGGCATGTGCCCCCTCTCTGGCGGCTCTCGTGTGTTCTGGATGCTTCTGGGTAAAATAGGAACCTGGGCGTTGATTTCGTCCAATTCCGAGAATATTTCTTTACTAGGATTTCTGAAACCAAAAACAGCAGAAAACAGCAACTGGCACTTCGGCATCTTGTTAATAGGTTAGTTCCAGAAAATGCACGAATATGACATAAAGTGTGCATAAAACATGTAGATAACATCAATAATGTGGCATGGAACATAAGAAATTATCGATACGTCGGAGACGTATCATTGGGCTCGTCCGAACAGGTAAGCCTGGTAAGCCCCTCTCTCACCTCTTTTCTTTTTCATTTTCTTTTCTGTTTTTATTTTCTGTTTTGAATTTGAATTCAAATTTGAATTCTGTTTTGTTTTGCAGGTTCTAAATCATTTGAATATCAATATAACTTGATAACAATGCTCACTGTATAATCTTGTTGTTTAAACAAATATTTAGTTTAGGATTTAATTGATATCTTGTGAGGCTTGAGTAAAAATATAAATGGTTTAGTTATTTATTTCAATACCCTTTTTAATTTGGAAACCAGATCTATTTAAATGATTTGAAATTTAGAACATGTGCATGGTGAACATATTCTATTTTGTAAGTGCTTAACCATAATGATTACTCACATATAGTTGAATTATGGCTAGAGTTCAACAAATGGAAAAGGGTATGGAATTGGTTCATGATTTTATGTGTATGATAGTTCTTAGGGTTTAAGAATTTAATGATGCTTCATTAATTGAAGTATTAATAGGCATGAGGCATGGTTTGGGGTTAACTACTAGTGATATACTTATTATTTTATGTGATAGATGAGATATATTACTCATATGGGTTTAACTTATCATCTATATCTACAAGGTATAATCATGCATTAGACAAGATCCACTTATTCCTCACTAATCCCTCTTTAATATTCCTCTCATCACACTCATCCTAGATTCTTAGAGTTTATAATTAATACCAAGTTGTGATGATTATGGAATTGGTTTCCTAAGGTATTGCTATTGGAATAGGGTTCTCACCTCCCAGATCAAATATTGACTTGAATAACTAGGTTTAGTACTTCTCTAATATTCTTGTATGAACATGGCTATGGTTAGTATTATAACTTCTCTCACTTCTCAATGTCTTGGAATATCCTAAGGTCCTACTTAAGAGATGATGATCTGATCCTCTAAATATATGGTTTGCCTAGGAATTCTACCTTGGTATCTTCTGTAGCTTGTTCTTCATGAAATCTGATAAACCTGCATCTTGTGGTATGCCTCCACCTCCTAGCTTCTTCATCTTGATCCTAGCTAATTCATATGGAAGGTCTCAAGTGTTTGGTTTCCTTGCATCATGCTACAAGATGACCAAATGGATGGAGGGTGTGGCTCTATTAATAGGCTTGGGCAAGCTCTAGTATCATGACACCTAGGTGGGTGACTCTTGTTTTGGTGGGATGAGTAAGGTGCTTGGTTGTCATGCTCTCATCCATAGCAATCCTTTGAGCATGAGATGGCAAAGCTTGGGATGCAAGTCATGTAGATATTTTCATCCCATGTGGCAAGATCATTATCCTCTCATATGATTTATTTTTGGATAGCCAAGTGGCATTTGCTACTAAATATCTTGTGAATGGTTTTATTATTGTTGATGAGTCACTATATCATATTTGATTGGATTAATATTATAATATTGGTCAAAAAGTGAAAGTTGAAGGTTATATCTAAATTTTGGAAAGTTTTTGTTTGATTTCACCAAGGCATGATCATATGAGTTTCAAAGTACTCATAGTTAGTTTTATTCAAATAGTTTGAATTATAATTCGTAATGTAAATGGATTTAGTTTTATGATATTCCATATACTTAATAAGTTATGATTTAAATAAGAATGTGGGGCTTTTATGCACTTTAGACCCTGTGGTTAACCTTATTTGGTAATGAGTTTAAAATTGAATTAAATTACACACAAAGATAGTTGCTAACTTTTAAGTGTTAATAAGTTAGGGTTTGATTCTTAAAGAATGTTTTGTTGAAAATCTAATTCCATTTGATCTAATCCATAGATCAAATCATCTCTACCCAAAATAAGGTTTTAGCAAAGATCACAGTGAAGTTTATAGCGCTTGACTTGATGATCTACTTCAATTCCAGCAAGTCAAGTGAAACTTCAGTGACTGTGGTAAGTTTTGTTTGAAAGCGCGAAAATCGCCCGGATTTTCTATGCATGAATGCAATGCACACTTTGGTGTTCTCTCATTCTGTTGCCTCTAAACCTGGGATATTACAGCCTCTCCCCCTTAAACTGAACTTCGTCCCGAAGTTCGAACGCTCTCATGTTTCGGAACGTGGAACTGACTTCAACAGATCACAATCCTTTCAATCTCCATGGTGATCTCATTAGATATAATTGGATATACCCCTTGTTCAGATCCTTCCTGGAGTCTTCTAATGTCTGGCACTAATACTATCTTATATTCTATGATTTCTTCCAACACTCTAAGCTTATAGGTTTGCTCTCCAAAGATTCTTTGATTAGGACATCTTCTTATGCTAATGGACTTTACTAATGGTTGTGGTGATAGCTTCCTATCTGGGTACCCAAAACTTGGTTCTACCAGCTACGGTATAATATGGCACTACGGTGTACCAGCTGCGGTGCCCAAACCTTAATTCTAAAAGATTTATTTAAGGTAGGGTATTGTTTTCCCTTACTACCATAACGAAAGTAATGGTACTTAGTAAGGTATTTACAAAAGGCATGGTCCTGGTGGTTTTATTCCTACGAATGGATTAGACTCATTTAGTCCATCCAATCATGGCTTCTAGTTTATGCTAGTTATCCTCCTTTTGGTTTCTTTAGGTTCCATGAAAGGAATCTTTCTAATAGGCTTATGTTCTGGTATGGTCAAACTCCTTCGGTCTTAAGCCTTCTTAAGCTTTGATTGTCCTCCGACATCTTCTTCATCCAACTTCATTATCTTAGACTTACTTGAGCTCTTCTGCTTCTGAGTAATTATCAATTACCCACTGAAGTTAAGGTATAACCCTTACTTCTTCGAGATATAAACCTCGGCTTCTGGTCTGACAACCTCCTGAGAGTACTATTATATGGATACTTCCACCAATCTTATGAAAATAGGATCGGACTTCCTCTCAGTTCAGACCTTCTTCTTCGTCTTTCATACTCCAAATCATATCTTAATACTTCTCATTCAGCCTTCCTCTCCCCCTTGGAGTTTACTAATGATCTTTAAACTTCCTTTCTTCTAATCATTAAACTCCAAGGTTAGAATATTAGTCTTGGTCTAGCTTATAGTTTGTACTTTTCTAGAGTCTCACGAAGAATTCTTTGTGGTGTATCCATACAATTGTGGATATCCATTGTGAATCCTCCAACTAAATATTTATCAGCTACGGAATACCATCTACGGAATACCAGCTACGGAATACCATCTTTCTTTTAGGGTAAAGAAATGTTCAGGCTGTGGGCTATCTGGTACCAGCTGCAGACTACCTAGTACCAGATGTGGCTTATTGGATTCCAGCTGTGGCTATATGTAGTTCTAGTCAACATCTACTTACCAGCTGTGGCTACTTTTCTAGTTTTAGTTAAGATATACTTTACTTCACATACTTTCTCTTCATGATTATCCTATATCAGCTGCGGTCTTATTATACCAGCTGCGACTTCACTTGTCTATTTTCCTTCTTCTAGAGTTTGTTTTGCAAGATAACCACTTGTTGATACTATGAAAATAGTATTGTAAGTGACTTCACTTGCATTACCTTCTTCCATAATGAATATGGCTCCACTTCGACTGCTCCATATTCACTATTTTTCTCCCTTCCATGGTACTTCCATGTTGAAGTACTCCTTGATTAAGGATAGAAGTGAGTTTTAATTGGTCCTTCCTTTAGACTATTGTGGTTGCTTCCCACAATTTGACTTCTTTCTTCCAGTGAACCTTCATCTTGTCTTCCAAAATCTTCAGAATTTGTCACTTCCTTACACGAATACCTTTACCCTCTAGACCTATAACATCAAGTAAGAGCTTGATATTGCAACATGCATTTGCATATCAAAGTCAAACTTCATGTATGGATCTAGTCAAACAATGAAAATCCAATAAAATCCAAGAAAATCCAGCTTTGTGCTTATAATACACATCCTTATATGCCTGAATATAGTAATTGGGTAAGACATCCCTAAACATCAGGCTCAGATGTGTAGTATATAACACCACATAAGATAGGTATAGGTTGTGATACTTAGCACAAATACGTCAATTTCTACTATTTGTCTCAACATTTATCTTAATTGCACATTTGCAATGAGACAATTTGAAACAAAATGGCCTGGGATAGTTGAAGTTAACCTAGTTTTCTTTGGAAGTACTAACAAAATAGTATACCATATATATGTGCTATTGAGGACTTCTTCCTAGAATACAATTAGTTCTAACATGTCTACTCTAAACACATGATTGTTTAGAATATACCACCTATAACTCTGGGATTTCTCTATGTGACATGCTCTCAATAAGCCTTCTTTAAACTAAAGACTATGGTTCCAGCATACTTGGTACAGTTATTAGGATTTTAAGGCCTAAGCTTTCGAACTATTACTTAAATCCTACTCCTTATCACACTCTTGTAATTCACTTATGATGTTCTACTCCATCACATCATGACTCTCAAGTGAATCATATATGATTACCAACTTTACCATGAAAAGTAGACTTAAATACTCCTATCACTCTTCCTTACCTCCTATGATTGACTCATCATAGACATATACTACCTTATATAACTTGTTTCCCTTACTTAACATCAGTCATTTGACATTTTAAATGACTCTTACTTAACCATAACATGACTTGGTATACATCTTCCAATAGGATGTCTTCCTTATGGTTGTATCCTTTCTTTGGACTACCATGTGTGGTATACCAACTGTGGTCTACTACCACCCATGATCTTAAGCTCCAATGGTGTTCTATTTGTTTGGAATGAAGCAAGATAACTAACTAACTTTACTTTAGAAAATAGATAAGAAAGATTGACTCAAGTGTGTCAGGATTATTCTCAAGTGAATACCCATCTCAAGTCATAAGAATAGTTGGTTTAGCATAGTTGCCTTAGCTAATACCACTTCCTATAGACACTACCAAAACCTATAGGTCTCCTTTAAAGGGTTTTAATCCTAGGGTCAAAGCATTTGCTCTGATACCAGCTGTGGTGACCCAGCGTACCACTGCATGGTGTAGTACACAAGTCGTTGACATAACACAAGTGAAACACCGTTCCACTCATATTACATCTCTCAGAGTGGTACAACAGAAACATATGCGAGTCCAAGGTATGTCTATAGAAGTACACACGAGCTGTTTACACAAGATCAACACAACCTCCTACTTTACAGTGAGGTAAAACTTCAAATAAAGCTCCATAAGAACGACTTGTAGTCTATCTTATTGCTAACTCAAGTTCAAGAGCTACTTGGCTTGCTATAGAAATCTAGCTACTTAGGTGCTAGGATTAGGGAAAGGTTCTCTTCTATTACTAGTCTAGGTTTCCATCATAGCTGATGCAGAAGTTGACTCCATTGACTTCTTTGATTGGATTCTTCATCTTGTTGCAGTTGACTCCTTTGTCTTCGAGTTCCACGGTAGTTTCTCCTTCGGTGCCTTGATCTAAGAAGGGGGTTCAAATGGGATAGAATGAGTACGAGCGTACTCAGCAAGTTCATATTAGGAAATAGGTGTATCATGCACTAGCTATAGCCACAGACCAGAAAGTCATAGGCCAATGCAAGTTTTCATAAACATTTCTTCAAAAGGTTTATTTTATTCTGAAAACTATGCCCGTCAGTCTTCACAGGTTGACTAGAACTTCATGGAGTTCCTTTCCTGCCGCGTTCGCAGTTCCCTTCCCGGAACAGGGAGTGACAGCCACAATTTGATACACTCTGCAGAGGTGCGTTACTTTTCCCATAAGAGATTCCACCCCTTTTGCCATCCGCAGGGACTTGCCCCCGTTCACACTTCCTTTGGTGTGAGGCCAGGTATGAAAATCCAAGCCCACACCGCCTTCTCCGCGACTGCAAACCCACCCTTTTGTCCAACCGTACACCCCCAGTAGACTTCTCCCGAAAATACGGCTTTACTCACGGTGTACTCCGGACAATCCTTCATAGATCGTAGAGCTTATCATCACTAATGGATGGGGATTTAAAAGGATATCCCAACCTATTGCGGCGGTGCCTCCAACACCCCACCGGCTCTACAGATCCGTTGGCGTGCAGAAGGGAAAAGATACAGTTGGCTTCCCCAGAGCCATTATAGATCTCATGGTCAACGCGGTTTGTACGGCGCTAGAATCACTGGACGGCATTGGTAATTAATCCTAGGGTGATATAACCCATGCAATGGAACCTCCACCATATCAACACATACCATGGTTCCATTGCCCACCACATAGTCATATTCATAATTGTAAAATAATACTTTGCTTTTCAATGCATGAGTGATAAGTATAGTACTTTGCATATAGTTTGATAAAAATAATCAAATGACATGAGCAAGCGATGAACTTGCCTTTCTTGACTGCAAGATTATGCAGGCAAATGCTTCGATACGTGATAACTCCAAATTCTGAAATACCATCATCGTCCGGTAAGGACAATGTTTAAAGAACTGGCAAAGATGCTATAATGCATAGTATGAGATGCAATCGTCCCGAGTGTAACCTAACCTTGATGATTTAGGATGTATGAGTTGTAAAGATTTCTTTAGGGTTGGTTGCACTTTTAGATTGATTCTCAAACAAGGTTCTTATTAGGGTTTGGTTATATTAGCATCATATCCAAGTGATATAAGACATCATCACAATCATACACATAAAGAATAGTGATGGAATGATATGTAAAGAACAGTTGTCAATTTTTAAGTTCTACGGAACATGGTTGATGATTACTTGTAATATACTTCAAAAGAATAACTTTTGAAGAACATGTTGTTTAAGAAATAATAAGTATTTCAAAGAAGGATTAGGACTTCTAAGGTTTGATTGACATTTGTACTTCAAAAGAATAACTTTTGAAGAACAAGTTAAATAAGAATATGAACTATTATACATAGGAGCTATGGCTTTCTAGGTTTACTATTGGATTCATTTAGTTCTCTAATAGGAACTAGTTGGGTTCTTAAATAGAATTGGTCTATACATAGCAAGTATTGGCAGGTTTATTGCTATAGTTTCTTCTAAGCATCATATCAAAGGATGATTATCAAGATGGTTCTATAAATTAGCTACTAGGGTTTACTATGGGTTCTCATTTTCTTCACTAAATAATCACTAATAGTTTCTAAGCTAAGTGGCTTATCATTTCCTAAGTAGGGTTTAGTTGGATAGGAGCATATAATATGTATTACTACAAGACTGGTATTAGGGTTCATCACTATGGTTCTACTAGGGTTTGATGATTATGAGGTTCAAAAATAATAACTTGTTAACTAATGAATGTTTAAGTAAGTAATTGTTGCTATCAAAATGATATTGGCTTTTAATATTTTCTTGCTTTATTGTTATTTAAAGAAAATAGAAAATAGTAATTTGCAATTAGGGTTTATGAATTATCACTAATATTTAAGTGAATGTTATTATGGTAAAGAAAATTAATCTTAACATTTTATTTAGTTACTGAATAGTTAAAATTTAATTTTGGAACTTCACTAATTATTGAATTCAAATTGTATTTTAAACAAATGAAATGGCATAATTAATAAGGTTAAAAATAAGTGAATTTTTATTTTGACACACATTTTTGTTTTATATTTTATTTGAATAGAGTTTATTTTTGTGAACATTTTGATATATTATTCATATTTTTCTGAGTTGAAATGAATTTTCTATGATTTTGCAAAGTTTCAGTTATTTTCTGGAATTTGAAATTTGACATAAATACTAAACATACCCGTTCATTTCTAGTTCCAGACACTGACGAGTGGGACCAAGTCCTAGTCATCTGCCTTGTTGGCATTTGACTGAGTCAAAAAGTTCAACGGGTTCACTGCCACGCTGACATCACCGGCGGCTTGACGCCGGCGAGTCAGAGCGCGACGGCGACGCCGATTTTAGGCTCCCCGAGATGCGCGGCTAGTACTAATCGACTCCCCTGGATCTACTGAACACGATGGTGGTGTTGGTTTGGCGAGGGGATCACCGGAGCATCACCGACGGTGAGCTCTGCGGCGGTGCTACTCCGGCGAGATTCGAATCAGAGGCTATAGGAGGTTCTAGAATGCGAGATCTAGCGCTACAGATGCGTATGCTCACCCTGAAGCTCTAGGTGTGGTCGGCTCCGGCGATGGTCGACGGAGACGACGGCGATTGGCGATTTCCGAGCGATGTGCTGCAGAAGGGAATCTTCAAATTCGCCCTGCACCTTGCTCCCCTGGACGATTGCTTGTACCTAGAGGCTCTCCTCGACGATGCGCTTCCAACGAGCCACTGCACGGAGCTTGGGGTGGTCTCCTCCGTCGAACTCGTCCACGACGCCGGCGACAGTAAGTGGATAATGGTGAGAGATAGAGGGCGATTGAGAGAGAATGGATGGGCGGCGAAGAACAAGGATTACACGGTGATGATCTCCAACTATTTATAGGCCGAGGGGACCTTCGAGGCATCGACACGACGACGGCGACGGTCAGGAGGTGGCGGTCTCTGGATGATCTAGTCTGGCGAAGATCTTTTCTTCCGCGGATAGACTCGGACGCGATTCTAGTTGGGCGCAGTTCTGAGATGTTTGGCGACGTCCGGGGCGTGCTTATCGTCGATGAGGTCGTGGCCTACTGGCTTCGCCGCGCTGTCGTGTGATGTCTACGCCCCCTCCTTTTCCTGTAGACAGTGTTGGGCCTCCAAGAGCAGAGGTTTGTAGAACAGCAGCAAGTTTTCCCTTAAGTGGATCACCCAAGGTTTATCGAACTCAGGGAGGAAGAGGTCAAAGATATCCCTCTCATGCAACCCTGCAACCACAAAGCAAGAAGTCTCTTGTGTCCCCAACACACCTAATAGGTGCACTAGTTCGGCGAAGAGATAGTGAAATACAGGTGGTATGAATAAGCAGTAGCAACGGCACCAGAAAAGTGCTTTGCCCAGGACAGTAAACAAGCAGTAGTAGCACAGCAGTAGTAACACAGTAAAACAGTAAACAAGCAGCGATAGCAGTATTCAGGAACAAGGCCTAGGGATTACACTTTCACTAGTGGACACTCTCAACATTGATCGCATAATAAATAACTCTTTCTCATATGTGCTACATACACTCTTTTGTTGGATGATGAACACATTGCGTAGGATTACATGAACCCTCAATGCCGGAGTTAACAAGCTCCACAATTCAATGTTCATATTTAAATAACCTTAGAGCATAATAGATCATTGCAAAATAAACCAAGAACTAACATAGTGCACACACTGTCCACATTACACTATGAAGGAGGAATAGATCACATCAATACTATCATAATGATAATTAACTCCACAATCTACAAGAGATCATGATCATAGCCTACGACAAGAACCACACGGTGCACACACTAGTCACCTTTACACCATGCAGGAGGAATAGACTACTTTAATAACATCACATGAGTAGCACACAACTAGTAGCGATACAAAGCTCATCATATGGATCTCAATCACGTAAAGCAGCTCATGAGATCATTGTATTGAAGTACATAGGAGAGAGATTAACCACATAGCTACCGGTACAGCCCCGAGCCTCGATGGAGAACTACTCCCTCCTCATGGGAGCAGCAGCGGTGATGAAGATGGCGGTGGAGATGGCAGCGGTCTCGATGGAGAAGCCTTCCGGGGGCACTTCCCTGTCCCGGCGGCGTGCCGGAACAGAGACTCCTGTCCCCCAGATCTTGGCTTCGCGATGGCGGCGGCTCTGGAAGGTTTCTGTGGGTTTCGTTGAACGTATCAGGGTTTTCGCGACGGAGGCTTTAAATAGGCGAAGAGGCGGCGCCAGAGGGTCGAAGGGGTGCCCACACCATAGGGTGGCGCGGGCCCCCCCTGGCCGCGCCGGCCTAGGGTTTGGTGGGCCTGTGCCCCCTCTCTGGCGGCTCTCGGGTGTTCTGGATGCTTCCGGGCAAAATAGGAACCTGGGCGTTGATTTCGTCCGATTCCGAGAATATTTCGTTACTAGGATTTCTGAAACCAAAAACAGCAGAAAACAGGAACTGGCACTTCGGCATCTTGTTAATAGGTTAGTTCCAGAAAATGCACGAATATGACATAAAGTGTGCATAAAACATGTAGATAACATCAATAATGTGGCATGGAACATAAGAAATTATCGATACGTCGGAGACGTATCATCGTGCTCGGAGACGACGACGACGAGTCTTTTCTCCTAGCACGAATATTAAAGCAACCGAAACGGTATTTGGTTTGGGCCGGGCTGCTCCTGGTCCTTTGCTGGGCGAAGTTGGTGGGCTGCGTTGTTGGGCTCGGCCGAACAGGTAAGCCTGGTAAGCCCCTCTCTCACCTCTTTTCTTTTTCATTTTCTTTTCTGTTTTTATTTTCTGTTTTGAATTTGAATTCAAATTTGAATTCTGTTTTGTTTTGTAGGTTCTAAATCATTTGAATATCAATATAACTTGATAACAATGCTCACTGTATAATCTTGTTGTTTAAACAAATATTTAGTTTAGGATTTAATTGATATCTTGTGAGGCTTGAGTAAAAATATAAATGGTTTAGTTATTTATTTCAATACCCTTTTTAATTTGGAAACCAGATCTATTTAAATGATTTGAAATTTAGAACATGTGCATGGTGAACATATTCTATTTTGTAAGTGCTTAACCATAATGATTACTCACATATAGTTGAATTATGGCTAGAGTTCAACGAATGGAAAAGGGTATGGAATTGGTTCATGATTTTATGTGTATGATAGTTCTTAGGGTTTAAGAATTTGATGATGCTTCATTAATTGAAGTATTAATAGGCATGAGGCATGGTTTGGGGTTAACTACTAGTGATATACTTATTATTTTATGTGATAGATGAGATATATTACTCATATGGGTTTAACTTATCATCTATATCTACAAGGTATAATCATGCATTAGACAAGATCCACTTATTCCTCACTAATCCCTCTTTAATATTCCTCTCATCACACTCATCCTAGATTCTTAGAGTTTATAATTAATACCAAGTTGTGATGATTATGGAATTGGTTTCCTAAGGTATTGCTATTGGAATAGGGTTCTCACCTCCCAGATCAAATATTGACTTGAATAACTAGGTTTAGTACTTCTCTAATATTCTTGTATGAACATGGCTATGGTTAGTATTATAACTTCTCTCACTTCTCAATGTCTTGGAATATCCTAAGGTCCTACTTAAGAGATGATGATCTGATCCTCTAAATATATGGTTTGCCTAGGAATTCTACCTTGGTATCTTCTGTAGCTTGTTCTTCATGAAATCTGATAAACCTGCATCTTGTGGTATGCCTCCACCTCCTAGCTTCTTCATCTTGATCCTAGCTAATTCATATGGAAGGTCTCAAGTGTTTGGTTTCCTTGCATCATGCTACAAGATGACCAAATGGATGGAGGGTGTGGCTCTATTTATAGGCTTGGGCAAGCTCTAGTATCATGACACCTAGGTGGGTGACTCTTGTTTTGGTGGGATGAGTAAGGTGCTTGGTTGTCATGCTCTCATCCATAGCAATCCTTTGAGCATGAGATGGCAAAGCTTGGGATGCAAGTCATGTAGATATTTTCATCCCATGTGGCAAGATCATTATCCTCTCATATGATTTATTTTTGGATAGCCAAGTGGCATTTGCTACTAAATATCTTGTGAATGGTTTTATTATTGTTGATGAGTCACTATATCATATTTGATTGGATTAATATTATAATATTGGTCAAAAAGTGAAAGTTGAAGGTTATTTCTAAATTTTGGAAAGTTTTTGTTTGATTTCACCAAGGCATGATCATATGAGTTTCAAAGTACTCATAGTTAGTTTTATTCAAATAGTTTGAATTATAATTCGTAATGTAAATGGATTTAGTTTTATGATATTGCATATACTTAATAAGTTATGATTTAAATAAGAATGTGGGGCTTTTATGCACTTTAGACCCTGTGGTTAACCTTATTTGGTAATGAGTTTAAAATTGAATTAAATTACACACAAAGATAGTTGCTAACTTTTAAGTGTTAAAAAGTTAGGGTTTGATTCTTAAAGAATGTTTTGTTGAAAATCTAATTCCATTTGATCTAATCCATAGATCAAATCATCTCTACCCAAAATAAGGTTTTAGCAAAGATCACAGTGAAGTTTATAGCGCTTGACTTGATGATCTACTTCAATTCCAGCAAGTCAAGTGAAACTTCAGTGACTGTGGTAAGTTTTGTTTGAAAGCGCGAAAATCCTCCAGATTTTCTATGCATGAATGCAATGCACACTTTGGTGTTCTCTCATTCTGTTGCCTCTAAACCTGGGATATTACAGCATCCCCTTCTTCATCAACAACTTATCAGGTCACCTCTAGTGAAACTATATTTTTATTCCGTCACATCTTATGTGTTTTACTTGGAGCGTCTGTTTATTTTTTATTTTTGTTTTTGTTTGAATAAAATCGGATCCTAGCATTCCTTGTGTTGGAGAAAGACACGCTTCGCTTTTTCATATTGAACACTGGTGTTCTTAGCTTTACTTTAATGTTCATGGAGAAGTTGAAAGCCGCTTCGTTGATTGCTATTTGGTTGGAAACAGAAAATGCTTCATGTGGTAAATGGTATATTACCTTGAATAATTTGATACTTGGCAATTGTTTTGAGCTCTCAAGTAGATCATGTTTAAGCTTTTGCATCATGTAGTTTAAACCGATTAGTGGAGAACTACTGTAGAGCTTGTTGAAATTTGGTTTGCATAATTGGTCTCTCTAAAAGTCTAGATATTTTCTGGTAAAAGTGTTTGAGCAACAAGGAAGACGGTGTAGAGTCTTATAATGCTTGCAATATGTTCTTGTGTAAGTTTTTGCTGTACCGGTTCATACTTGTGTTTGCTTCAAACAACCTTGCTAGCCAAAGCCTTGTACTGAGAGGAAATGCTTCTCGTGCATCCAAAACCTTGAGCCAAAACCTATGCCATTTGTGTCCACCATAACTACCTATATGTGGTATTTTTCTGCCATTCCAAAGTAAATTGCTTGCGTGCTACCTTTAAAATTTCATTCCTTGTCTTTGCAATACATACCTCATGGGAAAGTAGCCTAAAAAACTATTGTGGTAATGAATATGTCGCTTATGTATCTTTTTTTTTTTTGAACCTTGAGACTGTGGGGAAAAATCCCCACAGTTATTTATTAAAATCAGTTAAAATATGTACAAACAAGGGAAGAAAAGAAAAGGTTATACCTATCTGTACAAAGCTAACAAAGAAGCAAAGCTAAATCAGACTGCCTATCCAGGCAACTAGTTCTTCTAAATGTTTCCTTTTTATCCTATGCTCAAGCATGGATATGTCATGCACAAACCCCTTCTTCCACCCTTGAAAGGAAGGCCTATGATATTGAAAGATCTTCTCATTACGCTGCTTCCATATATTCCAGCAAGCGATACATAATATCGCTTATGTATCTTAGTTCTTATAAGTTGCTTGTTGAGCGGTAACCATGTTTCAGGGGACGCCATCAACTTTTTACTTTGTTGAATATCATTGTAGTTGCTATGCATGTTCGTCTTGTCTGAAGTAAGGGAAATTTCTCATGATTAAATGGTTTGAGTATGCATATTGTTAGAGAAGAACATTGGGCCGCCAACCAAAGCCATGTATCATGGTGGAAGTTTCAGCTTGGACATTAATCCTCAATCTCTTATGAGAATATTATCTGTTGTTGAATGCTTAAGCATTAAAGAGGAGACCATTATCTGTTTTCTATGTTGTCCCGGTATGGATGTCCTTAAGTTGAGATCTATCAAAACTGAGAAATCAAATGCGATCTATCTCCTTGGACCTTTGTACAGGTGGCATAGAGGTACCCCTTTGTGACACTTGGTTGAAACATATGTAATGCAATGATAATCCATGGAAATCCGAGCTAATTAGGACAAGGTGCGGGCACTATTGCTATTCGATGCATGAGGCTTGCAACTTATAGGAGGTTTTATGCATAACACATATGAATTATTACTACCGTTGACAAAATTGTTTCCATGTTTTCAAAATAAAAAGCTCTAGCACATGAGTAATCCATGCTTCCCTCTGCGAAGGGCCTTTCTTTTACTTTATTTTGAGTCAGTTTACCTACTTCTTTCTATCTTAGAAGCAAACACTTGTGTCGACTATGTGCATTGATTCTTACATGTTTACTTATTGCACTTGTTATATTACTTTGTGTTGACAATTATCAATGACATATGCATGTTGAGAGTTGAAAGCAATTGCTGAAACTTAATCATCGTTTGTGTTGATGTGTTGCTTCAAAACCTTCTATTAAGAATCTATTGCTTTATGAGTTAAATCTTATGCAAGACTTATTGATGCTTGTCTTGAAAGTACTATTCATGAAAAGTCTTTGCTATATGATTCAGTTGTTTAGTCATCATCTAGACCATTGCTTCGAATCACTTCATTCATCTCATATGCTTTACAATAGTATTGATCAAGATTATGATAGTAGCATGTCACTTCAGAAATTATCCTTGTTATCGTTTACCTACTCGAGGGCGAGTAGGAACTAAGCTTGGGGATGCTTGATACGTCTCAAACGTATCTATAATTTCTTATGTTCCATGCTTGTTACATGACAATACTCACATGTTTTATATACACTTTGCATCGTTTTGATGTATTTTCCGGCACTAACCTATTAACAAGATGCCAAAGCACCAGTTCCTGTTTTCTGCTGTTTTTGGTTTCAGAAATCCTACACAGGAAATATTCTCGGAATTGGACGAAACAAAAGCCCACGGTCTTATTTTCCACGGAGCCTTCCAGAACACCGAAGAGGAGACGAAGAGGGGACGCGAGGCGGCCACACCCTAGGGGGGCACGGCCCCAGCCCTGGGCACGCCGCCCTATGGGGTGGGCCCCTCGGGCGCCCCCCGACTCTGCCCCTTCGCCTATATATTCTCTCCGTCGCGAAAACCCTATCACCGAGAGCCACGATACGAGAAAAGTTCCAGAGACGCCGCCGCCGCCAATCCCATCTCGGGGGATTCAGGAGATCGCCTCCGGCACCCTGCCGGAGAGGGGGAATCATCACCGGAGGGCTCTACATCACCATGCCCGCCTCCGGACTGATGCGTGAGTAGTTCATCCTTGGACTATGGGTCCATAGCAGTAGCTAGATGGTTGTCTTCTCCTCTTGTGCTATCATGTTTAGATCTTGTGAGCTGCTGATACGTCCATTTTGCATCACTATTTTATATCATAATTTACTGTTATTCATTGATATATTTCATATTTAGAGATGATACTTATGTTATTTCATCTATTTTGCATGTTTCATGATTATTGGAGAATCATTCACCGGAGTCAGGATTCTGCTGGAAAAAGCACCGTCAGAATGCAATATTTCTGGAGATCAACAATTGACGGAAATTACACCGAAGATCTTGTTTTTCCCGAAGATGAAGCCAGCCAAAAGGAGGGACCGGGGAGGGCCGCCATGGGCCCCCCATAGGCCGGCGCGGGCCCTGGCCTGGCCGCGCCGCCTTGTGGGGAGGGGGCCCACAGCCCCCTTCGGCCGCCTCTCCTTCGCGTACTTCTTTGCCCCGAAAACCTAAGCTCCAGAAAATAATCGCGAGGAGACACAGCCGCCTCTGCGGGACGGAAAACACCAGAGAGAAAAGAGCTCTCCAGCGGGCAGGAATCCGCCGGGGAAATTCCCTCCCGGAGGGGGAAATCGATGCCATCGTCATTGTCATCGAGCTGGACTTCATTGGGATCATCATCACCATCATCTCCACCATCGACACCGCCATCTCCACCGCTGCACCTCGTCACCGCTGTAACATCTAGGGTTGAATCTTGATTGTTTGATAGGGGAAACTCTCCCGGTATTGATTACTCCTTGTTATTGATGCTATTGAGTGAAACCATTGAACCAAGGTTTATGTTCAGATTGTTATTCATCATCATATCACCTCTGATCATGTTCCATATGATGTCTCGCGAGTAGTTCGTTTAGTTCTTGAGGACATGGGTGAAGTCTAATTGTTAGTAGTGAACTTTGTTGATTAATATTCAATGATTTGATATTTAAGTTGTGGTGTTATTCTTCTAGTGGTGTCATGTGAACGTCGACTACATGATACTTCACCTTTATGGGCCTAGGGGAATACATCTTGTATTCGTTTGCTAATTGTGGGGTTGCCGGAGTGACAGCAACCTGAACCCCCGTTGGTATAACGATGCAGGAGGGATAGCAGGATCTCAGAGTTTAAGGCTGTGGTTAGATTTATCTTAATTACTTTCTTGTATTTGCGGATGCTTGCAAGGGGTATAATCACAAGTATGTATTAGTCCTAGGAAGGGCGGTGCATTAGCATAGGTTCACCCACACAACACTTATCAAAACAATGAAGATTAATCAGCTATGTGAAGCGAAAGCACTAGACTAAATTCCCGTGTGTCCTCAAGAACGTTTGGTCATTATAAGTAAACAAACCGGCTTGTCCTTTGTGCTAAAAAGGATTGGGCCACTTGCTGCAACTATTACTCTCGCATTTTACTTACTCGTACTTTATTTATCTGCAATATCAAAACCCCCTGAATACTTGTCTGTGAGCATTTACAGTGAATCCTTCATCGAAACTGCTTGTCAACACCTTCTGCTCCTCGTTGGGTTCGACACTCTTATTTATCGAAAGTACTACGATACACCCCCTATACTTGTGGGTCATCAAGACTATTTTCTGGCGCCGTTGCCGGGGAGTGAAGCGCTATTGGTAAGTGGAATTGGTAAGGGAAACCTTTACTGTACGAGCTGATTTTATTTCTGTCTGCTGCTATAATTCATTATGGAGAGATCTTCTCTTGAATTCCTATTTGGAAAATCTACTACTACTGCGAAGGTAGTGGATGACGCGCCAGGTGAGAAAGAGGTTCCATACAAAATACCTATGAAAATTATTGAACGTGTTGTGGATAACCGCTATGAAGGGGATGGAACTGTCCATCCTGGAGATCATTTATTGTTTTTACATGAATTATGCGGGTTATTCAAGTGTGCAGGTATTGCTATGGATGAAGTTAGGAAGAAACTATTCTCTATATCGCTGTCTGGTACAGCGGCGCATTGGTATAAATTGCTGAAGAATGGTGATTCTCTTGATTGGAAGGATATTGTGCCTCTATTTTATTCTAAATTCTATCCTCCAAGTGAAATTCACAAAGACCGGAACTACCGCATATATAATTTCTGGCCTCATGATGGAGAGAGTATTGCCCAAGCATGGGGGAGATTGAAGTCTTTAATGCTCAAATGCCCCATTCATGAGCTTCCTGGTAATATTATCATTGATAATTTCTATGCAAGACTTTCTTTTCAAGATAAAACCTTGCTGGATACTACTTGTTCTGGATCATTCACACGCAACAAACAAGAGTTTAAATGAGACCTTCTTGATCGGATCCAAGAGAATACTGAAGGATGGGAGAACGAAAAAGGTAGAGAGTCAGGTATAAATTATGATTATGAATGCATTGAAACTTTTATGGATACTGATAAATTTTGTAATATGAGTGCTGCTTATAGTCTTGACTCTCAAGTTGTTGCAAATTTTTATAAAGCTTTTGCCTCTCATTTTGAGTTGCCTAGGAAGAATTTTGATAAGTATCATGAACCGTACAAAGATAAAACTGATTCATCTATAAATAAATGTGGTGTAATTGAAACTGTTGATCATATCCTTCCTGAAGCTTATATTGAAAAAACTCCTTTCCCTGTTAAAATGAAAGAGTATTCTGTTATAACTAGTGCGGTTAATAAAAGTGCAAAGAAACCTATAGAACCTGAAGAACAAATAAAGGTTGAACCTGCTATTGCAATAGTTAAGGATCTTGTGACTGAAAATGTAGAAGATGGTCATATTATTTTCTGTGAAGATGCTTCTAATATTGTTTCGCATCCTAATAAGTCTAGGAAAGCCAGTGTTCCTATGCTCTCTGTTAGAATTGGTGATCATTGTTATTACGGTTTATGCGACATTGGTGCAAGTATTAGTGCCATACCTTATGAGCTCTATACGGAAATCATGCATGAAATTGATTCTTGTGAACGTGAAGATATTGATGTGGTTATTTGGCTAGCTAATAGAGAAACTATCTCTCCTATTGGTATTGTTCGAGATGTGGAAGTTCTATGTGGTAAGATTAAATATCCTGCTGACTTTTTGGTACTTGGTTCTGCTGCTAGTAAGTCTTGTCCTATTATTTTTGGTAGACCTTTTCTAAATACTTGTGGAGCTGTTATAGATTGCAAGAAGGAAAAGATTGTGACTAAATTTGCTGGTGAATCTGATGAGTTTAATTTCTCTAAATTTGCCAAAACTCCTTATAGAGCTGATTTGCCTAATAATGATTTTAGAGTTGAACAGTGTGCGTCTATTGCTCTTGCTCCTAATAATCCTTTGCAGCAACATTTGGAGGATAGTGAGAGTGAAGTCTTTAGGGAAGAAATGAATGAGCTTGATGAAATTTTCCTTCGTCAACCTATTCTTAAACATGACTTGCCGGTTGAAGATTTAGGTACAATGATACGTCCCAAACGTATCTATAATTTCTTATGTTCCATGCTACTTTATTGATGATACTCACATGTTTTATACACATTATATGTCATTATTATGCATTTTCCGGCACTAACCTATTGACGAGATGCTGAAGAGCCAGTTTTTGTTTTCTGCTGTTTTTGGTTTCAGAAATCCTAGTAAGGAAATATTCTCGGAATTGGACGAAATCAACGCCCAGGGGCCTATTTTTACACGATGCTTCCAGAAGACCGAAGGACTTACGAAGTGGGGCCACGAGGCGCCGCCACAACAGGGCGGCGCGGCCCAGGTGCTGGCCGCGCGGCCCTGGCGTGTGGGGCCCTCGTGTGGCCCCCTGACCTGCCCTTCCGCCTACTTAAAGCCTCCGTCGCGAAACCCCCAGTACCGAGAGTCACGATACGGAAAAACTTACTGAGACACCGCCGCCGCCAATCCCATCTCGGGGGATTCAGGAGATCGCCTCCGGCACCCTGCCGGAGAGGGGAATCATCTCCCGGAGGTCTCTTCATCGCCATGATCGCCTCCGGATCGATGTGCGAGTAGTTCACCCCTGGACTATGGGTCCATAGCAGTAGCTAGATGGTTGTCTTCTCCCCATTGTGCTATCATGTTAGATCTTGTGAGCTGCCTATCATGATCAAGATCATCTATTTGTAATCCTTCATGTTGTGTTTGTTGGGATCCGATGTATATTGAATACTATGTCAAGTTGATTATCAATCTATCATATATGTTATTTATGTTCTTGCATGCTCTCCGTTGCTAGTAGAGGCTCTGGCCAAGTTGATACTTGTGACTCCAAGAGGGAGTATTTATGCTCGATAGTGGGTTCATGCCTCCATTAAATCTGGGACATGATGACAAAGTTCTAAGGTTGTGGATGTGCTGTTGCCACTAGGGATAAAACATCGATGCTTTGTCTAAGGATATTTGTGTTGATTACATTACGCACCATACTTAATGCAATTGTCTGTTGCTTGCAACTTACTACCGGAAGGGGTTCGGATGATAACCTGAAAGTGGACTTTTTAGGCATAGATGCATGCTGGATAGCGGTCTATGTACTTTATCGTAATGCCCTGATTAAATCTCATAATACTCATCATGATATATGTATGTGCATTGTTATGCCTTCTTTATTTGTCAATTGCCCAACTATAATTTGTTCACCCAACATCTGCTATCTTATGGGAGAGACACCGCTAGTGAACTGTGGACCCCGGTCCTATTCTTTACATCTGAAATACAATCTGCTGCAATTGTTCTTTACTGTTATTCGCAAACAATCATCATCATCCACACTATACATCTAATCCTTTGTTTACAGCAAGCCGGTGAGATTGACAACCTCACTGTTACGTTGGAGCAAAGTTCTGTGATTGTGTTGTGCAGGTTCCACGTTGGCGCCGGAATCCCTGGTGTTGCGCCGCACTACACTTCGCCGCCATCAACCTTCAACGTGCTTCTTGGCTCCTACTGGTTCGATAACCTTGGTTTCTTTCTGAGGGAGAACCTACTGCTGTGCACATCACACCTTCCTCTTGGGGTTCCCAACGGACGTGTTAATTACGCGCATCAAGACTGTTTTCTAGCGCCGTTGCCGGGGAGATCAAGACACGCTGCAAGGGGAGTCTCCACTTCCAATCTCTTTACTTTGTTTTTGTCTTGCTTTATTTTATTTACTACTTTGTTTGCTGCACTTAAACAAAACACAAAAAAATTAGTTGCTAGTTTTACTTTATTTACTATCTTGTCTTGTTCTCTATATCAAAAACACAAAAAAATTAGTTACTTGCATTTACTTTTCTTTACTTGTTTTTATTACTGTTAAAATGAATACTCCTGAGAACACTAAGTTGTGTGACTTCACTAGTTAGACTTAATGGAAAACAACAACAAAATGAGAGATCTTTATGAACTTTATCTTGAATTAGGACATGATGTGTTTGAAGAGAGAATTAAAAAACCCATGGAACTTTATATGCATCCTAATGGGAATGTTATTAGTATGAATGCTTTGAACACCATTGTTGCTAATGCTATGGAAAATTCTAAGCTTGGGGAAGCCGGTTTTGATGAGCATGATATCTTTAGTCCCCCAAGTTTTGAGGAGAAAATTTTCTTTGATGATACTTTGCCTCCTATTTATGATGATTATAATGATAGTGGTCTTTTGGTGCCGCCTACTATGGAGAGTAAATTTTATTATGATTATACTATGCCTCCTACACTTGATGAGAATAATAATGATAGCTACTTTGTTGAATTTGCTCCCACTACAACTAATAAAATTGATTATGCTTATGTGGAGAGTAATAATTTTATGCATATAGCTCATGATAAGAATGTTTCATTTGATAGTTATATTGTTGAATTTGTTCATGATGCTACTGAAAGTTATTATGAGAGAGGAAAATATGGTTGTAGAAGTTTTTATGTTACTAAAATACCTCTCTATATGCTGAAAATCTTGAAGTTACACTTGTTTTATCTTTCTATGCTTGTTGCATTATGCTTCATGAATTTATTTATTTACAAGATTCCTTTTCATAGGAAGTGGGTTAGGCTTAAATTTGTTTCATACTTGCTTTTTGATGCTCTCTTTTTGCTTCAACTCTCATCCTTATGTGAGCATCATTAAAATTGCTGAGCCCATCTTAATGGCTATAAAGAAATAACTTCTTGGGAGATAACCCATGTGTTTATTTTGCTACTGTTTTGTTGTGTCTTGGAAATTGTTACTACTGTAGAAACCTCTCCTTATCTTTATTTTATTGCATTGTTGTGCCAAGTAAAGTCTTTGATAGTAAAGTCAATACTAGATTTGGATTACTGCGCAGAAACAGATTTCTTGCTGTCATGAATCTGGGCAGAATTCTCTGTAGGTAACTCAGACAAATCTGCAAATTTACATGCGTGATCCTCAGATATTGTGGCACCCCCGGGATCAGGGTTAGACAAATACCAGATCTTCGTCTGACAAAAGCCTAACCTAGAGCTCGAGAGAATACTGTGAGAGAATCGGTAACACAACAGTGACTCTACGACTCAAAAAGTAATACAAGCTCATACCTGAGCGAAGAACCAAAGTATTACAAGCAGAGGTCACTGACCTGGCAAACATCAATCAACGGAAGCGAAGTTATGCTATTAGACATAGCAAGATAGCAAAAGGCCTAAGAGGCCAGGAGCATAACGGCGACGTCCCAGCCCATAGATTCCAGGCTGCCACCTGGGAACCCCAAGCTACTCGTCGATGTCGACTAGAAACCACCATCTGCTGGAGCGACTTCGTCTGAAACAAAAGCATGCAAAGCTGAGTACAGGGACTCAGCAAGACTTAGTACAACCTTTTAGCAAAGCAGGTATGCGGGCTTTCTGGTAGATCTTCTTTTGCGTAAAGCCAATTTTCCTTTGTAAGATAAGAGAGAGGAGAAGCTCGACTACTTAGAACCTTTGAAAGGGGATAAGAGAGCGATATCTCTATCTCTAATGATCATCATATTGTATCCACCAATCTTCATCATCTCGAACCACTATCCTCGGATTACCCCCTCAACACCCGAAGAAGGTATCCGTAAACACACATTGTTTGCCAAGTTTTACGATCAGGTTCATGTTCTCTATGATCTCCACGTCCGTTCCCAAGTCGTCCATAACCGTGGACACGACTTTTCGAAAAGATTCATAACCCTGCAGGGGTGCACAACTTTACCCACACGCGCCGACCGACTCTTAATGCCACTAGTATAACACACTTCCTTGGTGTGCTGGCAGAGGGTGGTCGACCACGACCTTTACCTTGCTGTCGCCGAGACCATGAGTCACGCGCTAAGGATTGTTCCGCCGTAACGGGTCAAGTCCCGAAGTCGGTCCTTAACGATGTGTACCGAGGTGGGTTTCCCCAGAGGCCGCAACCCCCAGCCACCACGACCACGCTTACCTGCCTGTTATGTACCTTTAACCCCCAAGCAAAATGCAATGCATATGACCAGGTAACGCGCAAACTATGTGACTCATGGAATCTACTAGGCAAGTTAGTGAGTCGAGAGGGTACCATAATAGGGCCTCGTGTGGTTGTACGCTCAGTCTTGGTTCAAGAGGCGAGAACTCGGTTCCTAGGGTCGGCAGAAACGAAACAACCCACCACATCCCAATGTGGCCTCTCGTCTGAGCCTTTAATCATGTTTAACAACATCTCTACACTTACCACGTCAACCTGTCATGCTAGTTTCATTTCATTGTATGGCTCCAGTCCGAAGACCGGAGTAGTAGCGTAACAAACTAAGCATGGCTAAGCATAAAGATATAAAGGCTCTAGCGGTGCACACATGCCAAACCTAGTTATGCTAGGAGCAGTGGATCAGGGTATTTGAGGCTACAAGGGTGAAACATGCAATAGATAGGGTAACTCTACCTATCGATAAAAGACAGTTGAATCGTATGCAATATGTAGGAACCAGAGTAAAAGCATTTCGAAATCATATATGAACCAGGCTAGGGCTTGCCTTTGTCCCTGACAAACCGAAGTGGATCTTCGATAACCTTGTACTTGACTTGTTTGTCGGTGGGCAATTATTGATCTTCGGTGTTGTTGATCTTCATCGTCTTAGATTCGTGCTCTATCGATCGCGAAGAAGCAGATACTAGAAAGAGAGAAATAACAATCAACACATGGCATCGATGCAATGCGCATACAAGTATGAATGATATGTCATATTAATGTTATTGAAACTAACCCTAAGCCATCATTGTCAAATTAAATGGAATTCGAATGCATAAAACATTGCATTTCGATGACTTCCATAAAGTGGTATTTCATTGTTCTAACAAAATTGTTAATTGAAGTTGTTTAACTATGCATGATGATAGCATAAGTAGATAGGTTTCATTTTTATGAACATTTTGACATATTATACACCTTTTTCTGATTTAAAATGAAATAGCTATGAATTAAACAAGTTTTATCCATTTTCTGAAAATTAGGAAAATGAATTATGACGTGGGCATGACGTCATGATGACGTCAGCCACGCCATGAGCTCCCTGGGAGCTCGGGTTGAGCTCAAATCGGACGATTTGGCCCCCGATTGAGGGCGCGCGAGGGGAATAGATGCAGGGCGACGCGGGCGACCTTTTGGTGGTGGCGCCGCCCGCGGATGGTCGCCGGAGCCGGCCGGCGGCGAGCTTGCGCGGAGGCCGGGGTCGGGCGCACGTCGCGGCGGGGCTACGGAGGGGGAGAGGGCAAGACGAGGGCACCAGGAGGTGCGGTTTCTCACCCCGGTGACGATGGCGGTGATGGCGAGGCCGGAGGTGGCCGGACGGCGACGCCATGGTCGACGGAGGCCGTGGCCGGCCACGGGGAAGATGACGTCGGGGCGGCGATTCCGGCCCTCCCTCGCCGATTCCTTCTACGAGGGGCCTCGGGAGTCGAGGCGGAGCGAGTGGCGGTCGTGGCTGGGCGCGGGGAGTTCGGTAACGGCGGCGCGAGGTGACGGCCGGAGCTAGGGTTAGCTCGGGCGCGTTACAGAGAGAGAGAGGAGGAGAGCGCCGGGGTGGGGAAAGGATGAGGACGAGAGGAGGGAGGGCGAGGAGGGGTCTCCAGGACGTCTCCTGCCCAGGGCGGTGGCAAGCAGGAGGTGGCGCCGGCGAGCGCTCAGGCGCTGCCAGGCAGCTGCCTGCCTGTCGAGGAGGAAGAAGACAAAGGGAATTTTCTGAAAAACCCCATGCTCTTTTGGGATTTCTCTGGAAAAGCTAAAACAGGGCTAAAAACAATAGATTTTGTAATTTGGAAATCCTTTTGGAGTTCAAAAATAACTCTAGACTTTATGTAAAATACTTAGTGGTCCTTCTAATTATATTTGAGGGTCCAACTGTTTGGTTTGAAACATTTTGAGAGGATTTCAAACAGAGGGAAATTGCACACATTAGGGTTTCCACTTTATTTGAAAAGCAAATTTTTCTTAATGCATTTTATATGATGCTCATGATGCACAAACAACTCCTAATTAGGGTTTAGCAAAACAGGGATGTTACAACTCTATCCCCCTTACAAGAATCTCGTCCCCGAGATTCCTAAGGTAGAAACAGAGAAGGTAACAAGGACTACACCGATCTTCAACGAGTTTGTTGATACCACACCGATCTTCTTTGTTGAAGAACTTGATCCACGACACCATGAAGAAGTTGACCCACATCACCATGAAGAGGTTGATCTTTAACACTATGAAGAGCTCTTCATTTTGCTTTCTTCACTCTAAAGGAAAGAGGGAATAACTCTGGACGGTGGATCTTTACAAAGATCGAGTATCTCATGGTTAACTCATGGAAGGAGTGTTCGGAAACAACTCTTGAGCTAGGAAACATGAAACACATCAAGGTAACGAAGAGACAAAAGAAGTTTCAAATTTTTGGTAGACAATTGCTCCACGCTTAACAAGAACATGAAGGACAAGGTAGCGAGGAGTTAAACTGCCTTTGATACCATGACGAGACACTCTTAGAGAGGGTGACTCGTAGAAGCACAAAAGATTACCAACCAGAGAAACTTTGGATTTAAGAATCATAGTCACTCTTCGGGTAGGATACATGAAATGATTGTTGTCTACTCAAAAGGCTAGGGCCTAGATGACTGACGAATTCACACAACGTGTGAATTGATTAGAATTTTAGGTAATGACCAACGGAAAGGGAAGGGTACTGGCTAGAGAAGTGCCAAGGATCAGCGGTGAGTGAAATTTTTCCGAACGAAGTTGTTGTCACCGGAGAATGATTTCGAGGGATTGACCGAGAGACACTTAGCAACACTGCTTATGATGTTCTCCTTGATGTTCTAGACACCAATATTAGGCTATTGACTAGCCTTCAATAAGTCATCAAGCGGAGGTCGAGACTTCAGGATTTGAAAAGCATCATAAGGGCAACTCCTAGAATAAGTCATACAAGATCCTTATGGAGAATGGTTATTCTTGATGATTCAAGAGATTATGGCATTAGGCCTTCCGACTAATGTGTTAAGCACGACATCAATCTTGTCGGATTTACAAAGAGACCTATGTCAAAATTCCTTGAGAAACACTAACCATCATTGCCGCTTGAGATTCAGTTTAGGTTAGGTGTAAGATATTTCAGACTCAGAATGTCCGATTAGAAAAATTGCAACAGTTACCACAAAGGTAAAGTCGCTAGACTCTCAAGTTATAGACTACAATGTCAAGCTCCAAAAGATTGAGCCAGATTGCATAATCCATATGGTTACGACTGCCAAAGGCAATTGCGCGCATATGAACTTGCAATGTAACACCTTTGAGTCATTGTGGGGACATCAAAGAAGATATTGAAGCTATTCAGCTTCTTCTTTTTTTTTTTTTGAACAAACCAGTCAGTAGCTTAGTGTGCATAGAGGAATGTTTCAAGGAATGGAGGTAACAACCTTCCATATCAAGAATACTTCGCACATGCCTGACTGACTTGCGATGATTCCCGAGGAAAACAAAGGAAACTCGACTCAGATCCACGGCGACATCTTTCAGCATATGCACGTGAACAAAAGAAGGTCACTTCCAACATCCAGAACACATACTTCATGATAACACAAAGATGATTCTCATAAGTTTCCAATATTAGTGCCAACTATTCAATATGAATCTCTTTTAAACTTGGAGGAAATAAGAATGTCGTCGATGGGCTTAACAACAATCTTATCAAGATACTCCAATGAGGGACTCATATTCTATATGGACTCGACAGAAATATTGGTCAGACCAAAGGACATGAAGGTATACTCAGACGAGACACCATGAGTATAAACATCATCCAGATAGTCCTTCGAACTGAGTATGATTTGACGATAGCCCAAACTCAAATCAAATATGGGAAAGGTAGCATATCCATAAAGGAGATACTTCCTGACTTCAACACAAACAACACTAGACATCCCTTTATAAAGGAACGAAGTTGGATATACCTTTTGTCTTTCAACTCTCCAAGTTGTTGATTAAGCTATACCAACTAGTCCAGGGTTATCCAGCACGGCTCTTGGAGAAGGAGTAGTTGAACGAACCAACGTATTCATGAACTCGACAACACGGTCATGTAACAACATGGTGATACTCCTAGAAAGACATCCAGAATATCACGAACCACCGGTATATCACTGAATTCAATAGGGAAACTTGCTTTACAAAGCAAACGATATGGTCTTGAGAGCTTTGGCATTAACCTAACTCTTTGACCGAATATGTGCGCCTGAACAAAAGGACTTAGCAGCACAAACAAACTTCGCTTAGTAATTTGCGAACCAATCATGCTAAGAATGACACAAATGTCCTTGGATTTTGAAGCAATAAGAATTGATAAGAATCTCAGATGGCCACATCAATACGCACACCCCAACATTCCCAAGCATATACAGCTCGAGGAAAGGGTGAGTAAAGATATGTAAGAGCATCACTTCATCAATAAGGCCATGATACAAAGCACGACCTCATGATGTATAAGAGGGTGATACTCCAAGGTAGAACAGAACAGAAGCTAACGAGGCCTCTTAATCTGCGGATTACAATTCTTTGACCAAGTCTTAGAAATGGACGAGGTACTGGAGTTTGTTTCTCCTGACATACTGAAGTGGAATGTCTTGACGAACCACAAGAGTAACATGCACTAGAACACACCAATGCACATTTACATCTTGGCTGCTAACTAGCAGACAAAGGTTGGAAAGCAACTAAAGAGGAGGAACACAATCAGGATCAGAATTCTTGAGATGAAGATGCACAAGATAACACTTCGTCAAACTTATGCTGAAAAGGGGAGGTGTGGCAGAGTCACGAACATAGATGCGAGACTCACAAAGAGCACTCTTGTTGTGATCCATTTGATTCGATGAAAGAACTTCTGCGATAGCTAGTGGAAGGGAAAGATCTTTATTGCCGCAGTTCAACACGACAATAACCACAATCTTGAAGGCTAGCTTGATTTGGATTTAGCAATCTCGATGTAAAGTTTGAACATTAACACCAGTGTTCAATGGAATGGATCTTGGGTTAAAGGCCAGCTTCATGTACTAAGATTCGTATACTAGAATCCAGCACAATCGGGGACCTTAGGTTCAAGTCCAAGGGTTAGAACCCGAGAAAGGAGTAACTACTAGATGAGTGACACAAAGGACACTGCGATTTAGTAATCACGATGTAGCATCTAGAAGCCATAACTAGCTTCCGAAGTACCCAAGAAAATAAAAAGGAGGCATACAAGGTGAAAGGAAACCTCGAAGCCTAGAACAGAATTTTGTGGAACCCACAAAATAGAGAGATCATGATGGAAAGGAATCTCTCTGTTGAAACAAAACAAAACAAAGAGGAAGCAAAGAACACACACGACTCTAGAGAACTCTTCACTAGGCCAACTGGTTTAGGAACATCATGCCCTTGAGGCACCTAAGTTTGAAAGACTGGAAGAGATAGAACAACTTTCAAATCAACACGAGGTAATACACCTTGGAATTAGAGCGATACCAGATAAGGAGTAAAAAGAAGCCTAATCAGATTTTCGCAAATACTTTTAGCTTTCAAATAGTTTTCACAAACACTAGGCTCAACATCGACCAGTAGAAAGGGATTCCTACAGGCAGTCCTGCTCTGATACCAAAACCTGTGGCACCCCCGGGATCAGGGTTAGACAAATACCAGATCTTCGTCTGACAAAAGCCTAACCTAGAGCTCGAGAGAATACAGTGAGAGAATCGGTAACACAACAGTGACTCTACGACTCAAAAAGTAATACAAGCTCATACCTGAGCGAAGAACCAAAGTATTACAAGCAGAGGTCACTGACCTGGCAAACATCAATCAACGGAAGCGAAGTTATGCTATTAGACATAGCAAGATAGCAAAAGGCCTAAGAGGCCAGGAGCATAACGGCGACGTCCCAGCCCATAGATTCCAGGCTGCCACCTGGGAACCCCAAGCTACTCGTCGATGTCGACTAGAAACCACCATCTGCTGGAGCGACTTCGTCTGAAACAAAAGCATGCAAAGCTGAGTACAGGGACTCAGCAAGACTTAGTACAACCTTTTAGCAAAGCAGGTATGCGGGCTTTCTGGTAGATCTTCTTTTGCGTAAAGCCAATTTTCCTTTGTAAGATAAGAGAGAGGAGAAGCTCGACTACTTAGAACCTTTGAAAGGGGGTAAGAGAGCGATATCTCTATCTCTAATGATCATCATATTGTATCCACCAATCTTCATCATCTCGAACCACTATCCTCGGATTACCCCCTCAACACCCGAAGAAGGTATCCGTAAACACACATTGTTTGCCAAGTTTTACGATCAGGTTCATGTTCTCTATGATCTCCACGTCCGTTCCCAAGTCGTCCATAACCGTGGACACGGCTTTTCGAAAAGATTCATAACCCTGCAGGGGTGCACAACTTTACCCACACGCGCCGACCGACTCTTAATGCCACTAGTATAACACACTTCCTTGGTGTGCTGGCAGAGGGTGGTCGACCACGACCTTTACCTTGCTGTCGCCGAGACCATGAGTCACGCGCTAAGGATTGTTCCGCCGTAACGGGTCAAGTCCCGAAGTCGGTCCTTAACGATGTGTACCGAGGTGGTTTCCCCAGAGGCCGCAACCCCCAGCCACCACGACCACGCTTACCTGCCTGTTATGTACCTTTAACCCCCAAGCAAAATGCAATGCATATGACCAGGTAACGCGCAAACTGTGTGACTCATGGAATCTACTAGGCAAGTTAGTGAGTCGAGAGGGTACCATAATAGGGCCTCGTGTGGTTGTACGCTCAGTCTTGGTTCAAGAGGCGAGAACTCGGTTCCTAGGGTCGGCAGAAACGAAACAACCCACCACATCCCAATGTGGCCTCTCGTCTGAGCCTTTAATCATGTTTAACAACATCTCTACACTTACCACGTCAACCTGTCATGCTAGTTTCATTTCATTGTATGGCTCCAGTCCGAAGACCGGAGTAGTAGCGTAACAAACTAAGCATGGCTAAGCATAAAGATATAAAGGCTCTAGCGGTGCACACATGCCAAACCTAGTTATGCTAGGAGCAGTGGATCAGGGTATTTGAGGCTACAAGGGTGAAACATGCAATAGATAGGGTAACTCTACCTATCGATAAAAGACAGTTGAATCGTATGCAATATGTAGGAACCAGAGTAAAAGCATTTCGAAATCATATATGAACCAGGCTAGGGCTTGCCTTTGTCCCTGACAAACCGAAGTGGATCTTCGATAACCTTGTACTTGACTTGTTTGTCGGTGGGCAATTATTGATCTTCGGTGTTGTTGATCTTCATCGTCTTAGATTCGTGCTCTATCGATCGCGAAGAAGCAGATACTAGAAAGAGAGAAATAACAATCAACACATGGCATCGATGCAATGCGCATACAAGTATGAATGATATGTCATATTAATGTTATTGAAACTAACCCTAAGCCATCATTGTCAAATTAAATGGAATTCGAATGCATAAAACATTGCATTTCGATGACTTCCATAAAGTGGTATTTCATTGTTCTAACAAAATTGTTAATTGAAGTTGTTTAACTATGCATGATGATAGCATAAGTAGATAGGTTTCATTTTTATGAACATTTTGACATATTATACACCTTTTTCTGATTTAAAATGAAATAGCTATGAATTAAACAAGTTTTATCCATTTTCTGAAAATTAGGAAAATGAATTATGACGTGGGCATGACGTCATGATGACATCAGCCACGCCATGAGCTCCCTGGGAGCTCGGGTTGAGCTCAAATCGGACGATTTGGCCCCCGATTGAGGGCGCGCGAGAGGGGAATAGATGCGTGGCGACGCGGGCGACCTTTTGGTGGTGGCGCCGCCCGCGGATGGTCGCCGGAGCCGGCCGGCGGCGAGCTTGCGCGGAGGCCGGGGTCGGGCGCACGTCGCGGCGGGGCTACGGAGGGGGAGAGGGCAAGACGAGGGCACCAGGAGGTGCGGTTTCTCACCCCGGTGACGATGGCGGTGATGGCGAGGCCGGAGGTGGCCAGACGGCGACGCCATGGTCGACGGAGGCCGTGGCCGGCCACGGGGAAGATGACGTCGGGGCGGCGATTCCGGCCCTCCCTCGCCGATTCCTTCTACGAGGGGCCTCGGGGAGTCGAGGCGGAGCGAGTGGCGGTCGTGGCTGGGCGCGGGGAGTTCGGTAACGGCGGCGCGAGGTGACGGCCGGAGCTAGGGTTAGCTCGGGCGCGTTACAGAGAGAGAGAGGAGGAGAGCGCCGGGGTGGGGAAAGGATGAGGACGAGAGGAGGGAGGGCGAGGAGGGGTCTCCAGGACGTCTCCTGCCCAGGGCAGTGGCAAGCAGGAGGTGGCGCCGGCGAGCGCTCAGGCGCTGCCAGGCAGCTGCCTGCCTGTCGAGGAGGAAGAAGACAAAGGGAATTTTCTGAAAAACCCCATGCTCTTTTGGGATTTCTCTGGAAAAGCTAAAACAGGGCTAAAAACAATAGATTTTGTAATTTGGAAATCCTTTTGGAGTTCAAAAATAACTCTAGACTTTATGTAAAATACTTAGTGGTCCTTCTAATTATATTTGAGGGTCCAACTGTTTGGTTTGAAACATTTTGAGAGGATTTCAAACAGAGGGAAATTGCACACATTAGGGTTTCCACTTTATTTGAAAAGCAAATTTTTCTTAATGCATTTTATATGATGCTCATGATGCACAAACAACTCCTAATTAGGGTTTAGCAAAACAGGGATGTTACAGATATGCACGCAACTTTCATTCAGTTTGAGCATTTTCATCTGAGCAAGTTAAGTGCCCCTGTAAAATTCGTCTTTACGGACTGTTCTGTTTTGACAGATTCTGCCTTTTATTTCGCATTGCCTGTTTTGCTATGTTAGATGGATTTCTTTGTTCCATTAACTTTCAGTAGCTTTGTGCAATGTCCAGAAGTGTTAAGAATGATTATGTCACCTCTGAATATATGAATTATGCACTGACCCTCTAATGAGTTTGTTTCGAGTTTGGTGTGGAGGAAGTTTTCAAGGGTCAAGAGAGGAGGATGATACAATATGATCAAGAAGAGTGAAAAGTCAAAGCTTGGGGATGCCCCCGTGGTTCATCCCTGCATATTTTAAGAAGACTCAAGCGTCTAAGCTTGGGGATGCCCAAGGCATCCCTTCTTCATCGACAACTTATCAGGTTCCTCTAGTGAAACTATATTTTTATTCCGTCACATCTTATGTGCTTTACTTGGAGCGTCTGTTTGTTTTTATTTTTGGTTTTGTTGAATAAGATCGGATCCTAGCATTCTTTGTGTGGGAGAGACACACGCTCCGCTATTTCGTATGAACACATATGTTCTTAGCTTTATCTTTCATGTTCATTGCGAAAGTTGAACTACTTCATTCATTGTTATATGGTTGGAAACGGAAAATGCCGCATGTGGTAAATGGTTTAATGTCTTGAATAATGTGATACTTGGCAATTGTTGTGCTCATATAGATCTTGTTTAAGCTCTTGCATCATGCACCTTGTACTCATTAATGAATAACTACATCGAGCTTGTTAAAATTTGGTTTGCATGATTGATCTCTAGAGTCTAGATATTTTCTGGTTGAGGTGTTTGAACAACAAGGAGACAATGTAAAGTCTTATAATAGCTACAATATGTTTATATGTGAGTCTTGCTGCACCATTTCATACTTGAGTTTGCTTCAAACAACCTTGCTAGCCTAGCCTTGTATTGAGAGGGATTCTTCTCGTGCATCCAAATCCTTGAGCCAATAACCATGCCATTTGTGTCCACCATACCTACCTACCACATGGTATTTCTCCGCCATTCCAAAGTACATTACTTGAGTGCTACCTTTAAAATTTCTATTCTTTACCTTTACAATATATAGCTCATGGGACAAAATAGCTTAAAAACTATCGTGGTGAAGAATATGTACTTATGTGTCTTATTTCTTAGTAAGTTGCTTGTTGAGCGGTAACCATGTTTTCTGGGGACGCCATCAACTCTTTTACCTTTGTTGAATATCATGTGAGTTTCTATGCATGTTCGTCTTGTCTGAAGTAAGGGAGATTTTCATGATCAAATGGTTTGAGTATGCATATTGTTAGAGAAGAACATTGGGCCGCTAACTAAAGCCATGAATCATGGTGGAAGTTTCAGTGTGGACATAAAACCTCAATCTCTTATGAGAATATTACCTGTTGTTGAATGCTTAAGCATTAAAAAAGGAGTCCATTATCTGTTGTCTATGTTGTCCCGGTATGGGTGTCTAAGTTGAGAATGATCAAAAGCGAGAAATCCAGTGCGAACCTTCTCCTTAGACCCTTGTACAGGCGGCATAGAGGTACCCCTTTGTGACACTTGGTTGAAACATATGTTATGCAATGATAATCCGTGTTAATCCAAGCTAATTAGGACAAGGTGCGAGCACTATTAGTATACTATGCATGAGGCTTGCAACTTATAAGATATCTTATACATAACACATATGCTTTATTACTACCGTTGAAAAAATTGTTTCTTGTTTTCAAAGTGAAAAGCTCTAGCACAAAAATAGTAATCCATGCTTCCCTCTGCGAAGGGCCAATCTTCTACTTTATTGTTGAGTCAGTTTGCCTATTCTTTCTGTCCCAGAAGCAAACAGTTGTATCAACTGTGTGCATTGATTCTTACATGTTTACCTATTGCACTTGTTATATTGCTTTGTGTTGACAATTATCCATGAGATAAACATGTTGAAGTTGAAAGCAACTGCTGAAACTTATATCTTCCTTTGTGTTGCTTCAATGCCTTTACTTTGAATTTATTGCTTTATGAGTAACTCTTATGCAAGTCTTATTGATGCTTGTCTTGAAAGTATTATTCATGAAAAGTCTTTGCTATATGATTCATTAGTTTACTCATTATCTTCATCATTGCTTCGAATCGCTGCATTCATCTCATATGCTTACAATAGTATGATCAAGATTATGATAGCATGTCACTTCAGAAATTATCTTTGTTATCGTTTACCTACTCGAGGGCGAGTAGGAACTAAGCTTGGGGATGCTTGATACGTCCCAAACGTATCTATAATTTCTTATGTTCCATGCTACTTTATTGATGATACTCACATGTTTTATACACATTATATGTCATTATTATGCATTTTCCGGCACTAACCTATTGACGAGATGCCGAAGAGCCAGTTGTTGTTTTCTGCTGTTTTTGGTTTCAGAAATCCTAGTAAGGAAATATTCTCGGAATTTGACGAAATCAACGCCCAGGGGCCTATTTTTACACGAAGCTTCCAGAAGACCGAAGGACTTACGAAGTGGGGCCACGAGGCGCCGCCACAATAGGGCGGCGCGGCCCAGGTGCTGGCCGCGCGGTCCTGGCGTGTGGAGCCCTCGTGTGGCCCCCTGACCTGCCCTTCCGTCTAATTAAAGCCTCCGTCGCGAAACCCCCTGTACCGAGAGCCACGATACAGAAAACCTTACTGAGACGTCGCCGCCGCCAATCCCATTTCGGGGGATTCAGGAGATCGCCTCCGGCACCCTGCCGGAGAGGGGAATCATCTCCCGGAGGTCTCTTCATCGCCATGATCGCCTCCGGATCGATGTGTGAGTAGTTCACCCCTGGACTATGGGTCCATAGCAGTAGCTAGATGGTTGTCTTCTCCCCATTGTGCTATCATGTTAGATCTTGTGAGCTGCCTATCATGATCAAGATCATCTATTTGTAATCCTTCATGTTGTGTTTGTTGGGATCCGATGAATATTGAATACTATGTCAAGTTGATTATCAATCTATCATATATGTTATTTATGTTCTTGCATGCTCTCCGTTGCTAGTAGAGGCTCTGGCCAAGTTGATACTTGTGACTCCAAGAGGGAGTATTTATGCTCGATAGTGGGTTCATGCCTCCATTAAATCTGGGACAGTGACAGAAAGTTCTAAGGTTGTGGATGTGCTGTTGCAACTAGGGATAAAACATCGATGCTTTGTCTAAGGATATTTGTGTTGATTACATTACGCACCATACTTAATGCAATTGTCTGTTGCTTGCAACTTACTACCGGAAGGGGTTCGGATGATAACCTGAAAGTGGACTTTTTAGGCATAGATGCATGCTGGATAGCGGTCTATGTACTTTGTCGTAATACCCTGATTAAATCTCATAATACTCATCATGATATATATATGTGCATTGTTATGCCTTCTTTATTTGTCAATTTCCCAACTGTAATTTGTTGACCCAACATCTGCTATCTTATGGGAGAGACACCGCTAGTGAACTGTGGACCCCGGTCCTATTCTTTACATCTGAAATACAATCTGCTGCAATTGTTCTTTACTGTTATTCGCAAACAATCATCATCATCCACACTATACATCTAATCCTTTGTTTACAGCAAGCCGATGAGATTGACAACCTCACTGTTACGTTGGAGCAAAGTTCTGTGATTGTGTTGTGCAGGTTCCACGTTTGCGCCGGAATCCCTGGTGTTGCGCTGCACTACACTTCGCCGCCATCAACCTTCAACGTGCTTCTTGGCTCCTACTGGTTCGATAACCTTGGTTTCTTTCTGAGGGGAAACTTACTGCTGTGCACATCACACCTTCCTCTTGGGGTTCCCAACGGACGTGTTAATTACGCGCATCATACAACACCACCACCAAAGGAAGATCTTGTTTTCGATTTGAAGCCATTACCTGATAATCTTAAGTATGCTCATATTGATGATAAGAAAATATATCCTGTTATTATTAGTTCTAAGCTTTCAGAATTTGAGGAAGAAAGGTTATTGGAAATATTGAAGAAACACCGAGGAGCTATTGGCTACACTCTTGATGATTTGAAGGGGATTTCTCCCTCTATTTGCCAACATGCTATCAACATGGAAGATGATGCAAAGCCTGTTGTTGAACATCAGCGTCGTCTAATTCCTAAGATGAAGGATGTGGTAAGGAATGAGGTATTAAAACTTCTTGAAGCAGGTATTATATATCCTATTGCTGATAGTAGATGGGTTAGTCATGTGCATTGCGTTCCTAAGAAAGGAGGAATGACTGTGGTGCCTAATGATAATGATGAGCTTATCCCTCAAAGAGTAGTTGTATGGTATAGAATGTGCATTGATTATCGAAAAGTTAATAAGGTTACTAAGAAAGATCATTACCCTTTACCCTTTATTGATCAAATGTTAGAAAGGTTGTCTAAAAATACTCATTTTTGCTTTCTTGATGGTTATTCTGGGTTCTCACAAATTGCTGTTAAAACTAAAGATCAAAAGAAAACCACTTTCACTTGTCCCTATGGAACTTATGCTTATAGACGTATGCCTTTTGGTTTATGTAATGCTCCTGCTACTTTTCAAAGATGCATGTCTGCTATTTTTCATGGCTTTTGTGAGAATATTGTAGAGGTATTCATGGATGATTTTTCTTTCTATGGGAATTCTTTTGATAATTGCTTGCGAAACCTTGATAAAGTTTTGCAGAGATGTGAAGAAACTAACCTTGTTCTTAATTGGGAGAAATGCCACTTTATGGTTAATGAAGGAATTGTATTGGGACATAAAATTTTCGAGAGAGGTATTGAAGTTGATAGAGCTAAAGTTGAAGCAATTGAGAAGATGCCCTATCCTAGGGACGTTAAAGGTATTCGTAGTGTTCTAGGTCATGCTGGGTTTTATAGGAGATTTATTAAAGATTTCTCCAAGATTTCGAAGCCTCTTACTAATCTTCTTCAAAAAGATGTACCTTTTGTTTTTGATGATGATTGTAAGGAAGCTTTTGAAACTCTAAAGAAAGCCTTAACAACTGCTCCTGTAGTTGAACCTCCTGATTGGAATTTACCACCTTTTGAAATTATGTGTGATGCTAGTGATTTTGCTGTAGGCGCTGTTCTTGGACAGCGAGTAAATAAAAAATTGAATGTTATTCATTATGCTAGTAAAACTCTTGATGCTGCTCAAAGAAATTATGCTAAAACTGAAAAAGAATTATTAGCTGTAGTGTTTGCTTGTGACAAGTTTAGATCCTATATTGTTGATTCAAAAGTCACAATTCATACTGATCATGCTGCAATTAGGTACCTTATGGAAAAGAAAGATGCTAAGCCTAGGCTTATTAGATGGGTACTTCTTTTGCAAGAATTTGATTTACATATTATAGATAGGAAAGGTGTTGATAATCCTGTTGCTGATAACTTATCTAGATTGGAAAATATTGCTTATGATCCTGTTCCTGTTAATGATAGTTTTCCAAATGAACAATTGGCTGTAATAAAGGTGATCTCGCGAGATAGTCCTTGGTATTCTTATTATGCTAACTTTATTGTTTCCAAGTACTTGCCTCCAACCTTTTCAGCTCAGCAAAGGAGGAAATTCTTTTATGACTTGAGGCATTATTTTTGGGATGACCCACACTTATATAAAGAAGGAGTAGATGGTATTATGCGAAGATGTGTTCCCGAATATGAACAACAAGAGGTATTGAGTAAGTGCCATGGTAGTGCTTATGGAGGACATCACGCCGGAGATAGAACTGCGCAAAAAGTTCTACAATCAGGTTTCTATTGGCCAACTCTCTTCAAAGATGCAAGAAAGTTTATTTTATCTTGTGATGAATGTCAAAGGGTTGGTAATATCTCCAGACGCAATGAAATGCCTATGAACTATACTCTTGTTATTGAACCATTCGATTGTTGGGGATTTGACTTCATGGGTCCTTTCCCTTCTTCAGAAGGTAACACTCATATACTTGTCGTTGTTGATTATGTTACTAAATGGGTGGAAGCCATACCCACAAAAAGTGCTGATGGTGAGACCTCTTTAAGAATGCTTTTAAATATTATTTTTCCTAGATTTGGAGTTCCTAGATATCTTATGACTGATGGAGGTTCTCATTTTATTCATTGTGGTTTTAGAAAAACTCTTGCTAAATATGGTATTAATCATAGGATTGCTTCCGCTTATCATCCTCAAACTAGTGGGCAAGTAGAATTATCAAATAGAGAAATTAAATCTATCTTGGGAAAGACTGTCAATAAATCCAGAAAGAATTGGGCTAGTAAATTAAAGGAAGCACTATGGGCTTATAGAACTGCTTATAAAAATCCCATGGGAATGTCACCTTATAAAAGGGTTTATGGGAAAGCTTGTCATTTACCTTTAGAACTAGAGCACAAAGCTTATTGGGCTGTAAGAGAACTAAACAAAGATCCTAAACTTGCCGGTAAGAAGAGATTGCTACAATTGAGTTCTCTAGATGAATGGAGAAGTGAAGCTTATGAAAATGCTAAACTCTTTAAAGAGAAAGTTAAGAAATGGCATGATAGAAGAATTATCAAAAGAAAATTTAATGTGGGAGATAAAGTCCTATTGTATCGGTCTCGTCTAAGATTTTTTGCAGGGAAATTACTCTCAAAATGGGAAGGACCATATGTCATTGTGGAGGTGTATCGTTCAGGGGCAATTAAAATTAGTTCTCTGCAAGGTGACGCCACACAAGTAGTGAATGGACAAAGACTCAAGCACTATATTTCTGGAGATTCTTATAATGAAGATGTTGATGTTATCCAAGTGGTGACTCCGGAAGCTTTCATCAAAGGTCAAATTGACAGTTCTGCAGAGTTCGACTTTGAATAGGTAACAGTACTGGTAATAAAAAGTCCGCGTTTAACTTTCCGAACAATGTTTTTGCTATTTTCGGAAAATATGAAAAATTACGAGATCGAAACGGAAAGGAGGAGACGCACGAGGGCGTGCCCCCATAGGCCGGCGCGGGCCCCAGCCTGGCCGCGCCGCCCTATGGTGATGGCCCCTCGGTGTCCCTCTCCGACTCTGGTTCGACCTGGTACTTTCCTTCTGTCGTGAAAATTTCTGCTATATAATCCCCCGGACCCCTGGAGGTCCGTATATCGTTTTCTCGTCGCGTTTTGTTTCGAGCTGTTTTCTGCCAGGATTTGCGTCGGATCTAGAGCCAGCATGCCTTCGTCGGGAACTCCGAAGGACAGTTTCTTTGAGGACGTCGTCAACCCGTACATGAACGAGCTGAAGATGCACCCCAAGGAATTGTTGATCGTAGATGGAGAGTTGCAGATTGAAGATGTTCGGGGTCCTAAAGGAGAAAGAAGTTTGGAGGACAGGATGGAGAAATTAGAACAAGAGGTCTTCAACTACAAGAAGATGGCTGAGCGTGAAGTGGACATCTTCCACAGAATTGTGTCTGAACTTATTGATGGACACAAGAAGGAGACTGCAAAGCTGTGGGACGATATCTTCTCGCTTCACGACACTACCAACAAACTCCAAGCTCAACTCTATGATGTTCAGAATCAAAACTGTGAGTATGAAAACAGGTTTAAACACATAAGCTATGCTGCTAGTTTCAGGATTCCTGAAACCAAGATGTCGTTTGTTGATGGAGAGCCTCTTACTTGGAAGTCTGATGATGGGAAGGATTCACCATCACCACCGAAGGAGTAATTCATCATCGGTATTGGCATCCCCTTGGTTTGTTCCAAGCTTGGGGGAGTGCCGCGGTATCACATCATCACTATCTTTTACCTTTTTACTATGAAGTAGTGTCATATCATGAGTAGGGAAGTTATCATATAAGATGGTTTGCAGTGTGGAAGTATCTCTCTTTTTAGTTGGTTATCTATGTATCCCTTGGTGTGAGTTATCGTTATGGAATGTTAATGAGAAGTTTTATCATTTACATATTGCACATCTTATTTTAGTTTGCAATCCCTATTATGTGATTGATCTTGTTGTTAGTATTGGTATCACTCTAGGAGCATTGAGTAAATCTATTTGGTTTTGGCAAACTTAGCATTGGTCAATAGCAACAATAATTTGAGTTTAAGTAGAAAAGAGGAAATACATGTGGATATGTTGTTTCATTCTTGTTATTTCCTAGCTTAGTATTCTGAAGTTAAAATTATTTGTGCTTACAAGAAAGATGCATGATTGGTTCTATCACATGTATATTTGTTTGTTTCCCTCAACTTTTATGCTTGCTAACCAACCTTGCTAGCCAAAGACCTGTACTGAGATGGAATGCTTCTCGTGCATCCAAACCCTTAAACCAAACCTATGCCATCAGTGTCCACCATAACTACCTACTATGTGGTATTTTGCGTCACTCCAAGTAAATACTTCATGTGCTACCTTTAAACAATTCAAAAGTTATCATCCCTTATTTGTGTCAATGTTTTATAGCTCATGAGGAAGTATGTGGTGTTTATCTTTCGATCTTGTCATTTACTTCTGACAGACTTTCACAATGGACTAGTGGCTTCATCCGCTTATCCAATAACTTTGCAAAAAGAGCTGGCAAAGGGGTTCCCAGCCCTAATTAATTAACTCTCATTAATAATCCTCTTCACATGTTTTGCTCTGATTCATCAGTAAGCAACTTAATTTTGCAATAGACACTCCTCCATGGTATGTGAAATGTTGGAAGGCACCCGAGGATTTGGTTAGCCATGGCTTGAGAAAGCAAAGGTTGGGAGGAGTTTCATCCTTAAATAACTAAAGTACATGTGTAAACAAAAGAGAAGAGGGATGATCTACCTTGCTGGTAGAGATAACGTCTTTCATGGGAGCCGCTCTTGAAAGTCTGGTTGATAAGGTAGTTAGAGTACCCGCTACCATTCGTTGACAACAACAAACACCTCTCAAAACTTTACTTTTATGCTCTCTATATGATTTCAAAACTTGAAAAGCCCTAGCACATGATTTAATCCCTGCTTCCCTCTGCGAAGGGCCTATCTTTTATTTTCATGTTGAGTCAGTAAACCTATTTCCCTCCATCTTAAGCAAGAAATTGAGTTGTTGTGATCCAACCATCTATATTGTGATATATTTAATCATGCCTTTTATTCTTCCTTGTTTAGTACAAGTTTTATCTGAATGAATATAGCTTTGAAGGTTATCAATGATTATGAGGAGATTATTATGATTGAGTATGCAAGTTTTGCTATAAGCTTTAATATAAGAGCGCTGCTCGATAAATAAGTACAATCTGTTAAATGTTCTCTGACCAAGAACGGAGTTTGCCATCACCAATTATGATTTCCTATGCACCTTTATTTGTGATTTCCTTTTACCTGTTTCAAGTTGAATCATATTGGGAAGTTGTTCACTAGAATGTCTTGTGTGAATTAATATGATGCTTCTTGTCCGTATTTTATTTATCGACTCTTCACTCCATAAACATGTGGTCTTGTTTACCGAGTTCAGTTTCGCTTGGGGACGAGCGAAGTCTAAGCTTGGGGGGAGTTGATACGTCCATTTTGCATCACTATTTTATATCATAATTTACTGTTATTCATTGATATATTTCATATTTAGAGATGATACTTATGTTATTTCATCTATTTTGCATGTTTCATGATTATTGGAGAATCATTCACCGGAGTCAGGATTCCGCTGGAAAAAGCACCGTCAGAATGCAATATTTCTGGAGATCAACAATTGACGGAAATTACACCGAAGATCTTATTTTCCCGAAGACGAAGCCAGCCAAAAGGAGGGACTGAGGAGGGCCGCCATGGGCCCCCCATAGGCCGGCGCGGGCCCTGGCCTGGCCGCGCCGCCTTGTGGGGAGGGGGCCCATAGCCCCCTTCGGCCGCCTCTCCTTCGCGTACTTCTTCGCCCCGAAAACCTAAGCTCCAGAAAATAATCGCGAGGACACACAGCCGCCTCTGCGGGACGGAAAACACCAGAGAGAAAAGAGCTCTCCGGCGGGCAGGAATCCGCTGGGGAAATTCCCTCCCGGAGGGGGAAATTGATGCCATCGTCATCGTCATCGAGCTGGACTTCATTGGGATCATCATCACCATCATCTCCACCATCGACACCGCCATCTCCACCGCTGCACCTCGTCACCGCTGTAACATCTAGGGTTGAATCTTGATTGCACTACTAGGAAAAGGCCTACCGCCGGCGAACCTAAATGGCCCATTGCCGGTGCACCACGAGCCCGCCGGTGCGAACGCGCCGGTGATAAATGGCCACTGCCGGCGCACCAGGTAGTGCGCCGGCGATATGTCAGCTACTGCCGGCGCACCACCCAAGCTTCGCCGGCAAAGCGAAATTCCACCGGCGCACGTGCAGCTGCGCCGGCAGTAGGTCTTCCAGCACTGGCGCATGCCACGTGCGCCGGTAGTAGGGCATTTAGGTGCGCCGGTAATTATATTCGAAAATTCATTTTACAGCTTTTTTTCTAGCATATTACAATACATATTTGACAGCAGTATATATTTACAACGCAGTTCATATTTAGACAGCATTACATGCAATATGAGAAGCACATAGAGAGCCAAGTTTCATTTCGGTATCAATACACAATTACGCAAGTCTCGTTCCAGAATGTGTTGATTCATACAACACATGTGCATATGCAACACCGAACGACGAAGTTTCACAAAGTTAGAAGTCTCGGTACATAGTCGTCACAAGTATCGTCATACACCTCACAATGTAGGTCCTAACCTAAACTACAATCACATAGAACATGACCAACATGGTCATGATGACCATCATCACGAAGGCCATGGTCTTCATCCGGTTCCTCCTCATGTCCCTCATCTCTCCCGCTAGATAACGGGCGTATCTTCCTTCCGCCTCCACCCTAGTGGGGTATCCCTTGTAGCTGTTGCCGCTGAAACGGTGCACCTGTCTCCGACAGTCCTCCCAGTCGTCGTAGACTCCAGGAACCCTCCCCTTGTACACGCCATATGTCGCCGGCATCTCCATTCACAAGACAAGTAAAACGTTAGTACCAATGCAATGAACAAGTGCCAACTTAAATAAGAGACAAGTAGTATGAACTAAATAGCATGTGCCTCATACTTTGTTGGTCGAAATAAATAATAACATACAGGGATGGGGTCAGTGAGGCTAGGTAGGATGCACAATAGATTGATATTTGTGGCCATCACACCAAGCCTCACTAGCCCCACCCCGGAGTGTACAAGTGACCGAACATTTTAATCATTGGCCAATGCAATTAAGAAGTGCGAACTCAAATAGAAGACAAGTAGTACGAATTAAATAGCGTGCCTCATACTTTGTCGGTCGAAACAAATATTAACATCCAGGGATAGAGTCAGTGAGGCTAGGTAGGATGCACAATAGATTGATACTTGTGGCCGTCGCACCAAGGCTCACTGGCTCCACCCCCGAGTGTACGAGTGACCGAACATTCTAATCATCGGCGAACTCCAAATACGAGGCAAGTAGTGGTCGAGTAAATGCAAATAATTATTAAGCTATGTACGCCATAATCTTGAAATATATAGCAAAGTAAATGAAACTATAGACACATGTTCACATGCACATTCATACAACTAAATAAAAGCAACTAGTCGATTCTATGGGAATATATAGCAATTATTACAGTACGGAAGTTCAAGGACATATCGTTCAAGCTTTAACAAGTGTTCCCGTCGTAGGATCAGGTTGTACGCCTAGGGGGGAATGGACGGCAGCCCTCAAGCGAGTTGAACGGCCTCTCATCACGCGACATCTCCAAGCGGAGTTCTATCTCGTCATTAGGTGGTAGACCGTAGCCGTAGAAGAACTCGCCAGACCTATTGTTGACATCCTGCAGGATTATCGTGCAAATGAACTGCTGGATGCGACCCCAGTTCTTTCTAATCTCTCTATCAGGGACATCCGCCATGTTTGCGAACCTGTTTCTGAGATTCTCTGGCAGCAACATGTCATCTGCGTACTTTATGTACTCCTGCATCTGAAGGATGGCGTACCACGCGTCCATCCCATTGTCGGGCGTCGATCGCTGAGGCGGGGAAGTTGATTGTGTGGGTTAAGACCAAGCCTCCTCGGGATTTCCTCTCTACTTTGAGGGGGCCTGCCTTGTTGGCGAAGCCGGTGAGAGCATCATTGAGAAGGGCCTTGATGTGGGTGTAGTCTTTCTTGTGGTCCCTACCCGAGTCGAGATAGACTGCATGCGAGTGTTGCGGGTGCACGACGATGAGGGTGCAGAACTTGTCTCTGCGGAAAACACACGGATTAACCTTTGGAAATGCAAATGGAGATATAGGATAGAATGGTAATGGGGGACTAGCGAGTGATTACTTACTCGGGGAAGTAAGGGATGAGAATGGCGCCCTTTTTAATGTTCGCCAGCATGAAATCCTCGACCTGCTGGGTGGCAATCGCCCGATCCCCAGCGTTGCAGATGATGCTCTCCCGCATATAGAAGGGGTCCATTATCGCGATGGTCGGCGTCTCCTCCTTAACAATCTGGGCAGACAAGCTAAGAGCAACTAGGCGAACCACACTAAAGTGGAGCGCTTGCATGCGATAGATGCTGAAGATGTCGTTGAACCGGATGAAGCACAAGTCCGCGGGGTACTTCTCGACGAAGTTCATGCCAGTTGGCACCTTCGCCACCAAGAGAGGGTAACCAGGATCTTTTGATTTGAGAAGAAGGTTCTCCACATGCAAGACAGTCTCATGCAAGCTCCTCATATCCGGGGTGAGTTTCTTCACGACATGCTCCGGCAGAATCGGTTGACCCAAGTGATGCAGAGGTCGCCAATTGTTTGGCAACTTGTCAAGGAGTGGGACCTTGTCCTTGGATTTGGCCGCCGCCACCTTGTCTTGGGCATCCTTCTTATTTGCCCTCTTCCTCTTCTTGGGTTGTAGTGCTGGACCATCCATCGCCATAGTGGCCGTAGCACGGAGTGTGTTTGGGCTCAACATATTTTTGACGGCGGCGGTGGCGACCTCCTCAGGATTTACCTCCTCAGCCGTTTCTTGAGAATCGAACAGCTTCTTGGAGCACACATATTTCAAGCCCGGCGCATCCTCATGGACAACTTGTGAAGACGTAGGAATATCCCATTGGAAGTTGTCACGTTCGTATTCCTCGGCCTCTGGCGCAGCTGGCTGTTGTGGTGGGGCGCTGACCTCTGGCGCAGCTGGCCGTTCTGGTGGGGCGATGACCACGGGCGCCGCTGGCTGTCGTGGAGGGACGCTGCCATGTGGCGTCGCAAGGTGCTTGTCTTTGCTTGCCATCAACCCCGAGTAGGTGTTGATCCGAATTAGGGTCTTCGGCCATAGCAGTACCCAACCCTTCAGTGAGGCCAGATTCAACGGGCTATCATCATCGGCACCATGCGGTTGATTAGGAGGAAACAAATCCTCATAGCCCGGTAACGCCCGATCCACTTCAACCCGGTAAACGTCATCCGCCATATCTCGTGTGTGCCACTTCTTATCCAGGGGCCGAAGGATGGACCCCCTCGCGACGTCTTTGAGTTCGTCGTTTACTCTCATCAAGAAGGTGCATGGCGTCGAGAGCGCCTGCGAGAACATGTGTATGGCGTTAGAGAGAGGGCAAGGATGACGAAACTAATATATTAACTTGATGTACACATTAGTTAATTACCGTGAGGGCGTTGAGCTCGGCTAATGTCGACGGGCCAGCACATGCGGCGGCGGGCGTGCAAGTGACGGAGGGGCTGCTACCCGCCATGGACGGTGAATCCCTAGCACCAGCGACATTGCAGGCGGCCGGAGGAGTCTCCATTATAACATTGTCATTGCCGGCGGACGGCGGCACCATCGAGTTGCTGCCGTTGAAGCTAACCACTTGCATTTTCGGGGGGGGGGGCCTTGTTTGCCACCCTCATACCACGCTTGTAGAGCGTTGAAATCTGCTTGGACTGAAGCGGCGACTTCAGCTTTGACTTCAGGTACGAGTGTAGCTTTGAGTTGTGGTACCAGTTGCGGTACCAAACCAGCTTGGACTTGGGCTAGGATTGACTCCCTCATTTCCTCCGCCTCCCGCTGCTTCCTCTCATTACGCGCATTTTTATCGGCCGCAGACGACAAGCCATAGTGACCATGCTTGTAGCCTGTACCGGCACCAGCCACACGGCCTCTATGCGGCCTTCTCGTCGGTGAATGCTCATTAACGATGTTTAGCGCCCGTACGAGAGGCTTGTCCCATGCTACCCTGCCCGTCGACGCCTGGGACGAGGAGCCTTCGTCACCTTGAGAAAGTCTTTGTCTTTCTTCTTCCTGCGGAAGAAACGCGAACCATTTAGAAATGTTGCTACTATTATATGAACAATACTTGATCTAATTAAACCGGTAAATTGCTTACCAGTTTTTTCTCCAACGCCAGGACCTTCTGGTCGTTCGTGAACCAAATTATGTCGGTTACGACCTTCGGGTCCGTGACAAGTTCCCCGGTTAGTTTCTTCTTATGGTACCGGGACCTGATGAATCTTCTTTCAAGCGGGTCCTTGTACTTGAGCCAGGGGTTCTCAATGCCGGCATTTACATACGCCTCGTCCTCCTTCGCCCAATAGGGCTCCTTTCCCTCGTACCCACGGCTCCCAAGGTTGTGGTTGCCGATGTTAAGCTCCCGCATTTCCTTCCCCCACAACTTGCGATTCTTGGTTGCTTGTAGCTCTTCATTGGCCACAAAAGCATCAAAGTCCGCCTGGGTGACATGCGGAAAGGCGGAGTGGACCTCTTCAAAACCTTTGCCCTCAGCAATCAGCTTCCGCACCATGTACTTATAGCTGCTGAGGTGTTTGGTGAACTTCAGGAGGGCTTGTGAGTTCACAATGTTGTTGGTTTGATGACTGGAGGCGTAGTCGCCTAGGAACTTGTATCGTGCGTGCAACCTCGCAATGAGCTGGGCTCGCAAAGGTGCTTTGCTCTCAGCTCGGAGGTCCGTCTCGTTGAGATTGACGACCTCTCGGAGGATACATGCCAGTTGGTTGCCGTACCCCTTGGCAACATCCTTAGGCTCCACCGGCAAACCACTGGCGGGGTCCACCTCTTTGACTGTGTCTCTGCCGGTGCCGACCGTGTTTTGGCGCCTTGCCTTCCGCGGCCTCTTGGCTCCACTTGTCCCGGTGCCACTACTCCCGGCGGCGCCGCTAGGATCGTCGCCGCTTGTCTCGCCGCCACCCCCGGCGGCGCCGGTTGCCTCATCGCCGCTAGGCTCGTAGGTACTACCCCCGGCGGCGGCGCTTGCCTCGTTGCCGCTCGGCTCGTCGGCACTACCCCCAGCGGCATCCTCCATCTCATGGTCCTCGTCGCCGCCAACACCAGCGGCCTCGGCATCCTCCTCCGTCCTAAAGAAGTGCCTATTGTAGTGCTCCTCTAACTCTTCTTGAGACGACATGGTGGCTTGCACTAATAGAAGATGAAAAAGAGTTAGAATTCACGGAAAAATTCGGCATGACCTTTGCTAAAAATTGGTCATGCCGAGTGCTAGAATTGCCGGAACGGAAATGAATCGACATTCCGGCACTCATTAGCAACTCAATCCCTCTAACAGAAATGCAAACATATAAATGCCATAACCATAACCATAACCATCTCCATAACCATGCCATCACCATAACCATCACCATATAAATTACAGTAGCATTTCAGCATATACATTACAGTGGCATTTTACATCAGCATAAAAATAACACTTGACAGCATCCATTTAAAACCAGAAAAGGAAATATTTGCAACTTAACACTTTAAATCCCATTACTGCTAGCATAGCAGTAGCTAGCAACTTAGCATTACTGCTTATTTACATAAACAAATGAAATATTTGCAACTTAACACTTTAAATCCCTGGCACCTACTGAGAACCTTGCATACTAGCTACTGCTAGTAAACCCCTGGATCAGTAGCATGCATTACAGTAGCATTACAGTAGCTACTGACTATGTTCTCTGTATTATTTAGCATTTTACACCATAACCAGAATTCAAACACTAAAATAAAAACCAGAATTCAAAAAGTAAAATAAAAACCAGAATTCAAACCATCTTTAGCATTTTACACCATAACCATTTTACATCAACATAGGGAGCTTGTACCCACTTATACAAAATACACTAGGTACCTTATCATTTTGTTTTAAATGAACCAGATAAGGAACATAGCACCAATTTTCATTTTCTTTTCAATGAACCAGAGAAGCTCATGTGTCATTTCTCATTTGTGGATTAACCACTATTAACTAAACCAACAGCAATTAACCACTTTAGTCTCTGCCAATTTCACCTGACACAACCTAAGCATCATTGAACTAAATCAGTGACAACCTAAGCATCATTGAACTAAATCAGTGATAAATCAAGCATGCCTTTCATCATCCTGGATTCCTAAATTGCAAAAGAGCAACATGTTGATTCACCTGACACAATCACTAAGTAAATAACTAGCAGGTTGTTTTTCTACAAATATTCTGGCCATGATTGTTCCTATACATATTTGATTAACCAACTAAATCAACCAGTAGGAGTAGTATGACCATTTTTTCATCATTTTTTTAAATGAACCAGAGAATGTACTGCTACTGCTACTGCAGAGAGGGGAATTCAGCATTTTTGCATGACCATGAGCATGCAACACCTACACTGCCAGCAATTCATTCTCTAGGTACTGCAAGCATAAAAAAAACTAATTTAGCTAAATGAACCAGAGAATTGCTAACATAATATCATCATTTCATTTAAACTTGCTACTGCATTTTCATTTTCGTAGCAGCTTCAAACAACCAGTGAGCATGCATGAGCATTTTGAACATGAGCAAGCAATTTTGCATTTCATTCATGTTATGAGCATGAGCATGCAACAGAACCAAAGGAGCCCAGTAGCATTCTTTCTTTTTTGATTCAGAGAATAAATGTAGTAGCATAAGCATTGCATTTTGCATTTCATTTTAAAATTGGTTTAGTTTCAAACCAGAGAGCTTAATTGTTACTATAATTTATATGCATTGCATTTTGCATTTCATTTTCACATTTAAAAGAATGAATTGAACCAGAAGAAGTCCTAGGGCATCTAGCAAAACCATTTTCATTTTCATTTTCATTTAATGAAGAACTAACATACTGCTTATTGTCTAGTTTTTATTTTCATCATAAACCATAGCATAAAAACACCCTACTACTATAGCTACTCCTAAACTAAATGAACCAGAGAACCATGTACATCATTTTCATTTTGTTTTAAATGAAACATAGAATGAATTGAACCCTAAAGTGTTCATTTCATCATTTTTTAAATGAACCAGAGAGAATAATTGCTATATCAACCAGCCAACATCTATAGAATTTATAGAATTTAAATGAACCAAAGAGCATTGTCATAGAAGGCACTACATTTATAGAATTTGCAAGAACTAGCACCAATTTGCAAGAATTAGCATTACAATTTGCAAGAATTTGCAAGAACTGGGCGCGTGGGGCAATTTGCAAGAACTGGGCGCCCGGGGCAATTTGCAAGAATTAGCAAGAATTTGCAACAAGAGGGAGGGGAAGAGGGAAGGGGAGAGGATGCTTACCGTGGCTGGCGCGCGGGGCAGGTGGTGGGGGCTGGTGGAGGGGACGGTGAGGACGGTGGCGCCGACGTCCCCGACCTGCTCCTCTCGGCGACTGCTCCTCTCGGCGATGGTGGCACGCGCGTGACTGCTCCTCCTCTTGGCGACGCCCTGCTCCTCCTCGCGGCGGCGTTCTCCTCCTCTCGGCGGCGCGGAACGGGGGCGGGTGCAGGGCGGCGGCACGGTAGCTAGGGTTGGTTTGGGAATGGGGAAGAAGGAGAAAGGAGAGTCGCGTGGCGGTTAAGTCCTAGGTATAGCCGGACCACCTTATTGCCGGCGCACCACTTGTTTCGTTCGCCGGGGACAATTATACCCCCGGCGAACCAAATAGGTGGTGCGCCGGCAATAAGATGGGTCCGGCTATACCTGGGACTTGTCCCCCAGCCCTGGCTAGCCATTTACTTTTCTTTTTTTATTTTCTTTTTCTTCATTTCTTTATTTCTTTTCACTTTCTTTGATGTTTCTTTTCTTTTCCCCCAAGTCATATACAAAAATGAGTTATGCATTACAAAAAATATGAGTTATGCATTGCAAAAAATATTAGTTATACATGTTGACCAACACAATATTAATTAGTCATACATAAAATATTGGCCATGACCATATGAGTAGTTATGAATTACATAAAATATGAGTTATAGATTGCAAATAAAGTTTTACATCATCGATTGAGAAGAGTGTTTCGCTTTCTTCTTGCTTTTCTTGCTCGTCGTTGAATAATTTAGCCCCGTGTCGTGAATAAAATATGAGTTATAGATTTGCTCAAAAAATATGATTTTGTTTGGTCAAATTGGCTAAAGTTGGGGTAGAAATGGGCAAAAATTAGGTGGGTTGGGAGAAGGGTCGGGTTGTGTGGATGAGGAGTGAGTAGTGGCTTGTGAGTGCTGGTTGGTGGCTGTAATAAGTCCCAGGTTACTGCCGGCGCACCAGGACCTGGGTGCGCCGGCAGTGTATAGCCCATCCGGCTATATCTGCTCCAGACCAGGCCCATGAAGCATTGCCGGCGCACCAGCCCAAGAGCGCGCCGGCAATAGAAAATTACCGCCGGCGCGCTCCTGGGCTGGTGCGCCGGCAATGCTTCGTGGGCCTGGCCGAGTTGGGGGGAGGTGTTGCCAGGAAATAGCGCCGGCGCATCGTGTCAGCTGGTGCGCCGGCAGTGGGAAGGCATCACCGGCGCGGCGGTTTTCTGGTGCGCCGGCAACAAGTTCCACCGGCGCATGCATATGGTGGTGCGCCGGCACCACTTTCCTCCACCTATAGGCTTTTCCCTAGTAGTGTTGTTTGATAGGGGAAACTCTCCCGGTATTGATTACTCCTTGTTATTGATGCTATTGAGTGAAACCATTGAACCAAGGTTTATGTTCAGATTGTTATTCATCATCATATCACCTCTGATCATGTTCCATATGATGTCTCGTGAGTAGTTCGTTTAGTTCTTGAGGACATGGGTGAAGTCTAATTGTTAGTAGTGAACTTTGTTGATTAATATTCAATGATTTGATATTTAAGTTGTGGTGTTATTCTTCTAGTGGTGTCATGTGAACGTCGACTACATGATACTTCACCTTTATGGGCCTAGGGGAATACATCTTGTATTCGTTTGCTAATTGTGGGGTTGCCGGAGTGACAGCAACCTGAACCCCCGTTGGCATAACGATGCAGGAGGGATAGCAGGATCTCAGAGTTTAAGGTTGTGGTTAGATTTATCTTAATTACTTTCTTGTATTTGCGGATGCTTGCAAGGGGTATAATCACAAGTATGTATTAGTCCTAGGAAGGGCGGTGCATTAGCATAGGTTCACCCTGATACGTCTCCGACGTATCGATAATTTCTTATGTTCCATGCCACATTATTGATGTTATCTACATGTTTTATGCACACTTTATGTCATATTCGTGCATTTTCTGGAACTAACCTATTAACAAGATGCCGAAGTGCCAGTTCCTGTTTTCTGCTGTTTTTGGTTTCAGAAATCCTAGTAACGAAATATTCTCGGAATCGGACGAAATCAACGCCCAAGTTCCTATTTTCACCGGAAGCATCCAGAACACACGAGAACCGCCAGAGAAGGGGGACAGGGCCACCAAACCACACCCCGGCGCGGCCAGGGGGGGCGCGCCCCCCTATGGTTTGGGCAGCCCGTGGCCCCTCCGACTCCGACTCTTCGCCTATTTAAGCCGTCGTGACCTAAAACTTCGACACCAATCGACGAAAACCACAGAAACCTTCCAGAGCCGCCGCCATCACGAGGCCAAGATCTGGGGGACAGGAGTCTCTGTTCCGGCACGCTGCCGGAGCGGGGAAGTGCCCCCGGAAGGCTTCTCCATCGACACCGCTGCCATCTCCACCGCCATCTTCATCACCGCTGCTGCTCCCATGAGGAGGGAGTAGTTCTCCATCGAGGCTCGGGGCTGTACCGGTAGCTATGTGGTTCATCTCTCCCATGTACCTCAATACAATAATCTCATGAGCTGCTCTACATGATTGAGATTCATATGAGTTTGTATCACAATTTATCTATGTGCTACTCTAGCAAAGTTATTAAAGTAGTTCTATTCCTCCTGCACGATGTAATGGTGACAGTGTGTGCATCCGTGTTAGTACTTGGTTTATGCTATGATCATGATCTCTTGTAGATTATGAAGTTAATTATTGCTATGATAGTATTGATGTGATCTATTCCTCCTACATATGCATGAAGGTGACAGTGTGCATGCTATGTTAGTACTTGGTTTAGTTGTATTGATCTATCTTACACTATAAGGTTACTTAAATATGAACAAATTGTGGAGCTTGTTAACTCCGGCATTGAGGGTTCGTGTAATCCTACGCAATGCGTTCATCATCCAACAAGAGTGTAGAGTATGCATTTATCTATTCTGTTATGTGATCAATGTTGAGAGTGTCCACTAGTGAAAGTCTAATCCCTAGGCCTTGTTCCTAAATACTGCTGCGTTACTACTGCTTGTTTTGTTTTTACTGTGTTACTACTGCTGCAATACTACCACCATCAACTTCACGCCAGCAAGCTATTTTCTGGCACCGTTGCTACTGCTCATATATATTCATACCACCTGTATTTCACTATCTCTTCGCCGAACTAGTGCACCTATTTGGTGTGTTGGGGACACAAGAGACTTCTTGCTTTGTGGTTGCAGGGTTGCATGAGAGGGATATCTTTGACCTCTTCCTCCCTGAGTTCGATAAACCTTGGGTATCCACTTAAGGGAAAACTTGCTGCTGTTCTACAAACCTCTGCTCTTGGAGGCCCAACACTGTCTACAGGAAAGGAGGGGGAAGTAGACATCAAGCTTATTTTCTGGCGCCGTTGCCGGGGAGGAAAGGTAAAAGGTACTCACACTCCGGACCTCGGCTACTAAGCTATTTTCGCCGTTGTAAGTACTCGAAGCTATTTCCTTTAGATCCTGCAATTGCAACTTTTTGTTTCTTGTTTACACTAGTTAGGCATAATGGAAAACAACAAAAAAATTGGTGAGCTTTTTAATCTATTTCCTGATTTAGAATTGTTTAATGCGAAAATTAAAAAACCTATGGAACCTTATTTGCATGCTAGTAGCGATGTTATTAGTATGAATGCAATTACTGCTAATACTATGGATAAGTCTAAGCTTGGGGAAGCTAGTTTATATAAAAATAATCTTTTTTGCTCCTCAGCTTTGGAAGAAATATTTTGCTCTGATAATGCTTTATCTCCCATTTGCGATAACTCTAATGATGCTTCTGATATTTTAAATCCACCTGCTGAAAGTATTCCGTATAAAATACCTATGAAAATTATTGAACGTGTTATGGACAACCACTATAAAGGGGATGGAACTGTCCATCCTAGAGATCATTTACTGTTTTTGCATGAATTATGCGGGTTATTCAAGTGTGCAGGTATCTCTATGGATGAAGTGAGGAAGAAGCTATTCTCTGTTTCGCTGTCTGGTAAAGCGGCGCATTGGTATAAATTGTTGGAGAATAGACATTCTCTTGGTTGGGAGGAAATTGCATCTCTCTTTTATTCTAAATTTTATCCTCCGCATGAAGTGCATATTGCTAGGAATTATATTTATAACTTTTATCCTCGTGATGGAGAGAGTATTTCTCAAGCGTGGGGGAGATTGAAATCACTAATGCTCAAATGTCCCATTCATGAGCTCCCCCGTAATGTTATTGTTAATAATTTTTATGCGAGGCTTTCAGGACAACACAAGGACTATCTGGACGCGTGTTCGGAGGGATCTTTCACAAGCAAGGAGGTTGAAGCTAGGTGGGACCTTCTTGATCGGATTGAGGACAACGCTGAAGGATGGGAGAACGACAAAGGTAAAGAGTCAGGTATAAATTATGATTATGAATGCATTGAAGCTTTTATGGATACCGATAAATTTCGAAATATGAGTGCTACTTATGGCCTTGACTCTCAAGTTGCTGCAAATCTTTATAAATCCTTTGCTTCTCATTTTGAATTGCCTAAGAAGAATTTTGATAAGTATCATGAACCTTTTAAAGAGGCTTGCATGAAGAATGAAATTGATGTTAATTATTGCAATGAGCATGCTCAAACTCCTAAGAATGCTATTTCTTATAAGCATGTTAATTTTTGTGGAATGCATAGACCTTGTGGAATTAATCAAATCAAAGATGAATATTGCATCCATCATATTAATGAAAAAACTAGAAAGTGGTTTAGGGCTCTAGATGATCTTGGTAAAAAAGTTTGTGCCCTCTATCCTTTTATTTGTGAAGTTTGCCATGAAGTGGGTCATTTTAATTTTCAATGCTCCTCCAATGATAATTTGAACCCAATGAGTGCTGCAAATTTGTATTGTGATGATGAAATTACTCCTAATCAGCATGATGAACTTACTTTATTTTTGGGGTGTGAAGAACTGTCGAGAAAAATCTCTTTGTTACATATGAGTATCTTGATATTGATGATGTCCTGCATGGGTGTTTTTCTTATTGCATTGATAATAGCCATACAAATACTTACATACAAAATATTTTAGAAGATGACACCTTGCCAAAATATGATAGGACCGCTGTGTATTTTCAACTAATTAATGAAAAGGAGGGATCCTCCCAAGTTTCTTCTATTGTTTCTGAAAGTAAATCAGGTTATGCGGACAAGCCACCCTTCAAGCCTCTTCCTCCTAAAGAAGGGAACGAGGAGAAGGAAGAGAAGAAGAAGAAGAAGGGAACGAAGAAGAAGAAGAAGAAGAAGAAGGAGAATAAAAAGAAAGAGGTAACGGCGTATCCCCGCGTGAATGAGATAACGCTAAGTAACCGTAAGTATGTTGCTCCTAATGATTATTGTGATAATGAATCTGAATACGATGATCTTCCTATGCCCTTTACATATATTAGAAATCATGATTTGAATGAGCGCACTACTTTTGATATTGCAAATCTCTGGGAAACTAATTCTGAAAATGATGATGATAATAATTGCCATAGTGTCAGTGCTATCCATGCTTCCTCCCATAATGATATAGAAAGCTCTAAGCTTGGGGAAGAGGTGTTTGAAAATCCTTTTGCTACTGATCATTATGTGTTTAATACATCTCCTTCTAATAACAATGATGGTATGGACACAGATAAACCAACTGTGAAAGATAACTATTCTATTTCTTATGATGACACTGTGCCTCCGACCTTTGATGATTATTATAAAGAATGCTATGATATAGGTTATAACTATCCTTATGAAACTTGTCATAGTCATGATTGGATTACCAAAAATAATTCCCTTAGTATGCAACTTGTTTACCATGTTCAAATTCTTGATAATAATCTTGCTCCAATTACTATTAATGAGAATAACTCTTCTTATGCCAAATTTAATGATACTTCTATGCATATGAACCATGATAAGAATGTTTTAAGTGATGGGTATATTGTGGACTTCATCAATGATGCTACTGAAAGTTATTATGAGAGAGGGAAATATGGTCGTATGCATCTTAATAATATTAAGTTTCCCCTCTTTATGTTGAGAATCTTGAAGTTACTCGTGTTTTATCCTCTTATGCTTGTCACTTTGTTCTTCATGAATTCATTTGTTTACAAGATTCCTTTTCATAGGAAGCATGTTAGACTTAAATGTGTTTTGAATTTGCCTCTTGATGCTCTCTTTTGCTTCAAATACTATTTCTTGCGAGTGCATCATCAAAACTGCTGAGCCCATCTTAATGGCTATAAAGAAAAGAACTTCTTGGGAGATAACCCATGTGTTATTTTGTTACAGTACTTTGTTTTATATTTGTGTCTTGGAAGTTGTTTAATACTGTAGCAACCTCTCCTTATCTTAGTTTTGTGTTTTATTGTGCCAAGTTAAGCCGTTGATAGAAAAGTAAGTACTAGATTTGGATTACTGCGCAGTTCCAGATTTCTTTGCTGTCACGAATCTGGGTCTACCTCCCTGTAGGTAGCTCAGAAAATTAAGCCAATTTACGTGAGTGATCCTCAGATATGTACGCAACTTTCATTCAATTTGAGAATTTTCATTTGAGCAAGTCTGGTGCCATTTTAAAATTCGTCAATACGAACTGTTCTGTTTTGACAGATTCTGCCTTTTATTTCGCATTGCCTCTTTTGCTATGTTGGATGAATTTCTTTGATCCATTAATGTCCAGTAGCATTATGCAATGTCCAGAAGTGTTAAGAATGATTGTGTCACCTCTGAATATGTTAATTTTTATTGTGCACTAACCCTCTAATGAGTTGTTTCGAGTTTGGTGTGGAGGAAGTTTTCAAGGATCAAGAGAGGAGTATGATGCAACATGATCAAGGAGAGTGAAAGCTCTAAGCTTGGGGATGCCCCGGTGGTTCACCCCTGTATATATTAAGAAGACTCAAGCGTCTAAGCTTGGGGATGCCCAAGGCATCCCCTTCTTCATCGACAACATTATCAGGTTCCTCCCCTGAAACTATATTTTTATTCCATCACATCTTATGTGCTTTTCTTGGAGCGTCAGTTTGTTTTTGTTTTTGTTTTGTTTGAATAAAATGGATCCTAGCATTCACTTTATGGGAGAGAGACACGCTCCGCTGTAGCATATGGACAAGTATGTCCTTGGTTTCTACTCATAGTATTCATGGCGAAGTTTCTCCTTCGTTAAATTGTTATATGGTTGGAATTGGAAAATGATACATGTAGTAATTGCTATTAATGTCTTGGGTAATGTGATACTTGGCAATTGTTGTGCTCATGTTTAAGCTCTTGCATCATATGCTTTGCACCCATTAATGAAGAAATACATAGAGCATGCTAAAATTTGGTTTGCATATTTGGTCTCTCTAAGGTCTAGATAATTTCTAGTATTAAGTTTGAACAACAAGGAAGACGGTGTAGAGTCTTATAATGTTTACAATATGTCTTTTATGTGAGTTTTGCTGCACCGGTTCATCTTTGTGTTTGTTTCAAATAAACCCTGCTAGCCTAAACCTTGTATCGAGAGGGAATACTTCTCATGCATCCAAATCCTTGAGCCAAACAACACTATGCCATTTGTGTCCACCATACCTACCTACTACATGGTATTTCCTGCCATTCCAAAGTAAATTGCTTGAGTGCTACCTTTAAACAATTCAAAATTTATCACCTCTGATTTGTGTCAATGTTTTATAGCTCATGAGGAAGTATGTGGTGTTTATCTTTCAATCTTGTTGGGCAACTTTCACCAATGGACTAGTGGCTTCATCCGCTTATCCAATAATTTTGCAAAAAGAGCTGGCAATGGGATTCCCAGTCCCAAATTAATTAACAAAAATAGACACTCCTCCATGGTATGTGATTGTTGGACGGCACCCGAAGGATTCGGTTAGCCATGGCTTGTGTAAGCAAAGGTTGGGAGGAGTGTCATCATAATAAAACTAAAATAAAAAGGCACTCCTTCATGGTATGAGATTGTTGGCAGGCACCCGAAGGATTCGGTTAGCCATGGTTTGTGAAAGAAAGGTTGGAAGGAGTGCCATACAAAAATAAAATAAAATGGGAGCCGCTCTTTGAAGGTTTGTCTGGCAAGGGGGTTAGAGTACCCGCTACCATTCGTTGACAACAACATACACCTCTCAAAACTTTATTTTTATGCTCTCTTTGTGTTTTCAAAATAGAAGCTCTAGCACAAATATAGCAATCGATGTTTTCCTCTATGGAGGACCATTCTTTTACTTTCATTGTTGAGTCAGTTCACCTATTTCTCTCCATCTCAAGAAACAAACACTTGTGTGAACTTTGCATTGATTCTTACATATTTGCATATTGCATTTGTTATATTGCTTTGCATTGACAATTGTCCATGAGATATACATGTTATAAGTTGAAAGCAACCGCTGAAACTTAATCTTCTTTTGTGTTGCTTCAATGCTTTTACTATGAATTATTGCTTTATGAGTTAACTTTTATGCAAGACTTATTGATGCTTGTCTTGAAGTGCTATTCATGAAAAGTCTTTGCTATATGATTCACTTGTTTACTCATGTCATATACATTGTTTTGATCGCTGCATTCACTACATATGCTTTACAAATAGTATGATCAAGGTTATGATGGCATGTCACTCCAGAAATTATCTGTGTTATCGTTTTACCTGCTCGGGACGAGCAGAACTAAGCTTGGGGATGCTGATACGTCTCCGACGTATCGATAATTTCTTATGTTCCATGCCACATTATTGATGTTATCTACATGTTTTATGCACACTTTATGTCATATTCGTGCATTTTCTGGAACTAACCTATTAACAAGATGCCGAAGTGCCGGTTCTGTTTCTGCTGTTTTTGGTTTCAGAAATCCTAGTAACGAAATATTCTCGGAATCGGACGAAATCAACGCCCAAGTTCCTATTTTCACCGGAAGCATCCAGAACACACGAGAACCGCCAGAGAAGGGGGACAGGGCCACCAAACCACACCCCGGCGCGGCCAGGGGGGGGGGGGCGCGCCCCCCTATGGTTTGGGCAGCCCGTGGCCCCTCCGACTCCGACTCTTCGCCTATTTAAGCCGTCGTGACCTAAAACTTCGACACCAATCGACGAAAACCACAGAAACCTTCCAGAGCCGCCGCCATCGCGAGGCCAAGATCTGGGGGACAGGAGTCTCTGTTCCGGCACGCTGCCGGAGCGGGGAAGTGCCCCCGGAAGGCTTCTCCATCGACACTGCTGCCATCTCCACAGCCATCTTCATCACCGCTGCTGCTCCCATGAGGAGGGAGTAGTTCTCCATCGAGGCTCGGGGCTGTACCGGTAGCTATGTGGTTCATCTCTCCCATGTACCTCAATACAATAATCTCATGAGCTGCTCTACATGATTGAGATTCATATGAGTTTGTATCACAATTTATCTATGTGCTACTCTAGCAAAGTTATTAAAGTAGTTCTATTCCTCCTGCACGATGTAATGGTGACAGTGTGTGCATCCGTGTTAGTACTTGGTTTATGCTATGATCATGATCTCTTGTAGATTATGAAGTTAATTATTGCTATGATAGTATTGATGTGATCTATTCCTCCTACATATGCATGAAGGTGACAGTGTGCATGCTATGTTAGTACTTGGTTTAGTTGTATTGATCTATCTTACACTATAAGTTTACTTAAATATGAACAAATTGTGGAGCTTGTTAACTCCGGCATTGAGGGTTCGTGTAATCCTACGCAATGCGTTCATCATCCAACAAGAGTGTAGAGTATGCATTTATCTATTCTGTTATGTGATCAATGTTGAGAGTGTCCACTAGTGAAAGTCTAATCCCTAGGCCTTGTTCCTAAATACTGCTGCGTTACTACTGCTTGTTTACTGTTTTACTGTGTTACTACTGCTGCAATACTACCACCATCAACTTCACGCCAGCAAGCTATTTTCTGGCACCGTTGCTACTGCTCATATATATTCATACCACCTGTATTTCACTATCTCTTCGCCGAACTAGTGCACCTATTTGGTGTGTTGGGGACACAAGAGACTTCTTGCTTTGTGGTTGCAGGGTTGCATGAGAGGGATATCTTTGACCTCTTCCTCCCTGAGTTCGATAAACCTTGGGTATCCACTTAAGGGAAAACTTGCTGCTGTTCTACAAACCTCTGCTCTTGGAGGCCCAACACTGTCTACAGGAAAGGAGGGGGAAGTAGACATCACACCCACACAACACTTATCAAAACAATGAAGATTAATCATCTATATGAAGCGAAAGCACTAGACTAAATTCCCGTGTGTCCTCAAGAACGTTTGGTCATTATATGTAAACAAACCGGCTTGTCCTTTGTGCTAAAAAGGATTGGGCCACTTGCTGCAACTATTACTCTCGAATTTTACTTACTCGTACTTTATTTATCTGCAATATCAAAACCCCCTGAATACTTGTCTGTGAGCATTTACAGTGAATCCTTCATCGAAACTGCTTGTCAACACCTTCTGCTCCTCGTTGGGTTCGACACTCTTATTTATCGAAAGTACTACGATACACCCCGTATACTTGTGGGTCATCAAGACTATTTTCTGGCGCCGGAATCTGGGACAGTGATAGAAAGTTCTAAGACTATAGTGGGTTCATGCCTCCATTGAATCTGGGACAGTGACAGGAAGTTCTAAGGTTGTGGATGTGTTGTTGCCACTAGGGATAAAACATCAATGCTTTGTCTAAGGATATTTGTGTTGATTACATTACGCACATTACTTAATGCAATTGTCTGTTGTTTGCAACTTAATACTGGAAGGGGTGCGGATGCTAACCCGAAGGTGGACTTTTTAGGCATAGATGCATGCTGGATAGCGGTCTATGTTCTTTGTCGTAATGCCCTAATTAAATCTCATAGTAGTCATCATGATATGTATATGCATCTCTATTTGTCAATTGCCCAACTGTAATTTGTTCACCCAACATGCTATTTATCTTATTGGTGAGACACCACTAGTGAACTGTGGACCCCGGTCCATTCTTTACATCTGAAATACAACCTACTGCAATCATTTTTCTCTGTTGTTCTTTGCAAACAAACATCATTCTCCACACCATACGTTTAATCCTTTGTTTACAGCAAGCCGGTGAGATTGACAACCTCACTGTTAAGTTGGGGCAAAGTATTTTGATTGTGTTGTGCAGGTTCCACGTTGGCGTCGGAATCCCTGGTGTTGCGCCGCACTACACTCCTTCGCTAACAACCTTCACGTGGCCTTCATCTCCTACTGGTTCGATAACCTTGGTTTCTTACTGAGGGAAAACTTGCTGCTGTACGCATCATACCTTCCTCTTGGGGTTCCCAACGGACGTGTGCTTTACCGTCACAAGCAATGGTGTGAAGATTGAGGCGCGGGGGTGGCTCTATTTATAGATGCGCGCGTGTGCTGTGGGTGTGTTATCACCAGATTTTGGCCAAATCAGGAGATGGGCCGTAAGGGAGATGGGCTTAGAAGATTACATGTGGAAGATCTCTGAAGCGGCCTTGCACGAAGAGTTTGGGCTAGATTGCCCGTGTATTTGTAATATAGTAGATCGCATCTTAGGTTAAAAGATAGAGTTTTACTCGTGCACGGTTAGGTGCACGCCTAAATTAGAAAGTCCCCTGGACTATAAATATGTATCTAGGGTTTATGAAATAAACAACAACCAACGTTCACCACAAATCAATCTCGGCGCATCGCCAACTCCTTCGTCTCGAGGGTTTCTTCCGGTAAGCATCATGCTGCCTAGATCGCATCTTGCGATCTAGGCAGCACAAGCTTATTTCGTTGTTCATGCGTTGCTCGTACTGAAGCCTTTTTGATGGCGAGCAACGTAGTTATCTTAGATGTGTTAGGGTTAGCATTGTTCTTCGTATCATATGCTGTCGTAGTGCAACCCTTATACATCTAGCCGCCCTTACACCTATCTTAGGTGTAGGGGCGGCACCCCGCTTGATCATTATTTAGTAGATCCGATCCGTTACGGTTGCTCCTTGTTCTTCAAGGATTAGTTTAATATCTGCAATAGTTAGGCCTTACAAAGGGTTGGAGGATCCAGCGACGCGTAGGGTGTCGTTTGCTAGCCCTAGACAGGATGTTCCGAGGATCAACCTCGTGTTGGTTTTTAGGCCTTGTCTAGGACCGGCTTACGATCACCGTACGTGACCGCGAGGCCCAATCGTGAGTAGGATGATCCGATTATGCGGTGAAAACCCTAAATCGTCGTAGATCGCTTTAGCTTTATCTTGATCAAGCAGGACCACCATATATTCGTGCACCTCGTACGAATCATGGGTGGATCGGCTCCTTGAGCCGATTCACAGGATAACCTGGGAGCCGATCGAGGCTCGTATTTAATGTTTACGTGTATGCCATGCAGGAAACTAAGCGAGGCATCTCCATCACCTTCCTGACCAGGTATAGGTCAGGTGGCACGCCCTTGCACCAGCATCGGACGTGCGTTCCAGAGGCTTTGCGGGCCGTCGCTCGGAGGGACCAGGGCCAGCCGCAGCCCTAAGTTGTTCCCGGCTCTACTGTGTTGCCCGTCGCTGCTCGCCGGTGGGTTTTGACCGCAACACATTCTGGCACGCCCGGTGGGACAAGCTTCGACATCAACCACATCGCCATCTACATCTAAGATGGCGGACGGCACTCCGATCCACGTACGAGGATCTGACCGACGAGCTCAAGAAGAAGTATGACGAGGTCAAAGCAATCCTCGAAGCCGACCTCATCGGCTCTTTTCACAGAACCCGTTCACATGGCATCAGGTGGAAGGGGTTCTCGCCTGATGGTGCGCTCGATGGGATAGACCTCTCTGCCCCGTCAGAAGAACGCACCAGGTCCCTACGTCAGGAGATCAACTACATGGTGGCTCACTCGCTGCACCGCCACTCTGAGAACCTGGTGAACACTTTGGAGCGTGTCGCTCTCCGGGTGATCCAGGATATCATGAGGCACCAGTACTCTCCGTCAGGACCAGCTCTCGGGACACACCAGGGAGAGATGCCACTCCAGTCCCGTCCACCGCTGCCATTTGCGTTGGCAGCACCAGAAGTGCCGAATTCACCGGCATTCGTCGTCTACAAGATCGGTGGTGACCCTAGTGACTGCCAGTTCTTGCATGAGGCGCCTAAGGAGATCCCTCACGGGTACATGTGCACATATGTGCCATACTGTGGTAACTGGGCGCTCACAAACCAGGCCGCAACATCAGGGACTTCTGGGAAAGCAGGAGGAACGTCAGCGACAGATCTTGAGAAGCAGACGTGGCTAGCTAAATATGCCACCCCGACGAACCTCCAGAGCTCAGCTCCTGCAGTTGGCTCAGAGCTGGAAAAGCAAGCATGGCTGGCTAAGTACGCCACCCCGGCGAATCTTCAGAGTTCGACTCCCGCAGCCAGCACCGCGGATCAGATCAGTACGATCCCGAGGGACCAGTTCGGCATGGTGCCGAAAAGAAGGACAATCGGCTATTCCAAGCCGTACCCCGATGAATACGAGTTGGTCCCGCTACCACCCAAGTATCGGCTCCCTGACTTCTCCAAGTTCAGTGGATCAGATGGTTCCAGCTCCATCGAGCATGTGAGCCGATATTTGGCACAGCTAGGAACGGCCTCAGCGTCGGATCCACTACGCGTGAGGTTCTTCGCACAGTCCCTCACGGGATCGGCTTTCGGGTGGTACACTTCGTTGCCACCAGACTCGATCCGGACTTGGAAGCAGTTGGAAGAACAGTTCCACATGCAGTTTCACCCAGAAGCTTCCGAGTCTGGCCTTGCCGATCTAGCACAGATACGTCAAAAGCGTGGAGAAACTGTGGCAGAATACATCCAGCGCTTCAGAAATCTGAGGAACCGATGTTATTCGGCTCATGTGACTGAAAAAGAAGCAGTCGAGTTGGCAGTGGTGGGCCTTGCCTCACAAATCAAGGATATGGCTTCCCAAGCAGACTACCCTTCACTTGCGCACATGGTTCAGAAACTGTCAGCATATGAACAGCGCCACCCGGACTTGTACCAGGACAAATTCAAGCGTGCGGTAGTCCTGGTTGAGGCGGATGAAGACGAAGGCTTTGCGGGAGATCAAGAGGTAGCAGTGGCTGAATGGACTCGGGGGGCAACCCCCGTGTCCTGCAAATGGGTTAAGCCACCAGGTCCGCCCAGAGGGTTTGATTTTGACGTGACCAAAACTGAGCAAATCTTCGATCTCTTACTCAAGGAGAAGCAGTTGAAGATACCCGAAGGCCTCAAATTCCCCACGGTACAGGAGCTGAACGGAAAGCCATACTGCAAATGGCATAACTCGCTCTCCCATGCCACCAACGACTGCAGGGTGTGGCGTCAGCAGATCCAAATGGCGATAGAACAAGGACGTCTGATTTTCAACCAGTACGCCATGAAGGTCGACACTCACCCCTTCCCCGCCGTTAACATGGTGGAGTGCACTTACCCTGAAGGTTGCCAGCCAGGATCCTCGTTCAGCATCAACATGGTAGGACCTGGGCACCACTCTGGCAAGGATGGAGACGAGGGCAGCTGCTCTCGTAGCAAGGACACAGAGGAGGCCGCTCCACGCGATCGGCTCCGTCATGATGGCAAGCGCTACGTCACAGAGGGAGAAGTGAAGAACATAAGATATCAGCGACCCCTCTCTGATCACCTCCTCAATAAGTATGTGAGTCAATATAGCCAATGTCGACGATCCAGCGACGATGATGATAGAGACCGTCTGGCTAGGGACGCCAGGAGACATCGTCGGCATGATCACGATGAGGAGGAGTACGAGCGCCATGCCAAGGAAAAGTCGAGGGAGCAGGACGACGAAGATAGGCACTGGGACTGCCCCTTCTTCAGACACTGCTGGGATTCAGGAATGAGCCGATTGCCTACAATCGGCAATTGCCCAGAATGCAACCAGAAGAAGAAGGAGGCAGCCAACGTGTCCGTTTTCAAACGTCTAGGGCCTCTCCCACCACAAAGCAAACGCGCTGAGTCCCCTCGGATGGAAGATCTCGAGGATTCGGAAGACGAGGGAGAAGAAGAAGAAGACAGGTACCACCGGCCAAGGTGGTGCCCTGATGGACTCAGCCGTTCCCAAAAGCGTAGGGTTCAGCGATTGCGCGGCTTGGAGGAAGCCGAAAGGTTATACCTGCACACGCTAAGAAAGGCGCGGCCTGATCTGGCCGCGAAAATTCAGCGAACCCTGGATGAGGAGGGTCGACCACGGAAAATGAAGTGGCGCCCCAAGCAAAGGAAAGCCGATGATGAAACATCGGCTGACACAAACATGGTACTCGTCCTTCCGACGGAGTTTAGTGCTCCAGGATTACACGAGGCACCCAATTTGGACGACTGCGAGCGCATCGACGTGACGAAGGGAAGGGTTAGGCTGGTTTTATCCACTGGCCTGACCGTGTAGCAAGAGCAAACCGATGAGCAAATGTGGTGAGGCCGATCCGTGGGATCGGCCCCCAAAGGTATATGAAGGAAAAGCACAACGCCTTCATTGAACACTTCGATCAATATGGAGGCCGATTCCAGCAATCGGCCAAAATTATCCTCACCACATGTTCTGCTTGTGTTCAACGTCGATCTACTGAGCAGCGGTTTACGTCGGCTGGTGAGTCAGGGAAAAATCGACATTGGTCCTACCGAAGCCGACGTGCAAATGCGGTGCCTTGGCTAAACTACAGAGCCGATATCTACAGTTACCTGACAGATTCGGCTCGGGGGGCACCTAGTCAGATGAACATGAACAGGTGTACAGTGAAACATTGGGGGCCGATTAGAAAAATCGGCCAGTAAAAAAAAATATTTATACTCATAGTGGGTATACAGCCACCGGCGATGCACAGGCATCGACTTTAGAATAAAAAGCCGATGCATGGCCATCGACTCAAGAGGTACAGCTGATATAAGCAGAAACCCGATGGAGCAGTTGTTGAGTTACAAGGAGAGGCTACTAGATGAATTCCTTCTCAAGACCTCCAACCCCTTCTGCAAGACTTCAAGTTCAGCAGTGCCAGTGTAAGCATGCAGATCAGGGTAAGGGTGAGTCCAACAAAGGGAGCATACCTATCCTAGAAGCATGGGCACAGCCGATAACGAATCAAGCGGCTATGGCATTTTTGCCTGGCGTGGATTAAGGTGGCGGCTTGGTCGATGTCACTTTCAGAGGTTGTTGCGTCCAGAGTCTTGGAGGGTATCAGAAATTCAAAACATCCTCACCGGAAGTTGCATCAGTCTGCCAGAGATGAGGAGCCGAGCTGATCAGCAAGGCGCAAAGGATTGAACTAGGAGGAGTCGGAAAGCCATTATGTTAAGGCTTCTTAAGTTCAAGGTACGAATTTGCTGATCTTTCCGAACCCTTTCAGTGCATCGGTTCTTTGGGCGTAAGCTTCCCTGCCACGTTTTGATGGGAGCTGAAGAGGCTCGGGGGGCAGCTCGCCCTAAAAAATCTTTGCTCTGAGAGCCGATTTTGTTGGAATCGGCTGGTTCTACATTATAACTTGGAGGCCGATGGTAACACATTTGGCTGATTCATCACTGTTCTCGCCTTGGATGGGGCTTGGGGGCAACTCGCCCGAAAAGTTCTTGGCCCTGGAGAGCCAATTTGGTTGGAATCGGCTGGCTCTACATCGCAACTGTCCTGAAGAGTGGTGCTTTTGTTACAGAGTTATCAGTTTCAGCATCCAAGCTGATTCAGCGATAGTTCCAGGGTTCTCTTAAAGACGCCTGCTCAAGACCAAATCGCAGGCCTGCTGCGATCGGCTGTGCCAAATGCTGTCGTCATCGACCTGTCTCACAGATTATCGTGAGAGACCGATGCGTTGCCATCAGTCATTAAGCATTGATTAGGCTAACAGTCGACAAAGTCAGATGAGGAAAAGTCGGCTAAATCAGCATAGAGGACATCGGCAAAATCAAAGGAAGTTTTCATTAATAATAAGATTTCTTACAAAGAGAAGCCGATTGTTCAACAAAAGGGAACAGATTACTACTGCTAATCCTATGCTAGTAGATCCCTACTCTATGGGCTGTTGCTGTCTTCGCCGTCGCTGGGGTAGCTGCCGTCATTGCTGCTGTCGACGAGTTCCTCGTTGCTGCTACTGTGACCTTCAGCGGAGGCTTCTTCCTCGTCATCATCATCGTCCTCGTCTGACCAAGCCCAGCCCCGGATGCGTTTTGGCGGCGGTTCGTCGGAGGAGGTGTCATCCTCCTGTTCCTTCTTCATGTCGGAGGAGATGTCTTCGTCTTCGTCATCCTCTTCTTCTTCTTTGGTGACGGAGGTGAATTTACCCCGGAAGGGAGGGTCGTCGTCGTCGCTCTCCGCCTCCAGTGCTCCGTCAATCAGGAACCGGAGGTCATCCTCCCCGTCAGTTAGGGGCATGGCCCCATCTGACCAGACGAGGTCCTCGCCCTCTGGCACGAAATCGAAGTCCCACTCCCGCTTGTCCCAATGCTTGGGAGCGCGCCGGTTGTACGCCTCCATCTGGTTGTGCTCTGGAATCGACTCGCTTGAGGAAGAGGATTGGAGAGAAACGGAGGAGATGGAGGAAGAGGAAGACATTGCTACAGGGAAAGAGGGTTTTTTGGTACCGATAGCTAGAACAGAGGAAGGGGATGAAGAGGGCTAATCAATCGGCACGGTTAAATAATGAGGAGCCTAGTGGAGATTTAATGCCATTGCAGTTTCCGAGGACATGGAGCCAAAATTGTCAAATCATGCAGAGAAGATGAGAAGGCAAGTCATCATGATGAAGAATACTGCGACGGTTCTGATCTGCCATGACATGCCCCTTCGAAGAAAAAACAGAGTGGTTTTGAAATTATCATTACCAAAACCAGGGGGGCATGTGTTATCACCAGATTTTGGCCAAATCAGGAGATGGGCCGTAAGGGAGATGGGCTTAGAAGATTACATGTGGAAGATCTCTGAAGCGGCCTTGCACGAAGAGTTTGGGCTAGATTGCCCGTGTATTTGTAATATAGTAGATCGCATCTTAGGTTAAAAGATAGAGTTTTACTCGTGCACGGTTAGGTGCACGCCTAAATTAGAAAGTCCCCTGGACTATAAATATGTATCTAGGGTTTATGAAATAAACAACAACCAACGTTCACCACAAATCAATCTCGGCGCATCGCCAACTCCTTCGTCTCGAGGGTTTCTTCCGGTAAGCATCATGCTGCCTAGATCGCATCTTGCGATCTAGGCAGCACAAGCTTATTTCGTTGTTCATGCGTTGCTCGTACTGAAGCCTTTTTGATGGCGAGCAACGTAGTTATCTTAGATGTGTTAGGGTTAGCATTGTTCTTCGTATCATATGCTGTCGTAGTGCAACCCTTATACATCTAGCCGCCCTTACACCTATCTTAGGTGTAGGGGCGGCACCCCGCTTGATCATTATTTAGTAGATCCGATCCGTTACGGTTGCTCCTTGTTCTTCAAGGATTAGTTTAATATCTGCAATAGTTAGGCCTTACAAAGGGTTGGAGGATCCAACGACGCGTAGGGTGTCGTTTGCTAGCCCTAGACAGGATGTTCCGAGGATCAACCTCGTGTTGGTTTTTAGGCCTTGTCTAGGACCGGCTTACGATCACCGTACGTGACCGCGAGGCCCAATCGTGAGTAGGATGATCCGATTATGCGGTGAAAACCCTAAATCGTCGTAGATCGCTTTAGCTTTATCTTGATCAAGCAGGACCACCATATATTCGTGCACCTCGTACGAATCATGGGTGGATCGGCTCCTTGAGCCGATTCACAGGATAACCTGGGAGCCGATCGAGGCTCGTATTTAATGTTTACGTGTATGCCATGCAGGAAACTAAGCGAGGCATCTCCATCACCTTCCTGACCAGGTATAGGTCAGGTGGCACGCCCTTGCACCAGCATCGGACGTGCGTTCCAGAGGCTTTGCGGGCCGTCGCTCGGAGGGACCAGGGCCAGCCGCAGCCCTAAGTTGTTCCCGGCTCTACTGTGTTGCCCGTCGCTGCTCGCCGGTGGGTTTTGACCGCAACAGGGTGCCCGTGGAGGTCGACGGTGGCGATGGCGTCTGGAGCTGCGAAGGGGCAAGGCGATGAGCGCGTGCGTTTCCTGGCATCATGGCGAGCACGACGCGCGTGCTGGTGCAGCGAATGGAGGACGAGAGCGTGCAGGCGTCGTCGCCGTCCTTGCAGTACGAGCGCGGAAGACTTTGATCATGGCGACGGCGACGGTGCACGCGCGGCCAATGGTGCTTGTCTAGGCGTGTACTGGTGTGGTGTGGAGTGCGCGTGCGCAAGGAGAGAGGGAGAGGAGGACAGACGCGACGGGGCTTGGCCGTGTACTGGCGTGTCCAGAGTGGTGCCGGTGCACGCTCTGGCGCGCCCAGGCGTGGTGATCACGCCGTGTCCAGGGCAATGTCGTGCACGGTTTGGCTTGGAATCATGTCAGGCATGCTTTGCAGAGATAGGGAAGCTAGCTTGGCAAGGTGAGCAGGAGAGGAGAGGACCAGGGGCAGGGGTGGCATGATGGTGCTCACCATGTTGACATGGGGTGGCATGGGAGTGGTGCAGAGCTATCCTTGGGCCAACTCATGCATGGTTGTGACCAGTCAGGTGAGTGGAGAGGGTTTGGCAAGGTGAGAGTGATCAGAGGGGTAGGATAGCTAGGGTTGGCATGGTGATGTCCAAATCAAGGACATGGCTTGGCATTGATCTATTTGTGCACAACTATTGTGTAACCAAGGTGCTGCAAGCTTGAGTGTGGTGAGGTGAATCTATTTGACATGGTGCACAAGGTTGGAGAGGCTAGTTGTGTGCACATTGGATTAAAGTGAAAAGCATATGTGGCACATGCAATGATGTGGCATGCTTGAGCATGGTGATCATGGCCAAGGTGGTGTCACTTCATTGATGTGCCTTTAGGGTACAAGGTGTACTATCAAGGATGACAAGAGAGAGAGAGAGGACAAGTGAAAAGTGAGGATAAAGTGGTTGTACCTCCATTCAATTTATGTGTACCTCCCATTTCCAAAGCAATGACCCCCCCTTGTGTTTAATTTTGGACAAATGGCTGCATGGTTGTGTTCTAAATGATATTGGGCACCAATGTGTGGCATTGGTTTGCAATTTGGAGAGGTTTTCTGAAAATTTGAAAAGTGGAGGGAATCTAGAATCTGTTTTCAAAGTGGCATAATGGCTTGACTAAATGGAGCAATGGTCAAAGCTTTGGTCAAAGTGGTCAACACCAAAGTTGTTCATCTTGATGAGGTCTTGGATGAGGTGCAAAGAGTTGGCAGGGTTTGGTTTAAGAATCTCTTAATACAAGGGCTCAAAGTGGGGTACATGTTAAAAATGGCACAAGTGACCATCATCACATGCAACTTGCAATTTTCATTTCTTTGATTTTTGATTTGATTTTTCTTGATACAATTGATGTTACTTAGTTTTGAAATGGTATAGGGTAGTGATCCAACCATTCACACCAAGTCTAAAGGTCAATTGCTCAAGTTTGTAATTTTGCTATTTCCTCTCATATACCTCTAGGTATAGTTTTATTTTCTTTTTATTTCTTTTTGTTTCACCTTAGATTTGATTTGTTAAGTACTAGATAGTGTTTATTAATGTTTTAAAATCATATAAACAAGGTAGAAGGGCTTAGGGTAAAGTTTTACAAAAATAGTCATAGCCTCATATGTGAAGTTATTTGGATTTTCTCTTCTTCTTATATGTCTCACTTTGATCCAAATTATCATGGCTTAGGGTTTAGTGGGGTTTAACCATGGTTCACAACCATTTAGAAAAATAAAAGGGGTATATCCCAAGATTTGCAAATTAGGGTTTTAGGCTTACATATGTTTTCTCTTTTCATTTATTTTTATTTTGCTTTATTTCATTTGGACTTCAAAGAGCAAGGTTTAGGGTTTTAGGTCATGTTTCAAACAATAATTAAACAATCATGGAAAAGATCATCACACATATGCATTAGCACTATGCATCTTAATTTATTAAAATAAAGTTTTTGTTGGTTCCAAATTTTGGAAAAAGGAAATTCATTTTCTTCTTTGTTTGAAAATTTGGGATGTTACAGCTTGCTACTGTAATATCGATATGAACTCCATTTACTTTGCTACGATATTATTATTTTATTCTCCTCTCATGTATGAGTAGATCCCATTGGCGTGGGAGATGTAGGGGATTTATGAGATGTGATGTGCCAATTATATTCCATCTATTTGTGAATTTATGATTAAGATGATTATATATGAGTATGAATGTTTAGGTGCACCTAATGCTGTTATGTAATTTAAGGGAACAAATATCATGATCTCTAGAACTCATAAACAGAAACTTGTGTGCTAGTGAATCGACGACCCCCGAGTGACACGACCGATATAAAAGAGGATCTAGCAATACTCAAGGAATCAAAAGGAACCACCAAGATTAAAGCCTTACTTGTTGTTTAACCACCTTAATAGATGCGTTGACCATGACTTTGGTAAGAGGCAGAAAGATTATTGGAGGAAGATGAAATCTACCAAGAGGAGTCTTTCTCTCTTTTGGGTTGCTTTCCTTCTCACATATAAATAGGAAGAATCATATTCACTTATCACATTTATTCCGCCGGGCACATTCACTATCAACATGAACTGAATCCCCCAGCGCCTACCTTTCCATGTGCAGAAACTCGTTTACTTCTTATTAGTTGTTTACTTTTATGCACTTTACTTTATTGCATTTTAAACACTTCAAAACCTTATCATTTACATTCACTATTTTCCCTTTCAATTCTTGCAGCCAATTCAGCTAAGACTTGTGACAACTTGGGTGCGACAGAAATACCACAGATAAACACCCTCATACGCTCCTCGTTGGGACACGATATAAAAACCGAAAATAATACTTCCACGAAAATATGCACGAATGACCCTATGTTCTTGCAGGCCATCAGGATCACTATTATCCCTCAGCACTATCCCGCTGGGTCGAAACTCATTACCTTCAGCGGGCACCTCGGCTGCTTTCGATGAGAGCCTTAGCATCAGAAACCTCTACTTCACCACAGAGGTACTCGGGGCTTTTACCTTTGTATTGTTACACACCTATTTATGTGAAAGATTGGTTTTCCTTGCGAGCAAGCCATGATATCTCCCCTGAGATGCCAGAAAAACACCTTAGACAGTGATGAGTACAAAAAGCGACATGTTTTTCATTACATAAACATAGACTTATTTTCTCGTCGCATGTTTTATCTAGCTCTGACTATGTTGTGAATGCATGATTACATATTTTGTTTCATTTTCATGAGAGATATGAAAAACTAGTAGATTTAGTAGGATTTCATCATGTTTCCTTGTCTATTATGTTTGTGTAGGTGTTCTGAACATTTATGAATAAAGTACGAGGAAAGGAGCCAAGGGAGGCAATATGGAGGAGCTACAGGCACTAGGACTTTGCCATTTGAACAGTGGAAAGAAGTCATTTTTGTATCAAAAGATAATAAATATCCATGACAATGGTGTTATAGCCCTCGTTGATACGAATCCAATGAGCCAAAAAAACACCGAAATTGAAGTTCGTATGAAGAAATGACGGCCAAATATTTAAAAGGATCATTGAATTTAACGAGCACCGGTACGGGCGTGGTGACCATACCACGTGTTCGTACCGCGCATTCTGGGCCATCATAGATCTTCATCAGCAACACCACCACATCACTGAAGGAAAAGAAGAAGAAGGATTGGGAATATGAGGCCTCGAGATCAACGCCATCACCATCTCTGTGTTAATCACCGATCCCTCCATCAATCATGTTGTAGTCCAATCTTTATTGTGGATCCTATACGTTTATCATATTCAGTCATCCATGTTCATTTTTATGATGTCTTGTGCCCCTTTGGTTGAGTAGTTTAGGTGGAGATATGGATGAACCCTTGTATTACTATGAAATGAAACAAATATTTATATTGTTTAATTGATACATGTGTAAGTGGTGGTTATCTTTAATGATGTTGTATGTTGTGCATCATGCAATATTTTCCATTAGGATCATCGAATGGAATCATCGTTGGGCGTGGTTGGAGGGACATGAGTGTAAAGTGACAAATTGTCCGCCTTCTTCAACCATATATGTCTCATCAAGGGATACGACGCACAAGAGCCTATGACCTTAGGCACAGGAAAACCCTTAATTGCTGGACCTCCGCGGCATGCTACTGAGTTGTTACGAGGTGTGTGAAAGACTGCTTCTAGGAGCACCTTTATTCAAGCCTCACCTCACTTCACACATGCATTTTATTTTCAGTTTTAATTTACTTTCAGTCTAAACATCATCGTATGCACTATATAGCTGGGAAAAACTGATACAATTATCCTCTAAACTTATTTAACAGATCAGTTTGACAGAGGTGGTCCGTATATATTTTTGGACCACAAAATTCACCATCACATCGTGGACTGAACGTTAATTCCATGTGTTTATCTAACATCATGGATAAAAAAACACGCTGTCATTAATACAATTATAATGTACATGTCATAATATTTTACATAGCAATTGGATGTATTAACAATCAAACCTATTCAACTCATGGTTTCAGAATGTTTATATGAACAATATCATTGTTTTAGTGTTATGTGGAATGAAATCTCTAATATTATCATCATAGTAATTCTTATGTATCAATTGGATAAGAAAATGAAATGAGAACAAGCAATCCAACAAGCTCACAATATAATAGAAACCCTAACCTCCCTCCCGTGGCGCTCCCCAGGGCACCACCGGGGGCCAAGACCAACCACCGCACCCCCCTTCCTCGAGCAGACTCCCACCCGCCGCTGCCGCCGACATCTGCCACGGTGGGGGCGGCCCTTGGCGCCGAAGGTGCTGGGGTGGAGGAGCGACGGCATTTCTTCGGTGCGGCTAGGGCGGCATCGGCGACTTTCGGCATTGGAAGAGGTTGGGGTGGCGTCCCCAGCCTGGCGGCGGCAGCGCTACTCGCTGGATGGCGGTGGCTTTGCTACGGGTCTAGGTCCCCCACCTAGGCCCATCGTCCTGTGGCGGCACGGAGGGGTGTAGGGCGGTGGATCGGTCGGTGGAGGGTTGCGGAGAAGGCGCTACGGCAGCGGCGGTCCTCGGTGGTTGCTACCGGCGGCGGCCTCAGTGCAGCCGGTGGCGGTGCGATCAGGCCTGATCGCGAATATGTAGCCTGCTGGTTCCCGCACCCCAGGGTCGTTCGTCTTGCCGGATCTTCGGTGTGACAGGCGGCGAGGATGGCCGTTTGCGTGGGGGGCTAAAGGCGGTGGTCCTAGGGTTCCTCACGCGCCAAGACGAAGACCTTCTGGATGTTGATCTTCTTCATCGAGCCGGAGTGATGAGTTCTAGAAGGCTCCACTGGCGAATGGAACAGTGCATCTTATGTCTGGAGTTCGCTGGAACGGGTGGTATTCGGTCGCGCGCACCCATGCTTTTATTCCGACCATTTGGTTCTGGAGGGAGCGGCGCGAAGCTCTTTTTCTGTGTTGACATCAAGTGACTATGGATCCATGATGAAAGTCGGAAGAAGAGAATTTCATGAAGGCCGGATGGGAGGACTAGCTAAGGGAGGTTCAAGTCTACGCGCTGTTGAGGGACTTGCTTGTTGTTCTGGGCTTCACAACAGCGGTATGAAAGTGGGTGCGATAACACAGGTGAAGTTCAGAGTCCTACCTTTCAGGGTGAAAACCCAAGGTCTGCCCTTAACTGGTTTTGAGAGCGGAGACTATCTTTAGGGTGAAAACCTAAGATCTTTGAGCGGGCGACGACGGTGTTAGAGCATTGTTCCCTTTTTGAAGGCGTCGTTTTTGGAGAGTCTGTATTTCAGGTGTTGTCTTGGTGGTGGATGTATTGCTGTTGTTAGGCTCGAGATACTGCAGCGGAACTTTTGTTTCTTAGTTTTATTTTCTATTTTTTGGATGCGTGCATCCATAGTGCCATTAGAGTGGTGCGTTGTTGCAGAAGGTAGGTATAATTGATATCTTTTAATATTAATATATTCCTTTTATCGAAAAATATAATGAACGGGCATATAGGGCACTAAGGGCAGTCGACGAGCAGAGAAAATGAAACAACATCCGGTCTAGCGGTAGCACTATCCAGCACTACAAGACCACTATTGATCGATGGATCTAAAGATGGCATCTCAAACTACAGGATCGTGCTACAGCCGAACGAGAAAATACTTTGAATAGTTTGGATCTCATACCTGGTTTTGGATGCAAAGCGGAAGAACAACCGACGGCCAATAACGAAGGCCCAGGCAGCGAAAAAATAAGACGCCCATCTGAGGTCTGGATTGTGGTATGCTGCGTGCTTCATGTTAGGGTTAGGGAAATCAAAAACATGAACACAAGACGAATTTTTTCGATAAAGAGAATATATTAATATCAAGAAAATACCAATTATATCTAGCCTCTGCAACTATGCAATACTCTAATGGTAGTATGGATGCACCCAACAAAAAAATAAAAAATAAAACTAAGAAACAAAAAGTGCCGCTACGATGTTTCAGCCATAGCGGGAACAATATATCTACCATCATGACAACACATGAACTCCAGACTCTCCAAAAAGCAACGCCTCTAAGAAGGAAACAGTGCACAATCGCCATCGTCGCCCGATCAAAAGATTTTAGATTTTCACTCTAAAGATAGTCCCCGCTCTCAAAATAATGTCTTCAACAAAGCATTGCCAGACACAACCAGTTAAGGCCAGACCTTGGATTTTCACCCTGAAAGGTAAAACTCTGAATTTCACCTGTGTTGCCGCCCCCACTTACATATTGCTACTGCGAAACTCAGAACACCAAACAAGCCCTTCAACAATAAAGAGACTCGAACCTCCATTGCTAGTCCTTCAATCTGACCTTCATGATATTCCCAGCCTCTGATTTTACCATGTACCAAAATGTCATCTGATGGCAACACAGAACAGAGTTTCGCATCGCTCCCTCCAGAACTAAACGGTCGGAATAAAATCATGGGTGCGCACGACCGAATACCGCCAGATCCAGCAAACTCTAGACAAAAGATGCACTGTTCCATTCACCGACGGAGGTTTCCAGAACTCATCACTACAACCAGATCAAGACGGATATGCCTCAGGTAGGTCTTCATCTTCGCATAAGAGAGACACGAGGACCGCCACCATTATTCAAGTCCGGCCCAGCGCCGCCGACCATCCCAGGCCAGCCGAGGGAACACGGCGAGACGGCTTACAACCGGCCCACCCTCCACTGGCGACAACCAACATCACGGAGAGGGAAAGGAGACGACCGACCTAGGGCTTACACCGATCTGGTTCGTCCCACCTCGCACCTCCACCGCCGGCATGGCCTGCCCCCAGCACCGACCACCACAATCACCAGGACGCCGCCCAGACCAGCGCCCAGGTTGCCGTCCGCCACGCCGCTGATGCCCTAGGCGCGCCGCCGCTCACGCCGCCGCGCATCGAGTAGCCAGCACACCGCCGCTCGACGGTTCTCGGCTTTCTGCCTTTCTCGCATATCTAGGTTGATCAATTACCATAAAAATATGTGTTCCTATAAATAGGCTCATCGATGGACTTCAAACGTGTTCGCATAACTAGGCTGATTGATCGACTTCAAACGTGTTCGCATAACTAGACTGATTGATCGACTTCAAACGTGTTCGCATAAGTAGAGGGTGTTCGAGTCAAGGTTTCTTTTTCTCGGTCAACTATTTTTATCGGAGGGTACCGGAATTAACGGTTACCGACAAATCTCGAAATTCTCGTTAATTTACCTTCCAAATTAATTCACACAAAATTTAAATTTAAATATTTTGACATTTAAAATAAGTAACATAACTATCCTTTTTTCGCTTTCATTCGCCAGATCGTCGGTTCGAAACCACCGTCATACGTGTTTTCCTTTTTCGCGCATCAATTAACCCATTCATTACATCTAGAACATCTTGCCCGTGCTATGTAACCTTGCTTCTGAAGTTTAAATTCAAATTTAACCGTATTTTTTGTCTGCTAGTAGTGTTTCTCGCAGCGAAACAAGAATTCCAGTTCTCAGTGAGATTTTGGAAATCTCGGCCAAGAAAAAAGACCTTGGTTCGTGTCCCGACTCCAACCAATGTGTCCCTTTGAGCCTCTTTACATGAATCTTGGTAAATGGGCTGCTTGCTGCCAGCCAAGTATAAGCCAACTCAAAAAGATTGGGCCCTGTGCGGACTGCATAGTCCACACATCTGTCAGCTCGTGCGGGAGCTCCTCCGCAGTTCCTATACATCGCTCATTGCGGGAGCGAAGGGGCGCTCCGCATACCCCCCGCTCCTTCGCGCCCCTTATGGGCCTGGCCCGTTAACTTCTTTTGAGGCTACCTGTACGGTTTTTTTCTTTGATTTCCGGTTTTTGCTGGGCTTTTCCATGTTTTTTCGGTTTCTGGTTTGTTTCTTTTTGGTTTTTGCTGGTTTTGTTTATTTCTAAGTTTGTTCAGATTTGTTTTTTGTTCATATTTAAAAAATGTTCATACTTATAAATTTGTTTAAATTCGAAATTTGTTCAAATTTAATTTTTGTTCAAATTCAAAGTTTGTTCAAATTCAAAATTTGTTCAAATTTGAAATTTGTTCAAATCCGAAATTTGTTTAGATCCGAATTTTGTTCGGTATTTAAATTCATTGTTTTCAAATTGTTCCGTTTTGAATTTGTTCGATTTTGAATTTTGTTCAAATTTTCGAGGTTGTTGGTCGATTGCATGACAGCCATGTTCGTACATGGGCCTGGCCCATCAGCCAGCGCTCGAAGCGGCGCTAGCGCCCCGTGCTGCTTAAAGCGTTGTATAGGCGCTCCCGAGCTCCTCGCCACCGATCTGGTCGGTGGCTGTTCGGCACCGCACACCCTCCCACGATCCAGGTAATTTAGTGGGCCGCGGCCCATTACGTCAGGTGAGTTTCTTTTTTCCTTTTTCTTCCTTCTTTTCTGTTTTTTCTTTTTTGTTTATATTTTCGTTTTTTAAAATCTAACCGTTTTAAAAACTTTTTTTGAGAAAAGTTTTTCATAAAATTTGAACAGTTTTCTGAAACTAAAACAGTTTTTAAATTTGAACATTTTTTCGATTTGAATATTTTTCAAAATTTGAATTTTGAATAATTTTTTAACTCAAACAATTTTCAAAATTGAACGTTTTTAAAATATGAACAAATTTCGAATGAACGCTTTTTCTATTTGAACAATTTTCATATTTGAACAATTTTCAAATTTTCAAATTTGAACGGTTTTCGAATTTGAACGATTTTCAGATTTGAACGGTTTTCAAATTTGAATTTTTTTAATTTAAACATTTTCTCAATTTGAACAATTTGTAAAAATAAAAAATTTCAAATCTAAAAAATACAAACAAAACCGAAACCAGAAAAAAGAAAAAGAAAAGAAAACAGAAAAAAGAAAGCAGAAAAAGAAAAAAGAAAAAGACAAAAATATGAACTGTTACAGGCCAAATAGCCACAAATGGGTCTGGCCTATACCCGACCAGAGGGTGTGCGGTGGCCGGTAACCACCGACCTGGTCGGTGTATAGGTTTTGCCAGCTCGTGCTGGTATCTGCACACTAAAATTTGGCTAGATACAATTATTTTTAGGCAACATTTAGATACTTCTATTTTGGACTAATCTTCTATCTCTAAATAGTTGGTCCCATTTTCCTGGGTTCTCGCGCAGCCACGTCACCCCAATTTCCCTCCTGTGTTGCGCTGCCATTCCTCCTCGCACGGTAGTGTCGTGTCTTCGTCCCTCATTCATTCGCGGACAAAAAATTTTCTTCATACGTGGGCTGGTTTAGTAACGTGGGCCCGTCATTACTTCTCCTCAATTCGCGTAAGGAACCACCAATCTTTACTAACGCTTCATCCTTGCCAATCTAATCGATTGAGCTCTCTATTAAATCCCCATAATTTTCGCGAGAAACAACTGCACAAGAAACTGATGGAGGACATACGAGGAGTCCAGTAATATTCTCCCCCTTTAAATCTTGTGCTCCACCTCAGCCTATTTGATCGCCTTCCCCATCCAACAATTCGCCCCAATACGCCTGCTTCCTAGCCAGCCGCTAGCAATCCTCCGTCGGCCGGTTAGGAGTTCGTTCAGATTTCCCCTATTTAAACTCCGTGCTCCAGCTCGACTCCTCGACCTTGCTCCCGTCGTCCTCCAGTATGGGTAGGCATCTTCAATCGTCTCCTCTTCCTCCCTTTTTAGTAAAGATTTCAAGCTTGCGAAATTTTCCTGGAGTATAGGATCTTAACATCGTTTCATATTTCGTCATCTGATTTCGTTCTTTATGGATCTGCAGTCCGGCACCATTCAAGATCGATGCCTAACGCCGGCGTTGCGCTGGAGCCATCCTCCCCTGTGTGCCACGTTAAGTCCTCCGAAATCTTGGTTGAGGAACTACGAGTCTACGACCTAGAGCCCACCTCTGCCACTGCCACTTACCAGCATAAGAACGATGGCCTGAAGCGCACCTCAGGCTAGACATGTGAAGCGACAACTCCTGGCCAGCAACCAGCGCTCATGTGAGGCCACACCCCTGTTAATGGTACATGTCAATTTTCATTGGACCTCTGTAAATTCTATCCGAGACTTCTTTTTGCTGAGATTCCTGAGTGAGTATACCAGGACCACCTACCGCATGTGGTGGAGACAATCATCATATTTTTCTCTTCTTACGCAATTTTGGTTTTGCTCGGTTCATAGCTTTCTACAATTTTTATGGTAAGAAACTGATTTCATATGTGCAGCATATCTTTTATTAGGCAATTTGAATGACCGGGAGGTGCTCGACACAAGGAATCAACTAGGCAGGTCTACAATGAGTTGCTGGAGAGCGGTGTCCTTTTTATTTTTGAGGCCACATATGTTGTTGCATATTCTGGCTGTTTTGGCTGGGCAACTTTTTTTTGCAGTACATGCATTCTGCACTGTTCAACATCGCGCCAACACACGGCTAATCTATGGCTTTTTTGTGAAGGCTAATCTATGGCTTTTTTGTGAAGGCTAATCTATGGCTTAAGGAGTACTTACTAATCTTTCATTTATTCCTGCTAGGTGTATGCAACAGTCTATTTTTGTACGGTACTATTGTCACTGCCATTTTCTGAAATACAAAGCAGATAACATGCTTTTTCAAGTGTTTAAACGACTAAGCAAACTGCTAAAACTACTAACCTACCAGGTATGTACTTCCCACTGTATCACTGCTAACATACGGTTGTATTATTTTCTACCTGTAATAATGTCACCTGGCGTTTTACCAGTTATTGTATATCCTCTGTGGTAATGTAGGTGATGCTCAAGCTGTCGACCTATGGAACATGGTGTTATTTTGGATCGTCCATTCTACCAGCAAGCATATTTTTGCATATCATTTCATTTGTTGTAGATATAGTTATATCCGAAGATCCAGAGCAGTACCAGTCTATCTATGAGAAAAAACAGTGCACTATATGTGTATGGAATTTGATAATCCCGTCAGTCCATTTTAATGTGTCATCCTCTATTGTTGTAGACGTGTATGTATTGAAAAACTAAGTCTCATTGCATCAGGGAAAATTATTTACTTTGGACTATGATATTTTATTAATCACAATGATACCATGCTTTATATTCCTAGAATTGAACTTATCACAATTTTATGAATCAATTCGAGAATCCGCTTGCCATGGACCTTATTATGGTCTTAAAAGTTAATCATTATTTACAGGCAAGTGTGAGATGCTCAATATTAGGTAACATATCTTCAGATCAACTCCAGTGAATAATGTTTTTTCTTATTTTGTTTCATATGTAATAAGTGGAGAAGGATATGGCAAAATAGTGGATACATTATAGTGTCTACAGATAAGCTTAGCTGAAATAGTTGTAGTTTGCAGGGTAGGAACAACCGGGAATTACCACTGACGTATGCCATTGAGTTCTCATACATTAGAAATAGCTACCACAATCCAACTTCACTGGTCATGTCTCTTTTTTTTTGTTCTTATGTCAATTTTATAGCCAGACGTCTATATATTGAGCATTTTGGCATGCTTACATCCCGCAGCAACGCGCGGGGTGTCATCTAGTTATATTAAACTAGCATACTTTCTCTCTCTAACAAAAACTTTTCTAGCACACTTGGAGATAAGGTGACGCATACCAGGGATCGATCATCAAGGTATGCATGCTTATTTGTCCTCCACCATATGGAAGAGGAGACACATGGAGTGAAGTGTTATATCTGACCGACGTGTATCCATGGGTGGACGACGACAGCACCGAAAGGAAAAAAAAAAGTGAAGAGCTTTTACAGCCAGCCAAGGGATGCAGCCATACTCGTCGGGTACCGCTCGCGCGGCCGAGGACGCACGGCCGGCGCCTCGCTACGAGCCATGCGTACACAGCTGCAAGAAACGGAGCTAGCAGGGAGCGTTGGTTGCATCCGAGATTACGACAAGCATGAAACATGAAACCGAGGGCGGACGCGCGCAACCGGCGTCACACTGGGTGGCCAAAGCCTCTTTCCACCGACGGTATTTTGGCCGCCTCCGGGTTTCGCTAGCTCTTTGTATATATGCCCACACGGAATCAATGGTAGCTAGCCAGCCAAAGCAAACGCTGCGTGATCGAGTGGGGATCGTCCAAAGTCGTATAACGCATGCGTTACCATTGATCATATATCTTCTTCTCGTCCGTTCCTAGCAGAACCGTCCATCAGTGCTGACAGTGCACTCTCGTTGATTGCCTTCACTGCTGGCAGTTTTATCCTTTGCAAAGGCGCAGCGTCCGGCGATCGATAATGACGAGGCCGATGGATCAAGTGCTTATCGGTTCCACTCGATCGGTCTCGCACTACTAGGCTTGCAACGGGAGGAAACCGACGCCGGACAAAGGGAGAAAACGTAGGCGAGAGAGGGGAGACGCGCGCGGGTCCTGACGCTGGGGCATGGGGGTAGGTACGTCCGAAACTGAGGCCATTCAAAACGGATCTTCACACCGGGCTGAAATAGCCCGTAACCAGTGGCGAATCCAGCCCATTTTGCTAGATTTTACATAGGCTGGGCTTTTTTATTTTTTCTACATTTTATAGAAGACATATGGGCTGGGCTAAATCTGACGGTGGTGCAGGCCCGACCCTTCCACCTGCGGGATCCATCACAACGGTAAACCTTACCGTCATTATGCGAGGGTCTATGATGTGTTCCTACAACACAGACAGATAATTTTCCGTCGTGTGACGAGGACAGACGTTACACCAACGATAAGCAGTCCGAAGCAAAATCCACTCGATCAAACTGTTGTTCTTTCACCAAAACAATAGCACGACGAAGGGCCAACGCTTCAGCATACTCAGGCTCAGTGATCCAGTTCAGATGCTCCCGACATGCTACAAGAAAATCAACCGAGTGATCGCATGAGAGAAACAAGAAATTAACATGCATAGCCTCGTGATTCTGACAGACCGTAGATCATGTACATTGAGCGCTTTTCTGCTTGCTTGTACAATGAACTCGTGTTGATCATGAAGAGGTGACATACAGTAGTGCCCACGCGATTCTGTACACCTACGATCCGTAGATGTGTCCGGTGAGGTCCATGTGCAGTTCTGCCTGATGCCCTGATGTGGATGTTGGTGCTGAGGATTCATATCAAATGGCTCATTCATTTGTAAGAATCTTGAGGTTTCAACAGTTTTTCCATCTTTTGTATAGGGTACCATACCTGAGAATTTGGATTTAGATAATGGAGTGTGATGCTGAAACAAAACGACGATCATGGGCATATACAGGACCATCGTAACTTCTTAATTGGTTGTGCCCCTATGCACTTCTTCTCATTTAATATAGAGCTGTTTCAAACAGCCTGTTGGGTTCTATGCTTTCCTCTAAAGACAAGCATGCAATCGACCAAACCTGTTGTAGTAATCCACTCCTTCTTGGTTACCCTTCTAAGTTGTAGAATTGTAGAATTCTATATACAATAATATGCTGCCAACGCCTTTGATAGAAGAAACTTTTGTTTTGCAAATTAGCGAATTGCTGCAGCTAGAGGCAAGCACCTTGCCCACCTCTTCCAGGCACTCCAACAGCTCGATGATCAGCCAGAGCCGTACTGAAGATGGAACCGTCCACCTCACAGGCGTGAAGGATCAGCTCTACTTGTATCTTCAGATCGAGACTTGGTAAAACAGATCCGGCGTTCCTTTCAGCGCAGCCGACCCGGCCAGAATGCCGTCGTCGTCTCGACGTCCGCTTACCACCTCGACCACCAAACCCTCGCAGTGTCGCCGCTGACTCCTATTATACTTGGACGGGACGTGTTGGGACGAGCAAACCCTTTGTTTCGGTTTAGAATGGCATTCAGATTATATCGTTGGGCGAGGGAAATAAATCAATCGAGTTCGGCAGGTACTCGTCTCAGTCGATTCGAGTACGAAATGGGAGGTTTGACAAACTCTCATATGCCAAGAGAATATTATCAGTTATTGATTAACCCCCCAAGAACAGACACACTCAACATTACACAAACTGATTGGTTTGTATTGTTTAACTTTCTCAGGTGATTCGAATTTTGGGATCATAACTATAAATGTATCGTTTTAGCCAGTAGGGATTTGATTATTATTAATAGACTCTAAAACTTCTGCAGTTAGAGCCTCACCTATAATGTTCTGGCAATTTTTTTAAAACATAGCATGTAACCCATCAGTACCTGGGGCTTTCATATCCCCAATTGAGAAAAGAGCTCCCTTTACACCATCAGTTCTATCTGGTTTCAATAGTACTTCATTCATCTCGGGTGACACCGGCCCTCGGGACAACCTTGTCAAGCAGATTTCTGTCCGGTTCCTCAACCTTTGTAGTAAAGAAACCGGCAAAATAACCTGACATCATTGGGTTTAGGTATGCCGAGCCTTCATGCCAATTATCTTGATCATCTTTCAAACGTTTAATCCTACTTCTCGCCCTCCTAGCAGAAGCAAATTTGTGAAAAAATTGTATTTGTATCTCCGAACTGCAGCCAACTAATCCATCTATGTTGATACCAGTGAATCTCTTCTTGCTCAAGTAATTTTTCCATCTCTGCTGCTAGTTCTTTCTCCTTTGTATTCTCTGAAGTAAGCTAACTACGTGTAACCTGCTCAGGTTCATGTCTGACAGCCTTGAGTTTCCATCGGGGACCTTTGGGAACAGAGTGATCCCATCAGTGAGCCCGCTTATGAACCATAGCTAGTCTTCCTGCCAAATCATTACTTTGAACTTGGTGCAGAGAGGCTTCCCAGGTCCCTTCAACCACTTCAGAAAAACTTGCCTGTTTCAGCCATCGGGCTTGAAAACGTAGGATAAATGGGTCACTGACTTCATTTGATGGGCTGTCACCAAAACTCATCATGATGGGCCGATGATCAGAGCGGCTGTAATCAACATTATGCAAGATAGCATATCCAAACATATTGTGTCAAGCATCATTAACAAGATCTCGATCAAGTCGCTCTCAGATCCCAGCTCGATGCCAAGTACATTTATCTCCAACATAACAATAATCTGACAACCCGCAATCTATGACATCACGAAAAGCTTGCATGCAATTTAGGGGACAATCACGGACCACCTCCCTTCTCGAACTGATAGATGATTTCATTGAAATCTCCCATAATGAGTCATGGTATATTGCAAACTTCATTGATATCTCGAATTCGTTGCAACGACAAATATTTATCTCCCATTTTGGTTCCCCAGAGAAACCAGTGAAACCAGAAGTTTGCTAGGCCACCACCAAAATAACACATCGATGTAGCTATTTGATATCATTGTTTGTTCCTGCTATGTCAAAAAATGCATGCTAAATCCAAAGCTCCTGGTCTGCCACCGGCTCAAAAATGGCACTGCACTCACCAGTATGCCCCTTGTAGATCCCCTGTCAAGCAAAAGGGCAATTCTTCTAGCCCCAATGCATACAGTAAATGCTTCCGAGCATCCCAAAAAACCCTTTTGCTACATTCTTTTGCAGGATCCGAGCTGTATCATCTTCTCTTGGTGCTCTCAAATATTTTTTTAGCAAACACCGGTATGACGGCTCGGCAGAACTTGTAGAGAGTCTCTGTACATGTCGGCTCTGCCATCCGTAGGTAGTCATTGACTGTATCTGGAGGAGCTCCGTATGCAAGACAGCACACTGCTGTAGCAGTGCACTTCTGAATTGAGGTGAAGCCCCACAAACCTGTGCAATCTTTCTTGTCCATGAAGTACTTGTCGTACTCCCTGACGCCGTGGATAATCTTGAAGAACAGCTCCGTGTTCATCCTAAACCGGCGCCAAAATTCCTTCGGCGAATGAGTCGCATCGTCGTTAAAGTAGTCGGCGTCAAGCAACATTGCGCCGGCTTCACGATGCCGGTTGATGTTCCTCCTCTTGCCTGGCTTTGAGTCGCTGCGCCGAGGCACGACGAAGAAAGGCTAGCGAACGCGCATTATGTTCGTCAGAATCAGCTGCTGCTGTTGCCGCCGAACAGCTTGAGCGTTCTGTTCCTCCGTGAACAGCTGCACCATCATCTCGTCGTCGCTGTCCATCGCGGCAATCGGACGAACACCTTGCGGGCGGGGCGATACTATCGCGGTGGAGGCGAGCTCTGTTCCAGGCGAAACAGCGGCCACCGGTCGATGGGGTGGTGGCCGTGTCGATGGAAGGCGGTTCCTAGACAGTCGGCAGTGTCTATTGCAAGCAGGGGGCGCGGCGGCGACGGTGGTGATCTAGAGGGGTGGGAGTCGGCTCGGGCGTGTGTAGGAGGTGGGAAATCGGTGTGTCTGGCTGCCAGGTGGAGCCCACGCTCGTTTTCAGACGTGCCGCGAGGTGGCGGCGCGCCCGATTCGCGCCCTTGGCGAAGGGGCCGGCACGGGGTTGCCAGCGATTCTATTGGGCTCGAAAATTTACCGGTACCATTTAGGGCGCACTGGTGCGAGCCTATTTTCGTTGCCGACCCCCAAAATGCTATTGGGGCCGCTATGAGGGGATGCCGGTGGAGATGCTCTTATCCATGCATCTTCTCTCAGGGGATGCGACGTTGTCATCCACCATCTGTATCGGCCAACACCACCGAAATCAGCTGCTAGCGCCAAACGATGCGCTCCCAGCCGACCCCTCGCAGTCGCACACTCGCACTACAACAAATGCATACAGTACAAGAAATTGAAGGCCAGTTCCTTCCGGGATATTCATCCCCCAAAGGCTCTTTTGCAACGTATGTTGGCCATGTTACTTGAGGCGACATGACGTGGCGTCGATCTCCAGATGTCCATCCTTGCGCTTGGCCTTGCCGGCAGTCAACTACTCAACCGACGAGTTCAATTAGGAAGCACTCCAAATTAGTACAAGTCATGCGTGCCAGGGAGGGACGTTACTTGTCCAGTGCGTCATCAGATTAACCTTGGAGATAGTGTTTGTGGCATGTGAGTGCCTTTCGGTGGATGGATCTAGTGATCCGGGAGATAGCAACCAGACATCCTCACAACATATATACGTAACCCTTTGTCACAGTACCATGTCTTCTAAACCCAACATCAACATGGTGGAGTACACATAACACATGCAAAAATAGTTTCCTTGTAAACCAAACGCAAGCTAATCTGTCGCAGTCTTTAAAAGATCGATACACTGATCAAGTTTTTCAAAAGTCTGAACTGATAAAAAAAGGGGATAGGCACTATATTTATATTCAATATCCTCGCGTCTAGGTTATTTTAGCCTTTAACGGAGGGTTTGGTGTACACCGCAAAATCTTTTTTCTTTGTTTTTTTAATACTACGTGGGAAGGTTCCTAAACTTGAAACCTCATGGTTCTGATACCATAAATGACTGATGCACTAGCTAAGATTTCCCAAATTTTGAAATGATGGAAGGAGGTAGGCAATATATTTATATTAAACATTTATATTAAATAGTCCTATGGGAAATCTCCTATGTGTTTTCTCCATCTGGTCGCTTGCCTGCATGGATTTGAAAACTTGCAACAACAATAGACGTGCAGAGTTTGGTTGTCATTTTATTAAAAGAGGTTGTGGTCATCGATTGATTTAGTGGCCGAAGCTATGTTTCCCTTTTCGAAAGAAGAGGTGGCATTTTATTAAAAGAGGTTGTGTTCATCGATTGATGAAGTGGCCGAAGCTATGCTTCCCATTTCGAAAAAAGAGGCGACATTTTATTGTTTGTGTTGATGCTCAATGTGATTGTCATGTCGTGACTCACCGTTCATATAAGTTAGATTAGACGCTCTGATGCATTTGTTTAGAAAATAGTACCATGCAATTCGAAAATTTACTTTTTATTTTGGTTGTATATGGTACAATTTTCTATTTTAGTTGTTATGTGCAGCCTGTGCATATGGATGGCCATGGGGGCCCATTTCTCACAAATCTGTGGGGAACTCATCTATTAGGGATGAGTATGAGAATTTTTTTCCTCGCTATCTAAAATGGGGATGTTGATTAAAAGGTCTTCCCATTCTCGTTCCTCACTATCATCCGTTATATTTGTATATCTACATATAAATTGGTCTATTTTGATATGAAAAATGTTGCAATATTACTATCTAATGTAGTAACTTTCATTAATATTTAGCATATGAGACTATTTTTTGTTATTTACCAAATATGTATCACAAAGTTTCTTATTTTTATGTGTAGAGCATGTAAGAATATCATTTGAACTTAGTTTCTTAATGGGGAACCGGATCCCCGCCCAAAACTTGATGGGATGGAAATAGGAATAAAGTCTCCCCATTATTAAACTAGGATGGGGATAAGATGACATTCCCTAGTGGGTAGCATACCTGTTGCAATCCCTACCCATGCACAATAGAAGATGTACTGGGTTACTAGAGATAGTCTATGTTTTTTTATTGTAAAATTAACCAGGGAAGTGAGGCCTGAGAATATGCGCGATCAAACACACAAGTACTCGTAGTGCATTTATTTATCTTGGGTATTTGATTACGAATATGCACACTAGAAAAAAAATTAAAATTTTAATTAGTTGTAAGATTTCTACATATTTTTTTAGGAAAACGGTAGCCATCAGCCGGCTTTAGCTAGAATCCTTTCTGCTGCAAAAAAAAAAATACATTTAACGTTTTTTCAATGTATATACCGTTTTCATAAATGCAACATCGTTTTGAAACATTTTCTGAGAATCCATATAAACATGAGGCATGCAGCAAAAAACTTTCCAACATTCAGTGCATGCACAATTAGACAAAAAATGTTGGACGTAACAAATCTCCTTTTGTGTAGAGAAAAAACTAAAAATCATGTAGCAGTCTCCAACAAAAACAATCAATACATCTAACATTGTTACCTAACTCGTAAAAAATAGAGGATAACATAACTACGTAACATTGGAACAACATCTCAATAGCATATGCACAGAAATCATTGTAGAGCTTTGAACATAGCAGCACAACAAATACCATGGCAACATGTATCAAATAGCAACACTGTACGAAACATCAATAAAATGCAGGACAAAAACCATTGCCCTTCAATATTGAAAATGGAGGCATCACCATGGCTATTCGACCTCGCCGGCCACCAATCTACCACACCGTAGGTCTGTTAGAGCGAGATCGGGTGAACCCCCCATCCATCTACTCATAGAGGCCATGCAATATATGACTCCAGTGAGCCCGTGCCCTGGAGGCAGACAAGGGATGGTGGAGGGAAACGTCAGGGTGACTAGCAGGGAAGTTGATCTCACGAGCTTGTGGCTAGATCCTGCCTGTAGAGCGTCGTACAGGGCAGCCTTCAAAGCCTTCCATGCCGACCACTGGCGGCGCAAACGGGAGAGGGAGGCAAAGCATGGTGGAGGAGCAATGACCTTGGTCATCAGACGGTGCCAGGTGACAAGTGTCCGATTTACGGTGGCGACGGGGATCCTGGCCACACAGCCTGCTGGCGAGCAGTACGTCACAATCGAGGTTGGTAGCCATGGGTTTTTTTTTTGTTCCCATTAACTAATTTGTTCCTTATTGTCTGTATCAGGAGAGAGAAACGATGGGTAGGCAGGCCCATTGTAACCGGCTGATAGGCAATTTGATCAAAACCTATTAGCAATATTTGAATGGTATATTTTTTGCTACCTCATGACATAGATTTTTTTCCGTATTTTATGGCAAATGATTCTAATTTGGCATGAATACCTAAGGTGAAAATGGAAATACTTAGGAATACATAAATGTTGGCACATGAACTACACACCTAAAACTTATGCCAAGTAAAAGCAAATGATTTTATATGATAGATAAATTTATATCATTTGAAAAAGGTAAACCCAATTTTTTTTTGTTTGCTAGTGATCAGAGATTTATGATGTTGATTGCACTGACACACACTAAGATTACACCAAAAAAGAAATGAAGACCAAATATTTGAAATGTAAAATAATCATCCTTAAACTTAGAATTGACTGAGGCATGTACATTTTACAGTGCCAAATATCTCTAAATCAAAAGCTAACTTTCTTTATTTTCCAAAATATCAAAGAAGGTTAGATATACATAAATATGAATGAACAAAAAACCGGGTGAGAATATTAGGATTGAAACCCAGTGGACAAAAGGAATGTAATCACCTCTTGCTAACCATGCAACCTTTGTGAATTTAGACCCCCCTCTTGATAAATTTTTCATTACCTATGTAATGAGTTTATTTTAAATACATACAGATTTGAAGAAAATCTATGTCAAGGACGTTTTTCGTACATCCTTCAATGTACCTCCACCACATGTTTCATATGGAATATAGTTCTCGGTCAAAATTGAACCATCATGGCAATGGTTTACCAAACCTACTCTAACATATAGAAAATATGTTCCAAACAATGGCAATATTAACCATTGAGAATATAATCTACTACTAGGACCAAGGAAACAATTACCGACATGTCTAATAAAACCGGCAATCCAAAGTGTCATGAAAAACCTCAAAATTACATATTGAAAGAAAAAACTAAGTTCTTGCTTTTGGTTTGGATGAGTGCATCGAGCCACTAGTTTACATTTTCGGCAAAGAAGTGGTACGTGTTTTTATAGTAGCATACACTCTTATTTCTTGACTACTTATGTTCTGCGGTGACATGCGAATTAGATAGATGTTTTTATTTATTTTTGAATGGAGTAAGAATTTTTGAAACTATTATATACAGTAAATTTTTCATCAAATGCATTATTTTGTAGAGGTATATACATTTAATAATATTTTCATTTTTTCTTGAAATTAATATTAAATTCATATAATAGTGTTCTACACATACTTTGGAATGGTGTGAGTAAAGCTGATACTCAAATAGTGATAAAAATTTAAACTATAACAACAAATCTATGAAATAAAAAAGTAAAGGCTGATCTAAAAAAAGTGTACCATTAGTTATGAGGTAAATTTGAAAGGTTTTATTTTACGTATATAAATGTTTTTGATTAGTTAAATTGCATATCCTAAGGAATTCTGAAAAGGAGTAGACAAAAAAAAAGATATATGAGACATGTATTGTCTATGATTTCCTATCAACCATCTATGAAGCCATCTAGTACATAGTTATGAAATTGCTTTGAGACCGTTGTGGATCAGTATTGTACAATTTTTGGCACCACGATGTGATATCCTTTTGTGGAAAGCACATCTTGGGTAATATCATAGGAATCATGGTATTACTAATATGGATATCAGTATGGTGTTCGTAAGAACTTATCGAGACATATGGAGGAATGCAAAGAGATGTTTGATAGGGCTTTGTTGTGATATTATGACGGTAAGTTGGAGAGTATTCGATGAAATACAATGAAGATAAGAAGTAGATGATGAGATGGGCGACAATTGAAAACATAGGGGAGGAGAAACGGTGAGGTGAGGAAATGGTGCGATACAGTAGAGCAAGATGAGGGGAAATACGTGGATAAATACAATAAGGGGAAATAAGGCATAAGGTCCGAGGTCAGACATAAGTTCTAGATGACCAAAGAAGAGGGAATCACTCCATTGCAACACATCATAAGAAGGAAGGACGTACGGCATGCATACTAGGCCCTTGGCAAATCGGAAATGCATGGGAGTCAAAATTGATGAACATTCATGCAATTGTAATCACCATAAAAAAAAGAATCAACATGACATATAGACAAATTTCTTGATGCACATGAGTTATAGAAAATCCATGTACAACACGGTGGAACTCTAAGAGACAATTATAGGAGGGTGAATAATATTTCAAAGTCTTCATTATTGACAAGTTTGCGCAAGATCTTTGATACGTCTCCAACGTATCTATAATTTCTTATGTTCCATGCTAGTTTTATGACAATACCTACATGTTTTATTCACACTTTATAATGTTTTTGTGCATTTTCTGGGACTAACCTATTAACAAGCTGCCGCAGTGCCAGTTCCTGTTTTCTGCTGTTTTTGATTTCAGAAAAGTTAGTTTACAGATATTCTCGGAATTGGACGAAACAAAAGCCCACGGCCTTATTTTCCACGGAATGTTCTAGAAGTCCGAAGGAGAGACGAAGAGGAGCCACGAGGCGGCCACACCATAGGGGGGCGCGGCCCCACCCCTGGCCACGCCGCCATATGGGGTGGGCCCCTCGGGCTTCCCCCAACTCTGTCCCTTCGCCTATATAATCCTTCCGACGCAAAAACCCTAGCACCGAGAGCCAGAATACCAGAACAGTTCCAGAGACGCCGCCGCCGTCAACCCTATCTCGGGGGGTTCAGGAGATCGCCTCCGGCACTCTGCCGGAGAGGGGAATCATCACCGGAGGGCTCTACATCACCATGCCCGCCTCCGGACCGATGCGTGAGTAGTTCATCCTTGGACTATGGGTCCATAGAAGTAGCTAGATGGTTGTCTTCTCCTCTTGTGCTATCATGTTTAGATCTTGTGAGCTGCCTATCATGATCAAAATCATCTATTTGTAATGCTACATGTTGTGTTTGTTGGGATCCGATGAATATGGAATACTATGTCAAGTTGATTATTGATCTATCATACATGTGTTGTTTATGATCTTGCATGCTCTCCGTTGCTAGTAGAGGCTCTGGCCAAGTTGATACTTGTAACTCCAAGAGGGAGTATTTATGCTAGATAGTGGGTTCATGTCTCCATTGAATCTGGGGGAGTGACAGCAACCCATAAGGTTGTGGATGTGCTGTTGCCACTAGGGATAAAACATCAATGCTTTGTCTAAGAATATTTGCATTGTTTACATTACGCACAGTACTTAATGCAATTGTCTGTTGTTTGCAACTTAATACTGGAAGGGGTGCGGATGCTAACCCGAAGGTGGACTTTTTAGGCATAGATGCATGCTAGATGGCGGTCTATGTTCTTTGTCGTAATGCCCTAAGTAAATCTCATAGTAGTCATCATGATATGTATGTGCATTGTTATGCCCTCTCTATTTGTCAATTGCCCAACTGTAATTTGTTTACCCAACATGTTATTTATCTTATTGGAGAGACACCACTAGTGAACTGTGGACCCCGGTCCATTCTTTTACATCTGAAATACAATCTACTACAATCATTGTTCTCTTTTATTTTCTGCAAGCAAACATCATTCTCCACACCATACGTTTAATCCTTTGTTTTCAGCAAGCCGGTGAGATTGACAACTTCACTATTAAGTTGGGGCAAAGTACTTTGATTGTGTTGTGCAGGTTCCACGTTGGCGTCGGAATCCCTGGTGTTGCGCCGCACTACACTCTTTCACCAACAACCTTCACGTGGCCTTCATCTCCTACTGGTTCGATAACCTTGGTTTCTTTCTGAGGGAAAACTCGCTGCTGTACGCATCAAACCTTCCTCTTGGGGTTCCCAACGGACGTGTGCTTTACCGTCACAAACAATATTCTTACTAGCTTTTTTTGCAACCGATACATTTTTCCTACAAAAATATCCCCAAGAATCGCTAGCTTTTGTTGCAGCGATTTTCTCTTTATTTCTCCAATATATCCTATGAACACCACACACATGCTTATCTCTGCCATCAGATGTTAATAAAAAAATTATCTAATTTGCCATTTGCAAATGCTCTCTATGAAATAAAGGAGAAGCAACTAAGCAGTTGTCTAATTACTTCAAATAAGTCTTTTGTATCTTCATTGATACACTGTATCTAAGATTAGGTCCCTAAATGTTAATGTGGAGATTAAAAAATGTGTTGACGTCAAAAAGACACATATCGTTTTCTTGCCTAAGTCTCCTGACATGTCATGACTGGCCCTGCAAGTTGGACATGTTAAATATTCAATTAACTAGAAGAACTTCATCCGCATGATTATAAATAAGGTTACACTTATCATTCCTAATTTAGGTGAAGATGCCATAAGACGCTATGGTTATGACCGAAACATTACTTTCTCTCATTTCCTAACACATGCTAATTTAATATTTGAGGTGGTGTGGCATTGAACTTTAGTTTGTGATGTTCATTTTTTTCGTTTTTTTTCTTCTTAGACCTAAGATAGATGTGATAGATGTGACATGTATAAAGCTAAAGGACCAAAGGATCAGTACCCATCCATGGCGCATCTTTGCTGTTCATGGCGAGGAGGCGAATACTACATTAACTCTCTATAATCCATATGGACACCATCAAATAAACAATCCAATGGAAGGGTTGTGCTTTTTAGTTTTATCAAATGACTGGCTAAATACACCCAACAGTCTATCTAGAAATCAAGTGTATTATGGAGTGAGCCGAGAACCCCATAGGGTATAAGTAACATGGGTTTCTTACTAACATGAGATCTTTCCTGCAAACATAAATAACTCCATATTCAATTTTTAGCTATATATTGCTTATCTCAATCAAATTCTGTCTTTATATATTTTCGTTATTAAATGAAACTTTCTTCTTGCTCAAAGTAACTCTTTTGTGGCATTCTGTGTGAAGGTAGAGAAAATTGTGTCTGGGTTTATTGAGAACATGGAATTAATTAAGAGTATTATGAGAGACTTTAGGTGGGTGAATAGATATATAAGAGAGAGAAACCAAATGTGCTAGATTTATCAAAATCAGACAAGCATAATCTTGCATTCTTTCAACACTTAACATTTCACAACAAAAAGCATGTGGATACATTAAAAAGAATATATTTAAATAAATAGATACTAATTACACCTAGTCTCTGCACTAACACATATTAAAACTAGTAGAGACATCAAGTATGCACTCAACAAAAAGAAAAGAAAAAGAAAATGCACTAAGAAAGAAAACAAAAATCCCCCACTGAGGTGACTGGTAATTCATTACAGCATGTGCATCCACACCACTAGAAGCACATGGAATCCGGAGAGGTTCTGCAAAAGCGACGCATCCATGAATGGAATAGTGCAAGCGCCATTTTCGGCCAATCAAAACCAGAGTAAGATAGTGAGTTTTCACACCGAATAAAGACCATGGAATCTCCAAACAAAGCCTTCAACAAGGAAATGGCTAGAGATCCATCATTCTTAGGTACACCTATGTAATTCAGACCTTGTGTTTGCAGCCTAGAGATTGCGAGTAGGTGCCCAAGAGAGCACCACTAGAAACAAAGTTCTCATTTGTTTATTTCCTCTGTTTACCAATAACACAAATGCAAATCACCAATAACCTGGCTCACAATCATCATTTGGTTAGTTTTGACATGGACAACTCCATGAGATACGTAGTTTGTGTTCTTCCCCTCCACTGGGAAAACAACATGCAACAACAACACTCATATATGACCTTGACGTGGATATAGTCAAACAACCAGAACGATGTTCATGAAAAGCGAGCGGCCTTTTTAGTCTTGCTGATATTTTAAAAATGAGTTATCTCCGCCTCAATAATATCATAATTACACGATGTATTTGTCATGGTCGACATACCAATAGTGTTAGCACAACAAAAAAAGAAGAGGATGTAATGCATGTTAGGCTCGGCTAGGCTATCAACCCTCGTTGTAGACATTGCCTCATGGATGCTCCATTGAAGCCATGTCAGGACAACATAGTGGTAGGAGAATATAACATAACCAAAGTGAATGGATCACGAGCAACCAAATTACACGTTACAAGACTACGAACATCAAATCGGAAAAATAGTCAACGATGTCCGGTTGATCCTCTATCGTGGCCAGCCAACACCAAAATAACCAATATTGGATGCATGAACATACAACATTGGAGGAGGGTCAAGATTGAAGGGCTCAAAATCACCGCGAAGAAAGATGGCAGATGGCCGCATTAGGGCAGATCTCCGTAGCCTTCCACGTTAGATAGTAGAACTGGCCACCGGTGCCGGAGGGCCGCTACCTTCCATAATGAACCGTAGGCCCCCACACTGGATCCAAAAATTGAACCTTGGACACTGTCCCCACATAAGGCAGCCGCAACTAGCGGAGAGAACAAACCACCACCATTTTATAGTGGGCTCAATACAACCGCAGCTCAGCCTGGTGGCAGCACATCGGAGTAGGGATAAGGTCGTTCTAGCGGTAGTCCTAGGGTTTGTCCCAGGAATTTCCTAGGGAGCGTTGTGAGGGAACTAGGAAAATGTTTTTGTGCAACATGCAAATGCACCCATATAAAAATATCCACCTTTTATGTGTTGTGGATTACCGGAGATTGTGTATTTGTCTGAAAGGTACATATGCTTTTGTTTCAAGTTTATCCTAAAATTAATTATAGTAGCCCGACCACAAAATATGCATAATCAAACATCCATGCACTCATATATAGTCAATACTATATCTTGGATGTTTGTTTAGGAATGAACAAGCACACTATAAGAATTATTTGTAACTTGCATTTTTGGCATGTTGGCCACGTTATGCTATTTTATATAGATGCTATGCGAGGATATGGAAATTTCTCTCCATACTTTTTGACCTACTATTTCAGTTGTGCTTGAATTCATGCATCATTGAAATACTTTGACCTAAATGCAAATGGTTGGTGGCAGCTAAAATAATACTTATTTTTATTATTCATGGAAAGCAAGAGATTTTTTGTACCAGTAAAATTCTTAAATATTTTTCTGTGCGAGTAAGTTATATTCCTCTTTAATTAGGCGACCATGAAAGGGTGAAATACTTCTTATTTGCTATTACTACTGCAATGACTCCGTAAATGAGATCCGGATCACAAAAAAGGACGGAGGCGGACAAGAAAGAGAATCCAGCAGCCACCACACACATAACTATGACATCGGCAAGACAAGCACATAGGTGGAGGGACAAGCTTAACAAGCTCACGAATTTAAGCGGTGATTCTCTGCCGAATAGGGAGGGTCGAGGGCACAAGAAAGAAATGCCTAGGTCAGGAAGTTAGGGTTCACCTTGGCCATCAATCGAGAGGAGTAGGGCAACAACAGCGATGATGTAGAAGGCACCTTCACTAGGGTTCTGGTGGCGCTTGTATAAACTTGCGAGTTGGTTACATTGAATGCTTTCTTTACCCAAAAAAACATTTCGAAATGGGATAGAAAATCTGAAAAAATATTTCACGCGCACGTAAAGTTACGTGAAAATCTGACAAGTTTTGCGCTCACTTTAACAACAAAAAGAAGAATTCTCGCACAAACCCTTATTCTATCACGAAATTATCTATTTTTTTACTTAGGCCACAAAAGAAGTCTTTTTTTGTAATGAGCGATATGTATTTTTTTTTTGGATTTCTACTATGAACACTTTAAAATGCGCTAAAATACATATTAAATAAAGCAAACCCTAGAGCCAAAACGTTGCTCCCTATTAATACGATTTACTTCCAAAAAATTAAGGGACACCCCACCAAATCTTGCATGTGGATTTATGATATGTGTGAAAGTGTGGTGGAAGGTATAATGGTGCAAAAGTAGCTCCTCGGTGTGACCTTCCTCACATTTGGGCGATAACACTTAGTAGATTTTTTGAAGCGCGGATTGCTCTGAAACCCTGATATATGTGGGGGGTGAACATAGAGAGTAAAGTAATTTTGTATTGCACATTGTCTTAAGTAACACCAATAAATAGTCATCAAAAAGTAACACTAATTAAAAAATAAATATAAGTACTAGATGAAATAAAATAGAAAGAAAAACAAATAAAATATATGTGGGCGCACGGCAAAGAAAGGAACGCACGGCAAAGGCAACGTTGTCGTGCAACCTATCTGCTCGCACGGCAAAGGGTGTGCCACGACAACGCCCAGAGCCTTTGCCGTGCAGTATTTCTTTGCCGTGCGGCGTGTAGGGACTTTGCCGTGCGCTGTCTTGGACTTTTCCGTGCAAGGTTTCGTTGTCGTGCGCTACTTTCAGACCTTGTCGTGCGAAGTTTCTTTGCCGTGCGTGCTGCTTGCTGCGCACGGCAAAAAAATCTTTATCATGCAATGGCGCACGGCAATGATTGGCTGCACGGCAATGCCGTTTTTTCCCGTAGTGGGTGCTCCGTATTTGTTGTGTTTTTTGGAGAGCACATGGTTTTTTTAGGAATTTTATTCACTGGGCGGCAAGATATTTACATCATTTGCTAACTAGTATATAAGATAATCAGGGGGTCCCTCATGCCACACTGTCGAGATGGGTGCTTCTGAATTTCTAGCTACTGAATTTGCCGCTACATTGGCTTCCCTAGAATAATAGAATAATAAAAGAAACAAACTTCTACAAAATTTCAACTAAAAATTATATTTCTCATAGATTGCAGCTGCAGGGCCCATGGAGTTCCGAAACCATGGTTTTAAATACGTTGAGGTGCTTGGTAAGTTGGTATCAGAAAATTAATAAGACAGTGTTTTGTAAACTGTAACTTCTCGAGTACCTAGTACTCCCTCTATTTTATAGTAATCCCTCCATCTTACGAAACATGTTGGAGATTTGCCAAAATATTGATGTATCTGGATGCTATTTGGTATCTAGCTAGATATATCTAAATTTAGATAAATCTTAAACATATTTTATGGGACGGAAGGAGTATTAGTTTTCTCAGATTAATATGTATCTAACTCTCTGTACATGAAACCTATAGATTGAAATTGAGGTTTTGAGATACCCGTTTTGGGAAAAATAAACTGGCCTGACAAATAGGGCATGTACAACGGGGTGACGTTAGCCTTCTTTTACGGCTGTCACGTTAATTTTTTTGCTTAGTTGGTGAAGAGAGATTGAAAAAAGAGAATGTTATTTTCCCTTAAATAAGGGGTGATCTCTTATGAAATAGTAGAAGGCTATTTCTCCATCGTACCATTTGTCTTTCCTTAACAATTCAATTGTTTTCCTAAAACTTAATTGATACTCATTTATTGCTAAGGATAACAATACAAGATAATGCATTGTATCAATTATATTTGTTGTTATCTTTTGGATGACGTGGACCGCTAGAGAGGACAGGTCCCCCACCACTGTACATGCCCTAACCGCAGAAGGCTCTATGTTATGCCGTGATGCTCGAAGTGAGATCGCCCGGAATTAGAATCAAGAGAAGCGAGTATCCACTCTAGACGATTCGCAACGCACACAAGAAACGGAGGCCCGGAAACGGCCAGCGCTGGCGGTGCAGTCCTCCGCATGCGCGGCGTGATGTGCTGGGGCGGCGCGCGGCGTGACGCCGTGACGGTGGGTGGCTGGTGAAGGTAGCCTGGCGACAGGCCGCGCCTTTAAAACGCCCCTCGTCGATGGTGTGGTCCTCACTCATCACACACAGCAGTTTCCGCACTCGCGCTCCCCTTCTCTCCCGCAGCACATCTCCACACAGCCACCATATCCACCCAGCAACCCCAATTCCCCTCGCGCTTCCATGGCGGCACGGATGCGGCGGGACATCGAGGCGGTGGACAGGAGCGAGGTGGGGGAGCTGATGGCGGAGGCCAAGGAGTGGCACCGTATTGCGGCGGAGGTCGCGGCGGGGAGGGAGACGTACCGCGGCGTGAGGAAGCTGCCCTCGGGCAAGTACGCGGCGGAGTTCTCGGACCCCAGCACCCGGGTTCTGTCGTTGCTGGGCACGTACGACACCGCCCTGGTGGCCGCCTGCGCCCACGACATCAAGGCCAGGAGCCTACACGGTGACAAGGCCACGACCAACTTCGCCTACCCCCCGCCGCCCGACCTCATCGCCGCCGTGGAAGCCGTGATTAGCCACCGCAGCTACGCTTACCCCCCGCCACCTGAGCCGTCCTTCTATGACGTGGCAGCGGCCGCCTTCCACCGCTTCTGCCACCTGTCGAACCTCCTCGGCCAGTCGATCCACATTCTGGAGCCGGCGAGGTCAGCCGAGACCTGCTTCAGCAGCACCGGGGACTCCGCTTCTTCCTCAACCAATGGCCCGATGCTCAAGAAGCCCCGGGTTGTCGCTCGTCCTACCACCCCTACCCCTAGTACTGATCAAGATTGCGAGATCGCCGGTGATAACTTCACCGAACAGGAACAACCCATGGTTGTTCACACTGCCACCGTCGTCAGCTCCGACGCAGCGCTGTAGGCGCCGGCGGAGGGGGGTGATGGGGATGGCTGCCTGGCCGGAGACTACAGCGAAGCTGTGTCGATGATGATGATAAGGAACAGAAGGCCAGCGCCGGCGACTCTCTACCCTCTAATCCATCGATCCCATGGTTGTATGCAATGCGTTAACCATTGGTGATCTGATGACTATCAATAATCTATCTAGCTGTTTTTTCTTCACATCTTGCAAAGTGTTACCACCGTGTAATCTGTTTACCATTGTGTTGTTTACCATCTACATTCAGGTTTCCTATCATGTAATCTGTTTACTCCATCAAAAATCATTATTATGTTATTCGTTGTGGTTACCCGACATTATTACTTGGAGGCAAGAGAGAATATATTGTTCCAACGCAGGGTTTCTATCTAGCAATTGCAGCTAAGTTATTTTCAGTAAGTGGAGAGAAAGCTCCAAATTTCAATAAATCAATTGACAGTACAACCAGTTCAGATTATTAAAGTTTTTTGTCCATCCTTTGCGCATGATATGCACAAGAACCACCCTAACATCTCGGCTGGGAAAGACATTAACTCCTCATGAACCTAGTTTTTATGAGCAAATAGGTAATTTTTCTGTATAAATCTGATTCCATCTCGTACCTTACAGAGAAGTTATGTCAAGTTGCTTTGGCACGTGTATAATTGAGAACACCAAAATCTATCTCGAATTATCATTTTAAGATTATTTGACAGGATAAAACATTGTAAGGAATTAGTTCCAAGGAACGGAAAACATCTGAAAATAATAAACAATCCATGAACATCCTTCCATGAACGGCATTGTTTCAGTGGATCATGAAGTGAACAAGGATATGTGAAATCAAACCCAAGGCATGGATTATTTAGTTGCAATCTTTGGGGCACATTATCATTTCTATCATGACTTCAGTTGACCACGCCAATGCATATGCATATAAAAATCAATACATCTTCACTCTGAACAATGTCACTGATGCGAATTTGATCATAAACTGTTATAGTAACTGATGTGAGGAGATACATAAAGTAATGTACTGAATTCAAGATAATAGTTTGGTTCGACCAGAATTATCACAAAGCATTTTCGAAATTGATGTTCATATTAAAAAGTACAACATTGTTAACTAAAAATAGAACAACCATGACAACATACTGAAGCATTTGATATGTTACTGTCGTTTGGAGATGTACATGAGAGCATACATATGTTGTCTCTCATTTACATATGTTACATCAGAAAATTATCACTCATCACACTAAGTATTGCCCTTGTTCTCATATTATTCACATATTTAGGTCTTTTGTTTGCCAAGAATGGTGTGATGTACACCCGAGGTAAGTCTAGTGGACAACAAATACTGTTTTTAAAAGGCAGCACTACATGGGTATGAGATGCACCAGTAAGTTTAAATAAGGCCCCATGTTAGTGGATAACATAGTAACAATGTGGAGATATTAGATAAACCAACATTATAAATAAAATGGCAATAGTCCTATATGTTATGCTTTATATATCGTAAACCACATATCACATTTTTGGCATATGACTTGGTTGTGGCGCCAAAATCATTTCAACCAAAACCCTATAAGCTCATAATTAAGCTCATTGGTGGAAAGCTTTAGATACTCTCGGACAACGTTTGTCGACAAAACCGTTAGGTGGAAACCCTAGAAACTGAAGCTCACTGGTGATCTGAAAACCTCCGCACGCGTGGAAAGTCTTACTAGGCTAAGCATGCACACGACATCTATTTGTCGTTTGTTCTTTATATCAGTATCCACCATGCATCCAAAAAAATTCATGACACGTGTTTATTTTCATGCGTCATTTTTTTGGTACGCATGCACATCCATGTATGCATAAACACACACCCATGTATGTATAAGTTGATCGTAAAATGTATGAAATGATTGGGTTGGCATAATGTTTTACAATAAAGCAAAGTCTACTCAAGCAATACCATTTTCACGAAACATATACATATATTTACAACAATTTATTTAAGATGTGTGACATAATTTTGGGAAATTCAGTTTAGGTTGTAGTTATGGTTAGACATATTGTTTTCAAAAATGTCAATATAAACATTAATCTGCATGAATTCCAAAAGCTTTGTTATTTTGGTTTTTGTGGTTCCAAAATGACTAGATTGTCGTTTTCATTTCGGTAAAATTTAGGATTTTTCTTGAACCAGTTATGTTTCAAGTTTGTGCATATTTCATAAAAGTTTGAATTCTTCTTGAACTCAACTCAAAGTCACATGTGAAAAAAAATTCTAATTATGTTTCAATTTTTTGTAATATTTAATTGAAATGAGATTGGCTTAATTATTTTCAACTAGTCCTAAGTACTAGAAATTTGATCAAAGTATTTTGGTGGTACATGATTAAAGAAATATTTAAATTATAGGTTTGATATTTATATACAAAAGTACAATTGCATAATATAGATCTATCATGTGAGGTAATGCTTGGTATCTATGAAGTTGTTGTTTCCTTTGGAATGTTAACTCACCTTTAATAAAATGGATCTTTCGCCGGACCAAAATAAGTAATGGACGTCAATTATTCTAAGTGAGAGAAAGGAAATAGATTAGATATAACTTTTTTCAAATGAACATATGATACATAAATCATCATTATTATAGTTATGGTCAAATTAATTTCAGCAATTATAGCAAATAGAAATTAAACAATGGTTTCTTTTAGACCACTCATTGACATGAATTGATTTATCACATATGTTAATCTTATTATTGATAAGGTTTGAGTTGTAGTTCAATAAAGAACTCCATAAGTGGAATTAATTCATTGCTTCTTTTAAACCACTAGGTTTTAAGGATTTATTTGTGGTATGCTTGATCCACAATATTTTGTTAACATCAATTTCATTCATGGTTTCTTTGGGTTAAAAATGCAGTTTTAGGTACCTCTTGAAATTATGTGTGAATTTGTAAACAAACAAAATTGAAATACGTTGATGTTCTTTGTGACAGAATTAGTTTCAAGGCATTTTTTGGTTAGCTAGAATTTGATCCATTACAACATGGTGTCACACATCTATTTCATGCAGGTTGTAGATTTGTGATTATTGTACTGGTGTTTTACTTTTTCCGTTTCTTACTGCATATTAATGGCCTTTGACTGGAAGTTTTTCCTCATAACATAGTACCGATTAATTAGTGTCTTCCAAGATAACATTTACTAGAAGGTTATGCGAGCTTCGCCTCGCCGCCTTCATACCGTTTTGTCACATCGTTGTCGGCATGGTAAAGTTGCGGGATTTTCTTTGAGAAAGAGGCATTTTGAAATGCATGGCTTGATGTGGAGATTATAGGGGGCAATATAGAGCCTGATTATAGAATTTCCAGCATCTAGAAAATGTTAATACAAATTAACCACACAAAAAATTTAGTTATACTAATAATTAGCATGTAGCGATGTAGTTTGAACCAGCTTGACAACATGACTATTAAACAACAGATTTTGTCAAAGTAGAGAGGGGCAAGAGGAAGAGATCACAGTGGTATGTCGGACAAAAAAATCACATGTCAAAGTATGTAATTATGTGATGTTACACAAGTAATCATATCCCCAATTTAACTTGAGAATGCAAGGACTTTGTCAAATCCATTAAACCCACTACGTACTTCTGTTCTGTAGAGTTCAGAAAAACACAATTGTCCATTCATAATGTACATAACTATATTAGCAAATACAGAAAGACAATTCAAACAATAAAATGTTATATTTTATTCTTAAATAAAATCAGAAGGCAAAAAATCTAGCCGACTATGTAGCTGCATCCCTATTGCAGTGCACAAATGATACTTGCAATACTCTTTATACGCACAAATATAGGATACTGAAAAGTGTTATATGTATCTATATTCTAGTACATAAGTGACATCTGAAAGACTCTTCAAACTCTTAATACTCCCGAATCATCTTGAAACACCACATAAATCATAATCTCTTTTGTTATCCTGCCATCCATCACATTTCCTTTTCTAAGTACAATCGCTCTTCATGGAGATGAGTATGCAAGCTGAAGTGGATAAAATTAATGAGAGCAATTTATATAAAGAAATTGAATAGACAAAACCTGAAGTCATTATTACGATAAACTTCTTCCATCATTTGCAATCGAGGCCATATAATAGCAGGCAAATAAGCCACACCGGAACCCATGTAGTGGGAATAACAACTGATATTACCCCATGATCTTTGAACAAATAGTCCCTTATAATATTCTTTGTGAATGCAATTCATTGGATATAAAATATTATAACCAATTTCTATTAGAGTGTCAACATTGCCAGGAGGAAAAATGCCTATAAGACTCAAAAAGTATATGATCGCAACAATAACTTCCTCACAAGAATACGTATATGCAGAAATCATGAACGATGGAAAGATGGTGGAATTCCCTTTGTTACCAATGATAGTCTGGGACGTAAGCATAGCCCAGGTGGAGTGATTGAATTATTGCTTGCCTTCTTGTCACAATGATTCTAGGTGTCCCTCCTTTCATTCGGAAACTTATCCATATTAATTGTCTGCAAAGTAAGGGCTTCAGGCTCTGGTCCCAGTCACAGTTTAGAACATGCATTGTAACTTTTTACGATGACTTGATCAAGAACCAAAAACTTGTTTGATGCAAAAGTTAGTTGATTAGAAAAGAGTGCAGGTACCTCGACCATGTGAGTGTTGTAGCTGCCTCTGAACCACACTTCATCAGCTTTACCTACACATGCAAGGACCATTAAACAATAACATACTCTAGTTGTAAAAGAAACAGTCATGGTAACCTAGGGAGGGCAATAATCTGAAGGGAATAACCAAGCAAGGTGAAGTGGTGTCATAGGGACTTACTTTGATTTGTCAAATTAAGAAACTCAACAGGGTAAAACAAATCATATGCAGAAGTTGTATTTAGCTATTTAGAAGTAGATCATGACTAAGGTATTGTATTACAACCACAAGTACCACAATAAACAAAATAAATCTGTTCGATTAGTCATATCTCTAGTTGGTGAAAGAATAGAAGTATTTGAATTATCTTTAAATGAATGAAAAAATTAGAATTTTTTCCGCATTTTAAGTATTTGAATTTGAATTTCATATTCGCCCACCGTGCTCGTCAAGGCCACCGTTCATATTCGCCCACAATAAACACCATTGACCAAGTCATGGTTGCACACTTGCACCACTGGTCTGTGCACATGCCAGTGGCACACTAACTTGGTGGGCCATTAGGCCAGTGACGTGACCATGCGTCATCGGTGGGTCTTTTCCTACTAGTGTTATTGTGAATTTGCTCTTGCAACTTGAACTATTAATCAAGTAGTATCGGATATACATAAACCGCCATCTGTTGCAAACATGTTTAGCTATTGGCTAAGGAAAATTCATTCGAAATATAAATGACCTATTCTCGTGGGAGCCATAGCCTTATGTTGTTCATTATTGCTCTGCAGAAATCTTGTTGTTTTTTATAAGAAGAAAATCTGCTTCTACATTGCAGGCAATCTATTCCGTGCACTCACTGGCTAAGAACGTGGAACCACTTGCAGCAATCTGAGCATAGAGAACTCATGAAGGCATGTAATCAACTGGAGCGAACAGCTCAGGAGGTCTTCACCCAACACTAATGGCGGAGTAATATATGTATTGGTCTTATGTCATCTTAGGCTGTTTTTTTTTCTTTATATAGCATGTCAAGAGTCTATGTGAAACTTCTATTATTTTGTGTATGGGCTGTGTCCATCTTTGTTACACACAGAGGCCGGGTATAACTTAGTATGGTTCTGTCGCCTTGATTTATAATGTTGAGTTAACAAAAATTCTCTTTATCGAAAAAAAATGCAGACAGGAAATCAAAGCTAAAGCAAAACGCTGCGTGGTTTAGTGGGAGTTACAGGGACCAATCATCCATATTCCATAGGAACCATCCAAAGTACCAGGAGCTAGCTAGTCCGAGATGTTTAGAGCATGTCTAATAGGCCCCCTAAAACGTCGAAACCCGTAAAATAACGATAGAAATACGGGTTTCGGCGCATCCACGGCGTTTATCACGCCCCATAAAACAGTCGGCCCGTATCAAAAATTCCTAGTTTCGGCCCGGGTCGGTCGACCCCTACTAGTGGGGGTTGGAAGGCTGAACTGGAGGCCGACCCATCTATTTGCTTCCTCTAGGGCGCGAGGAAATTTTAGATTCCACAGTCTCCTTCCCCCGCGCCACCGCCACATCCGCCCGCCCGCCGCCACCGGAAACCAGGGTATATGCCCCCCTCCGCCGCCCGCCAAGCCGCCTGAGTGTGCCTCGACGCCCACCGCACCCCCGCCGGACCTCAGCGCTCCTCGCCGCGTCCCCGCCGCACCCCGCCGCGTACTGCCCCGCCGCAGATCCCACGGTGAGTTCTTTTAGGCTTCGATCTTTGTTTTCGCCGGCACGAGTATAGAGGCTGATGTATATTTCACGGTGATAGATGAGCTCGGAGGTGACTATGGAGGATTTGGTGGATTCGTCGACCGATTGGTCGTTCTTGGATTCGAATGATTCGGACCTCGACGAGCTGCTCCACGACGACGACACGGAGATGATGCTGCTCGTCCTCGGCATGAAAGAAATCGAGGACCGCGCTAAGCTGCTGGATCGTAGAACAGGGTTGACGATGAGAGTCATCACCAGCTCACCCAAGATCTGATCGATCACCACTAGCAGTTGCATGACCAATGATTTATTACATTCGTTTCCTACTCTTGTATGTGTGAGATGAAATATTTGTTATTTGTTTGATTGCGGGAACATTTGTTATTTATTTGATTATTCGATTCGAACATTTGTTGTCAGTTCCATTATTGTAATAATTATGATGATTATTGTGTGCTTTGAAACTTTTATTCACTATGATGTTTGTATTGGTTCTGATATGCAAAATATGATAAAATCCTGTTTTTACGGGCCGAAATCGCGTGTTTTCACGGGTTGGAAATACGGGTACTCATATTTCCCACGCGTTTTTGGCCTGTAAAAACCGAATACATAGCCCTATACTCGCGCGATATGGGCCAGTTTTTTAGAGGGCCTGTTAGACATGCTCTTCCAAAGTATCATCCATAGGAACTGTCTAACGTGCTTCCTTACCGCATACTGAACAGCTGTTAAAGCCAAAGAATGCAGTCATACTCGTAAGGTACCGCGCGAGCGGCCGGGGAAGAAACCGATAGCCGAAAGTAACGGAGGGCGGACGCTCGCGGACGGCGTGACGCAGGGTGTTAGGTTCCTTCCAAGATTCATCCCCCAAAGGCTCTTTTGCAACGTATTTTCGCTATGCTAATTGAGGCGCTCGCAAAATCAACACGCTGTGCTTGAGTGGGGTTATTGATCTCCAGATGTCCATGTATGCGCCTGGCTTGGCTGTCAACCGACGAGTACCTCAAGAACAAGTCCAAATTAGTACAACTCATGCTGCATACCAAGGAGGGACGTTACTTGTCTAGTGCGTCATCATATGTATCCTGGAGATAGAGTTTGTGAGTGCTTTTCGGTGGATGGATCTAGTGATCCGGGAGATAGCAACAAATGCAACTTGATTTTTCAGAAATCCTGACAACATATATAGATAGATAGATAGATAACCCTTGGTCACCTTACGATGCCTTCTAAATCCAACATCTACACGGTGGAGGAGGAGGACACATCACACATGCAAACATAATTTGCTTGTAAACCACACGGAAGTTAATCTGTCGTGGTCCTATGGAGAAACTCCTATCTGTGCTCTCCACCGGGCTGGGTCACTTGCCTAATACCTACATAAAGCTTGCAGCAACGATCGATATGTATGCACAGTTAGGTTGTCATCGTTTTACTAAAAGCGGTTATGTGTATTGGTATCGCTTAATGCAGAGGCTAGAGTTATGCTTCCCTTTTGAAAAAAAAGGAGTAATTTTATTTTTTTGTGTTGGTGCTCGTTGTGATTGCCATGTCGTGAGTGACCGTTCATAAAAATTAGATTCGATACTATGATACATAATAGTACCCTACTATTTTCTGTTTTAGCTGTGCACAACAGAAAGTGTACCGGGTCACTAGAGCTTTTCCAGGTGTCTTACAGTCACAGGGTAAATTCATGTCATGTTTATCGTGAAATTAACCATACTAGTATGGCCACGGAATATTCACAATCAAACACTCAAGTATGTATATTTAATTTATTTAACTTAAATTAAGTACGAATATGCATGCTAGAAATAAAGAGAAAAATTATTTATTTGTAGCATTTCTAGATATGTCAAAAGCAACTGTTGGCTATAGCAACTGTTGGCTATAGCTACAGCCAATTATGGTGCAAAAAAAGTTTCAAAAAAAAATTATGGTGCAAAAAAATCCCTTCAATGCTGCAAACAAATGATATCGTTTTGCATTATTTTTCTGGGAACCTTGAAAACATGCGACATGCAGAAATAAAATTTCGTAACATTTAGGGCATGCCCATATAGCAAAAAAATGCCGTATGTAACGAATCTCCATTTGTTTGAATAAAAATCTAAAAATCATGTTCCGGTCTTCAACAAAAAAAATGCATCCAAAAAAAATTAACTCAGAAAAATTTACAAGACCATTTATGTCACATTGGAGCAATCTCTTTGTAGCATATGCACACAAATGATTGTAGAGTAGCACTTTTAACATATTAGCACAACAAAAATGATGGATACATGTATCAAATCGTGACACTGTATGAAACATCAAAAAAATCCCCAAGAAATTGACCTTCACTGTCGACAATGGAGTCATCAGCATGGTCGATTCGTCCACGCCGGCCACCAATCCACCACGGCAGAGTTCCGTCGGAGCGAGATTAGGTGAACTCTCGACCCATCTACTGATAGTGGCCATGTGAGCATTGACTCAGGCGAGCCTGTGCGGCGGAGGTACCATGCAGGAACGAGAGGACGGAGGCAACCATCGGGTCGAGCATCGGGAAAGGCGTTTCTGCCATCGATCTTGTGATCATGTTCGTCAATGTATTCCATGTTGTCCAACATCGGCGTGCATGGGAGAGCATCGGTAAGAGCACCGCAGAGCATGGAGGTGGATCCACGGTCTTGCGCATCCGGCGACGCTCACTGACAATCACGTGATTTACAATGACGGCGGGAATCCTGAATGCATGACTCACTGGTGGGCAGCATGTCGCTGTCGAGGTCGGTCTAAATGGGTGTTTCTTCATGTTTGTTTCCCATTGAATAGTTTGTTCGTTAATTAGTATATGTATCAGGGGAGAGAAACCTGGGTAGGAGAGAGATCACTGAGGCAAGAGAGGTAGAGCGCGAGCGCGCCCGTAATCGGGTGATGGATCAGTCGGTTGACCAAAAGCTCTTGCCATATTCTTATTGTCTATTTTTCGCTGTGTAATAATATATAATTTTTTTCAGAACTTTTATGGCCAACTATTCTAACATGGCATGAATACATGTATCAAAGAATACCTTAGGTGAAAAATCGAAATAATTAGGTAGACACAAATGTTGGAACATGAACTTCTTCCCATCTCAAATTTACACAAAATAAATGCCATCAGAAACTAGCTCGTTCCCCTCTCACCACCGCCTGGCGAAGGGGGAACCCTAAAGAAATCATGTCTCCACCAGCCCCCCTCCCTCCTCCCACCGCTGCTGCCAAAGGGTGCGAACAGACAAAGCATGGTCGTTGCCAGCGGTGGTGGGGTATGCTTCTCCCCTGGCGTGGAGGACCAGCGCGGAAGGCTCCTCCATGGTTTTGGGCGTGGTGCGCTCGATGGGCACCACGATGTGGTGGCTATCCGACGTGCGGCAGTGTGAGCGGTGGCGTGCTTAGGGAAGCGGCGGCGTGGCGGACGGCGACCTTGGCCCCGGCCTAGGATGTGTTTTGGTGATGGTGGTGCTGGCCTCCAGCATCGGGCCATACCGACGGTGGAGATGCGGGGTGGGACAGGGCAGATTGGATGTAAGCCCTAGTTCGGTCTTCTCCTAACCTTCTCCATGATCCTGGTTGTCGCCGGTGGAGGGTCGGCCGGCTGCAAGTGTTTTCCAGGAATTTCACTTGGTGTCATCGCATTGCCTCGGCCGGCCTAGGATGGTCGACGTCGTTGGGGACTAACCTGAATAATGATGGCGGTCCTAGGGTCTCTCTTGTGTGAAGATGAAGACCTTCCTAAGGCTTGTCCGTCTTGATTTGGCCGAAGTGATGAGTTCTGGAAGGCTTCGCCGATGAATGTAACAGTGCACCTTATGCCTGGAGTTTGTTGGATTGGTTGGTATTCGGTCGTGCGCACCCATGCTTTTATTCCGACCATTTGATTCTGGAGGGAGCAACGCGAAACTCTGTTTTGTGTTGCCATCAGATGACATTCTAGTACATAGTGAAACCATAAGTGTGGGATATCATCAAGGCCGGATTGGAGGACTAGCAATGGAAGTTTGAGTCTCTGTGTTGTTGAGGGACTTGATTGGTGTTCTGGGTTTCGCAGCAGCAGTGTGCATGTAGGGAGATCAACACATGTGAAGTTCAGAGTCTTACCTTTCAGGGTGTAAATCCAAGGTCTGGCATTAATTGGTGATGGTGCTGCCGTGGAAGTTGGCAATCTCGTTGGGGAACCCCAAGAGGAAGGTGTGATGAGCACAACAACAAGTTTTCCCTCAGTAATTAACCAAGGTTTAATCGACCAGTAGGAGAAAGGCGTGACTTCTGAAGGTGTTGCTAGCTGACTATTGGCAGGGCGCACTACCGGCATTAGCAACATCGTGGAACCTACACACAACACAACCAAAATACTTTACCCCAACTCACAGTGAGGTTGTCAATCTCACCGGTTTTGCTGAACACAAAGGATTAAACGTATCGACTATCGAGTGGAAAGAGATATTTGCAGTGGAATTAAAGAGAAAAGTGCTTGCACAAAGTAAACAGAACAGGATTGCAGTAGATGGATTTAACAGTGTAAAGGAAAGGACCGGGGTTCACAGTTCACTATAGGTGTCTCTCCATAAAGATAAATAACATGCTGGGTGAACAAATTACAGCAGGGCAATTGACAGAATACCGACCATACATGACAAGATGATTACTATGAGGTTCGTTTGGGCATTACAACATAATACATAGACCGTAATCTAACTGCATCTATGACTAATAATCCACCTTCCGGTTATCGTCCGAACCCCTTTCAGTATTAAGTTGCAAGCAACAGATTATCGCATTAAGCAATGTGTGTAAAGTAAACAATAGAATTACCCTTGGATAAAACATTTTTTGTTTTCTACCTAGTAGCAACAACACATCTACAATCTTAGAAGTTATTACCACTCTTCCAGAAAACTAGAGGCATGAACCTACTATCGCATAAATACTCCCTCTTGGAGTCACAAGCATTTACTTGGCCAGAGTATATACTAGCAACAGAGAGCATGCAAGATCACAAATAACATATGACAACTATATATAATCGATCTCAACATAATATTCAATATTCATCGGATCCCAGTAAACACAACATGTAGCATTACATAAGGATGATCTTGATCATGTTGGGCAGCTCACAAGATCTAAACATTAGGCACAAATTGAAGAAGACAACCGATGAACTACTCACACATCATTTCGGAGGCGGGCATGGTGATATAGATTCCTCCGGCGATGATCTCCTCCTCCGACAGGGTGCAAGGAAGAGCTTCAGAACCCTCCTGAGCTAGGATCTGCGTGGCGGTCGCGACGGAACTTTTCGTGGATGGAGGCCCGGGTGTTTAGGTTTTTCCCGAGATCGTGAATAAATAGCTGGAAGGGAGAGGTCGGTGGAGGCCAGGGAGGCCCACACCACCCCTTGGCGCAGGCCCAGGCCAGGCCGCGACAAGGCATGGTCTGGCCACCCTGCGCCTCTTCTTCGTCCCCCCTCTGGACTCTGTCTTCGTTACGAAAAAGTATTGACTTCGGCTTTTGTTTTGTCCAATTCCAAGAATATTTCCTGTACAACTTTTCTAAAAATATAAAATAACAGAAAACAGGGAACTGGCACTGTGGCATCTTGTTAATAGGTTAGTGCCGGAAAATGTATAAAAGTGCAACGAAGTGTGAGCAAAACATATATAAATTGGTGTAAAACAAGCATGAAGCATAAAAAAATTATAGATACGTTTACGACGTATCAATTGGTTGTGCCTAGCAATGGCCTTATTGAAGGCATTGTTTTGAGAGTGTAGACTATTTTCAGGGTGAAAACCTAAGATCTTTGGATTAGGTAACGACGATGCTTCTAAACTGTTCCCTTTTTGGAGGCATCGCTTTTGGAGAGCCTGGAGTTCAGGTGTTGTTTTAGTGGTGGACGTATTGTTAATGCTAGGACTGGAATACCGTAGAGGAAATTTTTGTTTCTTAGTTTTCTTTTTATTTTTTAGCTGTATGCATCTCTACTACCATTAAGGTATTGTGTTGTTGTAGAGGCTAAATTTAATTGGTATCCCTCGATATTAATATATTTCCTTTATAAAAAAAATGCAAAATAAATGCAAACCATTTGATGATAGATCGAGTCATAGCATATGAAAAGGTTAAATAAAAGGAAAAATATGTTATGCTAATGATCACATATTTATGATGTTGGTTAACCCGACACACGCTAAGATGACCCAGAACAAACAAGTCAAATCATTTCTTCTTCACCAGTTTAAGTCTAGCTATCATGTGTTTGGTATTTTCATATTCTAACTTCAAATATTTGTTTGTATAATTTGTTTCAGATGATATACCGGCTTTTTGTCATAAGCATTGCAAACTGTCACTATTGCGATGGTTGGGTGCACTGCAGAACCCATTTTTTTTGTTAATAGTGCCTTATGTAGTGTTGCCAGAATATCACAAAGATGAAGAGAAAACCACTGAAGGTTCTTAATGAAGGTTGACTGTCAACGTAACCAAAAACTATTTTTTTGTTAAGAGAAGACCACAGTTTGGATTCTTCTTGAACTCAAATCAAAGTCATGTGTAAAAAAATATCCAGAACCTACTTAAATTAGTTATGTTTCAATACTATGGTAAAATTTGGTTGAAAATGAGATTGCTTGAATTATTTTCAATGAATTTTTCACTAAGATAAATTCAGATGGTACTAAATACTATAATTTTGATCAACGTATTTTGGTGGTACATGATTTAAAGAAAATTTTAAATGACTGGTTATTTTTATAAAAAAGTACTATTGCATAGATCTATCATGTGAGGTACTAATTGTTAGCTATGAAGTTCTTGATTCCTTTCGAATGTTGACTTACTTTTAATGAAATGGATCTAGGGTAGGATCCAAATAAGTAATAGACGTCAATTTTTCTAAATGAGATGAAGGAAAGAGTTTAGAGATGACTATTTTCTTCAAATGAACATCGACGCATAAATCATCATTATTGTAGTTATGAATAAATTAATCTCACCATCTGTAGCAAATAGAAATTAAACAGGCGTGTCCTTTGAACTAATCATTAACAGGAAGTGATTTATGCCTTATCTTAGACCTCTTATTGAAAAGGATTGATTTGTACCTTCTTCAAATAGCTCATTATCTGGAATAAATTAATGGCTTATTTTAAATGACTAATTTTAAAAACTTTATTTTTGGTATATTTCATCTACAATTCTTTGTGTTTAGAAGACATGTTGATGTACCTCACAAAATTTATGTGCAAATTTGTAAACAAAAAATTGCAAACACATTGAAGTTCTCTATTAAAGAATTTGTTTCGAGACTTTTTTTTGGTTAGCGAGAATTTGATCTATTACAACATGGGGTCACACATGCATTGCATGCAGCTTGTCGATTTGTGACTATTATGGTGTTTTACTTTTATGCTTTCTAACTGTGTATCAATCGCCTTTGGCTGAAAGTTTTTCCTCATGACGTCATAGCTATTAAATAATGTTTCCTAACATAAGTACCACGTGGCAGCAACGGTTATTAGACTTCTCCTTTTTTTTCATTGCTACTTTTCGTAGACCTTGTTATATGTGTGGTTATATGCTTGGATTGCATCATATAGTAGTCAATGATTATAACTATTTAGTGTAGGATGTGCATATGTTATTTTTAAAATGCAAGTTATACAACCATTTCAAATATTAGCATCTCAGTACAAATATAACACTAGATGCGGTTGTTTCAAAACAGATCCAGTTTAAATATTTTATATGTAAAATCCAAATTGTTTTTTATGCCGATTAACCTCAAGTTCTACAATATTAATATCACACAGTAGCATTGCATCTAACATTCAGCTAATAGAGTACATAACTACATTATTTTAGTGGAAGATGGAGAACAGAATTTGTTGAATATTTTGGAGATTAATTATTTTATAATTTCATATTAATCTTGGACCCCACATTGGGTGTTAGCTATTATACATGAAGCATAATCTAGCCTTCTTTCTTTTGTTTGGAGCTTTTTTCAAAGAGATCTAGCCTGGGCCTAGAACTTTGCACGGTTATAAGTACCATGATGTATATATCGTAATACTTTGGCATCCTAAGATAAATCAAAGCTAAAACTGTTGTGTCTCGTTTTCGGAGTACAAATGGAAACAAAACATTCTTCCTCCGGCTGCAGCGATATGCCACAGAGGATCCTTCTCAGGTGAGAGGCCACGGTTCTTGCCGCTAGTCGCGCCAATCCGGAAGTAAGTGGTACGTCGCTCAGCGCAGTGCCATCCTCATACTCGTCTTGGACAGCTCCTCCTTTCCTTGTTGGTCAACACACGAACTCTAGCGACCTTGCTCCGTCCCCAGCTTGCTTTCCTTCTCCAACTCAGGTAACACTGATGCCTAGAGCACTGCCGGTGTGGCGGAGGTACTAGCCTCGTTTCCACCGCAAACAACGAGGGAGATAGGAGAATCTACGTTTCCGGCAAGATATCGTGTTGGCCGCCCTTTTCTTTATCCATTATATAGGGAGGGGTGAGGGTACACTCCTATTTTCCCCGCATCCCTAATACCCTTACCCTAGTTAAAGTGGGTCCAACCCATTGACAAGTGTCCAAGTCCGCCAAAGTCTCCACTGAGCCGGCTTCTGTCAGTTGGATCTCATCCGGCTGGTTACACTCTCTTAACTATGTGACACCTCTGGCTCAAGCTTAGAAAGACATAGTTCCATAAGAATCACTCAAAACTGATAAGAGGCTTCTAGAAAAGCATGCTCGCTCCCGGAGACCTATGAGGAATCTATTAATGTGACGTGATCTCCAAGTCTATTTTTCTAACCATACGCCGCAAGCCAGTTACTCGGCATGCTAGTGTCAGCTTAAATCTTTTTTATCATCACTTTTATATGTGATTCTTATGCATAACACCTTAGTCGGACAAACTCGATAAACACTTAATAGAGTTGTGCATGGCCATGATTCCGAATCATATCATACTAGAGGTCCCAAAGAACATCTCTCTCTGATGTAGGAGTAAATTTCTTCTTGGTCGATCCACGTCATGCGGCTTCTTCGTAGGTGGCCCAAGAGTTACTTTAATTGCTACCAGTTAAGAACATCATTGAGTAATATCAATATCGGAAGTCCACAACCTGGATCGTGGGAACACCTTGGGGGTAGGGATTCCATTGCTCAAGTCGAACACATGACAACTAGATCATGTTGGTTTGATCTTTGGATCGGTCTGGCTAGCATAGCGCTTTTGCATCGCTAGTGTAAGTAGGATAGCATCTCTCTACACATGATAGTTGGAACCTAGTCATCATTCTGCTAACACATTAGTCTTGGAGGTGTGTGTTCAGCACAACCTTCTCAAACGACTAAGGACAAGAACATGTGTAAACTAATTAAGCATAAGGTTCCATACACGGATCATATCCAGCCACACGTGCTATAATTTGCAAAAAGGACCATACACTATGAATACAAGGAGAATAGTGGAGTCTCTAGTGCACTAATCCTAACAAAAAGGATACATCCCACTATGTGTATTGCGACCAGATGGTATCGTGTACATGTGTGATACCATGCATAGAGTTGGTGGTAACATCATAGGATATTCAAACAAGTAGGTGAACTTGATGCCTTGGGTTTTTTGTTTATAGGGTTTCCTATCCGGTCAAGCAAGAACATGGCCAAGAATTTCCCACCATCCGGTCAAGCGGAGGAGGTGCTTGGCGCAGTGAGCGTTTGAGAGGCGCGAGAGTGGTCCGGCTGCGGGCAGCGGAAGAATGTTGTTAGGCCCGTGGAGGAGGGAGATACAGAGAAGACCGACTCGCCCAAGTTGGGGAAGAAGGAGGTGGCAGCGGTGATGTCGGAAAGTGGCCTGCCAAAAGAAACGAGCGGTCCACCACCAGCTACTCACTAGGGGATATGAAATAATGATCAATCTCCATATCTTTAGTATGGAACTAAGAAGGTTGGCACGGCGATAAGCATTTTTTTAAAGTATGCATTAGTATTTTTTCTAGATAAAAGAGTAGATGACCGATAAAACGGGTTTTTTATGTAAAGGTGCGGAGGAACCACCGTTCAAAAAATACCGTTCACGTGCCAAAATAGCGCTGAAGAAAAGCTCTTGAGTAATTACTGGTGAAGATTAATTAAAATTAGATCACCGATACGTTACTTTCAAAAAGATAGCCAAAGCTGACGATTTAATGTGTGGAAGTGTCAAGGAAATCGCTGAAAATAATTGTAAGGGTAAATTACTGTCAAAAAAGTAAAAAAGCAGGCCCTATACATTGTTCATGCACTTCATCCGCGCAAGAACAGTATCTTGGAGCCCTGAGGAGCGACCAAGACTGCCCAAATTTTATATGTAGTACTTAAAAATGTTTGCCAAAAGAATTGTGAAACTTATTTTGGGAGAGGTTATGAATTTGTTATGATTTTTAATAACAAAAGCTAGATAAGGCACCTAGGATAACTCCTAGGATTCTATCCTGGAAATTTTTAGGCGCGTTATTAAAATAATATTTTTTTAATAATGCGCCTAGAAATAATAATATAGTAGCTCTATAATAACAAAGCTGGATAAATCATCACATTATCTTCAAAAAAATCATAGCATTTAATTTTGGGAAATTTATTCTGGGAGAGGTTATAAATTTTTGCTCCTCCTGCCTAGGATTCTGTCCTGGATCCTCATATATGAATCCAAAGATAAAGAAAAAAATAATATATATTACTACTGTATAAAAAAATTGAGAGTAAGTGTTACGCCCAGTCATGCGGTGCCGCTGTGCTGCGTGGCCGGCGTTGAAGAAAAGCTCTTGAGAAATTAATGCTATGGAATTACTGGTGAAGATTAATTACTATTAGTATTTTTTTTATGTAGAGGTACGGAAGAACTCCAGTTAGAAAATTACCACTCGTGTGCCGAATTGGCGTTGAAGAAAAGCTCTTCAGAAATTAGTGCTATGGAATTACTTGTGAAGATTAATTATTATTAGATCACTGATAAATTTAGCCAAATCTGAGGATTTAATGTGTGGAATCGAAAAAATACAGTAAAAAGGTTGCTAAAATGAGAATTTATTGTTGGGAACTTTCAAGAAAATAATGGAAAAATATTGGAAGAGAAAATTTCTGCCAAAGAAGTAAAAGTTTTAAAAAGTGGTTCCAAGATATTGTTTATGAGCTGGCAGTGTTCATCCACGCATTAAAAGTGGTTTGGGACGTTGAGGAGCAAGCAAATATCACTTTTATATAATAGCATCCTTATCTAAATAAACTTGAGCCGCTTGTTTTGGGAGAGGTGGTAATACATACCATTGAATGTGCTGATTAATGTGATGATTTATCCAGCTGGGATACTATATTATTATTTCCAGCTATGTATTATAAATATTTACGAAATATCTATCATATCACGAAAATATTTACCAAATCTAATTTGTATGAAAAGATAACAAAATGGAATTTTTACTCCTGGCGCCTAGGATTTTCTGTCCTGGGTTACCATATAAGAATCCAAAGATAATTAAAGAAAAAAACAATATATATCACTACTGTATAAACAAAATAAAATAAAATTGAGCGTAAGTATTACGCCCAGTCATCATGCGGTGTGGCAAGGCATGCAGGCCATGCACGTATAGCCGACAGCTGGTGTAGACGCCACGCCAGACTGGGCTGCGCCGCGCGGTGACGGTGGGTCGCTGGGCTCGCGACAAGCCTCCGCGCCTTTAAAACGCCCCGTCCTCGGCGTGTGCTTCACACAGACTCGCACTCGCCCTCCTCCCTCTCTCTCTCGCAGCACATCTAGACAAATCCCCCTCCGTCACTCCGTGCGCTTCCATGGAGACTATGCGGGAGCGCCAAGCCGCGGCCCTCGCCAAGAAGGCGCCGGCGCCGGTGAGGGAGCAGGAACCCCTGCGCGTGATGGAAGCCGGGGCTCCGGTAAGGAGGAAGAAGTTCCGCGGCGTGACTTACATGCCGTCGGGCAGGTACGGGGCGGGGATCAATGTACCTGGGTCCAAGAAGCGGCAGTGGCTGGGGACGTACGCCGACGAGGAGGTCGCCGCCTGCGCCTACGACCTGGCAGCCAAGAGCGTGCACGGATCCAAGGCCAAGACCAACTTCGACTACCCTCCGCCTTACGACCTCATCGACAAGGTAACAAAAGCCCCTGGCCGCCGCGGTCCCGTTTACCCCGTACCGCCTCCACCAGCTCCCCCTGCACCGGCACCGGCACCGGCACCGGCACCGGCAACCTTCTCCTACAAGGCGCCCCCGAGCGAGCCCGTACCGTTCCCGGTGCGCCCGTTCCTGCTTGATCCGTCGAGGCTCGTTCAGCGGGCGCCTGGGGTCACGATCACGTTCGTGCGCTCGACCGCGCCCGAGCCCGCGCCCGCGCCCGCGCCCGCGCCCGCGCGCAAGCCGTTCGCCATCAGGAAATTCGTCTTCTCCCAACTCGCCTCCAACCCGATGTACAGCATCTTCGCCCGCCCGCAGATCCGCAACGTGGCACCGGTGCCGGCGAGCTCGGTGGAGACCTGCTTCAGCTCCACGACGGATCCCCCTCTCGGGGATTCTGCTTCTTCCTCCATCCGTACAGGCCTGATGCTCATTACACCCAAGCCCTTCACCCTCCCTCCCAACATCCGTACCCCTAGTGCTTCTGGCGTGGGGTTCTCTGGGGATAACTTCTCCCCCAGCACCAAGGAGCCGCTCAATTTCGCCGACCTCGGCGGTCTGTAGGCGCCGGAATCGGCGCGCGGAGGGGATGGGACCTGCTTCTGGCCGGAGATTGGAGCAAGGATATGTTGATGATGCGTGGCAAGAAAGCAAATTGAAGGCCGAACGGGACTCTACCCTTCTGGAACTCCGATCCCACATGGATGTCTGCAATGCTTACTCCATTGGCGATCTGAGTATCTATGTATCTGTTATTTTCTTATATCCTTCATTTTCGTACTTGTTTAAGTGATTCCATCATGTAATCTGTGTACTCTCGTGTTGTTTAATTACCGTCATGTAATGTAATTCAGACTGTTGTAATGTTACCTCATATGTGTTTCGCTTGTTTACCAGTCATGCAATATGTTTACCCAACTAGTGAAACATCTATGGTGTTAGTTGTTGCATCTGAGATTATTGCTTTGAGGTAAATAAGAAATATCTAAGTCCAAGAAAGAAATTGGTGGGATCACCAAGAAATACAAAAGAAGGCAAATGGAAATTCTGAAAGTGCAATCCCCAACTTGTCTAGTATACGGTGCTAACACATGATCAGCTTTATGTAATTATCTCCCTAAATCTTCTACTCTTGCACATTCGAGAGAGGTTATATCGAGTTACTCGGGCGCATGATTGATAAAAAAAAACCAGTCTCAAGTTAGTTTTCAGCCTTTGTTGAGAGCATTCACCAATTTAAGGAAATCAGATCCAAGGATAAAAAGACAACTAAATCATCAGAATACATACTCATACTTTCCAAGCACACGACTTTTCAGAAGATCATGACCAGGTTTGTTGTAACCTTTTGAACTAAACTAATATAAAATGATCATTGGAAATCCAATCCATAGATTGGCTTTACAAGTTTAATCTTGAAGCAGGCATGACTGTTGATCTCTATCAGATCTTTGGGTAGTCACACCATGAATATGCATGTAAAGCCCGTTACAACATCAATCTGAACAACAACACAAATGCCAAAATGACCAAGAGACCTTATACTAATGGATTGCCTTCTAGATTAGTTTCATTCAACAAGAATAATCACAGATCATTGTAGCAATTGATGTGTCCATACTCAAATTACAAATCTCTTTATGTTGAAGAAATAAAACATTTTTGTGACAGTATATTGAGTCATGGGTTCTAATAATATCCCTCGGACTAATATACTTGGATATATATCTGATTATGACTCACACGTTCACATGTGTTAAATCATTAAAAAAAATTGTTCATTGTAAGTATTGTCTCCTCTGTTTTTAAGGGGATGCTCATCACAAACTAAGCCCTTATAGTATTATTCGAGTCTATAGCTCATCCGAGGTCTAAGAGAAGTCTGCATGACAATGGATGGAGCTTTTTAAGGTGCTACCCCTTAGGTATGAAAAACACGGGGAAACTTAAACTTGGCGCCATGTTAATGGATAAAATTGTGACGGGGATTATTTACTAACCCTAGACTTCTTAAAATACATTTTCACTGTCCATGTTTTGCATTCTTTAAGATAAATTCAAATGTATTTTTTGGCATTAGATATGGTCGTTGGCGCCAAAACATTTTGGATAGAAACCCTAAGAGCTCGTTATTAATTAATCTTATTTGTCGGGACCTTCCGTACGTGGAACCGTTACTGGAAAAACCGTTTAGATAGAAACCCTAGAAAGAAAAGAAGCTCATTGGTACACGGAAAATATTTGCGCGCGTGAAAAGTCTTACTGACGTAATAAGCGTGTGAGAGATGGTTTGTCGCTTGTTCTTTATTGATATCGACCAAGCATCCAACAGATTCGTGACACGTGTAATATATGTAGTACTTCAACTTTTCACACACACCCACATGCATATATACATTTTACCCAACTAGTGAAACATCTACGGTGTTAGTTGTTGCATCTGAGATTATTGCTTTGAGGTAAATAAGAAATATGTAAGTCCAAGAAAGAAATTGGTGGGATCACCAAGAAATACAAAAGAAGGCAAATGGAAATTCTGAAAGTGCAATCCCCAACTTGTCTAGTATACGGTGCTAACACATGATCAGCTATGTAATTATCTCCCTAAATCTTCTACTCTTGGACATTCGAGAGAGGTTATATCGAGTTACTCGGGCGCATGATTGATCCAAAAAAAAGTCAGTCTCAAGTTATTTTCAGCGTTTGTTTAGAGCATTCACCAATTTAAGGAAATCAGATCCAAGGATAAAAATACAACTAAATCATCAGAATACATACTCATACTTTCCAAGCACACGATTTTTCAGAAGATCATGACCAGGTTTGTTGTAACCTTTTGAACTAAACTAATATAAAATGATTATTGGGAATCCAATCCATAGATTGGCTTTACAAGTTTTAATCTTGAAGCAGGCATAAATGTTGATCTCTATCAAATCTTTGGGTAGTCACACCATGAATATGCATGTAAAGCCCGTTACAACATCAATCTGAACAACAACACAAATGCCAAAATGACCAAGAAACCTTATACTAATGGATTGCCTTCTAGATTAGTTTCATTCAACAAGAATAATCACAGAACATTGTAGCAATTGATGTGTCCATACTCAAATTACAACTCTCTTTATGTTGAAGAAATAAAACATTTTTATGAGAGTATATTGAGTCATGGGTTCTAATAATATCCCTCGGACTAATATACTTGGATATATATCTGATTATGACTCACGTTCACATGTGTTAAATCATCAAAAAAATTGTTTTAAGGGGATGCTCATCACAAACTAAGCCCTTGTTAGTATTATTCGAGTCTATAGCTCATCCATTTTCCACAAACGGTGCTATCTAGGTCTAAAAGAAGTCTGCAGGACAGTGGATGGAGTTTTTTAAGGTGCTACCCCTTAGGTATGAAAAACACGGGGAAATTTAAACTTGGCGCCATGTTAATGGATAAAATTGTGACGGGGATTATTTACTAACCCTAGACTTTTTAAAATACGTTTTCACTGTCCATGTTTTGCATTCTTTAAGATAAATTCAAATGTATTTTTTTGGCATTAGATATGGTCGTTGGCGCCAAAACATTTTGGATAGAAACCCTAAGAGCTCATTATTAATCTTATTTGTCGGGACCTTCCGTACGTGGAATCGTTACTGGAAAAACCGTTTAGATAGAAACCCTAGAAAGGAAAGAAGCTCATTGGTACACGGAAAATATTTGCGCGCGTGAAAAGTCTTACTGACGTAATAAGTGCGTGAGAGATGGTTTGTCGCTTGTTCTTTATTGATATCGACCAAGCATCCAACAGATTCATGACACGTGTAATATATGTAGTACTTCAACTTTTCACACACACCCACATGCATATATACATTTTGCTTGCCAAATACTCTGAAGCATATTCTATTCTATTTTGGTTATTCTAATTTGTTGGCAAAATCTATCGTCGATTGCCCTCCAAATAATTATTTCTGATGGGAAACGTTTGTCTATATTTAAAATATCTCAGGTAACATGTATAAGAGAAACTTTGAAAGTTCAACTTATGTTTAAATTAATCTCCTAAACTGGTTGCAGTTTTTTCAAAATTATAACCACAAGAATTCACTAACGACAATTCCACGAATTTGACTATTTTGGTTTGTATTCGGCTAAATTAACATGATATTCTTATTCATTTGACAGCAATCCACAAAAGTTTGTGGATATTTGATAGAACTTTGAATTTTCCTGATATTATTTCAACTTCATTTGCGAAATAATATTTTTTTACCTATATAAATGACTTAATTTTCAAAAATTTGGTGAAATTTAATTGAAAATGAAAACAACGGTCATCATATTTACATTCAAATTTAACCTATATAAATTTCAATGGTACCAAATATTTATATTCAGTCTATGTATTTCTACTATATAAGAGATTGATAAAAAAATTAAGCCATTTGTAAACTATCGAGACAAATAAAACACAATGACCTATCAAGTGATGACATCGCGGAATAAACGAAGGTCTTGATTATTTCTAAATGTAAGAAAATTGGTCATGAATTGGATTAGAATAAGAAATAAATACCAAACCATTCGAAATGAGATAATGAAAAGACTTCACAGACAACTTAGACTGTAAAATATAATCTAACATACAAAATCTTTTCACCATTCATAGGAAATAATAATTAATTCATGGCTTATTTTAAACAACTAATTAATAATAATATATCATTGGGTTATCTTAACCTATTAATTCATTTAATATTTATTTCTCGCCTCTTTTAAATAATTAATTAATAAAAATTAATTTCTAGCTTATTTTAACCCACTAGCGATTTATATATATGGCTTTCGTTAGACTATTGATTAAGAAGTGTGCCTCCTGAACCTCAAAAAAAGTGTGCCTCCTTTGAACACATATTTATTAGCATCGATAGGTCTGTGGCAATTTGCATTTAGAGTGTATCCTAGGGTCCTTAGAAGTTATCTGAGTGGTATTTTTACACAATGATTTCTTAAGTGTGCATCAAAGTTTTGCATTTCCTAATTATTTTCACAAGTTTTCATTTTGGTGGAGCCTTATTGATTTGTGTGAGCATAGTGTGTTAGTTTACTTGGTCCGTTGTTACACTCCTCGATTGCCGTTGTATGGAATTCTTTACCATAACTTAGTAGTGATAAAATACTTGTTTTGTTGCAAACTAAGTACCACAAGGCAGAAATATTGGATTTTCCGTTTCTATTTCCTTCCTAATTTAGTGAATTATATCATATGAGTTGATAGATAAAGTGGAGCGGAGCATATTAGTATTGTATTATTGATTTAGTGTGACTATTTATTCTGAATCGCCTCATTTTTACATCTATAAAATCTTTTACATACAAAAATATTTATTTATTTGCATGTGAGTTAAAAAGAAGGAGGGGTTTGGTTTTTATGATAGACCCTGATATATTATTTCCATATGAAAACCCAAATAATATTTTGTATGTTAATATCCACGTTCTACCTCCGATTTAGCTTATCACTAATTATAATAGGTATGTAACTAAATTACCAACATGGGTAAACTTATTGCTAAAACCGCATTGAGCTGTTGAAAGAGCCACAAATAGCGTCCGACATCTAGTGACTGGGTGTTGTGAGCATAGGTATTAGCATCGGTGAATAAGTTTTTGTTTTCATGGTTTGAAACTATTTCTGAGAAGAGTGACTGCCGAATACTAGTCTCCTTCATGATGATATTATATGAAGCTAAGGAATTGTTCATAACATCATTGACAACACCTAGACATTTAGAGGATACCTTTATGCATCAAAGTTGAAGATCGCTTGCAAGAGACAATGCTTCGAGGCACGCCAAGGCCTACAAAGTCGATGCATCCAACATACCTAGAGAATGATTACCGATGTATCGTGGTATACCTATTTCTATCAAGGTAAACTTACCAACATACCAACGAACAGTTGACTTCGACACTTCCATATCAACGTTAAGTTTCAACACTTGCGGTGTCGCCACTAGCTAACCACAATCTTGCTAGAGTTGGTCTCTGAATTTTTTGCCCAGCTAGTTTCTTCATAAATTTTTAGATCATCCATAAAACTATAGGATAAACCATATGTCGAGTGGGGGCTCTCGAACAGTTACTCATAGGTTTTCCATCGAGCGGTCTAAACTTCACGGCCACAAAGATCACATGAGGCATGATTCTCCATAAAGTGATAGTGCGACATTAATGTTTTATAGGTACATCTTTTTGAATGGTCCATGAAGGTGTATCCCAATTTACCCTAGTCTATGCACTTAGCTCTTTCGAGGAGATTGCCCGCCTATTCCAGATCTTCGCATTTAAAAAAATATCCCTTCACTTGGGAGCCCATTCTTATCCCTTCCTATTTCCCTCATGCTACAGTAGTTGAGATTCAGCAGCGGAGAACCGAGCCGACCCAAAGCTATTATTTTCGGTGTTTCCAGTCGGGATGTGATGAGGAAAGGCCTCGAAGCTTGTAGTGTAAATACTAGGTGTAGTTCTGGTAGGTTTTCCTCTAGTAGGGACTTCGGCGTCGTACTGAGGCATAGAATTATGCCATTGGGATGCATGATACTGGCGTAGGAGAGCGGCGTGGGCTATCAAACGGTGAAGATCTGTAAGGTGGTGGTGGTGTAGTACTTCTCCATGGTGCATCCCATCAATAAGCACAAGGTTGAGCATGTGCAGTGAAGGCTACTGATGTGTATCTCTTCTTCAGCCACCATGGAGATGGAGGAGGGTAGCGGAGCATCAACCAGTGCGCACAACGAGCAGTTTAGGTGGCTGCAACTAGCGGGGGGTTTCAACTGCAGCGAAGAGGCGTCGTGGCTATCCATGGTCAGCGAGAACACTCCATGTCCTCTTTCGCGGCGGAGGATCACGCACTAGTAGAGAAAATCCTTGAAGTTGTGTGGCAAACCCACCCTTAGTGGCATGGATTTGGCATGTCATTGATGTCACGTCGGTGGTATTTGGTACCTGTGGCGTGTCTCAGTCACGTCACAGGTATGTCAAATACATGTGGCGTGCCTGAAACATGCCACATGTGTTTTTTTGTATTTGTGGCGTGACCTAGCCATGCCACAAACTGATTTTTCAGAAAAAAAAGGGGGTCATCAACACTAATTATATCACAGCAGCATAACATACAAGATATATAGAATAGAAGCTAACATCATCCGGAAGTCTGTAGACACAGTCATACATGTTTTCCACTACATCGACATCATAGTGATATATATTCCTAGACATAGAAGATAAAACATGTACAACCTAGCTAAGTACTATTAGAAATCTCACAGAGACACAACACGTCAGGTAATGCTCGGGGAGGAAGCTCTTCAGAGTCACAAGATGATGTGTTCTTCACGTGAGTCTACTGGAAGTACGTATGGTGAAACTGGTTGTCGAGATACAACATGGACTTCCACCCATGGGTCTAACTCGTATTGGTATGTAAATGCTTCCTATACAGGACAACCGAAATTGATACAGTTAGCCTCATTCATGACTTGAACCCTGAACCCATCCACAGGTCATGACAACTCAATTATAATCACCTCAAATGATCCTAGTGTATGAATGTCCACGTTCAGATGGTCCAAGAAGGCACACCTTGTTGAGCTGCAGGGGATGCACTTACCAAAAACATAGGAAAGCAATTATTACAGAACAAATATTTTTGAAATACATATATATATAGTTGCCTACTACTATATTTTAGAAATTTTGGCACAACTATATTCATACCGTCAGGGTGATCATGTTTTCAGGAAGCTTCAGTGCAATTTTGACGTCATTGCATTGCACCATCTGTGACCACAGTGAGTGCACGGAGGATTCGGATCCATAGTTGTTGCAAGATAAAAGTTCGTAATTACTACACATTTTTTTCTTCACAATTGATACTACATTTTACACTATTACAATTCTACACTACTATAAATTCTACACACTAACAATTTCTGCACTACTACATTATATGCTAATAGTTTATACACAATTGATACTACAAATTTAAACTACAATTTCTACACTACTATGCTACACTGCTACAAATAATTATACACAAATCTACTACAAATAATTCTACAAAACTTACTAATTTTGGAGGGCATAGAGAGGCGGCGTGACTCAACGAGCGATGGGACGGTGGCAAAGCAGGGACGAGTAGAGAGGGGCCGTGGCGGCACGGGCACGAGTGGAGAGGCGCAGGTATGGCGGGGGCTTTGAGGATGCGGATCTCCTGGGTTGTGACTGTGCGGGACGAATGGAGAGGCACGGGGACGGCGGATTCGAGGCAGAGGATCCACGGGGTTTGACGGCGTGGGACCAGTAGATCAAGAGGGGTTGGGCGAGGGTGAGAGGTAGGGCGGAGCAGCGCGAATGGGTAATGGAGGGGGAGCGTGGCGGCAGTGCATTCCCGGAGAATGGGAAGAAGGGGAGAGTGAGGGAGAGATCTGTCCGGCCGTTCATTTCTCTTTTTTCGGGAGTGCTGCGGCAAGCGGGCCAGGGATGAGGCCATGGTTGGCGTGGGCCTACTCGTGGCATGACCAATTTCACCATGTCATTGGAGGCCTGGCCATTGGGCGGACTCTCCCTTGTTTCTTTTTTCTATAGATATAATTAGTATCATCATATTACAAAAAAGCACTGGTAAAAATACATTTGTGGCTTGGTAATAAAAATACGCCACAGATTAAAAAAAAACTTAGTGGTGTGTTTACAAAATGCCACGCCACTAAGGTTTTGCAACCGGATTGGCTGGTGGGGCCCAGATTCTTGTGGTGTGGCACTTATTCCTCCACGCTAGGGGTAGGACCATATAGGTGGCGTAGCATGCCCCACACCACCAATATTAGTTGTGGCGTGTTTATAACTTGCCACGCCGTAGATCAGATGACCCCTTTAATCTATTCTCTACTAGGAACGCCAATGCCTATGTTGGGTCAGTTCTTGGAGAAGGCGCCATGGCCGCAACCTACCACCTCTTCACTGTGATCCACTACATCGATGATGCGATCGTCATCTTTATATCTGCTAGCGTTCTCGGCGTAGCAATTCAAAGGCATTCAAGAGATCCTGTTGTTGCATAGGTCGGCCCCAATTGCATGCCCTTATGTAGATCATGCATTATGTTGGGAGTATCTAAGGCATCGGATGAGAAGGTGGTGGGACACGGTATGGTTACTCCGTCGATCGTTCCTGTCTCGAACTCCACTTCACAGTCGCATTCGGACCCTATTGTCGTTATGTGAAGGACGAGAATACCATGAAGGGTACATCACGGCATGGAGAGATAGAGATAGAGATAGAGATAGAGATAGAGATAGAGATAGAGATAGAGATATAGAGATAGAGATAGAGATAGAGATAGAGATAGAGATAGAGATTGAGATATAGAGATAGAGATAGAGATATAGAGATAGAGATAGAGATAGAGATAGAGATAGAGATAGAGAGAGAGATAGAGAGAGAGAGAGAGAGAGAGAGATAGAGGGGGTGGGCGTAAGGCGGGGAGCTATTGGGATGGTGAGACACAAGTTACCTAGCTTCAAATCTCGCAATGGTGGCGAAACCCTACATGCTGCTATAATTCACTATAAGAGCAACAAGTGAGCCATTACAATGATGAGATTGGTCCGCCTCAAGGACTCCTAGGATTCGGCTTATAAATATGCTAGGATATAGGGTTACTAGCTCTAACCTAATTTGGTATAACATACCTTACATGTAAGGATCCAGCTAACCTATGTCGGTACGGATCCGGGTAGAGCTTCTGATCCTGGACTCTCCATCTTTGTCAATCAGCAACTGGGCCACCCAGCCAGAGGCCCAACCCCCATCTATGGGTCATGCGGCTTATCGGTATGGACTACATCGTTGGTATACCTATGAAGTATATCCGCAATATTAGCCCCTAGAATTCTTCAAGATCCGCATTGTTCTTCCGCCTAGATCACGTCACGTTGTTATCTAAAACAAAGTATCAGAATTATTCTATCACCCATGTCCACCACCCTCTTCTCTTACCACGGGAAATCCACAAGTAACCGCAACAAAATGAAGAGGACGAGACACCATGAGCATATTTTAGTAGCCTGCATTCTCTTCTGATAAGACCGTTTGAGGAAATAAGCTTGATTGGATGGTTACACAAGTTTTGTGTTGTGCCTCGGACACTGCTTAAATCAACCTGGGTCAATCCCAGGACTATGCTAGAACGGTGCAAAAAAGCAGAGATATCGTGCATGCGGGAGGTCGACACCAGATTTCGAGAGATTGCGAAACCTTGGTTGGGTTGAGCGGCAAATTTCGGTGTCATCTCCATTCAGTTACCTCCCACATTTGCGCCAATAAAAATTCTTATTTTCCCCTTAGACATCGGCATCGACGGGGACGCTGATCTACCCCACCGGCACCTGATTCCTTCTACTCCGGCACCAGATTGTTACCGTTGTTTGTAAGAGCAGATGTCTTCTTCGTCTCCGACACTGGATCTACGGCACCGTATCCAGCAAGGGAAGGGTCTTCTCCTACTGTAGGTCCTCTCCCTCGCCTGCCATGTCGAAGGAAAACCACATCCTCTATCCCTACTATCTGCCTCCACCGTTCGTGAATACTCATGTTAGATCTATTTGAGTCAATCACCTAGATCTTAACCATCAGTCATCAACACTCATAGTTGTGATTCTAACATGGATCCTACTGCTCTGCAAGAGAACAGTTAGGTGTCATGCCTTTCTGTCAATCAAATATGGTCATATGCCAGTCCGAGATTGGGAGATGGTGGCAAATCTGAACTACCTCTACAACTCCAACAATGTAGAGGTTGTCTAAATGTTTTGGATGAGAAGACCCCTTTCTTTGAACCTGTCAAATGGTTTAGAAATGTAGGATTGATGGAAGATAGCATCCTCACCTCTATGGATAGCAAGTTGCTATGTGTCTTCATGTTGTAAATGTAGGATAACGTTGCATAGAAAACAAAAATTTTCCTATCGCGAACACGCAATCCAAGCCAAGATGCAATCTAGAAGACGGTAGCAACGAGGGGATGATCAAGACTAACCCTTGAAGAGATTCCAAAGCCTATAAGAGTAGGCTCTTATTGCTGCGGTAGACGATCACTTGCCGCTTGCAAAAGCGCGTAGAAGATCTTGATCACGATCGGTTCCGGCGCCACGAACGGGCAGCACCTCCGTACTCGGTCACACGTTCGATTGTTGATGAAGACGACGTCCACCTCCCCGTTCCAGCGGGCAGCGGAAGTAGTAGCTCCTCTTGAATCTGACAGCACGACGGCGTGGTGTCGGTGGCGGTGGAGAAATCCGGCGGAGCTTCGCTTAAGCGTGCGGGATATGGTGGAGGAGAGAGAGACCGCTAGGGTTTGGGGAGAGGGGCGCCGGCTAGGGCACCCTTGAGGGGTGCGGCCATGGTGGTGGCTTGAGTGGCCGGCCAGCCCCTCTCTCCCCCTCTTTATATAGGTGGAAGCCCCAAGGCTTAGGTCAAAGAGTCCGAATAAGACCCCAACCAAAACCTTCCAAGTGTCCAAACCTAGGGGGAGTGGGACTCCCCCCTTTCCTTGGTGGGGTGGCCGGCCACCATGGTGGGGAGTCCACTTGGGACTCCTCCTCCCTTAGGTTGGCCGGCCAAGGTGGGTGGAGTCCCTTTGGGACTCCACCTTCCATCCTTATTTCTTCCGGACTTTTCTAGAACCTTCTAGAACCTTCCGTAGAACCTTCCGGATCATTTTAATTCACATAAAATGACTTCCCATATATGAATCTTATTCTCCGGACCATTCCGGAACTCCTCGTGATGTCCGGGATCTCATCCGGGACTCCGAACAAATATTCGAACTCCATTCCATATTCAAGTACTACCATTTCAACATCCAACTTTAAGTGTGTCACCCTACGGTTCGTGAACTATGCAGACATGGTTGAGTACTCACTCTGACCAATAACCAATAGCGGGATCTGGAGATCCATAATGGCTCCCACATATTCAACGATGACTTTAGTGATCGAATGAACCATTCACATACTATACCAATTCCCTTTGTCTCGCGATATTTTACTTGTCCGAGGTTTGATCTTCGGTATCACTCTATACCTTGTTCAACCTCGTTTCCTGACAAGTACTCTTTACTCGTACCGTGGTATGTGGTCTCTTATGAACTCATTCATATGCTTGCAAGACATTAGACGACATTCCACCGAGAGGGCCCAGAGTATATCTATCCGTCATCGGGATGGACAAATCCCACTGTTGATCCATGTGCCTCAACTCATACTTTCCGGATACTTAATCCCACTTTTATAACCACCCATTTACGCAGTGGCGTTTGGTGTAATCAAAGTACCTTTCCGGTATAAGTGATTTACATGATCTCATGGTCATAAGGACTAGGTAACTATGTATCGAAAGCTTATAGCAAATAACTTAATGACGAGATCTTATGCTACGCTTAATTGGGTGTGTCCATTACATCATTCATACAATGATATAATCTTGTTATTAATAACATCCAATGTTCATGATTATGAAACTAATCATCCATTAATCAACAAACTAGTTAAAGAGGCATACTAGGGACTTCTTTGTTTGTCTACATATCACACATGTACTAATGTTTCGGTTAATACAATTATAGCATGATATATAAACATTTATCATAAACATAAAGATATTAATAATAACCACTTTATTATTGCCTCTAGGGCATATCTCCTTCAGTCTCCCACTTGCACTAGAGTCAATAATCTAGTTTACATTTGTAAAGATATAACACCTTGGCCTTTCGGTGTTTTATCATGTATTGCTCACGGGAGAGGTTTTAGTCAACGGATCTGACACGCTCAGAAAACGTATGTATTTTGTAATTCATTTGCGTCTCAACGCATCACTCATTTTCAAATGAGTCGGCATTAAATATGTTTGGTCTTCTGGTGGAACCTTAATTCCGCGGTCTGAAATATGTCACTAATATTGTCACACACAATATAGCTTCAAAGTTCTGACTCTGTCGGAAATACACCTAGTTCTCAAAGAACCTCTTGACTTAACATCCTATGTCATTGTCAAAACAATGACATACTCTGCCTTCTTTTGTAGATTCCGTCACAATATTTAGAACTCTTCTAAATCTAGCATAGACAACTTCTAGCTCATTGTGCTACCTTTTAAATAACACTTAGTCTAATTTGAGATTGAAATTATATTTTATATGTGACAAAAACAATATCGGTGTAACACCTTACAGCGATTTGTTTGTCATTTCTTCATACAAAAATATATATATATCCTTAGTTCTTCTAAAGTACTCAAGGATATTCTTACTGTCGTCCCATGATCATCTTATGAATCATTCCGGTATATGCTCATAACATTTTAGAGCACAAGATATCTGATTTTGTACATATTATTCGTGATCTAAAATCACTCATGTGTTTTTACTCATCGAGTGTCAGATACACTCAAGTCTTGTTAAACCTTCACATGACAAGAACATTTTCTTAATATTTCTATATTGAACTATTTCAATATCCATTCTATGTACTTTGACTTAAACTTATTTTGTGTTTCAATCTATCTTCATAGATCTTGACACTAGATATGTTTCAGTCCATATCCTTTCACTGAAATTAATTTCTCAATGAAACCTTTTAATCAAGTATATAATTACATCATTTATAACCAACTATATGTCATCTACATAAGTATTATAAATATGTCTCAGCGCTCCCACTTAATTTCTTGCAAATGCAAGCCTCTTCATCGTCTCTGATGAAATCAAAAACTCTTTGACTATTTCATCTGGTGAAGATTCAACTCCGTGATACTCACTTCATTCAATTGAAGTTTGTATACCTATCTAGTATTTCACGGACCAGCAAAACTCTTGGTTGTATCTTGTATACACCTTTTAATACACACTTCTGATAAGTAATGTATTTTGCCATCCTACTAACATATCTCATAAAAGAAATATGTAGTGATTACTAGAATAATCCACATAGACTATAAGCATTGCTACGGAAGATCTAATCTTGTTGTAGTCAACTATTTGAACTTTGTCGTAAACAACTTTTCGACAAGTCAAGCTTCTTCAAGGATATTTCATCCAAGTCCATCAATTTTATAGATCCATTTACTTTCAAAAAGTATTCATCTATCTTGGATTTCATGGCGTATAGCCATTTTAACGGAGTCAGGGCCCATCATAGCTTCTTTGTTTGTAGTTGGTTTATCATTGTTCATAATCAATCCTTTGTCCACAAATCATTTATTTGATCACAAAGTAAACCATACCTACAAGGTTCAATATGTACTTCGATTTCTATGGCTAAAACACTTTGTAGTCTTGGGAGCCATGATCGTCGTGGTCGCTTCCGGAATCAATTTCCGATGCTGCGCTACACTGATCATTATGCTCAGGTTCATAAACCTTATCAAATTATATTGTCCTCCCACTCAAATATTTCACTAGAAACAATTTCTTGGAAATAAGAAACATTGACAAACACTTTTGTCTTTGTCTACATAGTGGGAAGAATTCCCAATCACTTCTCTGGGATAACCAACAAAGACATTCATCCGATTTTGGTTGTAAACTTATTTACTTATGCTATGCATACCAAAATTTTAAGAAAAGACTATTAGGATTCATACCCATACCATAACTCGTATGGTGTCATTTCAACGGATCATGATGATGCTCTATTAAGTGTAAAAGCGGTAGTCACTAAAGCATAATCCACAAAAATATAATGGCGTCATAATATTTTATCTCATCATTAATCCAACAAGGTTTGGATACATCTCTCGGATACTTCATCATCACTATGATACTCCAAGAAACGTGAGTTGTAGAACAATTTCATAACTCTCTTAGATGTTCGCTAAAACTCGTAATTCAAATATTTCCACCATGATCCAATCATAGATATTTGACTTTTCTATTACGATGATTTCCACTTCATGCTGAAATTTATTTGAATCCATTCAAATGTTTCAAACTTCTTCTTTATTGAATATATCCACATATATATACTCAATTCATTGTTGAAAGTTTTCATGAAGTAGAAGAATCTCCCGCACACAACTATGCCCAGTGAACCACATACATCATCATGTATTTTTCACTAAGTTAGTTGCCCGTTCAACTCTTGGCCTATGAACGTTATTTTAATCATTCTCTTTAGAAAAGATTTTGCAAGCGCCAAATGATTCAAAAATCAAATGACTCCAAAAATCCATTTGCATGGAGTTCCTTCATGCGTTCCTTTCTAACATGACCTAAATGGCGGTTCCACAAATAAGTGGAATTCAAATCATTTGCCTTATGGCATTTTAGCGTCAGTGTTATGTATGTGTGTTTCACCATTAAGATTTATAATAACTTATCCATCATATATGGAGTAATGTCATAATTTGAACAACTCATTGTTTTCATTTGACCAGAGCAAAATAACAATTATTAAGTTCTTTATTATAAATTCTAAGGGCTAGATAGAATGCCAACGACGAACATAATAACACTTTATTTTTGTTTCAGACGTGCATTTCTATCATATTCTTTGTCAGTCACTTAGGCCATTGTATTCTTGTATTGAGTTGTTTTGTATGACACTTCATACCAACCACTATAGTACTAATACCCAAGAATTTCATAGTGTGACTTAACTAGGAATACAACCATAACATGTATATCATTTATATACACCTGAGCTAGACTTTCTAGTCTTTTCTTTTCTTTTTACCAAAATATCTTTTGCAGTTTCTCTTTTAGCTTTCCTCATTATTCAGAGAAACACATCAACTTCAATAACTTCTCGGTTTGTTGGTCAAATACCAATAACCTTGAAGTTCTTACTTTGAAGTTGATCATCATATGACAAGTGTTCCAGATTTCACTATTAGTAACTTTGTAATATGATGAACAATTTCACTCATAATTTTATCCATCATATCATGACGACTTTCCGAGACCATGTCTGTACATGCTAGGCTCGTAAAGTTTTAACCTTGGTATTTGCATGTGCAAATCTAGCTTGCACCCGTTGTATGCACTCGTAGAATCTATCACACCCGATCATCATGTGATGCTTCGAAACGACGAGTCTTAATAACGGTGCATATTAAGGATGGTCACTTCATGGATATGCGAATATTGTTAGTGCCCCAATAGTTGGAGGATTGTGACGCCTTGCGTCTTCAACCTTCGTACATTCCCATAAAACTTATGAGTTTATGTAGTTTCACCAAAATATATTCTATCATCTTGCAATAAGGTCTTAGATATCACATATATCTCATACCTTGATTATTTCTGAAAACTAAATTTTCAGCTCCTTACTTTTCAAACAGATTTGAACTTCAAGTTTTTCGGAGACAAGATAACTTTAGGTACTAATTGAAACCATAGCTCTTTGAATCAATAATGTGAGGTTTACTAAAAGTTTGCAATAGGACTTAATCAATTCTTGATTCTTTAACAATACGGTACCAATCCGTAAAGTTTCTTGTCAGATTTTAACAGTATTTCTATCTCAATTACAAGACTAGCACATAGTAGTAAACGGATGCCAATACTACAAAATTAATTCAAAATACTACTCAGACTATGTTTATGATAATTAGTTCATGTTTTAATCTAATTACTAATGAACTCCCACTTAATACAACATCCCTTATAGTTGTTAAGTGGTACACGATCCAAATTTACTACACCAAAAACCGATCATCACGTGAGATGATGTAGCTTCAATGGTGAACATCAACATGTTGATTATATCATCCATATGACTCGTGTTCAACCTTTCGGTTTCCGTTGTCCCGAGGCCATGTCTGTACATGCTAGGCTCGTCAAGCAAACCCAAGTATTCCGCGTGTGCAACATGGCTTACACCCGTTGTATGTGAATCGTTGAATCTATCACATCCGATCATCACGAGATGCTTCGAAACGACGAACTGTTATAACGGTGCATACGAGGGGAGAACACTTTATTATCTTGATATTAATGTGAGGGATCATCTTATAATGCTACCGTCGCGTTCTAAGCAAAATAAGATGCATAAAGGATTAACATCACATGCAATTCATATGTGATATGATATGGCCCTTTAGTCTCTGCGCCTTTGATCTTCATCTCCAAAGCACGGACATGATCTCCATCATCAACGGGCATGATCTCCATCATCGTCGGCGTAGCGTCAAGGTTCATGGCGCCGTCTTCATGGTTGTTCACCTCATGTAGCAACTATTACAACTACTTTGAAATACTACTCAACATGAAATTTAAAGACAACCATAAGGCTCCTGCCGGTTGCCACAATACAATAATGATCATCTCATACATATTTATCATCATATCATGGCCATATCACATCACCAAACCCTGCAAAAACAAGTTAGACGTCTCTAATTTGGTTTGCATATTTTACGTGGTTTAGGGTTTTTGAGAGAGATCTAATCTACCTACGAACATGAACCACAACGGTGATACTAATGTTTTCAATAGAAGAGTAAGTTGAATCTTCACTATAGTAGGAGAGACAGACACCCGCAAAGCCTCTTATGCAATACAAGTTGCATGTCGAACGAGGAACAAGTCTCATGAACGCGGTCATGTAAAGTTAGTCCGGGCCGCTTCATCCCACTATGCCACAAAGATGCAAAGTACTCAAACTAAAGATAACAAGAGCATCAACGCCCACAAACCATTGTGTTCTACTCGTGCAACCATCTATGCATAGACACGGCTCTGATACCACTGTAGGATAACGTTGCATAGAAAACAAAAAATTTCCTATCGCGAACACGCAATCCAAGCCAAGATGCAATCTAGAAGACGGTAGCAACGAGGGGATGATCAAGACTAACCCTTGAAGAGATTCCAAAGCCTATAAGAGTAGGCTCTTATTGCTGCGGTAGACGATCACTTGCCGCTTGCAAAAGCGCGTAGAAGATCTTGATCACGATCGGTTCCGGCGCCACGAACGGGCAGCACCTCCGTACTCGGTCACACGTTCGATTGTTGATGAAGACGACGTCCACCTCCCCGTTCCAGCGGGCAGCGGAAGTAGTAGCTCCTCTTGAATCTGACAGCACGACGGCGTGGTGTCGGTGGCGGTGGAGAAATCCGGCGGAGCTTCGCTTAAGCGTGCGGGATATGGTGGAGGAGAGAGAGACCGCTAGGGTTTGGGGAGAGGGGCGCCGGCTAGGGCACCCTTGAGGGGTGCGGCCATGGTGGTGGCTTGAGTGGCCGGCCAGCCCCTCTCTCCCCCTCTTTATATAGGTGGAAGCCCCAAGGCTTAGGTCAAAGAGTCCGAATAAGACCCCAACCAAAACCTTCCAAGTGTCCAAACCTAGGGGGAGTGGGACTCCCCCCTTTCCTTGGTGGGGTGGCCGGCCACCATGGTGGGGAGTCCACTTGGGACTCCTCCTCCCTTAGGTTGGCCGGCCAAGGTGGGTGGAGTCCCTTTGGGACTCCACCTTCCATCCTTATTTCTTCCGGACTTTTCTAGAACCTTCTAGAACCTTCCGTAGAACCTTCCGGATCATTTTAATTCACATAAAATGACTTCCCATATATGAATCTTATTCTCCGGACCATTCCGGAACTCCTCGTGATGTCCGGGATCTCATCCGGGACTCCGAACAAATATTCGAACTCCATTCCATATTCAAGTACTACCATTTCAACATCCAACTTTAAGTGTGTCACCCTACGGTTCGTGAACTATGCGGACATGGTTGAGTACTCACTCTGACCAATAACCAATAGCGGGATCTGGAGATCCATAATGGCTCCCACATATTCAACGATGACTTTAGTGATCGAATGAACCATTCACATACTATACCAATTCCCTTTGTCTCGCGATATTTTACTTGTCCGAGGTTTGATCTTCGGTATCACTCTATACCTTGTTCAACCTCGTTTCCTGACAAGTACTCTTTACTCGTACCGTGGTATGTGGTCTCTTATGAACTCATTCATATGCTTGCAAGACATTAGACGACATTCCACCGAGAGGGCCCAGAGTATATCTATCCGTCATCGGGATGGACAAATCCCACTGTTGATCCATGTGCCTCAACTCATACTTTCCGGATACTTAATCCCACTTTTATAACCACCCATTTACGCAGTGGCGTTTGGTGTAATCAAAGTACCTTTCCGGTATAAGTGATTTACATGATCTCATGGTCATAAGGACTAGGTAACTATGTATCGAAAGCTTATAGCAAATAACTTAATGACGAGATCTTATGCTACGCTTAATTGGGTGTGTCCATTACATCATTCATACAATGATATAATCTTGTTATTAATAACATCCAATGTTCATGATTATGAAACTAATCATCCATTAATCAACAAGCTAGTTAAAGAGGCATACTAGGGACTTCTTTGTTTGTCTACATATCACACATGTACTAATGTTTCGGTTAATACAATTATAGCATGATATATAAACATTTATCATAAACATAAAGATATTAATAATAACCACTTTATTATTGCCTCTAAGGCATATCTCCTTCAGTAAACTATATAGGTTTAGAGGTTTTATAGTAGGCTAAGTGGATCCATAAAGATTGTGTTATCACTATTTCAAAAAAATCTTGTATGCAACTAGAGCGCTGAGAGGAGAGTTGATCAAGCTACCAACGGGTCGCGCACCTGGCAAGATACAAAACAGCTATAGATGGTGGCCATATTTCAGTGTGAGCATTAATATTCTAGTTACTTCTCGTCAAATGACTACTATGGTCACAAATATGACTCTTTGTTCGTGCCTTGACAGGATTGTATTGGCACTATCGATTGTACTCATGTGAATGCTAGGGTCCCGAAATCACGGTCATTGGCATACCGTGGAAGGAGGCACTACATTGGCCACAATGTGTCGACTGATGTTTATTTCTATCTCAAGTCCACCTATTTGATCGGCCAGAATACGATTGTACGACAATGAAAGTTGGAAGAACTGGAGGATGGAGTGGGCCGCGATTGGGAAAAAAAAAAGAAGGTCGAACACCCCCTTTGATCGGCACCTATTTTTTCACCGGAATGTACTGATAAACTCCTATTTGATTCATTCTTGGGTCTGCACTGATGAGCTATCATTCGTAGTAGCTTGGAATGTCTTTTATTAAGTACATGTAGTACCTACGGATGAACTTCTACTTTATTTTGCTAGTCGTTGTGTTTGATACTGGTGTAGTACGGTAAAGTCACGGTAGAGAGAAGAGATAATCTCAATCGTAACCTGCATGCAACCAAATACTGTACCTTGCACCGTGAGAACTATTTGTGTTAGCATGCAGGCAACAAATCATCACATCTATTTTGCTCCTAGTGATGCAACATATAAGCTATTAAACGAAGTGCGAAACCGTAGCGTAATCTGGGCATGCCCTGTCCTTTCCCATGGAAGCGCAATAATCGGTGCACCTATCAAACACGCCCCCGAAAACATCATCATATAACAAATACAACGAGAAAGAAAGAGTTTTTTTTTTTTTGCGAATAGAAAGAAAGAGTTCCCCGCCCTAGACTTGACCAAGCAGAGGAACACTCCTCGCGGAAGGCAACGACGTGGTCAGCAGAAGCGCTGAGAACGCAACGACGGAATCTCATATCTGGCATTCTAGCTAACTAAGAGCTATATATCCTGGATAAACCACACCGATCGGACCAAGGAGGCACCAGCTAGCTTAATTTGCTGCCCTTTGTCAATCGCCATCGCCGTCGTCTATATAGGTACGGGGAGGCTATTTTGCGGCTTGGACATCGAGAGCTTGGGCGCGGCCATTATTAGAAGGCTTGTCAAATTTAAGCTAGCCCCTCTCCGACCTCTCCTGCCTCGGGCGCGCCCTGCTGTTGCGTTGGCCCCCTCCCCCTCTCCTCTGCCGGGGGAAGGAGAGAGACAAGGAAGAAAGTGTGTGTGGCACAGGGGCGGCGAGAGAGTTTGGCCTCGCCGGGCTCCGGTCGGACGATCGATTTTCTCCTCAGCGCATGGCCGTGAGTGCTCTTCATCCCGTCCCTGCCTTCCATCTATGCATGCATCAACATTTCTTGCGCTCCTAGCTAGCGTAGATTGCTGAGCCTGAGCGCGTTAATACATCTGACGTGTTCATCATACGGCTTAATTACCTTATGATTATTTCCATCTTCCCGATTGAGCAAATGATAGAGCTTGTTAATATATGTCAACCCAATCCATTGACACTTTTAATGCAAATTCCACCCACATGAGAGATGGCAGAGAATGCATGCGTTTTCTCTCTGCAGTTTGCCATTTCAATTGATTTCAGTTTCAGAAGACATTCAAGAGCACACGGTCTTGTTTTCAACTGGGAGGCACGTCCCTTTCGCACGTTAGTCGGAGACACATTCGCACGACTATGTTAGCCCTAGACATTACCAAACCCACTTGTGATTTGCCAATCGCAATATGATATATATTATACACGTTGACCGCAAATGTATAGGATTACAATCAGCCGAAATTAGCTGGTGGCATAGTCGAATAAACATCGAATCTATCTCTGTTGGGGCAGTCTGACTTTATATAGGCTAACTTACAGTAGTGTTAGAGCATATTATTACATATAAAATTTATAATACTGCCCTATTGGATATATTCATAGCTGCCTACAATAAAAGTGTTAGAAGCCCATTCTTGTGTATCAGGTTCATGGCTCAACTAGTTTCAAAGTTTAAGTTTGGTTCTCAACTCTATGCTGGATATTCTTAATTATGCCACCCAAGTATGAAAATAGTATAGAGATCCCTTCCATGAAAAATAATGATTTCTTGCCTCGCAGGGAAGTCTTTTCGACGATGAGGTGATGTCCACTCACGGAATAAATGTTAAGATGGAATAAAAAGCATATTAAAAATATTTGGGAACCCTACTAATTCAGTAAAAACTATGAGGAAACAATATAAGAAGTTCAGACCATTTAGCAAAAGTAAATCAAGGGAAATTAATAGAACAATCAAAAACATATATTGTAGCTTTATTCAATGAACATTTTCAAGAAATAGTAGGATTATTCGAACATTTTGGACTTTTGGTTGAATTGAAAAAAATAGGATAACACCAAGTGGTATTAATATATGTCCAAAATGATGGAAGGAGGCTATGCAATATATTTATATTCAATAGTGTTATCATAATCAAACGGTATAAGAAATCTTAGAATCATTCTTTTTTTTCTCAGAATCATTGACTGGTACCATTAGGAATGTCAATGGGGCCTCGTTTCTCGTAAACCCATGAAGAATACATTTATTAGAGGGTGGTTGCGAGGAAATTTTGTACTTAGCATCTAATATGGGGATGGGTATTAGAAGGTCTCTCTATCCCCGCTCCCCATTGCTCTTAGTTAATACTTTCATACATATAATTTTATATACTTAAAAGATGTTGTAACATCATATGGAAATATTTGGCCTATGAAACTAAGTTGTTATCATCATTTTACCACATACGTGTTACATGAATTACATATTTTTATGTATAAGAAGGTGACAATATGAAACTATGCCTATATAATTTGAATTCGGCTGCTTAATAGGGAACCCAATTTTCACCATTAACCTCATTGAAATGGAAAATATGTCTCCCAACTCCCAAGGTTGTTAAATAAGGATGGGGTGGGAAGGCACTCCCTGTGGAGAGGAAAGTCGTTGTCATCCCTAGCTACAACCGTCATAGCCTATTGTCATTCTCCACCCTGCAAACACTCCTAGTTGTGTGGCATCAATACATTTTAGATAATGGTGATTTATTGGTGCATCAAGATGACCAAAACAGCAATTAGTTCATAGTTCATATTACAAAGTAATCTTTGATATATGCATGACTCTGTTTTGGAAGCTGGTTTCAAGAGTTTTACTAGCATGGCATAAGTAAATCTACACAAGGATCAAACATAATGTAGTGGCATGAGAAATCTAGCTAGAGTATAAAAAGGTAAAGAAAAAAAGACCAAACTATGCAACATTTAGCAGATCGGATAGATCAAAAATCCGCATAATGCTACATAAGAAATCAGCTTTTTTTTTGCGAAACACGGAACAGATACAGACGTCCATACAGAAATCAGCTTCCTGCAAACTAGCAAATGTGTCGATTTCATTTTCACACAAAATGCATGAATAGTGTGCCTGACTTTTGTAAACATTCAGAACCGGGCCAGCGTGCCCAAGTTCGGCACCTGGGACACCGACAATGTGGGGTACACGGTGTACTTCGAGAAGGTGCGCGAGAACAAGGGCGCCACCGCGCCGCCGCTCCAGCGCCCCTTCAACCCCAACGACCCCGAGGAGGACGCGCCGCCGCGGCTGGTCACCCCAACTGCGTCCAACCGGCCGGTGAGCTCCATTGGCGGCCACCTCGCGGGGCTGCAGCAGCAGCACCGCCGGGTCGGGAGCAACAGCAGCGTGGCGTCCGACCCGGGCGGCCACCGCGGCGGCCATCAGAGCAAGTTCGCGCCGCCGCCGCAGTACCACCAGAGGCCGCAGCCAAGCGCTCAGCAACAGCCCTCGAACGGGCAGCATGGCGGCGACCACGGCCACCACCAGCGCCCGGCCGGGCACCACAAGCCGCACGACGCGAGGCACCAGCAGCAGCAGCCTGGGACGCGGGCGCGGTCCGCCTCACCGTCGCCGCACCACGTCGCGCAGGTCAGCGCCTAGCTCGCTCGCTCGCTAGCCACCTCTTACTCAAGTCGCTTGGCTCGTGTTGATGATGATCGAGTTGCACGATCGTGTGGCGATATATATATATGCAGGGGGGACGGCAGAGGCCGGTGGCGGTGCCCAAGTTCGGCGTGTGGGACGAGCAGAGCGCGGCGGCGCAGGGGTTCACGGTGCAGTTCGAGAGGGTGAAGCGGGACCGGGAGGTGGCCCGCGGCGCGCCACCCGGCGTCCCGCGCCGCCGCATGCCGTCGCCGGAGAGCTACGCGAACGCCAGGCGCTCCCAGACCCGGCACACCCCCTTCTACTCAAAGGTACGCGCGCTAACTTTCGGCTGTACGTGGTTTCGATCCATTTCCTGGGCTGAAATAATGCGTCGACGTTGTACACGTGCAGATGTTCGGGTGCTTCCTGCCTCACACCAGAGACTGACTGACCCACACATCTGAAGCTCTGAACGCAACCTTCATCTTTAGTCATGTGCAACTATGAACATCGGCCAGAGGCTGTACTGTACATGGGCTTCTGGGTGTCAGTTCCGTTTCTTCTCTTCAGACTTCAGCTTCCAAGGGATTGTTCACCGATGCTGCTTGGACTATTCATTCTTCTCTGTAAATCTCTCTTACATTTGGGTTGGTTTTTGCAAGGTGGTTTGCGAGGCTCTTGTAAGAACGGTGGGTTGTGTGTATAATTATGTGCATATTGGATGCTCTATGGTTTACCTGGGAAATATCCGCATTATCTTCGATTTTGAGGGGCAACTTTGAGTTATCATGGTTCCAAACAAAATTTTCGCTCAAAAATAATTCCTGATAAAATGGAAACTAAAATATCATGGCATGTTCTGATCGCTAAAAATGTCACTGAAACGATTAATTTTTACTGTGAGGTTAACTTGCATGCATAAAAAGTAGCCATCTGATGTATTCCCTCTATCCCACCAAAAGTGTCTCAACTTTGTTAAAATTTAAATGTATTACTTACTAGATAGTGTTAAGATACATCTAAATTCTCACAAAGTTGAGACATTTTTTATGGGACAGGGGGAGTATTTTCCAGAAAATTTCTATGGTGTTGGTCATCCACTCCAGTCAAAGACCAGAGTCTGCAAACAATGTTCTACAACAAACAAATGCAACATACTTCTTTACTCCCTAGGACAAGTGCCACCTAATTTTATTTGGGCGGGATGTGGTAGCAGAAAAAATTCTTACACGACATCTTAACATCTTGGCTTTGGATAGGGCAACATCAATAGAATGCAGATAAAACAATGGACAAGCTTTTGATCAAGCTAAACATGACAATCTGTAGAACTGAACTCGTAATGCATGCGAGAACTAAAAAAAATCGTACTGCTCATACAAACTTACGACAGTAGCTTTACCAGAAACTTTAGGTGAGTACAATAATTAGTGGCGGGCAAATATAACTACCTCTGGCAAGTAATGAAATACTACGACTAGTTCTTTCAGTACTTCCAGTTTCCCAGCTGAGAAGAGAAACAGGGGAAAAAGATAATGTAGAATTCAAAATTCTATGTTGGTCATAGAGTTAATTTACATATGTAACCAGGTGGTTGCGTCGATGCCATTGTACAGTCCAGCACCAAAGTTGCAAACTTACCTACCACACAACCTACAAATTACAAACTCCCATAACTCTAGGGTATGCGGCTGATGACAACATTAGCTGCTGGAGAAGCTCTCCTGTATCGTGCAACCTCTGCAGCTACAAATGCCTCTTCATCGGATGTCAAATGCCCTCTAGATTCATGAATACTAAGTACCTCAAGTTGTCTTGCCTCGGACAAAATAAACTGGATAAAAGTCATCTCATATGAATCCCAGGTGACATTTTTCATATGAACACTTGTGAGACTAGAGAACGGATCATCAGCCCGTTGCCCATTTAGAACGTTAATATCAACTTCATCATCCTCTTCAAAGTGGAAACCAAGCTGTCAACACAGGATTCAATCGAAAAATAGCACACATAATAAGTACAAAAGACATTTAAATTTTTAACTACTACAATTAACATTATTACCTCAACATCCAAAACTTCAAGGTTAGGAGCCTTCCTGACTAGACAAAAGATAGATAAAAAGCTAGATAGGCAGCAATATGGTATATGCAGCGATAAACTCTTCAGATTCACAAAGGATCGCGGGAGTTCCTCCAGAAGATTGTCCAATGAACACTGAAACATGGGTGAAACATTACACATCAAGCAAGAAATAGGTGATGTAAACTAGATTTGTGCAATTGCTCTTCTGTTATGTATTCAACTATTCTGTTATATTGGGGGTATGAACATAAATTACATATATGCACAATGAGTTATCAAGCCAGGAACATATTCAACACAATGATCTGACATATAATATATTGCAACTTTAGATAGTTGGTTTCGGTCTTTACATTTCAAGGTGCCTCAGAAAATACTACTTGGCAGATATTTTCAAGCCTAAATATTATCGTGCGTGTTCTTGAAAAAAAAAGCCTAAATATTATCCTATTCCTCCTGTTTAAAATAATTGCCCGAAAGTGGATGTATCTACACACTAAAACATGTCTAGATACATCTATTTTTGGACAATTATTTTGAACCGGAGGGAGTATTATTTTAGACCTTTGACAGTTGTACCAGAAAACTTTAAACGCTTGCAACCATTCTGTAAATCATGGTGCACCATTGTCAATCAATGTTTATAGTTCTACGAACTACAAAAGGGTCTAGTCACTATATTATACAAGACTTTATTGTACAATTGCATTGAGGCCACATCACAGCAACCAAAACTATTAATTGTGTAAATGACCAGAACTTGGTGCACTGTATAGGTGAGCTCCAATCAAGTCCAAACACCACAATACCACATATCAGCAACCAAGGAGACAAACTCAAGAATATGATGTTATATTCTATATTTCTCATTCCAGTTATGGTTCCAATCACTGGATGACTTGTTCCATGTGTGCAGAATCATTGTCATATTCCTTAAGTCTCCTACTCTCATTCTTGTGCATGGCATGATGCCGACGCGACATGCCGGCATATAAGCCAAATTTGATGTTCTGGATGCCAGGGTATTAGGATGACAATGTATTTGATAGGAAGCTCTAAGTTGGGAGGCTAATTTGCTGGGGTGGGTTATTTCAGATTTGAATTCAAACGTTAAATAGATGCCAAAAAAAGTTCCATGTAAAGGTGATCATTAATATGATGGCTAAATGGTTAGACGACAGCTATTCACCATTTAATTAGTACAGTTTAATTTCACATGCCATAACTGAGAACTAAGGAGAAGTGAACATGCAAAGAAAGTAAAACATTCAGCGCTTTGTTGCCGTAAGTAGATTTCACATGCCAGAATTGAGAACTGGCTGGTAGAACCATTGAAAGGAAGAGAACTTTAACCAGCATATAAGTGCGATTGTTTGGTGACTTAGTCTACCAACATACCATGGACCACAACCAGGGAAGGGGACAGGATTTCGTAATGATGAGGCCCGAGAAGACGTGGGAATTTGACAAGTGCAATATTATCACAATGTATATGACTTTGAGCTCGTCACAAAAAATTAAAAAATCTTCACATAAATTCTTCTGTATCACGAAGTAATTTTTTCTTTGACAACGCAGTATCACAAAGCAATTGGAGCTAGCCCAGAATAGTGAATAGTAAAACAGCATATTACAAATCGTGATCATCATGGTGGAATTTCGGCAGACATGCACTTTGGAGAGTCACCTCCGATGTCACAGCTTAGAGCATAAGCACATGCAACTTTATTTAGCCAAATAATAGCATAATAAATGTTAAACTATATTTGAATCGGCCACCTTCTTTCCATCACTTCGGACTTTTAGTTCTACCGGTTGTTGCATGAAACTTAGTGGTTGTTTGGATTAGGAAGTTCTAGAGTTAGTTTTTAGAAAACGAGTTTATGGAGGATTTTTAGCAAAACCGGTTTTAGTTAGCTTTTCTGTTAGAATTAGTTTAAGGAAAACTATGTTAGCACTAGCCTACCACCAGCGGCAGCGGCAACACACTTTGGCGTCCAGCGAAAATGCCAACGGCACATCGGCCGCCATCAATGCCGCCCCCGCCATGGCATCCTTGTCTTCCACCTAGACCAACGCAACGTTATTCGACGTGGAAAACTCAGCAGTTGAGCAGCTCCATGGAGTTGTTGTTGAACATGAAGAGCACGTTGAAGTACAATTCGAATCTCTCGCTAAGTGCAACCTACGGGTGTTCACTCTTGGCTACCCAGCCCAGCGATAAGGTGACAGCCTGATGCGTATCTCCGCAAGGGCAAGACCTGATTACGCCGCAGCTAGCACTCCGCACCCCGCTGGCCATGCCAAATCAGAGGTCAGATTTTGCTGGAAGATCGTGTTCACCCGCCGGTTTACAAATTTGGTAGTGCGGAATTGGGCCGAGCGCCGACGGCGACATTTATTTTGCATGGAGATGGTGCAAGGCGAGCATGCCGCCGATGGTGTGTGTGAGGAGCTGCGTCTCGGCAGCGTGCACGTCGTGCTCGGCGCAGCCTATCTCCACGATGCGGCATCCCTCGAGGCCCTCGTGAGTGAAGACGACGAGATGGCGCGGCCGCCAGGCAGTCACCGACGGCGAACCATGTCGTAGGGTGGGAGGACGCCAAACCAGTTTACAGAAAAACGTCTATTAGTCGGTTTTCCTAAAAAAACTCGTTTTTCCAGTTTTACAGAAACCAAGATTGTTAGGCGCTCGAACGCATTTCGGGGAAACTAGTTTCCCACAATCTACTTATCCAAACAACCATTAATATGGTATCAGAGCAGGGTCTTGGGTTCAAGTCTCGGCTTTCGCAATTTTATAAAGAAAGATTGCCCTTACCCTCTGTCTACCACATGTAGGCCTTACCCTCTGTCTACCACATGTAGGCCTTACCAAGTCACACACGAGAGGGGGTCTTTAAGTGTATGTGGATTGCCCACCTTCTCTCCATAAGTTTCGACATTTGGTTCTACTGGCTGGTGCATGAAACTTAATACTAATAAAAACTAGATGCATCAAAGCACTTACGAAAAATATGTTCTATAAATAAAAACAAACAGAGATGAAAAAATATTGTGTGTTTGTATGGGCAGGGGGAGATACCGAGCTTGAAATGTTCAAATAAAAATGTCTTCTGTTCGTAAACCAAAATACAATAAGAAAATATGTTCTGAATATAAATACATGGGTTCATGGATAGTCAATCTACTAATGTGGTTCTTATCTCCAATCATACTAGTACTTAGTTACAATGGGGAATTCGTATCTAGGCATTAATCATGTTAATTTGTAACAGACAGAAAGGAAATAAACAACAACAGATGAACACAAAAATTTGGCCATTTTAACATTTCAGAACTGAGATTACACCCAGATATATGAATATGAAAATTAGGCCGCATACATCTATGATGCAGAGGCCGGGATAATAAAGATGTGCCAGTTTCTTAAGGAAAAACCCGAATATGAATATCAGAACATGCAACAAATATTAGATCTATTTCCTCAGATAGGTCCAACAGCCACTTTTTCAATTTCAACTGCTAACATGAATAACAGATGGATAATAAAATAATACTAAAATATATATTGGGGTCTTTCAAGGTAATATAAGACATAAGTTTAAGCTGTGTGCATAAACTATAATATACAGTTATATAATTATAACCTGATAACTGAGAGATATGTAATATCAGACTCCAGGAGTAATGCAATATGTTTGATGGAATATAAGGGGCATATCTCATAATATTATGGAAGTTCAAAACTCATCCACGATAATTGACCAAACAGCTAAATGGTTGACCTGACCCAACCAACTAAACAGTTAAATGACTAAACAGGGATAGCAATACTATGGGTTCAGTTGAACCAAAATTAAGATCTTCTATGTTCAGCTTATCACCCAGTGAGGAAAAATCAAATGTACACAATTGATTTTTTGCAAGTCAAGTTATCCCAAACCCTAAAATGTTGTTAACCTGCTACTCAACAGCATTGGCAGCAGTACCAATCCATGCTTTGGACTAGAGAAACCATACAAAGAAATTAACATGAATTTGAGACTATGGTAGTCAGCGGTCATGTGAAAGAAAACGACTTCAATTCACTATTAGTCTAAACATTGACTTAGTTAGAGGACCTTTGCATTTGGCTCTCTAGTAATGTCCAACATCCCTAGGCTTAGTCTGAGCAAAAAACCCATATATATAGTTTGGTAGGATAGCAAAAGATTATTCTGGTTCCTTACGCTTAGCCCTTAGTGACAAGAAGAAATTATGTGCAACTAAAGAATGTATGCAGATTACAGAAAAAGAGGGCACAAGGGGAATGGAATTAAAACAATTTACCGGCATGTCGAGCTGGAGAATCCTAGCTTGATCCAACCGAGAGATAAGATTCACGATTTCTTGGTCATTAGAGTAGTTTCTAAGTTTGATCTCTGCTACCTCAAGTGATGGGAGATCATCGACCTGCCACCCGTAATCAAACACTGAACTGATGAGCAGACTCTGGAGATTGGGCGCATGAATAACCCATTGCTCGTACTTGTTAGGCATCCTCAAATTCTCAAGCCGCAGCCTCCGAAGCGAGGACGATGAAGAGATCAGCGCCTCCAATCCACTCAAGCCTCGGGGAAATCGAACGTTGCAAAAGCTTATGGTGGTTAGGTTTGGAAAGCCTGCGAAGCCATACTGCAGACCGGGGAAGTCACAGGATTCCAGGTCGAGAACGATGAGCTCGAGGCAGGAGAAGATGTGGGAGTGGAGCATGTGGAAGTGTGGAATCCTCACAATCCCATCAGCCTTCAACCATTTGAACTTGAGGTGGAGGGACTGAACTCCCAAGCTGGCCAAGCGGAGGAGCCAGAGATCGGAGAGGTGGAATTCCAGCTCCGAGACGTACTGGTGGCGAAACTCGCTGACGGGACAGGTGCGGTGCGCGAGGACGGCGTCGATGGGAGCTGAGGGCGTCCCGCGGGGCCAGTTGAGGACGGGGTAGGGGACAGACTCCCAGCGGCGGCGCCAGGCGCGGGAGAGCACGGAGGTGCGGGCGGCATCGCGGATGGGGAGGCGGGAGAGGATCTCGTCGAGTATCGCCGGAGGAAGGGAGTCCAGGATCTCCGCCGCTGAAATGTCCGGCGACGGGAGCCGCGGCCTGCGGCGAGCCGGCGAAGTCGCCATTGCTGATGAAATAAACTGAAATACTCAGCTTCTAGGTCAGTAAATAAATCAACTATGAGCTCTTAAGAAGGAATGATTTTATAAATCAAAGGAGAGAGAGAGAGACCTCGATCCAAAGAGAGTAGGATTTGGGGGTCGATTGCCGGCGGCGAACCCTGAGCAGTGATCCAAAGAGAGTAGGATTTGGACTGGAAGATTGGTACGAGACCCACCTTATAAGAAATCCACAGTGGAGATTTAGAATTGGGAGACTCGGCTCACGAGATCTTGTTGTGTGAAAATACATTTTAAAGAGTTTAAAAAAATAAAAAAAATATGTATATCTAAATATTCTATGTTCACATACAAGTTTTCGAGAAAAAAAATATTTTTTGTATCTAGTGTAAAAAATATAAATTTTGATGCTCCAACACGACTATGTAGACCTTTTTTGTCCTTTTATACATGCCACATAAAATATTGTTTTGCTATGTAAACATGTATGTACATATAAATTCTATTTCAGAATTTTTGACATTTTTAATTTTGTTTTTAAGTATTTTGTATAATAGGTGCATATGCACCTATGAGTCAAAACGGCACCTCCTATATTCTTACCCTTTCTATGATACCACTCCGTGAAGATGTAATACTTCAATAATATGTATGCATGGTAGGATGATTTTCACCTTAAATAAACTCATGAAAGGCCATGAAGTATGATGCATAAGCTCCACGGGAGCCCAGCGGTGGTCCAGTATCGGTCAACGCTTTGTGTGAATGTAGATTCGTAGAAAACTTACAGTTTAAGGCTAAGTCCATTATTCAAGTAGAGGTCTAGTGTAACATAGAGTTCTAGGTGAAAGTTCAACTTAACAGTCTTCACTATGGTAGCGGTATATAAAACAATCTTTTGGAACCAAAGGCAAGTTTTATGTGTCTCTACGATCTGTTGGAGAATTATTGAAATTTTGCCTAACATAGGCCTAGCTTATTTAATTTAGTCCACATTTTATAAATTTCAAAGATCTAATTGGGCCATTCAAGCATGGCAAGGGGTGGGACAAAAGTTTAATCTCACCTTTCCCAGTCTCACCTTGCTATAGTTTAGAGGCAGTTGTGCCTTCTTATAAAGGGGGGTGCTCCACTTGTGGTATAAGCATGAGAAGAGAATTCCCACATGCACGCCGCGGTTTATGGGGACTCCGAGCCGAAACTTCCCTCATTTTTGCTGCCCATGAATAGAATTTGAATGGTTGTAGAAGCTGAAACGTTTTTCTATAGTGGATAATGAATACCTGCATGCTTAGTTCATGTTATGTCCCTTTGTTTCCTCTTTCAACACAGCTTGTTCATCTTCTCATGTGGAGAGGTCGATCCTCTCTACAAACATATACGAAAACATACAGACTTCTGCTTTCAGAACTTTGCGCTGATCAAGGTCTTCTTCATCCCATCTTGCGGCGTGCGCCGCGAGCTAGGACAGTAGGTCTCCGAAATCCTATTTCTTGTGATTTTGTATGGGGGGCAGCGATAAGGTTTTTGGAGAGCTCTGTGCACGACTAGTGACTTCATCTTCATCATGGACTCGGACAAGGTCCACCCTGACGAGGAATTCTTCCCGGACATCAGTGATACGTCCATTTTGCATCACTATTTTATATCATAATTTACTGTTATACATTGATATATTTCATATTTAGAGGTGATACTTATGTTATTTCATCTATTTTGCATGTTTCATGATTATTGGAGGATCATCCGCCGGAGTTAGGATTCTGCTGGAAAAAGCACCGTCAGAATGCAATATTTCTGGAGATCAACAATTGACGGAAATTACACCGAAGATCTTATTTTCCCAGAATAATGAGCCAGCCAAAAGGAGGAGCCGAGGAGGGCCGCCATGGGCCCCCGCCATAGGCCGGCGCGGGCCCTGCCCTGGCCGCGCCGCCTTGTGGGGAGGGGGCCCACAGCCCCTCTCGGCCTCCTCTCTTTCGCGTACTTCATCTACCCGAAAACATAAGGTGTTGGGAATAATCGCGAGGAGACACAGCCGCCTCTGCGGGGCGGAAAACACCAGAGAGAAAAGAGCTCTCCGGCAGGCTGAAATCCACCGGGGAAATTCCCTCCCGGAGGGGGAAATCGACGCCATCGTCACCGCCATCGAGCTGGACTTCATTGGGATCATCATCACCATCATCTCCACCACCGTCACCGTCATCTCCACCACTGCATTTCGTCACCGCTGTAACATCTAGGGTTGAATCTTGATTGTTTGATAGGGGAAACTCTCCCGGTATTGATTACTCCTTGTTATTGATGCTATTGAGTGAAACTATTGAACCAAGGTTTATGTTCAGATTGTTATTCATCATCATATCACCTCTGATCATGTTCCATATGATGTCTCGTGAGTAGTTCGTTTAGTTCTTGAGGACATGGGTGAAGTCTAAATGTTAGTAGTGAACTATGTTGGGTAATATTCAATGGCTTGATATTTAAGTTGTGGTGTTATTCTTCTAGTGGTGTCATGTGAACGTCGACTACATGATACTTCACCTTTATGGGCCTAGGGGAATACATCTTGTATTCGTTTGCTAATTGTGGGGTTGCCGGAGTGACAGCAACCTGAACCCCCGTTGGTATATCGATGTAGGAGGGAAGCAGGATCTCAGAGTTTAAGGTTGTGGTTAGATTTATCTTAATTACTTTCTTGTAGTTTCGAATGCTTGCAAGGGGTATAATAACAACTATGTATTAGTCCTAGGAAGGGTGGTGCATTAGCATAGGTTCACCCACACAACACTTATCAAAACAATGAAGATTAATCAACTATATGAAGCGAAAGCACTAGACTAAATTCCCGTGTGTCCTCAAGAACGTTTGGTCATCATAAGTAAACAAACCGGCTTGTCCTTTGTGCTAAAAAGGATTGGGCCACTCGTTGCAATTATTACTCTCACATTTTACTTACTTGTACTTTATTTATCTGCTATATCAAAACCCCCTGAATACTTGTTTGTGAGCATTTACAGTGAATTCTTCATCGAAACTGTTTGTCAACACCTTCTGCTCCTCGTTGGGTTCGACACTCTTATTTATCGAAAGTACTACGATACACCTCCTATACTTGTGGGTCATCAAGACTATTTTCTGGCGCCGTTGCCGGGAGTGAAGCGCTATTGGTAAGTGGAATTGGTAAGGGAAACCTTTACTGTACGTGCTGATTTTATTTCTGTCTGCTGCTATAATTCATTATGGAGAGATCTTCTCTTGAATTTCTATTTGGAAAATCTACTACTACTGCAAAGGTAGTGGATGAGGCGCCAGGTGAGAAAGAGGTTCCATACAAAATACCTATGAAAATTATTGAACGTGTTGTGGATAACCGCTATGAAGCTGATGGAACTGTCCATCCTGGATATCATTTACTGTTTTTACATGAATTATGCGGGTTATTCAAATGTCCAGGTATTGCTATGGATGAAGTTAAGAAGAAACTATTCTCTATATCGCTGTCTGGTAAAGCCGCGCATTGGTATAAATTACTGAAGAATAGGGATTCTCTTGATTGGGAGGATATTGTGCCTTTATTTTATTCTAAATTCTATCCTCCAAGTGAAATTCACAAAGACCGGAACCGCATATACAATTTCTGGCCTCATGATGGAGAGAGTATTGCCCAAGCATGGGGGAGATTGAAGTCTTTAATGCTCAAATGCCCCATTCATGAGCTTCCTGGTAATATCATCATTGATAATTTCTATGCAAGACTTTCTTTTCAAGATAAAACCTTGCTGGATACTACTTGTTCTGGATCATTTACACGCAACAAAGAAGAGTTTAAAAGGGACCTTCTTGATCGGATTCAGGAGAATACTGAAGGATGGGAGAACGACAAAGATAGAGAGTCGGGTATAAATTATGATTATAAATGCATTGAAATTTTTATGGATACTGATAAATTTCGTAATATGAGTGCTACTTATGGTCTTGACCCTCAAGTTGTTGCAAATTTTTATAAAGCTTTTGCTTCTCATTTTGAATTGCCTAGGAAGAATTTTGATAAGTATCATGAACCGTACAAACATAAAACTGATTCATCTATAAATAAATGTGTTGTAATTGAAACTGTTGATCATATTCTTCCTGAAGCTTATATTGAAAAAACTCCTTTCCTTGTTAAAATGAAGGAGTATTCTGTTATAACTAGCGCAGTTAATAAAAGTGCAAAGAAACCTATAGAACCTGAAGAGCAAATAAAGGTTGAACCTGCTATTGCAATAGTTAAAGATCTTGTGACTGATAATGTAGAAGATGGTCATATTATTTTCTGTGAAGATGCTTCTAATATTGTTTCGCATCCTAATAAGTCTAGGAAAGCCAGTGTTCCTATGCTCTCTGTTAGAATTGGTGATCATTGTTATTATGGTTTATGCGACATTGGTGCAAGTATTAGTGCCATTCCTTATGAGCTTTACACGGAAATCATGCATGAAATTGGTTCTTGTGAACTTGAAGATATTGATGTGGTTATTCGGCTAGCTAATAGAGAAACTATCTCTCCTATTGGTATTGTTCGAGATGTGGAAGTTCTATGTGGTAAGATTAAATATCCTGCTGACTTTTTGGTACTTGGTTCTGCCGCTAGTAAGTCTTGTCCTATTATTTTTGGTAGACCTTTTCTAAATACTTGTGGAGCTGTTATAGATTGTAAGAAGGAGAAAATTATGACTAAATTTGCTAGTGAATCTTATGAGTTTAATTTCTCTAAATTTGCCAAAACTCCTTATAAAGCTGATTTGCCTAATAATGATTTTAGAGTTGAACAGTGTGCATCTATTGCTCTTGCTCCTAATAATCCTTTGCAGCAACATTTGGAGGGTAGTGAGAGTGAAGTCTTTAGGGAAGAAAGGAATGAGCTTGATGAAATTTTCCTTCGTCAACCTATTCTTAAGCATGACTTGCCGGTTGAAGATTTAGGTACAACACCACCACCAAAGGAAGATCATGTTTTTGATTTAAAACCGTTGCCTGATAATCTTAAGTATGCTCATATTGATGATAAGAAAATATATCCTGTTATTATTAGTTCTAAGCTTTCAGATTTTGAGGAAGAAAGGTTATTGGAAATATTGAAGAAACACCGAGGAGCTATTGGCTACACTCTTGATGACTTGAAGGGGATTTCTCCCTCTATTTGCCAACATGCCATCAATATGGAAGATGATGCAAAGCCTGTTGTTGAACAGCAGCGTCATCTAATTCCTAAGATGAAGGATGTGGTAAGGAATGAGGTATTAAAACTTCTTGAAGCTGGTATTATATATCCTATTGCTGATAGTAGATGGGTTAGTCATGTGCATTGTGTTCCTAAGAAAGGAGGAATAACTGTTGTGCCTAATGATAATGATGAGCTCATCCCTCAAAGAGTAGTTGTAGGGTATAGAATGTGCATTGATTATCGAAAAGTTAATAAAGTTACTAAGAAAGATCATTACCCTTTACCTTTTATTGATCAAATATTAGAAAGGTTGTCTAAAAATACTCATTTTTGCTTTCTTGATGGTTATTCTGGGTTTTCACAAATTGCTGTTAAAACTAAAGATCAAGAGAAAACCACTTTCACTTGTCCCTATGGAACTTATGCTTATAGACGTATGCCTTTTGGTTTATGTAATGCTCCTGCTACTTTTCAAAGATGCATGTCTGCTATTTTTCATGGCTTTTGTGAGAATATTGTAGAGGTATTCATGGATGATTTTTCTGTCTATGGGAATTGTTTTGATAATTGCTTGCGAAACCTTGATGGAGATCATGCCCGTGCTTTGGAGATGAAGATCAAAGGCGCGAGATAAAAGGGTCATATCACATCACATTATGAATTGCATGTGATATTAATCCTTTATGCATATTATCTTGCTTAGATCGCGATGGTAGCATTATAAGATGATTCCTCACATTAATATCAAGATAATAAAGTGTTCTCCCCTCGTATGCATAGTTGCTACAGTTCGTCGTTTCGAAGCATCTCGTGATGATCGGATGTGATAGATTCTACGTTCACATACAACAGGTGTAAGCCATGTTGCACACGCGGAGATACTTGGGTTTGCTTGACGAGCCTATCATGTACAGACATGGCCTCGGAACACAGGAAACCGAAAGGTTGAACACGGGTCATATGGATGATATGATCAACATGTTGATATTCACCATTGAAGCTACATCATCTCACGTGATGATCGGTTTTGGTGTAGTGGATATGGATCTTGTGCCACTAAACAACTATGAGGGATGTTGTATTAAGTGGGAGTTTATTAGTAATTAGATTAAAACATGAACTAATTATCACGAACATAGTTTGAATAGTATTTTGAATTAAATTTGTAGAATTGGCATCCGTTATCTACCATGCGCTAGTATTATAATTGAGATAGAAATATTGTTAAGTCTGACAAGAAACTTTATGGACTGGTACCGTATTGTTAAAGAATCAAGAAATGATTAAGTCCTATTGCAAACTTTTAGTAAACCTCACATCGCTGATTCAAAGAACAATGGTTTAAATTTGTACATAAAATCATCTTGTCTCCGTGAAACTTGAAGTTCAAATCCGTTTGAAAAGTAAGGAGCTGAAAATTTTGTTTTTAGAAATAAGCAAGGTATGAGATATATGTGATATCTAAGACCTTAGTGCAAGATGATAGAATATAATTTAGTGAGACTACATAAACTCATAATTTTTATGGGAATGTACGAAGGTTGAAGACGCTAGACTTCCCAATCCTCCAACTAGTTGGGCACTAACGATATTCACATATCCATGAAGTGATCGTCCTTAGTATGCACTGTTGCTAAGACTTGTCGTTTCGAAGCATCACGTGATGATCGGGTGTTATAGATTCTACGTGTGCATACAACGCGTGCAAGCCAGATTTGCACATGCGAATACTGAGGTTAAACTTTACGAGCCTAGCATGTACAGACATGGTCTCGGAAAGTCGTCATGATTTGATGGATAAAATTATGAGTGAAATTGTTCATCACATTACAAAGTTACTAATAGTGAAATCTGGAACACTTGTCATATGATTATCAACTTCAAAGTAAGAACCTCAAGGTTATTAGTATTTGACCAATGGACCTAGAAGTTATTGAAGGTGAAGTGTTTTCTGAGAATGGGGAAAGCTAAAAGAGAAACTACAAAAGATTTTGGCAGAAAGAAAGAAAAGACTAGAAAGTCTAGGTCAGGTGTATATAGATGTATACATGTTATGAATGTATTCCTTGTTTGGTCACACAATGAACATCCCACCATGTGCTGGTGATTGCTAATGCTTAATAAAGCATTTACTGATGCTTGCAGTGATCCTCTGGATCATGTGCAAGTGTTCCAGTTACTGGTGACTTATGTATTTCATTTATCTGTATAGCTTGTCATGATTTATTGGATAAATGAGATGAACTGCTTGCAGTGATGACTCTTATAATTAATTTGATTGAGCTAGAGGGATGCCAACAGTTGTTGGGGACCCTATCTCCTCTTTGAACCCATCTGGGTGATGATACTAGTGCTTGGCTTGATGGTTTTGTGGTTGAGGTGACCCTAGCAGTAATCATCTACTGTTTTTGGGTAGCTCCCCTCTCTGTGGCTTGCTGTGGATTGCTAGATGCTTTCTGGGTGATCCCTTTTCTGGATTGCCAGTAGCTTTTGATGTTGAAATTCATATAGACAATAATTTGTCTTAATATCTGATGGTTTAGTGAACCATTTAGTGCTAGGTGAGTTGGGCTAGGCTAGCTGTGGATCAATCCTTGCTGGATTCTTTGGTTTGCCTTAGTGATGATACACTTGGCTTGACCAATTCTTCCCTAGGGTTATTCTCTTCTGGCTTATTCCCCATTTTTCTAGCATCAAATGGTTTAACACCAAATGATGATGCACACAGGGTAATCATACCCTGTGACTTGTGTATGTGTTATGCACATGCTTGTGTTATGAGCAAAACTGATGTTTGCTCATGAATTTGGTTATACCTCACTCCAGCTCCTAGAATTAGTTGTTGGTGTAGAGGATTGCTTCTATGATGTGCTTGTGCTTGCCCTGCTCCTCCTTGCAAGCTGGTGCTGCTTGGTTAATTTTTATGTTTACTGGAATAGGCTGGGCAGCTCTAGCTGTTCACCTGTTCTTGTTGTTCTTGATGTGTTCTTACCCTGATGCTTGTGTCGATGAGCATCAAGGGTTTGGTGACTGAAAAGTTTATATACCTCTTGGTGCTCTTCTCCTTGGTCGACAGCAAGGTGTTGTGTGTGTGATGAATCCCCCCGTGTGAGAGTGCTGGTGAGCATGCACCTCACCTTGTGAGCTGCTTGCACTGTGCATGGTTGGGACTTGTGTGATGTGGATCAACTCGGCATGTTTGATGTTATCCTTCCATTTTTCACATTTTTAGCTAACCTGCCTTGGCCTAATGTGTTCTCTATTTTTGTGTTTGTCTTTGCAGGGATCAATATGATGATCAAGGATGTCTAATTCCACTTGTTGATCAAGAAATTCAAGATGATCATTTAGTGTAGTTTAGCTAGTTCTTATATTCCTTGTAATTTTCCTTTTCTTTCTCATTTTTCCATTTATTCAATTCTTGTAATGTGTTGTAATATTTCATAATTCAATTCTGAATATTGTAATTGACAATGTATCATGTGTGTTGATCAATAAAGCTCAAAGTTTCTCTAATGAGCTTTAATTATATGTTGTATTAATTATATACTTGATTATTGATATTTGTTTAATGAATCATCTAAATTTGAATTATGAAATAATCATGTGATGTTTAAATTTGAAATTCCAACACAAGTGGTTTGAATTCAATCATGCAACTTAAAGTTGGGATGCACTAACTCCCCTCTCTTCTCGAAAACCCTAGTTTAGTTAAGTGAGGTGCAAGTTTATCGCACTCTCGAAACCCTAACCCTGTAAGGTGCCGAGAGAGAAACTTGTCCCCCTTCGATGCAGTTTTCTTTAAAAGCGCGAAATTTCCCCAGAATTTACGATGCAATGCACATCCCTTTCTAAAATCTACCCCTCGATCGTCTCTAAACCTGGGACATTACAAGCGCTCTCCTCCCGAGAACTATTCGGGGACATATATATAGTTATTTTTAGGTCAAAATACGTTGGTGGGTGAAAGAATCAGGGCAATCAGACGATCGACGACTGAAAGAGGTTGGGTGGGCGCGCCACCTAGTCTCTTTCAGGCGTTACGCCTCTCCAGGTGTGGTTCTAGGGCCCAGGGTGCTTGCTTCTCCCGATGAAAAAGTGATGCTCTAAAAATCACAAGTCAATTTGACTCCGTATAGATCTCTGAAAGTGAAAAATACGCAAAACAGGATTTTCCTATTCTGCAGAGTAATAAACCAAATAAAGGGGATCATTGATAAATTCCCATAAATCAATGTAAAACATGATATTATCATCATATATGTTGCAAATATGTGGGAATTCAATATGATAAAGGATAAAGTTCATGTATGCATTTTACATGCATCAGTGCCGAGTTTGCAATAACAAGCATAATGGGATGCGTAGAATTTTATTTAAACCAACTATCTCTCAATCATGTATAAGTAGTATTCCTCAATAATATCTCATTTGCATCATAAATAAAGAGGATAACACAAAGATAGTAGACATCTAATATCACTTCCCCAAGTATTGCTGAAACTATGCACAAGTATTTGCTATCATTAAATTCCATACATGAATATAGTAAAGATGCCATAGATGTTTTATCGATCCTCACATACAGTTTCATCATTGGTGTTCTTCCTCTCCTAACTTGAACTGCACAATATGCCCATATATAGAATTAAGAAATTTAAACTTGGTTCACTCAAAGCATCTTATTCTTACCGTAGCAAAGATATGTTGTCAATATGATGTCTCATGTGGCTGGGATCCATATAGAAGTATACCATTCATTTCGGACCAATAGCAAGTTCAACTAGCCACTTTTAGTGATGAAAACAAAATCTACCAACAAATTCCAGCACTTGTGCATCTCTTTTTAACCCTACTTAAACACCTCAGGAATTTTTCCAATTCTTGTGAGAGTATGGGATGAAAAGTTATAAGTGCTGCCAAAATTTCAGCCCAGTCGGAGTTACAGGCTAAGAATTAAAAATAAAACGGTGAACAACATCATGCAGATTTTGTTACTCTCTTTTCATTGTTTTGCTAAAACGAAAATCTTTTTGGTTTTTTGGGTTTTTGTTAAAATCAGACTACATGCAGCAACACAATTTTTTTTGATTTTTCAAATGTAAAATTTAAAAGAACTACAATGCATTCAACGAAAATGAAAACTCACATGGTAATATACAATGGAGAAGAGGGGAAGAACACATACTCCCCCAAACTTGGGGCGAAGCTAGTAGCCGGGATAGTTGGGGTCTGCCCAACCGTATGATCCATCATCGTAGAAAGGCCCTTACTGCCCCCACTGTGAAGAAGCACTTTCATTTCCCCACTAGGAAGAAGATCTTTCCCCATGCTGGTAGTCAGGTGCGCGGGTGCGTTCCCCCAGGCATCCGGTGCTGGCGGTGCTGGCACATAGCATGCGTCATGTGCACGTGGTGCAAGCTCGTACCATGCCTCCTGATGCGATGCTGGTACCTCCTCCAACACCTCCTGATAAGGAGGCTCAGGGGCCTCCTCTGGCCATGCATCGTCCTTGGGAACTTCGGGAGCCAACTCCCATTCATGTGCTTCTTGTTCGATAATCCATATGTTTGATAGCCTGTCGAAATATTCAACGCGAGGAAGCACAGTACAAACAAAAGAACCATTCTTAACCATGTACTTATACATCCAAAAATCATTGTTCCACACTCTAAAAAAAATCCACTTTAACGAACATTGCAGAATCCAACAAGTTGGACTCTAAAATCTAAGTTCCAACATTTATAAGTCTCCTTTCTTCTTTAATGTGCTTATAGACCATAGTGGCAATAGCACCAGCATAGATTTGTTCAGATTCATTGTGAGTAACAACATAATACAAAGTTGTAACAAGGATTAGACCCAAGTTAAAGTCAATTTTTTTCCATCTTTAGCACATCTCAACAAATAGATATCGGGACCTGTGCAAGCAGTTGTATTCTTCCTAGCTAGGAATCCTCTAACTAGGAACAAGGCAAAGTACCTCAGCCATGGATGTTGAATATGAGAAAGTTTCCATGGCCCTCAGGTGTGCTTCTAGGACTCAGGGTGCTTCTCCCGATGAAAAAAATGACGCTCCAAAAATCATAGCTCAATTAACTTCGTATATATCTCTAAATGTGAAAAATACACAAAACAGATAATTCCTGTTCTGCAGAGTTATAAACCAAATAAAGGAAATTATTGGTAAATCTCTATAAATCAATGTATAACATGGTATCATCATATATGTTTTAAATATGTGGAAATTCATACTAATAAAGGGACAAAGGGATAAAGTTCATGTATGCGTTTTACATGCATCAGTAACCCAGTTCAGTGCAATGCAAGGAGGCGGCGCTTTGCCTTTTTTCGATCCTTCTCATGTGTCTTTTGTTGCCCGGTCTTATCCTACACATCCACTTATGCTTCATGATAGCATTAGTTGTGAAGTGTACAATTTTTCCTTCCTTTACCACCTCGTTCCTCAGTGTTCGCAAGTTGTTTGAGATTCATGTTGCCTTTTTACACAAACAACTTGCACTTGTACACATAGCGTGGCATTTTGTAGCTCGGCCTACATGGAACCTTCTTCAAAAATTCAAAAAATGGTATTTTATAGTTTCATAAAAATTAGAAACAAAAATTATATAGGTAGAAAATGATGTACTCTATGAATGTGAAAAAAAATTAATGTGAAAGACTCAGTATTTTGGGTTGTGCAAAATCCATGGATCTCAAAACATGAACAGTACAAATTTTGAAACCTCCAACATTTGTCAGAATTTGTCATTTTTGTGTAGCCTCTAATATAATGTATTTCATCCTGAAATTTTGCACAGTAGTGTAGAGTACATGATTGGCTACATTCAGTTTTTTTTCAGTTTTTTGAAACTTTAAATGTTAAATTCGAATTTTGTAGAAAAAAACAGGAAATGCGTAGCTCGGGCTACACTTTAAATTTCCCTTGTACACACTAGGAAGGAAAAACTGTACACTTCACAACTAATAATGCCCCCGCCGGTGCCCCCTCCTTACTCGCTCTCTCTCTCTCCCCGTCCCCATGAGCCTCACAAACCATGTGTTGCATAATTGAAGCATGAAATTGCTCTGGGTAATGTACGATTTACACACGATGTTGCAATCCAGTGGTCTCTGGTTGATGTAACAATTAATCCAATGATGATTTAGCAGTGTCGAACAATCTTCGGAAAAAATATCGTGCATGTAACACTGCTCATTGAAGGAACCAGACCGCGTGTGATCACGGAAGCGGTTTCTACTAGAGTTGCCATCTGAGACTGCGTTTCGCAGGTACCAACACCGGCCTAAAGTGGACGGCGCACATTCAGCGGTTCAAAAATTGAATGGGCATGTGTGGATTAGAGATATTTGTGCGTGCTTTGGTACGTTCAAGGCCTAAAGTGTGGTTGAACAACCTGTACTGAGGATCCACATCATACACTTGGAGCTTTCTCAGCGTGTGTACAACATATTATATATCTTATGAATCGACCCTTTATAATGGAGGAATGCAACTTATGTGAGAATTCATGCGACCATAGCTTTCAAGGGTCATGGTGCTCCAATTGTAAGAGCGATAAATCATATGTTCTCTTATCTCAATTCTCAAAGCACTATAAAACCACAGAAGCTGGCTCTGATTGCCGCTAGATCGACTAGCATGGCGTGGGGAACTATACCATACAGGAGATCACGGTCGATGTAATATATTGAGATATTTGTGGAAATCAAAATAGTAGTTGTGGTGTTTTGTCATCTAGAGGTACATCAGTTTGGGGAAGGTTCCTAGTCGTGTCCTATACATTGAAGAAATGCAAAGATTCATGGCAAATTATATATTTTCAGTGTGTACGCACTAATTAGTGGTATGGGCTGATGGTTTTAGTGGATTAATGGAAAAACACCGACAAGTAATACTAAGAAGATAGCTTTTGTCTCTTGACCCATCTCAAACACATGTCTCTCAGATGAACTGTATTAGGCCTTGTTTGGTACTAGAGTTTTCGTGGGGATTAGCGGGGATAATCCGCTCCAAACTTTAAATCCCCACTTATCCCCAATGCATGTTTGGTGCTAGAGTATATGAGAGTTTAATCCCCACTCATCCCCACTTATCCCCACTTTTTCCCCAAATTTTAGTGTAATTTTTTCAATCCCCAATACTCTACCCCTACCTAGTGGATTGGGGATGGGGTTTTGTGTGGATTGGGTGACAACAGTGATTCACCCAATACTCTAGAGTATTATCCCCACTAATCCCCACTGAAACACTAGTACCAAACAAGGCCCTAGAGGGGAAATCACGCACACTGAGATGTCGGGAAAACTATTTTAGCTTCTGGAAATCATGCACGAATGCAGGTTGGTGTTGGTTATCCATCATTCCTACTTCAATCAAGGGAAGGGTCTCTGAAAGGTGTATCGTTTCAAAAATTCAGAGTTGTCCCTGTCTCATGGCGTTTCCGAACCCCTGGCGATAGCCCTTTGGCCTTCGTGTACTACTACTAGTGTTGGAGCGTTTTTACATCCAGCTGTGGTCATGCATGACAGCGTGTCGGCTTAAGCAGCATCCACGAACAGACTGGCAGGGCTCAGGGGTTGAAAGGCAGTAGGCAGACAGGATAGCATTTTCCTTGTCGAGATTAGCTGGAGGAATTCTGGCTTGGCCCAGAGGCAGCGACGACGAGCCGACGGTGGCTTGGGGATCTTTTCCCCACCGATGTTCTTCCACTGTTTTCGATTCTGGCGATGCTGGATGTCCCATGCGGTGCCTCAACGCAGATAGCTGCTATCAAGTCCCGTTTGGTGTTGGCTGTGGATTGGCCTCATCTTCTTCTTCTCCGGCGAAGTTTCGGCGGCGCTGGAGGCTGGATGCGGCAAGTGATGCGATGGTTGAGCAGCTGGATCCTAAAGGGTTTCTTTGTTATTTTCTTCTTCTCCAGGGTCTTGTTTGCTCTTTTTCCAGGACAGGTGGTCGGGATGTTTCCAGACTGTGTGTGCGCGTGTCATCTTTGTATTTCCTTTTTAGTTTGAATATATTATCTTCTCTCAAAAAAAAAAAAAAAAAGAGATTAGCTGGAGGAATCAGCCAATGAGGTCTACTTATTTTAGTATACCAACATGATAGTCTCAGTGGAGAAGTTGGTCCGGCCGTCGGTCGCTTGACCTACGCAGGCAGTGACGTTAGAGACTTTGCCCCCAGCATGCTACTCGCGCGCAGCCGGGTGATCGCTGCCCCTCTAGCGCGCTATATAATGCGCCCAGCTTAGTGAAAGGGGCAAGCATCACTGATCAGTCATCTCAAGCTCAGAAACAAGTCAACGATCCATACTCATCCCCTGAACTGAGGCCTCGTCTGCTGCTCCAATGACGACGACGGTGCGGCGCATGAAGCTGGGCTCGCAGGGGCTGGAGGTCTCGGCGCAGGGCCTGGGCTGCATGGGCATGTCCGGCCGCTACGGCGACCTAAAGCCGGAGGCCGACATGGTGGCGCTCATCCGCCACGCGGTCGACGCCGGCGTCACGCTCCTCGACACCTCCGACGTCTACGGCCCGCACACCAACGAGCTACTCCTCGGCAAGGCGCTGCAAGGGGGAACACGCGGGAAGGTGCAGCTCGCCACCAAGTTCGGCATCACGGGCACCTTCCAGGACGTGCGGGGCGACCCGGCGTACGTCCGCGAGGCCTGCGAGGGCAGCCTTGCCCGCCTCGCCGTCGACTGCATCGACCTCTACTACCAGCACCGCATCGACACCGCCGTGCCAATCGAGGCCACGGTCAGTTATTTCCTGCACCAATTCTTGTTCAGCAGCCAGCACGGCCTAAGAAGCATTGTTTGTTTATTTCCGTAAATTCGTTCTGTAGATGGGTGAGCTGAAGAAGCTAGTCCAAGAAGGGAAGATAAAGTACATCGGCCTATCTGAAGCATCGGCGTCGACCATCAGGAGGGCACACGCGGTTCACCCCATTACCGCTGTCCAGCTTGAGTGGTCACTGTGGTCAAGAGACGTCGAGCAAGATGTCATCCCGACCTGCAGGTATGTATCTGCACTAGCTAATCGACTGCAACATTCTGCGTTTCCAGTTACACAGATCGAAACCACATGGGCGCTCTGAGAGAAAACATTGATTTCCAACTGTCTTCTGCGAATTTCAGAGAGCTTGGCATTGGAATTGTCGCGTACAGTCCACTAGGCAGAGGGTTCTTGTCCAAAGGGCCTAAACTGGTCGAGACACTTCCTGAAGGCGATTTCCGCAAGGTGAATATGAGAATCCATGGACCCTTTGCTTCAGTGAACACTTACATATAATCTGAATCTTTTCCTTTCTTCTTCTAACCAAATGGTCAAATGCATTCACTTTCAGAGTCTTCCCCGATTCCAACCTGAGAATATGGAGAAGAACGCCGCCATATTCGAGCGCGTGAGCGCCATGGCTGCCACGAAAGGATGCACGGCGTCGCAGCTCGCGCTGGCCTGGGTGCACCACCAGGGGAGCGACGTCTGCCCCATTCCCGGCACCACCAGAGTGGAGAACTTCAGCCAGAACGTGGCGGCGCTGTCAGTGAAGCTCACGCCCGAGGAGATGGCTGAGCTCGAGTCGTTCGCGTCAGTGGACGCCGTCCAGGGTGACCGGTACCACGGCAACTATCTCAAGACATGGAAGGACTCCGAGACCCCGCCCATGTCATCATGGAAAGCTACTTAAGTGTTCCAAATACATAGCTGGGAATAATTGATGCAAAATCTTTACATGTTTTCACTTGTAGCAGAAGTCCCCCAATCACTTTTTAAGAGTGCCTATTCTATTCACTACTCTCCGTTCCAAATTAGTTCCCGCAGCTTTGGTTAGATTTAGTCAAGATACATATGTATCTGCACATCTTCTAGTGTACAGGCTTGCTTATTTTAGAGAAAAAGCTGTGACAACTAATTTAAAACGGAGAGAGTAGTACCAAACCGATTACAAGAGTTATATGGTCCATGTTAGACTCTGCTTTATCATTCAACTAGAAGCGATAGACTCAAATAAGGAGGATTTCTTTTCAGCTTAGGATGACATCTCCCTGAAGGTGCCCTCTTTCGGCTTCTCGCAGAAACCCATCTTCTGAACTTGTTTAATTTAGAAGTTTATAAACAATTTTAGGAAATGGGCTTTTTGAAGAAGCCCAGGAAGGGTAATTTCTGAGTTTTAGAAGCTGAAAAGAAGTGGGCCTAAGACGTATTTATCATAACCTGTTCCAAAAAATAAATGCCTCAAATAATTTAGCTCATAGTCGGCATTGCAAATAATGAGTTGGTTTCGAACATGAACCGACTTGAATCGTGTAGTATCTGAGTCAAATAATAAATTAGATTCATGGCGTTAGGGTGATTGTTTCCATGCTTTAGGGTTTAAAGTTTTTCTATTCCATATATAGCTAATTAATTGTACCGTTTATGTTGTGGCATAGTCAGGGTGAAGTAGGGGGAGAGACGACGACAAGAGAGATTGGGATATAAAGCTAATGAGCGGGGACGACCAATATGGAGGCGAGAGCTAGTGGAGTAAGGGCATCTCTAGCCATCCGATCCATTTCAGACACAAGAACAAGAAGTGTCCGTTTTGATTCGTTTGGATTGGATTGTACACAAGGAAAACGGTAGAATGGACCCGTCTGTCCGTTCGTGCCCGAGGCACTCCTAGCAGCACGACACATTTTCTTTTTTCAACACAATCAACGACTCGTAATGATGATTAGCGCCATGTCGAGACCTGCCAAGGCGTAGGAGTGGCGCTTGGTGGTCCAAGAGTAGGGCAAGCTGTTCATCAACCTAAACACTGATTGGGAGTAGTGAGCCGCTGCCCCCAACACCGTCTCAACTATAGGCCCCGGTAAGCTATCCGGAGCCACATTTTGGTAATTAGGATGCCATGGAAGCAAATTGAATAGACTAGGAGCGGATTTTGTATGTAGATAACTGAATGTATGATCTGTTTGGTTGAATATATAAGCAAATTAACATTTGATTTAATCCAAACAAGTAATTGACGTAGCATGATCACATAAATAGTAATAAAACTAATAGAGTAGATGGATATATAGCATCTAAATAAGACAAAACCTATCTGTTGATCGCCAAAACCCACTGGCGGGCAGCGGCCTGTCAACACGGTAGAGCCGGGAAGAGCCTAGAGCTGCGGCTGGCTGAGACCCCTCCGAGCGACGGCCCGCAATGCTCTTCTGGTCACACGCGGCGATGCGAAGTGCAAGGGCGTGCCACCTGACCTATACCTGGTCAGGAAGGTGATGAGGATGCCTCGCTTAGTTCCTGCATGGCATACACGTAAACATTAAATCAGAGCCTCGATCGGCTCTCAGGCTATCCTGTGAATCGGCTCAAAGAGCCGATCCACCCATGATCCGTACGGGGTGCACGAATACCTGGTGATCCTGCTTGATCAAGATAAAGCTAATGAGATCTACGACGATTTAGGGTTTTCACCGCATAATCGGATCATCCTACTCCAGGTTGGGCCTCGCGGCCACGCACGGTGCTCGTAAGCCGATCCTAAACAAGGCCACACAACCAACGTGACGTTGATCATCGGAACATCCTGTTTAGGACTTGCGAACGCCACCCTACGTGCCGCTGGATCCTCCCCCCCTTCGTAAGGCCTAACTATTGCAGATATTAAACTAATCCTTGCGGAGCAAGGAGCAATCGTAACGGATCAGATCTACTAGATGATGAACAAGCAGGGTGCCGCCCCCACGCCTGAGATAGGCGTGAGGGCGGCTAGACATGCGAGGGTTGCACTACGTAAGCATGTTTATACGAAGAGCTATGCTAACCCTAACACATCTATGATAACTATGTTGCCCGCCATCAAAGACGCTTCAGTACGGGCAACGCATGAACAACGTGGGGCTTGTGCTGCCTAGATCGCAAGATGCGATCTAGGCAGCATGTCGCTTACCTGATTGAAACCCTCGAGACGAAGGAGTTGGCGATGCGCCGAGATTGGTTTGTTTTTGGGGTGAACGTTGTGTTGTTGTTTATTCCATAAACCCTAGATACATATTTATAGTCCAGCGGACTTTCTAACGTGGGAATATCCCACCGTGCGCGATACAAATTCTAAACCTTGATCTAAGATATGACCTACTATAATTAAAGATACACGGGCAAACTAGCCCAAATTCTCCGTGCAAGGCCGCTTCAGAGATCTTCCACGTGTAGTCCTCTAAGCCCATCTCTCTTATGGCCCACCTCTGGATTTGTCCAAAATCTGGTGATAACACATGCCCCCCTGGTTTTGGAAATAATTTTTCCAAAATCATTGTATTTTCCTCTCGAAGGGTCATGTCGTGGCGGGGACGGAGAGCCATTTGCAGCTTCCGTCATCATTATGCCCTGTCCTTTCAGCTTCTGCAAAATTCGATAGCCCTGGCGTCATCTCCTTGGAAATTGTAATGACAGTAAATTTCCACCGGCTCTTCATTATTTAACTGTGCCAATCGATTAGCTTTCTTCATCTCCTTCCTCTGTTCCAGCTATCGGCACCCAAAAAACCCTCTTCTCCCTCAGCAATGTCTTCCTCTTCCTCCTCCTTTTCAAACCTTTTCCCCCCATTCTCGCCGAAGAAGAATGAGGACAAACCTTCTTCCGAAGTGAACCCCCTCCCCTCCGATGATGAGAAGAAAGAAGGAGAAGCAGCGAAGGCCAAGGCCTTCCCCTCCATCAAGCTCCCGCCGAAGAAACGCTCCCGCATGTGGGCGGACAGCGAGGATGACGACGAAGAAGAAGAAGAGGAGGAAGAAGATGAATCTTCCTCTTCCGCCGGGTACCCGCCAACCAAGCGCTTCCGCTCCTGGGCGGACAGCGAGGACGATGATGATGACGAGGAGGAAGAGGCTCCGGCCACAGGCTGGGGTAGTGGCGACGAAGAGTTCCCCGGGAGCAGCGCCGACGACATCGACGGCGGTGATGACGAGGACAGCGACGATTAGTAGAAATAGGACTAGCAGTAGCAATGCGCTAGGCACTAGATCCCTCTTTTGAGAGCTATCGGCTCTTTCTTGTAAAGCCGCTCCTCTGACTTAATGAAATTGTTCTTTTGATTCATCTTTCAACTGCCCCAATTTCATCCCTTCCTCCTGCCATGTCAAGACCGATAGCAACGTATCGATTTTTTTTTTTTCTCCTTTTGGCCACCCATGAAGCTGGATTCTTATGTTGATTAGCTCGAAGGCCAAGAACTTCTCAATTTCAGGCTGCAATTTGGTATCCGACCATATTTTTTCGCAACCCCAATCCCTTAGCCGATGACTATTCATCGGCTATTTTGAGAATCCAATCCCTGTGCAGCGACAGGACAGTCCAAAACCTGTACAAGCCGACGGCCTCCCTTCCTGACTCCTCTCCATAGCTTCAGCAATCTTCTTTCGTGAACAGAACTGCTTCTAGAGAGGATCACAACGCAGGATCAATCGATGCAATCTCGATGTAGTCCGTTGCCCCCCGAGTCTCCATCAAGGCGAGGACAGTCGTGAGCTAACCACATGTGTCACCATCAGCCTCCAAATCGTAATGCCAGCCGATTCCATCAAAATCGGCTCTCTAAAGAACCTCTAGGGCGAGCTGCCCCCCGAGCCTTCATCAAGGCAAGAATACCGGCGAGGATGCATAAGTCGTTGATCAGCTCTCTTCTACTGAACATCGACGTCGCTGTAAACCCTTGAACACATAGCCAGTAGGTCTTGGTCCCGTTCAACTGTACTAGAGTCGATGGCCGCACATCGGCTTTGCTTCGTGCGAAAATTTTTTTTTTTTATTTTTTGGCCGATTTTTCTCCTTAATCGGCCCCCAACGTTCCACTGCACACAAGTCTGCACATATTTATCTGCGCATGTTCATCTGACTACATGCCCCCTGAGCCGAATCTGCCAAATGATTGCAGAGATCGACTTTCTTGGTAAGCCAGGGCATTGCACTTGCACGTCGTCTTCGCAAAGATTCATGCTGACTTCCATCTGCCGACGTGGCCGCTGCCCAGTAGATCGTTGCTGACCATAAACAGAATATGTGCAGAAGATAATTTTGGCCGGTTGCGGGAATCGGCCTCCACATTGCTTGCTCGATGAAGGCTTTGTAATGTTCCTCCATAAAATTTTTGGGGCCGATCACAAGGATCAGCCTCGCACGGTTTGCTCATTGGTTTAATCTTGCTACTTGGTTAGGCTGGATAAAACCAACCCAACCTCTGACTTGATGCGCCTGCTGTCATCCACCTTGAGAGCATCGTATAATCGTGGAGCATTAAGCTCTGTCGGCAAGACGAGCACCATGTTTGTGCCAGCCGATGTTTCATCACCGGCTTTCTTTTGCTTGGGACGCCACTCCATCCTCCGTGGACGACCCTCTTCATTCAGGGCTCGCTGAACCTTTGCAGCCAGATCAGGCCGTGCCTTCCTCAGCGTATGCAAGTATAACCTTTCGGCTTCCTCCAGGCCGCGCAACCGCTGAACCCTGCGTTTCTGTGAACGGCTGAGTCCGTCAGGGCACCACCTTGGACGGTGGTACCTGTCTTCTTCTTCTTCTAGTCCCTCGTCTTCTGAATCCTCAAGATCTGCCCAACGAGGTGACTCAGCGCGTTTGCTTGGTGGTGGGAGAGGCCCTAAGCGCTCAAACACAGACACGTTGGCTGCCTCCTTCTTCTTCTTGTTGCATTCGGGCAATTGCCGATTGTGGGCAATCGGCTCATTCCTGAATCCCAGCAGGTGTACGAAGAAAGGGCAATCCCGATGTGCGGCGTTGTCTTCTTGCTCCCTTGGCCTGTCCGTGGCACGGCGCTCGTGCTCCTCCTCATCGCGATCCTGCCGACGATGTCTTCGGCTTCTCTAGCCGGGCGATCTCCTTCATCATCATAGTTGGACCGTCGGCGTTGGTCATGCGACTCACATATTTGTTGAGGAGGTGATCGGAGAGAGGTCGCTGATATCTTATGTTCTTCACTTCTCCCTCTCGTGACGTAGCGCTTGCCATCATGATGGAGCCGATCGCGTGGAGCGGCCTCTTCTGTGTCCTTGCTATGAGAGCAGCTGCCCTCATCTCCATCTTTGCCAGAGTGGTTCCCAGGCCCTACCATGTTGACGCTGAACGTGGGACCTGGCTGGCAGCCCTCGGGGTAGATGACTTCTACCATATTAACGGCGGGAAGGGCTGGGTGTCTACCTTCATGGCGTATTGGTTGAAAATTAAACGCCCCTTCTCTATCGCCGCTTGGATGTGCCGACGCCACACCCTGCGATCGTTGGTGGCATGGGAAAGCGAGTTGTGGAATTTGCGGTACGGCTTTCCGTTTAGCTCTTGCGCCGTAGGGAACTTGAGACCTTCAGGAATCGTCAACTGTTTCTCCTTAAGCGGAGGTCGAAGATTTGTTCGGTCTTGGTCACGTCAAAATCAAATCCCCGGGCGGCCCTGGTGGTTTTACCCATTTGCGGGATACGGGAGTTCCTCCCCGAGTCCACTCAGCCACTGCTATTTCTTGGTCTCCCGCAGCACTTCACCTTCCTCTGTATCGACCATGACTATCGCACGCTTGAACTTGTCTTGGTACAGTGTCCGGTGGCGCTGTTCATATGCGATAGTTTCGAACCATGTGCGCCCGGCGAGGGGTAATCTGCTTGGGAGGCCATGTCCTTGAGCTGTGTTGCAAGGCCAGCTACCGCGGTTCGATCGCTTCCTTTTCAGCTTATACGAACCGAATAACATCGGTTCCTAAGATTCCCGAAGCGCTGGATGTACTCTGTCACCGTTTCTCCGCGCTTCGACGTAGTTGTGCTAGATCGGCAATGCTAGACTCGGAAGCTTCGAATGGTATTGCGTATGGAACTGTTCTTCCAATTGCTTCCAAGACTGGATGGAGTTTGCCGGCAAAGAGGTATACCATCCAAAAGCCGATCCCGTGAGGGACTGTGAAAAGAGCCTCACGCGTAGCTGATCCGACACTGAAGCCGGTCCTAGTTGCGCCAAATATCGGCCGATGTGCTCGATGGAGCTGGAGCCATCCGATCCACTGAATTTGGAGAAGTCAGGGAGCCGATATTTAGGCGGCAGCGGGATCATCTCGTACTCGTCGGGGTACGGCTTGGAATAGCCGATTGCCCTCCTTTTCGGCATAATGCCGAACTGGTCTCTCGGTATGGTACCGATCTGATCCACCGTCTTGGGCTGCGGGAGATGTATTCGAAGATTCGCCGGGGTGGCGTACTTAGCCAGCCATGTTTGCTTTTCCAGCTCGAGCCAACCGCAGGAGCTGGGCTCGGGAGTTTCGTCGGGGTGGCGTACTTAGTTAGCCACGTCTGCTTCTCAAGCTCTGTTGCCGACGTTCCTCCTGTTTGCGCCGGAGTCCCTGACGTTGTGGCCTGGTTCGAGAGTGGCCAGTTGCCACAATCTGGCACATACGTGCATGCATATCCTTGAGGGATCTCCTTGGGCGCCTCAGCCAAGAACTGGTAGTCACTAGGGTCACCACCGATCTTGTAAACGACGAATGCCGGTGTAGCCGGCACTTCAGCTGGTGCTGCCAACGCGTATGGCAGCGGTGGACGGACCGGAGTGGCAACTCTCCTTGGTGCGTCCCGAGAGCTGGTCCCGACGGCGAGTACCGGTGGCTCATGATCTCCTGGATCACGCGCAGAGCGAGACGCTCCAACACGTTGACCAAGTTTTCGCAGTGGCGGTGTAGCGAGTGAGCCACCAAGTAGTTGATCTCCTGCCGAAGGGCCCTGGTGCGTTCCTCCGACGGGGCGGAGAGATCTATCCCATCGAGTGCACCTTGTGGTGAGAACCCCTTCCATCGATGCCATGGGTACGGGTTCTCCGAAAAGAGCCGATGAGGTCGGCTTCGAGGGTGGCCTTGATCTCGTCATGTTTCTTCTTGAGCTCGACAGGCAGCTCCTCGTAGGTGATCGGCGTGCGTCCGCCGCCATCTCGGATGTAGATGGCGATGTGGTTGATGTAGATGATTGTCCCACCGGCGTGCCGTAATGTGTTGATCGCCAAAACCCACCGGGCGGGCAGCGGCTTTGTCAACACGGTAGAGCCGGAAGAGCCTAGAGCTGCGGCCGGTGAGACCCCTCCGAGCGACGGCCCGCAATGCTCTTCTGGTCACACGCGGCGATGCGAAGTGCAAGGGCGTGCCACCTGACCTATACCTGGTCGGGAAGGTGATGAGGATGCCTCGCTTAGTTCTGCATGGCATACACGTAAACATTAAATCGAGCCTCGATCGGCTCTCGGGCTATCTGTGAATCGGCTCAAAGAGCCGATCCACCCATGATCCGTACGGGGTGCACGAATACCTGGTGATCCTGCTTGATCAAGATAAAGCTAATGAGATCTACGACGATTTAGGGTTTTCACCGCATAATCGGATCATCCTACTCCAGGTTGGGCCTCGCGGCCACGCACGGTGCTCGTAAGCCGATCCTAAACAAGGCCACACAACCAACGTGACGTTGATCATCGGAACATCCTGTTTAGGACTTGCGAACGCCACCCTACGTGCCGCTGGATCCTCCCCCCCTTCGTAAGGCCTAACTATTGCAGATATTAAACTAATCCTTGCGGAGCAAGGAGCAATCGTAACGGATCAGATCTACTAGATGATGAACAAGTAGGTGCCGCCCCACGCCTGAGATAGGCGTGAGGGCGGCTAGACATGCGAGGGTTGCACTACGTAAGCATGTTTATACGAAGAGCTATGCTAACCCTAACACATCTATGATAACTACGTTGCCCGCCATCAAAGACGCTTCAGTACGGGCAACGCATGAACAACGTGGGGCTTGTGCTGCCTAGATCGCAAGATGCGATCTAGGCAGCATGTCGCTTACCTGATTGAAACCCTCGAGACGAAGGAGTTGGCGATGCGCCGAGATTGGTTTGTTTTTGGGGTGAACGTTGTGTTGTTGTTTATTCCATAAACCCTAGATACATATTTATAGTCCAGCGGACTTTCTAACGTGGGAATATCCCACCGTGCGCGATACAAATTCTAAACCTTGATCTAAGATATGACCTACTATAATTAAAGATACACGGGCAAACTAGCCCAAATTCTCCGTGCAAGGCCGCTTCAGAGATCTTCCACGTGTAGTCCTCTAAGCCCATCTCTCTTATGGCCCACCTCTGGATTTGTCCAAAATCTGGTGATAACACTATCACATCTACTCCAAACACCAAAACTAGAAACTCAAGCAAGATCAGAGAGAGAGAAGAATCACATAAGGTGCAGCTTGAGCAACAGTAGCGTTAGCGCTGGCAGCAACAGTGGCATTGTTGTCTTCTATGTTGAGTTTGCGAAAGGGGTTGTCGGCGTTCGGGAAGAAGTCGTCTTTGGAAAACTCGTCGTTGGACAACAACGTGTTGCCAATATTCGCGCGGAAGAACTCTCCAAAAACCTGTTCGACCCTCAAATGTATATGTTTACAAGAGGTGTGGTTTCGAAGGCATATTGTCCCGTCTATCGGTGCACACCAAAGGACGAGAGGAGGAACACAATGGCGGCAACACAAGGTTCTAGAAGAACATTGTCACATATGTCGTGTACAAGCTAGTGTTCACGTCCAAGTTTATATACTGCGGTTTGGGAAGATCATGGGGCGTATCCCATGTCTGAGTTGATACAGCCATGATCCAGAAAATCCGGACTGAAACGACCGTGTTAATGACTTGATTAATAACACGATTAATTTCCTGAACAGAAAAAAAATATAAACTCAGCTCGGCGAAATTCCCGCAACACACGGCGTATCGTGATGAGGAGGAATATGCGAGGGCTCTCTTTTTCTCTCATCACTTACTTACAACTTACAATGGCCACAACAGACCCTCCTGATAAGCCCTTTTCCGGTAGTGGAGAGATGAGGAGAAACCCCATAAAGACCAACTTTATCATGATCCCCACCTTGCTCACTCCGACTACATTTCTTTTATATGTGATTGTAGGATGTATTCGTGTAATAACTTTGTCTCTGTAACACCTCGGGTCTGTTATCCCTGGAACCTCTCTAGGGTATCTAGACTAGCCCCATAGATCAACATATGTCTTTTCTGCGCACTTATCCTCACTCGTGCGCATCCGGGAAGAACTTCCGGATCGGTCACCCATCGTCAAATCACTCCAGGACAAGAACTCTTAAGGTCGAAGTTCTTTGGAGATGGCCTTCGAGAATAGAAGTTGCAACTTGTTGATATGAGTATCCTATGAGTCATCTTGAGCCTTGGGTCAGTATGTCACATTCATCCCCCCTTAGATGATCGACGCCCTCGTCGATCAGCCCCAAGCTAGGAACGTTCCCTCTTGGCACATGTCCATGCGTCCAGTGCCGGAACATGTACCACGATGGGCTACATATCCGCTCCCCTGACCCGCACATGCCCATATTACCGCGAAGGTCGGTTCTGATACTAAATGTAACACCGCGACCAAGCCTGGTCGGGCCTGTTACTCTTGACAGCTCTCTAGGATATCTAGACTAGTCCCATAGATCAATACATGTTTTTTTGCATAATTTGTCCTTACTCATGTGCATCCGAGAAGGACGCTTAACCTCGGATTTCTTTGAAGATGAACTTCCGAAAAAAAAGTTACAACTTATTGATATGACTATCATATTAATATTGTTGAGCCCTGGCCAGGACGTCACAGTCTATTGGATGATCTACTTCCGTTCTACCATGATGAACCAATATTTAGGCCATTTCATTATTTATATACTGACTATATATTGATAGCGTAAATTAGAGATTGTATATATGTATTTGTCCACTCCTATATTTGTATAATGCTTATGTATTGATGCTATATAAATCTGTATATTATACCTATATAAATAAGTATAAACATCAAAAGAAAATCAAGAAATAATATCAGTGACACACCAGCTATTGTACCGCCGGTGCACCATCCGCACCACGCAGGTGCGCTAGCGGTAACAGGCTACCGTTGGCGCACCAGAAGTTGACGGAAGCCTGCTACCACTGGTGTGGTAGCACTTGCGCGCACTTGTGCACCGGCAGTAGACTTATTTAGTCCGCCGGCGGTAACATTTTCCCTACTAATGTATAATATAAGATATATTTACAAAAAAATATCACAAGAAATTTTAGATATTATATTTTATAATGGTTTAATTTTTGTTATATTTATAGTTTATATTTACATAGATTAAACTCACGGTCTAGGTACACAGGTAAGACTAATAAATCGATATGGAAGGAGTACATAGTATTCATTAATAGAAGAAGTTTTAATGAAATCGGTCAGTTCTTTGGGTTTCAATGGGAGAGATAAATTTTACAGATTTCAGTTACATTTGTGGGGAATTGAGTATTGACATCTGAGATAATATGGCATTCAGATAACTTGTCAGATAAAGCCATAAATGACAAATTAATTAACAAACAGAAGCAGGGCATTCGTACATGCGGGAATACTCATAGTTACAAAGAAATATCATATCATGAACTCAGATTATGATGGTCTTGTCACCGATCACGATCAGGAGTGCACCGGTATGGACAAGTTGTTTGCGACGCATCCCATCCTGAAGATCTTGACGAAGGAGCTCCAGATTCTTAGCTCCTGGTGCACCATGATGGGCGTCCCGTCCTTGACGCAGTGGTCGTACTTGTCCAGCACCGACACGATATAGCTGAACTCCGGCCGCCTCGCCGGGTTCGCCGACCAACACCTCTTGATTAGGTTGTTCAGCAACGGCGGGCACGAGCTCGACAGCGGCGGCCTGAGATTCTGATATGTCGATCATCAAAAATTACAGGTAAAGTGTCAGATTTCAGAGCGACAACAAACACAGCGCGTATGGAGCAGAGAGACGAACGGAATGTATCGAACGAACCTTCTCTGAGGCGGCGTAGGCGGCCTGGACGGGTGTCATGCCCTGGAAGGGGAGGAGGCAGGTGGTAAGCTCCCAGAGCACGATGCCGAAGCTGTAGACGTCCACCTTGCGCGTGTAGGGCTTCTCCTTGATCATCTCCGGCGCCATCCATCGGTAGGTGCCCTTGTTGCCCTTGGTGGCCTGGCAGCGCGTCTCCAGGCAGGAGGTGCCGAAGTCGGCCACCTTGACCCTCATCTCGTCGTTAAGCAGCAGGTTCTGCGACTTGAGGTCGCGGTGCATCACCCCCTGCGCGTGCAGGTACTCCATACCGCGCGAGATGTCCAGCGCCAGCTTCAGGATCGTCTCCGGCGACAGCGAGTAGGGGTCCTTCTTGTTCAGGTACATCCGCAGCGTGCCCTGCGACATGTACTCCGTGATGATGCAGTACACGGGGGGCTTCTTGCACGCCGCGATGAACTGCACGATGTTGGGGTGGTAGAGCCGGGACAGGAACGCCACCTCCGAGTTGAACTGCTCCTCCAGCTCGGCCCGCCGGACCTCGTCGCGTTCCGGGATGCGCACCATCTTCACAGCCACCGCGCGCTGCTTGTAGATGCCGCGGTAGATGCGGCTGTTGGCGCCCGCCGCGAACTTGTTGCCGATGAAGAGGTGGGAAAGGTCCGCCATCCACTCCTCCCGCCGCCCGCTGTTGCCGCCGGACGAGGAGGACGAGGGGGCCATGGCCGTGTCCAGCAGCATCGACCACGACTCCATGCTGTCCCACCGCTTCTTCTCCATGTCGTCCGGCTCCGACGGCCACGGGTTCTTGCCCGACGTCGACGGCGAGGAGGCGAACAAGCTCGACGCGAACAGCCGCCGAGGCGACGACGACGACGCCGCGCCGCCGCTCTGGCTCGCGTCACCGGCCGGCCGCGGCTGCCGGAAGCAGGAAAGCATCGATGAGCAAGATCAAGAATCGCACCAACACGTCGTGCCAGTGCCAGGGATTCGTCGGCGACGGAGCGACACCACGCCGGGAGAACGCCGCGCCACGAACATTGCTTGACGTACCGTCGATACTTATGAGTTATGGCAGGGTCCGAAGAAAAGTATCCGTGCCCATGAGTGAAAACTCCATGGCATGCTATATACGGCCTACCCTCTAAGCTACCTTATCCCAATCATGCAGCTACCGACCTGTAGCTAGGTAGCTAGCTAGATGATGTTTCCTGAAAGACACAATTGGCAAAAACTAAAGGCGATCGAGCGCACGCATTCTTCCTGCTTCTTCTTCCTCCTCGTTCTCTTGCAGTAGTAGTAGTTTAGACGTACGCTGGCTGGAAGGTGCTGCTGACACTGAACTCTGAAGATAAGCCATGGATGGATGGAAAGATTAAAGGCGCTCAAGGATGTCTCGTGAAGAAGCAGTTCAGCAAAAGGGCCACTTTTCTTGTCACTCTCCCAGCCCAGTTGCATGCAATATTGGTAGCTAGGCCGCATGCACGCACACTCCGTCGCGTTCTCTCGTCAGCCTAGTTTCCAGGACATGAGGGATGAGGCATGCACCTACAATATCTGTAAAAGAGAAAGAGGGGAGACGGAAAAGGTTCGTATGACATGACAAGCAGTGAGATGGATATTTAGGAGGAAAAAAAGGAGTGGTGTCTGAAAGTTACAGATGCATCAGGGGCTGCGCACTTTAACGCTTTGATCCACCCTGTTATATGGGAGGCGTTTTTCTGGTGGTCTGAACGGGTGATCGGCCGGCCGCCGCCAGCCAGTCTATACCTTGTATGACATCACCAGCTGCGTCATTTCTTCCCGGAAAGCAACTGCAGCGCGCGAGGAACGGAGGAAGAAGAGGGGGGAAATTTGAGTGATCTATATCTGAAGTTTCAGTGACCAAACTTTCTGTAGCTGGGCCGATTTTCTATCAGTTCATGGTAAGATCTCCTTCTCAACAGACCGAGGCCCATTACAGTGATGTAGTATGTGGCCCAAAGAGTATCCCAAGGATCCGCTCCAAATTTCTGTGCAAATTAGGCATCATGTGCCTTTTTAAAATCTAATCTAATCAGTCATTGCACCTTGGCGGTATCAAAGCGGCTCCATCGGCTCCGGCAATGAACCATTTGTTATTTGCGGATGACAATCTGTTCTTTTTCAAGGGAAGTAGTCAGGAAGCGGAAGCGGTGTCGAACTTGTTGGAATCCTATTGTCAAGCAGAGGATAAACAAGGATAAGTCTTCAATTTTCTTTAGTAAAGGGTACCCTCAATTTAGGAGAGATGAGGCGAATTTTTTTTGAACATCTCTATTGAGTTTCTAAATGAGAGATATATGGGAATGCCAACATATGTTGGACTGTTGGAGTTTCAAAATATGGCATGTTTAAGTTCTTAAAGGATCGGTTCTAGAGCAACGTGAAAAGATGGTTGGAGAAAATCCTCATGGCAGGTGGTAAGGATGTGCTTATTAAATATGTTGCGCAAGCAATCCCGGTGTTTTTGATGGCATGTTTCATATTGTCAAGGGGACTGTGTGAACATATTAGTTCACTTACAAGACAGTTAGGGCATGGCCAATGGTATGCCCCAACTTACTTCCTCACATGTCCAGCTAGGATCGGATGCCACCGTGTAGGTTAAAAGGAGGTTCGGATGAGGCAGTGGCTTCTTGCAGAGGAGGCATGATCCTCAAGTAAAGAAAGGAAAAAAGAATGTGAAGATGGGAAAAGCACAAGGAGAAAAGTAAAACACAGGAAGGAGATTGGATGGCCATGGGGCACAGTGTGCAGTATGCTTGCGTCACGAAGCTACTAGCGCTGGGCATATGAAAAAAACGAGCAGTGGCCTCACATGCTGGCGCTGATCTGGATGTACTGAAGCGACCACTTGTAATCGCTTCCTTTGTACGTGCCCTTATGGTGGGGAAGCACTTAGGGGGAAATGAAAGAAAATTGGGTTTCTTGGAAAATGATGACGCTGCCTAAATTTCTTGGAGGATTGAGGTTCGGGGATGTGAAACTCTTTAATTTAGCGCTTATGTCATGACAAGCGTGGGAATAATGAGCCTAAATCGTTGAGTGAAAAGATACTAAAGGCGGCTTATTTCACAAATACATCATTTTTTAGATACCGTTCTCATCCATCACATATGGTGCTCCATTTTAGATGTTCGGTCTTAGTCCAAGGTTTATCAAGAGGATTGGTGACGAGCAATCAACAAATATTTGGACAGTGAATTGGTTGCCACACAATACCAATCTAAGCCCAATTGCTTCACTAAAACAACAACCTTCTCATAAAGTATCCGAACTTATCGATGGTACATCTTCAAGCTGGAGGCCAGACCTGATTCGCGAGACCTTTTTACCAATGGACGTCTCGATTATTACTAAATATTCCATTGCATACAAGAATACAAACTGACTCATGGGCATGTCATTTCGATTGAAAGGGTATCTTCCTAGTTAGATCTGCCTACCGGATGCTAGTCAATAAGGGAGGAACTGCTGAATCAGCCGTGTATATGGAGCCTAGCCCGTTGTCGTGGAAATGTGCAACGCTCGTGCAACTATTGCACGTGTTGCGGGAGATGCCTCAACTATCCCCGTGCGCCGGTCTCCACTCCAGTCACCACCATGTCTCTCTCTCCCTCACTCGCTCACTCACGTGGGCTCAAATTCTTGTGGGCTCATTTGAGCGGATACACCGAATTACTCATGTGGGCTCAATTCTTTCCCATTCCAATGGGCCCAAACGAGACTAATGGGGTCCCAGCCCATTCGGAAAAGGAAGAGCAGTACCGAACGTTTGTCGTTCCGGCCGAGAAGCAGGAGGAATCGCAATTGCGAAGCAGGATCCCTTCGCTGGGTGGCTCTACCCGGGCTTGCTGAACCCTTCCCGGCTCCCTATCTTTGCCGCCGCCCGCCGCCGAGTCCCCCTGCTCCGGCTCTCCACTGCCGCCGGTTCTCCCCCGCTGCTCACCCCTTTAAGGTACGCTTACGCCCTCGTGTCATGGCGGATCTGCTCTTTGTAGATCCATTCCCCTTCCGTTGGATCCTCAGAATAGGTGGTTTGGCCTAGAGATCGAAATCTGAATCATTTTGGCGGCTCGATTTGGTGCGTGCGTTAGGTTAAAACAAAGATTTAGTGCACCCGCTAGGTTTCAACCGTGAATTGCTGCCTAAAGAGCTGCTCAGCAGAAACCTCTTCTTGGACATCGTGAGTGGGCATTTAATCAATCTATTTGCTCATCAGTCGGTCACCTCTTCGTTTGTTTATGCATATCGGAGCAAATATATCACGCTGCTCAATAACTCAATAAGCAATATCCAGTAGCTTCTGACAAAAAAAAAAAAACCAATTATCTGCAGTTCAAACATCGAGTTGTTCATTCTTTCTCTTCTGAACAGAGACAGCTTTGTAGATCAATAAATTATGTCGTTATGACCTAGTAGCAGTATGCCCAACTCGCAGGAACAAAGGCTACCTTTTACATTCCATAAATTCTTGCAGACGGCAACCTTTTTATGCACAAACAACTAGCCCTATGGTGGAGAAATTAAAAGAAAAATGGTAGTTAGATTTCTGTAGTCTCGTTTTCTGCGTTTGGTAGCAATAGGAGGATTTGGATAGTTCTGGTTAAACTTTGGTGCTTCATTGGGGTATTCATGTAACATTAGTGGATGCCATTTTAGCTGTTTTGGCTATAATAATCTGTTGCATCTTTTTTTTACAGCGGCTTTCACTAGCACCTAGAATAGCATTTTATTGCACTCCTCAAACTAGGTTCTTCCTTGTCTCATATGATTTTCCCTCTTATCTATTCTCCGTGATCAGAAATAATTCAAATGGCAACCAGTGGATCATCTGGCAAGAGTCAGGAAAATAGGTCAAAAGGAAAGTGGAAGACAACTACAGATCTCAAGCCCAACTTCTGCAGTAACCAACATGGAAATCGATCCGAAGATGGTACAAGAAAGCATATCACATGCTATTGCTGTGGGTATCCAGGCCACTTTACGCAAGAGTGCCCTCGATGGAATGGTTCGATCACTTCCCCGCTAGGGTTTTCAGATGGCAGGCAAGATGGTAGAAGAATGCACATCACATGTAATTGCTGTGGATATCCAGGTCATTTTACTCAAGAGTGCCCTCGATGGAATGGTCCACTCACTGCCCCGCTAGGGAGTTCAGATGGCAGGCAAGAAACTCAATATTCTCTTACACTAAACTCATACCAACAAAATATAGAAAATAGATATTGTCAGGACCAAATGGATGGGATAATCACCTGTTTGGTTTGTGGTGAGGAAGGACATTACACTTGTGACTGCCCTATGAAGGATCGGGAGCGCAAAGTCATTTGCACACTCTGTAGCAAAAAAGGCCATTGTTATTTGTGGTGTTGCCAGCAGAACAAGTCTGAGAATAACAAGTCTGAGAATCTGGCTTGCACCCGCTGTGGAGAAATAGGGCATAGTGCTAGTACAAATGGTCTCAGTTGTTCAAGTTGTGACGAACATCATCCGCATGGAGAGTGTCGAATGAGTGAGGTTACATGCTTTATTTGTGATTCTCGGGATCATTATCTTGCTCAGTGCCCCTTGAATTCAGCGTTGACTGCAGTGTGTAAGGATCAGAGAGAGAACTTACAAGCTGCTCTGCAACTTGCACTATCAAAACAAGGCAACTCATTATCTACACCTGCCAAGCCATCCGTAGAATCACAAGTATGCAAACCTAGTTTTGCTAAAAAATCAGCAGGAAAAAAGCCAAAATCACGGAAATGTTACAGCTGCGGTGAGGGAGGCCACTTTGCCAATGGTTGCATCTCAATATCAAAAGTACCGACCCCCAGCAAGTCAAATCCCGAAGTTAGAACAGGAAACACGACAACACGAGTGTTAAAAACGATATGCTTGAAATGCAATGAAGAAGGTCACCATGGCAATCATTGTCCTCAGAAGTCCGGAGCTACATCTGCCAACCTGTCCAGAGAGTTAGAAGAGAGCAGCACAATACCTACATCTTCCAACTTGTGCAAAGAATTAAAAGAACAGGACCCTCTCACTGCTAAACATTCATCAGAAATGAAGCCGGTATTGTCGGCTGGATGTTTTATCTGTAGTGAGGAAGGGCACCGGGCCTTTAGTTGTCCCTTAAGACATCCAGCATTGACCCCCGACAAGTCTAGTCCTTTGGTTACAGTAGACAACATACCAGCACGATTGTTGATATGCTACAGTTGCGGTGAAGAAGGCCACAAATCCAATCAATGCTCTCAGAAGCGCCAGAAGCGTTAAGACTTCCGCACTAGGAGCAGTTGGTAAAGCAAAACATTGTACCCATAATGGGTACATATTTTGTTACATTTTTAATCAAGCTGAGAAGCAGCTGGAAAAAAGAGAGCTTGTCTCTCAGATACAACCAAGGAATCTTGGAAGATACTCACCGACCTGAGCCAGACCTCCGCCTCTTGATGTCCAGGCCGCAAAATAGTTTGCTTCATAGCACACAATAGAACCTTTCGTAGACACAACTGTTATCTAGTTGTGTGTTTTCTATATCTGTCATTGAAGTTATAGATATTCATATTTGTACTGAATTGAGTGAACTTCCAATCTGTATTGACACTCATTAACATCCAGTCTGTATATGATATGATTCATATCGTATGCATTCTCTGTTCGGAGGTATGGGAAAGAAAGCGGGAAGTGCAGTATCTGATTTGTTTCCCACCCCTATCAGTAAGCAATCATATCAGTAAGCGAGTAGTGTTTTATATTTTGTGGAGTTCAAATAAACTTTGACTATGCACTACCTGTTGCTCAATCATATCAGTTTATCAATTTAATGATATCTATATATTGTTTCTATGTGTGGTTGCATACCATGCTACCTTGTTTTGTATGGCCGAATTGTGCTGGTTGCCAAAAATGGCCAAGTAGTTAAAGTAGCATTGTTTATAATTCTTTAGCAATCATATAACAGAGAACTTTGTGCATATGTATTGCTCGTAATGTACTTCAAACTTTGAATTGTTATGATGGATTGATAATGGCAAGGTCCTACTGTCTATGGTGATCATTATTTCATAACCTATGAGTTCATGCATGTGTGTTGAGGAAATGGATGTTTTGTTAATTGTTAACATCTGGAAACATGATAATAGACATCTATTTACATCTTTATTTTTCTGATGAGTTTGTACCCTGGTTGCAGTTAGGTTGAAAGGATGAGGAAAGGACTACACCCTCAGATGCAGTGGATCTCATATGTGACGCAGAGTGGCAGACTGATCAACGTCATGATGACCAAGGTGAACCATACCGGCAAAGTGTACCACATGAGGGCAAAGCGGCAGATGGCTCAAAGCCTGGGACAGATTGCAAAGTTCAAACGCCGCTACGAGCAGGAAGCGGAGGAGAACAAGGACAACAAGTAGGGTGCTGTTAGCCTTGAGCAGATTTGTTTACTGTGTCTGGTTTTAGCTAGTGAGCTTCGTTAATGGAAGTTTTCTTGGTTAATTTGAGCTATTCTTCTATCTCAGGGACAATACGGTTTAACCTCTGCTCGTTTTAAGTTGTGCATTTGCATTTTGGGTCGAGCTTCCTTTGTTACTCTCTTTTGCTTGAATTCTTGAAAGAAAAGTGAAACCAATTAGTATCATGATGCTATTTCTGATTGGTTTGGCTGTGTGAGTTGTGAAGGAGATTTAGGATGATTACCTTGCTGCACCCTATACAATTGATGATCTTGTTGAGTGGTAAGCAGACGGAAGGGAACAATCACACCAAAATGGATCACTAATCCTAGACCTACGGACTGGTGGGTTACGGAAAATTCTATGGACATTACTCCCTCCCTCCGTGTTCCGACCAAGCTAAATAGGTGTGAAAAGGCATTAGTACCCCTGATTTGAAACTTGAATCAGATAGCGATCGCTTCCTCGCCCATGGCCCATTTTACTCGCCTAAGTGTTCCCCGCTTATTGCCCAGCTTATTTTAGTTGCTTGAAATTTGTTCTTTCATGTGATTCTATGAAATGAACAACTTAGAGTTGTTCTGCTATTTCTTTACTAATATATTTGGTAGCAATGAATCTCTTGTGGAATGAACAACAAATATTAAATATATTTTCCCTAAAATAGGTGCTAATCTATTGTTTGAACTAAATATAGCATACTCAAATGAATCATGTTTTCTTGGTACAAGGGTATTTCAGACTTCCACCACCAGCTATAGGTTCACCAGCCGTCCTAAAAGCAGGTTGCCAAACAACAGTTTTATATTTCACAAGCTGTCCAGCAGCTGCTTTTAAGATCCCACCAGCTCCAGCTGCTTGTCGTCCAGCTGCAGCTCAAACAAACAGGCACTTAGTGCTTTGTTCCTCGACCGATGTCCTCACCCATGGGATCTGCCTCGGCCACGATCTCCTCGTCCATGCGCTCTTCGGCTCTGCCTCGACCACCATCTCCTCACCCAGGTGCTCATGGGTTCTGCCTCGACCAGCAGCAGGTGCCCGCCCAGGTTGGTCGCCTCGCCTCCTCCTCGACCAGCAGGTGCTCGCCCCGGTGATCCTAGTATCAGCCTCAACCAGCAGCTACTTGCACAGGTCCTCGCCTCTTCCTCGGCCAGCAGGTGCTCACCTTGGTCCTCGCCTCTTCCTTGACCACCGGGTGCTCCTTGACTCACATCAGCAGCAGCAGTAGCCACATACCTGAACAAAGAGCAGGAGCAGCACATCAGATGAACATGCCCTGGTGCTCCCGGTCCTTAATTGTACCCCACCTGATGAACAAGAACATTATGGCACTCCCGGACTCTTAAATTGAGTTCTTCAAGAACAGAAGTTGCAAACATGTCATGTCAAGCAAACAACTGATATTTCCAGTAGGTCAATGTAACATGGGGGTTGTAGAATTTAAATTCGGGTCCTCACAGTCAAACATAAATATACTCAGAGCGATATACAAATGAATGACAACCGACATGTTTGCAACGTGATTTGTTTATCTGTTATCTTGAATTAACACATAGAGACGTGAAGTTCCAGTAATAATAGTCACAGAGAGATAATGCTCAAGTGAACACTAAAATTTGTTCTCAATAAAACTAATTTTACCAATGTACTCCATGGAGTATTATTTTAGCTTTTAAAAAATGAAACTAAGGATTCAAGTGTTAACTAAGCAGTGGATGTGACCATATTGAGCCTGCCTCTTAAAGAAACCAAAGTAATCGAATCTGGGCATACATTGGTCAAAGCGCATAGTGTCCCACGATTATCAGCACACAGATCAGCACGCTCTAAGTAATCAAAACTGTTTTTTTTTGTGTGAATCCAAAACAAATGACCAGCAAGTTCTGATTTTGTTCTTTACACAAAAGCTCAACAAAACTTATAACATGGCAAAGCGGTTATTTTCTCTCCTTTTCTCCTGGAAAAAAGAGAATTAAGTGTTCTCCCGATCTATTAATAATCATCAATAATAATATAAATAATCCAAAAACTAATAAAAATTATAAATAGGTCTTTGGACCACCTACCGATGATTACAGACACTAGAACAAGCTAAAGGCGTGCCGCCGTCCTCGTCCCTCCATCACCGGAGAAAATTGTCATGCTAAATCCACGAAGGACCAGAGCAGCAACCATCGCTAATGATGACAATCATAGATCTGACGAGACTAGCATGAAATCACACCAACGAACACGAAAACTGACTGAGTTCCAGGAGATCCGCCGGACGCACGACTCCACGTATCCCCCACCAGTACGTACGTACTAGACGCACCACTGAAGCGAGGATAGGACGAGGAAGATCTTATTATAACTTCAAGATGTAGCCGCCACCTCATTATCCCAAAAAAGACATTGGAAAACAACCTAAAGAAAGAGGGAGAATTCCCCTCTAACTAGAGGTCATGGTCAGTCATACCTTCAAGAGCACAAGGCTATTGGAGGTGGAACGGACCAACGGGTGTCTCCGAAGAGGAGGACAAAACCATAGATTGATTTTGTGGCAGTTGATGCCTCCCAATTGCTCTCCTGGCTAGACGTACCGGTGATACAAAGAGAATTAAGTGTTATGACGCATCACCCTTTCAGCGTTAGCGGGACCATGTTTGCCCACTCCTAATCGGCTGCACAACACTAGCAAATCAGTGGCGCATTGTCAAACTGAGCAACTAGTCTATATACAAGCTCCCTCCCCTTCCGGCCAGCCCCACCCAACGCTGGCCACCGAAAAGACGTCACCGCCTCACCGGGCACCCCAGCCCGCAGCGGTGCACCACCCCGTATCCCTTGACCCCATCTTTCCATTACATCTCACATCGCCTGACCGCCGCCGGATCGCCGTAGGGCAACGCCCAAGCACAGGAGGGGGGAGGGTGGGGGGCAGGGCTCCCCTCCATCGCGATTTTGAGGTGCGGTCTTGGCGGCTCTCGAGCGTGTGCCTCGACTTGGCGTAGTAGAACAATGTTTAGATAGATGGATCAAACCGCGCGTGGCCATGGCGATTGGTTGTTCTAACTTAAGTTCAAGGGGGTTCCTATATCAGCCTCGTAACGTAAGTCCCTTTGGTCCCACACACGGGCAGACCCAAGTAAAGCTGAATGGGGCATGAGCCCCCACTAAAAACTCTGAATTTCAACAGGATTTATTCATACTCCCTCTGGTCGTGTTTAATTTACGCCGGGCAGTGTCTAATGTAGCAGTTCGATCGCTACACTCCGAGTCGATTAATCATGACCGGAGGTAGTATTTGAGAGAAAAATTTAAAATTCTGCAAAATTTAGACAAAAAATGCCCCCATTCAAGTGATTTGCCTCCACTAATTAGTTTCTCTGGGTGTGCCTCTGCTCCCACAACTGCCCACCTTCTAGCTCCATCCCTAACGAAATTCAGAAGTAGCTGTGCTGGTTGATCTGAACTTAAAAACACAAGGCACAAACAGAGAATATAGTGACTGCGGGGTGGGTGTAGTTGACAGAAGTAATTTTGTGAGGAAGATACGCTGCTTGGTATGAGATTCAGTCAGCCACCACGAACAAAGAAAAGCGGCCCCACAGGTCACCTGTGACAGCCGAAACCGACCGAAGCAGAACAAACACCGTCGCGAGTGCGCGTCGGCGTCACTCAGGAGCGCGTCCTGGCCGAGCTGATCCAGGTGTCCCGCCTCTCGATCGCAGCGTCGGCAGCTGCCGCCGGCCGCCCGCGACGACGGTCGGCACACCTGGAAACGCGACGCGGTACGGCGTTAGACGTGCGATCGCTTTGCGGCTAATGCTGTGATTATATCTCGTATGCTAGCTTCACTTGTGCAGAAGAATACGGGAGTGGCGCTCTCGATCGATTTGTGCGTACGAGTGTGGCAGCAAGCTAGTGCTTAAATATCGCTGTCTCCTGGGAAGTGAAGGAGTAAAGATGTAATCACAGCTTATCGTTACAAACACCGGATGCAGAATACTTTTAGGTAATCACACTATTATTAACGTTACAATGGTCATGCAAAATTATCAGTCCGAGATGACGTTCGGACGTGATCTTGTCTTTATCTTAGAATTTTTGCTTCAGCGTTTCAAGATGGTTTAGTTATCGCATGGATCTCATGAGGTTCGGTGGAATCTAAAAGAGAGTGAAAAAATCTCTATTGATTCTATGTACTTCCTCCGTTCCATAAAAATCGTCTGAGATTTGACAAAATCTGGATACATCTAGACACTATTTCAGACGAGTTTCATGGGACAGAGGGAGTATAATGTTTTGACCCAATCTAACACGTTAGTTGTCAATAATTAAAAAATTGGTCTATGAGGATTTTATTAAAGAGGGAGATCTTTGTATATCTTCGTAGGGAGATAATCCTAACTAACAACATCCTTGTAAAGCTTAATTGGTAAGGCAGTAAAAAGCGTGTCTTTTATCACCACGGTGAGACCGTCAACCACTTTTTCTTCCGGTGCCAATTTGTGAGATCAATATGGCCAGTAAACCAAATATGTTCTACCTTGTACTGCTTCGAAGCGTTGCAAATACTTTTGGCAACTGACTTAATGGAGTGGATCATGGTCTAAATTTTTTATTAGGGTGGGAGCGATTGCCATTATTTGATCGCTATGACTATGTAGAAATAACAATTTTTTTCTGGTTGCACGTTATTTACCGGTGCACTGATTTGCTCGTTCGTGTTCATTGCTTCAACGCGTGAAGCATTAAGAGCTATTTATGAAGGTATCTACATGATTGAAGGATGCAACGAAGGATATTTTTTCCAACATGGATGGCGGTGTAATCTACTAATTGAGCTTCCCTTGTCTTGGGCGTGCATCCATGTGTTGTTTTTTATTATTCAGTCTTTTTTGAACTATACTATCTTTGTGGGAGTGTGGGCAGCTGTATGCATCTTGTTATGTAGAGACTAAATGTAATTTTTAACTTTTAAGTAATAAAACATATTTTATCGAAAAAACATCATTAATGTTACAAATACTGAAAGCAAATACTATTTAGGAACATTCGAGGGTTGTGTGCTGTCAATGGTTCCCATGAGCCGATGTATAGATACTACTAGATTTAGATGTATAGATACTACGAAGGAGAAGCCCGGGGCCCTTCACAATCTTCCACGAAGAGGTCACCGGGACACCAACCAAGCCAACTAGGAGGTCACTCTCCAAGAGTAACAAGCTCACGGTCTCTCACTCGAACTAATCGTGGTGGAGAGCTCAACACTAGAGGTGTTCAAATCCTTCACACTCACCAAAGCAACAAATGCTAGGATGATATTAGAGAGGAAAAACAATGGAGGAAATCAACAAATGACTCCAAGATCTAGATCCCAAGAGTTTCCCTCACTTAGAGGAGAAATGGATTGGAGGAGGTTTGTAGATCTAGATCTTCTCTTTCAGATCCCCCAAGAATATGCAAGAATCGTATGAGGGAAGGGAGAGGAAGCAAGCTCAAGAGATTCAACAATGGTGGTCAAAAACATGCTCAATAACAAGATAAATCTGTTGGGGAAGAAACCCCTTTTATAGCCAAACGTGACGGTTTGGGGCAGATCTGAGAGTTTTTCGTGCAGCCTGGTCAACCGAGCCGCCTGGCGGGAGAGCCGGTCAGACCGGGTGGCCCTGAGAGCCCCCTGGAAACCGTCCGGTTGGCACCGGTGTGGGAGCCGGTCTGTGCCGGACAAGCCGGTGAGACAGCCGGCGCCACCGGGCCAAACATGAAAACATGTTTTACAAAAACCATGATAACATTTACGTCCGGACTCCGATTTCGATGATCTTGGGCTTGTTGGAATCAGAACAATAAGCCCTAGAACTTTATCCATAGAAACATCATTGTCCACCCACGGAGTAAAAACCACAAGATGAATGTTTTGACCTATCTATAAAAGAGACACCGGTGAAACCTCCAAGCTCGAAAACGCAATAGAAGATGTATACGAATTCCGTTTTCGATGAACTTGGGCTTGTTGTAAAGCTACCAACAAGCTCAAGAACCTCACATAGAGAAACACTAAGAAGCAACAAGATTTATGGAATTCAAAGCATGCAATGGGTTGAGCTCCCTAAGACGATGTGATCAAGTTACCCAACTGAAAGCCCCTCTTGATAGTGCGGCTATGTATCCTATAACCCGGTCTCCCAACAACCACCTTGAGACCGGTAAAAGGGAAACCTAGCAAGGCCATACCTTCAAGATCCACTCAAGCCGGAATGCCTCACTTGATCATTGTTGCTTCGTGAAGACTCACAAATGCTCCTCCATACACCATGATGGGAAAGATCCATTGATGCACATCTTCACATGTCCATTATCACCAAATGGACAACAAGCTTCAAGCATATGATCCTCTTGAGATGCTCAACTTGAACTTGCCCAACTCAACCTTGATGACGATCACCAGTTGATATCATCCTCTTATGGACCATATGAGATCTCACTTTCGATGCATGCCCATGGAAAAATACCTAACCCATATAGACAACACAAGGGCAAATATATGATGGGTTAGTTCATAAAGCATAATTGACAAGGCTTACCATACCACATGGACTTTACGTGGCACATTCTTCATGCTTCATGTGTTGACCAAACTTGAATCTATTCTTCACTCTTTGTATTGGTCAACCTTGTATCTTCTCATGCTCTATCATACTATCTTCAGGTGTATATAGAATTATTCATTTGTTTGAATGCTCTAAATCTTAGTCCATATCTCAACTTATGAGACTATCATGACACCGACTTAGAACCATAATTTGAATTCTTCACTTGGAATCAAGCACTCAAGATCTTGATCATTCATTGCTTATCACATAAGCTAGAGCATGGCTAATATTGAGTTCCACATAAGAACTCCATCTTCATTTCTTGTTCTTGATTATATCACATATATATCTTCAAATCGATGATTTTGATGCCAATACACAAGGTATATCTTTATCTTCATGGAATCCATACTTGAATCCAACACATGGAATACAAGTAGTACCTATGGAATATTACTTCATATAAACTCAATGAAAACATTAGTCCATAGGGGTTGTCATTAATTACCAAAACCACACATATGGGCAATATACCCTTACAATCTCCCCCATTTTGATAATTGATGAAAACCACAATAAGAGGGTTTATATAATGAATATTATTGACAAGTATGCAACTTATCCGAGAATAAGTTGTATACAAGAGGTTGTATTTGATATGGTAAAGTAACATGAAGCTACTAGCCCATATCAAAACCAGCTCTACTCACACAACTACAACTAATGCAAGGGATGTGAGTAGAACCAACATATATAGTGCAAACTCCCCCACAATGTATGCACGTGTGATGGACATAAATTCATTGCATACATTGTTAAGATTAACCTTCGGGATAGTTTCCACTATATATATACAACCATGCAAGACATATAAATATGGAATGCATGAGAGGCAAAACACTTAAGGACAAACCAAACTTAAGTATAAAACCATTCCCTTAAACCCTCTAAACTTGTCCCCCATTGGCATCAAGTGCCAAAATGGGTGAAAATTTTAGAAAGCCAATATAATGTGAGTTCCTCCCTAAGGTGTGCATTTCTCATAATTTGAATCAAATGCACACATCCAATGACGAATACTTGAAGAAAGTCAAACTATATTGAGGATCAAAGATTGCTCAAGGATAACATGGTGAAGAAAGCTTTAACAAATAAAGCAAGCAATCAAAGATCAAATCGGACAAACAAAGATGTCATGATAAAAGAGATATAGTGCTCTAAGTGAAATAAGGAAGCTCCCCAAGGTTCGTGCATAATTTAGAATGTTTGAATTTGAATACAATATGCACAAACATGGAATCCTCACTCCCTCTATTCATTTAGAACATACACAAGATAATGAGAATATGTTTATCAAGAACAACTTGAGTCCAACAATACGAGATATGAGTGCATGAAGATAAAAATAAACCAAGCACTCATAAATCTTCTTTACCAACACCACTAAAATCAAAAGAATAAGAAGATGGTCGGCAAAGAACAAGGATATCAAGATGATGGATTAACTCTCTCATGTATATAAGTTTCTAAAGTGGACAAGATGATCCATAAAGAAACATGCATACACAAGAGGTTAATAAAATACATAAGACATGATATCCAAGATGAAGTCATAAAGTATACCAAAGGATGTTTTCTTAAAAGCATATACATAGCCTATGGCTCCAAATTTTCACTTATGGTATATGCATGAACTTCAACCAAGAAAATCTCAAAAACATCGCAAATAACAATAAGGGAAGTAAAGCTAGTTGGAAAGTTTTGAGAAAGGCAACAAGTATCACAAATATGGATTTATTTTGCAGTTTCATCAATATTGCACATAAGAGCTCTTTGAAGAATTGATATGGAATAAATTGCTATAGGGCATACTTGGGATATGTGAATCATAAACATGATTTATATATATTCCTATCGTATGTATCTTCTCAAATTACTCAAATGTACAATAAGAAGTTTTCTTTTAAAAAGGATTTTTCAAGAACCGCAAAATTTTCGAAATAAAGAATTTCATGCCAAGATGCAACCTACAAGAGGTTGGATGCTATATGAGTATGCATGAATAAGATACTTGTTACCGACATAGCAATGGCATGATGTAGTAGATAAGAGTTCATCGATCATCCTAGCTTGGCTCCAATTCTCATATGGTGACAACACCTTCCTTATAGATGAGACAAGCCTTCATTGCATCTCCAATGTACCTAAAACAACATTCAAGTACATCTTGGTCCCCAAACTTATTGGGTCCAAAATAGTTAGACTAACCACAATACATAGGATACACTCCATATCAATATGTGCATATTTAGATGAAGTTGGAATTTCATGCACATCTTAGCCATATAGGATTTGATGGAGTATACCCTATATAATGGATCAAATAAACCAATCATACTACAAGTATAAACAAATTACATGTAATCATGCACAAAGACTTTAATGATCCAAGAAATATACACTTTGGACCAAATACCAAATGAATTCAAAAAGGCATAAAGACCAAACAAGTTTGTTGTCCAAATTATATCAAAGAAGAAAATCACAAAATATTTGTTCAACAAAGTTCAACTAATGAACTAAGTAGAAGAGCTCAAAGATTTATCTCATTCAAGCAAATAAAACATGTAAGAAAGAATGAGATAACACACTCCCAAAAGAGCAAGGTTCCAACAAATAAACCAAGCCCTCTACACTTTTCACAACGGCACAATGTACCTTAAAGAAAAAGTTTGCCTTCCAAAACAAACACTTGATATGAATCAAGAGAATTTATAAAAAGATTTTTCAAAGGGATAGGGAAGACACATGGGAGCAACAAAAGATTTTTTGGAAATGAAATAAGGCAATAAGAAGCAATACAAGGTGAAGATGATCCATAAATTCAACTACATACAAGGTTATCAATTGTAAAAGACAATGAGAATATTGTAATTAACTTCCGGTGGTATATTTCAAGGATTCGAGATCAACTTCACAAGATGCATATGGTTAAAGGTATGAATTAAGAACCATGCACAAAAAGAGATTCTCAATATATCCAATGATGCAAAGCAATGATTATAATAACTTGGAGCAAACGATTTCCCAAATAAGATGTATAGATATGTCTTTGAGAAAACCGCACCAAGAATCTCTTACTCAAACAAAAACCAAAAGATAAGCAAAGGGAGCTTTTAATAAGAGTGATTTTGTTTGAGAGAACATGCCACCTATGAATAAGATAATTACGAGTATCAACACTAAGTGGCACAACCTCATATTTTCACATTTTCTAGGCTTGTGATATGTACAAAACATATTACTCCCCCATAATGTGATATACCATTTCTTATAATCAAGAGTAAATTAAAATTCGACTAGAGATGATTAATGGACATTTAGAATTTGAATTTCTCATGAGTATGACACACCACATAGTGACTATATAATCTTGCAATATCAATACTAAGTGGTGGTACCCATGTACACACATTTTTAAACAAAGAGAGATGCACAAGGCATATCACTCCCCCAAAATGGGATGTTCCATTAATCACTCAAAGAGAGCCAAATAAGATGTCATAAATATGTATTAGGCTCAAAACAATACGCAAGTATATGATGAGTCAAACAAACATACTTGAATACACAAGATAGGCAAGTAATACACACCACATACAAACACATATTTGGTACAAAACCAAACATGCAAAGGGGCAAATAACTTACAATAAATATGAGGAGTTGAAGTATAAGTTACCGCAAAGAGGAACATTGGATATAAGATATAGATGATAATCCTTATTACTTGGCTTCATAAAAATAATATATGAAGATCCCTTAATTGTTCATGAAGTGGCCAAGTCTCCAATGCCCTCCACATACACCTATTGATCAAGTTTGAGCTTGTTGGTCCGCAACCAAGTTGGGTCCTAAGAGGTTAGTCACAATAGGCTTGGCAACCCAAATGGTTCTTTTCTTGAAACCACTTTAAGTTCCAACAAACTTGGCAAACACATTTCCATTCTTATCCTTCCCAAGAGAGTAATCATCATTAATAATGATAGGGTTAGATAAGGTAACGTTTAAGCATGAAGAGGCAAAGTGCCCCCTTCTCACGACATAAGTAGCAAGTGTTCCCCTTTCTCTTCTTTATTGATTTCTTTTCTTGGGGAACTTTATCTTGATTCTTCTTAGGAAGTGGCCTATCTTCAACTTAAGGTCGAGCTTTAGCTTGAGCTTGACCTTGTGGCCGTTTCCCTTGTTGCTTCTCACTCAAGTGTTTTTTTCTTTTTCAGTGGGCATGATCTAACGTGATGCCCTTTAACCTTGCACTTGAAACAAACAAACTTGGCCGGATCCTTGAATTTTTCTTGGCCCTTCTTCTTGTTGCTCTTGCTCTTGGACTTGTTCTTGTTATTGGAGTTCAATCCAAGTCCACTCTTGTCATTGGGGGATTGTTGCACACTCAACATCTTGTCAAGTGCGGATTTCCCTTCATGACGCTTTTCCAAGTCTTTCTTCAAAGAAAGGACTTGAGCCTTGAGCTCTTTGATTTCCTCTACATGGTTATTAGAAATACAAGTACTAGAGGAAGTAGAAGCTTCACTGTTAGAGCAAAAAGGCAAGGTAAGTAATCCAACACAAGGTGTATCAATAGTTTGACTAGATGGATTACTAGGACTAGCACAAGGCAATATATCATTTGGAGTAGAGGCTGTGCTAATTTCCACATGAGGCTCACACTATGTTACCTTAGTAATACTAGCCTCATGGGCTAACTTTATCCCATCATAGGAGGTTAGGAGATCCTCATGAGAGCCCGAGAGCTTTTTATGGTTTTCTTCCCATTCCCTATAATTGCTAGTTAGCAAATCTAGTTGAGCCCTTAGCTCAACATTCTCCTTTAAGATAGATGCTTCACAAGAAGTAGAGTTAGTAGCACAAGCATCATCAATAGATTTTTCTTTTTCAAGCACATAAGATTCCATTTCTTGCTTAAGACCATGAGTTATGCACCTTTCATTTTTCAGCTCTTGCCTAAGGAGACTGAATCTCCGTTGCTCATTTTCAATATGAGATTCCAACTCCTCAATGAACTCATCCCTTTCATTGAGGGACTCCATCAAGAAATCGAATTTGACAAGTGCATCACCATGAATGGTGCATCTAACATTGTAAAGGCCTTTGAGTATAGCATCTTCATCTTGTTCATCATCATCACTCTCATCATTAGAAAATGTGTTGGGATTCAAGGTAGGAGTTACCTTTGGTCCCTTTGCCATACGGCACATGTGCATGCCAGAGGATGAAGATGAAGATGTTTTGGAATCTCCATTCATGAGAGTCTCATGCCTCATAGATTGTTCCATTTCCTTTACATTGTTAGACAACAAACAACTAGAGGAAATAGAAGCATTTTGTTTATGGCAAGAAGACAAAGCAAGCATATCCATGGGATTATGTAAGGAGTTTATACATTATATGCAAGGACTATCAACACAAGCATGTAGATTATTTTCAGTGTTAGATGTGTTTAAGTCCAAAGAGGAAACATTGCAATGGGATAGAGATGAAGAGTCATCACTATTGAGCACAATATCAACACTGCAATTTCCCTCACCACTCACCATATCTTTACCTTGTGTCTTGCAACACGTTGGTGAAGTGGAAGAAGATGATAACTCATCACGGCCAGAGGTGGAAGAAACTTGGAGCTTTTCATGATGTGAAGGGGAAGAGAGCTCCTCTGAGACACCACTGACCAAATAAGAAATGGATCCACCAAACATTTCTTTAATCTTGATCCACATCTCATGAGACAACTTTCGCTTTATAAATATCAAGAACCTACGAAAATCTGGTCTCAAGGAGAATAAAATCTCATTAGATACTTGAGCTTCAAGATGTAAGTTTTTCTCATTCTCTAAAGATAGATTTTGAGGATCCATCGAAGGAGAAAAACCTACATCTAGAAATCGCTCTATATTTGGACACAGGGTCCGAAGATTACAAAGCAAACGATTTCTCCACAAAAGATAATTTGTGCCATCAAGGATAATTGTTTCATTGTGCACTACATTAGTAGCCAACATCTTTACTCTCAAGGAGGTGACGCCTTAAACAAGGATAGACCTTGCTCTGATACCAATTGAAAGGACGAGATGTCGCCTAGAAGGGGCGGGGGTGAATAGGCGTTTTAAAAATTCTTGCGGATTTGACCTGTAAGAATGCGGAATTAAACTAACGTTTATTTTACAAGAACAAATCGTAAATATGCTAGGCTCACCTAAGTGCAACAACAACAACTACAGCTAAGCAAGATAGGCACACGATGTATGTAGGACAAGTGATAGCAAGATATATGTACTTCAAGCATGATGGCTATCACAAGGAAAGTAAGCTCGGGTATAAAAATAACCGAGGCACGCGGAGACGAAGATGTATTCCCGTGTTCCCTTCCTTTGCAAGAAGGTACGTCACGTTTGGAGGGGTGGAGGTCCCACGAAGGATTCCCCAACGCCACGAAGGTTCACCCTATTCTCCGAGCCTATCCCACGAAGGAATAGCCCTTATGGCTAGCTTTTCCTCCACTCCGGAGATGGCAAGCTTCACAACCACTTCATAAGCTCCACGAAGGAGAAGCCCGGGCCCCTTCACAATCTTCCACGAAGAGGTCACCGGGACACCAACCAAGCTAACTAGGAGGTGACCCTCCAAGAGTAACAAGCTCACGGTCTCTCACTCGAACTAATCATGGTGGAGAGCTCAACACTATGCAATGATGCAAAGCAAGAACACTAGAGGTGTTCAAATCATTCACACTCAAATCCCACCAAAGCAAAAAATGCTAGGATGATATTAGAGAGGAAGAACAATGGAGGAAATCAACAAATGACCCTAAGATCTGGATCCCAAGAGTTCCCCTCACTTAGAGGAGGAATGGATTGGAGGAGGTTTGTAGATCTAGATCTTCTCTTCCATGTACCCCAAAAATATGCAAGAATCATAGGAGGGAAGGGAGAGGAAGCAAGCTCAAGAGGTTCAACAATTGTGGTAAAAAACGTGCTCAAGAACCATAGAAAATTGTTGGGAAGAAGCCCCTTTTATAGCCAAACGAAATATGACAGTTTGGGGCAGATATGTGAGTTTTTCGTGCAGCCTGGTCAACCGGGCCGAAACCGGGCCAGGGACCGGGCTGCCTGGCGGGAGAGCCGGTCAGACCGGGCCAGGGATCGGGCGGCCCTGAGAGCCCCCTGGAAACCATCCGGTTGGCACCGGTGTGGGAGCCGGTCTGTGCCGAACAAGCCGGTGAGACAGCCGGCGCCACCGAGCCAAACATGAAAACATGTTTTACAAAAACCATGATAACTTTTGCGTCCGGACTTTCGATGATCTTAGGTTTGTTGGAATCTGAACAACAAGCCCTGCAACTTTATGCATAGAAACATCATTGTACACCCACGGAGAAAAACCACAAGATGATTGTTTTGACCTATCTATAAAAGAGACACCGGTAAAACCTCCAAGCTCGAAAACGCAATAGAAGATGCATACGAATTCCTTTTTTGATGAACTTGGGTTTGTTGTAAAGCTAGAAACAAGCTCAAGAACCTCACACAGAGAAACACCAAGAAGCAACAAGATTTATGGAATGCAAAGCATGCAAAGGATTGAGCTCCCTAAAACGATGTGATCAAGTTACCCAACCGAAAACCCTTCTTGATAGTGCGGCTATGTATTCTATTACCCGGTCTCCCAACAACCACCTTGAGACCGGTAAAAGGGAATCCTAGCAAGGCCATACCTTTGCCTTGTGCATCCCGCTTGATCTTAATGATAACTTCTTGAAGCTCCACTCAAGCTGGAATGCCTCACTTGATCATTGTTGCTTCGTGAAAACTCACAAATGCTCCCCATACACCATGATGGGAAAGCTCTATTGATGCACATCTTCCCATGTCCATTATCACCAAAGGGACATCAAGCTTCAAGAATATGATCCTCTTGACATGCTTAACTTGAAGTTGCCCAACTTAACCTTGATGACGATCACCACTTGATATCATCCTCTTATGGACTATATGACATCTCACTTTCGATGCATGCCCATGGAAAGATATCCAACCCATATAGACAACACAAGGGCACATATATGATGAGTTAGTTCATAAAGCATAATTGACAAAACTTACCATAGCACATGACTTTACGTGGCACATTCTTCATGCTTCATGTGTTGATCAAACTTGAATCTATTTTTCACTCTTTGTATTGATCAACCTTGTATCTTCTCATGCTTTATCATACTATCTTCAGGTGTATATATAATTTTTCATTTTTTTGCATGCTTTAAATCTTAGTCAACCATATCTCAACTTATGAGACTATCATGACACCGACTTAGAACCATAACTTGAATTCTTCACTTGGAATCAAGCACTTAAGATCTTAATCATTCATTGCTTATTACATAAGTTAGAACATGGCTAATATTAAGTTCCATATAAGAACTCCATCTTCATTTATTCTTCTTGATGATATATGGGTGGAGGACCTAGGTGTAGACGCACCCGATTTCCAACAAATAAAAAATAATAAAAACACTACTTAAATGTTTCAGAATAATTTGAATAATTCACACACGTGTACGTCACCTTGATATTTAGTTGTGCATTTTTTTTTAAAAAATATGACCGTATGTGACCTACACAAATAAGAGAGAACATAACTTTGGTATGATGTACGTCTACTCCTTATATTATGAGCATTTTTCTGCAGGTTACATACTTTTCGCAGCAATCGTGATTTGTGCTGTAATTTTTGTATTATATTAAATACATTTTTTCAATTTTATTATTCAAAAGGGTACCTGAGAGCCAGAAATTCAGGTCAGGGTATGTGTATTCTCAGTTTACTCCGTGATACAAAAATGTAAGATGCTTTGCTCTGACTTGGGACTGCTCCCAAGTCCGAATCTAGACTGATAACTCGCAACATTTCAGTATATTACATCAACTCGTGCCGGGGTGTGATTCAGTGGGTCGCTATTGTGATTTGGTTTGGCCTTTTGCTCACAAATAAATCAGCTGCACAACACGGGCAAACCATGGCGCATTGTCAAAATGATCAACTTTTTTTTAGGGGATCAAAATGAGCAACTAGTCTGCATAAAAAGTTTGAAACTCCCTACCCTTCCGGCCAGCCCACCCAACAATGGCCACCGGAGAAGCCGTCCCCGGACACCCCAACCCGCAGCCATCCCTGCAGTCTGCACCATCCCTCTCTATCCCTTGACCCATCTCTCCCTTACATCTCCCCTCACCAGGGCACAAGGCCACCGCCGGATGGCCGTTGGGCAAAGCCCAGACATGGGAGGATGGCGGCGGTAGGGCTCTCCTCCATCATGGTTCTGAGATGCGGTCGTGGTGTTTCTGGTGCGTGTCCCTCGCCTTGAGGCAGTAGAACAATGTTTAGATAGATGGATCGAACCGTGCGTGGCTATGGCATCGGTCGCGCAGTGAAGTGAACTATATTTTTTTTTGAGAAATATAATACAAACGTAGATGCTTACATACACGCGCATACACTCATTCCTATAAACGCACACACGCACACCCTATCCCTATGAGCACCTTCGGAAGACTGAGCCAGCGGATTGGATCTTGAAATTGACGAAATCACCACAGACGTCTCGCTGTCGACGGGAACATCACCTCCCACTGAATGAATATTCCGCTTTTATGAGACACACAGATATCAAACCCGGGGTTTGAACTCGGGTGGACTGGAGATACAACAATCCTCCTAACCACCCAACCTCAGGTTGGTTCTCGAAGTGAACTATATTTATCTAACGTAAGTTCAAGGTGGTTGGTATATCAGCTTCGTAACAAGAATCCTACACCTATGGGAATTTGGTTGCGGGCTGTTTTTACGGAACGAGGTGGAGAAACCTGGCAGATGCAAATCTTTCCCCTCTCATGATTTTAAGAGCCGAAATCCCTTCATGATTCCCACGTTATGTAAGTTAGATTTTGTAAAAATCAGCCCATATGTGTTAACATTTCTAAGTTCCTTTGGTCCTGCAACTGCCCACTTTCTAGCTTCATCCGTGTCGAAATTCAAAAGTTACTGTGCTTATTGATCTGAAACTTAACAGAGAATATAGAGGCAGCAGGGGGTGGGTGGGGGTGGGTGTAGTCGACCGAAGTAATTTTCTGAGGAAGATATATGCTGCTTAGCTAATCACGTCATTAACGTTACAAATACTAGATGCAGATACTATTTAGGAACATTCGAGGGCGGTGTGCTGGCAATGGTTCCCAGGAACCACATGTATATATATTATGGTGAAGAATGTTGTGTTCCTACAAAAATAATGAAGCAATGTTGGTTTGAGTCATCTCGTTTTTTATATAACCCCGTTCTCTTCCTTTGTATAGTGTGCAAATAAGTTGTACCTTATTTTTTGTTCGCGGGGGTGTTCTCATCTCTTAATAAATTTAACCAATAGTGTAAAAATATAAATTTCTTCCCTCTCTACGAATAATGAAAAAACAGAAATATGAAGTTGTTATCCATAAAAATGATTGATTTGTAGTGTGCCAGTCGGTGACATTAAGATAATAACAATCAGTAAATTTCTTCAAGGTTATTTCGTAGTAAATTACTACGCCCAAATATAAGCAAACAAAATGTCAGGTGTATATATCATGTGAAATATGATGTCAGATGTATATTCTAAAATGTCATATAAATTCTTATGCAACCATGCACATAATGTGGTAAAGCTTGACAGTTTCGTTGGTTGTACAAAATGTAGATTGAAATAAACTTGGCTATAGGAAGTATGTAATCCTACTCTAGGCAATTGGGTGCAAACATTAATTAAAACCCGAACTTTTGGAATCTGGTTATAATTAGAACAAATGCGAGATTCCGTCTGAGGTTTTCTTAAAGAGCTGGCTTTTAATAAACTTGGATGAAACCAGATGAGCACGTCGCCTCTAAGCAGAGAGTTTGTACTAATGTCAGTATAATTTTTACATAGAAACTATATATGTTAAACACTCATTGACCATATTTGAGAGTACTGAAACATTCTGTAAACAACATCATGTTGGGCAGAGCCAATTGGATATTTTTGGGTGCTCTTTTGCCCCTCGTATAATAGGGGCTGGGGTGGCCAAGCCAGCCCTCCCAATCTGGATAAAAGCTCGTCGAATTCCTTGCAAAAAAATCTGGACAAGCTCCAGAAGGTATCCATCAAGCAAAAAACATATCTCTATATATGTGTGTGACCATTATGGACACTTATGGGATCATTTCGGACCTCTCGGGGCCACTTTGAGACCATCCCACACACTCTCGAAGCCTATCTCTATTATCTTCATATAAAATTCATGCTCCTAAATGTTGCTAAATCATCAAGTGAGTGATCTTGTGGGTTCAGATATATGTGATACGTTGCAAACGTATCTATAATTTATGATCCATGCTTGTTTTACACCAATTCATATATGTTTTGTTTACACTCCGTTGCACTTTTACATGATTTCCGGCACTAACCTATTGACAAGATGCCACAGTACCAGTCCCTGTTTTCTACTGTTTTTCGTTTCAGAAAAGTTGTACAGGAAACATTCTCAGAATTGCATGGAACAAAAGCCAAAGTCAATATTTCTCCGTAACAAAGATAGAGACCGAAGGGGGGACGAAGAAGCGCCAGGGGCAGCCAGGCTAACCCTAGGCGCGGCCCAGGCCCTAGCCGCGCCTAGGGGTGGTGTGGCCCCCAGGGCTCCACCAACCTCGCCCTTCTGCCTATTTATTCAAGATCTCGGGAAAACCCCAGACAACCGAGCCCCCATCCACGAAAAGTTCCGGCGTGGCCACCATCACAGAACCCATCTCGGGGGGGGGGGGGGGGGGTTCTGAAGCTCTTCCCGGCACCCTATCGGAGGGGGAAATCATCGCCGGTGGCATCTATACATCGCCATCCCGCCTCCGAAGTGATGCGTGAGTAGTTCATCCCTGGACTATGGGTCCATAACAGTAGCTAGATGGTTGTCTTCTCCAATTTGTACATCATGTATAGATCTTGTGAGCTGCCCTACATGATCAAGATCATCCGTATGTAATCCTACATGTTGTGTTTGCTAGGATCCGATGAATATTGTATACTATGTTGAGGTCGATTATATATTCATGTCATATGTTATTTATGATCTTGCATGCTCTCCGTTGCTAGTAGAAACTCTTGCCAAGTAGATACTTGCGACTCTAAGAGGGAGTATTTATGCTCTATAGTGGGTTCATGCCTCTAGTTTTCTGGAAGAGTGACAATAACTTCGAAGATAATAGATGTGATGTTTCTACTAGGGAGAAAACAACAATGTTTTATCCGAGAGTAATTCTATTGTTTACATTACATATAATGCATAATGTAATTATCTGTTGCGTGCAACTTAATACTGGAAGGGGTTCGGACGATAACCGGAAGGTGGATTTTTAGGCATAGACGCAGTTGGATTACGGTCTATGTATCATGTTGTAATGCCCAATCAAATCTCATAGTAATCATCTTGTCGTGTATGATCAATATTCTGTCAATTGCCCAACTGTAATTTGTCCACCCAACATGCTATTTATCTTTATGGAGAACCACCTCTAGTGAACTGTGGACCCCGGTCCTTTTTACTTAATACTGATAAATTCAACCACTACAATCATGTTCTATTTAATTACTGCAAACATCTCTTTCCACTCGATACGTCTAATCCTTTGTGTTCAGCAAACCGGTGAGATTGACAACCTCACTGCAAGTTGGGGCAAAGTACTTTGGTTATGTTATGTGCAGGTTCCACGTTGTTGCTGATGCCGGTAGTGCACCCTACCACTAGTCAGCTAGCAACACCTTTAGAAGTCACGTCTTTCTCCTACTGGTCGATTAAACCTTGGTTTCTTACTGAGGGAAAACTTGTTGTTGTGCTTATCACACCTTCCTCTTGGGGTTTCCCAACCGCTTCCACAACAACTACCAACAAGATTGTCTGGCGCCATCACTGGAGCACCATCAATATGTGGTAAAACACTCATATTTAGGGGCTAATACAATTATAGCATAGAATATAAACTTAATCATGAATCTGAAAATATATAGTAATACAACTTGTGAGAATTTGTCCTCTATGGAGTGGTGACTGGTGAACAATGACATCAGGCCGATACAAGGTGGGTTTGTGTCGTGGATAGTGGTGGCAACATATGTCCAAGGTCCTTAGAGCATCTCCACTCGGCTCCCAGATGACCCACACGTATAGGGGATCGCAACATTCTTCGAGGGAAGTAAAACCCAAATTTATTGATTTGACACAAGGGGAGCCAAAGAATATTTATAAGTCTTAACAGATGAGTTGTCAGTTCAGCTGCACCTGGAAATAGACTTGTTCGCAACAATTTATCAGTAGTAACAGTTTTATAGCACTAGCAGTAGTGAAGTAACAACAGTAATGATATAAAAACAGCAGTAGTAGCAGTGATTGCAGTAGACAACATGATTAAAATACTGTAGATATATGGATGGATGAATGGGCGCTGCATGGATAAGATAATTCATATAATAAGCAAGACATGGGCATTTGCAGGTAACAATGATAAAATCATCCAAGTACTAAGTAACCATAGGCGTGTGTTCCTATTAAGTCGTACGTGCTCGCAAGGAGAAACTTGCACGACATATTTTTGTCCTACCAGCCCGTTTGCAACGGGGCTTCAAGGGAATCTACTGGTAATTAAGGTGCTCCTTTTAATAGAGCACCGGAGAAAAGCATTAACACCCCGTGAACGCACGTGATCCTCACATCACAGCCACCCCCTCCGTTTATCCCAATTGCTGTCACTTTGGGGCCCCAGGTTCTGGACAACGATATGTGTATGCAACTTGCAAGTAAGATCAAAAACAATAATTATCCTCATGAATCAATAACATGTTCAGATCTGAGATCATGGCACTCGGGCCCAAAGTGACAAACATTAAGCACAACAAGTTGCAACAATGTCAAAAGTACTAATAACGGAGACTAGGCACCATGCCCTAACAATCTTATAGCTATTACATGAATGATCTCATCCAATCCCTACCATCCCCTTCAGCATACAGCGAGGGAATTACTCACACATGGATGGGGGAATCATGGATGGTTGATGGAGAGGCGTCGGTGATAATGATGGCGATGATCTCCTCCAATTCCCCGTCCCAGCAGGGTGCCAGGACGGATTTTCTGGTTCCCGAATTGGGGTTTTCGGTGGCGGTGGAGCAGCGGGACTCTCTCTGGAAAAACGTCAAACTCCCTCGGTTTTTAGGTCAGGTGCCTTATGTAGTCTGAAGGAGGGGTCGAGAGGGTGCCCGAGGCGGCCACACCCCCTAGGCGCGGCAAGGGGTGGGCCACGCGTAGACATGGTGTGGGCCCCTCGTGGCTCCTCTCCGCCTCGTCTTCTGGCTCCGTGAGTCTTTGGGTAAAATAGGGACTTTGCGATAATTTCCGGGGATTTTCCTGAAAGTTGGATTTCTGCACAGAAACGAGACACCATAGCAATTCTGCTGAAAACAGCGTTAGTCCGTGTTAGTTGTATTCAAAACACACAAATTAGAGGGAAAACAACAACAAAAGTGTTCAGGAAAGTAGATACGTTTAGGACGTATCACTCCCCAAGACCCTCTCCCCAAGCTATTTTTAACGCCGGATGGACAAAATTTCCCCAATCGCGCCCTAGCAGCCCAATTTCCGCCGGATTGGTCATATTTTTCATCTGGCGATCGTAGGCCTAACCCAACATCCCGAGGAGCGTCTAGGAGCGCCGGATGAAGTAAAAGGCGCGTGGTCCAGGTCTGTCGGTGTCACACACACAAAAGATTCCCCCAATCCCCTCGTGTTGCCCAACCCAGCTCGTTGCCGCCGCGCCGCCGCCGGCACCACCCCACCCTCTCCCTATGCGCATACGCCGGTAGAAAGACCACACCCACTCCCTAGCTACACCGACCTTGCCGCTGTCCATCACCTCACCGGTGCTCCTTGCTGCCCCCTGTGTCGGCCCCTGTGCCGACCGCTACGGCACCACGCCCGTGAGGTGTTTGACGTTACGATTGCTCGAACATTGCAGTGACCCAGCATACCACTGTATGGTGTAGTACGCAAGTCGTTGACATAACACAAGTGAAGCACCGTTTCACTCATATTACATCCCTCAGCTTGGTACAACAGAAACATATGCGAGTCCAAGGCATGTCTATAGAAGGATACACGATCTGTTTACAGAAGATCAACACAACCTCCTACTTTACAGTGAGGTAAAACTTCAAATAAAGCTCCGAGAGAACAACCTGTAGTCTATCTTATTGCTAACATAAGCTCTAGAGATACTTGGCTTGCTATAGAATTCTAGCTACTTAGGTGCTAGTATTAGGGAAATAGTTCCCTTCTATTACTAGCCTAGGTTTTCCACTTTATCTGATGCAAGAGTTGACTCCATTGACTTCATTGATTGGTTCTCCATCTTGTTGTAGTTGACTCCTTAGTCTTTGAGTTCCACGGTAGTTTCTCCTCCGGTGATTTTGATCTAACAAGGGGGTTCAAGAGGGAGGGAATGAGTACGAGCGTACTCAGCAAGTTCATTATAGGAAATAGGTGTATCATGCACTAGCTACAACCATAGACCAGAAAGTCATAGGCGAATGCAAGTTTTCATAATCATTTCTTCAAAAGGTTGATTTTATTCTGAAAACTATGCCCGCCAGTCTTCACAGGTTGACCAGAACTTCACGAAGTTCCTTTCCTGCCACGTTCGTAGTTTCCTTCCCGGAATAGGGAGGGACAAGCCACAATTTGATACACTCTGCAGAGGTGCGTTACTTTTCCCATAAGAGAACTTATCCTTGTTGCCAACCGAGTATCGTGCTCGTCCACACTTCCTTGGTGTGAGGCCCAGTATAAGAACCAAGCCAATCACTGCCTTCTCCCTGACCTCACATACCCACCCTTTTGTAAATCTGTCTTGTCCTTTATCTATAGGTAGACTGACCCAGGAATTTGTTCTGACCTTTACCATTAAGGTAGACTATTTCGAACAATTCACATGCCCTGTCCTATATACTATAGATAGACTAACCCGGACAACCCTTACAATCCATCATAGACCTTTAATAAGTCTGCCCTCTCCTATATCTATTGGTAGACTGTTACAGACCAATGTACTCACCTTTACCAATTAGATAGACTGATACATGCAACCCTTATCATTGATCCGTTGATATGTGAGAGGAAAAATATACATTTGACTTCCCCAGAGCCATTATAGATCTCATGGTTAACGCGATATGTACAACACTAGAATCACTAGATGGCATTGGTGATTAGTCCTAGATGAGTAGTACCCTTGCAATGGAACCTCCACCATCAACACATACCATGGTTCCTGATACGTCTCAAACGTATCTATAATTTCTTATGTTCCATGCTACTTTTATGATGATACTCACATGTTTTATACACATTATATGTCATTATTATGCATTTTCCGGCACTAACCTATTAACGAGATGCCGAAGAGCCAGTTGCTGTTTTCTGCTGTTTTTGGTTTCAGAAATCCTAGTAAGGAAATATTCTCGGAATTGGACGAAATCAAAGCCCAGGGTCCTATTTTTGCACGAAGCTTCCGGAAGACCGAGGGGGAAAGGAAGTGGGGCCACGAGGCGCCGCCACAACAGGGCGGCGCGGCCAAGCCCTAGGCCGCGCGGCCCTGGCGTGTGGGGCCCTCGTGTGGCCCCCCGCGTTGCCCTTCCGCCTACTTAAAGCCTCCGTCGCGAAACCCCCAGTACCGAGAGCCACGATACGGAAAACCTTACTGAGACGCCGCCGCCGCCAATCCCATCTCGGGGTATTCAGGAGATCACCTCCGGCACCCTGCCGGAGAGGGGATTCATCTCCCGGAGGACTCTACACCGCCATGGTCGCCTCCGGATTGATGAGTGAGCAGTTCACCCCTGGACTATGGGTCCATAGCAGTAGCTAGATGGTTGTCTTCTCCTCATGTGCTTCATTGTCGGATCTTGTGAGCTGCCTAACATGATCAAAATCATCTATCTGTAATGCTATATGTTGTGTTTGTTGGGATCCGATGAATAGAGAATACTATGTTATGTTGATTATCAATCTATTACCTATGTGTTGTTTATGATCTTGCATGCTCTCCGTTGTTAGTAGAGGCTCTGGCCAAGTTTTTGCTAGTAACTCCAAGAGGGAGTATTTATGCTCGATAGTGGGTTCATGCCTCCATTAAATCTGGGACAGTGACAGAAAGTTCTAAGGTTGTGGATGTGCTGTTGCCACTAGGGATAAAACATTGATGCTATGTTTGAGGATATAGTTATTGATTACATTACGCACCATACTTAATGCAATTGTCAGTTGCTTACAACTTAATACCGGAAGGGGTTCGGATGATAACCTGAAAGTGGACTTTTTAGGCATAGATGCATGCTGGATAGCGGTCTATGTACTTTGTCGTAATGCCCAATTGAATCTCACAATATTCATCATGTCATGTATGTGCATTGTCATGCCCTCTCTATTTGTCAATTGCCCAACTGTAATTTGTTCACCCAACATGCTATTTATCTTATGGGAGAGACACCTCTAGTGAACTGTGGACCCCGGTCCATTCTTTTACATCGAATACAATCTACTGCAATACTTGTTTTACTGTTCTCTGCAAACAATCATCATCCACACTATACATATAATCCTTTGTAACAGCAAGCCGGTGAGATTGACAACCTCACTGTTTCGTTGGGGCAAAGTACTTTGGTTGTGTTGTGCAGGTTCCACGTTGGCGCCGGAATCCCTGGTGTTGCGCCGCACTACATCTCGCCGCCATCAACCTTCAACGTGCTTCTTGGCTCCTACTGGTTCGATAAACCTTGGTTTCTTTCTGAGGGAAAACTTGCTGCTGTGCGCATCATACCTTCCTCTTGGGGTTCCCAACGAACGTGTGAGTTACACGCCATCAAGCTCTTTTTCTGGCGCCGTTGCCGGGGAGATCAAGACACGCTGCAAGGGGAGTCTTCACAATCCAATCTCTTTACTTTGTTTTTGTCTTGCTTTATTTTATTTACTACTTTGTTTGCTGCACTAAATCAAAACACAAAAAAATTAGTTGCTAGTTTTACTTTACTTGCTATCTTGTTTGCTATATCAAAAACACAAAAAAAATTAGTTACTTGTTTTACTTTACTTAATATCATGCATGTTTTTATTTCACTAGTTAAGCATAATGGAAAACAACAAAAATATGAGAGATCTTTATGAACTTTATCTTGAATTAGGACATGATGTGTTTGAAGAGAGAATGAAAAAACCCATGGAACTTTATATGCATGCTAATGGGAATGTTATTACTATGAATGCTTTGAACACCATTGTTGCTAATGCTATGGAAAATTCTAAGCTTGGGGAAGCTGGCTCTGATGAGCATGATCTTTTTAGTCCCCCAAGCATTGAGGAGAAAATTTTCTTTTATGATTACAATACGCCTCCTATATATGATGATAGCCACTTTGTTGAATTTGCTCCCACTACAACTAATAAAATTGATTATGCTTATGTGGAGAGTAATAATTTTATGCATGAGACTCATGATAAGAATGCTTTATGTGATAGTTATATTGTTGAGTTTGCTCATGATACTACTGAAAGTTATTATGAGAGAGGAAAATATGGTTGTAGAAATTTTCATGTTACTAAAATGCCTCTCTATATGCTGAAATTTTTGAAGCTACACTTGTTTTATCTTCCTATGCTTGTCACTCTGCTCTTCATGAACTTGTTTATTTACAAGATTCCTATGCATAGGAAGCATGTTAGACTTAAATGTGTTTTGAATTTGCCTCTTGAATCTCTCTTTTGCTTCAAATACTATTTCTTGCGAGTGCATCATTAAAATTACTGAGCCCATCTTAATGGCTATAAAGAAAGCACTTCTTGGGAGATAACCCATGTGTTTATTTTACTACAGTACTTTTGTTTTATATTTGAGTCTTGGAAGTTGTTTACTACTGTAGCAACCTCTCCTTATCTTAGTTTTATTGCATTGTTGTGCCAAGTAAAGTCTCTAATAGAAGTAAGATACTAGATTTGGATTACTGCGCAGAAATAGTTTTCTTTGCTGTCACGAATCTGGGTAAAATTCTCTGTAGGTAACTCAGAAAATTATGCCAATTTACGTGAGTGATCCTCAGATATGTACGCAACTTTCATTAGTTTTAAGTTTTCTCATCTGAGCAAGTCTGGCGCCTGTTAAAAATTCGTCTTTACGAACTGTTCTGTTTTGACAGATTCTGCCTTTTATTTTGCATTGCCTGTTTTGCTATGTTAGATGGATTTCTTTGTTCCATTGACTTTCTGTAGCTTTGTGCAATGTCCATAAGTATAAAGAATGATTGTGTCACCTCTGAACATGTGAGTTTTTGATTATGCACTAACCCTCTAATGAGTTTGTTTCGAGTTTGGTGTGGAGGAAGTTTTCAAGGATCAAGAGAGGAGGATGATATACACTATGATCAAGGAGATTGAAAGCTCTAAGCTTGGGGATGCCCCGGTGGTTCACCCCTGCATATATCAAGAAGACTCAAGCGTCTAAGCTTGGGGATGCCCAAGGCATCCCCTTCTTCATCGACAACATTATCAGGTTCCTCTAGTGAAACTATATTTTTATTCCATCACATCTTATGTACTTTACTTGGAGCGTCTGTTTGTTTTTGTTTTTGTTTTTGTTTGAATAAAGTTGGATCCTAGCATTCATTGTGTGGGAGAGAGACACGCTCCGCTGTTGCATATGGACAAATATGTCCTTAGGCTTTACTCATAGTATTCATGGCGAAAGTTTCTTCTTCGTTAAATTGTTATATGGTTGGAATCGGAAAATGATATATGTGGTAATTGGTATAACATCTTGAATAATGTGATACTTTGCAATTGTTGTGCTCATGTTTAAGCTCTTGCATCATATACTTTGCACTTATTAATGAAGAAATACATAGAGCATGCTAAAATCTGATTTGCATGTTTGGTTTCTCTAAGGTCTAGATAATTTCTAGTATTGAGTTTGAACAACAAGGAAGACGGTGTAGAATCTTATAATGTTTACAATATGTCTTTTATGTAAGTTTTGCTGTACCGGTTCATCCTTGTGTTTGTTTCAAATAACCTTGCTAGCCTAAACCTTGTATCGAGAGGGAATACTTCTCATGCATCCAAAATCCTTGAGCCAACCACTATGCCATTTGTGTCCACCATACCTACCTACCACATGGTATTTCTCCGCCATTCCAAAGTAAATTGCTTGAGTGCTACCTTTAAAATTTCCATTCTTTACCTTTACAATATATAGCTCATGGGACAAATAGCTTAAAAACTATTGTGGTATTGAATATGTACTTATGCACTTTATCTCTTATTAAGTTGCTTGTTGTGCGATAACCATGTTCCTGGGGACGCCATCAACTACTCTTTGTTGAATATCATGTGAGTTGCTATGCATGTTCGTCTTGTCTGAAGTAAGAGCGATCTACCACCTTATGGTTAGAGCATGCATATTGTTAGAGAAGAACATTGGGCCGCTAACTAAAGCCATGATCCATGGTGGAAGTTTCAGTTTTGGACATATATCCTCAATCTCATATGAGAAAAATAATTGTTGCTACATGCTTATGCATAAAAGAGGAGTCCATTATCTGTTGTCTATGTTGTCCCGGTATGGATGTCTAAGTTGAGAATAACCAATAGCGAGAAATCCAATGCGAGCTTTCTCCTTAGACCTTTGTACAGGCGGCATAGAGGTACCCCTTTTGTGACACTTGGTTAAAACATGTGCATTGCGATAATCCCGGTAGTCCAAGCTAATTAGGACAAGGTGCGGGCACTATTAGTATACTATGCATGAGACTTGCAACTTGTAAGATATAATTTACATAACTCATATGCTTTATTACTACCGTTGACAAAATTGTTTCTTGTTTTCAAAACCAAAGCTCTAGCACAAATATAGCAATCAATGCTTCCCTCTGCGAAGGGCCATTATTTTACTTTTATTGTTGAGTCAGTTCACCTATTTCTCTCCACCTCAAGAAGCAAACACTTGTGTGAACTGTGCATTGATTCCTACATACTTGCATATTGCACTTGTTATATTACTTTACATTGACAATATCCATGAGATATACATGTTACAAGTTGAAAGCAACCGCTGAAACTTCATCTTCCTTTGTGTTGTTTCAATACCTTTACTTTGAATTATTGCTTTATGAGTTAACTCTTATGCAAGACTTATTGATGCTTGTCTTGAAGTACTATTCATGAAAAGTCTTTGCTTTATGATTCAATTGTTTACTCATGTCATTTACCATTGTTTCAAATCGCTGCATTCATTACATGTGCTTACAATAGTATTGATCAAGATTATGTTGGTAGCATTGTCACTTAAGAAATTATCTTTGTTATCGTTTACCTACTCGGGACGAGTAGGAACTAAGCTTGGGGATGCTTGATACGTCTCAAACGTATCTATAATTTCTTATGTTTCATGCTACTTTTATGATGATACTCACATGTTTTATACACATTATATGTCATTATTATGCATTTTCCGGCACTAACCTATTAACGAGATGCCGAAGAGCCGATTCTTTGTTTTTCTGCTGTTTTTGGTTTCAGAAATCCTAGTAAGGAAATATTCTCGGAATTGGACGAAATCAAAGCCCAGGGTCCTATTTTTGCACGAAGCTTCCGGAAGACCGAGGGGGAAAGGAAGTGGGGCCACGAGGCGCCGCCACAATAGGGCGGCGCGGCCAAGCCCTAGGCCGCGCGGCCCTGGCGTGTGGGGCCCTCGTGTGGCCCCCCGCGTTGCCCTTCCGCCTACTTAAAGCCTCCGTCGCGAAACCCCCGATGCACGAGAGCCACGATACGGAAAACCTTGCGAGACGCCGCCGCCGCCAATCCCATCTCGGGGGATTCAGGAGATCACCTCCGGCACCCTGCCGGAGAGGGGATTCATCTCCCGGAGGACTCTACACCGCCATGGTCGCCTCCGGATTGATGAGTGAGTAGTTCACCCCTGGACTATGGGTCCATAGCAGTAGCTAGATGGTTGTTTCTCCTCATGTGCTTCATTGTCGGATCTTGTGAGCTGCCTAACATGATCAAGATCATCTATCTGTAATGCTATATGTTGTGTTTGTTGGGATCCGATGAATAGAGAATACTATGTTATGTTGATTATCAATCTATTACCTATGTGTTGTTTATGATCTTGCATGCTCTCCGTTGTTAGTAGAGGCTCTGGCCAAGTTTTTGCTAGTAACTCCAAGAGGGAGTATTTATGCTCGATAGTGGGTTCATGCCTCCATTAAATGCAGGACGATGTGAGAAAGTTCTAAGGTTGTGGATGTGCTGTTGCCACTAGGGATAAAACATTGATGCTATGTTCGAGGATATAGTTATTGATTACATTACGCACCATACTTAATGCAATTGTCTGTTGCTTGCAACTTAATACCGGAAGGGGTTCGGATGATAACCTGAAAGTGGACTTTTTAGGCATAGATGCATGCTGGATAGCGTTCTATGTACTTTGTCGTAATGCCCAATTGAATCTCACAATATTCATCATGTCATGTATGTGCATTGTCATGCCCTCTCTATTTGTCAATTGCCCAACTGTAATTTGTTCACCCAACATGCTATTTATCTTATGGGAGAGACACCTCTAGTGAACTGTGGACCCCGGTCCATTCTTTTACATCGAATACAATCTACTGCAATACTTGTTTTACTGTTCTCTGCAAACAATCATCATCCACACTATACATCTAATCCTTTGTAACAGCAAGCCGGTGAGATTGACAACCTCACTGTTTCGTTGGGGCAAAGTACTTTGGTTGTGTTGTGCAGGTTCCACGTTGGCGCCGGAATCCCTGGTGTTGCGCCGCACTACATCTCGCCGCCATCAACCTTCAACGTGTTTCTTGGCTCCTACTGGTTCGATAAACCTTGGTTTCTTTCTGAGGGAAAACTTGCTGCTGTGCGCATCATACCTTCCTCTTGGGGTTCCCAACGAACGTGTGAGTTACACGCCATCAGTTCCATTGCCCACCACATAGTCATATTCATAATTATAAAATAATATTTTGTTTTTCAATGCAAGAGTGATAAGTATAGTACTTTGCATATAGTTTGATAAAAAATAATCAAATGACATGAGCAAGCGATGAACTTGCCTTTCTTGACTACAAGATTATGCAGGCGAGGTCTTCGACATGCAATAACTCCAAATTCTGAAATAGCATCATCGTCCGGTAAGGACAATGTTTAAAAGATTGGCAAATATGCTATAATGCATAAGTATGAGATGCAATCATTCTAAGCGTAACCTAACCCCGTTGATTTAGGATTAGTGAGTTGGAATGATTTCTTCAAGGTGTGTTGCACTTTTAGAGATGGTTCACAAAAATATTCTTATTAAGGTTTGATTAACTTAGTAGCATAACAGGTAGTGTAATACATCACAACAATACATTACTAGCACACAATAATAACATTTGGTAGAATCTTAACATGTGATAAATAGTTGTTAGTTTTAGTACTATATGACATGGTTAATGATTACTTATCATATACTTCAAAGGAATAACTTTTGAAAAACATGTTCTTTGATAAAGAACAAGTATGATAATTAGATTTGTGGGGTTCTATGGTTTACTATGGTTCCAAATAGTTTCTGGAGTAAGGATTAGATGGATCACAACAAAGTTGGATTCATCACTATCTAGAGTTTATATGGTTTCAGTTAAGCATAAGAATCTTAAGAAATTAATTATACATGGTTACTATCATGGTTGGTATATCTTACTGGTGATAGATAGCTAGGGTTTTATAGGTTCTATTAGGCAGGTTTGATGGCTACTCTTTATTTACTTCAAAAGAATAACTTTTGAAGAACATATTACTTAAGTAATAAGAAGTATTTCAATGAAGGCTTATGAGTATTAGGGTTTGCTATTGGATCCACTAATTGCAGAATAGTTGGTTCCTAAATAAGATAGTTCATAATTCTTTAGTACTTGTAAGTTTTAGTGGAATATGGGTATGTAATGCAAAATATTGGACATGGTTGCTTTTAGAGTTCATCACAATGGTGTGATGCTAAATATGGATAATTAAGGATGATGGCCTTGGTAATAGGAACTAGGATGGATCCTACTTGATTATCTAGGTTTTATTAGGATGAGTACATGAAATACCAACTTATAAGTAATATGGCTTCTACTATTTTATGAGAACAAGAATACGTATTTAGTTGTTTAATTATGGATCTATGAGTGAACAGAAGGTAACATGATCACATTTTATAACCTAGGATTTAGGGTTAGAAGCAATTTAGGTTCTCATAAAATAAATGAGTTAGGGTTTGGTTCTCAAAGGAATTAGGGTTTTAGGGTTTCACATGAAATTATAAGGTTGTAGTTTTCTTTATAATGGATTAGTGGTTTCCTATTTGTAGTGTAATTCTTAAGGTAATAACTTGGTGATCAAGTTTAAGTTACTAACACCTTTGAATTAAGAAAATAATAATGGACTTAGCATTTATTATTTTTAAAGAATTAATAATTGAGATAAATTTGTATTTAGATTTAAATCCCTCTAATTAGGATTTAATAAGATAATAATAAAATTTAGTTGGCTTTATTGTTTCTTTATTTATTTGATGGTTTTTATTTATTTTAGAAAGTTTTTCTAATTATTGACTTTTAATTGAATTTTGGATAAAAGAAAAGCTTAAATAATAAAGGTTAAACAATTAAATTTTATTTAAAATAAAAATTTCATATTATATTTTTATTGGATAGAGTTGATTTTTATGAACATTTTGATATCTCATTTATATTTTCCTCAGTTTCAATGAATTTTATATTCATTTGCAAAGTTTCAGTAATTTTTGGAATAGGAATTAAAGTAGAAATACTACTTACACCCGGACTAAATCTACCCGCAGTGAATGACTGGTGGGCCACTGTCCACGCTGGCTGCCACGTGAGCGTGGACCGGGTCAAAATCGAAGACGAGCGAGAAATCGGCGACGGCGCCGCCATTCCTGGGCTCGCACGGACGGACTACCGGTTCCATTCGAACCAGCATGTCATGAGGAACATAAGGGTAACAACACCGCCTCCAAATGGTCGTCGGAGCTTGCTCGCCGGCGAGGCTGAGCGTTGGTGCTTGCAGATGAACGGCGTGACACCACTACATCACAAGATTTAACGAGCCAAGCATGTTGTGAGATGCAGTAGCTCACTAGGAGCGTATAGAGCTTGTCGGCGAGGCCTGGGGTGATCTGAATCGTCGGCAATGATGGTGGCCGGTGTCGGAGAAGATGAGCTTGTGAGGTCGCTTCGGGATGCTCCGGCTCAATTCCTCGTGCAGGTGGAGCAAGTCGAGGGTGGTGGTGATGATGATAGCATCCACGGCGAGGATTGAGAATGCCCCAATCGACGGTGAGAGGTGGTGGCCCGAGAGCTAGGGTTTCGGGATTTCGAGCGATTGAGATGAAGAGGGGTAGAATTGGGAGCTTCCTCGGCTTTTATACTGCCTTCGGCTTGCACTAGCGGTCAACATCGGCGGCGGCGACCGTGTGACGTGTCCCTCCCCATCGCAGTGTCGAGCTCCCTTGCGTGCAGAGGATGAGACGAAGACGATGACCTTCGTCTCGAGTTTATCCGCAACGAATCGCTATACGGGATGGGCTGGGCTGATGAGGGTCATGGTGTTGGGCTGGTGTGGGCTTGGCTTGCTGGCTGCTCGGCGGGCTGCATGGCCAGGTAAGTGATACGTCTCCGACGTATCGATAATTTCTTATGTTCCATGCTACATTATTGATGATATCTACATGTTTTATGCATACTTTATGTCATATTTATGTATTTTCCGGAACTAACCTATTGACGAGATGCCGAAGGGCCAGTTCCTGTTTTCTGCTGTTTTTGGTTTCAGAAATCCTAGTAAGGAAATATTCTCGGAATTGGACGAAATCAACGACCAGCATCTTAGAATCCCCGGGAGCTTCCAGAACACTCGAGAGCCGCCAGAGAGGGGCCACAGGGGGCCCACACATGGGGCTGGCGCGGCCCAGGCCCTGGCCGCGCCGCCCTATTGTCTGGTGGCCCCAGACCCCTTCTGACGCCGCCTCTTCGCCTATAAGAAGCCCCTCGACCTAAATCTTCGAGACGGAAAAGCCACGGTACGAGAAACCTTCCAGAGCCGCCGCCATCGCGAAGCCAAGATCTGGGGGACAGGAGTCTCTGTTCCGGCACGCCGCCGGGACGGGGAAGTGCCCCCGGAAGGCTCCTCCATCGACACCACCGCCATCTCCATCAACGCTGCTGTCTCCCATGAGGAGGGAGTAGTTCTCCATCGAGGCTAAGGGCTGTACCGGTAGCTATGTGGTTCATCTCTTCCCTATGTACTTCAATACAATAATCTCATGAGCTGCCTTACATGATTGAGATTCATATGATGATGCTTGTAATCTAGATGTCATTACGCTAGTCAAGTGGATTTTACTTATGTGATCTCCGGAGACTCCTTGTCCCACGTGTGTAAAGGTGACAGTGTGTGCACCGTGTGGGTCTCTTAGGCTATATTTCACAGAATACTTATTCACTGTTATGAATGGCATAGTGAAGTGCTTATTTATATCTCTTTATGATTGCAATGTGTTTTGTATCACTATTCATCTATGTGCTACTCTAGTGATGTTATTAAAGTAGTTTATTCCTCCTGCACGGTGTAATGGTGACAGTGTGTGCATCGTGTAGTACTTGGCGTAGGCTATGATTGTGATCTCTTGTAGATTATGAAGTTAACTATTGCTATGATAGTATTGATGTGATCTATTCCTCCTTTCTTAGCGTGAAGGTGACAGTGTGCATGCTATGTTAGTACTTGGTTTGGTTATGTTGATCTGTTGTGCACTCTAAGGTTATTTAAATATGAACATCGAATATTGTGGAGCTTGTTAACTCCGGCATTGAGGGTTCGTGTAATCCTACATAGTTAGTGGTGTTCATCATCCAACAAGAGGGTGTAGAGTCTAGCATCTATCTATTTATTCTATATGTGATCAATGTTGAGAGTGTCCACTAGTGAAAGTATGATCCCTAGGCCTTGTTTCCAAATACTTCTATCGCTGCTTGTTTACTGTTCTACTGCATCTGTACTTTTTGCAATATTACCACCATCAACCACACGCCAGTCCTGGATAGCAAAGCACTTTTCTGGCACTGTTGCTACTGCTCATACTTATTCATACCACCTGTATTTCACTATCTCTTCGCCGAACTAGTGCATCTATTAGGTGTGTTGGGGACACAAGAGACTTCTTGCTTTGTGGTTGCAGGGTTGCTTGAGAGGGATATCTTTGACCTCTTCCTCCCTGAGTTCGATAAACCTTGGGTGATCCACTTAAGGGAAACTTGCTGCTGTTCTACAAACCTCTGCTCTTGGAGGCCCAACACTGTCTACAAGAATAGAAGCTCCCGTAGACATCAGTAAGCTCCTCTCCTCTCTTTTCTTTTCTGTTTTGATTTCCTGTTTTGAATTCAGTTTTTTAGTTCTTTTCTTTTTTGCAGGTCTGACTTATTTCAATTATACTGCAATACTTTAGTGGTGTGTTAGGAGATTTTTAAATGGGTAGTAACATTTTTACTTATTAATTACTATTGGAATTTGAGTTAAATATTTCAATATGTGAGGTTGTTTGAATACTAACAATGGAGTATTCAAATATTTCAAAAGCACTTCTAATTATATATCTAATGGCAGGTAGGATTTTACTTGGTATTACTTTGTAAGAAATAAATTATAAATTAAAGTTTATTATATGATTTCTTATTTAAGAAGGTGATCTAGTGGTATGATTTCTTGTGCCTACATATTTCTAAGGACTTGGGTTCTTATTTGAGAATTTGTCACTTGTATTTTATTTTATGTGAGCACTTATTTGTTAAGGTATTATAAGTTCTATTATAACCCCCTTTCAAGGTTAACACTATTATTATCTTTGAAAATATCTAGAGTACATATTGTTCTCAGCATGGTTTGGTCTTAGTTAAAAGGATAAGTGGTTGATCACCACACATGGGTTTAAGTATATGGTTTAGCACTAGTTTTTTTCTTATGTTCAGCAATTGGATTGTCTCAAGTTCTAGGGTTGTCTCAAGTGCTTGGATAAACAAAGTCTTGTTGTTCTTCATTGGTTTTTATCCTTGATAATGAGAATGATCTAAATTTGGTTGCTAGTGGTCTACCTATAATTTCATGTGATGGATGGTTTTACTATTGTGGATGAGGCACTATATCATATTTGATTGTATTTATATTATAATATTGGTCAAAAGGTCAAGGTTGAATGTTATTCCTCAATTTTGGATAGTTGGGGTTTGATTTCACCAAGGCATGATCATATGAGTTTCAAAATACTCATAGTTAGTTTTATTCAAATAGTTTGAACTATAATTCGCAATGTAAACATATTTAGTTTTATGATATTCCATATATTTAATAAGTTACGATTTAAATAATAATGTGTGGCTTTTATGCACTTTAGACCTTTTGGTTAAACTTATTTGGTAATAAGTTTAGAATTGAATTAAATTACACACAAATGTGGTTGCTAACTTTTAAGTGTTAATAAGTTAGGGTTTGATTTTTAAAGAATGTGTTGTTGTAAGGAATACCATGTTATGATACTTTATAGGATTTGATATTTGATCCTCACTTGAAGTGTTGTTATTGTAAAGCTAATCCCATTTGATCTTATCCATAGATCAAATCGTCTCTACGCAAAAAAAGATTTCAGCAAATATCACAGTGAAATTTATAGCGCTTGACTTGATGATCTACTTCAATTCCATCAAGTCAAGTGAAACTTCAGTTACTATGACAAGTTTTATTTGAAAGCGCAAAAATTCACCGGATTTTCTATGCATGAATGCAATGCACACTCTGTGTTCTCTCTTTTTGAAGCCTCTAAACTTGGGAAATTACATACATGGACTGCAACTACGAGGACGAGTAAATGTTTGTTTTGTTGTTGGAGGAGGACAACGCCACTGCCGCCGAAGGTGAAGATCACATGATGATCCTGGCGTCCCTAGCCCCCTATACGCCCAGTGGAACTTAAATCCACGGTGTGGCGGCTCAGCGCCTGGTCACCGGAAGGCCATGGCGATGCAGTGCTTGGAGGGCTACGTCATGTTGTACGCTGATTACTTCTCCGATGAACTGCTGCACCTTGAGGCAGTATTCGGCGCTGGTTCAGGATGAGCTGGGATCTCTTTCTCAAGATTGTTTATGCCGTTCAAGACTTGCACCCCTACTTCCGATGCAAACCGGACTGCACCGGCATGATTGTATTTTCCTCGCTGCAGAAGTGCAAGTTCGCTATGAGGTTGCTTGCATATGGAGCTTCGGGTGACACTGCCGATGACTATCTGCTCATGGCCTAGAGCACCGCCATTGATTTCTTAAACAACTTTTGCAGGGCAGTCAAAGTAGTGTTCGGGAAAGTATACTTGAGATCACCCACTACTGAAGATAGTGAGCAAATACTTGCAACCAATGCAGCAAGAGGATTTCCTAGAATGCTTGGGAGCATCGACTGCATGCACTTATGCATTGGAAGTGGAAGAACTATCCAATGGCTTGACAAGGCATGTATATGGGGCTATGGGCCACAAAGGAGGATGTAGTGTGGTACTTGAGGCAGCGGCTACATATGATACCTGTATTTGGCACTCCTTTGAAATGGCAGACTCAAACAACGACATCAACATCTTGCAGTGTTCGCATGTCTTTGCTAAGCTTGTTGAGTCCCATGCTCACCCGGTGAACTATGAGGTCAATGGGCGCCACTATAACAAGGGATACTACATTGTAGATGGCATCTATCCTACATGGTCAACATTTGTGAAGATGATCTCAAGCCTGAAGCTGCCATAGGAAGCGTGGTTTTCCAAGCAGCAAGAAGCTGCAGGAAGGACGTCGAACGAGTATTTGGTATCCTCCAACAGAGATTTGTAGTTGTCCGATTTCCAGCTATGACTTGGTCGGAGGATCAGATGTGGGAGGTGATGACATGTTGTGTTATATTGCACAACATGATCATAGAATTTGAGCGGAAACATCCAGTTGGCCGAGTTGCTGCAGCCATATCAGCCATATCACCGACAGGGTTCTCTTGCAGAGCTTGATGATCATGTGCCAACATCATGGGATTCCTTCCTAGCTATGCGCTAGGAGATCCGAGACTCACGTGTGCACCAAGAGTTGCAGGACGATCTGGTCGACCACCTATGGACTCGCAAAGGTGCAGCAAGCGCTAGTGCACCATGATTTGCTATGTTTGTTGTGTTGTTGTCATGTTGTATTTTTTGAACTATTAATTTGCTTTACTGAAATAATGACAAACTTGGTGAACAATATCATAAATTTTCATATTTTGTGTTGTATTCTCAAATTTTGCCGAAAATTGGCCGAATAATGGCATATTTTTGGCCAAATCTGGCCGGCCTGCGAAGCGGCTGTGGGTTCGCCGCTGGAAAACTGGCCGTCCTCAGGCTGAAATTTACATCCATCTGGCGCTAACTAGCGCCGGATTTAGATATGGGGAGCACCAACAAGTGGACATGCTCTTAGCGCGTAGTGGCTCGGGGGGACGAGGATAGATGTGAGGAGAAGCATAGTGATGTAACACTGTTGATAGACTAGCAAATATGCACGCGTGTTCCATGGGAACAGAAGCCCAAAATGTAGCACTAGTGAAAATTGCTATTTTTTAAAAAAATAGGTTTTTTTTGTTAAATTCTGCTAATAATACTTAAACCGGTGATTTTTCAAAAATAATTTAGCCTCAACCATCTGTTCGCCAAAAGGAACTTGTCGGCCAATAGTACGCAAACAAGCCTATTCGGACAAATATTAGCCTGTTAGCCGAGCAGTTCGTGGTCCTGTCCCGCCTGACTGCCGACAGCCCGGTCGGTCACGACAAGCCCTTGTTGGCCAACTATATGCCGAAAGGCCTTTTCGGCCACATGTTGACCGACATGTTTTGGACGGCAATATCTCATGACGTGCTCGGCTTCTTCTTCATCTTGCCCCTTCCTTCTCTCTCCCACTCGAAAAGAACACACAAGTTCTACTGATTAGAGCCCTTTTTTATACCATATTCCAGCAAAACTTCATCCCAGGGTGAAGGGAACCCCGATCTACTGATGGATTAGCTAGAGAAGTTGATTTTGTGGTTCTATTTTGGAGCTACAAGGGTGGTTGTGGATGATGACATTGGGAAGGATGAGCTGCTTCGTGGTGGTGATGCTGGCGTAAGCTCTATGCTAAGGCGCCGGCGGCAGCGACACCTATGGTGTCGTATCCCTCTTGGGGGCGCCGTTGTGGGTTTCCTCTCCATGCCAGGGTTCCAGGCGAAAACCCTTGTCCAATTCGGAGTTGGCGACGACGGCGTAAGGCGTCGTTACCCTCTTGGGGCCGTTGTCGTGGAGCTCAGGTTTCCGTTGTTGCAGCATTGAGGATGTATCATCCTGCTGTGAAGGCTCTTTGGCTCTGGCTTGAGATGGCCTACCTGACCTCCTATCTTTTACATGTGACCTCGTTGGTATCGTTCTCGTCCTCGCTATCCACTGGCAGGATCGGTGCTCCACGTCCCGGCTCCAACCATGACTTTGTTCCATCTTGGTAGTCTAGGTGTCATAGTGCTAGGTTTGGTGGCTTCTTCCGTTTTCTTTCTCGACTTGGAGATGGGGGCATTTGCTCTCCTCTCTTTTATCGTTTCTTTTGTCTTGCTTTGTAAGAGGATTTTTTTCACCACCTTGTGTTAGTTTGGCCGTTGGTTGCTGCTTTATTTATAAAGCGTGACAGAAACATATTTCGAGGAGGTTGATATGAAACTTCCTTCCGAAACTTGAAAACACAATGCACAAACAGATAATATAATCACAGCAGGGTGGGTGTAGTTGACACAAGTAATTATCAAAGGAAGATAGTATATGCTGCTTGGTATCAGATTCAGAGTTTCAGAGTTAGCCGCCACGAACAAAGAAAAGCGGCCCCACAGGCCACAGGGCAACTGCGACAGCCGAAAACGACCGAAGCAGTACAAAACCGTCGCGCGTCGGCGTCACGAGGCCAGGCCCACGTACTTTCCCACTGCACAGGCCGACAGCCCAGCCCCGTCGTCACCCGCGCGTCTCCTGAGTCCTGACCGAGCTGATCGGGGCATCCTGGGGCTCCCACGTGTCCCGCCTCTCGGAGCGTCAGCACTCAGCAGCTGCCGCCGGCCGCCCCGACGTCGCGCCTGAGGACGGCCGGGAAGAGAGCAAAGGTCGACACTTGTGCAGATTGCTTTGCCGCTAATGCTTGATTATCTCGTATGCACCACCTGACACTTGTGCAGAAGAATACGGGAGTGGCGCTCTCCATCGATTTGTGCCTACGACTGCGGCAGCAAGCTAGCTAGTGCTTACCCATCGATGTCTCATGGAAAATGAAAGAGGAAAGATGTAATCAGAGCCTATCGTTGCAAACACTGGATGCGGATATACTTTTAAGTAATCACAGCATTAACGTTACTACAAATACTGGATGCAGATACTATTTAGGAACATTCGAGGGCTGTGTGCTGGCAATGCTTTCCAAGAGCCACATGTATATATATACCACAGCGAAGAATGTTGCGTTCCTCCAAACAAAATGAAGAATAATGTTGGTTTGAGTCCGCTCGTTTTTTATATAACCCCGTTCTCTTCCTTTGTACGGTGTGCAAATAAGTTGTACCCTTTTATTCGCGGGAGTGTTCTCTTCTCTTAATAAATCATAGCATCAGAGAACTTATATGTAAAAATATAAACTTCGCCCCTCCGCCCCTCCTCTACGAACAAAGAAAATAATAGAAATACCAAGCTATTATCCATGAAAATGATTGATTGTAGTGTGCGAGTCGGTGACATTAGGATAATGGAAATCAGTTAACTTCTTCACGGTTATTTAGTAATTAATTTCTACACACAAGTATATTATTGCCAAATAACTAGAAAAATACTCTGCGCGGTTGAAACATAACTTTTTGCAGCAAACAAAGTGGCATGCGTATATGCCATGCAAAATATGATGTGAGATACATATTCTCAAATGTCATATAAATTCTTATGCAACCATGCACATAATGTGGTAAAAATTTGATGGTTTCGATGGTTGTACAAAATATAGACTAAAATAAATTTGGCTATAGGAAGTAGATATATTCTGCAAAGACGGATTTGGTGGTTGTACAAAATGTAGACTAAAATAAACTTGGCTATACGAAGTAGATAGATCAAGTTCTTTGCAATATGGTATTAATTAAAACCCGACCTTTTGGAACCTAGATGTAAGAGCACCCACAATGTGTAGCCAAAAGTGGTTTCATATTTGCTTTTGGGCTTTTGTAAACTGTTCATACATTGTAGAGGTAGTTTCAAAACCAGAAAAACAAGAATCCGGAGTAACTAGATGCTCCAATGCTAAATTTGACTTCCGACATTTAGAACTAGTTCTCTACACTGTGAGGGTAGTTGGCAATAACAACATTTGTGTTAGAATTGGCAATTAACTTTGTAACACAGTACAACTATACCCGTTGCAACTTTGAAATTATGGAATCAAAGTACATCAAAAGTAAATCGCATGTAGATGACTAGGAAGCATAGGCGTGGCGGCACGCCGCGCCCGTGATGCTAATCTTCTAGCATTCATAATTAGTGTTAATTACTCTGAAGTGTGCATCTGATGGTCTGCATGGTGGTGCGTTTCAAGAATGATGCCTGAGAAGTTTAACATAGTAGGTCTTGAGATGAACTTTCATGGAAGGAAACGACATCAAAGTCTTCTGCATGCAATGTTACAAGACATTGAAAATACCGATAAGTGATTTATGGGCTCCATCTTTAATGTGAATGTTTCTCCTTTAATCTTGGCTTGGCTTAGGAGGGATTACATATGTTAATCTTGTCACCAAACAGATGAAATATTTCATTTCATAAGATAATGCGCTATTAGTATGACATACAAAATAAGGAATGTTAAGGACGAAAGTGTGTGCAAAATCTAAAGCACACATGACACACCTGGTCATAAGTGTATTATCTCCTACCTATGATTCTAAAAGGCTTTGCTCTATATGAAAACAGAGGGAAGTTCTGAGGCTCTGTGACAACTTCATGTACCTTTGTGCGTTGAGCAGTTTTGATTCTATATGTTGTGATGTCCTGTATTTTTTTTGCTGTACATTTATATCGATGAAGCTCTTCAAAGTATATAACCAACCTTCCTTTAGCCGTTTCTTGAACTGATCATTTTGGTTGCTCGGTATAAGAACTTCCATGGTGTTTCCATGTGGTAAGAAAAGAAAGAGAAGAAAAGAACATTGAGGATATGCAGAATATCAAGTGTTGGTATTGGGCAAGTAAGGAAATGCGGACCATAGTGAGGGTAAGACTGGACCGTGGCACATCCAGCTAAAGAGAGGAAAAAGTTTTTATTCCTATGGTACAATAAAGCCCACTTATGTACTGACCCAGCCCAGCCACAGTGAAGTCTCCTTAAAAAATAAAAAGCCACAGTTAATTCGTTCCTGATTTTTTCGCAAAGAAAAACGAAATTGTTCCAGATTTAGCTAGTCGGTCGTCGTTGTCGCTTCGTTGTTCCTGCTCACATGCTCCGCTGCTCGTTCTTGGGTGATTCCATGGAGGTAAACCGCTCCGCTAGCTCAAGGCAGAGGCCAGTGTGGCAGCCGCCGACTTGCCACCGGTGACTCAGCGGCGGACGGGCGGAGGTAGCAGCTGGAGACACGTGATCCGCCGAGCGGCGACCTCGTCCAGCAAGGCGCCCAGCGGCCACCGCCCAGCGGCCACCGCCCAGGCCCATCGCCGCCAAGTCCCCGCTCCCCAAGCAGGCGCATGCGAGCTAGGTGCTAGCAGCAGCGGCAATCCGACCACCCAGCCCACATCTCTTATCTACCTTCTCCTATTTTGTTGATGTGCTGCTTCCTCCAAGTCCAAGCCTGCATCAGTGCGGCTGCTCCAATTCCTCTGCAAATCGCACGGGACAACGCACAAGTGAGTTAATTCACATTCTCCAAATGGCTTAGTGTCAATATCAATTTCCGTAAAATTATCTGTTAGCAATTTTGCAGCATGAATAATTCAAGCCATTGTTGTTTAGAAATTGCAATTTAGGTAAGTACAGGTTGAGAATTACAATTCTTTGTGATTTTCTTTAGGTTGCCTAGCCGAAGATTTTTCGTAGCTCCGCCCAGTGGGGCAAACTGTAGCGGGCATAACACATCTAATGTTGTATGTTGGTGCTTCTAGTCCCTTTCTGCTTCTCTCGTCGTAGTGTTGTTCCTTCTGCTTCAGTAACATGACACATGGAGGAGGGCTCACACGCTGTATGAATGGTGGGTGAAGGATGGGGATGAGATATCGATGTTGGAACCTGGAGCCTTGCCCGAACGATTGATACAACAACTCGAGCAAAGAGCGGATTAAGCTGATAGCAACTGGTATGTTATCTTTTGCTATGTGATTTTCCTCAAGCGATATATGCTGGAACATGCAGTCGTGTGGGTGTATGACACCATAGGAATTATGTTTCTGTTTAGTTCTGGTAGAAGCACAGCCGCCCTAGGTTAATTTGAATGAAATTTGGGACACTAAGTAAATCAAGGAACAAAAGTTAAGAGGAAAAGAACCAGAACACTCTAAAGCATACTTTAACTCTGGAGCATAATTTCAAACTGTTCAATGTAGCCAAACTTTCCTTTGTTAGTCTGCTTGGTAAATAAAACCAGAGAGTTGAAAGCGGAGCAAATCTCATAGAGTCAGATCACAATAAAGCAACTTTTCTAGAACAATAAGAAGCAACATAAGAGTAAGAAATAGAAATGGCGGCTTATGATATACTTGTTTATTACAGCCATGTACAACAACACACAATACAGAGAACAAAACTATAGAAGATGCCCTTTAGCGCATTAGCTAAAAAAAGTAAAGAGAGAACATTGTCTATATGGTTCTTCAGGCAATTTAGTATTTTCCTTGCATTTAATACCCTCCTTGTTAATTCCATTAATTTTCTTGGGTGTGCCTATGTCTCAGTTGACTGAGATTTTCTTAAGTCTCAGTCAACTCAGAAAAATGCAACTACAGTTCAAAGAAAAGTGCAACTCGGTTCAGTTGCACATTTCTGTCAGAAAAGTGCAATTGCACTTTTTTAACAGAAAAGTGCAACTCAAAGCACATTTTTGTAAGTGACTTAGACTTAAGAAAATCTCAGTTGACTGAGACATAGCAAAACCGAATTTTCTTATCGTGAATTGATGTACTGTGAATAAATGAGAGAAAAGGTAACATCACTCCACCAAAGATACTGAAAAGACCTGTCAATGACAGTGAATATCTTATTTGCATGAACGCAACCTCAGCAACCAACACTCAAAAGAAATTCATATCATTGACTCAGAGAGAGGTAGAGAGTATACGGGAACAAAATCTTCAGATTCAGGAGAGTGATCACATATACATGGTCAAGGAAGAAGGTTCATTCTTTCATCATTAAGAGGATCATAACTAATAACACCGAATTGCTGTAGAAAATATGGTGATGGTAATTTTCCTTAGTTCAATTATTTTTGCAGCAACATATCAACTTCTAGACATCATCACATAAACATGGTTATTAATTATTATGTCTCTTTATATTTATTATGGCCTAGTTGCATTAGATTATGTTCCAATAACTAAGAAAGCAAATGATGGTACCTGATCTAATGATCTCGTTGGTTTCCTATATCTTTACCGATATATTTTTCATCAAATTCATAGTATTGTTGAACGAACAGATCAACTGATGAATATTGTTGCTATTCTTGTCAGTTTGGTACTAACATAAGGGAAAATTAGGAACAACTACAGTATGCCTGGATGAATAGTATCGCTAAATATATCTGGGGAAAAACTTGGTACTGAGATCTCTTGACATCCAAAAGTGTAACCCATGCATAAAGTGACACATTTTTAGAAAATAATCTTTTTAGTATAAAAGGATAGCTGGTATAACTTAACACCTTAAAAAGAGGAACTTTGGAAGAAGCATGCAGCATGAAGTTATCAAAGTTCAGAGCAAACCTGGTCATTAGAACTCAAGATAAATCCTTACTTTTACTATATTATAGGAGTCAAAAAAGCTACACCAGATCTTAAAGTCAGAGGATGAACACATACATACATATCGAATAGTGAGTATTGAAGTATTATAACAATTGACATCCAGCGGCTTAACGGATCTCGTATATATTGTTGTATCCATGAGCATATTATATATTATAATCATTTATCAGATCTTGCCTTGCTGCAACAACACATCGCAATTTTCACACTATCGGTGAAAGGAAGGCAAGGGCGTGTCCACGGACCTGTAGATGCTTCCAATCTGCCAAATTGAGGTCTTCATAATTGAATGATGTTAAAACTTGGACCTTGCACTGAAACAATAAGGAGAAGATGACAGCTATAAGAATCAAGCCCAAAAACACATCCAAACAAATACAGTGTACTAAACTCTTCTCTACTCATTCTTCATACAACTCAAGCCACTACCTATAGAAGACAACATCCAAAATAAAAGAAGATCCAACTGGAATATTGTTCCAGCATACAAGTAAACATGTTGGACATTTAATAAAATGTGAAAGTGGTGTATGTCAAAAGTGCAAAAGCATAGGAAATAATAGATTGAAACTCGGTGTCATCACCAGGGAAACCAGGGTTCTCCGAACCTATATAAAAGCTAATCAGTTTAGCGCACCGTGAATGATTCTAGCACTGTAGATGGCATATTTATCCTCTCTTTCCTCCAAGAGTTGTGCGACACATTGCCTCTTTTTTCCTTCGTTGATTCTTTCACGTTTTATTAAATGTCCAACATGTTTACTTGTATGCTGGAACAATATTCCAGTTCGATCTTCTTTTATTTTGGATGTTGTCTTCTATAGGTAGTGGGGCGAGCACGCACGGGGAGGGGGGGGTGAGTCATTATAACCTATATAAAAGCTAATCAGTTTAGCGCAGCGTGAATGATTCTAGCACTGTAGATGGCATATTTATCCTCTCTTTCCTCCAAGAGTTGTGCGACACGTTGCCTCTTTTTTTCCTTCGTTGATTCACTGGTTGGTGTATGTCAAAAGTGCAAAAGCATAGGAAATAATAGATTGAAACTATGTGGCCTGTGGAGAAAGGCCCGACCAAACACGGAGCCCGAGTGAGGATCCCTGTGACCACCGCAAGGGAACCTGGGAAGGAACCGTGGACCCCCTTTTTTAGGAAGGAAACATCAACCATGACGATCTCTTCTCTGTTCCCGTGAAGGGTTGCGTCAGCAGTGACTTAGCCTTGACCACTTTCTGGCATGGACCGAGAGTGATGGGGCAAGACTGTGTTGCGCTGAGCCTAGGCCCAAAGAGTGTAGGGAGGACCGCTTAGAGTAAAAAAAAAGAGGACCTTAGCTTGTGATAGGGAGGGACGGGATCATGAGAGCTAGAAAGAAAGGAAGTCATATTTTGCCTAGGAAACTCCGCGAGAGCTCTGTAGTCACTTTGTTCATCCACATATCCAAGCAATACCGACCAGACAAGAAGGAGTAGGGCTGTTATCCCAGTGTTTTTGCAGGTTGTCCAAGATATAGAACACAATTGCCACTGCTTGACGAATCTCTAAAAGGGTGTATACCTCTATGTCCGTGTTCCCAGAAACAACATTTGGCTTTTTTGCCGTAGCAACGCACGGGCATTTGTGCTAGTCCAAGCAATACCGACCAGACAAGAAGGAGTAGGGCTGTTATCCCAGTGTTTTTGCAGGTTGTCCAAGATATAGAACACAATTGCCACTGCTTGACGAATCTCTAAAAGGGTGTATACCTCTATGTCCGTGTTCCCAGAAACAACATTTGGCGCGGTCAATAAGGGAGTGCAATATTTCTAGATGTAGGCATCATCCTTATTCTCCTCGTCTCCGGCACCACCGAGAAGACAGAGAGAATGTGGAAGATGATTCTATTCCATGACCACAAGGGGCTTATAGCATTACATAGAGAGAGAGAGGGAGCAACGCTACCCACGCAGGGACGTGCGCAGACGTGTGCGTGGGCGAGGGAAACGGATAGAGCCTGAAGACTAGGTCTACTAGGAAACATGCCCGTGCGTTGCATCGGGAAATAAAATCAAAGTCATAATTAGCGCACAAATTAAATTCTCGGCAGTTGCGGTGTGTCACTAAAACCAGTCAGTTTCATCGCTTCAAGCTATACGGAATAAACAATTAACTTTCATGCTTTTCAAATATGCCTTGCTACATGTTGATTTTACACATTTGATTGATGCATTATTTTACTGAAATTTTGTTGGTAATCTCTTGATCCCTCGCCTATGTGCAGGCTCGACCTTGACATCAGCTACGGATCCTTCAGTGATGGCCATCCTTCCGTGGATCCTCCCCCTATGGCCGTCCTTCCACCCGAAACTTTTACCTGAGCAGCAAAACTCTGTTGGGATATTGCAAAAATATCTACATTGGAAAAAAATAAGAAACACGTATTAATTTAGAGATCGCGTTGCATATTCTCTTATATACAATAATGTTTTTGAAACATGCAATAATTCCTCTATTTTTTGGTGATCTCTTTATATGTAAACTGATGTACTTCAATGCCGATGAAACTTCAGGTTCTCCTAATATCATAGAACGCAGTGACATTCTCTATATGTTGGTCACAATTTATTTTTATTTTAATTTATTCTGGGACGAAAAGGAGATTTATAGAACAATTCAGGACAGAGTACAAATTAGATATGACAGGCAACGTACAAAGGTGCTGCAGAAATCAAAATTAAACTTTCCACCGTTCAGCCCAGCTTGGCCACTCATGTACCGCCCAGTTGCCTAAGAGCTATGTAGTCATGGAATAATGTTGACATGTGTTTGACCTCTTCAACGTAGTGGCACCCTCGACAATAACAGCACATTCAATCTCCTGCTCGATTGGTCCAGCTCTCAGGGAAAACATCCAGTGTAGTTGTTTAGGCTATGAAACAACTCAGTTAATTCAGATTTTTTGCCAGTTCACATTTGCGAGGCTGCTCCAATGTCATCGCCACGTTCTGACGCTTTGAGGACTCTGCTGCCGTGTTGCATCGAGGCCATTGTCATCCTCAGGTCCATGCATACGTCGAGGCTACCGGCGTTCTCCCGCCTTGACCACTTCCTCCTAGCTCCATCAAGTTGTTCTTATGACCTTGATTCCATTTGACAACACCCTCGTGCGTAACCTGCTACACCATTTTTATCTTTTCCATCTTGATTCACAATATCACAAGGCATAACAGTACAGAAATACCATCCTCTGAACTGAACCAAACATACCATACAAAAGCACTGAACCCCATCTCCTCCAAGCTGAAACTCTTGTCTCCTCCAAACTGAACCATGAAACTTTCAAGCATCAAAACAAAGCTAGCTAAGGATTTGTAAGTTTAAATACAGGTAGTTTGATGAACCGGAGTAGACACTCTGATCAGTTAGCACTTAGCAGAGGTAGCTTTGCACACAGATGTGCTCAAACATTTGCCACTCTACGAAAGAAAGTAATCCTTGACTAAGCTCTTCGGTTTCTTTTGGAATTCCATCAACTCTGATCTATCTTGACATCTCGTGTTCCCAAAATTACAGTAATGAGGCACGGCTAGCTATGTCCTAATTAGTAAGTCAGGTCAGGCACAAGCAGCTTCACTTATAAGAGCAGACGGTGGATGCACTTATAGGGGCAGCCGGCCACGCGCGCACTGCAACCGTCGGTCCAGCACGCGCTGTATAGGTCGACTTTGGAGAAGCTCCAACGCCCCGTGCGTCCTCAGGCAGCCGCCTGTCGGCCGACGTCGGAGGTGATCGAGGCATTATCGTATTGCAGGAGATCGGTCCACGACGGTGTCGGCGCTAGTTCATGTGACGGCGTAGGCCTTCATCTCGGAGTCGTCGACACCGAGCTTCTCCACCGCGTCCTCCTATTACACGGGGACATGTTGATCACGTACGACCATGATAGCAGCGCCGAACGCCCTGATTCTCGCCGAGAGGAGGAGCAGAGCTCTCCTCGTGATCTCAAAGTGCACACCGTCGAAGCGCTCTTCTCGCCCACTACCTCATCTCATCGACTTTGCCCTAGTCCGCCATGGTCGACACCATGGTTCTGCCCTAGTTCTATTCGGTTCGCGGCGGCGGCCACGGCCACATCGCTGACCTTCCTAGTCCGGCGGCTGCTCTTTCGTGAGGACGGAATCGAGAGGAAGTCAACTGGGTTCGATATGATGGTAGGTATAGGAGGATAGCTTCAACTGGTTTCGAGACGGACTTTGCTGGGCCTGCACGTGACGACACAGGACTCTGCATTGGGTAGAGGAAGAAAAGAAACCAAACGTCAGCCCAATGCACAGGCTGGTTCGGGATTCCTCCTACGGCTGTTACTTTGACCGGTTTTATTGAGCGATCGAAACAAAGCAATGCTGGACGGTTTTATTGACGTACGAAGGTTTTTATACGAGCGGACACCACCGATCGCCGCTTAATAGTAAAGATACGCAACTGAATAAAACACTTGTTCAAACACCCCCCGCAGTCGAAACCGGGTCTGGAAGAACGTTGAGGCTGGATCGAAATTCTTGGAAGACAGCTGTGGGAAGGCCCTTGGTGAAGATGTCCGCATATTGCGAGCTCGTGGGCACTGCGCGGTACTCAGCTTCGGCGCTTGAACTCAGCATCGTGGACTCACGTTTGGAGGACCACGAGACTTGATTGTCGCCGAGGAAGACGAGGTGGATTTTCTGGTGTCCGGGCAGCCCGCCCAATCAGCATCAGAGTACGCCGTCAGGTCAGTGGTGGAGCTGGAGCGGAGCTAAAGACCGAGGTGGGAGGTGCCCTGCACATACCATCAGATCCTTTTGATTTGCTGGAGGTGAGTGTTGTGCGGGTCATGCATGAACAAGCTGACCTGCTGAACCGCATGTGACAGATCCGTTCGGGTAAGCGTCAGGTACTGCGAAGCTGCAGCCAGGCTGCGGTATTCAGTAGGATCAGAGACTCGGCGGCCGTTGTTGCAGGAAAGCTTGGCTTTTGTGTCGAGCGGCGCGGCGATGGGGTTGCAGTTCAGCATCCTTGCGCGCTCCAGCAGTTCGAGCGCATACTGCTACTGAGAGAGGAAGAGACCGTCAGCTGTTCTATGCACATTGATCCCCAATAAGTGGTGAATATCTCCCAGATCATACATGGCGAACTCGTGGTTAAGTGACTGAATGACGTGGTTGAGAGTGATGGTGGAGATGGCGGTGAGTATTATGTCATTGACATACAACAAAAGATAGGCAATGGTTTGAGGTGTATGAAGAATGAGTAGAGAAGAGTCACTTTTGGAGGAGACAAAACTGTGGGAATGTAGAAATGTGGCGAAACGAAGAAACCATGTCCGCGGTGCTTGTTTGAGGCCATATAGGGATTTTTTGAGGAGACACACATGTGAGGGATGTGTAGGATCAACAAAGCCGGAAGGTTGAGTATAATAGGCAGTCTCGGCGATCTGTCCATGCAGAAACAAATTTTTCACATCAAGTTGATGGATTGGCCATTTTTGGGAGGTGATAAGGCTGAGCATGACCCGGATGGTGGCTGGCTTGACGACGGGACTAAACGTCTCACCGTAGTCTATGCCAGCTTGTTGAGTGAAGCCACGCAGGACCCATCTTGCTTTGTAGTGTGCCAAGGAACCATCCGAGTTGTACTTGTGGCGGTAGATACATATCCCCGAGACGACATTGGCACCTGCAGGACAAGGCACTAGAGACCAAGTGTCATTCCGAAATAGAGCGTTAAATTCATCTAACATAGCATCGTGCCAACGAGGGTCTTTTAGTGCTACACGGTATGAGGAAGCTATAGGGGAAATAGCGGAGGAAACCGTGAGATTAAAATGTTGTTTAGGTAGAAAGAAGCCTTGTTTACTGTGCGTGGTCATTTTATGTGAGTTAGATGGGGAATTGCCGGGATGGATTTGGGCGGGAGAGTGAGTTGAGGTGGCGGTGTGGAATTGGCTGGCGTGGGTGAAGAGGACGCTGGCGTGGGACACGAGGGTGATCGTGTGGGGCTAGCTGGGGCAGGGCTGATGGTGTCGGTACTGGTGGGAGCAGGGGGTGGAGTTTGAGGTGTTGGATCGTGGGGAGCAGGAGGAGGGGACCGGGCTAGGGATTCGGTGGGATCTGGTACAGTGTAGGGAGTGCGAGGCAGTGGTGGAGCAGGGGGCAGGTGGCGCTGTCTGAGTGGGGTTCGGGGGGAGCGAGGTAGGTGGATCTGGTGCGTGATCCGAGGTGGATCGGATCTAGGGCGGGCGGATCAGCTGTGGAGGAGGGCTGTGGGCGCACTGGTGTGGGATTGGCTGAGGCGTAGGGAAATTGGCTCTCGTAAAAAACGACGTGCCGAGTGACATGGGCATACCCTTTGGGTACCCATTATTAGTATACCTGGATCGGCTCGGCCCACTATGGAGAAGGCCCAACAAGGCAACCCGAAGAAGTAGTCGACTAGAACTCTTGTAAAACCCTAGGTTGGTTGCATATATAAAGCCAGCCAGGGCACCCGATAGAGGGAGGACAATAGATAGACAACATAGCTCCGCCTATGGCGGCACCCTGTAAACATACATATGATCATATAGTAGATTCCTAGAAGCACGTAGGGATCCTCCACCGAGGGGACCCGAAGCTGGGTATGCCGTGTGCCTAATCTCGCTCCCGGAATCTCCATCGTCGCTCTCTCCCGAAAACCCAAGTCTACAATATGTAGGCATTGGCGAGGTGATCCCTCGTCAATTGCCGCCATCTGTGGGGATCGAACCCACGACCACGTCTGTGGGAATAGCGACGACTGGATTTTGTCATCCGGGCGGGATCCATCGTAGCACCCGACGTGAGGTTAGATCGTAGCACCGGTATCCTTTCTGTTCGCGAGGGTAGCCGAGGAAAACACAACGTGTGGAGCGAGGCTCGAGTTTGTGGGCGGCGGTGGAGGCTAGGTTGGGAAAGCACAAACACCCGAAAGTACGAATATGATCGTACGTGGGATAGGTGCCATACAGAAGAAACTAAGGGATGTTGTTGTTAATGGCACGGCAGGGACAAAGGTTGAGAAGATGATTGGCAGTGTGGAGGGCTTCGACCCAAAAATGGGATGGTAGGGATGCTTGGAATAGGAGTGTATGGACGATGACATTGTGGGTTTTGATGAGGCGCTCAACGCGGCCGTTTTGTGGGAATGTGTAGGTGCAGGAGAGGCGGAGTGAGATGCCGTGAGTGGATAAATAGTCGCGGAGGGAGGTGGTGAGAAACTCGGCACCATTGTCGCTCTGCATGCATCGGATGGTCGTTTGATATTGGGTGGCGACAAAGGAGAAAAAGCGCAATAGAGTGTCTCATGTATCGGATTTGGCACGCCGGGGAAAAACCCATGAGTAATGAGAGTAGTCGTCAAGAATAACAAGATAGTATTTATAACCGGAACAACTAACAATAGGTGAGGTCCAGAGATCACAATGGATTAAGAAAAAGGGAGAGGCGACACGGGAATGAGATGTAGAGAAAGGTAACCTAGAAATTTTGCCTAAATGACAAGCATCACAAAAGGAAATCATTTTTTGCTATTATTACATTGAGAGAGGAAATCTAAAGGTATGTGCGATAGAGCGGTGGTGTTGGTGTGTCCGAGTCGATGGTGCCAGAGATCGCCGGTGATCGCGAGTGCATATGAGGTGCCGCCATGGCTGCCAAAGAACGGGTATAGGTCGCCGGTGCTATTAGAGCGCATGAGTAGTCTCCGGGTAGCCAAGTCCTTCACAGAGAAGCCAAATGGGTCAAATTCGACAGAACAAGAATTATCGCGAGAAAAGGAACGAGTGCTAATCAGGTTTTGGACAATGGCAGGTGAAACAAGAACTTTGTTAAGGTGGAAGGGGCGAGGTGGGAGATGGGTTGTACCAGTGGCAACACAGGAAGGCGCGACCCGTTACCAACGACAATATGATGACGATAAAGCTCTAAAGGGGAATGAGCATGGCTCAAGTTACCTTGGTTGCCGGTGACATGAGATGTCGCACCCGAATCCATGATCCACTCGCCTTCGTACTGCTTGAAGGCTGAACCATAGCTGGGAGCGCTCTGGAGCATGGCGTTGTTGTCCCAAGACATGGGCTGGTGCGTGGTGAAGGACCGCTGCTGTTGTGGCACGGCGGGGTACTGCTGGGGCATATGGTACGTGGGCGCCATGGGGGTACGACTGTAGTGGTTTCTGCGACGCGGGTTGTGGCAGCGCGGAGGGCGTGGTCGAGTAGATGGCGGGGTAGACCTGGGTCAGGGCGCCGGGACGGGAACCGAGGACACTGTGCACGTTCGGTGGAATCCACGGAGCGCGAGGAGGGAACGGGGCCCCGACGAGCGAGAAGTACCCGTACCAGGGCGTGTGTCGACTGTCGCGGTCGAGAGAGGTGTCGGAGTGGCCACGTCCACCACCAGAAGGGTTGTCGCGGCCGCGCCCGGTGTTGTGTCAGTTGGTGGTGTTGTTGGGCTGGCCGCCGCCGCGACCACTAAAGCGTGGAATCTGGTTCTTACCCCGATAGTTGGAGCTGACGCCGGGGATGCGAGGTGGAGCTCCGTCGTGGCTTGGTTGTCCCCGATCCGCACCGGGGGCGGCCGGAGTTTGATGACGATCACCATCGTGGGCAACCAGCACCTGGGAGCCGGCCTGCTCCTTCTCAGTGTTGATGTCGATCTCGGCCATCTTGATGCGGGAGCACGCATCATCGAAGGAGGGGAGGGTGCTGTTCTTCAAGATCGCCGTCTGCAACTTGAACTTATGGCCCAGGCCATCGAGGAACGTGGCGGTCAGTTCGCGGTCATCGACGGGGCGACTGTCCGTGGCAAGATCGTCGGCCAGCCCTTGCAGCTTGCTAGCGTAGGTGGACACGGTGAGATCACCGCGCTAGCAGTTGTGAAACGCCTTGCTGAGGTAGAGATAGCGCGCCATGCTACGATCGAGGAAGAATCCCTCGAATCGCACCCAGGTGGAGAGCGCACGGCCGACCATGCCCTGGACAAGGCGATGCAGGTTGTCGCTCAGCGTGGAGAGGAACCACAAAGAGATATGTATGTCGACCGCCTGCCAGTTGTCATCAGGGGCAGCCGGAGCAGCACCGGCGTTGATGTGGTCCAGCGCCTTGTACATGGTGAGCAGAGAGTAGATGATCTTCCTCCACTTGAATTAATTGGCTCCGTCGGTAGATACTTGAAACTTGATGTAATTCGAGATGTGGATGGGGAGGATTGGGTGGGAGATGGGTGCCGGGAAGAAGGTGTAGGGCAGGCGGTAGTAGGTGGAAGCCCGGCGGTGGTGATGACGGACAGGGCGTCGGACAGGCTGCCGAGGTTGAGAGCATCGGAGATGTGGGGTGTGGGTGGGGCACAAATTGGCGTGGTAAGAGGGACAGAGGGATTGGGTTGGGGAATTGTGGCCGAGGTGGAAGAGGGAGTGGTTTCAGCCTTTGTTGAGCCTGAGCTCTGATACCAAGAAGACAGAGAAAATGCGGAAGATGATTCTATTCCATGGCCACAATGGGCTTATAGCATTACATCGAGAGAGAGAGAGAGAGAGAGAGAGAGAGAGAGAGAGAGAGAGAGAGAGGGAGCAACGGTACCCACGCAGGGACATGCGTAGACGTGTGCGTGGGCGAGGGAAACGGATAGACCCTGAAGACTATGTCTATACTGCAACTGAATAAAACACTTGTTCAACGCACCGGAAGGAGGAACGGCCGGAGGAAGCTTACGAGCTCACAGTCCAAGGACGATCGGGGCGGGAACCCATTCTTGTGGGTTCGTGTAGAGCGCTCTTTCCAAAGACGACAAACGTCGCGGCGTGGAAGACGGGAGTAGATCCCTTCGTTGTCAACACCAAGGCCAGGCCCAGTTGTTTTGCTGGAATCTGAAGGTCTCCGTGCCACTCGTGGAGGGGCAGAATGAGGTGATTCCCTGTTCACCTTCTCACCCGCGCGGCCAGGAAGAATCTCTCACCGCAGCGTATGCCATGCTACAGTTTCCACCAACGGGGGATGTGCACCGCATGGACGCATGTCGGAACTCATCGGCTATTCGTGCGCCATATTTGTAGATGGGTTCTGAACGTCTGGGTCGTCTCCAGGCGGTTACGTGTTAATATATATGCCACACAACTGGGTCAAGTATTGTACAAGGACCTCTCCAATACACATACGTAATGAAGAGAAAATAGAAAGAAGAAAGAGACCCGGCCCTATTACATTATTTAACACCCTCCCTTAATCTGAACCTTTTAAAAGGTTTAGATTACGTTTAAATTCTTCAAGCTTCTTGACTGGAAGGGCCTTTGTAAAGCCATCTGCAATCTGATCTTTACTCGAAATGAACCGGATATCCAACTTCTGATTAGCAACTCTTTCTCTGAGAAAGTGAAAATAAATCTCAATGTGCTTGGTACGAGCATGAAATACTGGATTTGCAGATAGGTAAGTTGCACCTAGATTGTCACACCAAATGCTTGGCTTTTCCTTTGTAAGAGCAAAATTCATATCCCTAGTTTTGTGTGTTTGATGACAACACTTGAGTAATCTCACCGTGTGCCTTGAGTATCATTGTTAGATTTGCAAGTACACGGTGACCTCGCCGGACGCGTCAAGATCAGAAGACTGAAGCGTAGTTGATAGGTTTTCCGGTTTTGTGTGCGTTTAGCGAGGTAACAAAGTTGGAGAGAAAAAGGGAAGAAAACCAGTTTTAGCCAGGCCGGTACTACCGGTACCCATAGCGGTAGTACCGCTACCCCTATTGGTACCGCCCTCGGTACCGCTCTGAGTTCTGCTGAATTCGTCCCCCAGAACAAGTTGCGGTACCCCTGCAGTACCTGGGGCGGTAGTACCGCTCACGAGCGGAAGTACCGCTCACGGTACCGCTCGAGGTACCGTAACGCGTTACGGCAATACCACCCTGGTACCGCTCTGGTACCGCTCTGAGTCCAGTAAGGTCTGGACCCTATTGCGGTACCACGAGCGGTACCTCGTGTGGTAGTACCGCTCTGTGTCCTTTGACCAGATCTGGGTCGATTTTGAACTCAGAGCGGTAGTACCGCTTTCCCCAAAGCGGTAGTACTGCTTAGGCCAAAACTGGGTATAACGGTTGGATTTGGAGGAGCCTATTTAAGGGCCCCTTCTTCCCCACCCGATTTTATCTCTTCCCCTTCTCTCTCCTCCATTGTTGCTGAGCTTAATCCTTGAGGATCTCCTTCCCCCTCCAACCAATCTTGCCCTAATTTTGAGGATAGGTGGAGGAGACCCCGATCTATAGTTCTACCAAGAGAGATTTCACAAATACTAGCTATTCCTTAGTGGATCTTGGTGGTAGGGTTCCTTTGGTGGATCTTGGAGGAGAGTTCCTTTGGTGGAGCCTTGGAGAGTTTCTTGGTGGAGCATTGGAGGAGTTCCTATGGTGGAGCATTGGTGATGGGTTCCTATGGTGGAGCATTGGAGATGAGCAGCTGTGGAGTCTAGCTTGGTGGTGTACTAGCTCCATAGGGTGTTGGGAGCATCCTTGTGCGTGTGGAGCTCTCCCCAACCTTGTGAAGGAATCACCGCCTCGACCGGTGCCTTAGTGGAAGAGGGAGAGCACCTCCGTGGAGCTCTCTCGAGGAAGAGGGTGAGGCCTTCCTTCGTGGTGTGGCCGCCTAGTCTCTTGTGTGAGACTAGCACCTCCTCAACGCAGACGTACCTCCTTTAGTGGAGGGAACTGCGGGAAACAAACCTCGACTCACCTCGCGTCCCCCCGGTTGTCTCGCTCCTCACTATGTTTATCTTGTTGATTCCTTTACTTGTTGCACATGCTCTTGCTTCATTGTAGGATCACCCCCATTGCTAAAAGTCACACCTTTACCTTCCGTTGCATAAAACTTGAAAAAGACTAAAAATTGCCGTAGCGCCATTCACCCCCCCCCCCCTCTTGTTTGCTACGATCCGTTCAAGTGGTATCAGAGCAAGGTTTTCTTGCTCGGGCTTTACCGCCTAAGAAATGGCCGAACAAGAGACGGTTGTGAATGGGTCACCTTCCCTTGAGCCACCCGCTCCATCATCTCCCATCGATTCCACGACGGCCACGTTGGATGACCTCAAGAAATTGGAGTCATCCATCGTTGCCCAAATGAAGGCGATGATGATGGAGTTGGTGGTTCAAAAACCAAACCCTCCACCAATAGCAAGTGCCGAGGTTTCGCCACCAAAAGCTAACACCCTTCCTCTTGTTGATTTTGTCGCGGAAGTGACAAAAGATTCACAAAAGGAAGGGGTTGAGGATACCGGCACTTCAACAAAAGGGAAGGATGATGACACACCGGTAGCGGAACGTCAAGGGGGTTATCATGCGGTGCCACCACCAAATGATTACACCATCAACGTTCCGATACCGATGCCGCATATCTTGTCGCATGGTTCTCCACCGTTACTCGAGTCAAACAACTTTGAGAATTGGCAATTCTTAATGCGTTCACATGTGCGCAGCGCTTCTACCGAGCTTTGGCGTATCATTGAGGAGGGCTATTCACCACGAGATCCCAAGAAGATGACAAGAAGAGATGTGGTGGATGACCAACTCAACGCCACCGCCATCAACATGATTCATATGGCCATCTCCCCCAAGGACCGCGCTCATATCCGCTCGATCAAGACCGCCAAGGAAGCATGGGACAAACTTGAGAAGCTCTTCCTCGGCAATGCAAGCATCCAAAGCTCTCGTTTTGATGAAGTGAACAACATGGCCGACAATTTCGTCATGATTGAAGGAGAGACCCCCGAAGAGATGTATCGGCGCCTCATCGCTCTTGCCGTACAAATGCAAGATCTTGGAGCAACGTTCGTGGATGACCATTGGGTCAAGCGCAAGTTCTACAACGCTCTCCTCCCTTATGATGAAGTGAAGTTGACAGCCATCCGCCAAAACGCCTCTTTCCGTGCTATGACATCCGATGAAGTCCTTAGCGAAGTCATCGCTTTGGACATCTCCAAGAAGAATGCGGAGGATCTTGTTGCTCGCGCCCACAACTCCCGCAAGCCCAACCTCGCATTGAAGATGAGGGTGCATGAAGCTAGTGAAAGTGATGAGGATCCCGTTGAGTGGGGTTCGGATGATCTCAAGTTCAACTACCATGAGCACATGGCTCTCGCCGCCAAGAAGTTTTGGGATGGAAACATGTCACCAAGCACAAGACCAAGAAGATCACGTGATTCTCCAAGAAGACCCTCCAAGAGCCCAAGAGAAAGGACAAGAGGAAGAACATGCTACAATTGCGGCGACAAGAATCATTTTGTCGCGGATTGTACGTTTGAGCGAAGAGAAGATCGTGGTGGAAGGCTTATCCCAAAGGATAGGTACAAGCCACACTCCAAAGGATTCTCCAAGTTCTCCCCAAGGTCCGATGATGACAAGGTCTCCTCCAACAAGAAGCCTAGAGCCTTCATCATCCGTGAAGAGTACACCTCCGATGAAGATGGGGAGCATGAGGACAAGCACTCCAACAAGGAAGGAGAGGGAGTGGCCGCCATCGCCATTACCACTCCCTCTACCTCCCTCTTTGAATCTCCAAATGAGAACCTCGCCACCAACAATGCACGGTGTCTCATGGCAAAGGTATCCACGGAGGTAAAATCCCCTTCCAAACCATCATCCTCTACTAATGCCTCATATATTGATGATGCCACTAGTCTCACCGTTAAACGTGAGATTATGGGTTTGGATTCCTTGGATTCTTTTCTCACTAACATGAAGGGGGACACCAAGATTCATGTTGGGGCTCTCTTAGCCCAACTTGGTGCGGCACAAGATCTTATCGAGAAGAGGGAGAAGTTGGAGAGGGAAGCGGCCTATGAGCTTGCCAATCTCAAGGAGGAGCTTGATGATGAAAGGAATCTTCGCATGTCTCTTGAAGCTAGTGTCATTGTGCTTGAAGACAAGAATGAAGCTATTGTTTCACGTCTCACCAAGGATCGAGACCATGCTCTAGAGTTGGTTGGTGACCTCAAGAAGAAGATGCTCTTGCTCGAGGAAGGCAACAAAGCTAAAGACGATGAAGACCCCCCCATGATGAGCTTGTGGATCAAGTTCCTTCCTTGAGGAGGCACAATGCCCTCCTCTTGGAAGTCAATGCTCTTCAAGAAGAAGCCTTGGATGAGTACTATCGCTTGTTCAAGGAGAAGACCTCATGTTGCAACCATGAAGAAGAAATTGCCACTCTTAAGATCACCAAGGCCAAGCTATTGAGTTTGAGTAGCAAGAAAGAAGAGTCGTTGGAGGAGTGTCTCTGTATGAGCAAGGAGAAGGATACATGTTGTCATCATGAGGAGCAAATTGCCGCCTTGAAGAGAAGGGAAGCCAAGCTCATGGAGATTAACTCCATGCAAGAAGAAACATTGAAGGAGTACTTTCCTTTGAGCAAGGACCGTGCATGTTGCACTTATGAAAGTGACATTGCCAAGATGGAAAATGACAAGCGCTTGCTCATGAAGTTGAACGCTCTCCAAGAAGAAGCTTTGATGGAACACTTCCGGGTGAACAAGGCAAAGGAGGTCCAAGTGTTTGATATTTGCCATCCGCACCCGGAGCATGAAGATGAAGTCAATCGCTTGAAGGCCAAGGTTGATAGACTTCAAGTTCAAGCCAAGTACTTGGAAGGAATCATTGAAGCAAAAGATGGAGCCAAAGAGGGTTTGAGCAATGAAGGAGGAGTGGCTACCAAGCCAAAGAGGAAGAGGAAGAGGAGGACCAAGAAGAAGATGGACAAGAAGAACATGGAGACCAACCGTGAAGGGAGCAATGCCAGCTCAAGGAGGGATGGAGTACCCAACTCCACCTCGACGGGTTTCGCCGGCTCTAACAACCCTTCTCATGTTCTTTTTGTTGATTACTATGGACATATTCATGCTCGCTTTATTGGTCCTCAAAAGGACAATGTCGATTGGACTATTTGGGTTCCCAAACCCCTTGTTACTAACATGCTAGTACCCATTGAAAAATGGGTACCTAAATCCAAGACTTGATTCCTTGTAGGACTATGCTTCCGGTGGCGCTAAATGGGTGGTTGATAGTGGAGCCACAAGTCATATGACCGGAAGCAAGGATATTGTTGTCGACCTCGGGCCTTCTCTCTCTACCGTTTCATATGGCGACAACACGTGCTCTAAGGTATTGGGTCTTGGCAAGGTGGTGGTAACACCCGACATCTCACTTGTGAATGTCCTCCTTGTCGAGACCCTTGGTTACAACTTACTCTCCGTTCATCAAATTGCTCGTATGGTATTATGCACATTCTTTGATGAACACATGGTGGTCCTCTTGTGGAGCAAGACACTCAATGTAGCTTTTGTTGGATATGTAGAGAACGGTTTGTATGTTGTTGATTTCTCCGGAAAGACAACGTCTTCCGCTCTTTGCCTATTCGCCAAAGGTGACAAGGGTTGGTTATGGCATCGCCGACTAGCTCATGTCAACATGAGGACTTTGCAAAGTCTCCACAAGGGTGGCCACATTCTCGGACTAAAAGAAGATGTCTCTTTTTGCAAGGATCGTGTTTGTAGGGCTTGCGTACAAGGAAAGATGCATGGAGCTCCTCACAAGGCCAAGACTATTATCTCTACCACAAGATGCTTGGAGCTCCTACATGTTGATCTCTTTGGTCCACCATCTCATGAAAGTCTTGGAGGAAAGAAGTATTGCCTCGTCATCGTTGATGACTATTCACGCTATTGTTGGGTATTCTTCTTCAAGTACAAGAGTGAGACTCAACGGACCATGATGGAGTTTGCCAACCAAGTTCAACGCAAGTACGACAACAAGATTCTTGCAATAAGGAGCGACAATGGAACGGAGTTCAAGAACTACACATTGGATGAATTCCTCGGCAAGGAAGGAATCGAACACCAATACTCCACGCCATATACTCCCCAACAAAATGGGGTCGCCGAAAGGAAGAATCAAACCTTGATCGAAGCCGCTCGAACCATGATGATGGAATACAAGTCCAACTACAATTTTTGGGCGGAAGCTATCTCTACCGCTTGCCATGCTACTAATCGCCTCTACTTCCGCAAAGGACTTGAGAAGACACCATATGAGATCCTCACCGGCAACAAGCCTAATGTGTCATACTTCAAGGTCTTCGGATGCAAATGCTACATACTGTCAAGGACACACGCATATCCAAGTTTGATTCAAGAGCTCAAGAAGGAATTTTCGTTGGCTATGCTACGGACTCTCACGCCTATAGAGTCTTCATCAAGTCAAGTGGACGTGTTGTATAATCTTGTGATGTGACGTTCGACGAAGATGATAGATCTTTGGAGGAGCGAAGTGCTTCTTGTGAGAAAGGAGATGCAATTCCCCCGGATACCATAGGAAGGATGGGTGTGGGTATTCGCCTACCTCAAACGCTACCTTCTATGAGTACCGGGGAAGGACCAAGTTCCACCCAAGTGGAGCCATCTACACCACAAGGCCAAGCTTCTTCCATTGATCTAACAAATGCAAGCCAACCTCTACAACAACCTCAAGTTCAACCTCAACCTCAAGATCAACCTCGACATCTACAACAACAATCAAGTCCAAGTTCACTGCAACAAGCTCAAGAACAACATACACCGCAAGCTCGTCTACTTCAACACCCAACATCAAGTGACCAAGGTCAAGCTTCAAGTTCTTCTCCGAGTGGTTCGGGGACAATCTTTATGGACAATGATACTCCCTATTCCCCCGAGCCATCCGGATCTCATGACAAGGTTGCCTCTTTCAACAACAATGGAGGTCAAGGCGAGGACCTAAACCGTGATGAAGGCCAAGAGGACTCTCAAGAACCATCTCCTCAAGCCGACACTCGCCGTGAAGATCCTACTACAAGACACTTGCGTCTCAAGTCTCATTCCTTGCAAAACATCATTGGTGATATAAAGAGGAACGTCACCACTCGGAGGCAACTTGCAAACTTTTGTGCGCACCATGCTTTTGTCTCTAGAGTGGAACCACGATGAAAGTGGCACGGTCATCCGCAACAAAGCAAGATTGGTGGCACAAGGCTATTCTCAAGTCGAAGGCGTGGACTTTGGTGAAACCTTTGCACCCGTTGCAAGGCTCGAGTCCATCCGTATCCTTTTGGCCTTTGCCTCACATCATGGCTTTAAGTTGCAACAAATGGATGTTAAGAGTGCTTTTCTTAATGGTCCTCTACATGAGGAAGTGTATGTGAAGCAACCCCCGGGGTTCGAGGACCCCCATTTTCCGGACCATGTCTTCAAGCTCAAAAAGGCCCTATATGGTCTCAAACAAGCTCCTAGAGCTTGGTATGAGCATCTCAAGGAGTTGCTTGAAGACCGTGGCTTCCAAGTGGGGAAAATCGATCCCACTCTTTTTACTAAGAAGGTCAATGGGGAGCTTTTCGTATACCAACTCTATGTAGATGACATCATATTTGGCTCTACTAACACAAAATTCAACGATGAGTTTGCTATGTTGATGACAAATAGGTTTGAGATGTCAATGATGGGTGAACTCAAGTACTTCCTCGGGTTCGAGATCAAGCAAATGCGACAAGGCACCTTCATCAATCAAGCAAAGTACCTCCAAGACATGCTCAAGCGCTTTGATATGAAGGACGCCAAGGGGATCGGAACTCCGATGCAACTCAAGTGTCAACTCACTCTTGACGAGGGCGGCAAGGCGGTGGATACCAAGCTCTGCCGTTCGATGATAGGTTCGCTTCTCTACCTTTGTGCCTCTCGCCCGGATATCATGTTGAGCGTTGGTATGTGTGCACGGGTTCAAGCAAATCCGAAGGAAAGCCACCTTGTGGCGGTCAAGAGGATCTTTCGATATTTAGTTGATACCCCACACTTCGGACTATGGTACCCAAGGGACACGGACTTCGCATTGGTTGGTTTCACCGACTCCGATTGGGCGGGCGACAAGATTGATAGGAAGTCTACCTCCGGAGCATGTCACTTTCTTGGAAGATCGTTGGTGTGTTGGTCCTCGAAGAAGCAAAATTGTGTCTCCGTCTCCACCGCGGAAGCCGAGTATATTGCCGCGGCGAGTAGTTGTGCTCAAATCTTATGGATGAGGCAAACCTTGCGGGACTATGGACTCGAGTATAGCAAGGTGCCTCTTTTGTGCGACAATGAGAGCGCAATCAAGATCACCTGCAATCCGGTTCATCATGGCAAGACGAAGCACATCGAGATACGGAACCACTTCATCCGGGACCACATTGCTCGTGGAGATATTGTACTATCCTATATTGGCACCAAGGAGAAATTGGCGGACATCTTCACGAAGCCCTTGGATGAGAAGCGCTTTATTGAGTTGAGGCATGAGCTAAATATCATTGATCCGTCGAACTTTGCTTGACCGTCATGCGCACATACCAATCTTACCATCATATCTAGATGAAAGGCACGCATGGACATAGGGGGAGCGCGGTTTAAATCCATTGAGCTATCACTCCCCCCATAATGCATAAAGAAATCCAAAACATTTGCTATTTGTCAATTAAGTGACTTATGAGCTTCATGTTGAGTTGTAGTCCATGAGTCCTAGATACATCTACGCGACCTCACAACTACTATACTCTTACACGGTGGCTTCGGCCACCAACACCCCCTCTTTGCGGGTTTTTCGGTTCTTCGTGACCTTGTTTTGTTTTTCTTCTTTGCTTTCTTCTTTTGTTTTTGAGAACCTCCTCCAAGCTTGTTTTCTCGTGATTTTTGCAAGCTTGGTTGTATGTTCTTTTTCTCCATCTCTCTAGTTTCGTTACCCTCCTTTTTGGTGTTCCGATGCCAAAGGGGGAGAAGTTCCTAGGTGGATGGAGACCTTTGTTGTTTGTAGCCGTTTGGTTCTAGTTGCTTATCTTGTCTCTCGGCTACATCAACAACCCCATGGAGGCATTCTATTGTGAGTTTGGGTATTCTCAAGGCTATGGTATGATAACTTCACCCAAATCTCCTTATATGATCTCATGTTGCCTCCATATTGTGCATATGCCTCTTGAACATGTCATCTATCTATGTCGCATATGTGCTTGGTTTGTAAAAACTAGGGGGAGTGATGTCTCTATAACATGTGTATTTGTATTCAAATACATATTCATGATATGCACATGTGTAGGGGGAGCTCCGTCTAGTTTTTGCAAATCTAATGTTCTCATCATAATATCATATGTTATTGTCAACTCTTGTGTTGTCATCAAACACCAAAAAGGGGGAGATTGTGAAGGAGATATGCCCTAGAGGCAATAATAAAGTGGTTATTATTTATATCTTTATGTTTATGATAAATGTTTATATATCATGCTATAATTGTATTAACCGAAACATTAGTACATGTGTGATATGTAGACAACAAGAAGTCCCTAGTATGCCTCTTAAACTAGCTTGTTGATTAATGGATGATTAGTTTCATAATCATGAACATTGGATGTTATTAATAACAAGGTTATGTCATTGTATGAATGATGTAATGGACACACCCAAATTAAGCGTAGCATAAGATCTCGTCATTAAGTTATTTGCTATAAGCTTTCTATACATAGTTACCTAATCCTTATGACCATGAGATCATGTAAATCACTTATACCGGAAAGGTACTTTGATTACACCAAACGCCACTGCGTAAATGGGTGGTTATAAAGGTGGGATTAAGTATCCGGAAAGTATGAGTTGAGGCATATGGATCAACAGTGGGATTTGTCCATCCCGATGACGGATAGATATACTCTGGGCCCTCTCGGTGGAATGTCGTCTAATGTCTTGCAAGCATATGAATAAGTTCATAAGAGACCACATACCACGGTACGAGTAAAGAGTACTTGTCAGGAGACGAGGTTGAACAAGGTATAGAGTGATACCGAAGATCAAACCTCGGACAAGTAAAATATCGCGTGACAAAGGGAATTGGTATCGTATGTGAATGGTTCATTCGATCACTAAAGTCATCGTTGAATATGTGGGAGCCGATATGGATCTCCAGATCCCGCTATTGGTTATTGGTCGGAGTGAGTACTCAACCATGTCCGCATAGTTCACGAACCGTAGGGTGACACACTTAAAGTTGGATGTTGAAATGGTAGAACTTGAATATGGAATGGAGTTCGAATATTTGTTCGGAGTCCCGGATGAGATCCCGGACATCACGAGGAGTTCCGGAATGGTCCGGAGAATAAGATTCATATATAGGATGTCATTTTATGTGAATTAAAATGATGCGGAAGGTTCTATGGAAGGTTCTAGAAGGTTCTAGAAAAGTCTGGAAGAAACCACCAAGGAAGGCGGAGTCCCGGTGGGACTCCACCTCCCATGTCCGGCCAACCCTAAGGGGGAGGAGTCCCAAGTGGACTCCCCAAAGGGGGCCGGCCACCCCCTCCCAAGGAAGGTGGAACTCCCACCTCTAGTGGGAGTCCTAGCTTGGGTAGGTTTCATGAGTTATGGAAAGTTTTGGTTTGGGGTCTTATTCGAAGACTTGTAGACCAACTCTTGGGTGTTCCACCTATATAATGAGGGCCAAGGGGAGGGGACCGGCCACCCCAAGACCACAAGCTGGCCGCCCCCCTTGAAGTGGCCGGCCACCCCCTCCCAAACCCTAGCCGCCCCCCTCTCCTCCATATCTCCCGCGTGCTTTAGCGAAGCTCCGCCGGAGTTCTCCACCACCACCGACACCACGCCGTCATGCTGTCGGATTCAAGAGGAGCTACTACTTCCGCTGCCCGCTGGAACGGGAGGTGGACGTCGTCTTCATCAACAACCGAACGTGTGACCGAGTACGGAGGTGCTGCCCGTTCGTGGCGCCGGAGGGATCGTGATCAAGATCTTCTACGCGCTTTTGCAAGCGGCAAGTGAACGTCTACCGCAGCAACAAGAGCCTCCTCTTGTAGGCTTTGGAATCTCTTCAAGGGTGAGACTCGATAAACCCCTCGTTGCTACCGTCTTCTAGATTGCATCTTGGCTTGGATTGCGTGTTCGCGGTAGGAAATTTTTTGTTTTCTATGCAACGTTATCCTACAGTGGTATCAGAGCCGTGTCTATGCATAGATGGTTGCACGAGTAGAACACAATGGTTTTGTGGGCGTTGATGCTCTTGTTATCTTTAGTTTGAGTACTTTGCATCTTTGTGGCATAGTGGGATGAAGCGGCTCGGACTTACTTTACATGACCGCGTTCATGAGACTTGTTCCTCGTTCGACATGCAACTTGTATTGCATAAGAGGCTTTGCGGGTGTCTATCTCTCCTACTATAGTGAAGATTCAATTTACTCTTCTATTGAAAACATTAGTATCAACGTTGTGGTTCATGTTCGTAGGTAGATTAGATCTCTCTCGAAAACCCTAAACCACGTAAAATATGCAAACCAAATTAGAGGCGTCTAACTTGTTTTTGCAGGGTTTGGTGATGTGATATGGCCATAATGTGATGATGAATATGTATGAGATGATCATTATTGTATTGTGGCAACCGGCAGGAGCCTTATGGTTGTCTTTAAATTTCATGTTGAGTAGTATTTCAAAGTAGTTGTAATAGTTGCTACATGGAGGACAATCATGAAGACGGCGCCATTGACCTTGATGCTACGCCGACGATGATGGAGATCATGCACGAAGATGATGGAGATCATGTCCGTGCTTTGGAGATGAAGATCAAAGGCGCAAAGACAAAAGGGCCATATCATATCACATATGAACTGCATGTGATGTTAATCCTTTTATGCATCTTATTTTGCTTAGATCGCGACGGTAGCATTATAAGATGATCCCTCACTAAAATCTCAAGATAATAAAGTGTTCATCCTTAGTAGCACCGTTACCATGACTTGTCGTTTCGAAGCATCTCGTGATGATCGGGTGTGTTAGAATCAACAAGTACATACAACGGGTGCAAGACAGTTTTGCACATGCGGATACTAAGGTGGCCTTGACGAGCCTAGCATGTACAGACATGGTCTCGGAACACGTGATACCGAAAGGTAGAGCATGAATCATATGGTTGATATGATGAACACTTTGAGTGTTCGCCATTGAAATCACACCTTGTCTCGTGATGATCGGACTTAGGTGCGGTGGATTTGGTTCGTGTGATCACTAAGACAATGCGAGGGATATTGTTTTGAGTGGGAGTTCACCTAGTTTTTTAATTATGTTGAATTAAAATTTGAACTCAATTTGTCATAAACTTAGTCTAAACTTTTGCAAATATATGTTGTAGAGATGGCGTCCCCAATCAATTTTAACCAGTTCCTAGAGAAAGAAAAACTTAAGAGCAACAGTACCAACTTCACCGACTGGTTCCGTCATGTGAGGATCTTCCTCTCTGGCGGAAATCTGCAATATGTGCTTGATGCACCGCTAGGTGACCCTCCTGCAGAAACTGAAACCGATGAAGTAAAAGCTGTTTACGAGACTCCGAAAATTCGGTACTCTCAAGTTCAGTGTGCCATCCCGTGCGATGCGGAATCCGATCTTCAAAAACGTTTTGAGCACCACGATCCTCATGAGTTGATGAAAGAGCTGAAAGCTATTTTTGAGACTCATGCGGCTGTGGAATGCTATGAAGCATCGAAACAATTCTTCAATTTGCATGATGGAAGAAGGCAGCTCCGTTAGTGAGCACATGCTCGCCATGACCGGGCATGCGAAGAAACTCAGTGACTTGGGAATAGTGATTCCTAACAGACTGGGGATTAATCGTGTCCTTCAATCACTGCCACCAAGTTACAAGAACTTTGTGATGAACTACAATATGCAGAACATGAACAAGGAGTTACCTGAACTCTTTGGCATGCTAAAAGCTGCTGAGATTGAGATCAAGAAAGAGCACCAAGTGTTGATGGTCAACAAGACCACCAGTTTCAAGAAACAGGGCAAGTCTAAGGGAAAATTCAAGAAGGGTGGCAAGAAAGCTGCCACGCCTCCTATGAAACCTAAGAACGGCCCTAAGCCTGATGTTGAGTGCTATTATCGCAAGGAGAAGGGACACCTGGAAGCGTAATTGCTCCAAGTATCTGGCTGATCAAGAGCGGCCTTGTCAAGAAGAAGAAAGAAGGTATATCCGATATACATGTTATAGATGTTTATCTCATCGGTCCTCGTTCTAGTACACAGGTATTTGATACTGGTTCGGTTGCTCATATTTGTAACTCGACACAGGAACTAAAGAATAAACGGAGACTAATGAAAGATGAAGTGACGATGCGCGTTGGAAACGGATCCAAGGTCAATGTGATCGCAGTCGGCACACTTCCTCTACAGCTACCTTTGGGATTAGTTTTAAGCCTAAATAATTGTTATTTTGTACCTGCGTTGAGCATGAACATTATATCTGGATCTTGTTTAATGCAAGACGGTTATTCATTCAAGTCTGAGAATAAAGGTTGTTCTATTTTTATGAATAATATCTTTTATGGTCGAGCACCAGAAAAGAATGGTTTATTTCTGTTAGATCTCGATAGTAGTGATACGCATATACATAACGTTGATGCTAAGCGAATTAAATTGAATGATAATTCTACTTATATGTGGCACTGTCGTCTTGGTCATATTGGAGTGAAACGCATGAAGAAACTCCATAAAGATGGATTAGTTGAATCACTTGACTTTGAGTCACTTGATAGATGCGAAGCATGTCTAATGGGAAAAATGACTAAGACTCCATTTTCTGGTATGATGGAGCGAGCTACTGACTTATTGGAAATCATACATACCGATGTGTGCGGACCAATGAGCGTAGCATCGCGCGGTGGTTATCGTTATGTTCTAACCTTCACAGATGATCTGAGTAGATATGGGTATATCTATTTCATGAAACATAAATCCGAAACTTTCGAGAAGTTTAAGGAATTCCAAAGTGAAGTAGAAAATCAACGTAACAAGAAGATTAAATTTCTACGATCTGATCGTGGAGGTGAATATCTGAGTTATGAGTTTGGCATGCATTTAAAGAAATGCGGAATACTTTCACAATTGACACCGCCGGGAACACCTCAACGAAACGGTGTGTCCGAACGTCGTAATCGAACTCTCTTAGATATGGTTCGTTCTATGATGTCTCTTACTGATTTGCCGTTATCATTTTGGAGTTATGCATTAGAGACAGCCGCATTCACTTTAAATAGAGCACCATCAAAATCCGTAGAAACGACACCGTATGAATTATGGTTTAATAAGAAACCTAAGCTGGCGTTCCTAAAAGTTTGGGGTTGCGAAGCCTATGTAAAAAAGTTACAACCGGACAAGCTAGAACCCAAAGCGGAGAAATGCGTCTTCATAGGATACCCTAAGGAAACTATAGGGTACACTTTCTATCACAGATCCGAAGGCAAAATCTTTGTTGCTAAGAACAGAACCTTTCTTGAGAAAGAATTTCTCACTAAAGAAGTGACTGGAAGAAAAGTAGAACTCGATGAGATTGATGAATCTATACTCATTGATCAGAGTAGCGCAGCACTGAAGTTGTACTGCATCGCCTACACCGGCAACAGAGGAAGCTAATGATAATGATCATGAAACTTCGAACGAGGAAACTACTGAACCTCGCAGATCGACAAGGGAACGTACCACTCCTGATTGGTATGATCCTTGTCTAAATGTCATGATTGTGGATAACAATGATGAGGACCCTGCGACGTATGAAGAAGCGATGATGAGCCCAGATTCCAACAGATGGCAAGAAGCCATGAAATCCGAAATGGGATCCATGTATGATAACAAAGTATGGACTTTGGTAGACTTACCTGATAGCCAAAAGGCTGTCGAGAATAAATGGATCTTCAAGAGAAAAACAGATGCTGATGGTAATATTACTGTCTATAAAGCTCGACTTGTCGCAAAGGGTTTCCGACAAATTCAAGGAGTTGACTACGATGAGACTTTCTCACCCGTAGCGAAGCTAAAATCTGTGAGGATTTTGTTAGCAATAGCTGCATTTTTCGATTATGAGATTTGGCAGATGGATGTCAAAACGGCGTTCCTTAATGGAGACATTGAGGAAGAGTTGTATATGGTACAACCCAAAGGTTTTTTCGATCCTAAAAATGCTGACAAAGTATGCAAACTTCAGCGTTCAATCTATGGACTGAAGCAAGCATCAAGAAGTTGGAACCAACGCTTTGATAAGATGATCAAAAACTTCGGGTTTATACAGTGTCATGGAGAGGCCTGTATTTACAAGAAAGTGAGTGGGAGCTCTATAGCGTTCCTGATATTATATGTAGATGACATATTATTGATCGGGAATGATATAGAACTATTAAGCAGTGTTAAAGGTTATTTGAATAATAGTTTTTCAATGAAAGACCTTGGTGAAGCATCGTATATATTAGGCATCAAGATTTATAGAGATAGATCAAGACGCCTAATAGGGCTATCACAGAGTACATATCTGGACAAGATTCTAAAGAAGTTTAGAATGGACGAAAGTAAGAAAGGGTTCTTACCTATGTTACCAGGCAAGGTCTTGAGTAAGACTCAAGGACCGGCTACGGCAGAAGAAAGAGAAAGGATGAGTAATATCCCCTATGCCTCGGCAGTAGGATCTATCATGTATGCCATGCTATGTACTAGACCGGATATAGCACATGCTGTTAGTTTGACTAGCAGATATCAAAGTGATCCAGGAATGGAACACTGGACAGCGGTCAAGAATATCCTGAAGTACTTGAAAAGAACTAAGGATATGTTTCTTTGTTATGGAGGTGACTGATATGTCTCCGACGTATCGATAATTTCTTATGTTCCATGCCACATTATTGATGTTATCTACATGTTTTATGCACACTTTATGTCATATTCGTGCATTTTCTCGAACTAACCTATTAACAAGATGCCGAAGTACCAGTTGCTGTTTTCTGCTGTTTTTGGTTTCAGAAATCCTAGTAAGGAAATATTCTCGGAATTGGACGAAATCAACGCCCAGGGGCCTATTTTGCCACGAAGCTTCCAGAAGTCCGAAGACGAAACGAAGTGGGGCCACAGGGTGCCCAAACCCTAGGGCGGCGCGGCCCTCCCCTTGGCCGCGCCGGCCTATGGTGTGGGGCCCCCGTGCCCCCTCCTGACTTGCCCTTCCGCCTACTTAAAGCCTCCGTGACGAAACCCCCAGTACCGAGAGCCACGATACGGAAAACCTTCCAGAGACGCCGCCAACGCCGATCCCATCTCGGGGGATCCAGGAGATCGCCTCCGCACCTGCCGGAGAGGGGAATCATCTCCGGAGGACTCTACGCCGCCATGGTCGCCTCCGGTGTGATGTGTGAGTAGTCTACCCCTGGACTATGGGTCCATAGCAGTAGCTAGATGGTTGTCTTCTCCCCATTGTGCTATCATTGTCGGATCTTGTGAGCTGCCTAACATGATTAAGATCATCTATCTGTAATTCTATATGTTGCGTTTGTTGGGATCCGATGAATAGAGAATACTTGTTATGTTGATTATCAAAGTTATATCTATGTGTTGTTTATGATCTTGCATGCTCTCCGTTACTAGTAGATGCTCTGGCCAAGTAGATGCTTGTAACTCCAAGAGGGAGTATTTATGCTCGATAGTGGGTTCATGCCTCGCATTGACACAGGACAAGTGATGAAAGTTCTAAGGTTGTGTTGTGCTGTTGCCACTAGGGATAAAACATTGATGCTATGTCTAAGGATGTAGTTGTTGATTACATTACGCACCATACTTAATGCAATTGTCTGTTGCTTTGCAACTTAATACTAGAGGGGGTTCGGATGATAACCTGAAGGTGGACTTTTTAGGCATAGATGCAGTTGGATGGCGGTCTATGTACTTTGTCGTAATGCCCAATTAAATCTCACTATACTCATCATGATATGTATGTGCATGGTCATGCCCTCTTTATTTGTCAATTGCCCAACTGTAATTTGTTCACCCAACATGCTGTTTGTCTTATGGGAGAGACACCTCTAGTGAACTGTGGACCCCGGTCCAATTCTCTTTCTTGAAATACAATCTCATCGCAATACTTGTTCTACTGTTTTCTGCAAACAATCATCTTCCACACAATACGGTTAATCCTTTGTTACAGCAAGCCAGTGAGATTGACAACCTCACTGTTTCGTTGGGGCAAAGTACTTTGGTTGTGTTGTGCAGGTTCCACGTCGGCGCCGGAATCCCTGGTGTTGCGCCGCACTACATCCCGCCGCCATCAACCTTCAACGTGCTTCTTGGCTCCTCCTGGTTCGATAAACCTTGGTTTCTTTCTGAGGGAAAACTTGCTGCTGTGCGCATCATACCTTCCTCTTGGGGTTCCCAACGAACGTGTGAGTTACACGCCATCAAGTTAGATTTCTGGCGCCGTTGCCGGGGAGATCAAGACACGCTGCAAGGGGAGTCTCCACTTCTCAATCTCTTTACTTTGTTTTTGTCTTGCTTAGTTTTATTTACTACTTTGTTTGCTGCACTAAATCAAAATACAAAAAAATTAGTTGCTAGTTTTACTTTATTTGCTATCTTGTTTGCTATATCAAAAACACAAAAAAATTAGTTTACTTGCATTTACTTTATCTAGTTTGCTTTATTTACTGTTGCTAAAATGGCCAACCCTGAAAATACTAAGTTGTGTGACTTCACAACCACAAATAATAATGATTTCTTATGCACACCTATTGCTCCACCTGCTACTACAGCAGAATTCTTTGAAATTAAACCTGCTTTACTGAATCTTGTTATGCGAGAGCAATTTTCTGGTGTTAGTTCTGATGATGCTGCTGCCCATCTTAATAATTTTGTTGAACTATGTGAAATGCAAAAGTATAAAGATGTAGATGGTGATATTATTAAATTAAAATTGTTCCCTTTCTCATTAAGAGGAAGAGCTAAAGATTGGTTGCTATCTCTGCCTAAGAATAGTATTGATTCATGGACTAAATGCAAGGATGCTTTTATTGGTAGATATTATCCCCCTGCTAAAATTATATCTTTGAGGAGTAGCATAATGAATTTTAAACAATTAGATACTGAACATGTTGCTCAAGCTTGGGAAAGAATGAAATCTTTGGTTAAAAATTGCCCAACCCATGGACTGACTACTTGGATGATCATCCAAACCTTCTATGCAGGACTAAATTTTTCTTCACGGAATTTATTGGATTCAGCTGCTGGAGGTACCTTTATGTCCATCACTCTTGGTGAAGCAACAAAGCTTCTTGATAATATGATGATCAACTACTCTGAATGGCACACGGAAAGAGCTCCACAAGGTAAGAAGGTAAATTCTGTCGAAGAAACCTCTTCCTTGAGTGATAAGATTGATGCTATTGTGTCTATGCTTGTGAATGGTAGGCCTAATGTTAATTCTAATAATGTTCCGTTAGCGTCATTAGTTGCTCAAAAAGAATATGTTGATGTGAATTTCATTAAAAATAACAATCACAATGATTCTAGGCCATACCCTGCTAATGGTAACTCTTATGGTAGATATGCTTCACCTAATGTAGAAAAGATGCTAGAAATTGAAAGATCCACCAAGAGCTTTATGCAATCACAATATGAGCAAAATAAATTGTTTACTAAAACTATGAATGAGCAATCTACCTTGTTGAAGAATATAGGGAATCAACTTGAAAATCTGAATAGGGAGATCTCGGGGTTGCAAACTAAACTTGCTAATGCTGAAACCCGAATCTCATACATGTCTGCATCACAATCTTCTTTAATTAATAAAATGGCTGCTAAACCTGAGGATTTAGATGACAAAATTACTACTACAACAAATGCCATCCAAGTTAGAATTAATGAGAATATAAGATTAATGGCTGAACTGCGTGCTAGGTGGGATAGAGAAGAAAATGAAAAACTAGCTAAAGAGAAGAATGTAGCTAAAGTTTGGACTATTACCACCACTAGTAATGCTAATGCTACACATGTTGCTGCACCTCCTACTAATAATAATAAAAGAATTGGTGTTAGCAATGTTTCCACTTCTAATGCAAAGCGAGAAACTCTGAAAGCGCTAAAACTATTAAATCGCCTGTGATAAAGCTGCTGAAATTTTTTCTAACATTGGGGATGATGATCCCATTGCTTTAGATTATAATGGTTTGAATTTTGATGATTGCCACATCTCTGAAGTTATAAAGTTCTTACAAAAACTTGCTAAAAGTCCTAATGCTAGTGCTATAAATTTGGCTTTTACACATCATATTACAAATGCTCTCATAAAAGCTAGAGAAGAGAAACTAGAGCGCGAAGCCTCTATTCCTAGAAAGCTAGAGGATGGTTGGGAGCCCATCATTAAGATGAAGGTTAAAGATTTTGATTGTAATGCTTTATGTGATCTTGGTGCAAGTATTTCTGTTATGCCTAAGAAAATTTATAATATGCTTGACTTGCCACCGCTGAAAAATAGTTATTTGGATGTTAATCTTGCTGATCATTCTACAAAGAAACCTTTGGGTAAAGTTGATAATGTTCGCATTATCGTTAACAATAACCTTGTCCCCGTTGATTTTGTTGTCTTGGATATTGAATGCAATGCATCTTGTCCCATTATATTGGGAAGACCTTTTCTTCGAACTGTTGGTGCTATCATTGATATGAAGGAAGGTAATATAAAATATCAATTTCCTCTCAAGAAAGGTATGGAACACTTCCCTAGAAAGAGAATGAAGGTACCTTTTGATTCTATTATGAGAACCAATTATGATGTTGACACTTCGTCTCTTGATAATACTTGATACACATTTTCTGCGCCTAGCTGAAAGGCGTTAAAGAAAAGCGCTTGTGGGAGACAACCCATGTTTTTACCTACAGTACTTTGTTTTTATTTTGTGTCTTGGAAGTTGTTTACTACTGTAGCAACCTCTCCTTATCTTAGTTTTGTGTTTTGTTGTGCCAAGTTAAGCCGTTGATAGAAAAGTAAGTACTAGATTTGGATTACTGCGCAGTTCCAGATTTCTTTGCTGTCACAAATCTGGGTCTACCTCCCTGTAGGTAGCTCAGAAAATTAAGCCAATTTACATGCATGATCCTCAGATATGTACGCAACTTTCATTCAATTTGATCATTTTCATTTGAGCAAGTCTGGTGCCATTTTAAAATTCGTCAATACGAACTGTTCTGTTTTGACAGATTCTGCCTTTTATTTCGCATTGCCTCTTTTGCTATGTTGGATGAATTTCTTTGATCCACTAATGTCCAGTAGCATTATGCAATGTCCAGAAGTGTTAAGAATGATTGTGTCACCTCTGAATATGTTAATTTTTATTGTGCACTAACCCTCTAATAAGTTGTTTCGAGTTTGGTGTGGAGGAAGTTTTCAAGGATCAAGAGAGGAGTATGATGCAACATGATCAAGGAGAGTGAAAGCTCTAAGCTTGGGGATGCCCCGGTGGTTCACCCCTGCATATTCTAAGAAGACTCAAGCTTCTAAGCTTGGGGATGCCCAAGACATCCCCTTCTTCATCGACAACATTATCAGGTTCCTCCCCTGAAACTATATTTTTATTCCATCACATCTTATGTGCTTTGCTTGGAGCGTCGGTTTGTTTTTGTTTTTGTTTTGTTTGAATAAAATGGATCCTAGCATTCACTTTATGGGAGAGAGACACGCTCCGCTGTAGCATATGGACAAGTATGTCCTTGGTTTCTACTCATAGTATTCATGGCGAAGTTTCTCCTTCGTTAAATTGTTATATGGTTGGAATTGGAAAATGATACATGTAGTAATTGCTATAAATGTCTTGGGTAATGTGATACTTGGCAATTGTTGTGCTCATGATTAAGCTCTTGCATCATATGCTTTGCACCTATTAATGAAGAAATACATAGAGCATGCTAAAATTTGGTTTGCATATTTGGTTTCTCTAAGGTCTAGATAATTTCTAGTATTGAGTTTGAACAACAAGGAAGACGGTGTAGAGTCTTATAATGTTTTCAATATGTCTTTTATGTGAGTCTTGCTGCACCGGTTCATCCTTGTGTTTGTTTCAAATAAGCCTTGCTAGCCTAAACCTTGTATCGAGAGGGAATACTTCTCATGCATCCAAAATACTTGAGCCAACCACTATGCCATTTGTGTCCACCATACCTACCTACTACATGGTATTTTCCGCCATTCCAAAGTAAATTGCTTGAGTGCTACCTTTAAAATTCCATCATTCACCTTTACAATATATAGCTCATGGGACAAATAGCTTAAAAACTATTGTGGTATTGAATATGTAATTATGCACTTTATCTCTTATTAAGTTGCTTGTTGTGCGATAACCATGTTCACTGGGGACGCCATCAACTATTCATTGTTGAATTTCATGTGAGTTGCTATGCATGTCCGTCTTGTCTGAAGTAAGAGAGATCTACCACCTTATGGTTAAGCATGCATATTGTTAGAGAAGAACATTGGGCCGCTAACTAAAGCCATGATTCATGGTGGAAGTTTCAGTTTTGGACATATATCCTCAATCTCAAATGAGAAAATTATTAATTGTTGTTACATGCTTATGCATAAAAGAGGAGTCCATTATCTGTTGTCTATGTTGTCCCGGTATGGATGTCTAAGTTGAAGAATAATCAATAGCGAGAAATCCAATGCGAGCTTTCTCCTTAGACCTTTGTACAAAGCGGCATAGAGGTACCCTTTGTGACACTTGGTAAAAACATGTGCATTGTGATGATCCGGTAGTCCAAGCTAATTAGGACAAGGTGCGGGCACTATTAGTACACTATGCATGAGGCTTGCAACTTGTAAGATATAATTTACATGATACATATGCTTTATTACTACCGTTGACAAAATTGTTTCATGTTTTCAAAATCAAAGCTCTAGCACAAATATAGCAATCGATGCTTTTCCTCTATGAGGACCATTCTTTTACTTTCAATGTTGAGTCAGTTCACCTATTTCTCTCCACCTCAAGAAGCAAACAATTGTGTGAACTGTGCATTGATTCCTACATACTTGCTTATTGCACTTATTATATTACTCTATGTTGACAATATCCATGAGATATACATGTTAAAAGTTGAAAGCAACCGCTGAAACTTAATCTTCTTTTGTGTTGCTTCAATGCCTTTACTTTGAATTATTGCTTTATGAGTTAACTCTTATGCAAGACTTAATTGATGCTTGTCTTGAAGTGCTATTCATGAAAAGTCTTTGCTTTATGATTCACTTGTTTACTCATGTCATATACATTGTTTTGATCGCTGCATTCACTACATATGCTTTACAAATAGTATGATCAAGATTATGATGGCATGTCACTCTAGAAATTATCTGTGTTATCGTTTTACCTGCTCGGGACGAGCAGAACTAAGCTTGGGGATGCTGATACGTCTCCGACGTATCGATAATTTCTTATGTTCCATGCCACATTATTGATGTTATCTACATGTTTTATGCACACTTTATGTCATATTCGTGCATTTTCTGGAACTAACCTATTAACAAGATGCCGAAGTACCGATTCTTTTTTCTGCTGTTTTTGGTTTCAGAAATCCTAGTAAGGAAATATTCTCGGAATTGGACGAAATCAACGCCCAGGGGCCTATTTTGCCACGAAGCTTCCAGAAGTCCGAAGACGAAACGAAGTGGGGCCACAGGGTGCCCAAACCCTAGGGCGGCGCGGCCCTCCCCTTGGCCGCGCCGGCCTATGGTGTGGGGCCCCCGTGCCCCCTCCTGACTTGCCCTTCCGCCTACTTAAAGCCTCCGTGACGAAACCCCCGCACGAGAGCCACGATACGGAAAACCTTCCCAGACGCCGCCAACGCCGATCCCATCTCGGGGGATCCAGGAGATCGCCTCCGGCACCCTGCCGGAGAGGGGAATCATCTCCCGGAGGACTCTACGCCGCCATGGTCACCTCCGGTGTGATGTGTGAGTAGTCTACCCCTGGACTATGGGTCCATAGCAGTAGCTAGATGGTTGTCTTCTCCCCATTGTGCTATCATTGTCGGATCTTGTGAGCTGCCTAACATGATCAAGATCATCTATCTGTAATTCTATATGTTGCATTTGTTGGGATCCGATGAATAGAGAATACTTGTTATGTTGATTATCAAAGTTATATCTATGTGTTGTTTATGATCTTGCATGCTATCCGTTACTAGTAGATGCTCTGGCCAAGTAGATGCTTGTAACTCCAAGAGGGAGTATTTATGCTCGATAGTGGGTTCATGCCTGCATTGACACCTGGGACAGTGACAGAAAGTTCTAAGGTTGTGTTGTGTTGTTGCCATTAGGGATAAAACATTGATGCTATGTCTAAGGATGTAGTTGTTGATTACATTACGCACCATACTTAATGCAATTGTCTGTTGCTTTGCAACTTAATACTGGAGGGGGTTCGGATGATAACCTGAAGGTGGACTTTTTAGGCATAGATGCAGTTGGATGGCGGTCTATGTACTTTGTCGTAATGCCCAATTAAATCTCACTATACTCATCATGATATGTATGTGCATGGTCATGCCCTCTTTATTTGTCAATTGCCCAACTGTAATTTGTTCACCCAACATGCTGTTTGTCTTATGGGAGAGACACCTCTAGTGAACTGTGGACCCCGGTCCAATTCTCTTTACTGAAATACAATCTACTGCAATACTTGTTCTACTGTTTCTGCAAACAATCATCTTCCACACAATACGGTTAATCCTTTGTTACAGCAAGCCGGTGAGATTGACAACCTCACTGTTTCGTTGGGGCAAAGTACTTTGGTTGTGTTGTGCAGGTTCCACGTTGGCGCCGGAATCCCTGGTGTTGCGCCGCACTACATCCCGCCGCCATCAACCTTCAACGTGCTTCTTGGCTCCTCCTGGTTCGATAAACCTTGGTTTCTTTCTGAGGGAAAACTTGCTGCTGTGCGCATCATACCTTCCTCTTGGGGTTCCCAACGAACGTGTGAGTTACACGCCATCAGTGACCAAGAGCTCGTTGTAAACGGTTACACCGATGCAAGTTGGAACACTGATCCTGATGACTCTAAGTCACAGTCTGGGTACATGTTTATATTGAATGGTGCTGCAGTAAGCTGGGCAAGCTCGAAGCAGTGCACGGTGGCGAAGTCTTCAACAGAATCAGAGTACATAGCGGCTTCAGAGGCTTCATCAGAAGCGGTATGGATGAAGAGGTTCATTGTAGAGCTCGGTGTGGTTCCTAGTGCATTGGACCCATTAATCATTTACTGTGATAACATGGGTGCCATCGCCAATGCACAAGAGCCAAGGTCACACAAGAGGCTGAAGCATATCAAGCTGCGTTACCACTCGATTCGCGAGTACATCGAAGATGGAGAAGTAAAGATTTGCAAAGTACACACTGATCTGAATGTAGCAGATCCGTTGACTAAAGCTCTCCCTAGGGCAAAGCATGACCAACACCAGAATGCCATGGGTGTTAGGTATATTACAATGTAATCTAGATTATTGACTCTAGTGCAACTGGGAGACTGAAGGAGATATGCCCTAGAGGCAATAATAAAGTGGTTATTATTTATATCTTTATGTTTATGATAAATGTTTATATATCATGCTATAATTGTATTAACCGAAACATTAGTACATGTGTGATATGTAGACAACAAGAAGTCCCTAGTATGCCTCTTAAACTAGCTTGTTGATTAATGGATGATTAGTTTCATAATCATGAACATTGGATGTTATTAATAACAAGGTTATGTCATTGTATGAATGATGTAATGGACACACCCAAATTAAGCGTAGCATAAGATCTCGTCATTAAGTTATTTGCTATAAGCTTTCGATACATAGTTACCTAATCCTTATGACCATGAGATCATGTAAATCACTTATACCGGAAAGGTACTTTGATTACACCAAACGCCACTGTGTAAATGGGTGGTTATAAAGGTGGGATTAAGTATCCGGAAAGTATGAGTTGAGGCATATGGATCAACAGTGGGATTTGTCCATCCCGATGATGGATAGATATACTCTGGGCCCTCTCGGTGGAATGTCGTCTAATGTCTTGCAAGCATATGAATAAGTTCATAAGAGACCACATACCACGGTACGAGTAAAGAGTACTTGTCAGGAGACGAGGTTGAACAAGGTATAGAGTGATACCGAAGATCAAACCTCAGACAAGTAAAATATCACGTGACAAAGGGAATTGGTATCGTATGTGAATGGTTCATTCGATCACTAAAGTCATCGTTGAATATGTGGGAGCCATTATGGATCTCCAGATCCCGCTATTGGTTATTGGTCGGAGTGAGTACTCAACCATGTCCGCATAGTTCACGAACCGTAGGGTGACACACTTAAAGTTGGATGTTGAAATGGTAGAACTTGAATATGGAATGGAGTTCGAATATTTGTTCGGAGTCCCGGATGAGATCCCGGACATCACGAGGAGTTCCGGAATGGTCCGGAGAATAAGATTCATATATAGGATGTCATTTTATGTGAATTAAAATGATGCGGAAGGTTCTATGGAAGGTTCTAGAAGGTTCTAGAAAAGTCCAGAAGAAACCACCAAGGAAGGCGGAGTCCCGGTGGGACTCCACCTCCCATGGCCGGCCAACCCTAAGGGGGAGGAGTCCCAAGTGGACTCCCCAAAGGGGGCCGGCCACCCCCTCCCAAGGAAGGTGGAACTCCCACCTCTAGTGGGAGTCCTAGCTTGGGTAGGTTTCATGAGTTATGGAAAGTTTTGGTTTGGGGTCTTATTCGAAGACTTGTAGACCAACTCTTGGGTGTTCCACCTATATAATGAGGGCCAAGGGGAGGGGACGGCCACCCCAAGACCACAAGCTGGCCGCCCCCCTTGAAGTGGCCGGCCACCCCCTCCCAAACCCTAGCCGCCCCCTCTCCTCCATATCTCCCGCGTGCTTTAGCGAAGCTCCGCCGGAGTTCTCCACCACCACCGACACCACGCCGTCGTGATGTCGGATTCAAGAGGAGCTACTACTTCCGCTGCCCGCTGGAACGGGAGGTGGACGTCGTCTTCATCAACAACCGAACGTGTGACCGAGTACGGAGGTGCTGCCCGTTCGTGGCGCCGGAGGGATCGTGATCAAGATCTTCTACGCGCTTTTGCAAGCGGCAAGTGAACGTCTACCGCAGCAACAAGAGCCTCCTCTTGTAGGCTTTGGAATCTCTTCAAGGGTGAGACTCGATAAACCCCTCGTTGCTACCGTCTTCTAGATTGCATCTTGGCTTGGATTGCGTGTTCGCGGTAGGAAATTTTTTGTTTTCTATGCAACGTTATCCTACAGTGGTATCAGAGCCGTGTCTATGCATAGATGGTTGCACGAGTAGAACACAATGGTTTTGTGGGCGTTGATGCTCTTGTTATCTTTAGTTTGAGTACTTTGCATCTTTGTGGCATAGTGGGATGAAGCGGCTCGGACTTACTTTACATGACCGCGTTCATGAGACTTGTTCCTCGTTCGACATGCAACTTGTATTGCATAAGAGGCTTTGCGGGTGTCTATCTCTCCTACTATAGTGAAGATTCAATTTACTCTTCTATTGAAAACATTAGTATCAACGTTGTGGTTCATGTTCGTAGGTAGATTAGATCTCTCTCGAAAACCCTAAACCACGTAAAATATGCAAACCAAATTAGAGGCGTCTAACTTGTTTTTGCAGGGTTTGGTGATGTGATATGGCCATAATGTGATGATGAATATGTATGAGATGATCATTATTGTATTGTGGCAACCGGCAGGAGCCTTATGGTTGTCTTTAAATTTCATGTTGAGTAGTATTTCAAAGTAGTTGTAATAGTTGCTACATGGAGGACAATCATGAAGACGGCGCCATTGACCTTGATGCTACGCCGACGATGATGGAGATCATGCCCGAAGATGATGGAGATCATGTCCGTGCTTTGGAGATGAAGATCAAAAGCGCAAAGACAAAAGGGCCATATCATATCACATATGAACTGCATGTGATGTTAATCCTTTATGCATCTTATTTTGCTTAGATCGCGACGGTAGCATTATAAGATGATCTCTCACATTAATATCAAGATAATAAAGTGTTCTCCCCTCGTATGCACCGTTGTACAGTTCGGCGTTTCGAAACATCTCGTGATGATCGGATGTGATAGACTCAACGTTCACATACAACGGGTGTAAGCAATGTTGCACATGCGGAATACTTGGGTTTGCTTGACGAGCCTAGCATGTACAGACATGGCCTCGGGACAACGGAAACCGAAAGGTTGAACACGAGTCATATGGATGATATGATCAACATGTTGATGTTCACCATTGAAGCTACATCATCTCACGTGATGATCGGTTTTGGTGTAGTGGATTTGGATCGTGTACCACTTAACAACTATGAGGGATGTTGTATTAAGTGGGAGTTCATTAGTAATTAGATTAAAACATGAACTAATTATCATAAACATAGTCTGAGTAGTATTTTGTATTAATTTTGTAGTATTGGCATCCGTTTACTACTATGCGCTAGTCTTGTTATTGAGATAGAAATACTGTTAAAATCTGACAAGAAACTTTACGGTTTGGTACCGTATTGTTAAAGAATCAAGAAATGATTAAGTCCTATTGCAAACTTTTAGTAAACCTCACATTGTTGATTCAAAGAGCTATGGTTTCAATTAGTACCTAAAGTTATCTTGTCTCCGTGAAACTTGAAGTTCAAATCTGTTTGAAAAGTAAGGAGCTGAAAATTTTGTTTTCAGAAATAATCAAGGTATGAGATATATGTGATATCTAAGACCTTATTGCAAGATGATAGAATATAATTTGGTGAGACTACATAAACTCATAAATTTTATGGGAATGTACGAAGGTTGAAGACGCAAGGCGTCCCAATCCTCCAACTATTGGGGCACTAACGATATTCGCATATCCATGAAGTGATCATCCTTAGTATGCACTGTTGCTAAGACTCGTCGTTTCGAAGCATCACGTGATGATCGGGTGTGATAGATTCTACGTGTGCATACAACGGGTGCAAGCCAGATTTGCACATGCGAATACTGAGGTTAAACTTTACGAGCCTAGCATGTACAGACATGGTCTCGGAAAGTCGTCATGAATTGATAGATAAAATTATGAGTGAAATTGTTCATCATATTACAAAGTTACTAATAGTGAAATCTGCAACACTTGTCATATGATGATCAACTTCAAAGTAAGAACCTCAAGGTTATTGGTATTTGACCAACAAACCTAGAAGTTATTGAAGGTGAAGTGTTTTCTGAATAATGAGGAAAGCTAAAAGAGAAACTACAAAAGATATTTTGGCAGAAAGAAAAGAGAAGACTAGAAAGTCTAGCTCAGGTGTATATACATTATATACATGTTATTGTTGTATTCCTAGTTTGGTCACACAATGAAATTCTTGGGTATTAGTACCATATTGGTTGGTATGAAATGTCATACAAAACAACGCAATACAAGAATACAATGGCCTAAGTGACTGACAAGGAATATGATAGGAATGCACTTCTGGAACAAAAATAAAGTGTTATTATGTTTGTCGTTGGCATTCTATCTAGCCCTTACAATTTATAATAAAGAACTTAATAATTGTTATTTTGCTCTAGTCAAATGAAAACAATGAGTTGTTCAAATTATGACATTACTCCATATACGATGGATAAGTTATTATAAATCTTAATGGTGAAACACACATACATAACACTGACGCTAAAATGCCATAAGGCAAATGATTTGAATTCCACTTATTTGTGGAACCGCCATTTAGGTCATGTTAGAAAGGAACGCATGAAGGAACTCCATGCAAATGGATTTTTGGAGTCATTTGATTTTTGAATCATTTGGCGCTTGTAAATCTTTTCTAAAGAGAATGATTAAAATACCGTTCATAGGCCAAAAGTTGAACGGGCAACTAACTTAGTGGAAAAATACATGATGATGTATGTGGTTCGCTGGGCATAGTTGTGTGCGGGAGATTCTTCTACTTCATGAAAACTTTCAACAATGAATTGAGTATATATATGTGGATATATTCAATAAGGAAGAAGTTTGAAACATTTGAATGGATTCAAGTAAATTTCAGCATGAAGTGGAAATCATCGTAATAGAAAAGTCAAGTATCTATGATTGGATCATGGTGGAAATATTTGAATTACGAGTTTTAGCGAACATCTAAGAGAGCTATGAAATTGTTCTACAACTCACATTTCTTGGAGTATCATAATGATGATATAGTATCCGAGATATGTATCCAAACCTTGTTGGATTAATGATGAGATAAAATATTATGACGCCATTATATTTTTGTGGATTATGCTTTAGTGACTACCGCTTTTACACTGAATAGAGCATCATCATGATTCGTTGAAATGACACCATACGAGTTATGGCATAGGTATAAACCTTAATAGTCCTTTCTTTAAATTTTGGTCTAAGATTTTTCAACCAAAATCGGATGAATGTCTTTGTTGGTTATCCCAGAGATTTAATTGGGAATTCTTCCCACGAGACAAAGACAAAAGTGTTTGTCAATGTTTCTTATTTCCAAGAAATTGTTTCTAGTGAAGTATTTGAGTGGGAGGACAATATAATTTGATAAGGTTTATGAACCTGAGCATAATGATCAAAGTAGCGCAGCATCGGAATTTGTTTCGGAAGCGGCCACAACGATCATGGCTCCCATGACTACAAAGTGTTTTAACCATGGAGATCGAAGTACATATTGAACCTTGTAGGTATGGTTTACTTTGTGATCAAATAAATGATTTGTGGACAAAGGATTGATTTTGAACAATGATAAACCAACTACAAACAAAGAAGTTATGATGGGCCCTGACTCCGTTAAAATGGCTATATGCCATGAAATCCAAGATAGATGAATACTTTTTGAAAGTAAATGGATCTATGAAATTGATGGACTTGGATGAGATATCCTTGAAGAAGCTCAACTTATTGAAAAGTTGTTTACGACAAAGTTCAAAGAGTTGACTACGATAAGATTAGATCTTCCGTAGCAATGCTTATAGTCTATGTGGATTATTCTAGTAATCACTACATATTTCTTTTATGAGATATGCTAGTAGGATGGCAAAATACACTACTTAACAGAAGTATGTATACAAGATACAACCAATTGTTTTGCTAGTCCGTAGAATACTAGATAGGTATACGAACTTCAATTGGATGAAGTAAGTATCACGGAGTTGGAATCTTCACCAAGATGAAATAGTCAAAGAGTTTTTTTTTGATTTCATCAAAGACGTTGAAGAGGTTTGCATTTGCAAGAAATTAAGTGGGAGCGCTGAGACATATTTATAATACTTATGTAGATGACATATAGTTGGTTATAAATGATGTAATTATATACTTGATTAAAAGGTTTCATTGAAAATTAAACTTCAATGAAAGGATATGGACTGAAACATATTTAGTGTCAAAATCTATGAGGATAGATTGAAACACAAAAATAAGTTTAAGTCAAAGTACATAGAATGGATATTGAAATAGTTCAATATAGAAATATTAAGAAGATGTTCTTGTCATGTGAAGTTTTAACAAGACTTGAGTGTCTCTGACACTCAATGAGTAAAAACACATGAGTGATTTTAGATCACGAATAATATGTACACAATCAGATATCTTGTGCTTTAAAATGTTATGAGCATATACCAGAATGATTCATGAGATGATCATTGAAAAACAGTAAGAATATTCTTGAAGTACTTAAGAAGAACCAAGAATATATATATATAGTTTTGTATGGAGAAATAACAAACAAATCGCTGTAAGATGTTGCACCGATATTGTTTTTGTCACATATAAAATATAATTTCAATCTCAAATTAGACTAAGTGTTATTTAAAAGGTAGCACAATGAGCTAGAAGTTGTCTATGCTAGATTTAGAAGAGTTCTAAATATTGTGACGGAATCTACAAAAGAAGGCAGAGTATGTCATTGTTTTGACAATGACATAGGATGTTAAGTCAAGAGGTTCTTTGAGAACTTGGTGTATTTCCGACAGAGTCAGAACTTTGAAGCTATATTGTGTGTGACAATATTAGTGACATATTTCAGACCGCGGAATTAAGGTTCCACCAGAAGACCAAACATATTTAATGCCGACTCATTTTAAAATGAGTGATGCGTTGAGACGCAAATGAATTACAAAATACATACGTTTCTGAGCGTGTCAGATCCGATGACTAAAAACCTCTCCCGTGAGCAATACATGATAAAGCACCAGAAGGCCAAGGTGTTATATCTTTACAAATGTAAACTAGATTATTGACTCTAGTGCAAGTGGGAGACCGAAGGAGATATGCCCTAGAGGCAATAATAAAGTGGTTATTATTTATATCTTTATGTTTATGATAAATGTTTATATATCATGCTATAATTGTATTAACCGAAACATTAGTACATGTGTGATATGTAAACAACAAAGAGTCCCTAGTATGCCTCTTAACTAGCTTGTTAATTAATGGATGATTAGTTTCATAATCATGAACATTGGATGTTATTAATAACAAGGTTATATCATTATATGAATGATGTAATGGACACACCCAATTAAGCGTAGCATAAGATCTCGTCATTAAGTTATTTGCTATAAGCTTTCGATACATAGTTACCTAGTCCTTATGACCATGAGATCATATAAATCACTTATACCGGAAAGGTACTTTGATTACACCAAACGCCACTGCGTAAATGGGTGGTTATAAAGGTGGGATTAAGTATCCGGAAAGTATGAGTTGAGGCATATGGATCAACAGTGGGATTTGTCCATCCCGATGACGGATAGATATACTCTGGGCCCTCTCGGTGGAATGTCGTCTAATGTCTTGCAAGCATATGAATGAGTTCATAAGAGACCACATACCACGGTACGAGTAAAGAGTACTTGTCAGGAGACGAGGTTGAACAAGGTATAGAGTGATACCGAAGATCAAACCTCGGACAAGTAAAATATCGCGAGACAAAGGGAATTGGTAATATATGTGAATGGTTCATTCGATCACTAAAGTCATCGTTGAATATGTGGGAGCCATTATGGATCTCCAGATCCCGCTATTGGTTATTGGTCGGAGTGAGTACTCAACCATGTCCGCATAGTTCTCGAACCGTAGGGTGACACACTTAAAGTTGGATGTTGAAATGGTAGTACTTGAATATGGAATGGAGTTCGAATATTTGTTCGGAGTCCCGGATGAGATCCCGGACATCACGAGGAGTTCCGGAATGGTCCGGAGAATAAGATTCATATATAGGATGTCATTTTATGTGAAATAAAATGTCGCGGAAGGTTCTATGGAAGGTTCTAGAAGGTTCTAGAAAAGTCCGGAAGAAACCACCAAGGAAGGTGGAGTCCACATGGGACTCCACCTCCATGGCCGGCCAGCCCTAGATGGGGAGGAGTCCCAAGTGGACTCCTCCATAGGGGGCCGGCCACCCCCCACATGGGAGGTGGAAATCCCACCTTTTGGTGGGAGTCCTAGTTGGGCTAGGTTTCCCCTCTTATGGAAGGTTTTTGGTTCGGGTCTTATTCGAAGACTTGGACACCAACACTTGGGGATCCACCTATATAATGAGGGGCCAAGGGAGGGGGCCGGCCACCCCCAAGACCACAAGCTGGCCGCCCCCCTTGAGTGGCCGGCCACCCCCTCCCAAACCCTAGCCGCCCCCTTCTCCTCCATATCTCCCGCGTAGCTTAGCGAAGCTCCGCCGGACTTCTTCACCGCCACCGACACCACGCCGTCGTGCTGTCGGATTCAAGAGGAGCTACTACTTCCGCTGCCCGCTGGAACGGGGAGGTGGACGTCGTCTTCATCAACAACCGAACGTGTGACCGAGTACGGAGGTGCTGCCCGTTCGTGGCGCCGGAACCGATCGTGATCAAGATCTTCTACGCGCTTTTGCAAGCGGCAAGTGATCGTCTACCGCAGCAACAAGAGCCTCATCTTGTAGGCTTTGGAATCTCTTCAAGGGTGAGACTCGATACTCCCTCGTTGCTACCGTCTTCTAGATTGCATCTTGGCTTGGATTGCGTGTTCGCCGTAGGAAATTTTTTGTTTTCTATGCAACGTTATCCTTCAGGAGCATTGGAGATGAGCAGCTATGGAGTCTAGCTTGGTGGTGTACTAGCTCCATAGGGTGTTGGGAGCATCCTTGTGTGTGTGGAGCTCGCCCCAACCTTGTGAAGGAATCACCGCCTCGACCGGTGCCTTAGTGGAAGAGGGAGAGCACCTCCGTGGAGCTCTCTCGAGGAAGAGGGTGAGGCCTTCCTTCGTGGTGTGGCCGCCTAGTCTCTTGTGTGAGACTAGCACCTACTCAACGCAGACGTACCTCCTTTAGTGGAGGGAACTGCGGGAAACAAACCTCGACTCGCCTCGTGTCCCCCCGGTTGTCTCGCTCCTCACTATGTTTATCTTGTTGATTCCTTTACTTGTTGCACATGCTCTTGCTTCATTGTAGGATCACCCCCATTGCTAAAAGTCACACCTTTACCTTTCGTTGCATAAAACTTGAAAAAGACTAAAAATTGCCGTAGCGCCATTCACCCCCCCCCCCCTCTTGTTCGCTACGATCCGTTCATCCTTTAACTTAACTCCAAGTTCAGTAAGAAGGGCTTCAACCCAAATTAATTCAGCTGTAGCATTTGCCAAAGCTTTATATTCAGCCTCAGTGCTAGACCTTGAGACTGTGGCTTGCTTCCTAGCACTCCAAGAAACCAAATTTGGTCTCACAAATATAGCAAAACCACCTGTGGATAGGCAACCCGCCCAATCAGCATCTGTAAGAGCACTCAGAAAAGTTGATGAAGACCTTTTAAAGGTAATACCAAGTTGTAAAGTATCTTGTACATATCTGAGAATACGTTTTGCAGCTGTCCAGTGTTCTGTAGTTGGAGCAGTAGGAACTGACAAATTTAGTTTACTGAGAATGCTAAATCAGGACGTGCCAAAGTTAAGTACTGCAAAGCTCCAACAATACTCCTGTACTGAGAACTATCCTCAGAGCCAAGAGGTGTACCATCTATCAAAGACAACTGTTCAGATGAAGACAGAGGAGTAGGGGCCGGTTTGCAGTCGTGCATTCCAACTCTATCTAGTAAGTGTGAAGCATACTTTTCCTGTGTAAGGAGCAAACCGTTTTGTATCTTCTTTACTTCAATACCAAGAAAGTAATGTAAGTTACCCAGATCTTTTATAGCAAAGTTTGATTTCAAGTCTTGAAGGAGAGCATTGATAGCATGATCAGAGGAACCAATAACTATGACATCATCAACATAGATTAGAATAAACATAGTGATACCTGACTTGTTGAGAAGAAATAGGGAAGTATCATCCTTTGAAGGTTTGAATCCATACTCACACAACTTGGAGATGAGCCTAGAGTACCAAGCTCGAGGGGCCTGCTTCAATCCATAAAGAGCTTTATGAAGCTTGCAGACGTAATGCGGAGCGTGAGAGTTTTCAAAACCAGGGGGTTGTTTCATGTAAACCTCCTCTTCCAGAACACCATGTAAAAACGCGTTCTTGACATCTAGCTGCCGTAAACTCCAGCCACGGGAAACAGAGAGAGACAGAACAATTCTGATAGTGGCAATTTTCACTGCAGGACTGAAGGTATCCTCATAATCAATACCATACCTTTGCTTAAAACCCTTTGCAACTAATCGAGCCTTGTATCTGTCAATAGAACCATCTGCTTTCTTCTTTATGCGATAAACCCATTTGCAGTCAATCAAATTTTTATATTTACTTGGAGGAACAAGATGCCAGGTTTTGTTCTCCATGAGAGCATTATATTCCTCCTGCATAGCCTGACGCCACTTGGAATCACTCATGGCTTCTGTAGGATTATGCGGTTCACCTGTAGAGGAATGCAAACCATATCTGATTGTACTGTCAGTATATTGCTTTGGATGACGTATAACTTTCTGTAGCCGAGTACGAACTCCAGGAGGTGACGGTGGTGGCGGAGCAGTTTCAGCATCAGAAGAACTTGAGGATCCACTAGCATTGGTATTTTTAGAATTTGAATTGGCAGCATTTTCGCCCCCATCAGCAGCAGCCACAAAGGATCTGCCAGAGGACAAGGGGGCAGACTGTGAGTTGCTGCTCTGGTCGCTGTCACCAGCAGACGTGGCACGTGGCGGCGTGGACACGAGAGACAGCTGCAGGCGCTGATTGCTTTGTCCAGAGGCGCGACGTGGCGGCGTGGCGTTGGGTGGCGACGGCTTGTCCCCGCCGGGCGTGTGGCCACCACGCGGTTCCGCAGCGGGAGACGCGCTGCGCGTGCGGCTGCTGCTCTCTGACGGGCCAGACGAGCTAGCAGAAGAATCTGCCTCGGATCGCTGCACCTCGGGATCAGCGCCGGCAGGAGAATGTTCTGCATCGTCTTCAGTGTCCGTTTTGTCCGTTTTTTTAGAGGATTTCAGCTTCATTTTCTGCAGCCATTTCTTCACCGTTTCAGTATAGTTTTCTTCTTTAGTTTCGTCTACCTGTTCCATGTTAGTAATAGAGACAATCGACACAATATGCTCATTGCAATTATCTACACTCTCATGAGAATTGGAGGAAGATAGTAGAAGAAGGATTTCTTTCTTAAGAAGTGCACCGGCATTTGGATGAAGGGAGGCAAAAGGAAAGACATTTTCGTCAAATACAACATCACGAGAGATGTAGATTCGACCGGTAGATATGTCTAGACACTTCACACCTTTATGTAAAGGACTATACCCAAGAAACACACACCGTTTGGACCGAAAAGCAAGTTTTCTTTTATTGTATGGACGAAGATTAGACCAACACGCACAGCCAAAAGTACGAAGAGCATCATAATTTGGTGTTACATGAAGTAGTCGTTCGGTGGGTGTTTCAAAGTTAAGAACCTTGCTAGGAAGAAGATTTATGAGGAAGGTGGCAGTGATCAAAAGCTTCATCCCAGAATTTAAGAAGCATGGAGGCATTAGCAAGCAATGGAAGACCAACTTCAACTATATGGCGATGTTTTCTTTCTACTGAACCATTTTGTTGATGAGCATGAGGACATGATACATGGTGTGTGATGCCAACTTTTTGGAAAAGTCCATTCAACTTTTCATACTCGCCTCCCCAATCAGTTTGCATAGTAACAATTTTCCTATCAAACTTGCGTTCAACATATTGCTGATAATTAAGAAAGGCTTGATAAACATCAGATCGCTTTTTGAGCAAATAAATCCAGGTGAATTTACTAAAATCATCGATAAAGCTTACATAGTATGCATGTTTTCCAATAGAGAGCGGAGCAGGAACCCATACATCAGAGAACACTTGCTCCAAGGGAGCGGTAGAGACACTAGAGGATATGGGGTATGGCAACTGCTGACTTTTGGCCAACTGACAAGAGTCACAAATATATGGAGTACTCTCTGTACTGTAAGCTATTTTATTTCTTCTAAGAACTTGCTGAACCACAAATGAAGATGGGTGTCCTAAGCGGCGATGCCATGTAGAGGATGATGGCTTTATTGAAATAAAAGCATGCTTGGCGGTCTCATGGAACATGGGCACCCGGGGATAGAGACCACCCCAGCAGGGGCCTCTAAACAGAACTCTTCGTGTTGCTTGGTCCTTGATTAAGAAGAAGAAAGGATGGAATTCAATAAAGACATGATTATCAAGTGTAAATCGATGAACTGACAATAGATTCTTAGAGGCACTAGGAACATGGAGAATATTTTTAAGATCAAAAGAACCATGAGGAGTGCGCAAAATTGAATTACCAATGTGACTAATGTTCATACATGTACCTTTAGCAGTGCGAACACTGTCTTGCCCATTGTACTTGTTGGCGATGAGAAGTTTATTCAGCTCGCCAGTGATGTGATCAGTTGCCCCTGTGTCAGTGTACCAGTTTGTATCAACACCATATGAGGCAAGATGAGCTCCCTTGTCACGATCACGATCATCCTTTTTCTTGTCATCGGAGTAGCGCCACCAACACTTGCTAGCAGGATGGCCATGCTTGGTGCAAATCTGACAGTCGGTGTCCACATAAGGAGTAGGGGTTCGATCAAAGCGGCAGCCATTGTCAGACCGGCGTCGATCACCTCCACCATCATCTCGGTGTTGATCACGACGATCATGTGGTGACCCGGCATACCACTGCATGGTGTAGTATGCAAGTCTGATATAACACCAATGAAACACCATTCCACTAGTATTATATCGCTCAGGGTGGTACAACAGGAACATATGCGGGTCCAAGGCATGTCTATAGAATTACAATATTGACTCTTTACAAAAGATCCACACAGCCTCCTACTTTACAATGAGGTAAAACTGCAAATAAACTATAGAAGAACGACTCGTAGTCTAATCCTATCACGAACTCTATTGGTAGAGTATTTAACTAGCTACAGAGGCTATGAATAGATTCTAGCTAAATAGGAGCTAGGTTTAGGAAGCTAGTTCCCTTCTATGGCTAAACTAGGGTTTCTCCTTGTTGGATGTGGTATCTGACTCCTCTGACAGGGTCCTGTCTCTTGAAGTAGTTGTTGACTCCTCGGCCTTCGAGTTGCACTGTAGATCCTCCTTCGATGCCTCCATATCTAAGCAGGGGATTTAAGAGTGGAATGAGTACGAGCGTACTCAACAAGTTCATTATAGGAAAGAGGTGTTTAATGCACTAGCTACAGCATTAGACCAGAAAGTCTAATACCAATGCAGGTTTTCATAACCATTTGTTCAAAAGGTTGCTTTTATTCAGAAGAACTATGTCCGTCAGCCTTCACCGGTTTACTAGAACTTCACGGAGCTCCTTTCCGGCGGCGTTCGCAGTTCCATATCCCGGAACAAGGAGTGACAGGTCACGGTTCTTTACACTCTGCAGAGGTGTGTTGCTTTACCCATAAGAGATCTTAACCTTGGTGCCAACCAAGCTGCAGGCTTGTCCACACTTCCTATGGTGTGAGGCCCGGTATAAGGTCTAGCCAATCATGTTCCTCCGCTACCTCGAACACCCACCCTTTGCTGCAAACTCCGACCCTGGGTCCACGCCGGTCCCATTATTCCCATAGATTTCAGGGTGGACCCCGACCACGACGTCAATGCAGGGCTCTACCATACATTCCTACGCCGGCAGTTGCAACCCATCATAGACCTCATTACCGTTTGGACTTCTACAGGTTCCCACCCCTGCATCATGTCTCGCAAGATCATGTGCACCCAGTAATGAGCATCCGTTGATGAACGAGAGGTGGAAACACTTTTGACTACTCCGTCCCACTCCGGATCTTATGGTTAACACGGGTATTGCGACACAAGAATCACTGGACGACATTTGTTGTTTAATCCTAGATGGATATAAACCCTTGCAATGGAACCTCCACCATATCAACACAATCCATGGTTCCATTGCCCACCACATAGTCGTATTCATAGTTATGAAAATAGTGGTTTTGGTTTTTATGCAATAATGATAATCATAGTACTTTGCAAGTAATTTGATAAAGATACTCAAATGACATGAGCAAGTGGTGAACTTGCCTTTCTTGACTGCAAGATTATGCAGACAAGGTCTTCAATACGCAATAACTCCAAATTCTGAAATAGCATCATCGTCCGGTAAGGACGATGTTTAAAAGATTGCCAAGGACGCAATAATGCATAAGTATGAGAAGCAATCGTTCTAAACGTAACCTAACCCCGATGATTTAGGATTAGTGAGTTGTATTGATTAGTTCAGGGTGTGTTGCACTTTTAGAGTGATTCACAAACAAGGTTCTTATTAAGGTTTTGTTGTCTTAGAATCATAAACAAGTGTTGTAATATATCATGATAATAACATTAATAGTACACAACAATAACATTTGGTATAATCCTAACATGTAATGAATAGTGGTTGGTTTTAGCACTATATGGCATGGTTAATGATTAATTATCATATACTTCAAAAGAATAACTTTTGAAGAACATGTTCTTTGATAAAGAACAAGTATGATAATTAGGGTTGTGGAGTTCTGTGGTTTACTATGGTTTCATCTAGTTTCTAGAGTAAGTATTAGATGGTTCACAACATAGTTGGATTCATCAGCAACTAGGCTTGATTGGTTTTACTTAAGCATAAGCAACTTAAGCAATTAATTACACATGGGTGCTATCAGGGTTGGTTATACCTTACTGGTGATAGATGGCTATTGTCTATAGGTCCTATTAGGCAGGTTTGATGATGATTCCTTATCTTCTTCAAAAGAATAACTTTTGAAGAACATACTTCTTAAATAATAAGAAGTATTGCAATTAGAGTTTATAGGTACAAGGTTTTGCTATCTGACTCCCTTAGGTAAGTAATAATTAGTTTCTACAAAGGATGGTTCATAAGTATTCAACACTAGTAGGGTTTAGTGGACTATAGTGATGTAATGGTAAATAATTGGCATGGTTGCTACTAGGGTCCATCACAATAGTGTGATGCTAAATCAGGATGAGTAAGGATAAGTTTCTTGGTAATAATAACTAAGGTTGATCCTATTTGATCATCTAGGTAAGATAGGTGTGCATACATGGAATACTGAATTATGGATAATAGGGCTCCTACATTTGATGTGGACATGGAAAGTATTTAATTGCCAATTATGGTTCTATGGATCAAAAGGAAAATATCATGATCACATGTCCTAACCTAGGGTTTAGGTTATAAGTAATTTAGGGTTCACATGTAATAATGGAACTAGGTTTCTAGTTGAATTAGGGTTTTGGGTTTACACATGAAATGATGAGTTCCTAGTTTTCTTCCTTATGGAACTAGGGTTGCATAATTACTATTTAGTTCATAAGTTAATAACTTCATTAATAAAGTTGAAGTTATTAATAACTTTGAAATAATAATATTGGATTTTGTATTTTATTAATTTTCAAGATTTAATAATTAGGTAATTATTAATTAGGTTTTTAATCCCTCTAATAGGGATTTAACAAAATAACAAATAAAGAAAATTACTTTTAATGTTTTCTTTATTTTCTTACTGGTTTTTATTTATTTTATAAGGTTTTCCTAATTATTGAATTTTAATTCAATCAAGTATAAAAGAAAAGACTTAATTAATGAGTTTAAAATAATTAAATTTTTATTAAAAATAAAAATTTCATATTATATTTTTATTGGATAGAGTTTACTTTTCTAAGAATTTTGATGTCTTATTTATATTTTTCTGAGCTATATTGAGTTTTATACAATTTGGCAAAGTTGCAGGAATTTTCAGGAATTATGTTTAATTAAAAAATACTAGAGCTACCCGGTTAAACTACCCATATAGTCACTGACTAGTGGGCCTTAGGCCACATCAGCTGCCACGGTGACTTGGACTATGGTCAAAATTGACGAGGTGGCAGGGAGGTTGCCGACCGGCGGCCAGACGGCGATGACGCCGGCGATTTGGCGTTCGCGCTGACGGGAGACTACTTGCGTTCGATTCAGTGTGGTGTGGTGAACGATTTGAGGGTGGCGCCGCTACCTATCGGTCGCCGGAGCTTGCTCGCCGGCGAGGTCGTGCGGCGGTGCTCACAGGCGTGCGACGCAACAGCGACAGGAAGCGAGCGCGAAGAAGCTACGGGGTCCTCGTGAAGCAGAAGCTCACCGTGGTTACGAAGGAGGCGTCGGCGAGGGCAGAGATGGTCTGCATCGCCCGAATTGGCCGCTCCCGACGTCGGGGATGTCGAGCTTGCCGCGGACGATTCGGAGAGCTTGGGCTCGATTCCGTTTGCAAGGTGAGCGAGTCGAGGGTGGTGACGACGGTGGTGACCACGGCTTGGCTTGGGCAGGCTCCAGACATCAGCGGAAGGAGATGGCCGGAGATGCTAGGGTTTCGATTTGGGCGGAATTTAACAGAGAGGGGGAAGAACTCTGGAGCTAGGGTTCGTCGCGGGATTTATACGGCTCGGGGCGAGCCTCGTCACGTCGTCGGTCGCGGAGGTGCCGCCAGCGACGAAGAGAAGGAACGCACGGCGTCGTGCTGGCCTCCAGCACACGGAGAGGATGAGGACGAGTTCGTCCTCAGTTTTTTTTTAAACGAAAGGGTACGGGATGGCCTGTTGGGCTGTGGTTTGGGCCGAGTTGCTGGGCTGCTTCTGCAGGCTACTGCTGGGCTTCTGCGGCCTGTTCAGGTAATCACCTCTCTTCTCTCTTTTTCTTTTCTCTTATTTTATTTTATGGTTTCTATTTTATTGTTTGAATTCAAATTTGAATTCAGGTTTATACTTGCAGGTTCTAAAGTATTTGAACCTCCATAAGATTTGATAATAATGCTTATTGCATAATTGTTTTGCTCAACAGTATCTATTATTTAATTAAATTGGGATTGTTGTGAGAGTTATGCCAAATTTAGAATAACATGAGTTGTGTAATTATTTCATTTCCCCTTTTTAATTTGGGAACCAGATCTATGTAGATGATTTGTAATTTCCAACATGTGCATGGTGAACACATTATTAGGGTTTGCTAGTACTTAGCAATACTGATGGTTCATCTATATTTTGATTAAGGCTAGGTTTTAAGATGAATGGTAATGAGGATGAATTGGACCATGATTTTATGTGAAGGATTATTTCTAAGATATTGTAAGGGTTATCCTATTTCAAGGTTGGCACTATTATCATATTTTAATAGCACCACGAATTATCTAGAGTAGATATTACTCTCATCATGGTTTGGTCTTGGTTATAATGATAAGTGGTTGAGAACCACACATGGTTTTAATCAAATGGTTTAGCACTAGGTTATTCTTAAGTTCCATATTTAAGCATAAGCTTTAACTAGTGAACAATTCTAGGATTCTCATCATATTCACCTAATGCAATTGGTTTGAATCACAATTATGGTCTGGTTTTATATTATGATCACCATAGTGATACATAGACTAGGGTTGAGATAAAATTCTGGGTTGTAGAAGTGAGATGACACCATATTGTATTTGCTAGGGTTTACTCTCCTCTATGATAAAATGGTTACTTGCTTAATAATTCATGTGCTCCTTTAATTACTAAAGACTGGAGAATTAGTTTTGTCTTCTCCCAATTAACTTCTATTGCTATCCTCAATTTATCATTAAAGTAACTAAAGTTGTTATAGTTCTTTTTATAGTTAACTTTGGTCATATGGATGTATGGTTTCTCACCATATAAAGTATGGAGTTTTACTTTAAGATTTTCTTAGGTCCTTTAATTGAGGAATAAATGGAATATAGATGTGATAAGATTCTACTTATGATCACCAAGTGATTCACAAGTTAAGGTTGGGATATAAGCCTGGATTTGATTACTAGTGATCTTCCTATAATTTCATGTGGAAATGAGATCTACTTATTCTAGTAGGATTTAACTTATCCTCACATATCTCAAGAGCATGATAATGGATTAGGCATGATCAACTTGTTCTTAATATCTTTACCTCAAGTTCTTAGGGTTTATGATCATTGCTCAATTTATAATGATCAAGGTCTGGCTTCCTAAGGTATCTCTCATTAAATGAGGTTCTCACTTCCTTGATCAAGCACTGTCTTGATCAACTAGGGTATAGTACTTATATTTCACTTTCTAGGCTGGGCCTACTATGGTTGCCTCTAAAGTTTATATCCCAGGAGAATGTCTGAGATATTATGTTAGGGTTCTACTTAATCAATGATGATATAATCATCTATTATATGGATAGTTCTCTCCCTCATATTCAATTGTTGCCTCAACTACTTAAGTGTAACACCATAGCTTGAGCTCTCTTTCATAGGAATAATTATTCTAGGGTTTATGGTATGTTCACAAGATCTCATTGGATAATAAAGGGTTAAGTCTCCACCTAGATGCTTAGTTGGATTAGTTGCTACTTTACTTCATCATTTCATAGATATGATCTTACTCCATTTGGTATTGGCTATCTCACCACTCCCAAATGAAATGGTTTAAAGATCTAATACTTTAGTTCAATGGTTGTCTCTTACTCTTAAATAGGTAAAGCTATGATTTGTATGATTGGTCTCTCTCATTTGGAAAGATCTTTAATACTAACCTAAGGTTAGGCTCCATAGAGAATGATGTGATCATCAATATCTATGTTTAATATAATTGGGTTCTCTCTCTAGGGATGGTCTGGAATAATATCCTAGGGTTTCTCTTCAAAGTGATGGTTGGAATACATGGATGTATATCCAAGGTTTTAGCTTAAGATTTTCAATTGCTTCTCTAATAAATACTATAGAATTCTCACCTCTCTAGGTTTGATGTGTAATAACTTGGAATGGAGAAGAATATCTATTTCTGGAGTGGATCTTCTTGTTATAATTCCAATGTTGAAATGGAATGAATACCATGAGGTTTCATGGTAGGATTATGGATTAGTTTTAAGACATGGAGAAGATAGTCAAGAATGGTTTCTCCATTTTATTGTTACTTGGTTTGTACTTAAACAGATGTTCTTATGTTATGGCAATGATTACCATATTATGATCTGTTATAAGGTCAATTAGTTGATCATTGAGTAAAGTGTTGTTGTGTTGATTATTAGTTTCATTTGATCTAACCCCTTAGATCAAATCATCTCTTCCCAAAACAAGGTTTTCGCAAAGTCACATTGAGGTTTGTAGCGCTTGACTTGATGAGCTACTTCAATTCCACCAAGGTCAAGTGAAACTTCAGTTACTGTGACTGTTTTACTTTAAAGCGCGAAAATTCCCCAGATTTTCTATGCATGAATGCAATGCACACATCTGTTTCCTCTATTTTTGTAACCCCAATACCCGGGATATTACAGATCATCCCTACGATCACCTTGGCGCTCGTCACGGCGCCAGTGGCCACGATCTTCTTCTCTGTCGCGGTAATGGCCACTTCCACCACCACGGTAAGGGGTATACTCAGGGGACCGGCCACGTGGAGGGGTGTGACCTCGAGGTGGCGGAGTGCGACCACGTGGACGGTGCTGCTGTTCACGACCACGACGAGCCAGATTTGCAGAGGAGACAAATTCCCCGTTTTCTTCCACTCCATTGCGCATATCATAAGAACTCAGCTGTTCATAAAAATCATCAAGTGTAGTACCAGGATTTGCATTTACAGAAGTAGCCGGTGCATTGTATTCAGTTTTGTCAAGACCATGCATCAGATAACCAAGCATCTCATCATCTTCAACAGGCTTACCAAGAGCTGACAATTCTGAGGCAAACCCTTTCATCTTGGTGTAGTAGGTGTCGGCTGTCATGGAGAGCTTCTTCGTGTCATTCAACTTTTCACGGAGATGCTGAGCTTTGGTGCGTGAAGCTGTCTTGAACATGGAGTTGATAGCAGACCAGGCCTCAGTTGTGGAGCTTACATCAAGAAGATGAGACAGAATATCAGGTGATAGCGTATTTAGGAGAAACCTTAAGACCTGCTGATCCCGAGCAAGCCACCCAACATAGGCAGGATTCTCAACCATGATCTTCTTCTTCTCAGCATCTTCCACTTCACTAGTTTTGGCCGGAGCAGCATCGGTACCGTCGAGCAGTGCCATAACGTTGTCACCGTGGAAGGCAGGGAACACGAGGGCTTTCCATAGAAGAAACTTTCCCCGTGTGAGTTGTTGAGTTGGCGGAGCACAAAGGGCTGCAGCAAGGGCGGAGCTCGAGACAGACGAGGATGATGCCATGGCGGGAACGATCTAGGGTTTGATGGTCAGGTGGTTGTAGGTGGCTGTTTTGGTGGCGGTTTGGTGGCTAAGGGTTTTGGGAGGTTGTAGATTGTTGTAGGACTGCGACCGGCGGCGACAGAGGGTCGGCGCGACGGCGTCTGGTTTTTCCGGTTGTAAGGCGGCGGCGGCAGAAAGGTGGATGATCTACGGCGGCGGCGTCTGTTTTTCTGTATGTAGGGCGGCGGCGGCAGATGATCTGGAGATCTGCGGCGGCAGCAGTTTTCCTTGGCGGCGGCGGCGGCTAGATTGTCAAGGAAGAAGGCGGCTCTGACACCATATTGGTAGATGGGTTCTGAACGTCTGGGTCGTCTCCAGCGGTTACGTGTTAATATATATGCCACACAACCGGGCCAAGTATTGTACAAGGACCTCTCCAATACACATACGTAATGAAGAGAAAATAGAAAGAAGAAAGAGACCCGGCCCTATTACATTATCTAACACGCCGGGCTGAAGACAGTGTCGGCGGAGGTTCCAACTCTGGAACATGATGACGAGCAATGAAGAGGCCCGTGAGGCTAGCGACAGGCCCGTGAGAGGCTGGACGAGTACGGGCGAACTCGGATCAAGCATCGCGGAGAGCGTAGCCATGTATGTTGTCCCACCCCATTTCCCATCCAAAAATCCAAAAATGGGACAAACCATGCGCATGCCGGTTTAGGCACTCGGAAAGGAATCTTAAATACCTTCCACACCCATTTTATTCGGAAATGGACAGAAGCTTAAAGCAAGGATGTAACGTTTTAATCATACGCACGTTCTTCTATTGGCTAGTCTCAGACATGAGAGTTTCACAGCTTGTCGTTACAAACACTGGATCCAGATACTACTTAGGAACATTCGAGGGTTGTGTTCTGGTAATGGCTTGAGGTCTTGAAGAGCGAGATGTATAACTACTATATTAAAGAGCAACAAACATCTTTTTTTACAGAATTTTGAAGGCATTTTGAAATTACCATGGTGGTGACACGTATACTGTTTGTAAAGTTTGTTTTTCACTGGATTTTTCTGTGTACATTTCCGGTGCTTAGTAGAAATTTTAGGAGAGGTTGGAACCTCATCTACTGCCAACACGTGTGCAAATGTCTATTTTTTCCCTTCATATTGCTTCGTTTGTAGGGGCTTTGGTACATTCGGTGCGTGTCTGTACCATTGGTTCAGACTGACAGTGGTCAAAGCGGTGATAACAGCCTGCTGCATTGGGCGTCGGGTTCGAGACCGACTGCCGCTGGCTTTTTCTTTCATCGCCGCCTCCCTTCCCAGGACGGCGCTCTCCACTCAGGATGTAAGTGGCAGCGGCGTCCAGCGATCCCGCATACGCCGCCCGCGAAAAATTGCCTAAATGGCTGTCGCGGCGAGCCGCTGTAGTTTTGTGGCTGGAGCGGACAAATCCATCGGCGCCAGCGGCTCCAACGCTTTACATACACGCAGTGAAAGTCAAGAGAGGCGCACGGACTGGGGGCTCTCCCGCGTCCGTAGCCACCCGCCGTCGCCCGCGCCGGCCGCTCTCCCCCACACGCGCCGGCCAGAGCAGAAGTCGCCCGCGCCGCCGCTCTCCCCCACCCGCGCCGGCCGAGCAGGGACGCCGCGCCGCCGCCGCTCACCCGGCCACTAGCGCCGGCCAGAGGACCCCCGGGCCGGCCGCTTTCTCCCGCCCACCCGCGTCGGCCGCTTACGCCCAACCGCGCACCACGATCGGCGTTTCCACCGCTTTCCACCGCCCGCCGGCCACCGCCGGCGCTCCACCACCGACGCTCCACCGCTGCATAGACAAGGACCTGATTGCTTTTGTTGGGTTTTGTTTAGGGTCCTATGTGCAAGAGTTTGGACTGCACTGTAAAAAAAATTTTTTTGGCCAATCTCAATCTACTCGCCGCGTGACTACAAAACGAGAGGGCATAAGGAACGAGCGAGACCAGACACAGCATGAAGCGGCGTGGCGGCGCCATTTAACCACGTAAAGCCGCCAAAAAGCGTAAGTGGTTACCGTAAAAGCCAGATAACTGAGATGCGGCTGAAGCGGCTACGTCCATATCATCCGGCGGACACGCCATTTACATCCTGACTCTCCACTCCCTCTCTAGCCACCGCGTACCGACGAACCCATCGGCGCGAAAAGAACTCCTCTTCATCTCGAGGTCGCTGGCGGCGCGGAGAAGGAGGCCGGCGCCATCTTCTTCCCAAGGAGGATGGCAGCGGAGAGCAGGACCTCGGCGCGTCCTCCTCTCCCTACCGAGGCGGACTTCAGCGTCACCCGACTCCCACAGGAGGGATGCCGGCGGCTTCGGCGGCAGCCCAGCGCCAAAGGGCCCTACGCCGGAGGGACCGATTACCTCCGCGTTAAGCTCATGGGCTACCTGCGCGATCTGGCTAAACCTAGCCCTCAAAAAGTGTGCTCAAGATCGCGCCACTTCCAACGCAGGGGCGCCGAGGTGGTGAGGATGAGGATCCCCGCGATGGCGGATTTGAGGATCTCCTGCTCAAGCTAATGGGCCATCTGCGCGTGCTCCGGTCAAGCAATCCTCTGCCCCTACAGTCGTCACCACCGCCGATAGCAGTCGTCGCGCCGGCGCCGTCATGGTGTTTCTCTCCGTCGGAGCGTCCTTGCGTCAGGTGGCCGCCGCCGCTACCTCCGGATACCGTGTCTAGCCAGTCGGCCGCGTCGGTGGCCGCCGCCGCTACCACCGGAAATCGCGGCAACTGCATCTAGCCAGTCGTTCGCCGTTCATCCCGCCCTTTGCCCGCGCCTCAACCGCAAATTCGCCAAGCATCCGCCGCCGTCCAGGACGAAACAGAGAGGATAGGCGGCAGCACTGCTGGTGCTGGCGACACAGGCGACACCAACACGGCAGAAGGCGAGGTTGCGTACATCGGCTACAATCAGATTTTGGCTCCCAGCCTCCCAGAGGCTTTGCCTTTGCCTTCTGTCGGTTTGTCTTCTGCTGATCTTGGGTTTCCCTGTGTTGTTCTAGGTGGATGTGAAGGGAGGAGGAACCTGCCGTTTAAGATGGCCACGGGCGCAGTGCTTGGCGCTAGCAAGGATCTCGAGTTCTCGACCTTCGCTGCCGTGTCCTTGCATCCACTGCAAAACCAGCAACGGCGTTATCCGCCAGCCGGCGCGTCTCTGCCTCTGCTGCCAAATTTGGGGGGCGCAAGGAGTAGGGAAGATCCGGGGCGACCACCACGGTGGGGCGCTACGTCCGTGAAGGCAGGACGAGCAGCATCAAAAGACCTTGGAGACGACAAAGGGAAGGTCTCTCCCATCTCATATGGGCCGCCAACCAATGTCCTCTCTCTGTGCCATCCCCAAATTTTTGGAAAGGTAAGAGATTCAATCTAATCCAGCCAGCCTACCACGATCCCCTTTCTCTGCTTCCTCCAAATCCCCACAGCTTCACAAATTTTTGAACAATCGGTGTATCAATTGCAGTCTGATGATGTTTGATGCACCAGAGGAAGATTAGGAGAGATATTTTATAATTTGCCACAATTACTTAGTAAAAGCCCAAGTATAGGACCGTTAATTTGAAGCAGAGTCAGCAGACGTAACCGTCAGCTAGGCGGCGGAGTGGACCAACTATATTGCTGCCACTGCTACACAGGCAGGTAACATTCACTAATAAATTCCCAGCCCATTTAATTCATAAAAAAACCTGACAAATCGTCTTATGTCTGACTGGATAGAAAAGGTAAGTTTTTAGCCCTATCGGTTCGAGCTGAATGAAGGGATGGAGGTCTGGTCTGCAACGCCACAAACGGCACCACAAAAGGTCCGCTTTGATCTTTACACGAAGCATTGTAGATGTTTTCCATATTACCTTTGCTCAGTCTAACATCTACTAACTGGAGTGTTAGCCGATGAAGTTGGACGATGTTCCTCATGGAGAGGATTTGCATTTTGCCTGTTGTTTCTTCATACAGGCTAAATCTTAGTTATCATCACCATTAACTAATCGTATTGATGCCTTGGTCTGAACAATTTATACATTTGTCATTTTGGCATATACCAGCTTGCTAGATTTCCTGAGCCAATGGTCTGAACAATTTATACATTTGTCGTTTCTTTGAAAATCTGGTGTCTGAATTTAAAACTTATCTAGATGAATAATTAAGCTAGCTGTATATTTAGATGTAAAGAAAAATTCATGATTTTTTTCTTCCAAGCCACATGATTCTCAACACCGGTGCATTGTTGGCTCCCAACTTGTGTCCCATCTCGATGAGCCTCACCCAGTCTCCAATTAGTACACGTACCATCATATATAAACTAAGTGGTAAGACGCTTGCCCTTTGGTTCATTTGGCTTTTATAGTATATTGTTGGATATTCATTCTTTCTCCCTAGCATCGATACTACATAAGCATACAACGACGAGCAATGAGTGTCTGTTCTACATTGATGATACATAAGCATACCGATGACCAATACATGTCTGCGAAAAAACTCATTACGACATATTTGTATATTTTAGTTAGTATTACTTTGGTCTGTCTGAATCACAAGGTCTGCTCACAAATTACCTGATTTTCACTATCACGGATAGTAATATTTACATTTGAATGCAGAGAATAACTATCATTTGGCATCAGTTAATGGTATATTTTTTCTTGGATTGGCTTAGATTGTCCCGTTTGCTAGCATCCATTTAATTGGCCAATTTACATTTACTTTTTGCATCATTACAGTTGTGATTTGTACCACTGTTCATGTCCACCATTACTGAACGTATCTTCTTATAGGGACACCAGAAGAGCAGTCATGGATACAACCTTGGTGAAGGATCTGTCACCTCGAGGGTTTCAATGGAAGACCATTGTGTGTGTCGCTCGAATCTGGGAACATAGGGATCAAGCAACCTGGCAAAATAATTTGTTTTAGGTGGACTTCATTGTCATTGACCAAGAGGTACCTTCTAAATATTCAGAAACTTCAATCAGTCATTATCACTCATGACCTCAATGCATTTAATTAACTCGAGTTATTTACAACCTTATCTGTCAATACCCACTATATTGTATGAAAAACAGTTCATGGACACTTTTTTTTCCCTATCAGGCATGGTGCACCTGTTGTCCTTATATTTCGAGTGAATGGCTTTGTGCAGTATAGTAAAGGGATGTTAAACTTTCTTCTGTTGTACGATCATTTAGTATCGAAACTAAATTTCCCTAGACAATTATACATTCAAAAATTAAATGATGTTTCAGGGCAACAAAATGGAAGGCTGCATCCCAGCCAATCGAATTGACCAGTTCAGAGATAAAATAAAGTAAGGTTCGATACTATTTTTCCCTTGGATTCATTCCATGTTTGCTATCCCACAGTACTGCCAAACACACAAGAAAGTTTGTCGCGTCTGTCCTGGTGGTGTTGATCTCTTTCAGTTCTTCATTGTTGTGCGCCGTGTCAAATTGGAAAACCTGGTTAGTTTGTTTCTTGTGCATCAGTGAACTAACTTGTCTTTTACTTCTTGACTCTTGAGGCTGCAGTTAATATGAATTGATTTATTTTCGTCTCAAATCATGCATAGATATTTAGTCCATGCACTGATATTTTTATTGAGGGTCCTTAGGATAAATTACCTGGTTTCAAACTTATTTCGGCTGCCTTGAATATTGATATGATTTTACTGACTAGATCTTAGAAATCCTACAGTGCATGGAGCAGCTGTTCTTGATGTCCCTGTTAAAGCCACTGTAAAAGAGGTGTTTTGTTTTATATATCCATATGATCATCAATATGATGAGTTTGCAAACATCTTTATAAGGAAACTTTTGATCCACTGCATCGTAATTCATCAATAATCACTTGTAGTACGTGTCATGGAGAGATCTTCAAACAACCACAATTTTGTGTCATAATCGATTCTACTTTATTAATACAAGAAAGAATTTTCTTTTCTGCTTCTGAATATTTTGTGTCTGAATTGATTCAGAGAAGGAATCCATATGTTTGGTGATTTCCCTACAATTTTTATTTCCGTCTTTAATTTGCCAATACTGTTGTACTATTCAGCAGGAAATTTAACCCTGTATTCGAATCCAAGATTAAAGTCTACAACAAAATATATCGCTGGTGTGTTACTTTAGGAAAAATCAACGCACCAGCTATATATTTTGTTGTAGATCTAAATTTCCTTCTGATTCCAAATGTTCTATACGTTTTAGTATTAATAGATAAAATATGTCAGTTTTGTTGGAATCTTCAACGATTTTTAGCCATGGCTGGTTGCTGAGCTTCAGTGGTTGACAGATGCATATGTTAGTTGCTTCATTCACCCATTTAGTGATTAGTTCTCTGCTATCACAGAAAAGCACAAATGCATGGCAAGCTCCCAATCATGTATATATCTGAAATGGTCTATTAGGGTCAAGATTTAGATGTAGCAGTACCTTGGTAGGTACATTGTATTCCTCCTTTATTTTTGGCGATTCTGCATTTGAGAATATGTTCATGCTTTCTGAATCGAATTAGATCTGGATTATTCACTTGGTCTTATTTGATATCGAAGTGAAGAGAGCTGGTACCAGCTTATGAATCTTTAATATTATGTCGGGTCATACATCTTAGGCCTGCCATAGTTTGAAGTTCTTTCATTTCCTGTTTCAGTGAGATAGCATCTAACTCATGTTCTAACAACTACGTACAGACATCAAATATTAGTTGTTATCAGAGGAAGTTATTTTTAATGCTTTATCTTGAAAGGGTAACCATATACATTCAACTGCATATGTGTTGTTCTTTCCAAATAAGATACACTTTAGAGTTCCCCCGAGTAGTAGGATGCCTGAGTAGTTTGTCAAGTGGTATTTTCATGTCAAGACATGTGTTATTCTAGAGATAATGAACAACTTGCTTTTACCTCAGAATTTTGAGGCCTCATAGGGGGTGAGCCTCGCGGCGACACTTTAACTTTGTTTTTTGGTTTTCACTGCCTCTTTGCTGTGTATGGTTTGGTGCTGCGTAGCGATTTCGACTGTGCAGTTTGATATGTTTCCTTCGCTTACTGAACAGTTTGAGTGGTTTGGTGGCGTGGTCATAGCTGATGCATGATTGGAAACGGTGGTGGTTGATGTGGATGACTCACCCGATCACACGTGTGTTCGACCGCTCAGACTAATCTCCTCTGCATTATCCATTCACATTTTCACAGGCTCCATCCTAGCACTTATTTTCTTCTCTCTCTGTAAATCAATCGCCACGGGAGTTGGGAGCGCAGCAGGAATGAGGCGCGCGTCGCGGGAGGATCTTCGAGGCAGCCGCCGACGAGCGCGTCCCGGTAGGCTCCGCCGACAGCCGCCGCCGTTCTGCCTTGCCTCTCGCCTTCACCAAATCGCCACTGTCCTCTATTTCTCAGCCGCTCCCTGTCGAGCTTGCCGCCACCAAGAGCCGCCTCCCCGCCCGGACTGTTGAGATACTTCGCCCCACACTACTCATGGAGATCAAGCACGACGCCGCCATCATCGCGACGCTGGAGACGAAGAACTGCTGTGGTTGAGGAGCTCCAGCGGATCGCGAACTGTGCCCCGGATGAGGTCCGACTGCTCCTGTTGGAGCTGCCTGCGGTGGGGATCGCGAAGGACGCGCTGGAGCGGCCGGTGCTCCTCTGGCGCCAACCGGTGCACGCGGGGGTGCTGTCTTGGCCAAGACCTGCGCGCTGAGGTGGTTCGAGTCCGTGGAGCAGATCGCCGTGTGCGCTTGGAGAGGAGGCGACGGCGACGACAGAGGGCCAGGGCACAGAGTTTTCGTCTCGCTCTTTGGTTTTTTTCGCATCATTGTACTCGCCTTACAGTTTATTTTTCTTTTCTCTGTAGGCCACGTCCTGTCGTCAGTCGTTGAGTTGTCCCCCACCGGTGTCTAAGTTTGTTACGAAAACTTCTTCTCTTCTACAATTGAGTTCTACAAGCCCACCGGGGATCAAAGTCCTCTGCGTTTTGGAACAATTATATGGCTTAAGGTAACCAAACCTGAAAAGGTTAGGCAAGATTGAAAGTACATATTGATTATTCTGTGTTGCCTACTATCTTGTGGCTCCATATGTGCTAATTGTGACCATTGATGTTGTAGATTTGTTCTTTGTAATTTTGGACAACTGAGATATGTTCAGATGCTATTGAACACTCTGTAGCTGAACAGTTCTCACTTTCGCTGCTGTTGCTGCTAGACAACGGCTGAATTTTGTTGATGCTCCTCACATTTGCAATTATTTGTTCGGCTCTACTTAGCCGCGAAGGTAGATAAAGTAATCATGACGACTACTGTTAAATTTACATTAATTTTCGTCTTATTTTATCTACTATTTTCCTGAAGTAAGAATATAATTATGTAAATGGTTTTCATTATTTAGCTGAACAATACTATAGACCATCTTAGTTGTTTACCGTGCAACTACAGGAGCACTCCCCATAATAGCTATTACATAGAGAAAAATGTGATCACTGCCATGCTTTTCACTTCATAATCATCATTCTATGCCATCATTTTTTTGTTTTAGGGACGTGAACATTAATTCATTATGAAGAGCTGACATTTGAGAATGCCCTGATCAACTAGCTGCATATACAGTAATGTAAATTTCATTTTTGGTTTCACAAGCTGGAGATGCTGATTTTATATTCCTTGAGGAAATATGAATGAACTAAATCAAGTGGTCTAAAGTTAGTTTGGTTTCAAGATTCCAAGGACAGGGAAAAAAACTTTGCTGACCATGATACCAATGTACCTGTCGTAGATGATTCGTATGCTGGAGCTTTAGTAGGCGGATGGAGGTACCTCATATAAGGCGAAACTTGTTCTAGAGAACTATTATGTTAGATTTCATTGCAGAAGAGGACTGCCGCTTACCTTTTCCCTGATTCTATCACGATACAGATTCATATGTAAACTGAATGCCAAAAGAGAGGACTGCCCCATCGCACTCACTTGGTTGCTCAAAGTTGACGGAACTCTCTATAAATATGTTGACGCCCTTTTCTCTTTCCTACAGCACTTGCATTTTAATTGATCGAAGGGACAATGCTTTTCATGATTATTTCTGCCACTTTTCTGTATGGCAATGGCTTAGCCATTTGCTCGATCTATGACTGTATTAGTAAATGCAAACACGGCCTGGTTTGTGTGGTTGTTTCTGGCTTCTTAACTTTGTAATTGGTTAGTCCATTTTTTTTCATGTTATGCTTACAAAATACTTCTATTTAACTAAGTTATTACTCAGAAGAAGTTATATCCATATGTTTTAATGATGTTAGTTGGCAGTAGCCAGATCGACGACTCTGCTATCTTCTTTTCAACCCCATCCATTGTACAATACTCTTGCCCGATTGAGATAAACACCTGACGAAGTTTTATATGAGCCTCCAAATCTGGCACGGAAGCACGGACATCACTAAAAAAAACACCATACCAACATGTATCAAACTTGAGCCCAATAACTGGAAGTTTATTTACCACTTCATCCAATATAATCTTGCAAGAAACATCAAAAGTGTGCATATGTTTTTTTTTTAAATAGCCCCACATTCAGAGAAGATAGCAACAGCAAGAAAAACCATATCGCGTGAAAAGAAATTTACGAGGAGTTGGCATGACATCCAAGCGAGCGCCATCTCTCTGTATATCTGAAGAAGATCATCAATATCCATTGACCTATCCATAGTGATGAGAATACTCTATTGGACAGATATGGATGCAACCGTCTTATTCAGACGGCACAGTGCACGATAAAGAAATACTTCAGGGAAATCACACATTTTTTTATTCAAAATAGTCACACACATTCCACAGAACAAAGAGAAAGAAAAAAAAACTCACCCAACATGTCAGAGACATACCCGGGTTTATTATACAAGTTCTAAAAATGAAAAACACAATTCTAGAAAGAAAGAAAAACTAAAACCCGCAAATATTTAACACTGCCAAGAATTACCATCACTCAACCACCACATGGCGCGGCGTGCCGTCGCGCCCTTCATTGCTAGTATATACTATAGTGAAGAATGTTGTGTTCCCCCAAAAATAATGAAGAATGTTGGTTGGAGTCATCTCGCCTTTTATATAGACACATTATCTTCCTTTGTACCATGTGTAAATAAGGTGTACCCTTTTATTTGCGGAAGTTTTCTTTTCTCTTAAGAACTGTATAAAAGCAACACTGCTGATGTATAAATTCATAAACTTGTTCCCTCCTCTACGATCTAGGAACTAGACGAAAAGAAGAATTAAGTTGTTGTTATAGAAAATGTTTCATTTGTACTAGATAATAAGTGACATAAAGATAATAAACCATCAATTGATTTATTTAAGGTTATTTAGTACTTAATTACTACACACCAAATAACTAGTAAGATACTCCATGTTTGCAGCATAAATGTAAGCGAACAAATTAATGTTATTTATAAATCTGATGCAAATTATGTTGTAAGATACATATTCTAAAATGTTATAGAAATTCTTATGCAACCGCACATAATGTGGTCAAAACTTGAAGATTTCGTAGGTTGTACATCTAGACTTAAATAAACTTTGCTATAAGGGCATGCCCAACGATAGCTGCTTAAATAGCCGCTTGAGTGGGGGAAATAACAGAAATTGATCCCAACGTCTATCGGAAGATCCCAGAGCTGCAACGCAGGTCGCCAGTTTGAGCCGCTTTGTTTCTCCTACCGAATTGTTCCGATTTTTCTGCAACAGGCTAAATCCTAGCGTACCGCCGAGCTCAATGTTTTGCGTCGATGCCGAAAAGTAAGCGCCCGTAGATATGTATCGTCCAGCTTAACTGACCATCCATCAGGAAATACATCTCAGCGCCTGGTCTTAGCGCCTCGCCCTCGTTAGTAAATGTTGTGTACAATCTCCAAACTCAACCAACTCATCGCTTGGATGGTGTAAGCCGAACTTAATTTTGTGTTGTATTCTTTGAGAACACAAACACGGGCGCCTGGATAGCTATCATAAGGGATGAGAAATGTGATGTTCCTCATTCAGCTTGGTGATGATCTGGCTATCCGCTGAAATGGCAGAAGCTATCATCAGTCTAAATAATATTAAAGCTATCCTGTCATTATTGAGAATGTCTACGTTCTCGTGATCAAGATTTTTTAGAAAATAGAACTTGAGACAAGTTAGTCATAGTTCAAAGACATGCTCTCAGCCTTGTCCTGGGTTATTAGGTTTCTAAAGTTTATCATGTCAGCAATTCTGTTGCACATGAACTGGCTAAACTTGGACATTCTGAGTATGGATTGTGTTAATCGAGTCAACTCTTCCCCGTGTGGCTGGACTCGAGTGTGATTGTAATCAAGATCTTATGGTTTAATTTAATACAAGCCAGTTTCAAAAAAAACTATCTATCTACATATACTAAGAGCATAATACAAGGTTATCTTTTGAGACACCACGTTAACAAATATGTTTCGTTAATACTAATTCTGAGAGAGAGAGAGAGAGGATGACTAGGGTTTCCCTGCCTCCTGTCGGCCCTAGCACTGCTGATTTGCCTCGCCTCTTGTGGCCTTAAGGCCATTTTTGTTGTTGTCTTCACCGGTATGCTTATGATTTGTGTCCTACTCACGAATGCATGGCGGTGGTGATACTATAATAAAGACCTCCCAGTCTAGCCTTCGTTCCGGTGATGCGTCTGCCATTGCCGGAGGGCGTGTGGAGGTTTGTCTCCGGCTATGTTAATAATTATGAATAGATCCGTGAACATTTTCAATTTTTTTGAACAGCACATATTTAATATGTAAAACATTACAGCACATCAGTTTTTGGTACACGCACGCATGCATGTACTTGCTAGGGTACGGGCACAACTTTAAAGATAAATGCTCTCCTAAATGTGGCCCATATGCAACACACGGGCGTGTACATGAAATTTTATGCCTCGATAAGAACTCAGCTATATCATGAGGGCATCTCCAGCGGGCCGACTCATTTCGGACGTCCCAAATGTCCGTTTGCGCCGGCCCGCGGACCGTTGTGGGCCAGCGGTGCGGACGCATATTTTATCCCGGGACAGCGTCAAGGTCGCTAATGGCGTTTTACGTCCCGTCGAGGACTGCCGCCGGCGATTAACTGTTCCCGCGCGGCGACGATCGTTCCCGTGCGCGCCCAATACATTGGCAAGTTTCGCCGGCGGTTCGCGCGCGCGGGAAACGCCCTGCGCGCCAACGCCGTTTCCCGCCCCGCCGTGGCTATATATGGTGGACACCGGCGGGGGCGACGGGCACACCTCAAGCTACCATCCATCCATGGCTGACCACATGAATTGGGAGCACGTTGTTTAGATGTGCTGCCAGCTCCACCCGGAGGAGGAGGAAGACGAGGTAGCCGCCGCCGGCGTTGAGGCGCAGCAGCTGGACCTGGAGGTGGTGGCGGTGGAGGCGGAGGCGGCAGAGCGCGCGGAAGGGCGCCTCGCGGCGACCAGAGCGGAGATCGCCAATGCCATGGCCGAGCTCGCCGACGCCAGGGCCGAGCTCGCGGAGGCGCGGCGGCCATCGCGGCCCTCTCCGGCCGACGCCGTCATCCACGACATCGCGGACGACGACGTCCCCGTGCCCAAGCGCTTCGAGTGCGCCGGTGACCAGCTCGTTCTGCTCGCGTCCTTCGAGTCCCCGTCGGGGACGCCGGCGCCGTCGAGCTAGGGTCGGCGGAGGAGGAAGCCCACAGCCTATGCGATGGCCATGGCTGGGGGTTAATGTGCTCCGACCTGGACTCGCTCCAGCGTAGGGGCCCTTCTCCGCGCGGGTCGAGCAGAGAACCGGGAGCTGGAGGTCGCCATCGCCGCCAGGGACGAAGCCGTGGCGGCGGCGGCTAGGGGCGTGGCCGCTTGCCGCCGACGTGGCGGCGATCCAGGCGGCGGTCCAGGCGGAGGAGGATGCGGCGGCGGTGGCGGTCCAGGCGGCAGCGGAGGAGGAGGCCCGGGCGGCGGCGGCGGTCCAGGCGGCGGCAGAGGAGGAGGAGGCCCGGGCGACGGCGAAGGCGGCGGCTACCAAGGTGGCCGTTGCGACGGTGACGGTGACGGCCCCGTGGGACAGCCTCGGCCGTGGCCCTCGAACGCTGCAGGCGGCAGGACGAGATGTCCGTTCGCCGGCGTGCGCGGCGTGCGGAGTGCAAGAAGCGCTCCCGCTTCGACGACGGCGCCGGCCCATCCGGCGGCCAGTAGTAGGGCGCGCGACTGCGAGTAACCGAGGCCGGTGTAGGCCGCGCGACGGCGAGTACGTACGGCCGTTGTAGTTTTAGGTTAACTCGACTAACCATCTCTGTAAAGATGGTCCTTTTGGCCAATCAATAGTAATGAAAAAATATTTTGCTTACCTTGTCACTGCCGACCGGGCCCGGATGTACCCAACGCGGACATTTTCCGCGACCGCCGAGCGTCCGCGGAGACGCAAACCTGGCGCATATTTGGGCCAGGTTTGCGTCTCCACGGACGGCCCGGTCACTTTGCGTCGCCCCGCTGGAACAGGCCCCAGACGCATTTCCGGTCACGGTGGACGAAAACGGTCGCTCAGCATCTCCAGCGGGCCGACGCATTTCGTCTGAAATGTCCGTTTGCGCCGGCCCGCGGACGCGTTGTGGGCCAGGGCGACCGTTTGCGTCGGGGGTAGCTCCAGCGGTGCGGACGCATATTTTATCCCGGGACAGCGTCAAGGTCGCTAATGGCGTTTTACGTCCCGTCGAGGACTGCCGCCAGCGATTAACTGTTCCCGCGCGGCGACGATCGTTCCCGCGCGGCGACGATCGTTCCCGCGCGCGCCCAATACATTGGCAAGTTTCGTCGGCGGTTCGCGCGCGCGGGAAACGCCCTGCACGCCAACGCCGTTTCCCGCCCCGCCGTGGCTATATATGGTGGACACCGGCGGGGGCGACGGGCACACCTCAAGCTACCATCCATCCATGGCCGACCACATGAATTGGGAGCACGTTGTTCAGATGTGCCGCCAGCTCCACCCGAAGGAGGAGGAAGACGAGGTAGCCACCGCCGGCGTTGAGGCGCAGCAGCTGGACCTGGAGGTGGTGGCGGCGGAGGCGGAGGTCGCGGAGGCGGAGGCGGCAGAGCGCGCGGAAGGGTGCCTCGCGGCGACCAGAGCGGAGATCGCCAACGCCATGGCCGAGCTCGCCGACGCCAGTGGCCGAGCTCGCGGAGGCGCGGGCGGCCATCGCGGCCCCTCCGGCCGACGCCGTCATCCACGACATCGCGGACGACGACGTCCCCGTGCCCATGCGCTTCGAGTGCGCCGGTGACCAGCTCGTTCGCTCGCGTCCTTCGAGTCCCTCGGGCCGGGGACGCCAGCCGCCGCCGTGCTTGGTCGCGGAGGAGGAAGCCCACGCCTATGCGATGGCCATGGCCGGGGGTTAATGTGCTCCGACCTGGACTCGCTCCAACAGAGGGGCCCTTCTCCCGCGGGTCGAGCAGAGAACCGGGAGCCGGAGGTCGCCATCGCCGCCAAGGATGAAGCCGTGGCGGCGGCTAGGGCAGGGCTCGCTCGCCGCCGACGTGGCGGCGATCCAGCGGCGGTCCAGGCGGAGGAGGACGCGGCGGCGGCGGCGGCGGTCCAGCGGCAGCGGAGGAGGAGGCCCGGCGGCGGCGGTCCAGGCGGCGGCAGAGGAGGAGGAGGCCCGGGCGACGGCGAAGGCGGCGGCTACCAAGGTGGCCGTTGCGACGGTGACGGCCCTGTGGGACAGCTCCCTGGCCGAGGCCCTCGAACGCCGCAGGCGGCAGGACGAGATGTCCGTTCGCCGGCGTGCGCGGCGCGCAGAGTTCAAGAAGCGCTCCTGCTTCGACGAAGGCGCCGGCCCATCCGGCGGCCAGTAGTAGGGCGCGCGACTGCGAGTAACCGAGGCCGGTGTAGGCCGCGCGACGGCGAGTAGGTACGGCCGTTGTAGTTTTAGGTTAACTCGACTAACCATCTCTGTTAAGTTGGTCCTTTTGGCCAATCAATAGTAATGAAAAAATCTTTTGCTTACCTAGTCATTGCCGACCGGGCCCGGATGTACCCAACGCGGAAATTTTCCGCGACCGCCGAGCGTCCGCGGAGACGCAAACCTGACGCATATTTGAGCCAGGTTTGCGTCTCCGCGGACGGCCCGATCACTTTGCGTCGCCCCGCTGGAACAGGCCCTAGACGCATTTCCGGTCACGGCGGACGAAAACGGTTGCTCAGCGACCGTTTGCGTCGCGCGGCTGGAGATGCCCTGAGGCCTCATCAAGCTACCCAGCGACACCTATGAGCATAAACCGTTCCAGCAGATTTTGAGTGTACACCGGGGGCATATAGTATGGACTAGGGCCATCAGGTGTACTAATGCACTAAGGCAGTCCATAACCGTTTGATTTTCTACATCGAATCCAGATTCAAGTGTTCAGTTGTTTGTGCACTTACCACCCGGATTTTACTAAATTCAACCCGCAGTACACTCCCTCTTTCCCATTATTTACTGGCGCATTCTAATTTTTGTTCCAACAAAGAAAAGACTATATATTTTGAACTGAGAGTCCGATTCAGGAGAGGTTTTCACCATCTTCTTTGTCTTGGCGAGACCTTCGAAACAAGATCAATGTTGAACACATTTTGAAAAAATTGATTTTTTCATGTCTTGAAACTTACGTGAAACCTATGTAAACACATGCCTAATTAGAATCATGAATATAATCTATGTGAAACTTGTACAGAACACACAAAAAGAAGAAAGAAACGTATGTAAAATCTGTGTACACACTAATCCAAATTTGGAAAATGCTAAAAGTTTCGCAAAAGATTATTTAGACCATACTTAATTTTTTCCTAAAACTTTAATGAAACCAATAAAAATATGCCAAAAAATAGCTGTATCTAGACATGTTTTAGTATGTAGATATATCCATTTTTTACCAAAAAATTTAACCGGAGGGAGTAGTTAATTTTGTACGGTGCTTGTTTGAACCATCATGTATTTTTCAACAAGCTTTTTTCAGAAAATAATCTTTTTTCATGATAATATGTTTAACAAATGCGTTCAACAATAGCCGTTTTATGAAACCCCTAACAGATCACGTTCTTTTGCTGAAATAGCATAGCAGCAGGGGTATATTACAAAAGAAACGTGAGTTGTCCTATGGGCCACTGATTTCTTGATCGTGTGGTTGTGGATGCTTAGTGCATTAGTACACCTGATGGTCCTAGTGCATTCTATATGCCCCCGTGTACACCACATAGAAGTCGTCATTTCCGTTTTCTATTGACCCATCTTAAGAGCGGTGATAAATACGTAGCCCTCATTAGGTATGTTGCCGATGTCACCACGATTCCATACAGCGCCACAGTCCTAAGTTTGTCCATTATTGCGCGCATGTCGCTAAGGCCCACCTGCCATAGTTGACGGATGTCATGCCACTCCACTTTTTTTTTTGAGAAACACAAACAAATTCACGTACACGTGCATACACTTACTCATATGAACGCACATACGCACACCCTACCTTTATGAGCACCTTCGGAAGACTGAGCCGGCGGATTGGATCTTAAAATTGACGAAGTCATCACAGGCGTCTCCCCGTCGATGGGAACCTCGTCTCCCACTGAATGAATATTTCGTATTTATGAGACACAACCACCCTCCTAGCCACCCAACCTCAAATTGGTTCTGTGTCACTCCACATTTTGACCCTTCTAGCTACCGTTTGTTCCAAAACCATGCCTTCAACGACGTAACGACACATAGACGCCGGCATCATCTGCACTAACCATAGTCGTCTCGGTTTTCCCAAGGAGTCCGACCACATGAACCGAGCCCATAGCTGACTGGATTTGTGCGCAGCCGCTTCGTGGAGGTGCACAATACAAGTTAGATAAAGACCAACTTAAATAAAAAATGAAGAAAATCCAAAACACCAAACAAAAAAGTCAAATAAAAGTTGGCTGCACAATAGTGCAAATACACGTATTTCACATTTAAAAAAGTGAAATTAGTGTATATCAAAAGTGCAATTGGGTCCGCCCGGCCCTTCCACCCTGGCTCCGCCACCGATCTGATGGCGAAATGTGCTAGTGGAACAAATAGTACTAGCTAGGAATCGACTGATATATCTCAGGAATAATCAGTCGACTTGTCGTAGAAATCAAAATCAGTCGACTGATGTAGAACAAAGCAAATCCGTTTGCAGAATAACGGCATCTGTTGCACGTATCCCCTGCCACGTACACCCATATCGCCGGCGGAAAGGCGCGCGTGGTCCCTCAGCTTCGCCGCCACCTTCCGGCCGCATTACTCGCTCACACTCCATTAGCTCCTCCCCAAATCAGATGCAAAGCAAGCCACCACTAAGCCCAATCCAAACTTGTGCATGCTACGAGTACTGGTTAGCAGCTTTTGCTCGTGCCGATCTTGTCCGGTAGCCACGCCGACCTCGACTTAATTCGCGACCACGCAACAACACGCTCGCAGGTCGAATAAAACCTAGCGCCCAGTGCATTCCCATGCCCTGTTCTCGATAAGCCCGGCCGATCACGACACCACCTTGCGAGCTAAAGCAGCTTCGCCGTCGTCGTCTTCCTCGTGCCGTTACCACTTCTCGAGCCCCAGCTCGATCGCTTTTGCTCACGTCGGGGTAGACAGAGGCAGGGGGAGCGCCGGAGCAGGGGAGACCGATGCACCAGATAGGGAGCGGCATGTACGTGTCCGGCCGGGCGCCGGACAGGAAGCGGGAGCGGCACCTGTCGTCGGGGTCGGTGGCCACGCCGCCCTACACCGGCGGGGACGTGTCGCGGTCCGGCGAGCTGGGCCGCATGTTCGACGTCTCCTCCTCCTCGCCGGCCTCCTCCTCGCGCCGCAGCTCCGGCCCGCTGCCTCCACCGCCCGTGCCGCTCCGGCCCCCGCCGTCGCCGGCGCTGTCCCAGCTCTCGCACTCGGGGCTCCTCGTGGGCCCGTCGCCGCCCCACGCGCCATCGCCGGCGCGCGGGGCCGGGTCGTCGTGGAGGAAGCCCAGCAGGATGCGCGCGGCCGCCGCAAAGGAGGAGGGGGCACCGGCGCCCGTCGTGGCGCGCGGGCGCACCAGGCTCGGGGTCCCGCTCGCGTGCTACGTGCTCGTGGCCGTGGCCGCCGTGGCCGGGGTCGGCGCCGGGGTGTTCTTTCTCGTGTCCTGGCGCCGGTGGGAGGGGCTCGCGGGCGCGGGCGGCGCCGTGGCGGTCGCCGCGGCCGTGCTCTCATGGAACGTGGCGCGGTGCGCGGCCGAGGCGGAGCGGTTCTTCCGGCGGTCCCCCGACACGGTGTTCGACCAGGCCGACATGCCCATCGGCGAGCTCGTCAAGATCACCGGGGTGAGCCGCGTTGCTTATAATTACTGTACATACATATTTTCATTCCGTATACTAGTGCTTGATCGCTTGCTAGTTAATCTGATGAGCTTTCTTCAGTACTTGCAAGTAATCTTAATGGCTTTGTCAATTTAATTGCTTGCATCATAGGTAGCTCGGACGTGCCACAATTCAAACATCAGAAGCGTCACTTGCAGCTTAGGTCAATTAGCACGCCATGCATATATACCAACCTTAATCCGGCGGTCCAAACCGGTGCTTTGCTTGCATTTGCTAAGCGTCAGAGAATATCAAAACGGGTTTAAGCAACATGTGGGGGTCAATGGCTTCCCCCTACCCAGTGCAAGCTACCAGGCCACTTTTGCTGCACCAAGCCAGTGCGTGGCTAATTACATCACGCAAGATTATTCTTTGATACTTCACTTAACATTTAGCAAGAGATAATGGCCCCCCCCCCCCAAAAAGCTTAATATTACACTGTGTGGTTACTGAAGTTTCTGACGTAACAAGGTCACCCCTGTCGTTGCTCTGCAGCAAGTCACCTGCGGCCGAATCCCCGTGGGAGCCTGCTTCCACGACGCCGCCCGGTGCGTCTTCACGTCGGTCCAGGTGTACGGGCGCCGTGGATGGGCATGGGCCTGCTGCTGCTCCCGGTGGCAGCTCAGACACTCCGAGGTCAGTTAGTCAGACTCTACCCTCCTACATCTCTGAATTTTGAACGTGTGTGCAAGATTACAGCATTCCAAACATCAGGGAATGCTGAAGTTCAAACCCTGAAATCAGTTTATCACAATACTCGAAGCATTGATTACAAGGGATTGGATCGTTGAAAGCTGGTTGATGAGAGTTGAGTGCTCGACTGGGTAGACTTGCTAGGCAAAACGCAAGCTCTCAGGGAGCTTTGTTGATAGGAACTCGTTGCTTGTTCTTGTCAGGCGATGGGTCTTTGACAAGTATCCTGCATAAGCAGTCTCCTCGATCTGATGCTTGACAGCTTGAGCCTCCCTAGGGGAACTGAGTTTTATGCGCTGCAAAACATTTCGCTTTCTGGGCTCGCTCGTACGTGGTTTACACTCCTTGCCTTTCCTCTAACTTCTCCATCAGGCAATTGTTTGTTGTCAACTGGATTGTATTCCGAACCAAGAAAGATACCCATTTATAACTCCATTCCCTATCGATTGTCTTATGCACCAAGGTGGCATCATTTAACATCACATATCCGTGGTGCTAATTTGATGTCTTCTCACCTAGCAGGCGCGGTCGACCAGTTTCTACATCTCCGACAGGAACTCTGGGAGGAGGTTCTATGTGCGCGCCGGGGAAGGAGCCAAGATTACCTGGATGATCAAGCGGAAAATGGTGAGCTTCGATGGCGAGAAGAAGGGCGCGTCGCGGAGCCTGACGAGCTGGGCGGAGAGCCACGGCCTGTCCTGCGACGGCGCCGCGCGCGTAGAAGAAGGGTAAGCGACAACGATAAGCTGACATTGGTGCCTCCTGAACCATATTTGTAACATTTCTGGCTTGCCAGATTCATCAGGGAGGGGGACACGGCGAGCGTGATCGGCGTGCTGAAGAAGCACCACGCCTTCGACGTCGTCGACGCACCGGATGGGGTGGTGGCCACCGGATGCCAGCCGGCGAGGTTCATGTTCCCCGTGCTCGTCGAGGGGCTGGTGCTCATCGGCAGCGAGGACCCCGACGAGGCCGTGTACATAGTCTAACCTGCTGCTGCTCTGCAGGTTTGCGACGGCCGACCGGCCTTCAGCTGGTTTTGACAGTCTCAGTGCTGACTATACATAGGGAGATCGAGAGGATGTTTTAGTACCTCTGCGTTTTAGGTTTTGTCAGCACAAGGGTTTGCTGCTTCATTAGTTCATCCATATGAAATGGTGTAAATTAAAGTGGTGTATATGGGCTTGTTAGTAGAACTAAAAAGTTAAGGGTTGATGCTATGGTAGCAAAAATACCTTTTTTCCTTCTTAAGCACAGCTTGGTCACTTTTTGGATCAAAGCGTGCTTGAACCATTGTAATCTTTCACAGACAAGACATACTGTTCACATTTAAATGATTGGTTTTGCTTGCACTGTGCATATCTCTGAACGATTTAGCCACCATCGAACTGTGACATTGTTGAAGCAGTCACGAACCCACTTCGACTCTGCCTTTGTGAACAGTTTTTATAAGACTATACTCCGAATGAATTACCAATAATAAGAACTCCAGTTAATCTCTTTACTGACGGACTAGACATATCGACAAGCTTTATTTTGATTTCTAAGGAATTTGAATAATGGGCCAAATGGCTTTCTTCAAATGAAGACGCACTGTTATGCCCCGAACCTGAACCTACCCCAGAGCCTTAGAGTATACATCAATGACTAAACCAAATAGCCTCCCATTCACCAGCCTACGGACAAAAAGGGGACAAGATCCCTGAGGTGCTAGCTAATCCAAGTAGAAGAGCGTTACGATCTTCCGCATGTTCTTTGCCTCCTGGCAGGTCTCCATCAGCAGCCTACTGTCATGGAATGCAAAACATATCACCTGCTGGACCTTGGAGATGATGTCCATGTTGCATAACCTGAAAATATCAAGAGTTTTTTTATGATGTAATGGCACAAAAACAAGACCAGAAAGTGAACCCAAAGCTAAACAATAGGATAGTCAAGCACTAGAGCTGGAAGCAGTTGGAATGGAAGGCTACCAAACCTGCTAGCCTCTATTAGTGGTAGATGGTCATAGTGAGGCTTTTCAATCAAGTTCTGTACCTGTAAAAATTACAGAATGTCACTGAAACATACCATATGAAAACAGAGCATCAGGTTTCCAAGCTAAAGCAAGACAGGACACAAATAACTTCTGTGAGGCACTTTGTTGGAACTAATGCATGTTACAGTAAAGGTATATGAAGCGATACAAAATCCTAGGATACTACCGGAGTCCTACTGATGCCTAATCCCTGAATTTAGTTCTGCAGTTCTAATTATACTGCCCGTATGTTTGCTTTTTTCCCTTTTAAAGGAAAGATGGTCTTAGAAGGATTTAGATCTCTAGAGCCTGCCTGGACTCATTACAAAAATTTCAGCAGAAGACACCAAAGGACCCTGAAATGGAAATGTCACAGACTGGTCCATGGGGAAGTAAAACATGATATATCACTGGTGGTAAAGATGATGAGGCCAAATGTATCCAGCATAGCAGTGTTTGCATGAGCTGAGGTAAAGTTGCTCTATTGCAGCTGAGGCCCTCAATGCTGTTTGCATGAGCAACTCCAGTGAGTAAAAAATGAAAGTGGATCACCACTACTGGGAGGAAAAGTTATATAGCATAGAACTCTACTACTGTACAGGGCAAGATACCTCCCCTCTCGTCAGTGCCTAACAAGAAATGGATGCAGACACCCCTATATCGACCCTGGAAAAGAGGAGTTTGGAGAGGGGATATGGTGCAGGTAACAAGGTAAAGGAGGAAAGCGCAGGGCATGCTTTTCCTCCTAGTGGGCTTCTATTGTATGTTCAAGATTAAAAATCCAATGTCTGAAGTGAGAATAAGATAAATGCATGCATTTCTAAGATGCCTGATAATAGGCGTATCAGGTGATAAGTTCTCTAATAATGGGAGCCTACAAACTCACAAGTCAATGCAAGTCATCCAATCAATCTGTGATGATTGTCATCTTTTGAACATGATATAGATCCAATAAGCACAGTTCGATCACATCTTGATTGAAGGGTTCACCTCAGAACTTCATGTTATTTGATTTAAAACGAAATTGTCACATAATGCATCTTCTCCATAATTTTGTTCTGGAGGCACTGAGATTTTGACAAGCAATCTAACAACACATGATCACAAAATGGCAAGAATACAAAATATTGTACAAAACAAAAGCTGAGAATTTAGGGATTCCAGTAAAGGTTTGGGACAAAAATGAACTAGAAATGACCAATGCAGAGTTGAAATATTATAAATTCTTACTTTAGATAATAGCTCTTGGCTTTCAGGAGGTTGCTTCTTTAGACTTTGAGGCAAAATTACAGTGAGCAACTCTGGCTTTTCAGCTCTCAAAGCACCCCTAATAACAGCTGCATTAGTCCCAGAAGCACCAGATGTGAATATATGATTTTTCTGCAATCAACATATAAACGTTAACTAGGGGTTTGGGGCAATCAAAGATCTAAGTAACAATGATAGCATATAGTTCAGTGACATACTGTTATGACCATGGCATAACTCAGGATCTCAATAAGTTGTTGATGCATATACCCCATGTTGCGGGTACCAAAGAAACCTATTGATCGGGGTCCTTGCTGCTGAATAGCCAGCAACTCCTGTATCACAACCATTTAAATGAGATAAATCAATGGGATAAATCAATTCATACAAGTCCAATACTGATAGAAAAATTGGTAGCCCCAAACAAATTCTAGAACTCATCACGTCCTATTTGTCTACCGAATGTGAGTTTTAAGATCTTCAGTAAGGCAGACACAAACAGAGTGACTAATGGGGAGAAAATTCAAATTTCCAGTAAAATGGAAGTAGTAAGCAAAAGGCACCTGAAGGTAATCCAGATCTGGAAGTGGCTTGTATTCTGGAGCCTCAACTGTTGCAGTTCCTCTAACAAGAGTCTCGACCTGAGTAGGGATCTTTGGACCGTCATCGTCATCTGGCCCAAACATAACAGCTTCATCTCGTCCTTGGCTCCTCCCATCGCCTTCATGACCATCTCTTCTCATGTATCCGCAGAGAAACTATACGAGCACAATAAAAACAGCCCCTGGCAGTAAATCATTAGTGAAAACCAAATACATTACAGCATTCTTATGTTGAAGAACAATATCTACAGTTGACACTCTTGAATAATGGGCGGAATTGTCAGGCATGGAACAAAGGCCTGTGGCAGGCACGTCTAAAATGCATCCGTTCCTACCCAGGTCAGGACTGAACCTTTCAAAAATTCCTATTCAGGTCATATGGCATATAGCAGTTCAAATATTCCTACCCAAGCAACTCGAATAAAACACACAATAGCATGTAGCGACACCTGTTCAACCGATCATAAAACAACTCAAAAGCAAATATTATACTTGACAGTTTCAAGATTCCTACCCAGTCCACTCCAGAATAACAATCGCATGTACAGAGTAGCAGCAACTGCTTAACTCGGGGCCTGAGACAGGGAGACCCTCTGTCGCCAGCGCTGTTTGTTCTGATGATGAACTCGCTCAACAGGATGTTGGCTAAGGCGATGGAGCTGGGGATTCTGAGACGTCTAGCGCGACGGGATTTAGTGACGTCGGTATCGCTTTATGCAGACGATGTGGTGATCTTCTGCCATCCGGATGAGACGGAACTACGCGCGGTACGCGGTATCCTGGAGCTCTTTGGACATGCATCGGGGTTGCGTACCAACTTCGCTAAATGCTCTGTCTCTCCGATCGCCTATTCGGACGAGGAGGCTGCGGGCGCAGCTGAACTCATGGAGTGTCAGCTTGCGCCTTTCCCGGTGAGATACCTTGGCATCCCGCTATCTATCAGGAGGCTGACGGCCGTTGCATTTCAGCCCCTAGTAGACCGCCTGGCTGACAAACTACCCGCCTGGAGGGCATCGATGATGCCAAGGGCGGGACGTTTGGCGCTGATCCGTTCGGTCCTAGCAGCGATCCCTCTACATCAGCTAATGGTGCTGGGTCTCCACAAGAAAGCACTAAAGCAGGTGTACAAGGTCTTGAGAGGATTCCTATGGACGGGTAGGGCGGATGCCAACGGTGGGCACTGCCACGTCAACTGGGCGCGGGTGTGTAGGCCGCTGCGGCTGGGGGGCTTGGGAATCCCAGACCTCGAGCGCACTGCCATCAGCCTTAGGGTGAGATGGATCTGGCGGATGCGCACTGATCCCCTGCGACCTTGGCGCGGGCTGGATATGCACTTCTCGAAGACGGAGCTGGATGTCTTCGCGGCCTCCACCTACATGGTGGTCGGCAACGGGGAATCCGCCCTCTTTTGGGAAGACAGGTGGCTGGACGGCAGGTCCATCAAGGAGATGGCGCCGGAGGTGTACGCCTTAGTACCGAAGCGTCGGCGGAAGGCTCGCACGGTCCGGGAGGCGTTGGTTGAACGCACCTGGATCCCTGACATAGTTGGTGCACCGAGCGCCCTGGCGCTATGGCAGTACGTACACCTATGGGGCAAGCTCAGGGACACCCAACTTTCGGCGGGCCCGGACAGGCTGGTTTGGCGTTGGACGACGGATGACTAGTACTCGGCCAGCTCCTGCTATGACACCCTCTTCCAGGGGGCGGTCATCTCAGGTTCCTGGAAGCTTAACTGGAAATCCTGGGCGCCGCCTAGGGTGAAGTTCTTCATTTGGCTGGTCTGCCTCGACAGATGCTGGACGGGGGAAAGACTGGCACGGCGCGGCCTCCCGCACGCGCCCAGGTGCCCGCTCTGTGACCAATCTGTCGAGACAATGAGCCATCTGCTCACAGGATGCTCCTTCTCCAGGACGGTTTGGTTTGAGGTTCTGTCATGGATCCGATCCACCTCAGGCCCTCCCACGGTTGAGGGTGATTTCGCGGAGTGGTGGTCGCAGGCGGTGCGGACTGCCCCTCGCCAGCTGCGCAAGGGCACCTCGTCGGTTATCATGCTTACGGCATGGTGGATCTGGAAACATCGGAACGCAGTAGTCTTTGACAACGTGCGACCTTCGGTGACTTCCTTGTTCAACGACTTAGCGGCAGAGGCGCGGCAATGGGCGGACGCAGGAGCCCGGGGTGTGCGCCAGCTACTCCCATAGATTAGTTTTTCCTTTTCCTTGGGTCGAGTTGTACGGCGTGTTGCGTCCGTGCTCGGACTTGTACATAAACTCTTCTTTATCTATCAATGCATCGAAACGCAAGGCTTTTGCGTTTTCGCGAAAAAAAAAAAAAAGAAAGAGGCATTACACTTTACAGTTCACACCCAACCACCCATCCTCGAAAGGTATGCGCATCTAAAGCCGTTAAGCTTTTAGGAAAAATGGAATCTTGAATTACACAATAACTTTGCGAGCATCGCAGATGTTAATTCAGGACCAGCGAAGGTCTTATAATCACTTTGCTGGCGGGATATAGGACGGAAGCAAGCAAAATTGTGTTTTTTATCCTGAACGAGCAATCCGCGTTCTCGAAATCCAACCGCGGTATCTAATTTTCATTAGAAACGATGATATGTCGTCGGAAATCTAATGAGTCTTCTTGATGAAAATTTACTGCATACCCATCGAAAATCAGAACAATCTAACTGTAGCAGTAGCACAGATGGCGCACCCGGAGGGGGATGGGAGGGGACGCAACTCCTCACCTGTCTCGCTGAACGGTCGGCCTCCAGTCGCCGGAGTGGCGCGCGTAGAGGGCCCGCCGGCGGCGCACGGCGGCAGCAGGCGAAGGAGGCGGCGCATGGGCGGCGCGGCTCCCGCGCAGACGAAGGCGGGGGCGCGAGGGCGGCGGCGGGGCGGAGGAGAGAAGCCATGGATGCAGCAGAGAGGGGAGGGGGAGGAGGGGGTTTTGGCTGCTGCCGCTATCGGATGCGGGAGAGAGGCGATATCCCGTCTCGTCTCGTCTCGTCTCGTCTCGGGTGGATGGATGGATGCATCCACACGCCCCACGCGAGGGGCGCTTGTGTTTTCAGCCAGCGGGCTAGGACCGCCGGCCCATATCTCCTCGGTTTCTGTTTTCTTCTTCGGGATCTTGCTTTTCATGGTTCTCATCTTTGCAACTCGCGATTTTCGCGAGAGAACCAAATCCAAGTTGGTGAAGATCATAATTTGGGCTGGTATAGTAGTTATTACCTTTGCAATTGCGGTTCGAATCTATCCGATCTTTATCTTTTTGCTCAAAGAACGAAGAAAACCCCGACCCATGAGATGTCATGACACTATTTTTTTTTTCAATAAACATACTAGTTGGATGCTTATTTACCCTATCCCCTCTTCCACCGCCACGGTCCGGGCCAATCCGATGGCCTCTCCGCTGGAATGACCGTCCGGAGTTGGACCGGAAGATCAAGACGCCGGCGTACAAAGGATCTATAGACTTAGTAGTAGCAGTCTAGTTTCCAGGTGGTGGCATGTTGCCTCGGCTAGATTCAGTGCTACATTTCGTCCCCGGTGATAGAGACGGCGGCCTTCGAAGTCATCCATCCTAGTCGTAGGTGGTGAGGCAGATGGACTTGATTGCTTTAATAGAAATCTTTCTGGGGTCCTCTTTATGTTTTTCTAGGATCATGTTGCAATTGCCACTTTTTCTAGGGTCCTTCTTGTAACTTGTATCACTGCCTTGACTTAACGCATCACATCTAGATCCTTCATGACCACTCCCGTTCAAAAAAAAATAGTTGTGCGCATCTATGGATGCAAAGACCAGTAACTCAACGAGTGCATCTCGCCAGATTTGTGCAGTTGCATTGTCTATACATTGGAATCATCGCCTCATCACCTTCTTTAGTAGCCAATGGCACTCATTTCAAAGATGGTTTCACATCGATTTTTTTACTTTTTTATGACATGAAGAAGAAAAACTCGAGAGAAATATATTGATTCATAATAGGAAATTACCCTTTTAAGCTCCAAGCAGATATGAAGTAACTAAAATAATTTGCTGATGGGACTATAATGCTTAGTTCACCAATATCTGTTAGCTTGAGGATAATATATAGTTACAAAGTGAAAATCCGTTTAGAAAAATCCGTCTATCGAAGGTGTTACATTGCAAGTGGGCTTGTTCTCTTCCTTTGTTAGTATCTTTACTATTATATTGGAGTTGGGGATGGTGTGCAATTTGACATCAAACATTGGGAAAATCCCAGCCGTTGATCACACTTAAGAGCATCATCAAACATCTCCCACGCCGTTTAGAAAAAAAATTGAAATGCATTTATTGTGTATCAGCCTAATCGCTACAATCAAAAAAATAGGCACGTCCTGGTACCAAAAATTAACGTCTGGCATCAATCAAGTCTAGCTTTAAGGAAACAATCATAAATCTTTCCAAATCGCTCACAATTTTATTTGCAGCAAAGGATCGATTGCCACCAAGGTTTTGGCTCCCGAATGGAAAAAAAATCCCGAGGGGGCTCAGGATTACCGGTTACCGCGGTAACCGAGAAATCCCGGCCGGTTGCCGGACGAATTCAAAAACCAAAATTTGAATTTAAATTCCTATGTATGGCCATTTATATAGGATATTTGCTAAAATTCGAAATTTTCACAAAAGTCCAAAAAATCGGATTTTTTTACCCGGTTAGACCATTTCCCGGGGGTGGTCGGGATATCCGGTTACCGCCCGGGAACCGGATTTCCCGAGCGGTAACCAAACCCTTGATCGCCACAACCGTCATCGTTCTACTTTCGTCACAGGGGTTCGCAGACCTCCCGTCATTAGCCCTAAAACACCGTGGAACAGACAACGCCGATCACAAATCAGAGTCCCCCCAATCCCATTTTCTCCCAAAAACGCACGCCCCAGCACCACCGCCCGACCCCGGCATTGCGGCAAGATCTTCAACGACAACAAACCGTCCCCAGCGCCGCCGCCACCCATCAAAAGCGTGCCCGCTGCCGCACTGCCCCCATGTCACCACCCTGCCCATAGTGAGGACACTACTGTCCTCCATGTCGTCGTGCTATCTCCACTTCACCACCCTGCCCGTTCCGAGGTTGGCACTGCCCTGCACATGCAGTCTGGCGCGAGCGTACTGCTCCTCCAAGGGGTGGCTGTTCGACTCGAAAATTTGAAGGTATCCCAATGGCTCGGAATTTATGATATAACCAAATTGTTGCAAATGTTGATGGAGAAAATGAGAGGTTGTCAAGCATTTAGTGTGTGCTTTGTACTCTATAGTTGCATGAGCTTCTGGGTACATTGTGTCCTGAGCACTTATGATACAATTTATAATGTGTGATAGCTGCCCTTTTTACATCATGTAGGTTGGAAGGAAAATAATAATGTGCATGCAGTGGAGAAAATGAGTGGCCAGTTTTGCCATTGTGGCGGTGTTGAACAGATTAGCCATGTACAGCGACGCTTGCTCCTTGTGATTCGGTGGCATGTTGGCATGGCATCTCCGACGCCGAACTTTGGTCTCCAACATGTCTGTATATTACATAGCTGGTGATGAGAGACTGGCTGACTTGAGTTTCACATATTAATTCATGTGTAAACATCTCCGCGGCTCTATATCATGTGCAGAAGTTGAGTAATCCAATCTATTGTATTTTCCAATTACGAAATATACATGGTTGCTCAGTACCCATTCAAGGGCCAAGCTGACCTTCTGAATTGACATGGCTGAACTCCCATGGAGAGATATGATTTTGGAGGCAATTATTTGAATTTTTTATGAAGTAACGACTACACATCTCTTTAGCATTTGCTTCATAGTCAGTGCTCTAGATGGCTAGACGTTTCCTTTTTTGCTATTGGCTTTTAACATTATCTTCTGAATGTGCAAGTTAGTAGACAATCTTGATGTAATGGCTCAATAGGATACAGGCTTCGGCAGTGAGGATTTGCTCCATCTTCACTTAAATGCAATTATCTTTTAACATTTTGTATAAAGATCTCCAGATTTCATGTCAAATAATCTATTTGAAATACTAAATAAGCTCATCTACGAATTATTGAACTTGGTGCCAATAAGTTCTGCTCCAATTTATCACTGTCTAGTAGGCACATATGTTAGCAATATGAATGCCATTTGTGTACTAACGATAACCTTGCTCATCACGAACCAGTAAAAACATGTCATAGAAAATGAAAAAATTAAGTATGAATGCTATATGTTACCAGTTGAGGTTGTAAGGTGATTGAATAGCAGCCATGAAAAGGGATATGCTTATGCAAAGATATGCAAGGGATTGACTGGAAACGTGTGTTTCCTTTCAACATTTCACCATGTAGTTGAATCCAGTTACTTTATCTACTTATGCTCAATACTGACTTTACACAAATCATTTAAGAGGATTTGTCGATTCTATCTTTAGAAACATTTCATGTGCAGGAGGGACGAGGGTTTTAAATCCTCATTTGCCAAGTTATAACTATATATACAAGGAGCCTGATGCAACTATGTATAGCCATTCACCCGCTAACATTTCGAGGGAAAATATTGTCTCCATGACGTCGTATGTCCACGACATTCCCTGCCTACATAGCCACCCTGCAAAGCCTGACCAACGCCGAATATGACCAAAATTTGCTTGAACCGTTTAATATTTTCATATCAAGGCATGGGTATCTGCTAATATATTTACACGTGTGATGGGAAAAACTACAACCCGTAGCAACGCACGGGCATTCAACTAGTTTTCGTAATGAACGGGCACATCAACACGCCTACAAGATCTAGCGGTAAGTAAAACTGACACACCCATTTACCATCCCCGTCGCCTCCTTGCTCTAAATAAAAAGCTTTTGCCTCTCACATCCTCACTCTTATTCCCATTCACTTCCTCTGTCTCCCCCACCACCGGCGACTGAATCTCGGTTCCCTGTCTCCCCGCCGGTGGCCTCGACAACCACATTCTCCTTACGGTTTCTGCAGGCGGCCGGAGACCAGGTAGCCCAGGTGGAAGGTCAGGTGACCAAGCGCTGGGAGCAAACAGAGGTGGAGCGGCGGAACATGTCTGTTTTGTTGCAATGCATTTTCTCACAGCAATTTCCGGGATAGATGTTTATGTAAGAACAGGATGGTAGCAATATGCTAATTGCAATTAGCATATTGCTACCATCCTGTTGATTGATTTGCTGGACAATAAAATTGATTTGCTGGAAACGACAAGTCAAAACATCATGTGTTTAACTTTCACAGGAGCTCATTAAATAATATTTCTAATCCACATTATGTGTTTAGGCATCTGAAATTTTCAACATCATAGTTTTGGACTTATTTTACTTACCGTTTAGATTTGAGCTTCGCCTCTAAATCAGAACACTTCGCATAGAGAAAGTACCAAGTCAAAACAGTGAGATAATGACCTCAGAAACATGGTATAAATAAAGTTAAACGGACCTCTACAGCAGCAGCCCTAGATGCAGCATCAGCACGTTGCTCTTGGACCTTTTTTTTAGTTCAGCCCCAGCTCCATTTCATATGAAATGAAACTTTACAGTGTTCATTTTAGGGAAAGTAAAAACAAGACCAGGCCCCGCACACAGCTAAGGTTCATAGCGAACATAAAAAGTAGAGAGATGGTAGAGGATGATCATCATGAAACAGAGCCTCGCCCGAATGAAACATCTAAAATAAAGAACCAAGTCTGCATAATAGAAAAAAAAGGGGGGGAAACTGGTTCTGCTTGTGTTACACAGTGCAACAATATAGAAGAATCTAGCGCTCAGCCATAAACAGGCTCCTTCCCGCGACGATGCTGAGAAGCTGCGGCTGCCTCATCTTCGTCGTCCATTGCTATCTTGATGATGTGTTATGAACAGCTGCGAGACATGGCTGTTCACCACCGCCGGTTTGATGTACGACTGAGTGACAAACTATCACAACAACATTTTTGGTTCCCCCAAATATCTCACTACCCAATTACCCATGATCTCCACTCCGGTATACCTAACCTTCCCTTGCCGCGCTCGTTGATCCACCGTAAAGCAATGCCTTAGTCCTTGTTAATTTATAGTGCTTTGAGAAGTCACGCCTTTTCGCTTTTAAAATTGATCGAGATAGCATGACCCTGAAAGTTGAAAGCAATGGTCGCGTGACTTCTTACAGGCGTTGCATGCTTTCTTTAGAAAACGTCGATTCATACAACCAGTTAGCTGTACACACATTGAGAAAGTGCATGTCATAGAATCATAGATGCTCGTTCTGAAAGTATTCTCGAAGTTCTTCTCGTGAAAAATATACATGAGCTAATAATAGCATAGAGAAATCCGTACTTATATCTCCGAGTAAATCGCAAAGTGACTTCTGGGCGTCCTATATTTCTGTTTTTTTAATGGATGTTTTATTATTTCGATAAGCAAATACATCCGACCTCTGCATAGTTAAGATGCACGCAACCGTTCTAACGTCTCAAAAGTCTTAAGTGGAAAATAAAAAAAGGCAAATTACATATCAAACATGAACAATTGTAAAACGCCTAGGATGAGCGTCTCAAAAGAATATTGTTTTAGCGCCTCCTTATTCAGAGAAGGAAGTTAATAAAGCTATTTTTCAAATGGAACATAACAAAACCTCGGACCTAGATGGATTCCCTTCTGAATTTTATCGGATTTTTTAGGATACCATTAAAGCGGACCTTCTACAAATGTTTAGCATTTCACACGCTGGACAGTTGGAACTCTTCCGTCTAAATTTTGGTGAGGTTGTCTTGTTACCTAAGGTTAAGGAAGCAGAAAGGATCCAACAATATAGGCCTATCTGCCTCTTAAACGTAAGTTTCAAGATATTCACGAAAGTGACCACCATTAGACTGAATAGAGTGGCTGATCATGTGGTGAGGCCTTCCAAAACCGCTTTCATGCAAGGACGTAATATCCTAGATGGGGTAGTGGTCCTACATGAGATGGTTCATGAACTGCACACCAAAAAGATGAATGCGTAATTTTAAAGCTGGATTTCGAGAAGGCATACGATAAAGTATAATGGTGTTTTCTTCATCAGACACTCAGAATGAAAGGTTTTCACTCGAGTGGCGAGCTTTGATCAATGATTTCGTGTATGGAGGAAGCGTTGAGATCCGTGTCAATGATGATACATGACGCTTCTTCCAGACAGAAAATGTTTGCGCCAAGGTGACCCTCTATCACCACTTTTATTCAATATTGTGGCTGATATGCTCGCTATTTTGATCGAACGAGCTAAATCTCATGGCCAGAATGAAGGGGTGATTCCACATCTGGTCGATGGGGTTTATCAATCCTTCAATACGCTGATGATAGAATTTTATTTATGGAACATGATCTCGATAAAGCTCGAAATCTAAATCAAATATTGGCAACTTTTGAGAATTTATCGGGCCTCAAAATCAACTTCCATAAAAGTGAATTGTTCTGCTTTGGTTAGGCTCAGGACTCAGTTGCCGAATATACGGAACTGTTTGGTTGTGGGCAAGGACAGTGTCCTATCAACTATTTGGGAATCCCGATTCATTATTGGAGATTAACAATTGCTGAGTGGAAACTAGTCGAGGAAAGACTTCAGAAGAGATTTAGTAGTTGGAAAGGTAGTGCTATCTCTTGGAGGAAGACTGGTACTCATTAATTCAGTGATCACCAAAATGGTGATGTATATGATATCCTTCTTCATTTTGCCAAAATGTGTATTACACAGGCTCGATTATTATAGATCGAGATTTTTTTGGCAAGGGGATAGTGAAAAAAAAAGTATCGACTGGTTAAGTGGTCTGTTGTATGCCGACCTAGAGATATGGGTGGGCTAGGGGTTCATGACCTTGAGGTCAAAAACTCAGCCTTATTAGGTAAGTGGCTTTACAAGCTTCTAACCGAAGATGGCGTATGGCAGACCCTTGTTAAAAGAAAGTACATTGGCGAGAAAGTGTTATCCAAATCCGTTGGAAACCGGGAGACTCACATTTCTGGGCTAGCTTAATGGTAACGAAGAAATATTTCTTCAGATATGGTACTTTCAACATTAAGGATGGATCGTAGATACGGTTCTGGGAGGATTCCTGGTTAGGGAATGGACCTCTCTCTGAACAATTAATATCTGGTGTTGTATAGCATTGTTCGTCGCAAAAGTGATACCATTGCTTTAGTAATGGCAACCTCACCTCTGTCAGTGACGTTTAGACGAGATTTACTTGGCCCAAAACTTCATGCGTGCAATGCCTTACTGCTTCGTTTGGAATAGAAAGAAGTCCAAATAACCCCCCCCCTAATTATGGGGTTTGGGATGGAGAACCCCCTAAGTTTAAAATGGGGCACTTAACCCATCTAACTGCGCAATATCAGCTAATTAAACCCCCTTGCACAATGAGAGCAGTTTAGCTGGGTGGTATCGCTGGCGTGGACACTGGTTTGAGCTCCAGCCCAGGAAGACGTGGAAGAGCAACGAAAAAAAAATTGCACATAAGGGACGACATTGTGTTCTCTTGACAATGATGTCGTGGAGACAAGGGAGCTAGACGATGCAGCCCTGCTCAGGTTCACTCGCGGACAAGAACCTCGCAGTAAAGCTGGCCGCATCAGGCTCACACCGCGCGGGACATAAGGTGGTTGTCGTTCAGAAGGGAGACTATACACCGGCACCATCGTCGGTGGCGGCTAGGCAGCGAACTGGTCGGCCATCAGCATCCGCACGCAACGGGACATCCTGCACGGGCTCCCGGTGTTCGCGGGTGCGAGGCGCTCCGGCTGCCCATTGATACGTCTCCAACGTATCCATAATTTCTGATGTTCCATGCTTGTTTTATGACAATACTTACATGTTTTGCTTGCACTTTATAATGTTTTTAAGCATTTTATGGAACTAACCTATTAACGAGGTGTCGAAGGGCCAGTTCATGTTTTCTGCTGTTTTTGGTTCCAGAAAGGCTGTTCGGGCAATATTCTCAGAATTCGACGAAATCAACGCCCAGAACCTTATTTTTCCCGGAACCTTCCAGAAAGTCAAAGGGGGACCAAAGGGGTGCCCTGGGGGCCCCACACGTGTGGCCGGCGCGGCCCAGGAGGGTGGCGCGCCGCCCTAGTGTGAGGTGGCCCCGTGGCCCCTCCGACTCCGACTCTTCGCCTATTTAATCCCTGGAGACCTAAAAACGCGAGACCAATTGACGAAACTCCAGAAAGACTCCAAGGACGCCGCCACCATCGCGAAACTCCAATTCGGGGGACAGAAGTCTCTGTTCCGGCACCCTGCCGGGACGGGGAAGTGCCCCCGGAAGCCTTCTTCATCAACGCCACCGCCTCCATCATGCTCCGTGAGTAGTTCCCCCATGGACTACGGGTTCTAGCTGTAGCTAGTTGGTATTCTCTCCCCCATGTACTTCAATGCAATGATCTCATGAGCTGCCTTACATGATTGAGATTCATCTTATGTAATCGGTGTTGCGTTTGTTGGGATCCGATGGATTGTTACGTTATGATTGTCTATCTACAAAGTTTGTGAAGTTATTGTTGCTGCAATCTTGTTGTGTTTAATGCTTGTCACTAGGGCCCGAGTGGCATGATCTTAGATTTAAGCTCTATAATTATTGCTTAGATTGTATCTACAAGCTGTATGCACATGTCTATGTCCGGAACCAAAGGCCCCAAAGTGACAGAAATTGGGACAACTGGAGGGGAAGGCTTAGATATGAGGATCACATGTTTTCACGGAGTGTTAATGCTTTGCTCCGGTGCTCTATTAAAAGGAGCACCTTAATTTCCAGTAGATTCCCTAGAGGCATTTGCCACCGGCTGGTAGGACAAAAGATGTTGTACAAGTTTCTCATTGCGAGCACGTGTGACTATATATGGGAAACATGCCTACATGATTAATAGACTTGATGTTCTTTCTTAATGCTATTTCAATCCTATCAATTGCCCAACTGTAATTTGTTCACCCAACACTTGTTATTGGAGAGTCACCACTAGTGTAGATAGCTGGGAACCCCGGTCCATCTTTCATCATCATATACTCGTTCTACATGACATTGGAAGTAGTATCAACTATTTTCTGGTGCCATTGCTCTCATATTCACTCGCTGTGTTACTGTTACTACTGCTCTCATATTACTGCTGCTTTCACATCACCCCTGTTACTAGTGCTTTTCCAGGTGCAGCTGAATTGACAACTCAGTTGTTAAGGCTTATAAGTATTCTTTACCTCCCCTTGTGTCGAATCAATAAATTTGGGTTTTACTTCCCTCGAAGACTGTTGCGATCCCCTATACTTATGGGTTATCAAGACTATTTTTCAAGCGCCGTTGTCGGGAGGCATAGCTCTACTCATAAGTTCACCTGGGGAGTACACTCCACCTCTCTCTCTGTTTTATTTTATTTCGTTTTGCTTAGTTTACTTTTCTCTAGTTTATTTGTGCTTAGTTTATTTCTGTCTAGTTTTATTTTGCTTAGTTTACTTTTGTCTAGTTTCTTTTTGTCTTGTTTTATTTTCCCTATATACCCGAAAATCCATAAAAATTTGAAAAACCGAAAAATTAAAAACTGTTGTTATGGAAGAACCCACAACCTATTTGGAGCTTATAGTATTATATAATAATTATAGAGAATCAAGAAAGGGTAAAGTTATGAGTGCTGTGATAGAAAAATTGAATACAATTGCTAAAATCTTGCTTAAACGCCATGATATAAATTGTTGCTCTAAGGAGGATACTAAACATCTGAAATTTCAATGTGGTTTTAGTGAGGAAGTTTTAATTAAGAACTATAATTGGAATAACTATATTCATTTTGGGTTCGAAGAGGTAGAACAATTTGTCATATTTATGGGAGCCTCTGAGATAGAATCCTTCATTGTTAAAAATTATGAAACTTGTGTTGTTTGTAAGGACCTTAAAGATTATGTCTCTTCTATCCTTAATTTTTGCATAGAAAGCTACAGTGATAATCCTTATATCATTGATTATAATGAGAGACTCATTAATGCACAAAAATGCACTCACAATTTGCAGGGACCTGTGGAAGAAGAAATTGATGAACCTGAAAGCTCATTGGATGAAAAAGAGGAGGAGATTGATGAACCTGAAAGCTCATTGGATGAAAAAGAAGAGGAGAGTGATGAACAAAAGGAGGAAGAATGGATTAGCTACCCATGCCAACCTTCTAATGAGAGTAACTCTTTATCTCTTACACTATTTGATTGTCCTCCATGCTTACCGAAAGAGGATGAATGTTATGTTCCTGTGGATTCTCTTGAAATATTTCCTATGAGTAAAACTTGTGAGAATAATTATGCTACTGTTATTTATGATAATCCATGCTACTTTGATAAATCTTATGATAATGCTTAGTTTGTGTCTGATGTCGAAATGCATGGTATTAAAGAATTTTGCGTAGCAAATGTTTATGATAAAGCTCTTGATGATGGTCCTATGTTACTTGATAATATTAATTGTACCACTAATGAAAATGGGATTGGAGAGGTCTTGACATTATCTATGAGTCCCATATCTCTTGAGATTGATCAACCATCTTGTTATATTATTGATAAAAGTGTGTTTGAAAGTTTTAATCGCACTATTTTTGAGCTTGATAAAAATTATGTGTTTATGGATCATGAAAAGCATGCTATATGTGATAGTTATATTGTTGAGTTTATCCATGAAGCTACTGAAAATTATTATGAGAGAGGAAAATATGGTTGTAGAAATTTGCATGGTACTAAAACACCTCTCTATATGCTGAAAATTTTGAATTCACTCTTGTTTTATCTTCTTATGCTTGTCACTTTGTTCTTCATGAATTTATTTGTGTACAAGATTTCTATGCATAGGAAGTGGGTTAGACTTAAATGTGTTTTGAACTTGCTTTTTGATGCTCTCTTTTGCTTCAACTCTTATTTCTTGCGAGTGCATCATTAAAACTGCTGAGCCCATCTTAATGGCTATAAAGAAAGCACTTCTTGGGAGATAACCCATGTCTTTATTTTGCTACTGTTTTATTGTGTCTTGGAAGTTGTTACTACTGTAGCAACCTCTCCTTATCTTTATTTTATTGCAATGTTGTGCCATGTGAAGTCTCTAATAGAAGGTTGATGCTAGATTTGGATTTCTGCGCAGAAACAGATTTCTATCTGTCACGAATCTGGGCAGGGCTCTCTGTAGGTAACACAGAAAAATCTGCAAATTTACGTGCGCATTCCTCAGATATGTACGCAACTTCCGTTAGTTTTGAGTTTTCTGATTTGAGCAGCGGAAGTACCATTTAAAAATTCGTGTTTACTGGTTGTTCTGTTTTGACAGATTCTGTCTCTGTTTTTTGCATTGTCTCTTGTGGACTTTAAGTGAGGCTTTCTAGACGTGGAGAGCTGTAGCTAATGTTTTATTGAGTTCTTGCAATGTGTCACTACAGGACTAAAGTGGATTAAAGTTTCTTGAGTACTAACCCCTCTAATGAAGTTTATGAGAAGTTTGGTGTGAAGGAAGTTTTCAAGGGTCAAGAGAGGAGGATGATATATGATCAAGAAGAGTGAAAAGTCTAAGCTTGGGGATGCCCCCGTGGTTCATCCCTGCATATTTCAAGAAGACTCAAGCGTCTAAGCTTGGGGATGCCCAAGGCATCCCCTTCTTCATCAACTTATCAGGTTTCTTCTATTGAAACTATATTTTTATTCAGTCACATCATATGTGCTTTACTTGGAGCGTCTATGTGCTTTTATTTTTGTTTTTGTTTGAATAAGATCGGATCCTAGCAATCCTTGTTTGGGAGAGAGACACGCTCCGCTTTTTCATATGAACACTTGTTCTTCGTTTTACTTTTAATGTTCAATGACAAAAGTTGGAAGCTATTGCATTTATTGCTATTTGGTTGGAAAAAGAAAATGTCTCATATTGTCTTGGATAATTTGATACTTGGCAATTGTTTTGAGCTCTCAAGTAGATCATGATTAAGCTCTTGCATCATGTAGTTTAAACCTATTAGTGGAGAAATACCGTAGAGCTTGTTGAAATTGGTTTGCATGATTGGTCTCTCTAAGGTCTAGATATTTTCTGGTAAAAGTGTTTGAACAACAAGGAAGACATTGTAGAGTCTTATAATGCTTGCAATATGTTCTTATGTAAGTTTTGCTATACCGGTTCATACTTGTGTTTGCTTCAAATAACCTTGCTAGCCAAAGCCTTGTACTGAGAGGAAATACTTCTCGTGCATCCAAAACCTTGAGCCAAAACCTACGCCATTTGTGTCCACCATATCTACCTACTATGTGGTATTTCCTGCCATTCCAAGCAAATACTTCATGTGCTACCTTTAAACAATTCAAAAGCTATTATCTCTTATTTGTGTCAATGTTTTATAGCTCATGAGGAAGTATGTGGTGTTTATCTTTCAACCTTGTCATTTACTTTTGACAGACTTTCACAATGGACTAGTGGCATATCCGCTTATCCAATAATTTTGCAAAAAGAGCTGGCGCGGGGTTCCCAGCCCCAATTAATTAACTTGCATTAATAATTCTCTTCACATGTTTTGCTCTGATTCATCAGTAAGCAACTTAATTTTGCAAATAGACACTCCTTCATGGTATGTGAATGTTGGAAGGCACCCGAGGATTCGGTTAGCCATGGCTTGTGAAAGCAAAAGGTTGGGAGGAGTGTCAACCATAAATAAAACTAAAATACATGTGTAAATGATACGTCTCCGACGTATCAATAATTTCTTATGTTCCATGCCACATTATTGATGTTATCTACATGTTTTATGCACACTTTATGTCATATTCGTGCATTTTCTGGAACTAACCTATTAACAAGATGCCGAAGTGCCAGTTGCTGTTTTCTGCTGTTTTTGGTTTCAGAAATCCTAGTAAAGAAATATTCTCGGAATCGGATGAAATCAACGCCAAAGATCTTAGAATCCCCGGAAGCATCCAGAACACACCAGAGAGGCCAGAGGGGGGCCACAGGCCCACCAAACCATAGGCTGGCGCGGCCTAGGGGGGGCCCGTGCCCCCCTATGGTGTCGTCGCCTCGTTGACCTTCTGACGCTGCCCTTCCGCCTATTTAAAGCCTCCGTCGCGAAAACCCTATGACGTTCGACGAAACCCACAGAAACCTTCCAGAGCCGCCGCCATCGCGAAGCCAAGATCTGGGGGACAGGAGTCTCTATTCCGGCACGCCGCCGGGACGGGGAAGTGCCCCCGGAAGGCTTCTCCATCGACACCGCTGCCATCTCCACCGCCATCTTCATCACCGCTGCTGTCTCCCATGAGGAGGGAGTAGTTCTCCATCGAGGCTCGGGGCTGTACCGGTAGCTATGTGGTTAATCTCTCTCCTATGTACTTCAATACAATGATCTCATGAGCTGCTTTACATGATTGAGATTCATATGAGCTTTGTATCGCTACTAGTTGTGTGCTACTCATGTGATGTTATTAAAGTAGTCTATTCCTCCTGCATGGTGTAAAGGTGACTAGTGTGTGCACCGTGTGGTTCTTGTCGTAGGCTATGATCATGATCTCTTGTAGATTGTGGAGTTAATTATCATTATGATAGTATTGATGTGATCTATTCCTCCTTCATAGCGTAATGTGGACAATGTGTGCACTATGTTAGTTCTTGGTTTATTTTGCAATGATCTATTATGCTCTAAGGTTATTTAAATATGAACATTATTGTGGAGCTTGTTAACTCCGGCATTGAGGGTTCGTGTAATCCTACGCAATGTGTTCATCATCCAACAAAAGAGTGTATGTAGCACATATGAGAAAGAGTTATTTATTATGCGATCAATGTTGAGAGTGTCCACTAGTGAAAGTGTAATCCCTAGGCCTTGTTCCTAAATACTGCTATCGCTGCTTGTTTACTATTTTACTGTGTTACTACTGCTGCAATACTACCACCATCAACTACACGCTAGCAAGCACTTTTCTGGTGCCGTTGCTACCACTTATTCATACCACCTGTATTTCACTATCTCTTCGCCGAACTAGTGCACCTATTTGGTGTGTTGGGGACACAAGAGACTTCTTGCTTTGTGGTTGCAGGGTTGCATGAGAGGGATATCTTTGACCTCTTCCTCCCTGAGTTCGATAAACCTTGGGTGATCCACTTAAGGGAAAACTTGCTGCTGTTCTACAAACCTCTGCTCTTGGAGGCCCAACACTGTCTAAAGGAAAAGGAGGGGGGCGTAGACATCAAGCTATTTTCTGGCGCCGTTGCCGGGGAGGAAAGGTAAAAGGTACTCACACTCCGGATCTCGGCTACTAAGCTATTTTCCAGCGCCGTTGTAAGTACTCGAAGCTATTTCCTTTAGATCCTGCAATTGCATCTTTTTGTTTCTTGTTTACACTAGTTTGGCATAATGGACAAGAATGAGCTTCTTATTCTATTTCCTGATTTAAAACATGGATTGTTTGATGCGAAAATTAAAAAACCTATGGAATCTTATTTGCATGCTGGTAGTAATATTAGTATAAACGCTTTGAACACCATTGTTGATAATGATATCGAAAGTTCTAAGCTTGGGGAAGCTGGTTTTCATGATCTTTTTAGTCCCCCAAGCATTGAGGAGAAAATTTTCTTTGATGATACTTTGCCTCCTATTTATGATGATTATAATGATATTGGTCTTTTAGTGCCACCTACTATGGAGAGTAATTTTTATGATGATAATACTATGCCTCCTACACTTGATGAGAATAATAATGATAGCTACTTTGTTGAATTTGCTCCTACTACAATTAATAAGAATAACTATGCTTATGTTGGGAGTAGTAATAATTTTATGCATGAGACTCATGATAAGAATGCTTTATGTGATAGTTATATTGTTGAATTTGCTCATGATGCTACTGAAAGTTATTATGAGAGAGGAAAACATGGTTGTAGAAATATTCATGTTACTAAAACACCTCTCTATGTGCTGAAATTTTTGAAGCTACACTTGTTTTATCTTCCTATGCTTGTTACTTTGCTCTTCATGAACTTGTTTATTTACAAGATTCCTATGCATAGGAAGCATGTTAGGCTTAAATTTGTTTTGAATTTGCCTCTTGATGCTCTCTTTTTCTTCAAATACTATTTCTTGCGAGTGCATCATTAAAACTGCTGAGCCCATCTTAATGGCTATAAAAAAAGAACTTCTTGGGAGATAACCCATGTATTATTTTGCTACAGTACTTTGTTTTATATTTGTGTCTTCGAAGTTGTTTACTACTGTAGCAACCTCTCCTTATCTTAGTTTAGTGTTTTGTTGTGCCAAGTAAAGTCGTTGATAGAAAAGTTCATACTAGATTTGGATTACTGCGCAGAAACAGATTTCTTTGCTGTCACGAATCTGGGCTAAATTCTCTGTAGGTAACTCAGAAAATTAAGCCAATTTACGTGAGTGATCCTCAGATATGTACGCAACTTTCATTCAATTTGAGCATTTTCATCTGAGCAAGTCTGGTGCCATTTTAAAATTCGTCTTTACGGACTGTTCTGTTTTGACAGATTCTGCCTTTTATTTCGCATTGCTTCTTTCGCTGTGTTGGGTGGATTTCTTTGTTCCATTACCTTCCAGTAGCTTTGAGCAATGTCCAGAAGTGTTAAGAATGATTGTGTCACCTCTGAACATGTGAGTTTTCGATTATGCACTAACCCTCTAATGAGTTTGTTTCGAGTTTGGTGTGAAGGAAGTTTTCAAGGGTCAAGAGAGGAGGATGATATACTATGATCAAGAAGAGTGAAGAGTCTAAGCTTGGGGATGCCCCTGTGGTTCATCCCTGCATATTTCAAGAAGACTCAAGCATCTAAGCTTGGGGATGCCCAAGGCATCCCCTTCTTCATCGACAAATTATCAGGTTCCTTCTCTTGAAACTATATTTTTATTCGGTCACATCTTATGTACTTTACTTGGAGCGTCTGTGTGCTTTTATTTTTGTTTGTGTTTGAATAAATTGGATTACATCATGCTTGTGTGGGAGAGAGACACGCTCCGCTGGTTCGTATGAACACATGTGTTCTTAGCTCATAATATTCATGGCGAAGTTTCCTCTTCGTTAAATTGTTATAAGGTTGGAATTGGAAAATGATACATGTAGTAATTGCTATAATGTCTTGGGTAATGTGATACTTGGCAATTGTTGTGCTCATGTTTAAGCTCTTGCATCATATACTTTGCACCCATTAATGAAGAAATACATAGAGCATGCTAAAATTTGGTTTGCATATTTGGTCTCTCTAAGGTCTAGATAATTTCTAGTATTGAGTTTGAACAACAAGGAAGACGGTGTAGAGTCTTATAATGCTTACAATATGTCTTTTATGTGAGTTTTGCTGCACCGTTCATCCTAGTGTTTGTTTCAAATAACCTTGCTAGCCTAAATCTTGTATCGAGAGGGAATACTTCTCACGCATCCAAAATACTTGAGCCAACCACTATGCCATTTGTGTCCACCATACCTACCTACTACATGGTATTTCTCCGCCATTCCAAAGTAAATTGCTTGAGTGCTACCTTTAAAATTCCATTCTTCACCTTTACAATATATAGCTCATGGGACAAATAGCTTAAAAACTATTGTGGTATTGAATATGTACTTATGCACTTTATCTCTTATTAAGTTGCTTGTTGTGCGATAACCATGTTTCTGGGGACGCCATCAACTACCTTTTGTTGAATATCATGTGAGTTGCTATGCATGTTCGTCTTGTCTGAAGTAAGAGCGATCTACCACCTTATGGTTAGAGCATGCATATTGTTAGAGAAGAACATTGGGCCGCTAACTAAAGCCATGATCCATGGTGGAAGTTTCAGTTTTGGACATATATCCTCAATCTCATATGAGAAAATTATTAATTGTTGTTACATTCTTATGCATAAAAGAGGAGTCCATTATCTGTTGTCTATGTTGTCCCGGTATGGATGTCTAAGTTGAGAATAATCAATAGCGAGAAATCCAATGCGAGCTTTCTCCTTAGACCTTTGTACAGGCGGCATAGAGGTACCCCTTTGTGACACTTGGTTAAAACATGTGCATTGCGATGATCCGGTAGTCCAAGCTAATTAGGACAAGGTGCGGGCACTATTAGTATACTATGCATGAGGCTTGCAACTTGTAAGATATAATTTACATGATACATATGCTTTATTACTACCGTTGACGAAATTGCTTCATGTTTTCAAAACCAAAGCTCTAGCACAAATATAGCAATCGATGCTTTCCTCTTTGTAGGACCATTCTTTTACTTTTATGTTGAGTCAGTTCACCTATCTCTCTCCACCTTAAGAAGCAAACACTTGTGTGAACTGTGCATTGATTCTTACATATTTGCATATTGCATTTGTTATATTGCTTTGCATTGACAATTATCCATGAGATATACATGTTATAAGTTGAAAGCAACCGCTGAAACTTCATCTTCCTTTGTGTTGCTTCAATGCCTCTACTTTGAATTATTGCTTTATGAGTTAACTCTTATGCAAGACTCATTGATGCTTGTCTTGAAGTACTATTCATGAAAAGTCTTTGCTATATGATTCACTTGTTTACTCATGTCATTACCATTGTTTTGATCGCTGCATTCATTACATATGTTTACAATATGATCAAGTTTATGATGGCATGTCACTCCAGAAATTATCTTTGTTATCGTTTTACCTGCTCGGGACGAGCAGAACTAAGCTTGGGGATGCTGATACGTCTCCGACGTATCGATAATTTCTTATGTTCCATGCCACATTATTGATGTTATCTACATGTTTTATGCACACTTTATGTCATATTCGTGCATTTTATGGAACTAACCTATTAACAAGATGCCGAAGTGCTAGTTGCTGTTTTCTGCTGTTTTTGGTTTCAGAAATCCTAGTAAAGAAATATTCTCGGAATCGGACGAAATCAACGCCAAAGATCTTAGAATCCCCGGAAGCATCCAGAACACACCAGAGAGGCCAGAGGGGGGCCACAGGCCCACCAAACCATAGGCTGGCGCGGCCTAGGGGGGGCCCGCGCCCCCCTATGGTGTCGTCGCCTCGTTGACCTTCTGACGCTGCCCTTCCGCCTATTTAAAGCCTCCGTCGCGAAAACCCTATGACGTTCGACGAAACCCACAGAAACCTTCCAGAGCCGCCGCCATCGCGAAGCCAAGATCTGGGGGACAGGAGTCTCTGTTCCGGCACGCCGCCGGGACGGGGAAGTGCCCCCGGAAGGCTTCTCCATCGACACCGCTGCCATCGACACCGCCATCTTCATCACCGCTGCTGTCTCCCATGAGGAGGGAGTAGTTCTCCATCGAGGCTCGGGGCTGTACCGGTAGCTATGTGGTTAATCTCTCTCCTATGTACTTCAATACAATGATCTCATGAGCTGCTTTACATGATTGAGATTCATATGAGCTTTGTATCGCTACTAGTTGTGTGCTACTCATGTGATGTTATTAAAGTAGTCTATTCCTCCTGCATGGTGTAAAGGTGACTAGTGTGTGCACCGTGTGGTTCTTGTCGTAGGCTATGATCATGATCTCTTGTAGATTGTGGAGTTAATTATCATTATGATAGTATTGATGTGATCTATTCCTCCTTCATAGCGTAATGTGGACAGTGTGTGCACTATGTTAGTTCTTGGTTTATTTTGCAATGATCTATTATGCTCTAAGGTTATTTAAATATGAACATTATTGTGGAGCTTGTTAACTCCGGCATTGAGGGTTCATGTAATCCTACGCAATGTGTTCATCATCCAACAAAAGAGTGTATGTAGCACATATGAGAAAGAGTTATTTATTATGCGATCAATGTTGAGAGTGTCCACTAGTGAAAGTGTAATCCCTAGGCCTTGTTCCTAAATACTGCTATCGCTGCTTGTTTACTGTTTTACTGTGTTACTACTGCTGCAATACTACCACCATCAACTACACGCCAGCAAGCACTTTTCTGGTGCCGTTGCTACCACTTATTTATACCACCTGTATTTCACTATCTCTTCGCCGAACTAGTGCACCTATTTGGTGTGTTGGGGACAGAAGAGACTTCTTGCTTTGTGGTTGCAGGGTTGCATGAGAGGGATATCTTTGACCTCTTCCTCCCTGAGTTCGATAAACCTTGGGTGATCCACTTAAGGGAAAACTTGCTGCTGTTCTACAAACCTCTGCTCTTGGAGGCCCAACACTGTCTACATGAAAAGGAGGGGGGCGTAGACATCAGTAAACCAAAGAGAAGAGGGATGATCTACCTTGCTGGTAGAGATAACGTCCTTCATGGGAGCCGCTCTTGAAAGTCTGGTTGACGAGGTAGTTAGAGTACCCATTACCATTCGTTGGCAACAACAAACACCTCTCAAAACCTTACTTTTATGCTCTCTATATGATTTCAAAACTTAAAAAGCTCTAGCACATGATTTAATCCCTGCTTCCCTCTGCGAAGGGCCTTTCTTTTACTTTATGTTGAGTCAGTTTACCTACTTCCTTCCATCTTAGAAGCAAACACTTGTGTCAACTATGCATTGATTCTTACATACTTGCTTATTTGCACTTATTATATTACTTTATGTTGACAATTATCCATGAGATATGCATGTTGAAAGTTGAAAGCAACTGCTGAAACTTAAATCTTCCTTTGTGTTGCTTCGATGCCTTTACTTTGAATCTATTGCTTTATGAGTTAACTCTTGTGCAAGACTTTTGATGCTTGTCTTGAAAGTACTCTTCATGAAAAGTTTTGCTATATGTTATCTATTTGTTAGCAACTATAGATTATTGCCTTGAGTCACTTCATTCATCTCATATGCTTTATAATAGTATGATCAAGGTTATGTAAGTAGCATGTCACTACAGAAATTACTCTTTTTATCGTTTACCTACTCGAGGGCGAGCAGGAACTAAGCTTGGGGATGCTGATACGTCTCCAACGTATCCATAATTTCTGATGTTTCATGCTTGTTTTATGACAATACTTACATGTTTTGCTTGCACTTTATAATGTTTTTAAGCATTTTATGGAACTAACCTATTAACGAGATGCCGAAGGGCCAGTTCCTGTTTTCTGCTGTTTTTGGTTCCAGAAAGGCTGTTCGGGCAATATTCTCGGAATTCGACGAAATCAACGCCCATAACCTTATTTTTCCCGGAACCTTCCAGAAAGTCAAAGGGGGACCAGAGGGGTGCCCTGGGGGCCCCACACGTGTGGCCGGCGCGGCCCAGGAGGGTGGCGCACCGCCCTAGTGTGAGGTGGCCTCGTGGCCCCTCCGACTCCGACTCTTCGCCTATTTAAGCCCTGGAGAACTAAAAACGCGAGACCAATTGACGAAACTCCAGAAAGACTCCAGGGGCGCCGCCACCATCGCGAAACTCCAATTCGGGGGACAGAAGTCTCTGTTCCGGCACCCTGCCAGGACGGGGAAGTGCCCCCGGAAGCCTTCTCCATCAACGCCACCGCCTCCATCATGCTCCGTGAGTAGTTCCCCCATGGACTATGGGTTCTAGCTGTAGCTAGTTGGTATTCTCTCCCCCATGTACTTCAATGCAATGATCTCATGAGCTGCCTTACATGATTGAGATTCATCTTATGTAATCGGTGTTGCGTTTGTTGGGATCCGATGGATTGTTACGTTATGATTGTCTATCTACAAAGTTTGTGAAGTTATTGTTGCTGCAATCTTGTTGTGTTTAATGCTTGTCACTAGGGCCCGAGTGGCATGATCTTAGATTTAAGCTCTATAATTATTGCTTAGATTGTATCTACAAGCTGTATGCACATGTCTATGTCCGGAACCAAAGGCCCCAAAGTGACAGAAATTGGGACAACTGGAGGGGAAGGCTTAGATATGAGGATCACATGTTTTCACGGAGTGTTAATGCTTTGCTCCGGTGCTCTATTAAAAGGAGCACCTTAATTTCCAGTAGATTCCCTAGAGGCCCGGCTGCCACCGGCTGGTAGGACAAAAGATGTTGTACAAGTTTCTCATTGCGAGCACGTGTGACTATATATGGGAAACATGCCTACATGATTAATAGACTTGATGTTCTTTCTTAATGCTATTTCAATCCTATCAATTGCCCAACTGTAATTTGTTCACCCAACACTTGTTATTGGAGAGTCACCACTAGTGTAGATAGCTGGGAACCCCGGTCCATCTTTCATCATCATATACTCGTTCTACATGACATTGGAAGTAGTATCAACTATTTTCTGGTGCCATTGCTCTCATATTACTGCTACTGCTGCTGTGTTACTGTTACTACTGCTCTCATATTACTGCTGCTTTCACATCACCCCTGTTACTAGTGCTTTTCCAGGTGCAGCTGAATTGACAACTCAGTTGTTAAGGCTTAGAGCATCCCCACTCGTTGGCGCTCCCCACGCCCAAATCCGGACGAAACAACCGCCGGATTGGACGAAAATAAGTCGTGGGGAGTACCGTATTTACAGTCGTCCACCCGGATTTCGGCGGATAGAGTTTAAATTCAAACAAACCGCCGTCCCGCGCTACAAGTACGGCCTGTTGATCGGCAAAAGAAGCAAAAGGATCAGCCACAGATCGGCGATCGGAGGGAAATTACACGGAGACAGGCTCGTCGGCAGTCCCGGCCGGCACGGCGGTGTCCGACGGACCAGTTTCCTCACACGTCTTGGAACACGGCAGTCGGCGACGGTGAGTACAGCGAAGGGGAGAAGGACGACGGGGAACTGGTTGTACCTTGCGTCGGCCATTGGCCGGGGAACATGCTGCCGCCGCCCATGGCCATGCTGACCATCCTCGCTTGTTCGTCCTGGGCCGCCGCCGCCCTCTTGGCGGCGGCTTTTTTCACCCTCTCCGCCCTGCCGCTTGTTTCCACCTCGCGCCGTTTCTCGTCCGCCGCCCACTCGGCGTTCGACATGCTCGGCGGCTTCATCTTCTTCGCCCGCATCTTCCTCGCCGGCGCCTTCGGCGGCATTTTGGTGGACGAGAGGACGAGGAGGAGAGTGGTGGTGGACGAGAAGATGCCGCCGGGGACTGGAGCTGGAAGACGAGGAGATTGGGGAATTTTAGCGGGAGAGAATGGGGATATGCAAGCAAATTGGAGGGAATGGGGATATGCAAGCAAATTGGAGGGAAAATCGACAGGATTTGGTTTTCCAGTCGCCAACTACGCGGGTCCACACGACGTTTCGCGCCAAAATCTTTCGTCCGGAGTCCCCGAGCGCGCCCCGGGGGGCCGGGGATGGCGTGGGCTCGCCGGATGGATGAAGGGCCAAATCCGGACGAAAACGAGGAACCGGGGGCGCGACTGGGCCGAATTTCGCCGTCCGGATGGAAAAAACGTCGCTCGGGGGCCTCGTTGGGGGCACGAGTGGAGATGCTCTTATAAGTATTCTTTACCTCCCCTTGTGTCGAATCAATAAATTTGGGTTTTACTTCCCTCGAAGACTGTTGCGATCCCCTATACTTGTGGGTTATCACCCATTGACGTCGTTACTCAAAACTTGTCGGAGGGGCCAGGGCCGGTCCTGACTTTTCAGGGGCCCGGGGCGAAACTAGAACCCAGGGCCCTATAAACCTAGAAAAACTTTATATGTATGCCAATGAAAAATCACAAAAATATGGATGATCCTTGACCTCTGCACACAGTTATATTTTATTGATTATTACTCAACAATGTGATCTATGTTGACGAAATCGCTAACAAAAAAAGATTTTTTAGGCCATCCAAAATGGACTGTCCGACGGTAGTATCTTCCAAAAACCAACACAAAACCTATGAATTGAGACCACCAAGCCGGAGCCGGTGACGTCGTGCTGGCTATGGCGGTGCCGACAACGACATGCCGGACTTCGGTGAGGAAAAAATTTAGCATTGGGGGTGCGAGGTGAGGGGTCGCCGATGTAGGAGAATGGGGTATGCCTTAAAGAGTTGGATGTGGGTGTCGGTGGATCGGCGGATGATGATCAGCAGTGCACCAACGACGGGTGGTGTAGGGAGAGTCTTGCTAGTGGTGGTTTCAGGGCCTACGCAGCTCGCTGGATTGAGGGAAGGAGATGAGCGATGAGGCTCACCGACGGAAAAGAAGGAGACCATGAGAGGGATGATGTAGACGTCAACAGACTAAGAATTGGACTAATTATCAATCGCCTTACATAAACCCATAATTAAACTACATTAGATGGAGAAGACTCTACCAAACCATGGGATCGCTCTATCAACGAGAATCAAAATGACTCAATTAATTATTTGCTGCATTTTTCCTTTTAATAAGGCGTGCCACATTGATTGGATCATTCTTGTGGCCACGCTAGAAACCACGTCTCACTGTTTTTAATCAACCAGCCCATCCATCTTAGAGCATCTCCAGCCGCGTCCCTGATGTCTACGTTCCCCCTCCTTTCCTGTAGACAGTTTGGGCCTCCAAGAGCAGAGGTTTGTAGAACAGCAGCAAGTTTTCCCTTAAGTGGATCACCCAAGGTTTATCGAACTCAGGGAGGAAGAGGTCAAAGATATCCCTCTCATGCAACCCTGCAACCACAAAGCAAGAAGTCTCTTGTGTCCCCAACACACCAAATAGGTGCACTAGTTCGGCGAAGAGATAGTGAAATACAGGTGGTATGAATAAGTATGAGCAGTAGCAACGGTGCCAGAAAATAGCTTGCTGGCATGTAGTTGATGGTGGTAGTATTGCAGCAGTAGTAACACAGTGAAACAGTAAACAAGCGATCAGCAGTATTTAGGAACAAGGCCTAGGGATTAGACTTTCACTAGTGGACACTCTCAACATTGATCACATAACAGAATAGATAAATGCATACTCTACACTTTTGTTGGATGATGAACACATTGCGTAGGATTACACAAACCCTCAATGCCGGAGTTAACAAGCTCCACAATTAATGTTCATATTTTAGTAACCTTATAGTGTAAGATAGATCAAAAGACTAAACCAAGTACTAACATAGCATGCACACTGTCACCTTCATGCATATGTAGGAGGAATAGATCACATCAATACTGTCATAGCAATAATTAACTTCGCAATCTACAAGAGATCATGATCATAGCATAAACCAAGTACTAACACGGATGCACACACTGTCACCATTACATCGTGCAGGAGGAATAAAACTACTTTAATAACATTGCTAGAGTAGCACATAGATAAATTCTGATACAAAATACATTGCAATCATAAAGAGATATAAATAAGCACCTCACTATGCCATTCAACAGTGAATAAGTATTCTGTGAAATATAGCCTAAGAGACCCACACGGTGCACACACTGTCACCTTTACACACGTGGGACAAGGAGTCTCCGGAGATCACATAAGTAAAACTCACTTGACTAGCATAATGACATCTAGATTACAAGCATCATCATATGAATCTCAATCATGTAAAGCAGCTCATGAGATTATTGTATTGAAGCACATAGGAGAGAGATGAACCACATAGCTACCGGTACAGCCCCGAGCCTCGATGGAGAACTACTCCCTCCTCATGGGAGCAAGAGCGGTGATGAAGATGGCGGTGAAGATGGCAGCGATGTCGATGGAGAAGCCTTCCGGGGGCACTTCCCCGTCCCGGCAGCGTGCCGGAACAGAGACTCCTGTCCCCCAGATCTTGGCTTCGCGATGGCGGCGGCTCTGGAAGGTTTCTGTGGGTTTCGTCGAACGCATCAGGGTTTTCGCGACGGAGGCTTTAAATAGGCGAAGAGGCGGCGCAGGAGGGCTGAAGGGGTGCCCACACCATAGGGTGGCGCGGGCCCCCCCTGGCCGCGCCGCCATGTGGTTTGGTGGGCCTGTGCCCCCTCCCTGGTGGCTCTCGGGTGTTCTGGATGCTTCCGGTGAAAATAGGAACCTGGGCGTTGATTTCGTCCGATTCCGAGAATATTTCGTTACTAGGATTTCTGAAACCAAAAACAGCAGAAAACAGGAACTGGCACTTCGGCATCTTGTTAATAGGTTAGTTCCAGAAAATGCACGAATATGACATAAAGTGTGCATAAAACATGTAGATAACATCAATAATGTGGCATGGAACATAAGAAATTATCGATACGTCGGAGACGTATCAACATCCCCAAGCTTAGTTCTGCTCGTCCCGAGCAGGTAAAACGATAACACAGATAATTTCTAGAGTGACATGCCATCATAACCTTGATCATACTATTTGTAAAGCATATGTAGTGAATGCAGCGATCAAAACAATGTATATGACATGAGTAAACAAGTGAATCATAAAGCAAAGACTTTTCATGAATAGCACTTCAAGACAAGCATCAATAAGTCTTGCATAAGAGTTAACTCATAAAGCAATAATTCATAGTAAAAGCATTGAAGCAACATAAAAGAAGATTAAGTTTCAGCGGTTGCTTTCAACTTGTAACATGTATATCTCATGGATAATTGTCAACATAGAGTAATATAACAAGTGCAATATGCAAATATGTAGGAATCAATGCACAGTTCACACAAGTGTTTGCTTCTTGAGGTGGAGAGAAATAGGTGAACTGACTCAACATAAAGTAAAAGAAAGGCCCTTCGCAGAGGAAAAGCATCGATTGCTATATTTGTGCTAGAGCTTTTATTTTGAAAACATAAAGAGAGCATAAAAATAAAGTTTTGAGAGGTGTATGTTGTTGTCAACGAATGGTAGCGGGTACTCTAACCCCCTTGCCAGACAAACCTTCAAAGAGCGGCTCCCATTTTATTTTATGTTTGGGTGGCACTCCTTCCAACATTTCTTTCACAAACCATGGCTAACCGAATCCTCGGGTGCCTGCCAACAATCTCATACCATAAAGGAGTGCCTTTTTATTTTAGTTTTATTATGATGACACTCCTCCCAACCTTTGCTTACACAAGCCATGGCTAACCGAATCCTTCGGGTGCCGTCCAACAATCACATACCATGGAGGAGTGTCTATTTTTGTTAATTAATTTGGGACTGGGAATCCCATTGCCAACTCTTTTTGCAAAATTATTGGATAAGCGGATGAAGCCACTAGTCCATTGGTGAAAGTTGCCCAACAAGATTAAAAGATAAACACCACATACTTCCTCATGAGCTATAAAACATTGACACAAATCAGAGGTGATAAATTTTGAAGTGTTTAAAGGTAGCACTCAAGCAATTTACTTTGGAATGGCGGAAAATACCATGTAGTAGGTAGGTATGGTGGACACAAATGGCATAGTGGTTGGCTCAAGGATTTTGGATGCATGAGAAGTATTCCCTCTCGATACAAGGTTTAGGCTAGAAAGGATTATTTGAAATAAACACAAGGATGAACCGGTGCAGCAAAACTTACATAAAAGACATATTGAAAACATTATAAGACTCTACACCGTCTTCCTTGTTGTTCAAACTCAATACTAGAAATTATCTAGACCTTAGAGAAACCAAATATGCAAACCAAATTTAAGCATGCTCTATGTATTTCTTCATTAATAGGTGCAAAGCATATGATGAAAGAGCTTAATCATGAGCACAACAATTGCCAAGTATCACATTGCCCAAGACATTTATAGCAATTACTACATGTATCATTTTCCAATTCCAACCATATAACAATTTAACGAAGGAGAAACTTCGCCATGAATACTATGAGTAGAAACCAAGGACATACTTGTCCATATGCAACAGCGGAGCGTGTCTCTCTCCCATAAAGTGAATGCTAGGATCCATTTTATTCAAACAAAACAAAAAACAAAAACAAACCGACGCTCCAAGCAAAGCACATAAGATGTGATGGAATAAAAATATAGTTTCAGGGGAGGAACCTGATAATGTTGTCGATGAAGAGGGGGATGCCTTGGGCATCCCCAAGCTTAGACGCTTGAGTCTTCTTGATATATGCAGGGGTGAACCACCGGGGCATCCCCAAGCTTAGAGCTTTCACTCTCCTTGATCATGTTGCATCATACTCCTCTCTTGATCCTTGAAAACTTCCTCCACACCAAACTCGAAACAACTTATTAGAGGGTTAGTGCACAATCAAAAACTCACATGTTCAGAGGTGACACAATCATTCTTAACACTTCTGGACATTGCCCAAAGCTACTGGAAGGTAATGGAACAAAGAAATCCACCCAACACAGCGAAAGAAGCAATGCGAAATAAAAGGCAGAATCTGTCAAAACAGAACAGTTCGTATTGACGAATTTTATCGAGGCACCAGACTTGCTCAAATGAAAATGCTCAAATTGAATGAAAGTTGCGTACATATCTGAGGATCATGCACGTAAATTGGCTTAATTTTCTGAGCTACCTACAGGGAGGTAGACCCAGATTCGTGACAGCAAAGAAATCTGGAACTGCGCAGTAATCCAAATCTAGTACTTACTTTTCTATCAAAGACTTTACTTGGCACAACAAAACATAAAACTAAGATAAGGAGAGGTTGCTACAGTAGTAAACAACTTCCAAGACACAAATATAAAACAAAGTACTGTAGCAAAATAACACATGGGTTATCTCCCAAGAAGTTCTTTCTTTATAGCCATTAAGATGGGCTCAGCAGTTTTAATGATGCACTCGCAAGAAATAATATTTGAAGCAAAAGAGAGCATCAAGAGGCAAATTCAAAACACATTTAAGTCTAACATGCTTCCTATGCATAGGAATCTTGTAAATAAACAAGTTCATGAAGAGCAAAGTAACAAGCATAGGAAGATAAAACAAGTGTAGTTTCAAAAATTTCAGCACATAGAGAGGTGTTTTAGTAACATGAAAATTTCTACAATCATATTTTACTCTCTCATAATAACTTTCAGTAGCAACATGAGCAAACTCAACAATATAACTATCACATAAAGCATTCTTATCATGAGTCTCATGCATAAAATTATTACTACTCCCAACATAAGCATAGTTATTCTTATTAATTGTAGTAGGAGCAAATTCAACAAAGTAGCTATCATTATTATTCTCATCAAGTGTAGGAGGCATAGTATTATCATCATAAAAATTACTCTCCATAGTAGGCGGCACTAAAAGACCAATATCATTATAATCATCATAAATAGGAGGCAAAGTATCATCAAAGAAAATTTTCTCCTCAATGCTTGGGGGACTAAAAAGATCATGAAAACCAGCTTCCCCAAGCCTAGAACTTTCTATATTATTATCAACAATGGTGTTCAAAGCGTTCATACTAATATTACTACCAGCATGCAAATAAGATTCCATAGGTTTTTTAATTTTCGCATCAAACAATCCATGTTTTAAATCAGGAAATAGAATAAGAAGCTCATTCTTGTCCATTATGCCAAACTAGTGTAAACAAGAAACAAAAAGATGCAATTGCAGGATCTAAAGGAAATAGCTTCGAGTACTTACAACGCCGGAAAATAGCTTAGTAGCTGAGATCTGGAGTGTGAGTACCTTTTACCTTTCCTCCCCGGCAACGGCGCCAGAAAATAGCTTGATGTCTACGTTCCCCCTCCTTTCCTGTAGACAGTGTTCGGCCTCCAAGAGCAGAGGTTTGTAGAACAGCAGCAAGTTTTCCCTTAAGTGGATCACCCAAGGTTTATCGAACTCAGGGAGGAAGAGGTCAAAGATATCCCTCTCATGCAACCCTGCAACCACAAAGCAAGAAGTCTCTTGTGTCCCCAACACACCAAATAGGTGCACTAGTTCGGCGAAGATATAGTGAAATACATGTGGTATGAATAAGTATGAGCAGTAGCAACGGTGCCAGAAAATAGCTTGCTGGCGTGTAGTTGATGGTGGTAGTATTGCAGCAGTAGTAACACAGTGAAACAGTAAACAAGCAGTAGTAACGCAGCAGTATTTAGGAACAAGGCCTAGGGATTAGACTTTCACTAGTGGACACTCTCAACATTGATCACATAACAGAATAGATAAATGCATACTCTACACTTTTGTTGGATGATGAACACATTGCGTAGGATTACACGAACCCTCAATGCCGGAGTTAACAAGCTCCACAATTAATGTTCATATTTTAGTAACCTTATAGTGTAAGATAGATCAAAAGACTAAACCAAGTACTAACATAGCATGCACACTGTCACCTTCATGCATATGTAGGAGGAATAGATCACATCAATACTGTCATAGCAATAATTAACTTCGCAATCTACAAGAGATCATGATCATAGCATAAACCAAGTACTAACACGGATGCACACACTGTCACCATTACATCGTGCAGGAGGAATAAAACTACTTTAATAACATTGCTAGAGTAGCACATAGATAAATTGTGATACAAAATACATTGCAATCATAAAGAGATATAAATAAGCACCTCACTATGCCATTCAACAGTGAATAAGTATTCTGTGAAATATAGCCTAAGAGACCCACACGGTGCACACACTGTCACCTTTACACACGTGGGACAAGGAGTCTCCGGAGATCACATAAGTAAAACTCACTTGACTAGCATAATGACATCTAGATTACAAGCATCATCATATGAATCTCAATCATGTAAAGCAGCTCATGAGATTATTGTATTGAAGCACATAGGAGAGAGATGAACCACATAGCTACCGGTACAGCCCCGAGCCTCGATGGAGAACTACTCCCTCCTCATGGGAGCAGCAGCGGTGATGAAGATGGCGGTGAAGATGGCAGCGGTGTCGATGGAGAAGCCTTCCGGGGGCACTTCCCCGTCCCGGCAGCGTGCCGGAACAGAGACTCCTGTCCCCCAGATCTTGGCTTCGCGATGGCGGCGGCTCTGGAAGGTTTCTGTGGGTTTCGTCGAACGCATCAGGGTTTTCGCGACGGAGGCTTTAAATAGGCGAAGAGGCGGCGCAGGAGGGCTGAAGGGGTGCCCACACCATAGGGTGGCGCGGGCCCCCCTGGCCGCGCCGCCATGTGGTTTGGTGGGCCTGTGCCCCCTCCCTGGTGGCTCTCGGGTGTTCTGGATGCTTCCGGTGAAAATAGGAACCTGGGCGTTGATTTCGTCCGATTCCGAGAATATTTCGTTACTAGGATTTCTGAAACCAAAAACAGCAGAAAACAGGAACTGGCACTTCGGCATCTTGTTAATAGGTTAGTTCCAGAAAATGCACGAATATGACATAAAGTGTGCATAAAACATGTAGATAACATCAATAATGTGGCATGGAACATAAGAAATTATCGATACGTCGGAGACGTATCAGTCCCCAAAACCGTCCCCCAAATCGCGCCGGATTGAGCGTTTGGGGGACGTGTTTTGTTCGTGCCGCCTTTGGGGGACGTCGCTCCCCAGCCGCGTCCCCCAAACGCCTCCCCCAAACATTTAAAATACTTTTTTTTGGCTTTTTATTTCAATTTCCACAAACTAATACATAATTTGGAACGTGGTTTACACGAAAACATAATTGGGAACGTGGTTTTCCACAAACTAATACATAGTTTGAACCATCGTGGACACAAATATAAAATTTTGCAAAGAAACTAAACCTAACTAGGCCGTGCATCGAAGGTTTCCTGTGTTCGCTGCTAAGAAAGAACACTCGAGGGCACACCCAGTCACCTAAACTGGAAAATCCAGCGGGAGGATGGTGCCCTTGTTGGTTCTACCGATGAGGCGAACAGGCAGAAACCTCCGTGCACGTATTCGCTGCGAAGAAACAACACTCATTCAGTCGTCCTCCTCGTCGGTGCTGTCGTCGTGGGAGTCCCTGTCGACGTGGTAGTCCCGGAGGCAGCGCCTCTCGTCGAAGACCTTGACGCTCATGTCCCTGTTGCCGAAGTAGGAGAACACGAGGATGAAGCCGGCTTCGAGGCTGTGGTGGCGTGCGAACTTCTCCCAGCCGATGTTGAGGTACATCTTGCCGCGCGCGTCGTAGATCGCCTTGACGATCCACCGGCAGTAGCCGCACTAATGCTCCCGCAGATGCATCGTGCGCGGGCGTACGCCGCCGACGTACTCGGCGAAGGAGTCCGGCAGCCTCTGGATGCCGCGCGGGTCGCCCTTGAGGACGTGGACGAACTCGAACAGGACGTCCGGCTCCACGTCCATCTCCGATGATGAAGACGACGGCGTGGGAAGCGACGGCGAGCGTTCAGCTATGCCGCGGCCACGACCAGGACCACGACCACGGGCGCGGCCGCGAGGTCGGCCTCCGCCTCTACCAGACATAGCGTCGAGTCTTGTTGAGAGATGGTGGCGGCTAGGGTTTGGGAGAGAGGCGCTAGGGTTTGTGTGTGAGAGGGACGATGAGAGGCGCCCCTTTTTATAGGCCGGAGGGAGGCGGAGGAGCGGTGGCGCTCATTAACGCCGGCACGCAGAGCTAGGCGCGACGGGACGCGTCGCTGCGCCCTCTGCGGGAACTGCACCGTCGCTGCGCGCCAATAACTTCTGTCGCGAGGTAGGCGACGGTTAGGTTTAAATTAATTGTGCCGCTGACGGGTCGGCCCCGCCACTGCCCGCCTCGCTTTTCGTTGTGTCCGGCGTCCCCGGAGCGTCCCCTGTGGGACGGGGACGAGCTCGGGGCGCCGGACACCGTATAGGGGCGCGCCGGACAAAAAAGGGCTTTGGGGGACGCGGCTGGAACGCTTTTTTTGTCCGGCGCGCCCCAAATCCCTTTGGGGACGCTTTGGGGGACGCGACTGGAGATGCTCTTAATCCGTTATCTAAGGGAAGCCCAAGCTAAAGAAATAAAACAAAGCCCAAGCTAAGTACAGAGTAGAAAAAATAGGCCTAGATGCCATTCCACTAGAGGAAACCAAATAAGGCTTCGTCCCCGTCGCCCTAAACTGTTCGTGAGAAGAAGAAATCGCGACCTGTTCTAATGGCGCAGCAGGCGTCTCCCTTGCCTAGCCACTACAGGAATGGGAGAAGACGCCGACGGCCAAACTGTACGCCGACGGCTTTTTATCGGGGCCGTCGGCGTACGGAGTCGACAGGGCAGATCAGGAAGCCGACCGTCGGCGTACAAATACCGTCGGCGTAGAGGAGGCTACGCCGAGGGCAGCCGTCGGCGTCACCTTGGCCCTCGGCGTAGCACCGGCATCGCCTCTGGCCCAGCCCGCGCCGTCGTCGCCCGCTCACGGCGTCAGTTAGACGCCGACGGCCACCCTCGGCATAGGGCATGGGCACCCTATGCCGACGGCCACCCTCGGCATATAGGATTTTTTTTTATTTTTTTTATTTTTTCCCTCTCTCATATTACTTTATAATATGTTTCTATTATTTATTTACTAGTATGAATTATGTAAAAAATGGTTCTATTTTTTAAGAATTCGTAGATGGCATATGTAGGTCCCATGGGTGACGCTCTTCGCAGACGGGTCAACCGGAGCCACTAGGCCCAACATTTGCTATCGATGTACATATGGTTAGATCCGCGGGTTCCCCGCCCTACGGTTTCCCGAACCCTAACCCTAACTCTAACCCTAACTCTAACCCTAACCGTAACCCTAACTCTAGCCCTAACCCTAACCCTAGGGTTTCCACATACATTGCTAACTCTAACCCTAACCCTAACCCTAACCCTAACCCTAACCCTAGGGTTTCCACATACATTGCTAACTCTAACCCTAACCCTAACCCTAACTCTAACCCTAACCCTAGGGTTTCCACATACATTGCTAACCCTAACTATAACCCTAACAGATCACTTGGTAAAACCCTAACCCTAGGGGTCCCGCCCTAGGGTTTCCCAAAGCAGAGATCACCGGAGCGTCAGAATTGTTGGAAAACTTGCTTCTGCCCCTAACATACATGTACAAGTGTGATGTAAGGTTTGGCTAACCTTGGATGTACCCGGCGTTGACGATTTCCGCATAATGGGCTACCAGTTGGTAAAATCCAGGATCTGTATGTGGAAACCCCCGCCATGGCTCGAACGGAGCCTATTTTATGGTAAAGTATGCCCAACCTATGGTTTCCATGTACATATGTCCTAAACAAAGCAAAATAAATAAAAAAGTCCACTGGTAAACCCTCACACGGAGAAAGCTATAGGGGTAGATGTGTGGGGTCCCCGCCCTAGGGTTTTCCAAGTTACAGACCACCGGAGCGTCGGAATCGCTGGAAAACTTGTGTGTGCCCACATGGCATGCACAAAAGTGATTTGAGATGGTTTTATATCCAAGGATACCCCCCAAGGTGTGTCCGGCTTCTCGGACAGGGGGTTCCTACACTTAGGCGGTTACGGATGTATAGGGGGGAACTCCCTCGGAGGTGAACTGGAGAGAAAAGTGATACATTTAAGAACTTAAGACCCAGACACGATACAAAACACTTAAATAACTAGACCCACACACATACCAAAGCGCTTAAAGTACTAGACCCTCACACGAACTGAAACACTTAAAGAACTACACCCACACACAGGAACCAACACACTTAAAGAACTACACCCACACAGGAACCAAAACACTTAAAGAACTAGACGCACACACAAACCAAAACATTTAAAGAACTACACCCACACACGAATAAAGCACTTAACGCTAGACACACGGACTCGACACACACACATATTAATCAGAGAAGTCAAAATCTTCGTCCTCGCTGGGGGTGTCCTCTGAAGCGGTGGTTGTGAAGATCCACGACCACCGTTCATCATCCTCCCCCCATGTCGACGCCTCTCCTTTGGCGTACTCTGCTTCAACCGCAGCCTTCCTCTGCCGCTTTCCCGCCCTCCTCTCTCTCCTGTACGTCCGCTTGTCCTTCCGAATGCGCGTTCCGCCTCGACGGCTCGGGATGGTCTCTGCGCCATCGTGCCATGAACTGCTCGTCCGCCTCGGTGGTATCAATCCGTCGGCTGGCCAGACACAGCACCGCCCGCGCTTCACCCTGTGAGCGAAGTAGCGGCTCGATGAGAGACTCTGAGCTTCCGTCAGAGACCTGACCTCCGGGAAGTTCATTTCGTGGCGCGGCCGGCCAAACCTCCAAGCCGCAACGTCGTATGCGCGGGCAGCAGCCTCCTTCGTGTAGAAGGTGCCGAGCCACACACGCGTACCACCGGCGGTGATTTCAGCCGCGAAATGTCCCGCAGGCCGCAGGCGAACGCCGATGAAGCCCGTGTTGCTACGGCGACGAGGAGCCATCTCAGCGGCAGCTCAGCTCAGAGGATTTTGTGGTGCTGTTGGATGAGAGAAGTGATGAGGGGAGAAATGTTGCTGGTGCTGTTATTGGAGAAGACATGGCTATATATAGGCCGACGAGGGGCTGAAACGGCGGGAAAACTTGGCGGGAGAGAATGGGCGGGAAAGGGTGGGCGGGAAAACTTGGTGGGAGAGAATGAGCGGGAAAGGGTGGGCGGGAAAACTTGGCGGGAAATCATGGCGGGAAAAAAGGGCGGGGGAGAAGCAGCGGGAAAGGGTGAGCGGGAAAAAAGGGCGGGAGAGAAGTAGCAGGGCGGAGGGAATGGTCCCAAAACTTGTGTGTGTCCACATGGAATGCACAAAAGTGATTTGAGATGGTTTTATATCCAAGGCTACCCCCCAGGTGTGTCCGGCTTCTCGGACAGGGGGTTCCTACACTTAGGCAGATTCTGCGTGTATAGGGGGGAACTCCCTCGGAGGTGAACCGGAGAGAAACTTGAGATCATATGTGATGATCCTTGTTTCCACATGTACCTATGACCTAACCAAGCTCAAATGGAGGCATATGCCCACCGGGGGACCCCCGATGGGATGCAGTCAAAGGGGTAGACCGCGCGGTCAACAGAACTAGGGTTTCGTCGGAAATCGAGCATCGGATGTAGGGAATGGCCCCAAAACTTGTGTGTGTCCACATGGAATGCACAAAAGTGATTTGAGATGGTTTTATATCCAAGGCTACCCCCCCAGGTGTGTCCGGCTTCTCGGACAGGGGGTTACTATACTTAGGCAGATTCTGCGTGTATAGGGGGGAACTCTCTCGGAGGTGAACCGGAGAGAAACTTGAGATCATATGTGATGATCCTTGTTTCCACATGTACCTATGACCTAACCAAGCTCAAATGGAGGCATATGCCCACCGGGGGACCCCCGATGGGATGCAGTCAATGGGGTATACCGCGCGGTCAACGTAACTAGGGTTTCGTCGGAAATCGAGCATCGGATGTAGGGAATGGCCCCAAAACTTGTGTGTGTCCACATGGAATGCACAAAAGTGATTTGAGATGGTTTTATATCCAAGGCTACCCCCTGTGTGTCCGGCTTCTCGGACAGGGGTTCCTACACTTAGGCGGTCTGCGTGTATAGGGGGGAACTCCCTCGGAGGTGAACCGGAGAGAAACTTGAGATCATATGTGATGATCCTTGTTTCCACATGTACCTATGACCTAACCAAGCTCAAATGGAGGCATATGCCCACCGGGGACCCCGATGGGATGCAGTCAAAGGGGTAGACCGCGCGGTCAACAGAACTAGGGTTTCGTCGGAAATCGAGCATCGGATGTAGGGAATGGCCCCAAAACTTGTGTGTGTCCACATGGAATGCACAAAAGTGATTTGAGATGGTTTTATATCCAAGGCTACCCCCCAGGTTTGTCCGGCTTCTCGGACAGGGGGTTCCTACACTTAGGCAGATTCTGCGTGTATAGTGGGGAACTCCCTCGGAGGTGAACCAGAGAGAAACTTGAGATCATATGTGATGATCCTTGTTTCCACATGTACCTATGACCTAACCAAGCTCAAATGGAGGCATATGCCCACCGGGGGACCCCCGATGGGATGCAGTCAAAGGGGTAGACCGCGCGGTCAACAGAACTAGGGTTTCGTCGGAAATCGAGCATCGGATGTAGGGAATGGCCCCAAAACTTGTGTGTGTCCACATGGAATGCACAAAAGTGATTTGAGATGGTTTTATATCCAAGGCTACCCCCGTGTGTGTCCGGCTTCTCGGACAGGGTTACTACACTTAGGCAGATTCTGCGTGTATAGGGGGGAACTCTCTCGGAGGTGAACCGGAGAGAAACTTGAGATCATATGTGATGATCCTTGTTTCCACATGTACCTATGACCTAACCAAGCTCAAATGGAGGCATATGCCCACCGGGGACCCCGATGGGATGCGATCAAAGGGTAGACCGCGGTCAACAGAACTAGGGTTTCGTCGGAAATCGAGCATCGGATGTAGGGAATGGCCCCAAAACTTCTGTGTGTCCACATGGAATGCACAAAAGTGATTTGAGATGGTTTTATATCCAAGGCTACCCCCCAGGTGTGTCCGGCTTCTCGGACGGGGGGTTCCTACGCTTAGGCGGTCTGCGTGTATAGGGGGAACTCCTCGGAGGTGAACCGGAGAGAAACTTGAGATCATATGTGATGATCCTTGTTTCCACATGTACCTATGACCTAACCAAGCTCAAATGGAGGCATATGCCCACCGGGGACCCCAGATGGGATGCGATCAAAGGGGTAGACCGCGCGGTCAACGTAACTAGGGTTTCGTCGGAAATCGAGCATCGGATGTAGGGAATGGCCCCAAAACTTGTGTGTGTCCACATGGAATGCACAAAAGTGATTTGAGATGGTTTTATATCCAAGGCTACCCCGTGTGTGTCGGCTTCTCGGACGGGGGTTCCTACACTTAGGCGGTCTGCGTGTATAGGGGGGAACTCCCTCGGAGGTGAACCGGAGAGAAACTTGAGATCATATGTGATGATCCTTGTTTCCACATGTACCTATGACCTAACCAAGCTCAAATGGAGGCATATGCCCACCGGGGGACCCCCGATGGGATGCAGTCAAAGGGGTAGACCGCGCGGTCAACAGAACTAGGGTTTCGTCGGAAATCGAGCATCGGATGTAGGGAATGGCCCCAAAACTTGTGTGTGTCCACATGGAATGCACAAAAGTGATTTGAGATGGTTTTATATCCAAGGCTACCCCCCAGGTGTGTTCGGCTTCTCGGACAGGGGGTTCCTACACTTAGGCAGATTCTGCGTGTATAGGGGGGAACTCCCTCGGAGGTGAACCGGAGAGAAACTTGAGATCATATGTGATGATCCTTGTTTCCACATGTACCTATGACCTAACCAAGCTCAAATGGAGGCATATGCCCACCGGGGACCCCGATGGGATGCGATCAAAGGGGTAGACCGCGCGGTCAACAGAACTAGGGTTTCGTCGGAAATCGAGCATCGGATGTAGGGAATGGCCCCAAAACTTGTGTGTGTCCACATGGAATGCACAAAAGTGATTTGAGATGGTTTTATATCCAAGGCTACCCCCCAGGTTTGTCCGGCTTCTCGGACAGGGGGTTCCTACACTTAGGCAGATTCTGCGTGTATAGTGGGGAACTCCCTCGGAGGTGAACCAGAGAGAAACTTGAGATCATATGTGATGATCCTTGTTTCCACATGTACCTATGACCTAACCAAGCTCAAATGGAGGCATATGCCCACCGGGGGACCCCCGATGGGATGCAGTCAAAGGGGTAGACCGCGCGGTCAACAGAACTAGGGTTTCGTCGGAAATCGAGCATCGGATGTAGGGAATGGCCCCAAAACTTGTGTGTGTCCACATGGAATGCACAAAAGTGATTTGAGATGGTTTTATATCCAAGGCTACCCCCTGTGTGTCCGGCTTCTCGGACAGGGGGTTCCTACACTTAGGCAGATTCTGCGTGTATAGGGGGGAACTCCCTCGGAGGTGAACCGGAGAGAAACTTGAGATCATATGTGATGATCCTTGTTTCCACATGTACCTATGACCTAACCAAGCTCAAATGGAGGCATATGCCCACCGGGGGACCCCGATGGGATGCTGTCAAAGGGGTAGACCGCGCGGTCAACAGAACTAGGGTTTCGTCGGAAATCGAGCATCGGATGTAGGGAATGGCCCCAAAACTTGTGTGTGTCCACATGGAATGCACAAAAGTGATTTGAGATGGTTTTATATCCAAGGCTACCCCCCCAGGTGTGTCCGGCTTCTCGGACAGGGGGTTCCTACACTTAGGCAGATTCTGCGTGTATAGGGGGGAACTCTCTCGGAGGTGAACCGGAGAGAAACTTGAGATCATATGTGATGATCCTTGTTTCCACATGTACCTATGACCTAACCAAGCTCAAATGGAGGCATATGCCCACCGGGGACCCCGATGGGATGCGATCAAAGGGGTAGACCGCGCGGTCAACAGAACTAGGGTTTCGTCGGAAATCGAGCATCGGATGTAGGGAATGGCCCCAAAACTTGTGTGTGTCCACATGGAATGCACAAAAGTGATTTGAGATGGTTTTATATCCAAGGCTACCCCCCAGGTGTGTCCGGCTTCTCGGACAGGGGGTTCCTACACTTAGGCAGATTCTGCGTGTATAGGGGGGAACTCCCTCGGAGGTGAACCGGAGAGAAACTTGAGATCATATGTGATGATCCTTGTTTCCACATGTACCTATGACCTAACCAAGCTCAAATGGAGGCATATGCCCACCGGGGGACCCCCGATGGGATGCAGTCAAAGGGGTAGACCGCGCGGTCAACAGAACTAGGGTTTCGTCGGAAATCGAGCATCGGATGTAGGGAATGGCCCCAAAACTTGTGTGTGTCCACATGGAATGCACAAAAGTTATTTGAGATGGTTTTATATCCAAGGCTACCCCCCAGGTGTGTCCGGCTTCTCGGACAGGGGGTTCCTACACTTAGGCAGATTCTGCGTGTATAGGGGGGAACTCCCTCGGAGGTGAACCGGAGAGAAACTTGAGATCATATGTGATGATCCTTGTTTCCACATGTACCTATGACCTAACCAAGCTCAAATGGAGGCATATGCCCACCGGGGGACCCCCGATGGGATGCAATCAAAGGGGTAGACCGCGCGGTCAACAGAACTAGGGTTTCGTCGGAAATCGAGCATCGGATGTAGGGAATGGCCCCAAAACTTGTGTGTGTCCACATGGAATGCACAAAAGTTATTTGAGATGGTTTTATATCCAAGGCTACCCCCCCAGGTGTGTCCGGCTTCTCGGACAGGGGGTTCCTACACTTAGGCGGTCTGCGTGTATAGGGGGGAACTCCCTCGGAGGTGAACCGAAGAGAAACTTGAGATCATATGTGATGATCCTTGTTTCCACATGTACCTATGACCTAACCAAGCTCAAATGGAGGCATATGCCCAACGGGGGACCCCCGATGGGATGCAGTCAAAGGGGTAGACCGCGCGGTCAACAGAACTAGGGTTTCGTCGGAAATCGAGCATCGGATGTAGGGAATGGCCCCAAAACTTGTGTGTGTCCACATGGAATGCACAAAAGTGATTTGAGATGGTTTTATATCCAAGGCTACCCCCCCAGGTGTGTCCGGCTTCTCGGACAGGGGGTTCCTACACTTAGGCAGATTCTGCGTGTATAGGGGGGAACTCCCTCGGAGGTGAACCGGAGAGAAACTTGAGATCATATGTGATGATCCTTGTTTCCACATGTACCTATGACCTAACCAAGCTCAAATGGAGGCATATGCCCACCGGGGGACCCCCGATGGGATGCGATCAAAGGGGTAGACCGCGCGGTCAACGTAACTAGGGTTTCGTCGGAAATCGAGCATCGAGATGTAGAGAATGGCCCCAAAACTTGTGTGTGTCCACATGGAATGCACAAAAGTGATTTGAGATGGTTTTATATCCAAGGCTACCCCCGTGTGTGTCCGGCTTCTCGGACAGGGGTTCCTACACTTAGGCGGTCTGCGTGTATAGGGGGAACTCCTCGGAGGTGAACCGGAGAGAAACTTGAGATCATATGTGATGATCCTTGTTTCCACATGTACCTATGACCTAAACAAGCTCAAATGGAGGCATATGCCCACCGGGGGACCCCCGATGGGATGCGATCAAAGGGTAGACCGCGCGGTCAACGTAACTAGGGTTTCGTCGAAATCGAGCATCGAGATGTAGAGAATGGCCCCAAAACTTGTGTGTGTCCACATGGAAAGCACAAAAGTGATTTGAGATGGTTTTATATCCAAGGCTACCCCCTGTGTGTCCCGGCTTCTCGGACGGGGGTTCCTACACTTAGGCGGATTATGCATGTATAGGGGAACTCCCTCGGAGGTGAACCGAGAGAAACTTGAGATCATATGTGATGATCCTTGTTTCCACATGTACCTATGACCTAACCAAGCTCAAATGGAGGCATATGCCCACCGGGGACCCCGATGGGATGCGATCAAAGGGGTAGACCGCGCGGTCAACGTAACTAGGGTTTCGTCGGAAATCGAGCATCGGATGTAGGGAATGGCCCCAAAACTTGTGTGTGTCCACATGGAATGCACAAAAGTGATTTGAGATGGTTTTATATCCAAGGCTACCCCCAGTGTGTCGGCTTCTCGGACAGGGGGTTCCTACACTTAGGCAGATTCTGCGTGTATAGGGGGGAACTCCCTCGGAGGTGAACCGGAGAGAAACTTGAGATCATATGTGATGATCCTTGTTTCCACATGTACCTATGACCTAACCAAGCTCAAATGGAGGCATATGCCCACCGGGGGACCCCCGATGGGATGCAGTCAAAGGGGTAGACCGCGCGGTCAACAGAACTAGGGTTTCGTCGGAAATCGAGCATCGGATGTAGGGAATGGCCCCAAAACTTGTGTGTGTCCACATGGAATGCACAAAAGTGATTTGAGATGGTTTTATATCCAAGGCTACCCCCCAGGTGTGTCCGGCTTCTCGGACAGGGGGTTACTACACTTAGGCAGATTCTGCGTGTATAGGGGGGAACTCTCTCGGAGGTGAACCGGAGAGAAACTTGAGATCATATGTGATGATCCTTGTTTCCACATGTACCTATGACCTAACCAAGCTCAAATGGAGGCATATGCCCACCGGGGGACCCCCGATGGGATGCAGTCAAAGGGGTAGACCGCGCGGTCAAGAGAACTAGGGTTTCGTCGGAAATCGAGCATCGGATGTAGGGAATGGCCCCAAAACTTGTGTGTGTCCACATGGAATGCACAAAAGTGATTTGAGATGGTTTTATATCCAAGGCTACCCCCAGGTGTGTCCAGCTTCTCGGACAGGGGTTCCTACACTTAGGCGGTCCTGCGTGTATAGGGGGGAACTCCCTCGGAGGTGAACCGGAGAGAAACTTGAGATCATATGTGATGATCCTTGTTTCCACATGTACCTATGACCTAACCAAGCTCAAATGGAGGCATATGCCCACCGGGGGACCCCCGATGGGATGCAGTCAAAGGGGTAGACCGCGCGGTCAACAGAACTAGGGTTTCGTCGGAAATCGAGCATCGGATGTAGGGAATGGCCCCAAAACTTGTGTGTGTCCACATGGAATGCACAAAAGTGATTTGAGATGGTTTTATATCCAAGGCTACCCCCCCAGGTGTGTCCGGCTTCTCGGACAGGGGGTTCCTACACTTAGGCAGATTCTTGTTGTATTGGGGGGAACTCGCTCGGAGGTGTTCCGTTGAGAACCTTGAGATCATATGTGATGATCCTTGTTTCCACATGTACCTATGACCTAACCAAGCTCAAATGGAGGCATATGCCCACCGGGGGACCCCCGATGGGATGCGATCTAGGGGTAGACCGCGCGGTCAACAGAACTAGGGTTTCGTCGGAAATCGAGCATCGGATGTAGGGAATGGCCCCAAAACTTGTGTGTGTCCACATGGAATGCACAAAAGTGATTTGAGATGGTTTTATATCCAAGGCTACCCCCCAGGTGTGTTCGGCTTCTCGGACAGGGGGTTCCTACACTTAGGCAGATTCTGCGTGTATAGGGGGGAACTCCCTCGGAGGTGAACCGGAGAGAAACTTGAGATCATATGTGATGATCCTTGTTTCCACATGTACCTATGACCTAACCAAGCTCAAATGGAGGCATATGCCCACCGGGGGACCCCCGATGGGATGCAGTCAAAGGGGTAGACCGCGCGGTCAACAGAACAAGGGTTTCGTCGGAAATCGAGCATCGGATGTAGGGAATGGCCCCAAAACTTGTGTGTGTCCACATGGAATGCACAAAAGTGATTTGAGATGGTTTTATATCCAAGGCTACCCCCCAGGTGTGTTCGGCTTCTCGGACAGGGGGTTCCTACACTTAGCAGGTCTGCGTGTATAGGGGGGAACTCCCTCGGAGGTGAACCGGAGAGAAACTTGAGATCATATGTGATGATCCTTGTTTCCACATGTACCTATGACCTAACCAAGCTCAAATGGAGGCATATGCCCACCGGGGACCCCGATGGGATGCGATCAAAGGGGTAGACCGCGCGGTCAACAGAACTAGGGTTTCGTCGGAAATCGAGCATCGGATGTAGGGAATGGCCCCAAAACTTGTGTGTGTCCACATGGAATGCACAAAAGTGATTTGAGATGGTTTTATATCCAAGGCTACCCCCCAGGTTTGTCCGGCTTCTCGGACAGGGGGTTCCTACACTTAGGCAGATTCTGCGTGTATAGGGGGGAACTCTCTCGGAGGTGAACCGGAGAGAAACTTGAGATCATATGTGATGATCCTTGTTTCCACATGTACCTATGACCTAACCAAGCTCAAATGGAGGCATATGCCCACCGGGGGACCCCCGATGGGATGCAGTCAAAGGGGTAGACCACGCGGTCAACAGAACTAGGGTTTCGTCGGAAATCGAGCATCGGATCTATGCTTAACCCTTGACAACACCTGATGATAGATGTTTCTTTTATCTCCATTCAGTTGTACCTTGTGTAGTGGTGGTAGCAATTTGGTACAAACACATGGAATTCAATATCTAAGATGCATTCGTTCATAAGTTTATGTAGCTTCTAAATTTGAGGTGTATAACTTTTGATAAACTATTCTAATCACCCCGTTCCTAAGAAATTTGGTCAATTTTGTATTCCAAAAAAAATAAGAGAGAAAAAAATAAGAGAAAAATAAGAGAAAAAAATAAAAAAAATAAGAGAAAAATAAGAGAAAAAAAAACTCTATGCCGACGGCCACCCTCGGCATATAGCCGGCCGTCGGCATATGTGCCCGCGCCGCACCGTTACATGGGAGCTGGTCGAGCCAGACCAGCTCCCAAACCCTAAACGCCCAACCGCCTCTTCGCGCCGCCAGCCCAAACTCGCCTTGCGCCGTCGCCCAAATTTGCCGCCGCGCCCGCCTTTCGCCGTCGCCGGCCGCCCGCCACCGGCCGCCGCTGCCCCTCCCTCCCCGGCCGCCCTCCCGCCCGCTGCCCCTCCCTCCCCGGCCGCCCTCCTCCCTGCCCCGCCCTCTCTCTGCCCCGCCCTCCTCTCCTATTCCGCCGCCCGCCGCTGCCCTCCCCTCCCGGCCGCCTCCTCCCCTGCCCGCCCTCCTCTCCCGCTATCCCGCCGCCCGCCGCTGCCCCTCCCTCCCCGGCCGCCCTCCTCCCCTGCCCGCCCTCCTCTCCCTATCCCGCCGCCGGCCTCCTCTCCCTGCCCCCTCGCGCCGCTCTCCTCCTCCTCTCTCGCGCCCGGCCCGCCGTCCCTGGTCGGCCTCCTCCTCGCGCCCCGGCCTGCCGTCGCCCTCACGGTAAGGGTCCTCTTTTTTTATTTTTGCATTAGGTTTAGTTGTTGTAATTAATAGAAATAGAAATTAAATTGTGTAATTGATATGAAATAGAAAGAAAGAAATAGTAATAGAAAATGAAATTGCAAATAGAAATGAAATGGAAATTGCAAATGTGAAATAGAAATGAAATTGAAATAGAAATTGCAAACAGAAATAGAAATTGCAAATAGAAATAGAAATAGAAATTGGAAATGTGAATGTGGAATTTGTTCTAATAATGTGAATTTATAATAGGCCATGTGGTGACCGCCTCGTCATGAGCACCCCGGCGTGACGATCCGGGATCTTGACGCACTTCTCGACGGTCGCCGACATCGACACTCGGTTGTTGGACTACTTCCTCTACAGCCGAGGGTGAGCTAAAACATCGCCTCCCCTTCTCCGCATTTTCTTATGTCACTAGATTTATTTTCCAAGTCCAGTTGCGTAACCTAGGTGTCACTTCCCGTCCGCGAGCGTTACGCGGATAAATATGCATTAGTGGTCCGCATATTTTGAACCGTAACGCTTGCGGCATTTACGGGACAGTCGGCGGATGCGTAGTTGTCTACGTTTTCCATGTTCTACTCCGGTCCGAGTCAGGATTTCGGCGGCGCCTCCCCGTTGTTCTCCGGATGCACATCCTCTCGGCTTTTTGCCGAGACGTGTATCGGGAGAGCAGCGGGGAGGTGCTGCCGAAATTCTGACTTGAACCGGGGTAGAGCATGGAGAACGTAGCCAACTACGGATCCGGCGGCTGCTAGGAGCCCACCTAGTAGAGATGTAGGTTGATGCATGCGTTTCGCCCGGTAAAATAAATAAAAATATGATGCATTTAATTTCCTATTTGATATAAATGCTATGTCTGTGGTTTGGCTCCCAATAAAGCAGAGGATGGCTGATAATGGATGGATGTACAATGAGCGTGTTAGTGCGACTGAGAAAACAGATGAGTGGACAAGGAAGACCCATTTTCTAGTGAATGAGTTAGCGCGTGGTACAAAGGGGCTGGTTCGGGCACTTTGCCCCTGTGTTCGCTGCGTGAAGCGTCAACGTCGTGGGAAGGATGAAATGTATAGACACCTTCTGCAATATGGGTATATGCATGGGTACGTCACGGAAATCGACTTTGATGAGCGCGAACGTGACAGAGGTGAGGTGATGCGGCAGCGGCTCAATGGCAATCCGTACGATGGAATTAGAGACTTTCTAGATGATCTCGTCCATGCCGGTGTCCCGGATTCGCCGCCAGAACCGGAGGCGCCGCCAGAACCGGAGGAACCAGAGCCAACCGCGAAGGCCTTCTATGATATGATTGCCGCGGCTAAGAGGCCTCTGTACGAGGGCGCCGCGATTTCTCAGCTCGATGCCATCTCCCAATGTCTAGCCGACAAGACCCGGTACAACACCACCCGTGAGGGCTTTGAAGCAAGTCTGAAAACAACTGGTAACATGTTGCCCAAAGATCATTGTCTGCCTCAAAGCTCGCACGCGACGAGGAGAATGATGAAGGACCTCAACATGGATTATCAAAGGATAGATCGTTGTCCGAAAGGCTGCGTTCTATTTTGGAGACGGTATGCGGAGGACAAGTACTGTCCCATCTCAGAAGGGGGCCTAGGTATGAAGAGGTAACGGGAAAGGATGGTCGTGAGGCGATCAAGCACCGCAAAGTCGATTCTTCGATATCTCCCATTCATAAAAGAATCCAGCGGCTTTACATGCACGAGGAGACAGCCAAACAGATGACGTGGCACAAGTATGGGAAGAGATTCGTGGACGAAAACAAGAAGTTGAAGATGGGACATCCATCCGATGGTACGGCATGGAAGAACTTCGATACAAAACACCGCCTTAAGGCAGCCGAGGCTCGGAATGTCAGAATTGCGATAGCAACAGATGGCTTCAATCCATATGGTATGTCCAATGCCAATTACAGTTGCTGGCCCGTGTTTGTTATTCCGCTCAATCTCCCTCCCGGAGTCCTAATGACGAGGAAGACCATGTTTCTGTCGCTGATCATTCCAGGCCCTCATTACCCGGGGAAGAATTTGAGTGTCTACATGCAGCCGATTGTGGAAGATTTGAACCACTCTTGGCACCACGGGACATTGACGTACGACCGAGCATCGAAGACAAACTTCTGCATGAGAGTTTGGTTGCAGTATACCATGCATGACATGCCCGGGTACGCCCTAACATGTGGATGGTGTACAGCTGGTAAGTGGCCATGCCCAGTGTGCGAGCATCGGCTTGAGTTCCTTTGGCTACGTAAGGGTCGCAAGTATGTTGCGTTTGACACGAATCGACGGTTCCTCAAAAGGAGGCATCCGTTTAGAGAAGACAAAAAGAACTTCAAGAAGGGCAAAGTTGTGCATGAAAAAAGATGTGCCGAAGTTTGATGGTACACTTGTTGAAGCCGAGCTACGTGCTCTCGTGCCGGCAGCGACGCCAACTGGCCATCAATTTGAGGGATATGGTGTAACGCACAACTGGACTCACGAGGCGGCTTTAACGAAGCTCGAGTATTACAAGGACCTCGAACTTCCCCATAACATCGATGTGATGCACACTGTAAAGAATGTCGCGGAGTCCGTCTTTCACACATGCCTGAACATTCCCGGGAAGTCAAAGGATAATGTCAAGGCTAGAGTCGATATTGAGATCCTCTGTGATAGGGAAAAATTACACATGAAGCGTCCTATTGGCCGTCAAAAGAATTGGTTCAAGCCGCATGCCAACTTCTGCCTTGATTCCATCCAAAAGAAGGAGGCATTCAGGTGGCTCAAATACGTCGTGATGTTCCCGGATGGTTATTGCTCGAATATGAGTAAGGGAGTTAATCTTTCGACGGGAAAAGTCACCCGGCTCAAGAGTCACGACTATCATATATGGATTCAGCGGCTCATGCCGGTGATGCTTCGAGGGTATATCCCCGAGAAAGTCTGGCGAGTGCTTGCGCAGTTGAGCCATTTCTTCCGCACGCTCTGTGCTAAGCAGATATGTCCCGAGGTTATTGCAAAGCTACAACATACAGTGCCGGAGTTGCTATGCAATTTGGAGATGATATTTCCGCCAGGCTTCTTTACTCCGATGGCACATCTCATTGTGCACCTCGCCAACGAGGCACTCTTGGGTGGTCCGGTGCGGTTTCGTTAGCGATTCAGTATTGAGAGAGAGTTTAAGTATATTCGAAAGATAACTGGAAACAAGGCCAAGATTGAAGCATGCATAGCTGAGGCAATATGCCTTCGGGAGATGGCAGATGCCGCGACAACGTACTATCCCGATGATGTTCCCACTCAGCATAACCCGGTCACTCGTTACAATGTCGACGTGCCCGAGAATGACCCCAAGCTAAAACTATTCCAATTCCCGGTGGCAAGGCTGGTAAAGGAACAAAATATAAATTGGAGAACGAAGAGAAGGATTGTATAATGCTATATGTGCTTATGAACATGGAGGAAGTGATCCCATTCGTAAGGTAAAATGGTGAACAAATTACTTTGCAGCTAGTAACCTCGTCTCGGTCTAATGCTTATTTTCTCCTTTCAGCGAATTCACGGATGAAATGTGGCCGTATGATGAATTGCCCGAAACCTCGGAGATGGACACTCTATTGAAAGACGGTGCTCCCGGAATTAATAAAAACTTTGTGACATGGTTCATGGAAAAAGTAATTTCTAACCTTTCCTCTTACATTGCAACATGTGACTTGTCCCTCTTATTACACGTAACTAATGCACACAACAAATTTGAAATGTTCTTGTAGGGCCGTGAGAGAAACGTTGATATGATAGATGAGTTGAAATGTGTTTCCCAAGGTTGTAGCCGTGAGGTGACCAAGTATGAGAAGTATGATGTGAATGGGTTTCGCTTCCACACAGAGACGCACCAGAAGGGCCGGGCGAATCCCAAAACGATAAATACTGGGGTCTTCACCAAAGGAGCCAACAACTTTGATTACTACGGAAGGTTACAAAGTGTATACGAGTTGACATTCAATCGTACGAACGTGCAACTCAATATCGTCGTGTTCAACTGTCATTGGTTCGACCCAATAGGTGGACAGAGAAGTGATAAGTCCATTGGGTTAGTTGAAGTTAAGCCTTCAACCACCTATAGCGGAGCCGATGTCTTTATTGTGGCTCACCAAGCCAAGCAAGTTTATTATTTGCCCTACCCATGCCAGAAAGCGGAACTCAAGGGTTGGGAAGTCATCTTCCAGGTATCGCCACATGGTAACCTACCGATTCCCTCTGAGGATGATTACAACAACATTGACCCCGTGACATACGAGGGGATTTTCTATCAAGAGGAACAGGACTTCGGGGAATATATTTTAGAACCGTTTGTTCAAGAGGACCTCGGGAACGATGCAGAAACTCGTGATGAGTCAGTGGTGGATCTAAAGGACATATCTATGCTCGAGAAGTTACTTGAGGCGAATGACAATTATGATGAGCCTCCACCCGTCGACCCTTCAACTTTGTACTCACAAGATAGTGATAGTGATAGTGGGCCAGAGAAAGAGAAAGAGAAAGAGATGGAGTATGAGAGTGAGCGTGAGAGCGATGATGGCTGGTGAGGGTCTTTTATTCTTAGTATTTATTTGTCAACATGCTTCTTAATTGCATTGTGCCTTTTATTCTTAGTATCTTCATTTTATTATGTCAACATGCTTCTTAATTGCATTGTGCCTTTTATTCTTAGTATCTTCATTTTATTATGTCAACATGCTTCTTAATTGCATTGTGCCTTTTATTCTTAGTATCTTCATTTTATTATGTCAACATGCTTCTTAATTGCATTGTGCCTTTTATTCTTAGTATCTTCATATAATATGTCTTTGTGCTTAACTGTTTTATTCTTCTCAATGCAGGTGACTGAACAATATGAGCAGCGGCAAGGCAGACTCCGAGAGCTTGCTTAAGACGCTGGCGCAGGTGAAGAGGAATATTCCTAGAGTGCCTAGACGGAGTGATCGAGCCCCGGTGCAAAATCCGCGTTACGCCGATGGTACCGATGGAGGACGAGGACGAGGAGGACGAGGTGGAGGTCGAGGACGAGGACGAGGAGGACGAGGTGGAGGACGAGGTGGCGGCGGGGTACACATGGACTTTGACGAGCCACCCTCCGCTTCTGGCGACGTGGCTCCTGAGTTGTACCTTGAGGGTCCGTCTAGTGGGGAGGTGGAGATGGAGACGGAGTCTACACACGAGTCGGACTCTAGGGCTGAGTTGGAGGTCATGGAGGGTGAAGGTGCGCCGAAGCCCTTGAAGCTTCGTGGAGAAGCTAGAGCCCCCGATGCGAGGAAGGAGCCGAAGACCCATGATGACAAGGCCCTTATCATTCCTTCGAGCGATGAGTAAGTGTACTACTTCAGAAATTTCGAACATGTATTTTCATCTTGGGCATAATAAACAATTTGGCATGTGTACTAATGTGTGATTTATTTGCAGCAACTGGACATGGGATGCCAAGCCCCCCCGCATGCCTAACAGCTTGCTTGGGGCTCTGATTAAGAAGTTCAGGCCCCGCAGATAAACTACCCATAGCACGGTCCCCCGTGGCCCGACGAAGCTAGCCACTACTTGGGCGGACTATGAGGATGCCCCCGCCGTAGGCTTCGCGACACCTGCCGAGGCTGTGACCACCAAGTTCGGGTAAGGCATATATTTCTCGAGCACCGTTCATAGTTGATGACCCTAATGTGCTAACTCATGACTTTCACAACTGATTTATGCATGATTGAAGTGCTTCTATCGTGTGGACCCGGAGCATGACACGCAGGCGCGTCTCACTTTGCGTGGCGCTTGCGAGAGGTTGACACCGCAGCAGTGGTACAACCAAAAGTTCACCAGCGCTAGTGCCTTCTGGGCTAACAAGGGTAAGAGGGTCAAGAAGGAGTACTATGTTGGTAACGAGCCTACGGAGGAATGGGCAATGACCATTGAGGAGTACATGTCGGTGAGTAAAATGTCAATGAGATTCTACATTGCTGCTAAGTTTTCATTGAATTATCTTGAGCTGAGTATTGCGTTTTCAGGTTTGTCCCGAGTGGGCCGAGCAGCATAGGGAGGCATGGGAGGAGCTGATTAGGGCGAGGTGGCTCAGGCAGGACGAGGAGTTTGCAGCCGTGTCGAGGCGTAACATGGAGAACCGAGGCACCGGTGGCACACACTGCGCGGGAAACCGCGACTACACCCGCTTCAAGGGGAAAAAGGTATGTATATACATGGAACGACCTTCATTCATTTCCCGCCATGTCTCATTTGTGGTACGCTTAACTTTTCTTTTCGCGATGCAGGTGGCCGAGGCACCACCTGGGGTGGTGCTTCATGATGCCCAGATATATGACATGATGCGGACGAAGCAGAAGCCCAATCCCGCATTGCCTCAGCCACAGTACTACGGCAATGCCAAGGCCGCCAAGGAGGACTACTGCGACATGGTCAAGTCTCGTCACCCCGAGGTGGATGACCCCTTGAGCATTCCGGTCGACGAGGAGTCGTTGGTCCTGTCGGGGCACGGGCGTCCGCATGGCCGTTTCCCTTGGCTGAATAAGGCGGTCAAGCCTACCCACTCCACGAGCTACACGCGTCTCAAGCATACCCTCACCGCCGACAGCCCCCAGCCTCGTCCACGGCCTGCTCGTCCACCCGCCTACGATGTAAGTTTTCCTTATTTTCATCCTCTTTCCGGTTTTCCTTCCTACATGGCTAAGTGTTTACGAGATTCATTGTTTCTGAAATTGTAGCCTGAGTTCGAGGCGGCCTTCGAAGCCTGCAATGAAGCGTATCAGCAGGCCGCTGCCCAGTGGAATAGGCAGAATACGGCCTACATGGCGTATATAGGAGTAAGTCTGAATCTTTCTTCTCGCGCAAGTAGATGCCAAGTCTCAGTTTGATGCTTTATTTCTGCAAAGCCTAACTTGTAACCTATCTTGCAGGAAATGATGATCTCTATGTCTACTGGTACACCGCCACCGGCTCGAGTTACCGTGGCGGGGGACATGCCTATCATGCCATCGAGGGCAGCTTTCGCTGCGACTTACTACGGATCCACACCGGAGGTAAGTTCTTTGCCAAACCGGTAGTTACCACTTGTCTTTGCCTCGCAAATTGCTAACATGTAGGGAACATGTAGGGAACGGGATGGTCCGGGAACCAGGCATCGCCGGGTGGGCGCGAGGTCACACCGGTTCATGAAGGTGGTCGGTCTCCTGGGCGTTCTACTGGTGCCTCTCCGGCGACTACTCCTGGGACTACTCCCGGTGCCTCTCCGTCGACTTCTCCTAGGCGTACCACCGGTCCTTCTCCAGGTGGTTCTTCTGCAGCTTCTACCGGAGCGCAACCCCGGGCTGCTCGTTTCGCCAACGATGTGGGCGGACACACCCCGCCCGGTTCCTTCCTCCGCTAGTCGGCACCGGGCTTCTTGCTTGCCATCATGTGCTTCCTCCTCTTGTATTTGGATGACATGGCACTCTCCTCTTGTATGGCACTCTCCTCTTGTATGTGCTACCTACTACTATGCTACTATGTGGATTTCATGCTATTTATGTGAATTATGGTGAATTTGGATGAACTTGGATGTGTGAACTGCTGCACTGTGCAAACTGAATTTGGATGAATTTGGAACGGTGAAATTAAACTGCTGAAAACAAAAAAAAAATTGAACAGGTCTACGCCGAGGGCAATGCCGTCGGCATAGACCCTTGCATAGACCATTTGGTCAGGTCTATGCCGAGGGGGTTGCCCTCGGCGTAGGAGCTGAGCTCGGCAGGCGCGCCACGTGGCCCATGCATGCACGTGCATATGCCGAGGGGGTTGCCCTCGGCGTACACGCACAGGTGGCGCCGTAAGGGCGGGCCACGTCTCTCCGTTGGTCGCCATGTTTCTGCCCTACGCCGAGGGGATTGCCGTCGGCGTACACGCGCAGTTGGCGCCGCCAGCTTGTGCCACGTCGCCTCGTTCGTCGCCGGAAACCTGCTGTACGCCGAGGGCAGGCCGTCGGCGTATGCCGATGCGCCGTTAACGGCGACGTCCCGCCGCCAGGAGACGCCGAGGGCAGCGACGCCGAGGGGCCCAGCTGGCCGTCGGCGTAGGTCGCGTACGCCGAGGGTCAACCATACGCCGACGGCGAGGCTGGCTATGCCGAGGGACCTAGACGCCGAGGGTCTACGCCGAGGGCTGCCGTCGGCGTAGCCTACGCCGAGGGCCAGGCGCGGCTACGCCGAGGGCAGCTGGCCGTCGGCAGCTAGGTCCATTCCTGTAGTGAGCTGGGACTTGGGCCCCCCTGATTCCGAGGGCCTGGGGCGGCCGCCCCACCTGCCCCCCCTCAGGGCCGGCCCTGAGGGGCAGACCACTGCGGGAACTGCTTCCTCGGGTACCCAACGGGCGACAACCGCGACACCGACACCACGTGGCTCTTCGACGATGTTCAACACACCTCGGTGATCCTGGCCGGGTGCAAGGCCGAGTGCTTCATACTCAAGAGCAGCGACGGCAAGAACCGACAGAGCAAGAAGTGCATCGGCCTAGTGGCGACGTGCGTGAGCAACAACATCAACAAGAAGATGTGCACTATCATCGAGACTCTGCCACACTAGCGCTTGGGCCGGGCGCGCGCCTTCGCTCGCTGGTGCCGTGGGAGTCTGGCCGCGACATGAAGGAGCAGGTGGAGCGGTCCGGCGCACTGCGCACGCATTCGTGCTGGTCCACGAGGCGTGACCTCACCGCGGGGACTGTGGACGGCGAGGGCCGCGTGCACTTCACTCCCAGCCGCAACGACACTGGAGGAGCTCCGCGAGGGCCTGCAACGTGCTGCACATCCTGGTGACCACCGACACGGCTGAGGTGGGCACGCATCGCAGCGACATCGGCATTGATGGCAGAGATGTTCGAACTCGATGGCAGAGCCGAGCAGGATGGAACGGCTGCGGGCGTCACCATGGATGGCAGCGCTGATAAGGAACGGTGGGCGTGGTGCAGGGTGCGCGTGGCTGCGAGCGCAACGATGTATGATGGTCCCATCGCAGGAAGAGATCAATGGCGGCCGCGGCAGCTCTAGCCCAGCCGTGTCGATTCTCTCTCTTGTGTGTGCACGGTACGCGCATCTCTCCTGATCCCTCTGTCCTCGTCGATTTGCTCCACGGCCGGCTGGATCAAAACGTGTATGTTTGTTGTTCGAGCTCCAGGAGATTGCCTCTCGGACATGCTCTGCTCGGCCAGCGGCACGAGGCCACCACACCAGCTCCACCTCACGCCGCATCTACAACCCTGGTACCTAGTTTCCGGACGGAGTAAGAGCATCTCCAACAGACGCGCTATATCGCGGCGCGCCAAAAGCAAAAATCTGTGCGCGCTAAACCGTTGCCGCGCGCATGATCGATTTCTCCTCCGCCGGGTGCGCCATTTTGCAGCGCGCGTTGGCGCGGTAAAATAGCACCTCCGCCGGACGCGCCATTTTGCAGCGCGCGGGCGCGGCGCAAACAACAAACACACACAAGTATGCATCCAAGAAGATCAAACAATATATAAAAATTCACAAATATATTGTACCATCCAAATACAATACATTGTTCACAACAATACTTCACACCAAATACAACACGTCCAACATACAACAATACAACATGGTTTTGAGAAACAACACATAGTTTTCAAACAAATACAACAAATATGCAACTATTGTTGTCCATTCCAATTCCACCATTCTTCCATGAGATCTTTTTGAAGCTCATCATGTGTGTCGTTGCACCGAATGGCATGGTATGAGGCAATGAATCGGGCAATCCTATGTGCGGACCTCGTCACTTGCACGGGAACCCCCATCAAGTCGTAGTGGGTATGATCCACATCTTTTCCGCGATCATCCTCTATAATCATGTTGTGCATGATTACACACGCGGTCATGATATACCAAAGGCATTCTTGATCCCAAAATCTAGCCGGTCCTCTAACAATGGCAAATTGGGCTTGCAAAATCCCAAATGCTCTCTCTACATCTTTCCTAGCCGCCGCTTGTGCATTGTGGAATTGAGTTTGCTTTTTACCTTTTGGGTTGAATAATTGGCTTCACAAATGTTTGCCACCTTGGATATATGCCGTCGGCGAGGAAGTAGCCATAGTTGTACTTGTGGCCATTTGCTTCAAACTCCACCAATGGACCTTCCCGCATTGCAAGTCTTGTCATCAGTGGTGACCGTTGAAGAACATTGATGTCATTGCAAGATCCGGGCATTCCAAAGAAAGCATGCCATATCCAAGTCTCTTGGTCGGCCACCGCTTCAAGTACTATGGTGGCATCCTTCTTGTAGCCTTTGAATTGTCCATGCCATGCCGCTGGACAATTCTTCCAACTCCAATGCATACAATCAATGGAACCAAGCATACCGGGAAACCCCCGGTTGGCGTTGATCTCCAAAAGCCTTGCCGTGTCTTGAGCATTGGGGGCTCTCAAGTATGTGGAGCCAAAGACATTGACAATTGCAACGACAAAGCGCTTCACACACAAGATAGAAGTGCTCTCTCCCATGGCCAAATGATCATCAACAAGATCCGCCGGTATACCATATGCCAACATACGCAAGGCGGCGGTCACCTTTTGATATGTGCTATGGCCAAGTTCTCCGGCGGCATTACTCCTTTGCTCAAAGAAGCGATCATATTTGGTGACCTCCGTTGCAATGTGCTTGAACAAGTTGAGACTCATCCGGAAACGCCGCCGAAAATAGCTTTCGGGGAAAATCGGATTCTCATTGAAATACGACCGCATCAATTTCTCATGCCCTTCAATCCTTTCTCTCCACAACTTCTGTCTACCGAACACCGATCCACCAAATTTTGGCCTCTTAACGGCGCGGTATGCTAATAGTATCGATATGTTCTCCTCTTCTTCTTGGTCGAACTCGTCATCAGATGAATCATATGAGGAACTCTACAAACATATGTATGAAATTACTTCACTATGAACTTTTGTAGCTACTTGGCGAGTATAATAGAGGCCGACCGGCGGAGGTTCGTACCTTGCGAGCAAATGGGCGAGCACCATGGGCGCGCCATGTTGCAAGCAAGCTCGAGGACGACGAGGACGACATGTCAACGCCTGCGCGGAGGAGAACGCGACGGCGGCGCGAAGGGGGCCGCGGAGAAGGACCGCCGACTACAACTCATCGCTGGCGGCCGTGCGAGCGACACAGTGCGGCGGAGCGTCCGCCGGTGCCAGGAGGAGGTGCGGGTGACGTGGGCATTATCCTTCGGGTAACCAGTATTGCCCTATCTGATATTGACAAGTTGGAGGCCCATGAAGCTACCAGAAGGCGAGATGGGCCACTAGGTCGGTGCGTCAGAAGGTTCCTTGGCGGACAAGATCAGGAAACGGACAAACAAGGAAAGATTAGATTTAATCTACTGTAAACCTAGTCGTCCTCGGGTAGTACCCTTGAGACCTGGCCTCCTATATAAAGGCCAGGAGAGGGCCTGCCGAGAGACACGAACAATCTTAGCAACCTTAGCCAGGAAAAGCTTAGAGCTAGGTAACCCTAGCAACACCAATCTCGACTAGATCTCAGCCGAAGTATTCGGCACCCCATTGTAACCTGTTTTCATCATAATCAAAGAACAGACAGGCAGGACGTAAGGGTTTTACCTCATCGAGGGCCCCGAACCTGGGTAAATCGCTCTCCCCGCTTGTCTGTGTACCGATGTCTCATGTCAGCTTGCAGGATTCCATCAACCCTAAGCCCCTATCGGAGGGCATTGCCGAGGATCACCCTCGACAATTGGCGCCGTCTGTGGGAAGCCTGTCGGCACAAGGCAGAGCATCGGCAGTACCAGTCACATCTGCAGCGTTCGTGCTTGAGTCACCAACACCCCCAAACCCGAAGGATTCGATCCGCTGCGGATCTTTCGAGTTCGTACCTCACCTCAAAACGTCGCACTCGGTTCCTACGGAATCGTGTGACAACATGACCACTACCTTTGGGGGCGTCCACTTTATCATCGACCCCAAGGGCTTTCTTCGTCTTCCAACGACAGATACGTCTGATTTCAGGCCCTCGGTTTCGGCAGAGGATACCTTGGCAGCAACTTCGGGAATTCTGCCCAGGAGCATGCATGGAAATAGCCGAGGAAGTTTTGACCTCGCGACAGCAAGGAAGAAAAGGCGAAGGGAATTATGCTATGGAGAAGAAGAACGTGCAGCACCTCATCCTCGCCACTCCGAACGGGAACAGGAGGGCATGCAATCGATCCATGGTCGCACTCGTTCGCCGCACCTGACAGCCACGGAGCAACTCGATGCACCATGCTATCTCCACTCCTATTTCGACCCGAAGGACAGTCGAGAGAAATCCAGTCACCTGTTAAGGAACTGCCGACACTTCTTGGAGATCCGTCAGTTCTGCGATGACCTCAGGAGGGAAGCTACATCAAGAGTCCACATGATGGAGAAGAGAGCGAGATCCTACAGCTATCGGGCAGAGCCGTACGTACCAGAGCCGTACGTACCAGAGCCATACGTGCAGAAGCCATATGAACCAATGGAGAAGGACGAGTATGTACAAGCCGAGGTATTCCCAGAGCCGCGTGGGCAGGTCAGCATGATTCATAAAACCAGCTTTTCAAAAAGAGAAATCAAGAAATTCTCGCGGGAAGTGAAATATGCAGAAGTCGCTATGGTTGACACACCCGAGTTCATCAACTGGTCGGAACAAAGCATCTCCTTCGACAGAACGGATCACCCGAAAGCCGTTCCTAGACCCGGCCATGCAGCTCTAGTCCTTGAGGCGCAGATCGGAGGGTACAACATGAGCAAAGTATTCATGGACGGAGGAAGCGGCCTAAATTTACTATTTGCCAACACAATGAAAGCAATAGGTTTAACAGTCGATATGCTGAAGGAATCCGATACAGGATTCCATGGCATTATACCGACTCGACCCGCTTATTCTCTTGGGAAAACATCGTTGGATGTAGTCTTCGGCACACCCACCAATTTTCGGAAAGAAAAGATCGAGTTTGAAGTCGTCAACTGGGAATCCCAGTACCATGCCATCCTCGGCAGGCCAGCGTTTGCCAAGTTTATGGCCGTACCTCATTATGCGTACCTAAAGCTAAAGATGCCAGGCAACAACGGGACCCCAATAACCGTCCACGGGAGCTTTGCTCGGTCAGACACCTGTGATAGGGAGTTTCAGAAGATCGCTTCCAAATTCGGCGCCAAGGAGGAACTCAACGCAATCGACGCAGCAGTAGATCATATGCAACCACCAGCCGACAACCGAAACGTAAGATCCGACGAGTTTGACGCTACAAAGGAAGCTAAGAAACTGCAGGTGCACCCCAATGACCCGAAGAAAACGGTCAATATATCGGCTGACCTCGCGATCGCATAGGAAGGCGCGCTCATCGAGTTCCTCCGTGAGCACTGGGAGATATTTGCATGGGAACCATCCGACATGCCAGGTATCCCCAGGGAACTCGCTGAGCACGCCCTTAATGTTGACCCAACAGCCAAACCAGTGCAACAGTCGATGCGTCGATTCTCTGAGCCCAAGCGGAGAGCAATTGGCGAAGAGATCAATCGACTTCGCAAAGCAGGATTCATCCGAGAGCTCAAGGAATCAGAATGGGTGGCTAATCCTGTCATGGTACCCAAGAAGGACACCACCGCTCTGCGCATGTGTATCAACTACACCGGCCTTAACAAGCACTGTCCGAAAGATCACTTCCCGTTGCCTCGGATTGATCAGATAGTTGATTCCACAGCTGGATGCGATCACCTCTACTTCCTCGATGCCTACTCTGGGTATAATCAGATCAAACTGAAGAAAGAAGATCAGGAGCTAACCGCGTTCATCACCCCACACGGCGTTTTCTGTTACAACGTCATGACCTTCGGGCTGAAAAATGCGGGAGCAACTTACCAACGTTGCAAGCAAGCTTGCCTTGGTGAGCAGATCGGGCGTAACATCGAAGTTTACATCGACGATATCGTGGTGAAAACGATGCACGCTGCCACCCTCGTCGACGATTTGCGGGAAACCTTCGATAACCTGGATAGGTACAAAATCAAGTTAAACCCCAAAAAATGCTTCTTTGGAGTACCAGGGGGGCAAGTACTAGGGTACTTCATCTCGGCCAGGGGAATTGAAGCCAATCCTCTGAAAATCAAAGCTATTCTCGACATGGAGCCGCCAAAGAATCTGCACCAAGTGCAGCAATTGGCAGGACGTTTGGCAGCACTCAGCAGGTTTATTGCCAAGCTAGGAGAAAAAGCTTTGCCTTTCTACAATTTGATGAAAAAATCGGAAAAATTCGAGTGGACGAAGGAGGCACAGGAATCTTTCGATAATCTAAAGAGGATCTTGTCGACGTCTCCAGTCCTTGTAACCCCCCGCGAGAAGGAAACGCTGCTCATGTACATCGCTGCGACAGTTCAAGTCTTCAGCAACGTCTTGGTCGTCGAACGAGAAGAGGCAGGAAGAGTACACGGCGTACAAAGGCCCGTTTACTATCTCAGCGAAGTACTCACACCCGCAAGACAGAGGTACCCTCATCATCAGAAGCTGGCATATGCAGTTTGGAGGTCAGCCCGCAAACTACGGCATTACTTCACAGAACATCCAATCGTCGTCGTGAGTGAAGCTCCGTTGAAAAACATAATGACCAATCCAGAGGCCACCGGTCGAGTGTCTCAATGGGCCATCGAGATAGCACCTCACGACATAACTTACGTTAACCGGACGGCCATAAAATCTCAAATCCTCCCAGACTTTGTGGCAGATTGGATCCAATCCCAGACACCGGTAGCACCCGACATGTCGGGATCATGGATAATGTATTTCGACGGGTCAAAGCGAAGCACAGGCGCTGCAGCAGGAGTGGTGTTGATATCACCACAAGGAGATAAGATGAAATATATACTACGTATGAACTTTTCTCTGCCGACAAACAACGAGGCAGAATACGAAGCACTGCTGCACGGAATGAAGATGGCAAAGGCGTGCGGAGCGACTACTTTGAAATCTACGGGGACTCCAACTTGGTAGTACAACAGTCGATGAATCTGTGCGACGCAGTTAGTGACAACATGGTCGCCTATCGGCAGCTGTATCAAAATATGGAAGCCAAGTTCGAGGGATGTGAGCTCAAGCATATCGTCAGAGCCAGCAACGAGGAAGCCGACACCTTAGCGAACATCGGCTCTATGTGCTCTCCCATCCCGGACGGAGTATTTTACGAAGTAATTACTCAGCGATCGATAAAAGAGAAGGCGCTGGCGCCCTTGAAACCATCGACTGAGGATGCAGAACCAAACCCGCAACAAGTTACCAACGAAACGCCAGCCGCACAAGTCCTCCTCCTCGAACCGCTATGGACTAAGCCATTCCTGGCGTACCTTACAAGACAGGAATTGCCGACGGATCCATTGGAAGCAAAACGAATCGTCAGGCGATCGAAAGCCTTCACCATAGTAAATGGTGAACTCTACAAGCGTAGCATATCTGGTATCTTCCAAAGGTGCATCGCCATGGACGACGGAAGGGCATTGCTGCGCGAGAAACACGAGGGGACTTGCGGGCATCATGCAGGAAGTAGGGCTCTTGTAGCAAAAGCCTTCAGGGCAGGATTTTACTGGCCAACGGTGGCAGCAGACGCTCGGGAGCTGGTCATGAAGTGCGACCCCTGCCAACGGTTCTCCCCAAAACCACACGCTCCTGCAACGGATCTAATGCCGATACCCTTGGCGTGGCCGTTCGCCCAATGGGGACTCGATCAAGTTGGGCCACTACCGAGGTCATCGCCTGGGGGACACACGTACTTACTAGTGGCAGTTGATAAATTCACAAAGTGGATCGAAGCAGCACCAGTACGAAACCAGAAGGCAACAACAGCAGTCCAATTCTTCAAGGAAATAACATGTCGATTTGGAGTACCTCACAGTATCGTCACAGATAATGGGACTAACTTCGACTCCAAAGAGTTCCGAGAATTTTGTGACGACAGAGGAATAAAGTTGAAATTTGCATCAGTGGCTCACCCGCAAACAAACGGGCAGGTGGAGAGGATCAATGGTCTAATAGGAGACGGCCTCAAGAAACGCCTTACAGGCGCAGCAGGAGCTTGGGTCGAAGAGTTGCCATCAGTACTTTGGAGTTTGCGTACCACACCGAATAGGTCGACTCAGTACACTCCTTTCTTTCTGGTACATGGGGCCGAGGCAGTCCTACCAGCTGATGTTCAATTCGAAGCACCTCGAGTGACGGCATACACAGAACCCTCCTCCAACATTGCACTGCAAGACGCTGTTGACCTACTGGATGAAGCCAGAGACATTGCTTTAGCCCGAACCACGGTATACCAGCAGGCGCTGAGGAATTACCACAGCCGACGCATACGCAACCGATGCTTTAACGTTGGAGATATGGTACTTCTGCTAAAGCAAAAAAGACCCTCGAAACTCGAGTCTCCATGGGAGGGACCCTACATCATCACCGAAGTGATACCAGGAGGAGCATATAGGCTCAAAAATCCAACTTCAGGAAAAGATGTCGACAATCCGTGGAATGTTGCGCACCTGCGACGATTTTGTACATAGAGCGCGATTGGTTTTTGCTTTTTTTTTACAGCCCTTAAGGTTGCTTTACTTTATAAATAAAGTCCTAATCAGGTTTTTCTGCCTCTTTTCTTAAAACTCAGGCCCCACCACCCGAACAGGTCGACTGAGGCCCCTACCATCGGCTCTTACTCCCATCGGGAGGGTTGGCCCAAGAAACACGCAGTGTCATTAATTAAATACTCTCAGCGAGAGCTAAGATTAGTGGCACACAAAAAGACAAAACAACCAATCCAAGCCTCGAGAAAATATACGAGTGCTGCAGTCGATGGTTACATTATCATAAAACAAGGCTCAAACCGGTGCACCGCGTGATTTGACCAAGCGTCTAATTCCCTCGACTAAGTCGATGGGTCTCGCTCTTGCAAAAACTTACGCAAAGGCTTCGCAATAACGTTGCACAATCCAACGAAGTCGTCAGGAGAGCAGGCTGAACTGATCACTCAGCCGCCCCCGACAAACAAAATATCAATCGAATTAATATAGCATACAACGTATGCAATAAATTTACACAAAATCATTTCATGCAGGAAATAAGGCTATTACATTCATGGTCGAACTCCCTGCTCCCAATGTGACTTCAGGTCCTTCTCAAGGCATGACTCCATCCGAGAAACGATGGTGAAAGCAGGAACCCTAGCAGCATCATAATACTGGCCTAAGCTCCTCTCAGTATTCGCCACGGCTCCCAAATCTAAAGATGGATGGCATGCCAGTATTGAAGCAAAAGCAAGCTCTGCACCAGCCAGGAGTTCCTTCCGTACCAACAGTCGAATCCTTTCGGGAGACTTAAATCGGGTGAACAAGGCAGATAAGTTTGCGGGTGCCTGGTCTAGAGGAAACAAGGTGTTCCAAACCATTAGAAGATGAGCATGGAACTTATCAAACTGCATCCGAAGCCACGACTGGAAAAAGAACGAATGTTAGAACATTCAAGCTATACCTAGAAACAGGAGGCGGGCTAACACTCACAGTTCAAGCTTTCGGTAGCAACATGAAGACCATCAAGAGCGTATTGTTCAATGGCAGTCGCTATCTCTCCCTTCTTCTTCACCAAGGCAGCCATCGCACGAAGAGAAGTAATGTCTTTATTTAGACTAGACACCTGGTCGCGTAACTGACGAACAAGGCCTGATTCATCATTATCCGAAGGATTCGGAAAAAGCTCGACACGGGAAGAAGACGAGGGAATCTGCATCACGTCCTTACTTCAGACCAAAGCATTCATATACAAAAGAAACTCCCATCGGGAGCATTAAGTGCACATCGTACAGGCAAAAGGATGTTTGGCAACAGAGCCGAATTTAAACAATTGTTATGTACAACAAATCAAATAACAGTTCAAGGATCAGCCGACGTTGAAACAGGGGCTGACTCAGGAGCAGGCTCAGCTCGTGCTTCATCCACCAACTTCAGAAGCCGGTTGGCGCAGGTAATTGCCGATTTTTTGAAAGGCTCAAGGTCGACTCGATGATTTTCATCATCAACAGGCAACGCCTTAGAAAACTCTTCCAATTCCGACCCCATCCCGTGGCCCATAAGCAACTGGAAAGTAAGAACTGCACCAATCAAGCGACTGCGACGTTTCAGTACCTCTATAGGTTCGGAGGGATCGACAAGGAAGGCTTCAGCCATCTCGTCAAGAGTCTTGTCCAACTTCGCCTTAGGGAAGATCATCGAGTATAACTTCGACAGTGCTCCCTTGGACTTCTGCAGTAATCGGAGGATTAGGACATTTGACTCAGCAGCCAGTGACAAGGCGTCGGCCGTAGAATCCTCCCGAAGCTGATGGCATAGGCTGACAGTTAAATTGGCGGCCTCTGAAAAAGAGAGTATTAGTAATCAACGGAGAAAGCATCAAGAAAGGGACGGAGCACCGTAAGGATTTCTACCCAATAAATCCTTCATAGATTCACGGAGGACACCCTCCTTCTCATCAATCACAGCCGCCGCTGCACGCCTGGCATCTTGGTCATCCTTCATTTGACGCTTCAGCCGACTTACTTCTTCCTTCAACAAAGCATTTTCACTTTTGGCATCGGCAGCAAGCCTGTTGGCTTCGACCACCTGATCAGCCGAAGATTTGACGGCCTTCCGAAGTTGGGAGTTTTCGGCTTCGAGGCGGGTAAATTGTTCCGCAAAGTCCGCTACAGCATCGACTGTGGCGTAAATTGGCTGCAGCCAGAAAAAAGCCAAGAGGAGTCAGGTGATGGAAATTCAGCAAAGCTTGACAGATTAAAATACTTACGTGATTACGACCAGCCGGCGGGGTGGGAGCATCATCGGAAGGAATAACTCTCGACACTGGGACCTTCTCTACACCCGTTCGGGATGGAGGTGTCGACTTGGCAGGAGAAGGATTCGATTCCTTAGCCGATGCTACCCTTTCAGAGGCTAGTTTAGCCCTCTTTGCGAGAGGAACATCGTCATCGTCATCGGCGGAGCTGTTCAAGTATGGCGAGCAGTTAGTATACAAGGTGACAAGAAATAAAAGTAACAGAGAGTATGAATGCTCACAGGTCCAGATCATCTTCGTCCACGAAGAAACTTGTTGAACCCTTCTTAGCAGGAGGGGGCGAAGCAGCTTCATCGGCATCATTATCTCCTCCCGAAGAACTTGATTCAGCCGAAGCGATAAGATCATCATGTACCTGCTTGCGATGTTTGCTCCTGAAGAAGGCGTCATTTTCAGCAGTTTCCTCCTCTTGGACATCGCTGTCCTCAAGGGCATGCTGAGCATCCTCGGTTCCCTCAGAGTCGTCATCGTCATCTTCTAATACCACTCCGCTCTCGGGTGAGGGAGGATAACATCGGGCGACAGTGAGAGCCTGCGAAAGGATAAAAAACACATAAGGTGCAAGCAGAAAAAAGAATTAATGATAGTGAATGAAGAATGACAAGGTTACCTCGGACGGAAGGTGCTTCAAATCATAAGGAGGGCGTGCTGATGTCAAGACAATAGTATCCCTGGTGCTGAGGCATGTTAGCCGACGAACTTCGTTCTGGAGCTCCTCTGCCGACAGATCGGTAGAATTAACTCTCGACTTGTCGTTCTTACCGGTAAAAAGCCACAGCTGATGAGGGCGGGACATCAGCGGCTGCACTCGACGTTGTAGGAAAACTGAAACTACTTCAGTACCGCACATCGTCATGCCTCCTGAATTCTTCAAAATGACAATTTGCTTGAAAAGCTCGTCGGCTGTTGCCTTTTCTTCGGGAGAAAGGGCGTTGTTCCAAGATTTCTTCTTGTGAGCCACCAAGACATCGTCAAAAGGGGGGAGGTTAGACCGCCGCCCAGGAACAGCGGGGTCTCGCAGGTAGAACCACTTGTTGCGCCAGCCTTGGACGGATTCCTTCATCGGGTAGTCGAAGTAGTCGACCTCCTTCCTGACGACGAAACCAACGCCACCAACGACAGGTGGGCCATTGCTGTCATTGTGATGTTTCACATAAAAGATCTTCCTCCAGAGGCCCCAGTGAGGCTCAATGCCGAGGAAAGCCTCGCAAACGGTAATAAATATGGAAAGATGAAGGATGGAATTTGGGGTCAGCTGCCAGAGCTGAATCCCATAGAAGAAAAGGAGGGAGCGAAGAAACTCGTGTGCCGAAAGAGAGAGACCACGAAACAGGAAAGCAGCAAACATAATGGTGAAACCCTTCGGAGGTTTTGGGCGAGTAACTAGACCTGGGAGACGAATGTCTTCCTCAGATGCGGAGATGAAGCCAAGGGCGCGAAGCTTATTGATGTCGCGGCTGGAAATGGCGGAGGCGCTCCAATCACGGCTGACTTTGACCGCCTCCGAGGTGCTGCCACTCTTCTTCTTGCCCATGGTGAACGGAGCTCCTGTTGAAGAGGCAGAGGAACAAGGGGGCTTGAGGAAGAAGATGAGCAGCAAGCGAGGTAAAAGATAAAAAAGAGGAGAGACTCCCTATTTATCCCGTAAGAATTTGTGCCCAATCGTGGCCATAACTCCCCAAAAAGTCGTGGGAAGTGGGGCAGATCTGGCTGTACACGTGGCGCCTAAATAAGGAGTAAAACCGGCGGCCCATTATTCCCACGTCGTGCGAAAATCGAGGAGGCGCCTCAATCGCCACGCGTGCATTTGATCAAAGCCCTAAAAACTGCCTGCGCAGAACTAGGGTGGGTCCGTCAGGTCAAGTCTTGTCAATCAGGTCACAGACGACACACGTCAACAATGACGTCATAAAGAAAAATTTGAAAGCATTCGAAGGAAACATGAAAAGTTATCGGATGAAGGACTTGAGTCTAAGCACGGATTGCAAGCATCCGTACCTAGACTCGGGGGCTACTCCCATCGGGAGCGCTGACGCGCACCCGATAAAATAAAGACTCGACAAAATGGGCAGTCAAAGGAAGAAGGTTTGAGCCAGCACTCGGTTGCAAAACGCTCGCACCCAGATACTCGGGGCCTGTTACTCCCATCGGGAGTTCGTGATGCACACCCGATAGAAATTTTTTGCACTCCAGGATCATGCCCGGGGACTTGATTCTGTATAGGGTAACGGTGTTTTGCCATCGGCAGTTAACTAAACAACAGTTGGGCACGTTATTCAGTATCCTTTGCGTAAAAAATATATCAGATGATTTATGAAGACCTCGGCAGAGGAAAGTATTCGAGTGGTACAACTTGAGTCTACGCACGGATTGCAAGCATCCATACCTAGACTCGGGGGCTACTCCCATCGGGAGCGCTGACGCGCACCCGATAAGAAGAAGATGAAGCACAAATAAGATGAGCAAGAACAGTGAAGGAGAAGAAAACATGCATCAGTCTCTACCCGAATTATTTTCGGCTAGACACTCGGGGGCTACTGACGTGGGCATTACCCTTCGGGTAACCAGTATTGCCCTATCTGATATTGACAAGTTGGAGGCCCATGAAGCTACCAGAAGGCGAGATGGGCCACTAGGTCGGTGCGTCAGAAGGTTCCTTGGCGGACAAGATCAGGAAACGGACAAACAAGGAAAGATTAGATTTAATCTACTGTAAACCTAGTCGTCCTCGGGTAGTACCCTTGAGACCTGGCCTCCTATATAAAGGCCAGGAGAGGGCCTGCCGAGAGACACGAACAATCTTAGCAACCTTAGCCAGGAAAAGCTTAGAGCTAGGTAACCCTAGCAACACCAATCTCGACTAGATCTCAGCCGAAGTATTCGGCACCCCATTGTAACCTGTTTTCATCATAATCAAAGAACAGACAGGCAGGACGTAAGGGTTTTACCTCATCGAGGGCCCCGAACCTGGGTAAATCGCTCTCCCCGCTTGTCTGTGTACCGATGTCTCATGTCAGCTTGCAGGATTCCATCAACCCTAAGCCCCTATCGGAGGGCATTGCCGAGGATCACCCTCGACAGCGGGCGACGCGGATCTACGACGCGGCGGCGCGCAGAAGCGGGGGCGGCGGCGGAGTCGACCGGCGGCGGCTGGATTTCGCGCCGGCGGTAGGTGGGGAAATGAAGGCGCGGGCGCGGGGGAGGAATTTTCCAGCCGTTGGCTTTTTCGCGCTTGGACGAGCGATGCCGCGCGCTGTAGCCGACGCGCCAGATATGCCGCTCCGGATTGTGCAAAAAGCCGCGCGCCCTAAATTTTTTACAGCGCCGCGCCATTTACCGCGCCTGCTGGAGCGCCACATTCTGTCCCGCGCACGCTATATCGGACGTTTTTATGCCGCGCGGCCTATATAGCGCGTCTGTTGGAGATGCTCTAAGACGACGGCATGGGCACCCTGCAGCGACTCCGAGCCAAGAGTGAGGAGATATAGCGGGGCAGCGCGAGGTGGACATCGGGGCGGCGCCGCGGCGCTCCTGCTCGCTCCATTCTTTTTGTAGAATCGATGATCACGACCATTAAGTGCCACCGTGGCTCAAACCAGTGTCCACGTCAGCAATACCACCCAACTAAACTGCTCTCATTCTGCAAAGGGGTCAGTTAGCCGGTATTGCATAGTTAGGGGGATTAAGTGCCCCATTTTAAATTTAGGGGGTTGTCCATCCTAAAACCCATAGTTAGGGGGTTATTTAGACTTCTTTCTTTGAAATCCATTCAATTGTCTTAAGGGCAGGATGAATTTCGTTGGAACTTACAATCCAATGTAAAGTTCACTGTAAATTTATTGTACAATGCAATCATCCAACAGGAAATACTAGTTGATAAAAACAAAAAGATTTGGAATATGAAAATCCCGCTAAAATTAAGATTTTTGGCTGGTATTTGCGTCGAGGGGTAATCCTAACCAAAGATAATCTTGTGAAACGCAATTGGCTTGGGAGTAGGCAGTGTGTTTTCTGTCATCACAACGAGACAATTAAACACTTGTTCTTCCAGTGCCGCTTTGCCAGACCTATATGATCATGCATCCAAGTAGCTTCTGATCTGTATCCCCTGACTAGTGTGGCCAATATCTTTGGTAATTGGCTTCATGGTATTGATCACAGGTTAAGAACGCTTATTAGGGTGGGACCGCTTGCCATTATATGGTCGCTATGGTTGTGCAGAAATGACAAAAAAATTAATGATAAGAATGTTCTCTCTTACAGGCTATCTACAGATGTACCGCTACTCTCAGTTCGTGGTCTGCGCTGCAAAGGGTGGAGAACCGCGGACCTCTTTATGGAGGTCTGTACACGGTTGGAGGATATAAAGAGGGATACTTTTTCCCTACATTGGTCCTATATTTCTGTTAGTCATGCTCATGTGATTTCTTCTCCTTCAGCCTGTGATGGTTTGGGTTGAAACCGTGTAAACCAGCGACCCAGCCCGCACCACACGGGACGAGCAGTTTATTGCGGTTTGAGCGGTTCTTGGATTCAGCCCGCAAGAAAAAAATTATTAGCTGGGTTGGCGACGGGCTGGAAACCGCCGAACCAGTCCAAACCGTCAATCTAAATCAATCGGGCTCATGTGGCTGCCGGCGGCGCCGGCGGCGGACGGGACGGCGAAGACGGGGACGAGGCCCTGCTGGGCCGCGGCGACAGGCGCGAGGCCGCTGGCGACGGAGACCGCGCCGCCACCACCGCCCTGCAGGAGCGGGTCGGCGACGACGGAGTAGTAGGCCGCGCCGGGGTGTGGCACGGCGGCTAGCGGGAGCATGGCGCCACCGGCGGCGCGTGTGGGCTGCAGCTTGCGTCGGCACTTGGCGGAGGACTCGGTGGGGATCCGGAGCACGCCGTCGACGGTGGTGGCGATGGCGGGGACGGTTCCCGTGCTGGTGGCGGCGACAATGGCGGGCTCGGACGTTGACTGGTGTGAAACCGACTACACCGGTTAACCAGCCTGCACCAACCCGGCAAATCCCCTCCTATCGGAATGGTTTAAACCAGACCAATCCAGTTTAAACTGCTGCACACGGTTTGGTTTGAGGAACCAACAGAACCCATCTTAAACCGGGATTGCACAGGTTGACTCCTTGTGTCACCAACAAAATTTTATCCTTTTGCCATCACTACGGAAATGGCGCAAGGCGCTGCCGTTCGGAAACCCTCGGCGTAGCCCGTATAGCCGAGGGTGGCCGTTATCCTTGGCGCAGGTCACGCCGTCGGTTAACTTCAATTATTTTAAATAGTTTTTTTCAAAACAAATTAATCCCTTACATGGATCATTTTAACTCTAACAACACTTAATCTTAGGTCGAATTAGACTCATGGTCCAACTTTCCAATTTAGTCACCCATCCTCAGTCCTAGCACACTTAACATCTTCGTTCCTTCCGGTTGAGTTTTCATGAAAGAAAGAAACATTGTTGATAATACTACCATATCAATCCTATTAACTTGAGACCGTGATATCACAACTCTTTATTATTTCAAACTTTAATATTTTTTAAATAAACATCAATGGTTAAGTAATAATAATCCTTATGCAGGATATAATTATTAATTTAATTTTTAAAAAAATATAAAATCCTAAATTTCTGGAAAAAACTAAAATCTTCCTGCTTTCATATTTCCATTTGGAATTTTGAGAATCTAAAAAAATGCCAACCAGGTATTCCACGGTGAATTCAGATGTAACTTTTTGGGACGATCATTTTGATAGGTTATACATTATTTTGGACTTCATATGCAAAACAAAATGCCATTTTACCAAGAAATACTTTTTTTGCAAATAAAAATCAAAAATCAAAATTGTTAATTTCTCGTAGTAGTAGGTTGTGTAACATTCATGAATATCAAACGATTTTATTTTTGATTTTTTTAATCATTTTCTGCCATTCAGTTGAAACTAAAAAAGGCGATTCAGGGGGTGGGTGGCGTGGAGGGAAAAAATTCAAGTCTACGCCGAGGGTGGCCGTCGGCGTAGATTAAAAAAAAAGGGGAGGAGTCTATGCCGAGGGCAGCCTTCGGCGTAGCTCTAACGTCGTGACAACACCATCACGGCCTGGCTTTGGAGGGGCGTGTGTCTAGGTCTACGCCGACAGCTCGGAATACGCCGAGGGTATCCGTCTGCGTACGCCTACGCCGGCGGTTCTCTTGGCGGGCTGGCCTGGCCGGGCCATATGCTGACGGCCCAGACTTTTGGGAGGGCAACATCACACACTCCAAGACAAGATGAGTCTACAACATAATAAATATGAGTTTGAATGATACCACATATTTGTTATTCCCCACTAATAACATAGATTAGTAACATGTCCATATTATTACTCTACGTTACTCTTCACTTTGGCCAGCCTTATCCTAGACGCCAAACCAGCTTTGATATTCGTGCACGCAGTCTGGCACATTGCACAAGATACCCTACTAACGATTCATTTGTAATCAGCTGGTCCTTCCTTTTCTCCGGAACAAGGCATGTATTTCTTAGACTGCTCATAGTGGGAGTAACTTAGCTAGTAATATCACACAACCCAAGGCATTTTGCTGACATGGCATGGCAATGAATGAAGAAAGAGAGTGAGGTGGTAACTAGCTATGTTACCATAACATCACACACCCCAAGACAAGTTGAGTCTACACCATAGTAAATGACACAATGCATGACACCACATATTAGTTTGAGTGAAGTCTGAAATAAACCTTGATGTTGTAGTCGGTGTCTAAATTAAACCTTGAACTTCTAATCCCGGATATTAGCACCCTAAGCTTACTATTCCCGGTCTTTACTTGCATGAAGCTCGTTTCTATTCAAAATTTGCTGCAGGCCAGGCCTTTGAGGTCCAGGCGGCGCCGGCGAGCTTCAAGCCGAGCCGGCGAGCTCCACGCCACACATGATTGAGTGGATTCGGTGGAGGAGGAGAGGACACCGGGGATTGAGTGGATTCGGTGGAGGAGGAGAGGACGCCGGGGATGGAGGGAAGTTGGAGGTGAGGACGCCGGGGAGGGCTATTCCGCCGTTCGGTCGCTGAGCCTCTGGTTCCATTGCAGTCTGATCCCAGTGGCCATGAAGACGATGCAGATGAGACTCCCTGGCCACGCAACAGCATACCTGTTTGGAAACTATCTAAAAGCAAAAAATGACGGATTGATTAGTATAGGGTAGCGATTTCCGGGATTAGGAGTTCAAGGTTTGATTTAGACACGGTCTACAACTTCAAGGTTTATTTCAAACTTTACTCTATTAGTTACTGCCCACTATGGAGGTAGTAACTTAGACTAGTAACATATGTCATGTTACTAGTCTAAGTTACTCCCCACTATGACTAGCCTTATGTATTAGTCCTACACGGCATGCCCGTGTTTATAGATCCAGTAATTGATTGGATTATGGTGGGAAATTAAGGGTTAACATCTCAATCAATGCAATTATGTTTGGAAATCTATTATACTCCCTCAGTTCCTAGATATAACAACAAGTTCAATAATATAGCCGGTTGTTGGCTATAAGAGCAAATTCAATAGTACAGCCAACTGTTGGCTATAAGCCAAGTGCCATGGCTTCTATAGCCATTTTAGAGCTAACATGTACAACAGTGAGCTATAAAATTGTACTATTTTATCAATGCATGGCCCACCATTCACTCTCACGAAGTGCCTAGGAGCACGTGCTTGAGCTGGGCATGAGAACCCACCCTTATTCTGTCTCCTCCAACTAGGCAACAATATATTATGTTAATCCTTAGAGCCAGCTGACTAGGATTTATTTTATTTGCTCTAAGCAAATTGCCATGTCATCTACAGCTAACTTGTAGCTAACATGTATAACAATTGGCTATAAGAATGTACTATTTTATCAATATATGATCCACCTTTCACTCTCACAAATTACCTAGAAACATAGAAGCATATGCTAGAGATAACTCTTGCATGAGAGCCAACTTACCTTCTCTCTTCTCTTTTCTCTTCTCCAAGTAGATAAGAATATATTATTTTATTTCTTATAGCCAGCTGAGTAAGTCTTATTGTACTTGCTCTAAGGTGTATAGCTTTTAGCATGGAAATTAAGAAAGGCACGTGGAGAAAAAAAACTACATAAGATTAAGGTTTTGATGGGATTGATCCTGGACTATTGGCATGATAAAACAGAGGAGTTTTCAAAATATAAGAAAACACAATCAAAATCCTAAAAAAAATCCACACAAGTTGTTCAACGCAATATACCTTATATTTTGGAGATTTTTCTAAAAAAATACGCCTTATATCTAGGAACGGAGGGAGTAGCAAAGTAAAACTTCAGCTTCAACATGATGGAGACGATATCCGACATTCCTAGAACCAAATCAGGATTTGCCACTCCCGATGAATTTTCTGAACATTGCTAATTCGGCAGCTGTTCGGTCACCTGCAGGTGCCGGTCCACATTCTTGAACTGTACCTTGACCCCATGTGTTGGAGACAGGCCATTTTCCACAGACCCCTTAACTTCACCGCGGCTAGGCCTGTCCAATCGAAATTTCTTCACACACGACGTTCTTTTTCCGATAACCGTACGACGATTCCTTGCACATCTTCCTCGCTTGTCTTACCCTCAGGGCACCAGCTCGAAGATGCTCTTTTGTTTGCTCCTGAGCATGGCCGCAGCTACGCCACACGTCGCAGCAGCAGCAACGGCTCACGCCCTTGACGTCCGGCCACCGCTTTTGACTTCCTCGCTGAGCAACAGCTGCCATAGCCGCCGTCGACCCCTTATCCAGAGCCTTGCTCCTTCCTACTCGATCTCTTGTTCATGCTTTAGCCCCTAGTCACGGCGAGTCGTGATTTGAGGAAGAGGAGAAAATTGGAGCTGGATCGGGATGTTGTGAACAAATCGTATAGAATTAATTTTGTTCCTGGCGGGTGGGTCCCAACTCGGTGCAAGATGGTTGAATCCTTAGAGGCTTAGACTACAACGTCGTAGCAAAATCGTACGAAAATAATCATATGTATGTATAGCAGCGGTGCCACCATGTTTTTATCTTCTTGAAGAAGTCATATTGGCATCAAGGGGAGTCCGATGCAACATTTGGAGTCTAGAAAGCGATGTGCTGTGTTGCCGACTTTTGTCGTTGCATGAGGCTTGGGTTTCCATGGAATAATGTACGACATGGTGGACACGTGAGGGGAGGTACTGTACATTGCTCTGGGCTTCCTTGGAGAGGAGGTCGAGCTTCAGTGGTGTCTTGATTGGTTCGTGGAGTGGTCGGAATCCATGTGTTCCTTCTCCTCATCACTCATGGTTTAGATGTTGGGAAAGGCGAGTCGTTTGTTAACGAGTATGTGTGTTGTTTCTCACTTGGCAATGTACCAAGTTGTAGGTGTGGAGTGGTAGCCTTCACTGGTGGAAAAAGGGGCTTTGATCGCGGTTCGCAACTGCCATTAGTCGCGGTTGCGCAACCGCGACCAAAGTAGCGCGACTAAAGGCCTCCCCCTTTAGTCGCGGTTCCTTACAAACCGCGACTAAAGGCCCGTCCACGTGGGCCGCAGGCGAGCGCCAGGGCGGAGGTGTTATCACCAGATTTTGGACAAGTCCAGAGGTGGGCCGTAAGAGAGATGGGCTTAGAGGACTACACGTGGAAGATCTCTGAAGCGGCCTTGCACGGAGAATTTGGGCTAGTTTGCCCATGTATCTGTATTATAGTAGATTATATCTTAGATCAAAAGTTAGAGTTTGTATCGTGCACGGTGGGATATTCCCACGTTAGAAAGTCCGCTGGACTATAAATATGTATCTAGGGTTTATGGAATAAACAACAACACAACGTTCACCCCAAAACAAACCAATCTCGGCGCACCGCCAACTCCTTCGTCTCGAGGGTTTCAATCAGGTAAGCGACATGCTGCCTAGATCGCATCTTGCGATCTAGGCAGCACAAGCTCCACGTTGTTCATGCGTTGCGCGTACTGAAGCGTCTTTGATGGCGCGCAACGTAGTTATCATAGATGTGTTAGGGTTAGCATAGCTCTTCGTATAAACATGCTTACGTAGTGCAACCCCTGCATGTCTAGCCGCCCTCACGCCTATCTCAGGCGTGGGGGCGGCACCCTGCTTGTTCATCATCTAGTAGATCTGATCCGTTACGATTGTTCCTTGTTATGCAAGGATTAGTTTAATATCTGCAATAGTTAGGCCTTACAAAGGGGGGGAGGATCCAGTGGCACGTAGGGTGGCGTTCGCAAGTCCTAAACAGGATGTTCCGCGGATCAACAACATTGTTGGTTTTTTGGCCTTGTTTAGGATCGGCTTATGAGCACCGTGCGTGGCCGCGAGGCCCAACCTGGAGTAGGATGATCCGATTATGCGGTGAAAACCCTAAATCGTCGTAGATCTAATTAGCTTCATCTTGATCAAGCAGGATCACCAAGTATTCGTGCACCCCGTACGAATCATGGGTGAATCGGCTCAGCCGATTCACAGGATAACCTGAGAGCCGATCGAGGCTCGTATTTAACGTTTACGTGTATGCCATGCAGGAACTAAGCGAGGCATCCCCATCACCTTCCTGACCAGGTATAGGTCAGGTGGCACGCCCTTGCACTTCGCATCGCCGCGTGTGACCAGAAGAGCATTGCGGGCCGTCGCTCGGAGGGGTCTCAGCCAGCCGCAGCTCTAGGCTCTTCCGGCTCTACCGTGTTGACAGCCGCTGCCCGCCGGTGGGTTTTGGCGATCAACACATTCGGCACGCCGTGGGACAATCGTCTACATCAACCACATCGCCATCTACATCTGAGATGGCGACGGACGGCACGCCAGTCACCTACGAGGAGCTGCCTGCTGAGCTCAAGAAGAAACATGACGAGATCAAGGCCACCCTCGAAGCCGACCTCATCGGCTCTTTTCAGAGAACCCGTACCCATGGCATCAGATGGAAGGGGTTCTCACCATAAGGTGCACTCGATGGGATAGATCTCTCTGCCCCGTCGGAGGAACGCACCAGGGCCCTGCGGCAGGAGATCAACTACTTGGTGGCTCACTCGCTACACCGCCACTCTGAAAACTTGGTCAACGTGTTGGAGCGTCTCGCTCTGCGCGTGATCCAGGAGATCATGAGCCACCAGTACTCGCCGTCAGGACCAGCTCTCGGGACGCACCAAGGAGAGTTGCCACTCCAGTCCCGTCCACCGCTGCCATATGCGTTGGCAGCACCATCTGAAGTGCCGGCTACACCGGCATTCGTCGTCTACAAGATCGGTGGTGACCCTAGTGACTACCAGTTCTTGGCTGAGGCGCCCAAGGAGATCCCTCAAGGATACGCGTGCACGTATGTGCCAGATTGTGGCAACTGGGCACTCTCAAACCAGGCCACAACGTCAGGGACTCCGGCGCAGACAGAGGGACGTCGGCGACGTAGCTTGAGAAGCAGACGTGGCTAACTAAGTACGCCACCCCGACGAAACTCCAGAGCCCAGCTCCTGCAGTTGGCTCAGAGCTGGAAAAGCAAACATGGCTGGCTAAGTACGCCACCCCGGCGAATCTTCAGAGTGCATCTCCTGCAGCCAGCACGGCTGATCAGATCAGTACCATACTGAGAGACCAGTTCGGCATTATGCCGAAAAGGAGGGCAATCGGCTATTCCAAGCCGTACCCCGACGAGTACGAGATGATCCCGCTGCCACCTAAATATCGGCTCCCTGACTTCTCCAAATTCAGTGGATCAGATGGCTCCAGCTCCATCGAGCACATCGGCCGATATTTGGCGCAACTAGGACCGGCTTCAGTGTCGGATCAGCTACGTGTGAGGCTCTTTTCACAGTCCCTCACAGGATCGGCTTTTGGATGGTATACCTCTTTGCCAGCAAACTCCATCCAGTCTTGGAAGCAATTGGAAGAACAGTTCCATATGCAATATCATTCAGAAGCTTCCGAGTCTAGCATTGCCGATCTAGCACAACTACGTCAGAAGCGCGGAGAAACGGTGACAGAGTACATCCAGCGCTTCAGGAATCTTAGGAACCGATGTTATTCGGTTCGTATAACTGAAAAGGAAGCAAATCGAGTTGGCAGTAGCTGGCCTTGCAACACAGCTCAAGGACATGGCCTCCCAAGCAGATTATCCCTCGCTGGCGCACATGGTTCAGAAACTATCAGCATATGAACAGCGCCACCCAGACCTGTACCAAGACAAGTTCAAGCGTGCAGTAATCATGGTCGATACAGAGGAAGGTGAAGTGCCTGCGGGAGACCAAGAAGTAGCAGTGGCTGAATGGACTCGGGGAGGAACCCCTGTGTCCTGCAAATGGGTAAAGCCACCAGGGCCGCCCAGGGGATTTGATTTTGACGTGACCAAGACTGAACAAATCTTCGACCTCCTGCTCAAGGAGAAGCAGCTTGACGATTCCTGAAGGTCTCAAGTTCCCTACGGCGCAAGAGCTAAACGGAAAGCCATACTGCAAGTTCCACAACTCGCTTTCCCATGCCACCAACGACTGCAGGGTGTGGCGTCAGCACATCCAAGCGGCGATAGAGAAGGGTCGTTTAATTTTCAACCAGTACGCCATGAAGGTAGACACCCAGCCCTTCCCCGCCGTTAACATGGTAGAAGTCATCTACCCTGAGAGTTGCCAGCCAGGTCCCACGTTCAGCATCAACATGGTAGGACCTGGGAACCACTCTGGCAAAGATGGAGATGAGGGCAGCTGCTCTCATAGCAAGGATACAGAGGAGGCCGCTCCACGCGATCGGCTCCATCATGATGGCAAGCGCTACGTTACAGAGGGAGAAGTGAAGAACATAAGATATCAACGACCTCTCTCTGATCACCTCCTCAACAAATATGTGAGACAAGATGACCAACGCCGACGGTCCAACTATGATGATGAAGGAGATCGTCTGGCTAGAGAAGCCAGAAGACATCGTCGGCAGGATCGCGATGAGGAGGAGCACGAGCGCCGTGCCACGGACACATCAAGGGAGCAAGATGACAACGCCAGACACTGGGACTGCCCTTTCTTCAGACACTGCTGGGATTCAGGAATGAGCCGATTGCCCACAATCGGCAATTGCCCAGAATGCAACAAGAAGAAGAAGGAGGCAGCCAACGTGTCTGTGTTTGAGCGCTTAGGGCCTCTCCCACCACCAAGCAAACGTGCTGAGTCACTTCGTTGGGCAGATCTTGAGGATTCCGAAGACGAAGGACTAGAAGAAGAAGAAGACAGGTGCCACCGTCCAAGGTGGTGCCCTGACGGACTCAGCCGTTCACAAAAACGCAGGGTTCAGCGGTTGCGCGGCCTGGAGGAAGCCGAAAGGTTATACCTGCATACGCTAAGGAAGGCACGGCCTGATCTGGCCGCAAAGGTTCAGCGAGCCCTGGATGAAGAGGGTCGTCCACGAAGAATGGAGTGGCGTCCCAAGCAAAAGAAAGCCGATGATGAAACATCGGCTGGCACAAACATGGTGCTTGTCTTGCCGACGGAGCTTAGTGTTCCACGATTATACGATGCACTTAAGGTGGACGACAGCAGGCGCGTCAAGTCAGAGGTTGGGTTGGTTTTATCCAGCCTAACCGAGTAGCAAGATTAAACCAATGAGCAAACCGTGCGAGGCTGATCCTTGTGATCGGCCCCAAAAAGTTTATGGAGGGACATTACAAAACCTTCATCGAACGAGCAAGGTGGAGGCCGATTCCAGCAATCGGCCAAAATTATCTTCTGCACATATTCTGTTTGTGGTCAGCAACGATCTACTGGGCAGTGGCCACGCTGTTCGGCGAGATGAAAGTCAGCATAAGTCTTTGCGAAGCCGACGTGCAAGTACGATTACTGACTAACCAAGAAAGCCGATATCTGCAGTCATTCAGCAGATTCGCTCGGGGCATATAGTCAGATGAACATATGCAGATAAACATGTGCAGACATGCGTGCAGTGGAACATTGGGGGCCGGTTAAGGAAAAATCGGCCAAATAAAAAAAAAATTTCAGAAGCAAAGCCGATGCGCAGCCATCGACTTTAGTACAGTTGCACAGGACCAAGACCTACTGGCTATGTGTTCAAGGGTTTACATCAACGTCGATGTTCAGTAGAAGAAAGATGGTCAGCGACCTGTGCATCCTTGCCGGTGTTCTTGCCTTAATTAAGGCTCGGGGGGCAGCTCACCCTGAAGGTTCTCTGCTCTGGAGAGCCGATTTTGCTGAAATCGGCTGGTTCCGCATCATGACTTGGAAACCGATGGCGACACATTTGGTCAGTCCACTGATATGCTCGCCTTGATAAAGGCTCGGGGGGCAACTGATGGCGCAGAGTTTGCCGTTCTTAAGAAGCCGATTGAGATTTCATCAGGCTGAAAACCCAGTGGTATCGACTTCAGGATCAAGCCGTTTTCGGCAGCAATTCTGGGACTCTCGTGAGAACGACGATTTGCATAGTTGTCCGCCAGAGCTCAAAGGGGTGGGGCATTGAGATACTGGTGCGTTGTTATCGGCTCGTTGGGCATTGGCTAAGTGACGATCGGCAGGGTCAGCGGAAGAGGGAATCGGCTCGATTAAACTCCGAAGAAATCGGCAAACTCAAATTGGGGAAAAGTTCTTCATTGATAAACCAGATTTCTTACATAGAAGAGCTGATTGCTCTCAAAAGGGAGTATTAAGGGGATACATTGCCCCGTCTACTGTTGCTGATCCTATTCTAGAGGACCTATTCTACGGGCCGTCACTGCCCCCGTCGTCGCCATCGTCAGCGCTGTCGGCGCTGCTCCCGGCGAGCTCGTCGTCGCTGCTGTAGCGGCCGCCGGCAGGACCTTCGTTGTCCTCGTCCTCCACGTCGTCGTCGTCGTCGTCGCTATCATAATCACTGAGATTCCCTGGCCAGGGGCAATGGCGCTTGGCCGGCGGCTCGTCGGAGAGGCTGTCGTCGTCGTCCTCCTCTTCCTCTTCCTCTTCCTTCACCTCGGAGGAGGTAAAGTCATCCCAGGAGAAGCGATCGTCATCGCTCTCCTCTTCCGATTCCCCGTTGGCGAGGAAGCGGAGGTCGCTCTCCCCGTCCGTCGAGGATTGGTCGTCCTCGGACCAGATGGAGAAGTCATGGTCTGACTCCTCCCCGGCCTCAATGGCGCGGCGGATGTTGGCCGTATGGACTTCTTTTGGGCTCAGTGCTGGCATCGGCTCGGGAGAAGAGGACTCGAAGGAAAGTCCCGACGAGGCAGAGGAAGAAGAGGACATGGTGCGCAGAAGGGTTTTTTGGAGTGCCGATGGCTGGAACAGAGGAAGGGGATAAAGATGACTATTCAGTCGGCACGGTTAAATAATGAGAAACCTGGTGGGAATTACTGCCATCACAGTTTCCGAAGGGGTAATGTCAGAGCTGTCAAATTTTGCAGAGAAGCTGAAAGGACAGGGCATAATGATGACGGAGGCTGCAAATGGCTCTGTTCTGCCACGACATGACCCGACGGAGGAACGCTTAATGATTTTGGAAAAATTATTTCCAAAACCAGGGGGGCATGTGTTATCACCAGATTTTGGACAAGTCCAGAGGTGGGCCGTAAGAGAGATGGGCTTAGAGGACTACACGTGGAAGATCTCTGAAGCGGCCTTGCACGGAGAATTTGGGCTAGTTTGCCCATGTATCTGTATTATAGTAGATTATATCTTAGATCAAAAGTTAGAGTTTGTATCGTGCACGGTGGGATATTCCCACGTTAGAAAGTCCGCTGGACTATAAATATGTATCTAGGGTTTATGGAATAAACAACAACACAACGTTCACCCCAAAACAAACCAATCTCGGCGCACCGCCAACTCCTTCGTCTCGAGGGTTTCAATCAGGTAAGCGACATGCTGCCTAGATCGCATCTTGCGATCTAGGCAGCACAAGCTCCACGTTGTTCATGCGTTGCGCGTACTGAAGCGTCTTTGATGGCGCGCAACGTAGTTATCATAGATGTATTAGGGTTAGCATAGCTCTTCGTATAAACATGCTTACGTAGTGCAACCCCTGCATGTCTAGCCGCCCTCACGCCTATCTCAGGCGTGGGGGCGGCACCCTGCTTGTTCATCATCTAGTAGATCTGATCCGTTACGATTGCTCCTTATTATGCAAGGATTAGTTTAATATCTGCAATAGTTAGGCCTTACAAAGGGGGGGAGGATCCAGTGGCACGTAGGGTGGCGTTCGCAAGTCCTAAACAGGATGTTCCGCGGATCAACATCATTGTTGGTTTTTTGGCCTTGTTTAGGATCGGCTTATGAGCACCGTGCGTGGCCGCGAGGCCCAACCTGGAGTAGGATGATCCGATTATGCGGTGAAAACCCTAAATCGTCGTAGATCTAATTAGCTTCATCTTGATCAAGCAGGATCACCAAGTATTCGTGCACCCCGTACGAATCATGGGTGAATCGGCTCTTTGAGCCGATTCACAGGATAACCTGAGAGCCGATCGAGGCTCGTATTTAACGTTTACGTGTATGCCATGCAGGAACTAAGCGAGGCATCCCCATCACCTTCCTGACCAGGTATAGGTCAGGTGGCACGCCCTTGCACTTCGCATCGCCGCGTGTGACCAGAAGAGCATTGCGGGCCGTCGCTCGGAGGGGTCTCAGCCAGCCGCAGCTCTAGGCTCTTCCCGGCTCTACCGTGTTGACAGGCCGCTGCCCGCCGGTGGGTTTTGGCGATCAACAGGAGGACCTTTAGTCGCGGTTCTTCTGGCCAACCGCGACTAAAGGCCTCCGCAGGGTTTAGGGTTTAGCCCCCCTCCCCCTAAATCTGGTTTCTTTTTAATTTGTATTGTTTTATTTCTTTTGGGTTTTAATTTTGAAGGAGTTTCACATATTCTACGGCACTACATACATGCATATGAATGTACAATTTCAAACAAATTTGAAATTAGAACCAAAAAGAATTCAAGAGGAATATACAATATATATTCAATATCGGATGACCATATACAATTTTGAACAAGTTTCCATCCATAATTTAGTGCATATGAAGTTCTACGTCATCGTAATGGTGTTCTCCTCTAGGATCGATGACTTCCGTCGCCAACCATCCAGCTAGTTCCTCTTGAAGTGGTCGGAAGCGAGCTTCTGGACTAAGCGTCTTCCGGAGGTTATTCCTCATGATGTGCTTCTCACACTTCTGGTCCCGCTCATTGCAGTATCTCCGGATCCTCTCACAAACATAGTATCCACATAGATTGGTCCCCGGTGGCTGAATATCCCCAGTCGTCCGCACTGCCATTTTAAAATGTAGCTCTTTTTTGAATTCACCGACCTTGGTATCTACGAACCGTCTCCAAACCCTACGAGGCAAAGAAAATTAAATGAACAAGAGAGTTATTAATTAGTTACTTGATATTAGGAAACGATGAACGAAATAGGCCGATCGATATAGAGCGCAAATGAATGAAAATAATTACTTTTGCATCATTTTTCTCATGTCGGCCCAAAGCATCGTATCCATATTCAGAGAGTCGTGGACGAGAACTGAGGAGGTGTGAAATTGAATTACCATAAGAATCCAGTGGAACCTGCGGACACGATACATGCACAGTCATGCATAACTCATCGATTAGCCACATACCATGCATGGAGTAAACAAAAGAGAATGTGCTCAAGACAGAAACACTCACCCAAAATGGTAAGGAAATAGAATTTCACTTTTGAGTTCCTGTTTTCTAAGAAACTGCCACAGGTCTTCCTCCACGTCGGCGGGGTGGTGTTCTAACACATATGAATTAACGATTTGTGGGTCAATGAACCCAACATCATGGATGTTCCTTATTCGCATTTCCCGCTTCTTCATTCTGCATAATAGCGTACACAACAAGATAGTTAGGACAATATATATATATATATATATATATATATATAGTGCAGGCAATGAACGAGATGGGGTAGAAATTAATAAATCACTTACAGAACGTAGCAACTGATGATAGATTTGTCGAGGTCGCGCAGATTGAACAGCTGGAACAATTCACTCCGATGAATTTGTATATAGTAATGTTTGAAGTGATGCTCATATCTAACTTCCGCATAAATATAGTCTTTGGCGTTTTTAAGTTTTATGTAACCCTTGTACCAATTTAGCAGACCTTTCATTTGTCGAGGTAGATCCTCTTCCTGCGCAGGCTCGACGAGAGGGCCATTCGCCACATATGTAAATACTACGTCCTTCATTGGCGCCTCATCAAGGCCTAACAGTGCACGAAGAGTGATACCTAAGTCGGCCGCTTGTTCTCTGGCACTCGTTACAGTCAATCCATGTGCTGCCGCAGCTGCTATGATATCGGGGGCATCCGGACCGGCGGCTTGCACTATGAGCGGGGCGATCGATTGTTTACTTTGTTCCCCGAGCTGGGCAACTTCTTTCCCCCTTTCTAATTTTTTCTCGGCCTCCTCCTCCAAGGCTTTCTTCTCCGCCAACTCTTGGTTCCTCTTGAACGCGACTGCTTGCCTACGAAGTTCACGTAAATAGTTGTCAGGCAGATTCTTCGCGGCTTGGGACGGTGTGGTCAAAAATGACTTAGCCCACTGCTTTTGCTTGTCAGAATATACTGGCTTGGGCTCGCCCTCTCTTTTCTTCTTGCAGTCCGCCTTCCATTTCTCATATTCAGCAGCCGCGCGTGAGTCGACTTCCTCGGCACTACGTTCCCAAGGCCTTGTGGGGAGAGGCTTTAGTGATGGCTCTGGTATCTTTGTGGTTCTAGGTACATAAGGGTCCGGGTTAATAACCCAGGACTGCTTCTGCTTCTTCGCCGGAGGTGGATTGGGGGGCGGTGTCTGCTGATCACCCGCCGGACGAGGACTGGGGGGCGGCGTCGCTACCCGCGCCGGAGGTGAATTGGGGGGCGGCGTCGGCTGACGTGAACGAGGTGTAGGTGAAGCACCACCACCACCGCCGCCACCGCCACCGTCACCGCCACCGCCACCGCCACCGCCACCACCACCACCGTACGGGGGTGGACTTGTTGGCGCCTCGCCTGGAAACTTGATAAATTTCTTCTGCCATAGAATGAACTGGCGCTTGACATCTCCAAGTCTTTTCACCCCTTCAGGTGTAGCAATGTCAATGTCCAGGTCCTCAAACCCTTGGACTATCTCCTCCACCGTGACACGAGCATAGCCATCTTGAATGGGGTTGTTGTGGTGGAGTCCTCCAGGTGGCAAAGCACTGCCGATGGCTACCTTCATGGACATGTTCCCCATAGGATAATACAGATGACATGCTTTCATCTCCTTTATATCGTCCACGGGGTAGCGAGGAGGCTCCGGTGCAGTAATTTCGACCACCAGAGGCTCCGGTGCAGTAATTTCGATCGTCGGTGCACCAGCCGGTGAGGCCTCCGTGGAAGCCACGCTGCTTCTTCTCCGCTGCTGGCTTCCGAGATCCATTGGATGATCTTCATGCTGCGCCCGAGCTGCATCTCTTTCGGCTACTAGTACACTCACGGTTTTCTTCATCACATCCATTTCCGTTACCAACTTCGCCACAACATCTGCATCCCGATCCATCTTTCTCTTACGGCTTCTGTAACCGTACGGGTCATCGTTCTGGGGGAACCCTACTTTCCACGAAATGGGCCCCATGCCTCGTACACGTCCTCCGTGTTCAGGATTCCCGAGGGCTTTTGTCAGGGCGTCGTTCTCTCTGTTGAACTTGATCCTCCCCTCTTGAGCATCCCTCATTGCCTCAATAAGCTTTTGGGTGGGTTTAATTATTTTGCCCTGATAAACACACTCCCCTGTCTCCGGGTTCAGCGATCCCCCATGCCCGTACCACCAGCTTTTGGCCCTTGGGTCCCATCCCTCCGTACCTGGACGGATTCCTCGCGCCCTCAGCTCGCTCTCCATCTTCTCCCACCTAGGCTGCCAAAAGCGATACCCTCCTGGCCCCATAATATGATTGTACTCCTTCTTGGCCGCATTCTTCTTATTTTTTTTCGACATTTCAAGGAACTGCTCTGATTTCTTTTGCTTCACAAATTCTGGCCAATCATGTTGCAGTTTCTCATATTGTCCTTTGAAATCCGGAGTCTTGCCCTGCTTGACAAAGTCATGGGCTAGATTTTGCTTGTATTTCCGGAATGCGTTGGACATCTTAGAAAGAGCGAACTGTTTGACTAGCTTGCACCTCTCCTTGTTTTCCTGAATCTTGTTACCCTCCTCATCGTATTTGCGGTATTCCGGAGGTAGAACGAAATGTTCCATAAGCTTGTTGAAGCAATCTTTTTTTGTTCTCTTATCGACAAAAGTGAAACCAAGACGTGCCTTCTTTGGCTCATTCCACTCCTGGAAGGTGATCGAGACGTTGTCTCTAACAACGGCTCCGCATTGGCTGATAAACATGGTGGCGTTCTTGCTGGGCTCCCGGCTTTGCCGGTTGCTTCCTCGACAACCTCGATGGTGCATGTTTCGTTTGGTTTCATCGTCTTGGTTGCGCCACGCTTTGACGACGTACTCGATTTTTTCGACGATCCGGCCGAGGGCTAAAATAAGAAAGAGAGTCGCGCGCGTTAGTACACACACATTTATTCAAATCAGTTAGTTTGTATCACCAGACGCTCAATATGTATATATATATACCTCGGCGCCGGAGGTGGTTGCTACTTCCAATTGAAGATCGTCGTTTATCGACGTTTCTTCGACATCATCTTGCTGACGGCGCCCTTCATCTTCACCCTCAAGGTTCAGATAAGAAGAGATATCATCTTCTTCTTCTCCGGTCGGCACATATAGAATATCGCCTTTTATGATGCCGAACATATGGTCTTCAGCGTCCGGATCATAGTTGTCCAGAATCGGGTCAGCTCTATCGTCCGCCATATGTCAGTCCTGAAAACATGTAGTCAAAACAAATTAATTAAGTGAAGAAGGGGGGCGGTGGCGGTGGCGAAAGGGCGGTGGCAAAAGGAGGGGGCGAGGAAGGGGTGCGCGCGGAGTCGGAGTCGGTGACGAAAGGGCGGTGGCGAAAGGGCGGCGGTGGCGAAAGGGCGGCGGTGGCGAAAAGGCAGTGGTGGTGCCGCCCCCTCTCGACCCAAAAAAAAAACACCGCTCGTATACGGACGGGGCGACGAGGGGCTCGCTGCCCCCTCCGTATACGCGCGGTGGTTAGTTTTTTTTTACACAATCTTTACTTCATTTTTACTAAGTCAAAATTTTAGTTTTTTTTAAACAATCTTTACTTCATTTTTATTAAGTCAAAATTTTAGTTTTTTTTTAACAAAGTTTTTAATTAAGTCAAAGTTTTTAATCAAGACATAGTTTTTAATTAAGTCAAAATTTTAGTTCTTTTTTTAGTACCCATTTTAGTTCAACTTTTATTAAGTCAAAGTTGTAGTTTCATTTTTACTAGTTTTTAATTAAAAAAACTTATATATAGTTAAACAAAGTAAAAAACTAAAAAACTAAAAAAAAAGAAAAAAAAAGGCAGGCCGCGGGGGCTCGTCTGCGCGCTCCTCCGGACCGGCCCATCTCTCTCTCTCCCGCATATGCGCGCGTGGCCGGCAGAGCGCCGCCGGCGCAGCGCCGCCGGCGGGCGAGCTAGCATGGCGGCGGCGCGCGGCGGCCCGGCGCGCGCCTCTCCTCTCTCTGCGCCGGTGATGACGAGCGAGGGGCGGCGCGGCGCGGCGGCGCGGCGCGGCGGCCCGGTCTCCCTCTCTCTCTCTCTCTCCCGCGGTGGCGCGCGGCAACGGCCGGCGCGCGTGTGGCGGCGGCGACGATGACGTACTCGGGGCGGCGGAGATCGAGCGGCGGACGACGAACTCGGGCGGCGGACAACGAACGCGCGGCGGAGGAGATCGATCGGGCGGAGAAACGAAGAATGAACCGCCAGGGCGCGCGCGCGAATTTATAGCGGCGACCCTTTAGTCGCGGGTGGGGTCCCCAACCGCGACTAAAGGAAGGGTATTTTCGGCGGGTTTAAGTTTCCCGCGGAAAATACCCTTTAGTCGCGGTTGGCGAGGCCAACCGCGACTAAAGCTATTTTTCAAATTTCTTTTCTTTTTCAGAGATATATCAATAAATTCAGAAAAATTAAACTAATACATTTCAAATTTTTTAAAATACAAATAATATATCAAAAAAACAGAAAAATAAAACTAATTCAATTTAAAATCTTAAAAATACAAATATTATATCAAAAAAATTAGGAAAATAAAACTAATTCAATTCAAAATATTAAAAATACAAATTATATATCAAAAAAATCAGAAAAATAAAACTAATTCATTTCAATATGTTAAAAATACAAATAATATATCAAAAAATTCAGAAAAATAAAACTAATTCAATTCAAAAAATTTAAAATACATATAATATATCAAAAAATTCATAAAAATAAAACTAATTCAATTCAAAATCTTAAAAATACAAATAATATATCAAAAAATTCAGAAAAATAAAACTAATTCAATTCAAAATGTTTAAAATACATATAATATATCAAAAAATTCATAAAAATAAAACTAATTCAATTCAAAATCTTAAAAATACAAATAATATATCAAAAAATTATGAAAAATAAAACTAATTCAATTCAAAATGTTTAAAATACATATAATATATCAAAAAATTCGTAAAAATAAAACTAATTCAATTCAAAATCTTAAAAATACAAATAATATATCAAAAAATTCAGAAAAATAAAACTAATTCAATTCAAAATTTTAAAAATACAAATTATCAAAAATTCATAAAAATAAAACTAATTCAATTCAAAAGTTCGTTGGCCCCCTCTTCCTGCCTCTTTCCGCCGACCCCCTCTTCCCTCCTCGTCTTCCCGCCATTTCTTCCCTGTCTTCCCGCCAATTGTTTCCCGCCAATTTCTTCCGGCCTCTTTCTTCCCGCCAATTTTTTCCCGCCAATTTCTTCCCGCCACTTTCTCCCCGCCTCTTTCTTCCCGCCTCCTGTCTTCCCGCTCCCATTTTTCCCGCCATTTGTCACTACATATAGGTAGCCCGGCTTGGCCAGCATCACATCTCTACAATATCTCTCATCACTCTCTCATGGCTTCCACCGCACCCACTCTAACCTACCAGCAGGTGGAGGAGCTTTGCGCCTCGAACTACCCTTGCCCTCCGGGCTACCGCGTCCCTGCCGGCTGGAGCCTAAGCGCCGGCGGCGTGCCGGTCCCTCCCGTCCCTCAGGGTACTACGCGCCGGGTGGCCATCACGAACCACTACTACCTCGACCTCACGCCGGAGCAGCGGATGAATCCCCGTTGGCATCCCGATAACCAGCATACTTGGGACGCCTTCTTCATCAATCGGCGTGAGAGGGCGCTCGCCAGGTATGAGGAGGACGGTCTGCCTCCTGGAAACTTCCACGAGGCCGGCCGTCGGCTATGGTGGTACGGCCGGACTCTGCAGAGCGTCATGGACTACATCACGGCCGGCGATATCCCCCGCCTGCGCTACCCTCAGTTCGAGCCACGAGCGCCGCCCGACGACAGCGACGACAGCAGCGACGACGACGCCGGCAACTTAGAAGGCGACGAGTACCAGTACAACGACGGCGGCTATGAAGACTACGAGTATGCATATTATACGCCTAGGCAGGAGTATGACTAAATCACTCCAAATTTCATGTATGCAGGAGTATGACTTAGTCACTCCAAATTTCCTGTATGAAGGAGTATGACTTAGTCACTCCAAATTTCATGTATGCATGCAGGAGTATGACTTAGTCACTCCAAATTTCATGTATCATCAGTGCTATCTCGAGTCAATTGAATCATTCGAAAATGGACACCAAACACATCACGGGTAATATAATTCACATGATTCATTCAACAAAGTTTGGTACAATAAATTATTACACATCATTTCTTCCCTTGTGTCCCTGCTTGCTTACGATTGTGCCGTATCCATGGAGCATCTTCATCATTTAACTTAATGCTTGGGTCGGTGTTCACTTTGAAGGGCGGAATTTCAGCAAACATATTATAATCTTCTGACATGTCTGTCTTGTCCTCCACTCCCACGATGTTTCTTTTCCCTGAAAGAACAATGTGGCGCTTTGGATCATCGCATGATGTACTGATCGTTTTCTTATCTTTCCGTTTCCTCGGTTTGCTACTCATGTCCTTCACATAGAAAACCTGAGCGACATCTTTCGCTAGGACGAATGGTTCGTCAAGGTAACCAAGATTGTTGAAATCCACCATTGTCATTCCGTATTGCTGGTCCACCTTTACCCCACCTCCTGTTAGCTTGAACCATTTGCACCGGAACAAAGGGACCCTAAAGGAGGGTCCATAGTCAAGTTCCCATATCTCCTCTATGTAACCATAATATGTGACCTTTTGCCCATTCTCGGTTGCTACATCAAAGCGGACACCACTGTTTTGGTTGCTGCTCTTTTTATCTTGGGCGATCGTGTAAAATGTATTCCCATTTATCTCGTACCCTTGGAAAGTCGTTATAGTCGAAGATGGTGTCTTGGCCAACATGTACAGCTGATCTACAACCTTATTGTCACTCATTAAATGTTTTCTCAACCAACTGCCGAAAGTCTCCATGTGGGCCTTCCTAATCCAGGATTCAAAGGCTTCCCAGGGTTGTCCGAGCGTAAAATATTCTTGTGTTTCTCAAAGTACGGAGCCACCAAGCTGGAATTGGTCAGAACCGTGTGGTGTGCTTCAATCGGAGAATGGCCGTCCATACATATCATTGATTTCCTTCCGATCGTGCCTTTTCCACTTAGTCTCCCCTCGTGCCGCGATTGAGGAAGACCAATCGGCTTAAGGTCAGGAACAAAGTCAACACAAAACTCAATTACCTCCTTATTTCCATAGCCCTTGGCGATGCTTCCTTCTGGCCTAGCACGGTTACGAACATATTTCTTTAATACTCCCATGAACCTCTCGAAGGGGAACATATTGTGTAGAAATACAGGACCGAGAATGGAAATCTCATCGACTAGGTGAACCAGGAGGTGCGTCATAATATTGAAGAAGGATGGCGGGAACACCAACTCGAAATCGACAAGACATTGGATCACATCGTTACGTAACCGTGGTAGAACTTCTGGATTGATTACCTTCTGAGAGATTGCATTGAGGAATGCACATAGCTTCACAATGGCTACTCGAACATTTTCCGGCAGGAGCCCCCTCAAAGCAATCGGAAGCAATTGCGTCATAATCACGTGGCAGTCGTGAGACTTCAGGTTTTGGAACTTTTTCTCCGCCATGTTGATTATTCCCTTTATATTGGACGAGAATCCTGACGGGACCTTCATACTGCTCAGGCATTCAAAAAGATGACCTTCTCTTCTTTGGTCGTAGCGTAGCGGCACGACCTTGAAACCGTTCCGGATGTCGGTCATCGGGGTCTTTCAAACTTTGCTGGTCTGCCGTGCTTCCTTTGTATCATTTGACTTCCCATACACGCCCAAGAAGCTTAGGATGTTCACGCAAATATTCTTCGTAACGTGCATCACGTCGATTGCAGAGCGGACTTCTAGGACTTTCCAATATTCTAGCTCCCAGAATATAGATTTCTTCTTCCACATGGCTACGTGCCCGTCAGCTCCCTTCGGAACTGATTGTCCGCCAGGACCCTTTCCAAAGATGACTTTCAAATCCTTGACCATATCAAATACCTCAGCACCAGTGTGTTCCGCAGGCTTCGGTCGGTGATCTGCCTTGCCGTTGTAATGCTTGCCTTTCTTTCTTACTGGATGACCTTTCGGAAGAAATCGACGATGCCCAAGGTACACGTTCTTCTTACAATTTGGCAAATGTACACTTTCGGTCTCATGTAAGCAGTGCGTGCATGCATTGTATCCCTTATTTGACAGTCCCGAAAGGTTACTAAGAGCAGGCCAATCGTTGATGGTTACGAAAAGCAACGCTCGTAGGTCAAATTCCTCTTCTTTGTGCTCATCCCACACACGGACACCAGGTCTGCCCCACAGCTGTAAAAGTTCATCAACTAATGGCCTTAGGTACACATCGATGTCGTTGCCGGGTTGCTTCGGACCTTGGATGAGCACTGGCATCATAATGAACTTCCGCTTCATGCACAACCAAGGAGGAAGGTTGTAGATGCATAGAGTCACGGGCCAGGTACTATGGCTGGAGCTCTGCTCGCCAAAAGGATTCATGCCATCCGTACTTAGACCAAATCTTATGTTCCTTGCGTCAGCTGCAAAATCTTTGAACTCTCTGTCGATCTTTCTCCATTGCGTTCCATCTGCGAGGTGTCTCAACTCCCGTCCGACTTACGGTCCTCTTTGTGCCATCGCAACAACTTGGCATGCTCTTTGTTCCCGAACAGACGTTTCAACCGTGGTATTATAGGAGCATACCACATCACCTTGGCGGGAACCCTCTTCTGGGTTTACGGCCCTCAACATCGTCACCAGGGTCATCGCCTCTGATCTTATAACGCAATGCGGTGCATACCGGGCATTCATTCAAATTCTCGTATTCACCGCGGTAGAGGATGCGATCGTTGATGCATGCATGTATCTTCGAACCTCTAAACCTAGAGGGCAGACAACCTTCTTTGCTTCGTACGTAGTGGCGGGCAACTCGTTATTCTTTGGAAACATATTCTTCAACATTTTCAGCAAGTTTTCAAATGCCGAGTCAGCTACACCTGCCTGTGCCTTCCATCTCAGCAAATCCAGTGTGCAGCCCAGCTTTTTCAGACCATCATCGCATCCGGGGTACAGCGCCTTCCTGTGATCCTCTAACATGCGATCCAAATTCTCCCTCTCTTTTTCAGTTTCGCAGCGTCTCCGTGCATCAGCAATGGTCCGACCAAGATCATCAACGGGATCATCACGTGCCTCTTCTTCACCTTCCCCTTCACCTTCCCCTTCACCTTCAGCATCCTCCATGAAAGTATCACCGAAATGAGCAAGATAGCTTTCATCGATGAAATCATCCCCTTCTTCATCTTCTTCCATTATAACCCCTCTTTCTCCATGCTTGGTCCAACAATTATAGCTTGGCATGAAACCGTGCCGAAGCAGGTGCATGTGAACATCTCTTGAGGAAGAGTAACCCTTCTGATTCTTACAGTTAACACATGGACAGATAACAAAACCCCCTGCTTGTTCGCATTAGCCACTACGAGGAAATCTTTCAAACCCGCACTGAACTCGCCGGAGAGTCGGTTACCGTACATCCATTGTCGATTCATCTGCATTATTATAATATAAAATATATAATTAACCATCATGCATTTGTTAAACTAACTAGCTACAAACAATATAAATTAAACAATGAACTAAACACACATGCACATTTTATCAACGACACATCAAAGGTTCAAGTTGCTAACCGCGATCGAGGAGGAAAAAATAAATGAGAAAGCTCAAGTGTGGCTCCAACACTTCATATCATGTTTGTTTCATGCTCTTGGGGCATTTCATCAAACACCTTATGTGCATAAGAGGAACCAAAAGCAAACCTAACACCCACTTGTGAAGCTTGTGAAGAGAATGGCACCAAATGGCTAAGTGTTGGCTGCTGGGTGGGTATATATAGGGGAGGGGCTTTAGTCCCGGTTGGCCTGGCCAACCGCAACTAAAGGCCTTCGGGCACCTTTAGTCGCGGTTGGCCTGGCCAACCGCGACTAAAGCCCCCCACGTGCACCGGCTGGCCACCGAGCGCCCTGGGCCCAGGCCTTTGGTCGCGGTTCGCCTCCCGAACCGCGACTAAAGGTACCATTAGTCGCTGTTCCTGCAGCTTCGCGACTTATGGGGCTCACCCGAAGCCTGTATTTCTACCAGTGCTTCTTGGCATTATACCATGGTGCGTGCGAAGTTGTAGACTTCTTGGCGTTGTTTCGGCCGTCTTGGATTATTAATACACCTTCTAGGGTATATTCTCAAGAAACGGGTGACGTCGATGACTTCCATCGACTACTCATAAATAACATCTGGGCTCCCAGTGTGCTTCGATTTTGAGAGCTTCTTGCACCTGCTTCTCTTGCCGGCCATGGAGCCGAGGGGAGGAGTTTATAGTTTCTCTGGGAGTTCAAGCTTGCTGGGAACAAGAAACTTCTGTCGTGACAACGAGTTGTTTTACGGTGCTCATTAGCAGATCACCGATCTGCTATGTAAGGGAAGGCATCTACTGACGCCATAGAGGTGTCCTTTCAACCTTCTTTAGTGGAGACCATTCTCTGATGATGCAATGACAATGATGGCTGTTGTAGGTTCTGTCCCGGTGATAGAGACGATGGCCATCAAAAGCATAATTCCTGGTCGTAGGGGGTAAGGCAGATGAACTTGATTGTTTTAATAGAAGTCTTTCTGGGTTCCTCTTTATATTTTTCAAGGACCAGGTTCTAGTTTCCACTTTTTCTAGGGTCCTTTTTGTAACTTGTATCACTGCCTTGACATGACGCAACACATAGGTCCTTCAGGATCATTCCCGTGTGCATCTATGGATGCAAAGACCATGGAATTACCCCCTAAAATAAGAGACATAGACCAGTAACTCAATAAATGCATCTCGTCAGATTTGTGTGGTTGCATTGTCTATACATTGTAATCATCACCTTCTTTAATAGCCAATGCCACTCATTTCATAGATTGTTCCACATCAATTTTGTATGACATGAAGAAGAAAAACATGAGTGAAATATATTGATTCTTAATACGAAATTACCTTTTAAGCTCCAAGCAGATATGAAGTAACTAAAACAATTTTTGATGGGACTATAATTCTTAGTTCACCAATATATGTTAGCTTGAGGATAATATAAAGTTTTTCGAAATGGAGGGTCAACCTCTGCATCGAAAAGATGCATACGACCGTCTTTATTAAGTTTATTCAACAAAGGACGGACAAAGAGCATACATCAAAAACCCGAAGCATCCACACAACATCTACAAACCCGACAATGAGTAAAGATCATGTCAACTGAGCCTATGCCCAAGAAAACAAAGAAAATCCCCCATCAGCTAGGAGTGGGAACATCGCGTACCCCGATACGCACTCTAGGCGAAACGAGAGTGTTCATCCGGTTTAGCAGACTTTTAGCGAGTACCTAATGTACATGCTACAGAAGTCGTCACTGCCATCTAACCACTGAGCAATCTTTAGGGTTATCATCCGCATAAACTTTGTCGATCCTGCCGCGCCTCCTCCCTGCGCGCGCACCTCCGCACGCGTCCTCTGTCGAGACTCCGCGGCACCATGCCACCGAGACCCACCGTTGTCAACGCGGTAAGAAGCACGCCACTCAACCTCGGAGCCCCTTCAGCCAACATCTGCTCCAAAAACGATGCCCACATGAGGGTAAACGGCGCAGGTCATCGCCATCATCCAATTCGGGAGGCCCAGATCTAAGATTTCCCCTGGAGCAGCCCAAGCGAGAAGACGATGGCTGCGATGACGATGCCTTCAACAAGTTAACGGCGTCTGCCGCCATCGCCCGCCATGATCGGAGTTGTAACTCGGATTTCACCAGCAGCCACACCTTCCCAACTCGGTGCCAGCTTGATCCGTGCAGTGCCGCGCCGCAAAGGCACACACAACCACCGGATCTCCGACGAGGCTCCAAAAGCCCCTCACCAGCCCCTCCACGCGTCGTCGACCACCAAGGACAGGTCAACAACGGATCTGAGCGGTCAGATCCGCGGCTGCCACCACGAGCATCGCCGGACAGCAGCACCGTGATACGTCTCAAACGTATCTATAATTTCTTATGTTCCATGCTACTTTTATGATGATACTCACATGTTTTATACACATTATATGTCATTATTATGCATTTTCTGGCACTAACCTATTGACGAGATGCCGAAGAGCCAGTTGCTGTTTTCTACTGTTTTTGGTTTCAGAAATCCTAGTAAGGAAATATTCTCGGAATTGGACGATGAAAGATCGAGATGTCGCCTAGAGGGGGGGGGGGGGGTGAATAGGCAATTACAAACTCTTGCGGATTTGTCTTGTAAGAATGCGGAATTAAACTATCATTTAGTTTACAAGCACAAACCCTAAATATGCTAAGCTCAACTAAGTGTAACAATAGCAACTAGAGCTAAGCAAGATAGGCACAAGATATATGTAGCACAAGTGATAGCAAGATATATGTACTTCAAGCACGATGGCTATCACAAGGAAAGAGAGCTCGGGTATAGAAATAACCGAGGCACGCGGAGACGAGGATGTATTCCCGTGTTCCCTTGCTTTGCAACAAGGTACGTCACGTTTGGAGGAGTGGAGGTCCCACGAAGGATTCCCCGCGCCACGAAGGCTCACCCTATTCTCCGAACCACACCCACGAAGGATAATGGCCCTTTCCTTATGGTTAGCTTTTCCTCCGCTCCGGAGATGGCAAGCTTCACAACCACTTCACAAGCTCCACGAAGGAGAAGCCCGGGCCCCTTCACAATCTTCCACGAAGAGATCACCGGGACACCAACCAAGCCAACTAGGAGGTCACCCTCCAAGAGTAACAAGCTCACGGTCTCTCACTCGAACAAATCGTGGTGGAGAGCTCAACACTATGCAATGATGCAAAGCAAGAACACCGGAGGTGTTCAAGTCCTTCACACTCAAATCCCACCAAAGCAACGAATGCTAGGATGAGATGGGAGATGAAGAACAAGGGGGAAAGTCAACCAAAGACTCCAAGATCTAGATCCCAAGAGATTCCCTCACTTAGAGAAGAAATGGTTTGGTGGAAGTGTAGATCTAGATCTCCTCTCTCAAATCCTCAAATATGAGCAAGAATGGTTGGAGGAATCAAGGGGGAGAGCAAGTTCTTCAAATAGCAACAATGGAGGTGAGAGAATGGGAAGAACTACTTGCTCAAGGTGGAAGAAGAGGCTATTTATAGCAAAGGGGGCAAAATAACCGTTGGGGGAAAAGAGCACAGAAAAATGCACATGAAAATCGGCCCAGCCAGCCCACAGGCCGGCCGACCGGAGCTGGAGCCGGACAGGCCGGTCAGCAGCCCGGCCGAACCGGATCTGGGGCCGGACAGGGAGGCAGGCCGCGCGGCGGGCAAGGCGGCCCAGCCGGTGCGGGCGAGTGGGCCGCGCGGGGAGATGCGGCCCAGCAGGCGGCGCGACGCGTGGGGGCGAGCGGCCGTGCGGGGCGGCGCGTGGGCGGCGCGGAGAGGAGCGGGCCGCGTGGGCCGAGCGGCGGGGAGGCCGGTCCGGCCGGGGCCATCACCGGGTGGGCCGGTCGGCGACCGGAGCCTGGGCCGGACCAGGTCGGGGCGCCTCGATCGCCGCCCGGTCGGCGTCAGCGCCCGGGCCGGTTTCGACCGGGTGGCCCGGCGGCTGGGCCGGTCCGGCCGGCTGGCCCCTTCCCCTTTTTTTCTTTTTATTCTTTTTCCTTTTCCTTTAATAACTAGAGCTCCCGAACTCCGATTGACATGAAACTAATTTCGTTTGGAAGATAACGACAAATGCTATCCTATAAAAAAGTGCAAACTCAAGAATCTGTAGGAGGGGATTTTATCATGAATATAAAAGGGTAGAACCTTATATCATGAATAACCGGTAAAATCACCCAACCTCGAAAACGCAATAGAAGATGCATGCGAACTCCGTTTTCGATGAACTTGGGCTTGTTGTAAAGCTAGCAACAAGCTCAAGAACCTCACATAGAGAAACACCAAGAAGCAATAAGGATATGCAAAGTATGCAAAGGATTGAGCTCCCTAAGACGATGTGATCAAGTTACTCAACCGAAAGCCCCTCTTAATAGTGCGGCTATCTATCCTATAATCCGGTCTCCCAACAACCACCTTGAGACCGGTAAAAGGAAAACCTAGCAAGGCCATACCTTTGCCTTGCGCATCCCGCTTGATCTTGATGATAGCTCTTCAAGCTCCACTCAAGCCGGAATGCCTCACTTGATCATCGTCGCTTCGTGAAGACTCACAAATGCTCCCCCATACACCATGATGGGAAAGCTCAATTGATGCACATCTTCACATGTCCATTATCACCAAATGGACGGCAAGCTTCAAGCATGTGATCCGCTTGAGATGCTCATCTTGAACTTGCCCGACTTAACCTTGTACCTTCTCATACTCTCATAAGATAGAGCATGGCTAATATTGAGTTCCACATAAGAACTCCATCTTCATTTCTTCTTCTTGATCATATCACATATGTATCTTCAAACCGATGATCTTGATGCCAATACACAAGGTATACCTTTATCTTCATGGCATCCATACTTGAATCCAACACATGGAGAGCAAGTAGTACCTATGGAATATTCCTTCATATAAACTCAATGAAAACATTAGTCCAGAGGGGTTGTCATTAATTACCAAAACCACACATAGGGGCAATGTACCCTTACAATCTCCCCCATTTTGGTAATTGATGACAACCACAATAAGAGGGTTTATATAATGAATATTAGTGACAAGTACGCAACTTATCCGAGAATAAGTTGTATACAAGAGGTTGTATTTGATATGGTCAAGTAACACAAAGCAACTAGTCCATATCAAAACCGGCTCTACTCACACAACTACAACAAATGCAATGGATGTGAGTAGAACCAATATATATATAGAGAAAACTCCCCCACAATGTATGCACGTGTGATGAACATGAATTCATTGCATATATTGTCAAGATTAACCATTGGGATAGTTTCCACTATATATATACAACCATGCAAGACATATAAATATGGAATGCATGAGAGGCAAAACACTTAAGCACAAACCAAGCTTAAGTATAAAACCATTCCCTAAAACCCTCTAAACTTCTCCCCCATTGGCATCGATTGTCAAAATGGGTGAAAAATTTAGAAGACCAATATAATGTGAGTTCCTCCCCAAAGTGTGCACTTCTCATAATTTGAGTGGAATCAAGTGCACATATCCAATGATGAATACTTGAAGGAAGTCAAACTATATTGAGGATCAAAGATTGCATAAAGATAACATGGTGAAGTGAGCTTCAACAAATAAAGCGAGCAATCAAAGATCCAATTGGACAAACAAAGATATCATGATAAGAGAGATATAGTGCTCTAAATAAAATAAGAAAGCTCCCCAAGGTTAGGTGGCACAATTTATAATGTTTGCATTTGAATACAATATGCACAAACATGGGATCCTCACTCCCTCTATATTATTTAGAACATACCCAAGATAAAAATAATATGCTTATCAAGAATAACTTGAGTCCAACAATTACGAGATATGAGTGCATGAAGAAAAACAAGTAAACCAAGCACTCATAAATCTTCTTTACCAACACCACTAAAAGCAAAAGGGTAAAAGATGATTGGCAAGGAACAAGGATATCAAGTTGATGGATTAACGCTCTCATGTATATAAGTTTCTAAAGTGGACATAGTGATCCATAAAGAAACATGCACACACAAGAGGTTAACAAAATAAATAAGACATGATATCCAAGATGAAGTCATAAAATATACCAAGGATGTTTGCTTAAAAAGCATATATAGCCTATGGCTCCAATTTACACACTTGTGGTATATGAATGAGCTTCAACCAAGAAAATCTCAAAAACATCACAACTAACAATAAGGGAAGTAAAGCTAGTTGGAATGTTTTGAGAGAGGCAACAAGTATCACAAATACGGATTTATTTCACAATTTCATCAATATTGTACACAAGAGCTCTTTGAGGAATTGATATGCAATAAATTGCTAGAGGGCATATTTGTGATAGGTGAATCATAAAATATGATATATATATATATAACCTATCATATGCATCTTCTCAAATTACTCAAGTGTTCAATAAGAAGTTTTACTTAAAAAGGGTTTTTTTCAAGAATCGCAATATTTTCGAAATAAATAATTTCATGCCAAGATACAACCTACAAGAGGTTGGATGCTATATGAGAGTGCATGAATAAGATACTTGTTACCGAGATGGCAATGGCTTGATGTGGTGGATAAGAGTTCATCGATCATCCTAGCTTGACTCCAATCGTCATATGGTGACAACACCTTCCTTATAGATGAGACAAGCCTCCATTGCATCTCCAATGTACCTAAAACATCATTCAAGTACATCTTGGTCCCCAAACTTATTGGGTCCAACATGGTTAGACTAACCACAATATATAGAACACACTCCATATAAACATGTGCATATTTAGATGAAATTCGAATTTCATGCACATCTTAGCCATTTAGGATTTGATGGAGTATATCCTACATAATGGATCGAAAGAAAGCAAGCATGCTACAAGCATAAACAAATTACATATAAGCTTGCACCAAAACTTTTAAAGATCCAAGAAAGATATACTTTGGACAAAACATCAAAAGAATTAAATAAGGCATAGAGGTGTCACAAAACAAATTTGTTGTCCAAATTATATCTAAGAAGCAAATCACAAAAGATTTGTTCAACAAAGTTCAACAAGTGAACTAAGAAGAAACCATTGAGCATAGAGGATGAAATAAAGCAAACATGCTCAAAGATTTATCTCATTCAAGCTAATAAAATATGTAAGAAGGAATGAGATAGCAAACTCCCCAAAAGAGCAAGGTTCGAACAAATAAACCAAACCCTCACTTTTCACAATGGCACAATGTACCGTAAGGAAAAGGTTTGTCTTCCAAAACAAACACTTGATATGAATTAATAGAATTTATCAAAAGGTTTTTCAAAGGTACAAGGAAGACACATGGGAGCAACAAAGATTTCTTGGAAAAATAAGTAAATAAGAAGCAATCCAAGGTGAAGATGATCCATGAATTCAACCACATACAAGGTTATCAATTGTCAAAGACAATGGGTATATTGGAAATAATTTCCGGTGGTGAATTGACAATGATAGTAAGGATCAACTTCACAATAAAAGGCATAGGATAAGTATATAGAATTAAGCACTATGCACGGATGAAGATTATTGATAGCTTCAACTAGTCAAACAATCACGCACGGCAATGATTAGAATAACTTGAAGCAATCGGTGTCCCAAATAAATTATAGAGATATGTATTTGAGGAAAACCGTACCAAGAATTTCTTATTCAAACAAGAATCCATAAGATGAGCAATAAAAGCTTTTTAATAGAAGTGGAGCTTGTTTGAGCAAACATGCCACCTAGGAACAAGATAATTAAGAGCATCAACTCTAAGTGGCATAACCTCATATGTTCATATTTTCTAGGCTTGTGATATGTACAAAACATATTACTCCCCCATAACGTGATAAAACATTTCTTCTAAACAAGAGGCAACTAAAAATTCAACTAGAGATGATTAATGGATATTTAGAATTTGAATTTCTCATGAGTATGACACACCACATAGTGACTAGATAATCTTGCAATATCAATACTAAGTGGTGGTACCCATGTACACACATTTTAAAGGAAGAGAGATGCACAAAGCATATCACTCCCCCAAAATGGTATGTTCCATTAATCACTTCAAAGAGAGCCAAATAAAATATCATCAAGATGCATTAGGCTCAAAACAATACACAAGTATATGATGAGTCAAACAAACATACTTGAATACACAAGATCGGCAAGTAAGACACAACACATACATACACATATTTGGTACAAAACCAAACATGCAAAGGGGCAAGTAACTTACAATAAACATGATGAGTTGAAGTATAAGTTACCGCAAAGAGGAACATTGGATATAAGATATAGATGATAATCCATACGACTTGGCTTGGTCAAAATATAATATATGAAGGTCCCTTAATTCTTCATGAAGTAGCCAAGTCTCCAATGACCTCCACTTGTACCTATTGATCAAGTTTGAGATTGTTGGTCCCCAACCAAGTTGGGTCCTAAGAGGTTAGTCACAATAGGCTTGGCAACCCAAATGGTTCTTTTCTTGAAACCACTTTGAGTTCCAACAAACTTGGCAAACACATTGCCATTCTTATCCTTCCCTAGAGAATAATCATCATCAACAATTATAGGGTTAGATAAGGTACCACCTAAGCAAGAAGAAGCAAAGTGCCCCTTCTCACGACATAAGTAGCAAGTGTTCCCCTTTCTCTTCTTTATTGATTTCTTCTCTTGGGGAACAATATCTTGATTCTTCTTGGGAAGTGGCCTATCTTCAACTTGAGGTCGAGAATGAGCTTGACCTTGACCTTGTGGCCGTTTCCCTTGTTGTTTCTCACTCAAGTGCTTCTTCTTCTTCAATGGGCATGATCTAACATGATGCCCTTCAACCTTGCACTTGAAGCAAACCAACTTGGCCGGATCCTTGACTTTGTCTTGGCCCTTATTCTTGTTGCTCTTGCTCTTGGACTTGTTCTTGTTATTGGAGTTGAATCCAAGTCCACTCTTGTCATTGGGGGATTGTTGCACACTTAGCATCTTGTCAAGTGCGGATTTCCCTTCATGACGCTTTTCCAAGTCTTTCTTCAAAGAAAGAACTTGAGCCTCGAGCTCTTTTATTTCCTCTACATGGTTAGTAGAAATACAAGTACTAGAGGAAGTAGAAGCTTCATTGTTAGAGCAACAAGGCAAAGTGAGTAATCCAACACAAGGTGTATCACTAGTTTGACTAGATGGATTACAAGGATTAGCACATGGCAATATAACATTTGTAGTAGAGATTATGCTAACATCCATATGAGGCTCACAAGATGTTACCTTAATGATACTTGCCTCATGAGCTAACTTTAGCCCATCATAGGAAATTAGAAGATCATCTTGAGAGCTTGAGAGCTTTTTATGACTTTCTTCCAAGTCCCTATAATTGCTAGTTAGCAACTCAAGTTGAGCCCTTAGCTCAACATTCTCCTTTAAGGTCGATGCTTCACAAGAATTAGAGTTAGTAGCACAAGCATCAACAATAGTTTTCTCATTTTCATGCATATAGGATTCAATTTTTTATGTAAGCATGAAATTAGCATGCTTCTCATCTTTTAGCTCATGCTTGAGGAGAGTAAATCTCATTTCCCCATTTTCAATATGGGACTCCAACTCCACTATGGTTTCCCTATATTTATTCAAGGTATCCATAGAGTTTTCGAGATTAGCACGAGCTTCTTTCTTACCATGAAGAGAAGCATATATCGTTGCCATATTATGCACCAAGGTATTATATTCTTCATCATTATCATCATCATCACTCTCATCATTAGAGCAAGTGTTAGGAATCAAAGTAGGAGATACCTTTGATCCATTTGCCATAAGGCACATGTGCATACCGGAGGATGAAGATGAAGATATTCTTGAATCCTCATTTGAAAACGTGTCTTGATCCATAGAGTGTTTGGTTTCCTCTACATTGTTAGTCAACAAACAACTAGAGGAAATATAAGCATTTTGATTATGGGAGCAAGACAAGGTAAGCATATCATCATGAGATCTATGTAAGCGATTTACACATGATATGCAAGGGCTATCAACACAAGCATGTAGGTTATTTTCAATGCTAGATGTGTTTAAGTCCAAAGAGGAAACATTACAATGGGATAGAGATGAAGAATCATCACTATTGAGCACAATATCAACATTGCAATTTTCCTCACCACTCACCATATCATTACCTTGTGTCTTGCAACACGTTGGTGAAGTGGAAGAAGATGATATATCATCACGACCGGAGGTGGAAGCAACTTGGAGCTCTTCATGATGTGAAGGGGAAGAGAGCTCCTCGGAGTCACCACCGACCAATTTAGAAGTGGATCCACCAAACATTTCCTTAAGCTTGATCCACATCTCATGAGACGATTTTCGCTTTATATATATCAAGAACCTACGAAAATCGGGTCTCAAGGAGAATAAAATCTCATTAGATACTTGAGCTTCAAGATGTAAGTTTTTCTCATCCTCTAAAGATAGATTTTGAGAATCCATCAGAGGAGAAAAACCGACATCTAGAAATTGCTCTATATGTGGACACAAGGTCCGAAGATTACAAAGCAAGCAATTTCGCCACAAAAGATAATTTGTGCCATTAAAGACAATTGTGTCATTGTGCACTATACTAGCCGACATCTTTACACTTAAGGCGGTGAAGCCTTAAACAAGGAGATACCTTGCTCTGATACCAATTGAAAGATCGAGATGTCGCCTAGAGGGGGGGGGGGGGGTGAATAGGCAATTACAAACTCTTGCGGATTTGTCTTGTAAGAATGCGGAATTAAACTATCATTTAGTTTACAAGCACAAATCCTAAATATGCTAAGCTCAACTAAGTGTAACAATAGCAACTAGAGCTAAGCAAGATAGGCACAAGATATATGTAGCACAAGTGATAGCAAGATATATGTACTTCAAGCACGATGGCTATCACAAGGAAAGAGAGCTCGGGTATAGAAATAACCGAGGCACGCGGAGACGAGGATGTATTCCCGTGTTCCCTTGCTTTGCAACAAGGTACGTCACGTTTGGAGGAGTGGAGGTCCCACGAAGGATTCCCCGCGCCACGAAGGCTCACCCTATTCTCCGAACCACACCCACGAAGGATAATGGCCCTTTCCTTATGGTTAGCTTTTCCTCCGCTCCGGAGATGGCAAGCTTCACAACCACTTCACAAGCTCCACGAAGGAGAAGCCCGGGCCCCTTCACAATATTCCACGAAGAGATCACTGGGACACCAACCAAGCCAACTAGGAGGTCACCCTCCAAGAGTAACAAGCTCACGGTCTCTCACTCGAACAAATCGTGGTGGAGAGCTCAACACTATGCAATGATGCAAAGTAAGAACACCGGAGGTGTTCAAGTCCTTCACACTCAAATCCCACCAAAGCAACGAATGCTAGGATGAGATGGGAGATGAAGAACAAGGGGGAAAGTTAACCAAAGACTCCAAGATCTAGATCCCAAGAGATTCCCTCACTTAGAGAAGAAATGGTTTGGTGGAAGTGTAGATCTAGATCTCCTCTCTCAAATCCTCAAATATGAGCAAGAATGGTTGGAGGAATCAAGGGGGAGAGCAAGTTCTTCAAATAGCAACAATGGAGGTGAGAGAATGGGAAGAACTACTTGCTCAAGGTGGAAGAAGAGGCTATTTATAGCAAAGGGGGCAAAATAACCGTTGGGGGAAAAGAGCACAGAAAAATGCACATGAAAATCGGCCCAGCCAGCCCACAGGCCGGCCGACCGGAGCTGGAGCCGGACTGGCCGGTCAGCAGCCCGGCCGAACCGGATCTGGGGTCGGACAGGGAGGCAGGCCGCGCGGCGGGCAAGGTGGCCCAGCCGGTGCGGGCGAGTGGGCCGCGCGGGGAGATGCGGCCCAGCAGGCGGCGTGACGCGTGGGGGCGAGCGGCCGTGCGGGGCGGCGCGTGGGCGGCGCGGAGAGGAGCGGGCCGCGTGGGCCGAGCGGCGGGGAGGCCGGTCCGGCCGGGGCCAGCACCGGGTGGGCCGGTCGGCGACCGGAGCCTGGGCCGGACCAGGTCGGGGGCGCCTCAGTACGCCGCCCGGTCGGCGTCAGCGCCCGGGCTGGTTTCGATCGGGTGGCCCGGCGGCTGGGCCGGTCCGGCCGGCTGGCCCCTTCCCCTTTTTTTCTTTTTATTCTTTTTCCTTTTCCTTTAATAACTAGAGCTCCCGAACTCCGATTGACATGAAACTAATTTCGTTTGGAAGATAACGACAAATGCTATCCTATAAAAAAGTGCAAACTCAAGAATCTGTAGGAGGGGATTTTATCATGAATATAAAAGGGTAGAACCTTATATCATGAATAACCGGTAAAATCACCCAACCTCGAAAACGCAATAGAAGATGCATGCGAACTCCGTTTTCGATGAACTTGGGCTTGTTGTAAAGCTAGCAACAAGCTCAAGAACCTCACATAGAGAAACACCAAGAAGCAATAAGGATATGCAAAGTATGCAAAGGATTGAGCTCCCTAAGACGATGTGATCAAGTTACTCAACCGAAAGCCCCTCTTAATAGTGCGGCTATCTATCCTATAATCCGGTCTCCCAACATCCACCTTGAGACCGGTAAAAGGAAAACCTAGCAAGGCCATACCTTTGCCTTGCGCATCCCGCTTGATCTTGATGATAGCTCTTCAAGCTCCACTCACGCCGGAATGCCTCACTTGATCATCGTCGCTTCGTGAAGACTCACAAATGCTCCCCCATACACCATGATGGGAAAGCTCAATTGATGCACATCTTCACATGTCCATTATCACCAAATGAACGGCAAGCTTCAAGCATGTGATCCGCTTGAGATGCTCATCTTGAACTTGCCCGACTTAACCTTGTACCTTCTCATACTCTCATAAGATAGAGCATGGCTAATATTGAGTTCCACATAAGAACTCCATCTTCATTTCTTCTTCTTGATCATATCACATATGTATCTTCAAACCGATGATCTTGATGCCAATACACAAGGTATACCTTTATCTTCATGGCATCCATACTTGAATCCAACACATGGAGAGCAAGTAGTACCTATGGAATATTCCTTCATATAAACTCAATGAAAACATTAGTCCATAGGGGTTGTCATTAATTACCAAAACCACACATAGGGGCAATGTACCCTTACAGACGAAATCAACGCCCAGAGGCCTATTTTTCCACGAAGCTTCCAGAAGTCCGAAGAGGAAACGAAGTGGGGCCACGAGGTGGCCACACAACAGGGCGGCGCGGCCCAAGCCCTGGCCGCGCCGGCCTACTGTGTGGGCCCCTCGTGACTCTTCCTGACCTGCCCTTCCGCCTACATATAGTCTTCGTCGCGAAACCCCCAGTACCGAGAGCCACGATACGGAAAACCTTCCAGAGACGCCGCCGCCAATCCCATCTCGGGGGATTCAGGAGATCGCCTCCGGCACCCTGCCGGAGAGGGGAATCATCTCCCGGAGGTCTCTTCATCGCCATGATCGCCTCCGGATCGATGTGTGAGTAGTTCACCCCTGGACTATGGGTCCATAGCAGTAGCTAGATGGTTGTCTTCTCCTCATTGTGCTATCATGTTAGACGTTGTGAGCTGCCTATCTGTTATCACCAGAATTTGACCGAGTCGGAGGTGGGCCGTGATCAAGATGGACTTGAAGATTATTATTGAAGATTATACGTGAATCGGCCTTGTATATCAAATTTGGGCTAGTTTGCCCTTGTATCTGTAATATAGTAGGATACGTGTCGATTTAGCTAGAGTTGGGCCCGTGCCCGGTTGGGACTGTTCCCACATTAGAAAGTCCGCTGGACTATAAATATGTATCTAGGGTTTATGGAATAAACAACAACACAACGTTCACCCCCAAAACAAACCAATCTCGGCGCATCGCCAACTCCTTCGTCTCGAGGGTTTCAATCAGGTAAGCGACATGCTGCCTAGATCGCATCTTGCGATCTAGGCAGCACAAGCCCCACGTTGTTCATGCGTTGCCCGTACTGAAGCGTCTTTGATGGCGGGCAACGTAGTTATCATAGATGTGTTAGGGTTAGCATGGTTCTTCGTATAAACATGCTTACGTAGTGCAACCCTTGCATATCTAGCCGTCCTCACGCCTATCTCAGGCGTGGGGGCGGCACCCTGCTTGTTCATCGTTTAGTAGATCTGATCCGTTGCGATTGCTCCTTGTTTTTGCAAGGATTAGTTTAATATCCGCAATAGTTAGGCCTTACAAAGGGGTGGAGGATCCAGCGGCACGTAGGGTGGCGTTCGCAAGTCCTAAACAGGATGTTCCGAGGATCAACTTCATGTTGGTTTTTAGGCCTTGTTTAGGATCGGCTTATGAGCACCGTGCGTGGCCGCGAGGCCCAACCTGGAGTAGGATGATCCGATTATGCGGTGAAAACCCTAAATCGCCGTAGATCTCATTAGCTTTATCTTGATCAAGCAGGATCACCAGGTATTCGTGCACCCCGCACGGATCATGGGTGGATCGGCTCTTTGAGCCGATTCACAGGATAACCTGAGAGCCGATCGAGGCTCGTATTTAATGTTTACATGTATGCCCTGCAGGAACTAAGCGAGGCATCCCCATCACCTTCCTGACCAGGTATAGGTCAGGTGGCACGCCCTTGCACTTCGCATCGCCGCGTGTGACCAGAAGAGCATTGCGGGCCGTCGCTCGGAGGGGTCTCAGCCAGCCGCAGCTCTAGGCTCTTCCCGGCTCTACGGTGTTGACAGGCCGCTGCCCGCCGGTGGGTTTCGGACGTCAACACATTCTGGCACGCCCGGTGGGACAATCATCTACATCAACCACATCGCCATCTACATCTGAGATGGCGGCGGACGGCACGCCAGTCACCTACGAGGAGTTGCCTGACGAGCTCAAAAAGAGATATGACGAGATCAAGGTCACCCTCGAAGCCGACCTCATCGGCTCTTTTCAGAGAACCCGCACCCATGGCATCAGGCAGAAAGGGTTCTCACCTGAAGGCGCACTCGATGGAGTGGATCTATCTGTCCCGTCAGAGGAACGTACCAGGGCCGTGCGCCAGGAGATTGGTGGCATGGTGGCTCACTCGTTGCGTCTCCTTTCCGAGAGCCTGGTGAATACTTTGGAGCACGTCGCCGTTCGGTTGGTCAAGGAGGTCATGAAGAATCAACACTCTCTATTAGAGCCAACTCTCAGGACCTACCGAGGAGAAGTGCCACTCCAGCCCCGTCTGCCGTTGTCGTGCACCTCGGCGACACCAGGAGTACCTCATTCACCGTCGCGCACCGTTGACAGGGTTAACGGTACTTACCTTGGGAGGTGCCAACCAGGACACTCGTTCAACATCAACATGATAGAACTGGGACACCCCCTTGATAAAGATAAAGGCGAGAGCAACTGCTCTCGTGGCAAATGTAAGGAAGAGGCTGCTCCATGCGATCGGCCCCGACACCGCCAAAACATCTTGGTGATGATCAAGGTAGAAGCCGATGCTAGCGATCGGCCCATAGTATCCGTATCACATGCTCTCCCGGTATGTGGCGTCGACCTCACAGGTGACGGAAAGCTAGGGTACGGGTTTACATCAGCTGATGAGCTAGAAGAAGTCGACATCGGTCCTGGGGACAAGCCTCGACCCACTTTTATCAGCAAGAAGTTAGATCCACAGCTCAGGGGACAGATGATAGCCCTGTTGAAGGAATACCCAGATTGCTTTGCATGGGATTACACGGAGATGCCTGGGTTGGACAGGAGCATCATTGAGCATCGGCTCCCCCTTAAGAAAGGATTTCGGCCATTCCAACAGCGAGCACGTCAGATGAGGGCCGAGGTCCTGGAAGAAGTCAAGAAGGAGATCGAGAAAATGTTGGCCGCTGGATTCATCAGGCCATGCAGGTATGCTGAGTGGATCTCCAGTATCGTTCCGGTGGAGAAGAAGGATGGCCGATGGCGCGTGGCCATCGATTTCCGAGATCTTAACAGAGCCACCCCAAAGGACGAATATCCAATGCCTGTGGCAGAAACATTGATAAACGCTGCATTACAAGTTGGAAGCCGAGGGTGACCGATGTGGTGGGCTCATTGTTGTTCTCGCCCGACTAAGGCCCGGGGGGCAGCTGGCCCCGAAGGATCCTTTGCTACGCAGACCAGTTTCGTTGGAATCGGCTAACTCTGCATCACAACGGGCCTGAAGAATGGTGCTGTTGTTACAGGAGTACCAGTCTCAGCTTCCAAGCCGATTCAGCGACAGTCCCAGGTTTGGTCTTGGGGTCTGTCGTCAGGGACCAATGCGTTGCCAACAATGTTGGAGCTTTGGTTAAGCTAACAGCCGACGGAGTCAGAAGAGGTATGTTGACTTTCGAAGGAAGGAAGGTAATCGGCTTTTGGTGCATCCTTTCGGTTATCCTCGCCTCGGTAAAGCTCGGGGGGCAGCTTGCCCTGAAGGATCCCTTGCTACAGAAAGCCGATTCCGTTGGACATCGGCTAACTCTGCATCACAACTTGTCTGAAGAAGGGTGCTAATGTGGCAAGGTTATTCAGTTTGGTAGGCAAGGCGATTCAGCGACAAGCCCGGGACTGTATCGACTATCAACGGATGAAGAGTGATCAATTGGTTGGCCCCGCACAATAGCACTCTCAGGCGTGGTCAGGCCCAGGCCTGTTTGCCTGGATTACGGGTCTTCATCTCCGTTTCCACCCCGGCTGAGGCTCGGGGGGCAGCTTGCCACGAGAGGCCCTTTGCTATAAGAAGGCCGAGTTCGCTAAAATCGTTTGGCTCTGCGTCTCAGTTTGATTTGGAGCAATGGTTGCTGAAAGAGGACAGAGCAGGATTATGAAACGTTACTACAGAGGTAATGCCTGTCCTGCAGAAGTGGCAGCTTCGGCGTTTAATTTGATCCGGCAACGATCTTAGGTCGCTTCTAGAGACAAAAAGGATCTGGAAGGGAAGGATGTGGCAGAGGAATGTCTAAAGGCCTAGGGTTTGCACGCTTATGGCTGGGCCTGGTTTGACCAGGAGCTTGGGTCCGGATGAATCTACCACAAGATTTATTGTGAGAGACCGATGCGATACCATCGGCTTGCTGGGTATCGTCCAGATGGGCAATCGGCAGAAACAGGGTGAAGGGCGATCGGCTAAATTATCATAGAGGGAATCGGCAAAGTCAAGTTGGGGAATTTCTTCATTGATAAGCTAGATTTCTTACATGAAGAGCTGATCATTCTCAAAAGGGAAAATTAGGGGGATACATTGCCCCGTCTGCTACTACTAACCCTATGTTACTCCCTAATCTAAAGGCCGTCACCGCCCTCGTCGTCACCATCGTAGCTGCCGTCGGCGCTGCTACCGGCGGGCTCCTCGTCACTGCTGATGAAGCCGCCGGCAGGGGCTTCATCCTCCTCGCCATCGTCGTCGTCATCAGACCAGGCCCAGCCACGGAAGCGCTTGGCCGGCGGGTATCCCGCGGAGGAGGAGTCGTCCTCCGATTCCTCCGCCTCTTCTTCCTCCTCGTCGGAGGAGAGGGCTGCCTCCCATGGGAAGAGGTCGTCGTCGCCCGCCGGTACCAATTTCCCGTCAACGAGGAACTGGAGGTCCTTCCCCCCATCGGTGAGGGGTTTGTCGTCCTCCGACTCAATGGAGAAATCCCAATCCCGCGCGTCCCAATACTCTGGGGCGCGGGCCTCGTGGATGGCCATCAAATTGATCTCCTGCTCAAGCTCGCTGGAGGAGGAGGACTGGAAGGACAGGCTAGAAGAGGAAGAGGAATCCATGGCGGGCCGAGAAGGGTTTTTTGTTTGCCGATGGCTACTGCGGAACAAAAGGATGAAGAAGCAAGCCGCTCGACGCGGTTAAAAATAACGGGGACGGGGAAGTTTAATGCTGTGGTGATTTCCGAGGAGGTGGTGCCAAAACTGTCAATCGTGCAGAGAAGTTGGGAAGGTAAATTGTCATGATGAAAGCTGCTGCGACGGTTTTGCTCTGCCACGACATGACCCGGCGAAAGAAAGGCATAATGATTTTGGAAATGTCATTTCCAAAACCAGGGGGGCATGTGTTATCACCAGAATTTGACCGAGTCGGAGGTGGGCCGTGATCAAGATGGACTTGAAGATTATTATTGAAGATTATACGTGAATCGGCCTTGTATATCAAATTTGGGCTAGTTTGCCCTTGTATCTGTAATATAGTAGGATACGTGTCGATTTAGCTAGAGTTGGGCCCGTGCCCGGTTGGGACTGTTCCCACATTAGAAAGTCCGCTGGACTATAAATATGTATCTAGGGTTTATGGAATAAACAACAACACAACGTTCACCCCCAAAACAAACCAATCTCGGCGCATCGCCAACTCCTTCGTCTCGAGGGTTTCAATCAGGTAAGCGACATGCTGCCTAGATCGCATCTTGCGATCTAGGCAGCACAAGCCCCACGTTGTTCATGCGTTGCCCGTACTGAAGCGTCTTTGATGGCGGGCAACGTAGTTATCATAGATGTGTTAGGGTTAGCATGGTTCTTCGTATAAACATGCTTACGTAGTGCAACCCTTGCATATCTAGCCGTCCTCACGCCTATCTCAGGCGTGGGGGCGGCACCCTGCTTGTTCATCGTTTAGTAGATCTGATCCGTTGCGATTGCTCCTTGTTTTTGCAAGGATTAGTTTAATATCCGCAATAGTTAGGCCTTACAAAGGGGTGGAGGATCCAGCGGCACGTAGGGTGGCGTTCGCAAGTCCTAAACAGGATGTTCCGAGGATCAACTTCATGTTGGTTTTTAGGCCTTGTTTAGGATCGGCTTATGAGCACCGTGCGTGGCCGCGAGGCCCAACCTGGAGTAGGATGATCCGATTATGCGGTGAAAACCCTAAATCGCCGTAGATCTCATTAGCTTTATCTTGATCAAGCAGGATCACCAGGTATTCGTGCACCCCGCACGGATCATGGGTGGATCGGCTCTTTGAGCCGATTCACAGGATAACCTGAGAGCCGATCGAGGCTCGTATTTAATGTTTACATGTATGCCCTGCAGGAACTAAGCGAGGCATCCCCATCACCTTCCTGACCAGGTATAGGTCAGGTGGCACGCCCTTGCACTTCGCATCGCCGCGTGTGACCAGAAGAGCATTGCGGGCCGTCGCTCGGAGGGGTCTCAGCCAGCCGCAGCTCTAGGCTCTTCCCGGCTCTACGGTGTTGACAGGCCGCTGCCCGCCGGTGGGTTTCGGACGTCAACACTATCATGATCAAGATCATCTATTTGTAATGCTACATGTTGTGTTTGTTGGGATCCGATGAATATTGAATACTATGTCAAGTTGATTATCAATCTATCATATTCATATATGTTGTTTATGTTCTTGCATGCTCTCCGTTGCTAGTAGAGGCTCTGGCCAAGTTGATACTTGTGACTCCAAGAGGGAGTATTTATGCTCGATAGTGGGTTCATGCCTCCATTAAATCTGGGACAGTGACAAAAAGTTCTAAGGTTGTGGATGTGTTGTTGCCACTAGGGATAAAACATCGATGCTTTGTCTAAGGATATTTGTGTTGATTACATTACGCATCATACTTAATGCAATTGTCTGTTGCTTGCAACTTAATACCGGAAGGGGTTCGGATGATAACCTGAAAGTGGACTTTTTAGGCATAGATGCATGCTGGATAGCGGTCTATGTACTTTGTCGTAATGCCCTGATTAAATCTCATAGTACTCATCATGATATATGTATGTGCATTGTTATGCCTTCTTTATTTGTCAATTGCCCAACTGTAATTTGTTCACCCAACATCTGTTTATCTTATGGGAGAGACACCACTAGAGAACTGTGGACCCCGGTCCTATTCTTTACATCTGAAATACAATCTACTGCAATTGTTCTTTACTGTTCTTCGCAAACAAACATCATCATCCACACTATACATCTAATCCTTTGTTTACAGCAAGCCGATGAGATTGACAACCTCACTGTTACGTTGGGGCAAAGTACTGTGATTGTGTTGTGCAGGTTCCACATTGGCGCCGGAATCCCTGGTGTTGCGCCGCACTACACTCCGCCACCAACAACCTTCAACGTGCTTCTTGGCTCCTACTGGTTCGATAAACCTTGGTTTCTTTCTGAGTGAAAACTTACTGCTGTGCACATCACACCTTCCTCTTGGGGTTCCCAACGGACGTGTGTCTCACGCGCATCAAGACTGTTTTCTGGCGCCGTTGCCGAGAAGATCAAGACACGCTGCAAGGGGAGTCTCCACTTCCAATCTCTTTACTTTATTTTTGTCTTGCTTTATTTTATTTTCTACTTTGTTTGCTGCACTAAAACAAAACACAAAAAAAATTAGTTGCTAGTTTTACTTTATTTACTGTCTTGTTCTCCATATTAAAAACACAAAAAAATTAGCTACTTGCATTTACTTTATCTAGTTTGCTTTATTTACTCTTGCTAAAATGAATACTCCAGAAAACACTAAGTTGTGTGACTTCACAAACACTAATAATAATGATTTCTTATGCACACCTATTGCTCCACCTGCTACTACAGCAGAATTCTTTGAAATTAAACCTGCTTTACTGATTCTTGTTATGAGAGAGCAATTTTCTGGTGTTAGTTCTGATGATGCTGCTGTCCATCTTAATAATTTTGTTGAACTATGTGAAATGCAAAAGTATAAGGATGTAGATGGTGATATTATAAAATTGAAATTGTTTCCTTTCTCCTTAAGAGGAAGAGCTAAAGATTGGTTGCTATCTTTGCCTAAGAATAGTATTGATTCACGGACTAAATGTAAGGATGCTTTTATTGGTAGATATTATCCTCCCGCTAAAATTATATCTTTGAGAAGTAGCATAATGAATTTCAAGCAATTAGATAATGAACATGTTGCTCAAGCATGGGAGAGAATGAAATCTTTGGTAAAGAATAGCCCAACCCATGGACTAACTACTTGGATGATCATCCAAACCTTCTATGCAGGACAAAATTTTTCTTCGCGGAACCTATTGGATTCAGCTGCTGGAGGTACCTTTATGTCCATTACTTTGGGGGCGGCAACAAAGCTTCTTGATGATATGATGATAAATTACTCTGAATGGCACACGGAAAGAGCTCCACAAGGTAAGAAGGTAAATTCTGTCGAAGAAACCTCCTCCTTGAGTGATAAGATTGATGTGATTATGTCTATGCTTGTGAATGGTAGATCTAATGTTGATCCTAATAATGTTCCTCTAGTTTCATTGGTTGCTCAAGAAGAAAATGTTGATGTGAACTTCATTAAAAATAATAATTTCAACAACAATGCTTATAGGAATAACTCTGGTAACAACTATAGGCCATATCTTTCTGCTAATGGTAATGGTTATGGTAATTCTTATGGGAATTCTTACAACAATAATAGGAGTGTACCCCCTGGTATTGAAGCCATGCTTAAAGAATTTATTAGTACACAAACTGCTTTTAACAAATATGTTGAAGAAAAGCTTGATAAAATTGATATTCTTGCTTCTAAGGTTGATAGACTTGCCTCTGATGTAGATCTTTTAAAATTGAAAGTTATGCCTAATAAGGATAATGAAAATAAGATTGTTACTACAGCAAATGCCATCCAAGTTAGAATTAATGAGAATATAAGATTGATGGCTGAATTGCATGCTAGGTGGGAAAGAGAAGAAAATGAAAAACTTGCTAAAGAGAATAATGTAGCTAAAGTTTGGACTATTACCACCACTAGTAATGATAATGATTCACATGTTGCTACACCCCCTACTATCAATGGTAAAATAATTGGTGTTGGCAATGTTTCTACTCCTAGTGCAAAGCGTGCAAAATTACCTGAAACTGCTAAAACTGCTGAAATTTTTCAAAACATTGGGGACAATGATTCCATTGCTGTAGGTCATAATGATTTAGACTTTGATGATTGTCACATCTCTGAAGTTATAAAGTTCTTACAAAAACTTTCTAAAAGTCCCAATGCTAGTGCTATAAATTTGGCCTTTACAAAACATATTACAAATGCTCTCATAAAAGCTAGAGAAGATAAACTAAAACTTGAAACTTCTATTCCTAGGAAGTTAGAAGATGGTTGGGAGCCCATTATTAAGATGAGGGTCAATGATTTTGATTGTAATGCTTTATGTGATCTTGGTGCAAGTATTTCTGTTATGCCCAAGAAAATCTATGATATGCTTGACTTGCCACCATTGAAAAATTGTTATTTGGATGTTAATCTCGCTGATAATGCAATAAAGAAACCTTTGGGGAGGATTGATAATGTTCGCATTATGGTTAACAATAACCTTGTCCCCGTTGATTTTGTTGTCTTGGATATTGAATGCAATGCATCTTGTCCCATTATATTGGGAAGACCTTTTCTTCGAACTGTTGGTGCTACCATTGATATGAAGGAAGGTAATATTAAATATCAATTTCCTCTCAAGAAAGGTGGAACACTTCCCTAGAAAGAAAATGAAGTTACCTTATGATTCTATCATTAGAACAAATTATGATGTCGATGCTTCATCTCTTGATAATACTTCATTCACACTTTCTGCGCCTAGCTGAAAGGCGTTAAAGAAAAGCGCTTATGGGAGACAACCCATCATTTTACTTCTGCAATTTGTTTTATATTTGAGTCTTGGAAGTTGTTACTACTGTAGCAACCTCTCCTTATCTTTATTTTATTGCATTGTTGTGCCAAGTAAAGTCTTTGATAGTAAATTCAATACCAGATTTGGATTACTGCGCAGAAACAGATTTCTTGCTGTCACAAATTTGGGTATGGTTCTCTGTAGGTAACTCAGAAAAATCTGCCAATTTACGTGCGTGATCCTCAGATATGTACGCAACTTTCATTCAATTTGGGCATTTTCATCTGAGCAAGTCTGGTGCCTCAAAAAAATTCGTCTTTACGGACTGTTCTGTTTTGACAGATTCTGCCTTTTATTTCGCATTGCCTGTTTTGCTATGTTTGATGGATTTCTTTGTTCCATTAATTTTCAGTAGCTTTGTGCAATGTCCAGAAGTGTTAAGAATGATTATGTCACCTCTGAATATATGAATTATGCACTGACCCTCTAATGAGTTTGTTTTGAATTTGGTGTGGAGGAAGTTTTCAAGGGTCAAGAGAGGAGGATGATACAATATGATCAAGAAGAGTGAAGAGTTTAAGCTTGGGGATGCCCCCGTGGTTCATCCCTGCATATTTTAAGAAGACCCAAGCGTCTAAGCTTGGGGATGCCCAAGGCATCCCTTCTTCATCGACAACTTATCAGGTCACCTCTAGTGAAACTATATTTTTATTCCGTCACATCTTATGTGCTTTACTTGGAGCGTCTGTTTGTTTTTATTTTTGTTTTGTTTGAATAAAATCGGATCCTTGCATTCTTTGTTTGGGAGAGAGACACGCTCCGCTGTTTCGTATGAACACATATGTTCTTAGCTTTATCTTTAATGTTCATTGCGAAAGTGGACTATTTCATTCATTGTTATATGGTTGGAAACGGAAAATGCCGCATGTGGTAAATGGTATAATGTCTTGAATAATGTGATACTTGGCAATTGTTGTGCTCATATAGATCATGTTTAAGCTCTTGCATCATGTACCTTGTACCTATTAATGAAGAATTACATAGAGCTTGTTAAAATTTGGTTTGCATGATTGATCTCTAGTCTAGATATTTTCTGGTTAAGGTGTTTGTCGAGGGTGCTCCTCGGCAATGTACTCCGATAGGGGCTTAGGGTTGATGGAATCCTGCAAGCTGACACGAGACATCGGTTCACAGACAAGCGGGGAGAGCGATTTACCCAGGTTCGGGGCCCTCGATGAGGTAAAACCCTTACGTCCTGCCTATCTGTTCTTGATTATGATGATAATGGGTTACAATGGGGTGCCGAATAGTTCGGCTGATATCTCGTCGAGATAGCTAAGTACTAGGGTAACCTAGGTCTAAGCTTCTGTTGGCTAAGATCGCTAATATTGATCGTGTCCTCGACAGCCCCTCTCCTGGCCTTTATATAGGAGGCTAGGTCCCAAGAGGTCTAATCGAGTACGACTAGGTTTACAGTAGATCTATCTCCAAACTTTCCTTGTTCGGCTCCTTCCGTGTCTTGTACTTCAAGGAATCTTCCGCCGCACCGTCCTAGAGGCCCACCTCGCCATCGAGTGCTTCATGGGCCTCCAACTAAGAAATACAGGATAGGGCAACATTGGTTACCCGAAGGGTAATGCCCACGTCAGTAGCCCCCGAGTGTCTAGCCGAACATAGTTCGGGTAGAGACTGAAGCATGTCTTCTTCCTTAATCGTTCTCCTTAATCGTTCTTGTTTCCCTTCTAACTGCATCATCTTCTTTTCTCGGGTGCGCGTCATCGCTCCCGATTGGAGTATCCCCCGAGTCTAGGTACGGATGCTTGCAATCCGTGCGTAGACTCAAGTTGCACTACTCAAACATTTTTCTCTACCGAAGTTTTTCTGCAAATCTTTGTAGGTCATCCATTATATTTTTCTCATGCAAGGGATAATGAGTAACGTGCCCAACTTTTGCTGGTTAACTGCCGATGGCAAAACAACATTACCCTACACAGAATCAAATCCCCAGGCATGATCCTGGAGTGCGAAAAAAGTTCTGTCGGGTGCGCGTCCAGCGCTCCCGATGGGAGTAGCCCCCGAGTCTGGGCACGGGTGCTTGGAACCGGGTGCAGACTTAGGTCGAGCGATCATCTCTTCCTTCAAGGCTTATTTCTTCGAGTCTTCATTCTGTCGGGTGCGCGTCCAGCGCTCCCGATGGGAGTAGCCCCCGAGTCCAGGTGCGGATACTAGCAATCCGTGCGTGGACTCAAGTTGATCATCCGATACCTTTCCCCCTTCTTTTTTTTATTCCTTCGACTGTCTTTGACAGCACCCATGATGTCATTGATGACGCGCCGCTGCCGTAGCTTGATTGACAAGATTTGACCTAACGGGCCCACCCTAGTTCTACGCGGCAGTTTTTAGGATTTGACCAGTGCACGCGCAGCGACCGAGGCGTTTCCTCGATTTTCGCGCGACATGGGAATAATGGGCCACCGGTTCCATTCCCTTTTTGAGCGCCACGTGTACAGCCAGATTCGCTCCACCTCCCACAACGTCAGTGGAGTTATGGCCACGATCTCACGCAAATTCTTACGGCATAAATAGAGGGCTTCCTCGTTTTCACTTTTTTACGCCTCCCACTGCTCATCTTCTTCGCCCGTCCTTTCCTGCTTCCTCTGTTCTTCCCTCGAAGCTATAGACGCCATGGGCAAGAAGAAGGGTGCGAGCACTTCAGACGCGGCCAAAGTTAGCCGCGATTGGGTCGCTTCCGCCATTTCCAATCGTGACATCAACAAGCTGCGCGCCCTCGGCTTCATCTCCGCATCTGAGGATGATATTCGTCTTCCAGGTGCGGTTTCTCGCCCAAAGCCCCCGAAGGGTTTCACTTTCATGTCTGTTGCCTATTTGTTCCGTGGTCTTTCCCTTCTGGCCCACGAGTTCCTTCGCTCCCTTCTTTTCTTTTACGGGATCCAGCTCTGGCAGCTGACCCCAAACTCCATCCTCCACCTTTCTATCTTTGTCACTGTTTGCGAGGCCTTCCTCGGCATTGACCCTCACTGGGGTCTTTGGAGGAAGATCTTCTACGTGAAGCGTCACAACGACAGCAATGGTCCTCCCGTCGTAGGCGGCGTCGGTTTTGTTGTTAGGAAGGAAGTCGATTATCTCGATTACCCGATGAAGGAATCCGTCCAAGGCTGGTGCAACAAATGGTTTTATCTGCGAGACCCTTTGGTGCCTGGACGGCGCTCAAACCTCCCTCCTTTTGAAGACAAACTGATAGCTAAGCCGAAGAAGTCTTGGCAAAACGCCCTTTCTCCCGAAGAGAGAGCGATAGCCGACAGGCTATTCGACCAAGTCGTCGCCTTGAAGAATACGGGAGGCTTGACGATGTGCGGCACTGAGGTGGTCTCAGTGTTTTTACAACGTCGAGTGCAACCGTTAATGTCCCGACCCCACCAACTATGGCTTTACACGGGCAAAGATGATAGGTCTAGAGTCTGCTCTGCCGACCTTTCGGCTGAAGACCTCCGAGATGAAGTCCGCCGCCTGACGTGCCTTAGCATGAGGGACAACATTGTCCTTACATCGGCTCGTCCTCCCTATGATTTCGACCATCTTCCAGCCGAGGTAATCCTTTGTTGTTTTTTCGCTTGCTGTTGTCACTCCTTTTTTCCTTTTTGTCTCACAAATTTCTTTTCTTCGACAGGCCCCCACCGTTGCTCAATGCTATCCTCCTACACCCGAAAGCGGTGTGGTGCTAGAGGATGACGATGATGATTCTGAGGGGACCGAGGACGCTCAGCATGCCCTCGAGGACAGCGATGTCCAAGAGGAAGAAGCTGCTGAAGATGATGCCTTCGTCAGGAGCAGACGCCGTAAGCAGATACACGACGATCTCATTACAACGGCTGAATCAAGTCCTAGTGGAGGAGATAATGATGCCGATGAAACTGCTTCGCCTCCTCCTACTAAGAAGAGTTCAACAAGTTTCTTCGCAGGCGAGGATGACCTGGACCTGTGAGCTTCTATACTCTTTTCTCGATTTGTTTCCTATCATTTTGTATGCTAACCGTGCACTGCACTTAAGTAGCTCTGATGATGATGATGATGATGAAGTTCCTCTCACGAAGAGGGCCAAATTAGTCTCTGGGAAAGCGGCATCGGCTAAGGAATCGAACCCCTCTCCCGCCAAGTCGACGCCTCCGTCGCGAACGGGTATAGAGAAGATTCCAGTGTCGAGAGTTATCCCTCCTGGCGATGCTCCCGCTCCGTCGACTGGTCGTGATCATGTAGGTATTTATTTTGCCTTGTTTTTGCCGAATTTTCCTCATGTCGACTGAATCTCCCTGATTTTCCTTGCAATAGCCGGTTTATGCTACAGTCGATGCTGTGATTGATTTCGCCGAACAGTTTACCCGACTGGAGGCTGAAAACGTCCAGCTTCGGAAGACTGTCAAATCTTCAGCTGATCAGGTGCTAGAAGCCAACAGGCTCGCCACCGATGCCAAGAAGGAAAACGCCTTGCTGAAGGAGGAGCTAACGAAGCTGAAGAAGCAGATGAAGGATGAGCAAGATGCCAGGCGTGCAACAGCGGCTGCAGTCGATAAAAAGGAAGGTGTTCTCCGTGAATCCGTCAAAGATTTATTGGGTAAGGTTCATGACACATAATTTTCATTTCTGGTACATCCTTTTTGGCTGCTGATCTTTCCTTTCTTTCAGAGGCCGCCGATATAACCGTCACTTGACGCCATCAGCTTCGGGAGGACTCGACATCCGATGCCTTGTCACTTGCTGCTGAGTCAAATGTCCAAGTCCTTGGGCTGCTGCAAAAGACCAAAGGGGCGTTGTCGAGGCTGTGCTCGATGATCTTCCCGAAGATGAAGCAGGATAAGACTCTCGGCGAGATGGCGGATGCTTTCCTCGTTGATCCTTCCGAGCTTGTGGAGGTATTGAAACGCCGTAACCGCTTATTTGGGGCGGTTCTTACCTTCCAGTTGCTTATGGGTCATGGGATGGGGTCAGAATTGGAGAAGTTATCTAAGGCATTGCCTGTCGATGATGACAACCATTTAGCCGACCTCGAGCCTTTTAAAAGATCGGCATTAATTTGTGCCAATCAACTTCTGAAGCTGGTAGAGGAAGCACAAGCCAAGCCCATTCCTGGATCTGCCCCTGCCTCATCATCGGCGAACCCTTGAACTTTTTATTTGACTTGTTGTAAATAAGATCAACCGTAACTTTGACGTAGTCCAATTTTATTTTGGCTCTGTTGCCAATTCGAACATCCTTTTGAATGTATTATATATACCAAGTACTCCCGATGGGAGTTTTTATGTTAATGCTGGCCTGAACTGGGGACTGTGCTGCAGATTCCTTCAACTTCTTCCCGTGCCGAGCTTTTCCCGAACCCTTCGAGTAATGATGAATCGGGCCTTGTTCGTCGCTTGCGTGACCAAGTGTCTTGTCTAAATAAAGACATTGCTTCTCTTCGGGCGATGGCAGCCTTGGTGAAGATTAAGGGGGAGATAGCGACTGCTATCGAGCAATACGCTCTCGATGGTCTTCATGTTGCTACCGAAAGTTTGGGCTGTAAGTATTAGCCCACCTTTTGATTCCTGATATAGCCTGAATGTTCTTTTAACTGATACTCGTTCCTTTCCAGTCGTGGCTTCAGATGCAACTGAGGAGAACAAGAAGATCCATGAAGAGGTTGAGGCGATGACTGACGTTGCGCACCCGAATCATGGTTTGTGGCTGCATCGTCTGAAGGCTGTTGTCATGGCGAAGTTTAAGTATCGGGTGGGGAAGGCGCATTATTATTTTGATAAGTTCCACGCTCATCTCACGATGGTTTGGAACACCTTGTTCCCTCTGGACCAAGCACCCGAAACCTTATCAGCCTTGTTCACCCGATTCAAGTCTCCCGAAAGGATTCGACAGTTGATACGAAAGGAACTCCTGGCTGGTGCTGAGCTTGCCTTTGCTTCGATATTGGCGTGCCATCCGTCTTTAGACTTGGGAGCCGTGGCCAACACTGAGAGGAGCTTAGGCCAATACTATGATGTTGCTAGAGGTCCTGCCTACACCATTGTTTCTCGGATGGAGTCGTGCCTTGAGAAGGATCTGAAGGCCCACTGGGACCGGGGAGCCCGATCATGAATGTAACAACCTTATACCTGCATAAGATTGTTTTGTATGAATTTACTGCGTACGTTGCGCGCTATGTTAGTTTGATTGATGTTTTATTGTCGAGGGCGGCTGAGTGATCAGTTCAACCTGCTCTCTCGACGACTTCGTTGATTTATGCAATGTTATTGCGAAGCCTATATGTAAGTTTTGTAAGAGCGAGACCCATCGACTTAGTCGAGGGAATTAGACGCTTGGCTTCGTCCCGCGGTGCACCGGTTTGAGCCTTATTTTGTGATAATGTAACCATCGACTGCAGCACTCGTGTATTTACTCGAGGCTTGGATTGGTTGTTTGTGTGCATCATTAATCTTAGCTCCCGTTGAGAGTATTTAATTAATGACACTGTGTAAGCTTATTTTTAGGCCAGCGCTCCCGATGGGAGTAAGAGCCGATGGCGAGGCCCCATAAAGTATGTTCGGGTGATAGGGCCTGGAGCAAGAAAAAAGGTAGATAACTTGATTAGAACTTTTATTCATAATTCAAAAGCAACCTTAAGGGCTGTCGAGTAATTAAAAACAATCGTATCCTATGTATAGAACCGTCGCAAGTGTGCGACGTTCCATGGATTTTCAACGTCTTTTCCGGAAGCTGGGTTTTTGAGCCGATAGGCTCCTCCTGGTATCACTTCAGTGACGATATATGGTCCATCCCATGGGGATTCGAGCTTCAAGGGTCTCTCTTGCTTCAGCCGAAGTACCATATCTCCGACATTAAAGCTTCGACTACGTATTCGTCGGCTGTGATAATTTCTCAGCGCCTGCTGGTATACCGTCGTTCTTGCCAAGGCGATATCTCGTGCCTCGTCAAGGAGGTCCACAACGTCCTGTAGCGCGGTATTGGAAGAGGATTCCGTGTATGCTGTCACCCGAGGTGCTTCAAACCGAACGTCGGCTGGCAAGACTGCCTCGGCTCCATGCACCAAGAAGAATGGGGTGTACTGAGTCGACCTGTTGGGTGTAGTGTGATACGTCTCAAACGTATCTATAATTTCTGTTGTTCCATGCTAGTTTTATGACAATACCTACATGTTTTGTTCACACTTTATATCGTTATGATGCATTTTCTGGAACTAACCTATTAACGAGATGCCGAAGTGCCAGTTGCTGTTTTCTGCTGTTTTTGGTTCCAGAAAGGCTGTTCGGGCAATATTGTCGGAATTCGATGAAACGAAGACCAAACATCATAATTCACCGAGACGGACCAAGACACCGAAGGAGACCCGGAGAGGAGGCCCAGGGGCCCCACACCATAGGGCCGCGGGGCAGGCCCCTGGCCGCGCCGGCCTATGGGGAGGGCGCCCTGGTGCCCCTCCTGCGCCGCCTCTTCGCCTATAAGACCCCTTTCGACCTAAAAACGCGATACCGATTGACGAAACTCCAGAAAGACTCCAGGGGCACCGCCACCATCGCGAAACTCCAATTCGGGGGACAGAAGTCTCTGTTCCGGCACCCTGCCGGGACGGGGAATTGCCCCCGGAGTCATCTCCATCGACACCACCGCCATCTTCATCGCCATCGCTGTCTCCTATGATGAGGAGGGAGTAGTTCTCCCCCAAGGCTAAGGGTTGTACCGGTAGCTATGTGGTTAATCTCTCTCCCATGTACTTCAATACAATGATCTCATGAGCTGCCTTACATGATTGAGATCCATATGATGAGTTTGTAATCTAGATGTCGTTATGCTATTCAAGTGGATTTTACTTATGTGATCTCCGGAGACTCCTTGTCCCACGTGTGTAAAGGTGACAGTGTGTGCACCATGTGGGTCTCTTAGGCTATATTTCACAGAATACTTATTCACTGAGTTATGATTTGAGTTGGATGTCTCTATGAAATTGTGGTGTGTTAGTACCTCCTATGAATGCTCAAAGTGACAGCGTGGGGTGTTCATTAGTACTTGGGAATACATCTTTAAGGTTTGCCTACATGATGAATTAGTGTTCGTTATCTTGCCAGAGAGTAATTCAGAATAGCATAGTGAAGTGCTTATATTTATATCCAATTATGGTTGCAATGTTGAGAGTGTCCACTAGTGAAAGTATGATCCCTAGGCCTTGTTTCTAAGCATCGAAAACTCCGTTTACTTACTGTTCTGTTGCATGTTTACTCGCTGCCATATTTTATTCAGATTGCTATTACCACTCATATACATCCATACTACTTGTATTTCACTATCTCTTCGCCGAACTAGTGCACCTATACATCTGACAAGTGTATTAGGTGTGTTGGGGACACAAGAGACTTCTTGTATCGTGATTGCAGGGTTGCTTGAGAGGGATATCTTTGACCTCTTCCTCCCTGAGTTCGATAAACCTTGGGTGATCCACTTAAGGGAAAACTGCTGCTGTTCTACAAACCTCTGCTTTTGGAGGCCCAACACTGTCTACAGGAATAGAAGCGTGCGTAGACATCAAGCTATTTTCTGGCGCCGTTGCCGGGGAGGCATAGCTCTACTCATAAGTTCACCTGGGGAGTACACTCTACCTCTATCTCTGTTTTTATTTTATTTTATTTTGTTTTGCTTAGTTTACTTTCGCCTAGTTTATTTGTGCTTAGTTTATTTCTGTGTTGTTTTATTTTTCTTAGTTTACTTTTGTCTATTTTCTTTTTGTCTTGTTTTACTTTTCTCATATACCCAAAAATCCATAAAAATTTGAAAAACCTAAAAATTAAAAACTGCTGTTATGGGAGAACCCATAACCTACTTGGAGCTTATAGAATATTATAATAATTATAGAGAATCAAGAGCGGGAAAAGTGATGAGTGCTGTGATAGAAAAATTGAATACAATTGCTAAAATCTTGCTTAAACGCCATGATATAAACTGTTGCTCTCAACAGGACACTAAACATCTTAAATTTCAATGTGGCTTTAGTGAGGAATTTTTAATTAAGAACTATAATCGGAATAGCTATATTCATTTTGGGTTTGAAGAGGTAGAACAATTTGTCATATTTATGGGAGCCTCTGAGATAGAATCCTTCATGGTTAAAAATTATGAAACTTGTGTTGTTTGTAAGGACCTTAAAGATTATGTCTCTTCTATCCTTAATTTTTGCAATGAAAGTTACACTGATAATCCTTATATCATTGATTATAAAGAGAGACTCATTAATGCACAAGAATGCACTCACAATTTGCAGGGACCTGTGGAAGAAGAAATTGATGAACCTGAAAGCTCATTGGATGAAAAAGAGGAGGAAATTGATGAACCTGAAAGCTCATTGGATGAAAAAGAAGAGGAGAGTGATGAACAAAAGGAGGAAGAATGGATTAGCTACCCATGCCAACCTTCTAATGAGAGTAACTCTTTATCTCTTACACTATTTGATTGTCCTCCATGCTTACCGAAGGAGGATGAATGTTATGTTTCTGTGGATTCTCTTGAAATATTTCCTATGAGTAAAATTTGTGAGAATAATTATGCTCCTGTTATCTATGATAATCCATGCCATTTTGATAAATCTTATGATAATGCTTTGTTTGTTCCTGATGTCGATATGCACGGTACTAAAGAGTTTTGCTTGGCAAATGTTTATGATAAAGCTCTTGATGATGGTCCTATGTTACTTGATAATATTAATTGTACTACTAATGAAAATGGGATAACATTATCTATGAGTCCCATATCTCTTGAGATTGATCAACTATCTTGTTATATTATTGATAAAAGTGTGTTTGAAAGTTTTAATCACACTATTTTTGAGCTTGATAAAAATTATGTGTTTATGGATCATGAAAAGCATGCTATATGTGATAGTTATATTATTGAGTTTGTTCATGAAGCTACTGAAAATTATTATGAGAGAGGAAAATATAGTTGTAGAAATTTTCATGGTGCTAAAACACCTCTCTATATGCTTAAAATTTTGAAGTTACTCTTGTTTTATCTTCTTATGCTTATCACTTTGTTCTTCATGAATTTATTTGTGTACAATATTCCTATGCATAGGAGGTGGGTTAGACTTAAATGTGTTTTGAATTTGCTTTTTGATGCTCTCTTTTGCTTCAACTCTTATTTCTTGCGAGTGCATCATTAAAACTGCTGAGCCCATCTTAATGGCTATAAAGAAAGAACTTCTTGGGAGATAACCCATGTGTTTATTTTGCTACTGTTTTGTTGTGTCTTGGAAGTTGTCTACTGTAGCAACCTCTCCTTATCTTTATTTTATTGCAATGTTGTGCCAAGTGAAGCCTCTAATCGAAAGTTGATACTAGATTTGGATTTCTGCGCAGAAACAGATTTCTATCTGTCAGGAATCTGGGCTGTTTTCTCTGTAGGTAACTCAGAAAATTATGCCAATTTACGTGCTTGTTCCTCAGATATGTACTCAACTTTCATTAGTTTTGAGTTTTCTGATTTGAGCAACGGAAGTACCTCTTTAAAATTCGTCTTTACTGGCTGTTCTGTTTTGGCAGATTCTGTCTCTGTTTCTTTGTATTGTCTCTTGCGGACTTTAAGCAAGGCTTTCTAGACGTGGAGAGCTGTAGCTAATGTTTTATCGAGTTCTTGCAATGTGTCACTACAGGACCAATGTGAATTCAAGTTTTTTGAGTACTAACCCCTCTAATGAAGTTTATGAGAAGTTTGGTGTGAAGGAAGTTTTCAAGGATCAAGAGAGGAGGATGATATATCATCAAGAAGAGTGAAAAGTCTAAGCTTGGGGATGCCCCCGTGGTTCATCCCTGCATATTTCAAGAAGACTCAAGCGTCTAAGCTTGGGGATGCCCAAGGCATCCCCTTCTTCATCAACTTATCAGGTTTCTTCTATTGAAACTATATTTTTATTCGGTCACATCATATGTGCTTTACTTGGAGCGTCTGTGTGCTTTTATTTTTGTTTTTGTTTGAATAAGATCGGATCCTAGCAATCCTTGTTTGGGAGAGAGACACGCTCCGCTTTTTCATATGAACACTTGTTCTTCGTTTTACTTTTAATGTTCAATGATAAAAGTTGGAAGCTACATCACTTATGGTTATTTGGTTGGAAACAGAAAATGCCTCATATTGTCTTGAATAATTTGACACTTGGCAATTGTTTTGAGCTCTCAAGTAGATCATGATTAAGTTTTTTCATGTAGTTTAAACCTATTAGTGGAGAACTACTGTAGAGCTTGTTGAAATTGGTTTGCATGATTGGTCTCTCTTAAGGTCTAGATATTTTCTGGTTGAGGTGTTTGAACAACAAGGAGACAATGTAAAGTCTTATAATAGCTACAATATGTTCATATGTGAGCTTTTCTGCACCTTTTATACTTGAGTTTGCTTCAAACAACCTTGCTAGCCTAGCCTTGTATTGAGAGGAACTCTTCTCGTGCATCCAAATCCTTGAGCCAACTACTATGCCATTTGTGTCCACCATACCTACCTACTACATGGTATTTCTCCGCCATTCCAAAGTACATTACTTGAGTGCTACCTTTAAATTTCTATTCTTTGTCTTTGCAATATATAGCTCAAGGGACAAATAGCCTTAAAAACTATCGTGGTGAAGAATATGTACTTATGTGTCTTATTTCTTAATAAGTTGCTTGTTGAGCGGTAACCATGTTTCTAGGGACGCCATCAACTTTTACCTTTGTTGAATATCATGTGAGTTGCTATGCATGTTCGTCTTGTCTGAAGTAAGGGAGATTTTCATGATCAAATGGTTTGAGTATGCATAATGTTAGAGAAGAACATTGGGCCGCTAACTAAAGCCATGATTCATGGTGGAAGTTTCAGTGTGGACAACTAATCCTCAATCTCTTATAAGAAAATTAACTGTTGTTGAATGCTTATGCATTAAAGAGGAGTCCATTATCTGTTGTCTATGTTGTCCCGGTATGGATGTCTAAGTTGAGAATAATCAAAAGCGAGAAATCCAATGCGAGCTTTCTCCTTAGACCTTTGTACAGGTGGCATAGAGGTACCCCTTTGTGACACTTGGTTGAAACATATGCTATGCAATGATAATCCGTGTTAATCCAAGCTAATTAGGACAAGGTGCGAGCACTATTGGTATACTATACATGAGGCTTGCAACTTATAAGATATCTTATACATGACACATATGCTTTATTACTACCGTTGACAAAATTGTTTCTTGTTTTCAAAATGAAAAGCTCTAGCACAAATATAGTAATCAATGCTTCCCTCTGCGAAGGGCCTATCTTCTACTTTATTGTTGAGTCAGTTTACCTATTCTTTCTATCCCAGAAGCAAACACTTGTATCAACTGTGTGCATTGATTCTTACATGTTTACCTATTGCACTTGTTATATTACTTTGTGTTGACAATTATCAATGAGATATACATGTTGAAGTTGAAAGCAATTGCTGAAACTTATATCTTCCTTTGTGTTGCTTCAATGCCTTTACTTTGAATTTATTGCTTTATGAGTAACTCTTATGCAAGTCTTATTGATGATTGTCTTGAAAGTATTATTCATGAAAAGTCTTTGCTATATGATTCATTAGTTTACTCATTATCTTCATCATTGCTTCGAATCGCTGCATTCATCTCATATGCTTTACAATAATATGATCAAGATTATGATAGCATGTCACTTCGGAAATTATCTTTGTTATCGTTTACCTACTCGAGGGCGAGTAGGAACTAAGCTTGGGGATGCTTGATACGTCTCAAACGTATCTATAATTTCTGTTGTTCCATGCTAGTTTTATGACAATACCAACATGTTTTGTTCACACTTTATATCGTTTTGATGCATTTTCTGGAACTAACCTATTAACGAGATGCCGAAGTGCCAGTTGCTGTTTTCTGCTGTTTTTGGTTCCAGAAAGGCTGTTCGGGCAATATTCTCGGAATTCGACGAAACGAAGACCAAACATCATAATTCACCGAGATGGACCAGGACACCGAAGGAGACCCGGAGAGGAGGCCCAGGGGCCCCACACCATAGGGCCGCGCGGGCAGGCCCCTGGCCGCACCGGCCTATGGGGAGGGCGCCCTGGTGCCCCTCCTGCGCCGCCTCTTCGCCTATAAGACCCCTTTCGACCTAAAAATGCGATACCGATTGACGAAACTCCAGAAAGACTCCAGGGGCGCCGCCACCATCGCGAAACTCCAATTCGGGGGACAGAAGTCTCTGTTCCGGCACCCTGCCGGGACGGGGAATTGCCCCCGGAGTCATCTCCATCGACACCACCGCCATCTTCATCGCCATCGCTGTCTCCTATGATGAGGAGGGAGTAGTTCTCCCCCAAGGCTAAGGGCTATACCGGTAGCTATGTGGTTAATCTCTCTCCCATGTACTTCAATACAATGATCTCATGAGCTGCCTTACATGATTGAGATCCATATGATGAGTTTGTAATCTAGATGTCGTTATGCTATTCAAGTGGATTTTACTTATGTGATCTCCGGAGACTCCTTGTCCCACGTGTGTAAAGGTGACAGTGTGTGCACCGTGTGGGTCTCTTAGGCTATATTTCACAGAATACTTATTCACTGAGTTATGATTTGAGTTGGATGTCTCTATGAAATTGTGGTTTGTTAGTACCTCCTATGAATGCTCAAAGTGACATCGTGGGGTGTTCATTAGTACTTGGGAATACATCTTTAAGGTTTGCCTACATGATGAATTAGTGTTCGTTATCTTGCCAGAGAGTAATTCAGAATAGCATAGTGAAGTGTTTATATTTATATCCAATTATGGTTGCAATGTTGAGAGTGTCCACTAGTGAAAGTATGATCCCTAGGCCTTTCTAATCATCGAAACTCCGTTTACTTACTGTTCTGTTGCATGTTTACTCGCTGCCATATTTTATTCAGATTGCTATTACCACTCATATACATCCATACTACTTGTATTTCACTATCTCTTCGCCGAACTAGTGCACCTATACATCTGACAAGTGTATTAGGTGTGTTGGGGACACAAGAGACTTCTTGTATCGTGATTGCAGGGTTGCTTGAGAGGGATATCTTTGACCTCTTCCTCCCTGAGTTCGATAAACCTTGGGTGATCCACTTAAGGGAAAACTGATGCTGTTCTACGAACCTCTGCTCTTGGAGGCCCAACACTGTCTACAGGAATAGAAGCGTGCGTAGACATCATAGTGCGCAAACTCCAGAGTACGGATGGCAATTCTTCGACCCATGCCCCAGCTGCACCTGTAAGGCGTTTCTTGAGGCCATCCCCTATGAGACCGTTGATCCTTTCCACCTGTCCATTGGTCTGTGGGTGGGCCACTGATGCAAACTTTAGTTTGATTCCTCCGTCATCGCAAAATTTTCGAAATTCTTTGGAGTCAAAGTTGGTTCCATTGTCTGTGACGATACTATGAGGCATACCAAATCGACAAGTTATTCCCCTGAAGAATTGGACTGTTGTTTTTGCTTTCTAGTTTCGCACTGGTACTGCCTCGATCCACTTTGTGAATTTGTCGACTGCGACCAATAGATATGTGTGTCCTCCAGGCGATGATCTTGGCAGTGGTCCAACTTGGTCGAGTCCCCATTGAGCAAACGGCCACGCCAGAGGTATCGTCATTAGGTCTGTGGCAGGGGCGTGTGGTTTCGGTGAAAATCGCTGACAGGGGTCGCACTTCATGACCAGATCTCGAGCATCCGATGCTGCTGTTGGCTACTAAAATCCCGCTCTGAAGGCCTTTGCCACAAGGGCCCTGCTTCCTGCGTAATGTCCGCAAGTTCCTTCGTGTATCTCGCGCAACAGTGCTCTTCCGTCGTCAATGGCAATGCATCTTTGGAAAATACCGGAAATGCTGCGCTTGTAAAGTTCACCGTTTACTATGGTGAAGGCTTTCGATCGTCCAACGATTCGTCTTGCTTCTATCGGGTCCTCTGGTAATTCTTGCTTCGTTAGATACGCTAGGAACGGCTTGGTCCATAGTGGCTTCGTTAGATACGCTAGGAACGGCTTGGTCCATAGGACTTGTTCGGCAGGGGGAGTCGGAGATTCTTCGGCAGCTTGCTGCGAGCTCGCCTCTGATTCATCAGCCGACGGTTCGGGAGGTACCGATGCCTTCTCTTTTATTGATCGTTGAGTGATCACTTCGTAAAATACTCCGTCTGGAATAGGGGAGCACATGGACCCGATGTTTGCCAAAGTGTCGGCTTCCTCATTGCTGGCTCTGCCGATATGTTTGAGCTCACATCCTTCGAATTTAGCTTCCATATTTTGATACAGCTGCTGATAGGCGATCATGTTGTCGCTGACCGCGTCGCACAAGTTCATCGACTGCTGCACCACCAAGTTCGAATCTCCATTGATTTCCAGACGAGTCGCCCCGCATGCCTTTGCCATTTTCATTCCGTGCAACAGCGCTTCGTATTCTGCTTCATTGTTCGTTGGCAGTGAGAAATTCATACGTAGTATGTACTTCATCTTATCTACCTGTGGTGATATCAGCACCACTCCTGCTCCTGCACCTGTGCTTCGTTTTGACCCGTCAAAGTACATTATCCACGATCCCGACATGTCGGGTGCTGCTGGTGTCTGTGATTGGATCCAGTCTGCCACGAAATCTGGGAGGATTTGGGATTTTATCGCTGTTCGATTGACGTAGGTTATATCGTGTGGCGCTATCTCGATAGCCCATTGGGACACTCGACCTGTGGCCTCTGGGTTGGTCATTATGTTCTTCAGTGGTGCTTCGCTCACGACGATAATCGGGTGCTCTGTGAAGTAGTGCCGTAACTTGCGAGCTGATCTCCACACTGCGTATGCCAACTTCTGATGATGGGGGTACCTCTGTCTTGCAGGTGTGAGCACCTCACTGAGGTAGTAAACGGGCCTTTGCACGCCATGAACTCTCCCTGCTTCTTCTCGCTCGACGACCAAGACGCTGCTAAAGACTTGGGCTGTCGTAGCTATATACATTAGCAGTGTTTCCTTCTCCCGTGGGGTTAAAAGGACTGGAGATGTCGACAGGATTTTCTTCAGGTTGTCGAAGGATTCCTGCGCCTCCTTTGCCCACTCGAATTTTTCTGATTTTTTCATCAAATTGTAGAAGGGCAAAGCTTTTTCTCCTAGCTTGGCGATGAACCTGCTGAGCGCTGCTAATCGTCCTGCCAGTTGCTGCACTTGGTGCAGATTCTTTGGCGGCTCCATGTCGAGAATAGCTTTGATCTTCAAAGGGTTGGCTTCAATCCCCCTGGCCGAGATGAAATACCCTAGTACTTGCCCTCCTAGCACTTCGAAGAAACATTTTTTGGGATTCAACTTGATTTTATACTTGTCTAAGTTGTCAAAAGTTTCCCGCAAATCATCGACGAGAGTGGCAATGTGCTTTGTTTTCACCACGATGTCGTCAATCTAGACTTCGATGTTTCTCCCGATCTGCTCTCCGAGGCAGGCCTGCATGCAGCGTTGATAAGTTGCTCCTGCGTTTTTTAACCCGAATGTCATGACGTTGTAACAGAAAACGCCGTGTGGGGTGATGAACGCGGTTAGCTCCTGGTCTTCTTTCTTCAGCTTGATCTGATTATATCCGGAGTACGCATCAAGGAAGGAGAGGCGATCACATCCGGCTGTGTAGTCGACTATCTGATCAATGCGAGGCAGGGGAAGTGGTCTTTCGGACAGTGTTTGTTGAGGCTGGTGTAGTCGATACACATACGCAAAGCGGTGGTGTCCTTTTTGGGCACCATAATAGGGTTGGTCACCCACTCAGATTCCTTGAGCTCTCGGATGAATCCTGCTTTACGAAGTCGATTGACTTCCTCGCCAATTGCTCTTCTCTTAGGCTCGGAAAATCGGCGCATCGACTGCTGCACTGGTTTGGCTGTCGGATCAACATTAAGGGCGTGCTCAGCGAGTTCCCTAGGGATACCTGGCATGTCGGATGGTTCCCATGCAACTATCTCCCAGCGCTCACGGAGGAACTCGATGAGCGCGCCTTCCTATGCGACCGTAAGGTCAGCCGACGTATTGACCGTTTTCTTCGGGTCAGTGGGATGCACCTGCAGCTTCTTGGCTTCCTTTGTATTATTGAACTCATCGGATCTTACGTTTCAGTTGTCGGCTGGTGGTTGCGTATGATCTATGGCAGCGTCGATTGCATTAAGTTCTTCCTTGGCACCGAACTTCGAGGCGATCTTCTGGAACTCCCTATCGCAGGTTTCTGATCGAGCAAAGCTCCCATGAACGGTTATTGGGGTCCCGTTGTTGCCTGGCATCTTCAGTTTTAGATACGCATAGTGAGGCACGACCATGAATTTAGCAAACGCGGGCCTGTCAAGGATGGCGTGATATTGAGACTCCCAATCGACTACTTCGAACTCGATCCTCTCTTTCCTGAAATTGGTGGGCGTACCGAAGACTACATCCAATGATGTTTTACCAAGGGAGTAAGCGGGTCGGGTCGGTATAATGCCATGGAATCCTGTGTCAGACTCTCTTAGCATATCGACTGTTAGACCCATTGCTCTCATTGTGTTGGCGAATAGTAGGTTCAAGCCACTTCCTCCATCCATGAATACTTTGCTCATGTCGTACCCTCCAATCTGCGCCTCAAGGACAAGGGCTGCGTGACCTGGTCTAGGGACAGCTTTCGGGTGGTCTGTCCTGTCGAAGGAGATGCTTTGTTCCGACCAATCGATGAATTCGGGTGTGTCAACCATGGCAACTTCCGCATACTTCACTTCTCGCGAGAATTTCTTGATTTCCCTTTTTGAAAAGCTGGTTTTATGGATCATGTTGACCTGCCCGCGTGGTTCTGGGAACGCCTCGGCTGGTATATACTCGTCTCTTTCCATCGGTTCGTACGGCTCTGGTACATACGGTTCTGGCTGATAACTGTAAGATCTTGCCCTCTTCTCCATTATGTGAACTCTTGATATAGCTTCGCCTCTAAGATCATCACAGAACTGTCAAATCTCCAGGAAGTGTCGGCAGTTCCTTAACAGGTGACTGGATTTCTCTCTACCATCCTTCGGGTCAATGTAGGAGTGGAGGTAGCATGGTGCCTCGAGTTGCTTTGTGGCTGATAAGTATGGTGAACGGGTGCGGCCATGGATCGGTTGCTTGTCCTGCTGTCCTTGTTCGGTCTGCCGAAGGTGAGTCGCTGTACGTTCTTCCTCTTCACGGCGCACATCCCTTTGTCTTTTCCTTCGTCCCACTGCGAGGTCGAAACTTCCTCGGCTGCCTCCTTGCGCGTTCCCGGGCGGGATTTCTAAGGTTGCTGCCGGAACGTCACCTGCCGAGACTGAGGTTTTCGAGCCAGATGTACCTGCCCTAGGAAGGCGAAGGAAACCTCCGGAGTCGATGATGAAGTGAACACCTCCGAAAGTTGTGGAGATCGGATGTGACGGCTCGAGATGTGGTACGAACTCAAAGGATCCGTAGCGGATCGGGTCTTTTGGATCTGGTGGCGTTGGCGACTCGAGTACGAACGCCGTAGATGTGACTGGTATTGCCGATGACCTGCCTTGTGCCGACAGGGTTCCCACAGACGGCGCCAATTGTCGAGGGTGCTCCTCGGCAATGCCCTCCGATAGGGGCTTAGGGTTGATGGAATCCTGCTAGCTGACACGAGACATCGGTTCACAGACAAGCGGGGAGAGCGATTTACCCAGGTTTGGGGCCCTCGATGAGGTAAAACCCTTACGTCCTGCTTGTCTGTTATTGATTATGATGATAATGGGTTACAATGGGGTGCCGAATAGTTCGGCTGAGATCTCGTCGAGATAGCTAAGTACTAGGGTAACCTAGGTCTAAGCTTCTGTTGGCTAAGATCGCTAATATTGATCGTTGATACGTCTCAAACGTATCTATAATTTCTTATGTTCCATGCTAGTTTTATGACAATACCTACATGTTTTGTTCACACTTTATATCATTTTGATGCGTTTTCCGGAACTAACCTATTGACGAGATGCCGAAGTGCCAGTTCCTGTTTCCTGCTGTTTTTGGTTTCAGAAATCCTAGTAAGGAAATATTCTCGGAATCGGACGAAATCAACGCCCAGCATCTTAGAATTCCACGAAGCTTCCAGAACACCCGAGAGCCGCCAGAGGGTAGCCCTGGGGGGCCCACACATGTGGCCGGCGCGGCCCAGGCCCTAGCCGCGCCGCCCTATTGTGTGGTGGCTCCGTACCCCCTCCGACTCCGCCTCTTCGCCTATTTAAAGGTCCCTGACCTAAATCTTCGATACGGAAAAGCCACGGTACGAGAAACCTTCCAGAGCCGCCGCCATCGCAAAGCTAAGATCTGGGGGACAGGAGTCTCTGTTCCGGCACGCCGCCGGGACGGGGAAGTGCCCCCGGAAGGCTTCTCCATCGACACCACCGCCATCTTCATCACCGCTGCTGTCTCCCAAGAGGAGGGAGTAGTTCTCCATCGAGGCTAAGGGTTGTACCGGTAGCTATGTGGTTAATCTCTCTCTCATGTACCCCAATACAATGATCTCATGAATTGCCTTGCATAATTGAGATCCATATGATGAGCATTGTATCACTATTAGTCTATGTTCTACTCTTGTGATGTTATTAAAGTATTCTAATCCTCCTTCACGGTGTAATGGTGACAGTGTGTGCATCGTGTAGTACTTGGCGTAGGTTATGATCATAATCTCTTGTAGGTTATGGAGTTAATTATTACTATGATAGTATTGATGTGATTTATTCCCCCTTCATAGTGTAAAGGTGACAGTGTGTATGCTATGTTAGTACTCGGTTTAGATTGCAAAGATCTATTATGCTCTAAGGTTACTTAAACATGAATATCGAATGTTGTGGAGCTTGTTAACTCCGGCATTGAGGTTCTCTTGTAGCCCTACACAACGAATGGTGTTCATTATCAAACAAGAGTATATGTAGCACAAAGGAAGAGAACTTATTTATTATGTGATCAATGTTGAGAGTGTCCACTAGTGAAAGTATGATCCCTAGGCCTTGTTTCCAAATACTGCAATCATCGCTTGTTTACTGTTTTACTGCATCTTTACTTTCCTGCAATATTACTACCATCAACTGCACGCCAGCAAGTACTTTTCTGGCGCCGTTACTACTGCTCATATTCATTCATACCACTTGTATTTCACTATCTCTTCGCCGAACTAGTGCACCTATACATCTGACAAGTGTATTAGGTGTGTTGGGGACACAAGAGACTTCTTGTATCGTGATTGCAGGGTTGCTTGAGAGGGATATCTTTGACCTCTTCCTCCCTGAGTTCGATAAACCTTGGGTGATCCACTTAAGGGAAACTTGTTGCTGTTCTACAAACCTCTGCTCTTGGAGGCCCAACACTGTCTACAAGAATAGAAGCACCCGTAGATATCAAGCACTTTTCTGGCGCCGTTGCCGGGGAGGAAAGGTAAAAGGCACTCATACTTCGGTCCCAGGTAACTAAGTACTTTTCTGTTGCCGTTGTGTGTGTGCTCGAAGCTATTTCCTTTAGATCCTGCAATTGCATCTTTTTGTTTCTTGTTAAACACTAGTAAGGCATAATGGAAAACATCTGTGAGCTTTTTAAACTATTTCCTGAGTCAAGACATGAATGGTTTAATGCGAAAATTAAAAAATCTATGGAACCTTATTTGCATGCTAGTAGCAGTGATATTAGTATGAACGCTTTGAACACCATTGTTGCTAATGATATAGAAAATTCTAAGCTTGGGGAGGTCGGTTTTGATGAAAATGATCTCTTTAGCCCTCCAGGTATTGAGGAGAAAGTTTATGTTGATTATGATATTTCTCCCATATATGATGATTATAATGATAGTGGTCTTTTGGTGCCGCCTACTATGGAGGATAAGTTTAATTATGATTACAATATGCCTCCTATATTTGATGATGAGAATAATAATGATAGCTACTTTGTTGAATTTGCTCCCACTACAACTAATAAAATTGATTATGCTTATGTGGAGAGTAATGATACTTTTATGAATGTGAATAAGAATGCTTTATGTGATACTTATATTGTTGAGTTTGTTCATGATGCCTCTGAAAGTTATTATGAGAGAGGAAAATATGGTTGTAGAAATTTTCATGTTACTAAAACACCTCTCTATATGCTGAAATTTTTGAAGTTACACTGGTTTTATCTTCCTATGCTTGTTACTTTGCTCTTCATGAACTTGTTTATTTACAAGATTCCTATGCATAGGAAGCATGTTAGACTTAAATGTGTTTTGAACTTGCTTCTTGATGCTCTCTTTTGCTTCAACTCTTATTTCTTGCGAGTGCATCATTGAAATTACTGAGCCCATCTTAATGGCTATAAAGAAAGCACTTCTTGGGAGATAACCCATGTGTTTATTTTACTACAGTACTTTTGTTTTATATTTGAGTCTTGGAAGTTGTTACTACTGTAGCAACCTCTCCTTATCTTATTTTATTGCATTGTTGTGCCAAGTAAAGTCTTTGATAGTAATGTTGATACTAGATTTGGATTACTGCGCAGAAACAGATTTCTGTCTATCACGAATTTGGGCAGGGTTCTCTGTAGGTAACTCAGAAAAATCTGCCAATTTACGTGCGTGATCCTCAGATATGTACGCAACTTTCATTCAATTTGAGCATTTTCATCTGAGCAAGTCCAGTGCCTCTAAAAAATTCGTCTTTACGGACTGTTCTGTTTTGACAGATTCTGCCTTTTATTTCGCATTGCCTCTTTTGCTGTGTTGGATGGATTTCTTTGTTCCATTAACTTCCAGTAGCTTTGGGCAATGTCCAGAAGTGTTAAGAATGATTTTGTTACCTCTGAAAGAACATCTCTAATATTATGTTTTGAGTGTTTGATGTCAATGTATGTGATACACTAATGGTTGTTTAAGTGGTACAGGGATTACATAGATACTGTTGTATGTGTGTTGGATGTGGTCAGTACTGTCAAAAAGCATTTGCAAAAATGTTCATCAGGCCGGATAATCCGGGCCGGATATTTCCAAAATATCCGGCCCCCAGAATTTCGGCTAAGGACTTTGGGAAATGCAGCTCAGTATAGGGGCCGGACATTTGCCCGGATATTGTCCCGGTTTTGTCCCAGGGCCGGATAATCCGGGCCGGATATTTCAAGAATATCCGGCCCCCTCGAAAACGGCTAAGGACTTGAGGAAAAGCAGCTCCGTATAGGGGCCGGACAATTGCGCGGACATTGTCCTGGTTTTGTACCAGGAGGCCGGATTATCCGGGGGGGCGGATTATCCGGCCCTAACTTAGGCCGGATTATCCGGCTCCCCGGAAGGCTCAACGGCTGGATTTTGGGGAGGGGTATTTATACCCCTCTTCTTCTTCCTTCCCCCTTTGCTCAATCATTGCACAAGAAATCTGCCAAGCTTCACCTCCATTAGAGCCACCTCAAGAAACACAAGATTTGCAAGATCTCCTTCCTCCCCCAACCAAATCTCTTGATCTTTGGAGATTCGAAGGAGAAGCCACCGATCTACATCCTCACTGAAGCGTTTTTCATTTCCCCCTCATTTGTTTGAGGGATCTCATGCTAGTGTTCCTATTTGGTTCCCTAGTTGATTTGTGTTGATGTGTTGTTGTTGATTGTTGTGTTGTTACAGATTTGGGAGCCTCCAATTCAGTTGTGGATGTGTGCCCCAAGAACATTGTAAAGGCCCGGTTTCCGCCTCGAGGAAATCCCTTAGTGGAAGTGGGCTAGGCCTTCGTGGCGTTGCTCACAGGAGATCTGAGTGAATCCTTCGTGGCTGTTGGTTTGGCTTGCGTATTAACCACACTCCTCCAAACGTAGACGTACCTTCTTACAAAGGAAGGGAACTACGGGAATCATCTCCGTGTCATCGCGTGCTCCACTCTCGGTTACCTCTATCCCATTCTATCTCCTCTATATTGCGTACCTATATCTTGCTTAGTTGATAACCTTGTCATATAGGTAAATTCACTTAGTTGCATATCTAGAGAATTTACCTTTGTGTCAAGCCTAAATTGAAAAAGAACTAAAAATTGGTTAGCACCTATTCACCCCCCCTCTAGGTGCGGCATACGATCCTTTCAATTGGTATCAGAGCCTCGGCTCTTATTTCGGGCTTAACCGCCTAAGAGTATGCCAGACGATGGGCCTTCGGAAGAGGCCGGTAAGATGGTCACCATGGAGGACATCAATTCGTTGAGATCCTCCATGGATGCTCAAATGGAAAGCATGAGAAAAATGATTTCCGAGCTTTTGACTCCGGTCCTTCCTAGGGCTTCCACCGTAGAGGTAAAGGACACGGGTGCGTTAGAAGAGGGAGGTGCTTCGGCATTACCCTCCTCTACCAAACCCGTGGAAGGTGATAACTTAAACACTATCAAATCTCCCATTGCATCTCCTAGGGGAACTAGTGGGGGTGAGAGCTACAATCGAGTACCTCCAACTTTTCTATCTCCCGATATACCGGTTCCCCATCCCCATTTGAACATTCGGGGCGACCCACCTAAGTTTTCCATTGATAATTTCGATACTTGGCAATTTGAGTTTCGCTCTCATGTTTGCAGTGCCTCCAATGAACTTTGGAGAATCATCTTGGAAGGCTTCAAGCCATACAACCCCGACAAGTTGACTAGAAGAGAAGCGGTTGATAGTCAACTCAACAACACCGCCTTGCACATGATTCAAACTAGTGTGGGGACAAAGGACTTGCATCGTGTTCGGAACTACACCACCGCCAAGGAAGCTTGGGATGGTTTGGCCGCTAGTTGCATTGGAAGTGAGAGCACAAGGAGGAACAAGTATAATGCTCTTAAGAATAAAGCCGAAGGGTTCATGAGGCTACCGGATGAAGATCATGAAGTCATGTATGGAAGACTTCTCACCGTTGCCGATGCCTTCCGGCTTATTGGTGCCACCCACATCAATGACTCTTGGATCAAGGAGAAGTACATTGAATACATGATGCCATTTGTACCCATCTATGTCAAGACTCTTGTGGGGAGGGAATGCTATTCCTCTCTCACCTCTCAACAAGTCGTGCACGAGATGCAAGCTCTCAAGGTGCTTGAGGAAACCTCTCATGATTCTCGCAATCGAGCTCTTGGGATGACAAAAGGTTCCAACCTTGCCTTGGCGGTCAACTCCGTTGAAGAAGTGATTCCTCAAGAATCTTATAGGGCATCTTGGAGTATGTCCTATCCGGAAGATTTGCAATGCCACTACCATGATCACATGGCCTTCCATGCAAAGTCCTTTTGGATTGATCCCTCCAAGGCCAAGGAAGACAACATCAAGAGAAACAACAAAAGTGGGTTAACTAGCTTTGGTCCAAAGACAAGATCATGCTACAATTGTGATGACAAGCGCCACTTCATTGCCGAATGCCCCTATGAGAATAGAGAGCTTCATAATGGAAGGCTTATTCCCAAGGACAAGAGCAAAGACACAAAGGGCAAATATTCAAAAGCCCCCAACAAGAAATTCTACAACAACAAGACCAAGAAGGGCAAGAGGCCCTCAAGAGTTGTGCTAGTAACAAGGGAAGAATATTCTTCCGATGAAGTTGAAAGTTCAAGTGGTGATGAAGAAGAAGAAAGCTCAAAGGAAGTGGCCGCCATTGCCACTACAAACATTCCCTCTTCATCTCTCTTTGAGTCCCCCAATGAGAACCCTCATATCAAGAATGCACATTGCTTCATGGCAAGGTCCTCCTTGGACACATCTATTGTGCTATCAACTCAAGAAGAATATACCTCCGGAGATGATGATATGGATGATGAAGAAGATGCAACCTCTAATGGATTGGTCGCTCTTGCCTCCCTCTCCACTAACTCTTCATCACCAAGTGAATCCCCCAATGAGGTCATTCATGTGGAGGAAGAAAGTTGCCTCATGGCTAAATCCTCCGAGGTATCATCTCCTAGCCCCTCTATGCCTAACATATCTAGTGATCTAGGGGTTGATGATGCTAGTCTAAAAGTGAAACAAGAAATGCTAGAGTTTGATGATTTCATTCTCAACCTACAAGGTAACACTAAAAAGCATGTTTCAAATCTCATGGTTCGTATAGCTCAACAAAATGATACTCTTGAGAAAAAGGGTCAAATAGAGAGAGAAGACTCTCTTGAAATCCATGCTCTTAAAAATGCTCTTGAGGAAAGTCAAGAAACTATAGCTTCTCTTGAGGAGAGGCTAGAAACTCTTGAAGAGCCTCAAGATAAAATTAACAAGCTCACAAAAGCTAGAGATCTTGCTAGGGCTAAGTCTAAAGTGCTTAAAAAGGAAAAGGCCCAATTTGAGGTTGATCATGAGAAACTTGTGAAAGATCTAGATGAACTAGACAAAGCTCACAAAGCTTTGAAGAGTGAATACACTCTCCTATCCAAGTCTTATGAGCAACTTCAAATTAGGCTTGCTTCATATGATGTGCCTAGTTCCTCTACTCCTTCATGTGATCATGCAAATGTTATTGAGGAAAATGCTAGGTTGAAGGATGAACTTGCTAAGGCCTCCTCTCCCCAAAGTAAACTTTCGTTGGATGATCTTTTGAGTAAGCAAAGATCAAACAATGGGAAGGAGGGCCTTGGTTATGGGGCCAAGGCAAAGAAGGCAAACAAGCAAAAGGCCAAGCCCGCACAAGAGAAGAAGAAAGATATCACTAATGGTGAAGCCCCTAAGGGCAAAACCATTAATGATGATGATGCGGGAAATGCTAACCCTCACTATGTTTTATTTAAAGATTATTATGGTGATGTTTATGCTAAATATGTTGGCCCATATGATGGTTATGTTGCTTGGTCTATTTGGGTCCCAAAGACCCTTGTTGCTAACAAAAGAGGACCCATTGAGAAATGGGTACCTAAATCCAAGAATTGATCTCATGTAGGACTATGCCGCCGGAGGGTCAAAATGGGTACTTGATAGTGGATGTACAAGTCATATGACCGGCGGCAAGAACCTCGTCAAGGAGTTGAGGCCCAATATAAATAATATCACCGTCTCCTTTGGCAATAATTCTACATCCGAGGTAATGGGTTTTGGCAAGGTTGTGGTTGCTGATACGTCTCCGACGTATCGATAATTTCTTATGTTCCATGCCACATTATTGATGTTATCTACATATTTTATGCACACTTTATGTCATATTCGTGCATTTTCTGGAACTAACCTATTAACAAGATGCCGAAGTGCCAGTTCCTGTTTTCTGCTGTTTTTGGTTTCAGAAATCCTAGTAACGAAATATTCTCGGAATCGGACGAAATCAACGCCAAAGATCTTAGAATCCCCGGAAGCATCCAGAACACACCAGAGAGGTCAGAGGGGGGCCACGGGCCCACCAAACCACACCCTGGCGCGGCCTAGGGGGGGCCCGCGCCCCCCTATGGTGTGGCCACCCCAGAAGCCCTCCTGCGCCGCCTCTTCGCCTATATAAAGCCTCCGTCGCGAAAACCCTGATACGTTCGACGAAAACCACAGAAACCTTCCAGAGCCGCCGCCATCGCGAGGCCAAGATCTGGGGGACAGGAGTCTCTGTTCCGGCACGCTGCCGGAGCGGGGAAGTGCCCCCGGAAGGCTTCTCCATCGACACCGCTGCCATCTCCACCGCCATCTTCATCACCGCTGCTGCTCCCATGAGGAGGGAGTAGTTCTCCATCGAGGCTCGGGGCTGTACCGGTAGCTATGTGGTTCATCTCTTCCATGTACCTCAATACAATAATCTCATGAGCTGCTTTACATGATTGAGATTCATATGAGTTTTGTATCACTATTCATCTATGTGCTACTCTAGCAATGTTATTAAAGTAGTTTTATTCCTCCTGCACGTGTGTAAAGGTGACAGTGTGTGCACCGTGTTAGTACTTGGTTTATGCTATGATCATGATCTCTTGTAGATTGTGAAGTTAACTATTGCTATGATAATATTGATGTGATCTATTCCTCCTACATATGCATGAAGGTGACAGTTTGCATGCTATGTTAGTACTTGGTTTAATCTGTTGATCTATCTTACACTACAAGGTTACTAAAATATGAACAGTAATTGTGGAGCTTGTTAACTCCGGCATTGAGGGTTCGTGTAATCCTACGCAATGTGTTCATCATCCAACAAGAGTGTAGAATATGCATTTATCTATTCTGTTATGTGATCAATGTTGAGAGTGTCCACTAGTGAAAGTCTAATCCCTAGGCCTTGTTCCTAAATACTGCTGCGTTACTACTGCTTGTTTACTGTTTCACTGTGTTACTACTGCTGCAATACTACCACCATCAACTACACGCCAGCAAGCTATTTTCTGGCACCGTTGCTACTGCTCATACTTATTCATACCACCTGTATTTCACTATCTCTTCGCCGAACTAGTGCACCTATTTGGTGTGTTGGGGACACAAGAGACTTCTTGCTTTGTAGTTGCAGGGTTGCATGAGAGGGATATCTTTGACCTCTTCCTCCCTGAGTTCGATAAACCTTGGGTGATCCACTTAAGGGAAAACTTGCTGCTGTTCTACAAACCTCTGCTCTTGGAGGCCCAACACTGTCTACAGGAAAGGAGGGGGAACGTAGACATCAAGCACTTTTCTGGCGCCGTTGCCGGGGAGGAAAGGTAAAAGGTACTCACACTCCGTATCTCGGCTACTAAGCTATTTTCCGGCGTTGTAAGTACTCGAAGCTATTTCCTTTAGATCCTGCAATTGCAACTTTTTGTTTCTTGTTTACACTAGTAAGGCATAATGGACAACATCTGTGAGCTTTTTATTCTATTTCCTGAGTCAAGACATGAATGGTTTAATGCGAAAATTAAAAAACCCATGGAATCTTATTTGCATGCTAGTAGCAATGATATTAGTATAAACGCTTTGAACACCATTGTTGCTAATGATATGGAAAATTCTAAGCTTGGGGAAGCTGGCTTTGATGAGCATGATATTTTTAGTCCCCCAAGCATTGAGGAGAAAATTTTCTTTGATGATACTTTGCCTCCTATTTATGATGATTATAATGATATTGGTCTTTTAGTGCCGCCTACTATGGAGAGTAATTTTTATGATGATAATACTATGCCTCCTACACTTGATGAGAATAATAATGATAGCTACTTTGTTGAATTTGCTCCTACTACAATTAATAAGAATAACTATGCTTATGTTGGGAGTAGTAATAATTTTATGCATGAGACTCATGATAAGAATGCTTTATGTGATAGTTATATTGTTGAGTTTTCTCATGACACTACTGAAAGCTATTATGAGAGAGGAAAATATGGTTGTAGAAATTTTCATGTTACTAAAATGCCTCTCTATGTGCTGAAATTTTTGAAGCTACACTTGTTTTATCTTCCTGATCTTGTCATTTTGCTCTTCATGAATTTATTTGTGTACAAGATTCCTATGCATAGGAAGCATGTTAGACTTAAATGTGTTTTTAATTTGCCTCTTGATGCTCTCTTTTGCTTCAAATACTATCTCTTGCAAGTGCACCATTAAAACTGCTGAGCCCATCTTAATGGCTATAAAGAAAGAACTTCTTGGGAGATAACCCATGTGTTATTTTGCTACAGTACTTTGTTTTATATTTGTGTCTTGGAAGTTGTTTACTACTGTAGCAACCTCTCCTTATCTTAGTTTTGTGTTTTGTTGTGCCAAGTAAAGTCTTTGATAGTAAAGTCAATACTAGATTTGGATTACTGCGCAGAAACTGTTTTCTTTGCTGTCACGAATCTGGGCAAAATTCTCTGTAGGTAACTCAGAAAATTATGCCAATTTACGTGAGTGATCCTCAGATATGTATGCAACTTTCATTCAATTTGGGCATTTTCATCTGAGCAAGTATGGTGCCATTTTAAAATTCGTCTTTACGGACTGTTCTGTTTTGACAGATTCTGCCTTTTATTTCGCATTGCTTCTTTCGCTGTGTTGGGTGGATTTCTTTGTTCCATTACCTTCCAGTAGCTTTGGGCAATATCCAGAAGTGTTAAGAATGATTGTGTCACCTCTGAACATGTGAGTTTTTTTATTATGCACTAACCTCTAATGAGTTTGTTTCGAGTTTGGTGTGAAGGAAGTTTTCAAGGGTCAAGAGAGGAGGATGATATACTATGATCAAGAAGAGTGAAAGCTCTAAGCTTGGGGATGCCCCGGTGGTTCACCCCTGCATATATCAAGAAGACTCAAGCGTCTAAGCTTGGGGATGCCCAAGGCATCCCCTTCTTCATCGACAACATTATCAGGTTCCTCCCCTGAAACTATATTTTTATTCGGTCACATCTTATGTGCTTTGCTTGGAGCGTCTGTATGTTTCTTATTTTTGTTTGTGTTTGAATAAATTGGATTACATCATGCTTGTGTGGGAGAGAGACACGCTCCGCTGTTGCATATGAACACATGTGTTCTTAGCTCATAATATTCATGGCGAAGGTTGAAACTTCTTCGTTAATTATTATATGGTTGGAATTGGAAAATGCTACATGTAGTAATTGGTATGATGTCTTGAATAACTTGATACTTGGCAATTGTTGTGCTCTTGTTTAAGCTCTTACATCATATACTTTGCACCTATTAGTGAAGAAATACATAGAGCTTGTTAAAATTTGGTTTGCATGAGTGGTTTCTCTAGAGTCTAGATATTTTCTAGTAAGATGTTTGAACAACAAGGAAGACGATGTATAGTTTTATAATGCTTGTAATATGTCTTTTATGTGAGTTTTGCTGTACTAGTTCATGCTTGTGTTTGCTTCAAACAACCTTGCTAGCCTAAACCTTGTATCGAGAGGGAATACTTCTCATGCATCCAAATCCTTGAGCCAAACAACACTATGCCATTTGTGTCCACCATACCTACCTACTACATGGTATTTTCCGCCATTCCAAAGTAAATTGCTTGAGTGCTACCTTTAAAATTCCATCATTCACCCTTGCAATATATAGCTCATGGGACAAATAGCTTAAAAACTATTGTGGTATTGAATATGTAATTATGCACTTTATCTCTTATTAAGTTGCTTGTTGTGCGATAACCATGTTCACTGGGGACGCCATCAACTACTCTTTGTTGAATTTCATGTGAGTTGCTATGCATGTCCGTCTTGTCTGAAGTAAGAGAGATCTACCACCTTATGGTTAAGCATGCATATTGTTAGAGAAGAACAATGGGCCGCTAACTAAAGCCATGATCCATGGTGGAAGTTTCAGTTTTGGACATATATCCTCAATCTCAAATGAGAAAATTATTAATTGTTGTTACATGCTTATGCATAAAAGAGGAGTCCATTATCTGTTGTCTATGTTGTCCCGGTATGGATGTCTAAGTTGAAGAATAATCAATAGCGAGAAATCCAGTGCGAGCTTTCTCCTTAGACCTTTGTACAGGCGGCATAGAGGTACCCCTTTGTGACACTTGGTCAAAACATGTGCATTGTGATGATCCGGTAGTCTAAGCTAATTAGGACAAGGTGCGGGCACTATTAGTACACTATGCATGAGGCTTGCAACTTGTAAGATATAATTTACATGATACATATGCTTTATTACTAACGTTGACAAAATTGTTTCATGTTTTCAAAATCAAAGCTCTAGCACAAATATAGCAATCGATGCTTTCCTCTTTGAAGGACCATTCTTTTACTTTTATTGTTGAGTCAGTTCACCTATCTCTCTCCACCTCAAGAAGCAAACACTTGTGTGAACTGTGCATTGATTCCTACATACTTGCATATTGCACTTGTTATATAACTTTGCATTGACAACTATCCATGAGATATACATGTTACGAGTTGAAAGCAACCGCTGAAACTTCATCTTCCTTTATGTTGCTTCAATTCTTTTACTATGAATTATTGCTTTATGAGTTAACTCTTATGCAAGACTTATTGATGCTTGTCTTGAAGTGCTATTCATGAAAAGTCTTTGCTATATGATTCACTTGTTTACTCATGTCATATACATTGTTTTGATTGCTGCATTCACTACATATGCTTTACAAATAGTATGATCAAGGTTATGATGGCATGTCACTCCAGAAATTATCTTTGTTATCGTTTTACCTGCTCGGGACGAGCAGAACTAAGCTTGGGGATGCTGATACGTCTCCGACGTATCGATAATTTCTTATGTTCCATGCCACATTATTGATGTTATCTACATGTTTTATGCACACTTTATGTCATATTCGTGCATTTTCTGGAACTAACCTATTAACAAGATGCCGAAGTGCCAGTTCCTGTTTTCTGCTGTTTTTGGTTTCAGAAATCCTAGTAACGAAATATTCTCGGAATCGGACGAAATCAACGCCAAAGATCTTAGAATCCCCGGAAGCATCCAGAACACACCAGAGAGGTCAGAGGGGGGCCACAGGCCCACCAAACCACACCCTGGCGCGGCCTAGGGGGGCCCGCGCCCCCCTTTGGTGTGGCCACCCCAGAAGCCCTCCTGCGCCGCCTCTTCGCCTATATAAAGCCTCCGTCGCGAAAACCCTGATACGTTCGACGAAAACCACAGAAACCTTCCAGAGCCGCCGCCATCGCGAGGCCAAGATCTGGGGGACAGGAGTCTCTGTTCCGGCACGCTGCCGGAGCGGGGAAGTGCCCCCAGAAGGCTTCTCCATCGACACCGCTGCCATCTCCACCGCCATCTTCATCACCGCTGCTGCTCCCATGAGGAGGGAGTAGTTCTCCATCGAGGCTCGGGGCTGTACCGGTAGCTATGTGGTTCATCTCTTCCATGTACCTCAATACAATAATCTCATGAGCTGCTTTTCATGATTGAGATTCATATGAGTTTTGTATCACTATTCATCTATGTGCTACTCTAGCAATGTTATTAAAGTAGTTTTATTCCTCCTGCACGTGTGTAAAGGTGACAGTGTGTGCGCCGTGTTAGTACTTGGTTTATGCTATGATCATGATCTCTTGTAGATTGCGAAGTTAACTATTGCTATGATAATATTGATGTGATCTATTCCTCCTACATATGCATGAAGGTGACAGTGTGCATGCTATGTTAGTACTTGGTTTAATCTGTTGATCTATCGTACACTACAAGGTTACTAAAATATGAACAGTAATTGTGGAGCTTGTTAACTCCGGCATTGAGGGTTCGTGTAATCCTACGCAATGTGTTCATCATCCAACAAGAGTGTAGAGTATGCATTTATCTATTCTGTTATGTGATCAATGTTGAGAGTGTCCACTAGTGAAAGTCTAATCCCTAGGCGTTGTTCCTAAATACTGCTGCGTTACTACTGCTTGTTTACTGTTTCACTGTGTTACTACTGCTGCAATACTACCACCATCAACTACACGCCAGCAAGCTATTTTCTGGCACCGTTGCTACTGCTCATACTTATTCATACCACCTGTATTTCACTATCTCTTCGCCGAACTAGTGCACCTATTTGGTGTGTTGGGGACACAAGAGACTTCTTGCTTTGTGGTTGCAGGGTTGCATGAGAGGGATATCTTTGACCTCTTCCTCCCTGAGTTCGATAAACCTTGGGTGATCCACTTAAGGGAAAACTTGCTGCTGTTCTACAAACCTCTGCTCTTGGAGGCCCAACACTGTCTACAGGAAAGGAGGGGGAACGTAGACATCAGTTGCACACAACATTACTCTTGTGGATGTCATGCTTGTCAAAACCCTTGGTTACAATTTGCTTTCCGTTTCCGCCCTTGGCAAGATGGGTTTCGCCGTGTTTATTGATAATGATATTGTGGTCCTCTTGTGGAGCAAGACTCTAAAAGTCGCTTTCGTTGGGTATCGCGAACACAACTTGTATGTGGTGGACTTTTCGGGGACCACCACGACAAGTGCGATGTGCCTATTCGGAAAGGCGGACGTGTGTTGGTTGTGGCATCGCCGCCTAGCCCATGTCAACATGAGAACTTTGCAAAGTCTTCACAAGGGGAACCATATTGTGGGACTAATGGAAAACGTGTCTTTTGCCAAAGATCGTGTTTGTAGGGCTTGTGTTGAAGGCAAAATGCATGACTCTCCGCATCCAAGCAAGACTATCATCTCTTCCAAAAGGATCTTGGAGCTCCTTCATGTGGATCTCTTTGGTCCCGTTACTCATGCAAGTCTTGGTGCGAAGAAACATTGCTTGGTGATTGTTGATGATTACTCAAGATACACTTGGGTCTACTTTCTCAAAACGAAAGATGAGACTCAACAAATATTCATTGACTTTGCCACCAAGGTGCAACGCCAACACAACCTCCTCATTATGGCAATAAGAAGTGACAACGGCTCCGAGTTCAAGAACTATACACTCAATGATTTCCTTAGTGATGAGGGGATTCAACCTCAATATTCCGCTGCTTACACCCCTCAACAAAATGGTGTTGCGGAGAGGAAGAACCGGACTCTTATGGATATGGCAAGATCTATGATGGCAAAGTATAAATCCCGCTATAACTTTTGGTCGGAAGCCATCTCCACCGCTTGCCACTCCTCTAACCGGCTCTATCTCCGCAAGGGCTTGAACAAGACTCCATATGAAATACTCACCGGGAACAAGCCTAATATCTCATACTTCAAGGTGTTCGGGTGTAAGTGTTTCTACAAAATCAAAGGAGTTCATTTATCTAAATTTGCTCCTAAAGCTTTGGAGGGTATATGTCACACCCCAACTTTTGTAACCTTGTATAACTGTCCAGAGTATAAAAATTAGGGGGAACAAATTTTTTTTTCTAAAGACTAACCAAGATGAATTGCCTTGATCAGTTCATAGATGAATTTTTTTTTTTTGACCCTGGACTGTGAGGCAAAGCCTCACAGTATTTTTTCTTTATTTAAAAAAGAACAAGTCTGCAATATATACAAAAAAGAGAGGAAGCTAAAAAACTACCAAACCAAGAACTAGGTCTCTAAGGTAGAGACTTTATCCAAGAAAGAAAACTATCCCTGTGCTTAACTTTAATCCTATATTGTAACAAAGTGATTTCATGAATAAACTTGCTTCTCCACTTAGTGAAAGAGCTCCTCTCATTTCTGAAAATTTTTTCATTCCTGATTATCCAAATGTTCCAGCAGGCAACCATCATTACTTCCATAAAGAAAGGATGTCCAAAGCTTCTCCTTGCCTGGTCTAACACCTCTTGCATCTGATCATGGGGATGCCATTCTATCTGTAAATAATTCCATATTCGCACACTGAAGTTACACTCAAAAAACAGGTGTATTCTATCCTCATAGATCCTTCCTGGGCATAATACACAGTGGGTATCATCTGTCACCTTCCAATTCCTTCTTTGCAGCAAATCCCTGGTATTCAGCCTATCCACCCAAAGAGCAACCATGCAAAAACCTTTGTCTTCATCATACAACCAGACTTCCACAACCACTTATATGCCCTGGGTACTTGTATATGTGAATGTATATGCTCATAGAAGCTTCTAGAAGTATATTTGTCACCCCAACGGTAGTTCCAAACATCCTTATTCTCACTTAATGGATTATTTTGCATAATGATTTGCAGGTCCAAAAGCTCTTGATAAGCCTGTGTTGAGAGAGGTGTATGAAACAGATTCCCCAAGTCTTGGGCCTGATACATATGAGCCACTGAACAATTTTCATCAATCAGAAAAGAATATAATCTTGGAAATCTTCTATACATTGGCCTAGATGAATTCTGTAACACCCAGTTATCAGACCAGAAAAGTATTGTATCCCCTTTGCCATGATGCACTCTAGCCACCCCTCTGAAATTATCCACTTGCTTAATCACATCTTTCCACCAAAATGATCCACAAATATTCTCAGCATGTGGAATTTTGTCTTGATAATAAGCATCCCAGACCAGATTCACCCATGGCAAATCTTTCTTATTGTAAAATTTATCAAGAAATTTAATCAGCAGTGCAGCATTCTGCTTCTGAAAGTCCACAATCCCCAGACCACCTTTAAGTTTTGGTTTACACACCATTTCCCAGGCTGCCAGTGACTGTTTCGGTTCTCCATCCTTATCTCTCCATAAACATTGCCTAAGAATTCTGTCCAACTGTTTAGTTAGACCCACTGGCAGTTGCAGAGTACATAAGAAATGTAATGGCATGGAGGCCAGAGCAGAGTTTATCAGCTGTAAACGAGCACCTTGAGATAAAAAGCAAGAGCTTGCTGTCAATTTCCTTTCCAGCCTACATACTAGAGGTGACAATTCTGTGATCGTCGGCTTCGTTGTACCCAGGGGTAAACCTAAATATGTGAAAGGCATTTTACCCACTTGACATCCAAATGCTTGAGACAAATGTTGAATTCTCTCTTCAGTCACATTGATGGGCAGCATATAAGACTTCTCATAATTTATTTTTAAACCTGTAGAAAGGGAAAACTTCTGCAATGTTTCCTTAAGAGCTAACAACTGCATCTCATCAGCAGGTAAGATCAACAAAGTGTCATCAGCATACTGTACTATGGGAAAATCATCATCATTAGTTTCAATGGGTCTACACAAAGTGCCTAGCTGCACCATATCATTAACTGCCGACTGAAGCAGATCAGAGCCAAAAATGTAGAACAAAGGTGAAATTGGATCACCTTGACGAACACCACGTTCTGAAAGCTGCTTTCTGGTATTCCATTTAACAAAATAGCAGATGTCCCAGTAGACATTATAATCTTAGCCCAATTAATCCATTTTTTATTAAACCCTTTAAACTCCATCACTTTAATAATGGCTTCATGCTCAATTGTATCAAAGGCCTTAGCAAAGTCTAATTTCAATATGACAATTGGTCTTTTTGAGAGCTGACAAAGATAGAGATATTAAAAGGACCAAGCTAAGCAATCCTGGATAGATCTGGATCTGAGAAAGCCATACTGATTTTTATGAATGCATCTCAAAATTTTCCCTTGCAAACGATTAGCTGCCAACTTTGTCAAGAATTTTACACATACATTAGTCAAAGAAATTGGACGAAAATCATTCACCCTGGCAGGCACTTGCTTCTTGGGTACTAAAGTAATATAAGACCCATTGATATTTTCTAATTGTATGTTTTCATCATGGAAATCTGCAGCCAACTTATAAAAATCATGCTTCACTATGTGCCAACATTTCTTAAGAAACAGACCATTAAAACCATCAGGACCAGGTGCCCTATCAACTGGCATTTCTTTAATTACTTCATCCATTTCTTTTTGATCAAAAGGTTTTGTAAGATCATCCAGATCATCCACCCTCTGAAGAATTCTGCCTAGATCAAATTGCATGGAAATACCCTCAGAACATCCCATTCTTCCTTTATATTCTGCCCATAACATCCCTGCCATGGTTTCATGATCATTTACTTCATTGCCCTCCTCATCTATCAACATAGCAATTGTGTTCCTCCTATATCTTTCAGTTGCCATTGCATGGAAAAACTTGGTATTATCCTCTCCTTGCTTGATCCATCTGATGGTGCATCTTTTCCTCCAATAGTTACATTCTGCCAACAATAGTTCATCCAAATGTACTTTGACAATATTTCTGAAGTTAAATTCAACTCTGAAAAGAGGTCTCTTTTCCTCCAAGGTATCCAAGGCCAAGATCACTTCATTGCATTTTTGTATCAGAGCTTTTAATTTTGCCAAGCTAACATGCCATTTTTTCAGCTCATATCTTAGCCTTTTCATCTTATCTGCCACTATAGCTGAACTATAGGATTTATGTGAACCTTTTTCCCATGAATTAGAAACACACTCCAAGAACCCAGGCATACTGGTCCAATAATTATCAAACCTGAAAATCTTAGCCTTGGGTATATCTGTATCAATGTTAACAATGCATGGCACATGATCAGATCCATTTTTGGCCAATGGAAGAACCATGGTATTAGGAAAAGTAGTGATCCAATTTGCACTAGTGAGGAACCAATCCAATTGTTCTAGCAATGGATCTTTCTGCATGTTTGACCAAGTATATGCTCTCCCTTTAATAGTAAGTTCCAGAAGCCCCAAGTGTCCAATGATTTCATTAAATAAAAACATATCATTGATGTCCCCACCAGGTTTATTTCTCTTATCTTGTGAGCGCATGAAATTGAAGTCACCAAGAAATAACCAGTTTTCATCAGAAGGGACATGCAGATTAAATAACCAAGTGACAAAATTATCACGTTCCACACCCTGACAAGGCCCATAAACACACACTAGAGTCCAAGTTTCGTTGTTATGCAAGGAGGTGAATTTAATGATTATGCCATATTTTTCAGTTTGCACCAAGACTCCTGAGAAAATAGCTGAATTCCAGAGCACCAGAATACCCCCCGATGCACCAACTGAGGGAGCAGAGGCAAAGCAATCAAATCTTTTAGGACAAAATTTTCGAATAGCACGCCAATCAAAACTCTCACACTTTGTTTCTTGCAGACAGATGATATCACATTCACCTTCCTCAATTTTAGATCTTACTTGCCTTTGTCTATTATCAGCATTAATTCCTCTAACATTCCAACAAAGTATACGCCACTTTCTTTTATGGAATGTACTCATAATTAAACAGAATAACAAAGACAGAAGATAATAACTGACATATAATATCAGCCAAAAGCAGTAACCCACACATAGACCAGTTTCCGTCATCAGTACTGACCACACCATTCATAACTGACATATAATAACAGATAACACTGCCCACCTCCACATCCAAAAGAACACAAATAGCAAGGCAAAAGCTTCCCAGTACCAGTTTGATATGACCATACACAACCCAGGACACTAATTCACACAAATACTGAAACTGATCCTCAGACCATAACACCCCACTAATCACACCATAATCCCTGCTGCTTGTATTAGTCATGCTTCACATCAGAGTTGGCTTTCTTCTTGGGCACAGCCTCAAGCTGGTCCTGAGTCAGTTTACTTGGATCAATTCCTAGAGATAGCCCAACCCTTTGCAACACCTGCACAGGAGTGACAGGACAAACCTCCTCACGTTCATAGATGAAATGTCTTGATCTGCTTGTAGATGTATTTTCTTGGTTTGCTTGTTGAAAATTGTCTGGAGCCACCCCCAAGAACAAGATCTCTAGTAATAAAACAATTTAGCAGTTCACTTAATAAAACATGTGTGTGGCCCTAGTAAATTCTTTTTCCTTCCACTAACAATCCATAAAACCCTATGCTTGGTGTTTTCCCCATAAGTACCTCAACACACAATTTCTAGTCTCCAGAAAAATAGTGAAGCTATGGTAACTCTTGCATTACCTTAACCTTCTCTTTTTCATATAATTGAACCTTTTGACCTAAACCCCCAAAACCTTTTTGTTTTATAACTAAAAAATTCAAAGGATTTTGTCAAAAACCCTTCTTTTAAAATTTGACTATGATCACCTTTGATCATGGTATCACAAAAGAGTTTATAAAAAGGCATAGTTTTATTTTGGCACAAAGTTTTACCAAATGTCTTACACTTCTATGTGTAACTTTTAAAATATTATAAATACTATTCTGGTTTCCTAAAATAAAATGGAATGACCCATATTTTATCCTTTTTCAACTATGGATCATTCTATTTTTCTAAAAACCCTTAACCATTTGAAATGTTTCCAAGTAATCCTACCAAATCAAATACATAGACGCCAAATTTAAGGCTATTTGATCTCTGATCAGATATCCATGGTATTGTCTTTACCAATAATACATCCCACATATCCATCTTTCAAGAGCACAACTCCATCCAGTCTTGACCTTGGAAACAATTTGGTCCTTTGTACAACTAGTAACTACTCTCTTTTAGCATCTCTATCCCTTCAAGATAATCCTGCTTGGCCTAACAATATTGTGTCTTGATGACCTCTTTGGTGTTCTCTCGCCTAAGACCCACTCCTTGTAATCCATGCAAAATCACTATGTGTTGAGCCTGGACCAAGTCTAAGACTTTATGTCTTGGGTGATTGGAAATCTCCCAAAAATATCACCACTTCCTCTACCATTTTTTTTCTCTCTCTCTCTTCATGAATCAAGTGAACATCATCACCATCACCACCGTAACCTTTCTTCTTTTTTTTTGTTTTCTTTCCAAACCTTGCAACTTGATGCAAAACCTTGACAATACAAGATAATTGAACTCCCCACACTCACCATCCACTCCCTCTCTCTTTTCCTTACCCCTCCCTCCAAAACTCTAGCTAGGAGAGAATCCTCTCTCTTTCTCTTCACATGAACGGGCCATCCTCTTTTGGCACAACCTGGTGCAGCACCTCTGGTCCGGCCCTAGGCCACCAAAGACACCACCCTGGGCCCTCTTTTTTCTCTCCAAAACGAGCCCTAACCCCAACCAGGCCGCATGCCCGACCGAGGCCATGTTCTGGAACCCAACCCTTGACAAAAACGGCACCATCCTGCCAGGAGAAACCCTCCCGCTCGAACCCCTCCTTCTCCCACGCCTGCAGCTGACGTATGCCCTCCTACGTCACGCCCCAGCACCGCCCCAACATCAGCAAAGCGACGCTCATTGGCCAAAGCCTTCCCGCACGCCCATCATTGGCCGTAGTCACCGCCCACACCCCGCCCGCTCGGCTATAAGAAGCCCGCCCCTGCACACTCTCCTCTCCACTCCACACCACTCCTCCCCCTCCCAGTACTCCCCCAGGGGCACCGAAGCCCTCCCCATCCACCGCTGCTCACCGCGGAGGCTGCCCACCGTGGTCGCCGTGGGTGGCCGGATGGTTGGCGACGCTGCTGGCCACCCCCTTCTCCCTCCTTCCCTTCCACTGCGTTGGCCCCGTCCTGCTCAACCTAACCCTACCCTCTGCGCCGCCCAGGTCCACCGGAGGTCGCCGCCGTCGCCATGACCCGTGGACAGCTGGGAGGAGGTCGCTCACGGGAGGAGCCGTGGAGGGCGAAGGAGGCGCCCCCATGCCGTCCCTGGTCCGCCCCAAGCCGCCACCGCCCGCCGGAGGTTCGCCGCCGTCCGCTGCAGCCCACCGGTGAGCCCCCGACCTCCGCCTTTCTTCTCTGCAGCGCCGCGTGCTCGTGCATGGCAGCGGAAGGGAGACGACCTCCCGATCGAAGCGTTGCATGGCCCTGGGCCACGTCGGCCATGCAACTGGGCCCCGCATTGGGCCTTCTCTCTCTCCCCTTTTTCATTTTGTTTTTTTCTCCCTCCCTCCACCTGGACAATCCACCTGGGCCGGCCCAATCTTCCCACCCCTGCGCGGCCCGGGATTTTCCCGCCCGTTTTTTTTTTTTTTAAAAATTGAATTGCTGTAAAATTTTGTTAAAACCAGTAGCACTATTTTGATAATAACTCGAGATCTACAAAACCAAATCGAGTGAAACAAATTGCATTAGTTCAGAAATTTCAATATCTTTTCAATGCCACTGGTCCCATATTTTTAGGATTTTTGTACGAGTTTTGGTAAATTAAACTTGTCCTTTGTGTACTGCAGACTCTAACAAATTCCTAAAATTGTAGGATTAATAATTTTGGGTGAATCCAATTGGGTTAGTCTTGTTTTAGTACTGGCCATCTAAGAAAAATATTGTTAATCTCTGTTCATGCAAATTTGTTACTGTTTGTGTTAATGTGTGTATCGCATGAAATGTTGTACCAAAACTTTTGTTTATTTAAAATCTTTAACCAACTCTTCTTATTTAAAAATGGTCAACCTATGTTTTATTATTGCAAAACAAAACCTCTGCAACTTAACCTTATTTCTATTGTTTTGCTTAAGTTTTAAAAGAGTGTAGCATATTGTTTACCTCCTATTTTTGTATGGTGTCTATTAGCCAAATAAACTAGGAAAATGATTTCCTACTTTCCAAAAAAAATGTTTTAAAATAAAATATGAATGCTTTTGATACCTAACCAATGCACTTGTCTCCTTTGTGGTGTTATATACCAGTGGATAATTAATTTATGCCATGGTGATACCCAAAGAGGCAATTGCTCATTTGTGAGGCTCTCATGCCTTTATTAGGTGAATAAATTGAGTTTTCTAAATTAAAACTCTTAAGTTGTTTTGTAGTATCTATAAGTCCTTAGTATGTTAGCCCTTGGTTGAGTTGTTAGTTTCTGATTGATGCATGTTTGTTTAGTTGGTGCAATATGGTGATTGTGTTCCTTTTTATTTTCTGACGTTAGATGCGAACAATTTCGGAGAAGAAGAAGAAGTGGATTCGGACGAGGATTTTATTCATATTGATGGGATTCTTATTGATGGAGTTGAAGAAGTCCAGGGACAAATAAGCTAAGGCAAGCCATCTTTTGATCTCTGAATATTGAATCACATATTGTGGTTACCTTGTTATTATTCTTGTCTCTCGATCTATCTTGTGTTGCATCTACTTATGTTGATAAGAGCATGCTCACCGCGAGCATGTTGATTCTATTTGACACCTCACCTACAATCCCCTTTAGGGAAATGGTGGTCATCACCATGATCTTGGTGTACCCTCTAAGTGTGATGGGTATGCCCACTTACCTTGAGTGTGTCGACCTCTCGACACCCTTTTTGCACCCCTTAGTGGTATGATGGATAGTATCAGGCCCTTGTTATACCTTCTACCTTGTGATGTTATGCATACTTACTCCCAAGTGTGCCGAACCTCTTGTTGATGCTATACATACTCACTCCCAAGTATGTTGAGCCTCTTGTTGATGCTATGCATACTTACTCTCAAGTATGTTGAACCCCTTGTTGTTGTTATGCATGCTTACCCTGAGCATGTATGCCCCCTTGACCACCTATTTTACCATCTTCTTAGTGGTATGATGATCAACATCATGCCCCTGCTTTGTCGAATCCTCCTACTTATGTTGTCCCCATGCGTTCTTATCCTAAGCATGTATAATCCCCTTGACACCTCAATTATCATCTCCTTAGAGGTATGACGGCTAGCATCATTCCATTGTTGTATCTTAGCTCCTACATAAAACTTTAGGTTGGGAACCCCTCAAGGTTTACCTTGTTGTAAATGTTTATGAAAACCTTGGGTAAGATAACCTTACCCAAGTGTATGGTTTATGAAGGCAAAAAGGATCTTGTCAAAGATGATTGAGAAAAGGAATGTGTGTGTGACTTGGGTTTTGAGAAAAACGACACATGGTTCTTTGTATTCGCCCGGAACAACTAAACAGCGCAACCATAGCTACTCCAACGTGGGCACGGGGCTTAACTTGACGTTTGTTCTTCTTAGCATGAGGCACCGCACAACTATACAAGGGTACGGTTACCCCCGAGTCCGGGTTGTCGAGTTTGGGACAATAGTATAACGGGAGGCCTTCGGGGCTGACCCGTCCGGAAGACACTATGGGTCTCCTGGCTTGGCGGTGGAGCCACGCTCAAAAGGAGGTGAGCTGCCACGGTGCCGGGGAGGTACATACTCCATAGGGTAGGACCTCGTGTTAAGTCGAATGGGCGAAAGGTTATGTCCGGGTATCCGTCGTGGCATATGTCGTTATGCGGGGATGATGCCCACACGATAGGTATCCGGATAGTTGTGGTGAAAGTGTGCACACTCTGCAGAGTTAAAACTATTCGAATAGCCGCGTCCGCGGTCATGGACGGTTGGGATGGCCGTTACAGAGCTGTGTCGAGTTTTGTTTTAGAAAATACTTTACAAAGGAAGGGAATGTGTTGGATGTACTGGAAGGGTACGGAAAGGCTGGTGCCGACCATATGGAGATGGTCGAGGAAAATGAAACAAAAATTGGGTGACCCTTCCTAGTGTTTCATGTAGAGAGACTCTTCTTCAATAAAGATATATAGATGTCGTAGTTTATCTTTTGAAGTATCTTCTTTAACAAAGATATAGAGATGTCATAGGATTTCCTTAGTGTCCCCATCAACTGTGATGTCGGGATGCTATATCCACAGGAGAAACTATTCTCTTCTTCATGCTATATCCACAAGAGAAACTATTCTCTTCTTCATGCTATATCCACAAGAGAAACTATTCTCTTCTTCATGCTATATCCACAAGAGAAACTATTCTCTTCTTCATGCTATTTCCACAAGAGAAATTAGCTCTTCTCTCTTGTCTTCTCTAGTTAGAATTGTTATCACCTTCTTGATGTTTTGCGAGTACAATTCCAAATGTACTCACGGCTTTGTCCCTGGCTATTTACTTGGCCAGACTTGGAGGAATTCGACCAGATGAAGAAGGAGTTGACGACGTCTATGCGAGCTAGGAACGTCTTCCCAGTCAGTTGCCTGTAGGGTTATGGCAGATGACTTGGGTTCTACGCTGATTGAAGTGATTCCGCGACTCTGATGATTAGATTAGGCCCTTCGAGGCTATTATGTAAAGATTGGTCATGTGACCTTATTGTAATTTTCTTTTTTCCGTTTTGTAAAGGATGATGTAATTTGATATCAGTTCGGTTATGTGTTCACGGCGCACTGATCATGGGATCGTGAACTGTATACATAACAGGGTATTTCGGACAGTTAGTCCGGGGTCCCCACAGAGCTGGTATCAGAGCTATCCTGATTGTAGGAGACCTTAGTTAGCATGGACGTTAACTAGGAAACAAGTATTTGGGAAAAACTGTTTACGAAACAAAAAATTTCCTTAGTCGGAAGCATAGCTTCTACTCCTCTTATTTCTTCAAAACTTCTAAATTCTTATCTCTCCGCTTTATAGAAGTGTTTGAAAATTCTTACTCTATTGTCTCACCCACTTCAAACCTACATATTGGACGATGTCCCCAACTCAGACCGGAGACTCGAACTCAAAGATACATCAATCCCCCAGGAAGACTCATGAATCTCCAACGACAGCTATTGAAGATTGGAGGCCGACTTAGTGTGCACATAAAAGAATAATAAGATCATGTCTTTGGTTGTCACCAAAGTGTGTCAAGGAGCTGACCTTGTTTCTCCGTGACTTGCACTTTTGCAGTCGCCAGGGATCGAGTCCTCAATTCTTGACTAGTAATTTTTAGGCCAGCCACGAGAATATCTCGGCTTCAGGAGCACCTCAACAGCTACCCGTTCGAAGACCTCATGTCCCTAGGATGTTGAGCAAGAAGACTACACAGTTTTATCCTCTACCTCAACATCGACGACTCAACACCAGACCGCATCACCACCCTCTGCTTCGAGAATCCTTGTTGAAGACGATGTCAACAAGCTGAAGACGCCAACATATGTGACCAGCCCCAAACCAATAGGATGGATAGGACAAACTCAATCGCTTTGATTGAGTTACCCCTGCGTATTAGGCATCCCTAGATGCTTAGAGTACCTTGTCTGGTGTGATGATTGCTTGCTGTTTCCTAGTATGCTGCCTTGAGTGTTTTTATCTGTTTGTTGTGTGTATGATTGTTTTGGTGTTTCAGTTTGAAAAACACTCTTGGTGTGATAACCTAGCTTAGAAAGCCTCCCTAATATGTTTTCACCTCACCAACCTCGTCGATAAAATACTAACTTTGTCTAACCTTGGAGTATAATCGCGCTAACTTCAAGTATAACTTTTTGAAACTACCCTCTAACACACCGTCTAACAAGCTGAGAGGACAATAGCGTCAAAGCCAAGCTACATCGCGTGGTTCATCTGGTCCTCATCAAGTAAAGCTCATGAAGATACCTCAAGACTCAAGAATAGGTGTAATTTAACCGCTCACTTCTTAACTAGTAAAAGTCAGCACCGACCCTCAAGCTGAAGATTGTCTCCGACGACCTTTGATGCTGCTTCATATGGACAACAACCAGGCGCTTCATCAACTTACTAACTTACCGCGTGTTATATGGTTTAGTAAACACCGTGAGTGCCTCTTGAAGTTGTGGTCTACACGTCGCCCATGAAGATCCTTCAACTGATTACGGAAGATCGATGACTTCTTCTGAAGCCCCAGACAAGACTACAAGGCAGAAGCTCTGAGTTTTTCGAAAAAAACCCGATGAAATTTTTTAAGGGTGGAAGACTTCGTCTTCCACTAAAAAAATTGGAGCTGACCCTAAAATTTTAAACCTTTCTAAAACACCGTTGGAAACTTGAGATGCACTAACTCCCCTTGAAGCTATGGATTGCACCTCGCTCCCTGAAGATGCTTCAACTCAAGACGAGAGAAAGATCACTTCTTCGAAAGCACCGACAAGACCCGTAGCCGAAGCTTAGAGTTTATAAACCCCTCTATGAAAAAATTTAAAGTTAACTCTAAAAAAAGATTTCAACCCTGCTAAAGCACCGCTGGAGTGCACTAACTCTCCCAGAATCTTGAACCCCCGCTAGGATCACTTAGAAGCTACAGATCTAACACCTACATGGAGTAGTCAACCTCTTCATGAAGCTCGCCATCGGTAGGAATCCATCATGTCTCCCAGAAGATGAAGCAACGACTTTCTCGGCAACGGCACATCTATAGAAGAATGGAGTCTAACTTTAGTTAAACTTTACAACCCCTCTAGTCCTACGCTTAGTAATCTCGGGACGAGATTATTTTAAGGGTGGAAGATCGGTCACACCCCAACTTTTGTAACCTTGTATAACTGTCCAGAGTATAAAAATTAGGGGGAACAAATTTTTTTTTTCTAAAGACTAACCAAGATGAATTGCCTTGATCAGTTCATAGATGAATTGTCTTGATCTGCTTGTAGATGTATTTTCTTGGTTTGCTTGTTGAAAATTGTCTGGAGCCACCCCCAAGAACAAGATCTCTAGTAATAAAACAATTTAGCAGTTCACTTAATAAAACATGTGTATGGCCCTAGTAAATTCTTTTTCCTTCCACTAACAATCCATAAAACCCTATGCTTGGTGTTTTCCCCATAAGTACCTCAACACACAATTTCTAGTCTCCAGAAAAATAGTGAAGCTATGGTAACTCTTGCATTACCTTAACCTTCTCTTTTTCATATAATTGAACCTTTTGACCTAAACCCCCAAAACCACTTTTTGTTTTATAACTCAAAAATTCAAAGGATTTTGTCAAAAACCCTTCTTTTAAAATTTGACTATGATCACCTTTGATCATGGTATCACAAAAGAGTTTATAAAAAGGCATAGTTTTATTTTGGCACAAAGTTTTACCAAATGTCTTACACTTCTATGTGTAACTTTTAAAATATTATAAATACTATTCTGGTTTCCTAAAATAAAATGGAATGACCCATATTTTATCCTTTTTCAACTATGGATCATTCTAGTTTTCTAAAAACCCTTAACCATTTGAAATGTTTCCATGTAATCCTACCAAATCAAATACATAGACGCCAAATTTAAGGCTATTTGATCTCTGATCAGATATCCATGGTATTGTCTTTACCAATAATACATCCCACATATCCATCTTTCAAGAGCACAACTCCATCCAGTCTTGACCTTGGAAACAATTTGGTCCTTTGTACAACTAGTAACTACTCTCTTTTAGCATCTCTATCCCTTCAAGATAATCCTGCTTGGCCTAACAATATTGTGTCTTGATGACCTCTTTGGTATTATCTCGCCTAAGACCCACTCCTTGTAATCCATGCAAAATCACTATGTGTTGAGCCTGGACCAAGTCTAAGACTTTATGTCTTGGGTGATTGGAAATCTCCCAAAAATATCACCACTTCCTCTACCATTTTTTTTCTCTCTCTCTCTTCATGAATCAAGTGAACATCATCACCATCACCACCGTAACCTTTCTTCTTCTTTTTTTTGTTTTCTTTCCAAACCTTGCAACTTGCTGCAAAACCTTGACAATACAAGATAATTGAACTCCCCACACTCACCATCCACTCCCTCTCTCTTTTCCTTACCCCTCCCTCCAAAACTCTAGCTAGGAGGGAATCCTCTCTCTTTCTCTTCACATGAACGGGCCATCCTCTTTTGGCACAACCTGGTGCAGCACCTCTGGTCCGGCCCTAGGCCACCAAAGACACCACCCTGGGCCCTCTTTTTTCTCTCCAAAACGAGCCCTAACCCCAACCAGGCCGCATGCCCGACCGAGGCCATGTTCTGGAACCCAACCCTTGACAAAAACGGCACCATCCTGCCAGGAGAAACCCTCCCGCTCGAACCCCTCCTTCTCCCACGCCTGCAGCTGACGTATGCCCTCCTACGTCACGCCCCAGCACCGCCCCAACATCAGCAAAGCGACGCTCATTGGCCAAAGCCTTCCCGCACGCCCATCATTGGCCGTAGTCACCGCCCACACCCCGCCCGCTCGGCTATAAGAAGCCCGCCCCTGCACACTCTCCTCTCCACTCCACACCACTCCTCCCCCTCCCAGTACTCCCCCAGGGGCACCGAAGCCCTCCCCATCCACCGCTGCTCGCCGCGGAGGCTGCCCACCGTGGTCGCCGTGGGTGGCCGGATGGTTGGCGACGCTGCTGGCCACCCCCTTCTCCCTCCTTCCCTTCCACTGCGTTGGCCCCGTCCTCCTCAACCTAACCCTACCCTCTGCGCCGCCCAGGTCCACCGGAGGTCGCCGCCGTCGCCATGACCCGTGGACAGCTGGGAGGAGGTCGCTCACGGGAGGAGCCGTGGAGGGCGAAGGAGGCGCCCCCAAGCCGTCCCTGGTCCGCCCCAAGCCGCCACCGCCCGCCGGAGGTTCGCCGCCGTCCGCTGCAGCCCACCGGTGAGCCCCCGACCTCCGCCTTTCTTCTCTGCAGCGCCGCGTGCTCGTGCATGGCAGCGGAAGGGAGATGACCTCCCGATCGAAGCGTTGCATGGCCCTGGGCCACGTCGGCCATGCAGCTGGGCCCCGCATTGGGCCCTCTCTCTCTCCCCTTTTTCATTTTGTTTTTTTTCTCCCTCCCTCCACCTGGACAATCCACCTGGGCCGGCCCAATCTTCCCACCCCTGCGCGGCCCGGGATTTTCCCGCCCGTTTGTTTTTTTTTTAAAAATTGAATTGCTGTAAAATTTTGTTAAAACCAGTAGCACTATTTTGATAATAACTCGAGATCTACAAAACCAAATCGAGTGAAACAAATTGCATTAGTTCAGAAATTTCAATATCTTTTCAATGCCACTGGTCCCATATTTTTAGGATTTTTGTACGAGTTTTGGTAAATTAAACTTGTCCTTTGTGTACTGCAGACTCTAACAAATTCCTAAAATTGTAGGATTAATAATTTTGGGTGAATCCAATTGGGTTAGTCTTGTTTTAGTACTGGCCATCTAAGAAAAATATTGTTAATCTCTGTTCATGCAAATTTGTTACTGTTTGTGTTAATGTGTGTATCGCATGAAATGTTGTACCAAAACTTTTGTTTATTTAAAATCTTTAACCAACTCTTCTTGTTTAAAAATGGTCAACCTATGTTTTATTATTGCAAAACAAAACCTCTGCAACTTAACCTTATTTTTATTGTTTTGCTTAAGTTTTAAAATAGTGTAGCATATTGTTTACCTCCTATTTTTGTATGGTGTCTATTAGCCAAATAAACTAGGAAAATGATTTCCTACTTTCCAAAAAAAATGTTTTAAAATAAAATATGAATGCTTTTGATACCTAACCAATGCACTTGTCTCCTTTGTGGTGTTATATACCAGTGGATAATTAATTTATGCCATGGTGATACCCAAAGAGGCAATTGCTCATTTGTGAGGCTCTCATGCCTTTATTAGGTGAATAAATTGAGTTTTCTAAATTAAAACTCTTAAGTTGTTTTGTAGTATCTATAAGTCCTTAGTATGTTAGCCCTTGGTTGAGTTGTTAGTTTCTGATTGATGCATGTTTGTTTAGTTGGTGCAATATGGTGATTGTGTTCCTTTTTATTTTCCGACGTTAGATGCGAACAATTTCGGAGAAGAATGTCAACACCCGGATTTTTAAGTCCAGATGCCTATTATGTCATTCATCGCAATCCCAGGATAATGTTGTTGCGAGGCATAATAGTCGAATATCACAGTCATTATTTATTACAAGCCATAATGACTTACAATCTTGAATCACATGATTCATCTTACACAAATAGTTGATCTTTCAATCAACAACATACACAAGTTCATACATAGCGGAAGCGTAATAATAACGGGACTCTCTAGTCCACAGGCCAACATTTGACGTCAGAAACTCCTAGTTGTCGTAGGCGTCCTGCTGATCATCCTCGTGATAGTTCTATTCCTCCTCGTACTCTGGCCATTTGAATAGCCAGGGACAAAGCCGTAAGTACTTCAAGTACTTGCAAACTAATACTATTGTAAGATGCAATTTAAAGGTACTAAGCTCTAGTTTAACTTGCATAAGCCAAATTTTAGTTCACAAGCTTGGATCATGTGCTAACTAACATAAATGGGAACATTAGTGTCATTCCCACATCATTGGTTGAATTTCCCAACAAGTCACCAAGTCATCATTCATATTTACTAAAGCTTTCAAAAATCTGACACCGGAAACTGTATGGCCCTTCCAACCGTCCGTAACCGTGGACACGGCTATTCGAATAGATTTACACTCTGCAGAAGTTGCACACTTGTGCCACAACATTTGATTTCATCCGTCGGAATAACTCCGAGTCACCGTAACACAGTACGCGGATCATCAACCGTAACCTTTCACTTACACATCCTAGTATGAACACCTCTCCCCAGGAGCTTGGCCTCCCAGTGAAAACCAACTGTTGACCTGGGAACTGCACATGGCTTGGTCGTACAATTTTCACCTCAATTCACATCATATCTTAACAACGGAGGCAGCCTCGGCATAACCCCTATGATGTGTGTTCAGAGGGAACTCATACTAAAATCTATAAACTTCCAGTTAAGCCCTACCCATAATCAGGTATTGTGGGGGTACTCAAAAATTGGAAAGGTATCGCATTCAAACCAATATCAGGGTTTTATCAAAAATCACTATCTTCTCTTGTTCACCATCAACTTCACATCATTCAATGGAATGCTTCGCCATTCCAAAGTTTCAACAGGTCATATGTCCCATCTAGAGTAGTCAACTTTTAGTATTTAGCACTAGCACTAATCATGAGGGGTGCTACATTGCTTTGCTAACTTTGCTACTCTTGTAGTTATATTCACTATACCATTTGATATCAACTTAGTGAAAACCAACAAGTAAAACTTGTTTAGTATAAAGGTAGAATAGGATGGTAATGAATAAAGATAAGAATCATGGTGCCTTGCCTAAGGAGGGCTTTGCACTTTGCAAGGGTATTAGCTTGCCTTGGTAGTTCTCTAAGTTTTCTTCTTCCTCTTCTGGGTAGAATTCTCCTTCCTCTTGGTAATCTCCAGTGCTAGCGTCTAAATTTGAATACGAGGTATAATCACTAAGCAAGCTCAAAAGCTATACTAAGCACATCATTACTTCACACAAACTAGGCTAGGCACACACATGAAATAATTAGGTGTATTGGTTTTCTTTGTTAAAGAAAAGTGATTTCCTTTCATGGCATATGTAGTTAATAGATTTCTATTTAGTCCTTGAGAGAAATAATTTCCTCTCATTGAAATCTTCTTAAGATTTAACTTCTCAAATAATCATACATGAATTCATATTGACCTAAGTCAAACATTCATTATCATTATTTGAGAAAATGATTTAAATGAGGTAGACCACCTCATATCATTTAAGAAACTCTTCAAATGATTTAAATCTCCAAATGTTCATATAGGAGAGTTTGAACCAGAGGTGCAAACATCACATGAATTCATTTGAGACCAAGATTTAAATGAAGTAAAAATACTTCATGAGATTTACATAATAGTTTTGGGCAATATCACTTAACTAAACTAGCCCTATTGTCCATTAATTAAACTAGAGCATGATCATGCAAAGTGACCACACCATTTTCTTGCAGAAACAATTAGTGTAAGTCAAATGTGAGCTATAGGAGTTGGAACTAACTTAATATCTATTTTAGTTGATTTTTAAGAATTGTTTGAATGTGCAAAAGTCTCTGGCTTGATCTTTTTGTCACATTATTTCTACAACAGATCTCAAGGTGAGACCAGTGCCAAGTTGTAGAACTTTTCCATAGCTTTCTAAAAATATAAAGTTTGTTAAATTTGGCCAGGCCAAACAGACGCTATGGATTTTCAAAGTTGGAACCAGTATTGAACTTAAATGGATTTGGAAAATTCGAATTTGAATTACTGGGCTACGCGGGAAAGCTAACTGGGCCCAAACATTTAAAACAGCCCAAGGCCAGCCCACCACGCATCTTTGCACGCGCGGGCCGCCTGACAGTGGGCTCCACCCGTCAGTCACTCATAACGCCCGAAGCGGTACGAGCGATGCGGTGCGTTGGATTAGAACAGGATCTAACGGTGCACAGGCATCGTCGTCGACGGCGAGAGAGAGGCTCGCCGGCGGCGCAGGTAGGGGGTCGGAGGGCTTACGGTGGCTCCAGCTAGGGTTGGCAGTATGCTCGACGAGGTTGTAGATGACGGCGAGGCTCCTGGTAGCAGTGGCGTCGTCAGGGGCGGCCTCCTTCTCCGGCGATTGCTGCAGGGCTTCCGCGGCGGTGATGCGTCGATTGGGCGGCGGCAGTGGCTAATCGAGCATGGCGAGGTGCTGGGGAGGTCTAGGAAGAAGAGGGGAGGTTGGTGGTGTGAAGAGATGGTCGAGGCGAGGCCTCCTTTTATAGGCGCGATGGTGGCCGGGGTGCTGCGGCGAAGTCGACAAGGGCGCGGCTTCTCCGGGGGTCTAGGGAGCTAGGCGGCGACGCGGTCGTGTTCACGACGTCACCGCGGTCCTTGGAGCATCAACGGCGTGGTTAATGGCGGCGTACGATGGTCGGGCGGGCGGGTGTACTGTCGCGGCCGTGGCGGGCGCGTTCGTCCTCTCCGGCGGCCGTGGTCGCCAAGGCAGGATGTCAGCTTGTCCGGCGAGCTCCGCGTGGCGAGGGAGGTACTACGGCGCACGGATATGGTCGGGGTACGGCAGGATTTGGCGGGCGCCGCGTGGCCGTGTCGCGCGCGTCCGTGCGCCAGTGACGTCGCCCATGCCGCTCGCGGCGTACCTGGGACGTACTGGGCGCGCGTCGTCCGGGGCGTGTCGGCGTCCATCCGACCAACGGCGGGTACTGGCGAGCTCCTGAGATCAGGGGCGAGCGATTTGGCAAGGTGGCGTGGTCGGGAGAAGTAGAGATGAGAGGGGAGGGTGTCGAGGTGGAACGGGGTCGGCATGGCCATGGCCAGCCATGTTCTGGTCGTGTCCATGTCGATCTTTTGCATGGGCTAGGTAGGTTTAGGTCTGGGGAGTAGTGCTAGGTCAAGTATTGGTCAAGGTTTGGCCAGGTTTGATCACATTTTCAAATTTGGGAATCTTACATATGTTTCAATGTCTCATCTTCTCTTGATCATTACCATTGATCCTTAATGAATTTGATACCATGATCTTTACAAAAGTTGTTCACCTTGTTGAGTACTTGGATGACATGCAAAGAGTTGGATTTGTTTAGTTTAGAAATTTTGAAATAGAGAGGCTCAAAGTGGTGACCAGACTATAAAACTCAAAAATGACCATTATCATATGTGGTCCTATTTTTAATTCTAACTTTGATTAAATTGATATATCTTTGATTCTCAAAGTTGTAATTACTTATTAATATCATATTACAACTATTGGTGAAGATCAAATGGTCCTAGGGTCAAATTAACAAAAATGCCATAGACCATATGTTAGGGTTTTTAGGGTTTTTCTAATATTTGATTTCTTTCTCTTTTTGATGGATTTGGTTTATGATGATCACTTGCTCACTCTAGGGTTTTGGGATTCATCACATACACCAAGTAACAATCATCATGGCATATCACTCAAAATGCACAAGTCCTATGCATGATACTATATGCAAAGTAAAAGTTTTTGTTGGTTCTGAATTTTGGATACTTGGAAATGTTCTTCTTACTTTATTTGAAATTTTGGGATGTTACAAACCCTTCCCCCTTACAAAAGATCTCGTCCTGAGATCTTAAAGAAAATTAGGTACTAAAGAGATCTGGGTACTCCTTCTTCATATCTTCCTCTCGTTCCCAGGTGGCTTCATCTTCGGTATGATTGCTCCACTGTATCTTCAGAAACTTGATGCTTCGGGTGCGGGTGGTTCTGTATGCTTCTTCCAGGATGCGAATCGGTACTTCGCGGTATGTCAGGTCTTGGTTGATATCCACCGAACGGTGATCGATGTTCTTGAACACTTCCGTCTTCTCGGGGACTTCCAGACACTTCCGAAGGAGTGAGATGTGAAACACGTCGTGCACAGCCGACATTTCTTCAGGTAACTCCAGTTGATAGGATACTTCGCCTCGGCAACTCAGAACTTTGAAGGGTCCGACATATCGGGGTGCAAGCTTTCCTTTCAATTGGAATCTCTGCATTCCTTTCAGGGGGGATACTTTAAGATAGACAAAATCTCCAATCTCGAAGGTCATCTCACGGCGTCTCTTGTCAGCGTAACTCTTCTGCCTTGATTGCGCTGTCTTGATGTACTCGCGAATCTTGTGCACTTTCTCTTCGACTTCACGAAGAACATCAGGTCCAAAGACTTGGCTTTCTCCGACTTCCGACCAGTTCAGGGGGGTACGGCACTTCCTTCCGTACAAAGCTTCAAAAGGGGCCATCTGCAAGCTGGCTTGGTAACTGTTGTTGTAGGAGAATTCTGCATAAGGCAGACAATCTTCCCACTTGGATCCGTACTCCAGTACACATGCTCTCAGCATGTCTTCCAATATTTGATTGACTCTCTCGGTCTGTCCATCGATGCTGGGGTGATAGGCGGTGCTGAAATTCAGACGGGTTCCTAGTCCTTCGTGCACCTTCTGCCAGAATCTTGAGGTGAACTGTGATCCTCTATCTGACACTATAGACTTCGGGGTTCCGTGAAGGGCGACTATTCTGGAGATGTACAGTTCAGCTAACTTTGGTCCTTGGTAGGTGGTCTTGACAGCGATGAAATGGGCTACCTTGGTCAACCTATCCACCACTACCCATATAGAATCGTTGCCTTTGCTGGATTTGGGCAAACCTGTGATAAAGTCCATTCCTACAGAGTCCCACTTCCATTCCGGAATCTGTAGGGGCTGCAGCAGTCCTGCGGGTCGCTGATGTTCTGCCTTGACTCGCTGACAGATATCACACCTGGCGATGTAGCTTCCGATCTCTCTCTTCATTCCATGCCACCAAAATTGTTCCTTCAGATCTTGGTACATCTTGGTACCTCCGGGGTGAATAGAATATAGGGTGTCATGGGCTTCCTTCAGAATGACTTGTTTTAAGTCGGAGTCCGATGGTACGCAGAGACGTCCTTTATACCAAAGAACTCCGGCTTCATCTACGGTGAATCCTGGTGCTTTTCCTGCGACTATCTGGTTCTTGATTCCATCAATGCTGGCGTTTCCCTTCTGAGCTTCCTTGATTTGACCAATCAAGGTGGGTTGTAGCTCCATGCTAGCTAGGAATCCTTCACTGACTAACTCCATTCTAAATTGCTCAAACTCCTGATACAAGCTGGGTTGTTCTTCTGCTATCATTGAGTTCAACTGACACGGCAGTCTACTCAACGCATCCGCTACCACGTTGGCCTTGCCGGGGTGGTAGTGGATCTCCATATCATAATCCTTAATCAGTTCTAACCATCTTCTTTGCCTCATGTTCAGCTCCTTCTGGGTAAAGATATATTTCAGGCTCTTATGATTTGAATAGATCTCGCAGCGATTACCCATGAGGTAATGACGCCACACCTTCAGTGCTAAAACTACGGCTGCGAGCTCGAGGTCATGGGTGGGGTAGTTCTGCTCATGCTGCTTCAGTTGCCGGGACAGATAAGAGATCACTTTGCCTTCTTGCATAAGCACACATCCGAGACCAATCTTGGATGCATCGCAGTAAACGTCGAAGGGTTTGGTGATGTCCGGCATGATCAGAATTGGGGCTGAGGTTAGTCTAAGCTTGAGTTGTTGGAAACTCTCCTCACATTTGTCAGTCCATTCGAACTTCTTGTCCTTCTTCAGCAGTTGGGTCATTGGTCGAGCGATACTCGAAAAGCCTTCTACAAATCGGCGGTAATATCCGGCTAATCCAAGAAAAGCGCGGACCTCGGTCTGGGTGGTTGGGGCTTTCCATTCTGCAACAGTCTTGATCTTGGCGGGATCTACAGCAATTCCTCCTGCCGACAAGATATGTCCCAGGAATCCAACTTCCTTTAACCAAAACTCACATTTGCTAAACTTAGCATACAGCTGATGCTCTCTAAGGGTCTCCAGGACAGCTTCTAGGTGTTGTTCATGTTCGTCCTCAGACTTGGAGTAGATGAGAATGTCGTCGATGAAAACGACAACAAACTTATCCAGAAAGTTCATGAAGATCTTATTCATGAGGTTCATGAAATAAGCGGGGGCATTGGTCAATCCAAATGACATGACATTGTACTCGTACAATCCATATCTGGTGGTAAAGGCAGTCTTAGGAATGTCCGATGCACGAATCTTTAACTGGTGGTATCCAGTCCTGAGGTCAATTTTTGAGAAAACTACGGCACCGGTTGATGTCTACGTTCCCCCTCCTTTCCTGTAGACAGTGTTGGGCCTCCAAGAGCAGAGGTTTGTAGAACAGCAGCAAGTTTTCCCTTAAGTGGATCACCCAAGGTTTATCGAACTCAGGGAGGAAGAGGTCAAAGATATCCCTCTCATGCAACCCTGCAACCACAAAGCAAGAAGTCTCTTGTGTCCCCAACACACCAAATAGGTGCACTAGTTCGGCGAAGAGATAGTGAAATACAGGTGGTATGAATAAGTATGAGCAGTAGCAACGGTGCCAGAAAATAGCTTGCTGGCGTGTAGTTGATGGTGGTAGTATTGCAGCAGTAGTAACGCAGTGAAACAGTAAACAAGCAGTAGTAACGCAGCAGTATTTAGGAACAAGGCCTAGGGATTACACTTTCACTAGTGGACACTCTCAACATTGATCACATAACATAATAGATAAATGCATACTCTACACTTTTGTTGGATGATGAACACATTGCGTAGGATTACACGAACCCTCAATGCCGGAGTTAACAAGCTCCACAATAAGGCTCATATTTTAGTAACCTTTAGTGTAAGATAGATCAAAAGACTAAACCAAGTACTAGCATAGCATGCACACTGTCACCTTCATGCATATGTAGGAGGAATAGATCACATCAATATATCATAGCAATAGTTAACTTCGCAATCTACAAGAGATCATGATCATAGCATAAACCAAGTACTAACACGGTGCACACACTGTCACCTTTACACACGTGCAGGAGGAATAGGACTACTTTAATAACTTTGCTAGAGTAGCACATAGATAGTAGTGATACAAAACTCATATGAATCTCAATCATGTAAAGCAGCTCATGAGATTATTGTATTGAGGTACACGGAAGAGAGATGAACCACATAGCTACCGGTACAGCCCCGAGCCTCGATGGAGAACTACTCCCTCCTCATGGGAGCAGCAGCGGTGATGAAGATGGCGGTGGAGATGGCAGCGGTGTCGATGGAGAAGCCTTCCGGGGGCACTTCCCCGCTCCGGCAGCGTGCCGGAACAGAGACTCCTGTCCCCCAGATCTTGGCCTCGCGATGGCGGCGACTCTGGAAGGTTTCTGTGGTTTTCGTCGAACGTCTCAGGGTTTTCGCGACGGAGGCTTTATATAGGCGAAGAGGCGGCGCAGGAGGGTCGAAGGGGCGCCGACACTATAGGGCGGCGCGGCCAGGGCCTGGGCCGCGCCGGCCTATGGTCTGGGCCCCCTGTGGGTCCACTCTGGCGACTCTCGGGTGTTCTGGATGCTTCCGGGCAAAATAGGAACCTGGGCGTTGATTTCGTCCAATTCCGAGAATATTTCGTTACTAGGATTTCTAAAACCAAAAACAGCAGAAAACAGGAACTGGCACTTCGGCATCTTGTTAATAGGTTAGTTCCAGAAAATGCACGAATATGACATAAAGTGTGCATAAAACATGTAGATAACATCAATAATGTGGCATGGAACATAAGAAATTATCGATACGTCGGAGACGTATCAGCATCCCCAAGCTTAGTTCTGCTCATCCCGAGCAGGTAATACGATAACACAGATAATTTCTGGAGTGACATGCCATCATAACCTTGATCATACTATTTGTAAAGCATATGTAGTGAATGCAGCAATCAAAACAATGGTAATGACATGAGTAAACAACTGAATCATAAAGCAAAGACTTTTCATGAATAGCACTTCAAGACAAGCATCAATAAGTCTTGCATAAGAGTTAACTCATAAAGCAATAATTCAAAGTAAAGGTATTGAAGCAACACAAAGGAAGATGAAGTTTCAGCGGTTGCTTTCAACTTGTAACATGTATATCTCATGGATAGTTGTCAATGCAAAGTAATATAACAAGTGCAATATGCAAGTATGTAGGAATCAATGCACAGTTCACACAAGTGTTTGCTTCTTGATGTGGAGAGAGATAGGTGAACTGACTCAACATAAAAGTAAAAGAATGGCCCTTCGCAGAGGGAAGCAGGGATAAATCATGTGCTAGAGCTTTTCAAGTTTTAAAATCATATAGAGAGCATAAAAGTAAAGTTTTGAGAGGTGTTTGTTGTTGTCAACGAATGGTAATGGGTACTCTAACTACCTTGCCAACCAGACTTTCAAGAGCGGCTCCCATGAAGGACGTTATCTCTACCAGCAAGGTAGATCATCCCTCTTCTCTTTTGTTTACACATGTATTTTAGTTTTTATTTATTTATGGGTGACACTCCTCCCAACCTTTGCTTACACAAGCCATGGCTAACCGAATCCTCGGGTGCCTACCATCAATCTCATACCATGGAGGAGTGTCTATTTGTAAAATTAAGTTGCTTGCTGATGAATCAGAGCAAAACATGTGAAGAGAATTATTAATGCAAGTTGTAATTAATTGGGGCTGGGAACCCCATTGCCAGCTCTTTTTGCAAAATTATTGGATAAGCGGATGTGCCACTAGTCCATTATGAAAGTCTGTCAAAAGTAAATGACAAGGTTGAAAGATAAACACCACATACTTCCTCATGAGCTATAAAACATTGACACAAATTAAGAAGCATTTTGAATTGTTTAAAGGTAGCACATGAAGTATTTACTTGGAATGGCAGAAAATACCATGTAGTAGGTAGGTATGGTGGACAAAAATGGCATAGTGGTTGGCTCAAGTATTTTGGATGCATGAGAAGTATTCCCTCTCGATACAAGGTTTAGGCTAGCAAGGTTGTTTGAAACAAACACAAGGATGAACTAGTACAGCAAAACTCACATAAAAGACATATTACAAGCATTATAAGACTATACATCGTCTTCCTTGTTGTTCAAACACCTTACTAGAAATTATCTAGACCTTAGAAAGACCAATTATGCAAACCAAATTTTAGCATGCTCTATGTATTCTTCACTAATAGGTGCAAAGTATATGATGCAAGAGCTTAAACATGAGCACAACAATTGCCAAGTATCACATTACCCAAGACATTATAGCAATTACTACATGTATCATTTTCCAATTCCAACCATATAAAAATTTAACGAAGCAGTTTCAACCTTCGCCATGAAAATTAAAAGCTAAGAACACATGTGTTCATATGCAACAGCGGAGCGTGTCTCTCTCCCACACAAGCATGATGTAATCCAATTTATTCAAACACAAACAAAAATAAAAGCACACAGACGCTCCAAGTAAAGTACATAAGATGTGACCGAATAAAAATATAGTTTCAAGGGAGGAACCTGATAATGTTGTCGATGAAGAAGGGGATGCCTTGGGCATCCCCAAGCTTAGATGCTTGAGTCTTCTTGATATATGCAGGGGTGAACCACCGGGGCATCCCCAAGCTTAGACTTTTCACTCTTCTTGATCGTAGTATATCATCCTCCTCTCTTGATCCTTGAAAACTTCCTCCACACCAAACTCGAAACAAACTCATTAGAGGGTTAGTGCATAATAAAAAACTCACATGTTCAGAGGTGACACAATCATTCTTAACACTTCTGGACATTGCCTAAAGCTACTGGAAGGTAATGGAACAAAGAAATCCACCCAACACAGCGAAAGAAGCAATGCGAAATAAAAGGCAGAATCTGTCAAAACAGAACAGTCCGTAAAGACGAATTTTAAAATGGTACCAGACTTGCTCAGATGAAAATGCCCAAATTGAATGAAAGTTGCGTACATATCTGTGGATCATGCACGTAAATTGGCTTAATTTTCTGAGCTACCTACAGGGAGGTAGACCCAGATTCGTGACAGCAAAGAAATCTGGAACTGCGCAGTAATCCAAATCTAGTACTTACTTTTCTATCAAAGACTTTACTTGGCACAACAAAACATAAAACTAAGATAAGGAGAGGTTGCTACAGTAGTAAACAACTTCCAAGACACAAATATAAAACAAAGTACTGTAGCAAAATAACACATGGGTTATCTCCCAAGAAGTTCTTTCTTTATAGCCATTAAGATGGGCTCAGCAGTTTTAATGATGCACTCGCAAGAAATAATATTTGAAGCAAAAGAGAGCATCAAGAGGCAAATTCAAAACACATTTAAGTCTAACATGCTTCCTATGCATAGAAATCTTGTAAATAAACAAGTTCATGAAGAGCAAAGTAACAAGCATAGGAAGATAAAACAAGTGTAGCTTCAAAAATTTCAGCACATAGAGAGGTGTTTTAGTAACATGAAAATTTCTACAACCATATTTTCCTCTCTCATAATAACTTTCAGTAGTGTCATGAGAAAACTCAACAATATAACCATCACATAAAGCATTCTTATCATGAGTCTCATGCATAAAATTATTACTCTCCACATAAGCATAGTTATTCTTATTAATTGTAGTAGGAGCAAATTCAACAAAGTAGCTATCATTATTATTCTCATCAAGTGTAGGAGGCATAGTATTATCATCATAAAAATTACTCTCCATAGTAGGCGGCACTAAAAGACCAATATCATTATAATCATCATAAATAGGAGGCAAAGTATCATCAAATAAAATTTTCTCCTCAATGCTTGGGGGACTAAAAATATCATGCTCATCAAAGCCAGCTTCCCCAAGCTTAGAATTTTCCATATCATTAGCAACAATGGTGTTCAAAGCGTTCATACTAATATCATTGCTACTAGCATGCAAATAAGATTCCATGGGTTTTTTAATTTTCGCATTAAACCATTCATGTCTTGACTCAGGAAATAGAATAAAAAGCTCACAGATGTTGTCCATTATGCCTTACTAGTGTAAACAAGAAACAAAAAGATGCAATTGCAGGATCTAAAGGAAATAGCTTCGAGTACTTACAATGCCGGAAAATAGCTTAGTAGCCGAGATACGGAGTGTGAGTACCTTTTTACCTTTCCTCCCCGGCAACGGCGCCAGAAAATAGCTTGATGTCTACGTTCCCCCTCCTTTCCTGTAGACAGTGTTGGGCCTCCAAGAGCAGAGGTTTGTAGAACAGCAGCAAGTTTTCCCTTAAGTGGATCACCCAAGGTTTATCGAACTCAGGGAGGAAGAGGTCAAAGATATCCCTCTCATGCAACCCTGCAACCACAAAGCAAGAAGTCTCTTGTGTCCCCAACACACCAAATAGGTGCACTAGTTCGGCGAAGAGATAGTGAAATACAGGTGGTATGAATAAGTATGAGCAGTAGCAACGGTGCCAGAAAATAGCTTGCTGGCGTGTAGTTGATGGTGGTAGTATTGCAGCAGTAGTAACGCAGTGAAACAGTAAACAAGCAGTAGTAACGCAGCAGTATTTAGGAACAAGGCCTAGGGATTACACTTTCACTAGTGGACACTCTCAACATTGATCACATAACATAATAGATAAATGCATACTCTACATTTTTGTTGGATGATGAACACATTGCGTAGGATTACACGAACCCTCAATGCCGGAGTTAACAAGCTCCACAATAATGCTCATATTTTAGTAACCTTTAGTGTAAGATAGATCAAAAGACTAAACCAAGTACTAGCATAGCATGCACACTGTCACCTTCATGCATATGTAGGAGGAATAGATCACATCAATATATCATAGCAATAGTTAACTTCGCAATCTACAAGAGATCATGATCATAGCATAAACCAAGTACTAACACGGTGCACACACTGTCACCTTTACACACGTGCAGGAGGAATAGGACTACTTTAATAACTGTGCTAGAGTAGCACATAGATAGTAGTGATACAAAACTCATATGAATCTCAATCATGTAAAGCAGCTCATGAGATTATTGTATTGAGGTACACGGAAGAGAGATGAACCACATAGCTACCGGTACAGCCCCGAGCCTCGATGGAGAACTACTCCCTCCTCATGGGAGCAGCAGCGGTGATGAAGATGGCGGTGGAGATGGCAGCGGTGTCGATGGAGAAGCCTTCCGGGGGCACTTCCCCGCTCCGGCAGCGTGCCGAAACAGAGACTCCTGTCCCCCAGATCTTGGCCTCGCGATGGCGGTGGCTCTGGAAGGTTTCTGTGGTTTTCGTCGAACGTCTCAGGGTTTTCGCGACGGAGGCTTTATATAGGCGAAGAGGCGGCGCAGGAGGGTCGAAGGGGCGCCGACACTATAGGGCGGCGCGGCCAGGGCCTGGGCCGCGCCGGCCTATGGTCTGGGCCCCCTGTGGGTCCACTCTGGCGACTCTCGGGTGTTCTGGATGCTTCCGGGCAAAATAGGAACCTGGGCGTTGATTTCGTCCAATTCCGAGAATATTTCGTTACTAGGATTTCTGAAACCAAAAACAGCAGAAAACAGGAACTGGCACTTCGGCATCTTGTTAATAGGTTAGTTCCAGAAAATGCACGAATATGACATAAAGTGTGCATAAAACATGTAGATAACATCAATAATGTGGCATGGAACATAAGAAATTATCGATACGTCGGAGACGTATCACCGGTCAGCTGGTCAAACAAATCTTCTATCTTCGGCAAGGGGTATTTGTTTTTGATGGTCACATCGTTAAGCTTACGGTAATCCGTACATAAACGACTGGCACCGTCCTTCTTATCCACAAACAAAACTGGGGATCTCCAAGGCGACGCACTTGGTCGAATCAGACCTTTGGCTAGCAGTTCATCCAGTTGCTTCTTCAGCTCCACTAGTTTTGCTGGGTTCATGCTATAGGCTCTCTGGGCTATAGGTCCGGTTCCAGGGATTAACTCAATGATAAACTCGATATCCCGGTCTTGGGGCATACCGGGTAAACCATCGGGAAACACATCAAGATATCGACAAACGACCCTGATTTGATCCAGAGTTGGCTTGACTACACCTTGGTTGCAGGTAAATTTTCTGGGTAGCAGTTCAGAGACATGTTCTACTAAGATACCGGTGCTACTGGTCATGGTGATGGCTTTCTTGGCACAGTCAATCATTCCATGATGTTTTGCCATCCAATCCATTCCCAGCACTACTTCCAAACCTTTGGTTCCCAAAATTATCAGGTTGGCATGGAACTCTACTTCATGGATTACGATGGGTACATTTTTGCAAAATTTTCTGGCTTTGGTAGTTGATCCGGGGATTTGAACTATCATGACATGTTTCAGACTGAGAGGTTGAATTTTACTTGTTGATGCAAAGTCTTCGGTGATAAAAGAATGAGATGCTCCGGAATCAAACAACACTCTGGCAGGTACTGAGTTGACAGGAAACATACCCAGTACAACATCTGGTGCTTCCTGAGCTTCTTCGGCGTTCATGTGGAAGAGACGGCCGTTGCGGTTATTGGGGTTGTTAGGGGCGAACTTCTTTCCGGTGGACACACGGCGTTGCTACTGAGCAGGTGCAGCGGTGTTGCCGGCGAGCTTGGCGAGTCTCTTGGGACACTCGTTGGAGTAGTGTCCCACCACTCCACACTCATAGCAGGTGATGGTAGACTTGTCCTTGGGGGCGACGGGGACGGCGTTGCTTCCGGTTCTGGGGGCAGTGTTGATATTGTTGTGGTTGGGGTTGGGGGCTCTGGGCGGAGCGCGGTTGAAGTTGTTGTTGTTGTTGTAGTGGTTGTTGGTGTTGTGGCCTCCTGGCCTGGAGTTTCCTCCACTCCGGTTTTGATAACCGGGGCGCGAATTCTGCATCGGGGGCTTGTTGTTGTTCCTTGGGGTGAAACTTCCACTTGGGCTGGGACGATACTTCGGAACATTGCTAGGCCCACTCTGGTGCATCATGCGGCGTTTGCGGTTCTCATTGGCCTGATTCAGCTTGCCTTCCATCTGGATGGCGGAGTCAACAAGGGCTTCAAGATCGGCAAAAGGGATGTTGACGAGAACCGTCTGCATCTCATCATGCAGTCCGTTCAGGAATCTCTCCTGCCTCTTCTCAGTGGTGTCGGTCTCATCGGGGGCGTACCTTGACAAGGTAAGGAACCTGTCGCGGTATTCTACCACCGTCATGCGACCTTGCTTCAGTTCACGGAACTCATCCCTCATCTTCTTGATAAGACCCGGGGGTACATGGTACTTGCTGAACTTGAGCTTGAAATCTGCCCAAGTCATGAACTGACCTCCGTTCATGGCACGGGTGCTAGTCCACCATGCTCGGGCTGGTCCAGCGAGGTAATGGGTTGCAAACAGGACCATCTCGTTGGCTTCCACTCCAGCTACTTCCAAGTTGTTCTCCATGGTTTGAAGCCAGTCATCGGCATCGAGGGGTTCCTCCGTCTTGCTGAACATCGGAGGGTTGGTATTCTGAAAGTTCTTGAGCTTGGATCCGGGATGATCATGATTTCCATGGCCTTGGTTTGCGAGGTTTTGCAGGGCGGTGATGTTGGCTTGATGTTCAGCTCTTTCAGTCTCCCGGTCTGCCAGCAGGGTTTGCAGCAGTTGCATCATGGCATCGTTGTTGTTGCGATTAGGTGGGGCCATCTGGATATACATAAGATTATAAGATAAGGGGGAAATTCTATGGTTTATTTTGAATAAGTTTTAAAACTTGTAAAAACTTGAATGCTTTGGATGACACACACAAACATTCATTCATTCATTCATGCCACATAACACATTACAAACTAATAGTTCAACACTCCAATGGTTTTAAGAACCATTTCACATGCTACGATACAAAGGTCGGGATACAACTCATGCCTACATCAGTGCTCAAGTGCAGCTACCCTCGTCCTTAACGTTGATAGGAACGACGTCATCAGGGCCTGGCTCCAGAAACGCGTAGTCCTCCTCCTCAGTGAACTCGTCCTCCTCGAAGTCGTCATCGTCACTCAGGAAGGCTCCTCCTCCCTGAATATCGATACCGGCTTCGTCCTCCTCCATCTCCTGGATCTGCTCCTCCTGAGCCTTCACTGTGGCCTCAAGTGACGATATCTGGGCGCGAAGGCGCGTGATAGTGACATCCTTCTTCGCGCACCTCAGGCGAAGCTTGTTGCGGTCCCTGGACAGCATCTTGATAGCATCGCCATGGGTGGCCAGGGCGAGGTGAGTCTGGTTCGCATACATCCGGGCGTTATCCAGATCCAGCTGAGTATGATACAGCATGAAGTCTAGATGCTCGGCGTGATGCCTCAGCTCAGGGTGGGACTGCAGAGCCATGGGTACTCCCGCGGCATCACGCTTCACTAGGTGAGCGAAACGGGACGCCAGCAGGCGTACCGCATTCTGTCCGCAGAGGCGTGCCAGTGCCTCCTGCAGGCCTCGAGCAAGCCCGTCGAGCCAGTTGCTCTCACGAAAAGAGAACAGGATCCTCTCGGTGGTAGGAGACTCCATGTTTCCCCTTAGATCCGCAGTAATGATCCATTGCAGCTCTCCGCCAGGCTGATCATCCATCTGGATCCCATGGAACTCGGGCTGGAGGCGCCCCAGAAAGTTCGAGACCGCAGTGAGATCATGCTCAAAGATCAAGCTGCCTCCGTTACCAAGTTGGTAAAACTTGGTGTTGACGGGTGCGTTGGGCTCCATCTGAAAGTGAGTTGGGAGAGTAAGTTAGAGATTTGAACAAGTGTGGCAAAATTTTTAAGTAGACATAAAAGAGAGCATGATTCATCAAATTTCGAAAAAACCTCCAAGACAAGAATACGAATAATTTTTCATAAATAACCTTTTCATTTGGATCTCAAAGTTATGTTTTTATGAACGCCCATTCTAACTAAGGTTTTCTAAGGTCAAATAATGGCTCTGATACCAACTTGTCAACACCCGGATTTTTAAGTCCAGATGCCTATTATGTCATTCATCGCAATCCCAGGATAATGTTGTTGCGAGGCATAATAGTCGAATATCACAGTCATTATTTATTACAAGCCATAATGTCTTACAATCTTGAATCACATGATTCATCTTACACAAATAGTTGATCTTTCAATCAACAACATACACAAGTTCATACATAGCGGAAGCGTAATAATAACGGGACTCTCTAGTCCACAGGCCAACATTTGACGTCAGAAACTCCTAGTTGTCGTAGGCGTCCTGCTGATCATCCTCGTGATAGTTCTGTTCCTCCTCGTACTCTGGCCATTTGAATAGCCAGGGACAAAGCCGTAAGTACTTCAAGTACTTACAAACTAATACTATTGTAAGATGCAATTTAAAGGTACTAAGCTCTAGTTTAACTTGCATAAGCCAAATTTTAGTTCACAAGCTTGGATCATGTGCTAACTAACATAAATGGGAACATTAGTGTCATTCCCACATCATTGGTTGAATTTCCCAACAAGTCACCAAGTCATCATTCATATTTACTAAAGCTTTCAAAAATCTGACACCGGAAACTGTATGGCCCTTCCAACCGTCCGTAACCGTGGACACGGCTATTCGAATAGATTTACACTCTGCAGAGGTTGCACACTTGTGCCACAACATTTGATTTCATCCGTCGGAATAACTCCGAGTCACCGTAACACAGTACGCGGATCATCAACCGTAACCTTTCACTTACACATCCTAGTATGAGCACCTCTCCCCATGAGCTTGGCCTCCCAGTGAAAACCAACTGTTGACCTGGGAACTGCACAGGGCCTGGCCGTACAATTTTCACCTCAATTCACATCATATCTTAACAACGGAGGCAGCCTCGGCATAACTCCTATGATGTGTGTTCAGAGGGAACTCATACTAAAATCTATAAACTTCCAGTTAAGCCCTACCCATAATCAGGTATTGTGGGGGTACTCAAAAATTGGAAAGGTATCGCATTCAAACCAATATCAGGGTTTTATCAAAAATCACTATCTTCTCTTGTTCACCATCAACTTCACATCATTCAATGGAATGCTTCACCATTCCAAAGTTTCAACAGGTCATATGTCCCATCGAGAGTAGTCAACTTTTAGTATTTAGCACTAGCACTAATCATGAGGGGTGCTACATTGCTTTGCTAACTTTGCTACTCTTGTAGTTATATTCACTATACCATTTGATATCAACTTAGTGAAAACCAACAAGTAAAACTTGTTTAGTATAAAGGTAGAATAGGATGGTAATGAATAAAGATAAGAATCATGGTGCCTTGCCCAAGGAGGGCTTTGCACTTTGCAAGGGTATTAGCTTGCCTTGGTAGTTCTCTAAGTTTTCTTCTTCCTCTTTTGGGTAGAATTCTCCTTCCTCTTGGTAATCTCCAGTGCTAGCGTCTAAATTTGAATACGAGGTATAATCACTAAGCAAGCTCAAAAGCTATACTAAGCACATCATTACTTCACACAAACTAGGCTAGGCACACACATGAAATAATTAGGTGTATTGGTTTTCTTTGTTAAAGAAAAGTGATTTCCTTTCATGGCATATGTAGTTAATAGATTTCTATTTAGTCCTTGAGAGAAATAATTTCCTCTCATTGAAATCTTCTTAAGATTTAACTTCTCAAATAATCATACATGAATTCATATTGACCTAAGTCAAACATTCATTATCATTATTTGAGAAAATGATTTAAATGAGGTAGACCACCTCATATCATTTAAGAAACTCTTCAAATGATTTAAATCTCCAAATGTTCATATAGGAGAGTTTGAACCAGAGGTGCAAACATCACATGAATTCATTTGAGACCAAGATTTAAATGAAGTAAAAATACTTCATGAGATTTACATAATAGTTTTGGACAATATCACTTAACTAAACTAGCCCTATTGTCCATTAATTAAACTAGAGCATGATCATGCAAAGTGACCACACCATTTTCTTGCAGAAACAATTAGTGTAAGTCAAATGTGAGCTATAGGAGTTGGAACTAACTTAATATCTATTTTAGTTGATTTTTAAGAATTGTTTGAATGTGCAAAAGTCTCTGGCTTGATCTTTTTGTCACATTATTTCTACAATAGATCTCAAGGTGAGACCAGTGCCAAGTTGTAGAACTTTTCCATAGCTTTCTAAAAATATAAAGTTTGTTAAATTTGGCCAGGCCAAACAGACGCTATGGATTTTCAAAGTTGGAACCAGTATTGAACTTAAATGGATTTGGAAAATTCGAATTTGAATTACTGGGCTACGCGGGAAAGCTAACTGGGCCCAAACGTTTAAAACAGCTCAAGGCCAGCCCACCACGCATCTGTGCACGCGCGGGCCGCCTGACAGTGGGCTCCACCCGTCAGTCACTCATAACGCCCGAAGCGGTACGAGCGATGCGGTGCGTTGGATTAGAACAGGATCTAACGGTGCACAGGCATCGTCGTCGACGGCGAGAGAGAGGCTCGCCGGCGGCGTAGGTAGGGGGTCGGAGGGCTTACGGTGGCTCCAGCTAGGGTTGGCAGTATGCTCGACGAGGTTGTAGATGACGGCGAGGCTCCTGGTAGCAGTGGCGTCGTCAGGGGCGGCCTCCTTCTCCGGCGATTGCTGCAGGGCTTCCGCGGCGGTGATGCGTCGATTGGGCGGTGGCAGTGGCTAATCGAGCATGGCGAGGTGCTGGGGAGGTCGAGGAAGAAGAGGGGAGGGTGGTGGTGTGAAGAGATGGTCGAGGCGAGGCCTCCTTTTATAGGCGCGATGGTGGCCGGGGTGCTGCGGCGAAGTCGACAAGGGCGCGGCTTCTCCGGGGGTCTAGGGAGCTAGGCGGCGACGCGGTCGTGTTCACGACGTCACCGCGGTCCTTGGAGCGTCAACGGCGTGGTTAATGGCGGCGTACGATGGTCGGGCGGGCGGGTGTACTGTCGCGGCCGTGGCGGGCGCGTTCGTCCTCTCCGGCGGCCGTGGTCGCCAAGGCAGGACGTCAGCTTGTCCGGCGAGCTCCGCGTGGCGAGGGAGGTACTACGGCGCGCGGATATGGTCGGGGTACGGCAGGATTTGGCGGGCGCCGCGTGGCCGTGTCGCGCGCGTCCGTGCGCCAGTGACGTCGCCCATGCCGCTCGCGGCGTACCTGGGACGTACTGGGCGCGCGTCGTCCGGGGCGTGTCGGTGTCCATCCGACCAACGGCGGGTACTGGCGAGCTCCTGAGATCAGGGGCGAGCGATTTGGCAAGGTGGCGTGGTCGGGAGAAGTAGAGATGAGAGGGGAGGGTGTCGAGGTGGAACGGGGTCGGCATGGCCATGGCCAGCCATGTTCTGGTCGTGTCCATGTCGATCTTTTGCATGGGCTAGGTAGGTTTAGGTCTGGGGAGTAGTGCTAGGTCAAGTATTGGTCAAGGTTTGGCCAGGTTTGATCACATTTTCAAATTTGGGAATCTTACATATGTTTCAATGTCTCATCTTCTCTTGATCATTACTATTGATCCTTAATGAATTTGATACCACGATCTTTACAAAAGTTGTTCACCTTGTTGAGTACTTGGATGACATGCAAAGAGTTGGATTTGTTTAGTTTAGAAATTTTGAAATAGAGAGGCTCAAAGTGGTGACCAGACTATAAAACTCAAAAATGACCATTATCATATGTGGTCCTATTTTTAATTCTAACTTTGATTAAATTGATATATCTTTGATTCTCAAAGTTGTAATTACTTATTAATATCATATTACAACTATTGGTGAAGATCAAATGGTCCTAGGGTCAAATTTACAAAAATGCCATAGACCATATGTTAGGGTTTTTAGGGTTTTCCTAATATTTGATTTCTTTCTCTTTTTGATGGATTTGGTTTATGATGATCACTTGCTCACTCTAGGGTTTTGGGATTCACCACATACACCAAGTAACAATCATCATGGCATATCACTCAAAATGCACAAGTCCTATGCATGATACTATATGCAAAGTAAAAGTTTTTGTTGGTTCTGAATTTTGGATACTTGGAAATGTTCTTCTTCCTTTATTTGAAATTTTGGGATGTTACAAAGAAGAAGAAGTGGATTCGGACGAGGATTTTATTCATATTGATGGGATTCTTATTGATGGAGTTGAAGAAGTCCAGGGACAAATAAGCTAAGGCAAGCCATCTTTTGATCTCTGAATATTGAATCACATATTGTGGTTACCTTGTTATTATTCTTGTCTCTCGATCTATCTTGTGTTGCATCTACTTATGTTGATAAGAGCATGCTCACCGCGAGCATGTTGATTCTATTTGACACCTCACCTACAATCCCCTTTAGGGAAATGGTGGTCATCACCATGATCTTGGTGTACCCTCTAAGTGTGATGGGTATGCCCACTTACCTTCAGTGTGTCGACCTCTCGACACCCTTTTTGCACCCCTTAGTGGTATGATGGATAGTATCAGGCCCTTGTTATACCTTCTACCTTGTGATGTTATGCATACTTACTCCCAAGTGTGCCGAACCTCTTGTTGATGCTATACATACTCACTCCCAAGTATGTTGAGCCTCTTGTTGATGCTATGCATACTTACTCTCAAGTATGTTGAACCCCTTGTTGTTGTTATGCATGCTTACCCTGAGCATGTATGCCCCCTTGACCACCTATTTTACCATCTTCTTAGTGGTATGATGATCAACATCATGCCCCTGCTTTGTCGAATCCTCCTACTTATGTTGTCCCCATGCGTTCTTATCCTAAGCATGTATAATCCCCTTGACACCTCAATTATCATCTCCTTAGAGGTATGACGGCTAGCATCATGCCATTGTTGTATCTTAGCTCCTACATAAAACTTTAGGTTGGGAACCCTTCAAGGTTTACCTTGTTGTAAATGTTTATGAAAACCTTGGGTAAGATAACCTTACCCAAGTGTATGGTTTATGAAGGCAAAAAGGATCTTGTCAAAGATGATTGAGAAAAGGAATGTGTGTGTGACTTGGGTTTTGAGAAAAACGACACATGGTTCTTTGTATTCGCCCGGAACAACTAAACAGCGCAACCATAGCTACTCCAACGTGGGCACGGGGCTTAACTTGACGTTTGTTCTTCTTAGCATGAGGCACCGCACAACTATACAAGGGTACGGTTACCCCCGAGTCCGGGTTGTCGAGTTTGGGACAATAGTATAACGGGAGGCCTTCGGGGCTGACCCGTCCGGAAGACACTATGGGTCTCCTGGCTTGGCGGTGGAGCCACGCTCAAAAGGAGGTGAGCTGCCACGGTGCCGGGGAGGTACATACTCCATAGGGTAGGACCTCGTGTTAAGTCGAATGGGCGAAAGGTTATGTCCGGGTATCCGTCGTGGCATATGTCGTTATGCGGGGATGATGCCCACACGATAGGTATCCGGATAGTTGTGGTGAAAGTGTGCACACTCTGCAGAGTTAAAACTATTCGAATAGCCGCGTCCGCGGTCATGGACGGTTGGGATGGCCGTTACAGAGCTGTGTCGAGTTTTGTTTTAGAAAATACTTTACAAAGGAAGGGAATGTGTTGGATGTACTGGAAGGGTACGGAAAGGCTGGTGCCGACCATATGGAGATGGTCGAGGAAAATGAAACAAAAATTGGGTGACCCTTCCTAGTGTTTCATGTAGAGAGACTCTTCTTCAATAAAGATATATAGATGTCGTAGTTTATCTTTTGAAGTATCTTCTTTAACAAAGATATAGAGATGTCATAGGATTTCCTTAGTGTCCCCATCAACTGTGATGTCGGGATGCTATATCCACAGGAGAAACTATTCTCTTCTTCATGCTATATCCACAAGAGAAACTATTCTCTTCTTCATGCTATATCCACAAGAGAAACTATTCTCTTCTTCATGCTATATCCACAAGAGAAACTATTCTCTTCTTCATGCTATTTCCACAAGAGAAATTAGCTCTTCTCTCTTGTCTTCTCTAGTTAGAATTGTTATCACCTTCTTGATGTTTTGCGAGTACAATTCCAAATGTACTCACGGCTTTGTCCCTGGCTATTTACTTGGCCAGACTTGGAGGAATTCGACCAGATGAAGAAGGAGTTGACGACGTCTATGCGATCTAGGAACGTCTTTCCAGTCAGTTGCCTGTAGGGTTATGGCAGATGACTTGGGTTCTACGCTGATTGAAGTGATTCCGCGACTCTGATGATTAGATTAGGCCCTTCGAGGCTATTATGTAAAGATTGGTCATGTGACCTTATTGTAATTTTCTTTTTTCCGTTTTGTAAAGGATGATGTAATTTGATATCAGTTCGGTTATGTGTTCACGGCGCACTGATCATGGGATCGTGAACTGTATACATAACAGGGTATTTCGGACAGTTAGTCCGGGGTCCCCACAGTATATTTGTTGGTTACGGTGCCGAGTCTCACACTTATAGAGTCTTTGATATAGCCTCCGGGATTATCATCGAATCTTGTAGTGTGAGGTTCGAAGAAAATGATGGCTCCCAAGTGGGGCAAGTTGATGTATGTGCAGGTGATGAAATACCTCAAGATGCCATAGTAAGAATGGGTGTGGGATTTTTCCGCCCCATTGAGGGACACGGTGTGGCGTCTCGGAAAGAACTATGCTCTACCACGGTGGAGCCCTCATCCTCTCAACATCAACAAACCCCATCTCTTGAAGCTAATGATGCACCAACCCAAGAACAAGAAGAAAACCCTCCCTCTCATGAACAAGATCAAGGACAAGATCAAACAAGAATTCATGATGGCTCCGATGAGTATCCATTTGATATTTGTGCTTCACCAAATATTGTCCAAGATCAAGCACATGAGGATGAGCAACCTCAAGAAATTGAGGAAGCTCAAGTTGAAGGTCAAGACGGGGACCCAAATGATCAAGTTGATCAAGTGACACCTCCAAGGCCAAGAAGAACCAAGGAGGAGATCGAGGCCCGTCGTTTAGCAAGAAGAGATAGGACCCTTGAAATTCGTGGACACACACATGACAAGGTCCTTGGTGATGTTCGAGCAAAAGTCTCCACAAGAAGCCAATTGGCTAACTTTAGCAATCATCATGCTTATATCTCCTTAGTGGAACCCAAGAAAGTGTTTGAAGCCCTTGAAGATTCGGATTGGGTGGAAGCTATGCACGAGGAACTCAACAACTTCAAGCGCAACAAAGTGTGGACCTTAGTAAAGAAGCCAAAGGAGTGCCGCAATGTTATAGGCACTAAATGGATATTCAAGAACAAGCAAGATGAGTTTGGAAATATTGTGAGGAACAAGGCAAGATTGGTGGCTCAAGGTTTCTCTCAAGTTGAAGGAATTGACTTTGGAGAGACCTATGCTCCCGTGGCTCGCCTTGAGTCCATCCGTATCCTTCTTGCTTATGCATCGCATCATAACTTTAAGTTACAACAAATGGATGTGAAAAGTGCTTTTCTTAATGGTCCTTTGCATGAAGAGGTGTATGTTAAGCAACCCCCGGGGTTCGAGGATCTCAACTTTCCTAACCATGTCTACAAGCTTGATAAAGCACTTTATGGTATCAAACAAGCTCCTAGAGCTTGGTACGAGCACCTTAAGGAATTGTTGGTAGACCGTGGGTTTGATGTTGGGCTAATCGACCCCACTCTTTTTACTAAGAGGGTCAATGGGGAGCTTTTCGTTTGCCAATTATATGTTGATGATATTATATTTGGCTTGACTAACAAAGCTTTCAATGATGAATTCTCAAAGCTTATGACCGATAGGTTTGAGATTTCTATGATGGGAGAGATGAAGTTCTTCCTTTTTTTGAGATCAAGCAATTGAGGGAAGGAACCTTCATCAATCAAGCAAAATATCTCCAAGACATGCTCAAGAGGTTCAAGATGACCGAGATGAAGGGTGTCATCTTGCACTAGATCCCAATGGTAAAGAGGTGGAGCAAAAGGTATATCGCTCCATGATTGGATCCTTGCTTTACCTTTGTGCATCTAGACCGGACATAGTGTTGAGTGTTGGTGTGTGTGCAAGGTATCAAGCTTCTCCTAAGGAGAGCCACATGATGGCTCTCAAAAGAATCTTTCGATATTTGGTTGATACCCCAAGATATGGTATTTGGTACCCCAAAGGCTCAAGCTTTATTCTCAATGGTTATACCGATGCGGATTGGGCGGGTGACAAGGATGATAGGAAATCAACTTCCGGAGCTTGCCAATTCCTTGGTAGGTCCTTGGTGTGTTGGTCTTCTAAGAAGCAAAATTGTATATCTCTCTCCACCGCCGAAGCCGAATATGTTGCCGCCGCAAGTGGATGCACTCAATTGTTATGGATGAGGCAAACTTTAAAGGAATACGGTGTCATTTGTGACAAAGTGCCTCTATTGTGTGACAATGAAAGTGCTATCAAGATTGCCTATAATCCGGTGCAACATTCAAGAACGAAGCATATTGAGATCCGGAATCATTTCATTAGGGATCATGTTGCTCGCGGTGATATTGAGCTTATCTATGTTCCAACCAAAGATCAACTTGCCGATATATTCACGAAGCCTCTTGATGAAGCAAGGTTCACTTATTTGAGGAATGAGCTAAATATCATTGATTCAAGGAGTATAGCTTGACCATCTTGCAAACACACCTTTGTCTCAAAACTTTATTTGGTTTAGATGTGGGCATGGAAATAGGGGGAGTGCGGTTTAAATTATTGAGCTATCCCTCCCCCCATAATGCCAACATTAAGAAATCATTCTCTTAATATCATATGTTGATATGTGAGCGTCAATGATGAGTAGTGGCTTGGACCCAAGATATATCTTCGCGGTGCCATGCCACAACACTCATATATGGTGGCCTAGGCCACCACACTCTTCTTTGTGAAGAGTTGGAGTTATTTGGATTTTATCGCTTTTTATTTGACAACTCCATGTTCTTATGGGAAATCACTCTAGTTTGGCCTTATTTGCTCATATCTTGCAAACTTGAGTGATCATGTACCATTAACAGTTTGAGTCTTCTAAACCTAAGCCTACACTCATCTATAAGCCTTTTTCCATCTTGCTCATTTGTCATGTTTGGTAAAAACTTGGAGTTTGAGGTTTCTCGGTCGGATGATCTAGGTTGCCCCATCTTATTGGTAAATATGCATCTTATATGTGAGGTGATAGTTTATTGCACCACATATGGGTATGCAAATAACCAACTAAAGATAGGCGGGATTGACGGTGTTCTGGAATTTTCCAGAACACCGGATAATCCGCCCCCAAGGCGGCCCGGAAAATCCAGCCCGGCCGGATTATCCGCCCTAAACTAGGGCCGGATTATCCGGCCTGGGCAGATCTTGAAAGGGCTGAGGACGAGGCCGCGGGGGGAAAACGGTTCTTTCCACCCCCACGCGCCTCTCTCTCCTCTCTCTCCTCTCAAGGTCGCCGGAGACTCTCCTCCTCGCCGGAGTTGCCCCGTCCACTCCCTCCCGGAGTTTTTGGGTGGATCGGGTGCTCCTCCCTCCTAGCTACCTTCTCCTCCAAGCGGCTTTCGCAATGGATGCGGGTATGACTCACAATCCCTAACCCTAGGTGTTGTGTTTTAATTGTGCTATTTTCTTGGTGGATTTGGTGTCTAGTTGTTCCAAATCACTTGTAGTGTACTCCTCTTGCATGCTATAAGGCCGATCTGTTCCAAGACAAGTTGTTGATTGCAAAATCTGCTAGATTCGCAGGGCCGGATTATCCGGCCCCCGCGAGGACCGGATTATCCGGTCCGGCCGGATTATCCGCCCCCTTGGGGCACCGGATTATCCGGCCTGGAGTTTCATCGCCACTGCAGTTTTGATACAATCTATCTTGTTTTAGACTTGTACCAGCTTATAGTATGTTTCTAGAGTGCATTACTGTATCATACATGACTTATGAGCATTATCTTCTCTTTGCTATCCATCTTTGCTATTCACAGGTTGTACTTCTCGGGGTACTTCTCGGAGACGCCCAAGGGCTGATCGGTCAAGTGATGAGTTCGTGTCCAATGCTCCTCGCAAGTCTACCTCATCTAGGCACAAGAACAAGGCGTCAATGGAAAACTACAAGACCATGGACCCTATCTCTTATTCTGCTATCCGCATGAAGAACTGGTATGAAGACCTCCCAAGGGATGAAGAGACAGAGGGCAGAAAATACTGGTGCATGGAACAGGAGTTCATCTATAAGGATATCTATGAGCCCATGAAGAAAGTACGTCCCATGCAAGCTATTGATGTGGATGTTCTGGCAGTCAACAATCACTTTGCGGATGCCATCTGGGTGGCTGGTAGGATGGGCTTGAAGGATTTGATGAAGATTCAATGTGACTATAGTCCAGAGTTGGTGAAGCAGTTCTTTGCTACGTTGGCCATCAAGAAAGATGAGGACCGTACTATGGAATGGATGTCTGGCTCCACTCACTGTAGTGCCACCTTGCACCGTTTTGCTGCTATCCTTGGAGTTCCTGCAGAAGGAGGCCGTCGTCTCCATGGACCTCAGAAGGCACATAAGAATGCACTGTTTGATCTCTATACATCTGCTGGAAAAGTGGGAGAGACCAAGGGGCTGCTTACCATCTATGGTCAGTTGCTCAGGTTCTTTCGGTCCACCATCGCTCCTAGTGGTGGTAACAATGATGCAATCCGGGGAACTCTTGTGGACCTCATGTACCTCAGCTTTCGGTGTGCTCGTGATGAGAATGAGGAACGTAACTACACTATTGATGTGATGGACTTCATCTTCCATGAGATTCATGATGCCATGGTCTCCCGCACCACTATACCTTATGCGCCTTACATCCAGCTCCTCATCAACAACACTGCGGGCGTGCGTGGTGAAGACTTGAGCGGGTACCCTTTGATGAATCACACTGTCAAGAAGGCCTACAAGCTTAAGCCTGTCTCTTCTGCTGTACCTCCACCTGACTCATTCATGGGTGATGTTCGTTCTAGTGGATTTGCTCCTGCTCGCCATCCTGACCTCCCTGCTATGAAGAAACAAGTGAACAGGCTCAGTTGGTTTCAGCGTTACATCCTTTGCATGAACATTGAGATCCATAAGGAGAACTATGCGGCCAGCCGGGAGCGCTCTGAGATTAAGCATACTCAGGCGGTTATTATGCACAAGCTCAGTGGTGAGCAAGGACCCCCTCCTCAGCCTCCAGTTCACCCAGGGTATAGTGGGTGGCATTCTGCACAGGTTCCGTGGAGTGATCTTGATAGTTGCATTCAAAGGTCCAGCCTCACTCGCCGCTCTCCGGATGCACCTGACACTGATGAAGAAGAAGAAGAAGAAGAGGCGCAAGAGTCCGATGATGATGATGCCTCCGAGTGATCCCCATGGGGCGAGTAGCATCGCGCTTGTCCCCTTTTTGGCGTCTCGATGCCAAAGGGGGAGAAGCGTTCTATTAGGAACTCTCTCGGGGATTTGCATGGTTTGGGCACAAGCATATGCGTTTATCATTCCTTTATTGCTTGTGTTCCCTCTTATTTGAACTATTTGCTTTGGTTGTGTTCCGTTTAAAACTATGTGCTATGTGGTGTGAGACATTGTTATGGTTTTCGGATTTCTATATGTTGAGATCAATACTATTATATCATGTGTGATGCTATATCTTCGTATCATATATCTACACATGGGTATGACTTCTAGCATCCTATCTCAACTTCATATATGTATATGTCTCTTGTTAGAGCTCATGATGGATACCTCTAATGTTGAGGCACCTCAATCCTATGTGTTGTGTATTTGTATTCAAATGCAAATTACTTATATGCACACATGTAGGGGGAGTGCCTCTATGTCTTTGCCATCATGCTTGCCTCTATAGTTATTCTCTTGCAAATCCGTATATTGTCATCAAACACCAAAAAGGGGGAGATTGAAAGAACATCTCTCATATTATGTTTTGAGTGTTTGATGTCAATGTATGTGATACACTAATGGTTGTTTAAGTGGTACAGGGATTACATAGATACTATTGTATGTGTGTTGGATGTGGTCAGTACTGTCAAAAAGCATTTGCAAAAATGTTCATCAGGCCGGATAATCCGGACCGGATATTTCCAAAATATCCGGCCCCCAGAATTTCGGCTAAGGACTTTGGGAAATGCAGCTCAGTATAGGGGCCGGACATTTGCCAGGATATTGTCCCTGTTTTGTCCCAGGGCCGGATAATCTGGGCCGGACATTTCAAGAATATCCGGGCCCCTCGAAAACGGCTAAGGACTTGAGGAAAAGCAGCTCTGTATAGGGGCCGGACAATTGCCCGGACATTGTCCTGGTTTTGTACCAGGAGGCCGGATTATCCGGGGGGCGGATTATCCGGCCCTAACTTAGGCCGGATTATCCGGCTCCCCGGAAGGCTCAACGGCTGGATTTTGGGGAGGGGTATTTATACCCCTCTTCTTCTTCCTTGCCCCTTTGCTCAATCATTGCACAAGAAATCTGCCAAGCTTCACCTCCATTAGAGCCACCTCAAGAAACACAAGATTTGCAAGATCTCCTTCCTCCCCCAACCAACTCTCTTGATCTTTGGAGATTCGAAGGAGAAGCCACCGATCTACATCCTCACCGAAGCGTTTTTCATTTCCCCCTCATTTGTTTGAGGGATCTCATGCTAGTGTTCCTATTTGGTTCCCTAGTTGATTTGTGTTGATGTGTTGTTGTTGATTGTTGTGTTGTTACAGATTTAGGAGCCTCCAATTCAGTTGTGGATGTGTGCCCCAAGAACATTGTAAAGGCCCGGTTTCCGCCTCGAGGAAATCCCTTAGTGGAAGTGGGCTAGGCCTTCGTGGCGTTGCTCACAGGAGATCTGAGTGAAGCCTTCGTGGCTGTTGGTTTGGCTTGCGTAGCAACCACACTCCTCCAAACGTAGACGTACCTTCTTGCAAAGGAAGGGAACTACAGGAATCATCTCCGTGTCATCGCGTGCTCCACTCTCGGTTACCTCTATCCCATTCTATCTCCTCTATATTGCGTAGCTATATCTTGCTTAGTTGATAACCTTGTCATATAGGTAAATTCACTTAGTTGCATATCTAGAGAATTTACCTTTGTGTCAAGCCTAAATTGAAAAAGAACTAAAAATTGGTTAGCACCTATTCACCCCCCCCTCTAGGTGCGGCATACGATCCTTTCAACCTCTGAACATGTGAATTTTTGATTATGCACTAACCCTCTAATGAGTTTGTTTTAAGTTTGGTGTGGAGGAAGTTTTCAAGGGTCAAGAGAGGAGGATGATATACTATGATCAAGAAGAGTGAAGAGTCTAAGCTTGGGGATGCCCCCGTGGTTCATCCCTGCATATTTCAAGAAGACTCAAGCATCTAAGCTTGGGGATGCCCAAGGCATCCCCTTCTTCATCAACAATTTATCAGGTTTCTTCTCTTGAAACTATATTTTTATTCGGTCACATCTTATGTACTTTACTTGGAGCGTCTGTGTGCTTTTATTTTCGTTTTGTTATTTTCATTCTCTGAATAAATGCTTGTGTGGGAGAGAGACACGCTCCGCTGGTTCATATGAACATATGTGTTCTTAGCTTTTAATGTTCATGGCGAAGGTTGAAACTGCTTCGTTAATTGTTATATGGTTGGAAATAGAAAATGCTACATGTGGTAATTGGTATAATGTCTTGAATAATTTGATACTTGGCAATTGTTGTGCTCATATGGATCATGTTTAAGCTCTTGCATCATGTACTTTGTACCCATTAATGAAGAACTACATATAGCTTGTTAAAATTTGGTTTGCATGATTGTTCTCTAGAGTCTAGATATTTTCTGGTTAAGGTGTTTGAACAACAAGGAAGACGATGTAAAGTCTTATAATGCTTACAATATGTTCATATGTGAGTCTTGCTGCACCGTTTTATACTTGAGTTTGCTTCAAACAACCTTGCTAGCCTAGCCTTGTATTAAGAGGAATTCTTCTCATGCATCCAAATCCTTGAGCCAAAACCTATGCCATTTGTGTCCACCATATCTACCTACTATGTGGTATTTCCTGCCATTCCAAGCAAATACTTCATGTGCTACCTTTAAACAATTCAAAAGCTATTATCTCTTATTTGTGTCAATGTTTTATAGCTCATGAGGAAGTATGTGGTGTTTATCTTTCAACCTTGTCATTTACTTTTGACAGACTTTCACAATGGACTAGTGGCTCATCCGCTTATCCAATAATTTTGCAAAAAGAGCTGGCAACGGGGTTCCCAGCCCCAATTAATTAACTTTCATTAATAATTCTCTTCACATGTTTTGCTCTGATTCATCATTAAGCAACTTAATTTTGCAAATAGACACTCCTTCATGGTATGTGATTGTTGGAAGGCACCCGAGGATTCGGTTAGCCATGGCTTGAGAAAGCAAAGGTTGGGAGGAGTGTCAACCATAAATAAAACTAAAATACATGTGTAAACAAAAGAGAAGAGGGATGATCTACCTTGCTGGTAGAGATAACGTCTGATACGTCTCCGACGTATCGATAATTTCTTGTGTTCCATGCCACATTATTGATGTTATCTACATGTTTTATGCACACTTTATGTCATATTCGTGCATTTTCTGGAACTAACCTATTAACAAGATGCCGAAGTGCCAGTTCCTGTTTTCTGCTGTTTTTGGTTTCAGAAATCCTAGTAACGAAATATTCTCGGAATCGGACGAAATCAACGCCCAGGTTCCTATTTTTCCCGGAACCATCCGTAACACCCGAGAGCCACCGTAGGGGAGCCACAGGGGGCCCCACACCACACCCTGGCGCGGCCAGAGGGGGGGGCGCGCCGCCCTATGGTGTGGGCCCCCCAGAAGCCCTCCTGCGCCGCCTCTTCGCCTATATAAAGCCTCCGTCGCGAAAACCCTGATGCGTTCGACGAAACCCACAGAAACCTTCCAGAGCCGCCGCCATCGCGAGGCCAAGTTCTGGGGGACAGGAGTCTCTGTTCCGGCACGCTGCCGGAGCGGGGAAGTGCCCCCGGAAGGCTCCTCCATCGACACCGCTGCCATCTCCACCACCATCTTCATCACCGCTGCTGCTCCCATGAGGAGGGAGTAGTTCTCCATCGAGGCTCGGGGCTGTACCGGTAGCTATGTGGTTCATCTCTCTTCCATGTACCTCAATACAATAATCTCATGAGCTGCTTTACATGATTGAGATTCATATGAGTTTTGTATCACTACTATCTATGTGCTACTCTAGCAAAGTTATTAAAGTAGTCCTATTCCTCCTGCACGTGTGTAAAGGTGACAGTGTGTGCACCGTGTTAGTACTTGGTTTATGCTATGATCATGATCTCTTGTAGATTGCGAAGTTAACTATTGCTATGATAATATTGATGTGATCTATTCCTCCTACATATGCATGAAGGTGACAGTGTGCATGCTATGCTAGTACTTGGTTTAGTCTTTTGATCTATCTTACACTATAAGGTTACTTAAATATGATCAAATTGTGGAGCTTGTTAACTCCGGCATTGAGGGTTCGTGTAATCCTACGCAATGCGTTCATCATCCAACAAAAGTGTAGAGTATGCATTTATCTATTCTGTTATGTGATCAATGTTGAGAGTGTCCACTAGTGAAAGTCTAATCCCTAGGCCTTGTTCCTAAATACTGCTGCGTTACTACTGCTTGTTTACTGTTTCACTGTGTTACTACTGCTGCAATACTACCACCATCAACTACACGCCAGCAAGCTATTTTCTGGCACCGTTGCTACTGCTACTATATATTCATACCACCTGTATTTCACTATCTCTTCGCCGAACTAGTGCACCTATTAGGTGTGTTGGGGACACAAGAGACTTCTTGCTTTGTGGTTGCAGGGTTGCATGAGAGGGATATCTTTGACCTCTTCCTCCCTGAGTTCGATAAACCTTGGGTATCCACTTAAGGGAAAACTTGCTGCTGTTCTACAAACCTCTGCTCTTGGAGGCCCAACACTGTCTACAGGAAAGGAGGGGGAACGTAGACATCAAGCACTTTTCTGGCGCCGTTGCCGGGGAGGAAAGGTAAAAGGTACTCACACTCCGTATCTCGGCTACTAAGCTATTTTCCGGCGTTGTAAGTACTCGAAGCTATTTCCTTTAGATCCTGCAATTGCAACTTTTTGTTTCTTGTTTACACTAGTAAGGCATAATGGACAACATCTGTGAGCTTTTTATTCTATTTCCTGAGTCAAGACATGAATGGTTTAATGCGAAAATTAAAAAACCCATGGAATCTTATTTGCATGCTAGTAGCAATGATATTAGTATGAACGCTTTGAACACCATTGTTGCTAATGATATGGAAAATTCTAAGCTTGGGGAAGCTGGCTTTGATGAGCATGATATTTTTAGTCCCCCAAGCATTGAGGAGAAAATTTTCTTTGATGATACTTTGCCTCCTATTTATGATGATTATAATGATAGTGGTCTTTTGGTGCCACCTACTATGGAGAGTAAATTTTGTTGTGATTATACAATGCTTCCAACACTTGATGAGAATAATAATGATAGCTACTTTGTTGAATTTGCTCCCACTACATCTAATAAAATTGATTATGCTTATGTGGAGAGTAATAATTTTATGCATGAGACTCATGATAAGAATGCTTTATGTGATAGTTATATTGTTGAGTTTGCTCATGACACTACTGAAAGTTATTATGAGAGAGGAAAATATGGTTGTAGAAATTTTCATGTTACTAAAAACCCTCTCTATGTGCCGAAATTTTTGAAGTTACACTTGTTTTATCTTCCTATGCTTGTTACTTTGCTCTTCATGAACTTGTTTATTTACAAGATTCCAATGCATAGGAAGCATGTTAGACTTAAATGTGTTTTGAATTTGCCTCTTGATGTTCTCTTTTGCTTCAAATACTATTTCTTGCGAGTGCATCATTAAAACTGCTGAGCCCATCTTAATGGCTATAAAGAAAGAACTTCTTGGGAGATAACCCATGTGTTATTTTGCTACAGTACTTTGTTTTATATTTGTGTCTTGGAAGTTGTTTACTACTGTAGCAACCTCTCCTTATCTTAGTTTTGTGTTTTGTTGTGCCAAGTAAAGTCTTTGATAGTAAAGTCAATACTAGATTTGGATTACTGCGCAGAAACTGTTTTCTTGCTGTCACGAATCTGGGCCTAATTCTCTGTAGGTAACTCAGAAAATTATGCCAATTTACGTGAGTGATCCTCAGATATGTACGCAACTTTCATTCAATTTGGGCATTTTCATCTGAGTAAGTCTGGTGCCATTTTAAAATTCGTCTTTACGGACTGTTCTGTTTTGACAGATTCTGCCTTTTATTTCGCATTGCTTCTTTCGCTGTGTTGGGTGGATTTCTTTGTTCCATTACCTTCCAGTAGCTTTATGCAATGTCCAGAAGTGTTAAGAATGATTGTGTCACCTCTGAACATGTGAGTTTTTGATTATGCACTAACCCTCTAATGAGTTTGTTTCGAGTTTGGTGTGAAGGAAGTTTTCAAGGGTCAAGAGAGGAGGATGATATATTATGATCAAGAAGAGTGAAAGCTCTAAGCTTGGGGATGCCCCGGTGGTTCATCCCTGCATATTTCAAGAAGACTCAAGCGTCTAAGCTTGGGGATGCCCAAGGCATCCCCTTCTTCATCGACAAATTATCAGGTTCCTTCTCTTGAAACTATATTTTTATTCCGTCACATCTTATGTACTTTACTTGGAGCGTCTGTTTGTTTCTGTTTTTGTTTGTGTTTGAATAAATTGGATTACATCATGCTTGTGTGGGAGAGAGACACGCTCCGCTGGTTCGTATGAACACATGTGTTCTTAGCTTTTAATATTCATGGCGAAGTTTCTTCTTCGTTAAATTGTTATATGGTTGGAATTGGAAAATGATACATGTAGTAATTGCTATAAATGTCTTGGGTAATGTGATACTTGGCAATTGTTGTGCTCATGTTTAAGCTCTTGCATCATATACTTTGCACCTATTAATGAAGAAATACATAGAGCATGCTAAAATTTGGTTTGCATAATTGGTTTCTCTAAGGTCTAGATAATTTCTAGTATTGAGTTTGAACAACAAGGAAGACGGTGTAGAGTCTTATAATGTTTACAATATGTCTTTTATGTGAGTTTTGCTGCACCGGTTCATCCTTGTGTTTGTTTCATATAACCTTGCTAGCCTAAACCTTGTATCGAGAGGGAATACTTCTCATGCATCCAAAATCCTTGAGCCAACCACTATGCCATTTGTGTCCACCATACCTACCTACTACATGGTATTTTCTCCGCCATTCCAAAGTAAATTGCTTGAGTGCTACCTTTAAAATTCCATCATTCACCTTTACAATATATAGCTCATGGGACAAATAGCTTAAAAACTATTGTGGTATTGAATATGTACTTATGCACTTTATCTCTTATTAAGTTGCTTGTTGTGCGATAACCATGTTTACTGGGGACGCCATCAACTATTCATTGTTGAATTTCATGTGAGTTGCTATGCATGTCCGTCTTGTTTGAAGTAAGAGCGATCTACCACCTTATGGTTAAGCATGCAAATATTTAGAGAAGAACATTGGGCCGCTAACTAAAGCCATGATCCATGGTGGAAGTTTCAGTTTTGGACATATATCCTCAAATCTCAAATGAGAAAATTATTAATTGTTGTTATATGCTTATGCATAAAAGAGGAGTCCATTATCTGTTGTCTATGTTGTCCCGGTATGGATGTCTAAGTTGAAGAATAATCAATAGCGAGAAATCCAATGCGAGCTTTCTCCTTAGACCTTTGTACAGGCGGCATAGAGGTACCCCTTTGTGACACTTGGTTAAAACATGTGCATTGTGATGATCCGGTAGTCCAAGCTAATTAGGACAAGGTGCGGGCACTATTAGTACACTATGCATGAGGCTTGCAACTTGTAAGATATAATTTACATGATACATATGCTTTATTACTACCGTTGACAAAATTGTTTCATGTTTTCAAAATAAAAGCTCTAGCACAAATATAGCAATCGATGCTTTTCCTCTTGGAGGACCATTCTTTTACTTTCAATGTTGAGTCAGTTCACCTATTTCTCTCCACCTCAAGAAGCAAACACTTGTGTGAACTGTGCATTGATTCCTACATATTTGCATATTGCACTTATTATATTACTCTATGATTGACAATATCCATGAGATATGCATGTTATGAGTTGAAAGCAACCGCTGAAACTTCATCTTCCTTTGTGTTGCTTCAATACCTTTACTTTGAATTATTGCTTTATGAGTTAACTCTTATGCAAGACTTATTGATGCTTGTCTTGAAGTGCTATTCATGAAAAGTCTTTGCTTTATGATTCACTTGTTTACTCATGTCATATACATTGTTTTGATCGCTGCATTCACTACATATGCTTTACAAATAGTATGATCAAGGTTATGATGGCATGTCACTCCAGAAATTATCTGTGTTATCGTTTTATCTGCTCGGGACGAGCAAAACTAAGCTTGGGGATGCTGATACGTCTCCGACGTATCGATAATTTCTTGTGTTCCATGCCACATTATTGATGTTATCTACATGTTTTATGCACACTTTATGTCATATTCGTGCATTTTCTGGAACTAACCTATTAACAAGATGCCGAAGTGCCAGTTCCTGTTTTCTGCTGTTTTTGGTTTCAGAAATCCTAGTAACGAAATATTCTCGGAATCGGACGAAATCAACGCCCAGGTTCCTATTTTTCCCGGAACCATCCAGAACACCCGAGAGCCACCAGAGGGGAGCCCTGGGGGCCCCACACCACACCCTGGCGCGGCCAGAGGGGGGGGCGCGCCGCCCTATGGTGTGGGCCCCCCAGAAGCCCTCCTGCGCCGCCTCTTCGCCTATATAAAGCCTCAGTCGCGAAAACCCTGATGCGTTCGACGAAACCCACAGAAACCTTCCAGAGCCGCCGCCATCGCGAGGCCAAGATCTGGGGGACATGAGTCTCTGTTCCGGCACGCTACCGGAGCGGGGAAGTGCCCCCGGAAGGCTCCTCCATCGACACCGCTGCCATCTCCACCGCCATCTTCATCACCGCTGCTGCTCCCATGAGGAGGGAGTAGTTCTCCATCGAGGCTCGGGGCTGTACCGGTAGCTATGTGGTTCATCTCTCTTCCATGTACCTCAATACAATAATCTCATGAGCTGCTTTACATGATTGAGATTCATATGAGTTTTGTATCACTACTATCTATGTGCTACTCTAGCAAAGTTATTAAAGTAGTCCTATTCCTCCTGCACGTGTGTAAAGGTGACAGTGTGTGCACCGTGTTAGTACTTGGTTTATGCTATGATCATGATCTCTTGTAGATTGCGAAGTTAACTATTGCTATGATAATATTGATGTGATCTATTCCTCCTACATATGCATGAAGGTGACAGTGTGCATGCTATGCTAGTACTTGGTTTAGTCTTTTGATCTATCTTACACTATAAGGTTACTTAAATATGAACAAATTGTGGAGCTTGTTAACTCCAGCATTGAGGGTTCGTGTAATCCTACGCAATGCGTTCATCATCCAACAAAAGTGTAGAGTATGCATTTATCTATTCTGTTATGTGATCAATGTTGAGAGTGTCCACTAGTGAAAGTCTAATCCCTAGGCCTTGTTCTTAAATACTGCTGCGTTACTACTGCTTGTTTACTGTTTCACTGTGTTACTACTGCTGCAATACTACCACCATCAACTACACGCCAGCAAGCTATTTTCTGGCACCGTTGCTACTGCTACTATATATTCATACCACCTGTATTTCACTATCTCTTCGCCGAACTAGTGCACCTATTAGGTGTGTTGGGGACACAAGAGACTTCTTGCTTTGTGGTTGCAGGGTTGCATGAGAGGGATATCTTTGACCTCTTCCTCCCTGAGTTCGATAAACCTTGGGTATCCACTTAAGGGAAAACTTGCTGCTGTTCTACAAACCTCTGCTCTTGGAGGCCCAACACTGTCTACAAGAAAGGAGGGGGAACGTAGACATCAACGTCCTTCATGGGAGTCGCTCTTGAAAGTCTGGTTGATAAGGTAGTTAGAGTACCCATTACCATTCGTTGACAACAACAAACACCTCTCAAAACTTTACTTTTATGCTCTCTATATGATTTCAAAACTTGAAAAGCTCTAGCACATGATTTAATCCCTGCTTCCCTCCGCGAAGGGCCATTCTTTTACTTTATGTTGAGTCAGTTCACCCACTTCTTTCTATCTTAAAAGCAAACACTTGTGTCAACTGTGTGCATTGATTCTTACATGTTTACCTATTGCACTTGTTATATTGCTTTATGTTGACAACTATCCATGAGATATACATGTTACAAGTTGAAAGCAATTGCTGAAACTTAATCATCCTTTGTGTTGCTTCAATGCCTTTTACTTAGAATTTATTTCTTTATGAGTAACTCTTATGCAAGTCTTATTGATTGATGTCTACGGGTGCTTCTATTCTTGTAGACAGTGTTGGGCCTCCAAGAGAAGAGGTTTGTAGAACAGCAGCAAGTTTCCCTTAAGTGGATCACCCAAGGTTTATCGAACTCAGGGAGGAAGAGGTCAAAGACATCCCTCTCATGCAACCCTGCAACCACAAAGCAAGAAGTCTCTTGTGTCCCCAACACACCTAATAGGTGCACTAGTTCGGCGAAGAGATAGTGAAATACAGGTGGTATGAATAAGTATGAGCAGTAGTAACGGCACCAGAAAAGTGCTTTGCTGTCCAGGACTGGCGTGTGGTTGATGGTGGTAATATTGCAGGAAGTAAAGATGCAGTAAAACAGTAAACAAGCAGCGATAGCAGTATTTAGGAACAAGGCCTAGGGATCATACTTTCACTAGTGGACACTCTCAACATTGATCACATAACAGAATAAATAGATAGATGCTAGACTCTACACCCTCTTGTTAGATGATGAACACCACTAACTGTGTAGGATTACACGAACCCTCAATGCCGGAGTTAACAAGCTCCACAATATTCAATGTTCATATTTAAATAACCTTAGAGTGCATGACAGATCAACATAACCAAACCAAGTACTAACATAGCATGCACACTGTCACCTTCACACTACGAAAGGAGGAATAGATCACATCAATACTATCATAGCAATAGTTAACTTCATCATCTACAAGAGATAACAATCATAGCCTACGCCAAGTACTACACGATGCACACACTGTCACCATTACACCGTGGAGGAGGAATAAACTACTTTAATAACATCACTAGAGTAGCACGCAGATAAATTGTGATACAAAACACATTGCAATCATAAAGGGATATAAATAAGCACTTCACTATGCCATTCATAACAGTGAATAAGTATTCTGTGAAATATAGCCTAAGAGACCCACACGGTGCACACACTGTCACCTTTACACACGTGGGACAAGGAGTCTCCGGAGATCACATAAGTAAAATCCACTTGACTAGCATAATGACATCTAGATTACAAGCATCATCATATGAATCTCAATCATGTAAGGCAGCTCATGAGATTATTGTATTGAAGTACATAGGAGAGAGATGAACCACATAGCTACCGGTACAGCCCCGAGCCTCGATGGAGAACTACTCCCTCCTCATGGGAGACAGCAGCGATGATGAAGATGGCGGTGGTGTCGATGGAGGAGCCTTCCGGGGGCACTTCCCCGTCCCGGCAGCGTGCCGGAACAGAGACTCCTGTCCCCCAGATCTTGGCTTCGCGATGGCGGCGGCTCTGGAAGGTTTTCTCTGGTTTCGTCGAACGTGATAGGGTTTTCGTGACGGAGACCTTAAGTAGGCGGAAGGGCAGCCTCGGAGGGGTACTGGTGGGGCCACACTGTCGGGGGGAAGACCCCGGGTAGGGCAATGGACGCGGAGCAGCCGGCTTGAGGTCGGCCGGCTGGCGACAAAGGCCGGCTGAGGAGCAGCCGGCTGGAGCCGTGGCCGGCTGACCCAGGAGCCGGCTGGCTCTAAGTCCTAGTCGGCCTGGCTACGGCCTTCAACGCTGTGGCTGGGCCGGCTTCTACAAGCCATATCCGACTGGGGTTTACACCCTAGACCGACTCGAGGCTGGCGAGTCTAGCACGAGAAGGAACTGGGTAGGTGGTCCGGGTTCAAAGGTCCACGCTGACCTCATCTCCCGTAAAGCGCGGGGCACTGTGGAGCAACAGTGCCACGCGGCGGACATGCCATCATGGCGTACGTCGGTCCGTACCGGCTACAGGGCATGATGGCGACAGGGACACCTCCTCGCCATACCGCTGACACCGGCAGGCAGATGGGACAGGCCATGAGGCGTCAACGGCTCCATGACGTCAACGCCTCGGGAAGGAGCGGAAGCCGGGGCCGGCCAAGCCGGCCACTAGACTATAGGGACTTCTATGTAAAATGCCAGTGCCTATATAAGCTGGGCGACCCCCCTCGTGCGGGGGAGGATCGATCACTTCTTACTCATTTCTAGTCTTAGCGCTGCCCTGTGAGAGAGACCTTCGTCTACCTTAGCCTCCCAGGAGCAGCCGGATACAGCTCTAGGAGCACCATTGTACTGTGATATCATCATATACACACATAGCAGGAGTAGAGGTGTTACCTCCATCGGAGGGCCTCGAACCTGGGTACGTCGCCGTGTCGCTCGTGCCCATACCCGCATCCGGATACCGCCGTGAGTCCACTAGGAACCACTTCGATTAGCCACCCTATGGCATATGCCGTGACGATACCACGACATTTGGCGCCCACCGTGGGGCCTTCAGCGTCCGCGGCCGGTGTCTTCATCCGGACGGGCCTCACCATCACCACCGGCGAGCGGGTCGCTTCAGGCTTGATCTGGAGATTCGACTCCCTCGACTGCATCAGCGACAACGCTGGTTGCTTCGCCGACCGGCCATTCCCTGCCGGTGGCAACATCATCAGCTTCGGCGGCTTCGACGTATACGTCGCCACCATCGCACCACCGCGCTACCCGCGCCAGATCCTACGCTGCGCAAGCCCTCCTCCCGGAGCCGGCGCCAGCCTCACCACCGCCAGCCCCTGCATCATACACGAGGTCATGGCAACCGGCGACGAGCTGCCCACCAAGTCCGCGCGCATCCGTGGCCCGGAGCTGGAGCGTCACCTCGCGGCCGGCGCGTCCGGCTCGGGCGCAAAGGCACCGCCACCACCGTCCCGGCTGGAGGAAGTCCGGATGAAGCTGAGCACCCCGCTCACGCCTGGCGGTGACCCCACCACCATCGAGGCGGAGTTGGAGGCGCACCGCCAGCTCCTCCTCAAGCAAACCGAAGAACTGGCCGCTGCTAAGCGCCAGATGGAGATCACCCAGCGCGAGTACAACCGCGCCCACGGCCTCACTCCTGGCGGCGACGGTCCCAGCCGAGCCGGCCAGATCCGCCGCAGGGGCCGCGACCTTGGCGCCGAGATCGCCCGCGACGGCGCCCCCTCGCCGACTCCATCCGCGGAGCAACCCGTCTACAACACCCCCGACAAGAACATGCGCGCGGCACAAGCCGCCGCAGAAGAGCTGAACCGCCTTGAAGGCGAAGAGTTACGCCGCCAGACCAAGCGGGTGACTGAGCTGCTCAACGCAGCCACCAGGCAGGCGGCCGACCCCAGGTATGTCAATGCCCCCAGAGCTTCTCACGCTCGTGGCGCTGCAGGCAACGACAGGGAAGGCGCCAGGGACACGGCCGAGTCCGCCTCCCCAGCACCAAGCCGGCACCGTGACTCCCGGGCCACACACGCAAGCTCGAGCCGGCCGAGCCACCAGCCGAGCGGCAGCAGCCGCAGCCAGCCTCCTCCAAGCCGGAACCAGGGGCAAGACTCCGAGCCCCGCCGCCAGCACCGGCCGGCTCCAGAAGCAAGCGGCGCACGCCAGCTGGCACGCTCCCGGCTGGGCCTGCGCATCGAGCCAACCGACGCCCGAGAATGCCTCGACCGGCTGGTCGAATCCCGCATCGCGGAAGAAGAAGCGCCAACCGGTCCAAAGTGCTTCGGGCCGCGCATCATCAATGAGCCCATGATCGACGGCTTCCAGCTCCCGCGCGACACCCCCAAGTACGACGGCACTGCCAAGCCGGAGGACTGGCTGTTGGACTAAAACACCGCAGTCGGCATCGCCAAAGGCAACAAGCGCTGGGCTGTGCGCTACTCCCCCCTCATGCTGCTCGGCTCCGCCCGCACATGGCTCAACAACCTGCCAGCCGGCAGCATAAACGGCTGGCTGGACTTCGAAGCCGCCTTCATCAGCAACTTCACCGACACTTACCGCCGGCCGGGTCGGCCCCAACAGCTGGAGATGTGCAAGCAGGGCCCGGACGAGACGGATCGCGCGTACCTAACGCTCTGGTGCGAGATGCGCAATTCCTGCGAGGGCGTGCACGAGATCCAGGCCATCAGCTTCTTCATGGGAGGCTGTCGGCCCAACACCATGCTGTGGCACAAGCTACGCCGCAGCGATCCCCAGTCGATGGCCGCCTTGATGGCCATCGCCGACAAGTACGCGCTGGCTGAGGAAGCCGGCAAGCCTCCGGCGGAAATTTCGCCGGCCCCCGCCAGGCGGGACAACAACAACAAGCCGGCCGAGGGCGGCTCGCATGGCAGCCGGCGGGACAACTACCGCGGCAAGCGGCACAACGACCAGCCGGACCGCCGGTATGGTTCTACTCAGGTAGCAGCCGTGTCGGACCATGCGGCGGCTGGCGGAAGCCGGCGCCAGAAGCAAGACCGGCCCTGGAAGCCAAAGTACACCTTCGAGCAAATGCTCGACTCGCCGTGCAAGTACCACAGCGGCAAGAACCCCTCCAACCACACCAGCCGCGACTGCCACTTCATGAAGCGGTTGACAAGCGGTGAACCTCTCCCGCCTCCACCCCCGCCCCCACCAGCCGGCGGGCCGGGTGGCCAAACCGGCGCAGAAAACGCCAACCTCGAGCACCACGAGGCTAACCACGTGCACCATGGCCGCTACCTGGCCGAGGATGCTACCTACATCATCTTCACCTCCGAGCCCGAGGACAAGACGAGCCAGCAGAGCCGTTCCCTCGAGGTCAACGCGGTCATACCGCCGGTCCCCCAGTACCTAAACTGGTCAGAGCAGGCCATCACATTTGATCGCCGCGACACACCGGCTGTCTTGCCGAAGCCGGGCAGCTACGCCATGGTCCTTGACCCCACCATCGGCACAACCCGGCGCAGCGTGCGCTTCTCGCGCGTCCTCATCGACGGGGGCAGCAGCATCAACATCCTCTACCGCGACACCGCCCGCAAGCTGGGCATCCAGGAGGCCGAGTTGCGCCCCACCCCCACCGTCTTCCATGGCATCGTGCCAGGCCACTGCTGCCAGCCGATCGGCCGGATCACGCTGGAGGTGATGTTCGGGAAGCCGGATCACTTCCGCACCGAAAGGATCGAGTTCGAGGTGGTGGACCTCGTGAGTCCCTACCACGCGCTCCTGGGCAGGCCGGCCCTGACCAAGTTCATGGCGGTGCCCCACTATGGGTACCTGAAGATGAAGCTATCTGGCCCAAAGGGGGTCATCACCGTAGCCGGCGACTACCGCCGCTCCATGGACTGCGCCACGCAGAGCTCCAAGATGGCCCAGACGCTGGTCATCGCCACCGAGAAGCAGCTCATCCACGACGCCGTCTCCCTGGCTAAGGCCGCGCAGGCAGACATGCCGGCTGTAGGCAACCCGGCTGGGACGACTCACTTCCAGCCGGCCGACAACACCAAGAAGATCCTGCTCGACCCGGCGCAGCCGGACAAGTACGTCACCATCGGTGCCGGCTTGAGCAGCAAATAGGAAAGCGAGCTCACCAGCTTCCTCCGTGAGAATCGGGACATCTTCGCATGGTCTCCAAGGGACATGCCGGGTGTACCGAGGGAGTTGGCTGAGCACCACCTCCACGTCAGGCCTGAAGCCAAGCCGGTGAAGCAGCCTCTCAGGCGCTTCGCCGAAGAACGAAGGAAGGCCATCGGTGAAGAAATCGCCCGGCTCCTAGCTGCCGGTTTCATCATGGAAGTGCTGCACCCGGACTGGTTGGCGAACCCGGTCCTGGTTTTGAAGAAGAACGGCTCCTGGCGCATGTGTATCGACTACACCAGCCTCAACAAGGCGTGCCCGAAGGACCCCTTCCCCCTGCCGCGCATAGATCAAGTTATAGACTCGACTGCCGGTTGTGAACTGTTGTCTTTTCTAGATGCCTATTCAGGCTACCACCAGATTCCTTTGAATCCGGCTGATCAAATAAAGACTTCGTTCATTACCCCGTATGGGGCTTACTGCTACACGACTATGCCATTCGGCTTGAAAAATGCAGGCGCCACCTACCACAGGTGCATGCAAAAGTGTTTGCAGGATCAAATCGGCAGAAATGTTCACGCATATGTGGATGATGTCGTTGTAAAAACCAAGGAGATGCCTACCCTCCTTGATGACCTGAGAGAAACCTTCACCAATCTGCGAAGATTCCTGATGAAGCTCAACCCGGCCAAGTGCACGTTCGGCGTGCCAGCCGGCCAACTCCTGGGCTACCTTGTCTCTCAGCGAGGAATCGAAGCCAACCCGGAGAAGATCAGTGCCATTGAAAAGATGGAGCTGCCGCAGTGCCTCAAGGACGTCCAGAAGTTCACCGGATGCCTGGCCTCCTTGAGCCGCTTCGTCAGCCGGCTGGGGGAGAAGGCACTGCCCTTGTACCAACTGCTGAAGAAATCGGACAAATTCGTCTGGTCACCGCAGGCGGATGAAGCTTTCCGTGACTTGAAGCGCGTACTCTCGACCGCGCCCATCCTCGCATCGCCGGCTTCAATGGAGCCGATGCTGTTATACATCGCTGCCACCAATCGTGTGGTTAGCGTAGTCCTGGTGGTGGAGCGCAAGGAGGTCGGCAAAGAAGCCAGCAAGGAGCAGTCGGTCCAGCGCCCAGTCTACTATCTCAGCGAAGTGCTGTCCCAGTCGAAGCAAAACTACCCCCACTACCAGAAGGTCACCTACGGCGTATACATGGCGGCCAAGAAGCTCAAGCACTACTTCCAGGAGCACCCCATCAAGGTGGTGGTCACGGCACCCTTGGCGGAAATCATCGGCAGCAAAGACGCCAATGGCCGGGTTGCCAAGTGGGCCCTGGAGCTAGCCGCCCACACCATCATCTACGAGCCACGCACGGCCATCAAGTCGCAGATCCTCGCGGACTTCTTCGTCGACTGGGCCGAGATGCAATACCGGCCGCCGGTGCCCGATTCCACACACTGGAAGCTGCACTTCGACGACTCAAAGATGCGAAACGGCTTGGGAGCCGGCATCGTCGTCACCTCTCCCAAAGGAGATCGGCTGGACTACGTCCTGCAGATCCACTTCGCCGCATCCAACAATGTGGCGGAGTACGAGGCGCTCATCCATGGGCTGAAGCTGGCCAAGGAGATAGGCGTGCGTCGCATTCTCTGCTTCGGCGACTCCGACTTGGTCATACAACAAGCATCTGGCGACTGGGACGCGAAGGACGCCAACATGGCCTCGTACCGCTTCCACGTCCAGCAACTGTCCGGCTTCTTCGATGGTTGCGAGTTCCATCATGTGCCGTGAGCAAACAACGAGGCGGCTGACGCGCTGTCCAAGATAGGCTCAACCTGGCAAGCAATTCCGCCGGGGGTTGCCTTGGCGCATCTGCGGAAGCCATCCATCATACCGTCACCGGACTCGGATTCCATATTCGTGCCGGCTGACCCGGGGGCTTCTCAGCCGAACCCGGGGGCTTCATCGCCCAAGTCGGGGGCTCATCAGCCGAACCCGCCGGCTCCACAGCCAAACCCGGGGGCTTCTCAGTCCAACCCGGGGGCTTCTCAGCCAAACTCGGGGGCTTCTCAGCCAAACCCGCCGGCTCCACAGCCGAACCCGGCGACCACGCAGTCGAATCCGGAAGCTCCGAAGATGGAGGCCCTGGTGGTCAGCGTGTTTGAAATAAAATGCGTACCATCATGGGCACAAGAATTCCTCTCCTACCTCACCGATGGTGTGCTTCCCCATGACAGGGTCCAAGCCAGGCAGATTGAGAGAAGGGCCAAGGCCTATACAATCATCAACCACGAGCTGTACAAACGCAGCGTAAGTGGGGTGCTCCAGCGGTGCGTCGAGCCGGCTGAAGGGATTGAACTCCTATGGGAAATCCACCAGGGAGAGTGCGGCCATCACGCCTCCTCCAGAGCCATAGTGGCCAAAGCCTTCCGGCACGGTTTTTACTGGCCGACTGCGCTCAGAGACGCAGAAGAACTGGTGAAGAAGTGCAACGGCTGCCAACGCTTTGCCAAGCAAAAGCACACGCCGGCTTCCGCCTTGAAGACCATCCCCATTACTTGGCCATTTGCCGTATGGGGCTTGGATATGGTGGGCCCATTCAAAACAGCCTGAGGCGGCATGACACATCTCTTGGTGATGATTGATAAATTCACTAAGTGGATTGAGGCCAAGCCAATCAAGAAGCTGGACGGCTCCACAGCCGTCACATTCCTCAAGGAGATAATCGTGAGATACGGCTACCCCCATAGCATCATCACCGACAACGGCAGCAACTTCGCCGAAGGCATCTTCAAACGCTATTGCGGGGAGATGGGGATCCGAATGGACCTATCGTCCGTGGCGCATCCGGAGTCAAACGGCCAAGTGGAGAAGGCAAACGGCCTGATCCTAGCCGGCATCCGGCCCCGGCTGGTGGAGCCGCTTGAGCGCTCAGCCGGCTGCTGGATTGAAGAGCTGCCCAGCGTACTATGGAGCCTGCGCACGACGCCGAACCGCTCAGTCGGCTTCACGCCCTTCTTCCTCGTATACGGGGCCAAAGCCGTCCTGCCGACTGATATCGAGCACGACGCGCCAAGGATCAAGCTTTACACAGAAGCTGAAGCCAAAGAAGCTCGCGAAGATGGAGTTGACCTGGTTGAAGAGGTCCGGCTGATGGCCGAATCCAGGTCTACCGTATACCAGCAAAGCCTCCGACGCTATCACAGCCGGAAGGTCAAGTCCTTAGCATTCCGAGAAGGAGACCTAGTGCTCCGGCTGATCCAACGGACAGCCGGATAGCATAAACTGTCATCCCCATGGGAGGGTCCCTTCATCGTGAGCAAGGCAGTAGGCAATGATTCCTACTATCTCATAGATGCCCAAGAGGCTAAGAAAAACAAGGCGAGCAAAACCGACGAGGAGACAAAACGTCCCTGGAATGTCAGGTTGCTTCGACCATTTTACACTTGAGAGCAGGAATGTATGTATCCCTTGTACTCCCTTTTGTGAGCTATGAAAAAGCAAGCGCTAAGAGCGCCGATTTCGACAAGTTTTTCGCGTACTCTATTGTTTTCGCCGATTGGCTAACACCCTCTCACGCGGCCGGCTTAGTAACGTGATCCGGTTTCCGACAGCCAGCTTCCGACCAGCTATAGACCGCAACCCGGCTGTCCGGCTGGCGGGAGTAAGTGCCTAGGGAACCGGCACGCGAAAGACGGTTAAGGGAAAGAGTGAAAGCGAATCGTTTCTTGCACAACTCTTCATAAGTGTCGGACTGCCGAATTCGACTCGTTCGACTGAAATACTGTCGGCCTCACTCAGCGGCCCGCTCTTGATCCGGCGACGGACCGCAAGTCGGACGTACGATCGGCAAGGGCAAAGCCAAAGAGTGGGGCGGATGGGAAAAAGCGAACAAGTTGAAAGAAAGCAAGCCGGCACACAAATGATTAACAAACACATTAAAGTGTGCCATAATGAAAGGATAATAACATTGTCTTACATATGCACCCGGCATCCCGGGGATTTAACGAGTTTTTCTTGTCAAAAGCAACATGATTAAACAGATACATTTAAGCGCCGGCTGGATCAGGACCAGCCGGGGGAGCATCAGCGTTGCCGGCTGCCGGGTCCGCCTCAGGCGCGTCCGCATCGTCCTCCGCCTCCTCCTCCTCCTCGTCGTCAGAAGGCCGGTTCGGATCCTCGATGAAGATACGCTTGTCGACGAAGTCGGCGATGGCGCAGGCGCGGGCAAGCCGGGCGGTCTTGTTCTCCGCCGAAAGACCTTCCTCCACATCAGCCCTCCGGCACTCCAGCTGGTCAAGATTGACCTCGTCATACCAAGAGAGCACGAAGGAGAGGGCCATATCGGCTCCAGCACGTGCGGCCGACTCCTTCCAGTCGAGGAAGCGGTCAGGAGCCGTCTCCAGCCACTTGATGAGATTGGAGAGATCTTGCGGCAGCGTCTCCGTCGGCCACAGCAGCCGGATCAGCTCTTCCGCCGCCTTCCGGAGCTCCCAGCCAAGCTTGGTGATTGGCTCCACGCGGGCGGCCATGGACGCTAGATAGTCCTCCATGGTGAAACAGGCAGAGCTCTGCTCCCCATTAGCCTGCCGGCGCTCCTCCCGCGCCTTACCAACGGCCGCTAGTGCCGCCTCCTGCGCCTCAGGGAAGGCCGCTGCAAGGAAAAGCACGTCAGAAGCCTATCAAAGGCAGGAAAAACGCAAATTTTCAAAGTAAGACTGGAGGCAGCCGGCAAGAACCGACTGCCCCCAGCCTGAAGATGGAGATTGTCGAAGTAAAAGAAAAGACTGGCGGCAGCCGGCAAGCGCCGACCGCTGATGGCGTGTATTTCACACGTTCGTTGGGCAACCCCAAGAGGAAGGTATGATGCGCACAGCAGCAAGTTTTCCCTCAGAAAGAAACCAAGGTTTATCGAACCAGGAGGAGCCAAGAAGCACGTTGAAGGTTGATGGCGGCGGGATGTAGTGCGGCGCAACACCAGAGATTCCGGCGCCAACGTGGAACCTGCACAACACAACCAAAGTACTTTGCCCCAACGAAACAGTGAGGTTGTCAATCTCACCGGCTTGCTGTAACAAAGGATTAACCGTATTGTGTGGAAGATGATTGTTTGCAGAAAACAGTAGAACAGTATTGCAGTAGATTGTATTTCAGTAAAGAGAATTGGACCGGGGTCCACAGTTCACTAGAGGTGTCTCTCCCATAAGACGAACAGCATGTTGGGTGAACAAATTACAGTTGGGCAATTGACAAATAAAGAGAGCATGACAATGCACATACATATCATGATGAGTATAGTGAGATTTAATTGGGCATTACGACAAAGTACATAGACCGCCATCCAACTGCATCTATGCCTAAAAAGTCCACCTTCAGGTTATCATCCGAACCCCCTCCAGTATTAAGTTGCAAAGCAACAGACAATTGCATTAAGTATGGTGCGTAATGTAATCAACAACTACATCCTTAGACATAGCATCAATGTTTTATCCCTAGTGGCAACAGCACAACACAACCTTAGAACTTTCTCACATCGTCCTGTGTTAATGCAGGCATGAACCCACTATCGAGCATAAGTACTCCCTCTTGGAGTTACAAGCATCTACTTGGCCAGAGCATCTACTAGTAACGGAAAGCATGCAAGATCATAAACAACACATAAGCATAACTTTGATAATCAACATAACAAGTATTCTCTATTCATCGGATCCCAACAAACGCAACATATAGAATTACAGATAGATGATCTTGATCATGATAGGCAGCTCACAAGATCCGACAATGATAGCACAATGGGGAGAAGACAACCATCTAGCTACTGCTATGGACCCATAGTCCAGGGGTAGACTACTCACACATCACACCGGAGGCGACCATGGCGGCGTAGAGTCCTCCGGGAGATGATTCCCCTCTCCGGCAGGGTGCCGGAGGCGATCTCCTGGATCCCCCGAGATGGGATCGGCGGCGGCGGCGTCTCTGGAAGGTTTTCCGTATCGTGGTTCTCGGTACTGGGGGTTTCGTCACGGAGGCTATTTGTAGGCGGAAGGGCAGGTCAAGAGGCGGCACGGGGGCCCCACACCACAGGGCCGCACGGCCAAGGGGGGGGGGCCGCGCCGCCCTAGGGTGTGGCCCCCTCGTCGCCCCTCTTCGTCTCTCCTTCGGACTTCTGGAAGCTTCGTGGAAAAATAGGCCCCTGGGCTTTGATTTCGTCCAATTCCGAGAATATTTCCTTACTAGGATTTCTGAAACCAAAAACAGCAGAAACAAAGAATCGGCACTTCGGCATCTTGTTAATAGGTTAGTTCCAGAAAATGCACGAATATGACATAAAGTGTGCATAAAACATGTAGATAACATCAATAATGTGGCATGGAACATAAGAAATTATCGATACGTCGGAGACGTATCAGCATCCCCAAGCTTAGTTCTGCTCGTCCCGAGCAGGTAAAACGATAACACAGATAATTTCTGGAGTGACATGCCATCATAATCTTGATCATACTATTCGTAAAGCATATGTAGTGAATGCAGCGATCAAAACAATGTATATGACATGAGTAAACAAGTGAATCATATAGCAAAGACTTTTCATGAATAGCACTTCAAGACAAGCATCAATAAGTCTTGCATAAGAGTTAACTCATAAAGCAATAATTCAAAGTAGAGATATTGAAGCAACTCAAAAGAAGATTAAGTTTCAGCGGTTGCTTTCAACTTGTAACATGTATATCCCATGGATATTGTCAACATAGAGTAATATAATAAGTGCAATAGGCAAATATGTAGGAATCAATGCATGGTTCACACAAATGTTTGCTTCTTGAGGTGGAGAGAAATAGGTGAACTGACTCAACATTGAAAGTAAAAGAATGGTCCTCCATAGAGGAAAAAGCATTGATTGCTATATTTGTGCTAGAGCTTTGATTTTGAAAACATGAAACAATTTTGTCAACGGTAGTAATAAAGCATATGCATCATGTAAATTATATCTTATAAGTTGCAAGCCTCATGCATAGTGTACTAATAGTGCCCGCACCTTGTCCTAATTAGCTTGGACTACCTGGATTATCACCGCAATACATATGCTTTAACCAAGTATCACAAAGGGGTACCTCTATGCCGCCTGTACAAAGGTCTAAGGAGAAAGCTCGCATTGGATTTCTCGCTATTGATTATTCTCAACTTAGACATCCATACCGGGACAACATAGACAACAGATAATGGACTCCTCTTTTAATGCTTTAAGCATTCAACAACAATTAATTCTTTTCTCATTAGAGATTTGAGGATTGTTGTCCAAAACTGAAACTTCCACCATGGAACATGGCTTCGGTTAGCGGCCCGATGTTCTTCTCTCACAATATGCATGCTCAAACCATTCAACTCAGTGTAGATCGCCCTTACTTCAGACAAGACGAACATGCATAGCAACTCACATGAAATTCAACAATGAAAAGTTGATGGCGTCCCCAGTAAACATGGTTATCGCACAGCAAGCAACTTAATAAGAGATAAAGTGCATAATTACATATTCAATACCACAATAGGTTTTAAGCTATTTGTCCCATGAGCTATATATTGCATAGGTGAATGATGGAGTTTTAAAGGTAGCACTCAAGCAATTTACTTTGGAATGGCTGGAAAATACCATGTAGTAGGTAGGTATGGTGGACACAAATGGCATAGTGGTTGGCTCAAGTATTTTGGATGCATGAGAAGTATTCCCTCTCGATACAATGGTTTAGGCTAGCAAGGCTTATTTGAAACAAACACAAGGATGAACCGTATCAGCAAAACTCACATAAAAGACATATTGAAAACATTATAAGACTCTACACCGTCTTCCTTGTTGTTCAAACTCAATACTAGAAATTATCTAGACCTTAGAGAAACCAAATATGCAAACCAAATTTTAGCATGCTCTATGTATTTCTTCATTAATGGGTGCAAAGCATATGATGCAAGAGCTTAAACATGAGCACAACAATTGCCAAGTATCACATTACCCAAGACATTTATAGCAATTACTACATGTATCATTTTCCAATTCCAACCATATAACAATTTAACGAAGGAGAAACTTCGCCATGAATACTATGAGTAGAAACCAAGGACATACTTGTCCATATGCTACAGCGGAGCGTGTCTCTCTCCCATAAAGTGAATGCTAGGATCCATTTTATTCAAACAAAACAAAAAACAAAAACAAACCGATGCTCCAAGAAAAAGCACATAAGATGTGATGGAATAAAAATATAGTTTCAGGGGAGGAACCTGATAATGTTGTCGATGAAGAAGGGGATGCCTTGGGCATCCCCAAGCTTAGACGCTTGAGTCTTCTTGATATATGCAGGGGTGAACCACCGGGTGCATCCCCAAGCTTAGAGCTTTCACTCTCCTTGATCATGTTGCATCATACTCCTCTCTTGATCCTTGAAAACTTCCTCCACACCAAACTCGAAACAACTCATTAGAGGGTTAGTGCACATTATAAATTGACATATTCAGAGGTGACACAATCATTCTTAACACTTCTGGACATTGCATAATGCTACTGGACATTAGTGGATCAAAGAAATTCATCCAACATAGCGAAAGAGGCAATGCGAAATAAAAGGCAGAATCTGTCAAAACAGAACAGTTCGTATTGACGAATTTTAAAATGGCACCAGACTTGCTCAGATGAAAATGCTCAAATTGAATGAAAGTTGCATACATATCTGAGGATCATGCACGTAAATTGGCTTAATTTTCTGAGCTACCTACAGGGAGGTGGACCCAGATTCGTGACAGCAAAGAAATCTGGAACTGTGCAGTAATCCAAATCTAGTACTTACTTTTCTATCAACGGCTTAACTTGGCACAACAAAACACAAAACTAAGATAAGGAGAGGTTGCTACAGTAGTAAACAACTTCCAAGACACAAAATAAAAACAAAATACTGTAGGTAAAAACATGGGTTGTCTCCCATAAGCGCTTTTCTTTAACGCCTTTCAGCTAGGCGCAGAAAGTGTGTATCAAGTATTATCGAGAGATGAAGTGTCAACATCATAATTTGTTCTCATAATAGAGTCAAAAGGTACCTTCATTCTATTTCTAGGGAAGTGTTCCATACCTTTCTTGAGAGGAAATTGATATTTTATATTACCTTCCTTCATATCAATGATAGCACCAACAGTTCGAAGAAAAGGTCTTCCCAATATAATGGGGCAAGATGCATTGTATTCAATATCCAAGACAACAAAATCAACGGGAACCAGGTTATTGTTAACGGTAATGCGAACATTATCAACTTTACCCAAAGGTTTCTTTGTAGAATGATCAGCAAGATTAACATCCAAATAACAATTTTTCAGCGGTGGCAAGTCAAGCATATTATAAATTTTCTTAGGCATAACAGAAATACTTGCACCAAGATCACATAAAGCATTACAATCAAAATCTTTAACCTTCATCTTAATGAGGGGCTCCCAACCATCCTCTAACTTTTTAGGAATAGAGGCTTCACGCTCTAGTTTCTCTTCTCTAGCTTTTATGAGAGCATTTGTAATATGATGCGTGAAAGCCAAATTTATAGCACTAGCATTAGGACTTTTAGCAAGTTTTTGCAAGAACTTTATAACTTCAGAGATGTGGCAATCATCAAAATTCAAACCATTATAATCTAAAGCAATGGGATCATCATCCCCAATGTTGGAAAAAATTTCAGCAGCTTTATCACAGCAGTTTCAAATAGCTTTAGCAATTTCAGTGCTTTTTCGCGCTTTGCATTAGAAGTGGAAACATTGCTAACACCAATTCTTTTATTAGTATGAGTAGAAGGTGCAGCAACATGTGTAGCATTAGCATTACTAGTGGTGGTAATAGTCCAAACTTTAGCTATATTCTTCTCTTTAGCTAGTTTTTCATTTTCTTCTCTATCCCACCTAGCACGCAGTTCAGCCATTAATCTTATATTCTCATTAATTCTAACTTGAATGGCATTTTCTGTAGTAACAATTTTATTATGATGATTCTCATTAGGCAAAACTTTCGATTTCAAAAGATCAACATCAGCAGCAAGACTATCGACTTTAGAAGCAAGTATATCAATTTTCCCAAGCTTTTCTTCAACAGATTTGTTAAAAGCAGTTTGTGTACTAATAAATTCTTTAAGCATGGCTTCAAGTCCAGGGGGTGAACTCCTATTATTGTTGTAAGAATTTCCATAAGAATTACCATAGCCGTTGCCATTATTATAAGGATATGGCCTATAGTTGTTACTAGAATTGTTCCGGTAAGCATTGTTGTTGAAATTATTATTTTTAATGAAATTTACATCAACATGTTCTTCTTGTGCAACCAATGAAGCTAATGGAACATTATTAGGATCAATATTAGTCCTATCATTCACAAGCATAGACATAATAGCATCAATCTTATCACTCAAGGAAGAGGTTTCTTCGACAGAATTTACCTTCTTACCTTGTGGAGCTCTTTCCGTGTGCCATTCAGAGTAATTGATCATCATATTATCAAGAAGCTTTGTTGCTTCACCAAGAGTGATGGACATAAAGGTACCTCCAGCAGCTGAATCCAATAAATTCCGTGAAGAAAAATTTAGTCCTGCATAGAAGGTTTGGATGATCATCCAAGTAGTCAGTCCATGGGTTGGGCAATTTTTAACCAGAGATTTCATTCTTTCCCAAGCTTGAGCAACATGTTCAGTATCTAATTGTTTAAAATTCATTATGCTACTCCTCAAAGATATAATTTTAGCAGGGGGATAATATCTACCAATAAAAGCATCCTTGCATTTAGTCCATGAATCAATACTATTCTTAGGCAGAGATAGCAACCAATCTTTAGCTCTTCCTCTTAATGAGAAAGGGAACAATTTTAGTTTAATAATATCACCATCTACATCTTTATATTTTTGCATTTCACATAGTTCAACAAAATTATTAAGATGGGCAGCAGCATCATCAGAACTAATTCCAGAAAATTGATCTTTCATGACAAGATTCAGTAAAGCAGGTTTAATTTCAAAGAATTCTGCTGTAGTAGCAGGTGGAGCAATAGGTGTGCATAAGAAATCATTATTATTTGTGGTTGTGAAGTCACACAACTTAGTGTTTTCAGCATTGGCCATTTTAGCAACAGTAAATAAAACAAACTAGATAAAGTAAATGCAAGTAAACTAATTTTTTTTGTGTTTTCGATATAGCAAACAAGATAGCAAATAAAGTAAAACTAGCAACTAATTTTTTTGTATTTTGATTTAGTGCAGCAAACAAAGTAGTAAATAAAACTAAGCAAGACAAAAACAAAGTAAAGAGATTGAGAAGTGGAGACTCCCCTTGCAGCGTGTCTTGAACTCCCGGCAACGGCGCGCCAAAATATGCTTGATGGCGTGTATTTCACACGTTCGTTGGGCAACCCCAAGAGGAAGGTATGATGCGCACAGCAGCAAGTTTTCCCTCAGAAAGAAACCAAGGTTTATCGAACCAGGAGGAGCCAAGAAGCACGTTGAAGGTTGATGGCGGCGGGATGTAGTGCGGCGCAACACCAGGGATTCCGGCGCCAACGTGGAACCTGCACAACACAACCAAAGTACTTTGCCCCAACGAAACAGTGAGGTTGTCAATCTCACCGGCTTGCTGTAACAAAGGATTAACCGTATTGTGTGGAAGATGATTGTTTGCAGAAAACAGTAGAACAGTATTGCAAGATGATTGTATTTCAGTAAAGAGAATTGGACCGGGGTCCACAGTTCACTAGAGGTGTCTCTCCCATAAGACGAACAGCATGTTGGGTGAACAAATTACAGTTGGGCAATTGACAAATAAAGAGAGCATGACAATGCACATACATATCATGATGAGTATAGTGAGATTTAATTGGGCATTACGACAAAGTACATAGACCGCCATCCAACTGCATCTATGCCTAAAAAGTCCACCTTCAGGTTATCATCCGAACCCCTTCCAGTATTAAGTTGCAAAGCAACAGACAATTGCATTAAGTATGGTGCGTAATGTAATCAACAACTACATCCTTAGACATAGCATCAATGTTTTATCCCTAGTGGCAACAGCACAACACAACCTTAGAACTTTCTCACTGTCCCGTGTGTTAATGCAGCATGAACCCACTATCGAGCATAAGTACTCCTCTTGGAGTTACAAGCATCTACTTGGCCAGAGCATCTACTAGTAACGGAAAGCATGCAAGATCATAAACAACACATAAGCATAACTTTGATAATCAACATAACAAGTATTCTCTATTCATCGGATCCCAACAAACGCAACATATAGAATTACAGATAGATGATCTTGATCATGATAGGCAGCTCACAAGATCCGACAATGATAGCACAATGGGGATAAGACAACCATCTAGCTACTGCTATGGACCCATAGTCCAGGGGTAGACTACTCACACATCACACCGGAGGCGACCATGGCGGCGTAGAGTCCTCCGGGAGATGATTCCCCTCTCCGGCAGGGTGCCGGAGGCGATCTCCTGGATCCCCCGAGATGGGATCGGCGGCGGCGGCGTCTCTGGAAGGTTTTCCGTATCGTGGTTCTCGGTACTGGGGGTTTCGTCACGGAGGCTATTTGTAGGCGGAAGGGCAGGTCAAGAGGCGGCACGGGGGCCCCACACCACAGGGCCACGCGGCCAAGGGGGGGGCCGCGCCGCCCTAGGGTGTGGCCCCCTCGTCGCCCCTCTTCGTCTCTCCTTCGGACTTCTGGAAGCTTCGTGGAAAAATAGGCCCCTGGGCTTTGATTTCGTCCAATTCCGAGAATATTTCCTTACTAGGATTTCTGAAACCAAAAACAGCAGAAAACAGCAACTGGCACTTCGGCATCTTGTTAATAGGTTAGTTCCAGAAAATGCACGAATATGACATAAAGTGTGCATAAAACATGTAGATAACATCAATAATGTGGCATGGAACATAAGAAATTATCGATACGTCGGAGACGTATCAACCGCCCCCAGCCTGAAGATGGAGATATCGAAAAAATCAGTTTCTGCCGCCGGCTGCCAACCTAAGCCGGCAGCCGACGGCCGAAAGCCGGCAAATGGGAAGGAAGGAAAGAAAAATGCAAGACTCACCCGCCAAGCCGCGGTCGAGCGCGCTAATCTCCCCCACCCACCGCTTGGCGGTGGCCGACAGCTCATCAGACTTAGCAGTCACCTCTTGGTGAAGTGCAAGCCGCTGCCGGTCCACCTCCTCCAGCCGCTTGCTCAGGCTCTCCAGCTTCTCCTCCCCGTCCTTTTTGAGGGCGGCCAGCTCCTTGAGGTGGTTATCCTCAAGCCGGCGCAGCCGCGTCAGCTCCCCATCAGCCACCTTCAGCTTGGCGGCAGCAGCCCGGCCCGCCTCCTCGCTCACGGCGCATTGGGCGCGGGCGGCCCGAAGGTCCGACTCCAGCTGCGGGACCCGGGCAGCCTCAGCTGCAAGTCGACAAGAAAAGTCATTAGCCGAGTGGAACCAAAGAAAAAGAAGCTAAGTCAAAAGGAAGAAAACCTCACCCTTGGCAACCTCCAGCTCGCGAGCCAAGCCGGCTCGCTCAATCTTGGCCTTGTGGTAGCTGGTCACCACTTGGTTGTACAAGACGGTGCGTCGCTCCGCAACCACCTGAAAGAAACAATCAGATATCTAGACGAAACCCGGACCGGCTCCAAGCAGCCGGCCCATGCCTCGGAGGGCTACCAGGATAACAACAACATTGCAAAAAATAAGATGAGATACATACCTTGTCAGCATCCTCCAGCGTTGCCAGCTGGGCAAGGGTCTCGGCAGCCTTAGCTTTGAGGCTGGCACGGTAGCCGGAGAAGAACATCTTCATGGGCGCCACGCCCGGACGCCCCTCCCGGCTGGTCACCTCGCAGGCATCCGCCTGATGCCATGCCTTCTCCATGGTGCCAGCCGAGCCGAGGCTGGAGTCGGAGGCGGACGGCACGTGCAGCAGCCGGGCCCCCTTGTCCACATGGAGGCCTTCAGATGGGCCCGACGGACCCTCCTTCCTCACCAACGCCCGGGAGTCGGCGTCCTTCGAGCGCGCTGGCTCCTCCCTCGCCGGCTCCTTCTCGGCCGGTTCCTCCCTCGACGGCTCTGAAGCCGGAGGCGGCACGGTCGAAGCAGTTGGTCAGGTGGGGGCCGCCTTCTCCGGCGTTGGATGCGTTCCCTCTGGCGGCGCAGCCCCGCCGGCCCCAGCTTCAGGCGGCGCAGTCCCGCCGGCCCCAGCTTCAGGCGGCGCAGCTCCGCCGGCTCCAGCTCCAGTCTCAAGCGGCGCAGCCCCGCCGGCTCCAGCTCCGGTCACTGGCGGCGCACCCCTGCCGGCCCCGGCCGCAGGCCCCAACAGTGGAGCGCGGCGCGGAAACAGTTCATCCAAAGTGGGCCGGTGGACCGGCTCACCCTGGGTGCCGCGGCCAGGCGCCGCAGAAGGAGGTGCAGCTGAAGGCGCTCCGACAGACGGCACGACGATAACAGGCGGCGCGCGCATCGAAGACTGCGGGGTCGACTACCTCCTTTGCCGCGAGAGCGTTGCCTCAGCACGGGGAGGCGGCCGAGAGCCGCCGCCCTGGGTGAACTTGATGGCGGCCCTAGCCGAACAAACAAGAAAAGATAAATATAAAAAGAAAGGAAAGAAAAGGAATCAAACAACGAAGAAAAGGACTCACCCGGCTGCCTCTGGAACCTTCTTGGGCTCCACCCGGCGCTGCTTCTTGGCCTTAGCCTCCAGCTTGGCCGTGGACCCGCCGCCGGCTCGCTTCCTCCCCTTGGGTGCAGAAGTCGCCGAGGCGCCAGGCGGCCTCGAGCGCAGGGGCACCGCAGGGATAGGTCCCGTACCAGACTCCGCCGGCTCCTCTGGCTCCGGCTCGTGCTCCGGTGAAGGCGGCGGGTTGTGCTCCCCCTGGCCGCCTTGGTCCGGCACCTCCGGCAGATCGTCGTCGCCGGCCTGGTCGCCGGCTTGGTCAGCCGGATCAACACGATCTGGCGTCCAGATCTTCTGCGCCAGGTCGCCGTCCTCAACACCTTGGCGTTCGAAGAGCTGAAAGCAAAACAAAATAAGTAACAAGTCGGCCACGCAGCCGCAAGCCGGAAGTCGGCCAAAACACCAAACTTACCAATTCAGGCGGCGATGCCCGGTCATAAGGCGGCAACCCCCAATTCCAGTTCTCTGGCATGTTGGCCTTGGTGATGTTGTTCACCCGGCGAGCAACCTGGGCCTTGGTGAGCTCCACCTTCGACGTCCGGGTTGGGTCAAGCCGGCCGGACATGTGCCCGATCTTGTGGACACGCCTCTGGAGCGGCAGCACCCGGCGCTCGACGTAAGTGCAGAGGAGGTCCTCGGCAGTAGGCCGGCCCCCCGTGACGCACTCTCCCAAGAAGTCCCACAGAAGATTTACCTCCGCGTCCGGGTCCGTCGTCCTAGCGTTGTGGCCCCAGTTGGTCCGGCCGACTGGCGGAGCCGGGTTGTATTCCGGCAGGTTGAGCCGGTCGAAGGCTGGGTTGTCGTTCCGCACGTAGAAGAACGACATCTGCCAGTTCTTCACGGAGTCCACAGTCGGAATCTTCGGAAAAGACGTACCCGTGCGAGGATATATGGAGGCGGCGTCGCAGGTCCTCAGATGGCCTTCAGTCGTCTGCGCCTTGATGTAGAAGAGCCGGCTCCAAAACTCCACGTCTGGCCACAAGCCGGCGTAGCCTTCCATGAAAGCCACGTAGCAGCTGAGGAGGATGAGGGCGTTGGCCGGCAAGTGGTGAGGCTGCAGATCGAAGAAGTCAAGGAACCGGCGGAAGAAGTTTGAGGCCGGCAAGCCCAACCCGCGATCGAGGTGCGCTCCGAAGACCACACGTTCGCCGGGTTCCGGCCTAGGCTCGACCTCCTCGCCGGGCACCCTCGTAATCACCCCCGCCGGAATCCGGCGGAGACGCACAAGCCGCTCGATGTCATCCTCTCGCATATAGGAGCCCCTCCAAGAACCGCTTGGTTGAGCCATCGATGAAGAAGAAGAGGAGGACCAAGAAAGTCGAAAGGGCGAGGAAGAACCACGGGACGGCGGCGACGGCGGCGGCGGAGAGCGTACCGTGGAAACGCGGGGCCCCGTGGCGTCGGCTCGATGCGCGGACGGCTGCGAAGAAGCCAAGGTGTGCGGCCGCGCTCGGTTGCCGGAGTTCGCCAGGAGGGCGTCGAAGAATAGGAGCGGCGGCGTGAAGCAGTTCGTGCGAGGGGAAGTAGAGCAAGAGCGCGAGGAGGAAGAAGGGCGCCTCGATACCGCTCCGGGGGCATTTATAGCCGCCTGACGCGCCAGTTGCGCGGCCACGTGGCGATCGTGGGCCACGACTGGGATTTACTGCGCCTTAACTCCCCCCCCCCCCCCCCGACGGCAGCGGTTACTGGAAACGGACGCGCCACTTCCTCCACGACCGCACCGGATCCGGAGGAAACATCGATGTGACCATACGAAGCAACAACAGGAGCCAGCCGTCAGACCGGTCAAGTCGGGCGCAGGGCCCAAGGCGGCGGAGACACCGGCGCACCCAAGCCGGAGCCGGACATTAAAGTCCATCCGGCCCCAAACTCTCTCAGCAAGGCGGAGACATCGTCAACACTTGTGAAAAAGCAAAAGTTGCGGAAGCAAAAATAGCATTCGGCTGAAGGTAGCCGGACAAAGCAAGCCGGATAAGGGCGCAGCCGGCTGAATGAAAATTCTCAGTCGGCCCCTTCAAGTGCTGCTGAAACATAAGAGATTTAAAGCCAGGGAAACCTGCCTAGGTCCCTCTTAAACGCAGGACCTTGCCAGCTTCGGGGGCTAGTGTCGGGGGGAAGACCCCGGGTAGGGCAATGGACGCGGAGCAGCCGGCTTGAGGTCGGCCGGCTGGCGGAAAAGGCCGGCTGAGGAGCAGCCGGCTGGAGCCGTGGCCGGCTGACCCAGGAGCCGGCTGGCTCTAAGTCCTAGTCGGCCTGGCTACGACCTTCAACGCTGTGGCTGGGCCGGCTTCTACAAGCCATATCCGACTAGGGTTTACACCCTAGACCGACTCGAGGCTGGCGAGTCTAGCACGAGAAGGAACTGGGTAGGTGGTCCGGGTTCAAAGGTCCACGCTGACCTCATCTCCCGTAAAGGGCGGGAGAGCAACAGTGCCACGCGGCGGACAGGCCATCATGGCGTACGTCGGTCCGTACCGGCTACAGGGCATGATGGCGACAGGGACACCTCCTCGCCATACCGCTGACTCCGGCAGGCGGATGGGACAGGCCATGAGGCCTCAACGGCTCCATGACGTCAACGCCTCGGGAAGGAGCGGAAGCCGGGGCCGGCCAAGCCGGCCACTAGACTATAGGGACTTCTATGTAAAATGCCAGCGCCTATATAAGCTGGGCGACCCCCCTCGTGCGGGGGAGGATCGATCACTTCTTACTCATTTCTAGTCTTAGCGCTGCCCTGTGAGAGAGACCTTCGTCTACCTTAGCCTCCCAGGAGCAGCCGGATACAGCTCTAGGAGCACCATTGTACTGTGATATCATCATATACACACATAGCAGGAGTAGAGGTGTTACCTCCATCGGAGGGCCTCGAACCTGGGTACGTCGCCGTGTCGCTCGTGCCCATACCCGCATCCGGATACCGCCGTGAGTCCACTAGGAACCACTTCGATTAGCCACCCTATGGCATATGCCGTGACGATACCACGACACACACACTAGGCCGGTGCGGCCAGGGCTTGGGCCGCGCCGCCCTCCTGTGTCCCCACCTCGTGGCCCCACTTCGTTTCCCTTTCGGACTTCTGGAAGCTTCATGGAAAAATAGGACCCTGGGCTTTGATTTCGTCCAATTCTGAGAATATTTCCTTACTAGGATTTCTGGAACCAAAAATAGCAGAAAACAGGAACTGGCACTTCGGCATCTCGTCAATAGGTTAGTTCCGGAAAATGCATAAATATGACATAAAGTATGCATAAAACATGTAGATATCATCAATAATGTGGCATGGAACATAAGAAATTATCGATACGTCGGAGACGTATCAGCATCCCCAAGCTTAGTTCCTGCTCGTCCCGAGCAGGTAAACGATAACAAAGATAATTTCTGGAGTGACATGCCATCATAACCTTGATCATACTATTGTAAGCATATGCAATGAATGCAGCGATCAAAACAATGGTAATGACATGAGTAAACAAATGAATCATAAAGCAAAGACTTTTCATGAATAGTACTTCAAGACAAGCATCAATAAGTCTTGCATAAGAGTTAACTCATAAAGCAATAAATCAAAGTAAAGGTATTGAAGCAACACAAAGAAAGATTAAGTTTTAGCGGTTGCTTTCAACTTATAACATGTATATCTCATGGATATTGTCAATGTAAAGTAATATAACAAGTGCAATATGCAAGTATGTAGGAATCAATGCACAGTTCACACAAGTGTTTGCTTCTTGAGGTGGAGAGAGATAGGTGAACTGACTCAACATAAAAGTAAAAGAAAGGTCCTTCAAAGAGGAAAGCATCGATTGCTATATTTGTGCTAGAGCTTTTATTTTGAAAACATGAAACAATTTTGTCAACGGTAGTAATAAAGCATATGTATCATGTAAATTATATCTTACAAGTTGCAAGCCTCATGCATAGTATACTAATAGTGCCCGCACCTTGTCCTAATTAGCTCGGATTACCAGGATTATCATCGCAATACACATGTTTTAACCAAGTGTCACAAAGGGGTACCTCTATGCCGCCTGTACAAAGGTCTAAGGAGAAAGCTCGCATTTGGATTTCTCGCTTTTGATTATTCTCAACTTAGACATCCATACCTGGACAACATAGACAACAGATAATGGACTCCTCTTTAATGCATAAGCAATTAGCAACAATTAATGTTCTCATATGAGATTGAGGATATATGTCCAAAACTGAAACTTCCACCATGATTCATGGCTTTAGTTAGCGGCCCAATGTTCTTCTCTAACATTATGCATGCTCTAACCATTAAATGAGTGGTAAATCTCCCTTACTTCAGACAAGACGGACATGCATAGCAACTCACATGATATTCAACAAAGAGTAGTTGATGGCGTCCCCAGGAACATGGTTATCGCACAACAAGCAACTTAATAAGAGATAAAGTGCATAAGTACATATTCAATACCACAATAGTTTTTAAGCTATTTGTCCCATGAGCTATATATTGCAAAGGCGAATGATGGAAATTTAAGGTAGCACTCAAGCAATTTACTTTGGAATGGCGGAGAAATACCACGTAGTAGGTAGGTATGGTGGACACAAATGGCATAGTGGTTGGCTCAAGGATTTTGGATGCATGAGAAGTATTCCCTCTCGATACAAGGTTTTGGCTAGCAAGGTTATTTGAAACAAACACAAGGATGAACCGGTGCAGCAAAACACACATAAAAGACATATTGTAAACATTATAAGACTCTACACCGTCTTCCTTGTTGTTCAAAACTCAATACTAGAAATTATCTAGACTTTAGAGAGACCAAATATGCAAACCAAATTTTAGCATGCTCTATGTATTTCTTCATTAATGGGTGCAAAGTATATGATGCAAGAGCTTAAACATGAGCACAACAATTGCCAAGTATCAAATTATTCAAGACATTTTAGAATTACTACATGTAGCATTTCCCGTTTCCAACCATATAACAATTAACGAAGCAGTTTCAACCTTCGCCATGAACATTAAAAGCTAAGAACACATGTGTTCATACGAAACAACGGAGCGTGTCTCTCTCCCACACAAGCATGATGGATCATATTTTATTCAAACAAAAACAAAAACAAAAGCACACAGACGCTCCAAGTAAAGTACATAAGATGTGACTGAATAAAAATATAGTTTCAAGAGAGGAACCTGATAAATTTGTCGATGAAGAAGGGGATGCCTTGGGCATCCCCAAGCTTAGATGCTTGGGTCTTCTTCAAATATGCAGGGATGAACCACGGGGGCATCCCCAAGCTTAGACTTTTCACTCTTCTTGATCATAGTATATCATCCTCCTCTCTTGACCCTTGAAAACTTCCTCCACACCAAACTCGAAACGAACTCATTAGAGAGTTAGTGCATAATCAAAAATTCACATGTTCAGAGGTGACACAATCATTCTTAACACTTCTGAACATTGCTCAAAGCTACTGGAAGGTAATGGAACAAAGAAATCCACCCAACACAGCGAAAGAAGCAATGCGAAATAAAAGGCAGAATCTGTCAAAACAGAACAGTCCGTAAAGACGAATTTTAAAGTGGCACCAGACTTGCTCAAATGAAAATGCTCAAATTGAATGAAAGTTGCGTACATATCTGAGGATCACTCACGTAAATTGGCATAATTTTCTGAGTTACCTACAAAGAATTAGGCCCAGATTCGTGACAGCAAAGAAATCTGTTTCTGTGCAGTAATCCAAATCTAGTATCAACCCTACTATCAAAGACTTTACTTGGCACAACAATGCAACAAAACTAAGATAAGGAGAGGTTGCTACAGTACTAACAACTTCCAAGACACAAATATAAAATAGAGGTACTGTAGCAAAATAAACACATGGGTTATCTCCCAAGAAGTGCTTTCTTTATAGCCATTAAGATGGGCTCAGCAGTTTTAATGATGCACTCGCAAGAAATAAGAGTTGAAGCAAAAGAGAGCATCAAAAAGCAAATTCAAAACAAATTTAAGCCTAACATGCTTCCTATGAAAAGGAATCTTGTAAATAAACAAGTTCATGAAGAGCAAAGTAACAAGCATAGGAAGATAGAACAAGTGTAGCTTCAAAAATTTCAGCATGTAGAGAGGCATTTTAGTAACATGAATATTTCTACAACCATATTTTCCTCTCTCATAATAACTTTCAGTAGCAACATGAGCAAACTCAACAATATAACTATCACATAAAGCATTCTTATCATGAGTCTCATGCATAAAGTTATTACTCTCCACATAGGCATAATGAATTTTATTAGTTGTAGTGGGAGCAAATTCAACAAAGTAGCTATCATTATTATTCTCATCATCAAATATAGGAGGCATATTGTAATCATAATCAAATTTATCCTCCATAATAGGCGGTACTAAAAGACCAATATCATTATAATCATCATAAATAGGAGGCAAAGTATCATCAAAGTAAATTTTCTCCTCAATGCTTGGGGGACTAAAAATATCATGCTCATCAAAGCCAGCTTCCCCAAGCTTAGAATTTTCCATATCATTAGCAACAATGGTGTTCAAAGCGTTCATACTAATATGTTCCATAGGTTTTTTAATTTTCGCATCAAACCATCCATGTCTTAAATCAGGAAATAGAATAAGAAGCTCATTGTTGTCCATTATGCCTAACTAGTGTAAACAAGAAACAAAAAGATGCAATTGCAGGATCTAAAGGAAATAGCTTCGAGCACACACACAACGGCAACAGAAAAGTACTCAGTTACCTGGGACCGCAGTATGAGTGCCTTTTACCTTTCCTCCCCGGCAACGGCGCCAGAAAATAGCTTGATGTCTACGGGTCCTTCTATTCTTGTAGACAGTGTTGGGCCTCCAAGAGCAGAGGTTTGTAGAACAGCAGCAAGTTTCCCTTAAGTGGATCACCCAAGGTTTATCGAACTCAGGGAGGAAGAGGTCAAAGATATCCCTCTCATGCAACCCTGCAACCACAAAGCAAGAAGTCTCTTGTGTCCCCAACACACCTAATAGGTCCACTAGTTCGGCGAAGAGATAGTGAAATACAGGTGGTATGAATAAGTATGAGCAGTAGTAACGGCACCAGAAAAATGCTTTGCTGTCCAGGACTGGCGTGTGGTTGATGGTGGTAATATTGCAGGAAGTAAAGATGCAGTAAAACAGTAAACAAGCAGCGATAGCAGTATTTAGGAACAAGGCCTAGGGATCATACTTTCACTAGTGGACACTCTCAACATTGATCACATAACAGAATAAATAGATAGATGCTAGACTCTACACCCTCTTGTTAGATGATGAACACCACTAACTGTGTAGGATTACACGAACCCTCAATGCCGGAGTTAACAAGCTCCACAATATTCAATGTTCATATTTAAATAACCTTAGAGTGCATGACAGATCAACATAACCAAACCAAGTACTAACATAGCATGCACACTGTCACCTTCACACTACGAAAGGAGGAATAGATCACATCAATACTATCATAGCAATAGTTAACTTCATAATCTACAAGAGATCACAATCATAGCCTACGCCAAGTACTACACGATGCACACACTGTCACCATTACACCGTGCAGGAGGAATAAACTAATTTAATAACATCACTAGAGTAGCACGCAGATAAATTGTGATACAAAACACATTGCAATCATAAAGGGATATAAATAAGCACTTCACTATGCCATTCATAACAGTGAATAAGTATTCTGTGAAATATAGCCTAAGAGACCCACACGGTGCACACACTGTCACCTTTACACACGTGGGACAAGGAGTCTCCGGAGATCACATAAGTAAAATCCACTTGACTAGCATAATGACATCTAGATTACAAGCATCATCATATGAATCTCAATCATGTAAGGCAGCTCATGAGATTATTGTATTGAAGTACATAGGAGAGAGATGAACCACATAGCTACCGGTACAGCCCCGAGCCTCGATGGAGAACTACTCCCTCCTCAGAAGCGTCACAACAACAGCAATGGTCCTCCCGTCGTAGGTGGCGTCGGTTTTGTTGTTAGGAAGGAAGTCGATTATCTCGATTACCCGATGAAGGAATCCGTCCAAGGCTGGCGCAACAAATGGTTTTATCTGCGAGACCCTTTGGTGCCTGGATGGCGCTCAAACCTCCCTCCTTTTGAAGACAAACTAATAGCTAAGCCAAAGAAGTCCTGGCAAAACGCCCTTTCTCTCGAAGAGAGAGCGATAGCCGACAGGCTATTCGACCAAGTCGTCGCCTTGAAGAATACGGGAGGCTTGACGATGTGCGGCACTGAGGTGGTCTCAGTGTTTTTACAACGTCGAGTGCAACCGTTAATGTCCCGACCCCACCAACTATGGCTTTACACGGGCAAAGATGATAGGTCTAGAGTCTGCTCTGCCGACCTTTCGGCTGAAGACCTCCGAGATGAAGTCCGCCGCTTGACGTGCCTTAGCATGAGGGACAACATTATCCTTACATCGGCTCGTCCTCCTTATGATTTCGACCATCTTCCAGCCGAGGTAATCCTTTGTTGTTTTTTCGCTTGCTGTTGTCACTCGTTTTTCCTTTTTGTCTCACAAATTTCTTTTCTTCGACAGGCCCCCGCCGTTGCTCAATGCTATCCTCCTACACCCGAAAGCGGTGTGGTGCTAGAGGATGACGATGATGATTCTGAGGGGACCGAGGATGCTCAGCATGCCCTCGAGGATAGCGATGTCCAAGAGGAAGAAGCTGCTGAAGATGATGCCTTCGTCAGGAGCAGGCGCCGTAAGCAGATACACGACGATCTCATTACAACGGCTTGATGGCGTGTAACTCACACGTTCGTTGGGAACCCCAAGAGGAAGGTATGATGCGCACAGCAGCAAGTTTTCCCTCAGAAAGAAACCAAGGTTTATCGAACCAGGAGGAGCCAAGAAGCACGTTGAAGGTTGATGGCGGCGGGATGTAGTGCGGCGCAACACCAGGGATTCCGGCGCCAACGTGGAACCTGCACAACACAACCAAAGTACTTTGCCCCAACGAAACAGTGAGGTTGTCAATCTCACCGGCTTGCTGTAACAAAGGATTAACCGTATTGTGTGGAAGATGATTGTTTGCGAGAAAACGATAAAACAAGTATTGCAGTAGATTGTATTTCAGTATAGAGAATTGGACCGGGGTCCACAGTTCACTAGAGGTGTCTCTCCCATAAGACAAACAGCATGTTGGGTGAACAAATTACAGTTGGGCAATTGACAAATAAAGAGAGCATGACCATGCACATACATATCATGATGAGTATAGTGAGATTTAATTGGGCATTACGACAAAGTACATAGACTGCCATCCAACTGCATCTATGCCTAAAAAGTCCACCTTCAGGTTATCATCCGAACCCCTTCCAGTATTAAGTTGCAAAGCAACAGACAATTGCATTAAGTATGGTGCGTAATGTAATCAACAACTACATCCTTAGACATAGCATCAATGTTTTATCCCTAGTGGCAACAGCACAACACAACCTTAGAACTTTCATCACACTGTCCCAGGTGTCAATGCAGGCATGAACCCACTATCGAGCATAAATACTCCCTCTTGGAGTTACAAGCATCTACTTGGCCAGAGCATCTACTAGTAACGGAGAGCATGCAAGATCATAAACAACACATAGATATAACTTTGATAATCAACATAACAAGTATTCTCTATTCATCGGATCCCAACAAACCCAACATATAGAATTACAGATAGATGATCTTGATCATGTTAGGCAGCTCACAAGATCCGACAATGATAGCACAATGGGGATAAGACAACCATCTAGCTACAGCTATGGACCCATAGTCCAGGGGTAGACTACTCACACATCACACCGGAGGCGACCATGGTGGCGTAGAGTCCTCCGGGAGATGATTCCCCTCTCCGGCAGGGTGCCGGAGGCGATCTCCTGGATCCCCCGAGATGGGATCGGCGGTGGCGGCGTCTCAGTAAGGTTTTCCGTATCGTGGCTCTCGATACTGGGGGTTTCGTCACGGAGGCTTTAAGTAGGCGGAAGGGCAAGTCAGGAGGGGGCACAGGGGCCCCACACCATAGGCCGGCGTGGCCAGGGGGGGGCCGCGCCGCCCTAGGGTTTGGGCACCCTGTGGCACCACTTCGTTTCGTCTTCGGACTTCTGGAAGCTTCGTGGAAAAATAGGCCCCTGGGCGTTGATTTCGTCCAATTCCGAGAATATTTCGTTACTAGGATTTCTGAAACCAAAAACAGCAGAAAACAGCAACTGGCACTTCGGCATCTTGTTAATAGGTTAGTTCCAGAAAATGCACGAATATGACATAAAGTGTGCATAAAACATGTAGATAACATCAATAATGTGGCATGGAACATAAGAAATTATCGATACGTCGGAGACGTATCAGCATCCCCAAGCTTAGTTCTGCTCGTCCCGAGCAGGTAAAGCGATAACACGTATAATTTACGGAGTGACATGCCATCATAATCTTGATCATACTATTTGTAAAGCATATGTAGTGAATGCAGCGATCAAAACAATGTATATGACATGAGTAAACAAGTGAATCATATAGCAAAGACTTTTCATGAATAGCACTTCAAGACAAGCATCAATAAGTCTTGCAGAAGAGTTAACTCATAAAGCAATAATTCAAAGTAAAGGCATTGAAGCAACACAAAAGAAGATTAAGTTTCAGCGGTTGCTTTCAACTTGTAACATGTATATCTCATGGATATTGTCAACATAGAGTAATATAATAAGTGCAATAAGCAAGTATGTAGGAATCAATGCACAGTTCACACAAGTGTTTGCTTCTTGAGGTGGAGAGAAATAGGTGAACTGACTCAACATTGAAAGTAAAAGAATGGTCCTCCATAGAGGAAAAGCATCGATTGCTATATTTGTGCTAGAGCTTTGATTTTGAAAACATGAAACAATTTTGTCAACGGTAGTAATAAAGCATATGTATCATGTAAATTATATCTTACAAGTTGCAAGCCTCATGCATAGTGTACTAATAGTGCCCGCACCTTGTCCTAATTAGCTTGGACTACCGGATCATCACAATGCACATGTTTTGACCAAGTGTCACAAAGGGGTACCTCTATGCCGCCTGTACAAAGGTCTAAGGAGAAAGCTCGCATTGGATTTCTCGCTATTGATTATTCTTCAACTTAGACATCCATACCGGGACAACATAGACAACAGATAATGGACTCCTCTTTTATGCATAAGCATGTAACAACAATTAATAATTTTCTCATTTGAGATTGAGGATATTTGTCCAAAACTGAAACTTCCACCATGGATCATGGCTTTAGTTAGCGGCCCAATGTTCTTCTCTAACAATATGCATGCTTAACCATAAGGTGGTAGATCTCTCTTACTTCAGACAAGACGGACATGCATAGCAACTCACATGAAATTCAACAAAGAGTAGTTGATGGCGTCCCCAGTGAACATGGTTATCGCACAACAAGCAACTTAATAAGAGATAAAGTGCATAATTACATATTCAATACCACAATAGTTTTTAAGCTATTTGTCCCATGAGCTATATATTGCAAAGGTGAATGATGGAATTTTAAAGGTAGCACTCAAGCAATTTACTTTGGAATGGCGGAAAATACCATGTAGTAGGTAGGTATGGTGGACACAAATGGCATAGTGGTTGGCTCAAGTATTTTGGATGCATGAGAAGTATTCCCTCTCGATACAAGGTTTAGGCTAGCAAGGCTTATTTGAAACAAACACAAGGATGAACCGGTGCAGCAAAACTCACATAAAAGACATATTGTAAACATTATAAGACTTTACACCGTCTTCCTTGTTGTTCAAACTCAATACTAGAAATTATCTAGACCTTAGAGAAACCAATTATGCAAACCAAATTTTAGCATGCTCTATGTATTTCTTCATTAATAGGTGCAAAGTATATGATGCAAGAGCTTAAACATGAGCACAACAATTGCCAAGTATCACATTACCCAAGACATTATAGCAAATACTACATGTATCATTTTCCAATTCCAACCATATAACAATTTAACGAAGGAGAAACTTCGCCATGAATACTATGAGTAGAAACCAAGGACATACTTGTCCATATGTAACAGCGGAGCGTGTCTCTCTCCCATAAAGTGAATTCTAGGATCCATTTTATTCAAACAAAACAAAAAAACAAAAACAAACCGACGCTCCAAGCAAAGCACATAAGATGTGATGGAATAAAAATATAGTTTCAGGGGAGGAACCTGATAATGTTGTCGATGAAGAAGGGGATGTCTTGGGCATCCCCAAGCTTAGACGCTTGAGTCTTCTTGATTTATGCAGGGGTGAACCACCGGGGCATCCCCAAGCTTAGAGCTTTCACTCTCCTTGATCATGTTGCATCATACTCCTCTCTTGATCCTTGAAAACTTCCTCCACACCAAACTCGAAACAACTTATTAGAGGGTTAGTGCACAATAAAAATTAACATATTCAGAGGTGACACAATCATTCTTAACACTTCTGGACATTGCATAATGCTACTGGACATTAGTGGATCAAAGAAATTCATCCAACATAGCAAAAGAGGCAATGTGAAATAAAAGGCAGAATCTGTCAAAACAGAACAGTTCTTATTGACGAATTTTAAAATGGCACCAGACTTGCTCAAATGAAAATGCTCAAATTGAATGAAAGTTGCGTACATATCTGAGGATCATACACGTAAATTGGCTTAATTTTCTGAGCTACCTACAGGGAGGTAGACCCAGATTCGTGACAGCAAAGAAATCTGGAACTGCGCAGTAATCCAAATCTAGTACTTACTTTTCTATCAAAGACTTAACTTGGCACAACAAAATACAAAACTAAGATAAGGAGAGGTTGCTACAGTAGTAAACAACTTCCAAGACACAAAATAAAAACAAAGTACTGTAGGTAAAAACATGGGTTGTCTCCCATAAGCGCTTTTCTTTAACGCCTTTCAGCTAGGCGCAGAAAGTGTGTATCAAGTATTATCAAGAGACGAAGTGTCAACATCATAATTGGTTCTCATAATAGAATCAAAAGGTACCTTCATTCTCTTTCTAGGGAAGTGTTCCATACCTTTCTTGAGAGGAAATTGATATTTTATATTACCTTCCTTCATATCAATGATAGCCCCAACAGTTCGAAGAAAAGGTCTTCCCAATATAATGGGACAAGATGCATTGCATTCAATATCCAAGACAACAAAATCAACGGGGACAAGGTTATTGTTAACGGTAATGCGAACATTATCAACTTTACCCAAAGGTTTCTTTGTAGAATGATCAGCAAGATTAACATCCAAATAATAATTTTTCAGCGGTGGCAAGTCAAGCATATTATAAATTTTCTTAGGCATAACAGAAATACTTGCACCAAGATCACATAAAGCATTACAATCGAAATCTTTAACCTTCATTTTAATGATGGGCTCCCAACCATCCTCTAGCTTTCTAGGAATAGAGGCTTCGCGCTCTAGTTTCTCTTCTCTAGCTTTTATGAGAGCATTTGTAATATATGTGTGAAAGCCAAATTTATAGCACTAGCATTAGGACTTTTAGCAAGTTTTTGTAAGAACTTTATAACTTCAGAGATGTGGCAATCATCAAAATTCAAACCATTATAATCTAAAGCAATGGGATCATCATCCCCAATGTTGGAAAAAAATTCAGCAGCTTTATCACGAAGCTTTCAGCAGTTTTAGCAGTTTCAGGCAGTTTCTCGCGCTTTGCATTAGAAGTGGAAACATTGCTAACACCAATTATTTTATTAGTATTAGTAGGAGGTGCAGCAACATGTGTAGCATTAGCATTACTAGTGGTGGTAATAGTCCAAACTTTAGCTACATTCTTCTCTTTAGCTAGTTTTTCATTTTCTTCTCTATCCCACCTAGCACGCAGTTCAGCCATTAATCTTATATTCTCATTAATTCTAACTTGAATGGCATTTGCTGTAGTAGTAATTTTGTCATCTAAATCCTCAGGTTTAGCAGCCATTTTATTAATTAAATAAGATTGTGATGCAGACATGTATGAGATTCGGGTTTCAGCATTAGCAAGTTTAGTTTGCAACCCCGAGATCTCCCTATTCAGATTTTCAAGTTGATTCCCTATATTCTTCAACAAGGTAGATTGCTCATTCATAGTTTTAGTAAACAATTTATTTTGCTCATATTGTGATTGCATAAAGCTCTTGGTGGATCTTTCAATTTCTAGCATCCTTTCTTCATTAGGTGAAGCATATCTACCATAAGAGTTACCATTAGCAGGGTATGGCCTAGAATCATTGTGATTGTTATTTTTAATGAAATTCACATCAACATGTTCTTCTTGTGCAACCAATGAAGCTAACGGAACATTATTAGGATCAACATTAGTCCTATCATTCACAAGCATAGACATAATAGCATCAATCTTATCACTCAAGGAAGAGGTTTCTTCGATAGAATTTACCTTCTTACCTTGTGGAGCTCTTTCCGTGTGCCATTCAGAGTAGTTGATCATCATATTATCAAGAAGCTTTGTTGCTTCACCAAGAGTGATGGACATAAAGGTACCTCCAGCAGCTGAATCTAATAAATTCCGTGAAGAAAAATTTAGTCATGCATAGAAGGTTTGGATGATCATCCAAGTACTCAGTTCATGGGTTGGGCAATTTTTAACCAAAGATTTCATTCTTTCCCAAGCTTGAGCAACATGTTCAGTATCTAATTGTTTAAAATTCATTATGCTACTCCTCAAAGATATAATTTTAGCAGGGGGATAATATCTACCAATAAAAGCATCCTTGCATTTAGTCCATGAATCAATACTATTCTTAGGCAGAGATAGCAACCAATCTTTAGCTCTTCCTCTTAATGAGAAAGGGAACAATTTTAGTTTAATAATGTCACCATCTACATCTTTATATTTTTGCATTTCACATAGTTCAACAAAATTATTAAGATGGGCAGCAGCATCATCAGAACTAACACCAGAAAATTGCTCTCGCATAACAAGATTCAGTAAAGCAGGTTTAATTTCAAAGAATTCTGCTGTAGTAGCAGGTGGAGCAATAGGTGTGCATAAGAAATCATTATTATTTGTGGTTGTGAAGTCACACAACTTAGTATTTTCAGCGGTAGCCATTTTAGCAACAGTAAATTAAGCAAACTAGATAAAGTAAATGCAAGTAACTAATTTTTTTGTGTTTTTGATATAGCAAACAAGATAGCAAATAAAGTAAAACTAGCAACTAATTTTTTTGTATTTTGATTTAGTGCAGCAAACAAAGTAGTAAATAAAACTAAGCAAGACAAAAACAAAGTAAAGAGATTGAGAAGTGGAGACTCCCCTTGCAGCGTGTCTTGATCTCCCCGGCAACGGCGCCAGAAATCTAGCTTGATGGCGTGTAACTCACACGTTCGTTGGGAACCCCAAGAGGAAGGTATGATGCGCACAGCAGCAAGTTTTCCCTCAGAAAGAAACCAAGGTTTATCGAACCAGGAGGAGCCAAGAAGCACGTTGAAGGTTGATGGCGGCGGGATGTAGTGCGGCGCAACACCAGGGATTCCGGCGCCAACGTGGAACCTGCACAACACAACCAAAGTACTTTGCCCCAACGAAACAGTGAGGTTGTCAATCTCACCGGCTTGCTGTAACAAAGGATTAACCGTATTGTGTGGAAGATGATTGTTTGCAGAAAACAGTAAAACAGTATTGCAGTAGATTGTATTTCAGTATAGAGAATTGGACCGGGGTCCACAGTTCACTAGAGGTGTCTCTCCCATAAGACAAACAGCATGTTGGGTGAACAAATTACAGTTGGGCAATTGACAAATAAAGAGAGCATGACCATGCACATACATATCATGATGAGTATAGTGAGATTTAATTGGGCATTACGACAAAGTACATAGACCGCCATCCAACTGCATCTATGCCTAAAAAGTCCACCTTCAGGTTATCATCCGAACCCCTTCCAGTATTAAGTTGCAAAGCAACAGACAATTGCATTAAGTATGGTGCGTAATGTAATCAACAACTACATCCTTAGACATAGCATCAATGTTTTATCCCTAGTGGCAACAGCACAACACAACCTTAGAACTTTCATCACTGTCCCGGTGTCAATGCGAGGCATGAACCCACTATCGAGCATAAATACTCCCTCTTGGAGTTACAAGCATCTACTTGGCCAGAGCATCTACTAGTAACGGAGAGCATGCAAGATCATAAACAACACATAGATATAACTTTGATAATCAACATAACAAGTATTCTCTATTCATCGGATCCCAACAAACGCAACATATAGAATTACAGATAGATGATCTTGATCATGTTAGGCAGCTCACAAGATCCGACAATGATAGCACAATGGGGAGAAGACAACCATCTAGCTACAGCTATGGACCCATAGTCCAGGGGTAGACTACTCACACATCACACCGGAGGCGACCATGGCGGCGTAGAGTCCTCCGGGAGATGATTCCCCTCTCCGGCAGGGTGCCGGAGGCGATCTCCTGGATCCCCCGAGATGGGATCGGCGGTGGCGGCGTCTCAGTAAGGTTTTCCGTATCGTGGCTCTCGGTACTGGGGGTTTCGTCACGGAGGCTTTAAGTAGGCGGAAGGGCAAGTCAGGAGGGGGCACAGGGGCCGCACACCATAGGCCGGCGCGGCCAGGGGGGGGGCCGCGCCGCCCTAGGGTTTGGGCACCCTGTGGCCCCACTTCGTTTCGTCTTCGGACTTCTGGAAGCTTCGTGGAAAAATAGGCCCCTGGGCGTTGATTTCGTCCAATTCCGAGAATATTTCGTTACTAGGATTTCTGAAACCAAAAACAGCAGAAAACAGCAATTGGCACTTCGGCATCTTGTTAATAGGTTAGTTCCAGAAAATGCACGAATATGACATAAAGTGTGCATAAAACATGTAGATAACATCAATAATGTGGCATGGAACATAAGAAATTATCGATACGTCGGAGACGTATCACGGCTGAATCAAGTCCTAGTGGAGGAGATAATGATGCCGATGAAACTGCTTCGCCTCCTCCTGCTAAGAAGAGTTCAACAAGTTTCTTCGCAGGCGAGGATGACCTGGACCTGTGAGCTTCTATACTCTTTTCTCGATTTGTTTCCTATCATTTTGTATGCTAACTGTGCACTGCACTTAAGTAGCTCTGATGATGATGATGATGATGAAGTTCCTCTCGCGAAGAGGGCCAAATTAGTCTCTGGGAAACCGGCATCGGCTAAGGAATCGAACCCCTCTCCCGCCAAGTCGACGCCTCCGTCGCGAACGGGTGTAGAGAAGATTCCAGTGTCGAGAGTTATCCCTCCTGGCGATGCTCCCGCTCCGTCGACTGGTCGTGATCATGTAGGTATTTATTTTGCCTTGTTTTTGCCGAATTTTCCTCATGTCGACTGAATCTCCCTGATTTTCCTTGCGACAGCCGGTTTATGCTACAGTCGATGCTGTGATTGATTTCGCCGAACAGTTTACCCGACTGGAGGTTGAAAACGTCCAGCTTCGGAAGACTGTCAAATCTTCGGCTGATCAGGTGCTGGAAGCCAACAGGTTCGCCACCGATGCCAAGAAGGAAAACGCCTTGCTGAAGGAGCTGACGAAGCTAAAGAAGCAGATGAAGGATGAGCAAGATGCCAGGCGTGCAACAGCGGCTGCAGTCGATAAAAAGGAAGGTGTTCTCCGTGAATCCGTCAAAGATTTATTGGGTAAGGTTCATGACACATAATTTTCATTTCTGATACATCCTTTTTGGCTGCTGATCTTTCCTTTCTTTTAGAGGCCGCCGATATAACCGTCACTCCACGCCATCAGCTTCGGGAGGACTCGACATCCGATGCCTTGTCACTTGCTGCTGAGTCAAATGTCCAAGTCCTTGGGCTGCTGCAAAAGACCAAAGGGGCGTTGTCGAGGCTGTGCTCAATGATCTTCCCGAAGATGAAGCAGGACAAGACTCTCGGCGAGATGGCGGATGCTTTCCTCGCTGATCCTTCCGAGCCTGTGGAGGTATTGAAACGCCGTAACCACTTATTTGGTGCGGTTCTTACCTTCCAGTTGCTTATGGGTCATGGGATGGGGTCAGAATTGGAGAAGTTATCTAAGGCATTGCCTGTCGATGATGACAAACATTTAGTCGACCTCGAGCCTTTTAAAAGATCGGCAGTAATTTGTGCCAATCAACTTCTGAAGCTGGTAGAGGAAGCACAAGCCAAGCCCATTCCTGGATCTGCCCCTGCCTCATCATCGGCGAACCCTTGAACTTTTTATTTGACTTGTTGTAAATAAGATCAACCGTAACTTTGACGTAGTCCAGTTTTATTTCGGCTCTGTTGCCAATTCGAACATCCTTTTGAATGTATTATATATGCCAAGTACTCCCGATGGGAGTTTTTATGTTAATGCTGGCCTGAGGCGGGGATTTGTCTTGCGATTCCTTCAACTTCTTCCCGTGCCGAGCTTTTCCCGAACCCTTCGAGTAATGATGAATTGGGCCTTGTTCGTCGCTTGCGTGACCAAGTGTCTTGTCTAAAAAAGACATTGCTTCTCTTCGGGCGATGGCAGCCTTGGTGAAGAAAAAGGGGGAGATAGCGACTGCTATCGAGCAATACGCTCTCGATGGTCTTCATGTTGCTACCGAAAGTTTGGGCTGTAAGTATTAGCCCACCTTTTGATTCCTGATAAAGCCTGAATGTTCTTTTAACTGATACTCGTTCCTTTCCAGTCGTGGCTTCAGATGCAACTGAGGAGAACAAGAAGATCCATGAAGAGGTTAAGGTGATGACTGACGTTGCGCACCCGAATCACGGTTTATGGCTGCATCGTCCGAAGGCTGTTGTCATGGCGAAGTTTAAGTGTCGGGTGGGGAAGGCGCATTATTATTTTGATAAGTTCCACGCTCATCTCACGATGGTTTGGAACACCTTGTTCCCTCTGGACCAAGCGCCCGAAACCTTATCAGCCGTGTTCACCCAATTCAAGTCTCCCGAAAGGATTCGACAGTTGGTACGGAAGGAAATCCTGGCTGGTGCTGAGCTTGCCTTTGCTTCGATATTGGCGTGCCATCCGTCTTTAGACTTGGGAGCCGTGGCCAACACTGAGAGGAGCTTAGGCCAACACTATGATGTTGCTAGAGGTCCTGCCTACACCATTGTTTCTCGGATGGAGTCGTGCCTTGAGAAGGATCTGAAGGCCCACTGGGACCGGGGAGCCCGATCATGAATGTAACAACCTTATACCTGCATAAGATTGTTTTGTATGAATTTACTACGTACGTTGCACGCTATGTTAGTTTGATTGATGTTTTATTGTCGAGGGCGGCTGAGTGATCAGTTCAACCTGCTCTCTCGACGACTTCGTTGATTTATGCAATGTTATTGCGAAGCCTATATGTAAGTTTTGTAAGAGCGAGACCCATCGACTTAGTCGAGGGAATTAGACGCTTGGCTTCGTCACGCGGTGCACCGGTTTGAGCCTTATTTTGTGATAATGTAACCATCGACTGCAGCACTCGTGTATTTACTCGAGGCTTGGATTGGTTGTTTGCGTGCATCATTAATCTTAGCTCCCGTTGAGAGTATTTAATTAATGACACTGTGTAAGCTTATTTTTAGGCCAGCGCTCCCGATGGGAGTAAGAGCCGATGGCGAGGCCCCATAAAGTATGTTCAGGTGATAGGGCCTGGAGCAAGAAAAAAGGTAGATAACCTGATTAGAACTTTTATTCATAATTCAAAAGCAACCTTAAGGGCTGTCGAGTAATTAAAAACAATCGTATCCTATGTATAGAACCGTCGCAAGTGTGCGACGTTCCATGGATTTTCAACGTCTTTTCCGGTAGCTGGGTTTTTGAGCCGATAGGCTCCTCCTGGTATCACTTCAGTGACAATATATGGTCCTTCCCATGGGGATTCGAGCTTCAAGGGTCTCTCGTACTCGATTAGATCTCTCGGGACATGGCCACCTATATAAAGGTCAGGAGAGGGGCTATCGAGGGACACACAATCAATCTTAGCAATACTAGCTAGCAAAAGCTTAGAACTAGGTTACCCTAGCAACCAGCATCTCGACGAGATCACAGCCGAACTATTCGGGACCCCATTGTAACCTGTTTTCATCATAATCAAAGAACAGACAGGCAGGACGTAAGGGTTTTACCTCATCGAGGGCCCCGAACCTGGGTAAATCGCTCTCCCCGCTTGTCTGTGAACCGATGTCTCGTGTCAGCTTGCAGGATTCCATCAACCCTAAGCCCCTATCAGAGGGCATTGCCGAGGAGCACCCTCGACAATTGGCGCCGTCTGTGGGAACCCTGTCGGCACAAGGCAGGACATCGGCAGATCCGATCATGACATCGGCAGCTTCGCCGGCAAATTCGCCGGCAACTTCATCACAAACTTCATCAACAACTTCGTCGACACCATCATCGCCAACCCTGGGAAGCCCGATTCGATTCGGCTCTTACGAGTTTACCCCACATAGCGATTCCTCCCGCTCGAACTTTTCAGATCTACAAGGGAACATGGAGATGACCTTCGGCAGCGTCCACTACAACGTCAACGCAGAAGGAATCCTTCGATTGCTGGAATCCCCCGCCTCCGGATCGACGAGTTCAAGCGCACCATTGTCACTCAATCTGTCGGCTGGTCTGACAGGATCGACGTGCTCACCCGCACCCTCGACTCCCCGCTCGGTGTCCTCCATGTCGGTAGGGTCTGACGATCCCACGTCTTCGGAATTAACCTCGTACTACTGCTCGAACTGCGACTCCAGGCACGGGCTGGGATCGAGCGACACGCCGTTCATCTGCAACGCCCAGTATTCATCGGGAGAGGACAGTATCGATAGCACCGTCTAGAGAACCACCCGAAGACCGGCACATCATCAGGTTTATGTCGCCAATAACACGGGAAACACAAGGCGTAGAGGTGACGAGGAGCATACCCCCCGTTCCAGTAGAAGGGCGAGTTTTGAGAACAGCGCCAGCAACCGCGACAGCGATTATACCATCGCGGATGAGGAATGGGCAGCAGCAAGGGCAGCAGTACTCAACAACACGCCGCTCCCTGCGGGGACTTCGGTCGGAACCCTCAATGCTTATCGCTCCATACTAGAGAAAAACCGGGAGCACCTATCAAAAGAGCAAGCCTCCCTCGAGAGACGCTTATCTGCAGCGGATCGATCCAGTGAACGGCGAAGGGGATCGCAAGGGAGTGCCTCCCGAAACACTCAGGGAGCAGGCAAGCACCGGTCAAGGATGTCCAGGCTTTCGGAAGATGACGCCAGAGAGATAACGTCAAATCTAACAAAATCCTTTATGACTACGGATACCGCGGGCATGCCACGGCCGAAAACCATTGCAGGAGCAACGGCCAACCTCGCCGATTACCTCATCAACCATCGCCCCGAAGGATCCATGACCCAAGCTCATCGAGGTGCCCTGGAAAGCCTCGCAATATTGGGGAACAACCTTGTCCCGTCGAAGGAAAGGACCACCTTCCAAGGCAGTGGGTCGAAACATCATGCGAGAGATGCTCGGGACGAAATCACCCAGAGCAAGATCGACAAAGCAAGGCGACGACGCGCCGCTAGGAAGGACGACGACAGCGATTCTTCGGATGAAGACCAGGAGTACGACGGCGAACTCAGGGGAGCCGACTGTCTAAGTTACAAGATCCGCGAAGCAATGCCGCCCAAAAAGTTTAAGCCTACCCCTACCGATGCTACCAAATACGATGGGCAGCAAGAACCAAGATCCTGGATAGACGACTACCTGCAGACTGTGATCCTGCACAAAGGAAACCAGATAGCGGCAATGCAATGCTTACAGCTTTACTTGAAAGCTTCAGCACGGGCCTGGCTAAGGGGGCTGCCGAAGGGTTCTGTCAAATCATGGGATGACCTAGTAGACGCCTTCGTTGCCAACTTCCAAGCAACATACAAGAGGCCCGTCGGGATCGAAGAGCTACGGAATTGCCGGCAGAAGCAGAAGGAGTCAATGCGTTCATACATCGGGAGATTCACAAAGCTCCTGAACGCTGCCGAAGACGTATCTGTCGATAGAGCAATCGATGCTTTCAGCGACGGCGTTCAGCGGGAAAGTTACATAGAAGAACTCGGGCGCAAAAAGCCAAAAACCATAACCAAGCTAATGGAAATCGCCAACAGCTGGGCTGATGGTAAGGACAACGTACGAAGGCCACGGCAGCGTAGTGATGACGAAGACGATGACTAGCCGAAGCACGACTCGGGTGGCCGAAGGGATCGTCACAAGAGAAGGAAAAACCGCAACTACGATGATAACAATCTGGTAGCCGCAGGGTATTCCGATCGGCAGGACGATCGAGACGACAGGCACGATGGTAACCGGAACAACTCTGGGAACCGTGGTAATTACAAACCACGACAGCAGAGGACTCCCGAACTACCCTACGCTGAACAGGTTAACACCTCCTGTTACCTACATTCGTATGTCGATTCCAAAGACGGCAAAACGAAGTCAAGTCACCTGCTCAGGGACTGCCGGCAGTTCCTTGACATGCACAAACTCATCCAGCAGTCAGGCCAGCAACAGCTACCACCACCACCCCCACCTCCACCGCAGCATCAAGTCCAGCAGGCTCAACCCCATCAACCCAACGAGTCGTTTCCACCACCACGTGGGCAGATGAGCATGATCCACAGGACAGGTGTTTCGAAAAGGGAAATGAAGAAGCTCACCCGAGAAATCAACTTGGCAGAAAGCATCATGGCAAACATCCCTGAGTACGTCGACTGGTCTTCTCAGAACATTACGTTCAGTCGAGCAGATCACCCGATGACCATACCAAAACTAGGACACGTGTCGTCGTGGTGAACAGACAGATGCCATAGGATGGCTTAGATTGGGGCCGAATGGACGCTAGAGGATTCGGGGGAGGGTTTGTGATCAGATGGGATGAACTTCCGGATGGTTTCCTCAAGAACTTGGCCAAGGCCAGAGGTTGAAGAAGAAAGACAGAAGGAAGAACTCGCTTTCTAGATCACCATGTTCATTGATTCTCACAAGTTACAGGTTTGTGTTTTTCTTTTTTCTCTATGTTCCGCGCCTCCCTGTAAGGAGGGCTGCCCCCTCTCCTTATATAGGGGAGAGGGTGGCTTACAGTGCAAGAAACCCTAATGGCATCTTTGACTAGACAAACTACTTTACAAAGCTACTTTACAAAGCTACTTTAATCATAGACGACACCGGGGTCTTCTTCAAGCAGGGAGGCTGACGTCCTCCGGCTTCTTTCTTCGTCATCTTCTTCTTTATCGTCAGCCCTTCGTTTAAAGTTACTTTGCTTAGCTCATCTTTGTCTTCAAGCTCTGGAGAGAATCTTTGACCAGCCTTGCCGACAAGCTCCTCCTTCCAATGGCCCGGTACCCTTTCTATCTGGTTCCGGTATCCCTCCTCTGAGGATACCGGCTTAGTCTGCTCAGCCGAGCGCCTATCTTAGACTCCGGCATGAACATTTAACCGGTATCCTGATGGCTCAAACCATCCGGTTTGGCATGCCTTTGGCATACCGGGGGTCATCCCCCCAACATTAGTCCCCGAAGCTGGTATAGTCTGGCGGATTCTATCCAACAGACCATGCCAGGTTCTCATATCTTTGGATACCGGTTTAATCCTTCCGGCTTTGGGCTTGGATCCGGCATCTTTGCCCCCTTTTTGTCTTTTTCTCTTTGCAAGGTATCTTCCGGCTTCTCTTTTCTCCGGTTTCATTTGCATTTACTCCTTCCTCGGTGAGGTCGAGAATATCTCGGGCCCCACGTGCGACAGAGACATGCGCACTGTGACTGTCGTGCCAGTGTCAGTTGTCACTTCGCTTCGACTCCCGCGCAGTCATTAAATGCCCCACTGCGGATCCCACTAGCCGTTTTGGATCCCGTGTGTGCCTCCGTGTGGCCTCCTGTCTTCTCGCGTGTACCTCCTCGCCACGTGGCGGCCCACGGTGCGAACCGTTGCGGGCCGCGAGGCGAACCGCCGTGGCCCAGCGGTTTTCGACCCACGTCCCAACTCCTTCATAAGCTCAACTGCCTCTTCTTCTTCCTCTTCTTCGCATTCTCCATCCCTCGCGCTCAGTGTTTCTCGCCTCTGCGCCTTCGCCATTCTTCGTCCGCCGCTGCTTGCTCGAGCTCCGTCGCCCGGCGAACTCACGCCGTACTTCCGCCGGACTTCTTCGTGCGGGAACCTTCTGCAGCGCCCTCAGCGCGTCCGCTGCATTCGTGCTTCCTTGCGAGCTTCTCCGCCTCGCCGTCGGCGGTGCTCGTCGGTGACCACTGGTCCGCTCCACCACCGGTGAACTCCTTCCTCAGCAACCGCGCCGCCCCAGGTTGGTGCCAATTTAACTTTGCTTGCCATCTGCCTGCTTTTCAGATCTGGGGACTATGGTGTTCTTATTTCCTCTCTTTTTTTTTGATTTTCCTCTTACTCGTAGATCTTCACGCGGGGTTCAAGTGTGGGATTTCTGTTTCTTCGCCTACCCCTCCAATGTCTGACGAGGAAACTTACTCCGCATCCTCTTCTTCTTTTTCCGTTAAACGCCGTAGACAATCTCCCGGCGAATCCACGGCTTCAGATCCGATGGACATCGATTCCGGCAACCAGTAGGACTCCGGTAGCCGCCAAGAGTCCGGCGGCCATCTAGAATCCGGCAGCTTTAGCCAAGCTTCCGGTAGCCAAGAAGCAAGCAGCTCTGGCCAAGCCTCAAGTAGCTCTAGCCAATCATCCGGTGCGGAGCCTTCCCCAATCACCCGTGGGGCCTGGATGGGCTCCAATGTCACTGAATATGAGATTGACTGGTTGTACCGGTCTCGCAGGATTCCGGAAGGAGTAGTTTGCCGGATTCCCGGTAACGAAATCGAACCGGCTCCCAGGACCGGTGAACATGTTGTTTTTCTTGCTCACTTTGAGCGCGGCTTCGGCCTTCCTGCCTCCCCTTTTTTCCGGGATTTTCTAGATTTTTACAAACTCCAACCTCACCACCTTCCTGGCAACGCCATCTTCTACCTTTCCTGCTACGCCACCTTCATGGAGGCCTACATTGGCATTTGTCCCACTCGTGAGACATTTGCCCGCTTCTTTTGTTTGCGGATTAACTCCGTCCAGGGCAGGGAAATTCCTAAGCCCAAGCCGCCTGTGGAGTGCGGATCTTGCATCATTGGCTCCCGCCAAGGGAGCTCTTTTCTTAAGTTTACCGGCCTCGAGTCTTGCCGTGCCTGGCAAGGAACCTTTTTCTACGTGAAGAACGACGGCCGCGCCGATCTCATCGATCTCCCTCCTTTTCAAGCGGGGCCTCCCAGCAGAACCAACTGGAGCTACAACCCGAAGACAGATCATGCCGAAACCAACCGGGTGGTACGCTTCTTGGGTTCTCTGAAGAAAGATACCAACATCTGCTCAGACGACATTATCCGCACCTTTATTTCACGCCGGGTGCTTCCTCTGAAGCGCCGTGCGCATAGGATGAGCGAGATGTACGGTCCTGGCGATCCCACCAAGATCACAGGCCGCCCCCTTAGCAAAAAAGACGTTGTTCGCAAGGCTAAGCAGATTTGCCAAACTGCTATGCCATTTGAGTGGGGATGGGGCCTTCTTCCTCTCAGCACTACTAACCCTCCTACCCAAGAAGTAAGAGGTTTTGCAATTGGGACCGTTTTTTGCCGGTACCCTGTGCTTTTTCTAACTTTCCTTTTTTCGTGTTTCAGGCCAAGGACCGCTTCCCCCTTATCCAAGCAGAGCAACGTGGGATTCCGGTGAAGCGCGCCCTTGACTCCTTCGACCCAGATCCCTACATTTTTTGGAAGGATCTGAAGATGGGCAAGACCCCAGCTGCGCGCCTTGGCCGGTCTCCGCCGAAGCCGACCGGGTCCTCCGATGACCTGGCCATGCTCGAGGTATTCCCTTTTCCGGTTTCTTGTACCTTTTCGTTATTGCCTTCTTGTGAATTTCTTCTCAGCTATTTTTGACCCACAGATCCATGAGCGCGTGGCGCCCTTGGACGCTGAGGCGGGCGTCGAGTTTGTGGACAACCTCTTGGCTCAGGGCCAAAAGAACAAGCAACCGGCATCTGACGCCGGTTCCAGCCAGGCCCCTCCCTCCAAGCGCTTTCGGACCGAGCCCATGGGGGAGAAGCAAGTGGGCATGCGTCGCTACAAGCGAAAGCAAATGCCAACTGCTTCCGGGTAAGTTTTTATTTTCTTGCTTGCATCTTTTTGCCAAGTTCTTTTTCCAGTAGCTTTTCTCCAATTATCTTTCTTTCTTTTTCTCAGCCCCGCGCTCAAGCTTGGCTCAGGGCCACCGGGCTCTGAAGGTTCCGGAAGGACTTCAACCCCTCCTCCTCACTCAAGTCCGGCATCATTTGGTGCCGGCAACACCTCTGCCTCCCTCTCGGGGGGCACAACAAATTCGGGGCGCGCGGCCCCAACACCTCCTGATCACCGCGCGGAGGAGGACTTCACCTCCCCTCCAGAAGCCCAAGATACTGGCGCCAGCAACATCGGCGCCGGCAAGACAGATGCCGGGCAGGCGGAACCTCTGGTTCCTCCTGCCCCGAAGAAGAAAAAGAAACAGCCCAGCTCCTCCTTCACCGCGCCGGATATTTCCGCGCCGGAATCTCCCGCGCCTCCTCTTGGGACCACGCCTACACCGCCGCCAAGCCAAGGACCTTCCGTGGCCAAACGAACGGCGCCGCCAGAGACCGCCAAGATCACCAAGTTCCTCAAGCCCGGGGCTTCCCGTGGCAAGGCTGTGGAGGGCGACGCCTCAGGCGGCTCGCGGGACGTGGTGCTGCACGTCGGTCCTGCTGCTGCCGCTGTCCCGGAAAAACCTTCCGGCGTCCTAGGCCGGATCGTTGCGCTGAATCGCGCGGGCAAAGATCTGGGGCACCTTCTCTCCTACGCCCAAAAGTGGAACGATGCGGATATCTCTGCCTCCACCCGCGGCTTGGGGAAGGACCGCCTTCCAGCGCTAGACCCTGCCGGGCCTCGGTGCACTGAAGAACACTTCACGCGGCTTAAACGTGCCGTGAAAGAGTTTGACAGTGCCTGGTACAATGCTACCAGCAACGTGGTGGTAAGTTTCGCTAAACCTCTTGTATTTCTGTTGATGCCGGTTTCTTTTCTTTCCGGATCTTATCTATCCTCCCCAGTCCCCGAGTTTCGTGTTGAGAGCGTAGTTCTTAGCGCGAAACTTCAACTAGAAACGCGTGAAACCGGCATAGCCAGTCCCCGAGTTTCGGGTTAAGACCTCTTGTCTCTCTCTCTCTCACAACCATCTTCCTTTGAATAGAGCACTGCTGACGCCCGGAAGCAACTCTTTGAGGAGCTTCTGTGGGAGCATCGGGACCTTGCCGAGGCCCACAGCCATTGCCAAGGTTTGTTTTCTTTCTTCTCCTCCGGCATCTTTTCACCGGAATGTTTTCTTCTTTCATTATTCACGCATCCTTTTGTTTAACAGTTGTTCCGGAAGCTACCATCGAGGCCCTTAAGGCCCAGGTTGTCAAGCTCCAAGGTACTACCCTTTCTTTTCCGGCTAACCTGTTCCTTTCTTATTTCATCTATTGTCGCTTGCTGAAACCTCTCTTTCCGGTACTTAGGCGAGAAAGAGCAGCTTCTCAAGGAGCACAACGAGGCACTGGACGCCCAGAAGACCGCGTTGAGGGAGCTGAAGGACCAGGCTATGCAGGCCGCGCTCCAGCACGAGCAAGCTCTCAAGGATGCCCAGGTCGCGGCTGAGGCCAGGTTGGCGGAGGTCGTGGAGGACTCCACGAACTCCAACACCGTTCTTACGGCAGAGCTGGAGGAGGAGAGGAAAGCGCGGAAGGCAGCGGAGCGCCTTATTGATACCATGACCACTGATCACAAGGAATATGATCGGTTGGTTATGAAGATCGACGCGCTGGCTCTCCGTGAGTCCCTGCCTTGCCCCTTCTTTCGCTTACAAGCTTTCTCCTTTTGAAAAATGTACCTTCGTTCCTTGTTCTTCCGACATGCTCTTTTCCGGTGTCTTGTGTTTACGCTTTTTTCTTTCTCCTTGTAGAGCATTTCCCGGAATCCCAGGTCTATGCCGTGAAGAAGGTGAGGGAGGATCGGGTGGTGCGGGAATTTCCCAATATGGACGCGCACTGGGATGGGTATGACTATCTTGTCGCCCTCTCCGCGCGAGTCCAACACATGCGCTGCGTCGACCGGCTTCTTGCCGACCTGCCCGCTGCCGCCATCCAAATCTTCAAGGTGCTGTGGCCTGAGGAGGAGCTGCCGGAGAACATCACGCTTACTGCCAACCGGCTGAAGGATGCTGGGCACCGGATTCGCGAGTGGCAATGCTCAGCGGCTCGTGCCGGAGCTGACACGGCGCTACGCTCCGCGTGCTCCTGGTACCCTGACGTGAATCTGGATGCTCTTCAAGGCGTACGCGAAGATGCTCCCACGGACATGGATCCGGCGCTCACCGCGAAGCGGCAGGATCGGGCCTACCGGCTTGCTGAGTACGCCGACGTCCGCACCTTCATCCCTCCCCCTCCTGGTGTCAAGGACTACCTCAGCGATGAGGAAGAAGAAGACGAGGGACAGGAAGATGAAGCTACTGAGGACGTGCCGCCGGAAGCTCCCGAAGCCAGCACTGCTCGCCCTGAAGACGCTGAGACCGGTGCCACTCCTCCTGATGCCCCCGCTGCCTGAACAAGTTACCTGCTCCTGCTTGCTTTTCAACAAACTTTATTAAATTTGACCCCGGTATGCCGGGGTGTATGATGTAAAACCTTAAGTCGCTTTTGCTTACCCTACAACACTTTATGCCGGTAAGTTATACCGGTAGTTAATTACCTTAAGTTTGCTTAGCATATTTGCCTCTTGTTTTTGCTTCTATCTTGCACCGCAAAGATTTCTTAATTGTTTCCGCATCCAATTTGATGCATACTTGGTTCTTTTGCCTTGGCTCTGCCTGCCTTCTCTGGGCGTTCTTTGGCGTATGAGCACAAGGTTCTTTCACCAAACAAGCATCCTCTTGAACTTAGAAATAACTTTGAAATTTTGCAAAAAACCGGTTTAACCGGGGTTAGTTAAACTTTCCGGATTGTTCTTTCCTGCCGTCCCTCTCCGCAGTTCATGTGCTTATCCCCTACCGGCTTATCTTGCTTGCCATGAAGCCGGTTTGCGGACAGCAGCAGAGTCGAAGACTCCGGTAGGATTTAGCACACTACTGAACCGGAAAGAAAAAACATTCAATAAGCAACCGGTAAACGGAAAAAATAAACAAGTTACATGCAACCTTATTGGGGTAGTCCCCGAGATTCATTCAAGGTTCCGGCATCTTTTATTCATAGCAATTAAGGTACAAAAAGGAACTTCTTACACCACATCTTCAAGAGTAGAAAGGACGCAACAGAGCTACATTCCATGGACGCTTGCTCTCCTCTCCGGACCTGTCCGCCTTTCCTTTTTTCCACTCCTGTGCATCGATCAAGTAGTATGCATCATTGTGAAGCACCTTGCTTACAATGAAGGGACCTTCCCATGGTGGCAAAAGCTTATGCCGGCCTTCAGTGCGCTGCACTAGGCGAAGTACGAGATCTCCTTCCCGGAAAACTCTCGGGCTAACCCTCCGGCTATGATAGCGTCTGAGGTTTTGCTGGTAAATGGCTGTTCTTGCCAAAGCCAGCTCTCTTGCTTCTTCTAGCAAGTCCACATCATTTTCTCTGGCCTCTTTGACCTCTTGCTCAGTATAGAGCTGTACCCTTGGTGAATCATGAATGATATCAGTTGGTATGACTGCTTCTGCTCCATAAACCATGAAGAAAGGAGTGTATCCGGTAGACCGGTTCGGAGTTGTTCTTATACTCCACAGTACTGATGGTAGCTCATCGAGCCAACATCCCGGTGACTTTTCCACCGCATCAATGAGTCTAGGTTTGATACCGGAAAGTACCAAAGCATTCATTCTTTCCACTTGGCCATTGCCTTGTGGGTGTGCCACTGAGCACAAATCCAACCGGATGTTCTTGTCCTCACAAAACCTTTTGAACTCACCTTGAGCAAAGTTGGTTCCATTGTCAGTGATGATGCTGTGCGGGTATCCATACCGTAAAATGACATCTTTCAAGAACTTCACCGCTATGCGTCCATCACATTTTGCGATGGGTTTCACTTCTAGCCACTTGGTGAATTTATCCACCATAACCAAGATGTGGGTCATGCTGCTTCTTGCAGTTTTGAATGGGCCAACCATGTCAAGGCACCAAACGGCAAACGGCCACGTTAATGGTATTGTTTTTAAACCGGATGCTGGGGTATGATTTTGTTTGGCGTACCTCTGGCACCCGTTGCATTTTCTCACTAAATCTTCGGCGTTCTCCAAAGCAGTGGGCCAATAGAAACCATGCCGGAATACTTTTGCTACCAGCGCCCTTGATGAAGCATGATGCCCACATTCTCCTTGGTGAATTTCCTCAAGCATTTCCTTCCCATCTTCCGGTTCCACACACCTTTGAAGGATACCGGTAACGCTTCTTTTGTACACCTCACCATTGATGAATGTGTACGCTTTGGACCTTCTCTGAATTCTCCTTGACTCATTTTCGTCATCCGGCAAGGTGCCGTTGATCAGGAATTCCTTAATAGGTTTAACCCACGACGGTATCTCTCGAACCAGAAACACCGGTGCATCTATCTCCATGCTATCTACCAGCATCATTTCTTCCGGTATGGGTACGGCAGTCCCCGAGCTTGCCGTAGCAGTCCCCGAGTTTACCGGTGCAGTCCCCGGGTTTCCTTCATCAATATCCATGGGCACTACGTGTGATTCCGGTACAAAAATTGATTCCGACTCCGGTCTTGGTTTGATCGATGGTACCCTGATGTCTACGTTCCCCCTCCTTTCCTGTAGACAGTGTTGGGCCTCCAAGAGCAGAGGTTTGTAGAACAACAGCAAGTTTTCCCTTAAGTGGATCACCCAAGGTTTATCGAACTCAGGGAGGAAGAGGTCAAAGATATCCCTCTCATGCAACCCTGCAACCACAAAGCAAGAAGTCTCTTGTGTCCCCAACACACCTAGTAGGTGCACTAGTTCGGCGAAGAGATAGTGAAATACAGGTGGTATGAATATATATGAGCAGTAGCAACGGTGCCAGAAAATAGCTTGCGAGCGTGTAGTTGATGGTGGTAGTATTGCAGCAGTAGTAACGCAGTAAAACAGTAAACAAACAGTAGTAACTCAGCAGTATTTAGGAACAAGGCCTAAGGATTACACTTTCACTAGTGGACACTCTCAACATTGATCACATAACAGAATAGATAAATGCATACTCTACACTTTTGTCGGATGATGAACGCATTGCGTAGGATTACACGAACCCTCAATGCCGGAGTTAACAAGCTCCACAATTTGTTCATATTTAGTAACCTTATAGTGTAAGATAGATCAAAAGACTAAACCAAGTACTAACATAGCATGCACACTATCGCCTTCATGCATATGCAGGAGGAATAGATCACATCAATACCATCATAGTAATAATTAACTCCACAATCTACAAGAGATCATGATCATAGCCTACGACAAGAACCACACGGTGCACACACTAGTCACCTTTACACACGTGCAGGAGGAATAGAACTACTTTAATAACATCACTAGAGTAGCACATAGATAAATTGTGATACAAAACTCATATGAATCTCAATCATGTAAAGCAGCTCATGAGATTATTGTATTGAGGTACATGGGAGAGAGATGAACCACATAGCTACAGCGAAGCCCTCAGCCTCAGGGGTGAATTATTCCCTCCTCATCATGGGGGCAGCGATGGCGGTGAAGATGGCGGTGAAGACGGCGGTGGAGATGGCTCCGGGGGCAATTCCCCGTCCGGCAGGGTGCCGGAACAGAGAGTTCTGTCCCCCGAATTGGAGTTTCGCGATGGCGGCGGCGCCCCTGGAGTCTTTCTGGAGTTTCGTCAATTGGTACTGCGTTTTTAGGTCGAAAGGGGTTATATAGGCGAAGAGGCGGCGCAGGAGGGCTGACAGGGCGGCCTCACCCTAGGCCGGCGCGGCCAGACCCTGGCCCGCGCGGCCCTATGGTGTGGGGCCCCCCTGGCTCCTCTCCGACTCTTCTTCGGTGTTCTGGAGCCTTCCGGGAAAAATAGGAGGTTTGGCGTTGATTTCGTCCAATTCCGAGAATATTGCCCGAACAGCCTTTCTGGAACCAAAAACAGCAGAAAACGAGAACTGCACCGTGGCATCTTGTTAATAGGTTAGTTCCGGAAAATGCATGAAAATGATATAAAGTGTGAACAAAACATGTTGGTATTGTCATAAAACAAGCATGGAACATCGGAAATTATAGATACGTTGGAGACGTATCAGCATCCCCAAGCTTAGTTCCTACTCGTCCTCGAGTAGGTAAACGATAAAAGATAATTTCTGAGGTGACATGCTACCAACATAATCTTAATCATACCACTGTAAAGCATATGAGATGAATGCAGCGATTCGAAACAATGTAAATGCAATGAGTAAACAATTGAATCATATAGCAAAGACTTTTCATGAATAGTACTTTCGAGATAAGCATCAACAAGTCTTGCATAAGAGTTACTCATAAAGCAATAAATTCTTAGTAAAGGTATTGAAGCAACACAATGGAAGATTAAGTTTCAGCAGTTGCTTTCAACTTGTAACATGTATATCTCATAGATAGTTGTCAATGCAGAGCAATATAACAAATGCAATAAGCAAGTATGTAAGAATCAATGCACAGTTCACACAAATGTTTGCTTCTTGAGGTAGAGAGAGATAGGTAAACTGACTCAACAATAAAAGTAAAAGAATGGTCCTTCAAAGAGGAAAGCATCGATTGCTATATTTGTCCTAGAGCTTTGGTTTTGAAAACATATAGAGAGCATAAAAAGTAAAGTTTTGAGAGGTGTTTGTTGTTGTCAACGAATGGTAATGGGTACACTAACTACCTCGCCAACCGGACTTCCAAGAGCGGCTCCCATGAATTATTTTATTTTTGGGTGGCACTCCTTCCAACCTTTCTTTCACAAACCATGGCTAACCGAATCCTCGGGTGCCTGCCAACAATCTCATACCATGAAGGAGTGCCTTTTTATTTTAGTTTTATTATGATGACACTCCTCCCAACCTTTGCTTACACAAGCCATGGCTAACCGAATCCTTCGGGTGCCGTCCAACAATCACATACCATGAAGGAGTGTCTATTTTTGTTAATTAATTTGGGACTGGGAATCCCATTGCCAGCTCTTTTTGCAAAATTATTGGATAAGCGGATGTGCCACTAGTCCATATGAGAGTCCGTCAAAAGTAAATGACAAGGTTGAAAGCTAAACACCACATACTTCCTCATGAGCTATAAAACATTGACACAAATCAGAGGTGATAAATTTTGAATTGTTTAAAGGTAGCACTCAAGCAATTTACTTTGGAATGGCAGGAAATACCACATAGTAGGTAGGTATGGTGGACACAAATGGCATAGTGTTGTTTGGCTCAGGATTTGGATGCATGAGAAGTATTCCCTCTCGATACAAGGTTTAGGCTAGCAAGGTTTATTTGAAGCAAACACAAGCACGAACTAGTACAGCAAAACTCACATAAAAGACATATTACAAGCATTATAAAACTATACATCGTCTTCCTTGTTGTTCAAACATCTTACTAGAAAATATCTAGACTCTAGAGAAACCACTCATGCAAACCAAATTTTAACAAGCTCTATGTATTTCTTCACTAATAAGTGTAAGGTATATGATGCAAGAGCTTAAACATGAGCACAACAATTGCCAAGTATCACATTACCCAAGACATTATAGCAATTACTACATGTAGCATTTTCCAATTCCAGCCATATAACAATTAACGAAGCAGTTTCAACCTTCGTCATGAATATTATGAGCTAAGAACACATGTGTTCATACGAACCAGCGGAGCGTGTCTCTCTCCCACACAAGCATTTATTCAAACACAAACAAAAACAAAAGCACACAGACGCTCCAAGTAAAGCACATAAGATGTGACCGAATAAAAATGTAGTTTCAAGAGAAGGAACCTGATAATTTGTCGATGAAGAAGGGGATGCCTTGGGCATCCCCAAGCTTAGACGCTTGAGTCTTCTTAGAATATGCAGGGGTGAACCACCGGGGCATCCCCAAGCTTAGAGCTTTCACTCTTCTTGATCATAGTATATCATCCTCCTCTCTTGACCCTTGAAAACTTCCTCCACACCAAACTCGAAACAACTCATTAGAGGGTTAGTGCACAATAAAAATTAACATATTCAGAGGTGACACAATCATTCTTAACACTTCTGGACATTGCATAATGCTACTGGACATTAGTGGATCAAAGAAATTCATCCAACATAGCAAAAGAGGCAATGCGAAATAAAAGGCAGAATCTGTCAAAACAGAACAGTTCGTATTGACGAATTTTAAAATGGCACCAGACTTGCTCAAATGAAAATGCTCAAATTGAATGAAAGTTGCGTACATATCTGAGGATCATGCACGTAAATTGGCTTAATTTTCTGAGCTACCTACAGGGAGGTGGACCCAGATTCGTGACAGCAAAGAAATCTGGAACTGCGCAGTAATCCAAATCTAGTACTTACTTTTCTATCAACGGCTTTACTTGGCACAACAAAACACAAAACTAAGATAAGGAGAGGTTGCTACAGTAGTAAACAACTTCCAAGACACAAATATAAAATAAAGTACTGTAGCAAAATAACACATGGGTTATCTCCCAAGAAGTTCTTTCTTTATAGCCATTAAGATGGGCTCAGCAGTTTTAATAATCCATTCGCGGGAAATAGTATTTGAAGCAAAAGAGAGCTTCAAGAGGCAAATTCAAAACAAATTTAAGTCTAACATGCTTCCTATGAAGAGGAATCTTGTACACAAATGAATTCATGAAGAACAAAGTGACAAGCATAAGAGGATAAAACACGAGTAACTTCAAGATTCTCAACATAAAGAGGGGAAACTTAATATTATTGAAATGCATATAACCATATTTCCCTCTCTCATAATAACTTTCAGTAGCACCATTGATGAAATCCACAATATACCCATCACTTAAAACATTCTTATCATGGTTCATATGCATAGAAGTATCATTAAATTTGGCATAAGAAGAGTTATTCTCATTAATAGTAATTGGAGCAAGATTATTATCAAGAATTTGAACATGGTAAACAAGTTGCCTATTAAGGGAATTGTTTTTGGTAATCCAATCATGACTATGACAAGTTTCATAAGGATAATTAGAACCTACATCATAGCATTCTTTATAATAATCATTAGAGATCGGAGGCATAGTGTCATCATAAGAAATAGAATAGTTATCCTTCACAATCGGTTTATCTGTGTCCACACCATTATTGTTATTAGAAGGAGATGTATCAAGAACATAATGACCAGTAGCTAAAGGATTTGCAAACACCTCTTCCCCAAGCTTAGAGCTTTCTATATCATTATGGGAGGAAGCATGGATAGCACTGACACTATGGCAATTATTATCATCATCATTTTCAGAATCAATTTCCCAGAGATTTGCAATATCAAAAGTGGTGTGCTCATTCAAATCATGATTGCTAATGTATGTAAAGGGCATAGGAAGATCATCATATTCAGATTCATTATCACAATAATCATTAGGAGCAACATACTTACGGTTACCTATTGTTATCTCATATACGCGGGGATATGATGTTACCTCTTTCTTTTTATTCCCCTTCTTCTTCTTCTTCTTCTTCTTCTTCTTCGTTCCCTTCTTCTTCTTCTCTTCCTTCTCCTCGTTCCCTTCTTTAGGTGGAAGAGGCTTGAAGGGTGGCTTGTCCGCATAACCTGATTTACTTTCAGAAACAATAGAAGAAACTTGGGAGAATCCCTCCTTTTCATTAATTAGTTGAAAACACACAGCAGTCCTATCATATTTTGGCAAGGTGTCATCTTCTAAGATATTTTGTATGTAAGTATTTGTATGGCTATTAATGCAATAAGAAAAACACCCATGCAGGACATCATCAATATCAAGATCACTCATATGTAACAAAGAGATTTTTCTCGACAATTCTTCACACCCCAAAAATAAAGTAAGTTCATCATGCTGATTAGGAGTAATTTCATCATCACAATACAAATTTGCAGCACTCATTGGGTTCAATATATAACTGGAGGAGCATTGAAAATTAAAATGACCCACTTCATGGCAAACTTCACAAATAAAAGGATAGAGGGCACAAACTTTTTTACCAAGATCATCTAGAGCCCTAAACCACTTTCTAGTTTTTTCATTAGCATGATGGATACAATATTCATCTTTGATTTGATTAATTCCACAAGGTCTATGTATTCCACAAAAATTAACATGCTTATAGGAAATAGCATTCTTAGGAGTTTGAGCATGCTTATTGCAATAATTAACAACAATTTCATTCTTCATGCAAGCCTCTTTAAAAGGTTCATGATACTTATCAAAATTATTTTTAGGTAATTCAAAATGAGAAGCAAAGGCTTTATAAAGATTTGCAGCAACTTGAGAGTCAAGACCATAAGTAGCACTCATATTTCGAAATTTATCGGTATCCATAAAAGCTTCGATGCATTCATAATCATAATTTATACCTGACTCTTTACCTTTGTCGTTCTCCCATCCTTCAGCGTTGTCCTCAATCCGATCAAGAAGATCCCACCTAGCTTCAATCTCCTTGCTTGTGAAAGATCCCTCCGAACAGGCATCCGGATAGTCCTTGTGTTGTCCTGAAAGTCTCGCATAAAAATTGTTAACAATAACATTACGGGAGAGCTCATGAATGGGACATTTGAGCATTAGAGATTTCAATCTCCCCCACGCTTGAGAAATACTCTCTCCATCACGAGGATAAAAGTTATAAATATAATTCCTATCAATATGCACTTCATGCGGAGGATAAAATTTAGAATAAAAGAGAGATGCAATTTCCTCCCAACCAAGAGAATGCCTATTCTCCAACAATTTATACCAATGCGCTGCTTTACCAGACAGCGAAACAGAGAATAGCTTCTTCCTCACTTCATCCATAGAGATACCTGCACACTTGAATAACCCACATAATTCGTGCAAAAACAGTAAATGATCTCTAGGATGGACAGTTCCATCCCCTTTATAGTGGTTGTCCATAACACGTTCAATAATTTTCATGGGTATTTTATACGGAATACTTTCAGCAGGTGGATTTAAAATATCAGAAGCATTATTAGAGTTATCGCATATGGGAGATAAAGCATTATCAGAACAAATTTTCTCCCCTAAAGATGGGAAGCTAAAAAGACCACAAAAACTAGCTTCCCCAAGCTTAGACTTCTTCATAGCATTAGCAGTAATTGCATTCATACTAATAACATCGCTACTAGCATGCAAATAAGGTTCCATAGGTTTTTTAATTTTCGCATCAAACAATTCTAAATCAGGAAAAAGATTAAAAAGCTCACTAATTTTTTTGTTGTTTTCCATTATGCCTAACTAGTGTAAACAAGAAACAAAAAGATGCAATTGCAGAATCTAAAGGAAATAGCTTCGAGCACAAACACAATGGCGCCAGAAAAGTACTTTACCTGGAACCGGAGTATGAGTGCCTTTTACCTTTCCTCCCCGGCAACGGCGCCAGAAAAGTGCTTGATGTCTACGTTCCCCCTCCTTTCCTGTAGACAGTGTTGGGCCTCCAAGAGCAGAGGTTTGTAGAACAGCAGCAAGTTTTCCCTTAAGTGGATCACCCAAGGTTTATCGAACTCAGGGAGGAAGAGGTCAAAGATATCCCTCTCATGCAACCCTGCAACCACAAAGCAAGAAGTCTCTTGTGTCCCCAACACACCTAGTAGGTGCACTAGTTCGGCGAAGAGATAGTGAAATACAGGTGGTATGAATATATATGAGCAGTAGCAACGGTGCCAGAAAATAGCTTGCGAGCGTGTAGTTGATGGTGGTAGTATTGCAGCAGTAGTAACGCAGTAAAACAGTAAACAAACAGTAGTAACTCAGCAGTATTTAGGAACAAGGCCTAAGGATTACACTTTCACTAGTGGACACTCTCAACATTGATCACATAACAGAATAGATAAATGCATACTCTACACTTTTGTCGGATGATGAACGCATTGCGTAGGATTACACGAACCCTCAATGCCGGAGTTAACAAGCTCCACAATTTGTTCATATTTAGTAACCTTATAGTGTAAGATAGATCAAAAGACTAAACCAAGTACTAACATAGCATGCACACTATCGCCTTCATGCATATGCAGGAGGAATAGATCACATCAATACCATCATAGTAATAATTAACTCCACAATCTACAAGAGATCATGATCATAGCCTACGACAAGAACCACACGGTGCACACACTAGTCACCTTTACACACGTGCAGGAGGAATAGAACTACTTTAATAACATCACTAGAGTAGCACATAGATAAATTGTGATACAAAACTCATATGAATCTCAATCATGTAAAGCAGCTCATGAGATTATTGTATTGAGGTACATGGGAGAGAGATGAACCACATAGCTACAGCGAAGCCCTCAGCCTCAGGGGTGAATTATTCCCTCCTCATCATGGGGGCAGCGATGGCGGTGAAGATGGCGGTGAAGACGGCGGTGGAGATGGCTCCGGGGGCAATTCCCCGTCCGGCAGGGTGCCGGAACAGAGAGTTCTGTCCCCCGAATTGGAGTTTCGCGATGGCGGCGGCGCCCCTGGAGTCTTTCTGGAGTTTCGTCCATTGGTACTGCGTTTTTAGGTCGAAAGGGGTTATATAGGCGAAGAGGCGGCGCAGGAGGGCTGACAGGGCGGCCTCACCCTAGGCCGGCGCGGCCAGACCCTGGCCCGCGCGGCCCTATGGTGTGGGGCCCCCCTGGCTCCTCTCCGACTCTTCTTCGGTGTTCTGGAGCCTTCCGGGAAAAATAGGAGGTTTGGCGTTGATTTCGTCCAATTCCGAGAATATTGCCCGAACAGCCTTTACGGAACCAAAAGCAATGAAACGAGAACGCCTTTGTGGCATCTTGTTAATAGGTTAGTTCCGGAAAATGCATGAAAATGATATAAAGTGTGAACAAAACATGTTGGTATTGTCATAAAACAAGCATGGAACATCGGAAATTATAGATACGTTGGAGACGTATCATACCCTTAAGTGAGCCAAATCTATTCCGGGAGGAATTTCTTGCCTGGATGAGCCCAGCTTGGATAAAGCATCCGCGGCTTCATTCTCTGCGCGCGGCACATGGTGAAACTCACATCCTTCGAAGAATCCGGCAATCTTTTGCACGTGAAACCGGTACGAGGCCATGTTGGCATCTTTCGCATCCCAATCCCCGGAACACTGCTGTACCACCAGATCTGAATCTCCATAACAAATGATCCGGTGTGCACCGATTTCTTTTGCGACTTTAAGCCCATGGATCAGAGCCTCATATTCAGCGACATTGTTCGATGCCCTGAAATGCACTTGCAAAACGTACCGGAGGTGGTCCCCTTTTGGCGAGGTAAGCACTACACCAGCACCTAGACCCTCTTTGAGTTTGGATCCATCAAAATGCATTTTCCAGTACTCTATCCTCTGATCTGGTGGTTTGTATTGCATCTCCGCCCAATCAACGAGGAAATCAGCCAAAGCTTGTGATTTTATGGCATCTCTTCTTTCATACACCGGCACGTATGGTGATATCTGGATTGCCCATTTTGCGATCCGGCCGCTGGTGTCTTTATTGCACATGATGTCGGAAATTGGTGCTTCACTCACCACTTTCATGGGGTGTTCTTCAAAGTAATGCTTGAGTTTTGTGGCGGCCATGTACACGCCGTAAGTCATTTTTTGGAAATGAGGGTAGTTTTGTTTTGAGAGGGAGAGCACCTCGCTCAGGTAGTATACCGGCCTCTGGACGGTTTTTTCTTCTTCTTCTCTTTCAACTACAACTACTACGCTCACAACCCGGTTTGTTGCCGCTATGTATAATAGCATAGGCTCTCTTTCTAGAGGTGAAGCCAGTATAGGCACTGTGGCTAGCATTGTTTTTAGCTCCTTAAACGCTGCGTCTACCTGAGGGGTCCAGACGAACGTGTCGGATTTTCTCATGAGAGCATAGAGTGGTAGAGCTTTTTCTCCCAATCTGCTAACGAACCGGCTTAGCGATGCCAAGCTTCCGGTAAACTTTTGTACGTCCTTTAGCTCTCGAGGGACAGTCATTCTTTCTATTGCCCGGATCTTTACCGGATTGACTTCTATGCCCCGGCTTGATACTAGGAAACCTAGCAACTTGCCGGCAGCTGGGACACCAAAGGTGCATTTTGCCGGATTGAGTTTCATCCGGAACCGTCTCAGGTTATCGAATGTTTGCCGGATGTCATCGATTAAGGTGTTCTTTACCTTAGTTTTTATCACAATGTCATCCACGTAGACTTGCACATTTTTTCTGATTTGATCAAACAAGCATTTTTGCATACAGCGCTGGTACGTTGCACCAGTGTTGCGCAACCCAAAAGGCATAGTAACATAGCAATAAGCCCCGTGCGGGGTAATAAACGCAGTTTTTATTTGATCTTCCTTTTTCAAGGGAATCTGGTGGAAACCGGAATATGCATCCAGGAAGGACAACAACTCACACCCAGCGGTTGAATCAATCACTTGATCGATTCGTGGCAAAGGAAAAGGGTCTCTTGGGCAAGCCTTGTTTAGGTTGGTGTAGTCAATGCATATGCGCCACACCTTTGGAGCTTTAGCCTCCAAGTTCTCATCTTTTTTCTTTTCGACCATTACCGGATTGGCCAGCCACTCTGTGTGCGTGACCTCCACGATGAATCCGGCAACGAGCAATTTTGTCACCTCTTCTCCTATGATTTTCCTTCTATCTTCAGCAAACCGGCGCAAGGGTTGTCGCACCGGCTTGGCATCTTTCCGGACGTTTAAAGAGTGCTCAGCCAGCTCCCTCGGAACACCTACCAAATCATCAGTTGACCAGGCAAAGATATTCCGATTCTCACGGAGGAAGCTGACGAGCGCACTTTCCTATGCTTGATCGAGTCCGGCACCGATACGAACGGTGCGCTCTGGGTAAGCCGGATCCAGCACAATGTCCTTTGTTTCATTTGTCGGCTTGAATGCCGGTGAACCCAAGTTTCCACTCATTGCAGCTAAGCTCAGTTGCGAGGAGTGAGCCAGCGCAACAGCTGTTTGCATTCTTTTCTTTTCCTCTGCAATCACCAGCGATTCCGCTAGGTTTGATCCAGCAGATGCAGTTTCCAGTGAGACTTTATAGTTTCCCACCACAGTCAATGGTCCGCGAGGTGCCGGCATCTTCATCTTGAGGTAAGCCGTATGAGTTGTGGCCATGAAGGCTGCTAATGCCGGTCTCCCCAGCAATGCGTGGTATGGACTGTCTAGATCCACCACCTCAAACTCGACATTTTCAACCCGGCAATTGTCACGTCCCCCAAATGCTACGTCCACCTGAACTTTTCCTATCGGGGCACAGGACAAACCCGGAACGATTCCGTGGAAAGTCGTACGCGTGGGCTGAAGCATGTTTTCTGTTATGCCCAGCGTATGCATGGTGTGCTTATACATGATGTTGATGCTGCTGCCGTTATCTATCAGCACCTTGCTGAACTTTACTCGAGTCTGTGGCCCTTTCATGATTGGGTCCACAACAAGAGCGTATCCACCTGGATTCGGCATGATTTTGGGGTGATCTTTAAATGACCAGGTAATCTCCTGCTCTGACCATAGCATATACTTTGGGACTGCCGACATCACGGCATTGACCTCCATGGAGCGGCGGTGTACACTTTGCCTGTCTGTCGGCTCAGTGACAAAGACAACGCAGCACATATCCGGACCCTCGTAAACATTCCGGCCTAAAGGTGCCGGTGGAGGTGGTTGATCGTTATTTTGCTCCACCCGGTTAACTTGCTGATATTGCTGCCGGTTTGGCTGCATTGGTAAGGCATTTGCCCCGGTAAGCGGTGGTGGTGGCGGTAGCTGTTGTTGCCGTGGCATATCTGGCGGTGGTTGTGCATCTTTTACCGCTCCCTTTTGCATCAAGTACTTGGTCCAGGTACAATCCTTCGTCAGATGGTTTGACGGGTGTGCCGGATTCGGTGTGTGCCACCGGCAAGGTTGGTCCATGGCAGCTTCCATGGTGTATTTTGTGGGTTCTTGCCAGTTTCTTTTCTGGACCCAGGGTTTCTTTTCCACCCATTGTTTCTTAGGACCCGCCCATGGCTGCGATCCGGTTCTTTGCCTCTGACTGCCGCTGGCCTCAGAGTTTTCTTGTACTGCAGCAACTTGCTGCGGACCGTATCTTCGATCCGGAAAATCTTCCCTTCTTTTGTTATTCCGGTTATCCCGGTGTTGCTCGTGGCGTAGCTGTTCCGGCTCAGGTTGCACTGCCGGCTGCATTGGGTCTCCCAACGCATAACTATCCGCCACACGTATCATCTCTGCCAACGTTGTCGGCATGTTCCGCTGCAGCTTCTGCCACAACGGTGAACCTCTTCTGCATCCACTGCTAGACCAAGCAATGGCCTGTGCCTCGATTACTCCTTCACAGGAGTTCCTTGTAGTGTTCCACCGGGCTAGATAATCCCGGTCCGTTTCGTTTGCGCGCTGTATGCACAGAGCAAGTTGCTGCGGCCTGTTTGGCCTTTGATAAGTGCTGCTGAAATTGCTCACAAAAGCCTCCTCAAAATCCAACCAGCCGTTTATGCTTCCTGCCGGCAAGTTGTTCAGCCAGATTCTTGCCGGTCCAACTAAGAATGACGGTATGATTCTCACGGCCCAACGCCGATTTCCTCCTCCTGCTACGGTTCCTCCACCGCCAGCGACGTATACCGCGGTCACGTAATCCGCGAGCCAATCTTCCGGCTTCGTAGTGCCATCGTATGTTTTTGTGTCACGGGGCAACATAAAGTTGCGAACCGGCGGTTTTTCTCTCATGATCCTTGGGCCAAAGCACTTTGGGCCTGGAGGACCTTCCTCCTCGATCATTTCTGACAAGTACACTCTATCCAGACGGTGCCTCGCATCCCGTTCCGGTAAGTATCTCTCTCCCAGGCGTTCCCCCAATGGGTTCCGGTACGCTGCCGGTCTCGCAGAATCAGCTTCATCATAACATTCCGGTACCGCGGCCCTTGCCTGCCGGTACCTTGGGGGATCTATTTCCTCCTCATCGTGCGCTGCCCTTGCAGCCCGATAATTTTGCCCGGTCTCATACCTACCGGCATGATTGTTTCCGGCGTAGCCTCCCCTGGCATAGCCTCGCTCTGCCCCTTGGCTTTTCCTACCGGCGCCATGTTGCCCGGCTTGTTGCTTTCCGGCAAGAACCGGATCATACACAGTCATCTGCTGCGCATTCACTTCTTTTTCTCTTCTTCTGTCCGGATGGGGGGACGAAGCCTGCCCGTGGGACTTGCTATCGGCGTTCTTTGTTGAGCGCGCGGATTTTGAGGCCGCTGATGTCTACGTTCCCCCTCCTTTCCTGTAGACAGTGTTGGGCCTCCAAGAGCAGAGGTTTGTAGAACAGCAGCAAGTTTTCCCTTAAGTGGATCACCCAAGGTTTATCGAACTCAGGGAGGAAGAGGTCAAAGATATCCCTCTCATGCAACCCTGCAACCACAAAGCAAGAAGTCTCTTGTGTCCCCAACACACCTAATAGGTGCACTAGTTCGGCGAAGAGATAGTGAAATACAGGTGGTGTGAATATATATGAGCAGTAGCAACGGTGCCAGACAATAGCTTGCTGGCGTGTAGTTGATGGTGGTAGTATTGCAAACGAGTAACGCAAGAAACAGTAAACAAGCAGCGATAGCAGTATTTAGGAACAAGGCCTAGGGATTACACTTTCACTAGTGGACACTCTCAACATTGATCACATAACAGAATAGATAAATGCATACTCTACACTTTTGTTGGATGATGAACATATTGCGTAGGATTACACGAACCCTCAATGCCGGAGTTAACAAGCTCCACAATAATGCTCATGTTTAAGTAACCTTATAGTGTAAGATAGATCAATAGACTAAACCAAGTACTAACATAGCATGCACACTGTCACCTTCATGCATATGTAGGAGGAATAGATCACATCAATATTATCATAGCAATAGTTAACTTCGCAATCTACAAGAGATCATGATCATAGCATAAACCAAGTACTAACACGGTGCACACACTGTCACCTTTACACACGTGCAGGAGGAATAGAACTACTTTAATAACTTTGCTAGAGTAGCACATAGATAAATTGTGATACAAACTCATATGAATCTCAATCATGTAAAGCAGCTCATGAGATCATTGTATTGAGGTACATGGGAGAGAGATGAACCACATAGCTACCGGTACAGCCCCGAGCCTCGATGGAGAACTACTCCCTCCTCATGGGAGCAGCAGCGGTGATGAAGATGGCGATGGAGATGGCAGCGGTGTCGATGGAGAAGCCTTCCGGGGGCACTTCCCCGTCCGGCAGGGTGCCGGAACAGAGTTCTGTCCCCGAATGGAGTTTCGCGACGGTGGCGGCGCCCTGAGTCTTTGCAGGTTTCGTCAATTGGTGTAGGGTTTTCTGATCCAGGGGCTTTTTATAGGCGGAGAGGCGGCGCGGGAAGGTCGAAGGGGGCCCACACCCTAGGGGGCGCCCCCTAGGCCGCGCCGGGTGTGGTGTGGTGGCCCTGCCTCCCTTCTCTGGCGGTTCTCGTGTGTTACGGATGCTTCCGGGTAAAATAGGAACACAGGCGTTGATTTCGTCCGATTCCGAGAATATTTCGTTACTAGGAGTTCTGAAACCAAAATCAGCAGAAAACCGGAACTGGCACTTCGGCATCTTGTTAATAGGTTAGTTCCAGAAAATGCACGAATATGACATAAATTGTGCATAAAACATGTAGATAACATCAATAATGTGGCATGGAACATAAGAAATTATCGATACGTCGGAGACGTATCAGCATCCCCAAGCTTAGTTCTGCTCGTCCCGAGCAGGTAAAACGATAACACAGATAATTTCTGGAGTGACATGCCATCATAATCTTGATCATACTATTTGTAAAGCATATGTAGTGAATGCAGCGATCAAAACAATGTATATGACATGAGTAAACAAGTGAATCATATAGCAAAGACTTTTCATGAATAGCACTTCAAGACAAGCATCAATAAGTCTTGCATAAGAGTTAACTCATAAAGCAATAATTCAAAGTAGAGATATTGAAACAACACAAAAGAAGATTAAGTTTCAGCGGTTGCTTTCAACTTGTAACATGTATATCTCATGGATATTGTCAACATAGAGTAATATAATAAGTGCAATAAGCAAGTATGTAAGAATCAATGCATAGTTCACACAAGTGTTTGCTTCTTGAGGTGGAGAGAGATAGGTGAACTGACTCAACATTGAAAGTAAAAGAATGGTCCTCATTGAGGAAAAGAATCGATTGCTATATTTGTGCTAGAGCTTTGATTTTGAAGACATGAAACAATTTTGTCAACGGTAGTAATAAAGCATATGCATCATGTAAATTATATCTTATAAGTTGCAAGCCTCATGCATAGTGTACTAATAGTGCCCGCACCTTGTCCTAATTAGCTTGGACTACCTGGATTATCACCGCAATACATATGCTTTAACCAAGTATCACAAAGGGGTACCTCTATGCCGCTGTACAAAGGTCTAAGGAGAAAGCTCGCATTGGATTTCGCTATTGATTATTCTCAACTTAGACATCCATACCGGGACAACATAGACAACAGATAATGGACTCCTCTTTTCATGCTTTAAGCATTCAACAACAATTAATTCTTTTCTCATTAGAGATTTGAGGATTGTTGTCCAAAACTGAAACTTCCACCATGGAACATGGCTTCGGTTAAGCGGCCCGATGTTCTTCACTCACAAAATCCATGCTCAAACCAGTCACCTCAGTGTAGATCGCCCTTACTTCCGACACTTCGAACATGCATAGCAACTCACATGAAATTCAACAATGAAAAGTTGATGGCGTCCCCAGTAAACATGGTTATCGCACAGCAAGCAACTTAATAAGAGATAAAGTGCATAATTACATATTCAATACCACAATAGTTTTTAAGCTATTTGTCCCATGAGCTATATATTGCAAAGGTGAATGATGGAATTTTAAAGGTAGCACTCAAGCAATTTACTTTGGAATGGCAGAAAATACCATGTAGTAGGTAGGTATGGTGGACACAAATGGCATAGTGGTTGGCTCAAGTATTTTGGATGCATGAGAAGTATTCCCTCTCGATACAAGGTTTAGGCTAGCAAGGCTTATTTGAAACAAACACAAGGATGAACCGGTGCAGCAAAACTCACATAAAAGACATATTGAAAACATTATAAGACTCTACACCGTCTTCCTTGTTGTTCAAACTCAATACTAGAAATTATCTAGACCTTAGAGAAACCAAATATGCAAACCAAATTTTAGCATGCTCTATGTATTTCTTCATTAATGGGTGCAAAGCATATGATGCAAGAGCTTAAACATGAGCACAACAATTGCCAAGTATCACATTACCCAAGACATTAATAGCAATTACTACATGTATCATTTTCCAATTCCAACCATATAACAGTTTAACGAAGAAGAAACTTCGCCATGAATACTAAAAGCTAAGAACACATGTGTTCATACGAACCAGCGGAGCGTGTCTCTCTCCCACACAAGCATTTATTCAAACAAAAAACAAAAACAAGAAACATACAGACGCTCCAAGTAAAGCACATAAGATGTGACCGAATAAAAATATAGTTTCAAGAGAAGGAACCTGATAATTTGTCGATGAAGAAGGGGATGCCTTGGGCATCCCCAAGCTTAGACGCTTGAGTCTTCTTAATATATGCAGGGGTGAACCACCGGGGCATCCCCAAGCTTAGAGCTTTCACTCTTCTTGATCATAGTGTATCATCCTCCTCTCTTGACCCTTGAAAACTTCCTCCACACCAAACTCGAAACAACTCATTAGAGGGTTAGTGCACAATAAAAATTAACATATTCAGAGGTGACACAATCATTCTTAACACTTCTGGACATTGCATAATGCTACTGGACATTAGTGGATCAAAGAAATTCATCCATCATAGCAAAAGAGGCAATGCGAAATAAAAGGCAGAATCTGTCAAAACAGAACAGTTCATATTGACGAATTTTAAAATGGCACCAGACTTGCTCAAATGAAAATGCTCAAATTTAATGAAAGTTGCGTACATATCTGAGGATCATGCACGTAAATTGGCTTAATTTTCTGAGCTACCTACAGGGAGGTGGACCCAGATTCGTGACAGCAAAGAAATCTGGAACTGCGCAGTAATCCAAATCTAGTACTTACTTTACTATCAAAGACTTTACTTGGCACAACAAAACACAAAACTAAGATAAGGAGAGGTTGCTACAGTAGTAAACAACTTCCAAGACACAAATATAAAACAAAGTACTGTAGCAAAATAACACATGGGTTATCTCCCAAGAAGTTCTTTTCTTTATAGCCATTAAGATGGGCTCAGCAGTTTTAATGATGCACTCGCAAGAAATAGTATTTGAAGCAAAAGAGAGCATCCAGAGGCAAATACAAAACACATTTAAGTCTAACATGCTTCCTATGCATAGGAATCTTGTAAATAAACAAGTTCATGAAGAGCAAAGTAACAAGCATAGGAAGATAAAACAAGTGTAGCTTGAAAAATTTCAGCACATAGAGAGGTATTTTAGTAACATGAAAATTTCTACAACCATATTTTCCTCTCTCATAATAATTTTCAGTAGCAACATGAGCAAACTCAACAATATAACTATCACATAAAGCATTCTTATCATGAGTCTCATGCATAAAATTATTACTCTCCACATAAGCATAATCAATTTTATTAGTTGTAGTGGGAGCAAATTCAACAAAGTAGCTATCATTATTATTCTCATCAAGTGTAGGAGGCATAGTATAATCACAACAAAATTTACTCTCCATAGTAGGCGGCACTAAAAGACCAGTATCATTATCATCATAAATAGGAGGCAAAGTATCATCAAAGAAAATTTTCTCCTCAATGCTTGGGGGACTAAAAATATCATGAAAACCAGCTTCCCCAAGCTTAGAACTTTCTATATTATTGTCAACAATGGTGTTCAAAGCGTTCATACTAATATTACTACCAGCATGCAAAGAAGATTTCATAGGTTTTTTAATTTTCGCATCAAACAATCCATGTTTTAAATCAGGAAATAGAACAAGAAGCTCATTGTTGTCCATTATGCCAAACTAGTGTAAACAAGAAACAAAAAGATGCAATTGCAGGATCTAAAGGAAATAGCTTCGAGCACACACACGATGGCGCCAGAAAAATACTTTACCTGGGACCGTAGTATGAGAGCCTTTTACCTTTCCTCCCCGGCAACGGCGCCAGAAAAGTGCTTGATGTCTACGTTCCCCCTCCTTTCCTGTAGACAGTGTTGGGCCTCCAAGAGCAGAGGTTTGTAGAACAGCAGCAAGTTTTCCCTTAAGTGGATCACCCAAGGTTTATCGAACTCAGGGAGGAAGAGGTCAAAGATATCCCTCTCATGCAACCCTGCAACCACAAAGCAAGAAGTCTCTTGTGTCCCCAACACACCTAATAGGTGCACTAGTTCGGCGAAGAGATAGTGAAATACAGGTGGTGTGAATATATATGAGCAGTAGCAACGGTGCCAGACAATAGCTTGCTGGCGTGTAGTTGATGGTGGTAGTATTGCAGCAGTAGTAACGCTTGATAAAGAAACGGTAAACAAGCAGCGATAGCAGTATTTAGGAACAAGGCCTAGGGATTACACTTTCACTAGTGGACACTCTCAACATTGATCACATAACAGAATAGATAAATGCATACTCTACACTTTTGTTGGATGATGAACATATTGCGTAGGATTACACGAACCCTCAATGCCGGAGTTAACAAGCTCCACAATAATGCTCATGTTTAAGTAACCTTATAGTGTAAGATAGATCAATAGACTAAACCAAGTACTAACATAGCATGCACACTGTCACCTTCATGCATATGTAGGAGGAATAGATCACATCAATATTATCATAGCAATAGTTAACTTCGCAATCTACAAGAGATCATGATCATAGCATAAACCAAGTACTAACACGGTGCACACACTGTCACCTTTACACACGTGCAGGAGGAATAGAACTACTTTAATAACTTTGCTAGAGTAGCACATAGATAAATTGTGATACAAACTCATATGAATCTCAATCATGTAAAGCAGCTCATGAGATCATTGTATTGAGGTACATGGGAGAGAGATGAACCACATAGCTACCGGTACAGCCCCGAGCCTCGATGGAGAACTACTCCCTCCTCATGGGAGCAGCAGCGGTGATGAAGATGGCGATGGAGATGGCAGCGGTGTCGATGGAGAAGCCTTCCGGGGGCACTTCCCCGTCCCGGCAGGGTGCCGGAACAGAGTTCTGTCCCCCGAATTGGAGTTTCGCGACGGTGGCGGCGCCCCTGGAGTCTTTCTGGAGTTTCGTCAATTGGTGTAGGGTTTTCTGATCCAGGGGCTTTTTATAGGCGGAGAGGCGGCGCAGGAAGGTCGAAGGGGGGCCCACACCCTAGGGGGGCGCCCCCCCCTAGGCCGCGCCGGGGTGTGGTGTGGTGGCCCTGCCTCCCTTCTCTGGCGGTTCTCGTGTGTTCTGGATGCTTCCGGGTAAAATAGGAACCTGGGCGTTGATTTCGTCCGATTCCGAGAATATTTCGTTACTAGGATTTCTGAAACCAAAAACAGCAGAAAACAGGAACTGGCACTTCGGCATCTTGTTAATAGGTTAGTTCCAGAAAATGCACGAATATGACATAAATTGTGCATAAAACATGTAGATAACATCAATAATGTGGCATGGAACATAAGAAATTATCGATACGTCGGAGACGTATCAGCCGCTGCCTTGTTCAGCTTAGCCAGCTGCTCAGCGTTCTGCTGCTCAATAGTTTCCAACAGCTCTCTAACACGCTCTTGCTGTTTTGCTAAAGCATCTCCGGAAAGCGACTCGCATAGCTCTACAGCAGCCTTAGCAGCTTTTATAGTTTTATCCGGGCTGCTGTACTTAGGTTTTTCCACGATGCTAACAGATGCAGAGGCACTTTTGCCGGTAAGAATCTCCTTGCGCAGATCCTGATCTAGGTTGCGAGCTTTTAGCCGGTTTTCCGGCATCCTAGCAGCATGCGCGCTAACAGAGGCAAAGCCATGGGCAGCGTTGTACTCACGTAGGGTTAGGTTCAGCTCGCGCTGCGCCCGGAGGATATCCTTGCCGCTCTCGAGTACCTTTTGGCGCTGCGCCTCCAGCTCCGCCTGAGCCGCTGCCGGATCGACGTTCTGCGCGATGGGGGTGGCGAGGACGTTCATCGCCGCTTGAAGCGGTGTCTCCGGTGGCGCGGATGATGCTCCCGCTGCGCCTGCGTCGCGTTCCAGCGGTGGCTTAGCCGCACGGGTCGAAACCGCGCGACCAGCAACTTCTCCCACAGCCTCCTTTCCTGCACCAGCCACACCAGTCATCATTACCTCGACGCTGCCGGCGGTGTGACCAACACAGAGCCATCTTGGTGGGTCCGGTGCCACCAGCACCGGCGAGAGGCGCTGGCGCACAGGGACGGTGCCGAAGTAGACGCGGTGGCTGCCAAACTCGATGACGCGGCCGTTCTTGGGGAAGACGCCGCCATTGGCGAAGCAGCCCGCGTTGTCGTTGATGAAGTCCATGGCGTAGATTCGCTGCACGAGCGCGGACACCGTACGCTCTCCGGCTACCTCGAGGATGCCCGCCCGAATGTGAACTCCTTCAAGCGCCACTTCCAGCCCCACGGTGGGTGCCAACTGTCGTCGTGGTGAACAGACAGATGCCATAGGATGGCTTAGATTGGGGCCGAATGGACGCTAGAGGATTCGGGGGAGGGTTTGTGATCAGATGGGATGAACTTCCGGATGGTTTCCTCAAGAACTTGGCCAAGGCCAGAGGTTGAAGAAGAAAGACACAAGGAAGAACTCGCTTTCTAGATCACCATGTTCATTGATTCTCACAAGTTACAGGTTTGTGTTTTTCTTTTTTCTCTGTGTTCCGCGCCTCCCTGTAAGGAGGGCTGCCCCCTCTCCTTATATAGGGGAGAGGGTGGCTTACAGTGCAAGAAACCCTAATGGCATCTTTGACTAGACAAACTACTTTACAAAGCTACTTTAATCATAGACGACACCGGGGTCTTCTTTAAGCAGGGAGGCTGACGTCCTCCGGCTTCTTTCTTCGTCATCTTCTTCTTTATCGTCAGCCCTTCGTTTAAAGTTACTTTGCTTAGCTCATCTTTGTCTTCAAGCTCTGGAGAGAATCTTTGACCAGCCTTGCCGACAAGCTCCTCCTTCCAATGGCCCGGTACCCTTTCTATCTGGTTCCGGTATCCCTCCTCTGAGGATACCGGCTTAGTCTGCTCAGCCGAACGCCTATCTTAGACTCCGGCATGAACATTTAACCGGTATCCTGATGGCTCAAACCATCCGGTTTGGCATGCCTTTGGCATACCGGGGGTCATCCCCCCAACAACACGCCGCCTTGGTAGTCGAAGCACAAATTGGGGGGTTCAAGATGAGCAAAGTCTTCATGGATGGTGGAAGTGGACTAAATCTGATATTCGTCGACACAATCAGAAGCATGGGAATCACCATGAGCATGCTGGAAGAAACAGACACCTGCTTCCACGGGATCCTTCCAACTGCGCCGGGCTACTCTCATGGCAAAGTCTACCTGAATGTTATCTTCGGTAGAACCGACAATTTCAGGAAGGAAAAATCGAGTTTGATGTGGTGAACTGGGAGTCATAGTATCACGCTATACTCGGGAGACCAGCGTATGCCAAGTTCATGGTTGTGCCACATTATGCATACCTCAAGCTGAAAATGCCTGGGAACAATGGGACAAGCATCACAGTCTATGGAAGTTTTTCACGCTCGGACAATTGTGATCGTGACTTTCAGAGGATTGCTGCAAAGTTCGGGCCACAACGAGAAATCATCGACCCTCCGCCCAAGCTGTCTTTACGAGAGATCAAGGAAGAAAAAGACGGCAGAGAAACCAAGAAGAAGCCAGCCGCTCTCACCCTCAAAGCTTCGGCAGCAGAAGCTTCGGCAGCAGAAGCATCGGCAACAAAGGGTTCGGCAGTTGATGGCACAGAAGGCTTGGGAGATAGCAAGATGATGGCAACCACCGCTCAAACCCCTGATGAAACCAGCAACGCTGCAGCAACCACTAACAAGGTGAAAACGCCAGAAGAAGAGAAGAATCCCTTCCTTGACTAAGCAGTTTACTGGCCTTTATTTTCTTTTTCCTTTATTATAAACAGGGCCCTCCCCTTTTCGCCCTCTAGCATCGTGCTTACCTTGTTAATAAGAACTTAAGCTTTGATTCTTTGCTAAGCATTGCAGTAACTACAAAACTTCTAAAGCCCCATCACTATGTAAAAATAGTACGAGGCAGAAGATCGTGCTCCAAAAAGCCTCTACGAGTGCTAAAACGACGTTGACCTTCCCCTCTGCTATAGATGCCTCTACGAGTGCCGTAAATAGCAAGAGTTCGGAAATACACATAAACAACAACCCACATTCGATATTTTACTTATGGAAATATCAAAGAACAACGGGCTCATCGGCAGAATCACTACACCCGAAATATTCGGGAGTGCCTGTCGAAACTTAAAACGGTTGAAAGCAAAGTTGCGCATACAACAGGTTTAGCAAGACCTGCAACACGAGCTGATCACTCACATGATTTGCTAACCAACCAATATACATACATCTAAACGAGCAACTAAGATTCGCTCAAAACTTGCCAACGGCAATAACATGGTAAAAGTACATATACATGTATCTACCGAATGAGAGGGCATCATTACATAATCCAGACACTTGGATAAAGTAGCCAAATTCTCTATTTACGAAACGGACATTAAATCCCTGAAATCACTCTTGTGGAGTTCCTCTTTCTTCAGGTACCCTTGAGTCTTCCTCGAGTCTGTCGACAACTATGTTGGCAGGCAACAATACCTTCGGGTACAGCGCCTCCAAGTCTCGAGTAGCGTTGGCAATCGACAGTAAACCTGCTGAAGGATAACGGGCAAGTACAAGGGCAAGTGTAAACCTGGCCCCTGCAAAAACCTGCGCACGTACCAACTCTCGGACCTTCTTGGCGTTACCAAATTCAGACATCAAAGCAAGGAGAGTTGGAGGAACTGCGTTCAAAGGGAACATTGTCTTCCAAACCACCCTCATAGCCTTATAGCACTTGTCAAAAAAGGTATGGACCTGCTGAACCCGATCTTGAAATCGCGCGACAGCCGAAGCCTTCGAGTGCTCCCGCCAGAAAATCTCTTCGGATGAGGATAGCTGGGTCAATGCATTCACACGTTCGTGAATCCGTTTGTTCTCCTCTGCACGGTTCAGAGCTATGACTGGCACAGAAGTAAGCAAAGGATCAGATAAGATTCTGTCAATCAAAGGGCGCAGAGATCAAAGGACTCACAGTTCAAGCTCTCGGTAGCCTTATGTAGCTCAGTAAGAGCATACCGCTCTACATCGGCTGCAATCTCGCTCTTCTTGTTGACAATTGCAGCCAAGGCGTAAGTGCTGCGCAGGTCCTTTTCCACCCGAAGAGTCATCAACAAACGAGGGCACCGGGAAAACCTGCAGGCAACAGCGTCAAAAGGATGATGGTTATGGGCAAATCAAGCATCCAATGTAACTCCCGTCGGGAGAGGTACAAGAAATTCCTATCAGAAGAAGTACAAACGAAGATATTATGACAAAAGTATGCTGACAACATTGCCAGCACAGTGTTCATTACAAACTTGGGTTCTCGCAACAGAATAATGTTTCATACTAGCCCAAGGATAAAATTGTTACAACAATCAAGGAGCCTGAGTCTGAGTCGACAGGCTGGGGCCAGCCGATGCCTTTCCCGATGAAACTAAATCAAGGAGCTGGCGAGCACAAGTACGGGCGGATGCTGTAAAGGCGCTTAAGTCAACAAGTCGCCCATCTTTCTCTTTCGGCAGCTCCTTAGTCATTTCTTCAATGTCAGCTTTAAAGCCGTAACCCATCATAAGTTGGAAGGAAAGGAGGGCACCATAGGTACGTGAGGTACGCTTGAATACCTCGATGACTTCCTTGGTGTCGATTGCGAAGGCATCAATCAGCTGCCCCAGAGTCTTCTCCTGCTTGGCCTTGGGGAATATCATTGAATGCATCCGCGCCAGAGCACCCTTTCCCTTGTCAAGCAGCTCCTGGGTAAGCTGGTGGGTGGCGAGAACCATTGACACACCATTTGCCGGGGAGTTGCTTGGAACTTTGTCCAAAGCAGTAGCAGGGATGCTGGCGGCTTCTGCAAAGAAATTAAAGGGAATCATTGACGAAGAAACAGATTCATAAAAAGTGGTAATCTACAAGAGATGTAGGGACTTACCAAGCAGGGCCAAGGCAGACTGACGGAGGAGTTCATCCTTTTCTGCCGACCGAGCTTCCTCCTCCTTCAGCCTCTCCTTCAGCTTGTTCAGTTCTTCTTTCAGGGAGTCGACCTCCTGGCGAGCCATGGCGGCCTTTTTGATGGCGCCATCCAGCTTTGAAGAGGAAGACTTAGCCTCCTCCTGCAACCGGATTTTGTCTGCCTCCAGAGAGGTGAATTGAGAGGCGAAGGCCTCTAAAGAGGATATCACACCTCGTAGATCCTTGAAGAAAGGGAACGTTTTACAAAGATCATTAGGCAAAGAAACATTCCAGAAGATTCTTGTTAAATTCGACAAAGACTTACAGAAGGAGGAGCTGTGGCAGCAGCAGGAGCATCTTTCCCTCTGGAAAGGGAGGAGGCAGTCGATGCTTGCGCCGCGGGAGCCCCCTTAGGAGCCGAAGCTTCGGAAGCTGCGGCGGCTGGTGAGACGGCATCAGACCTGACCCTCTTAGGTGGAGGCTCAATAAAATCATCGTCACTACAAGGAAGGTTTGATCGGCTAAGTTATGGGAAAAAAATGAAAAGACCAAGGAGCTGAAAATAGTAAGAAGAAGAAAAACACTTACATATCAAGGAGATCATCTTCATCGGCAAAGCCGCCGATTGACCTCTTCGTAGGTGGAGCCCTGGTCTCCTCCGCAGCTGCATTAACAAAGGCATCGTGATCAGCGTCATCATCACGCACCGATCCCTCTGTGTCGCAAGTGTCATCGGCTGATGGGGGGAGATTGGTGTGAGCAGTTTCAGAATCTATCAGGTCATCGTGATCGCTCGTGGGGTTTTTATGCTCAACAGTACGAGAGTCAACGGGTTCTGAAGAGCCTCTTCCTTCGGAAGTATCATTTGGCAAGTTATGAAAATCCCTGGAAGCTACGAGGGTCTGTAGAGGAAAAGACGAATGAGAATAACAGTAATCATGTTGATTAAGTAAATAGCAGCATAAGGAGAATCTAAGGAGGGAAATTACCTCTGGTGGTGGACGATCGGCATCAAAAGGAGTATACGGGGACAACAATGGGATCGAGTCTTCTTGACTGAAGGAAGTTAGGCGACGGACTTCATCAAGCAGTTCTTTTTCCGACAGTTCGGCAGCGTTAATTCTGGTCTCATCCTTTGGACCCGAATACAACCACATTGGACGGATTCTAGCCATAACTGGTTGGACTCGACGTTTCAAGAGCACTGCCGCTACCTCAGTACCAACCATGGTTTGACCATCAGCTTCTTTAATCCGAAGAAATCTAGCAAATAGTTCATCGGCAGCTACTTTTTCGTCGGGAGAGAGAACATTCTTCCAAGAATTCTTAGGCTTGGCTTCAAGGGCATCGACAAAACAGGGAAGCTGAGATTCGGGTGATAAGGAATCCTTGATATAGAACCACTTCAATCTCCACCCTTGCATGGACTCTCTCATTGGGAAATTGAAGTAATTGACATCCGAACGAGCTACAAATCCCACTCCTCCGGTGACAAAAGATCCGTTACTACTGCTGTATCTTTTCACATAGAAGATCTTTTTCCACAACCCAAAATGAGGCTCAACGCCCAGATATGCTTCGCAGAGGGTGATAAACACAACAACGTGGAGGATTGAGTAGGGAGTGAGTTGCCATAACTGGATTTCGTAAGTTCGCAAGAGATGGAGGAGGAATTCGTGGACGGGAAGCGAAAGACCTCGGTATAAGAACGATAAGAACATCACGGTAAAACCGGCAGGGGGATTAGGTCGAGAAATCGCACCTGGAAAGATCACATTCCCCTCATCGGAGGAGATCAATCCCAGGCTTCGGGATCTTTTTTCGTCACGCTTGGTGAAGGTAGAGGCTGTCCAATCTCCGGGCCTGGCTGCTGAACTTGGTGGTGCCATCGGCGCCGAAGCTAGGGGAGGAGCACCAGGCGCGCCTTCCTTCGAAAGAATCGAGGAAGATTTGGCGGCGGCACCGCCGCTCGTGGAACTGGCGGCGGCGCTAGGGTTCTTCTTTTTCACCATTGTGAGATCTAGGAGGAATCGGAAGACAGTGGTGGCGGCGCGAGCGGTTGTGAACAGGAGAAGAAGAAGAACAGCGAAGGATTGAATGAAGGAGAATGCTAGGGATTTCTATCTCTTGAAGAACTTAAGGAAGGCTTCGTATTATTAATGGGCCTTTTCTCCAGTTAATGGTTGCGGAAATCGAGGAGGTGCCTCGCTAACCGTGTAAAGAGGAGCAGGAATTGCTCGAAAACAGGGCTGGCAGGTTGCGTCTTATCAGTCAAAATCAAGGGGACAGAAAAACGACATCAATGACGTCATGAGGAATGATTGCATACGAAGAGATAAGAAAGTATCGAGTGATCAACTTAAGCCTATGCACGGATTGCAAGCATCCGCACCTAGGCTCGGGGGCTACTCCCATCGGGAGCACTGAACGTGCACCCGATAAAACTTTTTCGCACTCCAGGATCATGCCCGGGGACTTGATTCTGTGTAGGGTAACGTTGTTTTGCCATCGGCAGTTAACCAACAGAAGTTGGGCACGTTATTCGTTATCCCTTGCATAAAGAAAATGTATCGGATGGACTACAAAGACCTGCAGGAAAAAGCTTCGGCAGAAGAAAATGTTCGAGTGGTGCAACTTGAGTCTACGCACGGATTACAAGCATCCGTACCTAGACTCGGGGGCTACTCCCATCGGGAGCGCTGACGCGCACCCGATAGAAAATAGAAGATAAAAGAAACGCAAGAATGATCGAGGAGAAGAACTTCGGAAGAAGACATGCTCTAGTCTCTACCCGAATTATGTTCGGCTAGACACTCGGGGGCTACTGACGTGGGCATTACCCTTCGGGTAACCAATGTTGATCTACCCTACGTGGTCCAACAGGAGGCCCATGAAGGAACCCGACAGCAAGATGGGCCACTAGGACGGTGCGACGGAAGATTACTTGAAGTACAAGACGCGGAGGAAGCCGAACAAGGAAAGATTGGAGATAGATCTACTGTAAACCTACTCGTACTCGATTAGATCTCTCGGGACCTGGCCACCTATATAAAGGTCAGGAGAGGGGCTATCGAGGGACACACAATCAATCTTAGCAATACTAGCTAGCAAAAGCTTAGAACTAGGTTACCCTAGCAACCAGCATCTCGACGAGATCACAGCCGAACTATTCGGCACCCCATTGTAACCTGTTTTCATCATAATCAAAGAACAGACAGGCAGGACGTAAGGGTTTTACCTCATCGAGGGCCCCGACCCTGGGTAAATCGCTCTCCCCGCTTGTCTGTGAACCGATGTCTCGTGTCAGCTTGCAGGATTCCATCAACCCTAAGCCCCTATCAGAGGGCATTGCCGAGGAGCACCCTCGACACTCTTGCTTCAGCCGAAGTACCATATCTCCGACATTAAAGCTTCGACTGCGTATTCGTTGGCTGTGATAATTTCTTAGCGCCTGCTGGTATACCGTCGTTCTTGCCAAGGCGATATCTCGTGCCTCGTCAAGGAGGTCCACAGCGTCCTGTAGCGCGGTATTGGAAGAGGATTCCGTGTATGCTGTCACCCGAGGTGCTTCAAACCGAACGTCGGCTGGCAAGACTGCCTCGGCTCCATGCACCAAGAAGAATGGGGTGTACTGAGTCGACCTGTTGGGTGTAGTGCGCAAACTCCAGAGTACGGATGGCAATTCTTCAACCCATGCCCCAGCTGCACCTGTAAGGCGTTTCTTGAGGCCATCCCCTATGAGACCGTTGATCCTTTCCACCTAGCCATTGGTCTGTGGGTGGGCCACTGATGCAAACTTTAGTTTGATTCCTCCGTCATCGCAAAATTTTCGAAATTCTTTGGAGTCGAAGTTGGTTCCATTGTCTATGATGATACTATGAGGCATACCAAATCGACAAGTTATTCCCCTGAAGAATTGGACTGCTGTTTTTGCTTTCTGGTTTCGCACTGGTACTGCCTCGATCCACTTTGTGAATTTGTCGACTGCGACCAATAGATATGTGTGTCCTCCAGGCGATGATCTTGGCAGTGGTCCAACTTGGTCGAGTCCCCATTGAGCAAACGGCCACTCCAGAGGTATCGTCATTAGGTCTATGGCAGGGGCGTGTGGTTTCGGTGAAAATCGCTGACAGGGGTTGCACTTCATGACCAGATCTCGAGCATCCGATGCTGCTGTTGGCCAGTAAAATCCCGCTCTAAAGGCCTTTGCCACAAGGGCCCTGCTTCCTGCGTGATGTCCGCAAGTTCCTTCGTGTATCTCGCGCAACAGTGCTCTTCCGTCGTCAATGGCAATGCATCTTTGGAAAATACCGGAAATGCTGCGCTTGTAAAGTTCACCGTTTACTATGGTGAAGGCTTTCGATCGTCTAACGATTCGTCTTGCTTCTATCGGGTCCTCTGGTAATTCCTGCTTCGTTAGATACGCTAGGAACGGCTTGGTCCATAGTGGCTCGAGGAGGAGGACTTGTTCGGCAGGGGGAGTCGGAGATTCTTCGGCATCTTGCTGCGAGCTCGCCTCTGATTCATCAGCCGACGGTTCGGGAGGTACCGATGCCTTCTCTTTTATTGATCGTTGAGTGATCACTTCGTAAAATACTCCGTCTGGAATAGGGGAGCACATGGACCCGATGTTTGCCAAAGTGTCGGCTTCCTCGTTGCTGGCTGTGCCGATATGTTTGAGCTCACATCCTTCGAATTTAGCTTCCATATTTTGATACAGCTGCCGATAGGCGATCATGTTGTCGCTGACCGCGTCGCACAAGTTCATCGACTGCTGCACCACCAAGTTCGAATCTCCATAGATTTCCAGACGAGTCGCCCCGCATGCCTTTGCCATTTTCATTCCGTGCAACAGCGCTTCGTATTCTGCTTCATTGTTCGTTGGCAGTGAGAAATTCATACGTAGTATGTACTTCATCTTATCTACCTGTGGTGATATCAGCACCACTCCTGCTCCTGCACCTGTGCTTTGTTTTGACCCGTCAAAGTACATTATCCACGATCCCGACATGTCGGGTGCTGCTGGTGTCTGTGATTGGATCCAGTCTGCCACGAAATCTGGGAGGATTTGGGATTTTATCGTTGTTCGATTGACGTAGGTTATATCGTGTGGCGCTATCTCGATAGCCCATTGGGACACTCGACCTGTGGCCTCTGGGTTGGTCATTATGTTCTTCAGTGGTGCTTCGCTCACGACGATAATCGGGTGCTCTCTGAAGTAGTGCCGTAACTTGCGAGCTGATCTCCACACTGCATATGCCAACTTCTGATGATGGGGGTACCTCTGTCTTGCGGGTGTGAGCACCTCACTGAGGTAGTAAACGGGCCTTTGCACGCCATGAACTCTCCCTGCTTCTTCTCGCTCGACGACCAAGATGCTGCTAAAGACTTGGGCTGTCGTAGCTATATACATTAGCAGTGTTTCCTTCTCCCGTGGGGTTAAAAGGACTGGAGATGTCGACAGGATTTTCTTCAGGTTGTCGAAGGATTCCTGCGCCTCCTTTGTCCACTCGAATTTTTCTGATTTTTTCATCAAATTGTAGAAGGGCAAAGCTTTTTCTCCTAGCTTGGCGATGAACCTGCTGAGCGCTGCTAATCGTCCTGCCAGTTGCTGCACTTGGTGCAGATTCTTTGGCGGATCCATGTCGAGAATAGCTTTGATCTTCAAAGGGTTGGCTTCGATCCCCCTGGCCGAGATGAAGTACCCTAGTACTTGCCCTCCTGGCACTCCGAAGAAACATTTTTTGGGATTCAACTTGATTTTATACTTGTCTAAGTTGTCAAAAGTTTCCCGCAAATCATTGACGAGAGTGGCAATGTGCTTTGTTTTCACCACGATGTCGTCAATGTAGACTTCGATGTTTCTCCCGATCTGCTCTCCGAGGCAGGCCTCCATGCAGCGTTGATAAGTTGCTCCTGCGTTTTTAACCCGAATGTCATGACGTTGTAATAGAAAACGCCGTGTGGGGTGATGAACGCGGTTAGCTCCTGGTCTTCTTTCTTCAGCTTGATCTGATTATATCCGGAGTACGCATCAAGGAAGGAGAGGCGATCACATCCGGCTGTGGAGTCGACTATCTGATCAATGCGAGGCAGGGGGAAGTGGTCTTTCGGACAGTGTTTGTTGAGGCTGGTGTAGTCGATACACATACGCAAAGCGGTGGTGTCCTTTTTGGGCACCATAACAGGGTTGGCCACCCACTCAGATTCCTTGAGCTCTCGGATGAATCCTGCTTTACAGAGTCGATTGACTTTCTCGCCAATTGCTCTTCTCTTAGGCTCGGAAAATCGGCGCATCGACTGCTGCACTGGTTTGGCTGTCGAATCAACATTAAGGGCGTGCTCAGCGAGTTCCCTGGGGATACCTGGCATGTCGGATGGTTCCCATGCAAATATCTCCCAGCGCTCATGGAGGAACTCGATGAGCGCGCCTTCCTATGCGACCGTAAGGTCAGCCGACGTATTGACCGTTTTCTTCGGGTCAGTGGGATGCACCTGCAGCTTCTTGGCTTCCTTTGTAGCATTGAACTCATCGGATCTTACGTTTCGGTTGTCGGCTGGTGGTTGCTTATGATCTATGGCAGCGTCGATTGCATTAAGTTCTTCCTTGGCACCGAACTTCGAGGCGATCTTCTGGAACTCCCTATCGCAGGTGTCTGATCGAGCAAAGCTCCCATGAACGGTTATTGGGGTCCCGTTGTTGCCTGGCATCTTCAGTTTTAGATACGCATAGTGAGGCATGGCCATGAATTTAGCAAACGCGGGCCTGCCAAGGATGGTGTGATTTTGAGACTCCCAATCGACTACTTCGAACTCGATCCTCTCTTTCCTGAAATTGGTGGGCGTACCGAAGACTACATCCAATGATGTTTTACCAAGGGAGTAAGCGGGTCGGGTCGGTATAATGCCATGGAATCCTGTGTCAGACTCTCTTAGCATATCGACTGTTAGACCCATTGCTCTCATTGTGTTGGCGAATAGTAGGTTCAAGCCACTTCCTCCATCCATGAATACTTTGCTCATGTCGTACCCTCCAATCTGCGCCTCAAGGACAAGGGCTGCGTGACCTGGTCTAGGGACGGCTTTCGGGTGGTCTGTCCTGTCGAAGGAGATGCTTTGTTCCGACCAGTCGATGAATTCGGGTGTGTCAACCATGGCAACTTCCGCATACTTCTCTTCTCGCGAGAATTTCTTGATTTCCCTTTTTGAAAAGCTGGTTTTATGGATCATGTTGACCTGCCCGCGTGGTTCTGGGAACGCCTCGGCTGGTATATACTCGTCTCTTTCCATCGGTTCGTACGGCTCTGGTACATACGGTTCTGGCTGATAACTGTAAGATCTTGCCCTCTTCTCCATTATGTGAACTCTTGATATAGCTTCGCCTCTAAGATCATCACAGAACTGTCGAATCTCCAGGAAGTGTCGGCAGTTCCTTAACAGGTGACTGGATTTCTCTCTACCGTCCTTCGGGTCAATGTAGGAGTGGAGGTAGCATGGTGCCTCGAGTTGCTCTGTGGCTGATAAGTATGGTGAACGGGTGCGGCCATGGATCGGTTGCTTGTCCTGCTGTCCTCGTTCGGTCTGCCGAAGGTGAGTCATTGTACGTTCTTCCTCTTCACGGCGCACATCCCTTTGTCTTTTCCTTCGTCCCACTGCGAGGTCGAAACTTCCTCGGCTGCCTCCTTGCGCGTTCCCGGGCGGGATTTCTAAGGTTGCTACCGGAACGTCACCTGCCGAGACTGAGGTTTTCGAGCCAGATGTACCGGCCCTAGGAAGGCGAAGGAAACCTCCGGAGTCGATGATGAAGTGAACACCTCCAAAAGTTGCGGTCATGTCGTCATGCGATTCTGTGGAGATCGGATGTGATGGCTCGAGATGTGGTACGAACTCAAAGGATCCGCAGCGGATCGGGTCTTTTGGATCTGGTGGCGTTGGCGACTCGAGTACGAACGCCGCAGATGTGACTGGTATTGCCGATGACCTGCCTTGTGCCGACAGGGTTCCCACAGACGGCGCCAATTGTCGAGGGTGCTCCTCGGCAATGCCCTCCGATAGGGGCTTAGGGTTGATGGAATCCTGCAAGCTGACACGAGACATCGATTCACAGACAAGCGGGGAGAGCGATTTACCCAGGTTCGGGGCCCTCGATGAGGTAAAACCCTTACGTCCTGCCTGTCTGTTCTTGATTATGATGATAATGGGTTACAATGGGGTGCCGAATAGTTCGGCTGAGATCTCGTCAAGATAGCTAAGTACTAGGGTAACCTAGGTCTAAGCTTCTGTTGGCTAAGATCGCTAATATTGATCGTGTCCTCGACAGCCCCTCTCCTGGCCTTTATATAGGAGGCCAGGTCCCAAGAGGTCTAATCGAGTACGACTAGGTTTACAGTAGATCTATCTCCAAACTTTCCTTGTTCGGCTCCTTCCGTGTCTTGTACTTCAAGGAATCTTCCGCCGCACCGTCCTAGAGGCCCACCTCGCCATCGAGTGCTTCATGGGCCTCCAACTAAGAAATACAGGATAGGGCAACATTGGTTACCCGAAGGGTAATGCCCACGTCAGTGTTTGAACAACAAGGAGACAATGTAAAGTCTTATAATAGCTACAATATGTTCATATGTGAGCTTTGCTGCACCTTTATACTTGAGTTTGCTTCAAACAACCTTGCTAGCCTAGCCTTGTATTGAGAGGAATACTTCTCGTGCATCCAAATCCTTGAGCGAAATACTATGCCATTTGTGTCCACCATACCTACCTACCACATGGTATTTCTCCGCCATTCCAAAGTATATTACTTGAGTGCTACCTTTAAACTTCTATTCTTTGCCTTTACAATACATAGCTCATGGGAAAGTAGCCTTAAAAACTATTGTGGTGAAGAATATGTACTTATGTGTCTTATTTCTTAATGAGTTGCTTGTTGAGCGGTAACCATGTTTCTGGGGACGCCATCAACTTTTACCTTTGTTGAATATCATGTGAGTTGTTATGCATGTTCGTCTTGTCTGAAGTAAGGGCGATTTTCATGATCAAATGGTTTGAGTATGCATACTGTTAGAGAAGAACATTTGGCCGCTAACTAAAGCCATGATTCATGGTGGAAGTTTCAGTTTGGACACAAATCCTCAATCTCTTATGAGAATAATAACTGTTGTTGAATGCTTATGCATTAAAGAGGAGTCCATTATCTGTTGTCTATGTTGTCCCGGTATGGATGTCTAAGTTGAGAATAATCAAAAGCGAGAAATCCAATGCGAACTTTCTCCTTAGACCTTTGTACAGGCGGCATAGAGGTACCCCTTTGTGACACTTGGTTGAAACATATGCTATGCAATGATAATCCGTGTTAATCCAAGCTAATTAGGACAAGGTGCGAGCACTATTGGTATACTATGCATGAGGCTTGCAACTTATAGGATATCTTATACATAACACATATGCTTTATTACTACCATTGACAAAATTGTTTCTTGTTTTCAAAATGAAAAGCTCTAGCACAAATATAGTAATCCATGCTTCCCTCTACGAAGGGCCTTTCTTCTACTTTATTGTTGAGTCAGTTTACCTACTTCTTTCTATCTTAGAAGCAAACACTTGTGTAAACTGTGTGCATTGATTCTTACATGTTTACCTATTGCACTTGGTATATTACTTTGTGTTGACAATTATCCATGAGATAAATATGTTGAAGTTGAAAGCAACCGCTGAAACTTATATCTTCCTTTGTGTTGCTTCAATGCCTTTACTTTGAATTTATTACTTTATGAGTAACTCTTATGCAAGTCTTATTGATGCTTGTCTTGAAAGTACTATTCATGAAAAGTCTTTGCTATATGATTCATTTGTTTACTCATTATCTTCATCATTGCTTCGAATCGCTGCATTCATCTCATATGCTTACAATAGTATGATCAAGATTATGATAGCATGTCACTTCAGAAATTATCTTTGTTATCGTTTACCTACTCGAGGGCGAGCAGGAACTAAGCTTGGGGATGCTTGATACGTCTCAAACGTATCTATAATTTCTTATGTTCCATGCTACTTTTATGATGATACTCACATGTTTTATACACATTATATGTCATTATTATGCATTTTCCGGCACTAACCTATTGACGAGATGCCGAAGAGCCAGTTGCTGTTTTCTGCTGTTTTTGGTTTCAGAAATCCTAGTAAGGAAATATTCTCGGAATTGGACGAAATCAACGCCCAGGGGCCTATTTTTCCACGAAGCTTCCAGAAGTCCGAAGAGGAAACGAAGTGGGGCCACGAGGTGGCCACACAACAGGGCGGCGCGGCCCAAGCCCTGGCCGCACTGGCCTACTGTGTGGGCCCCTCGTGACTCTTCCTGACCTGCCCTTCCGCCTACATATAGTCTTCGTCGCGAAACCCCCAGTACCGAGAGCCACGATACGGAAAACCTTCCAGAGACGCCGCCGCCGCCAATCCCATCTCGGGGGATTCAGGAGATCGCCTCCGGCACCCTGCCGGAGAGGGGAATCATCTCCCGGAGGTCTCTTCATCGCCATGATCGCCTCCGGATCGATGTGTGAGTAGTTCACCCCTAGACTATGGGTCCATAGCAGTAGCTAGATGGTTGTCTTCTCCTCATTGTGCTATCATGTTAGATCTTGTGAGTTGTCTATCATGATCAAGATCATCTATTTGTAATGCTACATGTTGTGTTTGTTGGGATCCGATGAATATTGAATACTATGTCAAGTTGATTATCAATCTATCATATAAGTTGTTTATGTTCTTGCATGCTCTCCGTTGCTAGTAGAGGCTCTGGCCAAGTTGATACTTGTGACTCCAAGAGGGAGTATTTATGCTCGATAGTGGGTTCATGCCTCCATTAAATCTGGGACAGTGACAGAAAGTTCTAAGGTTGTGGATGTGCTGTTGCCACTAGGGATAAAACATCGATGCTTTGTCTAAGGATATTTGTGTTGATTACATTACGCACCATACTTAATGCAATTGTCTGTTGCTTGCAACTTAATACCGGAAGGGGTTCGGATGATAACCTGAAAGTAGACTTTTTAGGCATAGATGCATGCTGGATAGCGGTCTATGTACTTTGTCGTAATGCCCTGATTAAATCTCATAGTACTCATCATGATATATGTATGTGCATTGTTATGCCTTCTTTATTTGTCAATTGCCCAACTGTAATTTGTTCACCCAACATCTGTTTATCTTATGGGAGAGACACCACTAGTGAACTGTGGACCCCGGTCCTATTCTTTACATCTGAAATACAATCTACTGCAATTGTTCTTTACTGTTCTTCGCAAACAAACATCATCATCCACACTATACATCTAATCCTTTGTTTACAGCAAGCCGGTGAGATTGACAATATCACTGTTACGTTGGGGCAAAGTACTGTGATTGTGTTGTGCAGGTTCTACGTTGGCGCCGGAATCCCTGGTGTTGCGCCGCACTACACTCCGCCACCAACAACCTTCAACGTGCTTATTGGCTCCTACTGGTTCGATAAAACTTGGTTTCTTTCTGAGTGAAAACTTACTGCTGTGCACATCACACCTTCCTCTTGGGGTTCCCAACGGACGTGTGTCTCACGCGCATCACACCGCTAGCCATGGGGAGGACCGCCGCCGCACGGACGAGGTGCTCCGCCTCGACCGCTGCGCACCACACCTCCATGGGATCTGCCCCAGCAGCCCCCGAGAGCCGCGGCCGTGTGCCTCCAGCCCAGGCATCTTTGACGCCAGGCCCGCCGCCACCGCGGCCGATCGCCGGCGGCAACGGCGGAAGGGCATCCGCTGTGGGGATTGAAGTTTGGTGGCGGCTAGGGTTTCTCCTCTAGTGCCACCCTGGAGAGCGACGTGAGGATACGTAACTAGATAGCATCCAAGTAAGATGAGCCTAGGATCGGCTGAACCAGTCTATTGAACGTGTTACATTGCAAGTGGACTTGTTCTCTTTCTCTGTTAGTATTAGGCTAATAACTGACTCCTGGATGCACTTTCGTAAAAAGGGGAAAAATCCGGTGGGTGCTTTTGAAATTACTGAGGCGGACTGTTTGTGAACTGGAACTAGCTACACGAAGTCCATACGTTTGGGTAAGAGACTGAAAAGATGAACCGCACACATAGTGTTCAAATATAGTATTCACTACGGATATTATCGTTGCCCAGAATCCATTGCTATCTTGACGATGCGTTATGGGCATCTGTGAGACGAGTCTACACACCCGCACCCGATTGAAGTACGACTGGGTGGTAAACTATCACAACAGCAGTTTTGGTTTCCCCAAAAATCTCACTACCCAAGTACGCATGATCTGATCTCCATTCTGGTATACCTTCCATTGCCGTGCTCGTCTGTACACCGGAAAGCAATGCTTATTCCTTGTTAATTTATAGTGCGTTGAGAAGTCACACCTTTTCGCTGTTAAAATTGAGATGGCATGACCCTGAAAATTGAAAGTAATGGTCGCGTGACTTCTTACAGGCGTTGCATGCTTTCTTTAGAAAATCTTGATTCATACAACCAGTTAGCTGCACACATATTGAGAAAGTGCATGACATGGATGCTCGTTCAATTCTGAAAGTAATTTTGAAGTTCTTCTCGTGAAAAATATACATGAGGTAGTAGCAGAGAGAAATCCGGACTTGCATCTCTGAGCAAATCGCAACGTGACTTCTGGGCGTCCTACATTTCTGTTAGTCATGCTCATGTGATTTCTTCTCCTTGTGTCGCAAAAACAAAATCGCCCTGTTGCATGCCATGGCGTGTGGTATGATAATTGGTTGGGACGGCAGCATGCATGTTTACAGCAAAGTAGAACTTCAGTTTCAACATTATGAGGACATCGGGACGGCAGCATGCATGTTTACAGCAAAGTAGAACTTCAGCTTCAACATTATGGAGACATTCCTAGAACCAACCAATTATCTGAACATTGCTGCTTCGGCAGCTGTCCGGTCACCTGCAGGTGCCGCTCCACATTTTTTAACTGTACCTTGAGCCGTGTGTTGCAGATAGGCCATTTTCCACAGAACCCCTTAACTTGGCTACGGCTAGGCCAGTCCAGTTGTTTGTTGTAGCCACGAAATGTCGGCTCAGATGGTAGCATATTTGCGAACACCGTCTTTAAGAAATTAGAGAAAAAATAAACTGAAAAGTACGATCTTTTTTTTGTCCGCCTTATCTGCCAACAGGTGGTCTCATATCTCTCAACTAGACAGAACTTGATTGAATTTAATCTCCAACCTGTAATGATGATTTTTTTTCAAAATGGTATATATACTAACCTCTAGTAATGAACTAGTGGTACATCACCACGTGACGCATCGCCCAGTAGGATAACTTTATGATGTGTATTACCGGCCATTTTAATAAGTTGAATGCTGCTAAGTGTGTTTTTATTCCATCAACACTGCTGGGTAACCTTACCACTTTAATGTATAAGATAAGAGGATACCATAGTAGGTTGATATGTGCAACCAAAGGGTGTACGTTGCCCTTGCACCAGCAAGGCAGAAATACTTATCCGCAGGCAACCAAACAGTAAGACGGTATTCCCCTCTCCTATGCAGAAAAAAAGGGCCTTCACGAGTAACCAAAATGCGCCTATCATTGTCGGCGTTGCACAGTAGGGCACACGTAGGGCACACGAGTAACCAAAAAAATAGGAGACGGTATTCCCCTCTCCTATGCACGTAGGGCACACGTCGTTGCACAGTACCCCGTGCCCGAAAGAGCATTTTTTTCTTTCCCCTTTGCCCGCGCGTCCAGGCTCCAGCATACGACTACGATTGCAGCTCACATGGAGCTCCTGGTGGGAGCAGCGGCAGCTTCCTGCTCCTCCTCTGTCGCAGCTTAGGTCTGCCGCCGCTGCCGACACGCCGGGTGGCCATCGCCGTCAACCCGGTACGTACCCTTCCAGCAGTCTAGCTGCTTCCTACTAGAGGAACAAGTTGTTGCCCACAAAGTTTTTGGTGTTATGCCGAGGTGGGAGAGACTGGCAGGAACCAAGATTATTAGTACGTGTAGCAGCACTTTTCAGCTCTGTGGGAGATGATGTCTGCAGTGCTGATCTATAGACGTGAAATGTAAAGATTAAACCTCGCATGGTAGATGAGTGGCATAATTATAGCTTTGGCATGTTGATGTCTGAATCCTCTGTTGCCTTATACATGTATAGGATGCCTGAAAACTTCGAGCCAGATTGTGCTAATACTCAACAGCTGAACTCTAACAAGGTGCCCATGGCTAGCTGCTGATGCTTGAATTTCTATTGCCTTGGATAGTTACATGTAATAGATGCCTGATCTCTGCAGCCTGGCTTGTACCCACACTCGAGCACTAATCTCTATAACAAGGTGCTCATGTATGCTTCGGACAACATCACACAACAGCTTATTTGATAACATAGTTACTGGAAGGGTTTCATTATTAAGCAGAAAGGAATGTTTGCTTGATGTGATCCTGACTTCCTGAGGAATATTCTTCTACTAGCTTACCGTGAAGGTTTAGTGTTGACCTTACCTTGGGATAATGTTTGGGCTTTGAGGACTGGGGTGCTAAGGTTCAGATTATATATTTATTATTTGGGGTTCCACTCATAAGACTAGTATTCATCAGGTACCCGTAGAGCCAATTTTGTACCCATGGCTAACTCATAACTTAGCGAGTAACCATGGACAAAAAAATGCCCTTCAAACCCGTGTCGAACATGTTTGATATCCATGGATACCTAGACCAATCCCTGAACACAGCGAATTAGTCGAAATATTTTACTTGAAGCTATGCTAGTATATATGTATGGCAGACAAATGTCGTCCTGAATAACTTATCAGTGTAGTTGAACTCGCATTCAATTTTCATACCAATAACACCCTGATCACCCTGATGAACGACGGAGTACATACTGGAGCTACCTTAACAAGCTTAACCACACCTCCGTGGTCTGTTTGGAGAAGAAGCGGTTCACCTTCTCGGTGGGATGAAACGAGTCCCAGAAGAAGTACTTGTCAGCGTTGTCGCACGTCAGCGGGCACACGTCGTTGCAGAGGTACCCCATCTCAATCTTACCGGTTGCGCAGCACCCCTCCGAGACGTTCTCCAGCCCGAGCTTCTCAGGATGGTCGATGAGGTCGACCATGGCGTCGTAGATGTTGATGTATGCGAGCCTGAACCCTTTGAGCTTGGCCCGGAGCCTGGCGATCATGGCCTTCACCTTGACGTTGTACTCCCTAGCCACCTGGTTGTACTCCTCGTTGCAGCCGCCACCGCGGAGCACGTTCAGGGTGCGCTCCAGTGGAACGCAGCCGATGGCGGGGAGGCCCGCGAAGGTGACCCGCCGCGCGCCGAGCTTGTAGATGGAGGTGAGGAACTCCTCGGCGCGCGCGACGAGGAAGTCCGAGTACTCGCCCACGCTGAACTCCAGGAACCGCCCCGTGACCATGAGATAGTAGTTCTCGAGGAAGTCATTGGTGCCGACGCTGACGATGTAGGCGGCGTTGGAAACGATGTGCTTGGCGCGGTCGGGCCCGACGTACTTGGCCAGCCGTTGCTGGTACTCCTTGAAGTACTCCACCTCCTTCAACAGCGGGAGCACTGCCTGCATTTGTGCATGCGCAAGGAGAAGAGTTAAGCGTGCAATACTTGTCAGTTACTGAAATCGAACACTTTTGCTGATTCTGCAACTCTTTTTTAGATAATAAGGCCAATGCTGCAATTATAGGACAGACTTGCAAATTTATAGGAATTTTTTAGCAACTGAGGATTAGCAAAACTCTCCTTTTCTGAACACTTCTGCGAATCAGTGAATTCTGGTATCTTGATCGAATTCCAAATAGAGACAATTGTCCTTATGTATAGCACACACAGTACAATATTCGATTCAGTTAGCATGCCAGTACATTCTCATTGTACATAGATTCTAGTCCAGGAAAGATTGGTGCGACTAGTTGGTGAGAGCAGCAACTAACCAAACTAACCACCAGTACTACTATTTGGCCCATAATTTCTGCAGGAACTAAGATGGCGCCAAATTCAGATCGAAAACGGTGCACTGACCGCTAATCAATGTGTCAGCACATCGATAAGCGTCGTTCTCCAGCACATGGACATCGCCATCAGAAGGAAACGGGAAAAAAAAGAAAATGCTATCTGATCATGGGACATGACCACTATTGAGTCTGGAGTAGAAAGAAGCTTCCTAGGCAACAGGACAGGATAGAGTACAGAGTACAGACTTAAGAACATAGGCCGAGCGGCTGATCATGCACAGCTGCATGCAGGTTGTCGGACCAACCGGCAACGGTAGATGGTGCTCCTGATAAATAAGTCGATCCATGGGAATCATGTGATCGATCATCCAGTTCGAGCACTGAATGCAAGAGAGTTAATGCCTCTGCATACAGTTGGTTGCTCGAAGGAGAAGGGGGAGATATTTGCTCAAGTCTCAACGACAACCATGAGAATAATGCTTGTGTTTGAGGACAAAAAACAACCAACAGAATGCTTTGCAAATTAGCAAAGGCCGTATGTACTTGGTGGTTGATGGGCATGCGGATTGCTGTGTGATTAATTAGCCGTCAATCCTGATGGTGGATCGGTGCTGCTGACCAATCTGCCTTGTGGGGATCTGATCTGCAATGTCTAAATCAAGGTTTTTCAGAAGAACATGGTTACAGATAAGGACAATCTTTTTATGAAAAGGGGAAGAAAGTGCCCGGTTCTTCCCGACATCATTCATCTCCCGTGGCCATCATCATAAAAAGATCAAAGAAGAGGCAATATCATGGTGTTTAGCCAGGGCAAAAAAAATTGAGCTATGTAATATACCGGGAGAATAGTCTCGTAATGCTTAAAGACCTAGGATTTTTCCTAGGCAATTGTCTAAAATTTGTTCTCTATTAGTGAAAACGACAACTATTTTCCCTCGTTAAAAAAAGGGGAAGAAAATGATAGTTAGCGTACCTAAATGATCATAGCCTATTTTCTGTGTATATATACTAGCACGCACATTATTAGCACAGCTGAAACCTTGTAAAGATGCAACACTAGTAGCCGAAAGTGTAACTGCCCGTTGCCACTTACAGCCTGTTGCCTGGGTACTGGAAATTTGGAGCATTCGTCAGTATAGTACTACTACCATTTCCATGCTAGACATAAAACTCCATGGCTGGGCGAATCTGCTGCTGCCCTATATATGGAGGCATGGAGCATATATCCGGAGGACAGTTGTTACGTGTCCCATTGCAGACGTGCATAAAGGGCACGTAGAACAGTTAGTGGGCGCCCCATTAATCCAGACTCGACCCTTGCACATGCTATTGATGCGTTGAGCAAGTCTTTCTTGGCACACTCATCTAACGTTCAAAACTAAGAAAAGGTAGACCCTTTGAGACACACTTGGACCAAAAAAATTAACTAGCAGACAATTTATACTCTTAGATTCTCACGGTAGGTGATATTTGTTAAGCTTCATGCACTAGCCACTTGAACCAAAAGTCCGAACTGATGGAAAGGGCTAGGCAATCCACATATACATTTCACAACAATATTCTCCAAATCTCGAATCAACTTATCCGAGTGCAATGAGAACTAGGGATTTGGTTACCGGGTGAAATACCGTGGTTACCGGCCGGTAACCGGGATTCGCAGCCACCTCCGGTAAATGAGTTTATCGTGCAAAAGAATCTCAATTTATTTCAATTTGGTTTGAGTTTGGGCTCGTTCGTTAGTCCAACCTAAATAATATGTGTTTGCCCTCCGTTATAACCCTATGCCCCAACTCATTTGTCAAATATTTTATGTTCCTTCTCACCTAAACATTATATTCAAAATGTTTAAATATTATCGAGTTTGAAATGGAATTTTTGTTGGAGAATCTCGTCCGACATTTGACCGGTTATCTCCAGTAACCACAATTACCGAAGATCCCGCCCCCTCGGATATTTTCTTCATGTAGGTACTCAAATCCTTGGTGAGAACTACCCAAAATGGCTCCGTGGTAGTAAGGTTTTAGGGGCGCATTCGAATGAGCGAATTTCAGTTATCTCGCTTTGGTGGCCTGGTGGGTTCTGTCATAATCATATTCCACGGGTCACTTGATCCGCTGTTAGACATCATTAAAACTTAGGTGAGATGATTGACTAAGGCTTTAAAAGACTTTCAGGATATTGTGCATTAGAAATTCTGCTACAGAATTTTATTTCCTAACACATGGCTCAACTGCCATGTGTATACCCGTGGTTATGCAATGGACCCAGCCGGTGCTGGCCGAGTTTGCCTGGTACCTATAAATTTTTTTCGATAAAGGGAATATATTAATATCAAAAAGATACCAATTACACCCAGCCTCTGCAACAACGCACCACCCTAATGGCACTACGGATGCACACAGCCAAAAAAAAAGGAAAAGAAAACTAAGAAACAAAAGTCCCGCTACAGTATCTCGGGTCTAACAACAGTAATACATCCACCGCCAAGACAACACCTGAAATACAGACTCTCCAAAAACGACGCCTCCAAGAAGGGAACAGTGCTCTAACACCGTCGTCGCCCGATCAACGATCTTAGGTTTTCACCCTGAAGATAGTCCCCACTCTCAAAACAATACCTCCAACAAGGTCATTGCCAGGCACAACCAGTTAAGGCCAGACCTTGGGTTTTCACCCTGAAAGGTAGGACTCTGAACTTCACCTGTGTTGTCGCCCCCACTATCATACCGCTGTTGTGAAACCCGGAACACCAAGCAAGTCCCTCAACAGCGCGGAGACTTGAACCTCCCTTAGCTAGTCCTCCCCTCCGGCCTTCATGAACTTCTCTTCTTCCGACTTTCATCATGGATCCATAGTCACTTGATGTCAACACAGAAAAAGAGCTTCGCGCCGCTCCCTCCAGAACCAATCGGTCGGAATAAAAGCATGGATGCGCACGACCGAATACCACCGATCCAGCAAACTCCAGGCACAAAGCACTGTTACATTCGACCCAAGTCTTATAAATGGAACTGTGCGAGTGTATTACGTTCACTTAATGACCCAAGTCTTCAGAATCCATACTGAACAATTCGCCATTTGAAACGCAAACAATAGGACTAGTGTTCCCGTTGCTAGTCTGGTGTAGACGTACGTGTAGATTGTATGACTACCTACTCCTTTCCATAATTTATGTCGTGGTTTTAATTCAAGTTCGAGCTGCAATCACAACAAGAATTATCAAATGGAGGAAGTAGTTTTTTTTTTAAGTAGCAAGTCGTGTACTAGTGTAGTGTGCTCTTGTACTACGGACGCGGCAGGCAGGTAGACGCATGCATATGGATTCGTGTTGTCGAGGCCGGATCGACCTTTGCGCCGACGCCATCTCTCATCCAAGACCCAATCTCAAGTCTTCACTGTCAGGTCGATCTTGATGATGCTACGTACGTCGTGATGTTGGCCATCGCCAATTAATGGAGGTCGTGAGGGAAGCCTAGCCCAGAAGAAGATTGCGAGTTGGGAATACCTAGCTAGCTGACGTGACAGGCTATGTGAGATGAAACGGATACACAGTTGCCATGGAACGAGGAAATATTGCTCCAGCACATTAGTAGTAAGAAGTTTGTTAAGGTACCAAACAGATTTCCAACAAGTTTGTTAATATTGGCAGGTTAACGGCTTTCAGATTAACATGATAAAGCAGGACGCGAGATTTCAGGAACAGCTTAACATAGCACGGGGAGATCGGAGCATGGACACGGCGGCTGCAGGACGTACCAGGACGCTGGCGGTGCGGTTGTCGAGGCCGGTGCCGGCGGAGGCGAAGACGACGCCGGTGGCGAAGTCCTGGATGCTGTAGGCGGGGTCGAGGTACGCCGGCACGAGCGGCGGCAGGCCGAGCGCCTCGGAGACGAAGTCCGGCGGGAGGCGCCCGTTGCAGAACCGGCCCGTGGCGCCGCCGCCCGGGATGTGCATGTCGCGCCCGTACGGCGGGAAGTTGCTCTTCAGCACCGTGTTGATCGCGTTGTTGTTGCCCGTGTCGACCGTCGAGTCACCGAACACGATCACCGCCGGCACCACCGGCCTCTTCTTCGCCGACGCCGATGGCGATGCCGTTTCCGTTGCCGCGTCGACGACGAGCATCTGTACCGCCGCCGCGGCCACGAGCAGCAGCGCGACCGTCATCGACGACAACCTTGCCTGGCGAGACGCCATCAATGGCGCGCGCGCTGTGGCTGTGTACGTAATCGAGATAGTGCGTCGTCGGGTACTCGCGTGCAGCGACCGAGAGCCGGGTGCGCGCGCGGCTTGCAGTTACAAGTGCGCCTAGCCTTCGCTTTGCCGCCATTAAATAGGGTCGAGCTGTCAGGCGTGGGCCGGGACGGCTGCGGGCTCGCCAACTGACTTTCAAAGTTACGCCAAGAGGCCCATGACCCTGTCCCACTTTGTTGGATAGGGAAATACCTGAAAGCTGAAATCGATGTTACTTGGCTCTTTTCTCAACGAAGCAAATAGAGTAGATGTGTGCACTTCAATATGCTGGACCACTTCTCCCTCTGTATTCACAAATCCCACTCCGCCCCCATCTTGGGCAACTGCGTCGCTAGTTGGCCAACATACACTGAATTTGAATGTTTCTGCGCATTTAAGTTATTCTTTAATCCTTAAGTGAAACACATTTCATTTCCGTTGATAGTGAATTTTTTTTCTGAAATTTGATACTTCACAATGCGTATGATAGTGGTAGCGTATGCATCTGTAGTACTGTTCGTAATTTCCATCATTCAGAAAATAAGATAGTGAGGCAAAACGAGAGGCGATATAGAAGGTGAGGGGTGGATACCCCCAGTGCCACCAGTCGTTGAAGAGGGGGTGGAGATGGGGCGACACCCGATGATCACTGTTGTGCGGGATTTGTGGGTTATAATAACCTCCCACGGAAGCAAGCGACTGGCCGAAGTAAACCCTAACAATATTGATTAATGTCCACCGATTTTGTTGCTTATGTGTTTGATGTGCAGGATGCGCTGGATTGTCATGGGGATTTTGGTGGCCAGAGGAGGAGATCTAAGGGGCGACATAGAGGAGGAATGGGGAAAGAGTTTCAAATTGGTGGGTTGGACCATGGAGTCTTCCTATCTAGGGCCGCACTGTCTACAGTACCGGGACACGTCGAAGACACCATTACATGATACGCCTTCCATCCTCACAAAGATAATGCAAACTCGGTAGGAGCTAGGGCATCGAGAATTATCACAATATTGAGGTAGTGGGTGGTGTTGTCACAGTGATCTAGGATTGGTCTTGTTAGCGGTGTAAGTCAAGCGTGTAACAAAGTTAGTGCCTCTAATGATCAATGCGAGAAATGTGCTAGTGCGGAAAAATGGAGTCCGAGATCCAGAGATTTTTATTCTACGCTAGACAAAACTTGATATAATTTGATAAAGTTGGTTGTTATATGAACTATTCAGGATACTCAGTTTTACGCTCTTATCATTTTCTATGTAGCATAGAATATAAATTAGTAGTTGTCATTGTGATTTTGCACACTTTTAGTATACATGACCACCTATATTCAAACTTTTTACTCTTTTCAAAAACTTTGAATCTAGTTTTTAAAATTCTAAAATAGAGGGCTCCCTAGAGATCAGGCTACAGTTGTAGTTTCCAAGAAACGTGCACCTTAAACCATCGCGTTAAAATTTTCTTTTACTCACTCCGTTCAATAGTTTTGTCATGATTTTAGTTCAAACAAGAATTATTGAAGAGAGAAAGCGGAAATTGAACGTTTGAACTTGAGAGCATATATATGCTCCCGCAAACCAGAAAAACATTTTCAAATGTTAAAAATATCTGATTTTTTTTGGCGCTGTCGGCATTATATGTGCGCACGAGTTTGGCGGAAAACTGATTTCTTTATATCTTGTGCAGAAAAAGTAAAATAATTATCATGAAAAGCTTTTTTTAAGCACCAAAGTTTCTCCAAAGAGAAAGTACCTTTCTAAACTGGCGAGGAAGACATACAACGGAATACTCCACCCTGACTTGTCCTTAACTCATATCTTCCTCACTTTTAATGGTTCAGAGTCGTCAGGGTGGTGGGCGTGGTGCAGGTTTGTCAGCCCTCTTGCATCTTCGCTGCTGACGGCCATTAGGTGCATCGTCTTGACTCACGATAGCAATCTCAGAAGCGGAAAGTGTCTTTAGCTCTTGGGCATCAGCGTTTCTACTATTTAAAAAAATCCGAAAATCATATATATTTATTTCAAAAAATATGAACATAAATCTGGACATAATAAATGACGTAACCTACAAACGTGTAATTTTTTTATATGAAACTCTTTATAGTATAAGCTACATAAAAAAGTCAAAATCTGTTGAAATTTGAAGATCTAAAATATGCATATTTAGATCCTCATGTTTGTTATTTTTGTGTACACTAGTAGAAAACCTCTCATCCATCTAAGACTTTAATACCGGTTCCCTTACGAACCGGTATTAAAGGTGGCATTTGTACCGGTTCAGACGCTCAGGCATTCGTACCGGTTCGTTACGAGCTTTCGTACCGGTTCGTGTTAGGAACCGGTACGAAAGGTCTTCGGCCAGAATGGCAGGTGAGGGTGGGGCCAAGGTTGGACCTTTGGTACCGGTTTGTGTTAGCAACCGGTACTAAAGGGTGCCTCATATGCTCACTGCCCCTCCCCCGCCCCCGATCCATTCTCATTTTCATCTCTCTCACATTTCTAAAACTTTTGCACCTCTCACACTCCAACAAATTTTCATTCTTTCTCCACCATTTTAACAAGATTAACGACCTCCATCTATCCAAGGGTTAGCAATATCATCCTTCCTTCCGGCGTTCCTAATTTAGCTCAGTTCTTTGGTAGTTTTAACTCGTACTATTTTTGTAGTGCAAGCAAGGTGTTCGATGAAATGCCTAAGTTAGTGATTTTATTTTTTTATATGCAATTTGAGCTGAAATTATGGTATGTTTTGTAGGTTTTAATTAGTATCATCCCCGTCCTTACACATTGTCGATCGCAGGCGTCGTCCCTAGCCAAAGACGGTACCACCTCGGTGAGCCCCTCTTCTTTTTTATAAAAAACAATTAGTTTTATGTGATGAACTTGAATATTAATTAAGTTGGTCACTCATATATCCATGATGTTGTGATTTTAATGATTTTTGATATACATATAAAATGCAGATGAGTCGACAATGGATGTACGGTGACCGGTGCCATCCCGAGTTCATTACTGGCATGCATTATTTTCTCAACGTGGCTGAGGCAAACAGGCGGTCGAATGGTTTCATGTATTGTCCATGTAGTTCCTGTAAGAATATGAAGGATTACTCTACCTCGAAGACCCTTCACGTCCACCTGCTGGAGAACGGTTTCATGCCCAGCTATAATTGTTGGACCAAGCACGGAGAAAGAGGGGTTATATTGGAAGACAACGAAGAAGAAGAGGATAGTGACAACTATCCCTTATTCACTGAAGACGGTGGTAGTAGAATGGGGGAAGACGAAGCTGAAGAAGAGCCCATTTTCGATGAGCCAATTTTTGATGACCCGGATGACGATTTGGGTCGGGCCATTCTTGATGCGAAGATGAACTGCGGAAATGAAAAGGAGAGGTTGAAGTTGGAGAAAATGTTAGAGGATCACAACAAACTGTTGTACCCAAATTACGAAAATGGTCAGAAAAAGCTGGGTACCACGCTGGAATTGCTGCAGTGGAAGGCAGAGAATGGTACTTCTGACAAGGGATTTGAAAAGTTGCTGAAAATAATAAAGAAGATGCTTCCAGGGGAGAACGTGTTGCCCTCTAGCACGTACGAAGCAAAGAAGGTTGTCTGCCCTCTAGGATTAGAGGTGCAGAAGATACATGCATGCATCAATGACTGCATCCTCTACCGCGGGGAGTACGAGAATTTGAATGCATGCCCGGTATGTAGTGCATTGAGGTATAAGATCAGGCGAGATGACCCTGGCGATGTTGAGGGTGAGTCCACCCCCAGGAAGAGGGTTCCTGCGAAGGTGATGTGGTATGCTCCTATAATACCACGGTTGAAACGTTTGTTCCAGAACAAAGAGCATGCCAAGTTGTTGCGATGGCACAAAGAGGACCGTAAGAAAGATGTGATGCTGAGACACCCCGCTGACGGGTCGCAGTGGAGAAAAATCGACAGAGAGTTCAAGTCATTTTCAGATGACGCAAGGAACTTAAGATTTGGTCTAAGTACAGATGGCTTTAATGCTTTCGGGGAGCAGAGCTCCAGTCATAGCACCTGGCCAGTGACTCTATGTATCTATAACCTTCCTCCTTGGTTGTGCATGAAGCGGAAGTTCATTATGATGCCAGTGCTCATCCAGGGCCCGAAGCAACCCGGCAACGACATTGATGTGTACCTGAGGCCATTGGTTGAAGAACTTTTAGAGTTGTGGCGTGACGAAGGTGTACCTGTGTGGGATGAGCACGAACAAAAGGAATTTAACCTACGAGCGTTGTTATTTGTAACCATCAATGATTGGCCTGCTCTTGGTAACATTTCAGGGCAGTCAAACAAGGGATACAATGCATGCACACACTGTTTAGGTGAGACTGACAGTAATTATTTGGGAAACAAGAATGTGTACCTGGGGCATCGTCGATTTCTTCCAAAACAACATCACGTAAGAAAGAGAGGAAAGCATTTCGGAGGTGAGGCAGATAACCGAACGAAGCCTACCCGCCCTACTGGGGAAGTTATATATGATATGGTCAAGGATTTAAAAGTGATCTTTGGAAAGGGTCCCGGCGGACAATCTGTTCCGCATGATGTTGTTGACGGACACGTACCCATGTGGAAGAAGAAGTCGATATTTTGGGAGCTACCCTACTGGAAATTCTTAGAGGTTCACTCTGCAATCGACGTGATGCACGTGACGAAAAATCTTTGCGTGAACCTGCTAAACTTCTTGGGCGTGTATGGGAAGACAAAAGATACACCGGATGCACGGCAGGACCAGCAAAGTATCCACGAAGGAAACAACCTGAATCCAGAGAAGTATCAAGGTCCTGCCAGCTACGCTCTTACCAAAGAGGAGAAGGAGATCTTTTTTGAAGTCCTGAGTAGCATCAAGGTCCCGTCTGGCTTCTCGTCGAATATAAAGGGAATAATAAACATGTCGGAGAAAAAGTTTCAAAACCTAAAGTCTCATGACTGCCACGTGATTATGACACAATTACTTCCGGTTGCATTGAGGGGGCTTCTGCCGGAAAATGTTCGAGTACCCATTGTGAAGCTATGTGCGTTCCTCAATGCAATTTCTCAGAAGGTGATCAATCCACTTACTCTACAAAATTTACAGAAGGATGTGGTCCAATGTCTAGTCAGCTTCGAGTTGGTGTTCCCACCATCCTTCTTCAATATTATGACACATCTCCTAGTTCACCTGGTCGAAGAGATTGGCGTTCTCGGTCCTGTATTTCTACACAACATGTTCCCCTTTGAGAGATTCATGGGAGTCTTAAAGAAGTACGTTCATAACCGTGCTAGGCCAGAAGGAAGCATCTCCAAGGGCTATGGAACAGAGGAGGTCATTGAGTTTTGTGTTGACTTTATTCCTGACCTTAAGCCGATCGGTGTTCCTGAATCGCGCTATGAGGGGAGACTGCGTGGAAAAGGCACGCTAGGAAAGAAATCAGCAACGTGTATGGACGGACATTCTTTCACTCAAGCACACTACACAGTTCTACATAATTCCATCTTGGTGGCTCCGTACAAAGAGGAACACAAGGAGATCTTACGCTCTAAATACCCGGAGCAACGTGAAGATTGGATTGATGGAGAACACATGAAGACTTTCGGCGGTTGGTTGCAAACACGTCTCATGAATGTCACCGATGACGAGCAGCTGTACTTGTTGGCCAAGCAACCATCTTCTACTATATCGACTTTTCAAGGGTACGAGATTAATGGGAACACATTTTACACTTTCGCCCAAGACAAAAAGAGCACCAACCAAAACAGTGGTGTCCGCTTTGATGCAGAAGATGGCAATGGGAACAAGGTCACATATTATGGGTACATAGAGGAGATATGGGAACTTGACTATGGACCTAATTTCAAGGTCCCTTTGTTCCGGTGCAAATGGTTCAACCTGAAAGACGGGGTACAGGTAGACCCGCAGTACGGAATGACTACAGTGGATTTCAAGAATCTAGGGTACGACACCGAACCATTCATCCTAGCCAGTGAAGTGGCTCAGGTTTTTTATGTGAAGGATATGTCTAGCAAACCGAAAAAAAGAAAAGAAAGGCAAGAGGACACATCATACGATGAGCCAAAGCGGCACATAGTTCTTTCAGGAAAAAGAAACATCGTGGGAGTAGAGGACAAGATAGACATGTCAGAAGATTATAATAAGTTTGATGATATTCCACCCTTCAAGGTAAAAATTGACCCAAGCATCATCTTAAATAATGAAGATTGTCCATGGTTGCGTCGCAGTCAGAAGAAAGGGAAACAGACGAAGAAAACTCAGAAGACTAGCTAGATATAGGGATCATAACTTGTGTATCTCAATATGGAAATCACTTTTGTGCAATGATGTTACTGTATGTAAGATATTAACAATGGAGATGGTTGGCTTGCAGGAAAAAATTCCGAGGCTTCCGAGCGGGACTTGCGGGAAGAGTTACTCGGGCGGAGCTTCCGAAGATGTCTAAGATGGCCGTCCATCTAAGACATCTTCGAGAAACTCCGCCGGAGAGGCTCTTTCCTTCGAGGTCGCCATCGTCGGGTTATATACCAGCTCCCTGGAGCTTCTGTTTGTTGGGTGTATACTAGCAGCTTGCGAGCGGGACTCCTAGCTTGCTTGCGGGAAGAGTTACTCGGGCGGAGCTTCCGAAGATGTCTAAGATGGCCGTCCATCTAAGACATCTTCGAGAAACTCCGCCGGAGAGGCTCTTTCCTTCGAGGTCGCCGTCGTCGGGTTATATACCAGCTCCCTGGAGCTTCTGTTTGTTGGGTGTATACTAGCAGCTTGCGAGCGGGACTCCTAGGGGACTTGCGGGAAGTGTTACTCGGGCGGAGCTTCCGAAGATGTCTAAGACGGCCGTCCATCTAAGACATCTTCGAGAAACTCCGCCGGAGAGGCTCTTTCCTTCTTGGTCGTTGCATCTTCTCTCTTTGTTCTCTCTACTCTCGCTGGAGGGGCTATATATAGCGGTGTGTGTCTCCAGATAATCCCCTACCCCCAGATGAAACCACCCCAGATAAGGCAAACACCAGATAAGCCTCCCCCAGATTTAGCCCCCCCATCTTTAGCACCGGTTCGAGCAGGGCGTCATTATCCCGCCGACAGCTTTAGTACCGGTTGCACCCACCAACCGGTACTAAAGGTTACCCACGCGTCCTTATCCCACCGACAGGGCGTCGTGCGCTACATACTTTATCTCATCGAGCAGGGCGTCCTTATCCTACCGACAGCTTTAGTACCGGTTGCAGACACCAACCGGTACTAAAGGTTTGCCTCTGTCTTCCCGCCTATTTTCTTCCCGCGCTTTCCACCGGTTCCCGCCTCTGTCTTCCCGCCTATTTTCTTCCCGCGCTTTCCACCAGTTCCCGCCTCCGTCCTCCCGCCATTTTTCACTATATATATGTTGGCTTGGCCACCATTTACATATCACATCTAGACTCATATCTGCAAACCTCATCACCAGGTCACATGGCTTCCATCGTATCTCTAACCCTCCGGGAGGCGGAGGCGCTTTGCGCGTCGAACTACCCCTGCCCGCCGGGCTACCGCGTCCCTACCGGCTGGTTGCTGAGCGTCGGAGGCGTACCGGTCCCTCCTGTCCCTCTAGGTGTGGCGCGCGAGATGGCCATCACGAACCACTACTACTTCGAGCTCACGCCAGAGCAGCGGAGGAATCCCCAGTGGCATCCCGACTACAGCCCGACTTGGGAAAGCTTCTTCATCAATCGGTGTGAGAGGGCGCTCGCCAGGCACGAGGAGGGCGGCCCGCCTCCTTCGAACTTCAATGAGGCCGGCCGTCGGCTGTGGTGGCGCGGCCGGACTCTTCAGGGCGTCATGGCCTACCGTGGCCCCCGCCTGCGCTACCCTCAGTCCCAGCGCACGCGTGCTCACCCGCCGACATTCGAGTACCGTGACCCCGATGCCAGCGACGATGATGACGGCGACTACGACGACTACAGTGGCGACCACTACAGGGCTAGGCACGAGTATGACTGAATGACTCCAACAGTAGAATTTGGCCATGTATCTTTAATTTTCAGTTAAGCTATGTACTTTTAATTCGAGTTCACTCGTAATAAAATTTTATTCCCGCCCTTTCTTTCCCGCCTTTTTCCGTCGTACAAAATAAATAGAAAAGAAATATAAAAGAAAAGAAACACAAAAGAAAGGGAAACGAAAATGAAAAGAAAAGAAATAGAAAATGAAAAGAAATAGAAAATGAAAAGAAAAGAAATAGAAAATGAAAAGAAATAGAAAATGAATAGAAAATGAAAAGAAATAGAAAAAGAATAGAAAAGAAAAGAAACAAAAAACAAAAACAAACAGAAAAGATAAAGAAATAGAAATAGAATAGAAAAGAAAAGAAACATAGAAGAAAAGAAACAAAAAACAAAAACAAACAGAAAAGATAGAGAAATAGAAATAGAAAAGAAAAGAAAAGAAACATAGAAGAAAAGAAAAAAGAAAAGAAACAGCAAAAGAAAAGAAAACAGTAAAAGAAAAAAAAAACAAAAAAAAACCTTTGGTACCGGTTGGTACCACCAACCGGTACCAAAGGTCTTTCCCTCTCTTTCACTTAGCCGCGCGGGCAAATTTTCCCCCAAATCCCTCTGTTTCTCACACACGCAGACGCGTGCAACCTCGCCACGCCGTCGCCGTGAACCTCGCCACGCCGTCGCCGTGAACCTCGCCACGCCGCAGCAGTCCATCGCCGTCACCATCGCCTTCGTCCACGCGCCGCTCCTCTCCGCGCGTGCCCCCGTCGCCCCCGTCCCCGTCTCCGGCGCAGGTATGTAGTGCGCCGCCCCCGTCGCCTCCCTCCCCTTCTCCGGCGTCGTTGCCCGCCGCCGATGGGCCGCCACCGCGCGAGTCCGTGGCGCCGCCGCTGCGCGCCATGCCGCCATTCCCCTGCTGGAGGCCGTCGCCATCCGCGCAACACCGCCGCACACCACCCGTCGACGCTGCACACGAGGTGCTCGACGGAATGCCGACGCCATGGCCGCCCCTGCCGCCGCCAATGTCGACGCCCAGCGAGCTGGCGCTGGCGCCGCTGGCGCCGCTGGGGAGCAGGTGGGTGTCGACGAGGGCTATCGGCGTGGAGCGCCAGACGCCGCGCCAGCGCGCGGCGAGCAAGGCGGTGCGGGCGGCGTCCTTGGCGGGGAGGCGGTAGACGATCTCGCGGAGGAGGGAGTCGGGGAGGTGGCTGATGCGGTCGACGCCGCTGGAGGTGCGGGCGGCGCGGAGGCGGGCCGTGGTGGAGACTGGCGGGTCCGGGAGGTTGCTGTGGATGAACGACGGGAGCCGCTCAGTGCATCGTAACTGCCGGTGCGGGTCGGCGTTGGACTCCTCGTGCGCGCCGGCGTCGTGCCGGCACGGGCTCATGCGCAGCCGCAGACGCGGCATCTGTTCCCTCCTCAGGCCAATGTGGTCGCCACAACCATGCAGATGGGGAACGGAGTCGTCGGGCAGGGCGCTGGCAGAGGGATGACGGTGGCGGCTCCGACGACGCCGGTCGTGCTCAACGGCTTCGGGAAGATGGAGGGCGACAATCTCTCCTCTCTCTCGCCGGTGCCGTATCCCTTCGACACTGCGATGAGGGCCAGTTTTTATGTTACAGTTTTAGCAGTTCGTCAGCGTGTCGCTGATCTGTCTTCCGGCGAGGACCACCGTCGCCACCGTGCACCGTTTCAACTGTCGAAAATTTCAGTTAACCGCACCCTAACATTACATTGCCTGTGGCCTGGTGGTTTCCAAAACTGATCAAGTAGGCCACTGGCTACAACCCTGCCCCCTCACGCGCGCAGCCTTGGGTTCGAATTCCCTTGGGCTTAAACCAAAACCCTTTTTATTTATTTTTGTTGTTTCTGAAAATTTGAAATCTGGATACTTTTCCAAGTATTTAAAAATACACTTTTACAGCTCCAAATTTTACAAACTTGATATCCTTGACTATCAGAAAAACATGATCTATTCATATATAAAGTTTGTTTAAACTTTTGAACAACTAAAAATCGGACAACATTTTAATTTGGGCTTAAAATGATAAAACTTGCTATATTCATAACTCTCTTTCTACAACTCCAATTTGCACAAACTTTATATCTTATTGCATCAGAAAAACATGAGGATTTCAAATATCATCGTGCCATGCATCATTTACATCATCTCTGGTTTGGCCAAATTAAAATTGCAACAAGAACTAAATGCTATGTGAGGGTGTTCCACTATTTCTTGCTATATTCGAACACCCCACTTAATTTTGCTATGTATGAAACCCTTGCACATGATGAATGAAATATAATTGCTTTCTTCATTTTGCAGTGACATTGAGGTATGGAGGACGGCACCTTCGTCCGAGATGAGGAGGGGGAAGAAGCGGTGCAGAAATTGATCTATGAGAGTGCCCGTGGTCCGGAACCCGACAATGGAGACGACAACGAGTACTAAGACTTTCTGAATGATTTCGGCGAGGGACTTGAGTCTGAACAAATTAGAAGAGACAACGAAGTGTCCATCACAAACTCCGGCGAGGTGTATATCTATGTTTCAATTAGTGTATATGTTCATCCCTAGATGCATTCATTTATTTGTATTGCACTTATTAACGAATAATTTTTTCTTTTAGCCTTCTGGATCATCGAGCAAGTCTGTTAGAACAAAACGAGGCCCGACGCGGGTGCTAAAGGGCGAGGGCAGGTTAGCCCTCACGGCATTCAAGGCTAATGGTGAACCAGAGCATCCCAAAGAGTTTTGCCGCAAATTTACAAGTCAAGCCGGTGTTCTTGTTAGGGATCATGTACCGATCAGCATTCAAGAGTGGCATAAGCCGAAGAACGCGGAGAGTGGTGCTAGTTATGTCAACGAGTCGATGAAAACATTTCTTTGGGACACGCTACTGACAAAGTTCAGCCTACCGGAAGACATGACGGAAGGCCAGAAGAAAAAAGTCAAGGAATGGACATTGAAGAAGATGGCCATACAAATCCAGACCTGGAAGAAAAATCTATGGGACAAATATAAGAATGAAGATCCAGTATTCGATGATAATCTAGTGAAGATAAAAGATCACTGGGCCGCATTTAAGGAGTATAAGAAATCGTCTACTTTTGTGCCCCGATCGAAGAAAAATACCGAAAATGCTGCAAAGAAGAAACTTCCGCATCATTTGGGGTCAGGTGGCTACAAGAGTGCCATTCCGAAGTGGACAGCGTTTGAGAATAAACTGATTGATCATGGAATCACTCCACAGACATGGGACTGGCCCGAACGGTCCAAGTTCTGGTTGTTCGCTCATGGGGCAGGGTTGGACCCAAAGACAGGGCTGATCGTTGCGAAGGGAAAATGGAAGGAAAAAAATTGAGGCAATTGTACCGAAGCTTGTAGATGCAATTGAAAAGGTCAGAAAGGGAGAGTATATTCCCGATCGAGAGAATGACGAGCTAACACTCGCTCTGGGGAACCCTGAACATGTTGGACGGGTACGAGCTCGCCCAGGTGTCACCATGAAGGAAGCGTGGCCGGACAGCGCTGACACTTATAGAAGCCGTTTGCGAAAGAAGAAGAAGGACGCCGACATTGTAACAGAATTGTTAACTAGGGTGGAGGCTCTTGAGAGAAATCAGAGGGCACCTGATCAGCCGCTGTTTCTACAGGATCCACAAGCCGATGCTGCCCCATCTCAGCGAAGAAGCAGTGTCGGTTCCTCGCATATTGACGGATGTGGAGGAAGCTACCCCGTGGATTATGTCACGGAGAAGACAGATTGCGAGCTACATATGTTATTCAAGACCGCGCCCGTTAAGGTGGCGGTCGGCTATGTGTACCCAAGTGAAGATGGAGCAATGCACCATCATATGCCCATTCCACCTGGCTGTGTTCGTGTCGGGGTGGATGAAGTTGTTCCGGGTTTAGAAACAGTGGAGCTTGATATTCCTAGAGGTGAAGATGAGAGGACACTGGCCGATGTCAAGCACGGTTTCGCCCTATGGCCGAAGAAGTACGTCGTTCTTTTGCAAAGGCCACCGACTCCTACACATGAGCATCAAATGCCATCGACTCCTCCTGGTGGCAGTCCTGGTGAGCAGCCAAGTCCACACCTACCTGAGAGGGACCCCAGCGTGAGTCCACCATCTCGAGATCCTCCGCGACGTAAGACAGCGTCCGTTAAGCGGAACGGTACGCCGCCTAGGAAGAAAGCTAGAAAGGAGAAACAACTGCCGCCTACTGAGAAGTTACCTTGGGAAAAAACTCCAGAGGAAAACGCGGAGGCCGTTCAGGCCGAGTTGAAGAAATGGTTTGCACCGAAAGTGCCAGAGATACCTTTCGAGAAGACACTAGATCCGGTGAAAGTTGTGCGTACCGTTGACAATCTATATGACCCTGTACCATCGCCGCCATCTGACTATGCGCGTTCTATTGAAAGGTCGTATGACAAGATGATTGAGGCGACAAAACCCGTTCAATCGGGTATCAGGGAGATAAAAGGGATACACAGTGTCTACCAGCTCGGACAACAACCCGTTCAATCGGTCGCCCCTCTCAAGGTGTTTGACGGGAAGACCGTTCAAAGTTCTCGACAAGACGCAACTGATTACGCCTTCGCTGAACGAGCATATCAGTTTGTTCAAGGAAAAGATTTGGTCGAGAATCTCAGGAAGGTACCAACATGTATGCGTAACTTGCATTCGTGGTACCTTAAGGCCTCAAAGGAAGGGATCCAGACTATCATGGTGCAAGTTAGGGAAGAGCACTACTTCCAGGAGTACTGTGTGAACGTTGACTTCGCCGAAGTCTTTCAGTTATACAATCTCCGGGCTCTCGACAAATCAATCATCAGTTGCTATTGTCTGTAAGTGATTTATTTATTTAATTTGAGAAGTCTTTAGCTCAGCTCGTTCATTGTCTGCAGATTATAATCTTTTGTGCGCTATATTATGCAGATCGAAGATGCTCGAATGCAAAAGGGACGATATCACAGACATTGGGTTCATTGACCCGCACACAATGCATGTTAAAACCATAGAAGATCCCCTCTATAACAAGGATAAACCGGAGACTTTGCTAAGGTTTTTGAAGCGACAACGTGACAAAAAGCTAATAATTTGGCCTTACAACTTCGAGTGAGTCTTACTGTCTTATAACACATTATATTTTGCTCACCGTATGTCAAAATTTTAATTAATGACTTATATATATGACACTACATATTGAAACGTGCGTAGGTTTCACTTTATTCTTCTCGTCATCAATTTGGAAATTGGAGAAGTTGAAGTCTATGACTCACTAGGCAAAAAATCGGAACTATACTTGTCTTGTTATTTAATGCTCAGAAGGTAATTTTAATTCTTATCGGTTTGTTTCATTAATTTCCTGCTATGAACTAATTGATGACTCTTTTATGCATTTTCTTTTGTCGAGCATCGTATGGGAAACTTTCATCAAGGAAGATACGTCCCGTGAATGGACACCGAAGCTGCGATGGAAGGCAAAAGTAAGTAGTACTACCTAGGTCCACACACCTTTAATTATCATACTTGACTATTGTTTGATTGAATTATATTCTTGTAAAGAAATGCCCGCAACAACCACAAGGGACCGATCTCTGTGGATTCTTCGTTTGCGAGTACATCCGCAGAATTGTCAGCGAGAGAACCTCTCAATCGATGACCGCTTCATAGCAATAGGCGAGGAATTGGCGGGATTTTTCCTTCGAGACGTCATACCACCATTCGCAGAGTGCCACTATGAATGAAGATGTACACGTTACATATATAGTTGACTCGAAGAGTACCACTATGCTACATGTAATAGACATATATAGAGTACGCCTCGGAGAGTACCACTATGCATGAAGATCGATCTTCATGCATAGTGCTACTTAATTTGCGATCTTATGCAATTACATGTGTGTTATATTATATGCACCAACTTGCTATGCATCATCTTGATCTTCATTTACTACCTAAACCCAAACGCGTTTCTGGTGCATCGATGCGATATGAAACAAACCGATATCCCTAAACCCCTCCAAAAACCCTAAAAATCCAATTCTCTGCGCGCAGATTTGGGCAATTTCCCTGTCAGGTGGGAACCTTTGGTACCGGTTCGTATTACCAACCGGTACCAAAGCTCCTTGGCCCTGAGCTCTCCTGGTGGCCCACGTGGAGGGACCTTTTATACCGGTTCGTAAGCAACCGGTACGAAAGGGGGGGCCTTTAGTGCCGGATAATTTGTACCGGTTGCCCAACCGGTACGAATGCCCCTCTGGAACCGGTACTGATGAGAGATTTTCTACTAGTGGTAGCCTAAAATATTTTGTATTTGAAATTAAAATTTTCCACGTTTATGGTAATACTTCATTGGGTACACCATACTTTTTTTTAACTTTTTTAAAACACGGAAATATGATTTTTATTTTTTTAAATGGCAGGAGCACTAGTACCTAGGAGCGAAAAATCTCTATCCTCTGGGACGTCCCTTTGCTGCCAATGCTCAGAAGCTGGTCACCACAGGTTGAACTTGATTGCCACTCCATCGAGTGACCCAATTTATTGGTTGTGCGTATCGTACGTTTTAGTAGAAGGGTGACAAAGAGATTACAAAAATAAGAATAAACATCACCATCCACTAGTATAAAACATGACTTATATTTTTAACTCTAAAGAGCATTAGCACCGGTTGTGCTACGAATTCAAACTAAAGGGTGCATTAGCACCGATTCGTGCGGCCAGAACGTCGCAGGGGACCAACAAAGTTTTAGCACCGGTTCGTGCGAGACCTTTAGCACTTGTTCATACATCGTATAAGTTTCTAGTCATCATCAGAGTTTAACAACCTATTTGATTGCAGGACAAGAGAACGTAGGAAAAGAAAAACTATAGAATTGTAATGGCATGCTCACTATAATTCCACGGAAATTGATATGAACAAAAGTTTGTTTAGTTTATAAATTCAAATAGGCTTCCGGGTGCATATGCCCCTTCTACAAAAAAAACATATTTTGAATTGTCAATTTTTTTGTCAAAAAAGTCTTCATGTACATCTCACAATATAGGTGTGTTCGCCAAGTTTCGGAAACAAACTTTTATTTTCTGTCGTGTATGTAAAAAGGAGAGAATTTATCTTTTGAAAATCCTTATTTTTGGCACTAATATTTATCATTTTTACACACGCCGCACGACGATTCAACTTTTTATGAAACAATTTTGTGGCCGCATAGCACGTGAAGATGTAACTGCAAATTTTATGTTTCAACTTTTTAGGATTTTAAAATATATCTTAGATGCATTTCAAAATAAAGTGAGTATATGCTCCAAGAGCCAAAACATCACTCCCCATTATATAAAAAGAAAATATTCTTAAAAAGAAGTATGAGTGGATGTTAGATTTTCTATAAAATATAGTGCAAATGATTGCTTAGAAAAATAAATATATAGAAATCAAACAACCACCATAGAATTTTTTTCTAAAAGATATCTACAAATTTTCTACGCAAATTCTTTGAATTCGATGGTCCTTTAACTTGGCTAGTATGCAAGGTGCAGCAAATTTGATGAAATAGACGGCAATGCAGCACCCAACCCATTTATTGGGTTATGACATGTTTTAGGTGTTAATGAAAACAATCCTAATTCCTACATGAAGTAAATTAAGAAAAGTCAGTTTGACATGAATATATGCAAACTCCCCTGCTTTATCTAGCCTCCCAGCTCTCTCTTTTGTCTTTTCTGTATTTCTTTCTGAACGAGCCTATTGATTTGTCTTCTCGCAATAGCATCAGAGCATCTCCAAGAGATTATTTATATTTGCATCATATAATGTAAAATACATTACCTACTTTTCTTCTTTTTCAGGTTTCTACATCACCTGTATTTGCTCTAAAAAATCAGATGATGTAAAATACATCACCTCTTCTCTAAAAGTGCTCCAGAAGAAGGTGTATTTTACATCACCACCTAGGTGATGTATATTTCATATTTGCAAACATATGAATGAATTTCATATATAAATGACTTGAAACCATAAATAAAATCCAAATATTGCTAAATATTACATTACACAAATAATTCATCATTATTACAGGAATAGTTCATCATCAACTTGCAGAGAAATCAACTCATAAATACACATAGTCAGTGACCTGTCCAATCCGAATGGGGCTGGCCGCGTGGGAGCTCGTGGACGGCAGATTGGCGGTCCTCGGTATTGAAAGAATATTTCCCGCCCTTTTGGGTTTTGTGTGTTTGATGTCAACACTAGGTATATATTTATGTGTGTTGATGTAGACAGGTACAAGTTTTCGGAATATATATTTGATCGGCGAGATGGTTTGCCTGTTCTGAATGTCTGAAGGCCTTTTTACTTCTGGCGGAAGTTCTGGCCCCAGCAGGCGGAACTTCCGCCCTGGTATGTTCTGCAGAAGCCCTTCAGCGCAGTATTGCTTGCTGTTTCTGTTCCCTGGCCGGAAGTTCCGGTCAGCGGAACTTCCGCCCAACTTCCGGGCTAGTTCCGGAAATCGGCGTTTGTGGCTCAGTATAGTCCAGTAAGGTTTTCCCACATTTCCGGAACTTGGCCGGAACTTCCGGTCACCGGAAGTTCCGCCCTAGTTCCGCCCAAGCATTTGCTGAACTGGTTGTCTGACGAAGTTTCTTCCTGGCGGAAGTTCCGGCCATCCTGGCCGGTACTTCCGGTGCCAGCCGGAACTTCCGGCCCTCCTGGCCGGAACTTCCGGTGTTAGTGGTTTTCGCCCCAACGGTCAGATCTGAGAGCTCCAATCATATAAATAGCTCTCTTCTCCAAAGGGACAAGTTGCTCAATCATTGCAAGAAAAATCTGCCAAGCTTCACCACCATTAGAGCCACTTCAAGAACTCAAGATTTGCAAGATCTCCTTCCTCCCCCAACTAAAGCTCTTGATCTTTGGAGATTTGAAGGAGAAGACACCGATCTACATCCTCACCGAAGCGTTTTTTATTTCCCCCTCATTTGTTTGAGGGATCTCATGCTAGTGTTCCTATTTGGTTCCCTAGTTGATTTGTGTTGATGTGTTATTGTTGATTGTTGTATTGTTACAGATTTGGGAGCCTCCAATTCAGTTGTGGAGTGTGCCCCAAGAAGCTTGTAAAGGCTCGGTTTCCGCCTCGAGGAAATCCCTTAGTGGAAGTGGGCTAGGCCTTCGTGGCGTTGCCCATAGGAGATCTGAGTGAAGCCTTCGTGGCTGTTGGTTTGGCTTTCGTAGCAACCACACTCCTCCAAACGTAGATGTACCTTCTTGCAAAGGAAGGGAACTACGGGAATCATCTCCGTGTCTCCGCGTGCTCCACTCTCGGTTACCTCTATCCCATTCTATCTCTTATTGCGTAGCTATATCTTGCTTAGTTGTTTGCTTTGTCATATAGGTAAATTCACTTAGTTGCATATCTAGAGAATTTACCTTTGTGTCAAGCCTAATTTGAAAAAGAACTAAAAATTGGTTAGCACCTATTCACCCCCACCCCCCCCTCTAGGTGCGGCATACGATCCGTTCAGGTATGCTACAACCCCGTAGATGGACGGCGATGGCCGTGGCGAGCCGGAATCAGCCGAAACTGGGCCAGCGGGCTTCGGATTTTCACCGAGGTGAATGCGCATTTCCAGCCATCCCAAGATATGAGACGAGTCGGGGCGAGGTGAGGACGGGGCGATGCTAGGTCGATTCCCAGCGGCGGCGGGGCGGATTTGGATGGAGTTCGGCCAACGGCAGCGGTCGAGCTTGCGCCGATGGGGAGGTGGAAAACGACAAAGTGACTATCGCGATTCGCGTGTGATCGTTGTTTTACGATGTATATTTGCATCGCCATATGCAAAATATACATCATGATGAAAAAAAATTGGGTCTTTTTCACATCTACATAATCTGCTGAAGCAGTTTTTTTTGGTCTAAAATGACGGTTATTTTACATCTATACCATGCTCTTATGTACCATCTTATTGGCTCGGCACCAGATTGGGTGAACATAATTAGCTGAATTACACGACTAGGTCTGGAACGTGTTTCGTATGGGACTCTCACAGACTTCACGACGTCATAATATAGCTGTACTGCGACAAGGATTTGGATAAGGGAATCCTTCTGCTGGACTACTGCCTGGCTTGATTCCGACCGAGCTACAAAAATGCCTAGTTGCTGCAGCAGTCATAGGATTACAGTATGCTCACTATGCCACGACTCTGCTGGTATAATTACCAGAAAAGCATCTGCAGTTATCTCTATCTAACAATCCATGATCATCGCAACTTGATAGCAAGCCGTCGTTCTAGTACGTACCTGTCATTCTTTCGGGCATTTCGCCTCCTTTTTTTTTCACATCAAACTCAACAGAGCACTTTATCTCGTCGGAAACAAAACACTTACTTTTACAACACATTATTTACACCAGAAACAAACTCCACATAAGAACAAGGAGATTCCAACATTCCACGCAACTGATTAACAATATCTACGCAAGATGTACACAAAATCTTAAGTCCTTATTTTAGCAATTTTCATGGTACGTTGGAGATCGATCTTATTGGCTCGGCGCTAAATTGGATTAACATGGATGTCATAAAAAAAACTAGTTCTAAGTTGATTGAGTTCTCGGTCAAAGGATGTAATTCTTGTAACAACTTTGCAATTTAAAAATACAGTTACAACTTAACTAGCAACTAAAAATTCTCAGTTGAAACATCACTTGCAAGTAAAACATCTCAATTGCAACCACAATTAATTACAACTAAAAATCAAAACTACAACATTTTTTTGCAGTTTAAAGAACGCATAAATCACAATGTAAATCCGTCGATTTCGAATTTCACTGAAGACCAAGTTAGTTCTCAAATAATTGAGAACTAGTAATTCCAAAAAAAAAAATTGTTTCATTTAAATACTCCATCCGTTTCAAAAAATAGTTATTTAACTTTTTTGAATATAGATGTATCTATAAGTAAAATATAGCTATATATCTCTGTAAACAACGTTAAACAGTTTTTTTATAGGGATCGAGCACGTGTTTCGTATGGGAACTTAATACTAGAGGACTTTATAGCTGTACCGCAGCATGGATTTGGGTAAATGAATCTTTCTGCTAGACTGCTTGGTTTGATTGTCACCCATCGATCTGCAAAAATGCCTAGTTGTTGATTAGTATCTTGATTACGACTGTACGGATATAATTAGAAGAAAAGCATATGTAATTATCTCTATCTAACAATCAATGATCATAGCAACTTGATGGCAAGCCATCGTTCCAGTACGTACCTGTCATTCTTTCAGTCTCCAAATGCAGCCGGAGCAGAGCACTTCAGCATTTTTCGTGTCGTATATACTAGGTCAACATAGCACTTTACCTTCTCAAAAACGCAACACTTAGTTTTGTAACACATTATGTTTCTCCATAATCCTCAATTCACTGTAAACAAAGTCCACACAAAACAGCGAAGTTCCAACTCGTAATTACCAACCAAAAGATAGTTGTCGTTTTTTTGGAGCCGACGGAGGCATATTCTTTCGTAGGCAGGAGCTCGCCACCGTGGACGCTTCGTTTACGCTCGCATCCCCTGAGTAGAAGTTTTCGGTGATTCAGGAAGAACATCTCTATAGTTGTTTCTCCTCATGGCAGTCCCAGCGAGTCGTCGTTGCATGTTATGTCAGCTATCTCTGAGAGCGAGCTCATTGACGGGATCTTGGCTCCGGTAATTCAGATCACGCCAGAGCTACATGAGTAGTGTGAGAATTCATCTGTGGTGTTTCCGTTGGTGCTGGGCTCGACTGTGGTTTCTCCGCCGAGTCAGGCACTTGGCTTTGAAAAGAGTAGTGATGTTGACGATGCCTGGCAGGCATGTGGTTTCTCTTGGTGATGAGGTCGTTAAGTTAAGACTGTTGGCAACGGTGCCCGGTGTTGTCGCCGCTAGAGAGATTTGCGATTTTCTCGCCACCTTAGCTACTGCCTACCCTAATTCCGCAATTGATTGATGGCATGTCTTTGTCGACGTGGTGTTGGAGTGTCATGTTTGGAGTGTTCGTTCGTGTCGCCTTGTGGTCTCATGTTGGCTAGAGTTTGTGTGGCATTGTAGTTCGGGTCCGTGTTAGGCTTGGTGGGTGTGTGGGTGTGTTTATGTGGACTTGATGTTGTTATTGTGGGTTTTTGTTCAGTTTTCTCCTAAAAACTTAACACTCTTTTCTTAATTAATTTTACCTCCATTTAAAAAAGTATACTAAAAGCAATTCGGTGTAGTCATAAAAGTGACACCAAAAAAAATCACGTTATCCTTGAGAGATTGGAACACCTAGAGTGAACCATGGGATGGCATGAAGAGGACAAATCTATATCAACATAGTAGTACTTACATTTCACAATCAATGGGACTCTAGAGTATTTGGCAGTTATTTAATAATAGCTTGCAATTCACCGCAAAATTGAATGATTCATCATACATGTGATCCTTTTACCTATCAAGGTATTTGCGGTAGAGAATCTTATATTTAGAGTTACATGGTTGAACAATATTTGAAATATTTCCATGAACATAATCAGCATGACAAAGACCATAATATATGTGTGTTCATCAAGTTTCACGAGAAACCAATATTTTGTTTGGTCTGTAGAAAAGAGAAAATTTATTTTCTGAAAAGCCTTATTTTTAGCGTTGAATTTTGTTTTTTTACACACGCCACACGATAAGTTGATTTTTCATGAAAGGACTTTGTGAGCGCGTAGCACGTGAAGATGTACGTGAGAATTTTTCGTTTCAACTTTTAAAGTTTTCAAAATATGTGTAACATGCATTTCAAAATAAATAGAGATAGCATATGATCCCATTTGCCAAAACACCACTCCTTTTTCAATGGAGGAATCACATGAATATTTTAATCTTAAGTGGAACTTGTAACTTATATAAGTATTTTTGTGTCGTCTAACATTTCACAAAATTTCGAGTCCCTATTTCCAGTTCACTAGGTACTCTCATACGGTCCTAGCACCTGATGTGCCGTACGTAATACTCCGTAGAATGAATGAGACAACAATCACATCTACTCCCTCCGTCCACAAATAAGTGGACATCTAGCCTTCTCAAAAATCCACAAATAAGTGTACATCTAGACTTCTTGGTATATTTTTTTTTATGTTTATGCCCTTAGTGCATGCCTTGATCTCAGCTCTTATTAATTATTTTTGGTTTCTCAATGTTGTTTTATTAGTTACTAGCATGCACAACATTTATTAGCGCCTAAATCAAAGCATTTTCTTGATTAATGAGAAGATTTATTGAAAGAATGAGAGATTTTTTTACAAAAACTTTAAGGTCTCTTGAAAACCGCGCGTGTCCACTTATTTGTGGACGGAGGGAGTACTAGCTAGAAGATTCGCAAGTCTGCTGTCTGCATGCATGCATTGATCTAGGTGACGAACGCCACGGCGGTCGCTTTCCCTCGCCGATGGAGTCCATAACTCCATGGCTCGCGCACCCGCCAGTTGCATGGCCTTCAATACTGGCAACGACACGGAGCGGTACGCTTGCCCCCGGAGACCACCAACTACCAAAGTAAGAAAGAACAGGAAAGCAGCACGTATCAGCTGAAACGAAACGAAAGGAACCAAGCCAGGACAAATCTCCATCGATCTGGCTATGCGTAGCAGCGTGTGCAAACTAATTGGGACCTTGCGCACGTATTTGTGGCAAATTGAAGGACCCGGCCGGGACCTTGTGCGTGCGGTATTGGTTCGGTTGGTTTCGTATCACCATCACTGACGAGTTATTGTGCAGTTAGCTAAGGGGACGATCGACGTGACAAAACCATGATTGTGTCTTGTTCTTCGCGTGCGTGTGTACGTATCAACCGCCCGGTCTGCCTGAGCTACACGGACAGTGCAATAGGGAAAAATTCAAAACGAAACCTAGTAGCATGTGGTCACGAGTTTGGCATATTATCTTTTCATTACAAAGTATGTGAAAATTGTGTACATTGGGGAGGCCCCAAGGAGACAAAATCTCCCACCCCCGGTGTAATTGCGAAGGTCCTATTCATCGACCTTAGAGGCGCGACAAACCCCTCCTGCCTATTCACCGACCACTTAATGGGCCACACTATTGCGGCCATTAATTTGTGAGTTTTTTACATCTATTTTCAATATTTGTTTAAAAAATAGATGTCAAAAATATTATATTTCTTTTTCAAAATATTAAATCAGTACAATATGGACTAATGATGAAAATACTTTTTTGAACGTATGGATGTTTTTCGAATTCAGTGAAAAAATTCAAAACAGGTAGACATTTTTTTAGTTACAAATATTTTTTTGAACCCCAAAAACATGTTTTCGAACCATGTGAACAAATTATTTTGAGTGAGGATTATTTTTAGAATCCCATGAAAATATATTTTCAACACATCATTTTTTTAACCTTGTAAACATTATTTTTGGGACCATAAGCGCTTTTTTAACCCCTCACCATTTATCACATGAATGAACATTGTGTTCTACCAAAAATAGGCCTTTTCGAGCACTTGGGCTAGGAAGTGGAGCCTAGTCCTGACCAAGCTAAGCTCAAGTTAGGCAGGGCTGACTAGGATCGATGCATATAGTAGCACATGCACGTCCTTGACCATTTTGTTATTGCATTTTGAAAGAAAAAAAGTAGGGTCCATCCTTTTTAAAATTTAGATCATAAAATAGAAAACTATTCTAAACTTTTATGAAGAAAAACAAGCACAACATAGACACACACACGTAAAACACGACAACAACCGTCTACTTAGTAACAGAGTCGTGAAGTTTCAATATTGGAGCCCATGCTGACACAGTTAAAAAAATATGAACATATGCCTGTGTTGCAACCCACATTTGTGGTGCTATAGCTAAACACAAGTCTCCTCTAAATTTGGTGACCGCAACCCAACTGCCAATTCAGTTTTGTTAACTTTGAGTATGGTATCTTTGGGGGAAATTGAGTCATTGACACGTGGCCCTCACATGTGACAGTCGCACATGCCAGTGAGTCAAGCAACCCTCTTGACTTAAGAGTAACACAAGGTCAAGCAATCTTCACACAACATGTACATAGAAGGCCCAAATTTATTTTGCTTACAAATTATTTGATTTACGAAATCAAGAAAAAGGAAACCTTATCAAAGGTCTATCTATGCACTATCTTCTCTCCAATTGTCATATTCTTCTTTACGTGAGTTGTTCACCAAGTGTCGCCTTCTCACTCGCTCGGTACTTCACTGGTTGTCTACATGGTTGCCAAGTGTTTTCAAGATGAACAAAGTGTGATTAGGATGAGAGAGAGGGGACATGGGGGGGGGGGGGGGACGAGGAGATGTAGTCTTCCATTTTATTTCCAACCTCGGAAATTCAGATGAAATATCTTCAGAACCGTTCTTCCAAATTACAAACTTTTTTTCACTTTTGAAATCCTCACGATCAAGAGATTCAAAACTAGGGCCCATATTAGTAGGTTTTAGAAAGTTTTTTTTAGTTCCAACCACCAAGGGACTGTTTGATTCATCGGATTCACAGAACACATGAATAGGAAAACTGCAGGATTATAATGTCATGTCACAGTGGAATCTACATGATTTGAAACCTACATGAATTTGTTTCAAGCATTGTTTGATTCACAGGAAAATAGAAGTAATTGTAACATGAGGTTTGAGTGGATGGAAATTTTTCCTATGAAACATAGAGCAATACAATCCTATAGGAAAAAATCCTATGCATTCCTAAGGATTTAATCCTTCGAATCAAACGGTGAATATAGGAAAAATTTCTAAAGATCAAAATCCTACAAAATTCATATAAGATTCATTTGAATCAAACAAGCTCGAAGGTTGTACTTGGTTTTTATTATAATGTGTACTCATATTTTTTTGAGTTGTACTTTAGTTTTACTGATCCTTGTGGGGGTGGAGATGGGAGAGAGACACGAGAGGGTTGGGAGATGCAGTTTTCTCTTTTTATTTTTGAATCCAAAATTTCAAAACAAAATATTTTAAGAATCATTTGTTCAAATTATGAATCGCTTTCACTTTTGAGCCCCCATGTTGAGATCTTGAAACTAGAACCCATGTTGATATGTTTCGACAAATGTTTTTAATACTTTCTAAACTAGTCTGGATGTACTTGGGTTCTAGTGTAAGTGTACTCTGATTTTAGTTTAGTTTTACTTCTGGTTTAGTGTACATTGCGGTGACCCAGCATATCACTGCATTTTGTATAGTATATAAGTCGTTGATATGATACTCATGAAGGTGCTTCTTCACAAATATCACATCCCTCAGAGTGGTACAACATAAACTTTACACGTCATAAGCACTTCACATATTATTACAAATCATAAGTTCTCAACCATTCGGTATTCTCATAGGTCCGATGAGAACACCACAAGGACTTAACTGGTTCAAGGTACTATTACAACTCAGACTACTAAGACTAACATGATGAGAAACTTATTTAGGTAAGCCACAACACTCCTCGGCTCTACTATGCCCACGGCATAACTCTACTCCTCTGCCTTCACCTCTTCGGTTCCGTAGACTATCCTATAGTCCACGCCTTCAACACCTCCGGACAAGTCTTTCTCTTTGTAGACCAAGTCATATTCACCTTCAAGTGCTCCGGTGCAGGCCTCCTCTTCAATTTCACAGTTTAGCAAGGATTTAGAAAGAAAGTGATTACAGAGGTACTTAGCAAGCTCAAAAGAAAATGTGTTTGATGCACTAGCTAAAACCATTGATTATAAAAAAAGGTTTATTATAAGATCTCAGGTCAATCCATGTTTCGCAAACATTTCTTCAAAAGGTTTATTTTATACTAAAAACTATGCCTGCCAGTCTTCACAGGTTGACCAGAACTTCACGGAGTTCCTTTCCTGGCGCGTCTGTAGTTCCCTTCCCGAAACTGGGAGTGACAAGCAACAATTTGGTACACTCTGCAGAGGTGGGTTACTTTTTCCATAAGAGAACTTATCCTTGTTGCCAACCGGGTATACCTTCCCGTCCACACTTCCTTGGTGTAAGGCCCAGTATAAGAACCAAGCCAATCACTGCCTTCTCTGTGACCCTACATACCCACCCTTTTCTCCATACACACATCCCCCGTAGACATCTCCCGATCATACGGGTTTAACCTCGATATGTTATGGACTATCCATCATAGACGGTAGAGCGCCCTTCATTCACACGGATTGGAAGATTAAGTCCATCCAAAACTACTGAGTGTTCACCAACACACAACCAGGCTCTATTAAGTCCGTTGATATGGAGAAGGTAGAGGATACATCTGACTTCTCTAGAGCCATTATAGATTATAGTTAACGCAATATGTATGGCGCTAGAATCACTAGATAACATTGATGATTAGTCCTAGATGAGTAGAACCCTTGCAATGGAACCTCCACCATCAACACATACCATGGTCCCATTACCCACCACATAGTCATATTCATAATTGGAAAAGTAATATTTCATTTTCAATGCAGGAGTGATAAGTATATTGTTTTGCGAGTAAATTGAAAGAATGTAGTCAACATGGCATGAGCAAGAGTGAAATTTCCTGGACATCGAGAGATAATGCAGTTCGAGGGTTTGGATGGAACCTGGACCTCGGGTTCTGAAAAGAAGCATCATTGTCCGGTAAGGACAACGTTATAAAATTCAAATGATGCATGCTTGGGTGGATTTCCTTTGGTTGAATCCCTTTCCCCAGAGTGTTCATATTAATTTTGAAATTTATTAATTATTTAAGTTTTATTTGAATATTAAATCCTTTACTAATAATTTATGATAATTTAATAATTTATCCAATAATGGATTTCTTTATAAAAAGAAATACTTGAGATAAAATAATTTAGCTTTTTGAAAATATTTGAGTTAACAAATATTTAAAGAAATATTTGAAATTTCCTAGATTTCATTTTCAAGAAAATATTTCTATTTAAGATTTAACTTTGAATTTAAAGTTTATTAAAGTTTCTTAACCAAAACTATTTTGGTTACTTTATTTTAATTTACATTTCGGTTAAGGAATATTTTTAAGGTCTTATTCTTATTTTTCTTGAATTTTTAGAGTTCATTTAGGGTTTATTTGCAATTTTCAAAGTTAAAAGGGTTAAAATCAAATATGAAAAGACCAAAATACCCCTGGTCCCACTAGTCCGTCCAACCAGTGGTTGAACCAAACCGGCCCGGCCCTACCGACGAGTCAGTCGCCACTCCCCTATCTCTGGCTCGCGAACCCTAACCCTAACGCTCTTGTGACGCTCCTGGCGATTCACATCGCCACCCTAGTCGCCGCCTTGCTCCGGCCAACTCCGACCGTCTCTGGCCATGCCGTTGGTCACAAACGACGCGCGTCGCCATGCTTTTCCTTTCTATCCATGTCGATCTGATGATCGACACCTCCTCCTCTCGCACGCCACCCTCTCTGCAACTAGGGTTCCTGTGCTAGGTGAGGAACTCCGCCGATCTACTATTCCAAGCGAGATGGTACGGTCATCATCGACGTGCTGGGTACCTGGGACTTGGCTCGGTGCAGGTGGTGCCGTGGTGCCACTTGTGCCGTCGTCCCCAGGCCTGCTGGTGACCGTGATGGTGTTGGAGTTCATCGGCGTAACGCTGGCGTTGATACGTCTCAAACGTATCTATAATTTCTTATGTTCCATGCTACTTTTATGATGATACTCACATGTTTTATACACATTATATGTCATTATTATGCATTTTCCGGCACTAACCTATTAACGAGATGCCGAAGAGCCGATTCTTTGTTTTCTGCTGTTTTTGGTTTCAGAAATCCTAGTAAGGAAATATTCTCGGAATTGGACGAAATCAACGCCCAGGGTCCTATTTTTCCACGAAGCTTCCAGAAGACCTAGGGAGAGACGAAGTGGGGCCACGGGGCGCCGCCACACTAGGGCGGCGCGGCCCTAGCGTATGGGACCCCCGTGACTCCTCCGACTCCACCCTTCCTGCTACTTAAGCCTTCGTCGATGATAGTTCCAGTACCGAGAGCCACGATACGGAAAACCTTCCAGAGACGCCGCCGCCGCCAATCCCATCTCGGGGGATTCAGGAGATCGCCTCCGGCACCCTGCCGGAGAGGGGAATCATCTCCCGGAGGACTCTACACCGCCATGGTCGCCTCTGGATTGATATGTGAGTAGTTCACCCCTGGACTATGGGTCCATAGCAGTAGCTAGATGGTCGTCTTCTCCTCATTGTGCTATCATTGTTGGATCTTGTGAGCTGCCTAACATGATCAAGATCATCTATCTGTAATGCTACATGTTGCGTTTGTTGGGATCTGATGAATATGGAATACTATGCTATGTTGATTATCAATCTATCTATGTGTTGTTTATGATCTTGCATGCTCTCCGTTGCTAGTAGAGGCTCTGGCCAAGTCGTTACTTGTAACTCCAAGAGGGGGTAATTATGCTCGATCGTGGGTTCATGCCTCCATTAAATCTGGGGGAGTGACAACAACCTCTAAGGTTGTGGATGTGCTGTTGCCACTAGGGATAAAACATCAATACTATATCTAAGGATGTATTTGTTGATTACATTACGCACCATACTTAATGCAATTGTCTGTTGTTTGCAACTTAATACTGGAGGGGGTTCGGATGATAACCTGAAGGTGGACTTTTTAGGCATAGATGCATGCTGGATAGCGGTCTATGTACTTTGTCGTAATGCCTAATTAAATCTCACACTACTCATCATAACATGTATGTGCATTGTTATGCTCACTTTATTTGTCGATTGCCCAACTGTAATTTGTTCACCCAACATGCTTATTCTTATCGGAGAGACACCACTAGTGAACTGTGGACCCCGGTCCATTCTTTTACATCGAATACAATCTACTGCAATACTTGTTCTACTGTTCTCTGCAAACAAAAATCATCCACACTATACATCTAATCCTTTGTTACAGCAAGCCGGTGAGATTGACAACCTCACTGTCACGTTGGGGCAAAGTAATTTGGTTGTGTTGTGCAGGTTCCACGTTGGCGCCGGAATCCCTGGTGTTGCGCCGCACTACACTCCGCCGCCATCAACCTTCAACGTGCTTCTTGGCTCCTACTGGTTCGATAACCTTGGTTTCTTTCTGAGGGAAAACTTGCTGTTGTGCGCATCACACCTTCCTCTTGGGGTTCCCAACGGACGTGTGTCTACACGCCATCAGGCGTCTACCCTGGGCTTGGAGCTGTCGCGGCCGCGTGAGCAGTGCCTCACCATGTCGTGGCTTCTGCTCCTAGTCGCACGATAAGATTCATTCTCCCCTTCTTCTCCCCTCTCCGCCCCTTCTAGTTGCTTTCCTTGCTTCCTCTGCTTCCTGATGATCAAAGGATCATGCAGGAATGCCCTGCTCGCAAGCTGCTGTGAAATCCTCTCTCTGGCTAGTCTATCTACTACAAATTGCTTGCATTACCAAGCCATTTTGATACTTCTAGTGGTTCCAGAGATGAATTTGAGCTTGCTTAAGTGTTCATCTCAGGTTCTTGCTTGGTTGGGTTCCCTATAACCCCTATCTGCTGCTCAATAGGGCTATCTAGTTTGATTGGCTTGCTATTATGACTAGTTCCTAACAATTGTATGGTTCTAGGCACTTGATGATTCACTTATCACGTGTGCTTGGTTGCAATTGATGTCTAGACATGTTTTAAATTAACAGGTACTACATTGTATGGACACAGAAGTTGAAATGTGGCTCCAATACTTGCAGATGTTGCCTGTTAATAACTGCATGGAAGCCCTAATTGCTTTACTGGAGCCTTGCCTCCAGTAGAGTGTCATGTGCAAGTCATGGTGCTGTAAGCGTGATCATTTGGTGCTATTACTATTACTAATTGAGCTATGGTTGTTTGTTATGTAAGGATAATTACTGGAATTATTTATTGATGAATTGTGTATTGGTAATGATTCAATTTGTTTGAGAAGAATGGATGGATGCCAATTATTGTTAGATTCATATTCATCACAATCTGAATATGTCCAGATTATGATGATTGATGCTATGGCTATGGCTTACTAGGTTTGATGTAACCTCAGTAGCTCTTGCTACTGCTACTGGTTGCTCGTCTTTATGGGTAAATTGTTGGTTTTTATTAAATAGAGATCCTCATAGTAGGTTATCATACATATGAATGCCATTGTGATTGTTTTATGAAGAAAATAAGGGTTTCTGGTGGTTTAATAGCTAGGTGGTGTATGTGGCTGTCAAAGCTTTGTGTGTATCTGGTTCATACTTGGATATGCTTTTATTTCATCCTATTTTGCATATCTGCATCTACTGAGTACTCCAAGTTCTTATTTGCCTGAAATATTGCCAGCATCACTTAGTCTATACCAAGTGATGACTATTTTGTAACATCCCTGTTTTGCTAAACCCTAATTAGGGTTGTTTTGTGCATCATGAGCATCATATAATTGCATTAAGAAAAACTCGCAAATAATTTAAAGTGGAAACCCTGATGTGTGCAATTTCCCCTCCGTTTAAAATCCTCTCAAAATGTTTCAAATCAAATAGGTGGACCTTCAAATACTATTAGAAAGGAAACTAAATATTTCCCCTAAATATTTTGAGTTAATTTGGATCCCAAAAAGGTTGCAAAAACTACTAAAATAAGTTGTTTTAGTGCTATTTTAAAGTTTCTAGAGAAAATATCAAAATGCAGGGGGTTATGGGCAAATTTGCCCTTGTCTTCTACCTCTGCCAGGCAGGCACCTGCGTGCCCTGCCGACAGAGGCCGACACCGGCCACCTCTTGCGTGTCGCCGCCCCGGCCATGAGATGTCATGCGCCCTCCCTCCCTCAATGCCTCCCCCTCATCCCTATCTTCCCCCTCCCCTGGCCCTCTCGTCCTCTCTTTGTGACCGCGCGCAGCCAACCCTAACCGGCCGCAGACCTCGCCGGCGCCGTCGCTCCGGCCACCCTCGCGCCCAGCCGCGACCACCACCGGCTCCGCCTCACCTTCCTCATCCTCCCCGTGAAGGGAATCGGACCGAGATGCCCGTAGACGCCCGCGCCACCGTTTCTTCCTCGACTCCGGCCAGCCCCAAATCGCCGCCGTCCGACCTCCCCCGGCCTCGCTGACCCCTACACGACAACCATGGTGAGCTGCAGGTTCTAACGCGCCCCTCCACTCCCTCTCTCCGCCTCCATAGCGCCCGGCCGATGCGCGGCTCCGACCGCCGCCACAGCACCACGTCGCCGGCGCGTCTCCGGCGATAATTAGCGAGCGGCGCCCCCGCCAAATGGTTGCCCGCGTCGCCCCGCCTCCTTCCCCCCCCCTCACGCGCCTCAATCCCAGACCGAGGCGGCCGATTGTAGCTCGACCAGAGTCCCAGGGAGCTCATGGCGTGGCTGAGATCATCATGACATCATGCCCACATCATAATTCATTTTCCTAATTTTCAGAAAATGGATAAAACTTGTTTAATTCATATCTATTTCATTTTAAATCAGAAAAAGGTGTATAATATATCAAAATCTTCAGAAAAATGAGATCTACAACTTGGTTACAAAATTATGCATTGTTAAATAACTTTGAACCCTAGTTGTTTTAGAAGAACTAATTGTACCCCTTTGAGGTTCCGGAACTGCTAACCCTAATTCCGTCGAACCTCAGTTAAATTGATGTTCATGTCCTAGGTCTTAGTTCAATACCTAATTAACATGTCATATCATGATTCCTGTATGCGCATTGCATTGATGCCATGTGTTGATTGTTGTTTTACCTTTTCCGGTGTTTGCTTCTTCGCGATCGATAGAGCAAGTGCCCGAGACAATGAAGATCGACAACGACGCAGATCAATAATTGACCAACGACGAACAAGTCAAGAATGCATCGAAGATCAACTTCGGTTTGTCAGGGACGAAGGCAAGCCCTAGCCTAGTTCATATGTGGTTTCTAAATTCTTTTACTTCCGGTTCCTACATATTGCACACGATTCAACTGTCTTTTACGGATAGGTAGAGTTATCCTATCTATTGCATGTTCCACCCTTGATACTAATTGAAAGGACACGGATGTCGCCTAGAGGGGGGGTGAATAGGCGGTTTAAAACTTTTACGAGATGGGCTTAACAAATGCGGAATAAAACTAGCGTTTACTTTGTCAAGGCCAAATCCTATATACTATGGTTCACCTATGTGCACCAACAACTTATTCTAAGCACTGGTTCACCTATGTGCACCAACAACTTACGCTAAGCAATACAAGCAACTTATGTGATAGCAAGATATATATATATATATATATAACTTCAAGCACGATGGCTATCACAAGGTAAAGTGCATAAGTAAAGAGCTCGGTTATAGAGATAACCGAGGCACGCGGGAGACGAAGATTTATCCCGAAGTTCACACTCTTGCGAGTGCTAATCTCCGTTGGAGAGGTGCGGTGGCTTAGTGCTCCTGAACGCCACAAGAGGCTCACCTTGAGGTGTGTTTGCTCTATGCACACCAACGCCACAAAGGCCTCACCCCAAGATGCGGTACTCACACCACACACCGAACGCCACGAAGGCGCCTCACCTTATTCTCCGGTGACCCTCGCCACAAAGGCCTAGGTCACGGTTCCACTAAGGGATTTCCTTCGAGGCGGAAACCGGGCCTTACACAAAGATTGGGGCACACATCCACAACTTAATTGGAGGCTCCCAACAAATCGCCACAAAGGCCTAGAATCAGTCTAGGGTTCCAAGAAACCAAGAGTAACAACCTTCTTGCTTTCACCACCATGAATCACCGTGGAGAACTCAAACCGATGCACCAAATGCAATGGCAAGAACACCACAAAGATGCTCAAGTCCTTCTCTCTCAAATTCCAACAAAGCTACAAAAGCTATTGGGGGAATAAGAGAGAAAGAACAAAGAGGAGAACACAAAATTCTCCAAGATCTAGATCCCAAAGATTCACTCACAAAGAGATGATTTGGTTTGGTCAAAGTGTGGATCTAGATCTCCTCTCTCTTTTCCATCAAAATGGGGCAAGAATCATGGAGGGATAGAGAGAAAGGGCAAGCTTCTCAAGAACAACAATGGAGGAGAGAGAGTGTGTAAAAAGCTCTAGCCCAAGGAGGAAGAAGGGGGTATTTATACCCCCCCCAAGAAAATCGAGCCGTTGGGACAAAACGAGGGCCGGATTATCCGGTGTAAGTTAGGGCCGGATTATCCGGCCCCCCTGAAATATCCGGCCCTGGGAAAATCCAGGCAAAAGTCCGGCCAAAAATCCGGCCCCTATCCAGGGTATCACTGAGCCATTTCGCCAAAAGTCCTTAGCCGATTTTCAGGGCCCGGATATTTTGCAAATATCCGGCCCGGAAAATCCGGCCTGGTGATATAGACCTGCTACCTTGTAAAATCCAAAACTTAAGATTGGTAGCTCCGAATAGAGTGAAACCAATTTTGTTGGAAAGAGGACGACAAGAGCATACCCAACAAAAAGTGAAAATATGGAAACTAGTGGGGGTGATTTTCTATTATATTTAGAGGTGCAACACCTCAACATGATAAACCGAGAAAATCACCAAACTCGAAAACGCAACAAGTGATCTATGCGAAATCCGTTTTCGATAAACTAGAGCATGTCATGAGAATAAGCACAAGCTCTAAAACATCACATGGATAAGATCCAAATAACAACCAATAAAGATGATGCAAGGATGCAAAGGTTTGAGCTCTCTCCGAACGATACGATTGAGTTACTCACTCGAGAGCCCTCTTGATAATACGGCAACTAAACTATAAACCGGTCTCCAACTACACTATGAGACCGGTGAGAAAGAAACCCTATCAAGAGCAAACCTTATACTTGCGCATTCCACTTGAGCTCGATGATGATGATCTTGAACTCAACAAGATGGAACGCCTTTCTTGATTGTGCTTGCTTGACGAAGTGTTGTGGATTGCTCCCCCATAATCCACCATGGGAGAGCTTCTTCTTCAGCGCATCTTCACATATCCATGATCACCATATGGATGGCAAGAATCAAGCAAAGGATCTCTTCGAGATGGCTCATCTTGAACTTGCACTTCATTTCTTCATGGCAAGCTTCAAGCATATTATCTCTTCAAGTTGGCTCATATTGAACTTGCACTTCATTTCGTTGATGTCTTGAAGTTAACCTTGAGAGCTCACTTCATCTTCATCTTCAAGACATACTTGACACTTGATATTCTTCATTTGCTTCTTATTGCAATCTTGAAGCCAACATATGGTTCAAGCATTGCCTATGAACAACTCCTACAAATATAACTCAATGCAAACATTAGTCCATAGGGATTGTCATTAATTACCAAAACCACACATGGGGGCTCCATGCACTTTCAATCTCCCCCATTTTGGTAATTGATGAAAATCTCTTTGAGAGGGTTTATATAAGGAATTTAAGTAACAAACAAGTTGAATATATAGAGCAATCTCCCCCATAACATATGCATGTGTGAATGATCTTGACTTTCATTGCATATATTGGCATTCAAAGCCTAGTGGAGTTTCCTCTAAATATTCAACTATACAAAGCAACAAGATGCAATGCAATAAAGGCACATGCTTAAGCATAAAGAAAAGACATGACCAAATTCCCTTAAACCCTCCAAACATCCCCCCCATTGGCACCAATTGCCGAAATGGGTGAAAAATTTAGAAGGCCAATATAGTGAGAGTTCCTCCATATATAGCGTGTGCATTTCTCATAATTTGAGTGGAGTCAAATGCACGTATCCAATAACGAATATTCAGAAGGAATCACACCATAGATAGGATCAAAGATTGCAAAAAGATAACAAAGTCAAGAAGCTTCAACAAATGAAGCAAGCAACCGAATGAACCACAAAGAACATACCAAAAGAAAGATAGATATTATGATAAGATCAAGAAGATTGATCTAAATAATATGAGAAATCTCCCCAAGATTTGTGCAAAAAACTAGACAATTTGCATTGGAGTATAAAGTGCACAAACATGGAATCATCACTCCCATAATATCATTCAAAACAAAAGATACCAAGTGAATCAAACTCTAATGATCACTACAAAATAGTGCCTTAAATAAAATGAGGAAGCTCCCCAAGGTACATGTATAAATTAAAATGTTGCATTTGAATACAATATGCATAACATGGAATCCTCACTCCCCCATTACCATTTAAAACACAAACATTTGCAATACATCATAGATAGAAAATTAAGCTTAATACTTGCAACAAACAAATGGTTGAGCAACAAGTAAGAGGCACCATAAGAAGGCTCAACCAAGAGGATATGTGAAAGGCATGATAAAGCATATTATAAGACTATTACAAGGATGAGAAAAAAGCATCATCATAGTCTTCAATGAATTAGATTGCTTAGCATGACCAATCAACACGCAACAAATAAATAAGATATCAAATGGAGATGTATCATCTCTTATGTGTATAAGTTTCACTAAGTGGACAAAATCACTAAGATGTTTATCCACAAAGAAACATGTACACACAAAATAGATACGCAAGAAATATAGCATGATATCCAAAATGAAGTCATGCAATATACCAATAAGAATTTTTGCTTAATAGCATGGCCAAAGGCTGAATTTTATCTTATTTGTACATTCATGAACTTCAACCACAAACATCTAAAATACATCACAAATATCAACAAGGGATAGAAGATAGTTGGGATGCATTGAGAAAGGCAACAAGTATCACAAACGAGGATACCAAAAGAATAACTAAATTTGCACTTTCATCTATATTGCACACGTGAGAGCCTTGAGGAATTGATATGCAATAAAATTTCTAGATAGGCATAGTTGGGATGGATGAATCATGAGCATGATTTAGTATACTTCCCAACAAATCCACTCATCTCAAATTACTCACATTCACAATAAAGAGGTTTCATTAAGACTTTTGCAAGAAGCACAATATTTGCAAATCAAGAGATTCATGCCAAGATGCAACCATAAGGTTGGATACAAGAAAAGTATGCATGAGAAGATACTTGTTACCGAGATAGCATTGGTGTGGATGTAGTAGATATGTGTTCATTGTCCATCCTAGCTTGCCTCAAGTTACCATTGAGTCACCACTTATTCCCAAGAGTGAGACAAGCATCCAATGCATATCCATTGTACCTAACACAAAGGTAAGTACAAAATGGTCCCCAAACTAATTGGGTTCGAAGTAGTTAGACACACTACAACATATAGGACAAACTCCACAATACTATGTGCATATAGATATGAAATTGAATTTCATGTACATCTTAGCAAAATTAGGATTTGATGGAGTTTACCCTATATATTGGATTAAAGAAAGTAACACATTCCATAAGATATACATATATTAAATATGCATGCACAATACTTTCAAGAACCAAAGGAAGATACAATTTGGACAAAACACCGAATAAATCAAGAGACAATGGTTGTCCAAATTATATCAAAGAATCAAATCAACACAAGATTGACTCCAAAGACTTATCTCATTATAAGCAGCTAATTAAACCTAAACACAAAGGAATGAGATAACCAACTCCCAAGAGAGCAAGGTTCCAACAAATAAACCAAACCCTCAACACTTTTTATGATGGCACAAAGTACCAAAAAGAAAAGGTTTGTCTCCCAAAACCAAATTCTTGATAATGATCAAGAGATGTTAAGCATTCTAACAAATATAGGAGAGCTCCCCCAAGATTAGTGCATTATCTAGGATTTGACATATGAATACAAAATGCACAAAACTAGGATCATCACGCTACCTATATATACTAAAATGCTAAGAAAGTTTGAATAGAAAAAATAGATCCATAAGATGCAAGGAAGACACATGGGAGTCAAAGCACAACAAATTCATGGCAATAAATAAGGCAAAACACAAGAGCCAATGTAAATATGATCAATAGATATCTACCTCATAATAGATTGCCAATTGTCCTAGGACAGGAGGTATTAGGAAATATTTCCCGGTAGTAGTTTGTAAGTATACGTAAGATCATATTTACAACAAACAAAGCATATGGTAAAAGATAAGATTTAACCATCATGAAAAGAGAGTTTCTTGATAGCTTCAATTAGTCATACCAACATGCAAAGCAATTAATAGTATTTATACCAACATGCAAAGCAATTAATAGTATTCATACCAACATGCAAAGCGACTAATATTATGACTTGAAGCACATGGTTTTCCAAAAATGTATTGAGGGACATGTTGAAAAATCATGCCAAGAAAAACTTTCACAAATAAGATCCACAAGGATATTAGCAATGAAGCCATTTAAGCAAATTGGAACTTGTTTGAGCAAACATGCCACATAGGAGAGAGATAATCTACAATATCAATTCTATGTGACACAACCTCAAATGTTCACATTTTCTAGGCTTGTAATATGCACAAAGCTTATTACTCCCCCATAATGTGATAAGGAATTTATTTTCACAAGAGGCAAATAAGATCCAACTAGAGATATTAATGGACATTAGAATTTGAATTTCTGATGAAGATGACATACCACATAGAGACTAGATAATCTTGCAATATCAAATCTAAGTGCTATTCCTCATGTACACACATTGTTAGGATTATGAAATTCCCAAAGGAATATCACTCCCCCAAAATGGAATAGTCCATTAATCGCTCATAAGAGCCATATAAGATACAACAAGATGCAAAGAGGCTCCAACACAAACACAAGTACACGGTGTGCAACCCAACATACATAGACTTGATTTCTCAAGAAAAGCAAGTAGGAAGCACAATATATACAAACACATGCTAGGAACAAAACTAACACATGCAAAGGGGCGAGTAACTTTCAATATAAATGAGTTGAGCACATGTTACCGCAAGGAGGAACATTCAATATATGATAGAAGCAAGATAACTAAAAGACTTGGCTTGAGATAATATAAATGATGAAGATCCCTTAATTCTTCATGATGTAGCCAAGTCTCCAATGCCCTCCAACAAGCACCTATTGATCAAGTTTTGGATTGTTGGTCCCCAACTAAGTTGGGTCCTAAGAGGTTAGTCACAATAGGCTTGGCAACCCAAATGGTTCTTTTATTGACACCACTTTGAGCACCAACATATTTGGCAAACACATTGTCACCCTCATCCTTACGAAGAGAATAAATATTATCAATGGTGATAGAGTTGGATGAGGTACCAATAGTGCAAAAGGAGGACATGTGGCCCTTCTCACGGCATATGTAGCAAGTTATTTTCTTCTCCTTCTTCTCACTAGATTTCTCCACAATGGGAGAATTGGCTTGATTCTTCTTGGGAAGTGGCATTTCTTCAACTTGAGGTTGAATATGAGTTTGAGCTTGAGGCCGCTTCCCTTTTTGCTTCTTCTTCAAAGGGCAAGATCTAACATGATGCCCTTCAATTTTGCACTTAAAGCAAACAATCTTGGCTGGGTCTTTGACTTGTACTTGGCCCTTCTTCTTGTTGTTGTTATTGTTCTTGGACTTGTTCTTGTTGTTGGATTTGAATCCAAGTCCACTCTTGTCATTGGGGGATTGTTGCACACTTAACATCGTGTCAAGTTTGCATTTCCCTTCATGACTCTTTACCAAGTCATTCTTCAAAGAAGTGACTTGGGCCTTGAGCTCTTTGATTTCCTCTACATGGTTAGTAATAACACAAGTACTAGAGGAAGTAGAACCTTCATTGTTAGAGCAACAAGGCAAGGAAAATAATTCATCACAAGATTTAGCAATGCTATGAGTGGATGAATTACTAGGACTAGCACATGGCAATATAGAATTTTGAGTAGTAGTGCTAGTATCCACATGAGGCTCACAAGGTGTTGCCTTTGATATGATAGCCTCGTGAGCTAACTTTAGCCTATCATGGGAGGCTAGAAGATCCTCATGGGAGCTATAAAGCTTTCCATGATTTTCTTCCAATTTCCCATAATTGCTAGTTAGCAATTCAAGTTGAGCCCTTAGCTCAACATTCTCCTTCAAGATAGATGCTTCACAAGAAGTAGAGTTAGTAGCACAAGCATCATCACAAGACATATTAAGAAGAGATGGTAACATAGCATGCTCTTTTAAATAGGAAGCTTGAAGTTGCTCATGGGACTTGGTGAGGATAGAGTGTTCGCTCTCCAAGACCTTGTGGGCCTTGTCTAGATCATCTAGATCCTTAACAAGTTTATCATGACCAACACCAACTTTGGAATTTTCCTTTTTAAGCAATTTACTTGAGCTTTAGCATGGTCTCTTTCCTTAGTGAGTTTAGAAACTATTTCATTTTGAGACACTTCAAGGGTTTCAAGTTGCTCTTCAAGAGAGGCTACGGTCTCTTGTTCTTCTTCAAGATCATTATTTAGGGATGCTACATCATTGGCATACTCTCGTTCAAGAGCACCCATTTTATTCTTGTTCTTCTCACGCAACCAAATACATTTTTGGCTCTCAATAGCGGTAGTCAAGATTTCAAAGAAGTGAGTGCTAGCAATTTTATCTTTGCAAAGAACCTTGAATACATTCTTACCCTTATCGCGTAGAGAGACAACCCAATCCTCTTCTTCATATTCATCCTCATCCTTATCACCACAAGAAATATTAGGTTCCACGGTAGGAGATACCATGGAACTCTTGGCCATAAGGCATATATGAGAACCGTGAGATAAAGATGAGGAGTTACTTGAGGCTCCTTTCAATATATTGTCTTGACCAATAGAATCTTTGGTTTCCTCTACATTGTTAGTCACACAACAACTAGAGGAAATAGAAGCATTTTTATCATGGCCACAAGACAAAGCAAGCATATCATCATGAGATTTATTCAAGCAACTTACACATGATATGCAAGGACTATCAACACAAGCATGTAGATCATTTCTAGTGCAAGATGTGTTTAAGTCCAAAGATGAACCATTGCAATGAGATATAGATGAAGGATCATCAATACTAAGCTCAATACCAACATTGTAATTTCCATCACCACTCACCATATCATTACCTTGTGTCTTGTCACACATTGGTGAAATGGATGAAGATGAGAACTCATCACGGCCGGAAGTGGAAGCAATACAATCATCCTCAATAATATTGGACACATCATATTTGTCTTGAAGCTTTGTCCATAATTCATGAGCGCTCCCAAAAGGCATGATTGATGAAGTAACTACATTGCTCACAACAATGGAAAACACATGAGAAGCAAGAGCATCGAGGCAAGAGTTTTTCTTCTCCTCAAGAGATAAATTTTGAGGATCCTTAGGAGAAGAAAAAACCATGTCAAGAAAGCGCTCCATGTCCGGGGAAATACCCCGCAAAATATTACGCACATAAATTTTCCATAGATCATAATTTGTGCCATCAAATATAAACAAGTTATTGTGAGCTAATCCCCGACATCTTTACTCTCAAGGCAGTGAAGCCTAATAATGAGAGACCTTGCTCTGGTACCAATTGAAAGGACATGGATGTCGCCTAGAGGGGGGGTGAATAGGCGGTTTAAAACTTTTACGAGATGGGCTTAACAAATGCGGAATAAAACTAGCGTTTACTTTGTCAAGGCCCAAGCCTATATACTATGGTTCACCTATGGGCACCAACAACTTATTCTAAGCAATGGTTCACCTATGTGCACCAACAACTTACGCTAAGCAATACAAGCAACTTATGTGATAGCAAGATATATATATAACTTCAAGCACGATGGCTATCACAAGGTAAAGTGCATAAGTAAAGAGCTCGGGTATAGAGATAACCGAGGCACGCGGGAGACGAAGATTTATCCCGAAGTTCACACTCTTGCGAGTGCTAATCTCCATTGGAGAGGTGCGGTGGCTTAGTGCTCCCGAACGCCACAAGAGGCTCACCTTAAGGTGTGGTTGCTCGATGCACACCAACGCCACAAAGGCCTCACCCCAAGATGTGGTACTCACACCACACACCGAATGCCACGAAGGCGCCTCACCTTATTCTCCGGTGACCCTCGCCACAAAGGCCTAGGTCACGGTTCCACCAAGGGATTTCCTTCGAGGCAAAAACCGGGCCTTACACAAAGATTGGGGCACACATCCACAACTTAATTGGAGGCTCCCAACAAATCGCCACAAAGGCCTAGAATCAGTCTAGGGTTCCAAGAACCCAAGAGTAACAACCTTCTTGCTTTCACCACCACGAATCACCGTGGAGAACTCAAACCGATGCACGAAATTCAATGGCAAGAACACCACAAAGATGCTCAGGTCCTTCTCTCTCAAATTCCAACAAAGATACAAAAGCTATTGGGGGAATAAGAGAGGAAGAACAAAGAGGAGAACACAAAATTCTCCAAGATCTAGATCCCAAAGATTCACTCACAAAGAGATGATTTGGTTTGGTCAAAGTGTGGATCTAGATCTCCTTTCTCTTTTCCCTCAAAATGGGGCAAGAATCATGGAGGAATAGAGAGAAAGGGCAAGCTTCTCAAGAACAACAATGGAGGAGAGAGAGTGTGTAAAAAGATCTAGCCCAAGGAGGAAGAAGGGGGTATTTATACCCCCCCCCCCCCCAAGAAAATCGAGCCGTTGGGACAAAACGAGGGCCGGATTATCCGGTGTAAGTTAGGGCCGGATAATCCGGCCCCCCTAAAATATCCGGCCCTGGGAAAATCCAGGAAAAAGTCCGGCCAAAAATCCGGCCCCTATCCAGGGTATCACTGATCCATTTCGCCAAAAGTCCTTAGCCGATTTTGAGGGCCCGGATATTTTGCAAATATCCGGCCCGGAAAATCCGGCCTGGTGATATAGACCTGCTACCTTGTAAAATCCAAAACTTAAGATTGGTAGCTCCGAATAGAGTGAAACCAATTTTGTTGGAAAGAGGACAACAAGAGCATACCCAACAAAAAGTGAAAATATGGAAACTAGTGGGGGTGATTTTCTATTATATTTAGAGGTGCAACACCTCAACATGATAAACCGAGAAAATCACCAAACTCGAAAACGCAACAAGTGATCTATGCGAAATCCGTTTTCGATGAACTAGAGCTTGTCATGAGAATAAGCACAAGCTCTAAAACATCACATGGATAAGATCCAAATAACAACCAAGAAAGATGATGCAAGGATGCAAAGGTTTGAGCTCTCTCTGAACGATATGATTGAGTTACTCACTCGAGAGCCGTCTTGATAATACGGCAACTAAACTATAAACCGGTCTCCAACTACACTATGAGACCGGTGAGAAAGAAACCCTATCAAGAGCAAACCTTATACTTGCGCGTTCCACTTGAGCTCGATGATGACGATCTTGAACTCAACAAGATGGAACGCCTTTCTTGATTGTGCTTTCTTGACGAAGTCTTGTGGATTGCTCCCCCATAATCCACCATGGGAGAGCTTCTTCTTCGGCGCATCTTCACATATCCATGATCACCATATTGATGCCAAGAGTCAAGCAAAGGATCTCTTCGAGATGGCTCATCTTGAACTTGCACTTCATTTCTTCATGGCAAGCTTCAAGCATATGATCTCTTCAAGTTGGCTCATCTTGAACTTGCACTTCATTTCGTTGATGTCTTGAAGTTAACCTTCAGAGCTCACTTCATCTTCGTCTTCAAGACATACTTGGCACTTGATCTTCTTCATTTGCTTCTTATTGCAATCTTGAAGCCAACATATGGTTCAAGCATTGCCTATGAACAATTCCTACAAATATAACTCAATGCAAACATTAGTCCACAGGGATTGTCATTAATTACCAAAACCACACATGGGGGCTCCATGCACTTTCAGCCTCAAATACCTGATCCACTGCTCCTAGCATAACTAGGTTTGGCATGTGTGCATCGCTAGAGCCTTTATCTCTTGATGCTTAGCCATGCTTAGTTTGTTACGTTGATACTCCGGTCTTCGGACTGAAGCCTTACAATGAAATGAATCTAGCATGACAGGTTGACGTGGTAAGTATAGTGATGTTGTTAAACATGATTAAAGGCTCAGACGAGAGGCCACATTGGGATGTGGTGGGTTGTTTCGTTTCTGCCGACCCTAGGAACCGAGTTCTCGCCTCTTGAACCAAGACTGAGCGTACAACCACGCGAGGCCCTATTATGGTACCCTCTCGACTCACTAACTTGCCTAGTAGATTCCATGAGTCACATAGTTTGCGCGTTATTTGGACATATGCATCAAAAAGGTTTGTGAAAAGGTGCATAGCATACAGGTAGGTAAGCGTGGCCGAGGTGGCTTGGGTTAGAGTCCCTGGTGAAACCCACCTCGCCTCACATCGTTAAGGACTGACTTTGGGACTTGACCTGTTACGGCGGAATAATCCTTAGCTTGTGACTCATGGTCTCGGCGACAGCAAGGTAAAGGTCGTGGTCGACCACCCTTTGCCAGCTTTCCAAGGAAGAGAGCTAATAGCTTGGCATTAAGAGTCGGTTGGCACGTGTGGGTAAAGTTGTGCACCCTTGCAGGGTTAAATCTTTTCGAAAATCCGTGTCCACGGTTACGGACGACTTGGGAATGGACGTGGAGATCATAGAGAACATGAACCTAATCGTAAAACTTAGCAAACAATGTGTGTTTACGGATACCTTCTCCGGGTGTTGAGGGGGTGATCCGAGGATAGTGGTTCAAGTTGATGAAGATTTGGTGGATACAATATGATGATCAGTAGAGCTAGAGATATCGCTATCTTTTCCCTTTTAAAGATTCTGAGTAGTCGAACTTCTTCTCCCTCTTATCTTACAAAGGAAAACTGGCTTTACGCAAAAGAAGCTCTACAGAAAGCCCGCATACCCGCTTTGCTAAAAGGTTGTACTAAGTCTTGCTGAGTCCCTGTACTCAGCTTTGCATCCTTTTGTTTCACACGAAGTCTCTCGAAAGATGGTGGTTGATACGTCCTAAACGTATCTACTTTCCCGAACACTTTTGCTATTGTTTTGCCTCTAATTTGTGTATTTTGGATACAACTAACACGGACTAACGCTGTTTTCAGCAGAATTGCTCTGGTGTCTCATTTTTGTGCAGAAATTCAACTTTCGGGAAAATCCTCGAAATTTATACCAAAGGGCCTATTTTACCAGAAGAATCACGGAGCCAGAAGGGCAGGCCTGGGGGAGGCCCAGGGCCCCCAGACGCTAGGCCGGCGCGGCCTGGAGGGGGGGGGGGCGCCGCCCTAGCGTGTGGCCCCCTCGGCTGCCCTCTGACGCCCTCCTCTGGACTACTTAAGGGTTTCGATCTAAAAACGCGAGACGGGAAGTCGAAGTCGCCAGAAACCATCCAGAACGCCGCCACCATCGCGAAACTCCATCTCGGGACCAGAAACTCCGTTCTGGCACTTCGCCGGGACGGGGAATTGGACGACATCATCGCCATCATCACCACCGACGCCTCTCCATCGACCAGCCATGTTTCCCCCATCCATGTGTGAGTAATTCCCCCGCTGTAGGCTGAAGGGGATGGTAGGGATTGGATGAGATTGGTCATGTAATAGCATAAGATTGTTAGGGCATAGTGCCTACTGTCCGTAATTTGTACTTTGATGATATTGTTGCAACTTGTTATGCTTAATGCTTGTCACTAGGGCCCGAGTGCCATGATCTCATATCTGAACATGTTATTGTTATATGATGATATTCATTGTTTTGTGATCTTACCTGCAAGTTGTATACACATGTCGTTGTCCGGAACCCGAGGCCCCAAAGTGACAGAAATTGGGACAACCGGAGGGGAAGGCAGTGATGTGAGGATCACATGTGTTCACGGAGTGTTAATGCTTTGCTCCGGTACTTTATTAAAAGGAGTGCCTTAATTTCCAGTAGATTCCCTAGAGGCCCGGCTGCCACCGGCTGGTAGGACAAAAGATGTTGTGCAAGTTTCTCATTGCGAGCACGTACAACTAAATATGGAACACATGCCTATGGATTGTTTAGTACTTGGATACCGTTTTATTATTATTTGCAAATGCCCTGCTTTGATTGTTACATGAGTTTCTCTTATCCATGCAACGCCCATCATCCATCTCTATGCCTACAGTATTTTAATCCTGATGTTTACTATAATCACTACTGCTGTCTTTGTTACACTGCTGCTGTTATTTCACCACTGCTACTGCTATAAAACTGTTACTACTGATAAACTCTTGCGAGCAAGTCTGTTTCCAGGTGCAGCTGAATTGACAACTCCGCTGTTAAGGCTTTCAAGTATTCTTTGTCTCCCCTTGTGTCGAATCAATAAATTGGGTTTTACTTCCCGCGAAGACTGTTGCGATCCCCTATACTTGTGGGTCATCAAGACTATTTTCTGGCGCCATTGCCGGGGAGCATAGCTTTATTTGGAAGTTCACTTGGATTGATATTGTTCGCTACAAATTCTCCATCATGGGTAAATCTCGCGATCCTAAAGTCGCCATATTACCATCCACTACAAGAAAAGGTACAACTCTGAGTACCTCTGCTGCTCTTGATTCACCATCTGTGATAAGTCAACTTGTTTCTCCACCACAAGCTGCACATGCTGGTACTTCTGTTGAATCTGAAAACTCTTATAATTTTGATAATGCTTCTGCTGTGCTTGATGATAGTCGTTCATTGGGATCTTTTCTAGATGCTACAATTGCTAGGTCTAGACAACTTGAAAATACTGAAACTCCTAATGAAAATGCTGCTACACCTGTTAGTTCACCTGAGTCTGTTGAATACTCTAGTGATGATCCTGATGAAGATTATGTGGAACTTGATGATGATTTTATTGATAAATGCAATGCTACTACTGATGCAAGAAAAATTAAAAAGTTGCTTGCAGAACATACTGTTAGATATAAGCTATCTCCTGATCCTAAATTTGCCACATCTCCTATAAACATTAAGGATAAAGATTATGATTTTTCTCTTGATCTATCTCATATAGCTATTGTTGAGAAAACACCCTTTTGTGGTACTGAAAAAGAAAGTGTTGTAGAACACATGGATGAACTTTCTACTTTGAGTAGCTTATTTTCTGATGATGTCAAGATGCGTACTTATTTTGTCGCTAAAATTTTTCCTTTCTCATTAAAGGATGATGCTAAAACTTGGTATAATAGTTTGCCTCCTGGTTCTATTGATAGTCCAAAAGGTTTGCTTGATGCTTTCTTTCGAAAATACTTTCCTGCTAGTGCTCAACATATTGCCTTGCAGAGAATTTATAATTTTGACCAGGAAGATGGAGAGAAATTGCCTGAAGCTTGGGCAAGATTTTGCTCTCTTATCAGAGCTCGACCTGGACATGATCTGGAAAAGAATGATCTACTTGATATATTTTATAGTGGACTAACCATTGAGTCTAGGGCATATTTGGATAGATGTGCTGGTTGTGTTTTCAGGAAAAGAACTCCAGACGAAGATGAAGAATTATTGGCTAAAATAGGCTAGAATCATGATGATTGGTCTACACCTGAACCAGCCCCAACGCCGATATTGAAGAAGAGGGGTTTGATTAAATTAAATGATGAAGATATGAGGGAAGCCAAGAAATCTCTTAAGGAGAAAGGTATTAAATCTGAAGATGTGAAGAACTTACCTCCCATAGAAGATTTATGTAAGATAACTCCCCCTTCATCCATGATTGAGGTAAATTCTCTTAAACGCTTTACTAGGGAAGATATTCCGTATTCAAAACCTCCTGCTCAATGCTTAGATGAGTTTGATAATTATATTGTTAAGCAAAATAATTTTAATATGAGAGTAGAGAATCATTTAATGGAAAATTCTCAAGCTATTAGTGAATTGCATGGTATTATGGAGAGAACCTCCAATGATGTTAAGATGATTGTTAAAAAATTTCATATGATTCAAACTCAAATTGATCAACTCACTAAAGTGCAAAATGACTTGTTAAAAAATAATTCTAAAGAAAAACATGCTTATGAAGTAACAACTAGAGGCAGTGTTTCTACTCAGGATCCTCTATATCCTGAGGGACATCCCAAAAGAGTAGAACAAGATTCTCAACGAACTAAAGAAATTAGTGCACCTTCAAAGAAAAAGAAGAAGAAACATAAAAATGTTGTAGAATCCTCTGAACCTGTTAATGATCCTAATAGTATTTCTATTTCTGATGCTGAAACTGAAAGTGGTAATGAACATGATAAAGATAATGATAAGAATGATGCTTCTGATAAAGAAGAGGTTGAAGATGAACAAGAAAAGCATGCTAAAAATAAAAAGTATACTAAAGAAGATTTTATTGCTAAGAAACATGGTAATGAAAGAGAACCGTGGGTTCAAAAGCAAATGCCTTTTCCTGCTAAGAAACTAAAATCAAAGGAAGAAGAACACTATAATAAATTTTGCGACTGGATGAAACCTTTATTATTGCAAATCCCTTTGACTGATGCTATTAAATTGCCTCCTTATTCAAAGTATATGAAAGATATTGTCACTAACAAAAGGAAAATTCCTAATGAGGAGATTTCCGCTATGCTTGCTAATTACTCTTTCAATGGCAAAGTTCCAAAGAAGTTGGGCGACCCAGGTATACCTACTATTCCTTGTTCTATTAAGAATAATTATGTTAGAACTGCTCTATGTGATTTGGGAGCAGGTGTTAGTGTTATGCCTTTTTCTCTTTACAAGCGACTTTATTTAGATAAGTTGATACCTACTGATATATCTTTGCAAATGGCTGATAAATCTACTGCTATTCCTGTTGGTATATGTGAGGATGTTCCTATTCAAGTTACTAATAGCTGCTTGATATTAACTGATTTTGTTGTGTTGGAAGGAGACCTTTTCTTAACACCGCAGGGGCTGTTATTGATTGCAATAAAGGGAAAGTTACTTTCAATGTTGATGACAAGGAGCATACCGTTTATTTCCCCAAGAGGATTGATAAAGTATGTGGAGTTAATACAATTTCTAATGTGAGAACTATCAAAGTGGGAGCTATTGATTGTCCTATATGTGAGCCTAAAGAAGGATATCAAAGTATTATGATTGGATCCATATCAATACAATACAAGGTAACATGATTGATTTGAGGTTTATTTCTTCATATGTTATGTAAAATTTATTTGGTGGCAAGACTTGATCAACCTTGTTAACAAATTCATTTTATATGCATAGAGGAGTTAAACAACATCTCTTTCTTCCTCCACTTGTTCTACTTGCTATAGCATTTTTGTTTTGCAAGGTTCTTTAGTTGTATAGAGATTTCAAAATCTTTTTCTGCCCAGTAATAATAAATTTAATACCCAGAAATGTGCATTTTTCAAAGTTTTCAAAAATTCACAAAAATTATACCGTTGGTCTTATTTTTCGAAGAGGCACCTGGGGATGACCAGTGGGGCACCCCAGGGTGGCACCCCACAGGCCGGCGCGGCCAGCAAGGGGGGCGCGGCACCCTGTTGTGTGGGGCCCTCCTTGCCCCACCACTTCATCTCTTCCTCCCACTCTCTTCTCTCTCTCGAAAAAACTCGCACCAGCTTTCTCTCACTCGCGTTTCTGCTCAAGAGCTCAAGATTTCTCGATCTCTTCGCTCAGCCCAGATTTCTTTCTGAAATTTGGCACATTTGCTCTCCGGTATGTGACTCCTCCGATTATCCAAGTAGAATTTTGTTTGGTTGAGTATATCTTGAATATTTTGCTGTTGTAGGTAACATGTTTAGTGAGCTTGCATGATTGTTCTAAGTTGTAGAAACTAGTTTTGATGCATGATTAGTACTCTAGCAAGTTCCTATAGAAGTTTCCCTCAATTATATGTCACCAAATCAAATTTTATAATGTTTGTTGAAAAATTTCAGAAAAGGAAGATGGATAATTATAACTTTGGAGAAGTGTTTGAAAGGGAGTCGACAAGCACGGGAAGGCCCTCTAGGACCGCTACCCAATTCAGGCGATCCTATAATGAGGACGTCATCGCACCAAGCTTCGAACCCGAAGAGGACAATGGAGCCCCTAATGCTTCATCTTTCCCATGTTATAACTTTTTGAGTAATGCAGGGTTGCTGAATGATTTCTTGACCCTCGTTGGTAAGGCGGGCTTAACCACCTATATGGGAGATGAGAGGGAGCAATACCATATGCTCACTAAAATCTTTGTGGAGAGCTTTAAGTTCAACAACAAGCACTACCACCCGACAGTTGCATTCAAGATCTATGGTAACCCTATTACTATGAAGTTGGAAGATTTTTGTACTGCATTGGATATTGCCCCTCTAGGTACAGCAAAGAGGATCGAGGACAATCCCAGGGCTTTGCTTGAGCTCTATCGGGAGATCACCAATGATGATTGCCGCACCATTCAGCGTGGCAAGATAAGAAACATCCAACTCCCCGCCATTAAGTATTTTGCTTATTACCTTGCTACTAGCATTCTTGGTAGGGAGAACACTAGCAATCTTTCTAGCTATCATCTTGCTTTCTTAATTGCTGCACTCACCGGAGAGACACCTTATCATCTTGGTGCTCTTGTTGCCCGCCGCTTGTCTAACAGGGGGCCTATTTTTGGAGGAATTATTGCATCACGCATTTTAGCATATCTAGAACTTCCTCTTGACCCTACTGATGTGAAACTAACTCCTACAAGGCTTGATATTGCTGCTATGAAGAGTCATCAATTTGTTACAGCTGACTCTAGTTTAGATAATATGGTCTATAGAATGTTGTTTGCTGACGGGGATTGTCGTGGTATCGTCACGGCATATGCCATAGGGTGGCTAAAGAAGGTGGTTCCTAGATGATCTCACGGCGGTATCCGGATGCGGGTATGGGGACGCGTGACACAGCGGCGTACCCAGGTTTGAGGCCCTCCTGTGGAGGTAACACCTCTACTCCTGCTATGAGTGTATATGATGATCACACAGTACAATGGTGCTCCTAGAGCTGTATCCGGCTGGCCCTGGGAGGCTAAGGTAGACGAAGGTCTCTCTCACAGGGCAGCGCTAAGACTAGAATGAAGTAAGAATGATCGATCCCCTGCACGAGAGGGGGTAGTCCGGCTTATATAGGTACCGGCACTTTACATAAAAGACCCTATAGTCTACTGGCCGGCTTGGCCGGCTCCGGCTTCCGCTCCTTCCCGAGGCGGTGACGTCAGGAGCCGTTGAGGCCTCATGGCCTGTCCCATCCGACTGCAGGGTCAGCGGTATGGAGAGGAGGTGTCCATGTCGCCATCATGCACTGTAGCCGGTACGGATCGCCGTAAGCCATGATGGCCTGTCCGGCGCGTGGCACTATTGCTCCACAGTGCCCCGCGCTTTACGGGAGGTGAGGTCAGCGTGGACCTTTGAACCCGGACCTCCTACCCAGTTCCTTCTCATGCAAGACTCGCCAGCCTCGAGTCGGTCTGGAGTACAAACCCCAGTCGGATATGGCTTGTAGAAGCCGGCCCAGCTACAGCGCAAACGGCCGCAGCCAGGCCGACTAGGACTTAGAGCCAGCCGGCTTCCGGACCAGCCGGCCACGGCTCCAGCCGGCTGCTCCTCAGCCGGCCTTTGCCGTGAGCCGGCCAGCCTCAAGCCGGCCGCTCCGCGTCCATTGCCCTACCCGGGGTCTTCCCCCCGACATTAGCCCCCGAAGCTGGCAAGGTCCCGCGTTAAGAAGGACCTAGGCAGGTTTCCCTGGCTCTTAGGTCTCTTGACCATGCTTGACGGCACTCGGAAGGGCCGGCAAAGGATTTCCTTCCAGCCGGCTGCGCCCTCATCCGGCTCGTCTCGTCCGGCTGCTCCTAGCCGGACGCTATTTTTACTTTTGCAGCTTTCGCTTTTTCACAAGTCTTGGCAATGCCTCCGCCTTGCTGGGAAAGTTTTGAGCCGGGTTGAATTTATTGTCCGGCTCCGTCTTGGGCGCGCCGGAGTTTCCGCCGCCTCGGGTCCTGCGCCCGACTCGACAGGTCTGACGTCAGGCTGCTGCGGTCGTTTCGTCTGGTCACATCGCTGTCTTCCCCGGATCTGGTGCGGTCGTGGGTGACGTGGTGTGGCGGTTTCTAGTAACGGCAGCGGTCGTGGGAGGCGTTATGGCGCAGTTAATCCGGAGACGTGGCCTCGATTGCCACTTGGAGGCCAACCGCCAACGGTCAGGCGGCTATAAATGCCCCTGGGGAGGCACCGAGGCGGTCTCCTTTCCCACTTCATCTTCATCGCACTCCCGCTCCCAACGTCTTCTTCCTCGAGCTCGAGCTCTTCTCTGCGTCGGCGAGTTTCCCACATCGTCCTCCTGGTGAGCTCCGGCCGGCGGCAGCCCCAGCACTCCGTGAATCCGCCGCCGCCGCTTCGCCAATCCGGCACGACGGGGCCGCGCGTATCCACGGTACGTCCCCCGCCGCCGCCGTCGCCGCCGTCGCGTGGTTCTTCCTCGCCCTTCCGCTTGTCGTGGTCTTCTTCCTCTTCTTCTTCCTCGATGGCCCAAGCCAGCGGGTCCTGGTGGGGCTCGTTTATGCGAGAGGACGACATCGAGCGCCTGGTGCGTCTCCGCCGGATCCCGTCGGCGGTGATCACAAGGGCTCCCGGCGAGGAGATAGTGCCCCGTCCGGAACCCGGCGAGCGCGTCGTCTTCGGCGCACACTTCGACCGCGGGTTGGGCCTGCCGGCGTCCAACTTCTTCCGCGACTTCCTCGACTACTTCGGCTTGCAGCCTCACCACCTGCCGGCCAACGCGTGCGTCCTCCTCATCTGCTATGTGGCTTTCATGGAGGCGTACGCCGGGTTGTGGCCGGACCTCGACTTCTGGAGCCGCCTCTTCTACATCAAGGCGCAGACGACTAACGGCCAGCTGCGGACTTGCAGCGCCGCCTCGATCTACTCCCGGCCGGGTACGCCTTTCCCGAAAATCCCCACTGTTGACTCGGTGAAGAACTGGCAGATGTCATTCTTCTACGTGCGCAACGAGAACCCGGCCTTCGACCGGATCAACCTGCCGGAGTACAACCCGGCGCCGCCAGTTGGCCGGACCAACTGGGGCTACAACGCCCGGAGCGCGGACACGGAAGCGGAGGTGAACCAGCTCTTGGACTTCCTGGGGAACTGTGTCACCGGAGGCCGGCTGAGCACCGAGGACCTCCTCTGCACCTACGGCGAGCGCCGAGTGCTGCCGCTCCAGCTGCGCACCCACAAGATTGGGCACATGTTCGGCCGGCTCGATCCGACCCGGACGTCCAGGGTGGCGCTCACCAAGGCCCAGGTGGCCCGCCGGGTGAACAACATCACCAAGGCCAACATGCCCGAGGCCTGGGATTATGGGCTGGAGCCCTACGACCGGGCGCACCTGCCGGAACTGGTAAGTTTGTATTTCAGCCGACTGCCGGCTTGCGGCTGCGTGGCCGACTTCTCTTTTCGCCGAATTCCGGCTCGCAACTTCATCTTTGTTTTTTCTTTAGCTTTTTGACCGCCAGGGCATAGAGGACGGCGACCTGGCGCAGAGGCCCTGGACGCCGGATCACGCCGATCCGGCTGACCACACCGGCGACCAAGCCGGCGACGACGATCTGCCGTAGGCGCCTGACCAAGGCGGCCAGGGGGAGCACAATCCGCCCCCTTCGCCAGAGCAGCAGGAGGAGGACGAGCCGGCCACATCCACCACGGGGCCGATCCCTGCGGTGCCTCTTCGCGTGAGGCCGCCCGCCGCCTCGGCGACCTCTGCGCCTCAAGGGAGGAAGCGGGCCAGCGAGCGCTCTACGGCCGCCTTGGAGGCGAAGGCCAAGAAGCAGCGCCGGCAGGCGCCCAAGCAGGTTCCGGAGCGGGCCGGGTGAGTCTTCTTCTCCGTTGTTTGATTCCTTTTCTTTCCTTTTTCTTTATACTTATTTTCTCTTGTCTGTCCGACTAGGGCTGCTATCAAGTTTACCAAGGGCGGCGGCTCTCGGCCGGCTGCTCCCGTCGTGTCGCCGCTCCAGCGGCAACGGAGAGAGCCGACGCCACAACCTTCGGCGCGTGCGCCCACGCCGCCTCCTGTCATTGTGCCGCCTGCGGGTACGCCGACTTCCGCAGGGGTATCTTCTTCCGCCGTGCCTCTGGCTACAGCGCCTGGTCGCGGCGCTCAGGGCGAGCCGGCGCGGCGGCCAACTCTTGATGACATGTTCCCGCGCCGCGCCCGCCACCTGGATCCAGCGGCTGGGGCCGGCAGGGGCATGCCGCCTGCGACCAGAGACGGAGCCGGCGGGGCTGCGCCGCCTGCGGCTAGGACCGGTGGAGCCGCGCCCAGCGTGGTGGTGTTGGAGGAGAGCCCGGAGACGGCTGCCCCGACCGGGCCGACTGCTTCGCCCGGACTGCCTCCATCTTCGGAGCCGTCAAGGGAGGAGCCGGGCGGGAAGGAGCCGGCGAGGGAGGAGCCGGCGCGCACGGGGGACGTCTGCTCCCGGGCGTTGGTGAGGAGGGAGAGCCCGTCGGCTCCGCCTGAAGGCCTTCACGTGGCCAAGGGCGCCCGGCTTCTGAGCGTGGCATCCGCCTCCGACTCCAGCCTTGGCTCGGCTGGCACTATGGAGAAGGCGTGGCGCCAGGCGGATGCCTGTGAGGTGACCAGCCGGGTGGGGCAGCCAGGCGTGGCGCCCAAGAAGCTGTTCTTCTCCGGCTTCCGCGCCAACCTGGAGGCTCGGGCCGCGGAAGCCGCCGCCAACCTGGCCAAGCTGGAGGCGGCCGACAAGGTAGGTGTTTTATCTTATTTTTTTACAATTTTTGGTTATTATCCTGGTAGCCCTCCGAGGCATGGGCCGGCTGCTTGGAGCCGGTCCGGGTTTCGCTTTAGGTGTCTGATTATGCTTCTTCTCAGACGGTTACGGAGCGCCGCACCGTCTTTTACAATCAAGTCGTGACCCGCTATCAGAAGGCCAAGATTGAGCGGGCCGGCTTGGCTCGCGAGCTGGAGGCCGTCAAGGGTAGGTTTTTTCTCCTTTTGACTTGGCTTCTTTTTCTTCGATTTTCCTTGGCTAATGATCTTTTCGGCTGCTCTGTAGTTGAAGCCGCCAAGGTTCCGCGATTGGAGGCGGACCTCCGAGCTGCCCGTGCCCAGTGTGCCGAGAGCGAGGAGGCGGGCCGGTCCGCTGCCGCCAAGCTCAAGGTGGCTGAGGGGGAGCTGGTGCGGCTGCGCCGGCTAGAAGCCAACCACCTCCAGGAGCTTGCCGCCCTCAGGAAGACTGAGGAGGAGAAGGTGGAGGGCCTGAGCAAGCGGCTGGAGGAGGTGGAGAAGCAGCGGCTTGCGCTTCACCAAGAGGTGACTGCTAAATCCGCAGAGCTGTCGGCCACCGCCAAGCGGTGGGTGGAGGAGATTAGCGCGCTCGACCGCGGCTTGGCGGGTGAGTTTTTACGTTCTTTCTTCCTTTCCCTTTTGCCGGCTTTCGGCTGGCGGCTGTCGGCTTTGGTTGGCAGCCGGCAGCAGAAACTTGTGTTTTTCGAAATCTCCATCTTCAGGCTGGGGGAAGTCGGTTCTTGCCGGCTGCGGCCGGTCTTTTTCTCTTTTACTTCGAAATCTCCATCTTCGGGCTGGGGGCAGTCGGCTCTTTGCCGGCTGCCGCAGTCTTACTTTAGAGCTTCGGAATCTCCGTCTTCGGGCTGGGGGCAGTCGGCTCTTGCCGGCTGCCGCCAGTCTTTTTTTTTTACTTCGAAATCTCCATCTTCGGGCTGGGGGCAGTCGGTTCATGCCGGCTGCCGCCAGGCTTACTTTAGAGCTTCGGAATCTCCATCTTCGGGCTGGGGGCAGTCGGCTCTTGCCGGCTGCCGCCAGCCTTACTTTAGGACTTCGAAAATTTGCATTTTCAGCTTTTTCCGGCTTTGATAGACTTCTGACGCACTTCTTCTTTGCAGCGGCCTTCCCAGAGGCGCAGGAGGCGGCGCTAGCGGCCGTTGGTGCTGCGCGCGATGCCCAGAGGCGGGAGACCGGCGAGGGAGGCTCCGAGTACTTCTCCATGGAGGACTACATGGCGTCCATGGCCGCCCGCGTCGAGCCCATCACGAAGCTTGGCTGGGAGCTCCGGAAGGCGGCGGAGGAACTGATCCGGCTGCTGTGGCCGACGGAGACGTTGCCGCAGGACCTCTCCAATCTCATCTCCTGGTTGGAGACGGCGCCTGACCGTTTCCTTGACTGGAAGGAGTCTGCCGCGCGCGCTGGAGCCGACATGGCCTTGTCCTTCGTGCTCTCCTGGTACAACGAGGTTGACCTCGGCCAGCTGGAGTGCCGCCGCGCCGGCGTGGAGGACGCTCTCCCGGCAGAAACCAAGACTGCCCGGCTGGCCCGAGCCTGCGCCATTGCCAACTTCGTCGACAAGGGCGTCTTCATCGAGGATCCGAACCCGCCGTCTGAAGACGAGGGCGAGGAGCCAGAAGACGAGGAGGCGGAGGATGTGCCTGAAGACGACCCGGCGGCCGGCTCTGCTGATGCTCCCCCGGCTGGTCCTGATCCAGCCGGTGCTTAGGTGTACCTGTTCTTTAAGTGTTGCTTTTGCAAAGACAATTTGTTAAATCCCCGGGATGCCGGGTGCATATGTAAGAATATTATTATAATTTTATTAAGGCACATTTTTAATGTGTTTGTTAATCGTTTGTGTGCCGGCTTGCTTTCTTTCGACTTGTTCGCTTTTTCCCATCCGTCCCACTCTTTGGCTTTGCTCTTGCCGATCGTACGTCCGACTTGCGATCCGTCGCCGGATCAAGAGCGGGCCGCTGGGTGAGACCGATAGTATTTCAGTCGAACAAACCGACTTCGGCAATCCGGCACTTTTATGAAAAGTTGCAAGTCAATTCGCTTTCACTCTTTCCCTTAGCCGTCTTTCGCGTGCCGGCTCCCTAGGCCTTACTCCCGCCAGCCGGACAGCCGGGTTGCGGTCTGTAGCTGGATCGGAAGCCGGCTGTCGGAAACCGGATCACGTTACTGAGCCGGCCGCGTGAGAGGGTGTTAGCCAATCGGCGAAACGAAGTAGAATACGCGAAAAACTTGTCAGAAACGGCGCTCTTGGCGCTTGCTTTTTCATAGCTTACAAAAGGAATACAAGGGATACATACATTCCTGCTCTCAAGCATAAAATGGGCGAAGCAAGTTGACATTCCAGGGACGTTTAGTCTCCTCGTCAGCCTTGTCCGGCTTGTTTTTTTCTAGCCTCTTGGGCATCTATGAGATAGTAGGAATCGTTGCCTACCGCCTTGCTCACGATGAAGGGACTCTCCCATGGGGATGACAGTTTATGCTGCCCGGCTGTCCGTTGGATCAGCCGGAGCACTAGGTCTCCTTCTCGGAATGCTAAGGGCTGGACCTTCCGGCTGTGATAGCGTCGGAGGCTTTGTTGGTAAATGGTAGATCTGGACGCGGCCAGCAGCCGGGCCTCTTCGATCAGGTCGACTCCATCTTCGCGAGCTTCTTTAGCTTCGGCTTCTGTGTAGAGCTTGATCCTTGGCGCGTCGTGCGCGATATCAGTCGGCAGGACGGCTTCGGCCCCGTAGACGAGGAAGAAGGGCGTGTAGCCGACTGAGCGGTTTGGCGTTGTGCGCAGGCTCCATAGCACGCTGGGCAGCTCTTCAATCCAGCAGCCGGCTGACCGCTCGATCGGCTCCACCAGCCGGGGCCGGATGCCGGCTAGGATCAAGCCGTTGGCCTTCTCCACTTGTCCGTTGGACTCCGGATGCGCCACGGAGGCTAGGTCCATCCGAATCCCCATTTCCTCGCAATAGCGAGCGAAGATGCCTTGGGCGAAGTTGCTGCTGTTGTCGGTGATGATGCTGTGGGGGTAGCCATATCTCACAATGATTTCCTTGAGGAATGTGACGGCTGTGGAACCATCCAGCTTCTTGATCGGCTTGGCCTCGATCCACTTGGTGAATTTGTCAATCATCACCAAGAGATGTGTCATGCCGCCTCGGGCTGTTTTGAATGGGCCCACCATATCCAAGCCCCATACGGCAAACGGCCATGTGATGGGGATGGTTTTCAGGGCGGAAGCCGGCTGGTGCCTCTTCTTTGCGAAGCGCTGACAGCCGTTGCACTTCTTCACCAGTTCTTCTGCGTTTCTGAGCGCAGTCGACCAATAAAAACCATGCCGGAAAGCTTTGGCCACTATGGCTCTGGAGGAGGCGTGATGGCCGCACTCTCCCTGATGGATTTCCCGTAGGAGTTCAATCCCTTCAGCCGGCTCGACGCACCGCTGGAACACCCCACTTACGCTGCGTTTGTACAGCTGGTGGTTGATGATGGTATAGGCCTTGGCCCTTCTCTCAATCTGCCTGGCCTGGACTCTGTCATCAGGCAGCACACCGTCGGTGAGGTAGGAGAGGAAATCTTGTGCCCATGAAGGTACACATCGTATCTCGAATACGCTAACCAACAAGGCCTACTGCGTGGGAGCTTCCGGATTCGACTGCTTGGTCGCCGGGTTCGGCTTGGAAGCCGGCGGGTTCGGCTTGCTAGCCCCCGAGTTTGGCGATGGAGCCCCCGGGTTGGACTGAGAAGTCCCCGGGTTCGGCATGGAAGCCGGCGGGTTTGGCTTTGGAGCCCCCGACTTGGGCGATGAAGCCCCCGGGTTCGGCTGAGCAGCCCCCGGGTCAGCCGGCACGAATATTGAATCCGAGTCCGGTGACGGTGTGATGGATGGCTTCTTGAGGAGTGCCAGGGCGACGCCTCGCGGAATAGCTTGCCGGGTCGAGCCGATCTTGGATAGGGCGTCGGCCGCCTCGTTGTTTGCTCGTGGCACATGGTGGAATTCGCAGCCGTCGAAGAAGCCGGATAGTTGCTGGACGAGGAAGCGGTATGAGGCCATGTTGGCGTCCTTCACGTCCCAGTCGCCAGATGCTTGCTGTATAACCAAGTCGGAGTCGCCGAAGCAGAGTATGCGACGCACGCCAATCTCCTTGGCCAGCCTCAGCCCATGAATGAGCGCTTCGTACTCCGCCACATTGTTGGATGCGGCGAAGTGGATCTGCAAGACGTAGTCCAGCCGGTCTCCCTTGGGAGAGTTGATGACGATGCCGGCTCCCAAGCCGTTGCGCATCTTCGAGCCGTCGAAGTGCAGCTTCCAATGTGTGGAATCCGGCACAGGCGGCAGGTATTGCATCTCGGCCCAGTCGACAAAGAAGTCCGCGAGGATCTGCGACTTGATGGCTGTGCGCGGCTCGTAGAGGATGGTGTGGGCGGCTAGCTCCAGAGCCCACTTGGCAACCCGGCCGTTGGCGTCCTTGCTACCGATGATTTCCGCCAGGGGTGCTGTGGCAACCACCTTGATGGGGTGCTCTTGGAAGTAATGCTTGAGCTTCTTGGCCGCCATGTACACGCCGTAGGTGACCTTCTGGTAGTGGGGGTAGTTCTGCTTCGACTGGGAGAGCACTTCGCTGAGGTAATAGACTGGGCGCTGGACCGGCTGTTCCCTGCCGGCTTCTTTGCGCTCCTCCACCAGGACGACGCTAACCACTCGATTGGTGGCAGCGATGTATAACAGCATCGGCTCCATTGAAGCCGGCGATGCGAGGATGGGCGCGGTTGAGAGCACGCGCTTCAAGTCACGGAAGGCTTCATCCGCCTGTGGTGACCAGATGAATTTGTCCGATTTCTTCAGCAACTGGTACAAGGGCAGTGCCTTCTCCCCCAGCCGGCTGACGAAGCGGCTTAAGGAGGCCAGGCAACCGGTGAACTTCTGGACGTCCTTGAGGCACTGCGGCAGCTCCATCTTCTCCAGGGCACTGATCTTCTCCGGGTTGGCTTCGGTTCCTCGCTGAGAGACGAGGTAGCCAAGGAGTTGGCCGGATGGCACGCCGAACGTGCACTTGGCCGGGTTGAGCTTCATCCGGAATCTCCGTAGATTGGTGAAGGTCTCTCTCAGATCATCAAGGAGGGTAGTCGTCTCCTTGGTCTTTACAACGACATCATCCACATATGCGTGAACATTTCTGCCGATTTGATCCTGCAAGCATTTTTGCATGCACCTTTAGTAGGTGGCGCCTGCATTTTTCAAGCTGAATGGCATAGTCGTGTAGCAATAAGCCCCGTACGGGGTAATGAACGAAGTATTTATTTGATCATCCGGATTCAAAGGAATCTGGTGGTAGCCTGAATAGGCATCTAGAAAAGACAACAATTCACAGCCGGTAGTCGAGTCTATGACTTGATCTATGCGCGGCAGGGGGAAGGGGTCCTTCGGGCACGCCTTGTTCAGGCTGGTGTAGTTGATACACATGCGCCAGGAGCCGTTCTTCTTCAGGACCATGACCGGGTTCGCCAACCAGTCCGGGTGCAATACTTCCATGATGAAGCCGGCTGCCAGCAGCTGGGCGATTTCTTCACCAATGGCCTTCCTTCTTTCTTCGGCAAAGCACCTGAGGGGCTGCTTCACCGGCTTGGCTTCAGGCCGGACGTGGAGATGGTGCTCAGCCAACTCCCTCGGCACACCCGGCATGTCTCTTGGAGTCCATGCGAAGATGTCCCGATTCTCACGGAGGAAGCTGGTGAGCTCGCCTTCCTATTTGCTGTTCAAGCCGGCACCGATGGTGACGTACTTGTCCGGCTGCGCCGGGTCCAGCAGAATCTTCTTGGTGTTGTTGGCCGGCTGGAAGTGAGTCGTCCCAGCCGGGTTGCCTGCAGCCGGCATGTCCGCCTGTGCGGCCTTGGCCAAGGCGACGGCGTCGTGGATGAGCTGCTTCTCGGTGGCGATGACCAGCGTCTGGGCCATCTTGGAGCTCTGCGTGGCGCAGTCCATGGAGCGGCGATAGTCGCCGGCTACGGTGATGACCCCCTTTGGGCCAGGTAGCTTCATCTTCAGGTACCCATAGTGGGGTATCGCCATGAACTTGGTCAGGGCCGGCCTGCCCAGGAGCGCGTGGTAGGGGCTGACGAGGTCCACCACCTCGAACTCGATCTTCTCGGTGCGGAAGTGATCCGGCTTCCCGAACATCACCTCCAGCGTGATCCGGCCGATCGGCTGGCAGCAGTGGCCTGACACGATGCCATGGAAAACGGTGTGGGTGGGACGCAACTCGGCCTCCTGGATGCCCAGCTTGCGGGCGGTGTCGCGGTAGAGGATGTTGATGCTGCTGCCCCCGTCAATGAGGACGCGCGAGAAGCGCACGCTGCGCCGGGTTGTGCCAATGGTGGGGTCGAGGACCATGGCATAGCTGCCTGGCTTTGGAAGGACAGCCGGCGTGTCGCGGCGATCAAAAGTGATGGCCTGCTCTGACCAGTTTAGGTACTGGGGGACCGGCGGTATGACCGCGTTGACCTCGAGGGAACGGCTCTGCTGGCTCGTCCTGTCCTCGGGCTCGGAGGTGAAGATGATGTAGGTAGCATCTTCAGGCAAGTATCTGCCATGGTGCACTTGGTTAGCCTCGTGGTGCTCGAGGTTGGCGTTCTCTGCGCCGGTTGCGCCACCCGGCCCGCCGGCTGGAGGAGGCGGGGGTGGAGGCGGGAGGGGTTCGCCGCTCGTCAGCCGCTTCATGAAGTGGCAGTCGCGGGTGGTGTGGTTGGAGGGGTTCTTGCCGCTGTGGTACTTGCACGGCGAGTCGAGCATTTGCTCAAAGGTGTACTTCGGCTTCCACTGCCGGTCTTGCTTTTGACGGCGGCTGCCGCCAGCCGCCGCGTGGTCCGACACGGCTGCCACATGGGCAGAGCCGTACCGGCGATCCGGCTGGTCGTTGTGCCGCTTGCCGTGGTAATTGTCCCGCCGGCTGCCATGAGAGGCGCCTTCGGCCGGCTTGTGGTGGTCCCGTCTGGAGGGAGCCGGCGATGCCTCAGCCGGCGCCTTGCCGGCTTCTTCAGCCAGCGCGTACTTGTCGGCGATGGCCATTAGGGCCGCCATGGTCTTGGGTTCGCTGCGGCGTAGCTTGTGCCACAGCATGGTGTTGGGCCGGCAGCCTCCCATGAAGAAGCTGATGGCCTGGATCTCGTGCACACCCTCGCAAGAGTTGCGCATCTCGCACCAGCGCGTCAGGTACGCGCGGTCCGTCTCGTCCGGGCCCTGCTTGCACATCTCAAGCTGTTGGGGGCGGCCGGGCCGGCGATAGGTGCCGGTGAAGTTGCTGATGAAGGCTTCTTCGAAGTCGAGCCAGCCGTTGATGCTGCTGGCTGGCAGGTTGTTGAGCCAGGTGCGGGCGGAGCCGACCAGCATCAGGGAGGAGTAACGCACCGCCCAGCGCTTGTTGCCCCTGGAGATGCCGACTGCGGTGGAGTAGTCCAGCAGCCAGTCCTCCGGCTTGGTGGTGCCGTCGTACTTGGGGGTGTCGCGCGGGAGCTGGAAGCCGTCGAGCATGGGCTCGTTGGCGATGAGGGGCCCGAAGCACTTGGGGCCGGCTGGATCTTCCTCCTCCGCGATGCGGGATTCGACTAGCCGGTCGAGGCGATCTCGGGCGTCAGCCGGCTCGACGCATGGGCCCAGCCGGGAGCGTGCCGGCTGGCGGTCTTCTGGAGCCGGCCGGTGTGGGCGCCTTGGCCCCGCGAGTTCGGAGTCGCGCTCCTGGTCCCGGTTTGGCGGAGGCCGGCTGCGGCCGCTGTGGCCGCTGTCCAGCCGGCTTGTCCGGCTAGAGCTTGCGTGCGTGGCGCGGGAGTCTCGGCGCCGGCTTGGTGCTGGCGAGGAGGATTCGGCCGTGTCTCTGGGGCCTTCCTTGCCGTTGCCTGCAGCACCGTGAGCGTGAGAAGCTCTGGGAGCGTTGGCATACCTGGGGCTCTTCGCCTGGTCGTTAGCCGCACGGCACAGCTCAGCCATCCGCCTCGTTTGGCGGCGTAGCTCTTCTCCTTGGAGGGAGTTCAGCTCTTCTGCGGCGGCTTCGGCCGCGCGCATGTTCTTGTTGGGGGTGTTGTAGACGGGCAGCTCCGAGGATGGAGCCGGCGCTTCCGCGCCGTCGCGGTCGATCTCGGCGCCCAAGCCGCCTCCTCGCCGACGGATCATGCCGGCTCGGCTGGGGTTGTTGCCGCCTGGCGTGAAGCCATGGGCGCGCTCGTACTCGCGCTGGGTGATCTCCAGCTGGCGCTTGGCGGCGGCCAGCTCGTCAGCCTGCTTGAGGAGGAGCTGGCGATGCGCCTCCAAATCCGCCTCGACGACAGTGGCGTCGCCGCCGGCGGTGAGCGGGGAGCTCAACTTTGCCCGGACTACGTCCAGCCGGGACGGTGGCGGAGGCTCCTTTGGGCCCGAGCCGGATGCGTGGGGGTCGACGTTGCGCTCGAGGTTGGGGCCGCGAACGCGAGTGGACTTGGTGGGGAGCTCGTCGCCAGCCATCATGACTTCGACGCAGGGGCTGGCGAGAGCGCTGCTGGCGCCGGCTCCTGGAGGAGGGCTTGCGCAGCGAAGCACCTGCTCCGGGTAGCACGGCGGTGCGACGGTGGCGACGTAGACGTCGTGGCCACCGAAGGAGATGACGTTGCCGCCGGTTGGGAAGGGCCGGTCGGCGAAGCAGCCAGCGTTGTCACTGACGCAGTCGAGGGAGCCGAATCTCCAGATCAAGCCTGAAGCGACTCGCTCGCCGGTGGTGATGGTGAGGCCCGTCCGGATGAAGACACCGGCCGAGGACGCTGAAGGCCCCACGGTGGGCGCCAAATGTCGTGGTATCGTCACGGCATATGCCATAGGGTGGCTAAAGAAGGTGGTTCCTAGATGATCTCACGGCGGTATCCGGATGCGGGTATGGGGACGCGTGACACAGCGGCGTACCCAGGTTCGAGGCCCTCCTGTGGAGGTAACACCTCTACTCCTGCTATGAGTGTATATGATGATCACACAGTACAATGGTGCTCCTAGAGCTGTATCCGGCTGGCCCTGGGAGGCTAAGGTAGACGAAGGTCTCTCTCACAGGGCAGCGCTAAGACTAGAATGAAGTAAGAATGATCGATCCCCTGCACGAGAGGGGGTAGTCCGGCTTATATAGGTACCGGCACTTTACATAAAAGACCCTATAGTCTACTGGCCGGCTTGGCCGGCTCCGGCTTCCGCTCCTTCCCGAGGCGGTGACGTCAGGAGCCGTTGAGGCCTCATGGCCTGTCCCATCCGACTGCAGGGTCAGCGGTATGGAGAGGAGGTGTCCCTGTCGCCATCATGCACTGTAGCCGGTATGGATCGTCGTAAGCCATGATGGCCTGTCCGGCGCGTGGAACTATTGCTCCACAGTGCCCCGCGCTTTACGGGAGGTGAGGTCAGCGTGGACCTTTGAACCCGGACCTCCTACCCAGTTCCTTCTCATGCAAGACTCGCCAGCCTCGAGTCGGTCTGGAGTACAAACCCCAGTCGGATATGGCTTGTAGAAGCCGGCCCAGCTACAGCGCAGACGGCCACAGCCAGGCCGACTAGGACTTAGAGCCAGCCGGCTTCCGGACCAGCCGGCCACGGCTCCAGCCGGCTGCTCCTCAGCCGGCCTTTGCCGCGAGCCGGCCAGCCTCAAGCCGGCCGCTCCGCGTCCATTGCCCTACCCGGGGTCTTCCCCCCGACAGGGATGAGAGGGAAGTCCCTTTGCCACAGCCTGATTTGTTCAGTGTTGACAGGAAACCATGGTCGCGCTCTAAGGAGGAGATGGATGAGCAAATGAAGATACAAGGCTTCCACCAACAGCATGACTCCGAGGACGCCGAGCCCTCCTACGACTACACCGTCACGTATCCGGGTGCTTCTTCCAGCACATACCCGGAATATGATCCATCTTCGTCGTACTACGGAGGTGCTACTTCATGGGCACCATGGGATTGAACTCCACTTAGGCAAAAAGCCTAAGCTTGGGGGGAGGTATACCGGCATCACTCATTCTTTGCATATTATAGTTGCTGGATACTTGTATATACTTGTTTAGCTTCTTAAAGTGGTTTTCTAATAAGAGGGAGATGATATTTGGGGAAGTGCTGATTGAAAACAGATTCGGGACTGATACCATAAAAATTCTCAAAAACATCCAGAACGTTATTTTGAGAAGCCAATTTTTGAGCATGTTCCCCAGGTTGTTATCTAACTTTAATTAGTTGAACACTTTTCGAACTGGGCAGCGGAAGAATTTCTTAAAAATCGATTACTCTACTGCTGTCAAGTTTGACGAATTCCTGCTGCTTTGTGTTTATGTGACTCTTCTAGTTTTCATTTTCTTGTTTTTGCTTTGTTTCTTTCCTAAAACACAAAAAGACCAAAAATATTTCTGTTGTTTCTCTTCACCATTTGCTTATTTTGGTTTCTTGCTTTTATTTTGCCTTATTTGCTATCGTTGGTTTGCTATAAGAAAATCCAAAAAGATTTTGCTTTGTTTGCTTGCTTCCTTTTGTTCTTGTTTCCAATTCGAAAACACCAAAAATATTTGCTGTTCTTCTTTGGTTTTGTAAAGTTAATTATGGAGTTCAATGGTCTTCGGTGGCTGGAGCGTGGTTTCATTCCATATTATTCAAGCTACACAAGTGAAAGGCAATAATGACGATCTACGACAATTCGACTGTGGTGAGAGGCTGGTATGAACTCTATTTGTTTTCATTTTTGTACATATACTCATCCATGTGAGCATGCTTAGTCGGTTCATGTGAGGTATATGTCATTTAAGAAAGTCTAGTAGTTCATGATCTCTCATGATTAGCTCCAGTATATTAATATGAGTAGCATGTCATAGATATTTGCTTGCATTGTGTTATTCATAAATAGGTATGACATTGTGGTATCCTCCTCTGAATAATTCACTTGAATCGACTTGGCACATGCTCACGCATGCATATGACTGAACAAAAGTCAATTAAGCCTCGATGATTTACTTTGCTTCAGAGTTCTTGTATCACTTTTATGCCCCCGTTAATTTATTTTGCCGCAAGCATGATTATGACAGTTACTGCTCTCTCGATTGTCGCTTCCCAGTCTATTGCTAGCCTTCACTTGTACTGAGCGGGAACGCTGCTCATGCTTCCAAACCCCTGAAAAACCCAGTTATTCCAAAGTGTCCAACATAAATACCTATGCATGGCATTTCAAACCATTCCAAGTAAATTCTCATGCGCTACCTTTAAACCTTCGAAATGCTTCTCAATTTGTGTCAATGTTTTATAGCTCATGAGGAAGTATGTGGTGTTTATCTTTCGACCTTGTCATTTACTTTTGACAGACTTTCATAATAAGAGCTGGCAACGGGGTGCCCAGCCCCAAATTAATCAAACTAAATTCTCTTCACATGTTTTGCCCTGATTCATCAGTAAGCAACTTAATTTTGCAAATAGACACTCCTCCATGGTATGAGATTGATTGGAAGGCACCCGAGGATTCGGTTAGCCATGGCTTGTGTAAGCAAAGGTTGGGGGGAGTGTCATTCATAATAAAACTAAAATACGTGTGTAAACAAAAGAGAAGAGGGATAATCTACCTTGCTGGTAGAAATAATGTCCTTCATGGGAGCCGCTCTTGAAAGTCAGGTTGATGAGGTAGTTGGTGTACCCATTACCATTCGTTGACAAAAGCAAACACCTCTCAAAATAATTTTTACTCCTGTTTTAAAAATGAAAAACTCTAGCGCATGTTAATCCCTGCTTCCCTCTGCGAAGGGTCAATCTTTTACTTTTATGTTGAGTCACCATCCTTTCTTTGAGCACTTTCTTGAGAGCACAGCTGTCATTCTTAGTATAATATGCTTGTCCCAAAATGTGATTAAATGTGGTATAACTTTGATGCTTTTATCTTTGACAATCTCTACTTCTAGTCTTTCCATGAACTTCAGAGGTGCCTGAGCATTTATGTTTTGCTATTCAAATACGGGCAAGCGAGATACCATTTTATCATATCCTTGTATGAACATTGCAATCCTGCTGATAGACATGATTCATGATGCTTATTATTAATTTATTGGTACCTTTCCATGATTGACATAGCTATTAGATGATCTTATTTGCATACATCTTATTATGAATTGCCTAAGTACTTGTCCATATCATGAGAATATTTACATCATATGAACAAATGTGTTCGTGAAAGTTCTTTTATCGCACTCAGTTGTTAACTGAATTGCTTGAGGACAAGCAATAAGCTAAGCTTGTCTACTTTCCCGAACACTTTTGCTATTGTTTTGCCTCTAATTTGTGTATTTTGGATACAACTAACATGGACTAACGCTGTTTTCAGCAGAATTGCTCTGGTGTCTCGTTTTTGTGCAGAAATTCAACTTTCGGGAAAATCCTCGGAATTTATACCAAAGGTCCTATTTTACCAGAAGAATCATGGAGCCAGAAGGGCAGGCCTGGGGGAGGCCCAGGGCCCCCAGACGCTAGGCCGGCGCGGCCTGGAGGGGGGCGCACCGCCCTAGCGTGTGGCCCCCTCGGCTGCCCTCTGACGCCCTCCTCTGGACTACTTAAGGGTTTCGATCTAAAAACGCGAGACGGGAAGTCAAAGTCACCAGAAACCATCCAGAACGCCGCCACCATCGCGAAACTCCGTCTCGGGAACAGAAACTCCGTTCTGGCACTCCGCCGGGACGGGGAATTGGAGGAGATCATCGCCATCATCACCACCGACGCCTCTCCATCGACCAGCCATGTTTCCCCCATCCATGTGTGAGTAATTCCCCCGCTGTAGGCTGAAGGGGATGGTAGGGATTGGATGAGATTGGTCATGTAATAGCATAAGATTGTTAGGGCATAGTGCCTAGTGTCCGTAATTTGTACTTTGATGATATTGTTGCAACTTGTTATGCTTAATGCTTGTCACTAAGGCCCGAGTGCCATGATCTCAGATCTGAACATGTTATTGTTTTATGATGATATTCATTGTTTTATGATCTTAACTGCAAGTTGTATACACATGTCGTTGTCCGGAACCCGAGGCCCCAAAGTGACAGAAATTGGGACAACCGGAGGGGAAGGCAGTGATGTGAGGATCACATGTGTTCACGGAGTGTTAATGCTTTGCTCCGGTACTTTATTAAAAGGAGTACCTTAATTTCCAGTAGATTCCCTAGAGGCCCGGCTGCCACCGGCTGGTAGGACAAAAGATGTTGTGCAAGTTTCTCATTGCGAGCACGTATGACTAAATATGGAACACATGCCTATGGATTGTTTAGTACTTGGATACCGTTTTATTATTATCTGCAAATGCCCTGCTTTGATTGTTACATGAGTTTCTCTCATCCATGCAACGCCCGTCATCCATCCCTATGCCTACAGTATTTTAATCCTGCTGTTTACTATAATCACTACTGCTGTCTTTGTTACACTGCTGCTGTTATTTCACCACTGCTACTGCTATAAAACTGTTACTACTGATAAACTCTTGCGAGAAAGTCTGTTTCCAGGTGCAGCTGAATTGACAACTCCGCTGTTAAGGATTTCAAGTATTCTTTGTCTCCCCTTGTGTCGAACCAATAAATTGGGTTTTACTTCCCGCGAAGACTATTGTGATCCCCTATACTTGTGGGTCATCAGTGGTTTCTAGTCGACATCAACGAGTAGCTTGGGTTTCCCAGGTGGCAGCCTGGAATCTATGGGCTGGGACGTCGCTGTTATGCTCCTGGCCTCTTAGGCCTATTGCTATCTTGCTATGTCTAATAGCATAACTTTGCTTCCGTTGATTGATGTATTTCAGGTCAGTGACCTCTGCTTGTAATACTTTGTTTCTTCGCTCAGTTATGAGCTTGTATTCCTTCTTGAGTCGTAGAGCCACTGTTGTGTTACCGATTCTCTCACTGTAGTCTCTCGAGCTCTAGGTTAGGCTTATGTCAGATGAAGATCTGGTATTTTTCTAACACTGATCTCGGGGGTGCCACAGGTTTTGGTATCAGAGCAGGACTGCGTGTAGGAAGCCCTTTCTACTGGTCGATGTTGAGTCTAGTGTTTATGAAAACTATTTAAAAGCTAAAAGTATTTGGGAAAATCTGATTAGGATTCTTTTTACTCCTTATCTGGTATCGCTCTAATTCTAAGGTGCCTTACCTTGTGTTGATTTGAAAGTTTTTCTATCTCTACTGGTCTTTCAAACTTAGGTGCCTCAAGGGCATGTCGTTTCTAAACTAGTTGACCTAGTGCAGAGTTCTCTAGAGTCTTATGTGTGTTCTTTGCTTCCTCTTTGTTCTTTTTGTTTCAACAGAGAGATTCCTTTCCATCACGATCTCTCTATTTTGTGGGTTCCACAAAATTTTGTTCTAGGCTTTGAGGTTTCCTTCAACCCTGTATGCCTCCTTTCTATTTTCTTGGTACTTGGAAGCTATGCATGTCCTCTAGAAGCTACAACGTGACTACTACATCGTAGTGTCCTTTGTGTCACTCAGTAAGTGGTTACTTCTTTCTCGGGTTTTAACCCTTGGACTTGAACCGAAGGTCCCCGATTATACTAGATTCTATTTTATGAATCTTAGTACATGAAGCTGGCCTTTAACCCAAGATCCATGCCATTAAACACTGATGTTAATGTTCAAACATTATATCGGGATGGCTAAATTCAAATCAAGCTAGCCTTCAAGCTTGTGGTTACTGTTGTGTTGAATTGCGGCAATAAATATCTTTCACTTCCACTAGCTATCACATATGTTGTTGCATCGAACCAAATGGATCACGACAAGAGTTCTCTTTGTGAGTCTCATATCTATGTCTGTGACTCTGCCACACCTCTCTTGTTAGCATAAGTTTCACTGAAGTGTTATCTTGTGCATCACATCTCAGGAATTCTGATCCTGATCATGTTCCTCCTCTTTAGTTGCTTTCCAACCTTTGTCTGCTAGTTAGCAGCCAAGTTGTAAATGTTCATTGGTGTTCTCCAGTGTATATTACTCTTGTGGTTCTTCAAGACATTCCACTTCAGTATGTCAGGAGAAGCAAACTCCAGTACCTTGTTCATTTCTTGGAGTTGGTCAAAGTTTTGTAATCCGCAGATTAAGAAGTCTCGTTAGCTTCTGTTATGTTCTACCTTGGAGTATCACCCTCTTTTATATCATGAGGTCGTGCTTTTTATCATAGCCTTATTGATGAAGTGATGCTCTTACATATCTTTACTCGCCCTTCCTCCGAGTTGTCTATGCTTGGGAATGTTGGGGTGTACTTATTGATGTGGCTATCTGATACGTCCAAAACGTATCTACTTTCCCGAACACTTTTGCTATTGTTTTGCCTCTAATTTGTGTATTTTGGATGCAACTAACACGGATTAACGCTGTTTTCAGCAGAACTGTTCTGGGGTCTCGTTTTTGTGCAGAAATCCAACTTCCAGGAAAATCCTCGGAATTTATGCGAAAGGTCCTATTTTTCCAGAAGACTTACGGAGCCAGAAGGGCAAGTCGGGAGGAGGCCCGAGGGCCCCACACCCTAGGGCGGCGCGGCCCTAGCGTGTGGCCCCCTCGGCCGGCCTCCGACGCCCTCCTTTGGACTACTTAACGCCTTCGACCTAAAAACGCACGGGGAGAAGTCGAAGTCGCCAGAAACCCTCCAGAACGCCGCCACATCGCGAAACTCCGTCTCGGGGACCGAGAAGTCTCTCGTTTACGGCACTCCGCCGGGACGGGGAATTGGAGGAGATCATCGCCACCATCACCACCGACGCCTCTCCATCGACCAGCCATGTTTCCCCCATCCATGTGTGAGTAATTCCCCCGCTGTAGGCTGAAGGGGATGGTAGGGATTGGATGAGATTGGTCATGTAATAGCATAAGATCGTTAGGGCATAGTGCCTAGTGTCCGTAATTGGTACTTTGATGATATTGTTGCAACTTGTTATGCTTAATGCTTGTCACTAGGGCCCGAGTGCCATGATCTCAGATCTGAACATGTTATTATTTCATCATGATATGCATTGTTTTATGATCTTACCTGCAAGTTGTATACACATGTCGCTGTCCGGAACCAAAGGCCCCGAAGTGACAGAAATCGGGACAACCGGAGGGGATGGCGGTGACGTGAGGATCACATGTGTTCACGGAGTGTTAATGCTTTGCTCCGGTACTCTATTAAAAGGAGTACCTTAATATCCAGTAGATTCCCTAGAGGCCCGGCTGCCACCGGCTGGTAGGACAAAAGATGTTGTGCAAGTTTCTCATTGCGAGCACGTACGACTAAATATGGAACACATGCCTATGGATTGCTTTGTACTTGGACACCGTTTTATTATTATCTGCAAATGCCCTGCTTGATTGTTACATGAGTTTCTCTCATCCATGCAACGCCCGTCATCCATCCCTGTGCCTACAGTATTTTAATCCTGCTGTTTACTATAATCACTACTGCTGTCTTTGTTACTCTGCTGTTATTTCACTATCACTATCGCTATAAACTGTTACATTATCGATAAACTCTTGCGAGCAAGTCTGTTTCCAGGTGCAGCTGAATTGACAACTCCGCTGTTAAGGCTTTCTAGTATTCTTTGTCCCCCCTTGTGTCGAATCAATAAATTGGGTTTTACTTCCCGCGAAGACTGTTGCGATCCCCTATACTTGTGGGTTATCAAGACTATTTTCTGGCGCCGTTGTCGGGGAGCATAGCTTTATTTGGAAGTTCACTTCGATTGATATTGTTCGCTGCAAATTCTCCATCATGGGTAAATCTCGCGATCCTAAAGTCGCCATATTACCATCCACTACAAGAAAAGGTACAACTCTGTGTACCTCTGCTGCTCTTGATTCACCATCTGTGATAAGTCAACTTGTTTCACCGCCGCAAGCTTCACTTGCTGGTACTTCTGCTGAATCTGAAAACTCTTATAATATTGATAATGTTTCTGCTGTGCTTGATGATAGTGGTTCATTGGGATCTTTTCTAGAGGCTACAATTGCTAGGTCTAGAAAAATTGAAAATGCTGAAACTCCTAATGCTACTACACCTGTTAGTTCACCTAAGTTTGTTGATTATTCTAGTGATGATCCTGATGAGGATTATGTGGAGCTTAATGATGATTATAAAAGTTGCTTGCACAACATACTGTTAGATATAAGCTGTCTCCTGATCCTAAATTTGCCACATCTCCTATAAGCATTAAGGATAAAGATTATGATTTTTCTCTTGATCTATCTCATATAGCTATTGTTGAGAAAACACCCTTTTGTGGTACTGAAAAAGAAAGTGCTGTAGAACACATGATTGAACTTTCTTCTATGAGTAGCTTGTTTTCTGATGATGTCAAGATGCATACTTATTTTGTCGCTAAATTTTTTCCTTTCTCATTAAGGGATGATGCTAAAACTTGGTATAATAATTTGCCTCCTGGTTCTATTAAAAGTCCAACTGATTTGCGTGATGGTTTCTTTCGAAAATACTTTCCTGCTAGTGCTCAACATGTTGCTTTGCAGAGAATTTATAGATTTGACCAGGAAGATGGAGAGAAATTGCCTGAGGCTTGGGCAAGATTTTGTTCTCTTATCAGAGCTCGACCTGGACATGATTTAGAAAAGAATGATCTACTTGATATATTTTATAGTGGACTAACCATTGAGTCTAGAGCATATTTGGATAGTTGTGCTGGTTGTGTTTTCAAGAAAAGGACTCCAGACGAAGCTGAAGAATTATTGGCTAAAATAGGCCAGAATCATGATGATTGGACTACACCTGAACCAACTCCGACACCAATATTGAAGAAGAGGGGTTTGATTAAATTAAATGATGAAGATATGAAGGAAGCCAAGAAGTCTCTTAAGGAGAAAGGTATTAAATCCGAAGATGTGAAAAACTTACCTCCCATAGAAGATATATGTGAGATAATTCCCCCTTCATCCATGATTGAGGTAAACTCCCTTCAACGCTTTACTAGGGAAGATATTCCGTATTCAAAACCTCCTGCTCAATGCTTAGATGAGTTTGATAATTATATTGTTAAGCAAGAAAATTTTAATATGAGAGTAGAGAATCATCTAATGGAAAATTCTCAAGCTATTAGTGAATTGCATGATATTGTGGAGAGAATCTCCAATGATGTTAAGATGGTTGTTAAACATTTTCATATGATTCAAACTCAAATTGATCAACTCACTAAAGTGCAAAGTGACTTGTTAAAAAATAATTCTAAAGAAAAGCATGCTTATGAAGTAACAACTAGAGGCGGTGTTTCTACCCAGGATCCTCTATGTCCTGAAGGGCACCCCAAAAGAGTTGAACAAGATTCTCAACGAACTAAAGAAATTAGTGCACCTTCACATAAAAAGAAGAAGAAACATAAAAATGTTGTAGAATCCTCTGAACCTGTTAATGATCCTAATAGTATTTCTATTTCTGATGCTGAAACTGAAAGTGGTAATGAACATGATAAAGATAATGATAAGAATGATGCTTCTGATAAAGAAGAGGTTGAAGATGAACCTGAAAAGCATGCTAAAAATAAAAAGTATACTAAAGAAGATTTTATTGCTAAGAAACATGGTAATGAAAGAGAACCGTGGGTTCAAAAGCAAATGCCTTTTCCTGCTAAGAAACTAAAATCAAAGGAAGAAGAACACTATAATAAATTTTGCGATTGGATGAAACCTTTATTCTTGCAAATCCCTTTGACTGATGCTATTAAATTGCCTCCTTATTCAAAGTATATGAAAGATATTGTCACTAACAAAAGGAAAATTCCTAATGAGGAGATTTCCACTATGCTTGCTAATTACTCTTTCAATGGTAAAGTTCTAAAGAAGTTGGGCGACCCAGGTATACCGACCATTCCTTGTTCTATTAAGAATACTGCTCTATGTGATTTGGGAGCGGGTGTTAGCGTTATGCCTTTTTCTCTTTACAAGAGACTTTATTTAGATAAGTTGATACCTACTGATATATCTTTGCAAATGGCTGATAAATCTACTGCTATTCCTGTTGGTATATGTGAGGATGTTCCTGTTCAAGTTACTACTAACTGCTTGATATTAACTGATTTTGTTGTGTTGGAAATGCCTGAAGATGATAATATGTCTATTATTCTTGGGAGACCTTTTCTTAATACCGCAGGGGCTGTTATTGATTGCAATAAAGGAAAAGTTACTTTCAATGTTGATGATAAGGAGCATACCGTCTATTTCCCCAAGAGGATTGATAAAGTATGTGGAGTTAATACTATTTCTAATGTGAGAACTATCAAAGTTGGAACTATTGATTGCCCTATATATGAGCCTAAAGAAGGATATCAAAGTATTATGATTGGATCCATATCAATTCAATACAAGGTAACATGATTGATTTGAGGTTTATTTCTTCATATGTTATGTAAAATTTATTTGGTGACAAGACTTGATCAACCTTGTTAACAAATTCATTTTATATGCATAGAGGAGTTAAACAACATCTCTTTCTTCCTCCACTTGTTCTACTTGCTGTAGCACTTTTAATTTGCAAAGTTCTTTAGTCAATTAGAGATTTCAAAATCTTTTCCTGTCCAGTAATAATAAAATTAATACCCAGAAATGTGCATTTTTCAAAGTTTTCAAAAATTCACAAAAATTATACCGTTGGTCCTATTTTCGAAGAGGCACCTGGGAACACCTGGGGATGACCTGTGGGGCACCCCACAGGCTGGCGCGGCCAGCAAGGGGGGCGCGCCACCCTGGCGTGTGGGCCCCCCTTAGCCCCACTCTTCCATCTCTTCCTCCCACACTCTTCTCTCTCCCGAAAAAGCTCGCACCAGTTTCCTCCCACTCGCGTTTCTGCTCAAGAACTCCAGATTTTTTGATCTCTTTGCTCAGCCCAGATTTCTTGCTGAAATTTGGCACATTTGCTCCTTGGTATGTGACTCCTCCGATGATCCAAGTAGAATTTTGTTTGGTTGAGTATATCTTGAATATTTTGCTGTTGTAGGTAACATGTTTAGTGAGCTTGCATGCTTGTTCTATGATGAAAAAAACTAGTTTTGATGCATGATTAGTACTCTAGCAAGTTCCTATAGTAGTTTCCCTCAATTATATGTCACCAAATCAAATTTTATATTGATTGTTGAAAAATTTCAGAAAAAGGAGATGGAAAATTACAACTTTGGAGAAGTGTTTGAGAGAGAAACTACAAGCACCGGAAGGCCCTCTAGGGCCGCCACTCGATTCAGGCAATCCTATAATGAGGATGTCATAGCGCCAAGCTTCGAGCCCGAAGAGGACAATGGAGTCCCTAACGCTTCATCTTTCCCATGTTTTGACTTTTTGAGTAATGCAGGGTTGCTGGATGATTTCTTGACCCTCATTGGTAAGGTGGGTTTAACCACCTATATGGAAGATGAAAGGGAGCAATACTATATGCTCACTAAAATCTTTGTGGAGAGCTTCAAGTTCAACAATAAGCACTTCAACCCGACAGTTGCCTTCAAGATCTATGGTAAGGCTATTACTATGAAGTTGAAAGATTTTTGTGCTGCATTGGGTATTGCCCCTATAGGTACAGCCAAGAGGATCGAGGACAATCCTAGGGCTTTGCTTGAGCTCTATCGAGAGATCACCAATGATGATTGCCGCACTATTCAGCGTGGCAAGATAAGAAATATCCAACTCCCTGCCATTAAGTATTTTGCTTATTACCTTGCTACTAGCATTCTTGGTAGGGAGAACACTAGCAATATCTCTAGCTATCATCTTGCTTTCTTAATTGCTGCACTCACTGAAGAGACACCTTATCATCTTGGTGCTCTTATTGCTCGCCGCTTGTCTAGCAAGGGGCCTATTTTTGGAGGAATTATTGCAGCACGCATTTTAGCACATCTAGAATTTCCTCTTGATCCTACTGATGTGCCATTAACTCCTATAAGACTTGATATTGCTGCTATGAAGAACCATCAATTTGTTACAGCTGACTCTAGTTCAGATAATATGGTCTATAGAATGTTGTTTGCTGACGGGGATGAGAGGGAAATCCCTTTGCCACAGCCAGATTTGTTCAGTATTGACAGGAAACCATGGTCGCGCTCTAAGGAGGAGGTGGATGAGAAAATGAAGATACAAGGCTTCCACCAGCAGCATGACTCTAAGGACGCCGAGCCCTCCAACGACTACACCGTCACGTATCCGGGTGCTTCTTCTAGCACATACCCGGAATATGATCCATCTTCGTCGTACTACGGAGGTGCTACTTCATGGGCACCATGGGATTGATCTCCACTTAGGCCAAAAGCCTAAACTTGGGGGGAGGTATATCAGCATCACTCATTCTTTGCATATTATGGTTGCTGGATACTTTCATATACTTGTTTTGCGTCTTTAAGTGGTTTTCTAATGAGAGGGAGATGATATTTGGGGAAGTGCTGATTGAAAACAGATTCTAGACTGTTACCATAAAAATTCTCAAAAAAAGCCAGAGCGTTATTTTGCGAAGCCAATTTTTGTGAATGTTCCCCAGGTTGTTATCTAACTTTCATTAGTTGAACACTTTTTGATTTGGGCAGCGGAAGAATTTCTTAAAAATCGATTACTATACTGCTGTCAAGTTTGACGAATTCCTGCTGCTTTGTGTTTATGTGACTTTTCTAGTTTTTATTTTCTTGTTTCTACTTTGTTTCTTTCCTAAACACAAAAAGACCAAAAACATTTTTGTTGTTTCTCTTCACCATTTGTTTATTTTGGTTTCTTGGTTTTATTTTGCTTTATTTGCTATCGTTGGTTTGCTATAAGAAAATCCAAAAAGATTTTACTTTGTTTGGTTGTTTCCTCTCGTTCTTGTTTCCAATTCGAAAACACCAAAAATATTTGCTGTTGCTCTTTGGTTTTGTAAAGTTCATTATGAGTTCAATGGTCTTTGGTGGCTGGAGCGTGGTTTTCATTCCATATTATTCAAGCTACACAAGTGAAAGGCAATAATGACGATCTACGACAATTCGACTGTGGTGAGAGGCTGGTATGAACTCTATTTGTTTCCATTTTTGTACATATACTCATCCATGTGAGCATGCTTAGTTGGTTCATGTGAGGTATATGTCATTTAAGGAAAGTCTAGTAGTTCATGATCTCTCATGATTAGCACCAATTTATTAATATGAGTAGCATGTCATAGATGTTTGCTTGCATTGTTTTATTCATAAATAGATATGACATTGTGATATCCTCCTCTGAATAATTCATTTGAATCGACTTGGCACATGCTCACGCATGCATATGACTGAACAAAAGTCAACTAATCCTCGATGATTTAATTTGCTTCAGAGTTCTTGTATCACTTTTATGCCTCAGTTAATTTATTTTGCCGCGAGAATGATTATGACAGTTACTGCTCTCTTGATTGTCGCTCCCCAGTCTATTGCTAGCCTTCACTTGTACTGAGCGGAAACGCTGCTCGTGCCTCCAAACCCCTGAAAACCAAGTTGTTCCAAAGTGTCCACCATAAATACATATGCATGGCATTTCAAACCATTCCAAGTAAATTCTCATGCGCTATCTTTAAACCTTCAAAATGCTTCTCAATTTGTTTTAATGTTTTATAGCTCATGAGGAAGTATGTGGTGTTTATCTTTCAACCTTGTCATTTACTCTTGACGGACTTTCATAATGGACTAGTGGCACATCCGCTTATCCAATAATTTTGCAAAAAGAGCTGGCAACGGGGTTCCCAGCCCCTATTAATCAACTTCATTAATAATTCTCTTCACATGTTTTGCTCTGATTCATCAGTAAGCAACTTAATTTTGCAAATAGACACTCCTCCATGGTATGAGATTGATGGAAGGCACCCGAGGATTCGGTTAGCCATGGCTTGTGTAAGCAAAGGTTGGGGGGAGTGTCACCCATAATAAAACTAAAATACGTGTGTAAACAAAAGAGAAGAGGGATGATCTACCTTGCTGGTAGAAATAACGTCCTTCATGGGAGCCGCTCTTGAAAGTCTGGTTGGCAAGGTAGTTGGTGTACCCATTACCATTCGTTGACAACAACAAACACCTCTCAAAATAATTTTACTCCTGTTTTAAAAATGAAAAGCTCTAGCGCATGTTAATCCCTGCTTCCCTCTGCGAAGGGTCAATCTTTTACTTTTATGTTGTGTCTCCATCCTTTCTTTGAGCACTTTCTTGAGAGCACAACTGTCATTCTTAGTATAACATGCTTGTCTCAAAATATGATTGATTGTGGTATAACTTTGATGCTTTTATCTTTGACAATCTCTATTTCTAGTCTTTCTATGAACTTCAGAGGTACCTGAGCATTTATGTTTTGCTATTCAAATACAGGCAAGCGAGATACCACTTTATCATACCCTTCTATGAACATTGCAATCTTGCTTATAGACATGATTCATGATGCTTATTATTAATTGTTGGTACTTTTCCATGATTGACATAGCTATTAGATGATCTTATTTCCATGTATCTTATTATGAACTGCCTAAGTGTTAGCCATATCATGAGAATATATACATCATATGAACAAATGTGTTCGTGAAAGTTCTTTTATCGCGTCAGTTGTTAACTGAATTGCTTGAGGACAAGCAATAAGCTAAGCTTGGGGGGATTTGATACGTCCAAAACGTATCTACTTTCTCGAACACTTTTGCTATTGTTTTGCCTCTAATTTGTGTATTTTGGATGCAACTAACACGGATTAACGCTGTTTTCAACAGAACTGTTCTGGTGTCTCGTTTTTGTGCAGAAATCCAACTTTCAGGAAAATAATCGGAATTTATGCGAAATGTCCTATTTTTCCAGAAGACCTACGGAGCCAGAAGGGCAAGTCGGGAGGAGGCCCGAGGGCCCCACAGCCTAGGGCGGCGCGGCCCAGGAGGGGGGCGCGCGGCCCTAGCGTGTGGCCCCCTCGGCCGGCCTCCGACGCCCTCCTTTGGACTACTTAACGCCTTCGACCTAAAAACGCATGGGGAGAAGTCGAAGTCGCCAGAAACCCTCCAGAACGCCGCCACATCGCGAAACTCCGTCTCGGGGACCAGAAGTCTCTGTTCTGGCACTCCGCCGGGAAGGGGAATTGGAGGAGATCATCGCCACCATCACCACCGACGCCTCTCCATCGACCAGCCATGTTTCCCCCATCCATGTGTTAGTAATTCCCCCGCTGTAGGCTGAAGGGGATGGTAGGGATTGGATGAGATTGGTCATGTAATAGCATAAGATCGTTAGGGCATAGTGCCTAGTGTCCGTAATTGGTACTTTGATGATATTGTTGCAACTTGTTATGCTTAATGCTTGTCACTAGGGCCCGAGTGCCATGATCTCAGATCTGAACATGTTATTATTTCATCATGATATGCATTGTTTTATGATCTTACCTGCAAGTTGTATACACATGTCGCTGTCCGGAACCAAAGGCCCCGAAGTGACAGAAATCGGGACAACCGGAGGGGATGGCGGTGACGTGAGGATCACATGTGTTCATGGAGTGTTAATGCTTTGCTCCGGTACTCTATTAAAAGGAGTACCTTAATATCCAGTAGATTCCCTAGAGGTCCGGCTGCCACCGGCTGGTAGGACAAAAGATGTTGTGCAAGTTTCTCATTGCGAGCACGTACGACTAAATATGGAACACATGCCTATGGATTGCTTTGTACTTGGACACCGTTTTATTATTATTTGCAAATGCCCTGCTTGATTGTTACATGAGTTTCTCTCATCCATGCAACGCCCGTCATCCATCCCTGTGCCTACAGTATTTTAATCCTGCTGTTTACTATAATCACTACTGCTGTCTTTGTTACTCTGCTGCTGTTATTTCACTACTGCTACTGCTATAAATCACATTACTACTGATAAACTCTTGCGAGCAAGTCTGTTTCCAGGTGCAGCTGAATTGACAACTCCGTTGTTAAGGCTTTCAAGTATTCTTTGTCTCCCCTTGTGTCGAATCAAAAAATTGGGTTTTACTTCCCGCGAAGACTGTTGCGATCCCCTATACTTGTGGGTTATCACTATCCGAGTTTTTGTTAGCAATTCTTATTGTTTCAAAATCCAAGGACAATTGTGTCATCCTTAGCATAATTGGTTTTCCAATTACTAAGGGAAGTTTGATTGTGCTGACAAGTCCATTCGTTCAAGTGTACATCTTCGGTCAAAGAGTTCGGTTAATGCCAAAGCTCTCGAGACCATATCGTATTGCTTTGTAAAGCAAGATTCCCTCTTGAATCCAGTGATATACCGGTGGTTCGTGATATTCTGGATGTCTTTCTAGAAGTATCGTCATGTTGCCACATGACCGTGTTATCAAGTTCATGAGTAAGTTAGTTTTGTGAACTACCTCTTTCTACAAGAATTTGTACTAGATACCCTGGACTAGTTGATTGAGATTAATCAACAACTTGGAGAGTTGAAAGACAAAATCTCTATTCAACTTTGTTCCTTAATAAAGGGATGTCTAGTGTTGTTTGTGTTGAAGTCAGAAAGTATCTCCTCTATGGATATGCTATCTTCCCCATATTTGATTTGAGTTTGGGCTATCGTCAAATCAAACTCCGTTCCAAGGACTATCTTGATGATGTTTATACTCATGGTGTCTTGTCTAAGTATACCTTCATGTCCTTTGGTCTGACCAATATATCTGTCGAGTCCATATAGAATATGAGTCCCTCAGGTGAGTATCTTGATAAGTATGTTATTGAGCCCATCGATGACATTCTTATTTCCTCCATGTTTAAAGAGATTCATATTGAACAGTTGGCACTAATATTGGAAATTTTTGAGAACCATCTTTGTGTCATCATGAAAAATGTGTTCTCGATGTTGGAGTAACCTTCTCTGGATCACGTGCACTTGCTGAAAGATGTCGCCGTGGATCTGAGTCGAGTTCCCTTTGTTTTCCTCGGGAATCATCGCAAGTCGGTCAGGCATGTGCGAAGTATTCTTGAGATGGAAGTTTGTTACCTCCATTTTCTTGAAAAGTTCATCTATGCACACAAAGCCACTGATTGATTTGTTCAAGAAAGAGAAGAAGCTTAAGAGCCTCAATATCTTCTTCGATGTCCCCACAAGGACTCACTTGTGTTACATTGCAAGTTCATATGCACGCAATTGCCTTTGGCAGTCGCAACAATATGTATTACGCAAGCTAGCTCAATCTTTTGGAGCTTGACATTGTGGTCCATGTCTTGAGAATCTAGCGACTTTACCTTGGTGGTGACTGTTGAAAATCTTACATTCGAACATATCTGAGTCCAAAAGAATCTTTATACCTAACCTAAGTTGAATCTCAAGCGGCAATGATGGTTAGCGTTTTCTCAAGGATTTTTGACATAGGTCTCTTTGTAAATCCGACAAGATTGATGTCGTGGTTAACACAATTACTCGGAAGGCCTAATGCCATAATCTCTTGAACCATCAAGAATAAACACTCTCCATAAGGATCTTGTGCGACTTATTCTAGGAGTTGCCTTTATGATGTCTTTTCAATTCCGTAGTCCGACCTTCACTTGATGACCTATTGAAGGCTCGACAATAGCCTAAAATTGGTGTCTATAACATGAAGGAGAACATCATAAGCAGAGTTGCTAAATGTCTCTCCGTCAATCTCTCAAAATCATTTCTCCGGTGACAACAACTTTGTTTGGAGAAATTTCACTCCCCGGTGATCCTTGCTACTTCTTTCGATGATGCTTTTCCCCTTACTTTGGCTTATACCTGAATATCCAATCAATTCACACGTTGTGTGAATTCTTCAGTCATTTAGGCCCCATCCTTTTTGAGTAGACAACAATCATTTCATGTACCCATGCTAGAAGAGTGACCATGATTTTGAAATTCAAAGTTGCTCTCGTTGGATAATCATCCGTGCTTCTATGAGTCACCCTTTCTAAGAGTGCCACGTCATGGTATCAAAGGAAGTTTAACTCTTCGCTACCTTGTTCCTTTGTATTTTTCTCAAGCATGGAGAAATTGCCTACCAAAATTTGAATCTTCTTTCGTCTCCTCCTTTACCTTGATGTGTTTCATGTTTGTTAGCTCAAGAGTTGTTTTTAAACACTCCTTCCATGAGTTGACCATGAGATACTCGATCTTCTAGAGATCCTTTGTTCTAGAGTTATTCTCTCTTTCCTTTAGGTGCAGTTGAGCAACAACCTTAAGGGAAGAAAAGTGAAGCGCTTCATTCATGGTGTTGTGGGTCAAGTTCTTCATGGTGTCGTGGATCAACTTCTTCGACAAAGAAGATCATCGTGGTATCGACAAGCTCGTTGAAGACCGGTGTAGTCCTTGTTACCTTCTCTTTTGCTACCTTAGGAATCTCGGGGACGAGATTCTTGTAAGGGGGATAGAGTTGTAACATCCCTGTTTTGCTAAACCCTAATTAGGGTTGTTTTGTGCATCATGAGCATCATATAATTGCATTAAGGAAAACTTGCAAATAATTTAAAGTGGAAACCCTGATGTGTGCAATTTCCCCTCCATTTAAAATCCTCTCAAAATGTTTCAAACCAAATAGGTGGACCTTCAAATACTACTCCCTCCGTTCCTTTCTATAGTGCCTATAGATTTTTGGCATTTGTTTCAGAATATAAGGTTGTAGCTTAGCTTTTTTTCAATTACCCCCTCCCCGTTCAGCTCCCAAATCGTTCAAGTCCCAAATTTGTTATGGTAAGTTAGTAAGATATGGATTTTCCAAATTTTAAGTTGATCTCAAATCGTTCAGCTAGGGGTCTTGTGTAAAAAATACTCTTGCGCTAATTTCCGTGCCAAAAAACTATAGGCACTATAGAATGGAACAGAGGGAGTATTAGAAAGGAAACTAAATATTTACCATAAAATTTTTGAGTTAATTTGGATCCCCAAAAGGTTGCAAAAACTACTAAAAGAAGTTGTTTTAGTGCTATTTTAAAGTTTCTAGAGAAAATATCAAAAGGCAAGCGGGTTATGGGCAAATTTTCCCTTGTCTTCTACCTCTGCCAGGCAGGCACCTGCGTGCCCTGCCGACAGAGGCCGACGCCGGCCACCTCCTGCGTGTCGCCGCCCCGGCCAGGAGACGTCCTGCGCCCTCCCTCCCTCGACGCCTTCCCCTCATCCCTATCTTCCCCTCCCCTGGCCCTCTCGTCCTCTCTCTGTGACCGCGCGCAGCCAACGCTAACCGGTCGCAGACCTCGCCGACACCGTCGTTCCGGCCACCCCCGCGCCTAGCCGCGACCACCACCGGCTCCGCCTCACCTTCCTCGTCCTCCTCGTGAAGGGAATCAGACCGAGATGCCCACAGACACCCGCGCCACCGTTTCTTCCCCGACTCTGGCCAGCCCCAAATCGCCGCCGTCCGACCTCCCCCGGCCACGCTGACCCCTACACGACAACCATGGTGAGCTGCAGGTTCTAACGCGCCCCTCCACTTCCTCTCTCCACCTCCATAGCGCCCAGCCGACGCGCGGCTCCGTCCGCCACCGCATCACCATGTCGCCGGCGCGTCTCCGGCGACAATTATCGAGCGGCGCCCCCGCCAAATGGTTACCTGCGTCGCCCCACCTCCTTCCCCCCCTCACGCGCGTCAATCCCTGAGCGAGGCGGCTGATTGTAGCTCGACCAGAGTCCTAGGGAGCTCATGGCGTGGCTAACGTCATCATGACATCATGCCCATGTCATAATTCCTTTTCCTAATTTTCAGAAAATGGATAAAACTTGTTTAATTCATATCTATTTCATTTTAAATCAGAAAAAGGTGTATAATATATCAAAATCTTCAGAAAAATGAGATCCACAACTTGGTTACAAAATCATGCATTGTTAAACAACTTTGAACCCTAGTTGTTTTAGAAGAACTAATTGTACCCCTCTGAGGTTCCGGAACTGCTAACCCTAATTCCGTCGAACCTCAGTTAAATTGCTGTTCATCTCCTAGGTATTAGTTCAATACCTAATTAACATGTCATATCATCATTCTTGTATGCGCATTGCATCGATGCCATGTGTTGATTGTTGTTTTACCTTTTCCGGTGTTTGCTTCTTCGCGATCGATAGAGCAAGTGCCCGAGACAATGAAGATCGACAACTGAGAAATATTAATGGGTCCTTTATTACTCTCGTGCCTAAGAAACACAGCCCTGAGTCTATAAATGACTTTAGACCAATTTCTCTGACTAATACTTGTCTCAAATTCCTGACTAAATTGGTTGCCAATAGGATGCAAACTGAGATCAAAAGAACTGTCCATGCCAAACAGTATGGCTTTATCCAGAACAGAACAATTCAAGATTGCCTTGCATGGTCTTTTGAATTTTTATACCAATGCCAGCAGTCCAAGAGGAAGATTGTAATCCTCAAAATTGACTTTGAGAAAGCTTTTGACACTCTGGATCATGAAGCCATCATCAAGATAATGAGGGCCAAGGGATACCCTGAATTATTTCTGACCTGGGAAAAGGAAGTGCTATCCTCAGGATCTTCCTCAATTTTAGTTAATGGAGTACCTGGTAAATCCTTTCCATGCAAGAGAGGAGTAAGGCAAGGGGACCCCTGTCTCCTTTGCTCTTTGTGCATGGTGCTGATCTTTTGCAGACATTGGTCAATATTGCCTACAGGGAGGGAATCCTAACTGCTCCTATACCTGTTGGCAATGATTTTCCTATCATTCAGTATGCTGATGATACTATTATTGTGTTACCTGCTGACAAAGTGCAATTGGCTGCCTTCAAAAGTATCCTGGATCAGTATGCTGCTTTCACAGGTCTTAAGGTTAATTACAATAAGTCCTCTATGATCCCCATAAATCTGACACATGAAGAGGCTGTTGAGCTTGCCAGAGATTTTGATTGCCAATTGGGTAGCATGCCTTTCACCTACTTAGGTCTCCCAATGGGAACCACTAAGCCAACTATCAGGGATATGTCTCCTCTTATTGACAGAGTGGAGAGGAGATTATCTGCCACTACATCCTTTTTATCATATGGAGATCGCTTGGTCTTGGTCAACTCAGTACTCTCCTCTTTGCCCAATTTTTTCATGCTCTCTCTAAGGATACATGTGGGAGTGGTGGATGTAGTAGATAGAGCAAGACGTCATTGCTTGTGGAGAAGGAAAGATAAGGAGAAAATTCATTCTTTGGCTGCCTGGAATATGATTTGCAAACCCAAGAATAAGGGTGGTTTGGGCATCATTAACTTAAGAATTCAAAATGCAGCACTTCTGTTAAAATATCTTCACAAATTCTATAATAATGATGACACTCCCTGGGTACAATTAGTGAGGGACTCTTATTATTTTGAAACAGTCCCTCATGCCACAGCCCTTGTTGGTTCCTTCTGGTGGAGAGATGTGTTCAGTTTGGTGGACCAGTACAGAGCTGTCACTAAATGTAAGATAGGGAGTGGTGAGTCCATCCTGTTCTGGGCTGATAATTGGAAGGAAGAAACAATGGATATCAAGTTTCCTAGGCTTTTTTCCTTCACTAAGGACAAGTTTCAGTCAGTCAAGGATTTTTGTGGTATGGAGGATATTACAGATGGATTTCATCTTCCCCTGTCCACACAAGCTCATGGGGAAATGTTGCAGTTGAGAACTCTCCTTGAAAATGTGGAGTTAGCAGAAGGGACAAAGGACACTTGGTTGACAGAAAAAGGAAATGGACAGTATAAGCCAAGTCTGATATACAGATTACATTTTAGCTCAATGCTAAGCCACACTCCCTCTAATTGGCTGTGGAAGAGCAAGTGTACCTCGAAGCATAAATTCTTTGCCTAGCTCATTCTTCATGATAGAATAAATACTAAAGACATGTTATTAAGGAGGCATTGGAATGTTACTGATAATCACAATTGTGTGCTATGCCATGATGACTCATATGAAGATTGGAGACACCTCTTCTTTAACTGCATGTACAGCACAAGAATTTGGAATTATTTGCAAATCCCTTGGCACCCGGGAGATACACTTGCTTCACTCTTTACTGCTAAGAAAACCTTCCAGGGACCATGTTTTGTTGAAGTTGTGGTCATTGCATGTTGGAACATTTGGAAACAAAGAAATTCATGCATTTTCAAGCATGTCAGACCGACTTTCAGAGGTTGGAAGGCAGGGTTTTTTCATGATATGACCATGCTTATGCATAGGGTGAGAGTTGCTGATGTAGATCCTTTGTCAATATGGCTAAAGTCTCTTCCTTAGATACCTTTTGTATATAGTTTGTCTCTTTTTTAGCCTTCTTTGTAAATATTGTAACTCTTTTGTTTCTTTGTTGGGTTTAATAAAGTGAGGCTGTGGGGGGCTCCCCCACAGTAGAAAGTTTCAAAAAAAATGAAGATCGACAACGATGTAGATCAATAATTGTCCACCGACAAACAAGTCAAGCATGCATCGAAGATCAACTTCGGTTTGTCAGGGACAAAGGGAAGCCCTAGCCTGGTTCATATGTGGTTTCTAAATGCGTTTACTTCCGGTTCCGACATATTGCACACGATTCAACTGTCTTTTATCGATAGGTAGAGTTTTCCTATCTATTGCATGTTCCACCCTTGTAGCCTCAAATACATGATCCACTGCTCCTAGCATAACTAGGTTTGGCATGTGTGCATCGCTAGAGCCTTTATCTCTTTATGCTTAGCCATGCTTAGTTTGTTACGCTGATACTCCGGTCTTCGGACTGGAGCCTTACAATGAAATGAATCTAGCATGACAGGTTGACGTGGTAAGTATAGAGATGTTGTTAAACATGATTAAAGGCTCAGACGAGAGGCCACATTGGGATGTGGTGGGTTGTTTTGTTTCTGCCGACCCTAGGAACCGAGTTCTCGCCTCTTGAACCATGCAAGACTGAGCGTACAACCACGCGAGGCCCTGTTATGGTACCCTCTCGACTCACTAACTTGCCTAGTAGATTCCATGAGTCACATAGTTTGCGCGTTATTTGGACATATGCATCAAAAAGGTTTGTGAAAAGGTGCATATCATACAGGTAGGTAAGCGTTGCCGAGGTGGCTTGGGTTAGAGTCCCTGGTGAAACCCACCTCTCCTCACATCGTTAAGGACCAACTTCGGGACTTGACCCGTTACGGCGGAATAATCCTTAGCGCGTGACTCATGGTCTCAGCAACAGCAAGGTAAAGGCCATGGTCGACCACCCTTTGCCAGCTTTCCAAGGAAGAGAGCTAATAGCTTGGCATTAAGAGTCGGTTGGCACGTGTGGGTAAAGTTGTGCACCCCTGCAGGGTTAAATCTTTTCGAAAAGCCGTGTCCACGGTTACGGACGACTTGGGAATGGACGTGGAGATCATAGAGAACATGAACCTAATCGTAAAACTTGGCAAACAATGTGTGTTTATGGATACCTTCTCCGGGTGTTGAGGGGGTGATCCGAGGATAGTGGTTCGAGTTGATAAAGATTTGGTGGATACAATATGATGATCAGTAGAGCTAGAGATATCGCTCTCTTTTCCCTTTTAAAGATTCTGAGTAGTCGAACTTCTTCTCCCTCTTGTCTTACAAAGGAAAACTGGCTTTACGCAAAAAAAGCTCTACAGAAAGCCCGCATACCCGCTTTGCTAAAAGGTTGTACTAAGTCTTGCTGAGTCCCTGTACTCAGCTTTGCATGCTTTTGTTTCAGACGAAGTCTCTCCGACAGATGGTGGTTTCTAGTCGACATCGACGAGTAGCTTGGGGTTCCCAGGTGGCAGCCTGTAATCTATGGGCTGGGACGTCGCCATTGTGCTCCTGGCCTCTTAGGCCTTTTGCTATCTTGCTATGTCTAATAGCATAACTTTGCTTCCGTTGATTGATGTATGTCAGGTCAGTGACCTCTGCTTGTAATACTTTGGTTCTTCGCTTAGTTATGAGCTTGTATTCCTTCTTGAGTCGTAGAGTCACTGTTGTGTTACCGATTCTCTCACTGTAGTCTATCGAGCTCTAGGTTAGGCTTATGTCAGATGAAGATCTGGTATTTGTCTAACACTGATCCCGGGGGTGCCACATATTCCCTTTTGAGCATCTACTCATTGATGTGATTTGAGCATGCATATTGATGGATTGGATCCTCTGGATCCTTTCCAGGTATCAAGTACACCTTGCTCTAGCTCCTAGACAAAGTGTTTTTCTTCTGTGATAGTTTGCTTGATCTTGTGGTTAAATCTTGCCCTTCTCCTCCTAGCTCCTGATGGTGTTCTTGATTTTTATTTAACCATGGTGTTTCAATAATGGTTGGTTTGTGGAGGAACTGCAATTGTTGTTGTTGAGTTCTTTGGTGATGTACAAGCTTATCTGTTGGGCACTGTGCCTTATATAGCAAGCCTTGTGGCTTGCTAGGTCAACAACAATTCCCTGGGCATTGCATGTGAGTCTTCACCTCTTTCTCCTAGTGGTGAGTCACCAGATGAGTTAGCTTCTTGGGCAGATGCAATGGTTTGGCTTTCCAACCTGATGATTATCTCAAACTAGGCATTTCTTTTGCTAACCAGGTGGCATTGCCACTTGTTCCATTCCAAACACTGGTTTTTGTTTGACTGTTTATGCAGGGATCAACATAGAGCAAGGATTTGAGAAGATCAAGAAGTAATTTGCGAAGCTTTAGTCTAGGATTAAAGTTGTATATTTGTAATTTTCATTTCTTTTTTATTTCATGTTCATTTGAGAACAATATCATTGTAATACTCTGGAATTGTGTAAAGACAATGTACATGTGTTTAATTATCAATAAATCTCAAAGTTTTCCTTATGAGCTTTATGTATATGTGATCATCCAAATTTGGTTTGATATCGTATGAATCTTACATGTATTTGAGTTATGAAATATCATTTAAATTATATTAAGGTTTCTTATATTCACTTATTATTCATAATTCAGATTTTAAATTCAAATTCAAACTCCTTCTAAAACCCTAGATTCAAAAGAGGTCATGTCGAAATTCATCGCACTCTCGTTACATTAAACCCTAGTTGCAACGAGAGAGAAACCTCGACCCTCTTAGGTTTTATGCAGTTAAGCGTGAAAATTTTCCTCGTTTTACGATTCAATGCATAGCCCTTTGCTAAATCTACCTCGCGTTTGTCCTAAGTCATGTGATGTTACATACATGTACTTTGTTCTTGGCTCCATGTGTACTCCGTCTTTTTCTGTCTAGCTGTGTACTTTATCATTTGTGTATATGTACCCATCCTTTCCTATATGTGTACTTCGTATCCTATGCATATGTTCTCCACCTTATGTGTACTTCGTATTTTGTGTACTTGCACTCCATCTTTTGTGTATCTCTAATTCATCATACAAGTTGTAATATGTGTTATTCGTACATGTGCTGCACCTTATGTGTACATGTAATGCGTTTCTATGTCCCTTGTACTATGTGTTTCTATGTACTTTGTACTTTATTGTGTAGTTATACATTCTCTCAATATAGTTTTTTCATAACAAAAGCAACCGTTTGAAGAAATATTTGTAAAAGCTTGCATTAGATGAACGATCCTTTGTGGAAGGATGTAGTGAGTGCATGAATCACATGTTCCAATTTAAATTGAGCTTGCCGAGTACGATCATAATCGTTGTTCATTCTAAAACCCTTGCTTGAATACCAAGATGGAGACGCAACCGATAAACCAAAGATGCCAAATGGGTCAACTTCTACATCGACGAGGGTGGAAACATTGAAGGTGCCAAATGGATACCAATATATTGCTTGATCCTAGAACCTAATTAGCAATCCCATTAGCATTAGATGTAGCTTTGGATATATTTTAGTTTGCAAATTGTTCTTTCTGGATTTTTATTTGCTCAGACTTACCTCATTTTACGGAGGAGGTTCTGAAGATCTTTTGTATGAACCGAAGCTGTAATTATATAGTCATGCCTTGGACCTACGATGTTTTTGCTAAACACCACTCCAAGTGATGTAATACTGGTGGAACCGTGTTTTATTAGTGTTATGCCAATGATTTGCGTACTTCATACCATGTTATGCTCGGTCACCACAACGGCATGCTATGGAGGGGATGATGTCGCAGCGCACTAGTGTCTTCGAGTTCCGCCTCCGCCGGATAAAGTTTAACCTGGTGCGGCTTCGTCGGGGAACTTGGGTGTTTTTCGTTGTCTTTGTCTAGCCGGAGTTGGGATTATATCTAGACTCTAGATTCTAGAGCTGATATCGAGCTTTTCTTGTAACGCTTTTTATTTCTGTTTTTAAGGATGTTCCTGTAAGAGGTGATTTTAGATAATATATATGGTCTTAGACCTTTTCCAAAAAAAAAGAGTAACTCCCTTCGGCCCAAAATAAATATTTATGACTTACAAATTATATGTTAGATTAGTACAAAATCTCTAACACGAGGAACTAGTGAACATGTTCTTCGGAAATCGTCTAAATTCAAAACCTGCAACATTGAGTAGGACCTTTTGAAAACACACGCCAATGCCTATAGCTGGGCCCTCAGCCCTCAGCCCACGGCTTCGTCATTTTGGCGCGATACCCGAGGAACCAACCAAAGCCGTTCGCCATTTACTCCGCTGTGGACTTCGGTCGTCAGTCCCACTCCCCTGCCAAATCTCTCACCAATGTCTCCTCCAATCCCGTCCGATTCGGGAGTTCCGGCCACCACGGAGATGGAGGACGCGGCGGCTGGAGGCGGCGACGGCGCAGTGACCATGCCGCCGCCGGCGCCCACCTGCCCCGTTTGTATGGAGCCTTGGACCTGCAACGGCGACCACCGCATCTGGTGAGGCAGACTGTCTCGTCCGTGTTTACGTTTGCCCTTGGTGTTTACCGCTGAGCTAGCTGCTCCATATCTTGTGCTCAAGTTCAGAATATGGCCTGCATATGCGCTATTCACAGTGGCATCGAGAAAATATGTGGGATTTCTTAGTGTGCGCGTGTACGTGTTAGATTCCTAGTTAATTGGTACGCAATTAGTATCTCTCCATGATGTGGCTGCAAATTGTTTATCATAGAATGTACAGTAGTGTTGATCAAACCCTGATGCCTCCATTTACTTCAGTTAGTTCAGTTATTAGTAGTCTGAACCCATAGGGGTTAATTTGTTTAGTCACTTTTTGGTTCAGGTAGCGATTTTTCAGTTACATTCTGTTATCATCTAGCCGGGCGAGGACGCACGATCCATCATCATAGGAGGGCCACGGTGCACGCCTCGATCATTAGATGACACTATCCTGCTGGGGTAAAACACCAAGTCCAAATCTCTGAATAAATAGCAAGGAAGAACAGAAAAGCAGTAATGTTTTACACTGCGCGAAAAAAGCATCCGTCTCTCGTTAGCTTTCATTTCGTCAGTGAATTCAGAGAGAGAGAGAGAGAGAGAGAGAGAGAGAGAGAGAGAGAAACAACAAATAGTGCAGTGTCTTTTACAATGCACCAATTGCTGCCAGTGTTAGTGTGTTACCAATCCTCTATTTATAAGTGAGAGCTGCTTGTTTCCTGGTAAGAAATGGGTTGAGGTTTAATATTGTTAGGATTTGTATTTAATTTTGCAACCGTTCACTAGGCTATGGGCTATCTGCACAGCAGTAATGCTTTCTGTCTCAATTTCTGGTCACAAATTCAAAGGTCTGGTGAAGATTTTTTTTCCAATTCACCAACTTTGCGGCCAATGTTCCCGGTATTTTATTTTATTTATTTGCATTTTTTTCTTGTGTCCCCGTTAGAGGCAGGTTGTTTTTTAGTAAAAGTTAAGACTTACATTTAATTGTGCAACCATTCACTAGGTTACAAGTTATCCATAACATAAGCACTAATAAATTGGTTAGCAATTCCTTTCGTCACAATATCAACTACGTAGAAGTTTTCGGGTGATTATCAGTAGGAGTGGTGATCACAAAAGGGTAAGAAAGGTTGCAGTTTTAGAGGTGCCAAGGAGGTGGCAGTGGGTGGTAGCAAAGTGGAGGCTGTTGATGGAGCCATGGAGGTGCTTATCGCATCTTATGATGATACCAACCAATATTTTTATTTCTTTTTTGAGGCATAACTATGTTTATTTTTTCATAAAAGATCCGTGTATGCACTTGTTGTGTCTGAACTCTGAACTATGGGGCTGGTGATTTTCTTTTACCATTGATCATCTCCTATCTGCCACAGTTGCATTCCTTGCGGACATGTGTATGGCAGGTCGTGCCTAGTGAAATGGCTGCATCGTTGCGGCGATGACACTGCGAAGGTACCATGCATGAATTTTTGTGTATACATGCCGTACTTGAGTTTAAACTGGAACTTATCCCTATTTTTTTCCCAGTGCCCTCAGTGCGGTGAACAATTTGAAGACAAGCTTATTATAAACCTCTACGCACCAGGAAATCTGTGGGACGGTTGCTGCCGCTTAGAGGTTATGTCTTTTGCTTCTGGTGTACTTGTATATAAGTGCCAAATTATGAATCATTGCTTTTTAGGCATCTTGATCGATAGGAGCAACATAAATTTTTCCAGTTAAAATAAATAAATATATGTAACTTACCAATGTTAGAGAAAACCCATCAAAGCAGTAGAGACAATGGTTGTTTCTCTTATATCTAAACCATCAAATGCTTGCCCACACATTACATGCTGGGTTGTTTTTTTTTATTTTCTCTCATTCACCTGACCAACAATCTGATGTGGTATAGGTAGCAGACAGATAATACACACACTGTCAGAGATAACCATACACAGCATTAATGGAATCGATTGACCTGCTTGTGTTGATACATGCTCATGTAGTCGAGTCATATAGCTGTCCTGTTTTTCATCAGTGGTCAGACGTCTAATAATTGGAAGTGTTGATTACTTACACGTGAATCAATGGAAATTAAAAAGTAAGGTCATTATCTATATTGTCAAAGAGGTTTCTTTAATGATGCATGCTGAGTTGCTTATTACATCTCACAATTTTTTCTCAAACAACCCACGGTTGCAGGAACGTCATGACCCTGCTAGCTCCAGCTACGCTAGGCGCCCACAACATGGTGTCTCTCGGTTCTTCTCCTCCATGTGGCAGATGTGCAAAAATACTAATGATGTTGCACATCAAAGTCTTGCTTTGAACCAGGAGACAAGGAGGCGCCAAAATGAGTTCATGGCTGCAAGAAATGTCCCTGTTCCTCCTCCTGGCCCTGAGTTGGAGCCTCTACATGCACCCAACTGGGAGATGCCTCCCATTTCTGATGAGATGTTCCAGAACTTTGATCCCTCCTTGTACACTTTTGGTGGTCCTCCTCCTAGGCCTGCACGTGTTGCTGCTGATGATGATGCTGATGAGGATGAAGGTGATGAGGATGAGGAAGAGGATGATGATGGCGAGGGCTCATATTCCCCTGGGCATGAGTTCTACTGATGGGAGCGGTAGCACCTCTCCTCTTTTCTTCGCCTTTTTGGTATTCCGATGCCAAAGGGGGAGAAGAGAGTAGAGTCTAGGACCACGGGGTTCTTTGATTGTCACAAGCCATGGGTGTTGCTTTATTTGATTCCTATATGGCTTGTGCTCACTTGCTTTTATCATTCCAAGAACCATTTTCTATTTTAAGTAATTCGTGTATGGATATGTACCTTTATGCTTAATCTCTATGTTAGGATGATTATGTGCGCTATGCTTACATATCTTGATATGCACATCTCAATACCATGCTTGTTTCCCAAAGATATTGGGTGAGCTTCTCATGTTCCACAAATGTTGCACTTTGCATTCAAACGCAAATTCTCCAAGTGCACACATTATGGGGGAGCCGTCTCAATATCTTATATGGAATCAAGGTTTAAAGCTTATCATAATATCTATATGTGACTCTAGCTCGGTTTGTCATCGTATACCAAAAAGGGGGAGATTGTAAGGGTATTTTACCCTTATCCATTATTTTGGTAACTATGACACCGTGCTAGTGTATTTGGACTAATACATGTCTACAAGATGATTCCCAGGTATTAGCCAAAGAGATATAATGGTGTATCAATGGAACAAGAAGGCAATGGGAGACCCCCCACTTCGACGAAAAATCAACAGGATTTTCCTGAGCCTGGCCGGTCCCTGGCCCGGTCGGACCGGCCCTGGCACCGGCCAGCCCGGTCTGGACCGGCCCCAGCGCTTCTGCCATCCGGGCAGGTTCCAGTAAAGAAGGGGGAGCAGTCCGGTCTACGTCCGGTCGCCAGCCCGGTTTGGACCGGCCCATCCGGTCCCTGGCCCGGTCGGACCGGGTTCCAGACCGGCTGCCCCGGCTCCCAACCGGCTATTGCGCTTGTGCCATCCGGGCGTGATCCAGTAAGCTCAGAAGCTCGTCCGGTCAAGACCCGGTCCCAGCTCCGGTTGGAAACCGGCCGGTCCGGTCACCAGCCCGGTCTGACCGGCCTGTGCGCCGGCCTGCCCGGCGCCAAATCCGGTCGACCGGATTCCTCGTGGAATCTGATGACATGGCAAGTGGGCAACGGCCATATTTCGAAGAACACTATAAATAGCCCTTCTCCTACCTCTGAAATGTTAGGCACTACACTACAAGCTGTTCTTGAGCTCTCTCTCTCATACTCCATTGCTAGAAACACCAAAAGCCTCAGATCTCCCTCCTCCTCCACCCAAACTCAAATCCCTCCAGGGAAACGTTAGAGGAGGACCCGATCTACTGCTTTACCAAGCCAAATCTCATTCCCCCTTGTATTCATCGAGAAGCTTGCTTCCTAGGGTTCCTTGGAAACCCTAGGTGGGCAAGAGAGGTCCGGAAGCATCCGGGCTGTGGATTTGCTCCGGACAAGATTGTGAAGGTTTGGAGGCTACCTCAAAGTCTACCACAAGTGAGTGAGCTATTCCTTCGTGGGATAGGCTCCGCAGAATAGGGTGAGCCTTCGTGGCGTGGGGAATCCTTCGTGCGACCTCCACCCCTCCAAACGTGACATACCTTCTTGCAAAGGAAGGGAACACGGGAATACATCCTCGTCTCCGCGTGCTATCGGTTATCTCTAACCGAACTCCTTACTTGTGATTTAACTGCCTGTGAGAGCCTTCGTGCTCGAGTTAGTTGTATTCTCATATAGGTTGTTTCACCTAATTGCATTAGGCTCACCTTTATATTCCGCAAAGCCTAATATTGCAAAGAAAGAATTAAAATCTGTAGAAACCTATCCCCCCCCCTCCCCCCACTCTAGGTTTTACCATCTCTATACTTTCAAGGAGCTAGGGCATCGAGAATTATCACAATATTGAGGTAGTGGGTGCTGTTGTCACAGTGATCTAGGATTGGTCTTGTTAGCGGTGCAAGTCGAGCGTGTAACTAAGTTAGTGCCTCTAATGATCAATGCGAGAAATGTGCTAGTGCGGAAAAATGGAGTCCGAGATCCAGGGATTTTTATTCTACGCTAGACAAAACTTGATATAATTCGATAAAGTTGGTTGTTATATGAACTATTCAGTATACTCAGTTTTACGCTCTTATCATTTTCTATGTAGCATAGAATATAAATTAGTAGTTGTCATTGTGATTTTGCACACTTTTAGTATACATGACCACCTATATTCAAACTTTTTACTATTTTCAAAAACTTTGAATCTAGTTTTTAAAATTCTATAATAGAGGGCTCCCTAGAGATCAGGCTACAGTTGTAGTTTCCAAGAAACGTGCACCTTAAACCATCGCGTTAAAATTTTCTTTTACTCACTCCGTTCAATAGTTTTGTCATGATTTTAGTTCAAACAAGAATTATGGAAGAGAGAAAGCGGAAATTGAACGTTTGAACTTGAGAGCATATGCTCCCGCAAACCAGAAAAACATTTTCAAATGTTAAAAATATCTGATTTTTTTGGCGCTGTCGGCATTATATGTGCGCACGAGTTTGGCGGAAAACTGATTTCTTTATATCTTGTGCAGAAAAAGTAAAATAATTATCATGAAAAGCTTTTTTTAAGCACGAAAGTTGCTCCAAAGAGAAAGTACCTTTCTAAACTGGCGAGGAAGACATACAACGGAATACTCCACCCTGACTTGTCCTTTCCTCATATCTTCCTCACTTTTAATGGTTCAGAGTCGTCAGGGTGGTGGGCGTGGTGCAGGTTTGTCAGCCCTCTTGCATCTTCGCTGCTGACGGCCATTAGGTGCATCGTCTTGACTCACGATAGCAATCTCAGAAGCGGAAAGTGTCTTTAGCTCTTGGGCATCAGCGTTTCTACTATTTAAAAAAAATCCGAAAATCATATATATTTATTTCAAAAAATATGAACATAAATCTGGACATAATAAATGACATAACCTACAATGTGTAATTTTTCTATATGAAATTCTTTATATTATAAGCTACATAAAAAAGTCAAAATCTGTTGAAATTTGGAGATCTGAAATATGCATACCTAGATCCACATGTTTGTTATTTTTGTGTAGCCTAAAATATTTTGTATTTGAAATTAAAATTTTCCACGTTTATGGTAATACTTCATTGGGTACACCATAATTTTTTTTTAACTTTTTTAAAACACGCAAATATGATTTTTATTTTTTTAAATGGCAGGAGCACTAGTACCTAAAATCTCTATCCTCTGGGACGTCCCTTTGCTGCCAATGCTCAGAAGCTGGTCACCACAGGTTGAACTTGATTGCCACTCCATCGAGTGACCCAATTTATTGCTTGTGCCTATCGTACGTTTTAGTAGAAGGGTGACAAAGAGATTACAAAAATAAGAATAAACATCACCATCTACTAGTATAAAATATGACTTATATTTTTAACTCTAAAGAGCATTAGCACCGGTTGTGCTACGAATTCAAACTAAAGGGTGCATTAGCACCGATTCATGCGGCCAGAACGTCGCAGGGGACCAACAAAGTTTTAGCACCGGTTCTTGCGAGACCTTTAACACTGATTCGTACATCGTATTAGTTTCTAGTCATCATCAGAGTTTAACAACCTATTTGATTGCAGGACAAGAGAACGTAGGAAAAGAAAAACTCTAGAATTGTAATGGCATGCTCACTAGAATTCCACGGAAATTGATATGAACAAAAGTTTGTTTAGTTTATAAATTCAAATAGGCTTCCGGGTGCATATGCCCCCTCTACAAAAAAAAACATATTTTGAATTGTCAATTTTTTTGTCAAAAAAGTCTTCATGTACATCTCACAATATACGTGTGTTCGCCAAGTTTCGGAAACAAACTTTTATTTTCTATCGTGTATGTAAAAAGGAGAGAATTTATCTTTTGAAAGTCCTTATTTTTGGCACTAATATTTATCATTTTTACACACGCCGCACGACGATTCAACTTTTTATGAAACAATTTTGTGGCCGCATAGCACGTGAAGATGTAACTGCAAATTTTATGTTTCAACTTTTTAAGATTTTAAAATATATCTTAGATGCATTTCAAAATAAAGTGAGTATATGCTCCATGAGCCAAAACATCACTCCCCATTATATAAAAAGAAAATATTCTTAAAAAGAAGTATGGGTGGATATTAGATTTTCTATAAAATATAGTGCAAATGATTGCTTAGAAAAATAAATATATAGAAATCAATTCTACAAATCAAACAACCACCATAGAATTTTTTTTCTAAAAGATATCTACAAATTTTCTACGCAAATTCTTTGAATCCGATAGTCCTTTAACTTGGCTAGTATGCAAGGTGCAGCAAATTTGATGAAATAGACGGCAATGCAGCACCCAACCCATTTATTGGGTTATGACATGTTTTAGGTGTTAATGAAAACAATCCTAATTCCTACATGAAGTAAATTAAGAAAAGTCAGTTTGACATGAATATATGCAAACTCCCCTGCTTTATCTAGCCTCCCAGCTCTCTCTTTTCTGTATTTCTTTCTGAACGAGCCTATTGATTTGTCTTCTCGCAATAGCATCAGAGCATCTCCAAGAGATTATTTATATTTGCATCATATAATGTAAAATACATTACCTACTTTTCTTCTTTTTCAGATTTCTACATCACCTGTATTTGCTCTAAAAAATCAGATGATGTAAAATACATCACCTCTTCTCTAAAAGTGCTCCAGAAGATGGTGTATTTTACATCACCACCTAGGTGATGTATATTTCATATTTGCAAACATATGAATGAATTTCATATATAAATGATTTGAAACCATAAATAAAATCCAAACATTGCTAAATATTACATTACACAAATAATTCATCATTATTACAGGAATAGTTCATCATCAACTTGCAGAGAAATCAACTCATAAATACACATAGTCAGTGACCCGTCCAATCCGAACGGGGCTGGCCGTGCGGGAGCTTGTGGACGGCAGATTGGCGGTCCTCGGTATTCTACAACCCCGTAGATGGACGGTGATGGCCGTGGCGAGCCGGAATCAGCCGGAACTGGGCCAGCGGGCTTCGGATTTTCACCGAGGTGAATGCACATTTCCAGCCATCCCAAGATATGAGACGAGTCGGGGCGAGGTGAGGACGGGGCGATGCTAGGTCGATTGCCAGCGGCGGCAGGGCGGATTTGGATGGAGTTCGGCCAACGGCAGCGGTCGAGCTTGCGCCGGTGGGGAGGTGGAAAACGACAAAGTGACTATTGCGATTCGCATGTGATCGTTGTTTTACGATGTATATTTGCATCGCCATGTGCAAAGTATACATCATGATGAAAAAAAAATTGGGTCTTTTTTACATTTACATAATCTGCTGAAGCAGTTTTTTTTTGTCTAAAATGACGGTTATTTTACATCTACACCATGCTCTTATGTACCATCTTATTGGCTCGGCACCAGATTGGGTGAACATAATTAGCTGAATTACACGACTAGGTCTGGAACGTATTTCGTATGGGACTCTCACAGACTTCACGACGTCATAATATAGCTGTACTACGACAAGGATTTGGATAAGGGAATCCTTCTGCTGGACTACTGCCTGGCTTGATTCCGACCGAGCTACAAAAATGCCTAGTTGCTGCAGCAGTCATAGGATTACAGTATGCTCACTATGCCACGACTCTGCTGGTATAATTACCAGAAAAGCATCTGCAGTTATCTCTATCTAACAATCCATGATCATCGCAACTTGATAGCAAGCCGTCGTTCTAGTACGTACTCGTACCTGTCATTCTTTCGGGCATTTCGCCTCCTTTTTTATTCACATCAAACTCAACAGAGCACTTTATCTCGTCGGAAACAAAACACTTAATTTTACAACACATTATTTACACCAGAAACAAACTCCACATAAGAACAAGGAGATTCCAACATTCCACGCAACTGATTAACAATATCTACGCAAGATGTACACAAAATCTTAAGTCCTTATTTTAGCAATTTTCATGGTACGTTGGAGATCGATCTTATTGGCTCGGCGCTAAATTGGATTAACAGGGATGTCATAAAAAAACTAGTTCTAAGTCGATTGAGTTCTCGGTCAAAGGATGTAATTCTTGTAACAACTTTGCAATTTAAAAATCCAGTTACAACTTAACTAGCAACTAAAAATTCTCAGTTGAAACATCACTTGCAAGTAAAACATCTCAGTTGCAACCACAATTAATTACAACTAAAAATCAAAACTACAACATTTTTTTGCAGTTTAAAGAACGCATAAATCGCAATGTAAATCCGTCGATTTCGAATTTCACTGAAGACCAAGTTAGTTCTCAAATAAGAACTAGTAATTCGAAAAAAAATTGTTTCATTTAAATACTCCATCCGTTTCAAAAAATAGTTATTTAACTTTTTTGAATATAGATGTATCTATAAGTAAAATATAGCTATAATCTCTGTAAACAACGTTAAACAGTTTTTTTTATAGGGATGTGTAGATATCCGAGCACGTGTTTCGTATGGGAACTTAATACTAGAGGACGTTATAGCTGTACCGCAGCATGGATTTGGGTAAATGAATCTTTCTGCTAGACTGCTTGGTTTGATTGTCACCCATCGATCTGCAAAAATGACTAGTTGTTGATTAGTATCTTGATTACGACTGTACGGATATAATTAGAAGAAAAGCATATGTAATTATCTCTATCTAACAATCAATGATCATAGCAACTTGATGGCAAGCCATCGTTCCAGTACGTACCTGTCATTCTTTCAGTCTCCAAATGCAGCCGGAGCAGAGCACTTCAGCATTTTTCGTGTCGTATATACTAGGTCAACATAGCACTTTACCTTCTCAAAAACGCAACACTTAGTTTTGTAACACATTATGTTTCTCCATAATCCTCAATTCACTGTAAACAAAGTCCACACAAAACAGCGAAGTTCCAACTCGTAATTACCAACCAAAAGATAGTTGTCGTTTTTTTGGAGCCGACGGAGGCATATTCTTTCGTAGGCAGGAGCTCGCCACCGTGGACGCTTCGTTTACGCTCGCATCCCCTGAGTAGAAGTCTTCGGTGATTCAGGAAGAACATCTCTATAGTTGTTTCTCCTCATGGCAGTCCCAGCGAGTCGTCGTTGCATGTTATGTCAGCTATCTCTGAGAGCGAGCTCATTGACGGGATCTTGGCTCCGGTAATTCAGATCACGCCAGAGCTACATGAGTAGTGTGAGAATTCGTCTGTGGTGTTTCTGTTGGTGCTGGGCTCGACTGTGGTTTCTCCGCCGAGTCAGGCACTTGACTTTGAAAAGAGCGGTGATGTTGACGATGCCTGGCAGGCATGTGGTTTCTCTTGGTGATGAGGTCGTTAAGTTAAGACTGTTGGCAACGGTGCCCGGTGCTATCGTCGCTAGAGAGATTTGCGATTTTCTCGCCACCTTAGCTACTGCCTACCCTAATTCCGCAATTGATTGATGGCATGTCTTTGTCGACGTGGTGTTGGAGTGTCATGTTTGGAGTGTTCGTTCGTGTCGCCTTGTGGTCTCATGTTGGCTAGAGTTTGTGCGGCATTGTAGTTCGGGTCCGTGTTAGGCTTGGTGGGTGTGTGGGTGTGCTGTTTCTGTGGACTTGATGTTGTTATTGTGGGTTTTCGTTCAGTTTTCTCCTAAAAACTTAACACTCTCTTCTCAATTAATTTTACCTCCATTTAAAAAAGTATACTATAAAAGCAATTCGGTGTAGTCATAAAAGTGACACCAAAAAAATCACGTTATCCTTGAGAGATTAGAACACCTAGAGTGAACCATGGGCTGGCATGAAGAGGGCAAATCTATATCAACATAGTAGTACTTACATTTCACAATCAATGGGACTCTAGAGTATTTGGCAGTTATTTAATAATAGCTTGCAATTCACCGCAAAATTAAATGATTCATCATACATGTGATTTTTTACCTATCAAGGTATTTGCGGTAGAGAATCTTAGATTTAGAGTTACATGGTTGAACAATATTTGAAATATTTCCATGAACATAATCAGCATGACAAAGACAATGCCCTCGCATTTGCGAGGGCCACCTTGCTAGTTTTGTACAAAGTACATCGACCGCGAACAATATGGAAGAAAGGGAAATACCCCGTTCAATATTCTGAGTATTACATCTCATGGATCACATAAGATTAACACATAAATCAACCAACGGAAAATAATAAGCATTACGAGGCTAAACATACTTCAATGTACTAATATGCCACCAACCAGCCTTGTTGTAGATATCCTAAGTGACCGTCAGCACACAATTACATCTAGTATCCATAAGTTCATGCTGATCATGCGTGAGCGGTCCAGATCAAAGCTAGGTCCAGTGCATAGCCATGCAGGTAACCTGCAAACATTTTCTAGCAGTTGTGTTGCTAAAAATTATATTATCCCCACATCTCCCTATTGGCAACATGAAACTGAAACCCCAATGTGTATTCTAGCTTTAGTATTCTTGTCCATTCTATTTAACCAGTAATATATTCGTAATATTAGCCGGAGAGAAATATTACTACCTCCGTTCTAAAATAATGAATCAGTTTTATCTAGGTACGCGTGTATCTAGACATATTTTATTTAGTAGAAACATCCATATTAAAAAAAAGTTGAGATACATATTTTTAGACAGAGACAATATGTAAAGTAAACAATGCGTCAAATAAGCTTCGCAAACGGACATGAGAGAAACAAATGCTGAATGTTTTCCTCAGAATCAAGAAACAATAGTTTTTAATCCCGTCACATTTACGCTTAGCAATGTTATCCTTTGTAAGTAAGAGTTTTCAATGCATAAGTTCAATTTGGCTCCCGGATGCATAGGCTCCTTCTACCAAAAAATTATATTTCGGCATGTTGAAAATTTTTGACAAAAAAATTCTACATGTACATCTCCATAATATATGTGTGTTACTGTAGGCACAGGGATGGATAACGGGCGTTGCATGGATGAGAGAAACTCATGTAACAATCATAGCAGGGCATTTGCAGATAATAATAAAACGGTGTCGAAGTACAAAGCAATCAATAGGCATGTGTTCCAATTATAGTCGTACGTGCTCGCAATGAGAAACTTGCACAACATCTTTTGTCCTACCAGCCGGTGGCAGCCGGGCCTCAAGGGAAACTACTGGATATTATGGTACTCCTTTTAATAGAGTACCGGAGCAAAGCATTAACACTCCGTGAACACATGTGATCCTCACGTCACTACCATCCCCTCCGGTTGTCTCGATTTCTGTCACTTCGGGGCCATTGGTTCCGGACAGCGACATGTGTATACAACTTGCAGGTAAGATCATAAACAATGAATATCATGATGAAGCAATAACATGTTCAGATCTGAGATCATGACACTTGGGCCCTAGTGACAAGCATTAAGCATAACAAGTTGCAACAATATCATCAAAGTACCAATTACGGACACTAGGCACTATGCCCTAACAATCTAATGCTATTACATGACCAATCTCATCCAATCCCTACCATCCCCTTCAGCCTACAGCGGGGGAATTACTCACATATGGATGGGGGAAACATTGCTGGTTGATGGAGAGGCGTCGGTGGTGATGGCGGTGATGATCTCCTCCAATTCCCCGTCCCGGCGGAGTGCCAGAACGGAGACTTCTGGCTCCTGCGGCGGAGTTTCGCGATGTGGCGGCGTTCTGGAGGGTTTCTGGCGACTTCGACTTCTCCCCATGCGTTTTTAGGTCGAGGCCGATAAATAGTCCGAAGGAGGGCGTCGGAGGCCAGCCGAGGGGGCCACACCATAGGGCCGCGCGGGCCCCCCCTGCGCCGCGCCGCCAGGTGGTGTGGGGCCCTCGGGCCTCCCCCCAACTTGTCCTTCTGGCTCCGTCAGTATTCTGGGAAAATAAGGCCTTCTGCATAAATTCCGAGGATTTTCCCGAAAGTTGGATTTCTGCACAAAAACGAGACACCAGAACAGTTCTGCTGAAAACAACGTTAATCCGTGTTAGTTGCATCCAAAATACACAAATTAGAGGCAAAACAATAGCAAAAGTGTTCGGGAAAGTAGATACGTTTTGGACGTATCAACTCCCCCCAAGCTTAGCTTATTGCTTGTCCTCAAGCAATTCAGTTAACAACTGAGCGATAAAAGAACTTTCACGAACACATTTGCTCATATGATGTATATATTCTCATGCTATGGCTAATACTTAAGCAGTTCATAACGAAATACATGCAAATAAGATCATCTAACAGCTATATCAATCATGGAGAGGTACCAACAAATAATAATAAGCATCATGAATCATGTATATAAGCAGGATTGCAATGTTCATAAGAGAATATGATAAAGTGGTATCTCGCTTGCCCATGTTTGAACAGCAAAACATAAATGCTCAGGCACCTCTGAAGTTCATAGAAGGACTAGAAATAGAGATTGTCAAAGATAAAAGCATCAAAGTTATACCAAAATCAATAATATTTTGAGACAAGCATATTATACTAAGAATGACAGTTGTGCTCTCAAGATAGTGCTCAAAGAAAGGATGGAGACACAACATAAAATTAAAAGATTGACCCTTCGCAGAGGGAAGCAGGGATTAACATGCGCTAGAGCTTTTCATTTTTAAAGCAGGAGTAAAATTATTTTGAGAGGTGTTTGTTGTTGTCAACGAATGGTAATGGGTACACTAACTACCTCGCAAACCGGACTCCCAAGAGCGGCTCCCATGAATTATTTGCATGTTTATGTGGCACTCCTTCCAACCTTTCTTACACAAACCACGGCTAACCGAATCCTCGGGTGCCTGCCAACAATCACATACCATGAAGGAGTGCCTTTTTATTTTAGTTTTATTATGATAATGACACTCCCCCAACCTTTGCTTACACAAGCCATGGCTAACCGAATCCTTCGGGTGCCGTCCATCAATCACAAACCATGGAGGAGTGTCTATGTAAGTTAATTAATTCGGGACTGGGAATCCCATTGCCAGCTCTTTTTGCAAAATTATTGGATAAGTGGATGAAGCCACTAGTCCATTGGTGAAAGCTGCCCAACAAGATTGAAAGATAAAACACCACATACTTCCTCATGAGCTATAAAACATTGACACAAATAAGAGATAGTAAATTTTGAATTGTTTAAAGGTAGCACATGAAGTATTTACTTGGAATGGCAGGAAATACCACATAGTAGGTAGGTATGGTGGACACACATGGCATAGGTTTTGGCTCAAGGTTTTGGATGCACAAGAAGCATTTCCTCTCAGTACAAGGCTTAGGCTAGCAAGGTTGTTTGAAGCAAACACAAGTATGAACCGGTACAGCAAAACTTACATAAGAACATATTGCAAGCATTATAATACTCTACACTGTCTTCCTTGTTGCTCAAACACTTTTACCAGAAAATATATAGACCTTAAGAGATACCAATCATGCAAACCAATTTTAACTAGCTCTACAGTAGTTCTCCACTAATAGGTTTAAACTACATGATGCAAGAGATTAATCATGATCTACTTGAGAGCTCAAAACAATTGCCAAGTGTCAAATTATCCACTATAATATGAGGCATTTTCTTTTTCCAACCAAATAATCATAACAGCTTCCAACTTTTATCATTGAACATTAAAAGTAAAACGAAGAACAAGTGTTCATATGAAAAAGCGGAGCGTGTCTCTCTCCCAAACAAGGATTGCTAGGATCCAAATTTATTCAAACAAAAACAAAAATAAAAGCACACAGACGCTCCAAGTAAAGCACATAAGATGTGACAGAATAAAAATATAGTTTCAATAGAAGAAACCTGATAAGTTGATGAAGAAGGGGATGCCTTGGGCATCCCCAAACTTAGACGCTTGAATCTTCTTGAAATATGCAGGGATGAACCACGGGGGCATCCCCAAGCTTAGACTTTTCATTCTTCTTGATCATATATCATCCTCCTCTCTTGACCCTTGAAAACTTCCTTCACACCAAACTTCTCATAAACTTAATTAGAGGGGTTAGTACTCAAAAAATTTGAATCCACCTTGGTCCTGTAGTGACACATTGCAAGAACTCAATAAAACATTAGCTACAGCTCTCCACGTCTAGAAAACCTCGCTTAAAGTCCACAAGAGACAATGCAAAAAACAGAGACAGAATCTGTCAAAACAGAACAGCCAGTAAAGACGAATTTTAAATAAATACTTCCGTTGCTCAAATCAGAAAACTCAAAACTAATGAAAGTTGCGTACATATCTGAGGAATACGCACGTAAATTGGCATATTTTTCTGAGTTACCTACAGAGAAAACAGCCCAGATTCGTGACAGATAGAAATCTGTTTCTGCGCAGAAATCCAAATCTAGTATCAACCTTCGATTAGAGGCTTCACTTGGTACAACAAAACACAAAACTAAGATAAGGAGAGGTTGCTACAGTAGTAAACAACTTCCAAGACAAAAATATAAAACAAAGTACTGTAGCAAAATAACACATGGGTTATCTCCCAAGAAGTTGCTTTCTTTATAGCCATTAAGATGGGCTCAGCAGTTTTAATGATGCACTCGCAAGAAATAGTATTTGAAGCAAAAGAGAGCATCAAGAGGCAAATACAAAACACATTTAAGTCTAACATGCTTCCTATGCAAAGGAATCTTGTACACAAATAAATTCATGAAGAACAAAGTGACAAGCATAAGAAGATAGAACAAGTGTAACTTCAACAATTTCAGCATATAGAGAGGTGTATTAGTACCATGAAAATTTCTACAACCATATTTTCCTCTCTCATAATAATTTTCAGTAGCTTCATGAATAAACTCAACAATATAACTATCACATGCAGCATGCTTCTCATGATTTCCAAACACATAATTTTTATCAAGTTCAAGAATAGTGGAATAAAAACTTTCAAACTTACTTTTATTAATAATATAACAAGGTAGTTGATCAATCTCAAGAGATATGGGACTCTTAAGTAAAGTCAATACTTTTCCAATCCCATTTTCATTAGTAGTACAATTAATATTATCAAGTAACATAGGACCATCATCTAGAGCTTTATCATAAACATTTGCTAAGCAAAATTCTTTAGTACCATGCATTTCGACATCAGGCACAAACAAAGCATTATCATAAGATTTATCAAAGTAGCATGGATTATCATATATAACAGTAGCATAATTATTTTCACAAGTTTTACTCATAGGTAGTATTTCAAGAGAATCCACAGGAACATAACATTCAACCTCTTCCGGTAAGCATGGAGGACAATCAAATAGTGCAAGAGATAAAGAGTTACTCTCATTAGAAGGTTGGCATGGGTAGCTAATCCATTCTTCCTCCTTTTGTTCGTCGCTCTCCTCTTTTTTTTCATCCAATGAGCTTCCAGGTTCATCAATTTCCTCCTCTTTTTCATCCAATGAGCTTTCAGGTTCATCAGTTTCTTCTTCCACAGGTTCCTGCAAATTGTGAGTGCATTCTTGTGCATTAATGTGTCTCTCTTTATAATCAAGGATATAAGGATTCCTACTGTAGCATTCTATGCAAGAATTAAGGATAGTAGAGACATAATCTTTAAGGTCCTTACAAATAGCACAAGTTTCATAATTCTCAACCATGAAGGATTCTATCTCGGAGGCTCCCATAAATAAGACAAATTGTTCTACCTCTTCGAACCCATAATGAATATAGCAATTCCGATTATAGCTCTTAATAAAAAATTCCTCACTAAAGCCACATTGAAATTTAAGATGTTTAGTATCCTGTTGAGAGCAACAGTTTATATCATGGCGTCTAAGCAAGATTCTAGCAATTGTATTCAATTTTTCTATCATAGCACTCATTACTTTACCAGTTCTTGATTCTCTATAACAATTATAACATTCCATAAGCTCCAAGTAGGTTGTTGGTTCTCCCATGACAGCAGTTTTTAATTTTTCGGTTTTTCAAATTTTTATGGATTTTTGGGTATATGAGGAAAATAAAACAAAACTGAAATAAACTAGATAAAAGTAAACTAAGCAAAGTAATACTAGACAGAAATAAACTAAGCACAAGTAAACTAGGAAAAAGTAAACTAAGCAAAACAAAATAAAATAAAACAGAGAGAGAGATAGAGTGTACTCCCCAGGTGAACTTATGAGTAGAGCTATGCCTCCCCGGCAACGGCGCCAGAAAACAGTCTTGATGACCCACAAGTATAGGGGATCGCAGCAGTCTTCGCGGGTAGTATTACCCAATTTATTGATTCGACACAAGGGGAGACAAAGAATACTTGGAAGCCTTAACAGCGGAGTTGTCAATTCAGCTGCACCTGGAAACAGACTTGCTCGCAAGAGTTTATCAGTAGTAACAGTTTTATAGCAGTAGCAGTAGTAAAATAACAAAGCAGTGAGTAGTAGAAAAACAGCAGTAGTAATTATAGTAAACAGCAGGATTAAAATACAGAGGCACAGGATGGATAACGGGCGTTGCATGGATGAGAGAAACTCATGTAACAATCATAGCAGGGCATTTGCAGATAATAATAAAACGGTGTCGAAGTACAAAGCAATCAATAGGCATGTGTTCCAATTATAGTCGTACGTGCTCGCAATGAGAAACTTGCACAACATCTTTTGTCCTACCAGCCGGTGGCAGCCGGGCCTCAAGGGAAACTACTGGATATTAAGGTACTCCTTTTAATAGAGTACCGGAGCAAAGCATTAACACTCCGTGAACACATGTGATCCTCACGTCACTACCATCCCCTCCGGTTGTCTCGATTTCTGTCACTTCGGTGCCATTGGTTCCGGACAGCGACATGTGTATACAACTTGCAGGTAAGATCATAAACAATGAATATCATGATGAAGCAATAACATGTTTAGATCTGAGATCATGTCACTCGGGCCCTAGTGACAAGCATTAAGCATAACAAGTTGCAACAATATCATCAAAGTACCAATTACGGACACTAGGCACTATGCCCTAACAATCTAATGCTATTACATGGCCAATCTCATCCAATCCCTACCATCCCCTTCAGCCTACAGCGGGGGAATTACTCACACATGGATGGGGGAAACATTGCTGGTTGATGGAGATGCGTCGGTGGTGATGGCGGTGATGATCTCCTCCAATTCCCCGTCCCGGCGGAGTGCCAGAACGGAGACTTCTGGCTCCTGCGGCGGAGTTTCGCGATGTGGCGGCGTTCCGGAGGGTTTCTGGCGACTTCGACTTCTCCCCGTGCGTTTTTAGGTCGAGGCCGATAAATAGTCCGAAGGAGGGCGTCGGAGGCCAACCGAGGGGGCCACACCATAGGGCCGCGCGGGCCCCCCCTAGGCCACGCCGCCAGGTGGTGTGGGGCCCTCGGGCCTCCCCCCAACTTGTCCTTCTGGCTCCGTTAGTATTCTGGGAAAATAGGGCCTTCTGCATAAATTCCGAGGATTTTCCCGAAAGTTGGATTTCTGCACAAAAACGAGACACCAGAACAGTTCTGCTGAAAACAGCGTTAATCCGTGTTAGTTGCATCCAAAATACACAAATTAGAGGCAAAACAATAGCAAAAGTGTTCGGGAAAGTAGATACGTTTTGGACGTATCATGGGGCCGCGTCGTGTGGGCCCGCGTCGCGTGGGGCTGGTAGAAAGGGACCGCGTGGGACAGGACGAGATAGCGTTTGGTTGCACGTGAGCAGGAGCTGGGTTTTGTCTCTCTCGGCCATTGGCATTTCCCTTTTAAGAGTACCTTTTCTGCCTCCTTCTCTCTGCCTTTTTTCACCTAATTAGTATCAAATCTAGAGAAGCTTGCATTTCTGTCTTTCTTCAATTATTATTTGTGCCTTTTGGCCCTCGTTGTTTGCCCAATATGGCAGCAAATCTAGTAGGGAGCCCAATCTAGTACTCCATCTGGTCCATATGTATGTAGTTAAATCTAGAAGCAAATCTACAGGGAATGTACGATAAATTCACAAGGTCATATAGTAGAATAGGGATAGATAATATAGATAATAAGCTGCATTCAGCAGCCAAACATAGTAGGGTTCGAGGTTCTTCACAGCAGTACATCACCATCATACTAACAACATAACAACGAGGGATCCCTAGCTAACAACAAAGGGATCCCAACAACAAAATGGAGGAGGCAGCAGCAGCACACGTCCAGGACTCCGCCTACCCCATCTGCCTCTGCCTCCACTTGTTGCTCCCCTTGGGAGCCTTGGGCTTGAGCGGAGGCATGCGCCCGCCGGAGATCTCCACCCGCTGGATGCTGCGGAGGTGCATGGCGAGCGCCAAGTGCTTGGCGCGGAAGGAGTTGGGGTTCACCGACGCGCCGACCTTGGGGTTGGTGTGGCCGATGTTCTCGGCATGCGTGAGGACGCAGTTGAAGTCAGTGCCGCCGAGCCTCCTAGTGCGTAAGGGGCACTGTAGACACCCTTGGCGACGTCGAGGTAGGAGACGTCTTGGCCGACCTGCAGCCTCCGCAGCACCTGGCGAGTCTTGACGTCATGGTGCTCGTCGTCGCTGCCGACGTCGCTGCCAGACAGCTGATCCATATCAAACGGGAATTTATTAGTGAATGAGTTGCAAACGTGCATGATAACAAAGTTAGGAAAACAGAGGCAGCCTCAGTTAGAGTGGACACGATTATATGTCTACAGGGACGGTGTAAGCGAACCAAAGCTCATGCACAACAGATTTGTACACAGAAATGGTTCGCTGAACCCTCCCTGTAAAAATCTGTGCCCACCGATTCATCATAGGCAAAGAAACAGATTCCAGATCTGAACTTGAACACATTCCAGATTATTTGCAAAATTAAACGGTTGATATCTTTTGATTCGTGCATAAAATAACTGATTGAGATCCTATGATTACTTGCATAAATTAACTGATTGAGATCCCATTATTACTTGCATAAATTAACCGAACGGCCGAACCCCAAATCTTAAAAGAAATCAAGGAGGGATCAAAGCAAAATGGAATAAAATCGGCGCAAATATTAGCCCAATACTCATCCATCCACAGATCCATCTACACCAGCACAAATAGGGTTCAAAAAGGAATGGGGAACAAAAAAGGAAGCAAACCGTAGTTACCTCGTTCCATGGGTCCTCTATGGAGGTGTCGTAGCGGTTCGGGGGCGGGACGTACGGCACCGGCTCGTAGGGGTCCCATCCCGGCGGGATCTGACCGCGACCGGCGGCAGTAGCCTCCGATGCACCGGCGGAGGCGGCGGCGACGTCCGGTGAGGGGACGGCGGCGACGTCCGTTGAGGGGACGGCGTCGAAGAGGGAGGCGTCGCGCTTGGAGCCGACGGCGCCGTGGACGATGGGATTGGCATTCTCCTTGTCCATCTTGCCGGCAGAGGAGAGGGAGAGGGAGAGGGTTTTTTTTGCTTCGGAGAAGATGATGGGACGTGAGAGAGGCGGCGTTGCGTAGGCGAGTGAGAGTGACAGAGATAGTGGGAGGAGGCGTCTATAAAGGCAAGGGGTGGTTAATGCGACCCGCGTCCTACGCGTCCACCGCTGCACGTCTGCACGTCTTGGACTTCTGCAATGCGCCACGCGTCCACGATTGCATGTCTTCGACTTCTGCACCGCGACCGGCGTCTACGCGTCAACAATTGCACGTCTTTCATTTCTGCACCGCAACACGCGTCCTCGAGTCTAACCCTGGAAATTTAGATATACTCAGGTATAACCTCGAGCATTATACTAGCATTTTTTGTGTGCTCAGTTTTCCCCTTGAGTGCTAATACTGGCTAGTGCAATATGCTCAGTTTTACCCTCAAGTAGCTGGTCAACAGACAGTCAACAAATGGGATTAACTAGTTAAATGAGTCATTTAATGTGCAAAAAATTCCGAAAAATAGTGGCACATACTCATGGAGTCTTTACCACAAATTGCCAGTTCTCAAAACATAGATAAGTCATAGATAAATCAAGTTTTACCACAAATTGCCACTTCTCAAAGGCCTTCTCAAATCACCTAGTAGCTATGAAGGTGCATGGTTTTCCACAATAAGCCCTTCCCAAATCAGCTTTCCCCAAAACATACTTTGTCTAAATGAGGCCACAATTCTCACACTCATGTATATTTGTATTGCAAATAGTTTGAGATAGGCCAAGATGGGTTTTATTGTACAAAACACGCATTTTCCATTTTTTAAATCTCATATTTGAATCCCTTAGTCTGTTTATTACATAGGTGCCCTTGGTTTCTTGATACTACTCAGTTTTGCCCTCTCCCTCCACAAATTCTCTCACACGTGCAACATTGCCCTGATTGGTCTAGCCCATGTCACGCGGATCGTGCCCGCCGACCGTTGATCGTATGATCTAACGGGCAGGATAACCCCTCTCTCTCTCTATCGGCGGTTACCTTCCACTCTCTAAGTATGCTAAAGGGCAGTTTTCTGTATTTATTTTCACGCGCTAAAAATTATAAACTCTTTTAGGCATTACTTTTCACGCAAAAAATGATAAACCGTCACCGATTTGTTGTAGCCATTAATTTTCACGAAAATCCCAAATGATAAACCATCACCGATTTGTTGTAGCCATTAATTTTCACGCAAAAAATGATAAACCGTCACCGATTTGTTGTAGCCATTAATTTTCACGAAAATCCCAAATGATAAACCATCACCGATTTGTTGTAGCCATTAATTTTCACGCAAAAAATGATAAACCATCACCGATTTGTTGTATCCATTACTTTTCACGCAAAAAATGATAGACCATCATCGATTTTCTTGTAGCCATTACTATTAACGGTAAAAATGATAAACGAACCAATATATCTATCTCTGTATTTGAAGTTTGGAAGGGTTCACCATCTAGTTATGTTAACTTTCGAGGTTTTGACCTGAAAACAAATGGGTATTATAAAGGGAAATAAAAGTTCAAAAAAATGTAAAAACGAAACAATCTACCTATCTTTGTATAGAAGATCGTCTGTATGATTTTTGAGGTCATTTAGAGAAGGTAGAAAAAAATCCCTTTTGAGAAGGTCGAAAAAACCTAACTTGTTACAAAAGCTGGTTTCAGTGAAACCTAACCAAATTTGGCATACATTATGCCATATCTATAACAACAAGGAATATCTAAAAGAGAAAGTTTCACAAAATTTGAAATTTATGGCGAAAATGATGCCATACATGATGCTGTTTTTCGAGGTTTTGACCTGAAAATCAATTGGATATTATAAAGGGAAATAAAAAGTTCGAAAAATATAAAAACGAAACAATCTATCTATCTATGTATAGAAGATCAGCTGTATGAAATTTTAGGTCATTTAGAGGAGGTAGAATAAATCACCTTGTTAGAAAAGCTGGTTTCAGTGAGACGAAACGGCATGCGTTTAAGCAAAGTGATTTTTTCGAACATCTCCAAATGATCCCAAATTTGCCATACATGATGCCATACGTGTTACAACAAGGAACCCTATCTAAAAAGTGTCAAAAAAGTTTGCCCAACCGTATAGCTCTATCAAAAAGAACCTCACCATGGCGCTAGTATAATTTTGGGCTTAGTTACAAACTTTCGTTACCTAACCTTCAACACGAAACTTGTTTCAAATCACTTTTGGCGTACAAGAAACAAATCCCTCCTTGATTCGAGCACCACAGCCTCCAAACTTTGCTGATGCCGATATCGGCATGGTCAGATCGGCTATGCTCGACGCCACTGCTAGGTCACCGTCGGGATGCACCCTCAATCCCTTCCCCTCATTCGATCACTGACACACCAGAGATACCGCCGAGGCCAATGCCGAACGTACATGCTGATGCCAATGCCGAACATGCATCCACGCCGATGTGGGCACGGCCATGCCGCCCCGCTATGCTGGACGCCACAGACCACCGCGAGGTCTTTCCCTTCGCCACCACACTCTTCTAGCACCCATCTATACACGCCAGAAAGGAGAGACACTAGTTTTCTCTACATTACTCGCGTTCGTGTCGGACACGGTCAGTCAAAGTTTTGAGGTAGTCGTCGATGTCGTCGACCATTTCTTCTCTTCTTTGCTTGGTTAAACGCGTCTAGTTCATATCTATCTAATGCGTATGGTCTCGCCTCATGCAGTTCTTTGTGGACGTCGATCTCATCTCGGCACCCCGCATGCCACCTCCTCCGTGCCATCGCTGTAGAGCTCCGTTTAAAAATCTATTCCTACCCGTGTATTGCCCCTTGTATCAGCGCCATGGCCCACTTATCATTCGATATACCGAAGCCCCACTCGTGCGTGTTTTGGTCAGGGATACAGCGGTGCTTACGGTCAAACAAAGATGAATGGTCTGACGTGTCTTTGCGGGCTCTACGTGGCCCCACTAGTCAGAAGATAACGGTCAACCGTCGGGCAACCGGCCTTACAACATCTGTGATGGTTTCAGACAAGGTCTTGGGGAAAACTGAGGAAAAACTAAGGAGCTGGGGAAAACTGAGCACAACTAAGGAACCGAGGGCACGAAAATAGAAATCCCTAAAAAATATGAACCTTTGCTTGAATACCAAGATGGAGACGCAACCGATGAACCAAAGATGCCAAATGAGTCAACTTCTACATCGACGGGGGTGGAAACATTGAAGGTGAGTAGAAGGAAACATATTGCTTGATCCTAGAACCTAATTAGCAATCCCATTATCATTAGATGTAGCTTTGGATATATTTTAGTTTGCTAATTGTTTTTTCTGGATTTTTATTTGCTTAGACTTACCTCATTTTACCGAGGAGGTTTTGAAGATCTTTTGTATGAACCGAAGTTGTAATTATATAGTCATGCTTTGGACTTACGATGTTTTTGCTAAACACCACTTCAAGCGATGTAATACTAGTGTAACAGTGTTTGATTAGTGTTATGCCAATGATTTGCGTACTTCATACAATGTTATGCTCGGTCACCACAACGGCGTGCTATGGAGGGGATGATGTCGCAGCGCACTAGTATCTTCGAGTTCCGCCTCCGCCTGATAAAGTTTAACCTGGTGCGGCTTTGTCGGGGAACTTGCGTGTTTTGTGTTGTATTTCTAACCGGAGTTGGGATTATATCTAGAGCTGATATCGAGCTTTTCTTGTAACGCTTTTTATTTCTCTTTTTAAGGATGTTCTTGTAAGAGTTGATTTTAGATAATATATGGTCTTAGACCTTTTCCAAAAAAAAAGAGTAACTCCCTTCGACCCAAAATAAATATTGATGGCTTAGTACAAACTAGCATAATACCCGTGCGTTGCTACGGGTAGAACTAAGAGCATCTCCAACCACGTCCCCCAAAGCGTTCCCCAACAGCGCTGAATTTAGCGTTTGGCGGGGCGTTTTCTTCGTGCCGCGTTTGGAGACATCCCCCAAACAGAATTTGAGATTTTTAAAATTTAATAGAAAAGAGTTGAATTCATTCAAACTTGCTATATAGTACATAGATTCGAATGAAATTGGATGAAATTAAACCTAAACCCTAATAGTACTTGCGGCGGCTAGAGGGGTCGTACTACTGGTGGAAGTTATACATGTCATCGACGATGACGTCCTGCTTGCCACTCTCGTCGTGTTCGTCGATGGGCTCTTCCTTCACCACGCTGCTTGGCCCAGCTTCGCCGCCATCGGTGAGGTCGACGAGCGACATCCCAGCGTCGTGGATGGACATGGCGATCGCCGCGTCGAGGTCGCCCCTCCAGACGTCCTTGTCGTGCAATGACGCCATGCACGCTGCGCGCAAGCCAGGGGAGTCCTTGGGGTCGTCGCTGCTGGAGATGAGGCGCTGCTGCCGCTTGTACTCCGCCAACTGCGCGGGGCCTTTGAGGCTTCCTTGCCATCATGCTCCTCCTTCACCTCCGGCTTCGGGACGAGGAGGGCGCTGTTGGCACGCCTTTGCTGCAGCTGCGCTGGTTCACAGATGTTGACGCTATTGCCGCCTCGCCTCCGAATGGCGGGCGGCGTCGCGTACTCCGGCTCTTCCTTCACCTCGCGCTTTGGCACGCAGTAGGGCGTGGCGCGGTGTGAAGAAGGCGTCGATCGCGCCGGCCCCGAGGAAGAACAGTTCGAGGAGGACGAACTCCTCGGCTGCCAGCGCGCTGCAGGCGAAGGAGATGGTGGCGGCGAATGCGGTATCTCCAACCTTGGGGCGCCGTTCTGGATGCCGTCGATGACGTGCTCGAGGGTTCGCCCGGGAACACCCTAGAAGCGGAGGCGCCCCTCCCTGTTCTAGGTGTTCACCCGACCGATGAGGCCGTCACTGTTGTTCATCTCGACGTCGTGTTGCGCCTGGAAGTAATCCGGCCACCAGTCGTCGTTACCGGTGGGGGCCCAGGTCGGATTGGCTCGCTCCTCTGCGGTGAGGCAAGCCCGCGGGGTCCTGATCTCGTCCCTCCATCGCTTGGTTCCCGCCGGTGGCAGCGGCGGGACACCGACCCTGTTGACGGCCATTCTCCAGCTGCCGCTGCTTGGCAGGCGCATGTCCGGCGGGACGGGGTACGTCGTGCGGTGCAGCGCCCACGCCTCCACCACCGTGAGACTGCGGCGACTGAAGCCGTTCGCCGCGATGTTCTTACGGGAGGACGACATTGCGAGCACCGAGGGAGGGGGTGCGGCGAGAGGAAGTGGTCGTGGTGAGATTGGAATGGGGAAGGAAGGAGGGGAGCTCTTATTGTATAGCAGCGGCAAGCGAGGTGGCAAGGGGCGTTGGCCGTAATAAACGTCGGCGCAGATGGCCACGCGGCCATGCACGACGAGACGCGTTACTGCGTCGCTTGGGAAAGTTGGGCGTCATTAACGTCGCTTGACCAGGGTAGGTGACGGGGTTTTAGACTTTCGTGTCCCGGACGCGTCGGGCCCGCCACTCCCCGCCTCACTTTTCGTTGTGTCCGGCGTACCTGGAGCGTCCCCCGTGGACCAGGGACAGACTCGAGGCACCGAACACCGTATTGGCCGCGCCGGACGGAAAGAACCTTTAGGCGCGCGGCTGGAAACGAAAATTTATCCGGCACCCCCTGGTCAAGCGGCTGGAGAAGATGCTCTAACAAATGTAGAACGCAATGTTCTTATACTTCAAATTAAAGTATGTTTATGTCAAAATCGTAGCTCCCAAATTAAACCATCCTAACACTAAATTTGTTCGTTGCCAAACTAATTTGTCTATCTCCCAAATTAAAAAATGTTCACGTGAAACTGCTTCGTAATTAAACCATCACAATGCATGATCGGGAGGCCTCGCCGGGTTAGTCAATTAATATTCTAGTCGGATCGGGTTTCTGTCCTCGGCCGCGAGCCAAAGCCTTCGTGAGGCCGGTTTTCTTTACGTAACGTGTGTGCGTGCTGTGTTTTTTTCCAAGATTGGATATGACTAACGTCCGCGTGCACGTTTTTTCTTCCGGTCTTTCTTTCCGATCGACGAAACGTCCCACAGTTTTCCTTCTAGTCTTCCTTTTCGATCGACGCGAAGCTAAGGAGGACGTACCACGCTCGTATCCAAATTTAATAGTAAAGAAGATATATATAGACTAGCAGAATACCCGTGCGTTGCTACGGGTTATAAAAAACAATGTTGTAGTCCCACAATATTTGAATTCAAGCATAGCAAATATTCAAATAAGTATGTATCATTCTAAATACATTAGTGCCAGATCATCAGATTAAATAACATACCCCATTCGTCCATAAAAAATGTGCTAACTTTGTCAAAACCTTTTTGTATCTATATATATGGTTGAATGCACGTGCGTTGCTATGGTTCTCTGAAAAAAATCTTCACGTCATAAATGTAAACAAAATACACATGGAAATCCACATGTATAGAAAGATATAGTCAAGTATGGTTACTTATGCACTCCCTAAGAATCTCTCCTGATACTATATTTAGAGGCAATATAATTTAGACTAAAAATGATGTGCATGGTCAAGACTCATCACCATCGCCACAGTCCAGAACAAAAACAAAAATATGTTTAGACAAACATTATAGCCAGAAGAGGACATCTAAAAAAATATAGGAATATTTAACCATGCAAAACATTTTATTTCAATCCACGGAGAAGCACTCACATGGTAGGTACAGATGGAAGGACCTAAAAGAAACATATTCTTGGCAGATAAGATGATCGAGTAATCTGTGTGATGCACGAGATTGCTTGAAGTAACCTTTGTAGTTTATCCTGTACCATATGCTGACTCTTTTATTTGTTTATTACTTTGGAATCCACATTGAGCTGGTCATAGTGGAGTTGTAGCTATACTTTATACTGTGCAACTCGTGTATATACACTGCTACGAGCAACTCACCAGCGTGTACATCCTCTCCCTCTCCTCTTGCCCCTCAATGTGTGTGGAAGAGCCGAAGCAGCAGAAATGGCATGAGGCTGCCGACGGTCCTCCACCACCTGATGTGCAGCCCGCTGTGCCGTCATGGCCGACTTTGAGCGTATGCTGGACGCGTCCATCATGTACCTCAATCTCAAGAGCCAAAGTTGTCGTCAGTCGACGCCACCCACGAGTATATAAAAATGCACGATGTACTTCTCTCTCTCCTCCCGTTCCTGCCCGCGACAGACGAACCGGCGCCGCCCCGAAACGATTAGTCGCGGCTCACTCTCCCTCCTCCCATTGCCGCTGGCGAATATCCGATAAGCCAGCGCCGCCCCGGACCGATTACTCGCGTCCAGACCCTTTGTCTATGGGTGCTGCTAGCCTGCTGCAGTGCTGCTACCAGATGATGAAGCAAAACAACTACCATATGCATGCTACTTAATCGTCAGGGAGGCTGCTTGTGACTAAAACAATCCATTAACAGGGGAGCTCCTATATATCTGATAATACAGAACAGAGAACGCTAGGATTTGAGGCCGTTGGTCTTCAGGATAGCTAGGATTTCTCTAGCTAAGTAGGAGTAGGACTCTTATTCTACTCGTTTTGTAACAACGGAGGCGACATCTCCCATAAGGACGAATCAATTCGTGGCGGCGGTGGCGAGTACGAAGGAAACCTAGACGTACAGATACGAAGGTTTAGCGGAGTTGATCTTCTTTCGCGTTTGTTCGTTTCCTTCCTTTTATATCGCCACGTGTTGCGTGTTGATCACCACGTTGATTGGTAGTCGTATCGGATTGTGACGGGGATAAAGGAAACCCACCAAGGCATCGCAACCTACGACGTGCGGTTTTTTAACGATGGGTTAGAAAAAACCGGTTGCAACCCGACGGCAGATTGATGTGGTTTTTTTGACGGACGAAACTTTGTTTGGTTTTTTTGACCTACCAACACCACCGATCCGTAACTTATTAGTAGAGATATAGATTATGTTGGGCCTAGAAATAACACGTTTTGGCCCGTTTGTGACACCAGGCGGTCACCTGTTGCAATTTAATAGTAAGATTATATGTTAGATTAGTACAAAATCTCTAACACGAGGAACTAATGAACATGTTCTTCGGAAATCGTCTAAATTAAAAAGCTGCAACATTAAGTAGGACCTTTTGAAAACACACGCGAATGCCTATAGCTGGGCCTGAGGCCCTCAGCCCACGGCTTCGTCATTTTGGCGCGATACCCGAGGAACCAAGTAACCAACCAAAGCCGTTCGCCATTTACTCCGCTGTGGACTTCGGTCAGTCCCACTCCCCTGCCAAATCTCTCACCAATGTCTGCTCCAATCCCCTCCGATTCGGGAGTTCCGGCCACCACGGAGATGGAGGTCGCGGCGGCTGGAGGCGGAGACGGCGCAGTGACCATGCCGCCGCCGGCGCCCACCTGCCCGGTCTGTATGGAGCCTTGGACCTGCAACGGCGACCACCGCATCTGGTGAGGGAGACTGTCTCGTCTGTGTTTACGTTTGCCCTTGGTGTTTACCGCTGAGTTAGCTGCTCCATATCTTGTGCTCAAGTTTAGAATATGGCCTGCTTATGCCCGCGCTATTCACCGAGAAAATATGTGCGATTTCTTAGTGCGCGCGTGTGCGTGTTAGGTTCCTAGTTAATTGGTACGCAATTAGTATCTCCCCATGATGTGGCTGGAAATTGTTCATCGTAGAATGTACAGTAGTGTTGATCAGACCCTGATGCATCCATTTACTTCAGTTAGTTCAGTTATTAGTAGTCTGAAGTCTGAACCCATTGGGGTTAATTTGTTTAGACATTTTTTGGTTCAGGTAGCGATTTTTCAGTTACATTCTGTTATCATCTAGGCGGGCGAGGACGCAGTCTGTGCGATCCATCATCATAGGAGGGCCACGGTGCACGCCCCGATCATTAGATGACACTATCCTGCTGGGGTAAAACACCAAGTCCAAATCTCTGAATAAATAGCAAGGAAGAACAGAAAAGCAGTAATGTTTTACACTGCGCGAAAAAAGCATCCGTCTCTCGTTAGCTTTCATTTCGTCAGTGAATTCAGAGAGAGAGAGAGAGAAACAACAAATAGTGCAGTGTCTTTTACAATGCACCAATTGCTGCCAGTGTTAGTGTGTTACCAATCCTCTATTTATAAGTGAGAGCTGCTTGTTTCCTGGTAAGAAATGGGTTGAGGTTTAATATTGTTAGGACTTGTATTTAATTTTGCAACCTTCACTAGGCTATGGGCTATCTGCACAGCAGTAATGCTTTCTGTCTCAATTTCTGGTCACAAATTCAAAGGTCTGGTGAAGATTTTTTTTCCAATGCACCAACTTTGCGGCCAATGTTCCCGGCATTTTATTTTATTTATTTGCATTTTTTCTTGTGTCCCCGTTAGAGGCAGGTTGTTTTTTAGTAAAAGTTAAGACTTACATTTAATTGTGCAACCATTCACTAGGTTACAAGTTATCCATAACATAAGCACTAATAAATTGGTTACCAATTCCTTTCGTCACAATATCAACTACGTAGAAGTTTTCGGGTGATTATCAGTAGGAGTGGTGATCACAAAAGGATAAGAGAGGTTGCAGTTTTAGAGGTGCCAAGGAGGTGGCAGTGGGTGGTAGCAAAGTGGAGGCTGTTGATGGAGGTGCTTATCGCATCTTATGATGATACCAACCAATATTTTTATTTCTTTTTTGAGGCATAACTATGTTTATTTTTTCATAAAAGATCCGTGTGTGCACTTGTTGTGTCTGAACTCTGAACTATGGGGCTGGTGATTTTCTTTTACCATTGATCATCTCCTATCTGCCACAGTTGCATTCCTTGCGGACATGTGTATGGCAGGTCGTGCCTAGTGAAATGGCTGGATCGTTGCGGCGATGACACTGCGAAGGTACCATGCATGAATTTTTGTGTATACATGCCGTACTTGAGTTTAAACTGGAACTTATCCCTATTTTTTTCCCAGTGCCCTCAGTGCGGTGAACAATTTGAAGACAAGCTTATTATAAACCTCTACGCACCAGGAAATCTGTGGGACGGTTGCTGCCGCTTAGAGGTTATGTCTTTTGCTTCTGGTGTACTTGTATATAAGTGCCAAATTATGAATCATTGCTTTTTAGGCATCTTGATCGATAGGAACAACATAAATTTTTCCAGTTAAAATAAATAAATATATGTAACTTACCAATGTTAGAGAAAACCCATCAAAACAGTAGAGACAATGGTTGTTTCTCTTATATCTAAACCATCAAATGCTTGCCCTCACATTACATGCTGGGTTGTCTTTTTTATTTTCTCTTCATTCACCTGACCAACAATCTGATGTGGTATAGGTAGCAGACAGATAATACACACACTGTCAGAGATAACCATACACAGCATTAATGGAATCGATTGACCTGCTTGTGTTGATACATGCTCATGTAGTCGAGTCATATAGCTGTCCTGTTTTTTCATCAGTGGTCAGACGTCTAATAATTGGAAGTGTTGATTACTTACACGTGAATCAATGGAAATTAAAAAGTAAGGTCATTATCTATATTGTCAAAGAGGTTTCTTTAATGATGCATGCTGAATTGCTTATTACATCTCACAATTTTTTCTCAAACAACCCACGGTTGCAGGAATTAAAAGCCCATTACAAGTCTAAGATTCATGAGATGAATAGACATTGGGAAACTGCGATGGCTGAGTACATGGAAAAATCTCTATCCGATACTAAGAAGTTGAGGGCAGATTTGGTCAGACAATGTACAGAACTGAAGGAACAAACTTCTAAGGAGATTGCAGAATTTCATGACAAGACAAGGGTAGAAATAGAGTCTTTGCATGGTCAGGTGTTGCAAATGGTAGATCAGATAGTGAGAATGTGGAACGAACAAAACACAACGGCTAACGCTAATTTGGCGACAATGAAGGAGCAGATGAAGAAGATGGCTGAAGAAGAGAATGCAACGGCAACGGAACTGATAGATTTCGTTGAGCGGAGTTCCCCTCGACTGTCACTGTTTTCCAACCCGCATGCTCCTGCATCTGCCTTTGCTCCTGGTCCCCTGGATTCTCAGAACAACACAGGGTGGCGCAGGAGTCACTCTGATCAACTGCCACCAATTCCAGTACTGGCTTGTCCTACTGATGCTGCGAAGGGGCCACACGGAGGGACCTGATATGCATACTGATAGAATCCGTGGAGCAGACATGGCCATCCACTCTGATCCAATTCCTGAACTTGCCGATGCTGATGGATGGTTATAGCTCTTTATCTTCTCCTGCGTATTGTACTCTAGATCTAATTGTTGCTGCTGGCTTGTTCATCTCTTCTCATTGTCAACATCACTAATCATGTGGAACTCAATGCAGTAGGTTCACTACTTATAATGAATATGCGTCTCACCCTATCAAACCTATATTTTACCGATGATCTTGTCTTTCTAATGGAGGTTGATTGCCCCTCAATGCCTGTTTCAACTAGTTAAGTTGCAGCAAACTAGTAATTTTTCCACACCGGCAGCACAACTGAGGCCATGTTAAACTATTTTCCAAGTAATGCACACCAGAAAAAGACCATGTGAAATGGAGCATTGCTGTGGGTAGTGCCGCTGCCCAACGCCGAGACATCGCTGCCTTTCGTGCGCCTGGGGGTCCGATGAGCCGCCATTGTTGTTGGTAAAGTAGGCAACCTGAGGGCTGAAGTGGGAACATGACGCAGGCGATTATTTTTTGTAGAAGATGCAGAACCTTGCTCCGGCCATCACCGGAGTTTCCGGTTCTGACTTTCGCAGCGCCAAGGGCGCGTTTGGTTGCCTGCATTCCCTTGCCTCGCATCGGCCAGTAATTTTCCGGCCCGTTTGGTTGCCTGGGCCGAACCGCCTTCTTGCATGAACCGTTTCTCAAAGCAGTGTCGGACCAGTCCTGGAGGAACGCCCGGTTCGGCAGTTTTCAGCAGTGTAGGCAAATCTCCACGCTCGCTGATGCAAAATGAAATCTTCGGCGCACGGGCGGAGACGAGAATGGAGATGATGGGAGCTGTGGCGCGCATCGGTGAAAAGCGAAAATGGGGGCGGGAAGGATTCCGTCACCTCCCGCCGCGCCCCATGGCCTATTTCTACCCCCTCCTCCACTGTCCCCCCAAATTTCGAGCTCCTCCTCCCGTCGGCAAGACAGTAAGAGGCGCACGCATCTCCGGTCGACGATGGTTGCAGCGGCGGTGGCGGCGGCGGCGAGTACATCTGGGCTGCTTCATCTACTTCCTGGTCCAGCGCATCTTCCCCTCCGGCGATGACTATAAGCCATCCCTTATCCCCGTACCGCGGTAATGTTTAGATCTAGGTTAGGAGTAGTCAGATCTTGCCTAGGGTTTGGTCTTGTAGCAGGGGTTAGTTCGGATTGTCGTGACCTATCATGATCTAGCTACGATTCGACATTTCCATATGCTACTGCCATGATCTAGCCTAGGGTTTGTTCTTGTAGCAGGGGTTAGTCCAAAATGTGCTCACCTACCATTATCTTGCAATGATTTGTGCTATTCACTTATGCACTTTCCCTATTCACCGTTGCAATAAACTGCTTGTCTGATTTAGGATGATTGTTGGTATGGTTTGTGCTATTTATAGTTGCAATGAACTGCTGGTCTGATTTAGGTTGTACTACGATGTGTGTAGGACTCTTTCTGCGATGACTTTAGCCAGGCGCTTGTCTGCGTTGGGGACTCTCAGATCCCTTCGTAATTTCCCGATTCACAGCCCACATATGAGTCCAAGGTCACCCCTCTGCCTGTGTCTAACCTAGTGGCTCAGGTAGCGGAAGAGTTGGCGGCTAGGCTGGCCACCACTAAGAAGAACAAGAACCGCAGGGAAGCGGAGAGGGCCTTGAAGACCGGGCAGGAAATGAATGCCACCATGAAATGGCTTCCATTCATGTCCATCTTCCGTGTTGGAGAAGATGTGCAGCTTGATCTAGGGCAGAGTGAGAACTGACAAAGGATTCAAGGAAGTCCATCTCAATTATGTGGCGAAGAGCCTAGCTAACCACTGTGGTGTGACCGTCTGCTCCACTTAGGTGTACAACCACCTGAGAAAGTGGAGGCAGAGGTGGCTCACCATTAGCAGGCTCCGCGATCTAAGCGGTGCTCAGTGGTGCGAGGACACCAAATGCATCGTCCTTGAGGGTGAGCACTACTGCGGGCACGTCGCGGTGAGCACCTCACTAATTCAGTCCTCCTCACTAACTTTTGTGATCAGCCACGAGCGGAACTAACATCACTGTCCCTTCGTATCGTAGGATCACCCAAAGGACGCAGAGTTCCTGAATGTGCCCGTCGTCAACTACGACGAGATGCATACCATCTTCTCATTCGGCCTCGCCACCGGAAAGTACGCCATGGGATCCACTGAGCCCCTGGGCTCGGCTGCAGCAAATCCTGCACCTGAAAATGCTGACACCCAGGAGTCCAACACGGTCAACCTCGATGCTGACAAGCCCGGCGACGCGCCTGAGAAGCCAACCGCCGGCAAGAGGAAGATAGGTGCCTTCGTCGACAACGAGATGGTGGCCTTCACCAACATTACTGTTACTGTGAAGGACGTCGCACAGGCCATTAGGAACAACAAGCCCACAGACATGCACCCTGACCTGTGCAATGCGGCCATGGACATGCTTGGCTTCGCCGAGGATGATCTGATGGCCGCCCTCAGCCACCTCGTCGACCACAAGGCCCAGGGATTCAGCTTCGTCGGCATGACCGAGCCACACCGCATCCTCTGGCTGAGGAACTACCTTGGCAAGTACCACAACAAGGTGTAGTGGTGCCCTTGAGGGGGTGGTTCCGGGATGCATGCATGGATATGGTGATGATGATGATGATGATGATGATGATGTATATTCTGGCAGTAGCTAGGATGACAAACATTTGATGGCCCCCTTTTGTAAGTATGATGAGGTGGTATATACTAACCCCTCAGGTGATGGTGAACTTTGCGGTGTTAGGATCAGACACCCACTTTTGTTGTGGTGGTAGGACGACACCATGGTAGTGTAGGATGAACTTCTGATCGACTTTTGGAATGATCATGCATGCCCCTGTTAGTTTAAGATTTGTTGTCAACACTTGTCTTGTTCAATTGCTCTTTTCTGAATTGCTTCATTGTGATCGCTAACTTCTTCTTATGCCATGCTAGTGGTATGTGCTGTTTCGCGGGCAGGTTCGAGGAATCTACAGCTTATGGAGAGTCTGTCAAGATCAGGTCAATGGCTACTCCAACAACAGCTACTGAGGATATGCAACATTGGAGGAGGCACAACAAGAGTACCTCACCTTCCTGGAAGAGGAGCTCCTGGAAGATCAGACCATCGATGATGCAGTGCCACTGCCGCCGGAGGAAGTACATGCTCTACAAGGAGCACCGCCGGAGGTACGTCCCAGCCGAGTCAAAGATTACATCATCGTCTTCCTCATTGTGGTGATCGTGAGGATCGTGTTCTTCTGAGTGGTCTATGATCTTATGTAATATGCCATGACATGGTAATCTCATCTTATTTGAATTGTGGTAAGGATATGGAACTGTGATTTCAGCAACCAAACAGCTGATTCATGTTTTCCTGCGTGCAAGATGGGCTGGAAACGGGCAACGAAACGATGGAGCATAGGTTCCTTCTCCGGCGCGCAAAAGGCCGCATAGGCTATCAAACGATCCGCTAAAAATGGCTCATGGTCCATTCGTGACGCGCAATGGCTCCCATCTTACTGGCACAGTCATGCAAGAATTCAGCCCAGGGCAACCAAACGTGCCCCAAGTGACTGACCAAGAACACAATTTCCAGTGTGGAGACAGATAGAAAAGTTGAATTAAACATTTTTTTTTTCAAGGACCGGCAACCAAAACACAGTATTGAGAAAGATAGAAAGTTGAATTAAACGTTTTTTTTCAAACTTGTCATTTTTCGTCAAGACACAGAAATGTATTTTTTATTTACAGACAAAGCAATATGGACCAGCCACCCACTCCCGCTACAACTAGATCAAAGAAACTACTCCTCTACTAGGCCCGCTGTTCTTCTTCCTACATGTGCTAGCTTCCAGTGTCAGAGGTCCTCGTTAGCGAGTGAGACCAGCTGCTCCAGATGAGTGCTTTATCTGTCAAAGCTTCGTGCATTTTGTTCCAACAATCCAACCACATTCTTCTCATTCTTGCAATAGCTCTGGCGGCCAATTCTTTTCTCCCAGAAGTTTGATGACGGTTCTCGAGAGACAGCCATGAACAGATTGAAACTGCATTGGGGCAGCGTCCGCGAGACCGCGACACCTTTATCCTGGCAGAATTTGTATCAGAACTTCATTTGTCAGCAGTCACACATTTCTCACATTAATCACTAGAGGCACCAATTTTTCGACAAAGAAAATATATTAATATCATGAAGATAACAATACACACAACTTCTGCAACGTGCACTAGAGTTGTTAGCATAAAACCACCACATTCCCAGCTAAATGTCCATTTTAGTATCATTTTATGTTTCGGGAGAAAAAATCACTATATTTTGCTGAGATTTTCGCAAAAAAACACTAAACCGGTATTAAACACGAATTGATAGTCATTCTAGCATGGAAGGCCCACACGTAAGGCTGACGTGGCAATATTAACAAGCCAGCCCATATTAAAAAACAAAAAATCTCATTAAAACGAAAAAAATAAAAAAATATCTCTATCCCTCGCCGGAGACCACGGGCGGGGCTGCTACCCATCCCTTTGCCGGGGCGGCTGCGGCCGGAGCACAGCGGCGGTGGCCGGCCTGCCTTGCCCAAGCATGGCGGCGGCGGCCGAAGCACAGCGGCCTGCCTCGCAGGAGCACGTCGGCGGTGGCAGCGGCGGGCGGCCTGGGTCGAGCATGGTGGCAGCGGCCTGCCTCGCAGGAGCACCGTGGCGGCGGCGACCGGAGCACGGTGGTGGCGGCCCGAGCACAGCGGAGCCGCCTCTCAAGCCTCAGGAGTCGGCCCCGCCGCCTCAATCTTGACGATGACGGCCGCCGGTCGGAGCCACGAATGGGTGCTGGCGAGCACGGCGAGGCGCGCGGCGGCGAACGGGCATGGCTCGGCGGCTGCGTGCGGGTTCGGAGGTCGTCTTCCCCATCCCCGGCGTGCCTCGCTCGAGCGGCGCAGACAGAGGAAGGTGGCAGCGCGCAAGGAGGAGCTCGCCGGAGTTGTGGCGGCGTGACAGGGGTCGCCGCCCCTAGACTGGGCCGTCGGGATGGGGTGGGGATACGGTTGGGGGCTCCTCCTCTATTTTTTTATTGTATTTATTTATTTTTTGCGTCGTTTGCCTTTTTTAATTGGACTGACAGGTAGGCTCTTGTCCACCTCAGCAAATTGGGCCTGCCAATTGGGACCCACATGTGAGAAACAGTGTCAATTTGTTATCAATTCAGAATTAGTGCTATTTGAGAGAAAACCTCATCAAAATATGGTAGTTTTTTCACCCGAAACACAAATTGGTACCAAAATAAAGATTTAGCTGCGAATATGGTGGTTCTATGCTAACAACTCCGTGCACTACCCTACTGGGAGCACAAATAGGGATGGCAATGGGTATCCATGACCCGCGTACCCGTCGGGTAAAAACCCAATAGAAGTACGGGTATGGAAAAAAATAATACCCGTGGATTCGTAAATGGTAAAATATCATACCCACCAGGTAGAGTGGGTACGGGTATAGGATCATAGAACCCATACCCACATACCCATTTACCCATCTAAATTTGATAAGTGGCCACTCTAATATTCTAAACTACTAAATTTCCCCTAATCACAACCTTCACGTTGCTAGAAGGAACCTCACGCTTTGCAATCTCCCAATCGCTAGTAGGTTAGTGAGGATTAGACCTATATCTACGATTACTTCACTTCCTGTCATATTTTTAATCAATTTGATGTGTTGTAAGCGCGGGTATTTTTTACCCGCGGGTACCAATTTACCCTGCCGGGTAACGGGTATGGGAAAAACTTATACCCGTTGACGGATATGGGTACGGGTGATGGGTAAGATTGAACGCGACGGGTACGGGTATGGGATGGCTCTACCCGTACTCATACCCTGCGGGTGCCATCCCTAAGCACAAATGCACACATAAAAAAAGCTAAAAAAGAAAAGTCCCTCCAGTCTTTGAAGCAGCACAAATATCACCAAGATAACACCTGAAATCCAGGTTCTCTAAAAGCAACACATCCGAGAAAAAAAACAATACACAAACGTCATTGTGGTCCGATCCAGGATCTTAGATTTTCACCCTGAAGATTTTCTCCGCTCTCAAAATAATGCTTTCAACAAGGTTATTGCCAGGCACAACCAATTAAGATCACACCTTGGATTTTCACCATAAAAGGTAAGATATTGAACTTCACATGTGTTGTCCCCCACTTGCATACTGCTACTATACGAAACCTGAAACACCAAGCCAATTCCTCGTCGCCGCAAAAACTCGAACCGCCATTACTAGTCCTTAACTCTAGCTTCCATGACATTCTTCGCCTCTGACTTCACCATGGACCAAAAAATGTCACCTTATGGCAACATATAGCAAGCTTCACGCCACTCCCTCGAGAACCAAAATGTTGGGAAACAAATACGGGTGCACACGACCGAATCCCATCCGAGCCAGCAATCTCCGAGCATAAAGCGCACTAGGGAGTTCCCCGGTGGAGCCTGATAACCCACAAGTATAGGGGATCGCAACAGTCTTCGAGGGAAGTAAAACCCAAATTTATTGATTCGACACAAGGGGAGGTAAAGAATACTTATAAGCCTTAACAACTGAGTTGTCAATTCAGCTGCACCTGGAAAAGCACTAGTAACAGGGGTGATGTGAAAGCAACAGTAATATGAGAGCAGTAGTAACAGTAACACAGCAGCAGTAATTGTAACACAGTGGTAATGGCACCAGAAAATAGTTGATACTACTTCCAATGTGACATAGGCATCCCCAATGGGCCTGCCGAAGGTAGTACCCGGGATTTACTGAAGGCCCACGACCCGAAGGATGAGAAGATTCGGAAGCCCAAGATATTATTTTGGAAAGATAGAGTTGTAATAGGAAGTGTCAATTGTAATTTTGCGGGACGGGTTAGAAACCCTCCCGGACTCTGTAAACCTGTGTATTACGAATCCCTCGGCTCCAACTTGTATATAAGGGGGAGTCGAGGGACAAAGAGAGGATCGAATCATTGTTAAGCAAACCCTAGTTTTTATTTCGTCGAGTACTTTTCGGCTGAAACCTTCGAGATCTACTTGCCCTCTACATCCAACGAAACCCTAGTCTACCACTTGTAGGCATTGACAAGTTAATCCCTTGTCAATTGGCGCCGTCTGTGGGATTTAGAGGCGACAAGGAGCTGATCTCGATGGCACGTTCAGGATCGTCGACTTCATCGGCAGCAAGCAACATCATGGACAAAGGTAAACAGATCGAAACTGGTCTCGTTGATTTTGTACCTCACCCGCCCTCCCGTTTGGATGCATATACGTATCTGGAGGAGCCCATGGAGATGACGTTCGGAAGGTTCCACTTTCGCGTCGGGAAGGAAGGAACGTATCGTCTCGAAATTCCGACCTTCTCGAGGTTTTCTGTGGAACATACTGAATCTTCAAGCTCGGCATCATCGGTCGAGTCAGGCGACGAAGGAACCTCTTCGCCACGCTTCATTAGCACCAAGGCAAGCGAAAAACTTGCCAAGATCTTCAGCGACATGTCTTTCGAGTCGTCTGCGGACTCCTATATAAGCAGCGATTCCGAGAGTATCGACAGCTTCGATTTCATCGACAAATCCATCACCATTGGAAAGGTCTTCACCAATCTCTATGATGGTGTCACCGAATCCGGCAAGGCGCAGAATTCAAAATATCATCAAATCTACGCCATTGGAGAGGCAAGTCGCGATCAGGAGGAAACGTCGGAGGCTTTCGACGATTTGGGAAATCCATACGTCGATCCCTCTGACCTAAGGCAAGGTTTAGGCAACAAATACGTCGGGCCTACACCACGTATGAGAGTTCAACTGCCACAGGCAGCATGGGACAGAGCCGCAAGAGCCATGGATGGCTCAGAGCCAATGGCGACAACAGCCACGACTGAAGAATTGCAGGCATACCAATATAGACTCGCTCGAGCTGGAAGAGAGTTGGAAAAACAGACAGCGGCTTTGAACAGAAGAAGGGAGGCAGCTTCCGCGTCAAGTAGGCGAAGGGCGGAACTAAGTCGACATTCAGGAACTTCGGGAGATAGCCATAGAGAAGCTCGGAACAGAGCAAGGTCAAGGTTGCGAAACATACCTGAGGCAGAAAGAGAGAATCTAGTTCAAAACCTCGACATGTCCTTTATGTCGATAGACACAAGAGGGAACATCATCCCCAAAACACCGGAAGCTAGGTATATGGCGACACAAGCCTTTATCCTTGCATCTGATGGGGTTCGTAGCATAGAAAACAAAAAATTTCCTATCGCAAAGACGAATAAATCCAAGATCTAATCTATGGAACACCCAAGATCTAATCTACAAGATCGAAGCAACGAGATGGAGATGAGACTAACCCTCGAAGATTTCAGCAACTCTCCCGTTCCAGCGGGCAGCGGAGGTTGTGGTAGATCTCCTCCAAGTTCCAGCAGCACGACGGCGTGGTGGTGGTAGTGGAGGAAGAAAACTGCAGGGCTTCGCCTAAGCCGGAGCAGCGTATGGTGGAGGGAGAGGCGGCCAGAGGAGGAGGCAATGGATGGGGGGTGTGGCCGGCCACCCCTCCCCTCTTTATATAGGGGGCCAGCCGGACAAGGTGGACCCCTTCCCATCTAGGGTTGGGGGGGGGGGGGCGGCGGCCAAGAGGGGGGAGAGGGCTTTCCCCTCCCCCAAGTTGATCCCCCCCCTAGGAAACCCTAGGGGGTTGGCCGGCCTGGGCCTTGGGGGCCATGTGCCCCTGGCCCATTAGGCCAGGGAGCATCCCCTCGGCCCATGCTAGGCCTCCTAGGTCGTGGGCCCCATGGTGGACCCTTCCGGAACCTTCTAGAACCTTCCAGTCAACCACCGGAAAAATCCCGAACATTTCCGAAACCCAGAAATCAACTTCCCATATATGACTCTTATTCTCCGGACTATTCCGGACCTCCCCGTGATGTCCTGGATCCCATCCGAGACTCCGAACAAACTTCGTCTCCATACCATATTCAAATCTACTTATGCGACATCGAACCTTAAGCGCGTCACCCTACGGTTCGCGAACTATGCAGACATGGTCGAGACTCCTCTCCGAGCAATAACCAATAGCGGGATCTGGAGATCCATAATGGCTCCCACATATTCAACGATGACTTTAGTGATCGATTGAACCATTTACATACGATGCCAATTCCCTTTGTCACACGATATTCTACTTGTCCGAGGTTTGATCATTGATATCACCATACCTTGTTCAACCTCGTTACCGACAAGTACTCTTTACTCGTACCGTGGTATGTCATCTCTCATGATCCAATCATGTGCTTGCAAGCTATTCAGACGACATTCCACCGAGAGGGCCCAGAGTATATCTATCCGTCATCAGGATGGACAAATCCCACTATTGATCCATATGCCTCAACTCACACTTTCCAAATACTTAATCCCATCTTTATAACCACCCATTTACGCAATGGCGTTTGATGTAATCAAAGTACCCTTTCGGTGTAAGTGATTTATATGATCTCATGGTCGAAGGACTAAGACAACTATGTATCGAAAGCTTATAGCAAATTGAACTTAATGACTTGATCTTATGCTACGCTCATTTGGGTGTGTGTCCATTATATCATTCAACTAATGACATAACCTTGTTATTAATAACATCCAATGTTCATGATCACGAAACCATGATCATCCATTAATCAACAAGCTAGTTATATAAGAGGCTTACTAGGGACTCCTTGTTGTTTACATAACACACATGTATCAATGTTCCGGTTAATACAATTATAGCATGGTATGCAAACATTTATCATAAACACAAAGATATTATAATAACCTTTTTATTATTGCCTCTTGGGCATATCTCCAACAGTCTCCCACTTGCACTAGAGTCAATAATCTAGATTACAATGTAAGGTACCTAACACCCATAGCATTCTGGTGTTGGTCATGCTTTGCCCTAGGGAGAGCTTTAGTCAACGGATCTGCAACATTCAGATCTGTGTGTACTTTGCAAATCTCTACTTCACCATCTTCGATGTACTCGCGAATCGAATGAAAACGCAGCTTGATATGCTTTAGCTTCTTGTGTGACCTTGGTTCCTTTGCATTGGCGATGGCACCCGTGTTGTCACAATAAATGACTAACGGGTCCAATGCACTAGGAACCACACCAAGCTCAACAATGAACCTCTTCATCCATACCGCTTCCGATGAAGCCTTTGAAGCCGCTATATATTCAGATTCTGTTGAAGATTTCGCCACCGTGCACTGCTTGGAACTGCTCCAGCTTACTGCCGCACCATTCAATATAAACACATACCCAGACTGAGACTTAGAGTCATCAGGATCGGTGTTCCAACTTGCATCGGTGTAACTGGTTACAACGAGCTCTTGGTCACCGCCATAACAAAGAAACATATCCTTAGTTCTTTTCAAGTACTTCAGGATATTCTTGACCGCTGTCCAGTGTTCCATTCCTGGATCACTTTGATATCTGCTGGTCAAGCTAACAGCATGTGCGATATCCGGTATAGTACACAACATGGCATACATGATAGAGCCTACTGCTGAGGCATAGGGGATCTTGCTCATCCTCTCTCTATCTTCTGCCGTAGCTGGACCTTGAGTCTTACTCAAGACCTTTCCTGGCAACATAGGCAAGAACCCTTTCTTGCTTTCATCCATTCTAAACTTCTTTAGAATCTTGTCCAGGTATGTACTTTGCGAAAGCCCTATTAAGCGTCTTGATCTATCTCTATAAATCTTGATGCCTAAAATGTACGCTGCTTCACCAAGGTCTTTCATTGAAAAACACTTATTCAAATAACCTTTAACACTGCTTAATAGTTCTATATCATTCCCAATCAATAATATGTCATCTACATATAATATCAGGAATGCTACAGAGCTCCCACTCACTTTCTTGTAAATACAGGCCTCACCATGAGTCCGTATAAAACCGAAGTCTTTGATCACCCTATCAAAGCGTAGGTTCCAACTCCGGGATGCTTGCTTCAGTCCGTAAATGGAACGCTGAAGCTTGCATACCTTGTCAGCATTTTTAGGATCGACAAAACCTTTGGGTTGTACCATATACAACTCTTCCTCAATGTCACCATTAAGGAACGCCGTTTTGACATCCATCTGCCAAATCTCATAATCGAAAAATGCAGCTATTGCTAACAAAATCCTCACAGACTTTAGCTTCGCTACAGGTGAGAAAGTCTCATCGTAGTCAACTCCTTGAATTTGTCGGAAACCCTTTGCGACAAGTCGAGCTTTATAGACAGTAATATTACCATCAGCATCTGTTTTTCTCTTGAAGATCCATTTATTCTCAACAGCCTTGCGGCTATCAGGTAAGTCTACCAAAGTCCATACTTTGTTATCATACATGGATCCCATTTCGGATTTCATGGCTTCTTGCCATTTGTTGGAATCGGGGCACACCATTGCTTCTTCATACGTCGCAGGGTCCTCATCATTGTTGTCCACAATCATGACATTTAGACAGGGATCATACGAAACAGGAGTGGTACGCTCCCTCGTCGACCTGCGAGGTTCAGTAGCTTCCTCATTCGAAGTTTCATGATCATCATCATTTGCTTCCTCTCCTATCGGCGCAGGCTGTACTGGAACATCTTCCGGTACTGCGCTACTCTGATCAATGAGAGAAGGTTCATTAACCTCGTCGAGTTCTACTTTCCTTCCAGTCACTTCTTTCGTAAGAAACTCCTTCTCAAGAAAGGATCCGTTCTTGGCAACAAAGATTTTGCCTTCGGATCTGTGATAGAAAGTATACCCAATTGTTTCTTTAGGGTATCCTATGAAGACGCATTTCTCCGCTTTGGGTTCTAGCTTGTCAGGTTGTAACTTCTTTACATAAGCTTCGCAACCCCAAACTTTAAGGAACGACAGCTTAGGTTTCTTCCCAAACCATAATTCATACGGTGTCGTTTCAACGGATTTAGATGGTGCCCTATTTAAAGTGAATGCGGCTGTCTCTAATGCATAACCCCAAAACGATAACGGCAAATCAGTAAGAGACATCATAGAACGAACCATATCTAAAAGAGTTCGATTACGACGTTCAGACACACCATTGCGCTGTGGTGTTCCCGGCGGTGTCAACTGTGAAAGTATTCCGCATTTCTTTAAATGCATGCCAAACTCATAACTCAGATATTCGCCTCCGCGATCGTAATGAAACTTGATCTTCTTGTTATGTTGATTTTCTACTTCACTTTGGAATTCCTTAAACTTCTCGAAAGTTTCGGACTTATGTTTCATAAAGTAAATATACCCATATCTACTCAGATCATCCGTGAAGGTTAGAACATAACGATAACCACCGCGCGATGCTACACTCATTGGTCCACACACATCGGTATGTATGATTTCCAATAAGTCTGTAGCCCGCTCCATTGTACCAGAAAATGGAGTCTTAGTCATTTTTCCCATCAGACATGCTTCGCATCTATCAAGTGACTCAAAGTCAAGTGACTCAAGAAGTCCATCGGAATGGAGTTTCTTCATGCGCTTCACTCCAATATGACCAAGACGATAGTGCCACATATAAGTAGAATTATCATTAAATTTAATTCGCTTGGCATCAATGTTATGAACATGTGTATCACTACTATCGAGATTCAATAAGAATAAACCAGTCATCTCAGGTGCATGGCCATAAAAGACATTACTCATATAAATCGAACAACCATTATTCTCTGACTTAAACGAATAACCGTCTTGCATTAAACAAGATCCAGATATAATGTTCATGCTCAACGCAGGTACCAAATAACAATTATTGAGGTTTAAAACTAATCCCGAAGGTAGATGTAGAGGGAGCGTGCCGATGGCGATCACATCGACCTTGGATCCATTTCCAACGCGCATCGTCACCTCGTCCCTCGCCAGGCTTCGTCTATTCCGCAGTTCTTGTTTCGAGTTACAAATGTGAGTAACCGAACCAGTATCAAATACCCAGGCACTGCTACGAGAACCAGTAAGATAGACATCTATAACATGTATATCAAATATACCTTTCTTTTTGATGAGGCCGCTCTTCAGATCAGCCAAGTATTTGGAGCAATTACGCTTCCAGTGCCCCTTCTCCTTGCAGTAAAAGCACACAGTATCAGGCTTAGGGCCAGCCTTGGGCTTCTCCGGAGTCGCAACAACTTTCTTGCCGCCCTTCTTGAAGTTGCCCTTGTTGTTAGGCTTGCCCTGCTTCTTGAAACTGGTGGTCTTGTTGACCATCAACACTTGGTTCTCTTTCTTTATTTCAATCTCAGCAGATTTCAGCATGGAGAAGAGTTCAGGTAACTCCTTGTTCATGTTCTGCATGTTGTAGTTCATCACGAAGTTCTTGTAACTAGGTGGCAGTGATTGGAGGACACGATTAATCCCCAGCTTGTTAGGAATCACTATTCCCAAGTCACTGAGTTTCTTCGCATGCCCGGACATAGCGAGCATGTGCTCACTGACGGAGCTGCCCTCTTCCATCATGCAACTGAAGAAGTGTTTCGATGCTTCATAGCATTCCACGGCCGCATGAGTTTCAAAAATAGTCTTCAACTCTTTCATCAGCTCATACGGATCGTGGTGCTCAAAACGTTTTTGAAGATCGGCTTCCAGACTGCACAGGATGGCACACTGAACTTGAGAGTACCAAATTTTCCGAGTCTCGTAAACATTCTTTACTTCATAGGATTCAGTTTCTGCAGGTGGGGCACCCATCGGTGCATCGAGCACATATTGCAGGTTTCTACCAGCGAGGAAAATCCTCACATGACGGAACCAGTCGGTGAAGTTGCTACCGTTGCTCTTAAGCTTTTCTTTCTCTAGGAACTGGTTAAAACTGATGGAGGGGGACGCCATGATCTACAACATATTTGCAAAGAGTTTAGACTAAGTTTATGATAAATTGAGTTCATTTTTAATTCTTAAATTAACTAGGTGAACTCCCACTTAAAACAACATCCCTCGCATTGTCTTAGTGATTACACGAACCAAATCCACTACACCAAATCCGATCTTCACGAGAAAAGATGTAGCTTCAAAGGAGAACACTCAAAGTGTTCATCATATCATTCATATGACTCATGCTCTACCTTTCGGTATCCCGTGTTCCGAGACCATGTCTGTACATGCTAGGCTCGTCAAGGCAACCTTAGTATCCGCGTGTGCAAAAACTGGCTTGCACCCGTTGTATGCACATGTAGAGTCTATCACACCCGATCATCACGAGATGCTTCGAAACGACAAGTCTTAGCAACGGTGCATACTAAGGATGAACACTTTATTATCTTGATATTTAGTGAGAGGGATCATCTTATAATGCTACCGTCGCGATCTAAGCAAAATAAGATGCATAAAAGGATTAACATCACATGCAATTCATAATGTGTCATGATATGGCCTTTCTTCTTGTGCTTTTGATCTCCATCTCCAAAGCACGGACATGATCTCCATCATCACCAGCAAGGCGTCAAGGTCAGTGGCGCTGTTTCATGGTTGTCCATCACTTATAGCTACTATAACAACTACTTGAAATAAAGCTATTACATGATGAATAGACACGCAGGTCTTTAACAAAAATTAAAGACAACCATTAGGCTCCTGCCGGTTGCCATAATACAATAATGAACATCTCATACATCAAATATAATCATCATCACATCATGGCCATATCACATCACCAAACCCTGCAAAAACAAGTTAGACGCCTCTAATTTGGTTTGCATATTTTACGTGGTTTAGGGTTTTCGAGTAAGATCCAATCTACCTACGAACATGAACCACAACGGTGATACTAGTGTTGACAATAGAAGTGCAAATTGCAATCTTCACTATGGTGGGAGAGACAGACACCCGCAAAGCCACTTATGCAATACAAGTTGCATGTCAAGCGTGGAGCAAGTCTCATGAGACGCGGTCATGTAAAGTTAGCCCGGGCCGCTTCATCCCACCATCCCGCAAGAAGCAAAGTACACAAACTAAAGCAACAAAAGCATCACCGCCCACAAAACCATTGTGTTCTACTCGTGCAACAGATCTATGCATAGACATGGCTCTGATACCACTGATGGGGTTCGTAGCATAGAAAACAAAAATTTTCCTATCGCAAAGACGAATAAATCCAAGATCTAATCTATGGAACACCCAAGATCTAATCTACAAGATCGAAGCAACGAGATGGAGATGAGACTAACCCTCGAAGATTCCAAAGCCTACGAGATTAATCTCGTTGTTGGTGTAGACGATCGTCCCCGGTGCTGCAATCCGGCAGCATTTCCGTACTCGGTCGCGCGTATGGTGTCGATGAAGCTCCTTCCTCTCCCGTTCCAGCGGGCAGCGGAGATTTTGGTAGATCTCCTCCAAGTTCCAGCAGCACGACGGCGTGGTGGTGGTAGTGGAGGAAGAAAACTGCAGGGCTTCGCCTAAGCCGGAGCAGCGTATGGTGGAGGGAGAGGCGGCCAGAGGAGGAGGCAATGGATGGGGGGTGTGGCCGGCCACCCCCTCCCCTCTTTATATAGGGGGCCAGCCAGCCAAGGTGGCCCCCCTTCCCATCTAGGGTTGGGGGGGGGGGGGCGGTGGCCAAGAGGGGGGAGAGGGCTTTCCCCTCCCCCAAGTTGATCCCCCCTAGGAAACCCTAGGGGGTTGGCCGGCCTGGGCCTTGGGGGCCATGTGCCCCTGGCCCATTAGGCCAGGGAGCATCCCCTCGGCCCATGCTAGGCCTCCTAGGTCGTGGGCCCCATGGTGGACCCTTCCGGAACCTTCTAGAACCTTCCAGTCAACCACCGGAAAAATCCCGAACATTTCCGAAACCCAGAAATCAACTTCCCATATATGAATCTTATTCTCCGGACTATTCCGGACCTCCTCGTGATGTCCTGGATCCCATCCGAGACTCCGAACAAACTTCGTCTCCATACCATATTCAAATCTACTTATGCGACATCGAACCTTAAGCGCGTCACCCTACGGTTCGCGAACTATGCAGACATGGTCGAGACTCCTCTCCGAGCAATAACCAATAGCGGGATCTGGAGATCCATAATGGCTCCCACATATTCAACGATGACTTTAGTGATCGATTGAACCATTTACATACGATGCCAATTCCCTTTGTCACACGATATTCTACTTGTCCGAGGTTTGATCATTGATATCACCATACCTTGTTCAACCTCGTTACCGACAAGTACTCTTTACTCGTACCGTGGTATGTCATCTCTCATGATCCAATCATGTGCTTGCAAGCTATTCAGACGACATTCCACCGAGAGGGCCTAGAGTATATCTATCCGTCATCAGGATGGACAAATCCCACTATTGATCCATATGCCTCAACTCACACTTTCCAAATACTTAATCCCATCTTTATAACCACCCATTTACGCAATGGCGTTTGATGTAATCAAAGTACCCTTTCGGTGTAAGTGATTTATATGATCTCATGGTCGAAGGACTAAGACAACTATGTATCGAAAGCTTATAGCAAATTGAACTTAATGACTTGATCTTATGCTACGCTCATTTGGGTGTGTGTCCATTATATCATTCAATTAATGACATAACCTTGTTATTAATAACATCCAATGTTCATGATCACGAAACCATGATCATCCATTAATCAACAAGCTAGTTATATAAGAGGCTTACTAGGGACTCCTTGTTGTTTACATAACACACATGTATCAATGTTTCGGTTAATACAATTATAGCATGGTATGCAAACATTTATCATAAACACAAAGATATTATAATAACCTTTTTATTATTGCCTCTTGGGCATATCTCCAACAGCATCTAGGCCACCTACTGGAGATCCAAGGGAAGCATTGTACAACATGGCCATGGCAGGAGTTGGAGCCATGGGAACAGCGTTTGCATCAACGCCTCCCGAAGGATCAGCAAGGCAAAACAGTCCACGACCTGCTATCGCAGAAGCAGTTCCTGATACGTCTCAAACGTATCTATAATTTCTTATGTTCCATGCTACTTTTATGATGATACTCACATGTTTTATACACATTATATGTCATATTTATGCATTTTCCGGCACTAACCTATTAACGAGATGCCGAAGAGCCAGTTGCTGTTTTCTGCTGTTTTTGGTTTCAGAAACCCTAGTAAGGAAATATTCTCGGAATTGGACGAAATCAACGCCCAGGGTCCTATTTTCCACGAAGCTTCCAGAAGTCCGAAGATGAAACGAAGTGGGGCCACGAGGAGGCCAGATGATAGGGCGGCGCGGCCTGGCCCCTGGCCGTGCGGCCCTGCCATCTGGGCCCCTCGTGACGCCCCTTGACCTACCTCTTCGCCTACTTAAGCCTCCGTCGATAATAGCCCTAGTACCGAGAGCCACGATACGGAAAACCTTCCAGAGACGCCGCCGCCGCCAATCCCGTCTCGGGGGATTCAGGAGATCGCCTCCGGCACCCTGCCGGAGAGGGGAATCATCTCCCGGAGGACTCTACACCGCCATGGTCGCCTCCGGATTGATGAGTGAGTAGTTCACCCCTGGACTATGGGTCCATAGCAGTAGCTAGATGGTTGTCTTCTCCTCATTGTGCTATCATTGTCTGATCTTGTGAGCTGCCTAACATGATTAAGATCATCTATCTGTAAAGCTACATGTGCGTTTGTTGGGATCCGATGGATAGAGAATACTATGTTATGTTGATTATCAATCTATTACCTATGTGTTGTTTATGATCTTGCATGCTCTCCGTTATTAGTAGAGGCTCTGGCCAAGTTTTTACTCTTAACTCCAAGAGGGAGTATTTATGCTCGATAGTGGGTTCATGCCTCCATTAAATGCAGGACGATGACGAAAGTTCTAAGGTTGTGGATGTGCTGTTGCCACTAGGGATAAAACATTGATGCTATGTCCGAGGATGTAGTTATTGATTACATTACGCACCATACTTAATGCAATTGTCTGTTGTTTGCAACTTAATACTGGAAGGGGTTCGGATGATAACCTAAAAGTGGACTTTTTAGGCATAGATGCATGCTGGATAGCGGTCTATGTACTTTGTCGTAATGCCCAATTGAATCTCACAATACTCATCATGTCATGTATGTGCATTGTCATGCCCTCTCTATTTGTCAATTGCCCAACTGTAATTTGTTTACCCAACATGCTCTTTCTTATGGGAGAGACACCTCTAGTGAACTGTGGACCCCGGTCCATTCTTTTACATCGAATACAATCTACTGCAATACTTGTTCTACTGTTCTCCGCAAACAATCATCATCCACACTATACATCTAATCCTTTGTTACAGCAAGCCGGTGAGATTGACAACCTCACTGTTTCGTTGGGGCAAAGTACTTTGGTTGTGTTGTGCAGGTTCCACGTTGGCGCCGGAATCCCTGGTGTTGCGCCGCACTACATCTGGCCGCCATCAACCTTCAACGTGCTTCTTGGCTCCTACTGGTTCGATAAACCTTGGTTTCTTACTGAGGGAAAACTTGCTTCTATACGCATCACACCTTCCTCTTGGGGTTCCCAACGGACGTGTGTATACACGCTATCAAGCTCTTTTTCTGGCGCCGTTGCCGGGGAGATCAAGACACGCTGCAAGGGGAGTCTTCACAATCCAATCTCTTTACTTTGTTTTTGTCTTGCTTTATTTTACTTACTACTTTGTTTGCTGCACTAAATCAAAACACAAAAAAATTAGTTGCTAGTTTTACTTTATTTACTATCTTGTTTGCTATATCAAAAACACAAAAAAATTAGTTACTTGCATTTACTTTATCTAGTTTATTTATTTACTGTTGCTAAAATGAATACTGCTGAGAATACTAAGTTGTGTGACTTCACAACCACAAATAATAATGATTTCTTATGCACACCTATAGCTCCACACACTACTACAGCGGAATTCTTTGAAATTAAACCTGCTTTACTGAATCTTGTTATGCGAGAGCAATTTTCTGGTGTTAGTTCTGATGATGCTGCTGCCCATCTCAATAATTTTTTTGAACTTTGTGAAATGCAAAAGTATAAAGATGTAGATGGTGACATAATAAAATTAAAATTGTTCCCTTTCTCACTAAGAGGAAGAGCTAAAGATTGGTTGCTATCTCTGCCTAAGAATAGTATTGATTCGTGGACTAAATGCAAGGATGCTTTTATTGGTAGATATTATCCCCTTGCTAAAATTATATCTTTGAGGAGTAGCATAATGAATTTTAAACAATTGGATACTGAGCATGTTGCACAAGCATGGAAAAGAATGAAATCTTTGGTTAAAAATTGCCCAACCCATGGACTGACTACTTGGATGATCATCCAAACCTTTTATGCAGGACTGAATTTTCCTTCGCGGAACCTATTGGATTCAGCTGCTGGAGGTACCTTTATGTCCATCACTCTTGGTGAAGCAACAAAGCTTCTTGATAATATGATGATTAATTACTCTGAATGGCACACGGAAAGAGCTCCACAAGGTAAGAAGGTAAATTCTGTCGAAGAAACCTCTTCCTTGAGTGATAAGATTGATGCTATTATGTCTATTCTTGTGAATGATAGGACAAATATTGATCCTAATAATGTTCCGTTAGCTTCATTGGTTGCTCAAGAAGAACATGTTGATGTAAACTACATTAAAAATAATAATTTCAACAACAATGCTTATCGGAACAATTCTAGTAACAACTATATGCCATATCCTTATAATAATGGTAACGGTTATGGTAATTCTTATGGGAATTCTTACAACAATAATAGGAATACAACCCCTGGACTTGAAGCTATGCTTAAAGAATTTATTAGTACACAAACTGCTTTTAACAAATCTGTTGAAGAAAAGCTTGGGAAAATTGATATACTTGCTTCTAAAGTTGATAGTCTTGCTGCTGATGTTGATCTTTTGAAATTGAAAGTTATGCCTATTAGGGATAATGAAAATAAAATTGCTACTACAGCAGATGCCATACAAGTTAGAATTAATGAGAATATAAGATTAATGGCTGAATTGCATGCTAGGTGGGAAAGAGAAGAAAATGAAAAACTAGCTAAAGAAAATAATGTAGCTAAAGTTTGGACTATTACTACCACTAGCAATGCTAATGCTCCACATGTTGCTGCACCTCCTACTATCAATGGTAAAATAATTGGTGTTGGCAATGTTTCCACTTCTAATGCAAAGTGCGAAAAACTGCCTATCGCTAAAAGCTATTTGAAACTGCCTGTGATAAAACTGGCTGAATTTTTTCCAACATTGGGGATAATGATCCCATTGCTTTAGATTATAATGGTTTGGATTTTGATGATTGTCATATCTCTGAAGTTATAAAGTTCTTACAAAAACTTGCTAAGAGTCCTAATGCTAGTGCTATAAATTTGGCTTTCACGAAACATATTACAAATGCTCTCATAAAAGCTAGAGAAGAGAAACTAGAACGCGAAACTTCTATTCCTAGGAAGCTAGAGGATGGTTGGGAACCCATCATTAAGATGAAGGTCAATGATTTTGGTTGTAATGCTTTATGTGATCTTGGTGCAAGTATTTCTGTTATGCCTAAGAAAATTTATGATATGCTTGACTTGCCACCATTGAAAAATTGTTATTTGGATGTTAATCTTGTTGATAACTCTACGAAGAAACCTTTGGGGAGAGTTGATAATGTTCGTATTATGGTTAACAATAACCTTGTCCCCGTTTATTTTGTTGTCTTGGATATTGAATGCAATGCATCTTGTCCCATTATATTGGGAAGACCTTTTCTTCGAACTGTTGGTGCTATCGTTGATATGAAGGAAGGTAATATTAAATATCAATTTCCTCTCAAGAAAGGTATGGAACATTTCCCTAGAAAGAGAATGAAGTTACCTTTTGATTCTATCATTAGAACAAGTTATGATGTTGACACTTTGTCTCTTGATAATACTTGATATACACTTTCTGCGCCTAGCTGAAAGGCGTTAAAGAAAAGCGCTTATGGGAGACAACCCATCATTTTACTACAGTATTTTTATTTTATATTTGAGTCTTGGAAGTTGTTACTACTGTAGCAACATCTCTTTATCTTAGTTTTATTGCATTGTTGTGCCAAGTAAAGTCTCTAATAAAAGTATGAAACTAGATTTGGATTACTGCGCAGAAACAGATTTCTTTGCTGTCACGAATCTGGGTCTAATTCTCTGTAGGTAACTCAGAAAATTATGCCAATTTACGTGCGTGATCCTCAGATATGTACACAACTTTCATTAGTTTTAAGTTTTCTCGTCTCAGCAAGTCTGGTGCCTTTTAAAAATACGTCTTTACGAACTGTTCTGTTTTGACAGATTCTGCCTTTTATTTCGCATTGCCTGTTTTGCCATGCTTGATGGATTTTTCTATTCCATTGACTTTCAGTAGCTTTGTGCAATGTCCAGAAGTATAAAGAATGATTGTGTCACCTCTGAATATGTGAATTTTGATTATGCACTAACCCTCTAATGAGTTTGTTTCGAGTTTGGTGTGGAGGAAGTTTTCAAGGATCAAGAGAGGAGGATGATACAACATGATCAAGGAGAGTGAAAGCTCTAAGCTTGGGGATCCCCGGTGGTTCACCCCTGCATATATCAAGACGACTCAAGCGTTTAAGCTTGGGGATGCCCAAGGCATCCCCTTCTTCATCGACAACATTATCAGGTTCCTCTACTGAAACTATATTTTTATTCCGTCACATCTTATGTACTTTGCTTGGAGCGTCCGTTTGTTTTTGTTTTTGTTTTGTTTGAATAAAATGGATCCTAGCATTCATTGTGCGGGAGAGAGACACGCTCCTCTGTTGCATATGGACAAATATGTCCTTAGCTTTACTCATAGTATTCATGGCGAAAGTTTCTTCTTCGTTAAATTGTTATACGGTTGGAATTGGAAAATGATATATGTGGTAATTGGTATAATATCTTGGATAATGTGATACTTGGCAATTGTTGTGCTCATGTTTAAGCTCTTGCATCATATACTTTGCACCTATTAATGAAGAAATACATAGAGCTTGCTAAAATCTGATTTGCATGTTTGGTTTCTCTAAGGTCTAGATAATTTCTAGTATTGAGTTTGAACAACAAGGAAGACGGTATAGAGTCTTATAATGTTTACAATATGTCTTTTATGTGAGTTTTGTTGCACCGCTTCATCCTTGTGTTTGTTTCAAATAAACCTTGCTAGCCTAAGCCTTGTATCGAGAGGGAATACTTCTCATGCATCCAAAATCCTTGAGCCAACTACAATGCCATTTGTGTCCACCATACCTACCTACTACATGGTATTTCTCCGCCATTCCAAAGTAAATTGCTTGAGTGCTACCTTTAAAATTTCCATTCTTTATCTTTGCAATATATAGCTCATGGGACAAATAGCCTAAAAACTATTGTGGTATTGAATATGTACTTATGCATCTTATCTCTTATAAGTTGCTTGTTGAGCGATAACCATGTTCCTGGGGATGCCATCAACTACTCTTTGTTGAATTTCATGTGAGTTGCTATGCATGTCCGTCTTGTCTGAAGTAAGGGAGATTTACCACTCATTTAATGGTTAGAGCATGCATAATGTTAGAGAAGAACATTGGGCCGCTAACTAAAGCCATGATCCATGGTGGAAGTTTCGGTTTTGGACATATATCCTCAATCTCATATGAGAACATTAACTGTTGCTACATGCTTATGCATTAAAGAGGAGTCCATTATCTGTTGTCTATGTTGTCCCGGTATGGATGTCTAAGTTGAGAATAATCAAAAGCGAGAAATCCAATGCGAGCTTTCTCCTTAGACCTTTGTACAGGCGGCATAGAGGTACCCCTTTGTGACACTTGGTTAAAACATGTGCATTGCGATGATAATCCCGGTAATCCAAGCTAATTAGGACAAGGTACGGGCACTATTGGTATACTATGCATGAGGCTTGCAACTTGTAGGATATAATTTGCATAACTCATATGCTTTATTACTACCGTTGACAAAATTGTTTCTTGTTTTCAAAATCAAAGCTCTAGCACAAATATAGCAATCGATGATTTCCTCTTTGAAGGACCTTTCTTTTACTTTTATGTTGAGTCAGTTCACCTATCTCTCTCCACCTTAAGAAGCAAACACTTGTGTGAACTTTGCATTGATTCCTACATACTTGCATATTGCACTTGTTATATTACTTTACATTGACAATATCCATGAGATATACATGTTACAAGTTGAAAGCAACCGCTGAAACTTCATCTTCCTTTGTGTTGTTTCAATACCTTTACTTTAAATTATTGCTTTATGAGTTAACTCTTATGCAAGACTTATTGATGCTTGTCTTGAAGTACTATTCATGAAAAGTCTTTGCTTTATGATTCAATTGTTTACTCATGTCATTTACCATTGTTTCAAATCGCTGCATTCATTACATGTGCTTACAATAGTATTGATCAAGATTATGTTGGTAGCATTGTCACTAAGAAATTATCTTTGTTATCGTTTACCTACTCGGGACGAGTAGGAACTAAGCTTGGGGATGCTTGATACGTCTCAAACGTATCTATAATTTCTTATGTTCCATGCTACTTTTATGATGATACTCACATGTTTTATACACATTATATGTCATATTTATGCATTTTCCGGCACTAACCTATTAACGAGATGCCGAAGAGCCAGTTGATGTTTTCTGCTGTTTTTGGTTTCAGAAATCCTAGTAAGGAAATATTCTCGGAATTGGACGAAATCAACACCCAGGGTCCTATTTTTCCACGAAGCTTCCAGAAGTCCGAAGATGAAACGAAGTGGGGCCACGAGGTGGCCAGATGATAGGGCGGCCCGACCTGGCCCCTGGCTGCGCGGCCCTGCCATCTGGGCCCCTCGTGACGCCCCTTGACCTACCTCTTCGCCTACTTAAGCCTCCGTCGATAATAGCCCCAGTACCGAGAGCCACGATACGGAAAACCTTCCAGAGACGCCGCCGCCGCCAATCCCATCTCGGGGGATTCAGGAGATCGCCTCCGGCACCCTGCCGGAGAGGGGAATCATCTCCCGGAGGACTCTACACCGCCATGGTCGCCTCCGGATTGATGAGTGAGTAGTTCACCCCTGGACTATGGGTCCATAGCAGTAGCTAGATGGTTGTCTTCTCCTCATTGTGCTATCATTGTCTGATCTTGTGAGCTGCCTAACATGATCAAGATCATCTATCTGTAAAGCTACATGTGCGTTTGTTGGGATCCGATGGATAGAGAATACTATGTTATGTTGATTATCAATCTATTACCTATGTGTTGTTTATGATCTTGCATGCTCTCCGTTATTAGTAGAGGCTCTGGCCAAGTTTTTACTCTTAACTCCAAGAGGGAGTATTTATGCTCGATAGTGGGTTCATGTCTCCATTAAATCTGGGACAGTGACAGAAAGTTCTAAGGTTGTGGATGTGCTGTTGCCACTAGGGATAAAACATTGATGCTATGTCCGAGGATGTAGTTATTGATTACATTACGCACCATACTTAATGCAATTGTCTGTTGTTTGCAACTTAATACTGGAAGGGGTTTGGATGATAACCTGAAAGTGGACTTTTTAGGCATAGATGCATGCTGGATAGCGGTCTATGTACTTTGTCGTAATGCCCAATTGAATCTCACAATACTCATCATGTCATGTATATGCATTGTCATGCCCTCTCTATTTGTCAATTACCCAACTGTAATTTGTTTACCCAACATGCTATTTCTTATGGGAGAGACACCTCTAGTGAACTGTGGACCCCGGTCCATTCTTTTACATCGAATACAATCTACTGCAATACTTGTTCTACTGTTCTCTGCAAACAATCATCATCCACACTATACATCTAATCCTTTGTTACAGCAAGCCGGTGAGATTGACAACCTCACTGTTTCGTTGGGGCAAAGTACTTTGGTTGTGTTGTGCAGGTTCCACGTTGGCGCCGGAATCCCTGGTGTTGCGCCGCACTATATCTCGCCGCCATCAACCTTCAACGTGCTTCTTGGCTCCTACTGGTTCGATAAACCTTGGTTTCTTACTGAGGGAAAACTTGCTTCTATACGCATCACACCTTCCTCTTGGGGTTCCCAACGGACGTGTGTATACACGCTATCAGTTCCCGAGAGAACAGGCGAAGCAAGGGACGCAGAAACTCAGGCAAGGGTAGACAGGGCACGACAACATAGAAGGGAACATCGACACTCTCCAGACATAGCCGAAGAGGATATGTGTGGGCTACCATGTTTTACAAGAAGGGTCCGAAAAACTCGGGTGCCTTCAGGGTTTAAGCTACCCGATAATTTCAAGAAATTCGACGGATTGCAGGACCCTGGGATTGACTGGTAGATTACCTCGAGACGGTGAAGTTAATAGGCGGAACCAGGGCAACAGCCATGCAAAGTATCCAAGTGCACCTGAGTGGAGCTGCGAGGTCTTGGATCAAAAAGCTTCCCTCAGGATCAATCGATAGCTGGACTGATTTTGAGGACATATTCATCAAGAATTTCCGGTCTACTTGCAAAAAGCCTGCGACACTCGAGGAATTGAGACCATGTCGACAAAAGCATGATGAATCAATGAGGAAGTACATCCAAAGGTGGAACATCATCAAAAACTCGGCAGAAAACATATCTGACGAGAGAGCAATAGATGCGTTTGTTGCAGGAGTTCGACGAGGAGATTTCGTGGAGGACTTGGGAAGAACTAACCCAAGAATAGTATTAGCATTAATGGAAATAGCAAAATGATGGGCAGATGGCGAAGATGATGTACATAACAAGCGACATAGGTCACCAGACGAGGACCGCAGTCGAAATTATCAAGGTAGGCGACGATTTTCTCGATTTTCGAGTTATGATCCACCCGGCCAAATTTCGGCTGGGTTTCGAGCAGGCGCTGGAGGAAGCAATAGAGATAACTATCAACGAAGCAACGAGCAGCGAGGTGACAACAGAGATGATTCGCGAAACAACAGGCCAAACAATGGGCCTAGGTTCCAGAGGCCCTTCGTGTCCCCTGAGGATATGATGAACGGCCCGTGTCAGATGCATTTCTTTGTCGACAGTAATGGAGTAAGGCAGTCGGGACATCTACAGAAAGACTGTCGAAATTTTCAAGCGATGATGAGGGTTGCCGTGCAAGCCAATGCCCAGGCAGCAAGTCGAAATCCCCAAGGACCTAGGAGTGAGATCCATCTACCACCTCCTCCCGCAATTACGGACGAAAATCGACATCAGCTCAGAATAGCGGCAGCACCAGCACCACCACCTTACGTCGATCCTAACTCCCATGGAGCGGTCTCGATGATTCAGAAAGGCAGACCGTCCAATAGAGCTCAGAAAGTAATTTCCCGACAGGTGTTCATGGCAGAAAAGATGCCTCCACCAACAGTTGAGTATCTCAATTGGTCGGGACAAGATATTGGCTTCACAATTGCGGATCACCCGCAGCAAGTTCCTCGACCAGGGCAATCAACGCTTATTTTGCCAGCAGTAATCGCAGGATTCGATGTATCTCGAGTTTTCATCGACGGAGGAAGCAGCCTAAACCTTATGTACGCAGATACACTAAGGAAGATGAACATATCCTTGGCAAACCTCAAGCCAACGGATACGCGTTTTCACGGCATCACGCCAGAGAAGCCAAGTTACCCATTGGGGAAGATCAATCTCGACGTTCAGTTTGGTACCCGAGAAAATTACAGGATAGAACGGCTGGAGTTTGAAGTCGTGGATTTCCCATCGCAATACCACGCTTTGTTGGGGCGCCCAGCATATGCCAGGTTTATGGCGGTACCGCATTACACTTACTTGTTGTGGAGGATGCCTGGACCTAAAGGGCCAATCACAGTTAAAGGAAGTTTCGCACTTGCCGATAAATGTGATAAGGATTTTCATCGGCTCTCAGAACTCTTCGGGATGCAAGCAGAGTACATGGCGTCAAGGCTCACGACAGACTACGACGTACTACCAGATGTGGGGAGGCCTAACAAGGAGTCAACCTTTAACACTACAAAGGATTCAAAGGAAGTGCAGATCCATCCGACAGATCCGAAGAAGACGACGTCCATCGCGACAAACATGGACCTCGCATAGGAAAGTGCGCTCGTCGAGTTCCTCCGTGAGCACTAAAAAATCTTCGCATGGTGTCCAGCTGACATGCCAGGAGTACCCAGGGAACTTGCCGAGCACCACCTAAACTTGGATCCAATCGCGAGACCAATTAAACAACCTTTGCGGCGTTTTTCGGAACCAAATCGCAAGGCTATGCTGTCGGAAATTGATAGACTTAGAGAAGCTGGTTTCATCAAGGAGTTACACACAGAAGCTACGTGGGTAGCCAACCCAGTGCTGGTGCCGAAGAAAAACACGAAAGTCCTTCGCATGTGCGTCGACTTCACGTGTCTCAATAAACATTGTCCAAAGGATCACTTTCCCCTCCCAAGGATCGATCAAATTATCGACTCCACGGCAGGATGTGAACGTCTTTCCTTTCTGGATGCTTATTCTGGTTATAATCAGATCAGATTGAAAGAAGATGATGAGGTGAAAACAGCGTTCATCACACCTTACGGCGTGTTCTGCTATCGAACAATGCCCTTTGGTTTGAAAAACGCGGGAGCAACATATCAGCGGATGATGCAGAAGTGCTTAGCAACGCAGATCGGGAAAAATGTACAAGTATACATCGATGATGTCGTCATAACATCCAAAAAAGGCGACACACTAATTGAGGATTTAAAGGAAACTTTCGACAACCTCGATAAGTTCTGTCTCAAGCTGAACCCGACAAAGTGCTCTTTTGGCGTCCCTGCAGGAGAACTTCTCGGGTTCTTAGTTTCAGCAAGAGGGATTGAAGCAAACCCCGAAAAAATACAGGCCATCGTAACAATGAGGAAGCCAACAAAGTTGAAAGAAATACAACAGTTAACCGGGCGAGTCGTAGCTTTAAGCAGATTCGTCGCCAGGTTAGGTGAAAAGGCTTTACCATTTTACGCCTTGATCAAGCAGGGAGAGAAGTTCCAATGGAACGAAGAGGCAGACAGAGCCTTTGAGGACCTCAAGCGCAAAATTTCGACACCTCCAATCTTGGTGGCGCCGAAAGAAAAGGAGCCTCTGTTGTTATATATTGCGGCCACACCTCAGGTGGTAAGCACAGTACTTGTCGTTGAAAGAGAGGAAGAAGGAAAACTCCACGGAGTACAGAGGCCAGTATACTTCGTCAGCGAAGTTTTATCGCCTTCAAAACAAAGGTACCCTCAGTATCAAAAGCTAGCATATGGAGTGTTCACAACCGCAAGAAAATTGCGGCACTATTTTTCGGCACACCCGATCATAGTGGTCAACGAAGCTCCCTTGTCAAATATACTCAACAATCCAGAAGCTACGAGTCGTGTCTCCCTTTGGGGAATAGAACTTTCCCCTCGGGACATCACGTATGAAAAAAGAAAAGCAATAAAGTCGCAGATTTTACCAGACTTCATCGCAGAGTGGATGGAGTTGCAAAATACAGGACCACCGGATTTATCGAGAACTTGGACCATGAACTTTGACGGGTCCAAGAGATTAGAAGGAGCTGGCGCAGGCGTGATACTAATATCACCTGAAGGCGACAAATTGAAGTACGTTCTGAGGATGACGTTCCCAAACGCGTCTAACAATGAGGCAGAATATGAAGCCCTCATACATGGGATGAAGATGGCGAAAGCTTGCGGTGCAACTCGACTAAAAATCTTTGGCGACTCGCAGTTGGTGGCCCAGCAAGTCATGAACCAATGCGACACAGTCAATGATAGTATGATAGCATACAAGGAAGTCTACAACGAGCTCGAGAAGTTGTTTGATGGATGCGAAGTAAATCACATCAGCAGATTGAGCAATGATGAAGCCGACGTTCTCGCAAACATCAGGTCGCAATGCCTCGCAGTTCCGCCAGGCGTATTCTGGGAAGAGATAGCAGAGAGATCTACGAAGTCGACAAAACCAAAAAAGAAGGAGAAAAAACCCTCGGGGGCTACCAAAGAAGTACTAGAGGAAGAAGAAGAAGAAGATCAGGACCTGGTTATGATGATACAGATACCATGGATGCAGGTGTACATATCATACATCCTAAAGAAAGAAATACCCGACGATCCAGTCGAAGCAAGGCGAGTTATCAGACGATCAAAAGCTTTTACTGTGGTCAAAGGGGAGTTATACAAACGAAGTATCTCGGGAGTATTACAAAGGTGCGTCACACCCGAGGAAGGAAGGATGATCTTGAAAGATGTACACGAGGGAATCTGTGGTCATCACGCTAGCAGTCAAGCTATCGCGGCAAAGGTCTTTCGAGCTGGATTTTATTGGCTGGCAGCAATAGAAGATGCAAAAGAGATAGTACGAACTTGTGATGCATGCTAGAGGTTTGCCGCAAAACCTCACTCTCCGGCAGCAGAGCTGATGCCAATACCATTGTCTTGGCCCTTCGCTCAATGGGGTCTCGATATGGTGGGTAAACTACACAAGTCTTGGCCAGGAGGAAAGGAGTACATGCTCGTAGCTGTCGACAAATTCACAAAGTGGATAGAAGCGAAGCCGATAAACTCACCGGATGGGGCATCCTCCGTCAAATTCATAAAAAGTATCGTCTTCAGATTTGGAGTACCTCATAGCATCATCACAGACAATGGCAGTAACTTCACATCCCATGAATTCAAAGATTACTGCGAAGAAGTGGGTATCAAGCTACACTTTGCGTCGGTTGCGCACCCGCAAACCAATGGCCAAGTCGAGAAAGCCAATGGCATCATCTGCAATGGCATCAAGAAACACTTGTTAGCACCACTGGAGAAAGCTCGACACACCTGGCCAGAGGAGTTGCCCAGTGTGTTGTGGAGCATACGAACAACACCAAACACAGCGACACAAGAAACTCTGTTCTTCTTGGTCCATGGAGCGGAAGCAGTACTGCCAATCGAGATAGAACACGATTCTCCATGAGTCGTGGAATATGACGAAGAAATGTCGAGAAAAGCATTGGAGGATGACGTCGACGCACTCGACGAGGCTAGAGATGAAGTACTCTCTCGAGTAACCAAATATCAGCAGGACCTAAAGAATTACCACAGTCGATGTTTACGGCCAAGATCCTTTCAGGTGGGAGACCTAGTTCTTCGGCTCACACAAAAAAGTCATGAAAAGCTCGAGTCACCATTGTTTGGCCCTTACATCGTCACGGAAGTAATCGGAGGAGGAGCATACAGGATAAAGAACAAGAAGACAAGGGTGAAGGAGCAAAACCCCTGGAACGTGGCGCAACTCAGGCGGTTCTACGCCTAGAGTCGAAATATAGTCCTTGTAAAACTTCAATGTACTGAAACGCCCGCGAGTTTTCAGACGCACTCTTTTCCTTTTTCGGGGCACCGAGTGGGGCCGGGAAAGGTTTTTAATGAGGCGGGCTCGCGGTGCTGCAATATAATAAAGATAGTTGAGATATACATTTCTTCGGCAGGCTCGGGGGCTTACGCCTCAGACTTGCAAAATATATTCCCGACAATATTTCGCCTTGGTGCACAAACACCTCGCAAAATAAGACCAAGATACAAGATCGCAATCAACAAAAATAAGGCACGGGGGCTCGTACCCGCAAATATAGCATGCTCAATACAACTTAGACGCTTTGGTTTAAAAACCTCGCGCATACAATCAATAAAGTCGACACCAAGACACTTGAGGTATCAACGAAGAAAAAATAGTTCATCGGCTATACAATATAGAACATGACTACAATATACAAGAGAGTTCTGAGAAAAAATCAAAAGAAAAAAAAATTAATTATGGCCTAGTATGTTATCTATGGTCATCCGATTTACAGGGCGGGTACTGTGTTCAGCATAGCTGCCCTTCACGAAGAATTCGGAGTCCATCCGAAGAAGTTCATCCATCATATCTTCGGCAACGGGAGTCACATGATCATCAATTTTACCGACATCCCTTTTCTTCTTCGCCATCTTGGCCAGACACTTGGAAACAATTTGGCTCATGTCAAATTTGGGATGGCAGATCTTGATCATCATCATAGCAAATCTGGCGCCAGCAGAAAGTTGCGCCCGAACAAATCCATGGACTCTAGGAGCATCTCGAAATTTCTCCATCAAACCAAGAAGAGTATCAGGTGCTTCGTTACGAGGAAACATCGTCTTGTAAACAAGAGACAAGGTCCTAGTGCAGAAGTCCAAGAAGTCGCGAATCTGAGAGGCGCGATCCTGAAACCTGACAATCTGTCGGGGCCGTTCTGGGGTAGCCCAGAACAGAGAACCATGGTCAAGGGAAAGGTTAACAAGGAGGTTCGTCCTAGTATTTACCCTCTCTTCTTTGGCAGCAGCATCAAGAAAGGAACCTATTAAGAAATGATGCAGGTATTTTAAAGATAGAAATAGAAGATATGGCAAGAAAGCAGAAGATGTCGTGGTCCTATAAAAAGATGCGGCAAAGCGTACCCGACATATCTGCGCTGGCTTCGTTCATCAGCTCGAGCATAAAATTTTCTCGGGTGGTCGCCTTTTCAGCTTCAGAAACAGCAATTTCCTTAGCAGCCATGGCATCCTGAGCCTGCTGACGCGCCATTTTTTCGGCTTCAGAAGCCTTGCGAGATTGCTCCATCATTACAAGCGTTTGCTTCTTCGCATACTGAAGTTGCTGCCGAAGTTCTTCCAACTCTTGCGACAAACCCATACTCAAAGAACCTTCGCCAAGTTCAGCGTCAACAGGAACTTTTCTTGAGCGAGAGGAAGGAGGCAAAACATCGGAAGGAGTAGGAGTTGGAGTATAGTTATCAAATATCAACTGAAATTAAAAGGAGTCGATATCAATCATCAAGCAAGACAGAATTCCATTGATTTTTCAGAATAATTACAAGACAGTACAGAGGAGCTAGTGGGATAAGTGTCGCCAATAACTACTTTGGCGACACCATCAAAAAGAAGAAAGAAAAATAAAAAAAGGGGGAGGAAAGACAAAGCGTCTACTTGACCTCCGGCTTAGATGAGCTTGGAGCTGGAGTAGGTTTGAAGCCAAGAAAGGCAAGGATCTTCTTCGAGTTGGGCTTGGCAGCCTTAATCAAAGACACCCATGTTTTTGTCTCCATCTTCGGCACATCTCCAACCTTGGCCCAGTCGACGTTTTGCTGGCTGCTCGCAACCAAAGCAATAGTACCTTCGACGCCAACCTTCAATCCCTCTTGACGAAGATTGTGCCCAAGATCCTCTACAGCATTGAAGCACTTGGCCAGCTCGCCGAATGTCTTTGGCTCTTCTTTCTTCGGGAAGAAGAATGGAAATAGCTTCGCCATAGCCGAGTCAGCATCTTCCATGCCTTGGCGTGCTTCATCCCCGTGAATCTCGAGAAGGGAGAGCGTGTCAAGAAGGGCGTCGTTCTCGGGAAGTTCAAGATCGTAAGGTTGACGCATCTTCCCTATGGGCGAAAAATATAGATTGTTAAAAAATAGAAAGCATGGCAGCCATCGAACAAAGAGAGGTCGAAGTACTTACTAATAAAACGGCGACACTGCGACGATAAGCGAGAAATAATCTCCTTCTCGCGCGCAGTATGTTGAGTGATATGGTCACTCAGAGAAGTCTCCGCGTCGTGAAGCCTTTTTCGAAGCTCTTCAACGACAGCGGCGTTGGATTCAGCTTTCTTGCGAGCCTTTTCGCTCTGCTCCAATTTTAGAGCAAGAGCATCAGCACATTTGTTGGCCTCTGCAAGGTCAGCTGGAAAATAATCGACAGCAAAAAAATGTCGTGTTAATGATCATGGCACAGAAGGTGCAGTCAAGAGAAAAATGGCAGCATAGTACCTTTCAGCGAGTTCGAAAGATCACGGTACCCGACGAATTGGGTACCAAGCCGAAAGAACTCGTTCATTAAAGGCTGAGGAGAGAACCAGACAAAGAAAAATCAAATACAGTGTAAAAAAAGGATGGAAAGCTACAAGTCAAAATACAGACGTGAAGAAAAAAAAGAAAGGCAGAAACTTACGTCATTTAATGAAGAAGTCGTGAAACCACCACTTAGTTGGGTGGGTCCTTCGACTGGTTCAACCCTTGCTCTTTTCGGTGAAGGGGCTCGGGGGCTTGCAGCTGGAGCAGTAAGTTCGATACCTTGTTGAGGTGTCGAAGTTTCATCTCCATCTGGTTGCGCTTCCGAAACAACCAAAGTGCGAGACGTGCTCGTTCGAGCAGTCACATCAATGGCGGGATTATCTCCCTCTTCATCACTGCAACAAGCAAGTTATAGCATAAAGAGACAATATAGTAAAAACCTCGAGAGCAAATAGTAAAAGGAAACTTACGAGCTGACAAGAGCAGCGTCATAAGGATTTAAAGTTGTCCCTTCTTCAGTGGGAGCAATTTCCTCGGCAGCTTTGGAGGTACCAGTGTCGACGGCTTCAGACCTTTTCCTTTTGTTCCTTGGGGAAACAGCAGGAGGAAGGGATTGCGTCGACTCGCTGGCCTCAGATTCGGCTTCTTTTTCAGAGGAGGCCGCAGATTTGTGAGAACCTGCGACTTCACTCTCAGGGAGAGAAGAACCTTGGTTGTCTTCAGCGACAACAGCTTGTTCTTCGACTTCTCCATCCTCAGGAAGAGGAGGAAGGGAAGCCAAAGTTGGATGGTTCTACAGAAAAATAGCGACAAAGAAAGTTTATAGAGATATCAGTAAAATTTGACAAGTCGAAAAAAGCAGGAAAAGTTTGGGGCAAGACAAAAACTCGAGAAGAAAAAATACCTGAGGGAGAGGATTGGCGGCACTGTATGGTTCCACGCGGCAAGAGGATGGAATAGGATCCTTCTTGCTGAGCGAGGAAATTCTTCGAATAAGCTTCTCCAAGTCCTTCACAGAAAGATCCTTGGAGAACCTATTGGCGTCATTTGCACCAGCATACGTCCAATGGGGATTTTTGCGAGCCTGAAGAGGCTGCACCCTAATCCTAAGGAAGTAGGCGGTGATTTGGACACCCGACAACTCCTTGCCTCGGGTATTTTGAAGCTGATGAATACGGGACATGAGGGCTTCTGTCGCCGTTTTCTCTTCTTCGGAAGCTTCAGCATCCCAGGAACGGCGGCGAAGAATCTTGGCACTTCCGTCAAAAGGGACTATGTTGTGCTCAACAGAGTTGGCACTTTCTTCGTGTATGTAGAGCCATCTTTTGCGCCACCCTTGGACAGAGTCAGGGAATTTGACGTCGAAGTATTCGACATCAGCGCGGACGCAGATAACAACGCCACATATGTTGTAAGTGGCGTTGTGGGAGCCGTTGCGGCGAAGACAGAAGATGCGCTTCCACAGAGCCCAGTTAGGAGGGACTCCGAGGAAGCACTCGCAAAGAGTGATGAAAATGGCGACATGGAGAATAGAATTGGGAGTCAGCTGGTGTAGCTGAATCCCATAGACAAAGAGGAGGCCACGAAGGAAATCGTGGATTGGGGTGGAAAGACCGCGGATGAGATGGTCGACGAAACTAACCCGGTACTCCATTGGCGGAGAAGGGTAGCTTTCTTCACTGGGAAAGCGGATGGCGCCTTCCTTCTTCATCAGGCCCAGCCTCTTCAGCATGTTGACGTCTTGGTTGGAGATTTTAGATCTCTCCCACTCGACGCCTTCAGCGGCCATCTTGGACTCTGGAGTGCTGTGGCGAGTGAGTCGTGCGCGTGGTGGCATCAACGGCACTGGAGGAGCGAAGCTCGTGCGTAGGTGAGCTCAGAGAGAATTGGGCGCAATGAAAGTTTTTGCAAAGGGGAGCAGAGGTGCGGCGCGAGCGAAGGTGTGAACGGAGGTTGAAGAAAGGTTTATATAGGAATTTGGCGAAGCAATGCACCGTTGGATGAAGAAATCGTGCGGTGGAAAAAGATCTTCTAACTGAAGGGTAAAAAAGTATTTTTACTGGGATGGAACGGAACAGGCGCTACAGTACGTGCGCCAGAAAAAGCGGAGGATGTGTGTCCCCCACTTGCACGACGTGTCAACGTGGTAGAAAAAGAGGACCCACAAGGCAGAGAGAGAATAGTACTCAAGCTTTATTGACGCAAAAATCGCGACTATCGTCAGTTATGAGGTCACTTTGACCAAGGGAGGAAATTTCGACAAGAAAAATGAAAGAAGATTGGCGACAGGGAAAGTTATTGAATACTTCGGGAGCCTTTGATCAAATACAAGTTTTTGCCCAAATACTCGGGGGCTACTTTGAAAGAAGTAAAATTCGAGTATGACAATATAGAATTTGCGGGAGCCTATGATCAAACGCAAGCATTTGTTCATAGCCTCGGGGACTACTCCCATCGGGAGCGCTGTTCGTGCACCCGATATATATATAAAAAAAAGAAAAGAGAGAGAAGAAGAAGAAAAATTCGAGAAGGAATGTCAATATAGCGACACGATGCAATAAAATGTGGAGCCTACAACCAAGCACTAGTCCTTGGCTGTAGCCTCGGGGGCTACTCCCATCGGGAACGCTGTTCGCGTGCCCGATGAATTTATAAAAAAGAAAGAAAAAGCAGAAAGAAAGAGCATATTTCGAGTTATAAGGATAACTCTACATATACTCCCATCGGGAACGCAATATAAGTCATCCGTTGACTCGATAAAATGTGCTATTCCAGCAGCCGAATAAGCACTCGACAATATATTCTCAGAACGCCAAAAGTTGCGAATAAATTCTGAATGCCGCAAAACATTGCGAAGGTAAGACCCCAGATCCGTTCTGTGCGGCGTGGTGCCGTCTCTGACGTCGGTTTGCTACTTTTTTCCGTATCAACAGATACGAAGAAAAATCCTAACGGACGCGTTAGGTACCCGAAAAATATGACTGGGACTCGACAGAATGGTAAGACCTTAAGCGGCACCTGTCGAAGTTTACACCAGTATCCCGAGATCATGTCCAGGGACGTGATCTTGAAGTAGGTTTTTGCAGATTGCCACTAGAGCAGTTAACTAGTACCTGATCAGTCAGATGAACTAGCCCCAACTACCGCTATCCCTGTACAATATAGAAATTCATATGCATAGACATATGAAAAGGTTCAGAGTTGTCGAAAAAATATAAAAGTGGAGATTTTACTTGACTCTACGATTCAAATAAAATCTCGGGGGCTATTGACATAGGCATCCCCAATGGGCCTGCCGAAGGTAGTACCCGGGATTTACTGAAGGCCCACGACCCGAAGGATGAGAAGATTCGGAAGCCCAAGATATTATTTTGGAAAGATAGAGTTGTAATAGGAAGTGTCAATTGTAATCTTGCGGGACGGGTTAGAAACCCTCCCGGACTCTGTAAACCTGTGTATTACGAATCCCTCGGCTCCAACTTGTATATAAGGGGGAGTCGAGGGACAAAGAGAGGATCGAATCATTGTTAAGCAAACCCTAGTTTTTATTTTGTCGAGTACTTTTCGGCTGAAACCTTCGAGATCTACTTGCCCTCTACATCCAACGAAACCCTAGTCTACCACTTGTAGGCATTGACAAGTTAATCCCTTGTCACAATGACATGTAGAACAAGTATATGATGATGAAAGATGGACCGGGGTTCCCACTATCTTCACTAGTGGTAACTCTCCAATAACAAGTGTTGGGTGAACAAATTATAGTTGGGAAATTGATAGGATTGAAATAGCATTAAGACAGAACATCAAGATTATTAATTATGTAGGTATGTTTTTCATATATAGTCATACGTGCTCGCAATGAGAAACTTGTACAACATCTTTTGTCCTACCAGCCGGTGGCAGCCGGGCCTCAAGGAAATCTACTGGAAATTAAGGTACTCCTTTTAATAGAGCACCGGAGCAAAGCATTAACACTCCGTGAAAACATGTGATCCTCATACCTAAGCCTTCCCCTCCAGTTGTCCCAATTTCTGTCACTTTGGGGCCTTTGGTTCCGGACATAGACATGTGCATACAACTTGTAGATACAATCTAAGCAATAAGTATAAAGCTTAAATCTAAGATCATGCCACTCGGGCCCTAGTGACAAGCATTAAACACAACAAGATTGCAGCAACAATAACTTCACAAACTTTATAGATAGACTAATCATAATGTAAGTCCATTGGTGAAAGCTGCCCAACAAGATTGAAAGATAAAACACCACATACTTCCTCATGAGCTATAAAACATTGACACAAATAAGAGATAGTAAATTTTGAATTTTTTAAAGGTAGCACATGAAGTATTTACTTGGAATGGCAGAAAATACCACATAGTAGGTAGTTATGGTGGACACACATGGCATAGGTTTTGGCTCAAGGTTTTGGATGCACGAGAAGCATTTCCTCTCAGTACAAGACTTTGGCTAGCAAGGTTGTTTGAAGCAAACACAAGTATGAACCGGTACAGCAAAACTTACATAAGAACATATTGCAAGCATTATAAGACTCTACACTGTCTTCCTTGTTGCTCAAACACTTTTACCAGAAAATATCTAGATCTTAGAGAGACCAATCATGCAAACCAATTTCAACAAGCTCTACGGTAGTTCTCCACTAATAGGTTCAAACTACATGGTGCAAGAGATTAATCATGATCTACTTGAGAGCTCAAAACAATTGCCAAGTATCAAATTATCCTATACAATATGAAGCATTTTCTGTTTCCAACCAAATAACAACAAGTGCAATAGCTTCCAACTTTTGTCATGAACATTAAAAGCGAAGAACACAAGTGTTCAAATGAAAAAGCGGAACGTGTCTCTCTCCCAAACAAGGATTGCTAGGATCCGATCTTATTCAAAAATAAACAAAACGAAAATAAACAAACAGACGCTCCAAGTAAAGCACATAAGATGTGACCGAATAAAAATATAGTTTCAATAGAAGAAACCTGGTAAGTTGATGAAGAAGGGGATGCCTTGGGCATCCCCAAGCTTAGACACTTGAGTCTTCTTGAAATATGCAGGGATGAACCACGGGGGCATCCCCAAGCTTAGACTTTTCACTCTTCTTGATCATATATCATCCTCCTCTCTTGACCCTTGAAAACTTCCTTCACACCAAACTTCTCGTAAACTTCATTAGAGGGGTTAGTACTCAAAAAAAAACTTTAATCCACCTTGGTCCTGTAGTGACACATTGCAAGAACTCAATAAACCATTAGCTACAGCTCTCCACGTCTAGAAAGCCTCACTTAAAGTCCACAAGAGACAATGCAAAAAAAAACAGAGACAGAATCTGCCAAAACAGAACAGCCAGTAAAGACGGATTTTTAAGAGGTACTTCCGTTGCTCAAATCAGAAAAATCAAAACTAATGAAAGTTGCATACATATCTGAGGATCACTCACGTAAATTGGCAGATTTTTCTGAGTTACCTACAGAGAATCATACCCAAATTCGTGACAGATAGAAATCTGTTTCCGCGTAGAAATCCAAATCGAGTATCAACCTTCTATTAGAGACTTCACTTGGCACAACATTGTAATAAAATAAAGATAAGGAGAGGTTGCTACAGTAGTAACAACTTCCAAGACACAACAAAATAGTAACAAAATAAACACATGGGTTATCTCCCAAGAAGTGCTTTCTTTATAGCCATTAAGATGGGCTCAGCAATTTTAATGATGCACTCGCAAGAAATGAAAGTTGAAGCAAAGGAGAGCATCAAAAAGCAAGTTCAAAACACATTTAAGTCTAACCCACTTCCTATGCATAGGAATCTTGTACACAAATAAATTCATGGAGAACAAAGTGACAAGCATAAGAAGATAAAACAAGAGTAACTTCAAAATTTTCAGCATATAGAGAGGTGTTTTAGTACAATGAAAATTTCTACAACCATATTTTCCTCTCTCATAATAATTTTCAGTAGCCTCATGAACAAACTCAACAGTATAGCTATCACATGCAGCATGCTTTTCATGATCCTCAAACATATAATTTTTATCAAGCTCAAAAATAGTGGGATTGAAATTTTCAAACCCACTTTTATCAATAATATAACAAGATGATTGATCATTCTCAAGAGATATGGGACTCCTAGATAAAGTCAAGACTTCTCCAATCCCATTTTTATTAGTAGTACAATTAATATTATCAAGTAACATAGGACCATCATCTAGAGATTTATCATAAACATTTGCTAAGAAAAATTCTTTAGTACCATGCATTTCGACATCAGGCAGAAACAAAGCATTATCATAAGATTTATCAAAGTAGCATGGATTATCATAGATAACAGTAGCATAATTATTCTCACAAGTCTTACTGACAAGGTATCAACTTGTCAATGCCTATGGATTGTAGGCTAGGGTTTAGTTGGAAGTAGAGGGTAAGTAGATCTCGAAGGTTTCAGCCGAAAAGTACTCGACGATTATGAAAACTAAGGTTTGCAGACAATGATTCGATTGATTCTTAATCCCTCGACTCCCCCTTTATATAGGAGGTGGAGCGAGGGATTCGTGCTATACAAGTTTACAGAGTCCGGGACGGTTTCTAACTCATCCCGCCAGATTACAAACAACACTTCCTATTACAACTCTATCTTTCCTTAGTAAATCTTGGGCTCCCGAATCTTCTTATTCTTCGGGTATTGGGCCTCCAGTAAACCCCGGGTACCATCTTCGGCAGGCCCATTTGGGATGCCTATGTCGAGAGCCCCGAGATTTTGCTTGAATCGTAGAGTCAGGGAAAATCTCCACTGTTTATTTTTATTCGGAAGCTTTAACTTTTTTATACTTCTTCACATAAAATTCTATATTGTACAGGGATAATGGTAGTTGGGGCTAGTTCATCTGACGGATCAGGTACTAGTTAACTGCTCTAGTGGCAATCCGCAAAAACCTACTTCAAAATCACGTCCCTGGACATGATCTCGGGATACTGGTGTAAACTTCGACAGGTGCCGCTTAAGGTCTTACCATTCTGTCGAGTCCCAGTCAAATTTATCGGGTACCTAACGCGTCCGTTAGGATTTTTCTTCGTATCTGCTGATACGGATAAAGGTAGCAGAGCGCAGTCTTTGGCGATGCCACGCCCAGCAGAACGGATCTGGGGTCTTACCTTCGCAGATTTGCGGCATTCAGAAATTGATCGCAACTTCGGCAATCTGAGAATATATTGTCGAGTGCTTTTCCGGCTGTTGGAATGGCACATTTTATCGAGTCACATATGACTTATGTTACTCTCCCGATGGGAGTATATGTAGAGTTAACTATAACTCGAAATATACTCTCTTGCTTTTCTATTTTTCCTTTGTTAACTTCATCGGGCACGCGAACAGCGTTCCCGATGGGAGTAGCCCCCGAGGCTACAACCAAGAACTTGTGCTTGGTTGTAGGCTCAACATTTTAGTCCACCTTGTCGCTATATTGTCATTATTTCCCAATATGATCTCTTTCTTCTTCTTCTTTTTTTTTTAATCTCTCGGGTGCGCGAACAGCGCTCCCGATGGGAGTAGCCCCCGAGGCTACAACCAAGAACTTGTGCTTGGTTGTAGGCTCCCACAATTTCTATATTGTCATACTCGAAATTTTACTTTTTTCCAAAGTAGCCCCCGAGCATTTGGGCAAAAACTTGTATTTGGTCAAAGGCTCCCGAAGTATTGAATAATTCTTTCTGTCGCCAATCTTCTTTTATTTTTCTTGTCGACATGCTTCCCTTAATCAAATTTACTTCATCCTTCTCGAATAGTCGTAATTTTTCTGCTCTGTGGGTCCATTGTTTCTACCATGTTAACACGTCGTGCAAGTGGGGGACACACGTCCTCCGCTTTTCCTGGCGCACGTACGGTAACGCCTATCTCAGTAAAAATACTGTTTTGCCCTTGTATCTAAAAGATCCATTCTCACCACACGATTTCTTCATCCAACGGCACACTGCCTCACCCGAGTCTTATATAAACCTTTCTTCAACCTCCGTTCATCCCCTCGCTTGCGCCGCTCACCTGTTCCTCTTCGCAAAACTCCCCCTGCGCCCAACTCTCTCCAATCTTCTGCACGCACACACATTGCTCTGCCCATTGCCATTGATGCCACCGCGCGCGCGTCTGACTCGCCACAGCACCCCGGAATCCAAGATGGCCGCCGAGGATCTTGAGTGGGAGAGATCCAAAATCTCCAACCAAGACACCAACACGCTGAAGAGGCTTGGCCTCATGAAGAAAGAAGGCGCCATCCGCTTCCCTAGCGAAGAAAGCTACCCCAATCCTCCAATGGAGTACCGGGTTAGTTTTGTTGATCATCTAATCCGCGGCCTTTCGACCCCAATCCACGATTTCCTCCGCGGCCTTCTTTTTGTTTATGGGATTCAACTGCACCAGTTGACCCCCAACTCAATCCTTCATATTTCTATTTTCATTACGCTTTGCGAATGTTTCCTCGGAATCCCTCCCAATTGGGCTCTGTGGAAACGCATTTTCTGCCTCCGCCGCAATGGCTCCCACAACGCCACTTATAACATAGGTGGCGTTGTTATCTGTGTCCGTACTGATGTCGACTACTTCGACGTCAAGTTTCCCGATTCTGTCCAAGGATGGCGCAAAAAGTGGCTCTACATTCACGAAGAAAGTGCCAACTCCGTTGAGCGTAAATATCTCTTTTATAAATCCAGCTTCTTGTAGTCGATTGATTTCTGATAGCATGGCTTTGCGGTTTGGTTCCGAAAAACGCCGCAAAGGTTGTTTGATTGGTCTCGCTAGTGGATCCAAGTTTAGGTGGTGCTCGGCAAGTTCCCTGGGTACTCCTGGCATGTCAGCTGGACACCATGCGAAGATTTTCCAGTTCTCACGGAGGAACTCGACGAGCGCGCTTTCCTATGCGATATCCATGTCGTTTGCGATAGATGTCGTCTTTTTTGGGTCTGTCGGGTGAATCTGCACCTCTTTTGAATTTTTCTCAGTACTGAAAGTTGATTCTTTGTTTGGCCTCCCAACGTCTGGCAGTACGTCGTAATCAGTCATGCTTTTTGACGCCAAGTACTCAGCTTGCATCCCGAAAGTTTCTGACAACCGGTGGAAATCCTTGTCGCACTTATCGGCTAAGGCAAAACTTCCTTTGACTGTGATTGGTCCCTTTGGTCCAGGCAACCTCCACAACAAGTATGTATAGTGCGGCACCGCCATAAATCTAGCATATGCTGGTCGTCCCAACAGAGCGTGATATTGCGACGGGAAATCCACGACTTCGAACTCAAGCCTCTCGATTCTGTAATTTTCTCGGGTCCCAAACTGAACGTCGAGATTGATCTTTCCCAATGGATAACTTGGTTTCTCTGGTGTGATGCCGTGGAACCTTGTGTCTGTTGGTTTCAAGTTTGCTAAGGATATGTTCATCTTCCTCAATGTATCGGCATACATAAGGTTTAAGCTGCTGCCGCCGTCTATGAACACTCGAGAAACATCAAATCCCGCGATAACTGCTGGCAAAATAAGTGCTGATTGCCCTGGTCGAGGAACTTGCTGCGGATGATCTGCTATTGTGAAGCCGATGTCTTGTCCTGACCAATTAAGGTACTCAACTGTTGGTGGAGGCATTTTCTCTGCCATAAACACCTGTCGTGAGATTACTTTCTGAGCTCTATTGGACGGCCTTCCCTTCTGAATCATCGACACCGCTCCGTTGGAGTTAGGATCAACATAGGGTGGTGGTGCAGGTGCTGCCGCTATTCTGAGCTGATGCCGATTGTCATCTGTAATCGCAGGAGGAGGCGGCAAGTGGATCTCACTCCTGGGTTCCCGAGGATTTCTCTCTTTGCTTTCGCGCATTGGCGTTCTCTGCATACCGCAACATTGCCTGAAAATTTCGACAGTCCTTCTGCAAGTGCCCTGACTGTCTTTTGCCGTTGCTGTCGAGGAAAAAATGCATCTGGCACGGTCCGTTCATCATCTCTTCAGGGGACACGAAAGGTCTTGGGAACCTAGGCCCGCTATTTTGCCTGTTGCGTGAATCATCCCTGTTATCACCTCGCTGTTCACTGCTTCTCTGGTAATCATCTCTGTTGCTTCCTCCTGTATTTGTCCGAAAACCTGCCGAAATTTGTCCTGGAGCGTCGTAGTTCTGGTACGTCCGAGGAAATCTTCGCCTTGGTTGATAGTTTCGACCGCGGTCCTCCTCTGGCGACCTGTGTCGTTTGTTGTGGACAGCGTCTTCTCCATCTGCCCATTTATTTGCTATCTCCATTAACGCGGATACTGTCTTTGGATTGGTCCTTCCCAAGTCCTCGACAAAATCTCCACGCCTGACTCCTGCAACAAACGCATCTATTGCTCTCTCGTCAGATATATTTTCTGCCGAGTTTTTGATAATATTCCACCTCTGGATGTACTTCCTCATTGGCTCATCTGGCTTTTGTCGATACGCTCTCAACTCCTCTAACGACGCGGGTTTTTTGCACGTGGATCTGAAGTTCTTGACGAACACATCCTCGAAACTTTCCCAGCTGTCGATGGATCCTGGGGCGAGTTTCTTTATCCAAGATCGTGCGGCTCCACTCAAGTGCACCTGGATGCTTTGCATGGCTGTTGCCCTAGTTCCTCCTGTGAGCTTCACCGTTTCCAGATAGTCGACTAGCCAATCCTCTGGATCTTGGAGGCCGTCGAACTTCTTGAAGTTATCGGGTAACTTGAATCCTGAGGGGACTCGAGTTTTTCGGACTCTCCTCGTAAAGCATGGCAAGCCACACATATCTTCGTCGTTCAACTCCGGAGATTGCCGATGATCCCTTCTGCTCTGCCGCGCTCTGTCGACTCTTGCTTGTGCGGCTGTGTCTCTTGCTCCACTTGGCCCTTCAGGTGCTGCCGCTGTTGCTGCTGCAGGTCGTGGACTATTTTGTCTTGCCTCTCCTTCGGGAGGCGTTGATACAAACGCTGTCCCCATAGCTCCAACTCCTGCTACCGCCATATTGTACAGTGTTTCCCTTGGATCACCTGGAGGTGGTTTAGATGCAAGGATAAAAGCATGTGTCGCCATATACCCAGCCTCTGGTGTCTTAGGGATGATGTTTCCTCTTGTATCTATCGACATAAAGGACATGTCGAGGTTTTGGACCAAGTGCTCTCTTTCTGCTTCGGGTATGTGTTGCAGCCTTGATCTTGCTCTGTTTCGCGCCTCCCGATGGCTATCACCCGTGGTTCTAGATTGTCGACTTAGATCTGCCCTTCTCCTGCTGGATGCAGAGGCTGCCTCCTTTCTCCTGTCCAACTCAGCTGTCTGTTTTTCCAATTCCCTGGCAGCTCGTGCGAGCCTATATTGATATGCTTGCAGTTCTTCTGGTGTGGCCGTGGTAGCCATTGGTTCTGTGCCGTTCATAGCTCTCGTGGCTCTGTCCCACGCTGCTTGTGACAGTTGAACTCTATCTCGCGGCTCTGGCCCGACGTATTTGTTGCCCAGGCCTTGTCGCAGATTGGAGGGATCAACGTATGGGTTTCCCGCATCGTCGAAAGCCTCAGATGTCTCCTCTTGATCTTCAATGGCGTAAATCTGATGATATTTTGTACTCAGATCTACGTTGGGTTTGGTGACATCATCGTTGAGATTGATGAAGACCTTGCCCACTGTGAGAGATTTGTCGATGAAGTCGCAACTGTCGACATCGCTTGAGCCATCGCTCATATATGAGTCCGCAGATGACTCAAACGACATGTCGTTGAAGATCTTGGCGAGTTTCTCTCTTGCTCTGGTGCTGACGTAGCATGTCGCCGAGGTTTCTTCTTCTCCTGACTCGGTTGACGATGCATAGTTTGAAAAATCGGAATCGACCGCCGACGATCCCGACGAAATCGGAATCTCGACACGATACGATCCTTCCTTCTCGACGCGAAAGTGGAACCTTCCGAACGTCATCTCCATGGGCTCCGCCAGATACGCATATGCATCCAAACGGGAGGGTGGGTGAGGAACAAAATCGACAAGACCAGCAGCGATCTGTTTACCTCGATCCATTGTGTTGCTTGCGGTTGACGATGTCGAAGATCTTGAGCGTGCCATCGAGATCGGCTCCTTACGCCTCTAGTTCCCACAGACGGCGCCAATTGACAAGGTATCAACTTGTCAATGCCTATGGATTGTAGGCTAGGGTTTAGTTGGAAGTAGAGGGTAAGTAGATCTCGAAGGTTTCAGCCGAAAAGTACTCGACGATTATGAAAACTAAGGTTTGCAGACAATGATTCGATTGATTCTTAATCCCTCGACTCCCCCTTTATATAGGAGGTGGAGCGAGGGATTCGTGCTATACAAGTTTACAGAGTCCGGGACGGTTTCTAACTCATCCCGCCAGATTACAAACAACACTTCCTATTACAACTCTATCTTTCCTTAGTAAATCTTGGGCTCCCGAATCTTCTTATTCTTCGGGTATTGGGCCTCCAGTAAACCCCGGGTACCATCTTCGGCAGGCCCATTTGGGATGCCTATGTCACTTACTCATAGGTAATATTTCAAGAGAATCCACAGGAACATAACATTCAACCTCCTTTGGTAAGCATGGAGGACAATCAAATAGTGTAAGAGATAAAGAGTTACTCTCATTAGAAGGTTGGCATGGGTAGCTAATCCATTCTTCCTCCTTTTGTTCATCACTCTCCTCTTCTTTTTCATCCAATGAGCTTTCAGGTTCATCAATTTCCTCCTCTTTTTCATCCAATGAGCCTTCAGGTTCATCAATTTCTTCTTCCACTGGTTCCTGCAAATTGTGAGTGCATTCTTGTGCATTAATGAGTCTCTCTTTATAATCAATGATATAAGGATTATCGCTGTAACTTTCTATGCAAAAATTAAGGATAGAAGAGACATAATCTTTAAGGTCTGATACGTCTCCGACGTATCGATAATTTCTTATGTTCCATGCCACATTATTGATGATATCCACATGTTTTATGCACACTTTATGTCATATTTATGCGTTTTCCGGAACTAACCTATTGACGAGATGCCGAAGGGCCAGTTGCTGTTTTCTGCTGTTTTTGGTTTCAGAAATCCTAGTAAGGAAATATTCTCGGAATTGGACGAAATCAACGCCCAGGGTCCTATTTTTCCACGAAGCTTCAAGAAGTCCGAAGGGAAAACGAAGTGGGGCCACGAGGTGGGGACACAGTAGGGCGGCGCGGCCCAAGCCTTGGCCGCGCCGGCCTAGTGTGTGGTCCCACCAGGACTCCACCGACCTTGCCCTTCCGCCTACTTAAAGCCTCCGTCGCGAAAACCCTATCACGTTCGACGAAACCAGAGAAAACCTTCCAGAGCCGCCGCCATCGCGAAGCCAAGATCTGGGGGATAGGAGTCTCTGTTCCGGCACGCCGCCGGGACAGGGAAGTGCCCCCGGAAGGCTTCTCCATCGACACCGCTGCCATCTCCACCGCCATCTTCATAAACGCTGCTGTCTCCCATGAGGAGGGAGTAGTTCTCCATCGAGGCTAAGGGCTGTACCGGTAGCTATGTGGTTAATCTCTCTCCTATGTACTTCAATACAATAATCTCATGAGCTGCCTTACATGATTGAGATTCATATGATGATGCTTGTAATCTAGATGTCATTATGCTAGTCAAGTGGGTTTTACTTATGTGATCTCCGGAGACTCCTTGTCCCACGTGTGTAAAGGTGACAGTGTGTGCACCGTGTGGGTCTCTTAGGCTATATTTCACAGAATACTTATTCACTGTTATGAATGGCATAGTGAAGTGCTTATTTATATCTCTTTATGATTGCAATGTATTTTGTATCACAATTTATCTGTGTGCTACTCTAGTGATGTTATTAAAGTAGTTTATTCCTCCTGCACGGTGTAATGGTGACAGTGTGTGCATCGTGTAGTACTTGGCGTAGGCTATGATTGTGATCTCTTGTAGATTATGAAGTTAACTATTACTATGATAGTATTGATGTGACTTATTCCTCCTTTCGTAGCGTGAAGGTGACAGTGTGCATGCTATGTTAGTACTTGGTTTGGTTATGTTGATCTGTTATGCACTCTAAGGTTATTTAAATATGAACATTGAATATTGTGGAGCTTGTTAACTCCGGCATTGAGGGTTCGTGTAATCCTACACAGTTAGTGGTGTTCATCATCCAACAAGAGAGTGTAGAGTCTAGCATCTATCTATTTATTCTGTTATGTGATCAATGTTGAGAGTGTCCACTAGTGAAAGTATGATCCCTAGGCCTTGTTTCCAATACTGCTATCGCTGCTTGTTTACTGTTTTACTGCATCTCTACTGCCTGCAATATTACCACCATTCATCACACGCCAGTCCTGGACAGCAAAGCACTTTTCTGGTGTCGTTGCTACGGCTGATACTTATTCATACCACCTGTATTTCACTATCTCTTCGCCGAACTAGTGCACCTATTAGGTGTGTTGGGGACACAAGAGACTTCTTGCTTTGTGGTTGCAGGGTTGCATGAGAGGGATATCTTTGACCTCTTCCTCCCTGAGTTCGATAAACCTTGGGTGATCCACTTAAGGGAAACTTGCTGCTGTTCTACAAACCTCTGCTCTTGGAGGCCCAACACTGTCTACAGGAAAAGGAGGGGGCGTAGACATCAAGCACTTTTCTGGCGGCGTTGCCGGGGAGGAAAGGTAAAAGGCACTTACACGCTGGTCCCAGGTAACCAAACACTTTTCTGCCGCCGTTGTGTTTGTGCTCGAAGCTATTTCCTTTAGATCCTGCAATTGCATCTTTTTGTTTCTTGTTTACACTAGTTAGGCATAATGGACAACAATGAGCTTCTTATTCTATTTCCTGATTTAAGACATGGATGGTTTGATGCGGAAATTAAAAAACCCATGGAACATATTAGTATGAATGCTTTGACCACCATTGTTGATAATGATATGGAAGAATCTAAGCTTGGGGAAGCTGGTTTTGATGAGCATGATATTTTTAGTCCCCCAAGCATTGAGGAGAAAATTTTCTTTGATGATACTTTGCCTCCTATTTATGATGATTATAATGATAGTAGTCTTTTGGTGCCACCTACTATGGAGTTTAAATTTGATTGTGAATACAATATGCCTCCTATATTTGATGATAGCTACTTTGTTGAATTTGCTCCCACTACAACTACTAAAATTGATTATGCTTATGTGGAGAGTAATAATTTTATGCATGAGACTCATGATAAGAATGCTTTATGTGATAGTTATATTGTTGAATTTGTTCATGTTGCTACTGAGAGCTATTATGAGAGAGGAAAATACGGTTGTAGAAATTTTCATGTTACTAAAACACCTCTCTATGCGCTGAAATTTTTGAAGCTACACTTGTTTTATCTTCCTATGCTTGTCACTTTGCTCTTCATGAACTTGTTTATTTACAAGATTCCTTTTCATAGGAAGCATGTTAGGCTTAAATTTATTTTGAATTTGCCTCTTGATGCTCTCTTTTGCTTCAAATACTATTTCTTGCGAGTGCATCATTAAAACTGCTGAGCCCATCTTAATGGCTATAAAGAAAGAACTTCTTGGGAGAAAACCCATGTGTTTATTTTACTACAGTACTTTGTTTTATATTTGAGTCTTGGAAGTTGTTACTACTGTAGCAACCTCTCCTTATCTTAGTTTTATTGCATTGTTGTGCCAAGTAAAGTCTTTGATAGTAGAGTTGATACTAGATTTGGATTGCTGCGCAGTAACAGATTTCTTGCTGTCACGAATTTTGGTTGAATTCTCTGCAGGTAACTCAGAAAAATAAGCCAATTTACGTGCATGATCCTCAGATATGTACGCAACTTTCATTTAATTTGAGCATTTTCATCTGAGCAGGTCTGGTGCCTCTAAAAAATTCATCTTTACGGACTGTTCTGTTTTGACAGATTCTGCCTTTTATTTCACATTGCCTGTTTTGCTGTGTTGGATGGATTTCTTTGTTCCATTAACCTCCAGTAGCTTTGTGCAATGTCCAGAAGTGTTAAGAATGACTGTGTCACCTCTGAACATGTGATTTTTTTTATTATGCACTAACCCTCTAATGAGTTTGTTTTGAGTTTGGTGTGGAGGAAGTTTTCAAGGGTCAAGAGAGGAGGATGATATATGATTAAGAAGAGTGAAAAGGCTAAGCTTGGGGATGCCCCCGTGGTTCATCCCTGCATATTTCAAGAAGACTCAACCATCTAAGCTTGGGGATGCCCAAGGCATCCCCTTCTTCATCAACAATTTATCAGGTTTCTTCTCTTGAAACTATATTTTTATTCGGTCACATCTTATGTATTTTACTTGGAGCGTCTGTGTGTTTTATTTTAGTTTTGTTATTTTCATTCTCTGAATAAATGCTTGTGTGGGAGAGAGACATGCTCCGCTGGTTCATATGAACACATGTGTTCTTAGCTTTATTCTTAATGTTCATGGCGAAGGTTGAAACTGCTTCGTTAATTGTTATACGGTTGGAAACCGAAAATGCTACATGTGGTAATTGGTATGATGTCTTGAATAACTTGATACTTGGCAATTGTTGTGCTCATGATTAAGCTCTTGCATCATATACTTTGCACCTATTAGTGAAGAAATACATAGAGCTTGCTAAAATTTGGTTTGCATAATTGGTCTCTCTAAGGTCTAGATATTTTCTGGTGAGGGTTTGAACAACAAGGAAGACAGTGTAGAGTCTTATAATGCTTGTAATATGTTCTTATGTGAGTCTCGCTGCACTAGTTCATACTTGATTTTGCTTCAAACAACCTTGCTAGCCTAAACCTTGTATCGAGAGGGAATACTTATCATGCATCCAAAATCCTTGAGCCAAACATTATGCCACTTGTGTCCACCATACCTACCTACCACATGGTATTTCTCCGCCATTCCAAAGTAAATTGCTTGAGTGCTACCTTTAAAATTTCCATTCTTTATCTTTGCAATATATAGCTCATGGGACAAATAGCTTAAAAAACTATTGTGGTATTGAATATGTACTTATGCGTCTTATCTCTTATAAGTTGCTTGTTGAGCGATAACCATGTTCCTGGGGACGCCAACAACTATTTCTTTGTTGAATATCATGTGAGTTGCTATGCATGTTCGTCTTGTCTGAAGTAAGGGTGATTTATCATGATCAAATGGTTTGAGTATACATATTGTTAGAGAAGAACATTGGGCCGCTAACTAAAGCCATGATCCATGGTGGAAGTTTCAGTTTGGACAACAAACCTCAATCTCTTATGAGAATATTATCTGTTGTTGAATGCTTATGCATTAAAGAGGAGTCCATTATCTATTGTCTATGTTGTCCCGGTATGGATGTCTAAGTTGAGAATAATCAAAAGCGAGAAATCCAATACGAGCTTTCTCCTTAGACCTTTGTACAGGCGGCATAGAGGTACCCCTTTGTGACACTTGGTTGAAACATGTGCTATGCTATGATAATCCATGTAAATCCAAGCTAATTAGGATGAGGTGCGGGAACTATTGGTATACTATGCATGAGGCTTGCAACTTGTAGGATATAATTTACATAACTCATATGCTTTATTACTACCGTTGACAAAATTGTTTCTTGTTTTCAAAATAAAAGCTCTAGCACAAATATAGCAATCCATGCTTCCCTCTGCGAAGGGCCTTTCTTCTACTTTTATTGTTGAGTCAGTTTACCCATTTCCTTCTATCTCAAAAAGCAAACACTTGTGTTAACTGTGCATTGATTCCTACATACTTGCATATTGCACTTGTTATATTACTTTATGTTGACAATATCCATGAGATATACATGTTATAAGTTGAAAGCAACCGGTGAAACTTAATCTTCCTTTGTGTTGCTTCAATGCCTTTACTTTGAATCTATTGCTTTATGAGTTAACTCTTATGCAAGACTTATTGATGCTTGTCTTGAAGTACTATTCATGAAAAGTCTTTGCTTTATGATTCATTTGTTTACTCATGTCATTTACCATTGTTTTGATCGCTGCATTCATTACATGTGCTTACAATAGTATGATCAAGGTTATGATGGCATGTCACTCCAGAAATTATCTTTGTTATCGTTTACCTGCTCGGGACGAGCAGAAACTAAGCTTGGGGATGCTGATACGTCTCCGACGTATCGATAATTTCTTATGTTCCATGCCACATTATTGATGATATCCACATGTTTTATGCACACTTTATGTCATATTTATGCGTTTTCCGGAACTAACCTATTGACGAGATGCCGAAGGGCCGATTCTTTGTTTCTGCTGTTTTTGGTTTCAGAAATCCTAGTAAGGAAATATTCTCGGAATTGGACAAAATCAACGCCCAGGGTCCTATTTTTCCACGAAGCTTCCAGAAGTCCGAAGGGGAAACGAAGTGGGGCCACGAGGTGGGGACACAGTAGGGCGGCGCGGCCCAAGCCTTGGCCGCGCCGGCCTAGTGTGTGGTCCCACCAGGACTCCACCGACCTTGCCCTTCCGCCTACTTAAAGCCTCCGTCGCGAAAACCCTATCACGTTCGACGAAACCAGAGAAAACCTTCCAGAGCCGCCGCCATCGCGAAGCCAAGATCTGGGGGACAGGAGTCTCTGTTCCGGCACGCCGCCGGGACAGGGAAGTGCCCCCGGAAGGCTTCTCCATCGACACCACTGCCATCTCCACCGCCATCTTCATAAACGCTGCTGTCTCCCATGAGGAGGGAGTAGTTCTCCATCGAGGCTAAGGGCTGTACCGGTAGCTATGTGGTTAATCTCTCTCCTATGTACTTCAATACAATAATCTCATGAGCTGCCTTACATGATTGAGATTCATATGATGATGCTTGTAATCTAGATGTCATTATGCTAGTCAAGTGGGTTTTACTTATGTGATCTCCGGAGACTCCTTGTCCCACGTGTGTAAAGGTGACAGTGTGTGCACCGTGTGGGTCTCTTAGGCTATATTTCACAGAATACTTATTCACTGTTATGAATGGCATAGTGAAGTGCTTATTTATATCTCTTTATGATTGCAATGTGTTTTGTATCACAATTTATCTGTGTGCTACTCTAGTGATGTTATTAAAGTAGTTTATTCCTCCTGCACGGTGTAATGGTGACAGTGTGTGCATCGTGTAGTACTTGGCGTAGGCTATGATTGTGATCTCTTGTAGATTATGAAGTTAACTATTACTATGATAGTATTGATGTGACTTATTCCTCCTTTCGTAGCGTGAAGGTGACAGTGTGCATGCTATGTTAGTACTTGGTTTGGTTATGTTGATCTGTTATGCACTCTAAGGTTATTTAAATATGAACATTGAATATTGTGGAGCTTGTTAACTCCGGCATTGAGGGTTCGTGTAATCCTACACAGTTAGTGGTGTTCATCATCCAACAAGAGAGTGTAGAGTCTAGCATCTATCTATTTATTCTGTTATGTGATCAATGTTGAGAGTGTCCACTAGTGAAAGTATGATCCCTAGGCCTTGTTTCCAATACTGCTATCGCTGCTTGTTTACTGTTTTACTGCATCTCTACTGCCTGCAATATTACCACCATTCATCACACGCCAGTCCTGGACAGCAAAGCACTTTTCTGGTGTCGTTGCTACTGCTCATACTTATTCATACCACCTGTATTTCACTATCTCTTCGCCGAACTAGTGCACCTATTAGGTGTGTTGGGGACACAAGAGACTTCTTGCTTTGTGGTTGCAGGGTTGCATGAGAGGGATATCTTTGACCTCTTCCTCCCTGAGTTCGATAAACCTTGGGTGATCCACTTAAGGGAAACTTGCTGCTGTTCTACAAACCTCTGCTCTTGGAGGCCCAACACTGTCTACAGGAAAAGGAGGGGGCGTAGACATCAAGGTCCTTACAAACAACACAAGTTTCATAATTTTTAGACATGAAGGATTCTATCTCAGAGGCTCCCATAAACAAAACAAATTGTTCTACTTTTTCGAACCCAAAGTGAATATTGCTATTACAATTGTAGTTCTTAATTAAAAATTCCTCACTAAAGCCACATTGAAATTTAAGATGTTTAGTATCCTGTTGAGAGCAACAGTTTATATCATGGCGTTTAAGCAAGATTTTAGCAATTGTATTCAATTTTTCTATCACAGCACTCATAACTTTTCCCGTTCTTGATTCTCTATAATTATTATATAATTCTATAAGCTCCAAATAGGTTGTAGGTTCTCCCATAATAGCAGTTTTCAATTTTTAGGTTTTTCAAATTTTTATGGATTTTCGGGTATATAGGGAAAATGAAACAAGACAAAAATAAACTAGATAAAAGTAAACTAAGCAAAATAAAACTAGACAGAAATAAACTAAGCACAAATAAACTAGGAAAATTAAACTAAGCAAAATAAAATAAAATAAAATAAAAATAGAGAGAGATGTAGAGTGTACTCCCCAGGTGAACTTATGAGTAGAGCTATGCCTCCCCGGCAACGGCGCCAGAAAATAGTCTTGATAACCCACAAGTATAGGGGATCGCAACAGTCTTCGAGGGAAGTAAAACCCAAATTTATTGATTCGACACAAGGGGAGGTAAAGAATACTTATAAGCCTTAACAACTGAGTTGTCAATTCAGCTGCACCTGAAAAAGCACTAGTAACAGGGGTGATGTGAAAGCAGCAGTAATATGAGAGCAGTAGTAATAGTAACACAACAGCAGTAATAGTAACACAAAGGTAATGGCACCAGAAAATAGTTGATACTACTTACAATGACATGTAGAACAAGTATATGATGATGAAAGATGGACCGGGGTTCCCAGCTATCTTCACTAGTGGTAACTCTCCAATAACAAGTGTTGGGTGAACAAATTACAGTTGGGCAATTGATAGGATTGAAATAGCATCAAGACAGAACATCAAGATTATTAATTATGTAGGCATGTTTTCCATATATAGTCATACGTGCTCGCAATGAGAAACTTGTACAACATCTTTTGTCCTACCAGCCGGTGGCAGCCGGGCCTCAAGGGAATCTACTGGAAATTAAGGTACTCCTTTTAATAGAGCACCGGAGCAAAGCATTAACACTCCGTGAAAACATGTGATCCTCATACCTAAGCCTCCCCCTCCAGTTGTCCCAATTTCTGTCACTTTGGGGCCTTTGGTTCCGGACATAGACATGTGCATACAATTTGTAGATACAATCTAAGCAATAAGTATAAAGCTTAAATCTAAGATCATGCCACTCGGGCCATAGTGACAAGCATTAAACACAACAAGATTGCAGCAACAATAACTTCACAAACTTTATAGATAGACTAATCATAATGTAACAATCTGATAGCGTGTATGCACACGTCCGTTGGGAACCCCAAGAGGAAGGTGTGATGCGTATAGAAGCAAGTTTTCCCTCAGTAAGAAACCAAGGTTATCGAACCAGTAGGAGCCAAGAAGCACGTTGAAGGTTGTTGGTGACGGAGTGTAGTGCGGCGCAACACCAGGGATTCCGGCGCCAACGTGGAACCTGCACAACACAACCAAATTACTTTGCCCCAACGTGACAGTGAGGTTGTCAATCTCACCGGCTTGCTGTAACAAAGGATTAGATGTATAGTGTGGAAGATGATTGTTTGCAAAGAACAGTAAAACAAGTATTGCAGTAGATTGTATTCGATGTAAAAGAATGGACCGGGGTCCACAGTTCACTAGAGGAGTCTCTCCCATAAGAAATAACATATTGGGTGAACAAATTACAATTGGGCAATTGACAAATAAAGAGAGCATAACAATGCACATACATGTTATGATGAGTAGTGTGAGATTTAATTGGGCATTACGACAAAGTACATAGACCGCTATCCAGCATGCATCTATGCCTAAAAAGTCCACCTTCCGGTTATCATCCGAACCCCCTCCAATATTAAGTTGCAAACAACAGACAATTGCATTAAGTATGGTGCGTAATGTAATCAACAAATACATCCTTAGATATATAATTGATGTTTTATCCCTAGTGGCAACAGCACATCCACAACCTTAGAGGTTACTGTCACTCCCCCAGATTTAATGGAGGCATGAACCCACTATCGAGCATAAGTACTCCCTCTTGGAGTTACAAGCAATGACTTGGCCAGAGCCTCTACTAGCAACGGAGAGCATGCAAGATCATAAACAACACATAGATAGATTGATAATCAACATAGCATAGTATTCATTATTCATCGGATCCCAACAAACGCACATGTAGCTTTACAGATAGATGATCTTGATCATGTTAGGCAGCTCACAAGATCAGACAATGATATCACAATGGGGAGAAGACGACCATCTAGCTACTGCTATGGACCCATAGTCCAGGGGTGAACTACTCACACATCAATCCGGAGGCGACCATGGCGGTGTAGAGTCCTCCAGGAGATGATTCCCCTCTCCGGCAGGGTGCCGGAGGCGATCTCCCGAATCCCCCGAGATGGGATTGGCGACGACGGCGTCTCTGGAAGGTTTTCCGTATCGTGGCTCTCGGTACTGGAACTATCATCGACGAAGGCTTTAAGTAGGCGAAGAGGTAGGTCAAGGGGCGTCACGAGGGGCCCAGACGCCAGGGCCGCGCGGCAAGGGTCCAGGCCGCGCCGCCCTGTTGTCTAGCCACCTCGTGGCCCCACTTCGTTTCTCCCTCGGTCTTCTGAAAGCTTCGTGGAAAAATAGGACCCTGGGCGTTGATTTCGTCCAATTCCGAGAATATTTCCTTACTAGGATTTCTGAAACCAAAAACAGCAGAAAACAGCAACTGGCTCTTCGGCATCTCGTTAATAGGTTAGTGTCGGAAAATGCATAATAATGACATATAATGTGTATAAAACATGTGAGTATCATCATAAAAGTAGCATGGAACATAAGAAATTATAGATACGTTTGAGACGTATCAAGCATCCCCAAGCTTAGTTCCTACTCGTCCCGAGTAGGTAAACGATAACAAAGATAATTTCTTAAGTGACAATGCTACCAACATAATCTTGATCAATACTATTGTAAGCATATGAACTGAGATCAAATCACTCAAAGCAAATGTCTATATTGATATAAGAGATGATAATGCAAGAGTTAAACAAGCTAGAAGTTTTCATGAACTATTGCTTTAAAGACATGAAACCGTACAAAGTTCATTAAAGATGTGTTAAGTATTCAGCGTAGAAGTTCTATCCTTCATTCCAAGCATCAAGTAAATTTTCACAACATAAGAAGGATTCAGTCAAGTAAACATAAACATGAACGTCATGAATCAACTGTTTCGAAGTCTACTCAACCGGTGAGCGTAAGCATTTGGTATTAGCACCAGGATGTTATGGCATGAAGAACATTAATGGGGGTTTGGAAGGCCAAATGGAAGAAAGTCTTACAAAGATATAAGTGATCATTAGACAAGAGGAAGCCTTATGATCGAAGCTATGCAAGGAGTAGTGATTGCCATGCAACGGATGCACATAGAGCTATATGTGTATGAAAGCTCTCCAATGGAACTAGAGGGGTGCATCCAACTTGGTTGCTCACGAAGACCTAGAGCACTTTTGAGGAAGCTCATCATTGGAATATACAACCCAAGTTCTATAGTGTAAATTCCCCACATAGTTATACTAGTAAAACATGAAAACTCTCTCATATGAAGTGTAGGTACTAAACATGAGCACAAATGATGACTGTGAATACTGCAGGTGCTAAAACATGAGCACAGGTGTGGATAAAAGATAGTAATGCTGCCCCCTTTTTTCTTTCTCTCTTTTTTTTCTTTTTCTTTTTCTTTTCTATATTTTTTCTTTTTTCTTTTTCTCTTTTTGATGGCCTCCATGGCTCTTTTCACTTTTAGGGGCAACATCCTAATAAGACAACACACTTTTTGGTACAAATAACTCATAATGAAACATGATGTATGAAACTGTATGCCTCTGCCAGTGTAGCAGGATGTGCAATGATCTAGCATAACATGGGTAAACCACACATCAGCTGTATAGAATCATGCAAAGCAATATATAAATGATAAATGACAACATGTAATGTAATGTAAAATGGAAGTTGCATGGCAATATATCTCGGAACAGCTATGGAAATGCTGTGATAGGTAGGTATGGTGGCTGTTTTGAGGCGATGTATGGGCTTATGTGTAGGAGAACAAGAGAAAGTCCTCCCACGGGTTTGGATGTACTGGCAAAGTATGCTCAATTCTCAATGTGAGCAAAAGGCAATGCACAGTACCGAAGAGGCTAGCAAATTTGGATGGTGGAAGTGCCAAAAACCATAGCTTAACATTATTTAAAAAGAACTCACAAGCTTATTGCAAACATCTAGCAGGTTCAACATTAAGAGCATGATTAAAATTTACTCCAAGGAGGGCCGTTCACGGCGGTACAAGTACCCCGCTAGCTCCCTCGACCTTCAGCGCAACTTAGTTATTACGATGAAATCTTAGACATGGAAAGCTATCAAGTCCAACTACACCTTCAACTATTTAAATAGAGTTTGTAGTACGGCACAAGCTTAAGGACAACAATCCACTACTAATTTTAACTTATTTATCCAGCAAGCCTTACCATCTAAATACCTCAAAACGTTTGCAAAGAATCAAGTTATCAAAGCTCAATGATCTACAAGTATTTCATTATACACTACCACATGCAACATTTCCCGTTTCCAACCATATAACAATTTAACGAAGCAATTCAACCTTCGCCATGAATATTATGAGTAAAGCTAAGGACATATTTGTCCATATGCAACAGTGGAGCGTGTCTCTCTCCCACACAATGAATGCTAGGATCCAACTTTATTCAAACAAAACAATAAAACAAAAACAAACAGACGCTCCAAGTAAAGTACATAAGATGTGATGGAATAAAAATATAGTTTCACTAGAGGAACCTGATAATGTTGTCGATGAAGAAGGGGATGCCTTGGGCATCCCCAAGCTTAGACGCTTGAGTCTTCTTGAAATATGCAGGGGTGAACCACCGGAGCATCCCCAAGCTTAGAGCTTTCACTCTCCTTGATCATATTGTATCATCCTCCTCTCTTGACCCTTGAAAACTTCCTCCACACCAAACTTAAAACAAACTCATTAGAGGATTAGTGCATAATCAAAAATTTCACATGTTCAGAGGTGACACAATCATTCTTAACACTTCTGGACATTGCACAAAGCTACTGAAAGTTAATGGAACAAAGAAATCCATCTAACATAGCAAAACAGGCAATGTGAAATAAAAGGCAGAATCTGTCAAAACAGAACAGTACGTAAAGACGCATTTTTAGAGGCACCAGACTTGCTCAGATGAGAAAACTCAAAACTAATGAAAGTTGCGTACATATCTGAGGATCACGCACGTAAATTGGCATAATTTTCTGAGTTACCTACAGAGATTTCAACCCAAATTCGTGACAGCAAGAAAATCTGTTTCTGCGCAGTAATCCAAATCTAGTATCATCCTTCTATTAGAGACTTTACTTGGCACAACAATGCAATAAAACTAAGATAAGGAGAGGTTGCTACAGTAGTAACAACTTCCAAGACTCAAATATAAAACAAAAATACTGTAGTAAAATAATGGGTTATCTCCCATAAGCGCTTTTTCTTTAACGCCTTTCAGCTAGGCGCAGAAAGTGTGTATCAAGTGTTATCTAGAGATGAAGCATTGACATTCTTACCAGGGGTTTTGCTACCCTTCTTACTCTTTGGTTTAGGGAATATATGATGGCATCCAGGTATGGAGGAACTTAGAGTGCCTTTTTCCACATCTATGATTGCTCCGAAGAGCTTTAGCAGGGATCTTCCAAGTGTGATTCGTCCTGTACCTATACATTCAATAACGAGATAATCAGTGGATACCGTTTTTCCAAGAAGATTTGTGAATACTCCTTCAGCTATTCCCTTGGGAATTACAACAGAGTTATCAACGAGAGTTATTCCTTCCCCTCCTTTGGTAAGTCCCCAGAGTGTCAAAGATTTATAAATACTTTCAGGCATAAGGCAAAATTTAGTCATAATATCACAACGAGCATAATTTTTTTTTACCATCAATAGTAACTTTAATAGTGGGGTCCCACATTGATGGTTTAGAGTTTATTGGAACATAATCAAAGTGCTCACGAATCCGACCATACCCTTCTTTTAAGCAAGATACATTTGTCTCAAGAGTGTTCAATCTATTATAAATACTAACAAGGGATGGATCATAATTATTAGTAGAACTAGATGATGCAACCAATTTCTTTATGGCATTAAAAGCTTGATCCCCATCACAATGAAGGAAATCTCCTCCCACTATGGCATCTAAGGCATATCTATAACGAAGAATAAGCCCAAAATAAAAATTACTAAGAAGCAAACTTAGCGTCAGTTTAGGTTCGGTTTTACCATAAGAATCAAAAATTATAGACCAAGCTTCTTTAAAACTCTCTTCACCTCCTTGTTTAAAAGTGAAAATTGATTCCTCAGGTGATAGAGTAACGACTACAGGACTAGTCATGATAAAAATAAGGTAAATGCAAGTAACTAATTTTTTTGTGTTTTTGATGACCCACAAGTATAGGGGGTGTATCGTAGTATCTTCGATAAGTAAGAGTGTCGAACCCAACGAGGAGCAGAAGGTGTTGACAAGCAGTTTCGATGTAGGAATCACTGTAGATGCTCACAAACAAGTATTCAGGGGATTTTAATGTAACAGATGAATAAAGTACGAGTAAGTAAAGTGCGAGAGTAACAATTGCAGCGAGTGGCCCAATCCTTTCTAGCACAAAGGACAAGCCGGTTTGTTTACTTATAATGACCAAACGTTCTTGAGGACACACGGGATTTTAGTCTAGTGCTTTCGCTACATACGGCTAATTAATCTTCATTGTTTTGATAAGTGTTGTGTGGGTGAACCTATGCTAATGTACCGCCCTTCCTAGGACTAATACATACTTGTGATTATACCCCTTGCAAGCATCCGCAACTACAAGAAAGTAATTAAGATAAATCTAACCATAGCCTTAAACTCTGAGATCCTGATATCCCTCCTGCATCGATATACCAACGGGGACTTAGGTTTCTGTCACTCCGGCAACCCCGCAATTGGCAAACGAGTACAAGATGCATTCCCCTAGGCCCATAAAGGTGAAGTGTCATGTAGTCGACGTTCACATGACACCACTAGAAGAATAACACCACAACTTAAATATCATAACATTGAATATTACTCAACCATAGTTCACTACTAACATTTAGACTTCACCCATGTCCTCAAGAACTAAACGAACTACTCACGAGACATCATACGGAACATGATCAGAGGTGATATGATGATGAATAACAATCTGAACATAAACCTTGGTTCAATGGTTTCACTCAATAGCATCAACAACAAGTAGAAATCAATACCGGGAGAGTTTCCCCTATCAAACAATCAAGATCAAACCCAAATTGTTACAGTGGTGACGATGTGCTGCGGTGGAGACGGCGGTGATGATGATGAAGATGATGATGATGGTGATGGAGATGATGTCCAGCTCGATGACGGTGGCGATGGCGTCGATTTCCCCCTCCGGGAGGGAATTTCCCCGGCGGATCTCAGCCGCCGGAGAGCTCTTTTCTCTCTGGTGTTCTCCGCCCCGCAGAGGCGGCTGTAACTCTTCGCGAGGTATCCTCTGTGGCTTAGGTCTTCGGGACGAAGGATTTCACGAAGAAAAGGAGGCGAAAGGGGCTGTGGGGCCCCCTCACCACCAGGTGGCGCGGCCAGGCCATGGGCCGCGCCGCCCTATGGTCTGGGCCCACCTTGGGTCCAGCTAGGTCCCCCTTCTGGCTTCCTTCGTCATCTGGGAAAATAGGATTTTTGGTATAATTTCCTTCCACAGTTGATCTTCCGAAATATTGCATTCTGACGGTGCTTTTTCCAGCAGAATCCTAGCTCTGGTGCTTGATCCTCCAATAATGATGAAACATGCAAAATAGATGAAATAACATAAGTATTGTGTCCCAATATGAAATATATCAATGAATAACAACAAATTATGATATAAAATAGTGATGCAAATTGGACGTATCAACTCCCCCCAAGCTTAGACTTCGCTTGTCCCCAAGCGAAACTGAACTCGGTAAACAGGACCACATGTTTATGGAGTGAAGAGTCGATAAATAAAATACGGACAAGAAGCATCATATTCATTCACACAAATCATTCTAGTAAACAACTTCCTCATATAACTCAACTTGAAACAAGTATAAGGTAATCACAAATAAAGGTGTATAAGAAATCATAGTTGGTGATGGCAAACTTCGTTCTTGGTCAGAGAACAATTAACAGGTTATACTTATCTATCGAGCAATGCTCTCATATTAAAGCTTATATGGCACAACTTGCATACTCAATCATAATAACCTCCTCATGATCATTGATAACTTGCAAAGCTACATTTATTCAGATAAAACTTGTACTAAACAAGGAAGAATAAAGGACATGATAAAGTAAATCACAATATAGATGGTTTGATCGCAACAACTCAAATGCTTGCATAAGATAGAGGGAAATAGGTTTACTGACTCAACATAAAGTAAAATATAGGCCCTTCGCAGAGGGAAGCAGGGATTAAATCATGTGCTAGAGCTTTTTCAGTTTTGAAATCATATAAAGAGAATGAAAGTAACATTTTGAGAGGTGTTTGTTGTTGTCAACGACTGGTAGCGGGTACTCTAACCCCCTTGCCAAACAGACCTCCAAAGAGCGGCTCCCATGAAGGACGTCATCTCTACCAGCAAGGTAGATCATCCCTCTTCTCTTTTGTTTACACATGTACTTTAGTTTATTTAAGGATGACACTCCCCCCAACCTTTGCTTACACAAGCCATGGCTAACCGAATCCTCGGGTGCCTTCCAACAATCTCATACCATGGAGGAGTGTCTATTGCAAAATTAAGTTGCTTACTGATGAATCAGAGCAAAACATGTGAAGAGAATTATTAATGAAAGTTGATTAATTGGGGCTGGGAACCCTGTTGCCAGCTCTTTTTGCAAAATTATAGGATAAGTGGATGAAGCCACTAGTCCATTAGTGGAAGGTGCCTAACAAGACTGAAAGATAAAACACCACATACTTCCTCATGAGCTATAAAACATTGACACAAATAAGAAGTAATAAATTTTGAATTGTTTAAAGGTAGCACATGAAATATTTACTTGGAATGGTAGGAAATACCATGTAGTAGGTAGATATGGTGGACACAAATGGCATAGGTTTGGGTTCAGGTTTGGATGCACGAGAAGTATTCCCTCTCAGTACAGGTCTTTGGCTAGCAAGGTTAATTAGCAAGCATAAGAGTTGATGGAAACAAACAAATATACATGTGATAGACATAATCATGCATCTTCCTTGTAAGCACAAACAATTTTAACTTTAGAATAATAAGCTATGAGCTAACAAGAAAGAAGGACAATGAAACAACTACATGTACCTCAAAGTGTTGTTGCTACTGACCAATGCTAAGTTTGCCAAAACCAAATAGATTTATTCGATGCTCCCAAAGTGATACCAATACTAAGAACAAGATAAATCATAAAATAGAATTGCAACCTAAAATAAGATGTGCAATATGTAAATGATAAGACTTCTCATTAATATTTCATAACGATAACTCACACCAAGGGATACATAGACAACCAACTAAAGGAGAGATACTTCCGTACTGCAACCCATCTTATATGATAACTTCCCTACTCATGATATGACACTACTTATAGTAATGACGTGGAGCTCCTCCTCCGGTGCTAATCCGTGCGCTCTTCTTGGCGTTGAACGGGTTTGACACCACTTCGATGCTTGCAATGGTGGTGCAAGGGCGTACTTGCGGAACTTCTTCGACTTCTTCATCCTCCTTCACTTCTTCCTTCAACTCAGGGTCTTGAATACCTTCCTCCGAAGGCTCCTTGTCCTTGTTGTGGGAGACCATGGTGTTTCTAGATCAAAGACAAATCCTGGCAGAAACAGCTTGAAACAAAACACGTCGAGAAAATGATATACGGACCTCCAGGGGTCCGGGGGATTATATAGAATAATTTTTCACAACAAACGGAAAGTACCAGGTCGAACTAGAGTCGGAGAGAGGCGACAAGGCGGCCAGCTCATAGGGCGGCGCGGGCCCAAGCCAGGCCGCGCCAGCCTATGGTGGCACGCCCTCGTGCGTCTCCTCCACTCCGTTTCGATCTCGTAATTTTTCATATTTTCCAAAAACAGCAAAAATATTGTTCGGAAGGTAAATTACGAAACTTTTATTACCAGTACTGTTACCTATTCAAAGTCGAGTTCTCAAGTGATCGTCAATTTGTCCTTTGATGAAAGCCTCCGGTGTTTCCACTCGAATAATATCAACATCAACATTATAAGAATCACCTGAGATATAATGCTTGAGTCTTTGTCCATTCACCACTTGCGTAGCATTGCCTTGGAGAGAGCTAATTTTAATTGCTCCTGAACGATACACCTCCTCGACAACATATGGTCCTTCCCTTTTCGAGAGTAATTTCCCTGCAAAGAATCTGAGACGAGACCGATACAATAGGACTTTATCCCCAATATTAAATTCTCTTTTGATAATCCTTCTATCGTGCCATTTTTTAACTTTCTCTTTAAAGAGTTTAGCATTTTCATAAGCTTCACTTCTCCATTCATCTAGAGAACTCAATTGCAGCAACCTCTTATTACCAGCTAGTTTAGGATCCTTATTTAATTCTCTAACAGCCCAATAAGCTTTGTGCTCTAGTTCTAAAGGTAAATGACAAGCTTTTCCATAAACCATTTTATAAGGTGACATTCCCATGGGGTTTTTATAAGCAGTTCTATAAGCCCATAATGCTTCCTTCAATTTACTAGCCCAATTCTTTCTAGTTTTATTAACAGTCTTTTGCAAGATAGATTTAATTTCTCTATTTGATAGTTCTACTTGCCCACTAGTTTGAGGATGATAAGCAGAAGCAATTCTATGATTAATGCCATATTTAGCAAGAGTTTTTCTAAAACCACCATGAATAAAATGAGAACCTCCATCAGTCATAATATATCTAGGAACTCCAAATCGAGGAAAAATAATATCTAAAAGCATTCTTAAAGAGGTCTCACCATCAGCACTTTTTGTAGGTATGGCTTCCACCCATTTAGTAACATAATCAACAGCAACAAGTATATGAGTGTTACCTTCTGAAGAGGGAAAGGGTCCCATGAAGTCAAATCCCCAACAGTCGAACGGTTCAATAACAAGAGTATAATTCATAGGCATTTCATTGTGTCTGGAGATATTTCCAACTCTTTGGCATTCATCACAAGATAAAATAAACTTCCTTGCATCTTTGAAGAGAGTTGGCCAATAAAAACCTGATTGTAGAACCTTTTGCGCGGTTCTATCTCCGGCGTGATGTCCTCCATAAGCACTCCCATGACATTTACTCAATATTTCCTGTTGTTCATATTCGGGAACACATCTTCGCAGAATACCATCCACTCCTTCTTTATATAAGTGTGGGTCATCCCAGAAATAATGCCTCAAATCATAAAAGAATTTCCTCCTTTGCTGAGCTGAAAAGGTCGGAGGCAAGTACTTGGAAACAATAAAGTTAGCATAATCAGCATACCAAGGACTGTCTCGCGAGCTCACCTTTATTACAGCCAATTGTTCATTTGGAAAACTATCATTGACAGGAACAGGATCATAAGCAATATTTTCCAATCTAGACAAATTATCAGCAACAGGATTATCAGCACCTTTCCTATCTACAATATGTAAATCAAATTCTTGCAACAGAAGCACCCATCTAATAAGCCTTGGCTTAGCATCTTTCTTTTGCATAAGGTATCTGATTGCAGCATGATCAGTATGAATAGTAACTTTTGAATCAACAATATAAGATCTAAACTTATCACAAGCAAAGACTACAGCTAACAATTCTTTTTCAGTAGTAGCATAATTTCTTTGAGCAGCATCAAGAGTTTTACTAGCATAATGAATAACATTCAATTTTTTATTTACTCGCTGTCCAAGAACAGCGCCTACAGCAAAATCACTAGCATCACACATAATTTCAAATGGTAAGTTCCAATCAGGAGGTTCAACTATAGGAGCAGTTGTTAAGGCTTTCTTTAGAGTTTCAAAAGCTTCCTTACAATCATCACCAAAAACAAAAGGTACATCTTTTTGAAGAAGATTATAAGAGGCTTTGAAATCTTAGAGAAGTCTTTAATAAACCTCCTATAAAACCCAGCATGACCAAGAACACTACGAATACCTTTAACATCCCTAGGATAGGGCATCTTCTCTATTGCTTCAACTTTAGCTCTATCAACTTCAATACCTCTCTCGGAAATTTTATGTCCCAATACATTCCCTTCATTAACCATAAAGTGGCATTTCTCCCAATTAAGAACAAGGTTAGTTTCTTCACATCTCTGCAAAACTTTATCAAGGTTCCGCAAACAATTATCAAAAGAATTCCCATAGACAGAAAAATCATCCATGAATACCTCTACAATACTCTCGCAAAAACCATGAAAAATAGCAGACATGCATCTTTGAAAAGTAGCAGGAGCATTACATAAACCAAAAGGCATACGTCTATAAGCATAGGTTTCATAGGGACAAGTGAAAGTGGTTTTCTCTTGATCTTTAGCTTTAACAGCAATTTGTGAAAATCCAGAATAACCGTCAAGAAAGCAAAAATGAGTATTTTTGGATAACCTTTCTAACATTTGATCAATAAAAGGCAAAGGATAATGATCTTTCTTAGTAACTTTATTAACTTTACAAAAATCAATGCACATTATATAACCTACAACTACTCTTTGAGGTATGAGCTCATCTTTATCATTAGGCACAACAGTCATTCCTCCCTTTTTAGGAACACAATGCACAGGACTAACCCATCTACTATCAGCAATAGGATATATAATACCAGCTTCAAGAAGTCGTAATACCTCATTTCTTACCACATCCTTCATCTTAGGAATTAGACGACGCTGAGGTTCAACAACAGGCTTCGCATCTTCTTCCATATTAATGGCGTGTTGGCAAATAGAGGGAGAAATCCCCTTCAAGTCATCAAGAGTGTAGCCAATAGCACCTCGGTGTTTCTTCAATATTTCCAATAGCCTTTCTTCTTCAAACTCTGTAAGCGTAGAACTAATAATAACAGGATATATTTTCTTATCATCAATATGAGCATATTTAAGGTTATCAGGCAAAGGTTTTAAATCAAAGACAGGATCTTCCTTTGGTGGCGGTGTTGTACCGAAATCTTCTACTGGTAAATCATGCTTAAGAATAGGTTGGCGAAGAAAAATTTCATCAAGCTCATCTCTTTCTTTCCTAAAAACTTCACTCTCGCTATTCTCCAAATGTTGCTGCAAAGGATTATTAGGAACAAGAACAATAGATGCACACTGTTCCATTTTAAAATCATCATTAGGCGGATCAATTTTATAAGGAGTTTTGGTGAATTTAGAGAAGTTAAACTCATAAGATTCACCAGCAAATTTAGTCAAAATTTTCTCTTTCTTGCAATCTATAATAGCTCCACAAGTATTCAGAAAAGGTCTACCAAAAATGATAGGACAATAATCACTAGCAGCAGAACCAAGTACCAAAAAGTCAGCAGGATATTTAATCTTACCACATAGAACTTCCACATCTCGAACAATACCAATTGGAGAGATAGTTTCTGTATTAGCCAGCTGAATAACCACATCAATATCTTCAAGTTCACGAGAACCAATTTCGTGCATAATCTCCGTGTAAAGCTCATAAGGAATAGCACTAATAGTTGCACCAATATCCCATAAACCATAATAGCAATGATCACCAATTCTAACAGATAGCATAGGAACACTAGCTTTCCTAGACTTATTAGGATGTGAAACAATATTAGAAGCATCTTCACAAAAAATAATATGACCATCCTCTACATTTTCAGTCACAAGATCTTTAACTATTGCAACAGCAGGTTCAACTTTTATTTGTTCTTCAGGTTCTATAGGTTTCTTTTCACTTTTATGAACCGCACTATTTATAACAGAGTACTCCTTCATTTTAGTAGGGAAAGGAGTTTTTTCAATATAAGCTTCAGGAATAACATGATCCATAGTTTCAACTACAACACATTTATTTATAGATGAATCAATTTTATCTTTATACGGTTCATGAAATTTATCAAAATTCTTCTTAGGCAATTCATAATGAGAGGCAAAAGCTTTATAAAGATTTTCAGCAACTTGAGAATCAAGACCATAAGTAGAACTCATATTACGAAATTTATCAGTTTCCATAAAAGCTTCAATGCATTTGTAATCATAATTTATATCTGATTCTCTTTCTTTGTCGATCTCCCATCCTTCAGTATTTTCCTGGATCCGATTAAGAAGGTCCCTTTTAAACTCTTCCTTATTGCGCGTGAATGATCCAGAACAAGAAGTATCCAGCAAGGTCTTATCTTCAAAAGAAAGTCTTGCATAGAAATTATCAATAATAACATTACCAGGAAGCTCATGAATGGGGCATTTGAGCATTAAAGACTTCAATCTCCCCCACGCTTGGGCAATACTCTCTCCATCATGAGGCCAAAAATTATATATGCGGTTCCGATCCTTATGAATTTCACTTGGAGGATAGAACTTAGAATAAAACCGGGGCACAATATCATTCCATTCAAGAGAATCCCCATTATCCAATAATTTATACCAATGCGCCGCTTTACCAGACAGCGATATAGAGAATAGTTTCTTCCTCACTTCATCCATAGCAATACCTGCACACTTGAATAAACCGCATAATTCATGTAAGAACAGTAAATGATCTCCAGGGTGGACAGTTCCATCTCCTGTATAACGATTATCCACTACACGTTCAATAATTTTCATAGGTATTTTGTATGGTATCTCTTCCTCACCTGGCGCCTTATCCACTACCTTTGCAGTAGTAGTAGATTTTCCAAATAAGCATTCGAGAGAAGATCTCTCCATAATGAATTATAGCAGCAGGCAGAAATAAAATCAGCACTAACAGTAAAAGTTTCCCTTACCAATTCCACTTACCAATAGCGCTTCACTCCCCGGCAACGGCGCCAGAAAATAGTCTTGATGACCCACAAGTATAGGGGGTGTATCGTAGTATCTTCGATAAGTAAGAGTGTCGAACCCAACGAGGAGCAGAAGGTGTTGACAAGCAGTTTCGATGTAGGAATCACTGTAGATGCTCACAAACAAGTATTCAGGGGGTTTTAATGTAACAGATGAATAAAGTACGAGTAAGTAAAGTGCGAGAGTAACAATTGCAGCGAGTGGCCCAATCCTTTCTAGCACAAAGGACAAGCCGGTTTGTTTACTTATAATGACCAAACGTTCTTGAGGACACACGGGATTTTAGTCTAGTGCTTTCGCTACATACGGCTAATTAATCTTCATTGTTTTGATAAGTGTTGTGTGGGTGAACCTATGCTAATGTACCGCCCTTCCTAGGACTAATACATACTTGTGATTATACCCCTTGCAAGCATCCGCAACTACAAGAAAGTAATTAAGATAAATCTAACCATAGCCTTAAACTCTGAGATCCTGCTATCCCTCCTGCATCGATATACCAACGGGGACTTAGGTTTCTGTCACTCCGGCAACCCCGCAATTGGCAAACGAGTACAAGATGCATTCCCCTAGGCCCATAAAGGTGAAGTGTCATGTAGTCGATGTTCACATGACACCACTAGAAGAATAACACCACAACTTAAATATCATAACATTGAATATTACTCAACCATAGTTCACTACTAACATTTAGACTTCACCCATGTCCTCAAGAACTAAACGAACTACTCACGAGACATCATACGGAACATGATCAGAGGTGATATGATGATGAATAACAATCTGAACATAAACCTTGGTTCAATGGTTTCACTCAATAGCATCAACAACAAGTAGAAATCAATACCGGGAGAGTTTCCCCTATCAAACAATCAAGATCAAACCCAAATTGTTACAGTGGTGACGATGTGCTACGGTGGAGACGGCGGTGATGATGATGAAGATGATGATGATGGTGATGGAGATGATGTCCAGCTCGATGACGGTGGCGATGGCGTCGATTTCCCCCTCCGGGAGGGAATTTCCCCGGCGGATCTCAGCCGCCGGAGAGCTCTTTTCTCTCTGGTGTTCTCCGCCCCGCAGAGGCGGCTGTAACTCTTCGCGAGGTATCCTCTGTGGCTTAGGTCTTCAGGACGAAGGATTTCACGAAGAAAAGGAGGCGAAAGGGGCTGTGGGGCCCCCTCACCACCAGGTGGCGCGGCCAGGCCATGGGCCGCGCCGCCCTATGGTCTGGGCCCACCTTGGGTCCAGCTGGGTCCCCCTTCTGGCTTCCTTCGTCATCTGGGAAAATAGGATTTTTGGTATAATTTCCTTCCACAGTTGATCTTCCGAAATATTGCATTCTGACGGTGCTTTTTCCAGTAGAATCCTGGCTCCGGTGCTTGATCCTCCAATAATGATGAAACATGCAAAATAGATGAAATAACATAAGTATTGTGTCCCAATATGAAATATATCAATGAATAACAGCAAATGGTGATATAAAATAGTGATGCAAATTGGACGTATCAGTTTTTAATATAGCAAAAAAGACAGTAAATAAAGTAAAACTAGCAACTAATTTTTTTGTGTTTTGTTTTAGTGCAGCAAACAAAGTAGTAAATAAAAGTAAAGCAAGACAAAAACAAAGTAAAGAGATTGGAGGTGGAGACTCCCCTTGCAGCGTGTCTTGATCTCCCCGGCAACGGCGCCAGAAAAAGAGCTTGATAGCGTGTATGCACACGTCCGTTGGGAACCCCAAGAGGAAGGTGTGATGCGTATAGAAGCAAGTTTTCCCTCAGTAAGAAACCAAGGTTATCGAACCAGTAGGAGCCAAGAAGCACGTTGAAGGTTGTTGGTGACGGAGTGTAGTGCGGCGCAACACCAGGGATTCCGGCGCCAACGTGGAACCTGCACAACACAACCAAATTACTTTGCCCCAACGTGACAGTGAGGTTGTCAATCTCACCGGCTTGCTGTAACAAAGGATTAGATGTATAGTGTGAAAGATGATTGTTTGCAAAGAACAGTAAAACAAGTATTGCAGTACATTGTATTCGATGTAAAAGAATGGACCGGGGTCCACAGTTCACTAGAGGTGTCTCTCCCATAAGAAATAGCATATTGGGTGAACAAATTACAGTTGGGCAATTGACAAATAAAGAGAGCATAACAATGCACATACATGTTATGATGAGTAGTGTGAGATTTAATTGGGCATTACGACAAAGTACATAGACCGCTATCCAGCATGCATCTATGCCTAAAAAGTCCACCTTCAGGTTATCATCCGAACCCCCTCCAGTATTAAGTTGCAAACAACAGACAATTGCATTAAGTATGGTGCGTAATGTAATCAACAAATACATCCTTAGATATAGAATTGATGTTTTATCCCTAGTGGCAACAGCACATCCACAACCTTAGAGGTTGCTATCACTCCCCCAGATTTAATGGAGGCATGAACCCACTATCGAGCATAAGTACTCCCTCTTGGAGTTACAATCAATGACTTGGCCAGAGTCTCTACTAGCAACGGAGAGCATGCAAGATCATAAACAACACATAGATAGATTGATAATCAACATAGCATAGTATTCATTATTCATCGGATCCCAACAAACGCACATGTAGCTTTACAGATAGATGATCTTGATCATGTTAGGCAGCTCACAAGATCAGACAATGATAGCACAATGGGGAGAAGACGACCATCTAGCTACTGCTATGGACCCATAGTCCAGGGGTGAACTACTCACACATCAATCCGGAGGCGACCATGGCGGTGTAGTCCTCCGGGAGATGATTCCCCTCTCCGGCAGGGTGCCGGAGGCGATCTCCTGAATCCCCCGAGATGGGATTGGCGGCGACGGCGTCTCTGGAAGGTTTTCCGTATCGTGGCTCTCGGTACTGGAACTATCATCGACGAAGGCTTAAGTGGGCGAAGAGGTTGGTCAAGGGGCGTCACGAGGGGCCCATACGCCAGGGCCGCGCGGCCAGGGTCCAGGCCGCGCCGCCCTGTTGTCTGGCCATCTCGTGGCCCCACTTCGTTTCTCCCTCGGTCTTTTGGAAGCTTCGTGGAAAAATAGGACCCTGGGCGTTGATTTCGTCCAATTCCGAGAATATTTCCTTACTAGGATTTCTGAAACCAAAAACAGCAGAAAACAGCAACTGGCTCTTCGGCATCTCGTTAATAGGTTAGTGCCGGAAAATGCATAATAATGACATATAATGTGTATAAAACATGTGAGTACCATCATAAAAGTAGCATGGAACATAAGAAATTATAGATACGTTTGAGACGTATCACAATCCATCGGATCCTGACAAACACAACACCGATTACATCAGATGAATCTCAATCATGTAAGGCAGCTCATGAGATCATTGTATTGAAGTACATGGGAGAGAGAGTACCAACTAGCTACAGCTAGAACCCGTAGTCCATGGGGGAACTACTCACGGAGCATGATGGAGGCGGTGGCGTTGATGGAGATGGCTTCCGGGGGCACTTCCCCGTCCCGGCAGAGTGCCGGAACAGAGACTTCTGTCCCCCGAATTGGAGTTTCGCGATGGCGGCGGCTCTGGAAGGTTTCTCGTCCCGTGGCTTATTCGTATCGCGTTTTTTGGTCGAAAGGGGTTAAATAGGCGAAGAGGCGGAGCAGGAGGGTGCCTGGGCCCCCCTCACACTAGGCCGGCGCGGCCAGGCCTGGGGCCGCGCCGCCATGTTGTGTGGTGGCCCCCTGCCCCCTCTCCGACTCTCCTTCGGTGTTCTGGATGCTTCCGGGAAAAATAAGATGTTGGGTCTTCGTTTCGTCGAATTCCGAGAATATTGCCCGAACAGCCTTTCTGGAACCAAAAACAGCAGAAAACAGGAACTGGCACTTCGGCATATTGTTAATAGGTTAGTTCCGGAAAACGCATAAAATCATTACAAAGTGTGAGCAAAACATGTAGGAATTGTCATAAAACAAGCATGGAACATCAGAAATTATAGATATGTTGGAGACGTATCAGAGCCTTCCAAAACTCGACACTCCGGCCTGATCCTAGAGGACAGTCATCAAGTGAATCTGCTTCGTGGCGCGAGAGGAACCCTAGGACCGTAACCTTTAATCAGGCCGAGCCCCTGCCCATCCGGCCATCACCGGCCGCCCGATCCGCCCCTAAAATCCGGCAGATGAAGGATGACCCTAGCTGTCACGCCCGCACAACTAACAGTACTGTGTCAGAGAAGGTCGACGACCATGGAGGGAAGTGATGGCCATGGCAGGGGCACAACAACTGCAACCTTTCGGCCCACGGATCCAGTCTGCCGCTAGCTGCGGCCCGCACGATCGTGCACCGCGCCCTAGGTCGCCTCTCGACCACTGCTTCCCGCTACAACACCGGGTGTCGTGGCAAGTCTAGCGTGTCCCATCTGCTCCACCTCTCCGCGCGAAGAGGAGAACCAGGAGGACGCCCTCACTGTCACCGTCTTTGCCAGCCAGGTCGCTGCCACTAACGTCGGCAGCGGTAGCAGCCATGGAGGACGGCGATCTAGTTGTTGGGTGAAAGGGTCGATCTCCCATGGTGTGGTTCCTCCTCTAGAGGCGCCAATTTGGTGGCACGACACTTGGTGGCCCAGATAAAAATCCATGTAAGTTCATCCGTGGATAGACTTGAATCTCATTGGCTCCACCAAATTACCTCTCCCTCCGCCTTCCTAATCACCTAATCTACCATAAAAGCTTTTTCTATGAGGATTGAGGTGAGGATATATTCTTCCCTGCCTCCTAGATCTTCCTAGAGTCGACTAGTCGACTGGCAACACCACAAAGACCAATCCCGAACCGGAGACTCATTGCGACAACACCACACACACCCCTTTGATATTGTGATAATTCTAGATGCCCTAGCTCCAAAAGGTTTTGTCGTATTTTTGTGAGGAAGGAAGGTGGATCATGTAATGGCGTATTTGATGCATCACGGTCATGTATCGCAGTTCAAGATAGGGAACTCCATAAGACAGACAACCAGTTTGAACCTCTTTCCACTACCTTGCCTCTCGGTCGCCCCCTCGGTGTTCCTCCACCAACGGCCGAAATACTCATGACAACCCGCCACATCATGCACATCCAACACAGACGAAGGGAAACCCGGTGGACAAGAGGCAATAGGGTTAGCGTTCACTTCGGCCGGTCACGTGCTTCTGTGGGAGGGTAAAACCCACAAATTCTGCACAACGTGATCATCGGGTGTCACCCTGTCACGACTGGTATCACCGTGGGTCCACACCGACAGATGACCATCCACTCCTTGGTAACGCCTCCCCAATCGCCTCTCGTATTGCATCTCGAGTCAGTAATGTTTTCCCAGACCCTCACTATGTTTTTTTTTTGCAATGGTCACTATATCATTTTTGAACGCTGAAAATTGCAAGCAACGAACATAATGTACTCCCTATGGTTCAAATTAATTGACTCCATTTTATCTGGATACACATGTATGTAGACTAAAACTTAACTAAATATATATGAATATAGACAAAGTTAAGTCAATTAATATGAACCATCTTCAAAAAAAAAAAAAAATCAATTAATATGAACCGAAGGGAGTAGATGCATCCGGTCCCGCCCATAGCACGCATTCTAGAGTATCAAAATTGTGCAGGTGAGCAAATATTGCACCATCAACGGAAAATGTTGCTTTCACTTAAAGAATAATCGGAATTTGTTGGAAGTACTCAACTTCAGTGTATGTTGGCCAAGTAGAAAGGGAAAGTGGTCCAGCGTATCAGTTTGACAGAGAATGGACGGACACTGTGCGTCTGTGCGATTGACTATACTCTTTCCCTCCTCAAATAAGTGTACATTTAGTTTTGTGTTAAGTTAAATTTTATTAAATTTGACCAATTTTTTGACACAAAAATAGCAACATGCATGATATGAAATAACTACTATACTAAAGATGATCAACTTCGATTTTTCTCAGATTTTTGGATTAATTTTGTGCCCTTGCCGTTTGCTGACACGTGTATTCTTTTGCATCTGTCTGGTTTCCTGTGTACATGTGGGGATGCTTAGCTTTTCTTCTTTGGTTAATCTCTATCTGTTTGCTTATTTCTTTCTTCCTTCCGTGTACCCATAATATTTTCCCATGCTCCTGCTGTTGTTCCATCATGGGCCATAGTGTTTCCCACCGCTTTGACTGCCTTGCAATGCACAGAGCGTGGACTGACTATATAATTTGCACCCTCACCCTCCCCTCACCTCTCCAATCGCACGCTCAGGGCCTGAGCTCTGCTTGCCCTTCCTGGCCACGCCCGTCGCCGCCGCACGGCTCCACGGAGCCGCGGCTCCGGCTCCTCCCCATCTTCTATTTTCCCGCGACGGCACGGTCGCCATCCTCACCGGCGGGTACAAGGCCGTGGTGGCCTGTCTCGCGTCTCTCCTCGCGCAACTCGGCAGACCGGTAGCGGCCAGAGCACCAAAATCGCCAACCAGATCGCGGCCACAGGAGCGGTGGCCGGCCCTCGCCAGTGCTGCCGTTCTCAATGTGCGGCAGTTCCTATGCGCCATCTCCAAGGGTGCGGCAGCCAGTGGGGTCGCGCGTCTGTTCCTAGGCGTTGTCTCCAAGGTCGCGGCGGCCGATGAGCTCGGATCTTTTCGGCGATGAGTACGGCAGATGAGCGAGTCTCTCCTTGCTTTTTCCTCCACAAGCGAGATCCCGAGGCCAACGATCTACATTCACCACCTGAGCACCCAGTCGACAATTTGGTGTGCGGGTATGGTCTCTTCCTCCTCCTCCATCTTTTCCATAACCACTCTTGGTTGGTTCAGCTCAGGCCTTCCTCCACCCTGCGCCTCATATCATCTGCAGCAGCGGACAGGGCGATGACTAGGACACCGCCAACATTTTCGTTCGTGGAGCAGCCACCCTGGGCTGTCGATTTTCTAGGATGAGGAGGAAGGCAATGTCTCTGTAGTATCCATCTTGGGTCCCCAGCAGGGATTCACGATCACACAGACGTCTATGAGCACTGGAGGCAACAAGAATAATAGATTTGAGAGGTTTCATGGAGTGTTGCTCTGTTGCAATTTTTTAACAGTTTCGACATGCAGGTTTATTTCAGCCACAATTTTTTGTTTCCTTCTACTGATTGGTTTGGATGTTTATGTGATGCCCCTATGCTATTGTTGCCTGCCAAAACCCACCGGCGAGCTTGGCGATGATCAACACCGTAGAGCCGGGAGGCTCCCAGGACTGCGGTTGGCCCTGGTCCCTCGGGCGACAGCCCGCAATGCCTTCTGGCACACGTCCCAGCTAAATGCAAGGGCGTGCCACCTGACCTATACCTGGTCAGGGAGGTGTTGGATTGCTTCGATTAGCTTCCTGCATGGCAAAAACATGTAAACATTAAATACGAGCCCCGATCGGCTCTTACGTTGTTCTGTGGATCGGCTCAAAGAGCCGATTGTCCCATGGTTCGTATTAGATTTGCAATAAACATGGGAATCTTGCTTAGTCAATATCAAGATGGACCAATCTACGACAGTTTAGGGTTTTCACCGCATAACCGGAACATCCTACGCGTAATTGGGCCTAGCAGACACGTAAGATAATAGGAAAGCTAGTCCTAAAGAGGCCTAAAAACCAACATGAAGTTGATCCCCGGAACAATCCCTCTAGGCACAGCAAAACTACATCTTATGCGCTACCGGATCGTCCAACCCGTTTGTAAGGCCTAACTATACGGATATTAAACCAATCCTTGAAGGACAAGGAACAACTATAACAGATAAGATCTATCGAGCAAAGACTAAGCAAGAAACTACCCTTACACCTAAGATAGGCGTAAGGGTAGCTAGACGTTGAAGGGTAGCATAGCTAAACATGATATCAGAAAAGCATCTATATCAACCCTAAAACATCTAAAGATAAAGACGTTGCTCGCCATCAAAAGCGCTTCAGTACGAGCAACATCACGTAACGAATAAACAGATACTGCCTAGATCATAAGATACGATCTAGGCAGCATGACGCTTACCCGGGAGAAAACCCTCGAAACAAGGGGTGGCGATGCGCCTAGATTGGTTTGTTGTGAACGTGTTCGTCCTCCTTCTCAATATCCCTAGATACATATTTATAGTCCGTAGACTTTCTAACGTGGGAACAATCCCAACCGTGCACGAGCTAAACTCGAGCTCTTTATTCCTAACCGACACGTATCCTACTAAAGTTACAGATACACGGGCCACTTGCCCCAAAATCTTGTACAAGGCCGATTCGCACCCGTTTTACATCCATGGCTTCCAAGCCCATTTAAATTGCGGCCCACCTCTTGATCCGGTTAAATTCTGGTGATAACACATGCCCCCCTGGTTTTGGCAATGGTAATTCCAAAACAACTCCAAATTTCCCTTCGTTGGGTCATGTCGTGGCAGGGCAGAACCGTCGCAGAATCTTCATCATGACGCCTTGCCTTCTCAACTTCTCTGCACGATTTGACAGTTCTGGGGCACCACCTCCTCGAAAACTGTTGTGGCATTAACCCAGCCTATATCCCTTTATTTAACCGCGCCGAATAGCCTACTTCTTCATCTCCTTGCTCTGCACCAGCCATCGGCCCAAAAAACCCCTTTTCCCTCTGCAACCATGTCTTCCTCCTCTTCTTCCTCCGCCTCATCAGGACTCTCCTTCCAGTCCTCTTCTTCCTCCTCCCGCGCGCCCACGCCGGAATGGGATCAGACGGCGGCGCACAACCTCGAAGCCCCAGAGGAATGGGACCAAGAGTCCAATGACTCCTCCGTCTGGTCCGAGGATAACAAATCCTTGACCGACGGCGAGGACGACCTCCAGTTCCTCGCTGATGGGGAGTTGGAGGCGGAGAGCGAGGATGATCGCTTCTCCTGGGACGATTTCACCTCCTCCGACGAGGAGGATGAAGAGGAGGAGGAGGACGACGACTCCCTGGAGGACTACCCTCCGGCGAAGCGCTTCCGCGCCGGGTCGTACGACGACACCGACGACGACGATGACGAAGAGGAGTACGGAGCCCCCGCCAAGGGCTATAGCAGCGACGAGGAGCCCGCCGGCAGCAGCGCCGACGAGAGCTACGCCGACGACGACGAGGACGATGACGGCCTGTAGATTAGCCCCTACTAGTATAGGGCTAGTAGTAGTAGATTGGTCAATAGACCTTTCTTTTGTTCTCCCTCCCTTGAGCAATCGGCTCTTTTTTTGTAAGAAATTCCTCCCATTAATGAAGAAAATGTTCCTATTGATTTTGCTTTCACACCAATTTCGCCGATTGCTAAGTTAAGTTAATGCGCAGAGAGCCGATGGCAGCGTATCGGCTTTTCCTTATACAACGCAATACAGCCCAAATTGCTGATTCAGTTGCCTATTCTCACGATAATTGTAATCTCCGTCTGAGCAAATAAACTCAAGTCCCTCAAATCATCGTTCGAACAGGTCCAATTCATGAACATGCCAACCTCAAACCTCTGGCCCGAAGATAATCTGTTGCTTGTTCCGCTAGAGTCGATGGCTGCGCATCGGCTTTGTATCATGGAGTCGATGTTTGTGTATCGGCTATCACTTGTGTAAAATTTTTTTTTACTGGCCGATTTCATGATCAGCCTCCATATCTCACTGTCCATCATCCCACATGCTTGGGAAATACTTCTTGAGATGCTGCCCATTGACAGCTACTGGGAACTTAACCCCGTCCAACTGCTCAAGCATGTATGCATTACCCTTCAAGACCTGGTCGACTCTGTACGGACCGTGCCAATTAGGAGACCATTTACCATATGCTTTGTCCTTAGTCCCTAACGGCAACACAGCTTCCCATACTAGTTCACCAACTTGAAACTCCTTTGGTCTCACCTTCTTGTTGTATGCACGAGCCACCTTGGCCTTATTCTCTTTAATCTTCTCCAATGACCAAAGTCTAAGTTCCGTTAGGTCCTCAATACTATCACTCATCAGGGCTGCATACTCTTCAGATGTCATATCATTCTGAAACGTGATACGTCTCGATCCAGCCGTAATCTCCCAAGGTAATACGGCTTCTTGCCCATAAACCAGCTGATATGGTGAAGTTTTTATAGCTCCATGACATGACATACGATAAGCCCACAAAGCTTCTGACAATACTTCGTGCCAACGTCTAGGGTGTTCGTCAACTTTTCTTTTAATCAGCTTGATGAGGCTCTGGTTGGACGCTTCAGCCTGCCCATTTTCTTGAGCATAGTACGGAGACGATCGGATTAACTTAATTCCCATGTCATCACAGAATTTTCTGAACTCTTTAGAAATGAAAACCGAACCTCCATCGGTCGTAATAGTCTGGGGAATCCCGAACCTATGAATGACATGCTCCTTAACAAAATTGATAACATCTTCCGATTTTACCTTTTTCATCGGGACGGCCTCCACCCATTTGGTGAAGTAATCTGTGATAGCCAGAATCCATTCGTGGCCTTTGCTTGACGCAGGATGGATTTTGCCGATCATATCCATGCCCCATCCTCGGAATGGCCAAGGTTTGATGATAGGGTTCATTGCTGATGCGGGCACCATCTGAATTTTTCCAAACATCTGGCATGCTTGGCAACCTTTATAGTATGTGAAGCAGTCCTCAAGCATAGTGGGCCAATAAAACCCTGACCGTCTGATCAGCCACTTCATCTTATGAGCCGATTGGTGGGTACCGCAAGCTCCTTCATGTACTTCGTGCAAAAGCCGATTCGACTCGGCTGTTCCCAAACATTTGAGAAGCAGTCCTTCCAGAGTCCGGTAAAACATATCATCTCCTATGAGGACATACTTCATGGCTTTGTACCTTATCCGTTTAGGTGCCCCCCGAGCCGGATCTTTCAAGTAATTGAAGATATCGGCTCTCCAGTCATCTGGTTCCAAGGCATATATCTGGACATCGGCTCCTTCTGCGACGTCCTTGTAGCCTGATGCCGTCTGGGCCAGATCGTTGGCCTCAGTATTTTGCGACCTCGGGATCCAACTGAAGTTTATATACCTGAATTGTGTCATCAGCTCGCGGCATTGCATCCATAGTGGGAAGAGCGACTCGCTCTCGCATTTATATTCCTCTGTGAGCTGGGAAATTACCAACTTGGAATCTCCAAAAACTTCGACTGCCTCTGCACCGGCTTCTATAAGCAACTCCATGCCCTTGTACATTGCTTCATACTCGGCGACATTATTGGTGCAAGGGGTGGGTAACCTGATGGAGAAGGAATATGTTGCCCCCCGAGGCGACACAAGCAGAATCCCGATGCCACAACCGTCCTCACAAACCGATCCATCGAAGAACATGGCCCATGCACGTACCGACAGTGTTGCAATGTCCGTGTTGATTCGCTCATCAATAAGATCGGCTAGCGCTTGTCCCTTGACTGCCTTCGCTGGCTGATACCGGAGATCGAATTACGATAGCGCAAACATCCACTTGCCAAGTCGGCCTTTCAACACAGGAGCCGACAGCATATGTTTGACCACGTCTGATTTGCAGATGATGACGATCTCCGCGGTGAGCAGGATGTGTCGAAGCTTGGTGCAGGTAAAGAATAAGCAAAGGCACAACTTTTCGACCTCAGGGTACCTAGTCTCTGCATCCAACATCCTTCTGCTGAGGTAAAACACGACTCTTTCCAGACCATCATAAACTTGAACCACCACTGAAGCAATGGAGGTGTCAGCAACTGATAAATAAATGTAGAATGGCCTGTCCTGCTGGGGCGGAACTAACACATGCGGCTTTGATAGATACTCTTTGATATCGTCGAAAGCTTGCTGTTGCTCTGCCCCCCAACGAAATTCTTCATCGGCTTTAATCTTCACCAACCCCATGAACGGCTCGATTCGCCCTGACAAGTTGGAGATGAATCTTCTGACAAAGTTAATTTTACCGATGAGACACTGCAGTTCCTTCTTTGTGGTAGGCGGCTTCATTGTACGCACCGCCTCCTGACTCTTCAGGCCGATCTCGATTCCACGTTCATGAACTAAGAATCCCAGGAATTGACCGGCCGTTACACCAAAGGCACACTTCTTTGGATTCATCCTTAGTCCGAACTTCCTAGTTCGGTCCAAAACACGTCGCACATCTTCCAAGTGTCCTTCTACCGAGACCGATTTGACTACCACGTCGTCGATGTATATCTCTACCAATTTGCCAATCAGGTCATGGAAGATGTAGTTCATGGCTCGTTGATATGTTGCGCCGGCGTTTTTCAATCCGAATGTCATGACCACGTACTCGAACAAGCCCACTGCACCTGGTACTCTGAATGCGGTCTTGTTTATGTCCGCTGGAGCCATGAAAATCTGGTTGTAGCCGGCGTTGCCATCCATGAAACTTAATACTTTATGACCAGCAGCAGCGTTGATCAAAGTTTCTGCTACCGGCATTGGATACTCATCCTTTGGAGTGGCTCTGTTGAGATCTCGAAAATCTATGGCGACGCGCATTCGGCCATCCTTCTTCTCCACAGGCACGACGCTGGAAATCCAATCGGCATACCTGCATGGCCTGATGAACCCTGCAGCCAACATCTTCTCGATCTCTTTCTTGACTGCTTCTAAAACTTCGGCCTTCATTTGTCGTGCTCGCTGTTGGAACGGCCGAAATCCTTTCTTGAGTGGGAGCCGATGCTCGATGATACTCCTGTCTAACCCGGGCATCTCCGTGTAATCCCAGGCAAAACAATTTGGGTACTCTTTCAACAGAGCTATCATCAGACTCCTTAGATGTGGATCCAACTTTTTGCTAATAAATGTTGGCCGTGGCTTATCCCCAGGACCAATGTCGATCTCTTCTAGCTCGTCAGCTGATGTAAACCCATACCCTAGCTTTCCATCACCTGTAAGATCAATGTTGAACACAGGCGAAAGATATGATGAGGGTAATATGGGCCGATTGCCTGAATCGGCCTCCTTTTTGATTGCATTGTTCAACAGAGGTTTACAACTTAGTTTTATTTTTTGGGGCCGATCGCAGGGATCGGCCTTGCTACAACCTTGTGATTTTGGTGTGGTTACGCTGCCAGGACAGTGGGTAAGACCAGCCTCACCCCGTTTTTTGTAACCTCAATGCGCTCGTAGTCGTTCAAATCGACTCCAGAGAGTGGCTCCTGACCGTCCGCGTCCCAGATGTTCATGCTGGCTGTTGATACTTGTTGGCGTCAGAAACCCACCGGCGAGCAGCGACGGGCAACACAGTAGAGCCGGGAACAACCTAGGGCTGCGGCTGGCCCTGGTCCCTCCGAGCGACGGCCCGCAAGTCTTCTGGAACGCACGCGCCGATGCTGGTGCAAGGGCGTGCCACCTGACCTTATACCTGGTCAGGAAGGTGATGGATGATGCCTCGCTTAGTTTCCTGCATGGCATACACGTAAACATTAAATACGAGCCTCGATCGGCTCTCAGGTTATCCTGTGAATCGGCTCAAAGAGCCGATCCACCCATGATTCGTACGAGGTGCACGAATATATGGTGGTCCTGCTTGATCGAAATAAAGCTAAAACGACCTACTACGATTTAGGGTTTTCACCGCATAATCGGAACATCCTACTCGTGATTGAGCCTCGCGGCCACGCACGGTGATCGTAAACCGACCCTAGACAAGGCCTAAAAACCAACACGAGGTTGATCCTCGGAACATCCTGTCTAGGGCTAGCAAATTACACCCTACGCGCCACTGGATCCTTCAACCCATTTGTAAGGCCTAACTATGCAGATATTAAACTAATCCTTGTAGAACAAGGAGCAACCATAACGGATCGGATCTACTTAATAACGATCAAGCGGGGTGCCGCCCCTACACCTGAGATAGGTGTAAGGGCGGCTAGACGTCTCAGGGTTGCACGACGATAGCATATGATATGAAGAACAATGCTAACCCTAACACGTCTAAGATAACTACGTTGCTCGCCATCAAAAAGGCTTCAGCACGAGCAACGCATGGATAACGAATAAACTTGTACTGCCTAGATCGCAAGGAGCGATCTAGGCAGCATGATGCTTACCCGGAAGAAACCCTCAAGTCGGGGGAGTTGGCGATGCGCCGAGATTGGTTTGTGTTGAACGTTGGTTGTTGTTTATTTCATAAACCCTAGATACATATTTATAGTCCGTAGACTTTCTAACGTGGGAATAGTCCCAACCGTGTACGAGCCAACTCTAACTAACCGACACGTATCCTACTATGTTACAGATACAAGGGAAAACTAGCCCAAACTTCGTGTACAAGGCCGGTTCACATATTCTTCCATATATATATTCTTCAAGCCCAAATCTTGATCACGGCCCACCTCTGACTCGGTCAAATTCCGGTGATAACACATGCCCCCCTGGTTTTGGAATTGATAATTCCAAAATCACTTTGCTTTTCCTTCGTCGGGGCATGTCGTAGCAGAGCAGAACCATCGCAGTATCCTTCATCATGATGCCTTGCCTTCTCAACTTCTCCGCGCGACTTGGCAGTTCTCTGGCACCACTTCCTCGGAAATTGCTGCGGCATTAAGCCTCCGCTAAATACCCTTTATTTAACTGCGCCGAACAGTTCGCCTCTTCATCCGCTTGCTCTGTTCCTGACCATCGGCACCAAAAAACCCTCTTTCCCTGTAGCAATGTCCTCTTCTTCCTCCTCCTCCACCTCGTCAGTCTTCTCCGATTCTTCCTCATCTCGCGAGCCGACGCCGGAGTGGGGCTCGCTGGCGGCGCACGACATCCTCGCCGCGTCGGAGTGGGACAAGGAGGACCACGAGCCCTACGTCTGGTCCGAGGACGACAAGTCCTTGACCAGTGGCGACGATGACCTTCAGTTCCTCGCCGACGGGGAGCTGGAAGCGACGAGCGAGGACGACTCGTTCTCCTGGGATGACTACACTTCCTCCGAGGAGGAGGAAGAAGACGACGACGATGACTCCTTCGAGGACTATCCACCGGCGAAGCGCTTCCGCGCCGAATCGGATGATGATGACGATGACGACGACGACGAGGGGGAGGCTCCCATAGAGGGTTATGGGAGCAGTGACGAGGAGCTTGCTGGCAGCAGCGCCGACGAGAGCTCCGACGACGAGGGCAGCAACGGCCCGTAGAGTCGGGTCTACTAGTATAGGTCTAGTAGTAGTAGATTGGCCCATCAGGCCCTTCTTTTGTTCTTCCTCCCTTGAGCAATCGGCTCCATCTCTGTAAGAAATCCCCTCATTAATGAAGAAATATTTCCCCCTTAACTTTGCCTTTTTGTTGATTCTGCCGATTGTCAACGAAGTCGCTGTGCAGAGAGCCGATGACAAGGCATTGGCTTGCGATAATTGCCTATTCACATGGTCAAACAAGTCTCATCCGTGTCCATGCCACCTTCGAATTTCAAACGTACAGATTCGAGAAACCCAACGAGAGAATCATCTCAAATGCCATGGGTCCTAGCTTGGGAATGATCTGTTAACCTGCTCAATGAGCCGATGATAACGCACCGGTCGCTCTCAATCCATCCTTCATCCTCCCAACTGACGACTTTGAGATCTGATGTACAAAGGGTCAATGATGATGGATCCCCTTTTAGATTCCTTCCAGCAGCTCTGATGGTCTTCTCCTGTAACAATCCGCCGCCTTTGAAGAAGGTTATGATGCCGGGCCAGCCGATGACCTTCCAATCGGCTTCCAAAACAGAGTGCCTACCAGATTAGCTGCCCCCCGAGCCTCAGTCAAGGCGAGGATAAAGATAAAGACGTTCAGATCATCCACCATGCCGAGCCAGCCAAACTTGCCCCCATCGATCGTCTCTTCTTCCGTTAAAAGCCGATATCATAGATGAATCACTGATGGCTTAATAAGCCAAGAGCAATATGTACTGCTGAACTGGCGATCTTCCAAAAGGTGTTGGAAATCCTCGAAGGGAAGGTTTGGGCACCAAGAACGGCTCATCGAAGAAAAGGAAGCAGAAGGCCTTGAAGATGAACTGAAGACCAACTTGGTGAACCCGCGGGAGGTAAACCCGCGGGAGGTAAACCCTGCTGTGTAATCTGTGCTAGGCTTTGTTCCTTAGTTCTAAAGTCGATGTCCGTGCATCGGCTGTGTATCATAAAAAAAATTTACGGGCCGATTTTCTATCGGCCCCCAATATCTCACTGCGCATGTATCGCACATGTTCATCCGATTAGGTGCCCCCCGAGCCGAATCTGCCAGGTTACTGCGGATATCGGCTCTGTAGTTAGCCAAGGCACTGTCTTTGAACGTCGGCTCCATTAGGAATAAAGTTTACTCTCATCAGCCGACGTAAAACCGCTGCCCATTAGATCAACGTTGAACACAGGCAGAACGTATGTTGAGGATAATTTTGGCCGATTGCTGGAATCGGCCTCCACGTTGATTGAACCGCTCAATGAAGGCTTGACATGTTCCTCCATAGATCTCCGGGGTCGATCCCAAAGATTGGCCTCGCCATGTTTATTCATAGGTTTGCTCCTGCTATACTGTCAGGCCGGTGGCTAAGACCAGCCTAACCCCGTCCTTCGTGACGTCGATGCGCTCGCAGTCGTCCAAATTGATGCCTGAGAGTGGCTCTTGGCTTGCTGCCTCCCAAACGTTCATGTCAGCCGTTGAAATCTCGGCTGAGTCATCCGCATGGACAACCTCTACTTCATCTCCATCCCACTGTATTACGCATTGGTGCATTGTGGATGGAATGCAACAGTTAGCGTGGATCCAATCTCTTCCTAGCAGAACAGCATAGGTGCTCTTGCTGTCGATAATAAAGAATGTCGTAGGGATAGTTTTCCTTCCTACGGTCAGATCCACGTTTAGAACACCTTGTGCGTCAGACGCTTGGCCGTTGAAATCGCTCAATGTCACATTGGTCTTGATCAGATCCAGACTAGAGCGTCCCAGCCGACGTAGCATGGAGTATGGCATTATGTTGACTGCCGCTCCGGTGTCCACCAGCATTTTGTTGACAGGCTGCCCATCGATATAACCTCGCAAGTATAGGGCCTTCAGATGCCTGTAGCTTCTTTCTCGTGGCTTCTCAAAGATAACCGGCCGTGGGCCGCAGTCAAGTTGTGCCACAGGTGCTTCGTCTAATCCTAGAACTCTAAACTCCGTCGGAAGGATGAACACCATATTTGTGCCAGCCGATGTTTCATCATCAGCTTTCCTTTGTTTGGGACGCCACTCTTTCTTTTGTGGCCGACCTTCTTCGTCCAGGGTTCGCTGAATTTTAGCGGCCAGATCAGGCCGCGCCTTCCTCAACGTGTGCAGGTATAACCTTTCGGCTTCCTCCAGACCACGTAGTCGCTGAACCCTACGCTTTTGGGAACGGCTGAGTCCATCAGGGCACCACCTTGGCCGGTGGTACTTATCTTCTTCTTCATCAGTCTCTTCCCATTCCTCGAGATCTTCTTCTCGAGAGGACTCAGCGTTCTTGTTCCGAGGCGGGAGAGGCCCTAAACGCTCGAACACGGACACGTTAGCTGCATCCTTCTTCTTCTGTCTACATTCTGGGCAGTTGCCGATTGTAGGCAATTGGCTCATTCCTGAATCCCAGCAGTGCCTGAAGAAGGGACAGTCCCAGTGCCTATCCACGTCGTCTTGCTCTCTCGCCCTTTCCTTGGCGTGGCGCTCATATCTCTCCTCGTTGCGCTCCCGCCGACGATGTCTCCTGGCGTCCCTAGTCAGGTGATCCCTTTCATCATCGTCGCTGCATCGTCGGCGCTGGTCGTATTGACTCACGTATTTGCTGAGGAGGTGATCAGAGAGAGGTCGTTGGTATCGTAAGTTCTTCACTTCTCCCTCTGTGACGTAGCGTTTGCCATCGTGCCGGAGCCGATCGCGTGGAGCGGCTTCCTCTGTGTCCTTGCTACGAGAGCAGCTGCCCTCGTCTCCATCCTTACCAGAGTGGTGTCCAAGTCCTACCATGTTGATATTGAACGAGAAACCTGGCTGGCACCCTCCTGGGTAAGTGCATTCCACCATGTTAACGGCGGGGAAGGGGTGTGTGTCGACTTTCATGGCGTATTGGTTGAAAATTAGACGCCCTTGTTCTATCGCCATTTGGATCTGCTGACGCCACACCCTGCAGTCGTTGGTGGGATGGGTGAACGTGTTATGCCATTTGCAGTATGGCTTTCCGTTCAGCTCCTGAGCCGTGGGGATCTTGTGGCCTTCGGGTACCTTTAGCTGCTTCTCCTTAAGTAAGAGGTCGAAAATTTGCTCAGCTTTGGTAACGTCGAAGTCAAATCCTCTGGGAGGACCTTGTGGCTTAACCCACTTGCAGGACACGGGGCTTGCCCCCGAGTCCATTCAGCCACTGCTACCTCCTGATCTCCCGCAGAGCCTTCGTCTTCATCTGCCTCAACCAGGACCACTGCGCGCTTGAATTTATCCTGGTATACATCTGGGTGGCGCTGTTCATATGCTGACAATAGGCCTGGGCATTCGGTTTTAACCGAAATTTCGGTTCGGTTTTTTCTAAAATTCGGGTAATAAGAAATGATAACCGAAATTATATCGGTTTTCTTGTTAACTGGTATTTCGGTTAACCAAAAAATCGGTTCGGTGTTCGGTTTTTAACCGATATGACATAGACTAAGACAAAATAAAATGGCGGGAGCCTACAATACGTGCAGCTAACCAGTCGTGCGTGCGTGTTGCCATGACCGGTAATGATGAGCACGCACACACCACTGCTTGTAGAAATAACCATAGTCAAGTGCATAACGCTTAGCAAAAAAAACATAGCGCCTATCAAAAATCAAGATGAATGCATGTGTAGCAAAGAAAAGGAATGCAAGACGTGTGTATATACATCGCACATGCATGGGGCTGCTAGAGTGCTTAGTCGTTGAGAAAGAGATAAAGAGAACTGGTAGCAATACTTTGGTATCTCGGTTATTTCGGTCAATTAGAGTTCAAAACCGAATTTAAATTGATAAATTCGGTTTATCGCATTTACGCACCGAAATTAGTCTCGGTTAATTCGGTTTCGGTGTATTCGGTTTCGGTTCCGGTTAATTCGGGTTCGGTGCTCGGTTTCGGTTTTTTATGCCCACCCCTAGCTGACAACTTCTGCACCATGTGCGCCAGTGAAGGGTAATCTGCTTGGGAGGCCACGTCCTTGATCGGTGATGCGAGACCTACCACCGCCAACTCGACTGCTTCTTTCTCAGTCAAACGAGCCGAATAGCATCGGTTCCTAACGGTCCTGAAGCGCTGGACGTATTCTGACACTGTTTCTCCGCGCTTCTGACGTACTTGTGCTAAATCGGCTATGCCGGCCTCGGAAGCCTCTGAGTGATAATGTACGTGGAACTGCTCTTCCAACTGCTTCCAAGTCCGGATTGAGTCTGGTGGTAGCGATGTGTACCACCCGAAAGCCGATCCGGTGAGGGACTGTGCGAAGAACCTCACACGCAGCTCATCTGATGCTGAGATCATGCCCAGCTGTGCCAAATATCGGCTCACATGCTCGATGGGGCTGGAACCATCTGATCCATTGAACTTGGAGAAGTCTGGGAGCCGATATTTGGGTGGTAGCGGGATCAATTCGTACGCGTTGGGGTATGGCTTGGAATAGCCGATTGTCCTCCTTTTCGGCACCATGCCGAACTGGTCTCTCAAGATGGTACTGATCTGATCCACGGTGCTGGCTGCCGGGGTCGAACTCTGAAGATTCACCGGGGTGGCATACTTAGCCAGCCATGCTTGCTTTTCCAGCTCTGAGCCAACTGCAGGAGCTGTGCTCTGGAGGTTTGTCGGAGTGGCATACTTAGCTAGCCATGTCTGCTTCTCAAGATCTGTTCCCGAAGCTCCTCCTGTTGTTCCAGAAGTCCCTGCTGTTGCAGTCTGGTTTGTGAGTGCCCAGTTACTGCAGTCTGGCACGTATGTGCACGTGTATCCGTGAGGGATCTCCTTAGGCGCCTCATGCAAGAATTGGTAATCACTAGGGTCACCACCGATCTTGTAGACGACGTATGCCGGTGAATCCGGCACTTCCCGAGCGCTGCCCGGCTAAAATGGCAACGGTGGATGGGACTGGAGTGGTATCTCTCCTTGGTGAGTCCCGAGAGCTGGTCCTGACGGAGAGTACTGATGCCTCATGATCTCCTGGATCACCCGAAGAGCGACACGCTCCAAAGTGTTCACCAGGCTTTCAGAATGGCGGTGCAGCGAGTGAGCTACCATGAAGTTAATCTCCTGACGCAGGGACCTGGTGCGTTCTTCTGACGGGGCGGACAGGTCCACTCCATCGAGCGCGCCTTCAGGGTTGAACCCCTTCCACCTGATGCCATGTGAGCGGGTTCTGTGAAAAGAGCCGATGAGGTCAGCTTCGAGGAGTGCTTTGACCTCGTAGTACTTCTTCTTGAGCTCCTCGGTCAGGTCGTCGTACGTGACTGGCGTGCCTTCCGCCATCTCAGATGTAGATGGCGATGGGGTTGATGTCGAAGATTGTCCCACCGGGCGTGCCAGAATGTGTTGGCGTCAGAAACCCACCGGCGAGCAGCGACGGGCAACACAGTAGAGCCGGGAACAACCTAGGGCTGCGGCTGGCCCTGGTCCCTCCGAGCGACAGCCCGCAAGTCTTCTGGAACGCACGCGCCGATGCTGGTGCAAGGGCGTGCCACCTGACCTTATACCTGGTCAGGAAGGTGATGGATGATGCCTCGCTTAGTTTCCTGCATGGCATACACGTAAACATTAAATACGAGCCTCGATCGGCTCTCAGGTTATCCTGTGAATCGGCTCAAAGAGCCGATCCACCCATGATTCGTACGAGGTGCACGAATATATGGTGGTCCTGCTTGATCGAAATAAAGCTAAAACGACCTACTACGATTTAGGGTTTTCACCGCATAATCGGAACATCCTACTCGTGATTGAGCCTCGCGGCCACGCACGGTGATCGTAAACCGACCCTAGACAAGGCCTAAAAACCAACACGAGGTTGATCCTCGGAACATCCTGTCTAGGGCTAGCAAATAACACCCGACGCGCCACTGGATCCTTCAACCCGTTTGTAAGGCCTAACTATGCAGATATTAAACTAATCCTTGTAGAACAAGGAGCAACCATAACGGATCGGATCTACTTAATAACGATCAAGCGGGGTGCCGCCCCTACACCTGAGATAGGTGTAAGGGCGGCTAGACGTCTCAGGGTTGCACGACGATAGCATATGATATGAAGAACAATGCTAACCCTAACACGTCTAAGATAACTACGTTGCTCGCCATCAAAAAGGCTTCAGCACGAGCAACGCATGGATAACGAATAAACTTGTACTGCCTAGATCACAAGGAGCGATCTAGGCAGCATGATGCTTACCCGGAAGAAACCCTCGAGTCGGGGGAGTTGGCGATGCGCCGAGATTGGTTTGTGTTGAACGTTGGTTGTTGTTTATTACCCTAGATACATATTTATAGTCCGTAGACTTTCTAACGTGGGAATAGTCCCAACCGTGTACGAGCCAAACTCTAACTAACCGACACGTATCCTACTATGTTACAGATACAAGGGCAAACTAGCCCAAACTTCGTGTACAAGGCCGGTTCACATATTCTTCCATATATATATTCTTCAAGCCCAAATCTTGATCGCGGCCCACCTCTGACTCGGTCAAATTCCGGTGATAACAATACTTCAATCGAATCATCGGCGTGGATGACTTCTACTTCATCTCCATCCCACTGTATCAAGCATTGGTGCATCGTGGATGGAATGCAGCAGTTGGCGTGGATCCAGTCTCTCCTTAGCAAGACATCATAGGTGCTTTTACTGTCGACGATGAAGAACGACGTAGGGATAGTTTTCCGGCCCAACGTTAGGTCTACACTCAGAACGCCTTGAGCGTCTGACGCTTGGCCGTTGAAATCGCTTAACGTGACGTTGGTCTTGATCAGATCCGAGTTGGAGTGTCCCAAACGCCGCAGCATGGAGTATGGCATGATGTTGACTGCCGCTCCCGTGTCAACCAGCATCCTGCCGACGGGCTGCCCATTGATATATCCTTTTAGGTACAGGGCCTTCATATATTTGTAGCTTTTCTCCCGTGGCTTTTCAAAAATGATTGGTCGTGGGCCGAAGTCGAACTGCGCTATCGGCACCTCTTTGTTCCTTGGAGCGCAGAACTCTGAGGGAAGCATGAACACCATATTGGTGCCAGCCGATGCCTTCGCATCGGCTTTCGTCTGTTTGGGGCGCCATTCCTTCTTAGGTGGTCGATCTTCTGCGTCCAAGGTTTGCTGGATCTTCTCGGCCAGATCGGGCCGTGCCTTCCTTAATGTGTGCAGGTACTGCGCCTCAGCTTCTTCCAAGCTACGCAGTCGCTGGACCCTTCGTTTCTGGGAGTGACTAAGTCCGTCTGGGCACCACCTTGGCCGATGGTATCGGTCTTCTTCCTCGTCTTCTGATTTCTCAAGATCTTCCTCCTGAGGTGGCTCTGCTCGCCTGTTACGGGAGGGGAGTGTCTCTCCTTTTCTGCCTACACTCTGGGCAATTGTCGATTGTGGGCAATAGGCTCATCCCTGAATCCCAGCAATGTTTGAAGAAGGGGCATTCCCAGTGCCTGTGCATGTCCCTCTGTTCTCGTGACTTCTCCCTCGTGCGACGCTCGTATCTTTCGTCGTCCCGATCGTGCCGACGCATTCTTCTGTCGTCGACGTCAGACCGATGATACTCCTGGTCATCGCTGTCATACCGCCGACGTTGGTCATACTGGCGACCGTACTTGTTAAGGAGATGGTCTGAGAGTGGCCGCTGGTAGCGCACACTCCTGACTTGCTTTTCAGTGATGTACTTTTTATCGTCACGTTGAAGCCGATCGCTTGAACCGGCCTCCTCTTTGTCCTTGCCACTAGCGTGACTGCTTTCTTCTTTGTCCTTGCCATGGCAGTATACGGACCCTACCATGTTGACATCGAACGAAAGGTCTAGCCGACGCCTTGCGGATCGGCTAAGTTCTACCATGTTGACGCCAGGGAACGGCTGCGTGTCTATCTTCATGGCGTACTGACCGAAAATCAGACGGCCTTGTTCTATCACCATTTGAATCTGCTGACGCAACACCTTGCATTCGCTGGTGACATGGGTGAACGAATGGTGCCACTTGCAGTACGGTTTTCCGTTTAGCTCTTGCATTGTAGGGATCTTGTGGCCTTCGGGTAACTTCAGCTGTTTCCCTTTGAGCAGCAGGTCAAAAATCTGTTCAGCTTTGCTCACATCGAAGTCAAATCCCTTCGCTGGTCCTTGTGGTTTTACCCATGTACACGGCACGGGGGATGCCCCCCGAGCCCATTCAGCTATGGCGACCTCCTGGTCTTCTACAGAGTCTTCCAATTCGTCCGCCTCGACCAAGGCGACTGGGCGTTTGAACTTGTCCAGGTACAACTCCGGGTGACGCTGCTCATATGCTGTCAACTTCTGAGCCATTTGCGCCAGCGAGTTGTACTCTACTTGGAACACCAAATCCTTGAATGGTGTTGCGAGGCCATGTACTGCCAGCTCGACTGCTTCCTTCTCAGTTATACGAGGCGAATAACATCGGTTCTTGATAGTCCTAAAGCGCTGGACATACTCACACACCGTCTCTCCACGCCTCTGCCGTACCTGAGCCAGGTCGGCAATGCCAGCTTCGGTAGTCTCTGTTTGATATTGTAGGTAAAACTGCTCCTCTAGCTGTTTCCATGTCCGGATGGAATCCGGCGGCAGTGAGGTGTACCAATCGAAAGCTGGTCCTGTGAGAGACTGCGCAAAGAATCTTACGCGCAGCTGGTCCGATGCTGAAATCATACCTAACTGTGCTAAATATCGGCTGATGTGTTCGATGGAGCTGGATCCATCTGACCCACTGAACTTTGAGAGCTCAGGGAGCCGATATTTGGGTGGCAGTGGAATCAGATCATAGTCATCAGGGTACGGCTTGGAATAGCCGATTGTTTTCCTCTTTGGCAATAAGCCGAACTGTTCTCTCAAGATTATGCTGACCTGTTCCACTGTGTTGGCTGCGGGAGCTGTGCTGTTATGACTTGTTGCGGTGGCGTATTTAGCTAGCCACGCCTGCTTTTCTGCATCCGCTCCAGGAACCACAGCTAGTGCTCCAGAAACTCCTCCTGTTGAAACTTGGTTTGTGCGCACGAAGGAGTTAGAATCCGGCACGTATGTGCACACATATCCATGTGGGATCTCCTTGGGTGGCTCGTACAGGAACTGGTAGTCGCCAGGATCGCCTCCAATTTTGTAGACGACGTACGCCGGCGAAGCCGGCGGTTCTGGGGCTGTCAGTGCGAAGGGTAGCGGTGGTCTGGTTTGTAAAGGGATCTCTCCTTGGTGAGTACCTAGGGTAGGCCCCGATGGGGAATACTGATGTTTCATGATCTCCTGGACCACGCGAACCGCAACGCGCTCAAAGGCATTTACCAGACTCTCAGAATGGCGGTGTACAGAGTGAGCCACCATGTAGTTGACTTCTTGGCGCAGAGCTCTATTGCGTTCCTCTGAAGGGGTAGACAGATCTACTTGGTCCAGAACACCCTCCGCCGAGAAACCTTTCCACCTAATGCCATGTGAACGGGTCTTTGAGAAAGAGCCGATGAGGTCGGCTTCGAAGAGAGCCTTGAGCTCATCGTACTTCTTCTTGTGCTCGTCAGGCAGCTCGGCGTACGTGACTGGGTCGCCAGCTACCTCAGTTGTAGACGTCGACATGGTTGCTGAAGACTGTCCCACCGGGCGTGCCAGAATGTGTTGCCTGCCAAAATCCACCGGCGAGCTTGGCGACGATCAACACCATAGAGCCGGGAGGCTCCCAGGACTGCGGTTGGCCCTGGTCCCTCGGGCGACGGCCCGCAATACCTTCTGGCACACGTCCCAGCTAAATGCAAGGGCGTGCCACCTGACCTATACCTGGTCAGGGAGGTGTTGGATTGCTTCGATTAGCTTCCTGCATGGCAAAAACATGTAAACATTAAATACGAGCCCCGATCGGCTCTTACGTTGTTCTGTGGATCGGCTCAAAGAGCCGATTGTCCCATGGTTCGTATTAGATTTGCAATAAACATGGGAATCTTGCTTAGTCAATATCAAGATGGACCAATCTACGACAATTTAGTGTTTTCACCGCATAACCGGAACATCCTACGCGTAATTGGGCCTAGCAGACACGTAAGATAATAGGAAAGCTAGTCCTAAAGAGGCCTAAAAACCAACATGAAGTCGATCCCCGGAACAATCCCTCTAGGCACAGAAAAACTACATCTTATGCGCTAGCGGATCGTCCAACCCGTTTATAAGGCCTAACTATACGGATATTAAACCAATCCTTGAAGGACAAGGAACAACTATAACAGATCAGATCTATCGAGCAAAGACTAAGCAAGAAACTACCCTTACACCTAAGATAGGCGTAAGGGTAGCTAGACGTTGAAGGGTAGCATAGCTAAACATGATATCAGAAAAGCATCTATATCAACCCTAAAACATCTAAAGATAAAGACGTTGCTCGCCATCAAAAGCGCTTCAGTACGAGCAACATCACGTAACGAATAAACAGATACTGCCTAGATCGTAAGATACGATATAGGCAGCATGACGCTTACCCGGGAGAAAACCCTCGAAACAAGGGGTGGCGATGCGCCTAGATTGGTTTGTTGTGAACGTGTTCGTCCTCCTTCTCAATATCCCTATATACATATTTATAGTCCGTAGACTTTCTAACGTGGGAACAATCCCAACCGTGCACGAGCTAAACTCGAGCTCTTTATTCCTAACCGACACGTATCCTACTAAAGTTACAGATACACGGGCCACTTGGCCCAAAATCTCGTACAAGGCCGATTCGCACCCGTTTTACATCCATGGCTTCCAAGCCCATTTAAATTGCGGCCCACCTCTTGACCCGGTTAAATTCTGGTGATAACAGCTATTTTCTCTAAATTAAATAGGTAAGGACCCCTTTTCTTTATAAGAAATTTCCAGGAACATATCATAAGTATTGAAACTATAATTTCTTGCGTGGTTAGACCAGGCTAACTAATGTCTGCCTCATGTAGATTTATGATGATTATGTATGAAGGCCCAGAAAAATGTACGAGCTTCTATACAATAGTAGTTTTCAAAAGGAAAGATATTTATACAACGGTAAATGGACTATTTAATATGCGCTTCTTCAACTCTAGCTAAAAGTTGCATAATTCTAGAAAATAGATCTACTTAAGTGATGTAAATGGTTGCTATTTTTTCTTAGGTTAAGGTTATTCCAGACGATGTGTTTCATCCCTAAGGGGTGCTATGGTGAGTTGATGTATACTGGTTGATGCAATGATTTTCATTGGTATGTACAGAGTAAGGACTGATTATCTGAAATTGACTGCAGGGTCAATACTGTAATTCAGACAACTCATGAACTGACTATTCGTGAACAATTGGAGGAGCAGGGTAATGTTAACACAACTAAGTTCAGATAGCTGCACATAACATCTGCAACTATCGAGTGCTTAAGCTACCTACAGGAGTTGATGCATCTTCAGAAAACACAATCATGGTAGTACAACTATATTACGTGTAGTTTTCATCAGCTATTGATATGATGTTGCTAGCTACTTAATCACTTGACTATTCATGCTATTCCATTTTGACTAATCGGTGGTTACCGCATTCATTTACTTACAACTTAGGCATTGCAATGTTTGGTTTCTATTATCATGGACACCCCTTGCTCACCTTGTGACTCCCCTTATTGTCTCCAACCACTTCTGTATTGTAGATTTAGGTATTCTAGATATAGGTTTACTTTTGTAGTAACATAATTAAGTCTGCCTTTCTGTAATGTAAGAGTTTTTTCCAACAAGAGCGAAAAAGCGACATGGACAATCTTCGGTATTTTAGACCGACATAACAAAGATAGTAACTAATGTGTTGTTCTTAGCAGAATCATCTTCCTGCTATATATTCAAAACTCCATGCCATATATATTCCTGACACATGGACTTGCAGGTTTGATTACTGAACTTTACAAGTTTGAACTATGCTGAACTTGTTGGCTTGCAATTCTTTAGCCTTCAGTAATTGATCTCAAGTCTGTGGTTGGCTGGTTGCTATTTTATCAAGACAACAACAGGCTGAAGGCCAACAATAAACACAGTAGACGCTTCGATTTGGCATCTGTACATCAGCAAATTATTGAACTAGACAAATTACAATGTAATTTATAGTTTACCTTTGTCAAGAGTATATGAGCCTGAAACTAGACCTACCGTTCCGCCATCCATGCATGTAAGTGCCTTTTTCTCCTTTCTTCTTTATTATACCTACATCAAAAAACTCGCCATGTGATGTCGGGTCCCTCCAGAATCTGATGCTTAGTCCTTTGAATGCCCTTAATAAATCAATTGTGCATCTACTAAGTGTTCTTTCTTAACCGTTTGCCATGAATGATACACAGGACTAATAAAGGCATGATGCTACCAGGGTTACATTTTTCTGTACAAAGACAGGCGCCCAGGTCACCAATTCTGTTTCAGCTCAAATACAATATACATAGTAGTAAATTACATATGTTGTAAATTTTGCTAATTTTGCTAAATCTAGAGCAGCACAAATATATCTAAAGTTAGGCTTTCGATCATTGATTTTGAGAGAGTGCACAATCATGACCAACCTGTAGCTGAGCAAGATTCTAGAAGGAGGCAAGGACATCTCTAATTTCCTATGCCACAAGTTGCACTACCCATAAATTCTACGGTAAGAGTACCACTCTCTCTGTCTTCAACTAATCTGCTTAACATTTTCTAGATATATACCAAAAGTTCTTTTGGATCATGGGCACCAGTGATCTCAGTGTATTAAAAAATTCGAAAATTATATTTATATATTTCAAAAAATTATGTAGCAAAATTATAAAAGTAGCCAATGATGTATTACACTAACGTATAAAATCTCAATTACAAATGTTTTGTTTTCTGAGCTACACGAAAATGACAAATTCTGATTTTTTTTGGAGATATTTGAATCACCATACTCAGATCCACATATTTGTTATTTTTGTGCAGCCCAAAATACACATTATTTTCAGTTGAAAATTTACATGTTTGTGGGATACAATACTGACTACATCATGATCTATTTTCAGATTTTTCTAAAACTTAACAATATGATTTTTAATTACTTTTTTCTAAAAAGGGATCACTGGAGCTCATGTGCACCAAATCTCTGTCTAGATATATAGCTTTTTTTAGACGGAGGGAGTACTCTATTTAATGCCATCGTATTCTTATCTTTATGAGTCAAATAGTAACGGTGGTCATTAGTTGCTCTCATCGTACTGTAAGTTCGGTTATTAGTTGCTCTCATTAACTAGCTAGCCGCACCAATCTTAATCTATGCACAATAAGAATGTACTGGCGTGCTAACCGAATCGAATATCATATTGTGCTATACTATATGCAAAAGGAGCAGTCTCTATTTAGAAATTCAGGATAATTATTTTCGCGTGGCTCCCAATTTCAGCTAAATTTGTAGGTCAATCGTTTTTTCTCAGAATTGCAGCATCGGCCAAAAAAGTATTCACTGCGCTGTTCAGTTTTAGAAGAGAACCTGAAATGCTGCTGAGAGCTGAGAGTACGTACACGCTAACTCTTGTCCGTACGGATGAACACATGCTGCAGGCAGTGCTACCGATGTGGAAGGAGTTGGAGTACTTCCAGGAGTACCAGCAGCGGCTAGCCAAGCACGTCGGGCGCGACGGCGCCAAGCACATCGTCTCCAACGCCGCCTACATCGTCAGCGTCGGCACCAATGACTTCCTGGAGAACTACTTCCTCCTCGTCACCGGGCGGTTCCTTGAGTACAGCGTGTCCGAGTACACCGACTTCCTCGTCGCGCGCGCCGAGGAGTTCCTGACGACTATCTACAGGCTGGGCGCGCGGCGGGTCACCTTCGCGGGGCTGCCGGCCATGGGGTGCCTGCCGCTGGAGCGCACTCTCAACGTGATCCGCGGCGGCGGCTGCAACGAGGAGTACAATACGGTGGCTAGGGAGTACAACGTCAGGGTCAACGCCATGATGGCCAGGCTCCGGGCCAAGCTCCAAGGGTTCAGGCTCGCCTACGTCGACGTCTACAATAGCATGGTGGACGTCATCAGCCATCCTGAGAAGCTCGGGCTGGAGAACGTCTCCGAAGGATGCTGCGCCACAGGGAAGGTCGAGATGGCCTACCTCTGCAACGACGTCTCCCCGTTCACATGCCACGATGCTGGCAAGTACTTCTTCTGGGACTCGTTCCATCCCACCGAGAAGCTCAACCGCTTCTTCGCCACAGGGATCACCAAGGCTCTCCTAGAGATAATCTAGCGGACCCCGTATCCTGCGGCCTTCAAAAATACGCATAAAAGGCACGATAAAAACGCGTTTGAAGGACTGAAGATGCGTCGCGCAGTGCCGCACCTCTCGCAGGACCTTAAATCTCAGAGCATCTCCACTCGTCTCCCCGACGAGGCCCCCGAACGACGTTTTTTCCATCCGGACGGCGTAATTCGGCCCAGTCGCGCCCCCGGTTCCTCGTTTTCGTCCGGATTTGGGCCTAAATTCATCCGGCGATCCCACGCCATCCCCGGCCCCCCGGGGAGCGCTCGGGGAGTCCGGACGAAACGAAAACGCGCGTGGCCCCAACTTGTCGGCGACAATGGCCTGGGTTTGTACGGCAATACCCTCGTCTTCCCGATCTACGGCAATACCCTCGTCTTCCCGATCTACGGTAATACCCTCGTCGAACGAAAGCTTTGAACTCTCAAGTGGTACAACATAGATAGATTATATATATTTCAAATATAATTCGAATAAACATAAAAATTACATATAAAAACTTTAAAACAAATTTAAACTACTTCTTCTTCCTACATGGCCCCGCCTCATCGTCGTGGCGGCGACGCTTCTGGCTCGTCACCTCCTCGTCGGAGGAAGTTGAGTCCTCCTCCTCGTCAGTGTCCTCAGCCTCTTCGTCGTCCTCCTCCTGCTGCTCCTCCTCCGCTTCCTCGGCCTCTTCCTCGGCCTGCTCCTTGGCCTCTCCGTCCTCCTCCTCGTCGTCATCCCATGCGTCCTCCTCGTCGTCGTCATCCCATTCGTCCTCGCTGGGCGGTGGGGGGGAATCGTCGCTGCTGGACGATGCAGCTTTATCCCACCAATGACGCCATCCAGGCGGCTTCCCCTCGCTGTCGGTGTCCGATGGCCAAGAGAGATCGCTCATGGTTGACGGAGGATGGTGAGGAGAGAACAGATGAATGGTGTCGGCCGTCGGAAACCGTATATGTAGGTCTCTCGACGAAGAGAGCGGCGGTTGCTCTTCCGCGGAGTTCGTGCTCCATTACGGCGGTTCTCGCATCGAGGCCACTTCGACCGTTCCCGACGAGTCGTTTCGGCTCTCCAGACCACTTCGCGACGGTTCAATGCGTCGAGGGAACTCCGACGATTGCCCTTCCCGGTGACTGCACCGTCGCTATGCACGCGGTGGGTGCGCGTCAGAAGGCGACCATGGGCTCGCGGCTGGGAAAATGGGCCTCCCCAGGCCACAAAATACATCCATCCGGCGCTAAATAACGCGGGATTTCGGCGTGGGGAGCGCCAACGAGTGGGGATGCTCTCATATGCAACATTTCACCACATAGTTTATAAAGTGCAACAATGGCCTAAATATAAACTTAAATTTTAATGTTTTAAACATCACACATTGCAACAATAATTTAAATTACATCAGAAGCTAAAATCCACATAACTAAACAAATAATGGTTCAAATTCCATAGAAATGAATCTGAAATAAACTAAATAAAAGTGACACACTATTGACCATTCCTCTGCCAATGGTGCTCAATGAGATCAATCTGAAACAAATCGTGGGTGATACTTGCGGTGAGCGACCTCGAGTGCCCTGGGCCTTTGCAGGGCTTTACACTAACGACTGCAGGCAATTCGTTTCCGATCCGAGGACCGCTCGTTTCTTCCGGGTGCCCCTATTGAACGCTTTAAGCGGAGTGCAGGATCGGCTCCGCGTAGGAAGGATAGACATAAATGGGCTCGGCCCATTTAAGCATTTACACGTAGCGTACCGTTTCGTCGTACGGTATTTTATTTTGGGCGTTGCTCATTCGTGAAAAGGCTGGAAGCACGTGAAAAATCCGAACAAAATTGTAAACGGAACAAAAATCAAAATTGAATAAATCCAAAACGGAAAAAATTGAAAACAAAGAATTTTAAAATAGAACAAATTTCAGATTTGAACAAATTTCGAATTTGAACAAATTTCGAACTTGAACAAATTAATAATATGAACATTTTTTAAATCAGAACAAATAACAAATGAGAACAAATTTCGAATTTTGTTTAAACTTAAAAATTGTTCAAATTAAAAAAAATCAAATCTAAAAATGTTCAAACTTAAAAAATGTTCAAATTCGAAAAACTTAAACCTTGGAAAGTTCAGAAAAAACCAATCGGAAAAACCAAAAACCGGAGAGAAAAAACCAGCAGAACCCAATGAAAAACCAATAAAAATGAGAAAAACGAAGATAAACCAATTCCGTCGCTAATGGGCCGGCCCAACTCTATCCTGCTCTTAGCGGAGCAATCGCTCGCTCCCCCATTGAGCGGAGAATAGGGATCGCCGTTTCTTCCTCCTTGAGAAGAACCCGGGTGACCAGCCAGAAGAAATGGCTGGAAAAGAAGTCGTTTTGCGGTGTCCCCTCAGATTTAGGGGACGGCTACCTGGATTGAGCTCCACCACATGCAAGCCGCAGAACATGCAGAGCCTCACGCAAATCTCTCGTTAAATCTATCATCACTGCAGGCCCCAACCTTGGTTAACTTCCTTCTCGATCGACCCCCTCGCAGGAATAATATAATCCTCGCATCTTCTCTAAGAAATTAGGCAGAGCTCTCGTATCATCGTCGTCAAGGCGGCGCACCGATGGCGGCATCCGTGCGCACATGGCTGGTGGTGGCGGCGCTGGCGTGTGCCCTAACGCTGCTGCTGCGCTCGGCGGATGCGCAGGCAGCCGGCCCTACGACGGCGTCGCCGGCACAGAAGCCCGTGTGCGTTCCGGGCGCCAAGACGCCGTGCCGCGTGGGCGCGCTGCCGCGCGACCCGGAGAACCAGGAGGAGGAGGGCATGTTCAACGTCAAGGCGAGGGCCCCGAGCGGCGCGGGTGACACCGACAGCGACGACGACTACACCGACCCCGACCAGCCCAAGGACCCCGACCAGCCCGACGACGACGACCTCGTCGTTCTCGGTCACTGAACCATACGATCCACGGACCTGCCCGGCATGATCGATCACGCTTGGCGACAGCCAGCTTGTATGTTGGGCTGGCCTTGCATGTGCTGTTTAATTCTTCAGCTACTTTGTGGTTGCGCTCATGATGTTGTTCAGAGGTATGCTATTGTACGATCCTTAGAACTTTGAAAAGGGCTTTCGTACAGTAAGATTTGGTTACACGAATTAATCCCTAATAGATGATTTCCCGCGAGTTGCGGCGAGAATTTGTAGCACGTCAATCCATGTAGGACAGTGTTAGAAATCCTCATTGAAGCAAGAAAAAAAGGGTTCTACTAAAATACCACAGGAGAGTTGCGACTCGTTCAAATTTTGATTCGTCGCTTAAAAAAAACCTCCCACTTTTGCTTCATTGAAGCAAAAAGCCGTTCGACTGAAGAAAAAAAATGACTCATTCAAGACTCGTCAGAGCATCATACTTCACCGTAGACCTTGCCGGAGACCTTGTCGCAACAATTGTGTACTAATGTAGCAAAATAGCAGGACATTTACAACAAAAAAGTTTATACTATCATAGCATCATCAACTATTAGTCAGCGCACCGCCCGCAACATCCCAACTCCGGCTAGAAGTATCGTCATTTTCTTCTTGCACCATCGTCACTAACCATTTGAAACACCGTCATTGGCTGTTTGCAGCACCGTTGATGACTATTTGTAGCACCGTAGGTAAACGTTTGCAGCACCGCCGATGACAGTTTGCAGCTACGCCGCTCGCAATTGACAGCATCGCCGCTGACCAATTGCAGCCCTCCCAGACACTCTTTGCAGCTTCGCCATCCGTCCTTTGCAGCACCATGAGGGCAAGGACAACTTGCAGCGGCGACGCCATCTGCCGCGCCCAACGGACACCACGCTTCTTCCTCCGGCATGACCTTGATGTCTACGCACGCTTCTATTCTTGTAGACAGTGTTGGGCCTCCAAGAGCAGAGGTTTGTAGAACAGCAGCAAGTTTCCCTTAAGTGAATCACCCAAGGTTTATCGAACTCAGGGAGGTAGAGGTCAAAGATATCCCTCTCAAGCAACCTTGCAATCACGATACAAGAAGTCTCTTGTGTCCCCAACGCACCTAATACACTTGTCAGATGTATAGGTGCACTAGTTCGGCGAAGAGATAGTGAAATACAAGTAATATGGACGAATATGAGTGGTAATAGCAATCTGAATAAAATATGGCAGCAAGTAAACATGTAGCAGAACAGTAAACAAACGGAGTTTCGATATTCGGAAACAAGGCCTAGGGATCATACTTTCACTAGTGAACACTCTCAACATTGATCACATAACTGAATAAATAAGTGCTACTTTCTACACTCACTTGTTGGATAACAAACACCATTCATTGTGTAGGGCTACAAGAGCACCCTCAAGCCGGAGTTAACAAGCTCCACAACATCCGGAGTTCATATTTAAGTAACCTTTAGAGTGCAAGATAGACAATTGCAATTTAGACCGAGTACTAACATAGCATGCACACTGTCAACGTCAGGCTATGAAAGGGGGAATAGATCACATCAATACTATCATAGTAATAGTAAACTTGATAATCTACAAGAGATCACAATCATAGCTTATACCAAGTACTACATGATGCACACACTGTCAACGTTACATCATGGAGGAGGAATAGACTACTTTAATAACATCACTAGAGTAGCACATAGATGATATTCAACTAGATCACAAAGAGAGAGATGAACCACATAGCTACGGTAGAGCCCTCAGCCTCGGGGGAGAACTACTCCCTCCTCATCATAGGAGACAGCAGCGGCGATGGAGATGGTGGTGGTGTCGATGGAGATGCCTTCCGGGGGCACTTCCCCGTCCCGGCGGCGTGCCGGAACAGAGACTTCTGTCCCCCGAATCTTGGCTTCGCGATGGCGGCGGCTCGGGAACTTTTCTCGTATCGTGGCTTATTCCCTTAGGGTTTTCGCGACGGAGGCTTTAAGTAGGCGGAAGGGCAGCCTCGAAGGGGCCCTGGTGGGGCCACACCATAGGGGGCGCGCCCCACCCCTTGGCCGCGCCGCCCTGGCGTGTGGGGCCCCCTGCTTGCACGTAATTGACGTATTGCAACGGCGCCAAAGTAGCTTCCTTGTGACGGTAAATAAGCACTCGTCCGTTGGGAACCCCAAGAGGAAGGTGTGATGCGTACAGCGGCAAGTTTTCCCTCAGTAAGAAACCAAGGTTTATCGAACCAGTAGGAGTCAAGAAGCACGTTGAAGGTTGATGGCGGCGAGATGTAGTGCGGCGCAACACCAGGGATTCCGGCGCCAACGTGGAACCTGCACAACACAACCAAAGTACTTTGCCCCAACGAAACAGTGAGGTTGTCAATCTCACCGGCTTGCTGTAACAAAGGATTAGATGTATAGTGTGGATGATGATTGTTTGCAGAAAATAGTAGAACAAGTATTGCAGTAGATTGTATTCGATTAAAAGAATGGACCGGGGTCCACAGTTCACTAGAGGTGTCTCTCCCATAAGATAAATAGCATGTTGGGTGAACAAATTACAGTTGGGCAATTGACAAATAGAGAGGGCATGACAATGCACATACATGATATGATGAGTATTGTGAGATTTAATTGGGCATTACGAAAAAGTACATAGACCGCTATCCAGCATGCATCTATGCCTAAAAAGTCCACCTTCAGGTTATCATCCGAACCCCTTCCAGTATTAAGTTGCAAACAACAGACAATTGCATTAAGTATGGTGCGTAATATAATCAATAACTACATCCTCGGACATAGCATCAATGTTTTATCCCTAGTGGCAACAAGCACATCCACAACCTTAGAGCTTTTCTGTCAGCATCCCAGATTTAATGGAGGCATGAACCCACTATCGAGCATAAATACTCCCTCTTGGAGTTAAGAGTAAAAACTTGGCCAGAGCCTCTACTAATAACGGAGGGCATGCAAGATCATAAACAACACATAGATAATAGATTGATAATCAACATAACATAGTATTCTCTATCCATCGGATCCCAACAAACACAACATATAGCATTACAGATAGATGATCTTGATCATGTTAGGCAGCTCACAAGATCCGACAATGAAGCACATAAGGAGAAGACAACCATCTAGCTACTGCTATGGACCCATAGTCCAGGGGTGAACTACTCACTCATCACTCCGGAGGCGACCATGGCGGTGAAGAGTCCTCCGGGAGATGATTCCCCTCTCCGGCAGGGTGCCGGAGGCGATCTCCTGAATCCCCCGAGATGGGATTGGCGGCGGCGGCGTCTCTGGAAGGTTTTCCGTATCGTGGCTCTCGTGCATGGGGTTTCGCGACGAAGGCTATTTGTAGGCGGAAGGGCAGAGTCGGGAGAGTCACGAGGGGCCCACACGCTAGGCCGGCGCGGCCAGGGCTTGGGCCGCGCCGCCCTAGTGTGGTGCCGCCTCGTGGCCCCACTTCGTTAGTCCTCCGGTCTTCTGGAAGCTTCGTGGAAAAATAGGCCCATGGGCGTTGATTTCATCCAATTCCGAGAATATTTCCTTACTAGGATTTCTGAAACCAAAAACAGCAGAAAACAGCAACTGGCTCTTCGGCATCTCGTTAATAGGTTAGTGCCGGAAAATGCATAAATATGACATAAAGTATGCATAAAACATGTAGATATCATCAATAATGTGGCATGGAACATAAGAAATTATCGATACGCCGGAGACGTATCAGCATCCCCAAGCTTAGTTTCTGGAGTGACATGCCATCATAACCTTGATCATACTATTGTAAGCATATGTAATGAATGCATCGATCAAAACAATGTAAATGACATGAGTAAACAGTTGAATCATATAGCAAAGACTTTTCATGAATAGTACTTCAAGACAAGCATCAATAAGTCTTACATAAGAGTTAACTCATAAAGCAATAATTCAAAGTAAAGGTATTGAAGCAACACAAAGGAAGATGAAGTTTCAGCGGTTGCTTTCAACTTATAACATGTATATCTCATGGATAGTTGTCAATGCAAAGTAATATAACAAGTGCAATATGCAAGTATGTAGGAATCAATGCACAGTTCACACAAGTGTTTGCTTCTTGAGGTGGAGAGAAATAGGTGAACTGACTCAACATAAAAGTAAAAGAAAGATCCTTCAAAGAGGAAAGCATCGATTGCTATATTTGTGCTAGAGCTTTGATTTTGAAAACAAGAAACAATTTTGTCAACAGTAGTAATAAAGCATATGTGTTATGTAAATTATATCCTACAAGTTGCAAGCCTCATGCATAGTATACTAATAGTGCCCGCACCTTATCCTAATTAGCTCGGACTACATGGATTATCATCGCAATACACATGTTTTAACCAAGTGTCACAAAGGGGTACCTCTATGCCACCTGTACAAAGGTCTAAGGAGAAAGCTCGCATTGGATTTCTTGCATTTGATTATTCTCAACTTAGACATCCATACCGGGACAACATAGACAACAGATAATGGACTCCTCTTTTATGCATAAGCATGTAGCAACAATTAATTTTCTCATATGGGATTGAGAATATTTGTCCAAAACTGAAACTTCCACCATGGATCCTGGCTTTAGTTAGCGGCCCAATGTTCTTCTCTAACATTATGCATGCTCTAACCATTTTATTGGTAAATCTCCCTTACTTCAGACAAGACGAACATGCATAGCAACTCACATGATATTCAACAAAGAGTAGTTGATGGCATCCCCAGGAACATGGTTATCGTACAACAAGCAACTTAATAAGAGATAAAGTGCATAAGTACATATTCAATACCACAATAGTTTTTAAGCTATTTGTCCCATGAGCTATATATTGTAAAGGTAGAGGATAGAAATTTAAAGGTAGCACTCAAGCAATTTACTTTGGAATGGCGGAGAAATACCATGTAGTAGGTAGGTATGGTGGACACAAATGGCATAGTGGTTGGCTCAAGGATTTTGGATGCATGAGAAGTGTTCCCTCTCGATACAAGGTTTAGGCTAGCAAGGTTATTTGAAACAAACACAAGGATGAACCGGTGCAGCAAAACTGACATAAAAGACATATTGTAAACATTATAAGACTCTACACCGTCTTTCTTGTTGTTCAAACTCAATACTAGAAATTATCTAGACCTTAGAGAGACCAATTATGCAAACCAAATTTTAGCATGCTCTATGTATTTCTTCATTAATAGGTGCAAAGTATATGATGCAAGAGCTTAAACATGACCACAACAATTGCCAAGTTTCACATTATCCAAGACATTTTAGCAATTACTACATGTATCATTTTCCAATTCCAACCATATAACAATTTAACGAAGAAGAAATTTTCGCCATGAATATTATGAGTAAAGCCTAAGGACATACTTGTCCATATGCAACAGCGGAGCGTGTCTCTCTCCCACACAATGAATGCTAGGATCCATTTTATTCAAACAAAACAAAAACAAAAACAAACAGACGCTCCAAGCAAAGTACATAAGATGTGATGGAATAAAAATATAGTTTCACTAGAGGAACCTGATAATGTTGTCGATGAAGAAGGGGATGCCTTGGGCATCCCCAAGCTTAGACGCTTGAGTCTTCTTGATATATGCAGGGGTGAACCACCGGGGCATCCCCAAGCTTAGAGCTTTCACTCTCCTTGATCATATTGTATCATTCTCCTCTCTTGATCCTTGAAAACTTCCTCCACACCAAATCTCAAAACAACTCATTAGAGGGTTAGTGCACAATCAAAATTTACATGTTCAGAGGTGACACAATCATTCTTAACACTTCTAGACATTGCACAAGGCTACTGGAAGTCAATGGAATCGAAAAATCCATCAAGCATGGCAAAACAGGCAATGCGAAATAAAAGGCAGAATCTGTCAAAACAGAACAGTTCGTAAAGACGAATTTTATTAAGGCACCAGACTTGCTCAAATGAAAATGCTCAAATTGAATGACAGTTGCGTACATATCTGAGGATCACTCACGTAAATTGGCATAATTTTCTGAGTTACCTACAGAGAATTAGGCCCAGATTCGTGACAGCAAAGAAATCTGTTTCTGCGCAGTAATCCAAATCTAGTATGAACCTTACTATCAACGACTTTACTTGGCACAACAATGCACAAAACTAAGATAAGGAGAGGTTGCTACAGTAGTAACAACTTCAAGACTCAAATATAAAATAAAAGTACTGTAGTAAAAACATGGGTTGTCTCCCATAAGCGCTTTTCTTTAACGCCTTTCAGCTAGGCGCAGAAAGTGTATATCAAGTATTATCAAGAGATGGTGTATAAACCTTACCTTGGACTTTGCCCTTACCTTTCTTGTCCTTTTTCTTACCCTTTGATTTAGGGAATATATGTCTCCCCCCTGGTGTAGAGGTGAATTTCAGGGTGCCTTCTCCCGTATCTATGACTGCTCCCAATAGTTTCAGCAGGGATCTTCCAAGTGTGATTTGTCCTGTTCCTACACATTCAATAACAAGATAATCAATGGATATTGTTCTTCCAAGAATGGTTGTATGCACACCTGCGGCTATTCCCTTAGGGATTATAACAGAGTTATCAATAAGAGTTATTCCTTCTCCCCCTTCGACGAATCCCCAAAGTTTCAAAGATTCATGAATACTCTTAGGCATAAGGCAAAATTCAGACATAATATCACAATTGGCATGAAGAGTTTGATCACCGATAGCAATTTTAACAGTAGGATCCCATAATGAAGGTTCAGAGTTCACTAAAACTTGTTCAAGACGGTTACGAACATAGCGATAGTTGTCATTCAAGCGAGATGCACTTATCTCAAGAGTGTTTAATCTATTATAAATGTTAATAAGGGCTGAATCAAAGTTATTAGCTGAATCATGTGATGCAACCAATTTTTTTATGGCATTAAAAGCTTGATCCCCATTGCAATGAAGGAAATCTCCTCCCACTAAAGCATCCAAGGCATATCTATAGCGAATCATAAGACCAAAATAAAAGTTACTAAGGAGCAAACTTAGAGTCATTTGAGGTTCAAACTACGATAAGAAGTAAAAATTCTGGACCAAGCATCTTTAAAACTCTCCTCATCCCCTTGTTTAAAAGTGAAGACTAATTCTTCAGGTGAAGAAGTAACAAGTGCAGAACTAGACATGGTAACAAAAGTAAAATGCAAGTAACTGAATAAAATGCAAGTAACTAATTTTTTGTGTTTTTGATATAGCAAACAAGATAGTAAATAAAGTAAAACTAGCAACTAATTTTTTTGTGTTTTGATTTAGTGCAGCAAACAAAGTAGTAAATAAAATAAAGCAAGACAAAAAAAGTAAAGAGATTGCGATGTGGAGACTCCCCTTGCAGCGTGTCTTGATCTCCCCGGCAACGGCGCCAGAAAAAGAGCTGCTTGCACGTAGTTGACGTATTGCAACGGCGCCAAAGTAGCTTCCTTGTGACGGTAAAGCACTCGTCCGTTGGGAACCCCAAGAGGAAGGTGTGATGCGTACAGCGGCAAGTTTTCCCTCAGTAAGAAACCAAGGTTTATCGAACCAGTAGGAGTCAAGAAGCACGTTGAAGGTTGATGGCGGCGAGATGTAGTGCGGCGCAACACTAGGGATTCCGGCGCCAACGTGGAACCTGCACAACACAACCAAAGTACTTTGCCCCAACGAAACAGTGAGGTTGTCAATCTCACCGGCTTGCTGTAATAAAGGATGCAGAAAACAGTAGAACAAGTATTGCAGTAGATTGTATTCGATTAAAAGAATGGACCGGGGTCCACAGTTCACTAGAGGTGTCTCTCCCATAAGATAAATAGCATGTTGGGTGAACAAATTACAGTTGGGCAATTGACAAATAGAGAGGGCATGACAATGCACATACATGATATGATGAGTATTGTGAGATTTAATTGGGCATTACGACAAAGTACATAGACCGCTATCCAGCATGCATCTATGCCTAAAAAGTCCACCTTCAGGTTATCATCCGAACCCCTTCCAGTATTAAGTTGCAAACAACAGACAATTGCATTAAGTATGGTGCGTAATGTAATCAATAACTACATCCTCGGACATAGCATTGATGCGTGTGGTTGACACGTCCGTTGGGAACCCCAAGAGGAAGGTGTGATGCGCACAGCGGCAAGTTTCCCTCAGTAAGAAACCAAGGTTTAATCGAACCAGTAGGAGTCAAGAAGCACATTGAAGGTTGATGGCGGCGGGATGTAGTGCGGCGCAACACCAGAGATTCCGGCGCCAACGTGGAACCTGCACAACACAACCAAAGTACTTTGCCCCAACGAAACAGTGAGGTTGTCAATCTCACCGGCTTGCTGTAACAAAGGATTAACCGTATTGTGTGGAAGATGATTGTTTGCAGAAAACAGTAGAACAAGTATTGCGATGAGATTGTATTTCAGTATAGAGAATTGGACCGGGGTCCACAGTTCACTAGAGGTGTCTCTCCCATAAGATAAACAGCATGTTGGGTGAACAAATTACAGTTGGGCAATTGACAAATAAAGAGGGCATGACCATGCACATACATATTATGATGAGTATAGTGAGATTTAATCGGGCATTACGACAAAGTACATAGACCGCCATCCAACTGCATCTATGCCTAAAAAGTCCACCTTCAGATTATCATCCGAACCCCCTCCAGTATTAAGTTGCTAACAACAGACAATTGCATTAAGTATTGCGCGTAATGTAACTAGTAACTACATCCTTGAACATAGCACTAATGTTTTATCCCTAGTGGAAACAGCACATCCACAACCTTAGAACTTTACATCCTTTGTCCCAGAGATATCAATGGAGGCATGAACCCACTATCGAGCATAAATACTCCCTCTTGGAGTTACAAGCATCTACTTGGCCAGAGCATCTACTAGTAACGGAGAGCATGCAAGATCATAAACAACACATAGACATAACTTTGATAATCAACATAACAAGTATTCTTTATTCATCGGATCCCAACAAACGCAACATATAGAATTACAGATAGATGATCTTGATCATGTTAGGCAGCTCACAAGATCCGACAATGAAGCACAATGGGGAGAAGACAACCATCTAGCTACTGCTATGGACCCATAGTCCAGGGGTAGATGATGTCTACGCCCCCCTCCTTTTCCTGTAGACAGTGTTGGGCCTCCAAGAGCAGAGGTTTGTAGAACAGCAGCAAGTTTTCCCTTAAGTGGATCACCCAAAGTTTATCGAACTCAGGGAGGAAGAGGTCAAAGATATCCCTCTCATGCAACCCTGCAACCACAAAACAAGAAGTCTCTTGTGTCCCCAACACACCTAATAGGTGCACTAGTTCGGCGAAGAGATAGTGAAATACAGGTGGTATGAATATATATGAGCAGTAGCAACGGTGCTAGAAAATAGCTTGCTGGCGTGTAGTTGATGGTGGTAGTATTGCAGCAGTAGTAACACAAGAAACGAAGAAACAAGCAGTAGTAACGCAGCAGTATTTAGGAACAAGGCCTAGGGATTAGACTTTCACTAGTGGACACTCTCAACATTGATCACATAACAGAATAGATAAATGCATACTCTACACTCTTGTTGGATGATGAACACATTGCGTAGGATTACACGAACCCTCAATGCCGGAGTTAACAAGCTCCACAATTCAATGTTCATATTTAAGTAACCTTAGAGTGTAAGATAGATCAAAAGACTAAACCAAGTACTAACATAGCATGCACACTGTCACCTTCATGCATATGTAGGAGGAATAGATCACATCAATACTGTCATAGCAATAGTTAACTTCGCAATCTACAAGAGATCATGATCATAGCATAAACCAAGTACTAACACGGATGCACACACTGTCACCATTACACCGTGCAGGAGGAATAGAACTACTTTAATAACATTGCTAGAGTAGCACATAGATAAATTGTGATACAAATACATTGCAATCATAAAGAGATATAAATAAGCACCTCACTATGCCATTCATCAGTGAATAAGTATTCTGTGAAATATAGCCTAAGAGACCCACACGGTGCACACACTGTCACCTTTACACACGTGGGACAAGGAGTCTCCGGAGATCACATAAGTAAAACTCACTTGACTAGCATAATGACATCTAGATTACAAGCATCATCATATGAATCTCAATCATGTAAAGCAGCTCATGAGATTATTGTATTGAAGCACATAGGAGAGAGATGAACCACATAGCTACCGGTACAGCCCCAAGCCTCGATGGAGAACTACTCCCTCCTCATGGGAGCAGCAGCGGTGATGAAGATGGCGGTGAAGATGGCAGCGGTGTCGATGGAGAAGCCTTCCGGGGGCACTTCCCCGTCCCGGCAGCGTGCCGGAACAGAGACTCCTGTCCCCCAGATCTTGGCTTCGCGATGGCGGCGGCTCTGGAAGGTTTCTGTGGGTTTCGTCGAACGCATCAGGGTTTTCGCGATGGAGGCTTTAAATAGGCGAAGAGGCGGCGCCAGAGGGTCGAAGGGGTGCCCACACCATAGGGTGGCGCGGGACCCCCCTGGCCGTGCCGGCCTAGGGTTTGGTGGGCCTGTGCCCCCCCCCTCTGGTCCTTCTCGTGTGTTCTGGATGCTTCCGGTGAAAATAGGAACCTGGGCGTTGATTTCGTCCAATTCCGAGAATATTTCGTTACTGGGATTTCTGAAACCAAAAACAGTAGAAAACAGGAACTGGCACTTCGGCATCTTGTTAATAGGTTAGTTCCAGAAAATGCACGAATATGACATAAAGTGTGCATAAAACATGTAGATAACATCAATAATGTGGCATGGAACATAAGAAATTATCGATACGTCGGAGACGTATCAGCATCCCCAAGCTTAGTTCTGCTCGTCCCGAGCAGGTAAAACGATAACACAGATAATTTCTGAAGTGACATGCCATCATAATCTTGATCATACTATTTGTAAAGCATATGTAGTGAATGCAGCGATCAAAACAATGTATATGACATGAGTAAACAAGTGAATCATATAGCAAAGACTTTTCATAAATAGTACTTCAAGACAAGCATCAATAAGTCTTGCATAAGAGTTAACTCATAAAGCAATAATTCAAAGTAGAGGCATTGAAGCAACACAAAGGAAGATGAAGTTTCAGCGGTTGCTTTCAACTTATAACATGTATATCTCATGGATAGTTGTCAATGCAAAGCAATATAACAAATGCAATAAGCAAGTATGTAAGAATCAATGCACAGTTCACACAAGTGTTTGCTTCTTGAGGTGGAGAGAAATAGGTGAACTGACTCAACAATAAAAGTAAAAGAATGGTCCTTCAAAGAGGAAAGCATCGATTGCTATATTTGTGCTAGAGCTTTGGTTTTGAAAACATGAAACAATTTTGTCAACGGTAGTAATAAAGCATATGTATCATGTAAATTATATCTTACAAGTTGCAAGCCTCATGCATAGTATACTAATAGTGCCGCGCACCTTGTCCTAATTAGCTTGGACTACCGGATCATCACAATGCACATGTTTTAACCAAGTGTCACAAAGGGGTACCTCTATGCCGCCTGTACAAAGGTCTAAGGAGAAAGCTCGCATTTTGGATTTCTCGCTTTTGATTATTCTCAACTTAGACATCCATACCGGGACAACATAGACAACAGATAATGGACTCCTCTTTTATGCATAAGCATGTAACAACAATTAATAATTTTCTCATATGAGATTGAGGATATATGTCCAAAACTGAAACTTCCACCATGGATCATGGCTTTAGTTAGCGGCCCAATGTTCTTCTCTAACAATATGCATGCTTAACCATAAGGTGGTAGATCTCTCTTACTTCAGACAAGACGAACATGCATAGCAACTCACATGAAATTCAACAAAGAGTAGTTGATGGCGTCCCCAGAAACATGGTTATCGCACAACAAGCAACTTAATAAGAGATAAAGTGCATAAGTACATATTCAATACCACAATAGTTTTTAAGCTATTTGTCCCATGACTATATATTGTAAAGGTGAAGAATGGAAATTTAAAGGTAGCACTCAAGCAATTTACTTTGGAATGGCGGAGAAATACCATGTAGTAGGTAGGTATGGTGGACACAAATGGCATAGTGGTTGGCTCAAGTATTTTGGATGCATGAGAAGTATTCCCTCTCGATACAAGGTTTAGGCTAGCAAGGTTATTTGAAACAAACACAAGGATGAACGGTGCAGCAAAACTCACATAAAAGACATATTGTAAACATTATAAGAATCTACATCGTCTTCCTTGTTGTTCAAAACTCAATACTAGAAATTATCTAGACCTTAGAGAGACCAAATATGCAAACCAAATTTTAGCATGCTCTATGTATTTCTTCATTAATGGGTGCAAAGCATATGATGCAAGAGCTTAAACATGAGCACAACAATTGCCAAGTATCACATTACCCAAGACATTTTAGCAATTACTACATGTATCATTTTCCAATTCCAACCATATAACAATTTAACGAAGAAGAAACTTCGCCATGAATACTATGAGCTAAGAACACATGTGTTAATACGAACCAGCGGAGCGTGTCTCTCTCCCACACAAGCATGATGTAATCCAATTTATTCAAACACAAACAAAAACAAAAACAAACCGACGCTCCAAGCAAAGCACATAAGATGTGATGGAATAAAAATATAGTTTCAGGGGAGGAACCTGATAATGTTGTCGATGAAGAAGGGGATGTCTTGGGCATCCCCAAGCTTAGACGCTTGAGTCTTCTTGATATATGCAGGGGTGAATCACCGGGGCATCCCCAAGCTTAGAGCTTTCACTCTTCTTGATCGTAGTATATCATCCTCCTCTCTTGATCCTTGAAAACTTCCTCCACACCAAACTCGAAACAAACTCATTAGAGGGTTAGTGCATAATCAAAAACTCACATGTTCAGAGGTGACACAATCATTCTTAACACTTCTGGACATTGCCTAAAGCTACTGGAAGGTAATGGAACAAAGAAATCCACCCAACACAGCGAAAGAAGCAATGCGAAATAAAAGGCAGAATCTGTCAAAACAGAACAGTCCGTAAAGACGAATTTTAAAATGGCACCAGACTTGCTCAGATGAAAATGCCCAAATTGAATGAAAGTTGCGTACATATCTGAGGATCACTCACGTAAATTGGCATAATTTTCTGAGTTACCTACAGAGAATTAGGCCCAGATTCGTGACAGCAAGAAAACAGTTTCTGTGCAGTAATCCAAATCTAGTATTGACTTTACTATCAAAGACTTTACTTGACACAACAAAACACAAAACTAAGATAAGGAGAGGTTGCTACAGTAGTAAACAGCTTCCAAGACACAAATATAAAATAAAGTACTGTAGCAAAATAACACATGGGTTATCTCCCAAGAAGTTCTTTCTTTATAGCCATTAAGATGGGCTCAGCAGTTTTAATGATGCACTCATAAGAAATAGTATTTGAAGCAAAAGAGAGCATCAAGAGGCAAATTCAAAACACATTTAAATCTAACATGCTTCCTATGCATAGGAATCTTGTAAATAAACAAGTTCATGAAAAGCAAAGTAACAAGCATAGGAAGATAGAACAAGTGTAGCTTAAAAAAATTCAGCACATAGAGAGGCATTTTAGTAACATGAAAATTTCTATAACCATATTTTCCTCTCTCATAATAACTTTCAGTAGTATCATGAGCAAACTCAACAATATAACTATCACATAAAGCATTCTTATCATGAGTGTCATGCATAAAATTATTACTCTCCACATAAGCATAATCAATTTTATTAGATGTAGTGGGAGCAAATTCAACAAAGTAGCTATCATTATTATTCTCATCAAGTGTTGGAGGCATAGTATAATCACAAAAAAATTTACTCTCCATAGTAGGTGGCACCAAAAGACCACTATCATTATAATCATCATATATGGGAGGCAAAGTATCATCAAAGAAAATTTTCTCCTCAATGCTTGGGGGACTAAAAAGATCATGAAAACCAGCTTCCCCAAGCTTAGAACTTTCTATATCATTATCAACAATGGTGTTCAAAGCGTTCATACTAATATTACTACCAGCATGCAAATAAGATTCCATAGGTTTTTTAATTTTCGCATCAAACAATCCATGTTTTAAATCAGGAAATAGAATAAGAAGCTCATTCTTGTCCATTATGCCAAACTAGTGTAAACAAGAAACAAAAAGATGCAATTGCAGGATCTAAAGGAAATAGCTTCGAGTACTTACAACGGCGAAAATAGCTTAGTAGCCGAGATCCGAGTGTGAGTACCTTTTACCTTTCCTCCCGGCAACGGCGCCGGATAATAGCTTGATGTCTACGCCCCCTCCTTTTCTGTAGACAGTGTTGGGCCTCCAAGAGCGAGAGGTTTGTAGAACAGCAGCAAGTTTTCCCTTAAGTGGATCACCCAAGGTTTATCGAACTCAGGGAGGAAGAGGTCAAAGATATCCCTCTCATGCAACCCTGCAACCACAAAACAAGAAGTCTCTTGTGTCCCCAACACACCTAATAGGTGCACTAGTTCGGCGAAGAGATAGTGAAATACAGGTGGTATGAATATATATGAGCAGTAGCAACGGTGCCAGAAAATAGCTTGCTGGCGTGTAGTTGATGGTGGTAGTATTGCAGCAGTAGTAACACAGTGAAACAAGAAACAAGCGTAGTAACGCAGCGGTATTTAGGAACAAGGCCTAGGGATTAGACTTTCACTAGTGGACACTCTCAACATTGATCACATAACAGAATAGATAAATGCATACTCTACACTCTTGTTGGATGATGAACACATTATGAGGATTACACGAACCCTCAATGCCGGAGTTAACAAGCTCCACAATTCAATGTTCATATTTAAGTAACCTTAGAGTGTAAGATAGATCAAAAGACTAAACCAAGTACTAACATAGCATGCACACTGTCACCTTCATGCATATGTAGGAGGAATAGATCACATCAATACTGTCATAGCAATAGTTAACTTCGCAATCTACAAGAGATCATGATCATAGCATAAACCAAGTACTAACACGGATGCACACACTGTCACCATTACACCGTGCAGGAGGAATAGAACTACTTTAATAACATTGCTAGAGTAGCACATAGATAAATTGTGATACAAATACATTGCAATCATAAAGAGATATAAATAAGCACCTCACTATGCCATTCATCAGTGAATAAGTATTCTGTGAAATATAGCCTAAGAGACCCACACGGTGCACACACTGTCACCTTTACACACGTGGGACAAGGAGTCTCCGAAGATCACATAAGTAAAACTCACTTGACTAGCATAATGACATCTAGATTACAAGCATCATCATATGAATCTCAATCATGTAAAGCAGCTCATGAGATTATTGTATTGAAGCACATAGGAGAGAGATGAACCACATAGCTACCGGTACAGCCCCGAGCCTCGATGGAGAACTACTCCCTCCTCATGGGAGCAGCAGCGGTGATGAAGATGGCGGTGAAGATGGCAGCGGTGTCGATGGAGAAGCCTTCCGGGGGCACTTCCCCGTCCCGGCAGCGTGCCGGAACAGAGACTCCTGTCCCCCAGATCTTGGCTTCGCGATGGCGGCGGCTCGGAAGGTTTCGTGGGTTTCGTCGAACGCATCGTGGTTTTCGCGACGGAGGCTTTAAATAGGCGAAGAGGCGGCGCGTAGGGTCGAAGGTGCCCACACCATAGGGTGGCGCGGGCCCCCCTGGCCGCGCCGGCCTAGGGTTTGGTGGGCCTGTGCCCCCCCTCTGGTCCTTCTCGTGTGTTCTGGATGCTTCCGGTGAAAATAGGAACCTGGGCGTTGATTTCGTCCAATTCCGAGAATATTTCGTTACTGGGATTTCTGAAACCAAAAACAGCAGAAAACAGGAACTAGCACTTCGGCATCTTGTTAATAGGTTAGTTCCAGAAAATGCACGAATATGACATAAAGTGTGCATAAAACATGTAGATAACATCAATAATGTGGCATGGAACATAAGAAATTATCGATACGTCGGAGACCTATCAGTAGACTACTCACACATCACTCCGGAGGCGACCATGGCGGCGTAGAGTCCTCCGGGAGATGAATCCCCTCTCCGGCAGGGTGCCGGAGGCGATCTCCTGGATCCCCCGAGATGGGATCGGCGGCGGCGGCGTCTCAGTAAGGTTTTCCGTATCGTGGCTCTCGGTACTGGGGGTTTCGCAACGGAGGCTTTAAGTAGGCGGAAGGGCAGGTCAGGAGGCGGCACGAGGGCCCCACACCACAGGGCCACGCGGCCAAGGGGGGGCCGTGCCACCCTAGGGTCTGGGCACCTCGTGGCCCCACTTCGTCTCCTCTTCGGACTTCTGGAAGCTTCGTGGCAAAATAGGACCCTGGGCGTTGATTTCGTCCAATTCCGAGAATATTTCTTTACTAGGATTTCTGAAACCAAAAACAATGAAAACAAAGAATCGGCACTTCGGCATCTTGTTAATAGGTTAGTTCCAGAAAATGCACGAATATGACATAAAGTGTGCATAAAACATGTAGATATTATCAATAATGTGGCATGGAACACAAGAAATTATCGATACGTCGGAGACGTATCAGCATCCCCAAGCTTAGTTCTGCTCGTCCCGAGCAGGTAAAACGATAAATACGTATAATTTCTGGAGTGACATGCCATCATAACCTTGATCATACTATTTGTAAAGCATATGTAGTGAATGCAGCGATCAAAACAATGTATATGACATGAGTAAACAAGTGAATCATAAAGCAAAGACTTTTCATAAATAGCACTTCAAGACAAGCATCAATAAGTCTTGCATAAGAGTTAACTCATAAAGCAATAATTCATAGTAAAAGCATTGAAGCAACTGATAACCCACAAGTATAGGGGATCGCAATAGTCTTCGAGGGTAGTATAACCCAAATTTATTGATTCGACACAAGGGGAGGTAAAGAATACTTATAAGCCTTAACAACTGAGTTATCAATTCAGCTGCACCTGGAAAAGCACTAGTAACAGGGGTGATGTGAAAGTAGCAGTAATATGAGAGCAAGAGGTAATAAAGAATACAAAGAAAGAATAGCAATATGAGAGCAATGGCACCAGAGAATAGTTGATACTACTTCCAATGACATGTAGAACAAGTATATTATGATGAGAGATGGACCGGGGTTCTCAGCGATCTACACTAGTGGTAACTCTCCAATAAGTGACAAGTGTTGGGTGAACAAATTACAGTTGGGCAATTGATAGGAATCAAAGCATTAAGAAAGAACATCAGGCTTATTAATTATGTAGGCATGTTTTCCGTATATAGTCGTACGTGCTCGCAATGAGAAACTTGCACAACAACTTTTGTCCTACCAGCCGGTGGCAGCCGGGCCTCAAGGGAAACTACTGGATATTAAGGTACTCCTTTTAATAGAGTACCGGAGCAAAGCATTAACACTCCGTGAAAACATGTGATCCTCACATCACCGCCATCCCCTCCGGTTGTCCCGATTCTTGTCACTTCGGGGCCTTTGGTTCCGGACAGTGACATGTGCATACAACTTGTAGATACAATCTAAGCAATAAGTATAGAGCTCAAATCTAAGATCATGCCACTCGGGCCCTAGTGACAAGCATTAAGCATAACAAGATTGCAGCAACAATAACTTCACAAACTTTATAGATAGACTAATCATAATGTATCATCCATCGGATCCCAACAAACACAACACCGATTACATCAGATGAATCTCAATCATGTAAGGCAGCTCATGAGACCATTGTATTGAAGTACATGGGGGAGAGTATACCGACATAGCTACTGCTAGAACCAGTAGTCCATGGAGGAACTACTCACGGAGCATGGCGGAGGCGGTGGCGTTGATGGAGATGGCTGATACGTCTCCGACGTATCGATAATTTCTTATGTTCCATGCCACATTATTGATGTTATCTACATGTTTTATGCACACTTTATGTCATATTCGTGCATTTTCTGGAACTAACCTATTAACAAGATGCCGAAGTGCCAGTTGCTGTTTTCTGCTGTTTTTGGTTTCAGAAATCCTAGTAAGGAAATATTCTCGGAATTGGACGAAATCAACGCCCAGGGGCCTATTTTTCCACGAAGCTTCCAGAAGTCCGAAGACGAAACGAAGAGGGGCCACGGGGTGGCCAAACCCTAGGGCGGCGCGGCCCCACCCCTGGCCGCGCCGGCCTATGGTTTGGGCCCCCCGTGCCGCCTCTTGACCTACCCTTCCGCCTACTTAAAGCCTCCGTGACGAAACCCCCAGTACCGAGAGCCACGATACGGAAAACTTTCCAGAGACGCCGCCAACGCCGATCCCATCTCGGGGGATCCAGGAGATCGCCTCCGGCACCCTGCCGGAGAGGGAATCATCTCCCGGAGGACTCTACGCCGCCATGGTCGCCTCCGGTGTGATGAGTGAGTAGTCTACCCCTGGACTATGGGTCCATAGCAGTAGCTAGATGGTTGTCTTCTCCCCATTGTGCTATCATTGTCGGATCTTGTGAGCTGCCTAACATGATCAAGATCATCTATCTGTAATTCTATATGTTGCGTTTGTTGGGATCCGATGAATAGAGAATACTTGTTATGTTGATTATCAAAGTTATATCTATGTGTTGTTTATGATCTTGCATGCTTTCCGTTACTAGTAGATGCTCTGGCCAAGTAGATGCTTGTAACTCCAAGAGGGAGTATTTATGCTCGATAGTGGGTTCATGCCCGCATTGACACCGGGACAAGTGATGTAAAGTTCTAAGGTTGTGTTGTGCTGTTGCCACTAGGGATAAAACATTGATGCTATGTCTAAGGATGTAGTTCTTGATTACTTTACGCACCATACTTAATGCAATTGTCTGTTGCTTTGCAACTTAATACTGGAGGGGGTTCAGATGATAACCTGAAGGTGGACTTTTTAGGCATAGATGCAGTTGGATGGCGGTCTATGTACTTTGTCGTAATGCCCAATTAAATCTCACTATAATCATCATGATATGTATGTGCATGGTCATGCTCTCTTTATTTGTCAATTGCCCAACTGTAATTTGTTCACCCAACATGCTGTTTATCTTATGGGAGAGACACCTCTAGTGAACTGTGGACCCCGGTCCAATTCTCTTTACTGAAATACAATCTACTGCAATACTTGTTCTACTGTTTTCTGCAAACAATCATCTTCCACACAATACGGTTAATCCTTTGTTACAGCAAGCGGTGAGATTGACAACCTCACTGTTTCGTTGGGGCAAAGTACTTTGGTTGTGTTGTGCAGGTTCCACGTTGGCGCCGGAATCCCTGGTGTTGCGCCGCACTACATCCCGCCGCCATCAACCTTCGACGTGCTTCTTGACTCCTACTGGTTCGATAAACCTTGGTTTCTTACTGAGGGAAACTTGCTGCTGTACGCATCACACCTTCCACTTGGGGTTCCCAACGAGCGTGTGCTTTACGCGTCATCAAGCTAAATTTCTGGCGCCGTTGCCGGGGAGATCAAGACACGCTGCAAGGGGAGTCTCCACTTCTCAATCTCTTTACTTTGTTTTTGTCTTGCTTAGTTTTATTTACTACTTTGTTTGCTGCACTAAACCAAAATACAAAAAAATTAGTTGCTAGTTTTACTTTATTTGCTATCTTGTTTGCTATATCAAAAACACAAAAAAAATTAGTTACTTGCATTTACTTTATCTAGTTTGCTTTATTTACTGTTGCTAAAATGGCCAACGCTGAAAATACTAAGTTGTGTGACTTCACAACCACAAATAATAATGATTTCTTATGCACACCTATTGCTCCACCTGCTACTACAGCAGAATTCTTTGAAATTAAACCTGCTTTACTGAATCTTGTTATGCGAGAGCAATTTTCTGGTGTTAGTTCTCGATGATGTCTGCTGCCCATCTTAATAATTTTGTTGAACTATGTGAAATGCAAAAATATAAAGATGTAGATGGTGATATTATTAAACTAAAATTGTTTCCTTTCTCATTAAGAGGAAGAGCTAAAGATTGGTTGCTATCTCTGCCTAAGAATAGTATTGATTCATGGACTAAATGCAAGGATGCTTTTATTGGTAGATATTATCCCCTGCTAAAATTATATCTTTGAGGAGTAGCATAATGAATTTTAAACAATTAGATACTGAACATGTTGCTCAAGCTTGGGAAAGAATGAAATCTCTGGTTAAAAATTGCCCAACCCATGGACTGACTACTTGGATGATCATCCAAACCTTCTATGCAGGACTAAATTTTTCTTCGCGGAATTTATTGGATTCAGCTGCTGGAGGTACCTTTATGTCCATCACTCTTGGTGAAGCAACAAAACTTCTTGATAATATGATGATCAACTACTCTGAATGGCACACGGAAAGAGCTCCACAAGGTAAGAAGGTAAATTCTGTCGAAGAAACCTCTTCCTTGAGTGATAAGATTGATGCTATTATGTCTATGCTTGTGAATGGTAGGCCTAATGTTAATTCTAATAATGTTCCGTTAGCGTCATTAGTTGCTCAAAAAGAATATGTTGATGTGAATTTCATTAAAAATAACAATCACAATGATTCTAGGCCATACCCTGCTAATGGTAATTCTTATGGTAGATATGCTTCACCTAATGAAGAAAAGATGCTAGAAATTGAAAGATCCACCAAGAGCTTTATGCAATCACAATATGAGCAAAATAAATTGTTTACTAAAACTATGAATGAGCAATCTACCTTGTTGAAGAATATAGGGAATCAACTTGAAAATCTGAATAGGGAGATCTCGGGGTTGCAAACTAAACTTGCTAATGCTGAAACCCGAATGTCATACATGTCCGCATCACAATCTTCTTTAATTAATAAAATGGCTGCTAAACCTGAGGATTTAGATGATAAAATTACTACTACAGCAAATGCCATCCAAGTTAGAATTAATGAGAATATAAGATTAATGGCTGAACTGCGTGCTAGGTGGGATAGAGAAGAAAATGAAAAACTAGCTAAAGAAAAGAATGTAGCTAAAGTTTGGACTATTACCACCACTAGTAATGCTAATGCTACACATGTTGCTGCACCTCCTACTAATAATAATAAAAGAATTGGTGTTAGCAATGTTTCTACTTCTAATGCAAAGCGCGAGAAACTGCCTGAAACTGCTAAAACTGCTGAAACTGCTTGTGATAAAGCTGCTGAAATTTTTTCCAACATTGGGGATGATGATCCCATTGCTTTAAATTATAATGGTTTGAATTTTGATGATTGCCACATCTCTGAAGTTATAAAGTTCTTGCAAAAACTTGCTAAAAGTCCTAATGCTAGTGCTATAAATTTGGCTTTTACACATCATATTACAAATGCTCTCATAAAAGCTAGAGAAGAGAAACTAGAGCGCGAAGCCTCTATTCCTAAAAAGCTAGAGGATGGTTGGGAGCCCATCATTAAGATGAAGGTTAAAGATTTTGATTGTAATGCTTTATGTGATCTTGGTGCAAGTATTTCTGTTATGCCTAAGAAAATTTATAATATGCTTGACTTGCCACCGCTGAAAAATTGTTATTTGGATGTTAATCTTGCTGATCATTCTACAAAGAAACCTTTGGGGAAAGTTGATAATGTTCGCATTACCGTTAACAATAACCTTGTCCCCGTTGATTTTGTTGTCTTGGATGTTGAATGCAATGCATCTTGTCCCATTATATTGGGAAGACCCTTTCTTCGAACTGTTGGTGCTATTATTGATATGAAGGAAGGTAATATAAAATATCAATTTCCTCTCAAGAAAGGTATGGAACACTTCCCTAGAAAGAGAATGAAGGTACCCTTTGATTCTATTATGAGAACAAATTATGATGTTGACACTTCGTCTCTCGATAATACTTGATACACACTTTCTGCGCCTAGCTGAAAGGCGTTAAAGAAAAGCGCTTATGGGAGACAACCCATGTTTTTTTTACCTACAGTACTTTGTTTTTATTTTGTGTCTTGGAAGTTGTTTACTACTGTAGCAACCTCTCCTTATCTTAGTTTTGTGTTTTGTTGTGCCAAGTAAAGCCGCTGATAGAAAAGTAAGTACTAGATTTGGATTACTGCGCAGTTCCAGATTTCTTTGCTGTCACGAATCTGGGTCCACCTCCCTGTAGGTAGCTCAGAAAATTAAGCCAATTTACGTGCATGATCCTCAGATATGTACGAAACTTTCATTAAATTTGAGCATTTTCATTTGAGCAAGTCTGGTTCCATTTTAAAATTCGTCAATACGAACTGTTCTGTTTTGACAGATTCTGCCTTTTATTTCGCATTGCCTCTTTCGCTATGTTGGATGAATTTCTTTGATCCACTAATGTCCAGTAGCATTATGCAATGTCCAGAAGTGTTAAGAATGATTGTGTCACCTCTGAATATGTTAATTTTTATTGTGCACTAACCCTCTAATGAGTTGTTTCGAGTTTGGTGTGGAGGAAGTTTTCAAGGATCAAGAGAGGAGTATGATGCAACATGATCAAGGAGAGTGAAAGCTCTAAGCTTGGGGATGCCCCGGTGGTTCACCCCTGCATATATTAAGAAGACTCAAGCGTCTAAGCTTGGGGATGCCCAAGGCATCCCCTTCTTCATCGACAACATTATCAGGTTCCTCCCCTGAAACTATATTTTTATTCCATCACATCTTATGTGCCTTTTCTTGGAGCGTCGGTTTGTTTTTGTTTTTGTTTTGTTTGAATAAAATGGATCCTAGCATTCACTTTATGGGAGAGAGACACGCTCCGCTGTAGCATATGGACAAGTATGTCCTTGGTTTCTACTCATAGTATTCATGGCGAAGTTTCTCCTTCGTTAAATTGTTATATGGTTGGAATTGGAAAATGATACATGTAGTAATTGCTATAAATGTCTTGGGTAATGTGATACTTGGCAATTGTTGTGCTCATGATTAAGCTCTTGCATCATATGCTTTGCACCCATTAATGAAGAAATACATAGAGCATGCTAAAATTTGGTTTGCAAATTTGGTTTCTCTAAGGTCTAGATAATTTCTAGTATTGAGTTTGAACAACAAGGAAGACGGTGTAGAGTCTTATAATGTTTTCAATATGTCTTTTATGTGAGTTTTGCTGCACCGGTTCATCCTTGTGTTTGTTTCAAATAAGCCTCGCTAGCCTAAACCTTGTATCGAGAGGGAATACTTCTCATGCATCCAAAATACTTGAGCCAACCACTATGCCATTTGTGTCCACCATACCTACCTACTACATGGTATTTTCCGCCATTCCAAAGTAAATTGCTTGAGTGCTACCTTTAAAATTCCATCATTCACCTTTGCAATATATAGCTCATGGGACAAATAGCTTAAAAACTATTGTGGTATTGAATATGTAATTATGCACTTTATCTCTTATTAAGTTGCTTGTTGTGCGATAACCATGTTCACTGGGGACGCCATCAACTATTCATTGTTGAATTTCATGTGAGTTGCTATGCATGTCCGTCTTGTCTGAAGTAAGAGAGATCTACCACCTTATGGTTAAGCATGCACATTGTTAGAGAAGAACATTGGGCCGCTAACTAAAGCCATGATCCATGGTGGAAGTTTCAGTTTTGGACATATATCCTCAATCTCAAATGCGAAAATTATTAATTGTTGTTACATGCTTATGCATAAAAGAGGAGTCCATTATCTGTTGTCTATGTTGTCCCGGTATGGATGTCTAAGTTGAAGAATAATCAATAGCGAGAAATCCAATGCGAGCTTTCTCCTTAGACCTTTGTACAAAGGCGTGTATAGAGGTACCCTTTGTGACACTTGGTAAAAACATGTGCATTGTGATGATCCGGTAGTCCAAGCTAATTAGGACAAGGTGCGGGCACTATTAGTACACTATGCATGAGGCTTGCAACTTATAAGATATAATTTACATGATGCATATGCTTTATTACTACCAAGTGACAAAATTGTTTCATGTTTTCAAAATCAAAGCTCTAGCACAAATATAGCAATCGATGCTTTTCCTCTATGGAGGACCATTCTTTTACTTTCAATGTTGAGTCAGTTCACCTATTTCTCTCCACCTCAAGAAGCAAACACTTGTGTGAACTGTGCATTGATTCCTACATACTTGCTTATTGCACTTATTATATTACTCTATGTTGACAATATCCATGAGATATACATGTTACAAGTTGAAAGCAATCGCTGAAACTTAATCTTCTTTTGTGTTGCTTCAATGCCTTTACTTTGAATTATTGCTTTATGAGTTAACTCTTATGCAAGACTTAATTGATGCTTGTCTTGAAGTGCTATTCATGAAAAGTCTTTGCTTTATGATTCACTTGTTTACTCATGTCATATACATTATTTTGATCGCTGCATTCACTACATATGCTTTACAAATAGTATGATCAAGGTTATGATGGCATGTCACTCCAGAAATTATCTGTGTTATCGTTTTACCTACTCGGGACGAGCAGAACTAAGCTTGGGGATGCTGATACGTCTCCGACGTATCGATAATTTCTTATGTTCCATGCCACATTATTGATGTTATCTACATGTTTTATGCACACTTTATGTCATATTCGTGCATTTTCTGGAACTAACCTATTAACAAGATGCCGAAGTGCCGATTCGTTTTCTTGCTTTTTGGTTTCGTAAATCCTAGTAAGGAAATATTCTCGGAATTGGACGAAATCAACGCCCAGGGGCCTATTTTTCCACGAAGCTTCCAGAAGTCCGAAGACGAAACGAAGAGGGGCCACGGGGTGGCCAAACCCTAGGGCGGCGCGGCCCCACCCCTGGCCGCGCCGGCCTATGGTTTGGGCCCCCCGTGCCGCCTCTTGACCTACCCTTCCGCCTACTTAAAGCCTCCGTGACGAAACCCCCAGTACCGAGAGCCACGATACGGAAAACCTTCCAGAGACGCCGCCAACGCCGATCCCATCTCGGGGATCCAGAGATCGCCTCCGGCACCCTTCCGGAGAGGGGAATCATCTCCCGGAGGACTCTACGCCGCCATGGTCGCCTCCGGTGTGATGAGTGAGTAGTCTACCCCTGGACTATGGGTCCATAGCAGTAGCTAGATGGTTGTCTTCTCCCCATTGTGCTATCATTGTCGGATCTTGTGAGCTGCCTAACATGATCAAGATCATCTATCTGTAATTCTATATGTTGCGTTTGTTGGGATCCGATGAATAGAGAATACTTATTATGTTGATTATCAAAGTTATATCTATGTGTTGTTTATGATCTTGCATGCTTTCCGTTACTAGTAGATGCTCTGGCCAAGTAGATGCTTGTAATTCCAAGAGGGAGTATTTATGCTCGATAGTGGGTTCATGCCTGCATTGACACAGGGACAGATGTGAGAAAGTTCTAAGGTTGTGTTGTGCTGTTGCCACTAGGGATAAAACATTGATGCTATGTCTAAGGATGTAGTTGTTGATTACATTACGCACCATACTTAATGCAATTGTCTGTTGCTTTGCAACTTAATACTGGAGGGGGTTCGGATGATAACCTGAAGGTGGACTTTTTAGGCATAGATGCAGTTGGATGGTGGTCTATGTACTTTGTCGTAATGCCCAATTAAATCTCACTATAATCATCATGATATGTATGTGCATGGTCATGCTCTCTTTATTTGTCAATTGCCCAACTGTAATTTGTTCACCCAACATGCTGTTTATCTTATGGGAGAGACACCTCTAGTGAACTGTGGACCCCGGTCCAATTCTCTTTACTGAAATACAATCTACTGCAATACTTGTTCTACTGTTTTCTGCAAACAATCATCTTCCACACAATACGGTTAATCCTTTGTTACAGCAAGCCGGTGAGATTGACAACCTCACTGTTTCGTTGGGGCAAAGTACTTTGGTTGTGTTGTGCAGGTTCCACGTTGGTGCCGGAATCCCTGGTGTTGCGCCGCACTACATCCCGCCGCCATCAACCTTCGACGTGCTTCTTGACTCCTACTGGTTCGATAAACCTTGGTTTCTTACTGAGGGAAACTTGCTGCTGTACGCATCACACCTTCCACTTGGGGTTCCCAACGAGCGTGTGCTTTACGCATCATCAATGGCTTCCGGGGGCACTTCCCCGTTCCGGCAGGGTGCCGGAACAGAGTTCTGGCCCCCGAATTGGAGTTTCGCGATGGCGGCGGCGCCCCTGGAGTCTTTCTGGAGTTTCGTCAATTGGTACGGTGTTTTTAGGTCGAAAGGGATTTTATAGGCGAAGAGGCGGCGCAGGGGAGCACCTGGGGGCGCCACACCCTAGGCCGGCGCGGCCAGGGTCTGGCCCGCGCCGCCATGTGGTGTGGTGGCCCCTGGCCCCTCTCCGACTCTTCTTCGGTGTTCTGGAGCCTTCCGGGAAAAATAGGAGGTTTGGCGTTGATTTCGTCCAATTCCGAGAATATTGCCCGAACAGCCTTTCTGGAACCAAAAACAGCAGAAAACAGGAACTGGCACTGTGGCATCTTGTTAATAGGTTAGTTCCGGAAAATGCATGAAATCATCATAAAGTGCAAGCAAAACATGTAAGTATTGTCATAAAACAAGCATGGAACGACAGAAATTATGGATACGTCGGGGACGTATCAGCAACACAAAGGAAGATTAAGTTTCAGCGGTTGCTTTCAACTTGTAACATGTATATCTCATGGATATTGTCAACATAGAGTAATATAATAAGTGCAATATGCAAATATGTAGGAATCAATGCACAGTTCACACAAGTGTTTGCTTCTTGAGGTGGAGAGAAATAGGTGAACTGACTCAACAATGAAAGTAAAAGAATGGTCCTCCATAGAGGAAAAGCATCGATTGCTATATTTGTGCTAGAGCTTTGATTTTGAAAACATGAAACAATTTTGTCAACGGTAGTAATAAAGCATATGTATCATGTAAATTATATCTTACAAGTTGCAAGCCTCATGCATAGTATACTAATAGTGCCCGCACCTTGTCCTAATTAGCTTGGACTACCGGATCATCGCAATGCACATGTTTTAACCAAGTGTCACAAAGGGGTACCTCTATGCCGCCTGTACAAAGGTCTAAGGAGAAAGCTCGCATTGGATTTCTCGCTATTGATTATTCTCAACTTAGACATCCATACCGGTACAACATAGACAACAGATAATGGACTCCTCTTTTATGCATAAGCATGTGGCAACAATTAGTAATTTTCTCATATGAGATTGAGGATATATGTCCAAAACTGAAACTTCCACCATGGATCATGGCTTTAGTTAGCGGCCCAATGTTCTTCTCTAACAATATGCATGCTTAACCATAAGGTGGTAGATCGCTCTTACTTCAAACAAGACGGACATGCATAGCAACTCACATGATATTCAACAAAGAGTAGTTGATGGCGTCCCCAGAAACATGGTTATCGCACAACAAGCAACTTAATAAGAGATAAAGTGCATAATTACATATTCAATACCACAATAGTTTTTAAGCTATTTGTCCCATGAGCTATATATTGCAAAGGTGAATGATGGAATTTTAAAGGTAGCACTCAAGCAATTTACTTTGGAATGGCGGAGAAATACCATGTAGTAGGTAGGTATGGTGGACACAAATGGCATAGTGGTTGGCTCAAGTATTTTGGATGCATGAGAAGTATTCCCTCTCGATACAAGGTTTAGGCTAGCAAGGTTATTTGAAACAAACACAAGGATGAACCGGTGCAGCAAAACTCACATAAAAGACATATTGTAAACATTATAAGACTCTACACCGTCTTCCTTGTTGTTCAAACTCAATACTAGAAATTATCTAGACCTTAGAGAGGCCAAATATGCAAACCAAATTTTAGCATGCTCTATGTATTTCTTCATTAATGGGTGCAAAGCATATGATGCAAGAGCTTAAACATGAGCACAACAATTGCCAAGTATCACATTACCCAAGACATTAATACCAATTACTACATGTATCATTTTCCAATTCCAACCATATAACAATTTAACGAAGGAGAAACTTCGCCATGAATACTATGAGTAGAAACTAAGGACATACTTGTCCATATGCTACAGCGGAGCGTGTCTCTCTCCCATAAAGTGAATGCTAGGATCCATTTTATTCAAACAAAACAAAAAAAACAAAAACAAACCGACGCTCCAAGCAAAGCACATAAGATGTGATGGAATGAAAATAAAGTTTCAGGGGAGGAACCTGATAATGTTGTCGATGAAGAAGGGGATGCCTTGGGCATCCCCAAGCTTAGACGCTTGAGTCTTCTTGATATATGCAGGGGTGAACCACCGGGGCATCCCCAAGCTTAGAGCTTTCACTCTCCTTGATCATGTTGCATCATACTCCTCTCTTGATCCTTGAAAACTTCCTCCACACCAAACTTAGAACAACTCATTAGAGGGTTAGCGACAATAAAAATTAACATGTTCAGAGGTGACACAATCATTCTTAACACTTCTGGACATTGCATAAAGCTACTGGACATTAATGGATCAAAGAAATTCATCCAACATAGCAAAAGAGGCAATGCGAAATAAAAGGCAGAATCTGTCAAAACAGAACAGTTCGTATTGACGAATTTTATCGAGGCACCAGACTTGCTCAAATGAAAATGCTCAAATTGAATGAAAGTTGCGTACATATCTGTGGATCACTCACGTAAATTGGCATAATTTTCTGAGTTACCTACAGAGAAAACAGCCCAGATTCGTGACAGCAAAGAAATCTGTTTCTGCGCAGTAATCCAAATCTAGTATGAACTTTTCTATCAACGGCTTTACTTGGCATAATAAAACACTAAACTAAGATAAGGAGAGGTTGCTACAGTAGTAAACAACTTCCAAGACACAAAATAAAAACAAAGTACTGTAGGTAAAAACATGGGTTGTCTCCCATAAGCGCTTTTCTTTAACGCCTTTCAGCTAGGCGCAGAAAGTGTGCATCAAGTATTATCAAAGGGTGGTGCATTCTCAGCGGGGTGTGGAGTTTTCTCAACCAGGCATAGTATATTAGATACATAAGTTTTAGCATCTCCCTTTTCATTAGTCTTAGGCGTGCTACTCTCATCAAACAAATTTTCAGGAACAAGCCAAGCATAGTTATTTTCTAGTGCATCATTCATAGCTAAGAGTTTACATGGTATTGGTGCTTTGATCTCCCCTCCATCATTAATATTATTAGTGTACTTTATTCTATCCATATCCATCTTTTCAAGGAGACTAACAAAATTGGTGTAAGAACCAAGCATATTAAATTTAGCAAAGACCTTTCTAGCCTCTCTCGCTATACCACCAAATTCTCTAAGAAGGGTTTCTAAAACAAAATCTTTCTTTTCCCCTTCTTCCATATCACCAAGTGTGAGAAACATGTGTTGGATTATAGGATTGAGATTAACAAATTTAGTTTCCAACATGCGAACTAAAGCAGCAGCAGCAATTTCATAGGTAGGGGCAAGGTCTACCAAGTGTCTATCCTCAAAATCGTCAACGGTACTAACATGGTTGAAGAATTCTTCTATATTATTTCTCCCAATTATAGACCCACGTCCTACCGGTATGTCTTTCGTGGTAAAATTAAAAGGGAACATGATGAAATAAGTAAAGTAAATGCAAGTAACTAATTTTTTGTGTTTTTGATATAGCAAACAAGATAGCAAATAAAGTAAAACTAGCAACTAATTTTTTTGTATTTTGATTTAGTGCAGCAAACAAAGTAGTAAATAAAACTAAGCAAGACAAAAACAAAGTAAAGAGGTTGAGAAGTGGAGACTCCCCTTGCAGCGTGTCTTGATCTCCCCGGCAACGGCGCAAGAAATTTGCTTGATGCGTGTGGTTGACACGTCCGTTGGGAACCCCAAGAGGAAGGTGTGATGCGCACAGCGGCAAGTTTCCCTCAGTAAGAAACCAAGGTTTAATCGAACCAGTAGGAGTCAAGAAGCACATTGAAGGTTGATGGCGGCGAGATGTAGTGCGGCGCAACACCAGAGATTCCGGCGCCAACGTGGAACCTGCACAACACAACCAAAGTACTTTGCCCCAACGAAACAGTGAGGTTGTCAATCTCACCGGCTTGCTGTAACAAAGGATTAACCGTATTGTGTGGAAGATGATTGTTTGCAGAAAACAGTAGAACAAGTATTGCAGTAGATTGTATTTCAGTATAGAGAATTGGACCGGGGTCCACAGTTCACTAGAGGTGTCTCTCCCATAAGATAAACAGCATGTTGGGTGAACAAATTACAGTTGGGCAATTGACAAATAAAGAGGGCATGACCGTGCACATACATATTATGATGAGTATAGTGAGATTTAATTGGGCATTACGACAAAGTACATAGACCGCCATCCAACTGCATCTATGCCTAAAAAGTCCACCTTCAGGTTATCATCCGAACCCCCTCCAGTATTAAGTTGCTAACAACAGACAATTGCATTAAGTATTGCGCGTAATGTAACTAGTGACTACATCCTTGAACATAGCACTAATGTTTTATCCCTAGTGGCAACAACACATCCACAACCTTAGAACTTTCTCACATCGTCCCAGATATCAATGGAGGCATGAACCCACTATCGAGCATAAATACTCCCTCTTGGAGTTACAAGCATCTACTTGGCCAGAGCATCTACTAGTAACGGAGAGCATGCAAGATCATAAACAACACATAGACATAACTTTGATAATCAACATAACAAGTATTCTCTATTCATCGGATCCCAACAAACGCAACATATAGAATTACAGATAGATGATCTTGATCATGTTAGGCAGCTCACAAGATCCGACAATGAAGCACAATGGGGAGAAGACAACCATCTAGCTACTGCTATGGACCCATAGTCCAGGGGTAGACTACTCACACATCACTCCGGAGGCGACCATGGCGGCGTAGAGTCCTCCGGGAGATGTATCCCCTCTCCGGCAGGGTGCCGGAGGCGATCTCCTGGATCCCCCGAGATGGGATCGGCGGCGGCGGCGTCTCAGTAAGGTTTTCCGTATCGTGGCTCTCGGTACTGGGGGTTTCGCAACGGAGGCTTTAAGTAGGCGGAAGGGCAGGTCAGGAGGCGGCACGAGGGCCCCACACCACAGGGCCGCGCGGCCAAGGGGGGGGGGGGGGGGCGCCGCCCTAGGGTCTGGGCACCTCGTGGCCCCACTTCGTCTCCTCTTCGGACTTCTGGAAGCTTCATGGCAAAATAGGACCCTGGGCGTTGATTTCGTCCAATTCCGAGAATATTTCTTTACTAGGATTTCTGAAACCAAAAACAGCAGAAAACAGCAACTGGCACTTCGGCATCTTGTTAATAGGTTAGTTCCAGAAAATGCACGAATATGACATAAAGTGTGCATAAAACATGTAGATATTATCAATAATGTGGCATGGAACACAAGAAATTATCGATACGTCGGAGACGTATCAAGCATCAATGTTTTATCCCTAGTGGCAACAGCACATCCACAACCTTAGAACTTTCTGTCACTGTCCCAGATTTAATGGAGGCATGAACCCACTATCGAGCATAAATACTCCCTCTTGGAGTTAAGAGTAAAAACTTGGCCAGAGCCTCTACTAATAACGGAGAGCATGCAAGATCATAAACAACACATAGATAATAGATTGATAATCAACATAACATAGTATTCTCTATCCATCGGATCCCAACAAACACAACATATAGCATTACAGATAGATGATCTTGATCATGTTAGGCAGCTCACAAGATCCGACAATGAAGCACATAAGGAGAAGACAACCATCTAGCTACTGCTATGGACCCATAGTCCAGGGGTGAACTACTCACTCATCACTCCGGAGGCGACCATGGCGGTGAAGAGTCCTCCGAGAGATGATTCCCCTCTCCGGTAGGGTGCCGGAGGCGATCTCCTGAATCCCCCGAGATGGGATTGGCGGCGGCGGCGTCTCTGGAAGGTTTTCCGTATCGTGGCTCTCGGTAGTGGGGGTTTCGCGACGAAGGCTATTTGTAGGCGGAAGGGCAGAGTCGGGAGAGTCACGAGGGGCCCACACGCTAGGCCGGCGTGGCCAGGGCTTGGGCCGCGCCGCCTCGTGGCCCCACTTCGTTAGTCCTCCGGTCTTCTGGAAGCTTCGTGGAAAAATAGGCCCCTGGGCTTTGATTTTGTCCAATTCCGAGAATATTTCCTTACTAGGATTTCTGAAACCAAAAATAGCAGAAAACAACAACTGGCTCTTCGGCATCTCGTTAATAGGTTAGTGCCGGAAAATGCATAAATATGACATAAAGTATGCATAAAACATGTAGATATCATCAATAATGTGGCATGGAACATAAGAAATTATCGATACGTCGGAGACGTATCACCCCCTGGCTCCCCTCTGGTCTCTCTCCGGTGTTCTGAAAGCTTCGTGGAAAAATAAGATACTGGGCGTTGATTTCGTCCAATTCCGAGAATATTTCCTTACTAGGATTTCTGAAACCAAAAAACAACAGAAAACAGGAACTGGCACTTCGGCATCTTGTCAATAGGTTAGTTCCGGAAAATGCATAATAATGACATAAAGTGTGTATAAAACATGTGTGTATCATCATAAAAGTAGCATGGAACATAAGAAATTATAGATACGTTGGAGACGTATCAGACCTCTATCTCCAACCAGGGTCGGCCCATACTTTTTCGGGGCCCTGGTGTAAAAATGAAAGAAAGGCCCCCTATTCACACATACAAACTATCAAAATAGTATATTTCAACCTAAAAATCCCCATATTTTCAATAACAAAAAATATTCAGTATATAGCATAGATCCATGATCTTTTGACTATCAAAATAACAGAACATGACTCTAAAAACAACATTTTGTTTTCTTACAGGCCCCTTCTCAACTTACGTATCCCTATCCTTATCATCCAGATTGTCCCATTCTCGCAGATCAAAAATATTAACAATGAAAGGCTGTTGTACAATCGACACTTGGATGTTCTAAATTTGGCGAATAAGATAGGTTTTCCTGCTCATTAGAATTATTATCAACCTCATCGATATCATCATCCCCACCTATATTCTCAGTTGGTTGCCCTTCAACAATTACTAAGGCTAATTGCAGAGAGTCCGGGTCCCTTGAAGAACTACCATTTCTAAGAAACTTGTGAATAGCTCCTCTTTGATATTCTGACAACACATCTCTATTTTTTCTTTTAATCCTTTTTGCACAACCGGACAACTCCTTCCTAGAAGACATAAACAAACAAATAATACGAGTTTCCTAAAAAGGGACAACGGAGGAAACGGAAGCACCTTGCGGAGCTTGATACATATGAACAAGAAGGCCACACCTTCATGAACTAAGAGTCTAAAAGCAGGCCTAACCGAAAGATTCTTCCACTTTCTCAGTGACGAGGGATCACCTCGGCAATGCCTACGTATTGTAGACTTGGGTTTCGGGAGAGAGCGACGATGGAGATTCCGGGGATGAGATTAGGCACACGACGTACCCAGCTTCGGGTCCCCTCGGTGGAGGATCCCTACGTGCTGCTAGCAATCCAGTATAATATCATATGTATGTTTACAGGGTGTCGCCATAGGAGGATCTATGTTGTCTCTATTCTGTCTATCTATTGTCCCCTTTATTTCGGGTGCCTTGGCTAGCTTTATATATGCAACCAGCCTAGGGTTTTACAAGAGTCCTAGTCGATTACTTCTTCGGGTTGCCTTGTTGGGCCTTCTCCATATTGGGCCGAGCCAGGTATACTAATAATGGGTATCCGAAGGGTATGCCCATGTCAGTAGCCCCCGAGTTTATAGGGAAGTTGAAGACTTGCGTAGAAACTCCAAGCATAACCATCTCCGAAGTCGAAGAAATACAAGGCGAGGTCCATGTCGTAGATCATGTGTAGCGTAGATGATGTCGATGATTCTTGAAATTATCGGGTGCGCGGCAGCTCTCCCGATGGGAGTAGCCCCCGAGTCTATGTGTAAGTGCTTGCACTTGGGCATAGACTCAAGTTGTACTACTCGATGAAGAACTTAACTATATTTCTGGAGGACTTGATGAAATCCATGTGCTCCCGATGGGAGTAGGCTCCACTCGAGTCGTAGAATCGAGTTGAGTCTACAAACCTTGATTGTCGTAGATGCTGTCGAAGTTATTTTCTATCGGGCGCGCGACCAGCGCTCCCGATGGGAGTAGCCCCCGAGGCTACAGCCAAGTGTTTGCACTTGGTTGTAGGCTCAACTTGCTTGTAATTGACTTCACAATTTTTCCTCTTTCTTGTATCTTATCGGGAGGGTGAACAATACTCTCGATAAGAGTAGCCCCCGAGCCTATGAGCAGGTGCTTGCACCTAGGCATAGGCTCAAGTTGTACTACTCGATAAACAACTTGGCGCATCCCCTTTTTATCGACTCCAGGCCGTTGCTATTTTTATTTGACATCCATATCTATATTGTACAGGGATAATGGTAATTGGGGCTAGTTCATCTGACGGATCAGGTACTAGTTAACTGCTCTAGTGGCAATCCGCAAAAACCTACTTCAAGATCACGTCCCTGGACATGATCCCAGGATACTGGTGTTAACTCGACAGGTGCCGCTTAAGGTCTTACCATTCTGTCGAGTCCCAGTCATGTTTTATCGGGTACCTAACGCGTCCGTTAGGATTTTTCTTCGTATCTGTTGATACGGAAAAAATAGCAAACCGACGTCAGAGACGGTGCCACGCCGCTCAGAACGGATCTGGGGTCTTACCTTCGCAGAGTTTTGCGGCATTCAGAGATTGTTCGCGACTTTTAGCGCTCTGAGAATATATTGTCGAGTGCCTTGTTCGGCTGATGCAATGACCCATTTTACGGGCTCTTCTATATTTTTCTCGGGCGTGATGAGACAGCCGAATATATTAGGTTCTTCTATATTGTCGGGTTCATCACCGATGCTCTTGCTCGGAAGAATATGACGAGTCAATGGACCCGAAGATTTGTCTATCTTTTTTTTCGTTCCTCTTTGATGAAAATTTCGTCGAGTTCTTTCTTGAAGAAAATTTCTTCGGGTCCTCCTTGAGGACAATTCTTCGGGTCCTCTCTGAGGAGAATTCTTCGGGTCCTTCCTGAGGACAATTCTTTGGGTCCTTCATGAGGACAATTCTTCGGGACCTCTTCAAGATTTCGTCGGGTTCCTCCCTCAAGAAGATTTTTTCGGGTTCTCTTTTGAAGACAGTTTCGTCGGGTTCCTCCTTTAAGATTTCGTCTGGTGCTCTTTTGAATTTGTCGGGTTCCTCCCTGAAGAAAGATTTCGTCGGGTTCTCTTTTTTTTGTAGATAATTTCGTCGGGTCCTCCCCTGCACAAATAAACAAACTTTTTTCTATCTTTTCCTTGACTCTCTTTTTCGCATGCGGCGTCAGATGCTCAGATTCGATGATATGTAAAGTGAATATACGCCGCGCAGCCCCCGAGCATCGGGTGCGGCAAAAGTAGATGATAATCAACTTTGTGTAAGATAAAGGAACACTTAGCTTTATTGGGTACGATGGAGTCGACGCGTGATGAAGTCTTCGACTGCATAGAGGAAGTCGAACCGAAGTAGAAACCACCAAATAGCGATAATAGATATCGCCAACTTGTTGATGAAGAAATAGCCGAGCTCCCGAGCACAGCTGGGGTGATGTCATGATTGTTACTTAGACGCTGTGTCACAGTTGTTACTCGAGGCGAAGTCATGATCGAGCCCCCGAGTGTTTAGCCATGATGTTGAAAGAAGTTGACGGAATAGCGGCGTCATATTTGGTGAAGCCATTTAGGATGGACCCATTGACAATAATATAATATAAATCCGCGAAGATGAATCCAAGATGAGGTATTTGAGATGAATCCACATTAAAGGTTACACCATCAAATATGAATCATATATTGAAGATGAATCCGCCGATATCATAGAGGATGAATCCCTTGGCCCGAAGAATCCAGTAATAACCGTAGAAGATGAATCCGCTGATATCATAGAAGATGAATCCATTGACTCGAAGAAAATAGTTTCAGTAATAACCATAGAAGATGAGTCCATTGACCCGGAAACACATCGGGTAATATTGTATAAGTGAACCAATTATTAACCAAAGAAAACCAATCCAGTAATCCGAAGAAATTAAATCCACTGAGCCGAAAAAGATAAAGCCACTAAGTCGAAGAAAATAATTCCATTGAGCCGAAGAAGATATATCCAGAGCCGAAGAAAAAAAAATTCACCAAGTAACCGAGTATATTTATGGTGACGAAGTAATGGCGCAGCCTCAAATGTCGGGTGTATTGTAAAGATGTAATAACGCAGCCCCGAGTATTTGGGTGGGGAGAAAGTTAAATAATAGTTAACTTTCGGAAGAGGAACACTTAGCTTTATTATCGGGTGCGGCGGAGCCAACGTGAAAGCAGGTCGTGTGGCGGACGTGGTCGACGAAGTTGCGCGGCGTCTGACCAGAAGTAGTTGATGAAGAGGGCGCAGTCGAAATAGCTTCGCCACCAAAGATAGTCAATGCGACGGCCGTAGTCGAAATAGTTATGTGGCCGGAAATAATTGATGAAGAGGACGAGCGAGCACCCGAATATATCGGGTCCGCGATGTCGGGTCCATGGCCAGCGAACCCCCGAGTAAGACGAGTGCGCCATGACGGGCGCGGTCGAACGAACAGAGTAATGTGATGATACGTATGTCGGAGAAGGATGTTGGCTCGTCCCAAACTGATGACAACATAGGTTCCATCAGACTTAATAACGAGAAGTTGCCCCTAGTTGAAGCTGGTGGCGAGCGCGGCCGCACAACTTTACAAATCGCCGGCGCACTATACTGCTATCCTGCTTGTACGTACAAGCTAGCTTTGATCGTTTTTTTTTTTCATTGTTTGGTCCACTTGAAACAACACTTTGGCTGAAAGACTGCGCTGATTACTCCTTTTCCATGACACACTTGAAGTGTAGCAGCGACCGGTCCGGCTACGTGTGAGAAACAGGAGACCAATTAACACACGCACCAAGCTGCAAACCGATACAATTTCCGAACATGATTGTTTTCCCTTGACGGATCTTGGAATCGCCGGAAACTAAACCAAGATAAGTCGCTGCGTAAAGATCCAATAACGCACGGGGCAGAGTATTGATGCACAACCCCGGGCGTTTTTCAACTTTATCACGACGGAGTTAACGTGTCGAGGAAGATGAGTCGATGATCTGTCCGCCAATGATGATCTTGATGATGTAGAAGGATCCCGCCCGGATAACGAAATCCAGTCGTCGCGATTCCCACAGACGGCGCCAATTGACGAGGGAATACCTCGGCAATGCCTACGTATTGTAGACTTGGGTTTCGGGAGAGAGCGACGATGGAGATTCCGGGGACGAGATTAGGCACACGACGTACCCAGCTTAGGGTCCCTGATACGTCTCCGACGTATCGATAATTTCTTATGTTCCATGCCACATTATTGATGTTATCTACATGTTTTATGCACACTTTATGTCATATTCGTGCATTTTCTGGAACTAACCTATTAACAAGATGCCGAAGTGCCGCTCTGTTTTCTGCTGTTTTTGGTTTCAGAAATCCTAGTAACGAAATATTCTTTAATTGGACGAAATCAACGCCCAGGTTCCTATTTTCTCCGGAAGCATCCTGAACACACGAGAAGGACCAGAGGGGGGGGCACAGGCCCACCAAACCCTAGGCCGGCACGGCCAGGGGGGCCCGCGCCACCCTATGGTGTGGGCACCCCTTCGACCCTCTGGCGCCGCCTCTTCGCCTATTTAAAGCCTCCGTCGCGAAAACCCTGATGCGTTGGACGAAACCCACAGAAACCTTCCAAAGCCGCCGCCATCGCGAAGCCAAGATCTGGGGGACAGGAGTCTCTGTTCCGGCACGCTGCCGGGACGGGGAAGTGCCCCCGGAAGGCTTCTCCATCGACACCGCTGCCATCTTCACCGCCATCTTCATCACCGCTGTTGCTCCCATGAGGAGGGAGTAGTTCTCCATCGAGCCTCGGGGCTGTACCGGTAGCTATGTGGTTCATCTCTCTCCTATGTGCTTCAATACAATAATCTCATGAGCTGCTTTACATGATTGAGATTCATATGATGATGCTTGTAATCTAGATGTCATTATGCTAGTCAAGTGAGTTTTACTTATGTGATCTCCGGAAACTCCTTGTCCCACGTGTGTAAAGGTGACAGTGTGTGCACCGTGTGGGTCTCTTAGGCTATATTTCACAGAATACTTATTCACTGTTATGAATGGCATAGTGAAGTGCTTATTTATATCTCTTTATGATTGCAATGTATTTTGTATCATAATTTATCTATGTGCTACTCTAGCAATGTTATTAAAGTAGTTTTATCCCTCCTGCACGATGTAATGGTGACAGTGTGTGCATCCGTGTTAGTACTTGGTTTATGCTATGATCATGATCTCTTGTAGATTGCGAAGTTAACTATTGCTATGACAGTATTGATGTGATCTATTCCTCCTACATATGCATGAAGGTGACAGTGTGCATGCTATGTTAGTACTTGGTTTAGTCTTTTGATCTATCTTACACTCTAAGGTTACTTAAATATGAACATTGAATTGTGGAGCTTGTTAACTCCGGCATTGAGGGTTCGTGTAATCCTACGCAATGTGTTCATCATCCAACAAGAGTGTAGAGTATGCATTTATCTATTCTTTTATGTGGTCAATGTTGAGAGTGTCCACTAGTGAAAGTCTAATCCCTAGGCCTTGTTCCTAAATACTGCTATCGCTGCTTGTTTACTATTTTACTGCGTTACTACTGCTGCAATACTACCACCATCAACTACACGCCAGCAAGCTATTTTCTGGCACCGTTGCTACTGCTCATATATATTCATACCACCTGTATTTCACTATCTCTTCGCCGAACTAGTGCACCTATTTGGTGTGTTGGGGACACAAGAGACTTCTTGCTTTGTGGTTGCAGGGTTGCATGAGAGGGATATCTTTGACCTCTTCCTCCCTGAGTTCGATAAACCTTGGGTGATCCACTTAAGGGAAAACTTGCTGCTGTTCTACAAACCTCTGCTCTTGGAGGCCCAACACTGTCTACAGGAAAAGGAGGGGGGCGTAGACATCAAGCTATTTTCTGGCGCCGTTGCCGGGGAGGAAAGGTAAAAGGTACTCACACTCCGGATCTTGGCTACTAAGCTATTTTCGCCGTTGTAAGTACTCGAAGCTATTTCCTTTAGATCCTGCAATTGCATCTTTTTGTTTCTTGTTTACACTAGTTTGGCATAATGGACAAGAATGAGCTTCTTATTCTATTTCCTGATTTAAAACATGGATTGTTTGATGCGAAAATTAAAAAACCTATGGAATCTTATTTGCATGCTGGTAGTAATATTAGTATGAACGCTTTGAACACCATTGTTGATAATTATATAGAAAGTTCTAAGCTTGGGGAAGCTGGTTTTCATGATCTTTTTAGTCCCCCAAGCATTGAGGAGAAAATTTTCTTTGATGATACTTTGCCTCCCATATATGATGATTATAATGATAGTGGTCTTTTGGTGCCACCTACTATGGAGAGTAAATTTTGTTGTGATTATACTATGCCTCCAACACTTGATGAGAATAATAATGATAGCTACTTTGTTGAATTTGCTCCCACTACATCTAATAAAATTGATTATGCTTATGTGGAGAGTAATAATTTTATGCATGACACTCATGATAAGAATGCTTTATGTGATAGTTATATTGTTGAGTTTGCTCATGATACTACTGAAAGTTATTATGAGAGAGGAAAATATGGTTATAGAAATTTTCATGTTACTAAAATGCCTCTCTATGTGCTGAATTTTTTTAAGCTACACTTGTTCTATCTTCCTATGCTTGTTACTTTGCTTTTCATGAACTTGTTTATTTACAAGATTCCTATGCATAGGAAGCATGTTAGATTTAAATGTGTTTTGAATTTGCCTCTTGATGCTCTCTTTTGCTTCAAATACTATTTCTTATGAGTGCATCATTAAAACTGCTGAGCCCATCTTAATGGCTATAAAGAAAGAACTTCTTGGGAGATAACCCATGTGTTATTTTGCTACAGTACTTTATTTTATATTTGTGTCTTGGAAGTTGTTTACTACTGTAGCAACCTCTCCTTATCTTAGTTTTGTGTTTTGTTGTGCCAAGTAAAGTCTTTGATAGTAAAGTCAATACTAGATTTGGATTACTGCGCAGAAACTGTTTTCTTGCTGTCACGAATCTGGGCCTAATTCTCTGTAGGTAACTCAGAAAATTATGCCAATTTACGTGAGTGATCCTCAGATATGTACGCAACTTTCATTCAATTTGGGAATTTTCATCTGAGCAAGTCTGGTGCAATTTTAAAATTCGTCTTTACGGACTGTTCTGTTTTGACAGATTCTGCCTTTTATTTCGCATTGCTTATTTCGCTGTGTTGGGTGGATTTCTTTGTTCCATTACCTTCCAGTAGCTTTAGGCAGTGTCCAGAAGTGTTAAAAATGATTGTGTCACCTCTGAACATGTGAGTTTTTGATTATGCACTAACCCTCTAATGAGTTTGTTTCGAGTTTGGTGTGGAGGAAGTTTTCAAGGATCAAGAGAGGAGGATGATATACTACGATCAAGAAGAGTGAAAGCTCTAAGCTTGGGGATGCCCCGGTGGTTCACCCCTGCATATATCAAGAAGACTCAAGCTTCTAAGCTTGGGGATGCCCAAGGCATCCCCTTCTTCATCGACAACATTATCAGGTTCCTCCCTTGAAACTATATTTTTATTCCATCACATCTTATGTGCTTTGCTTGGAGCGTCGGTTTGTTTTTGTTTTTGTTTGTGTTTGAATAAATTGGATTACATCATGCTTGTGTGGGAGAGAGACACGCTCCGCTGGTTCGTATGAACACATGTGTTCTTAGCTCATAGTATTCATGGCGAAGTTTCTTCTTCGTTAAATTGTTATATGGTTGGAATTGGAAAATGATACATGTAGTAATTGCTAAAATGTCTTGGGTAATGTGATACTTGGCAATTGTTGTGCTCATGTTTAAGCTCTTGCATCATATGCTTTGCACCCATTAATGAACAAATACATAGAGCATGCTAAAATTTGGTTTGCATATTTGGTCTCTCTAAGGTCTAGATAATTTCTAGTATTGAGTTTTGAACAACAAGGAAGACGATGTAGATTCTTATAATGTTTACAATATGTCTTTTATGTGAGTTTTGCTGCACCGTTCATCCTTGTGTTTGTTTCAAATAACCTTGCTAGCCTAAACCTTGTATCGAGAGGGAATACTTCTCATGCATCCAAAATACTTGAGCCAACCACTATGCCATTTGTGTCCACCATACCTACCTACTACATGGTATTTCTCCGCCATTCCAAAGTAAATTGCTTGAGTGCTACCTTTAAATTTCCATTCTTCACCTTTACAATATATAGCTCATGGGACAAATAGCTTAAAAACTATTGTGGTATTGAATATGTACTTATGCACTTTATCTCTTATTAAGTTGCTTGTTGTGCGATAACCATGTTTCTGGGGACGCCATCAACTACTCTTTGTTGAATTTCATGTGAGTTGCTATGCATGTTCGTCTTGTCTGAAGTAAGAGAGATCTACCACCTTATGGTTAAGCATGCATATTGTTAGAGAAGAACATTGGGCCGCTAACTAAAGCCATGATCCATGGTGGAAGTTTCAGTTTTGGACATATATCCTCAATCTCATATGAGAAAATTATTAATTGTTGTTACATGCTTATGCATAAAAGAGGAGTCCATTATCTGTTGTCTATGTTGTCCCGGTATGGATGTCTAAGTTGAGAATAATCAAAAGCGAGAAATCCAAAATGCGAGCTTTCTCCTTAGACCTTTGTACAGGCGGCATAGAGGTACCCCTTTGTGACACTTGGTTAAAACATGTGCATTGTGATGATCCGGTAGTCCAAGCTAATTAGGACAAGGTGCGGGCACTATTAGTATACTATGCATGAGGCTTGCAACTTGTAAGATATAATTTACATGATACATATGCTTTATTACTACCGTTGACAAAATTGTTTCATGTTTTCAAAACCAAAGCTCTAGCACAAATATAGCAATCGATGCTTTCCTCTTTGAAGGACCATTCTTTTACTTTTATTGTTGAGTCAGTTCACCTATTTCTCTCCACCTCAAGAAGCAAACACTTGTGTGAACTGTGCATTGATTCTTACATACTTGCTTATTGCATTTGTTATATTGCTTTGCATTGACAACTATCCATGAGATATACATGTTATAAGTTGAAAGCAACCGCTGAAACTTCATCTTCCTTTGTGTTGCTTCAATGCCTCTACTTTGAATTATTGCTTTATGAGTTAACTCTTATGCAAGACTTATTGATGCTTGTCTTGAAGTACTATTTATGAAAAGTCTTTGCTATATGATTCACTTGTTTACTCATGTCATATACATTGTTTTGATCGCTGCATTCACTACATATGCTTTACAAATAGTATTATCAAGATTATGATGGCATGTCACTTCAGAAATTATCTGTGTTATCGTTTTACCTGCTCGGGACGAGCAGAACTAAGCTTGGGGATGCTGATACGTCTCCGACGTATCGATAATTTCTTATGTTCCATGCCACATTATTGATGTTATCTACATGTTTTATGCACACTTTATGTCATATTCATGCATTTTCTGGAACTAACCTATTAACAAGATGCCGAAGTGCCAGCTCGTTTTCTCGCTGTTTTTGGTTTCAGAAATCCTAGTAACGAAATATTCTCGGAATTGGACGAAATCAACGCCCAGGTTCCTATTTTCACCGGAAGCATCCAGAACACACGAGAAGGACCAGAGGGGGGGCACAGGCCCACCAAACCCTAGGCCGGCGCGGCCAGGGGGGGCCCGTGCCACCCTATGGTGTGGGCACCCCTTCGACCCTCTGGCACCGCCTCTTCGCCTATTTAAAGCCTCCGTCGCGAAAACCCTGATGCGTTGGACGAAACCCACAGAAACCTTCCAGAGCCGCCGCCATCGCGAAGCCAAGATCTGGGGGACAGGAGTCTCTGTTCCGGCACGCTGCCGGGATGGGGAAGTGCCCCCGGAAGGCTTCTCCATCGACACCGCTGCCATCTTCACCGCCATCTTCATCACCGCTGCTGCTCCCATGAGGAGGGAGTAGTTCTCCATTGAGGCTCGGGGCTGTACCGGTAGCTATGTGGTTCATCTCTCTCCTATGTGCTTCAATACAATAATCTCATGAGCTGCTTTACATGATTGAGATTCATATGATGATGCTTGTAATCTAGATGTCATTATGCTAGTCAAGTGAGTTTTACTTATGTGATCTCCGGAGACTCCTTGTCCCACGTGTGTAAAGGTGACAGTGTGTGCACCGTGTGGGTCTCTTAGGCTATATTTCACAGAATACTTATTCACTGTTATGAATGGCATAGTGAAGTGCTTATTTATATCTCTTTATGATTGCAATGTATTTTGTATCACAATTTATCTATGTGCTACTCTAGCAATGTTATTAAAGTAGTTTTATCCCTCCTGCACGATGTAATGGTGACAGTGTGTGCATCCGTGTTAGTACTTGGTTTATGCTATGATCATGATCTCTTGTAGATTGCGAAGTTAACTATTGCTATGACAGTATTGATGTGATCTATTCCTCCTACATATGCATGAAGGTGACAGTGTGCATGCTATGTTAGTACTTGGTTTAGTCTTTTGATCTATCTTACACTCTAAGGTTACTTAAATATGAACATTGAATTGTGGAGCTTGTTAACTCCGGCATTGAGGGTTCGTGTAATCCTACGCAATGTGTTCATCATCCAACAAGAGTGTAGAGTATGCATTTATCTATTCTTTTATGTGGTCAATGTTGAGAGTGTCCACTAGTGAAAGTCTAATCCCTAGGCCTTGTTCCTAAATACTGCTATCGCTGCTTGTTTACTATTTTACTGCGTTACTACTGCTGCAATACTACCACCATCAACTACACGCCAGCAAGCTATTTTCTGGCACCGTTGCTACTGCTCATATATATTCATACCACCTGTATTTCACTATCTCTTCGCCGAACTAATGCACCTATTTGGTGTGTTGGGGACACAAGAGACTTCTTGCTTTGTGGTTGCAGGGTTGCATGAGAGGGATATCTTTGACCTCTTCCTCCCTGAGTTCGATAAACCTTGGGTGATCCACTTAAGGGAAAACTTGCTGCTGTTCTACAAACCTCTGCTCTTGGAGGCCCAACACTGTCTACAGGAAAAGGAGGGGGGCGTAGACATCAGTCCCCTCGGTGGAGGATCCCTACATGCTGCTAGCAATCCAGTATAATATCATATGTATGTTTACAGGGTGTCGCCATAGGAGGATCTATGTTGTCTCTATTCTGTCTATCTATTGTCCCCTTTATTTCGGGTGCCCTGGCTAGCTTTATATATGCAACCAGCCTAGGGTTTTACAAGAGTCCTAGTCGATTACTTCTTCGGGTTGCCTTGTTGGGCCTTCTCCATATTGGGCCGAGCCAGGTATTACTAATAATGGGTATCCGAAGGGTATGCCCATGTCACTCAGTGAGCAACCTCTACCTCTCAGATCCCAAACGACTGTTTGATTGGGGAAACATAGAATCGTTGAGAATTGATGGGAGAAGTCTGGAGAAGGATGTAGGCATGGAGCAGTGTCTTTGGTCTCCATTAATGGGTGACGGCAACCTCAGATTTTGGAAAGAAGGAGTCAAGGAGATGGGTTGTTTCGTCTGGCTACTGGAGTGGTACAGAGGAGAGAGGAGAAGTAAAGTTAGAGAAACGAGCAAATCGATCGCCCTTCAGAAATTTCAACTACTGCTAATAGAACTACTAGCTGGGCCGGGGCCCCAGGCTCGCTGGGGCCCAGTGCAGGCGCACCGTTTGCCCGGCCTATGGGCTGGCCCTGCACCCCCCTCACGGTCCTTCTTAAATGGGGGCATGTCGTTATCCCTAGGCTCTCATCCACTTCACTCCCATCCCGATTTGCGAAACTTCCACAAACATTATTTGAGCCCATAGGACATGCACAATGGCTGTTTAAGCTACTGGGTAAATGGAGTATAGTTTGTAGTCCCAAAGATCAAGGAGGGCTTGGAGTTCATGACTTGGAGGTCAAGAATTCAGCTCTACTGGGTAAATGGCTATTTAAGCTACTTACCGAGGATTGGACTTGGCAAACTATTCTTCGGAGAAAGTATGTCGGTTCGAAGACATTATCCCAAGTGGTTTGGAAACCTGGGGATTCACACTTCTGGGCTCGTCTTATGGCGACAAAAAATGTCTTTTTTCACCATGGTACTTTCTCAATCAAGAATGGAGCATAGATACGGTTCTGCGAAGATGTTTGGCTAGACAATGCACCCTTAAGTGAACATTATCCTGCTCTGTATATGATTGCTCGTCGCCAAGGTGATACCATTGCCACTGTAATGGCTACCTCACCTCCGAATGTGACGTTCAGATAGGTTTTACTTGTACAAAGACTTGTGGCATGGAATACCCTAATTCACCGGCTCGGAGATATTCATTTATCGCCGGAACCAGACGAATTTAGATGGAATCTTCATGTAGATGGTACTTTTTCCGTAAAATCTTTTTACGATGCGATCCTTCTTTCTGAGTTTACCAGTTGATAACAATAAGAAGATTTAGAAGATGAAGATACCATTCAAAATTAAATATTTTGGACGGTATCTTCGTCGTGGGGTTATTCTCACCAAATACAATCTTGCTAAGAGGAATTGGCATGGAAGTATGATGACCCACAAGTATAGGGGATCGCAACAGTCTTCGCGGGAAGTAAAACCCAATTTCTGTCACTTTGGGGCCTCGGGTTCCGGACAGCGACATATGTATACAACTTGCAGGTAAGATCATAAAACAATGAATATCATCATGAAATAATAACATGTTCAGATCTGAGATCATGGCACTCGGGCCCTAGTGACAAGCATTAAGCATAATAAGTTGCAACAATATCATCAAAGTACCAATTACGGACACTAGGCACTATGCCCTAACAATCTTATGCTATTACATGACCAATCTCATCCAATCCCTACCATCCCCGGCCTTCAGCCTACAGCGGGGGAATTACTCACACATGGATGGGGAAAACATGGCTGGTCGATGGAGAGGCGTCGGTGGTGATGATGGCGATGATCTCCTCCAATTCCCCGTCCCGGCAGAGTGCCAGAACGGAGTTTCTGGTCCCGAGACGGAGTTTCGCGATGGTGGCGGCGTTCTGGATGGTTTTTGGCGATTTCGACTTCCCGTCTCGCGTTTTTAGATCGAAACCCTTACATAGTCCAGAGGAGGGCGTCAGAGGCTGGCCGAGGCGGCCACACAGTAGGGCGGCGCGCCCCCCCTACAGGCCGCGCCGGCCTAGTGTGTGGGGGCCCTCGGACCCCCCCAGGCCTGCCCTTCTGGCTCCGTGAATCTTCTGGAAAAATAATCCCTTCGACATAAATTCCGGGGATTTTCCTAAAAGTTGAATTTCTGCACAAAAACGAGACACCAGAGCAATTCTGCTGAAAACAGCATTAGTCCGTGTTAGTTGTATCCAAAATACACAAATTAGAGGCAACACAATAGCAAAAGTGTTTGGGAAAGTAGATACGTTTTGGATGTATCAACTCCCCCCAAGCTTAGCTTATTGCTTGTCCTCAAGCAATTCAGTTAACAAATGAGTGCGATAAAAGAACTTTCACGAACACATTTGTTCATATGATATAAATATTCTCATGATATGGACAAGTACTCAGGCAATTCATAATAAGATACATGCAAATAAGATCATCTAATAGCTATGTCAATCATGGAAAAAGGTACCAACAAATTAATAATAAGCATCATGAATCATGTCTATCAGCAAGATTGCAATGTTCATAAAAGAATATGATAAAGTGGTATCTCGCTTGCCCGTATTTGTACAGTAAAACATAAATGCTCGGACACCTCTGAAGTTCATGGAAAGATAGAAGTAGAGATTGTCAAAGATAAAAGCATCAAAGTTATACCACAGTTAATCACATTTTGGGACAAGCATATTATACTAAGAATGGCAGTTGTGCTCTCAAGAAAGTGCTCAAAGAAAGGATGGTGACTCAATGTAAAAATAAAAGATTGACCCTTCGCAGAGGGAAGCAGGGATTAACATGCGCTAGAGCTTTTCATTTTTAAATCAGGAATAAAATTATTTTGAGAGGTGTTTGTTGTTGTCAACGAATGATAATGGATACTCCAACTACCTCGTCAACCAGACTTTCAAGAGCGGCTCCCATGAAGGACGTTATTTCTACCAACAAGGTAAATCATCCCTCTTCTCTTTTGTTTACACACGTACTTTAGTTTTATTAATGAGTGACACTCCCCCCAACCTTTTCTTACACAAGCCATGGCTAACGGAATCCTCGGGTGCCTTCCAATCAATCTCATACCATGGAGGAGTGTCTATTTGCAAAATTAAGTTGCCTACTGATGAATCAGGGCAAAACATGTGAAGAAAATTATTAATGAAGGTTAATTAATTGGGGTTGGGAACCCCGTTGCCAGCTCTTTTTGCAAAATTATTGGATAAGAGGATGTGCCACTAGTCCATTATGAAAGTCTGTCAAAAGTAAATGACAAGGTTGAAAGATAAACACCACATACTTCCTCATGAGCTATGAAACATTGACACAAATTGAGAAGCATTTTGAAGGTTTAAAGGTAGCGCATGAGAATTTACTTGGAATGGTTTGAAATGCCATGCATAGGTATTTATGGTGGACACTTTGGAATAACTTGGATTTCAGGGGTTTGGAAGCACGAGCAGCATTCCCGCTCAGTACAAGTGAAGGCTAGCAATAGACTGGGGAGCGACAATCAAGAGAGCAGTAACCGTCATAATCATGCTTGCGGCAAAATAAATTAACGGAGGCATAAAAGTGATACAAGAACTCTGAGGCAAAGTAAATCATCGAGGCTTAATTGACTTTTGTTCAGTCATATGCATGCGTGAGCATGTGCCAAGTCGATTCAAGAGAATTATTCACAGGAGGATACCACAATGTCATACCTATTTATGAATAAGACAATGCAAGCAAACATCTATGACATGCTACTCATATTAATAAACTGGAGCTAAACATGAGAGATCATGAACTACTAGACTTTCTTAAATGACATATACCTCACATGAACCAACTAAGCATGCTCACATGGATGAGTATATGTACAAAAATGAAAACAAATAGAGTTCATACCAGCCTCTCACCACAGTCGAATTGTCGTAGATCGTCATTATTGCCTTTCACTTGTGTAGCTTGAATAATATGGAATGAAAACCACGCTCCAGCCACCGAAGACCATTGAACTCCATAATGAAATTTACAAAACCAAAAAAGAGCAGCAAATATTTTTGGTGTTTTCGAATTGGAAACAAGAACAAAAGGAAACAAGCAAACAAAGCAAAATCTTTTTGGATTTTCTTATAGCAAACCGACGATAGCAAATAAAGCAAAGTAAAAGCAAGAAACCAAAATAAACAAATGGTGAAGAGAAACAACATAAATATTTTTGGTCTTTTGTGTTTTAGGAAAGAAACAAAGCAAAAACAAGAAAATGAAAACTAGAAGAGTCACATAAACACAAAGCAGCAGGAATTCGTCAAACTTGACAGCAGTACAGTAATCGATTTTTAAGAAATTCTTCTGCTGCTCAGCTCGAAAAGTGTTCAACTGATGAAAGTTAGATAACAATCTGGGGAACATGCAAAAAAATTGGCTTCGCAAAATAATGTTCTGGCTGTTTTTGAGAATTTTTATGGTATCAGTCCAGAATCTGTTTTCAGGCAGCACTTCCCCAAATATCATCTCCCTCTTATTAGAAAATCACTTTAAGAAGCTAAACAAGTATGTACAAGTATCCAGCAACTATAATATGCAAAGAATGAGTGATGCCGGTATACCTCCCCCCAAGCTTAGGCTTTTGGCCTAAGTGGAGTTCAATCCCATGGTGCCCATGAAGTAGCACCTCCGTAGTACGACGAAGATGGATCCGGTTCCGGGTATGTGCTGGAAGACGCACCAGGATACGTGACGGTGTAGTCGTGGGAGGGCTCGGCATCCTCGGAGTCATGCTGCTGGTGGAAGCCATGTATCTTCAGCTGCTCATCCACCTCCTTCTTAGAGCGCGACCACGGTTTCCTGTGAATACTGAACAAATCTGGGTGCGGCAAAGGGATTTCCCTCTCATCCCCGTCAGTAAACAACATTCTATAAACAATATTATCTAAACTAGAGTCAGTTGTAACAAATTGGTGACTCTTCATAGCAGCAATATCAAGCCTTATAGGAGTTAATTTCACATCAGTAGGGTCAAGAGGAAGATCTAGATATTCTAAAATGCGTGATGCAACAATTCCTCCAAAAATAGGCCCCTTGTTAGACAAGCGGCGAGCAACAAGAGCACCAAGGTGATAAGGTGTCTCTCCAGTAAGTGCAGCAACTAAGAAAGCAAGATGATAACTAGAAATATTGCTAGTGTTCTCCCTACCAAGAATGCTAGTAGCAAGATAGTAAGCGAAATATCTAATGGCAGGGAGTTGAATGTTTCTTATCTTGCCGCGCTGAATGGTGCGGCTATCATCATTGGCGATATCTCGATAGAGCTCCATCAAAGCCTTAGGATTACTCTCAATCTTCTTTGCTGTACCTACAGGGGCAATATCCAATGCAGTACAAAAATCCTTCAACTTCATAGTAATAGGATTACCATAAATCCTGAATGCAACTAATGGTTGATAGTGCTTGTTGTTGAACTGAAAGCTCTCAACAAAGATTTTAGTCAACATGTAGTATTGATCCCTCTCATCTTCCATATAGGTGGTTAAACCCACATTACCGACGAGGACCAAGAAATCATCCAGCAACCCTGCATTACTCAAAAAGTTATAACATGGGAAAGATGAAGCGTTAGGGACTCCATTGTCCTCTTCGGCTTCGAAGCTCGGTGCGAGGACATCCTCATTATAGGATCGCCTGAATCGAGTGGCGGTCCTAGAGGGCCTCCCCGTGCTTGTCGTCTCTCTTTCAAACACTTCTTCAAAGTCATAGTTATCCATCTTCCTTTTCTGAAATTTTTCAACAAACATTATAAAATTTGATTTGGTGACATATAATTGAGGGAAACTACTATAGGAACTTGCTAGAGTACTAGGCATGCATCAAAACTAGTTTTTACAACTTAGAACAAGCATGCAAGCTCACTAAACATGTTATCTACAGCAGCAAAATATTCAAGATATACTCAACCAAACAAAATTCTACTTGGATAATCGGAGGAGTCACATACCGAGGAGCAAATGTGCCAAATTTCAGACAGAAATCTGGGCTGAGCAAAGAGATCGAGAAATCTTAAGCTCTTGAACAGAAATGCGAGTGAGAGAAAGCTGGTGCGAGTTTTTTCGGGAGAGAGAGTGAGATGGGAGAAAGAGATGAAGTAGTGGGGCAAGGAGGGGCCCACACACCAGGGTGGCGTGCCCCCCTTGCTGGCCGCGCCGGCTGGTGGGGTGCTGATACGTCTCAAACGTATCTATAATTTCTTATGTTCCATGCTACTTTTATGATGATACTCACATGTTTTATACACATTATATGTCATTATTATGTATTTTCCGGCACTAACCTATTAACGAGATGCCGAAGAGCCAGTTGCTGTTTTCTGCTGTTTTTGGTTTCAGAAATCCTAGTAAGGAAATATTCTCGGAATTGGAAGAAATCAACGCTCAGGGTCCTATTTTTTCACGAAGCTTCCAGAAGACCGAGGGAGAAACGAAGTGGGGCCACGAGGTGGCCAGACAACAGGGCGGCGCGGCCTGGACCCTGGCCGCGCGGCCCTGGCGTCTGGGCCCCTCGTGACGCCTCCTGACCTACCCTTCCGCCTACTTAAGCCTTCGTCGATAATAGCCCCAGTACCGAGAGCCACGATACGGAAAACCTTCCAGAGACGCCGCCGCCGCCAATCCCATCTCGGGGGATTCAGGAAATCGCCTCCGGCACCCTGCCGGAGAGGGGAATCATCTACCGGATGACTCTTCATCGCCATGATCGCCTCCGGATTGATGTGTGAGTAGTTCACCCCTGGACTATGGGTCCATAGCAGTAGCTCGTCTTCTCCTCATTGTGCTATCATTGTTAGATCTTGTGAGCTGCCTAACATGATCAAGATCATCTATCTGTAATGCTACATGTGCGTTTATTGGGATCCGATGAATAAGGAATACTATGCTATGTTGATTATCAATCTATCTATGTGTTGTTTATGATCTTGCATGCTCTCCGTTGCTAGTAGAGGCTCTGGCCAAGTCATTGCTTGTAACTCCAAGAGGGAGTATTTATGCTCGATAGTGGGTTCATGCCTCCATTGAACTGGGAGTGACAAAGAACCTCTAAGGTTGTGGATGTGCTGTTGCCACTAGGGATAAAACATCAATTCTATATCTAAGGATGTATTTGTTGATTACATTACGCACCATACTTAATGCAATTGTCTGTTGTTTGCAACTTAATACTGGAGGGGGTTCGGATGATAACCTGAAGGTGGACTTTTTAGGCATAGATGCATGCTGGATAGCGGTCTATGTACTTTGTCGTAATGCCCAATTAAATCTCACACTACTCATCATAACATGTATGTGCATTGTTATGCTCTCTTTATTTGTCAATTGCCCAACTGTAATTTGTTTACCCAATATGCTATTTCTTATGGGAGAGACATCTCTAGTGAACTGTGGACCCCGGTCCATTCTTTTACATCGAATACAATCTACTGCAATACTCGTTCTACTATTTTCTGCAAACATCATCTTCCACACTATACATCTAATCCTTTGTTACAGCAAGCCGGTGAGATTGACAACCTCACTGTCACGTTGGGGCAAAGTAATTTGGTTGTGTTGTGCAGGTTCCACGTTGGCGCCGGAATCCCTGGAGTTGCGCCGCACTACACTCCGCCGCCATCAACCTTCAACGTGCTTCTTGGCTCCTACTGGTTCGATAACCTTGGTTTCTTACTGAGGGAAAACTTGCTTCTATACGCATCACACCTTCCTCTTGGGGTTCCCAACGGACGTGTGTATACACGCTATCAAGCTCTTTTTCTGGCGTCGTTGCCGGGGAGATCAAGACACGCTGCAAGGGGAGTCTCCACCTCCAATCTCTTTACTTTGTTTTTGTCTTGCTTTACTTTTATTTACTACTTTGTTTGCTGCACTAAAACAAAACACAAAAAAAAATTAGTTGCTAGTTTTACTTTATTTACTATCTTGTTTGCATTCTCTATTAAAAACACAAAAAAATTAGTTACTTGCATTTACTTTATCTAGTTTACTTTATTTACTACTACTAAAATGAGTAATGCTGAAGTTGAAGTTCGTTCGTTTAAGCAACAAGGGGGAGAATGTTTAAAAGATGCTTGGTACAGAATTAGTGATGCTCATAATAGGTGCACTAAGAAACACTCCGCCACTATCCTACTCAGAAATTTTTATGTTGGCATCTCTAGTTGGAATAGGTATGTTCTCGATTGTCTCGCGGGAGGTAATTTCCTAGGCACTCCTGCTTTAGAAGCTAGTTGCATTATTGAGAGTCTATTTGGAAAACCACCTGTTAATGAAGTTAAAACTGAAATCTCTCTTGAAGACGTCATGAAAAAGATGGAGACCATAGAGCAAAATCTTCCGAGCATTGAGACTAAATTGGGAATACTATTTAATAGCACTGATAAACTTGATGAATCTCTAGGAGGAATTAATGAGAGAATTTCCGTCTTAGAAACTTGTGCTACTCATGGTAATCAAACCCATAGGATTAGTAAACTTGAAGAAGCTATGGGAATTTTGGGTTCAACTTTTTCTTCTCTTAATTATAGGGAGAAAGCTTATGTGGGTAAGGAGCAAAAGTTCATGTATGTCTCTAAGGTGCCTAAGCCAAAAAACTATTATAGGCCTAAAATTTACAAAGCTCTTAATACCACTATAGATAATGGAGCATCCAACGTTTCATCTCTTGATAATACTTGATATACACTTTCTGCGCCTAGCTGAAAGGCGTTAAAGAAAAGCGCTTATGGGAGACAACCCATCATTTTACTACAGTACTTTTGTTTTATATTTGAGTCTTGGAAGTTGTTACTACTGTAGCAACCTCTCCTTATCTTAGTTTTATTGCATTGTTGTACCAAGTTAAGTCTTTAATGATAAAGTTGATACTAGATTTGGATTACTGCGCAGAAACAGATTTCTTGCTGTCACGAATTTGGGTTGAATTCTCTGTAGGTAACTCAGAAAATTATGCCAATTTACGTGCGTGATCCTCAGATATGTACGCAACTTTCATTAGTTTTGAGTTTTCTCATTTGACCAATTCTGGTGCCCCAGAAAAATACGTCTTTATGGACTGTTCTGTTTTGACAGATTCTGCCTTTTATTTTGCATTGCCTGTTTTGCTATGTTAGATGGATTTCTTTGTTCCATTAACTTTCAGTAGCATTGTGCAATGTCCAGAAGTGTTAAGAATGATTGTGTCACCTCTGAACATGTGAAATTTTTGGTTATGCACTAACCCTCTAATGAGTTTGTTTCGAGTTTGGTGTGGAGGAAGTTTTCAAGGATCAAGAGAGGAGGATGATACAATATGATCAAGGAGAGTGAAAGCTCTAAGCTTGGGGATGCCCCGGTGGTTCATCCCTGCATATTTCAAGAAGACTCAAGCGTCTAAGCTTGGGGATGCCCAAGGCATCCCCTTCTTCATCGACAAAATTATCAGGTTTCTCTAGTGAAACTATATTTTTATTCCATCACATCTTATGTGCTTTACTTGGAGCGTCTTTTTGTTTTTGTTTTTGTTTTGTTTGAATAATGTTGGATCCTAGCATTCATTTTGTGGGAGAGAGACACGCTCCGCTGTTGCATATGGACACATATGTCCTTAGGCTTTACTCATAATATTCATGGCGAAGGTTGAACTGCTTCGTTAAATTGTTATATGGTTGGAAACGGGAAATGCTACATGTGGTAATTGGTATAATATCTTGAATAATGTGATACTTGGCAATTGTTGTGCTCATGTTTAAGCTCTTGCATCATATACTTTGCACCTATTAATGAAGAAATACATAGAGCTTGCTAAAATTTGGTTTGCATAATTGGTCTCTCTAAGGTCTAGATATTTTCTAGTGAAGGTCGAACAACAAGGAAGACGGTATAGAGTCTTATAATGCTTACAATATGTCTTTTATGTGAGTTTTGATGTACCGGTTCATACTTGTGTTTGCTTTAAACAACCTTGCTAGCCTAAACCTTGTATCGAGAGGGAATACTTCTCATGCATCCAAAATCCTTGAGCCAAACACTATGCCATTTGTGTCCACCATACCTACCTACTACATGGTATTTCTCCGCCATTCCAAAGTAAATTGCTTGAGTGCTACCTTTAAAATTTCCATTTTTTATCTTTGCAATATATAGCTCATGGGACAAATAGCTTAAAAACTATTGTGGTATTGAATATGTACTTATCCATCTTATCTCTTATAAGTTGCTTGTTGTGCGATAACCATGCTCCTGGGGACGCCATCAACTATTTCTTTGTTGAATATCATGTGAGTTGCTATGCATGTTCGTCTTGTCTGAAGTAAGGGCGATTTACCATGAGTTGAATGGTTTGAGTATGCATATTGTTAGAGAAGAACATTGGGCCACTAACTAAAGCCATGATTCATGGTGGAAGTTTCAGTTTTGGAGAAATATCCTCAACCTCATATGAGAACATTATTTGTAGCTAAATGCTTATGCATTAAAGAGGAGTCCATTATCTGTTGTCTATGTTGTCCCGGTATGGATGTCTAAGTTGAGAATAATCAAAAGCGAGAAATCCAATGCGAGCTTTCTCCTTAGACCTTTGTACAGGCGGCATAGAGGTACCCCTTTGTGACACTTGGTTAAAACATATGTATTGCGATGATAATCCAGGTAATCCGAGCTAATTAGGACAAGGTGCGAGCACTATTGGTATACTATGCATGAGGCTTGCAACTTGTAGGATATAATTTACATGATACATATGCTTTATTACTACCATTGACAAAATTGTTTCTTGTTTTCAAAATAAAAGCTCTAGCACAAATATAGCAATCCATGCTTCCCTCTGCGAAGGACCTTTCTTCTACTTTTATTGTTGAGTCAGTTTACCCATTTCCTTCTATCTCAAAAAGCAAACACTTGTGTTAACTGTGCATTGATTCCTACATACTTGCATATTGCACTTATTATACTACTTTATGTTGACAATATCCATGAGATATACATGTTACAAGTTGAAAGCAACCGCTGAAACTTATATCTTCCTTTGTGTTGCTTCAATATCTTTACTATGAAACTATTGCTTTATGAGTTAACTCTTATGCAAGGCTTATTGATGCTTGTCTTGAAAGTACTATTCATGAAAAGTCTTTGCTGTATGATTCAGTTGTTTACTCATTACATTTACCATTGCTTCGAATCGCTGCATTCATTACATGTCCTTACAATAGTATTGATCAAGATTATGATAGCATGTCACTTAAGAAATTATCTTTGTTATTGTTTACCTACACGGGACGAGCAGGAACTAAGCTTGGGGATGCTTGATACGTCTCAAACGTATCTATAATTTCTTATGTTCCATGCTACTTTTATGATGATACTCACATATTTTATACACATTATATGTCATTATTATGCATTTTCCGGCACTAACCTATTAACGAGATGTCGAAGAGCCAGTTGCTGTTTTCTGCTGTTTTTGGTTTCAGAAATCCTAGTAAGGAAATATTCTCGGAATTGGACGAAATCAACGCCCAGGGTCCTATTTTTCCACGAAGCTTCCAGAAGACCGAGGGAGAAACGAAGTGGGGCCACGAGGTGGCCAGACAACAGGGCGGCACGGCCTGGACCCTGGCCGCGCGGCCCTGGCATCTGGGCCCCTCGTGACGCCTCCTGACCTACCCTTCCGCCTACTTAAGCCTTCGTCGATAATAGCCCCAGTACCGAGAGCCACGATACGGAAAACCTTCCAGAGACGCCGCCGCCGCCAATCCCATCTCGGGGGATTCATGAGATCGCCTCCGGCACCCTGCCGGAGAGGGGAATCATCTCCTGGAGGACTCTTCATCGCCATGATCGCCTCCGGATTGATGTGTGAGTAGTTCACCCCTGGACTATGGGTCCATAGCAGTAGCTAGATGGTCGTCTTCTCCTCATTGTGATATCATTGTTAGATCTTGTGAGCTGCCTAACATGATCAAGATCATCTATCTGTAATGCTACATGTGCGTTTGTTGGGATCCGATGAATAATGAATACTATGCTATGTTGATTATCAATCTATCTATGTGTTGTTTATGATCTTGCATGCTCTCCGTTGCTAGTAGAGGCTCTGGCCAAGTCATTGCTTGTAACTCCAAGAGGGAGTATTTATGCTCGATAGTGGGTTCATGCCTCCATTGAATCTGGGGGAGTGACAGCAACCTCTAAGGTTGTGGATGTGCTGTTGCCACTAGGGATAAAACATCAATTCTATATCTAAGGATGTATTTGTTGATTACATTACGAACCATACTTAATGCAATTGTCTGTTGTTTGCAACTAAATACTGGAGGGGGTTTGGATGATAACCTGAAGGTGGACTTTTTAGGCATAGATGCATGCTGGATAGCGGTCTATGTACTTTGTCGTAATGCCCAATTAAATCTCACACTACTCTTCATAACATGTATGTGCATTGTTATGCTCTCTTTATTTGTCAATTGCCCAACTGTAATTTGTTTACCCAATATGCTATTTCTTATGGGAGAGACATCTCTAGTGAACTGTGGACCCCGGTCCATTCTTTTACATCGAATACAATCTACTGCAATACTCGTTCTACTGTTTTCTGCAAACATCATCTTCCACACTATACATCTAATACTTTGTTACAGCAAGCTCACTGTCACGTTGGGGCAAAGGAATTTGGTTGTGTTGTGCAAGTTCCACTTTGGCGCCGGAATCCCTGGTATTGTGCCTCATCTACTGCAATAATTTGAGATTGACAACCTCACTGTCACGTTGGGGCAAAGGAATTTGGTTGTGTTGTGCAAGTTCCACTTTGGCGCCGGAATCCCTGGTATTGTGCCGCACTACACTCCGCCGCCATCAACCTTCAACGTGCTTCTTGGCTCCTACTGGATCGATAACCTTGGTTTCTTACTGAGGAAAAACTTGCTTCTATACGCATCACACCTTCCTCTTGGGGTTCCCAACGGCCGTGTGTATACACGCTATCAGGTGCCACCCTGGGGTGCCCCACTGGTCATCCCCAGGTGCTCCCAGGTGCCTCTTTGAAAAATAAGACCAACGGTATAATTTTTTGTAAATTTTTGAAAACTTTGAAAAATGCACATTTTTGGGTATTAAATTTATTATTACTGGGAAGAAAAAGATTTTGAAATCTCTAAACAACTAAAGAACTTTGCAAAACAAAAAGTGCTACAGCAGGTAGAACAAGTGGGGGAAAGAAAAAAATGTTGTTTAGCTCTTCTATGCATATAAAATGTATTTGTTAACAAGGTTGATCAAGTCTTGCCACCAAATAAATTTTACATAGCATGAGATGAAATAAACCTCAAATCAATCATGTTACCTTGTATTGAATTGATATGGATCCAATCATAATATTTTGATATCCCTCTTTATGCTCATATATAGGACAATCAATAGCTCCCACTTTGATAGTTCTCACATTAGAAATTGTATTAACTCCACATACTTTATCAATCCTCTTGGGAAAATAAACAGTATGCTCCTTGTCATCAACATTGAAAGTAACTTTTCCTTTATTGCAATCAATAACAGCCCCTGCGGTGTTAAGAAAAGGTCTCCCAAGAATAATAGACATATTATCATCTTCAGGCATTTCCAACACAACAAAATCAGTTAATATCAAGCAGTTATTAGTAACTTGAACAGGAACATCCTCACATATACTAACATGAATAGCAGTAGATTTATCAGCCATTTGCAAAGATATATCAGTTGGTATCAACTTATCTAAATAAAGTCTCTTGTAAAGAGAAAAAGGTATAACACTAACACATGCTCCCAAATCACATAGAGCAGTTCTAACATAATTATTCTTAATAGAACAAGGAATAGTCGGTATACCTGGGTCGCCCAGCTTCTTTGGAACTTCACCATTGAAAGAGTAATTAGCAAGCATAGTGGAAATCTCCTCATTAGGAATTTTCCTTTTGTTAGAGACAATATCTTTCATATACTTTGAATAAGGAGGCAATTTAATAGCATCAGTCAAAGGGATTTGCAAGAATAAAGGTTTCATCCAATCACAAAATTTATTATAGTGTTCTTCTTCTTTTGATTTTAGTTTCTTAGCAGGAAATGGCATTTGCTTTTGAACCCAAGGTTCCCTTTCATTACCATGTTTCTTAGCAATAAAATCTTCTTTAGTATACTTTTTATTTTTAGCATGCTTTTCAGGTTCATCTTCAACCTCTTCTTTATTAGAAGCATCATTCTTATCATTATCTTTATCATGTTCATTACCACTTTCAGTTTCAGCATCCGAAATAGAAATACTATTAGGATCATTAACAGGTTCAGAGGATTCTACAACATTTTTATGTTTCTTCTTCTTTTTCTTATAAGGAGTACTAGTTTCAGTTCGTTGAGAATCTTGTTCAACTCTTTTGGGATGCCCCTCGGGATATAGAGGATCCTGAGTAGAAACACCACCTCTAGTTGTTACTTCATAAGCATGTTTTTCTTTAGAATTATTTTTTAATAAGTCACTTTGCACTTTAGTGAGTTGATTAATTTGAGTTTGAATCATATGAAAATGTTTAACAAGCATCTTAACATCATTGGAGGTTCTCTCCACAATATCATGCAAATTACTAATAGCTTGAGAATTTTCCATTAGATGATTCTCTACTCTCATATTAAAATTATTTTGCTTAGCAATATAATTATCAAACTCATCTAAGCATTGAGCAGGAGGTTTTGAATACGGAATATCTTCCCTAGTAAAGCGTTGAAGGGAGTTTACCTCAATCATGGATGAAGGGGGAATTATCTTGCATAAATCTTCTATGGGAGGTAAATTCTTTACATCTTCAGATTTAATACCTTTCTCCTTAAGTGATTTCTTGGCTTCCCTCATATCTTCATCATTTAATTTAATCAAACCCCTCTTCTTCAATATCGGCGTCGGGGATGGTTCAGGTGTAGTCCAATCATCATGATTCCGGCCTATTTTAGCCAATAATTCTTCAGCTTCGTCTGGAGTTCTTTTCCTGAAAACACAACCAGCACAACTATCCAAATATGCCCTAGACTCAATTGTTAGTCCACTATAAAATATATCAAGTAAATCATGCTTTTCCAGATCATGTCCAGGTCAAGCTCTGATAAGAGAGCAAAATCTTGCCCAAGCTTCAGACAATTTCTCTCCATCTTCCTGGTCAAAACTATAAATTTTCTGCAAAGCAATATGTTGAGCACTAGCAGGAAAGTATTTCTGAAAGAAAACATCAAGCAAACCACTTGGACTATCAATGGAATCAGGAGGCAAACTATTATACCAAGTTTTAGCATCATCCTTTAATGAGAAAGGAAAAATTTTAGCAACAAAATAAGTACGCCTCTTTACATCATCAGAAAACAAACTACTCAAAGTAGAAAGTTCATTCATGTGTTCTACAACACTTTCTTTTTCAGTACCACAAAAGGGTGTTTTCTCAACAATAGCTATATGAGATAAATCAAGAGAAAAATCATAATCCTTATCCTTAATGTTTATAGGAGATGTGGCAAATTTAGGATCAGGTGACAGTTTATATCTAACAGTATGTTGTGCAAGAAGCTTTTTAATATTACTTGTACCAGTAGTAGCATTGCATTTAACAATAAAATCATCATCAAGTTCCACATAATCTTCATCAGGATCATCACTAGAGTATTCAGACTCAAGTGAATTAACAGGTGTAATAATATTTTCATTAGGAGTTTCAGTATTTTCATTTTGTCTAGACCTAGCAATTGTAGCATCTAGAAAAGATCCTAACGAACCACTATCATCAAGCACATCAGAAGCATCATCAAAATTATAAGAATTTTCAGATTCAGCAGAAGTACCAGCAAGCGAAGCTTGTGGTGGTGAAACAAGTTGTCTTATCACAGATGGTGAATCAAGAGCAGCAGAGGTACTCAGAGTTGTACCTTTTCTTGTAGTGGATGGTAATATGGCGACTTTAGGATCGCGAGGTTTACCCATGATGGAGAATTTGCAGCGTACAATATCAATCCAAGTGAACTTCCAAATAGAGCTATGCTCCCCGGCAACGGCGCCAGAAAATAGTCTTGATGACCCACAAGTATAGGGGATCGCAACAGTCTTCGCGGGAAGTAAAACCCAATTTCTGTCACTTTGGGGCCTCGGGTTCCGGACAGCGACATGTGTATACAACTTGCAGGTAAGATCATAAAACAATGAATATCATCATGAAACAATAACATGTTCAGATCTGAGACCATGGCACTCGGGCCCTAGTGACAAGCATTAAGCATAACAAGTTGCAACAATATCATCAAAGTACCAATTACGGACACTAGGCACTATGCCCTAACAATCTTATGCTATTACATGACCAATCTCATCCAATCCCTACCATCCCCGGCCTTCAGCCTACAGCGGGGGAATTACTCACACATGGATGGGGAAAACATGGCTGGTCGATGGAGAGGCGTCGGTGGTGATGATGGCGATGATCTCCTCCAATTCCCCGTCCCGGCGGAGTGCCAGAACGAAGTTTCTGGTCCCGAGACGGAGTTTCGCGATGGTGGCGGCGTTCTGGATGGTTTCTGGCGATTTCGACTTCCCGTCTCGCGTTTTTAGATCGAAACCCTTAAATAGTCCAGAGGGGGGCGTCAGAGGCTGGCCGAGGCGGCCACACAGTAGGGCGGCGCGCTCCCCCTACAGGCCGCGCCGGCCTAGTGTGTGGGGGCCCTGCCCCCCCCCCCCCCCAGGCCTGCCCTTCTGGCTCCGTGAATCTTCTGGAAAAATAAGCCCTTCGACATAAATTCCGGGGATTTTCCTGAAAGTTGAATTTCTGCACAAAAACGAGACACCAGAGCAATTCTGCTGAAAACAGCGTTAGTCCGTGTTAGTTGTATCCAAAATACACAAATTAGAGGCAAAACAATAGCAAAAGTGTTCGGGAAAGTAGATACGTTTTGGACGTATCAAAGTACACGGTGCGTTTTTTGTCATCAGGATGAAACCATCAAACACTTATTCTTCCAGTGCCAGTTCGGAGATCTATATGGTCAGTCATCCAAGTAGCGTCTACCCTGTATCCTCCGACTAGTGTCGCCAATGTCTTTAGCAATTGGCTTCATGGTATCGATTCAAGGTTTAAGTTACTTCTTAGGGTGGGGGCGCTAGCAGTTATCTGGGCGCTTTGGCTATGTAGAAATGACAAGATCTTTAATAAAAAAAAATTGCTCTTTGTTGCAGGTCATCTACATATGTACAGGTATTCTCCGTTCGTGGTTACCTCTTCAGCGAGTGGAGAACCGAGACCTATTTACGGAGGTGTGTACAAGGTTGGAGGCTACGTCGAGGGATACTTTTTTCCTACATGGGTGGCAGCATAGTCTACGGATAGATGCCCCACCTACACCTTAGGCGTCATATGATTCATCGTTCCGATATGTATCTCGCCTAGTTTTTATTATTTATCCTTTTTGACTTGAGACAACAAAACGGCTGTGTGCATCCTGGTTATGCAAAGGCTGGATGTAATTGCTTCTTAAAGTAATAAAGCATCCTTTATCGAAAAAAAGGACAAGCACAATGGTGAAGGGCAACAGATGGTTCCACCCCGGCTGCAACAACCACGAGGCAGGCTCCTCCTCCAGCGCTGGCGTCCACCATTTTTTCCGTGTGCCAGCTTCCTGGCCACCACGAACACCTCCCACGCCGAGCTCCGAGTGGTGCGTGTACGTGGTGGTCAAGATCACGCGCCAATTCACGCAGCATTATCAGTTGCTGACATGGCTAGATGTCTACCTACCACGGGGGTGCCATCAGAACCAACCACGCGTGTCTGTGTCGGCCATCCCACCTGACTCGCTGACAAGAGATCCTCCGGCGTCGAGCCTTTCTCCCGCCAGATCTACGGTGGGATCCCACCTACGTCGTGGAATCATCGTTGTGGGCGCGGAGGTTCGAGGCCGAGCCTCGAGGCCTACCTCGAGGGCCTCTACGACGATGACGAGGACTACTAGTGCTACGAGGAGGAGGAGAAGCAGCCGGAGCAGATGCCGATGTTTAAGGATTAGCAGCAAGAGCAGCCCCTCGACGATGGAGGAGGCATGGGTTTTGTACACATTTCCACAAGAACGTGGCCGAACTAGTCACATTACCACAATGCGTACACCCAATACATGGACCCCCTGCTTCGGATGCCGTCGTACGAGCACGAGCCAGTGGTGGAGGACTTACCAGAGGACGAGGACGAGGAGGATGAGTGATGGAGGAGGCGCCTCTGATGATCGACGACGACAAGGATGAGTTCTAGTGCGTCATCGACCTCTGGAAGCAGGAGGAGCTGGTGTAGTGGGTTGGCCTCGACGAGGTCATCAAGTTGTCGGCGATGCAGGCCATGGGACCACTGGCCGCTCCAAGCAGTGACGAATCTAGCCCATTTTGCTAGGGTGGGGCAGACCTTACTTTGGCTGGGCTTTTTTTATTTTTTTCCATATTTTTTTATAGAAAACATATAGGCTGGGCCAAATCTTAGAGTGGCCACCCTGTTGGCTCCGCACCTGGCTCCAAGGCTGCTCCCGTCTCCACCTGGTCAGTCCGCGGGCCACCGCAAACAGACCATGTGAGACACACTTTGATGTCAGATTTGAGAAGCGCGTTGAAGTTGCCCAAATGCCGTGACGGCCGGGCATGATGGATTAAACTATCCGGGATCTGGAGTGCTACGAGCGCGCCTGGCCCTCCGGACAGGCGGCGTGATCCCGCGTACTCGTGCGCCGCGAAAGGCACAAAAGCTTCGCCGCGTAAATAAGTAGCCTCTCCGCACATGCGCATCGCGTGCATGGTTCCAACTCCGCGCGAGCTAGTAAAAAAATGAGAAAAAAGCGGCTCGGACGTTCGTGGATTCGGTTCCAGGATGTTGGCCCAGAGGAAAACATGCATGGATGTCGTCTCCTCATCTGTCCTCCACGCTAACCCTTCTCCTTCCTTGTAATCCTGAGTATGTTTTCTTTCCACCGGCTTCAGCTTGGCAAGCCTAAGCATCGATCATGCGTGTATGTCTTTTCACCGTATGGTTGGTCTGTTAAAAGCTGCTAGAAGGCTCCGCTGTCAAAAAAATGAGTTTGACCGCAGTTGATAGGGTTTGAAAAGCGGAGGCAGATGATGGGGGTTAGCGCGTGGGAATCTGATTAGTGAGCTGCTGGCACGCCACCTGAAGCTCGAGCCACTCCTATCATCACTTCAACAAGTCCACCACCCAAAACCATCTCCTCCTTTTCTAGCTTGTCCCCCTAGCTAGCTTGCTTGCTTCCAGGCAGGGGCCCATGAAATGCTTGCTACAACTGCTTTACAAGTGGACACATGCACTGATCTATTTCTTGATTCGTAATCATTTTTCCTTCCCCAGAGAGATCACAATGAGTTTTCATGTTGCTTAATGCTTAACAATATTAAGGTTACGCTAAAAATGTACTCGCTCTAATCCATAAGAAGTGTCGGGATTTTAGTTTAGTTTAAATTTAAACTAAAATCAACACACACTTATGGATCGGAGGGATCAACTAAATTAGGGACTACTACAAGAAAATTATTGTTCATATAGTTTGCTACATCTAAGTGGTATGACATTTTGTTAATCTTAAGTCGATGCTATGAGCCATTTAATATCCCTATGTTGAGATTGCGCAGAGGCGGCGGGGAGAGACGCCTAGCAACATTGACTAAAGCCATAGTAAAATCTTTGTCAACTTTGATATTTTAGGCGGCTTGATTTGAATCCCACAGATGTTGGACCATCTGTTGTTGTTTTTGTATTTGCCTCACAAAGATTGACCTCATCCGCCATGCTTCGTATCAAATTTTGACCATGCATTCATTTCTTGTACAACATTATCTGGTAGTGTTCAACAACACCATCCTCCTTCTCAATTCAAGTTGACCTTTCATAAAACTTAGAACACGAACATCATTCCACCACCTTTTGTGGTCGGTGGGATAACGTTCATGTGTTGCTCTTATTTGCCCTGATCGTGCCAACTACCCCTAATCGAGCATAGGGATCCCACACATCCAATATCTATCCCGAACTCATCCTAGCCGCAACAGATGTTTTCACGCCCCACCCGTCCAGAAAATTTTGTTAAGAATTGGAGTGATATGCATGCACAATAGAAGGCATGTTAAAACTATTTATTATCATCCTTAACTTTCTATTGATTTGCCAAACTATGTAATTTTCCAACATATATAAACAAAAAGGCATCATGTTCTAGAGGGAAGTGAAAGATAGATAAAACACTACCATCTACTACTCATGTTCATATACTAGAAGGATACTCCACGCGTTGCAGCGGGAATTTCTCTGATAACTCTATTTTGTAAAAAACAAAAGGATATAAGTTGATTGGAATAGGATATTATTTGTACGAACATGCAGGATGCGTAAATATTCAAGAGGCTAACTTAAAAAGACTAACTTGAAATGGTTATGTAATTGGTGGCTAAAAGTTGATGATGTGGATAATTGGATGGCTTAAAAAATAGATGATGTGACTTGCATGTAGAGTATCAATGAATGTTAGTGGGGGATGACATGGATAATTGGATGGCTAATAGAATGGATGATGTGGATAGCTTGCATGTTGAGATAGACAACTTAAATGATCTTCTAGTGGGGTTTTGCTTTATAAGAGATATAGATACATGAACTTTTGGACATTGACATTATTTGAAATTTTAATTATTTTACTGCTATCAAGATCTTAGCTCTTGGTGGTATTCAAGCTCACAGATTAGTTTATAGTTAGTTTCCGAGCAGTTCATTTGTGGATATTATTATAAAGTATATATAGTAGATATATGCTTCATGTATCTTTTGGTTAGTTGATTTGCCTAGTAATTTTTTTTTCACAAAGTTAGGAACTACTATGACACAAGAGTTTAAAGAACTCATGGAATAGAAATAAATCTCCCAATGCACGAGCATACAAGTTACATGGCAACACACAAATATTTAGCTAGTTTTCATAAATAATTGAACTATTCCCACCCTTCATGACCTAATAGTATATTTCCATTTGTATCTATTAGTAGTCGATTTTTTTTAAAAAATGGACACACACTTTCTAGATATTAATCTATTTACTAATGAAGGTAATGAACCGTAAAATTGATGTTGGCCTACACATTTTCTTATACACGCAGGTTCTGCTATTTGCTAGAGAAGTGAGAGGCAGGAAGGTCCACAGAAGTAGCTTCTATAATTAACTTTATAGAGATAGTAGCTCGAGAGATGCATAAAAGGGAGAGAACCCAAACCAAAAGAAAACAACAATCATGGTACAGGAAAAAAAGAAGCCACGGCGATCAATCTCAAGTTCTCAACAGCTAGAGGTACTAGTAGAGTGGAGTAGAGGAGAGAAGCAAGCAGCTAGCTAGCAACCCCTCCCCTATGCGAGCCGTGTCCCCTGGCGTGGTGTCACGGCAGAGCCGCTTTGGCGCCGCTGTCCCCGCTTTGTGGCGGCCGTTCTCATTGCCCCTGTCTAGTTAAGAAACTGGCGATTAATCTGCAGACGGATTTACGTGCAAGTCGCTCCCGATTAAGAAACTGCAGACTTTTCGTACGGAACCCCCGCCGAGGCTCCTTTCTAGGCACACACATTCTGCGCTTCTGCTCCCGATGCTGCGCTCCCGCCCTAGCTTAGCTAGCCGTCGTCTTCCTCCTTCTCCCACTCCTAGTCTCTCTAAAACGCAGCAACTAGTAGTTCAAAAGAGAGAATCATCAACAATTGCAAGGGTCCAACTAGAAACGAAGGGATTTTCTCTCCATAGTTCCTAACTGAACCGCGTGAAATAATGGCCGGAAAACGCTCGACCTACCCCACTAGCCATGGCATGCCGACCAGCTATGCATAGATCGAGAGGGAGAGAATATCTTTTGGTCTGCCGTGCTTCATCATTCTGCTCACTACCCTCTCTCATGGAGATCGAGCTTAAAACTCCAGCGCATACCTCTCCTATTTCATGCCCGGCCCCTCCCCCCACATCCTATCCATCGCCCTGCAATTCCCTTCTCTGTCTCGATCTTGCATGTCTAGATGCAGATCAAGGTTGCCACTAGCTTATGCCTGATAGATGCAGCTATGCATGAACCAACATCTTGTGAGATCTGAAGTCCTAGTCCAAGCTATATGTATGCCACGGAAAGTCAAAACTTCTTTTAGTTCTTCGATTTGATCCAGTGAGCTCCGTATCACACCAACCGAAGCTAGCAAACATCCCCACTGGAACCCAATTTCGGTTCTCTTCCATTGAACTGGTAAATGTATGCATTCTGTAGTTGATCGTGCTTTCTTTACCCTATGGCTTGCAGTTACAGTACATGTTTGCATGAGATCTTATGGTCGATCTGCATGCTTGCATGCATAGTCTACATCTGTAAGCGGTTGCGTGCTTGAGATCATGCAAATGGGAGAAGCGATATTGGTGAGGTTCAATCCGAACTAGGTTTTGCGAGTAAATGTAAGACCAGTATCTGATTGAGCCGTGCCAATATCTCTTCGTCGTATATTTTTTCCCTCCTCCTAAGGTGACATAGATCTATGCAGGTTAGCATCCTCTACTACTCGATCTATATATATCCAGTTAACTAGAAACTCTCTTTTCTAACGAAGCTACTTCTTGTTAAACCAGTTGATTTATGCTGCGTATGCATGCACTAACTAGTACTTTCCATACATGTTTTAGACTTTTAGTCGATGTTTCATACTCCATTACCGCGGTTTCAACTGATTTTTTTAGAAAGGTTTCACATGTTTCAATTTTGTTCCAAACCCATAATTAGTGCCATATAGATCTCGAATTTGCACATTCTTCTATTGGCCACTGTGTATTATCTAAACTTGAGCTGATGTATATGGTTTGATTTCTTTCGTATCGTAGGATTGATGGAGACAAATTGTGCCTACTCCGTTAACGTGACTCCCACCTCCTGATGGGGCGGTTACTTTGAAAATGCTATAAATACTGAAACTAATTAAACATATATACTTTCAAATTTCCAAGTAACATGTCGTCCAAATGCCAACCACCATTGTCAATTTTTTTTGGGAGGAGCATATGATTTTCATTTCGTTTGATGTTTCTCTTTTCCTTCGAACTAGCTCATGGATATTCTAGTTTGCATTGAGTTACACACCTCCCATATGTTTGAACAATATTATTGTGCTAATATTTTGCTTAACTAATGTCTATTCACCGACATCTCTTTTGCAAGATTGCAAATTGAAGATGTGACCTCTAATAATTGATTTACCAACATAATAGAAGATTCACTCTAACTATGTTTTTTTTGCGCCGGAGGCACTAACACAGATTCACCAAATTTTGCGCCCCACTAACATACATTCTCTTAGGAGATTAAGTTAGACCGCACATTTCCTACATTGTTTATACTCAATACTCACTATATTACTACTTTCTCTTGATATCGTTGATCTTTATAAATATTAAACTTCACATTCCATGCAGTGAGCGAATAGTTATTCACCCATGACAATAATTAGGGTATTAAGTTGACTTTTTTCCTTACATTATAGATAAACACTTTCTTCTTACTTTCTCTTATTGTTCTTGAATTTATTTAAGATTGAGCTTCAGATTTTGTGCTCGGCGTATATAACTATCGAATAACATGATGATGATTCAATTTGGTGTGGTTGTGCTTTAGAGATAGAAGGCTAGTTTAGTTTCATTTTCTTCATTGCTTTTTTTCCCCTACATAAGCAGGTTGACTGGTAATTATAATCCACTCAATAAACATATTGGTATCAATTATTTCATTTTTGGATGGTCAGATTAACAATGGCACAACCAGTTGTTTAATCTCTCCTTCTAGTTTTGAATTCTAAAGTGCACACATATCATGATTTTGTCTAGTTGCCTAGCAGGGCTCTGGACATGTTTTTTTTTGCGAGTAGTGGACATGTTTATGTCAATCTTGAAGGTACGTAAGGTATGCTACATATGCACGACTACTTTTCATATATGTTTTAATCGAGGTGGTTTCAACTGATTTTTTGTAGACTAGTTCACATGTTTAGTTTTGTTCAAGACCCATTAGTTTCATATGGATCTCAAATTTACACATTCATCAATTGTCAACTATCTGTATCCTCTAAACTTGAGTTCATCTAATGTCTATGGTTTGGTTTTTTTCCTAACATATTCTACTTGGTATATTCATCTTGCATGCATTTGTCAACTTTATCATCCCACAACCTAGTTAAACAAACAAACATAACCATATGTGGTGTAATTGAAGATGGGAAAGTAGAAAATTGAACAACACATGCAAACTCAATTTCGTCTATATATAACCTAAGAATCAATGATCTAAATTTTTCTCATGGTTTTATCTCAGTTACAACAGCTTTCAGGAAACCTATATTATTTTATTGATTTACTTGTAGTATACACATGGCCTGCTAGCATTGGTTTAGGTCTTTACAAGATATATATACATGAGGAAGAGGGATTTGTTTTAATCATTAGAAGCTAGAAAAAAATACCATTCATAAAATATACTTTTGGTTTATAGTTGCTAAAGCTGGTTGATTTATATGAAATGATGTTAGAGAGGAAAAACATCTAGGTTCCATGAAGACAAAGGTAAGACCAGTATCATGAAACTGATGATGTGCGAGATTTTGAAATAAATTGATCAATTTTTTAGGGGGTTCTAAAAATGTCCAAGATATAAACAGAAAATCTACACCGTAGGGGATGTTGCTAAAAACAGGATAGAAAAATGGTTTAGTATTATCGGTAGCTTAAATAATATCCAGCAACTAGCTTAACTAGGTACTGGCTAAAAAGAATAACAATATGGATAATTTCAAATGTTCATTATATTCAATTTTCTAATTATCATACTATGCTACTCCCTCTGTCCCTGATAATAGGATTTGCGCCCTGGATTATCAATTTAGCCAACATAATACCAGTTGTACATCTAAGCTTTCTAACGATATGTATTTTATAATATATATCTTGTATTATCTTGATCAAATTTACGATCTAGAAATACGTGCAATCCCTATGAACCAAAACAAAGGGAGTCCTATAAATCCTAGTTTGTTGTCAACATATCAATTCAAACTATCGGTACAAGAAACTTACTTATAGTAATAAAAAAATAACTAAGAAACATAAGTTGTAGAATCTCCGTAGTGTTTAATTAGGGTATTATGCACTTCGAGGAAAAAATTAACCATTAGTTAGGTGAACAAAATATGAGATATATGCCAAAAAACAAATATATCATTGGATTTATATTCAAAAAAAGTATTTTATGGTACAATTTCTGTGGTATATATATTAAATTTTATTGACCAAATTACTAGTTAAAGATTTTTTCTTGAAATGCGTAATACCCTTATAAAATCATATGGAGGGAGTGGTATAGTTTTATCAATTAGTATCCATTAAGGTGTATTACTCCTTAGGCGGAGTGTGTTACATTTGTGCTAGTGTCCTTTAATGGTTTAGTATACCCCTTAGGGTAGCCATATACTATCTCCATCCCAAAATTTAAGGCTTATATCATTTTTAGAAAGTCAAACTATGTCAAGTTCGACTAAGTTTTTACCAAAAATCATTAACATGCAAAATATAAAATTAATATTATTAAATAGATAATGAAATATATTTTCGTATAGTATCTAGAAAATATTATATTAGTTGATAGATTGTTCTAAAAGTTGGTCAAACTTTACTTGGTTTGACTTTCCAAAAAATATAAGCGTTAAGCTTTGGGATGAAGGTAGTATAATGCTAATATTTCAGCCGGTATCATGTAACCAGACCTAGAAAATTATTGATGTTACTCCTAATTGAGGAGGAGACATAGCATTAGAGTAATATAAGTAGAAATCCTATCGTAGTGCATATTACTAGAAAATATAATATCAAATAAATCGTATACGCAATTTTGCATTGAGATTCTACAACTTAATAAATATAATTAGACATACATATCATGCATGACATAGATAATGCTATACACAAGTATCATATGCATGCTACTGTTGATAATGCTATACACAAGTACATAGCAGATACATTGAGTGTTCTGGATTGCCTGGTCATCTCTTGCTAGAGGTGCAACTTAACATAGAAGCTGCATGACTGAAACACTACGTCTCATGCTAGAAAATCGGACGAGATTGTGTTGACCATCACCCTTCATATTGAACACAAGAATATCACAAGCTTAGCACAAATTATTAGAGGGGAACAGAGGTGCGAAGCTACAACTAGAGAACAAACAACAATTGTGTAAAGTAGATGAATATGAATCCATAATTTATGTTTTTGTATTGACATGACCCTCATGAGATATATAAAGATATATAAAGAGGCAAGCTGGAAGATAGACTTGGATTTCAAGAACATGTAGAGTTCTAGTCTACATAACTGGTATACCTATTCCAACAAACCGATCAAGCAAGCATGAAACTATGGTTAATTTTGTTTTTTTTTCTTTCGCAATTTCATGTCTATTGTATAAATGGGTAATTTATCATATACTAACAGCAATATTTGGATATATAATAGAGCCACGAGGTTAAACCACGTCATTTAAATTATTTTTAGTAGTTAGATATAAAATCTGTGGCCATGATTTAACAAGAGATAATACTCATAAACTGTATAACTAATTTTGGCACGGTCTATGTTGCACAAGAGTATATATGGAATATTAAAGGAAATTACCAATCAAATAAGATCTGAAAAAACAAAACAGATCCATGAAATTGTTATTTCAGGTCATGTAACCATGTCAATAACGTCTCTCGGCCCAGGACTCTATCAGTGTCCGTTTAAGAGAAAAGGAAAAATGAATATGATAGCCCGATATCCCGTGGTTTTCATTTGTTAGGTAGGACATGATTTGTCCAATACGTTTTACATTGTGGATTATTTCTCTAAAAAAACTCATTATACTAATTCAGTCCATGCATGAAAGTTAGAGACTAGCACTATATTTCTTTTGACTGGTCTAATGATTCTGTTTACTTCCAGATATAGTTCACCACACATGAGACATACTAAATAGAGGTGTATAATTTAAGGTTACTATACATACATGACAAGAGAAAATAGTCACAGTTGTGCTTTTAACTACTCCCTCCGATCCATAATAAGGGTCATGATTTTAGTTTGAATTTAAAGAATTCAAACCAAACTCTCAGCAGTTACTATGGACGAGGTATTAAAAAATATTATCAAATTTATCGTTAAACCTTGAAAGTGATTTTACAAATACTATAACTATTATACCTTTATCTATTAATGGAAGATGTATAACTATAGCTTTTCCCAACAATATATTCAACTTAATTAAGTGCTTCAAGTGGTTTTTAGTTAGTCTTCGTTCACAACCAAAGTGATGAATTTAGAGAACCGGTGGGAAAATGTTCTTAGAGGAAAAGAAGGTGAATTTGATTTTTAAAATACTACAAATGTAATTCCTTAATATTTCTAACTATATTAAAATTTAATCTAGCGCTTCAAGTGATGTTTAATTACAGATAGTTCACAACCAAGTGGTAAGGATGGAGAACTGAAGAAACGATGAATTCTCAATTTCTTTTTGGACCTTATTAACAAACATGAACCGACATATTTTCGTAACTTCCCAACTTCATCCGTACTATCGGCCTAATGTAACATAATTATAATGGAGCATGACTAATTGATTACAATAACTCTAATTAAGCAGGCCTTAACATAAATATTGTAACTATAATTTGTTTTTTATCCTCAAATTGAAGTAGCATCAATAAAAGCTGCATCCTTACTTGAAATATAAAGAAATTCTATGTACTTATTTTATATCACCATGTACGAATTAAATGCACATATCATAATTGATCCATTATTTTATCTCATGAGAAAATTAATTACCCAGGAATAATATATTCTTACAAACCATGCTAATTATAAACACGCATACAAATTTATAGCACTATAAAAATGTTTTTGAGAAACTCTTAGATATTGCTCTCACATTTGTGAGGGCCACCATGCTAGTTGTTGAATAAATCAATATCATTAAATTTCATTTATAAAATATTTCATAGTCCATTTCTTATTTTTATGCAACATAAACACATACATATTGAAGTAGATGCCAAAGATACACCTTCAGCAATTTTCAGAAAAAAACTTTGAAATATATAGATGTCTTTCAATGAATGTGATACATATGAGGAGACAATATACATATAAAATAAATAGTTAACACTTCAACACATTGAGGATGATATCATGGCAAAATATATAAAGTTAGCTGAGGTATAATATTAGTTGATTTTATGCTGTTGTAGCGTAGGAATAGTTGTGGCTGAGCAAGATAACAGTATTCTTACCGCTCTTGTTGACTTGTAAGCGTGGCTGCTATGAACTTCCATGCGTGCAAGAATGTAATGATGGAACTGATTCATCCTTCTTAGTTGTGTTGTGCTGAAGCAAATCAGTCAGCCCGCTACCCTCCAGTCCATGTAAGGCTGGTCTTCAAGAAAGCAACCGCGTCCCTATTAACTAGCCAGGCTGCTGAGAAATAAAGTGACTGAAATGACATAGTCAACGAGAGAAAGAAAAAAGAAAGAAAAGGAAAAAAAGAAAGAAAGAAAGAAAGAAAACGTTTTAAAATGTTTTAAAATATTCTAACAAATTCTCGCATGTACCTCATGACATATGCGCACGGCAAATTTCGTGAAAAACAGTATGTTCTGTGTAAAAAAAGATAGGAAAATATCTTGGGAAGAGTTCAGTTAACACCAAATTTCCGTGAAAGGACTTTCGAGCACAAAGAACATCGATATGATCATACGGTATCTTTTGCTGACTTTTTTGATATTTCAAGAATCAAATTCGCATAAAACAGAATTAATTAGAGGTTCAAGTTCAATGACGTCCCATGTATTACTCAAACTCATTTAGATGTTTCCCGGGAACTAAAACAGAAGAGTCAACGAAGTTTGCAACATACTACGCTATATAATATACACTCCTGTCTAAAGCTCAGCACACTCGCATCGCCGTGGCAATGATGAGCGGGCTCACGATTCTCACCTGCTTGGCCTTCGTCTTGCTGATCACCACTACGACCTGGCCTCCTGTCGCTCTTGCGGCAAGCGGTCAGCACCGGAGGAGGAGCAACCTGTGGCGCGGCGATTACATCATCGTCAGCGGCGACGACGCTCTGGTATCGCCGAACGGCGACTTCTCGTGTGGCTTCCACCGCGTCGCTACGAACGCCTACGTTCTCGCCATCTGGTTCACTGCCTCCGCCGATCCTCACACTCTCGCGTGGGCGGCCAGGCGCGACGCCCCCGTGAACGGCATAGGTTCCCGCGCCGAGCTCCTCGGGGACGGCTCCCTCGTGCTGCAAGACTTCGACGGCCGAACCGTGTGGACCACCAGCACGGGCGACACCGGCGCCGACCGGGCGCAGCTGCTCGACACCGGCAACCTCGTCGTGTCGGACGCCGCCGGCCGCACACTGTGGCAGAGCTTCGACTGGCCCACCGACACGCTCCTCCCGGGGCAGCTCATCACGCGGCGTAGCCGGATCGTGTCCGCAAGGGCCAGGGGCGCCACCTCCTCCGGCTACTACATCCTCTACTTCGACAGCTTCAACATCCTCACCATCATGTACGACGGCCCAGAGACCAACCTCAACTACTGGCCCAACGCCTTCAAGACCTGGTACGAAAACGGCCGGATGGCCTTCAACAGCACCCGGCTCGCCAGCCTCGACGAGCGCGGCCGCTTCTCGTCCAGCGACGGGCTGCGGTTCGAGGCCTCCGACGTGGGGCCCGGCGTTACGCGGCGGCTGACGCTGGATTACGACGGGAACCTCCGCTCGTACAGCCTTGATGTAGCGGGCGGCGGCACATGGCGCGCCACCTGGGCGGCGATCCTGCGGCCGTGTGGCGTGCACGGTATATGCGGCCGCTACGGTGTGTGCACGTACCTGCTGGACGGGCCGGCGTGCGCGTGCCCTGAGGGGTTCGTGCCCGCCGACCCCGCAGACTGGAGCAAGGGCTGTCGGCGACTCTTCCACCTCCGGTGCGGCGAGGATGTGCGCTTCGCCGAGCTGCCCAACGTCGACTACTGGGGGTTCGACTTCAAATTACTAGCTGACAAGAATTCAGGGATCTTCAACGTCAGCTTCGAGACGTGTCGGCAAATCTGCCTCGACGACTGCAACTGCGAGGGGTTTGGGTACAAGAAAGGGGGCAACGGCAAGTGCTATCCCAAGGTCGCTCTGTGGAACGGCCGGGGCCCCGAACCCAAGCAGTTCATGTACCTCAAGGTCCCTGCCCGCGACTGGAAGAATCTGAACATGTCGTCGGTGATGAGCTTGCGCTACGATGGCCACGCCTGCACAAAGCAAGAACACAACGCCAGCGGCAGCTACTACATGTCCCGTTACCTGAAGAATGTTGGAGACAGCAAGATAAACTTCGTGTACGTCTACAGCTTCCTCGCCGGCTTGTTCGTCGTGGAAGCCATGGTCATGATCGCTGGGTACCTGTTCATGTTCCGAGCCGATCGGGCTGCCACACGTCGTGTCCACGATGAAGGGTACAACTTGGTGTTGGGTCAGTACAGGAGATTCACGTACCAGGAGCTTTCGAACGCTACTTGCGATTTCCAAGAGGAGCTCAGCAGTGAGGCACCATGGCCGGTGTACAAGGGAGTATTAGAAGACGGACGAGATGTCGCAGTGACGCGGCTGGCGGAGGTCACGCCGCAGGCCGACCAGGTGTTCCGGTCGGAGATGAGCGTCATCGGACAGGTCAACCACATGAATCTTGTACGGGTATGGGGCTTCTGCTCCGAGCGCTCGCACAGGCTCCTCGTCTCGGAGCACGTTGAGAACGGCTCGCTGGCCAAGGCCCTGTTCAACTGCGGTGCCGAGGAGCTCAGGCTAGGGTGGCACTCGAGGTACAAGATCGCCGTCGGCGTCGCCAAGGGGTTGGCATACCTCCACCACGAGTGCTCCGAGTGGATCTTGCACTGCGACATGAAGTCAGAGAACATACTGTTAGATGTCTCCCTGGAGCCTAAGATCACCGGCTTCGGACTGGTGAAGCTGCTGAGCCGGGAAGACACGACCGGCGGGGTGCCATCCAGGGTGCAGGTTACCCGAGAATACGCCGCGCCTGAGTGGGCGCTGAGCCTCCCGATCACCTGGAAGGCTGACGTGTACAGCTTCGGTGTTGTGCTCCTCGAGCTGCTCCATGGGAAGAGGGCTAGCGAGTGGTCGGCTGCAGATTCACCGAAAGGTGAGGATGCATGCGTGGATTTACATGGGATCCTGGTTTGGATCGAGGACCGGAAAATAGAGTGCCAAGGTAAGTTGTCAACACCAGGGTCGTGGCTGGAGAAGTTCGTGGATGCGCGGTTGCTCGGCGACTTCAACCGCTTACAGGCGGCCGCGATGCTGGATGTGGCAATGTTGTGCGTGGAGGATGACCCGGACAGGAGGCCGAGCATGAATGTAATTGTGCAAAAGCTTCTCTCTTCTCAGGATGTAGGGTCGGCGTCCTTGCGCCGGGTCTGTCCTGCTCCTACCCATGAAATCCGTAGTACTATGTAATTTCATTAGGGAGTGTCTATTGGTCAGTGGAGTGACTTCCAATTGGGCATCGATTCTTTGACAAATAGCAAACTGAAACATGCTCGTTTCTCTTTACACAAGCACCGATCGGCTCCTTTTCCCATCTGCCTTTCCCCTTCACGTTTCTCGCTTTTTTAGCTTTTCCTTTCCTAGAAAAACCACAAGGACACCTTGGGACACAAGGCAACTTCATCACCCATATCTAGACGAGGGTAGATCACAAAGAAGGCAGAAACCATGGACCAAGCATGAGCAAGAAACCATGGAGAGACTCCAAGGAGAACATGGCTCCAGGGAGAAGATGTCAATAAAACCAGAACTCTCTATGCTTATATCCCTATGATTTTCACATGGCTATGCTTTTTATAACCATGATAGAAATTCACAAGAACTAACAGTAAAAAATCAACCTTACACACACACGCACATTACAGTCATATGATGTTAGAGGAAAATTAAGGTTCTTGTTCGGTGATTCCACATCATGCTATAGAAAAATCTAAGTGGGTAGGGATAACACAGTTGAAAGTGCAAAGTCTTCTCTTTGAGTTTTGTGTGCTTGACTACAACACCCGAGTATAGTTTACGGTGTGCATAGTTTTGTTGACTCTTTGTAGGTGCACAAGACGGTCGTTGACCCACCAAAAAGGGAAAATCAAAGACCGACGTCTTAATGTACACTAGGACCTAGGTCATAGGTTTTTCGGTTCTTTGTGTGTGTGTGTCGAAGCTTTGGTTGGTGAGGTCTCCAACATCAAGGAGGTTCTGCACTTTTCTCGCCCCCCACTCGATCCGAGGGTTTCCCCAAGCCATATGGACGGTATTGAGAGGTCATAGGGGCCCTCCTAGGCCCATATAAAGAGGGGATCACCCAAGGGAGAAGACATACTCCTCCGGGCCACCACGGAGGAGCTCCGCCACTCCGCATTCGCCATTGCCGCCTCCACGAAGATCTCCACCATCACCACCACACACAAGGAGAAGGAACTAGGATCCTGAAGGCTTCCTCATCGATCTACATCATCGTCATCATCAACAACATCTCCAACATCGATCCCCTTCGTCTACTTGGTTCTGATCCAAACCTTTGTTGGATATGTGCCCTAGTGGCAAATAAATACATATATTTTCCTGTTGGAGATATGCCCAAGAGGCAATAATAAAGTGGTTATTATATATCTTTGTGTTTATGATAAATGTTTGCATACCATGCTATAATTATATTAACCGAAACATTGATACATGTGTGTTATGTAAACAACAAGGAGTCCCTAGTAAGCCTCTTGTATAACTAGCTTGTTTATTAATAGATGATCATGGTTTCGTGATCATGAACATTGGATGTTATTAATAACAAGGTTATGTCATTAGATGAATGATGTAATGGACACACACCCAAATAAGCGTAGCATAAGATCCCGTCATTAAGTTCAGTTTGCTATAAGCTTTCGATACATAGTTACCTAGTCCTTCGACCATGAGAATATTCTCGAACCGTAGGGTGACACACTTGCGATGTTGCTAGGGGTAATTTAGGGATTGAAGAAATAGTTTTGGAGAGTTACGGAATTGTTCCGGAAAGATGATTAATGATTTATTAATTAATTGAATTAGTAAATATTAATATTAATATATTTAATAGAAATAAATGTGGGACTAAAAGTAGTCTATGAGAAGTTTTGCTAATGGGCCAATTAAGTAGCTCATGTAGGCAAACTATCAAAGAAAAGAGGCAAAAGAAAAGGAAAAGAAAAGAAGGCCCGGCCGGCCGCACGCCAAGGAAAGGCAAGTGTTTTGCCCATGTGTGTGCACGCCAAGGAAAGGCAAGGATCGGCCCGTGTGTTGTGCTTCCCTATGCACGCAAGGAAAGGCAAATGTTTTTGCCTTGCACATTAGGAATCGATCGATCTGATCGATCGTTTTTAGCGTGGCTCCCAAGCTAAACGTCCGTCGCCTCGATCAGCCTATAAAAGGAGCACACGGGCCAGCACAAACAGTTCAGTTTTTTTGGCTGCTCCCGTTTTACACCGTTTGCTCCTCCTTTTGTCTAGTTTCTTTCACCTAACGTGAACAGGCGAAGCCCTGTTCGCGCAAACTCTCCACCACCACCACGCCGTCGTGATGCTGGACTAGATCCCATCTACCACATCTCCCCGCTTCCTGGAATAAGGAGGAGGTGTCTTCATCGAGGTGTACGTGTGACCGAGTATGGAGGTGCTGCCCGTTTGCAGCACTGGAGGGATCGTCATCACGATCTTGAGATCGGCAAGTGTACGACTACATCAACCACGAGATTCCATCTCATTTCCGCTTAGCGATCTACAAGGATATGTAGATCCAATCCGTCTCGTTGCTTGATGTCTACGCACGCTTCTATTACTGTAGATAGTGTTGGGCCTCCAAGAGCAGAGGTTTGTAGAACAGCAGCAAGTTTCACTTAAGTGAATCACCCAAGGTTTATCGAACTCAGGGAGGTAGAGGTCAAAGATATCCCTCTCAAGCAACCCTGCAATTAAGATACAATAAGTCTCTTGTGTCCCCAACACACCTAATACACTTGTCAGATGTATAGGTGCACTAGTTCGGCGAAGAGGTAGTGAAATACAAGTAATATGGATGATTATAAGTAGTAATTGCAATCTAAAATAAAAATAGCAGCAAGCGAACATGTAGCAGAACTTGTTGGAAACGGTGTTTCAATACTTAGAAACAAGGCCCAGGGATCATACTTTCACTAGTGGACACTCTCAAGAATGATCACATAATTGAATAAATAAATGCTACACTCAAACACTCTCTTGTTGGATAACAAACACCATTCATTGTGTAGGGCTGCAAAACACACCTCAAACCGGAGTAAACAAGCTCCACAACGTCATAAAGGAATCACACACGATGCGCACACTGTCACCATCACACCGTGGAGAGTGACTCCGGAGTTCATATTAAAGTAACCTCTAGAGTGCATAATAGACAAGAGTAACATCTACATATTCAACTAGATTACAAAGCTCATGATCACATAAAAGATCACACCATGGGAGAGAGAGATGAACAACATAGCTACCGGTAGAGCCCTCGGCCTCGGGGGATAAATACTCCCTCCTCATCATGGGAAACAACAACGGCGATGAAGATGGCGATGGAGTCGATGGAGATGGCTCCGGGGGCAATTTCCCGTCCCGGCAGGGTGCCGAAACAGAGACTTCTGTCCCCCGAATTAGGATTTTTGGTGGCGGCGAAGCTACGAAACTCTTCTGGAGAAATCGTCCATCCTCTTAAGGTTTTCAGGGCAGGAGCTTAATATAGGCGAAAGGGCGGCGCGAGGGGGTGCCCGAGGGGCCCACCCCATAGGGCGGCGCCGCCCCCTCCTGGCCGCGCCAGGTGATGGGGAGGAGGACGTGGGCCTCCTCTGGCCTGGCCCTTCTGGCTCCGTGGGTCTTCTGGCGAAATAGAATTTCTGTAATTTTTCTGGATTTTTCCGAGCACTTTGGTTTTTGGGTCTTTTCTGCAATAAACAAACATAATAAACAGAAACAGGCACTGTGGCATCTTGTTAATAGGTTAGTCCAATAAATGCCATAATATGATATAAAGTGCACATAAAACATGTACCTATTGGCATAAAACTAGCATGGAACATACAAAATTACAGATACATTGGAGACGTATCATTGCTTTAATCTAGTAGATTAGATCTGGCGTTTTTCCTAGATTGGATCTTGGTTTTTATTTGTTTGCGGTAGAAATTTTTTGTTTTCCATGCAACGAACCCAATCAGTGGTATCAGAGTCGTGTCTATGCATATATTGGTTGCACGAGTAGAACACAATTGTTTTGTGGACGTTGATGCTTTGTTGTCTTTAGTTCGTGTACTTTGCATCTTGCGGCATGGTGGGATGAAGCGGCTCGGGCTAACTTTACATGACCGCGTTCATGAGATTTGCTCCACGCTCGGCATGCAACTTATATTGCATAAATGGCTTTGCGGGTGTCTGTCTCTCCCACTATAGTGAAGATCCAATTTACTCTTTCTATTGACAACACTAGTATCACCGTTGTGGTTCATGTTCGTAGGTAGATTGGATCTTACTCGAAAACCCTAAACCACGTAAAATATGCAAACCAAATTAGAGACGTCTAACTTATTTTTGCAGGGTTTGGTAATGTGATATGGCCATAATGTGATGATGAATATGTATGAGATGATCATTATTGTATTGTGGCAACCGGCAGGAGCCTTATGGTTGTCTTTAAATTTCATATTGAGTAGTATTTCAAAGTAGTTGTAATAGTTGCTACATGGAGAACAATCATGAAGACGGCGCCATTGACCTTGACGCTACGCCGACGATAATGGAGATCATGCCCGTTGATGATGGAGATCATGTCCGTGCTTTAGAGATGAAGATCAAAGGCGCAAAGACAAAAGGGCGATATCATATCACATATGAATTGCATGTGATGTTAATCCTTTTATGCATCTTGTATTGCTTAGATCACGACGGTAGCATTATAAGATGATCCCTCTCACTAAATATTAAGATAATAAAGTTTTCATCCTTAGTATGCACCGTTACTAAGACTTGTCGTTTCGAAGCATCACGTGATGATCTGGTGTGATAGATTCTACATGTGCATACAACGGGTGCAAGCCAGTTTTGCACACGCGGATACTAAGGTTGCCTTGACGAGCCTAGCATGTACAGACATGGTCTCGGAACACGGGATACCGAAAGGTAGAGCATGAGTCATATGAATGATATGATGAACACTTTGAATGTTCGCCTTTGAAGCTACATCTTTTCTCGTGATGATCGGATTTGGTGTAGTGGATTTGGTTCGTGTGATCACTAAGACAATGCGAAGGATGTTGTTTTGAGTGGGAGTTCACCTAGTTAATTTAAGAATTAAAATTTGAACTCATTTTATCGTAAACTTAGTCTAAACTCTTTGCAAATATGTTGTAGATCATGACGTCCCCCTCCATCAATTTTAACCAGTTCCTAGAGAAAGAAAAGCTTAAAAGCAATGGTAGCAACTTCACCGACTGGTTCCGTCATGTGAGGATCTTCCTCAATGGCGGAAATCTGCAATATGTGCTTGATGCACCGCTAGGTCCCCCACCACCCCCTGCAGTATCCGAGGAAGAAAAGAATGTTTACGAGACTCGGGTGATTCGGTACTCTCAAGTTCAGTATGCCATCCTATGGAGCCTTGAAGCGGAGCTCCAAAAGCGTTTTGAGCACCACGACCCTTATGAGCTGGTCAATGAGTTGAAAACAATATTTCAAACTCATGCGGCCGTGGAAAGCTATGAGGCTTCGAAGCACTTCTTTGGCTGTATGATGGAAGAGGGCAGCTCCGTTAGTGAGCACGTGATCGCTATGTCCGGGCACGCGAAGAAGCTTAGTGACTTGGGGATAGTGATTCCTAACCAGCTGATATGGGCATACCCTTCGGATACCCATTATTAGTATACCTGGCTCGGCCCAATATGGAGAAGACCAAATATGGAGAAGGCCCAACAAGGCAACCCGAAGAAGTAGTCGACTAGGACTCTTGTACAACCCTATGTTGGTTGCATATATAAAGCTAGCCAGGGCACCCGAAATAAGGAGGCCAACATATAGACATAGAGATAGACAACATAGCTCCGCCTACGGCGACACCATGTAAACATATTGTGATCATATAGTGGATTGCTAGCAGCACGTAGGGATCCTCCACCGAGGGGACCCGAAGCTGGGTACGTCATGTGGCTAATCTCGACCCCGGAATCTCCATCGTCGCTCTCTCCCGAAACCCAAGTCTACGATACGTAGGCATTGCCGAGGTGATCCCTCGTCAATTGGCGCCGACCGTGGGGATCCGCGACGACTGGATTTCGTTATCCGGGCGGGATCTGTCGAGTTCATCATCAACAACGTTCAGATCGCATCTAAGTAGAAAATTGTTGACTTCATCACCAACAAATTCATCTGGCGGCAGGCCAGAATTTGCCAGAATTTGGCGCGCATCGAGTTCTTCTGCACCAAACCCGCCAAGCTGCAGATCTGTTACCAGTGAATCTAGCAAATCAATCTGATCATTACGCGGCCAGCCGGCCAGGCGGCGCGATGCGTCGCTGCATCCGCGCAAGCAAATAAAAAGTCAGTCGACACCAACTCTGGGATAGCAGGAGGCACCTGATCAGAGACCAAGAGGAATATAAGAGAGCTGCCAACGTCACGTGCTTGTCAGAAACCAAGAAAAAGAAAGGAGCTATCACCAGATCGTATGATCAACTTCCATGGGGCGGACGGAAATTGCAGGAATCCAACAAGAACAAGTGACGTGCGCGGACCGTGCATGAAGATCACAATGGATTAACCTACAGTCAATCGTCAAGCAAAGCTGACAGATTGACCGAGCCTTCTACAAGCTAGGTGCGCACACATATTGGATCCGAAGAAAATTTACTTCAACAAGTTCGTCAGCAAAACAAAAAAAAATAGCGACTCGGCCGCCGATACAAATCCAGGTGCTATATTTCCAATTATGCAAAATTTATTTCACCAAATATTTTCCGGCTCGTACTATTATTTGCTTACAGGTTTTTGCGCCGTAATATAAACTACAGATCGGAACAAGTTTCGACGACTTCGCCGCCTACAGTCGTATGCTCGGGGGCTTTCCTGTCGTGAACCCGACAACGCGCACACGCCTCGCCCGGGGGCTCGCCCACCGCGGACTCGACGATTCTCTCTTCCATGCCGACTACTTCCACCTTGTCGAATATTTTCGGCTAAACGACGCACGGCTCCGCTGCATCGGCTTCGTTCGTTACATCGACGTCGTATGCCGGGTGACCTACTTCCACGTCGACTCCGTCGCACCCGATAAAAAAGCTAAGTGTTCCTCTTCCGAGAGTTAATTATTATTTACTTTCGCCATACCCAAATACTCGGGGGCTTTGCCATTACAATATTACAGCAAATACACTCAACACTGGGGGCTTTGTCATTACTTTGTTACCACAAATACACTCGATTACTCGGTATTCATCGTGTCCTCTAATCACTGGCACCAAGTTACAAGAACTTCGTGATGAACTACAACATGCAGAACATGAAAAAGGAGTTACCTGAACTCTTCTCCATGCTAAAGTCCGCTGAGATTAAGATACAGAAATAACATCAAGTGTTGATGGTCAACAAGACCACCAGTTTCAAGAAGCAAGGCAAACCTAAGAAGGGCAACTTCAAGAAGGGCGGCAAGAAAGCTGTCGCGCCTCCTGAGAAGCCTAAGGGTGGCCCTAAACCTGATATTGAGTGCTATTACAGCAATGGGAAGGGGCACTGGAAGCGTAATTGCCCCAAATACTTGGCTGATCTAAAGAGCGGCCTTGTCAAGAAGAAGAAAGGTATATCTGATATACATGTTATAGATGTCTATCTTACTGGTTCTCGTACTAGTGCATGGGTATTTGATACTGGTTCGGTTGCTCACATTTGTAACTCGAAACAGGAACTACGGAATAAACGAAGCCTGGCGACGGACGAAGTGATGATGCACGTTGGAAATGGATCCAAGGTCGATGTGATCGCTGTCGGCATGCTCCCTCTACATCTACCTTCGGGATTAGTTTTAAACCTCAATAATTGTTATTTGGTGCCTGCATTGAGCATGAACATTATATCTGGATCTTGTTTAATGCAAGACGGTTATTCATTTAAGTATGAGAATAATGGTTGTTCTATTTTTTGAATAATATCTTTCATGGTCATGCGCCTGAGATGAATGGTTTATTCTTGTTAAATCTCGATAGTAGTGATACACATGTTCATAACATTGATGCTAAACGAATTAAATTGAATGATAATTCTACTTATATGTGGCACTGTCGTCTTGGTCATATTGGAGTGAAACGCATGAAGAAACTCCATTTCGATGGACTACTTGAGTCACTTGACTTTGAGTCACTTGATAGATGCGAAGCATGTCTAATGGGCAAAATGACTAAGACTCCATTCTCTGGTAAGCGAGCTACTGACTTATTGGAAATCATATATACCGATGTGTGCGGACCAATGAGTGTAGCGTCGCGCGGTGGTTATCGTTATGTTCTAACCTTCACAGATGATCTGAGTAGATATGGGTATATCTATTTCATGAAACATAAGTCCGAAACTTTCGAGAAGTTTAAGGAATTCCAAAGTGAAGTATAAAATCAACGTAACAAGAAGATTAAGTTTCTGCGTTCTGATCGCGGAGGCGAATATCTGAGTTATGAGTTTGGCATGCATTTAAAGAAATGCGGTATACTTTCACAGTTGACACCGCCGGGAACACCACAACGCAATGGTGTGTCCGAACGTCGTAATCGAACTCTCTTAGATATGGTTCGTTCTATGATGTCTCTTACTGATTTACCGTTATCGTTTTGGGGTTATGCATTAGAGACAGCTGCATTCACTTTAAATAGGGCACCATCTAAATCCGTTGAAACGACACAGTATGAATTATGGTTTAATAAGAAACCTAAGCTATCGTTCCTTAAAGTTTGGGGTTGCGAAGCCTATGTAAAAAAGTTACAACCGGACAAGCTAGAACCCAAAGCGGAGAAATGTGTCTTCATAGGATATCCTAGGGAAACTATTGGGTATACTTTCTATCACAGATCCGAAGGCAAAATCTTTGTTGCTAAGAACGGAACCTTTCTTGAGAAGGAGTTTCTCACTAAAGAAGTGACTGGAAGAAAAGTAGAACTCGACGAGGTTATTGAACCTTCTCTCGAAGATCAGAGTACCGCAGTTCCGGAAGATGTTCCTGTGCAGCCTACACCGATTAGAGTGGAAGCTAGTGATAATGATCATGAAACTTCGAACGAAGTAGCTACTGAACCTCGCAGATCGACAAGGGAGCCCACTCCTGATTGGTATGATCCTTGTCTAAATGTCATGATTGTGGACAATAATGATGAAGACCCTGCGACGTATGAAGAAGCGATGATGAGCCCAGATTCCAACAAATGGCAAGAAGCCATGAAATCCGAAATGGGATCCATGTATGATTACAAAGTGTGGACTTTGGTAGACTTACCTGATAGCCGCAAGGCTGTCGAGAATAAATGGATCTTCAAGAGAAAAACAGATGCTGATGGTAATGTTACTGTCTATAAAGCTTGACTTGTCGCAAAGGGTTTCCGAAAAATTCAAGGAGTTGACTACGATGAGACTTTCTCACCTGTAGCGAAGCTAAAGTATATGAGGATTTTATTAGCAATAACTGCATTTTCGATTATGAGATTTGGCAGATGGATGTCAAAATGGCGTTCCTTAATGGTGACATTGAGGAAGAGTTGTATATGGTACAACCCAAAGGTTTTGTCGATCCTAAAAATGCTGACGAGGTATGCAAACTTCAGCGTTCCATTTATGGACTGAAGCAAGCATCCAGGAGTTGGAACCGATGCTTTGATAAGGTGATCAAAGACTTCGGGTTTATACAGTGTCATGGAGAGGCCTGTATTTACAAGAAAGTGAGTGGGAGCTCTGTAGCATTCCAGATATTATATGTAGATGACATATTATTGATTGTGAATGATATAGAACTTTTAAGCAGTGTAAAAGGCTATTTGAATAAGTGTTTTTCAATGAAAGACCTTGGTGAAGCAGCGTACATTTTAGGCACCAAGATTTATAGAGATAGATCAAGACGCCTAATAGGGCTTTCACAGAATACATACCTGCACATGATTCTAAAGAAGTTTAGAATGGATGAAAATACGAAAAGGATTCTTACTGATGTTGACAGGTAAGGTCTTGAGTAAGACTCAAGGTCCGGCTACGGCAGAAGAAAGAGAGAGGATGAACAAGATCCCCTATGCCTCGGTAGTAGGCTCTATCATGTATGCCATGCTATGTACTAGACCGGATATAGCACATGCTGTTAGTTTGACTAGCAGATATCAAAGTGATCCAGGAATGAAACACTGGACAACGGTCAAGAATATCCTGAAGTACTTGAAAAGGACTAAGGATATGTTTCTTTGTTATGGCGGTGACCAGGAGCTCGTTGTAACCAGTTACACGGATGCAAGTTGGAACACTGATCCTGATGACTCTAAGTCTCAGTCTGGGTGCGTGTTTATATTGAATAGTGCTGCAGTAATCTGGTGCAGCTCGAAGCAGTGCACGGTGGCGAAGTCTTCAACAGAATCGGAATACATAGCGGCTTCGGAGGCTTCATCGGAAGCGGTATGTATGAAGAGGTTCATTGTTGAGCTTGGTGTGATTCCTAGTGCATTGGACCCACTAGTCATCTATTGTGACAACATGGGTGCCATCGCCAATGCACAAGAACCAAGGTCACACAAGAAGCTGAAGCATATCAAGCTGCGTTTTCATTCGATTCGCGAGTACATCGAAGATGGTGAAGTAAAGATTTGCAGAGTACACACAGATCTGAATGTGGCAGATCCATTGACTAAAGCTCTCCCTAGGGAAAAGCATGACCAACACCAGAATGCCATGGGTGTTAGGTGCCTTGCAATGTAATCTAGATTATTGACTCTAGTGCAAGTGGGAGACTGTTGGAGATATGCCCAAGAGGCAATAATAAAGTGGTTATTATATATCTTTGTGTTTATGATAAATGTTTGCATACCATGCTATAATTGTATTAACCGAAACATTGATACATGTGTGTTATGTAAACAACAAGGAGTCCCTAGTAAGCCTCTTGTATAACTAGCTTGTTGATTAATAGACGATGATGGTTTCGTGATCATGAACATTGGATTTTATTAATAACAAGGTTATGTCATTAGATGAATGATGTAATGGACACACACCCAAATAAGCGTAGCATAAGATCACGTCATTAAGTTCAGTTTGCTATAAGCTTTCGATACATAGTTACCTAGTCCTTCGACCATGAGATCATGTAAATCATTTATACCGGAAGGGTACTTTGATTACATCAAACGCCACTGCGTAAATAGGTGGTTATAAAGGTGGGATTAAGTATTCGGAAAGTATGAGTTGAGGCATATGGATCAAGAGTGGGATTTGTCCATCCCGATGACGGATAGATATACTCTGGGCCCTCTTGGTGAAATATCGTCTGATTAGCTTGCAAGCATGTGAATAGTTCACAAGAGATGATATGCTACGGTACGAGTAAAGAGTACTTGTCGGAGACGAGGTTGAACAAGGTATGGAGATACCGATGATCAAACCTCGGACAAGTAAAATATCGCGAGACAAAGAGAATCGGTATCATATGTAAATGGTTCAATTCGATGACTAAGTTATCATTGAATATGTAGGAGTCATTATGGATCTCCAGATCCCGCTGATGATTATTGATCGGAGAAGGCGTCTCGGTCATGTCTGCATATTCTCGAACCGTAGGGTGACACACTTAAAGTTGCGATGTTGCTAGGGGTAATTTTGGGATTGAAGAAATAGTTTTGGAGAGTTACGGAATTGTTCCGGGAAGATGATTAATGATTTATTAATTAATTGAATTAGTAAATATTAATATTAATTTATTTAATAGAAATAAATGTGGGACTAAAAGTAGTCTATGAGAAGTTTTGCTAATGAGCCAATTAAGTAGCTCATGTAGGCAAACTATCAAAGAAAAGAGGCAAAAGAAAAGGAAAAGAAAAGAAGGCCCGGCCGGCCGCACGCCAAGGAAAGGCAAGTGTTTTGTCCATGTGTGTGCACGCCAAGGAAAAGCAAGGATCGGCCCGTGTGTTGTGCTGCCTGTGCACGCAAGGAAAGGCAAATGTTTTTGCCTTGCACATTAGGAATCGATCGATCCGATCGATCGTTGTTAGCGTGGCTCCCAAGCTGAACGTCCGTCGCCTCTCAGCCTATAAAAGGAGGAGCACACGGGCCGGCACAAACCGTTCAGTTTTTTGGCTGCTCCCGTTTTGCACCGTTTGCTCCACTTTTTGTCTAGTTTCTTTCACCTAACCTGTTCGCGCAAACTCACCACCACCACCATGCCGTCGTGCTGCTGGACTAGATCTCATCTACCACATCTCCCCGCTTGCTGGAATAAGGAGGAGGTGTCTTCATCGAGCTGTACGTGTGACCGAGTACGGAGGTGCTGTCCGTTTGCAGCGCCGGAGGGATCGTCATCGCGATCTTGAGATCGGCAAGTGTACGACTACATCAACCACGAGATTCAATCTCGTTTCCGCTTAGCGATCTACAAGGGTATGTAGATCCAATCCGTCTCATTGCTTCAATCTAGTAGATTAGATCTGGCGTTTTTCCTAGATTGGATCTTGGTTTTGTTTGTTTGCGGTAGAATTTTTTTGTTTTCCATGCAACGAATCCAATCATTTCCTTTATCATAATATGTTCCATGCCATCCTATAAAGTGTATTAAGCAGAAACATTAGTGCACATGTGGTATGTAAACAAACTCCATCCCTATTGATATAGTCCATTGATTAATAATATGATCAACGTTTTCTGATCATGTGACAAGTAGTCACTAATAATGGAGTCATGTTGGTCAACATGATGGACTTACACCGATAAGGTATTGCAATATGATCAAATCACAAAGTTCAGCATTGTGATACCGTCATGAATGTTGTAAGCTAATACTTAGACTTTGAGACCATGTTTAATCACTATCTCTGCGGCTGCTTTGATATCACCAACCGCTATACCGTGATAGGGTAGTCATAAAGGTGATACTCAAGTATGCTAATGGATGAGTTGAGGCGTATGTGTCAAGAGTGGAATTTGTACAATCCTTTACAGATACGAAAAAGGGCCCACTCGGTAATATCATATAAACACCGCTTGCAAGCACGTGACTAGGTTTGTGTTTGTCGGTAACGAGATGGTGAAAGAATATCATTATGGTTTTGTGTGTTTGATGACAACATGTGTGATACTCTAATGCATTTATGTGGTGCAGATGTAATCTATATTGTTTACATGTTGAGAAGAAAGAAAAAGGAAAAATCTTTTGCTGAAAAGTAAGAAGGGAAGAAACTGCATCTGCACAGGCCGGAAAGTCCGAGCCGGAAATTGTCAGAATTTCCGGCTCCCCAAAACGGCTAAGGCATTAAGGGTCCGGAGCCCCTGGATGCCCCCCTCCCCCGGAAATTGGGCTGGATATCTCAGTTGCAGACGGAAATTCCAAGGAGGGAGGGGGATATTTCGGCCCTTACTTACGCTGGAATTTCTGCCCCCGTTTCTTCACCAACCACTCGATTTCCCCAAGTGAGGTTGCTCGATTTGTTTATGTTCTTCACCTCCATCTGAGCCACCAAAATCACTTGATCTCCTCCCTCAACCACAAAAAGTTCTTGATCTTTGGAGAATCGAAGGAGAAGACTTTGATCTACATCTTCACCGAAGCGTTTTACATTTCCCCTCATTTGGTTGAGGGCACCATTGCTAGTGTTTCCTTTGGAAACCCTAGTTGTTGATTTGATCTTGTTGTTTGTTGTGTTGTAAGAGCTATTGGGAGCCTCCAATTCAGTTGTGGATGTGTGTCCCTAAGAATCTTGTAAAGGACCGGTTTCCGCCTCGAGGAAATCCCTTAGTGGACAAGTGAGCTAGGCCTTTGTGGCGTTGCTCACCGGAGAATAGGGTGAGGACTTTGTGGCATTGGTTAGGGATTCGTGGCAACCACACCCCTCCAACGTAGACGTACTTCCCCTCAAAAAGAAGGAACTGTGGGAATCATCCCTCGTGTCTCCGCGTGCTCCACTCCCGGTTATCTCCATCCTTTATGGCATTACTATATCTTGCTTAGTTTTGTATCTTGTTATCTAGGTAAATTCACATAGTTGTATATCTAGAGAATTTACCTTTGTGTCAAGCCTTAATTTAAAAAGAACTAAAAATTGGGTAGCACCTATTCACCCCCCCTCTAGGTGCGGCATACGATCCTTTCAGATGGAGAAAAGGTATAGCGGATACCAAAGATCAAGTCTCGGAAAAAGATAGGTATCATGTTACAAAAGGAATTGGACTTGACGTTCAGGTTCAAACGATAAACTTATTCGTGTTTGCATAGGGACTGTTATAGTTTTCCATAACCCCTTGATGGTCATTGATCGGATAGTCATCTCGGTCATGTCTACGCATTCCTGAACCCGTGGGGTGGCACACTTAAGGGTATATGACGCTTTGGTATTGATTCAGTATTGTTATAGAATAAGGAGAGAACACAGGAATTGTTCTAGAGAGGAATCGAAATAAGTTTCAGGTCAATGAATAGTTTGAAGACTCGCATATATGTTTATTATTTAATTGGATGAATTAATTAAATAAATATAAAAGAAAAATAGGATACCTTTTAAAAAGGCCACTATTTGGTGGCCCTATAGGAGGCCGTCCAAGGGCCAAGGGAAAAGGGGAAGGGGGTTGGCCTGGTAGGGCCGTCGTGTCCCCAACCCTAACCCTAACCGCAGGCTGGCACAAAGGAATGGTAGGGCGGGCGGCTGCCCCCTAGGTGGCCCCACCTCTCCCCCTTTGGCCCACTACATAAATCCCCCAAGGGGTGGAATCCTCATTCAATCCATTGAGCTCTCTCTCCCTCCCCTCTCCTCCCCGTGACGTGTGTTCCCAAGTTAGGAACATGCGCATGATTGGAGTTCTCACATCCAACTGCACGCCGTCGTGCTGTTCGGGACACGGGTCCGAAACGTCTTCTTCCGTTGTGCCACTGGACTGGCACCTGGGAGATGTCTATACACAGTACGGGTGTAGAACTGCGGAGGCGCGACACTTGGAGCGCTTCATCATTGGATTTCTTCACGACTTTGAGGTCGGCCTCAACGTACAACTTCATCGACGAACGTTCATTGTGAACGTTAGGATTTTTGGTCTTCAAGGGTATGAACACCGATTCCCTTCGTTACCTTGCATCTCCATAGAATAGATCTCGGCTATGTATATCGGTCCAATTTTTTTCTACACCGGAACCCAACAGTAGTATCAGAGCGATCTATGCGTAGATGTATATGTACGGGCAGAACACATAGCAATATGTGGGCACTGTTTCCCCAATTGTTACCCTCTTAAAGTGTGATTGCTATCACTGTGGCATTGTTTGATGCAGCGGCCCCGACCGACCTTACACGTACACCTATATGAAACTGGTTCCGCACTTAACATATGACTTGTACCATATAAGAGACTAGGGAGTCTCTCTCTCTCTTACTTTAGAAGTGCGGCTTTGGTATGGTGGACGGTCCTAGACAAGGGATTAGAAGCGACGATATTTTAATCGATGTTGTGGTTCTGAAGTTCGTAGGTAATGAAACAGTTCTTCTCCGATAGCCCTAACATCCAAGTAAAAACTGCAAACACAAAGTAGAGGCGTCTAACTTGGTGTTGCAGAGACGGCATGTAAATATGATATGGTCGAGGTAAGTTTATCAATTGTTCGACGACTACCAATGTGGAGGCGCGAGGCCCCGAGGAGCTTTTCGGGAGCATATGATGGAGATCAAGGCACCATGACGACCATGTCATACCCCTTTTTAAATTTAATGTGATGTTATTGTTGTTTTATCTTATGATGCATGTATTAGATATACGACAATAGTATTATAAGATGATCCCTCAACCATAATATCAATGGTGTTGTCCCTTGGTATATACATTACTATTTATTTCGATTTTTAGGAAACTATTTCAGAATTTTAAGGACACAATTACTCTAGCTAATTTAAGTATATGCATTATGCTTCCTTAGGCTAGCTGATCTGTTCCCATTTTTAATAGAGTTTGTTTCCCATGTAACTAGAAGGTGCTATGATAAGATAAAGAATTTTCTGATATACCAAACGACTCTGGTTCTAATGCAGTGCAATAAAATTATGTTTTTTGAATTCAACAAAAAATGTTTTGGAAGAAAAATATTATCAATATGTTTTCTAGTGATAAAAATATTTCTAGTGTCATAATTATATATATACTTCAGATACATTCGGATGTGCTTCTTCAGAAATAAATATTTGTTCCTAGCGAATAGAGAGATTTTCTTGCATGAAGAAAATTATATTAATTTGAATATCCATATTTTAGAGCGACCACTAATGAAAATGTCCACCTGTTGCTTGCACATCATGCATCTGTGCACATCGCCGCCCTCAATGATGCTTCCTACTTTCTGTATGTGCTTCCATGAAACAAAAAGTGGCATCCACATATCGATTTTCTGTCATCTAGTCACAATGATGGTGACCTTATGCTTCCTGCCGATGGTTGTCTTGCTTCATTCCGATTGAGGCATGTGTCCTTCTGGTGGTAGTCGTGCATCCTTCATACCGTGGTCATGCTATTTCCCAACGATGAGTGCTTCCTTCATATTGTGGTTCTCAGGTTTTGCATCAACAAAATTTGGCTAACTTGGTGTCGTGATTCATTTCTATCGTGGTTGGGAGTGAGGCGGCCGGTCAGCTTCAACCATTGTTGTCTGTCGTATGCCTTCATCATGCCCACTTCGAGATCAAAGAAGGGCCGTTTCAACCATTCTTGTCTGATGGCTTGAAGGAACTCATAAGAAATCAGAGCATTATCAATAATCAACCGCCTAGGAACAAAAGCAGCACTATAATTTTTAGACACAACATATAGCAAGATCAGTTTCAACGATAAGCTAGAAACTTGGATGCAATCTTGTAAAGCACATTACATAAGGTAATGGGATGGAAGTTTTTTAGATGCTCTGGATTCATTACCTTTAGAATCATCACATTAAGTGAATCACAAAAGCCATCTGGCAGAGAGCCCCAATGTAAAAAACATCGGATAGCCTAACATACTTCTGCCTGTAGAAATTCCCAATGGGTCCGGTTGAACAGTGCTGGAAAAGCATTAGGCCCAGAAGCCTTCATCGGTCGCATCTGGAAGAGGGATGCCTTAATCTCTTCATTAGTATACTCCTTGGTCAATTCTGCATTCATCTCATCTGATTGTTTATCGGGTATTGAAACAAGGACAAGATCAATAGATAAGGTAGGTTCTGACGAGAAAAGTGCCCCATAAAAATTCTGGAGCATACCATTTATTTCATGTTGATCTTCACAGCGAGACCCATCATCACGTCGATCTCAAGAATTTAATCTTGTTTCTCGTTTGCATGTGGTAGCTTTCGCATGGAAGAAGGCGGTGTTTCGGGCACCCTCACGTAACCAATCCACCCGATAATAGACGTTGGGGAGCCGTAATCTCTTCCTGCTCAAACATCTCACATAGATACTTCTCGAGCTTGCGTATTTCCGGCTGATCCAACTCAGTAGCGGTCAATCGGTCATACTCCCTCCGGTCTCTTTTAATTGACTCGGATTTAGTACAACTTTGTACTAAATTTAAGTCAATTAAAAAGGACCGAACGGAATAGATAGTTGTTTCAACTGTGACATTCTAGCTTCCGGATCTTGTTTCGGACCAATTCACGACTCCAGGCCTTCAAGCCAGCCACACGTTGGAGAGTGGACCGGGCGAGTGCAACAGGTGTGTACCGCATGCACTCTTAGGCCAAACTTTCTCAAAAACCTCTTTGATAATCCGGGGGCCTCAACCAAGCAGCTTCCTCACTAGGGAGTTGAGTGAGTCCCAATTCGCGGACGAAGATGATACTGTCTCCTGGAGTCTGGATACTAGGGGGGTTTACTCCACGAGCTCCATGTATCTTAGACTCATGCATGGGGCGGCAGTCTCACACTTCACAGACATGTGGCGTACCAGGGTCCCTCCAAAGATTGAAGTGTTCCTTTGGAAACTCCTCCGGGGCAAACTTCCTTGCTCGGAAGAAGTGGCCAAGAGGCAGGGTCCCTCTGATGGGAATTGCGCCCTCTATGGCGAGCTGGAAGACTGTAACCACATCTTCTTTGGTTGCTCTCTAGCTCGATTTATGTGGGCCGGGGTAGGGAAACCCTCCACTGTGATTGGAACCCGACAGGGGCTAGGAAATTCCTAGCGATCTCTCAAGGGCTTACCGGGCAGTACCATAGACTAGTTTGGTTTACTTTTGCTGCGCAGTGATAGCTTTTTGGAACGTTAGGAATAAACTTACTATAGAAGGCTCGATCATTGACAAACCCGTTGATGTTCTGTTTAAAATGCTTATCTACATGCAGCAATGGCGGAAGCTAGTGAGATCGAGGGATAGAGGCCTTCTGGTTGCCGCGATGGGGGAGATCAGACTTCTTCACACCGCGACGATGTCACCTTGATGCATGGATAGGACCTACCTTAGCACACATGGTTCTGCTTCTTGGTTGTGTACTGGATTTTCATGTTTGTATCGCTACATATGTGTCTGGACACGACATGGGTCTTTTTTATGTGTATCGCTACTTATGTTGTGGTGAAGTTGGCGTGAGTGTCTGTAAAACTATTGTACTTGCTGGTTGCTTTATTAATTTAAAACTAGGCTATGGCCTTCCCTCTAAAAAAAAACCAAGCAGCTTCAAAGCGAAACTTGGCCTGGACTGGAGCCTTATCCCTGCACGTCACTCAGCTTTGAGAGGCTAATTAGGGGGTGTTTGTTGTGGCTTTTTTTGGCTTTTGGCTTTGGCAAAAGCCACCAAAAGCACCTAAATAGGTGCTTTTTTTGGCTTTTGGATTTTGGAAGCAAAAAACAAAGATCCTATTCTTTTGGCTTCCAAAATCCAAAAGCCAAAAAAAGCACCTATTTAGGTGCTTTTGGTGGCTTTTGCCAAAGCCAAAAGCCAAAAAAAAGCCACAACAAACACCCCCTTAAGATAGCCACGTGATCAGACGTTGTAGTAACAAGATTTTCCACCGAACAATCATCATAAAGGGCCGAGAAATCTCCATTAGCTACAGCTCGATCTAATCGCACGGTGAGGCGGCCGGTCAGCTTCGGCGTGCAGACTTGCTCACCCTTTGACTCCGTCCAACGGTGGTGCGCCCATGCTTGCGGAGCTTCCGTTTCCTCGGCGGTGCGTGCATGCACCCAGAGGGTCGCAGTCCAAGGTGACCCGTGGAATTCCGAGTCCATTCTTTAAACCCGCGTGCACAGCGCTACATAAAGGGTACACCGCATCTGCCTTGGCCACAATTCTACACGGAGCGACAGAAGCAAACACTGAAAGGGAGAGCGCGCAGCAGCTTGCAAGCGACGAAAGGAGCAGACGTCTAGTCTAGCACAGTACTACAGTAGCACTAGCTAGCTACGTAGGGAGCCATGTCGCCCGTGCACGTCCCGGAGCTCACCAGCAGCGGCTCCCTGACCTTGGATCCGGTGCAGCGGACGCTCAGCCGCCTCGCCCTCGCGTCGTCGGCGGCGGCCATGACGCCCAGGTCCCCGCCGCCGTCCTACGGGAGCATCGTCACCGTGCTCAGCATCGACGGCGGCGGCGTCCGCGGCATCATCCCCGGAACCATCCTCGCCTTCCTCGAAGAGAAGCTCCAGGTGAGCATCAGCTCCCCTCCCCTCCTTGCATCCATATGGTACTGCATCGTGCACCAACTCTAACTTCCTTGGGGCGGTCATATCTACAGGAGCTCGATGGACCAGACGCGAGGCTCGCAGACTACTTCGACGTGATCGCCGGGACGAGCACCGGCGGGCTCGTGACGGCCATGCTCACCGCGCCCAACGCCCAGGGCCGCCCGCTCTTCGCCGCCAAGGACATCAACAGCTTCTACCTGGAGCACTGCCCAAGCATCTTCCCTGCCGTCAGCGGCGGGCCTCTCGGCTTGCTCAGGAGCATCAGGGGACCCAAGTACGACGGCCAGTACCTCCACTCCGTCGTCAGAAAGCTGCTCGGCGACACGCGGGTAGACCAGGCTCTGCAGAACATCGTCATCCCCACCTTCGACATCAAGCTGCTCCAGCCAACCATATTCTCCAGATACGACGTGCGTACACAAACAAATCATAGTGCTCGTCGACCGATTACCTGATATTTTCCTGTCGATCGATCAAACCGTGCTTAAGTTTCACATGCATGTATAAACAGGCCCTGAACGACGTCTCCAAGAACGCTCTCCTAGCCGACGTCTGTATCAGCACGTCGGCAGCGCCTACTTACCTCCCCGGCCACCACTTCGAGACCAAGGACAAGGATGGCAAGCCCCGGGCGTTCAACCTTATCGACGGAGGCGTCGCCGCAAATAACCCGGTCAGTCGTCAGTAATTATAAAGTTTCTGTCTCCGTCCCATTATTAGCAGAATATGATGCGCCACTTTGCTTTCTAGTGATACCATTGGATATTCTCGATCTGTTTGACTGACATGTTGGCATGGATCCTGCAGACGATGCTAGCGATGACGCACGTAAGCAAGCAGATCCTGCTGGGCAACCAGGACTTCTTCCCGATCAAGCCGGCGGACTACGGCAAATTCATGGTGCTCTCGCTCGGTACCGGCTCCGCCAAGGTGGAGGAGAAGTACGACGCAGCCGCCTGCGGCAAGTGGGGTATCCTTGGCTGGCTCTACAACGGCGGTGCCTCGCCGCTCATTGACAGCTTCAGTCAGGCTAGCGCCGACCTGGTCGACATCGAGGCGTCCGTGCTCTTCCAGGCGCTGCGCTGCGAGAAGCGGTACCTCCGCATCCAGGACGACGAGCTCAAGGGCGACACCTCCTCCGTCGATGTGTCAACGCCTGAGAACCTCAACAAGCTCGTCGGCGTCGGCAAGGCGCTGCTCAAGAGGAGCGTGTGCAGGGTGGACGTCGAGACCGGCAAGAGCGTGCCTGACAAGAATAGAGGCACCAATGAGGAGGAACTCACCCATTTCGCCCTCATGCTGTCACAGGAGCGGAAAGCTAGGTTCCAGAAGAAAGGCGTAAGCGTCACACACTAAATTAACATGCATGGGATCTGCCCCGTGAAATAGTCAACTGTCTGTAGTAGTAACTGCAAGCCCCCCAAACAAGCTTGTAGTACATTAATCCGGATGTAATGTCTACTAGTTAAATATTCGTGCGTTGCCACGGTCTTCTAATTATTTGTTTACCACATTCTGAAGTTGGTGATGAAAAATGTGTTTTTTTGGCCTCCGGGAGGGAACTTGGCAAGTCTTTCTTTGTGCTGGTCTTTGTCGGACAAATGTATGCCATAGGACATGATCCATCTCCTTGCAATTATTTGCACAATAAAATGACACCAACTTATCCGATACTTATGTTGTAAGGATACTTGTGCAAAATAAGTTCTTGATTATCTTGAGAAATATTTAAATAAAAACGTAAACTGACCATGCCTAAAGTAAGGTCCATAATGTGGTCCAAAAGTGACAAACAAAACATAATTTATGTTCTACAACATATTATTTATTTACTCGACATAAATTAGCCCAGCGGCTCCTCACAGGAAGTAGCTTGCTTGAAGTTGAACCATTAACTCATTGAGCACATTTGTTCTAAAAATATCAATAAAAAAACTGACAAGTAATTGGTGTAGTGACAACTTTTAGTTGAGGCTAGAACATTTCGTTTTTATGACACTTTGTATCTGATAAGAACATAGCTAAGTTTGATTTAACATTTTCAAGTACATGAGTCTTTGCACAACATTGTTTCATACCAGTAAATGGAGAACGAAATTCCCATCACTCACTACTAAATATAAAAATATCTTACTTGAGGTACTGGAGAGTCATGTTCTTCTTCAAAGTTGCATGCCAAAGAACCAGACTTCTCATGCCTACCAAGTTTACCACCATGATTTCTATCTACCTCCTCAAATGTATTAATATCTCAATGTAAGATAAATCAACATTGGAAGTGAAATAATCACACCAATACATTTTTTTTGAGAACACAGTACAACGCAGACGTTCACAGACACGCACATACAAACACCCCGATGAATGCACGCACACCCTACCCCTATGAGCACCTCCGAGGGACTGAGCCGGCATATCTTGAGGTTGACGAAGTCACCACTGGCGCTTCACTGTTGACGAGCACGTCACCTACCACTGAAAGCATAGCGCCGGATAAATCCTGAAAAAAATCCAGGTAATGCAAACACCCATGCCAAGTCTAGGACTTGAACCTGGGTGGGTTGGTTCCACCACAAGGGACCTAATTAACCACCAGAGCCAAGCTCTGTTTGCAATACATTTATTATTTGAATATCGATTTGTGCCTATACTTCAGAAGTTAATCTCGTATTTTCGTTCTAATTATTCAAATGTATTATTAATCGATTTTTGGAAATGCAAAATTGTGTAACACATGTATCTTGAATAATTAGATGCAATACACTCAGAAATCCTTTAACTCCGCCAATTAGATAAAAATAAAATGAGAAGAAAATGAAATTGGTCCTCACCTTGGTAAATGGAGCAACACGATTGATAGAAACATTGAAATGTTGGATGATCTGGCTAATGGACGGGTCCTGATGAATGAGGTCCATCCACCCCTCCCGCTCTACACTCATTCACACACAACCAACGCGTCGCCACTTGCAGTGTACAAAAAAGAAATTAAATAGAGCTAGAGATAAAACAGTAGATATCAGTAGATATCAGAGAACAGATGAAAAGAAGTACAGGGGAGAGTCACTGTAGGCCATCGAACTCAGACCTTCTGTAGGTAACACTGGCCGGTTCGCACAGCTTCAGGCCATCGCATGCCCTTGGCTGCCACTGCCTACGCGAGTGGAGAGACAGGTATATCTGATATAGTAAAACGCACAAGCACAAGCTAAATGAGAGAAGAATAAAAGGTTTAGTAACAATTAGAAATCCTTGAACTCCGCCAATTAGACAATGTAAGAAGCAGCAATTCAGATATATATGGTCAGACCACAAATTTCTTGAACTTGAAACTTGAAAGGGATGAGTTCCGTGGATTCTGCAGGTGGCTGGGCATGCCGCCTTCGACTCTCTGTAGTCGTGGACACGGCAAGCCCCTGGCTCATCCAAGGCTCCAACATCGCTTCTGCCCTACTCGTACTCCGCTGGTACCAATCTCCTACGCTGGGCATGATAAGGGGTGGCCCGATCTTCTTAGTGAGCAACGGTGGTGATGATGATCACGGGGTGATTGCAGCGGAGGTAACTTGAATGAAGTGGATGATAACGTGTATGACGCAGCGAGATCTCTGGATCGGTCCTTGTCGCCAATGCAACAACTCTCAACCCTGCAAGATATTCGCAACTCCACACACTTGCGCACGTAGCCACCTACCACGAAGCGGTAAGTTGCAACCGTCTAATTCCCAATGGAACAGCAGATCACACAAGACTTTATCAGGATCTACACAATATCAAGCAATATGGTGTAGGGTATTCAATAGTTTTGCAGAGCAAACAACTAAGAACTAGGGTTTATCTTAAACCTGGTCTAAAGCAGCTAGGGTGGCGTCTTGGGCACTTATATAGGCGTCCGGGACGACCTCAGGTCGAAAAAGTACGAAAATAACCGACCCAGAATAGATCTGGTCGAGACAGACTCGGACACGGCCGGTCTGGGGGCCGGTCGACCGGACCTGGGACCGGGCTGGCCGGTTCAAACCGGGCCAGGGACCGGGTTCCAACCGGGCGCAGGAATTGTCGCGCAGTAACGCTCCCGGTTGGTGTCAGCATGGCGCCCGGTTGACGCCGGGGTGGATCCGGCCTGCCGCCGGTCGGACCAGGCCAGGGACCGGGCGCGCCGGCGTGGCGGCCGGTCTGACCGAATGCTGGGCCGGCCTGGACTTGTTCTTCTCCTCTCGCGCATGCCTCCCGCTCCTGCCTCGCGCGTCCATGAGATATCTTCATGTCCAGCTCCTTGTCCAGCTCCACGTCCATCTTTACGACCAGCTGCTCCTCTCCTCCTCGTGCGATGCTTGTCTCCTCTTCATACCTGATGATACATAAGTAATAGGACTTAGGTAGTATAAAGTTCTGATCAATCAAAGTATCGTTTAGGAACAAGTTCACCTGTTGTTTAAGTAGCTTCGCACGAGCTCTTGTAATAGGTCCAATCCTAACTTCATTGGACTTGAGCTTCACAGCAAGTTCATCTTCATTTGGTAATGACGGAAGTGGTAGTGTGGTAGGGATGTCCTCATCATCTCCCCCCCCCCTTCAAAAGGCGTCGACCCCGACGCTCCAAGGTCTTCTCCGTCGTATGGTGTCAAATCAGCAACATTGAAAGAATTACTGACACCAAACTCATCAACTGGAAGATCTATCGAGTATGCATTATCATTGATCTTGGCAAGCACTTTGTAAGGACCAGCATCCCGAGGCTTCAACTTTGACTTCCACAGCTTTGGGAACCTATCCTTGCGAAAATGTACCCAGACCATATCACCAGGCTTGAACAACATCTCCTTACGCTTCTTGTTCATCCTTGCAGCATTGCTCTTGTCTTTCTTCTCTATCAACTCTTTAGTCTTCATATGGATCTTTCGCACATAATCTGCCCTCTTGGATGCCTCCATATTAACTCTCTCATGTATGGGTAAAGGCAACAAGTCAAATGGAGTAATGGGTTTGAAACCATACACCACCTCAGAAGGACACAGCTCCATGGTAGAATGTACTGCCCTGTTATAAGCAAATTCCACATAGAACACTCTTCCCACTCCTTCAGGTTCTTCTTGATCATGGATCTCAACAAGTTGTGACAATGTTCTATTCACTACTTCAGTTTGAACATCAGTTTGGGGATGACAAGTAGTACTGAACAGTAGCTTCGTCCCCAGCTTTCTCCACAGCGTCTTCCAGAAGTAGCTCATAAACTTCACGTCACGATCAGAAACAATAGTCTTCGGGACTCCATGTAGACGTACAACCTCCCTGAAAAACAGGTTAGCAATATGCGACGCATCGTCGCTCTTGTGGCAGGCAATAAAGTGTGACATTTTAGAAAATCTGTCCACTACCACAAATATAGAATCATGGCCTCTCTTAGTACGCGGCAAACTCAACACAAAATCCATACTTATATCCTCCCATGGTGTAGTAGGTGCCGGTAAAGGAGTATACAAACCGTGAGGCTTCAGCTTGGACTTGGACTTGTTGCAAGTAATGCATCTCTTCACATACCTGTCCACATCCCGCCTCATCTTTGGCCAATAAAAGTGGTCAGCTAGCATGCACTAGTGGAAAACAGGCCTTTTGATCCGGGTGGTTAGGGCCTTTTGTCGCGGGCGGCCAGCCGCGACAAGCAAGGCGCGATAAAAGGGTGGCCTTTTATCCCGGGTCACTTACGACCCGCGACATAAGGTCCACCACGTGGCAGCCGCGGGGCGCGCAGGGCACAGGCCCTTTTGTCGCGGGCGGTATTACCACCCGCGACAAAAGGCCCTCTACGTGGCGCGCGCACAACGCTTCTGCTTTAGGGTTTGAGGGGTGCAGCACCCCTCCCCCCCGCCACCGACCGCCTGTTATTTCATTTTTTTCGTCCGAAAATAAAAGTTGCATATATTTGTACGCTACTAGAAGTTGTACACATTCATTCATTATATATATATATAGATCGATCAAACAAATATTGGAAGCAGAAGTCGATTCCCCTTACACATATTCGTAGGTTCCCTACATATATACATGGAGCTCACGATCGACAAACGGTACTAACGACCGTCTATTTGGAGGTAGAACAACTATCTGGACTAAACAAGCCTTTGTTGTTTATGACTTCTCTAACCAAAAGTCCCGCCAGTTCCTCCGCGATTCCTAGTGCGTGTTCCTTTGGTTGGAGTCTGTCCCGCATGAAGTCGACCTATATACGAAAATGAGATGAGTATGACTATATCAGTCTTGATAACGAAATATTGATGATAATAAATAAAGTTGTGAATGTTATTGCTTACGTCGAATTTATTTCTGTTCTGCTTCTCAGTGGTTAACATGCGAATGGACTCGCAAACGTAGTATCCACATAGATTCGTCCCTTGTGGCTGCTGGGGGCACGGTACAGGATTAAATGTTAGCTTCTTTGCAAAGGTAATCTCCTTATGAACATTCTTCAAAGCTTGCCAAGCCCTGCCATGCAAAAGAATGATTGAATGAGTGGATAATTAATTGATATCTCACGAAAGATAAAGCGCGGCGATGAAGGAAATTACACTTGGAGCAACTTCTGCAAGTCCTGGAACCCGTCCAGGCCTCTACTCGATGGGTCTTTTACTTCAACTATTCCCTTATCTTGTTGAATGTCTAGTAGAATCCAGTGGAAGCTGCACATGTTATGCATATACGTCAGGAATTACACTTAACATCGAGTAAGAAAAATTGAATGTGCATATATAAAAGATCATTAAGACTCTCACTCGTAGTTGTAAGGAAACAATATTGAATCACAGAAATATTGCTGCCCCAAAAACCTTAGTAGGTTTCCCCCCGTTTCTTCGCGTTTATGCTTCACCGTTTCAACATGTATTTTATCTGGGTCAACAAACCCAACATTGATAATATTATTACTTTTGCACTCACTGATCTTCAGTCTGCAAAAGAGAACCCATAAGATATAATGAGTATATATATGCAATGAAAACGAACATGAACTGAATGAAAATGAACTTATATGTAGTTAACAACTTACAAGCAATAGCAACTCATGAGAGATTTGTCGAGGGCTTCTAGATTGAATAACTGCCAGAGTTCATTCATCTCAATATGGATCTCCTCCTTTCGGTAGTAATATTCCCATGGTATACTCGCCACGATGTACATTTTTTTCTCCTTGCATGCATCAAGGTACCACTGATGCAAATTCCGCATATGTGTTGGCAGTTTATGCAGCTGCTCTCTGCTGACCAAGTCGGCCCCGTAGACAAATTTAGGAGCTATATCAGCAGTGGGTAGTGCAGCATCTGCGGCACCAAACAATTCGTCCACGGTAACTCCACATTGAGCCGCTAGAGTTGCAGCTTCTTCCATATTGACACCACCACCATGTTCCTCGTACACCTTGGGAACATTAAACACTTTGAGTGCTGGGATCGATTGTTTGGGCTGAGCACCGAGGAGGGGAACTTCCTTTCTCTTTTTGCCTTTTGTCGTTTGCTTGGCCTTGAGGGGTGCACTTGTTGAACTTGACCTTTTCTCATCTGCACTTCTAGCTGATGATTTGCTCGTGCCAGCAATGTCCTTCTCCTTAGCCTTTTCATCCTTCTTTTGGTCAATTACCTTCGCAAGAGTGCGTGTATAGTCATCCTTCTTCTCGTGTAACTCATACTGCGATGGTGTGTTCAGAAAACTAGTAGCATATTCTATTTGCTTCTCTCGTGTATGGCTCGGCGCTGGAGGTTTTGGCTTATGGAAATGATCATAGTTGTGTTTCGCAACAGCGCCGCATTTTCCTCGACAAGAAGATCCCAAGGACGGGGGGGAGGAACCTTTGGTACTTTTGGGAGGGGCGACCTCTTGGGGATAGGACTCTTGAAACGCTTCCGGCTGGGTGCATTCCGAGTCTTAGTGGGCGGAGGCGGCGGCGCTGGAGATGGAGATGGACTACCGATGTCGTGGTCGACGTCGTACCCACGGGGTGATGGTGGCGACATGTGATCAGTAGGAGGAGGTGATGGTGGCCTGCGATCACCGGAGGAGGTGATGGTGACCTGCCGGGACGACCGGTACTAGGTGCTACCCAGCCCGGCAGCCGATGTTCTTCTTTTCCCGCAGAATGATTTCTCCCAGCACCTCTCCGAGTGTAAGCCCCCCATCACCTCCAGTGGATATGGAGCTCCAATGTCTCCCACTGCGGGACAACTGAATCCACCCCGACACGAGCATAGCCAGCTGGAATCGGATTGCCATGCCATGTTGCCGGCTCACCTTCAGGTCCAAATGCCGGTAAGACATAGCCGACCGCCACCTTAACAGTAAACCTTCCCGAACACCTCATGGAGATCACAAGGTGTTGTCTCCTTGATTCCATCCAAGGGGTCGCCAGACCGGCATCTATCATCATCCGTGTAGGAGGGGCCTCCGAGTCGGCCACGCTGCTGTCTCGTTGCTGAGATATTTCAGCGGTATTATCTGGCGGGCGTTGTCCTTTTAGTTCATTTATCTCCCGCTGCTGCTGCTGAAGCTCCCGCTGCTGCTGGTCAAGTCGGCGTTGGAACTCGGCCATCCGGTCATTCTGCACCTCCAGCTGGCGTTGTTTAGCTCTCGCTCGGCTTCTATAAGTCTCCGCGTCGGCCGGAAACCCAAGCGACCACGGAACACTAGGGCCGAAGCCTCTTGTTCGTCCTCCCTTCTCAGGATTACCGAGGACAAGCGTCAGCAAGTCTTTCTCTCTATCGGGAGCAAACTTTAGTTTTCCCGCCTTTATATCTGTCGTCACTTCAATCCATTTTTGCCTGGGTACCCTAACCCTGGTGTCACTTTCAACAATGTTCCCTGTCTTCATGTCATACTCACATCCATGCGCGAGGAACCAATTTCGAGCCCTTATGTCCCATCCTTCTCGCGTGGGTTCTGGAGTGATCCCGTTCAGCTCCATCTCAGCCTCTTGTGCATCCCACTTAGGCATGGCTCTTCCGTAGCCCCCTCGCCCCGTATGATGGTGATATTTCTTCTCGCTTGCATTCTTCTTGTTTTTCGCTGACAGGTTCACAGCCTCCTCTGATTCTTTGTACCTCACAAATTCTTCCCGCTTATGCTCCTGCTTCGCTAGGTAGTTCTCGAATAATGGAGGCTTCTTGTCTTTCTTATAATTTTTCCATAACCGGTTCTTATACGCCCGGAAAAGTTCCCCCATCTTCTTAAGAGCCCAGTTCTTCACTAGCTCTCGCTGCTTAGCATTCTCGTACTCCGATCCCAAATCTGGCAAAGTGAAATGTGCCATCAGGTCTCTGAAAAGTGTGTCTTTGTACCTATCGGCAACCTGATTTTCGGACACATTCTTCGTCTTGTTCCATTCTCTGACAGTGATCGGGACACGATCTCTAACCACAACTCCGCACTGATTTTTGAACTTCACTCCGACATTCTCGGGTACCACCGGTTGGCCTTCCGGTGATATAGCTTCAATTGTGAAGTGGTCTTTCTTGGTCAACTTCTTTGCCGGGCCTCGTTTCTCTATCTTATCTTCGGAGGCCTAAGAGAATACATATAGAATTGCATTAATGCCTCTATACTAATGCCTCAATACATATGTACATATAGAAATCCATTAATACCTCGTCACCGGAGCCGTCGTCGGCTTCTCCGTCACCGGAGCCGTCGGCTTCTCCGTCACCGGAGCCGTCGGCTTCTCCATCACCGGAGCCGTCGGGTTCTCCATGACCGGAGCCGTCGGCTTCTCCATCACCGGAGCCGGCTCGGTCGGCTTGTACCATCGCGGATTATGTCCGCGAATATGTCTTCCTGTTCCAAGTCCCGTTCGAATTGATCCATTGTTTCTGCAAAAGAATTAAATCGATAAGTAAATGTTCAAACACAAACCAAACCCTAACCCTAATCAAACACAAACCAAACCCTAACCCTAATCGGCGACACGTGTTTGCGAGAGGGAGAGGGGTGTTGGCGACGCGTGTTTGCGAGAGGGAGAGGGTCTCGGCGGCGCGTGTTTGCGAGAGGGAGAGGGGTGTCGGCGCGTGTTTGCGAGAGGGAGAGGGTCTCGGCGGCGCGTGTTTGCGAGAGGGAGAGGGGTGTTGGCGCGTGTTTGCGAGATGGAGAGTGCGCGTGTTTGCGAGGGAGATGGTGTCGTGGGCGCGTGTTTGCGAGAGGGAGAGGGGTGTCGGCGCGTGTTTGCGAGCGGGAGAGGGCGCGTGTTTGCGAGAGGGGGAGGGTGTCGGCGACTGGTTTTTGCGAGGGGGGAGGGAGTCGACGTCAGTTGTTTGCGAGAGGGGTCTCGGCGGGTGTTTGCGAGAGGGGTGTGTTTGCGAGAGGGGTGTGTCGGCGGGTGTTTGCGAGAGGGGTGTGTCGGCGGCGGTTACGACAAAATTTAAACTACAAATTTGAACTAAGTAATTACATTTAACAAAAATAAACTAACTAATTACAACAAAATACTTACAAAATTTAAACTACAAATTTGAACTAACTAATTACAACAAAAATAAACTAACTAATTACAACAAAATACTTACAAAAATGAACTAACTAATTACATACTAAAATGTCTATATACAAAAATGAACTAACTAATTACATACTAATTATCTAACTAATAACTAATTACTAAAATGCCTATATACAAAAATAAACTAACTAATAACTAATTACAAAAATGAACTAACTAATTATACTAATTATCTAACTAAGAAAAAAAAATTAAAAAAAAAGAGGGCCGGCCGGGCGCCGGCGCTCGGCGCTCACACATGGCGGCCGGTTTGTACCTGCGGATCGAGGGGCGCGGCGCGCGCGGCGGGGCCGGCATGGGCACAGGGCGGCGCGGCGGCGCGGCGCGGCACGGCGGCAATCGACGGCGCGCGCGGCACGGCGGCAATCGACGGCGGCAGAGAGAGCGCGCGCGCGGCAGAGGAGCTCGAGGAGGCCTACGGCGGCGACGGCGCGGCAGGAGATCGACGGCGGCGGCGGCGCAGCAGATCGACGGCGGCGACGGCGGCGATGGCGGCACGGCGATCCGGCAGCCTGGCGGCGTGATTTGGCTAAGTGCTGGCCTCCGGGAGTCGCGGGTGGGGGCTCCGCCCGCGGCGGTAGGTATTTATACCTACCCCCTTTGTCGCGGGTGGGGCTTGACCCGCGACAAAGACCCCCTTTTGTCGCGGGTCAAGCCCCCACCCGCGACAAAAGGGGTCTTTATCGCGGGCCGTGGCTCGACCCGCGACAAAAGGGGGTGGGAGGGGGAGGCGGCCGATCCGCGTGAAGCGCATCCAACGGCTCCGGCCGTTTGAATCCAACGGCCTGGAGCCGTTGGACGCGGATCAGGCCTGGACCGTTTTTGTTTTTCTGTTTTTTTCTGTTTTTTGTTTTTCTGTTTTTTTCTGTTTTTTGTTTTTCTGTTTTTTTTAATAAAAACTATTATTTCAATAACTTTTAAATGGTAACTCAAAAAGAAAAGTGTTATATATGAAAATTGATCAGAAAAATCCAATGAACATGAATATGACATCCATAGAACTATTTGCATCTCGCATATATAAATGCTGACACGTGCCTCGCCCCGCCGACGCCGGCGTGCGACGTGTAGCCACCGCTGACACGTGGCTCACCCCGCCGACGCCGGCGTGCGACGTTTAGCCACCGCTGACACGTGCCTCGCCCCGCCGACGCCGGCGTGCGACGTGTAGCCACCGCTGACACGTGCCTCACCCCGCCGACGCCGGCGTGCGACGTGTAGCCACCGCTGACACGTGCCATGCCCCGCGTGCGCTATATAGAGCGACGAGTGCGGGCGCAACCACACGTCGCCACCACCTCCGCTCATTCATCTCCGGGATGCCTCCATGTCGTCGAGGGGCGTCCGGTTTCCGTGGCGTTCGAGTGCATCCGAGCGGTAGGTTCACCGCCGAGATACGCGCCGGTGGCTTCCGCCTCACCCTCGGCACGTACAACACGCCGGAAGAGGCGGCGCGCGCGCTTACGACGCGGCGGCGTGGCGCTTTCGGCGGCCAGGGCACGACATGAACTTCCCGGATGTTGAATCGCTAGAGGAGGCGGAGTTCCTCGCGCCACCGCCGTGCCTCGTCACCGACGAGGACCGCCACCGGCATCGCCAGTGTGCAGCGCAGGATCGCCATCGCCGAGCGCGACGAGACTCTGCGGCGGCTGTGGAGGGCGCGGTCCCCCGACGCGTTCTTTGCTAACCTTAGGGCACAACGCAGGTCCAACAGGCGCCACCGTCGGGCCGTCGCCGCCTTCGAGCTCGAGAACTCGAATACAACTTGGACCGAAAACGACCCTCGGTGGGATGACCTTTGGACGGAGACAACCTCCGACGACGAGTAGAGACTAGACTAGTAATTTATCTATTTTATTGTAATTTCAATAAAGTCGTTGTCGGTTCTATTAGTTTAAATTTAGTTTATAAAGTCGTTGTCGGTTGTTTTTGTTCAATAAAGTGGTTGACACGAAATTTATTACGATTGAACTGAAATTAAAGTACAGAGCTCAACTGAAAAATAAGATACATGGCCGCATTCGAATGTTGGAGCCATTCAATCATAGTCGTGCCTAGTCCTATACACGTCGCCACTGTAGTCATCAAAGTCGCCGACGTCATCGTCGCTAGCATCGGGGTCGCGGTTGTCGAACCTCGGCGGATGACCACGCGTGGGCTGGGATTGAGGGTAGCGCAGCGGGGCCACGATAGGCCAGGACGCTCTGGAGAGTCCGGCCGCGCCACCACATCCGACGGCCGGCCTCGTTGAAGTTCGAAGGAGGCGGGCCGTCCTCCTCGTACCTGGCAACCGCCCTCTCACGCCGATTGATGAAGAAGCTGTCCCAAGTCGGGCTGTAGTCGGGATGCCACTGGGGATTCCTCCGCTGCTCAGGCGTGAGCTCGAAATAGTAGTGGTTCGTGATGGCCATCTCGCGTGGCACACCTACAGGGATAGGGAGGGACCGGTACGCTCCGACGCTCAGCAACCAGCCGGTCGGGACGCGGTAGCCGGGCGGGCAGGGGTAGTTCGAGGCGCAAAGCGCCTCCGCCTCCCGGGGTGTTAGACATACGATGGAAGCCATGGGAGAGAGTGATGAGGTTTGCAGATATGAGAGTCCAAGCCTACATATATATAGTGGAAAAATGGCGGGAATGCGGGAAGAAAATAGGCGGGAACGAAGTGGCGCGCGAAACTTTCATCCCGGGTGGAGGCTCAAACCGCGACAAAAGACTGGGGGAGGCTTATCTAGGAGGGCCTTTTGTCACGGTTGGTGGCTGCAACCGCGACTAAAGATGTCGGCAGGATAATAAGGATGTGTCGGTAACCTTTTGTCACGGTTGGTGGCTGCAACCGCGACTAAAGCTGTCGGCAGGATAAGGATGTGTCGGTAACCTTTTGTCACGGTTGGTGGCTGCAACCGCGACTAAAGGTGTCGGCAGGATAAGGACGCGTGGGTGGACGCACTGCTCGATGAGATAAAGCATGTAGCGCACGACGGCCTGTCGAAGGAATAAGACAAAGTAGAAGCGGTGCCGTGCCTATAAAAGGAGCATCGATACGCCTTGCCAAGCAGATCAACAAGCCAAGCACAGTTTAATCTTCATTATTACATAAATGTAGAGATTGTCTTGGGAACTATATATGAAGAATACATTATTACATCGCCATCTAGTGTTGTGATCTTCTACGCCGTAGCCATGGAGAATCTTCATCATTTAGCAAGATGCTTGGGTCAATTTTCACCGTGAAGGGCGGAATTTCTTTAAACTTATTATAATCTTCGACATGTCTGTCTTGTCATCCACTCCCACGATGTTTCTTTTCCCGAAAGAACTATGTGGCGCTTTGGCTCCTCGATTGATGTATTCTTTTGTTGATTTCTTTTTCTTGATTTGCTAGACATGTCCTACACGAAGAAAACTTGAGCCACCACGCTGGCTAGGACAAAAGGCTCGTCCGTGCACGCAAGATTGTTGGGATCCACCGTTATTATACCGTACTTATCGTCAATATGTATAGCGCTGAGCTTCACCCATTTGCACCGAAACAAAGGGACCTTAAAAGTGGGACCATAGTCAAGTTCCCATATCTCCTCTATGTATCCATAATATGTGGTGGTCTGCCCATTCTCGTCTCTGTTGCATCAAAGCGGACACCGCTGTTTTGGTTGGTGCTCTTTTTATCTTGGTCGATCGTGTAAAATGTATTCCCATTTATCTCGTACCCTTGGAATGTACATATGTTTGAAGATGGTAACCTGGCCAACAAGTACAGCTGCTCCACCGCAGATGGGTCATTAATGAGATGTCTTTGCAACCAACTGCCGAAGGTATTCATGTGTTGACGTGTAATCAAGGACTCGGGCTGGCCCGGGTTTATTTCTCGTAAAACATTCTTATGTTTCTCGATGTACGGAGCCACCAAGCTGGAATTGTATAGAACTGTGTAGTGCGCTTGATTGAAAGAAATCTTGTCCCTCCACACCGTTGCTTTCCTTCCTAGTGTGCCTTTTCCACCAGCCTCCCCTCATACCGAGATTCAGAAACACCAATCGGCTTAAGGTCAGAAGAAAGTCAACACAAAACTCAATGACCTCCTCGGGCCCGTAGCCCTTTGAGATACTTCCTTCCGGCCTAGCTCGGTTATGAACATATTTCTTTAAGACTCCCATGAACCTCTCGAAGGGGAACATATTGTGTAGAAATACAGGACCGAGAATTCTAATCTCTTCAACTAGGTGAACGAGGAGGTGCGTCATAATATTGAAGAAGGATGGTGGGAACAACAACTCGAAGCTGACAAGACATTGGACCACATCTTCCTGTAATCCTGACAAAGTTTCTGGATCCATTACCTTCTGAGAAATTGCGTTCAGGAATGCACATATCTTCACAATGGCTAGTCGAACATTTTCTGGTAGAAGTCCCCTCAATGCAATCGGAAGCAATTGTGTCATAAGCACGTGACAGTCATGGGACTTCAGGTTCTGGAATTTTTTCTCCTTCATATTTACTATCCCCTTTATATTTGACGAGAAACCAGACGGAACCTTGATACTGAATAGGGCTTCAAAAAAGATCTCCTTCTCTTGTTTGGTAAGAGCGTGGTGGCAGGCCCTACAAACCGCCCTGGATGATTGCCGTTTCGTCCTTTATGAAGTTCCTGGTCCTCCCGTGCTTCTCGGTGTATCTTTTGTCTTTCCATACACGCCCGTAAAACCTAGAATATTCACACAAAGATTCTTGGTCAGGTGCATCACGTCGATTGCAGAGCGGACTTCCAGACTTTCCAATATTCTAGCTCCCGTAAAATAGATTTCTTCTTCCACATGGGCGCGTGTCCGTCATCGTCTTTCGGAACAGGTCGACTGCCTGACCCTTTCCAAAGATAACATTTAAATCCTTGACCATGTCAAATATATCAGCACCACTACGGGGGACAGGCTTCGGACGGCGGTCTGCCTCGCCATCGAAATGCTTGCCTTTTTCCTTAAGGGATGCTTGCGGAAGGAAACGACGATTGAACGGGTACACAACTTTTCTGCTTTTTCCCAAATATTTACTTTCAGTCTCATCTAAACAGTGTGTGCATGCATTGTATCCTTTGTTCGTCTGTCCTGAAATGTTACTGAGAGCAGGCCAATCATTGATGGTTACGAATAGCAACGCTCGTAGGTCAAATTCTTGCTCCGTGTGCTCATCCCACACACGTACACCTGGTTTGGCCCACAACTCCAAAAGTTCATCGACTAATGGCCTTAGGTACACATCAATGTCGTTGCCCGGTTGCTGTGGGCCTTGGATAAGCACTGGCCGCAGAATGTACTTCCGCTTCATGCGCAACCAAGGAGGAAGGTTGTAGATACATAGAGTCATGGGCCAGGTGCCGTGGACTGCAGCTCTGCTCCCCAAAAGGATTCATGCCATCTCGTACTTAGACCAAAGTATAAGTTCCTTGCCTCACCCGCAAAATCCGGAAACTCTCTCCCGATGTTTCTCCCCGGCCCACCCTCAGCGGGGTGCCTCAACATCGCGTCATTCGTACGTTCTTCCATGTGCCATCGCAACAACTTGGCATGCTCTTTGTTTCTGAACAAACGTTTCAACCGTGGTATTATTGGAGCATACAACATAACATTCGCAGGAACCCTCTTCCAGGGTGGCTCGCCCTCAACATCACGAGGGTCATCTTTTCGATCTTATACCGCAATGCACCACATATCGGGCATTTATTCAAATTCTCGTACTTCTCACCGCGGTAGAGGATACAGTAATTAATGCATGCATGTATCTTACGCACATCTAATCCTAGAGGGCAGACAAGCTTCTTTGCTTCATATGTACCGACGGGCAATTCATTATTTCTTGGAAACAGCTTCTTTAATATTATCATCAATTTCTCAAATCCCGAGTCACCACACCGACCTCTCGCCTTCCATTTCAGCAATTCCAATATGCTACCCAGCTTTCTATGCCCATCTTCACAACCTGGGTACAACAATTTGTGGTGGTCCTCTAACATCTTGTCGAACCGCAACCTCTCCTTATCCGTGTCACGCCTCTTCTTGCATCAGTAAATGGCCCGACGAAGATCATCATCAACAGGATCATCTCGATGCCTGTTCTTCACCTCCTTCTTCTTCATTGTCGTCCATTGCGGTATCAAAGCATTCAGAGAACATAGATCGATAATACTTCTCATCATTATCTTCTTCCTCATCGCCGTCTTCCATCATAACCCCTTCTTCTCCGTGCTTGGTCCAAACATTATAACTGGACATGAACCCAAACCGAAGCAGGTGGCTCTTAATATCTCTTGAGCAAGAGTAATCCTTCTCGTTCTTACATTTTAGACATGGACAGCACATAAAACCTTGCTTCGACTTGTTGGCCTCGGCCACAAGCAGGAAAGAATTCACGCCCTCTCTCGAAAGCGGGAGCACATCGGTTACCGTACATCCATGGATGACTCATCCGCATCATAAGCACAATTATATATGTATCGATGCAATCACCTTGCTAAAATTAATATTGTACGGACTATGCATATATATATAGTGGAGAAAATAGTTGCTAACCTTTTTGGATCAAAAAGAGGAGAAATCTTATCAAATAAAACCAAGTGGCATCCCTCTCACAAGCATTCCATCAAACACCTCTTGTGCACATGTAGGAAAAATGAGCTAGCATACACCTCCACCTTCACCACCAAGGAAAAAATGAGGTGGGGGGGTGGGTGGCTGCTTCTATATATATATATGGGGGGGCAACTTTGGGCGCGGGCCGTATTACGACCCGCGACAAAAGGGGTGGCCACGTCGCTCCTACCCCTTTTGTCGCGGGTCGTAATACGGCCCGCGACAAAAGGCCGCGACAAAAGCCTCCGCGCGCTCCACATGGTTTCGGGGCGACGTGGCCAGGCCATTTGTCGCGGGTGCAGGCGCGCCCGCGACAAAAGGCTCCCACGGAAGCCCTGTTTTCCACTAGTGATGAGTAGCGTCTTCTCACGCCCAAAGTGACCCATCAAACCTCCAGCATGTGATTCCTGCAATAAGAGCAAACGCACAGACGATTCTGGAACACATAGTTTGTTAGCTCTAAACAAAAACTCATCATGTATGTGATATTTTTTCCATGCTTTACCAAGAGCACATAAGCGATATGGTTCAGCAAAATCATGATCAGTAGCATACAAATCACATAGTACTTCTAATCCAGGAATTTTAACATCAAGTTGAGTTAATAGCATATTCTTCCTAGATAGATCATTAGCAACAATATTATCTTTTCTCTTCTTATGTTTAATAATGTATGGAAAAGACTCAATGAACTCAACCCACTTGGCAAGACGCTTATGCAAAGTAGACTGAGCTTTCAGTTATTTTTAAAGCTTCATGATCAGAATGTATGATAAATTCTTTTGGCCGCAAGTAATGTTGCCAAACCTCAAGAACTCTAATTAAAGCATACAATTATTTATCATATATAGGATAGTTCAACTTAGCACCAGACAGTTTCTCAGAAAAATATGCAATAGGACGACCCTCTTGCATTAACACACCACCAATTCCAATACCACTAGCATCACATTCAATCTCAAATTGCTTATTGAAATCAGGAAGTGCAACCAACGGTGCAGAAGTTAACAATCTCTTAAGTTCATCAAAAGCATGATCTTGGGCTGCGCCCCACTCAAATATTACACCATGTTTAGTTAAGTCATTCAAAGGTGCAGCAATAGTACTAAAGTTGGGCACAAATCTTCTATAAAACCCAGCTAGACCATGAAAACTTCTAACTTGACTCACATTCATTGGAGTAGGCTAATTTTGAATAGCTTCAGTTTTAGACACATCTACTTCTACTCCATACTGAGAGACAACATAACCCAGAAATATGACCTTATCTTTGCAAAATGTGCACTTCTCAAGATTACCATAGAGTTTATTATCACGCAACACTTGCAAAACATGTCGAATATGTATAGTATGATCAGATTCATTGCGGCTGTAGATTAATATGTCATCAAAGTACACAACCATAAACTTGCCAATAAATTCACGCAAAACATGGTTCATCAGTCTCATGAAAGTGCTAGGTGCATTAGTCAAACCAAAAGGCATTACTAACCACTCATATAAACAAAATTTTGTTTTAAAGGCTGTTTTCCATTCATCCCCTTCTTTCATCCTAATTTGATGATAACCACTACGCAAATCAATTTTAGAGAACACAGCAGCACCACTCAATTCATCTAGCATATCCTCTAAACGGGGAATAGGGTGACGATATCAAATACAGATGTTGTTTATAGCTCTACAATCTACCCACATACGCCATGTGCCATCTTTCTTAGGAACTAAAATAACAGGAACAACACAAGGACTAAGGCTTATGCGGATATAACCTTTGTCGAGTAGCGCTTGTACTTGTTTCTGTATCTCCTTCGTCTCTTCGGGGTTCGTTCTATATGGTGCCCGATTGGGTACCGAAGCTCCGGGGATCAAGTCGATTTGATGCTCAATACCTCGCAATGGTGGAAGTCCTGCGGGTACCTCATCCGGAAACACGTCGCCAAATTCCTGCAAAACATTAGAAACACCAAGAGGAAGAGGAGTCATGTCATTAGAAACCAAAACCGTACCCCTGTACAAGAGCACAAGAGGCATGACTGTAGGATCCTCACTAAATTCTCTCATGTCTTCTTTGGTGGCTAATGAGACTAAGGAATCCACTCGCTCACTTTTCGTTATATCACTCACAACATTACAATTCTCTCGCCTATCTAAAGAAGCATCCTCCAAGTTTACTTCAACTTTCTGACGAGATTCATTGACAATTTGTTGTGGTGTCATAGGCTGTAAGTTGATTTTCTTAGACTGCTCATAGTGGGAGTAACATAGCTAGTAACATCACACATTTCAAGGCATTTTGGTGACATGGCATGCCAATAAATGAAGAAAGAGAGTGAGGTGGTAACTAACTATGTTACCATAACATCACACACCCCAAGCCAAAATGAGTCTACAACATAATAAATAACACAATGCATGACACCACATATAAGTTACTACCCACTATGAAGGTAGTAATCTAGACTAGTAACATATGACATATGTTACTAGGGCTGGTCATAGTGGGGAGTAACTTAGACTAGTAACATATGCCATATGTTACTAGTCTAGATTACTACCTCCATAGTGGGTAGTAACTTATACTGTATGTGATATCATGCATTGTGTTATTTACTATGGTGTAGACTCAACTTGTCTTGGAGTGTGTGATGTTATGGTAACATAGCTAGTTACCACCTCAGTCTCTTTCTTCATTCATTGTCATGCCATGTCACCAAAATGTCTTGGGTTATGTGATGTTACTAGCTAAGTTACTCCCATTATGAGCAGTCTTAGTACTACTACTAGTCCTAATCAAACTCACCTAGCAGCAAACCTATTACAACTAGGACACGTGAAACCTGGCCCAAACTACCAAGTTGTGAAACACCCACACAACTAGCTAGCTAGCCATGGACCAACACTAAAGAATATTTAGTCGATGATACTAGGAAAGATTATTGCTAACAAACGTCATCCGCCACACTGAAGAATATTTAGTCGATGAGTAATTATAATTTGTTTACTACTCTATCAATTAATCAGTGCGCTACAAATCCCTCAATTACTGATAGTGATAAGTTTTGGTGCTTGCACGTACTTGCAATAGAAAACCCGACACTGTGTAGATGCCATCGTATGTAGTATTCTCTAGATAGTGCTTGCAGAAATATTTAGATCTAGCGATTGATGCACGCCACTAGAGGATTGTCCAAGCAGCAATTGATGCACGCCACTAGAGGGTTGTCCGATCCTTGAATTTTAGAACGAGATGATCAACCCTACGCGTTAGAAAGTTAGAATGCAGTTGAGTACCTGACTGTCAATGTACCTTGCAGGTTATCCGAAGAGTGCGTAGCAGAGAATATCAAAAGGAAAAAATACCAATATTTCTACCCATAAGCATATCCAAATAGTGCAAGTCGCTAGAGAGGGTGGCGCTGCCCTCTCGCTACAGGCCGGGAAGCGCGGATCATGCTAGCGGACATCAAGGACAGATAGTGGTGATAACTCGATCACGTGTCAAAGATAGGAGGACGCGGAGAACGCCAAGGCATCCAGACTGGTTTCGAACTTGCCCAACCACTGATGATAACAGATCGAGCCTAAGAGATTCCAGAGCTCCACGATGACGTCTCCAAAAAGATTTTAACGCAGCCTACCACCATCGTTGAGACCGAGACGTTTGACATGATCGTCACTACCACTAGTAGAAAACATGGCTTTCATCCAAAGCTCTCGAAAGTTTTAGTCCCGGTTTAAAAACGAACTGGGACTAATAGGGGGCATTGGTCTCGGTTTGACCGGCGCGGGGCGACGCCACCCTCTAGTTCCGGTTCGTTTGCATTTGGTTCCGGACTTCCGGTTCAAACGGTTCCGGTTTGTCATACAAACCGGGAATAAAGATCTTGCAGCACGCCACGCCATGGCCCGTGCACCTTTAGTTCCGGTTTGCCTTACCAACCGGGACTAAAGGCCCATCTCTCTCTATATATATATACCTTGCCCTGTCCAAGTGTGAGTCGCATTTAGTTTTTTCCACTTCTTAGCACAAGAGAGGTGTATGTTGCTTTGCTCTCTTTTCTTCTGCACACAAGAGATGCTTGATGAAATGCCTAACAGATTTTGTCACTCGAGTTCACACAAAACAATCCACACTTGAATGATGTATGCATGCAGATTTGAGTGAATAACATAAAACCATGAAACTCTGCCGCGACAGAGAAACGCTGCTGCAACCTAAACCTCTGCCGCGGCAGAGAAACGATCATTTTCTCTGTCGTGGCAGAGACCCTTTAATCCCGGTTCGCATGACAAACCGGGATTAAAGATCCTCCACCCCGAGCCCCCCCCCCCCCCCCCCCCACCGAACCATGTGGAGGACCCTTTAGTTCCAATTTATAATTGATCCCTTTAGTCCTGATTGTGCAGTCCCGGCTGCACAACCGGGACTAAAACCCCAAATGAACCAGGACTAAATCCTTGTTTTCCACTAGTGTACGCCTATAAAAAAGACCACCGGCCACCAGACTGGAAGTCGTACGTGCCACCCCCATGCTCTCGCCTTTGGATTGAAGACCGGATCGGGGATGGCCTCACCACCGACATACGGGACACATAGTTCCACCTCATATTCTAGATGGGGATGTGGCCAGGCATGACATATGGGCCTAATCCATAGCGCCCCTCCGTGAGATCGGCAAATAAGTTACGGTGGTAGGAGGATGGCTTCCAAGAACCTAGGCTCGTGTGGAGGGCCACTCCCTCTGATAATGATCGGGCCCATAGAGAGATGGAGGAGGGGACGGTGGAAGGAGAGAACAAAAGAAAGAAAAGGAGAAAAAAATATTCTTGGCCCATTTAGAAGCAGGACTTTAGGTGTAAAGAAAAGTACACATATCATACAGTTAGGACGTCTAACTTACTTAGCATGCTTACGAGTTATGACATTTAAAAGCTCAAAATCTAGGGCGCCTGCTAGAGCAGATGAACTATTTGTGAGGGCACTAATTTCTTGGAAACAAACTAAAGAAGCAAATATGAACATAATTAATCAATTACATACGGCCGTTTCTAGCAAGCGTGCCTATACACAAATCGGCTCTCGCGCGCAACATCCCATGACGATGTCCCGAGTTTTTGCCGCAAGCCAAAGGCGCCTTAAGCTAATGGCCCGCGCCTGGGCTGGGCCCGGCGTCCTTGATCCCGCTGAGCAGGGAGACGTCGAACATTAACCTGCGCTCGATCGCCCTCGCCATCGTCTGGATAACATCTCCCGCCGGCGATTCCACCGCCGCGCGAGCAGGGCCATCTTCCTCCGGCATAGCGAGCGGTCTGGCGCCACTCACAGCTGCCGCGGTGGCAAGAACCAGGCACGCCACCATGAGAAGAGCAGCTGCCGCCGGCAGTCGCGGCCTGAGCTCACCAGCCATTATTCTGATCAGAAAGCAGGTAAAGAACAATATAAGCGAACTGCAGCTGCACCACGTTTGCAACTTTGTAGTGTTGGTGTGTGAGTAGTATGTATTTTGGTACTTAGTTTTCAGTGGAGTTATGGGGTTTATATACAGGGATCGATATGGCGATCAAGGGTACTGTACTGGCCTACTGGGCGAGCTCTTGCCTTTGACCGTTGGAATGGTCGCCGGAGCCCTGGAAAGTCAGCAGCAGCAGCCGAGACGTACGAGGCGGAAGCGTCGTGGAAGCGACACCTGCACCGGCCAGCAAGACACGCAGCCATGGCCTAGGGGTACGAGGATCTACGTCGCCACGAGGTTGGAATTCTGGCGTGGAAGCTACAACCGCGAGAATTTCTCGCGCACGGGAAGTGGGACTTTGCAATGCGTCTGAAAATGGCAACAGTGGGAAATTGTCACGTGTGGGTTTGGGTGGGATTGATGAAGATAGTACGTACGTACATACTTCTGCAGGTGCCGAAAGTGACCAAGAATTCATGGCAAGTCAGCGGCAAGATCGATGGGAATCCAGTGAGAAGGTGCGCATGTTGACACGGACCCCCGGGTGTGCGTCGCTATTGCGACCGAACCTCGGTTTCTCTGTTCCGATTATGTGTTCTCTGCTAACTACTAAAGGCATGTACATCGATCGGTTGACAATATTATCTTATCTTAGTCTCGCCACCTAATCTAGATACAACTAAACTATAAAACACGATGTACGATGTATTATTTCGTAGTTTTATCCCTACTAACTAGTTATCTTTAAATTTGTGGTGAGACAGAGATTGTCACTAAGAGATCATCTCTTAACTAGGAGAAATCAAACCCTTTTTTCAATTTTTTCTTTCCTCCACCTCATCATTTATCCACGTAGTGCTGCTAGGAAATCATCATTGTACATGCCATAAAGCATGATTCTACTTGTTCTCAGCACACATAATCCACTTGATCGATCGGCGTGTATTGAACTTGTTATTTTTTTGAGCATTCTCAGCAAATTTATTAAACATTTTTATCATATCTTACACAAACATCATCTGGTGGAGATTGAAACCAAACAAGCCTGCCAACTAAGAGGTATATGGATATTTTTGCTAGGTTATGTGCATCAACATTTGCTTCTCGTTTTTCATGAACAAACTCAACGTTCTGAAAGATTTAGGTTCTTGTCTTTAGCTCCTGAACAATGCACATGTATGATCACTTTCCTTTGCCCTTCAAGCTCCACACAACATTGATGCATTCTATCGCTACTCGGAAACCCTGCAATATAAGACCAGGAGCCAGTGCTAGTGCTTCTCTGGTAGCCATTGCTTCTAGCGTTTCCGGGTCAGTTATTCCGGCAGTCGATCACCACCGTCAATGCACCCAAGAAATCTACATCATCCCGTCGAACAACCACAATGATCATGCATTTCTAGAGTTCTTGGAGGTAGTTGCATCTACATTCACCTTTTCCATTCCCGCCGGTGGTGGAATCAAGGCCGGTCCTCTAGAAACTCTTGCATGCCCTTCAGTCGCTAGATGTGCACTCATTTGGAGGTTGGCAATGAACCTTTCAACAAAACAGTTGTTTGGCAGAGGGCTTTGGAAAAGTCCCTCGTGGATTACCTTCCAGCTTGCATACCAAAGATCCCTTAAGGTCACAATTAATATTACCCAGTCTTGATGTTGAAGGGCTTCGAATACTATCTCGAGCCACTCATTTGTGTTAGTTTCCTGGACATTGACAATCAGGTCCGTGATCTCCTCTGGTGCAAGTTCCCAAACATATGGTGCCATATTGCACTCTAAAAGTGAATGCCTCCACAAATCTGGCTCCCCATAAATCAAGAAAGTGTTCAACTGAGCATATTTTTGTGCTAGAGAACGTCCATAGTCGGAAGGGATCGTCTTGCTAGCCTCCATAAGAAGACCCTGAGCTTTGAAGGTACTAGCACCTTCCAAATAGCTGACCACTCCTTCCATTCTTCCCCGACTCGTGATGAACCAGCTCGCTCATAGAGCCATGTTGTCCTTTGTCCTCGCGTATCAACTAGCATATGATATGCCAATCGTATCGACAATATTACAGTCATGCCACGGTGCCAGGCCCAAAAATCACCTTGCCTTCTAGTGGTTGGCGGAATACTCAGTATCGCTTCCTTGTCCATTGGCAAGAAAAACTTCTGCAGTTTTTGTATGTCCCAACCCATGTTGTAGTTGTCCTTCTGCGCACGGTACAGACGGTGCTGGAATTGGTGCTCCGTCGGACGTGATCCTAGTAAGCCGTAACGAGGACAACAAGAACAGCGAGGGGCGCACAGTGCGGCGACAGCATCGGAGCCAAGCATGGCTAAAATGATGGACCGGCGGCGCTGCACGTTGTGCAAACATTAGAGTATCGCAGAAATGGTGGCGGATGGATCAGATCAGAAGGAAGTCCAATGCGAGAGGAGAGCCTAGGGGAGGAGGTAATGACCTGCAATCGAGGATAATGGCTCAAAATCGTCTGCCTCCACCAGCTGGAAGAGATTTCCCCACGACTTGTGCAACTAATGTAGAGAAGATAGCGGAGATAACTGGGTAGTACCTTCCTTTTCTTTCTGAGAGTGGACTTTCAGAGCAGGTGCTTGGTGAGCACCCGTATCCACACCGTCTATGCTGCATCAAGATTCGTGCAAGTTCTTTTTTACCCCTCTTAAACAATTTCTTATTTTTGTATCTCTCACACTACACATTGTTTGAACTCAAAAATTTGATAACAATTGGAATGAGGGAAAAATATTTTGGATTTTTTATGTCATTATCTACATATGTATTTCAAGAATTTATTTTGAATTTTAAATAATTTAAAATTTAAATTTGCATGAAAAAAAATCTGAACTATTTTCCTCCATTATATTTGTTATTTTCGAGTGTCTTGCAAAAAAAATCTAATCGAAATATTATATAATTTGAGAGATAAAAAAAAGTCAAAAATTTAGAAGGTGCGTGGAGCGCACCTACTCCACCACACTTTTCCCTTTCGGGATGAAGCCTGGTGATCAGGGGATACCCCTTCTCTGCTTGACACATGTCAAACGGTGTTAGTTGGCTGTGAGAAGATAACACTCTCCCCCCTTCGTTGACTGGTCCTCCTCGCTGAGGTCTCCCGAGTGGAAAGGGTAGTGAGCAACACCGGCTTCCTCCGCCAATCTCCAGCCACGACGAATGCCTGGAGAGACCAGCGGCTACAGCACTGGAGAAAACAGCCACGACGGTGCAAAATACTAAAATAGGTACATTCAGCAGCAGCAAAATAGGTACATTCAGTTTACTGTATGCATCCATAATCACATAAAATAAATTGAGGTACGACTCCAGATTGGGAACACGGATACTGCAAGCAATGTGAGGATGGGCGGCGAGACAATTAAAAGGCCAGCAGCTTGGTCCACGCCGTCGTCCACAGCTCCAACCGCAGGCCCTCGCAGCCCGCCGCATTCCCAGGCAGAAGTCACTCGCCACTCGTCTCAAGCCGTCGGGATTGCAAACCACCCGCTGCACATCACACTCGCGTTTAGCCCAAAGAATAAGCGGGGAACAGAACCACAAAATCAAAATCGACAGGTGAGAAGGAAGAGAGGTTGGCGGAGGGAGACGCCGTGGCTCAACTCCCTTTCGCGCTGCGGCGGCGGCGGCCGGACCGGCAAAGCTCCGCTCGGATCCTGGACCGTTGCTGCCCCCTCGCTTCCCAGTCCAACCGCTCGCCGGCAACCCCCACCCCTCCACCGATGCTGCCGCTACCGCTCCCCGCTCGGAGTTCCTGATCCTGGACCGTAGCCGCTCGATTCCTGATCAGATCCATCGGCGCCCCCATGTGGTGCAGTAGTACACCGCGACCCCCTCGCGGGTACGAGTTGGTGGAAGCGTCCCTCCTCACCCAGGCGGGGTCTGAGCTTGGGGCCCGACTCAACCGCTCGGAGCGGCCACCCTTGCTTCCCCGTCCAGCCGCTCGCCGGCGACCCCCACAATCAAATCCCTAAAAGTATTTTCCATGCAAGCGGTGCATCGTAATACACCCTATATTCTTTAGTTATTCTCAAAAGAACGATATGACTTATATTTAGAACCGGAGGAAGTATGGTATTTATATTTTTAAAAAGGAGCACCTTTTGTGTCTCTGATTCGTATAATTTGAAAAAGAAAAAATAGGAAAATTAGGAGGACTACGCTTTGATGTTCCAGAAATGGATTTGCTGTAATAATCTTCCATGTGAAATTGCAGAGAGGATTTTTTGGCAAAAGAATTTATACGAAATAAAGTGTATGCACTGTATATCCACCAATTCTAACAATCGACACATGCAAAAGAACTTAGAATTATCAGCTTCCGAATTTTAAAGAGACTTAGATCACACCGTTTGAAAAATACAATAGTAGACTCGATCAGCTGAAATTGCAGACATACAATTATATGATGAATGTCGTCTTACATGAATATGTAGAAATAACTGATGGAAAATTGTTGAATAGAAAATTAAAGGAACACCACTGAATGTTTAAAAACTAATTAAAGGGAAATAGATAATAGATCTCAGCGCATGCATGTGAGACACAGCATCCCCATGTATCTTCTCCGTGAGAGGAGATCGAGCTGGGAACTAGTCACTGGACATGCATACTGCCGAGCGCTAGCAACGGGCGAAAGCAGCTGTAGATGTATTCCTGGTCCTCCACCAGGGTAAGGCTCCCCTTGTCACCTGTGAAGTCCACCATGAACATCTCGACCCTGTCATTGTCATCGATGTAGATGTAACGTAGTAGCAGCATGCGGCCGTCGCCGTCGTCCTTCAGGCAGGAGCTGGCGCCGAAGTTGGAGCCGCACCTGTGGCGAGCCTCCTGCGTAGCCACGTACACGAGGTGAGGCTGCGGCCGAGGCTCCAACATGCGCAGGTTCCCTCTGGGTGTGGGAACGTAGAACCTGCCTCGCACGGAGAGACCGCCCGCGGGATACGGCATGAGCTCGACGTGCTCCTCCTCCTCGTAGGCGAGGATTCGCCACTCGGTGTCGCCGGGCTTGTAGTACAGGATCCATTGGATGGGATCCTCCGTGCAGAGCACCACGGTTGGATCAACATCAGCCTCGCCGTCGTAGATGAATCCAGCAGATGTAATCTTGCTATCCCATGGAACATTGGGCAGGTCAGCGACGGCCCTGGTCACCGGGTTGAAGAGGCGCAGTTTATGTTCGCACCCCCGTCCCGAGGCGAGGATCAGGCAGCCCTCGGCGCTGGCAATGACTTCTCCGTACTCTGGAGGGATGTCGAGCCAGATGGAGGCGTCTGTGACAGTGTGCATGAACCTGGTTTTCCCCTCGCGGCGCGCGCCCTTGTCGATTATTTCCCAGTTCCGTGGGAAGTAGCGCGGGTCCATCCCCATGAACTTAGGGTCCGCTTTGGCGATAACTCTCCATGTCTTGCAGATGGCTCTCAGCCGGATGTAGTCCGTCACGTCCGTGCGTAGCGCGATGTCGGCGACCTTGGATACGACAAGCTCGGGGAGGTTCATCCAGTCCCGCTCCTCCGTACGGAAGCACACTCTGCGAAAAGATCCATTCGAAATCATGCTTAGGTTTGGAACTCTCATTCTGGAAGATATAGTATTTACACGCGAAAACGAATTAGAATTGGCCGGCTGGATTAGATCAGCGAGGCCACCCGAAAATCCTAGAGCAAGATCTGAAAGATCTAAGACTACTCCGTATATCTAATATACATACTGACCTTTCTTGGTCGCCGGCGTCAGCACCAGTGATGAAAACGAAGAACGTCTGAGTCCGACCAATCGCCGCTTCAGGAGCTTCTTCGGTGGCTGCGGCGGCGGCGGCCAGAGGGAGCTGGGGGTGAACCGGTTCCATTTTGCGGCTAGGGTTGGGGCTGCCGGCGCGCGTGGAGATGATTTATACGCTCGGCGGCTAAGTAGAAATGGAAAGGTGTTCCTCCGAGCCAAACAAGAAAGAAACAAGAACAGAAAGGTGGTACTGCAAAAACCAGGAAACGCGTCGTCGCAAAAAAAAAAAAAAAAACGCGAATACACGGCTTCATGTGATTATCCTTTGCTGTGACTTCTGAACGTTGGATGCCTTCCGTGCGATCTATGAAGCTCCTTTCCTTTACCGAGTTTTTTTAACATAAAAGATTTTTTTATTCAACTCATCTGCATTTTACAGAAAAAAGCTGTGACAGGGGAGGGGATCCACGCTAGATGTAGAAGGATGCCCTTGCCAGGACATTGGCCGGCTTATGAACTTAAACATCAAATTGCTAGAGGAGGATTCTGAATTCTGAGAGCTAGTCGAGTCTCATAATCTGCTTTGATATTCCTACTTCTCCTAATATGTAACTATCTTGTTGCACTAAAAAAGGCCAGAGGCGTATAGCTGCAAATGAGGTCTCTTTGTTAGAGTATACGTATGGTTTAGGTAATCTAGGATAGAGATAGGTCTCGTGTCTTGTTTTGCATTTCAAGATGATCCTTATACGTCTATATATACTTTCCCATGAGACTCAATAATACATCCAACATATTCTGTCAATCTATCTCCCTCTCTATCGTTCTACATGGCATCCGAGCGGCACGATTCTTGACCTAGCAAGTGCACAAGTTTCCGCGCCGCCCCCAGGGAGGTCGATCTCAATGACCTACTCCGGGGGCCGCACAACCCGTATGAGGGTTCGTCCGCCGACCCGCTGCGTCCGTCTTCATCACCATCGTTCGGTACTACATTGACAACGCCACCATCGACGCCGATCTGTGCGTTCGTCCATGCCCGTACATCGTCGATGTCGGTCTGATCAACCGACTGTGTGCATGTCTCCGCCAAGCACGTCCCCGAGCACGCGCCTACCACCGATCGAGCTACGAGATGCCGTTGCGTCGCTGTCTTTGGTCCAGGCTACTGGCCTCCAACACGTCTTCCAAGGCGTGTACGTCGCTGGTGGCCTCCCGCAGCTGCATCGACTCACGCTCAACAGCTACGCCGGTCCCTCGGGCCATGACGTCACAACACGCAGTATACTTCGTTGTCCCCCGCTCACCGACTTTCCTGGCTACTACCGCGCCGCCCCATCGACGCGGGTTGCCACCGTCAGCGCAAGGTCTACGTCAAGCCGTCGGGTTCTTCCTCGCCTACTTCGAATACCGCCGCCGCACCTCCAAAGGTAACCTGCATGACCACTTCTAGTTGTTGCAGGCCTCGCCGACCACCTCTACAGTCTAGGCATCCAGCATGGCCACTCCTGGCCGCCGCTGGTTTCGCCGCCTTCGACGTCTCCGTCCATCACGACCTCGTCGCCAGCGTCATCGTCTCGTCCCCGACTACTTCGTCTACTCCAACAACCACGGACTACATCGGCACCTCTCCCTCTTCGCCGCTCTGCTTCTCGCCACCACTATGGAGGCTTCCTCTGCTGGTCCCCATGATAGTAGCGCATGGTCCGTGATGGTCCCTGCCCTCGCACGCTTGGTATTGGCAACACCGGTACGTGCCTTCGTCCCCAACTCGTCCTCGGGCCTGGAAAGCTCGGATCGGCGCCTCGTCCTCATCGGCTTCGACAACGTCTTCCCCGGCATCGACTCTTCTACGATTGCCTTGACCGCATCGCCAACTTCGTCTTTGCATACTCGGTTCTGCGAACACCGGAGTATGCCTTAGTCCCCGATGTGTGTCTGGTTGTGGCAAAACTAGGGTAGCACCTCGTCCTCGATGGCTCCGACTGCATCGACTTTGGCATCGACACCCTCTTCGACGACTGCCTCGACGCGTCTCCGTCACTCTCCTCGCGCACTATGCGTTTGCGGCTTCATGTGCGGCTACCTCGACACCGGCACCCGACCACGACATCGACCATGGCATCCCCTCGCGTGGCTACCCCAACCAAGGTTGCCGCACCCACGCTCTCGGCTACCTCGACATCGGCACAAAGGGCTATCACCTCGCATGAGCACATCGGGGTCTTCTACAGTCCAAGCATCTGCGACGCGACACCGTCCACGACGCTCCCGCTACGACTGTGGGGGAGTGTCAGCCTTCTGGGGTCCACTTCGGTTTATCTCCGGTCTGACCGTCTGACATAGGCATCCCAAATGGGCCTGCCGAAGATAGTACCCGGGGTTTACTGAAGGCCCACTACCCGAAGAATAAGAAGATTCGGGAGCCCAAGATATATTAAGGAAAGTTAGAGTTGTAATAGGAAGTGTTATTTGTAATCTGGCGGGATGAGTTAGAAACCGTCCCGGACTCTGTAACTTGTACAAAACGAAACCCTCGGCTCCGCCTCCTATATAAAGGGGGAGTCGAGGGACGAAGAGATCATCGAATCATTGTTTACAAACCCTAGTTTTCATAACCGTCGAGTACTTTTCGGCTGAAACCTTCGAGATCTACTTGCCCTCTACTTCCAACTAAACCCTAGCCTACAATCCATAGGCATTGACAAGTTGATACCTTGTCAATTGGCGCCGTCTGTGGGAACTAGAGGCGTAAGGATCTGATCTCGATGGCACGTTCAAGATCTTCGACATCGTCAACCGCAAGCAACGCAATGGATCGAGGTAAACAAATCGCTGCTGGTCCTGTCGATTTTGTTCCTCACCCACCCTCCCGTTTGGATGCATATGCGTATCTGGCGGAGCCCATGGAGATGACGTTCGGAAAGTTTCACTTTCGCGTCGAGAAGGAAGGATCGTATCGTGTCGAAATTCCGATTTCGTCGGGATCGTCGGCGGTCGACTCCGATTTTTCAAGCTATACATCTTCAACCGAATCAGGAGAAGAAGAAACTTCATCGACACGCTACGTCAGCACCAGAACAAGAGAGAAACTCGCCAAGATCTTCAACGACATGTCGTTTGAGTCATCTGCGGACTCATATATAAGCGATGGCTCAAGCGATGTCGACAGTTACGACTTCATTGACAAATCTATCACAGTGGGCAAGGTCTTCATCAATCTCAACGATGATGTCACCAAACCCAACATAGATCTGAATACAAAATATCATCAGATTTATGCCATTGAGGATCAAGAGGAAACATCTGAGGCTTTCGACGATCTGGGAAATCCATACGTCGATCCCTCCAATCCGCGACAAGGCCTGGGCAACAAATACATTGGGCCACAGCCGCGAGACAGAGTTCAACTTTCGCAAGCAGCGTGGGATAGAGCCGCGAGAGCTATGAACGGTTCAGAACCAATGGCCACCACAGCCACACCAGAGGAATTGCAAGCATATCAATATAGGCCCGCACGAGCTGCAAGAGAATTGGAAAAACAGACAGCTGAGTTAAACAGAAGAAAGGAGGCAGCTTCTGCATCTAGCAGGAGAAGGGCCGATCTAAGCCGACAATCTAGAACTTCGGGTGATAGCCACAGGGAGGCGCGGAACAGAGCAAGATCAAGGTTACAACATATACCCGAAGCAGAAAGAGAGCACTTGGTCCAAAACCTCGACATGTCCTTTATGTCGATAGATACAAGAGGAAATATCATCCCTAAGACACCAGAGGCTGGGTATATGGCGACACATGCTTTTATCCTTGCATCTAAACCACCTCCAGGTGATCCAAGGGAAACACTATACAATATGACGGTAGCAGGAGTTGGAGCTATGGGGATAGCGTTTGTATCAACGCCTCCTGAAGGAGCGGCAAGGCAAAATAGTCCACGACCTGCAGTAGCAACAGCGGCAGCACCTGAAGGACCAAGTGGAGCAAGAGACACAGCAGCACAAGCAAGGGTCGACAGAGCGCGGCAAAGCAGAAGGGATCATCGGCAATCTCCGGAGCTTAACGACGAAGATATGTGCGGCTTGCCATGCTTCACGAGGAGAGTCCGAAAAACTCGAGTCCCCTCAGGATTCAAGTTACCCGACAACTTCAAGAAGTTCGACGGCCTTCAAGATCCAGAGGATTGGCTAGTTGATTATCTCGAGACAGTGAAGCTCACAGGAGGAACCAGGGCAACAGCTATGCAAAGCATCCAGGTGCATTTGAGTGGAGCCGCACGATCTTGGATAAAAAAACTCACTCCAGGATCTATCGACAGCTGGGAAAGTTTCGAGGACGTGTTCGTCAAGAACTTCAGATCCACGTGCAAAAAACCTGCATCGTTAGCAGAGTTGAGAGCATGTCGACAAAAGCCAGATGAGCCATTGAGAAAGTACATCCAAAGGTGGAATATCATCAAAAACTCGGCAGAAAATATATCTGACGAGAGAGCAATAGATGCGTTTGTCGCAGGAATCAGGCGTGGAAATTTTGTCGAAGACTTGGGAAGGACCAATCCAAAGACAGTATCCGCGTTAATGGAGATAGCAAACAGATGGGCAGATGGAGAAGACGCTGTCCACAACAAACGGCACAGGTCGCCAGAGGAGGACCGTGGTCGAAACTATCAACCGAGGCGACGATTTCCTCGGCAGTACCCGAACTATGACGCTCCAGGGCAAATTTCGGCAGGTTTTCGGGCAAACACAGGAGGAAACAACAGAGATGATTATCAGAGAAGCAGTGAACAGCGAGGTGATAACAGGGATGATCCTCGCAACAACAGGCAAAATAGCGGGCCTAGGTTCCCAAGGCCTTTCGTGTCCCCTGAAGAGATGATGAATGGGCCGTGTCAAATGCACTTTTTCCTCGACAGCAACGGTAAAAGACAGTCAGGGCACCTGCAGAAAGACTGTCGAAATTTTCAGGCAATGCTAAGGTATGCAGAGCACGCTAATGCGCGGGCAACACAGAGAAATCCTCGAGAACCCAGGAGCGAGATTCACTTGCCGCCTCCTCCCGCGATTATAGACGACAATCGGCATCAGCTCAGAATAGCGGCAGCACCTCCACCACCACCTTATGTTGATCCTAACTCCAACGGAGCGGTGTCGATGATTCAGAAGGGAAGGCCGTCCAATAGAGCTCAGAAAGTAATCTCGCGACAGGTGTTTATGGCAGAAAAAATGCCTCCACCAACAGTTGAGTATCTTAATTGGTCAGGACAAGATATTGGCTTCACCATAGCAGATCATCCGCAGCAAATTCCTCGACCAGTAAGGCCAAGACTTATTCTCGCCAAAGTTATCGCGGGATTTGATGTCTCTCGAGTGTTCATAGACGGTGGCAGCAGCCTAAACCTTATGTATGCAGATACATTGAGGAAGATGAACATATCCTTAGCAAACTTGAAGCCAACAGACACAAGGTTCCACGGCATCACACCAGAGAAACCAAGTTATCCATTGGGGAAAATCAATCTCGACGTTCAGTTTGGAACCCGAGAAAATTATAGAATCGAGAGGCTGGAATTTGAAGTCGTGGATTTTCCGTCGCAATACCACGCTTTGTTGGGACGACCAGCATATGCTAGATTTATGGTGGTGCCACACTATACATACCTGTTGTGGAGATTGCCTGGACCAAAGGGACCAATCACAGTCAAAGGAAGCTTCGCCTTAGCCGATAAGTGCGACAAGGATTTTCATCGGCTATTAGAAACTTTCGGGATGCAAGCTGAGTATTTGGCATCAAAAAGCATGACTGATTACGACGTGCTGCCAGACGTTGGAAGGCCAAATAAAGAATCAACTTTCAATACCGAGAAAAATTCTAAGGAGGTGCAGATTCACCCGACAGACCCGAAAAAGACGACGTCCATTGCAACAAATATGGATATCGCATAGGAAAGCGCGCTCGTCAAGTTCCTCCGTGAGCACTGGAAAATCTTCGCATGGTGTCCAGCTGACATGCCAGAGTACCTGTGGAACTTGCCGAGCACCACCTCATATTTGTTCCTCTCGAGAGAGCTATCAAACTCCCCTTGGGGCGTTTTTCGGAACCTAAGCTCAAAGATATGTTATCAGAAATAAATCGACTGAAGGATGCTGGTTTTATCAAAGAGATATCTACAGAAGCCACATGGGTAGCTAACCCAGTGATGGTGCCGAAGAAACACACGACAGTCCTTCGCATGTGCGTTGACTTTACGTGTCTCAATAAACATTGTCCAAAGGATCACTTTCCCCTCCCGAGGATCGATCAAATTATCGACTCCACGGCTGGATGCGAACGTCTTTCCTTCCTGGACGCATATTCTGGCTATAACCAGATCAGATTGAAAGAAGAAGATGGAGTAAAGACCACGTTTATTACACCATACGGCGTGTTTTGCTACAGAACAATGCCCTTTGGTCTGAAAAATGCGGGAGCAACATATCAGAGGATGATGCAGAAGTGTTTGGCGACACAGATTGGGAAAAACGTGCAAGTATACATCGATGATGTCGTCATAACATCAAAAAAGGGGGCAACGCTGATCGAGGATCTCAAGGAAACCTTCGACAACCTTGACAAGTTCTGCCTCAAACTGAACCCGACGAAGTGTTCTTTCGGCGTCCCAGCAGGAGAACTTCTAGGGTTTCTAGTTTCAGCAAGAGGGATTGAAGCAAATCCCGATAAAATACAAGCTATCGTAACAATGAGGAAGCCAACAAAGTTGAAAGAAATACAGCAGTTAACTGGGCGAGTCGCAGCCTTGAGCAGATTCGTCGCCAGGCTAGGGGAAAAAGCACTACCATTTTACGCCCTCATAAAGCAAGGAGATAAATTCCAGTGGAATGAAGAAGCGGACAGAGCTTTTGAGGACCTCAAACGCAAAATCTCGACACCCCCCATCTTGGTGGCGCCAAAAGAGAAGGAGCCTTTGTTACTGTATATTGCGGCCACACCCCAGGTAGTAAGCACAGTCCTTGTCGTTGAAAGGGAGGAAGAAGGAAAACTCCACGGAGTGCAGAGGCCAGTATACTTCGTCAGCGAAGTTTTATCGCCCTCAAAACAAAGGTACCCTCAGTACCAAAAGCTAGCATATGGAGTGTTCACAACAGCACGAAAATTGCGCCACTATTTTTCGGCACACCCGATCATAGTGGTCAATGAAGCTCCCTTGTCAAATATACTAAACAATCCAGAAGCTACGGGTCGTGTCTCCCTTTGGGGAATAGAACTTTCCCCTCGGGACATCACGTATGAAAAAAGAAAAGCAATCAAGTCGCAAGTTCTGCCAGACTTCATCGCAGAGTGGATGGAGCTGCAAAACACAGGACCCCCAGACTTGTCGAGAACCTGGACCATGAATTTCGACGGGTCCAAGAGAGTAGAAGGAGCTGGCGCAGGAGTAATACTTATATCACCTGAAGGCGACAAGTTGAAGTACATCCTTCGGATGACGTTCCCTAACGCATCTAACAATGAAGCAGAATATGAAGCCCTCATACACGGGATGAAGATGGCGAAAGCTTGCGGTGCAACTCGACTAAAAATATTTGGCGACTCACAATTGGTGGCTCAGCAAGTTATGAACCAATGTGACGCAGTCAATGATAGCATGGTAGCATACAAGGAGGTGTATAATGAGCTCGAGAAGTTATTTGATGGATGCGAGGTAAATCACATCGATGGATTGAGCAACGATGAAGGCGACGTCCTCGCAAACATCGGGTCGCAGTGCCTTCCAATCCCGCCAGGAGTATTTTGGGAAGAAATAGCGGAGAGATCCACGAAGCCAAAAAAGGTGCAGAAAAAATCAAAAGAAGAGAAAACTTCGACACCCCTCACAGAAACCACGGAGGATGAAGAGGACCAAGAGCTTGTAATGATGGTACAAGTTCCTTGGATGCAAGCATATATATCATACATCCTCAGGAAAGAAATACCCGATGATCCAGTTGAGGCAAGGCGAGTAATTCGACGCTCTAAAGCTTTCACGGTGATCAAAGGAGAATTGTACAAGCGAAGTATTTCAGGCGTCCTGCAAAGGTGTGTTACACCCGAAGAAGGAAGAATAATTCTGAAGGATGTACACGAAGGAATATGTGGCCACCACGCGAGTAGTCGAGCTATTGCAGCCAAGGTTTTTCGGGCAGGATTCTATTGGTTGACAGCAATCGAGGACGCCAAGGAAATAGTAAGAACTTGCGACGCGTGTCAAAGGTTTGCCACGAAACCTCATTCTCCAGCAGCAGAACTAACACCAATACCATTGTCGTGGCCCTTTGCCCAATGGGGACTTGATATGGTGGGAAAGTTACACAAATCCTGGCCAGGAGGAAAGGAGTACATGCTAGTAGCTGTCGACAAATTTACAAAGTGGATAGAAGCGAAGCCGATAAACTCACCAGACGGAGCATCCGCAGTAAAATTCATAAAAGGCCTCGTCTTCAGATTTGGAGTGCCCCATAGCATCGTCACAGACAATGGCAGCAACTTCACATCCCACGAATTCAAAGATTATTGCAAAGAAGTGGGTATCAAGTTACACTTTGCGTCAGTTGCGCACCCGCAGACCAACGGCCAAGTCGAGAAAGCTAATGGAATCATCTGCAACGGCATTAAGAAACGCTTATTAGCGCCACTGGAGAAAGCTCGACACACCTGGCCAGAGGAGCTGCCCAGTGTATTATGGAGCATACGAACAACACCAAACACAGCAACACAAGAAACTCCGTTCTTCTTGGTTCATGGAGCAGAAGCAGTATTACCAATCGAGATAGAGCATGACTCTCCACGAGTCGTAGAATATGATGAAGAGGTGTCGAGAAAAGCGCTAGAAGATGACGTCGATGCACTTGATGAAGCTAGAGATGAAGTACTGTCTCGGGTAACCAAATACCAACAGGACTTGAAGAATTACCACAGTCGACGTTTGCGGCCAAGATCTTTTCAGGTGGGAGACCTAGTTCTTCGGCTCACGCAAAAAAGTCATGAAAAACTCGAGTCACCATGGCTTGGCCCTTACATTGTCACGGAAGTAATCGGAGGAGGAGCATACAGGATAAAGGACAAGAAGACAGGGGTGGAGGAGCAAAACCCCTGGAACGTGGCGCAACTCAGGCGGTTCTACGCCTAGAGCTAAAATATAGTCCTTGTAAAACTTCAATGTAATGAAACGCCCGCGAGTTTTCAGACGCACTCTTTTCCTTTTTCGGGGCACCGAGTGGGGCCGGAAAAGGTTTTTAATGAGGCGGGCTCGCGGTGCTGCAATATAATAAAGATAGTGTCAATATAACTTTTCTTCATCGACAAACTCAAAGTCTCCGACCCGACGAATTTCAATATAATTCCTCGAAAAAAGAAAAGCCTCGCCTTGGTATTCAAATACCTCGTGAGTCAATAAAAATACAAAATAGTACTCAACAAAGAAGCTCGGGGGCTGATATTCGCCAAAACTACATATTGAATAAATGCCTTGGTTCAAAACCTCGCAATACACAAATACAGTAAATAGCCACCGAAACACTCGGGGGCTAGACAAATATAGAAATATGATGATTGCTTCACAATATAATCACAATTATGGGTTACAAAGAAGAGTTATCTACCAAAGGAAAATAATTAGTCATGATTCAATATGTCATCAAGGGTAATTCTGTTTTCTTCAGGAGCAGCGCCAAGAAAATCAGCATAATGACCATCTGCAAAAAAGTCGGCATCCATCCGAAGAAGGTCTTCAATCATTTCTTCGGCTATAGGCGAAACCTTCGTGTTAATTCGGTCGGCACCAACTCTTCGGCGCCTTACCTTCTCATGAACTTTCGCAACAACTTGGGTCAGGTCAAGCTTTGAGTGACAGATCTGAAGCATGATAAGGGCAAATCTGGCACCAGCTACCAGTTGAGCTCTGACAAAATCATGGATCTTGTGGGCATCCTTAAATTTCCCCATTAACTCGGGAAGAGTTTGTGGTTGAACGTTCCGAGGAAACATGGAGTTATAAACCATAGACAGGGTCCTGGTACAGAAGTCAAGGAAGTCGCGAGTTTGAGAGGCGCGATCCTGAAATCGACAATGGCGGGTCCTCTCTGGGGTAGCCCAAAACAGAGAACCATGGTCAAGGGCAAGGTTAACAAGGAGGTTCGTCCTAGTATTTACCCTCTCTTCTTCGGCAACAGCATCAGTAAAGGAACCTATTAAAACAACAGAGCAGAAAATTTTAAGAGACGCAGCATGAAGACGGAAGATATCAGAGGATGAAACAAGCATACCCGACATATCCACACTGGCTTCGTTCATTAACTCGAGCATGAAATTTTCTCGAGTAGTCGCCTTTTCAGCCTCGGAAGCAGCGATTTCCTTAGCAGCCACGGCCTCGCGAGCTTGTTGAAGTGCAATTTTTTCGGCTTCAGATGACTTACGAGACTTTTCCATCATCACAAGTGTTTGCTTCTTTGCATACTGAAGTTGCTGCCGAAGTTCATCCAATTCTTGCGGCAAGGAATCTTCGACAGGTGTAGTATCAGCAAGAGTTCTCCTTGAGCGAGAAGAAGAAGGCGAAACATTGGAAGGAGTGGAAGATGGAGTATAGTTATCAAATACCAACTGAAATTTAATAAAACAAGACAACATCAATCAACAAGCAAAGATAGAGTTTTCATTAATCTTTCGGAATAATTACAAAGGCCTTACAGTGGAGCTAATGAAGTACGTGTCGCCAAATAACTACTTTGGCGACAAGAGCAAAAGAAACAGAGAAAGAAAAACAAAGAGGCATGCAACTAGACCTCCGGCCTTGATGAGCTAGGAGTTGAAGCTGGTTTGATCCCGAGATAGGCCAAGATTTTCTTCGTGTTGGGCTTGGCTGCCTTAATCAGCGACCTCCATCTTGATTGCTCTATCTGATCGGTGTCGCCAACTTTCATCCAATCAACAGTCTGTTGGCTGTCAGCAACCAGGGCAACAGTGCTTTCGACAGCAATCTTCATATTTTCCTGACGCATCTTCAGTCCAAGGTCCTCTGATGAATTGAAGCTCTTGGCAAGGGCAAGGAAAGTCGGGGGCTCCTCTTTCTTCGGGAAGAAGTAGGGGAACAGCGTCGACAATCCTGCACTAGCATTTGCCACGCCTTCACGAATTTCGGACCCATGAAGCTCCAGATAAGAAAGTGCGTCAAGGAGAGGGTCATTGACGGGATTCTCCAGATCAAACTCTTGGTTTGTTTGGTCTGCCACAGGAAACAAAACGTTGGTCAAAAACAAGAAACAGCGGTTCTCATAAAAATAGAAGGGATCAATAGTATTACTGTGAGTGCGTCGACTTTGTGATTTTAGGCGCTTGAGGATCCCCTGCTCACGAGCAGCTTGCGCAGCTTTATGCTCGTTTAAAGCAGATTCAGCATCCTCAAGTCTTTTCTGCAGTTCCTCGACACTAGCAGCTTTTGCTTTGGCTTCATCAGCCTCGGTCTTGGCCTCGCTAGCAACAAGTTCGGCTTTCTTGCGAGCCGCCTCACTTTGCTCCAGTTTTTGAGCAAGTGCGTCGGCACGTTTGTTGGCCTCTGCAAGTTTCTCTGTCGAGATAAAAAAAAAAAGAAGAAAGATCAAAAATCGCGACAAACAACAGGAGCAAAAAGTCAGAAAGAACGGCAAGTATAAAAGTTGTTAGAGCATCTCCACTCGTCCCCCCGACGAGGCCCCCGAGCGACGTTTTTTCCATCCGGACGGCGAAATTCGGCCCAGTCGCGCCCCCGGTTCCTCGTTTTCGTCCGGATTTGACCCTTCATCCATCCGGCGAGCCCACGCCATCCCCGGCCCCCCGGGGCGCGCTCGGGGACTCCGGACGAAGCTAAACCAACCGCCCACGCCCACGTGTCTCCTCTTTCGTCCGGATTCCCCGAGCCATCCTCTTTTTCCCCGAGAAACGCCGCTTGGGGAGCACACGACTGGGAAACTACTCCTCCCCACGCCAAATCTTCCTCCAATCCGGACGAAAAATTCGCCGGATTTGGGCGTGGGGAGCGCCAACGAGTGGGGATGCTCTTACCTTCAGTTCTGCTGGCATACTCACGGTACCCAATGAATTGGGATCCGATGCGGATAAGATCTTTGATCATGGGCTGTCAAAGAAGAACAAAGCAAGAGAAACATCGGCATGAAAAAAGAGTGAAGGCGTGAAAAAGAGAGGAAATATAGATATCGACAAACTTACATCATCCAAGAGCAAAGTAGAAGAGCCGCCCAATTGAGGGGCAGGCTCAACAATCGTTTCAATCCTTGTCCTTTTTGGTGAAGGAGCAAGGGGGCTTGCTGGCGGAGTTGTGGTGACGACGTTTCATTGAGGAGGCGAGGACTTCTCTCCTTCAGCTGGTGTCTCTGAAACAACTAGAGTACGTGACGAGCTTGTTCGAGCAGCCACGTCAAGAGTTGGTGGTTCTTCCTCATCATCACTGCGAACAAAAGATGACAGCATAAAAAACAAGATAGACAAAAGAACTTCGAGTACAACGATAAGAAAAAGCAAAAGATAACTTACGAACTGATGAGGGATTCAAGATATGGATCATAAGCCGCCTTTTGGCGTGAAGGATCGGCTTCTTCGGTTTTGGAGGTGCCAGAATCCTCGGCATCATTCCTTTTCCTTTTGTTCCTTGGGGAAACAGCAGGAGGAAGGGATTGCGTCGACTCGCTGGTGTCAGATTCAACTTCTTTTTCATGGGAAGCCGCAGATTTGTGAGAACCTGCGACTTCACTTTCAGGAAGAGAAGAACCCTGGTTGTCTTCGGCGACGATAGTTCGTTCTTCGACTTCTCCATCCTCAGGAAGAGGAGGAAGGGAAGCCACAGTAGGATGGTTCTGCAGGAAAATAGCGACAAAAGAAAAATTAGAGAGATATCAATACAATGAGATGCAGGAAAAGTTCGGAACAAGACAAAAATTCAAGAAAACAAAATACCTCAGGGAGAGGATTGGCGGAGCTGTATGGTTCCACGCGGCAAGAGGAGGGAATAGGATCCTTCTTGTTAAGCGAGGAAATTCTTCGAATCAGCTTCTCCAAGTCCTTTACAGAAAGATCATTGGAGAGTCTATTGGCGTCATTTTCACCAGCATACGTCCAAAGGGGATTTTTGCGAGCCTGAAGGGGCTGCACTCTAATCCTAAGGAAGTAGGCGGTGATTTGAACACCAGACAGTTCTTTGCCTCGAGTATTTTGAAGCTGATGAATACGAGACATAAGTGCTTCTGTCGCCGTTTTCTCTTCTTCGGAAGCTTCAGCATCCCAGGAGCGGCGGCGCAGAATTTTGGCACTTCCGTCGAAAGGGACTATGTTGTGCTCAACAGAATTGGCACTTTCTTCGTGTATGTAGAGCCACCTTTTGCGCCACCCTTGGACAGAATCAGGAAATTTGACGTCGAAGTAATCAACGTCAGATCGGACACAGATAACAACGCCGCCTATGTTATAGGTGGCGTTGTGGGAGCCATTGCGGCGGAGGCAGAAAATGCGTTTCCACAGAGCCCAGTTAGGAGGGACTCCAAGGAAGCACTCGCAAAGAGTGATAAAAATGGAGACATGGAGGATGGAATTGGGGGTCAACTGGTGCAGCTGAATCCCATAAACAAAAAGAAGGCCGCGGAGGAAATCGTGAATTGGGGCAGAAAGGCCGCGGATGAGGTGATCAACGAAACTAACCCGGTACTCCATTGGAGGGGTTGGGTAGCTTTCTTCGCTGGGAAAGCGGATGGCGTCCTCTTTCTTCATCAGGCCTAGCCTCTTCAACATGTTGACGTCTTGATTGGAGATTTTAGATCTCTCCCACTCAAGATCTTCAGCGGCCATCTTGGACTCTGGAGTACTGTGGCGAGTGAGTCGCGTGCGCGGTGGCATCAACGGCACTGGAAAAGCAAAGTTCGTGCGTGTGTAAGATCAAAGAGAGTTGGGCGCAGTGGAAGTTTTTGCAAAGAGGAACAGATGTGCGGCGCAAACGAAGATGCGAACGGAGGTTGAAGAAAGGTTTATATAGGAATTGGGCGAAGCAATGCACCGTTGGATGAAGAAATCGTGTGGTGAAAAAAGATCTTGTAGATAAAGGGTAAAAAGGTATTTTTACTGAGATGGAATAGAACAGGCGTTACAGTACGTGCGCCAGGAAAAGCGGAGGACGTGTGTCCCCCACTTGCACGACGTGTCAACGTGGTGGAAACAATGGACCCACAAGGCAGAAAAATCACGACTATTAACAGAGATGAAGTAAATTTGACTAAGGGAAGCATGCCGACAAGAAAAATAAAAGAAGATTGGCGACAGGAGAAGTTATTGAATACTTCGGGAGCCTTTGATCAAATACAAGTTTTTGCCCAAATGCTCGGGGGCTACTTCGACAAAAGTAAAATTTCGAGTATGGCAATATAGAAATTGTGGGAGCCTACAACCAAGCACAAGTCCTTGGCTGTAGCCTCGGGGGCTACTCCCATCGGGAGCGCTGTTCGCGCACCCGAGAGATGAAAAGAAGATCATATCGAGAAATAATGACAATATAGCGACAAGGTGGACTAAAATGTTGAGCCTACAACCAAGCACAAGTCCTTGGTTGTAGCCTCGGGGGCTACTCCCATCGGGAACGCTGTTCGCGTACCCGATGAAATTAAAAAAGAAAGATAGAAAAGCAAAAGAATATATTTCGAGTTATAACTAACTCTACATATACTCCCATCGGGAAAGCAATATAAGTCATCTTTGACTCAATAAAATGTGCTATTCCAACAGCCGAAAAAGCACTTGACAATATATGAAGGAGATATGCCCTAGAGGCAATAATAAAGTGGTTATTATTTATATCTTTATGTTTATGATAAATGTTTATATATCATGCTATAATTGTATTAACCGAAACATTAGTACATGTGTGATATGTAGACAACAAAGAAGTCCCTAGTATGCCACTTAACTAGCTTGTTGATTAATGGATGATTAGTTTCATAATCATGAACATTGGATGTTATTAATAACAAGGTTATATCATTGTATGAATGATGTAATGGACACACCCAATTAAGCGTAGCATAAGATCTCGTCATTAAGTTATTTGCTATAAGCTTTCGATACATAGTTACCTAGTCCTTATGACCATGAGATCATGTAAATCACTTATACCGGAAAGGTACTTTGATTACACCAAACGCCACTGCGTAAATGGGTGGTTATAAAGGTGGGATTAAGTATCCGGAAAGTATGAGTTGAGGCATATGGATCAACAGTGGGATTTGTCCATCCCGATGACGGATAGATATACTCTGGGCCCTCTCGGTGGAATGTCGTCTAATGTCTTGCAAGCATATGAATGAGTTCATAAGAGACCACATACCATGGTACGAGTAAAGAGTACTTGTCAAGAGACGAGGTTGAACAAGGTATAGAGTGATACCGAAGATCAAACCTCGGACAAGTAAAATATCGCGTGACAAAGGGAATTGGTATCGTATGTAAATGGTTCATTCGATCACTGAAGTCATCGTTGAATATGTGGGAGCCATTATGGATCTCCAGATCCCGCTATTGGTTATTGGTCGGAGTGAGTACTCAACCATGTCCGCATAGTTCGCGAACCGTAGGGTGACACACTTAAGGTTTGATGTTGAAATGGTAGAATTTGAATATGGAATGGAGTTCGAATATTTGTTCGGAGTCCCGGATGAGATCCCGGACATCACGAGGAGTTCCGGAATTGTCCGGAGAATAAGATTCATATATAGGAAGTCATATTCCAAGTTTGGAAATGATCCGGTGCATTTATGGCAGGTTCTAGAAGGTTCTAGAAAAGTCCGGAAGAAATCACCATGGAAAGTAGAGTCCCGGAGGGACTCCACCTTGCATGACCAGCCAACCCTAAAGGGGAGGAGTCCAAGGTGGACTCCCCTAGGGTGGCCGGCCAACCCACCTCAAGGAAAGGTGGGAGTCCCACCTTGGGTAGGACTCCCTCCTTGAGTAGGTTTCCCACATATGGGAGGTTTTAGTGTTGGGGTCTTATTCGAAGACTTGGACTAGAACTCTTGGTGCTTCCACCTATATAATAAGGGGCATAGGAGAGGGGGCTGATCACTTCAAGCCTCAGCCTTGGCCGCACCCCTTAGAGGGCCGGCGCCCAACCCCCCTCTCTCCCCAAACCCTAGCGGTCTCTCTCCTCCACCACATCCCGCACGCTTAAGCGAAGCTCCGCCGGATTTCTCCACCACCACCGACACCACGCCGTTGTGCTGTCGGATTCAAGAGGAGCTACTACTTCCGCTGCCCGCTGGAACGGGGAGGTGGACGTCGTCTTCATCAACAACCGAACGTGTGACCGAGTACGGAGGTGCTGCCCGTTCGTGGCGCCGGAAGCGATCGTGATCAAGATCTTCTACGCGCTTTTGCAAGCGGCAAGTGAACGTCTACCGTAGCAACAAGAGCCTCATCTTGTAGGCTTTGGAATCTCTTCAAGGGTGAGACTCGATACCCCCCTCGTTGCTACCATCTTCTAGATTGCATCTTGGCTTGGATTGCGTGTTCGCGGTAGGAAATTTTTTGTTTTCTATGCAACGTTATCCTACAGTGGTATCAGAGCCGTGTCTATGCATAGATGGTTGCACGAGTAGAACACAATGGTTTTGTGGGCGTTGATGCTCTTGTTATCTTTAGTTTGAGTACTTTGCATCTTTGTGGCATAGTGGGATGAAGCGGCTCGGACTAACTTTACATGACCGCGTTTATGAGACTTGTTCCTCGTTCGACATGCAACTTGTATTGCATAAGAGGCTTTGCGGGTGTCTGTCTCTCCTACTATTGTGAAGATTCAATTTACTCTTCTATTGACAACACTAGTATCACCGTTGTGGTTCATGTTCGTAGGTAGATTAGATCTTACTCGAAAACCCTAAACCACGTAAAATATGCAAACCAAATTAGAGACGTCTAACTTGTTTTTGCAGGGTTTGGTGATGTGATATGGCCATAATGTGATGATGAATATGTATGAGATGATCATTATTGTATTGTGGCAACCGGCAGGAGCCTTATGGTTGTCTTTAAATTTCATGTTGAGTAGTATTTCAAAGTAGTTGTAATAGTTGCTACATGAGGTGAACAACCATGAAGACGGCCCCATGGACCTTGACGCTACGCCAACGATGATGGAGATCATGCCCGTTGATGATGGAGATCATGTCCGTGCTTTGGAGATGAAGATCAAAGGCGCAAAGACAAAAAGGGCCATATCATATCACATATGAACTGCATGTGATGTTAATCCTTTATGCATTATAAGATGATCCCTCACATTAATATCAAGATAATAAAGTGTTCTCCCCTCGTATGCACCGTTGTACAGTTCGTCGTTTCGAAGCATCTCGTGATGATCGGATGTGATAGACTCAACGTTCACATACAACGGGTGTAAGCCATGTTGCACACGCGGAATACTTGGGTTTGCTTGACGAGCCTAGCATGTACAGACATGGCCTCGGGACAACGGAAACCGAAAGGTTGAACACGAGTCATATGGATGATATGATCAACATGTTGATGTTCACCATTGAAGCTACATCATCTCACGTGATGATCGGTTTTGGTGTAGTGGATTTGGATCGTGTACCACTTAACAACTATGAGGGATGTTGTATTAAGTGGGAGTTCATTAGTAATTAGATTAAAACATGAACTAATTATCATAAACATAGTTTGAGTAGTATTTTGAATTAATTTTGTAGTATTGGCATCCGTTTACTACTATGCGCTAGTCTTGTAATTGAGATAGAAATACTGTTAAAATCTGACAAGAAACTTTACGGTTTGGTACCGTATTGTTAAAGAATCAAGAATTAATTAAGTCCTATTGCAAACTTTTAGTAAACCTCACATTGTTGATTCAAAGAGCTATGGTTTCAATTAGTACCTAAAGTTATCTTGTCTCCGTGAAACTTGAAGTTCAAATTTGTTTGAAAAGTAAGGAGCTGAAAATTTAGTTTTCAGAAATAATCAAGGTATGAGATATATGTGATATCTAAGACCTTATTGCAAGATGGTAGAATATAATTTGGTGAGACTACATAAACTCATAAGTTTTATGGGAATGTATGAAGGTTGAAGACGCCAGGCGTCACAATCCTCCAACTATTGGGGCACTAATAATGTTCGCATATCCATGAAGTTATCATCCTTAGTATGCACCGTTGCTAAGACTCGTCGTTTCGAAGCATCACGTGATGATCGGGTGTTGTAGATTCTACGTGTGCATACAACGGGTGCAAGCCAGATTTGCACATGCGAATACCAAGGTTAAACTTTATGAGCCTAGCATGTACAGACATGGTCTCAAAAAGTTGTCATGAATTGATGGATAAAATTATGAGTGAAATTGTTCATCATAGTTACTAATAAGTGAAATCTAGAACACTTGTCATATGATGATCAACTTCAAAGTAAGAACCTCAAGGTTATTGGTATTTGACCAACAAACCTAGAAGTTATTGATGTTGAAGTGTTTTTCTGAATAATGAGGAAAGCTAAAAGAGAAACTGCAAAAGATATTCTGGCAAAAAGATAAGAAAAGACTAGAAAGTCTAGCTCAGGTGTATATAAATGATATACATGTTATGGTTGTATTCCTAGTTAAGTCACACAATGAAATTCTTGGGTATTAGTACTATATTGGTTGGTATGAAATGTCATACAAAACAACGCAATACAAGAATACAATGGCCTAAGTGACTGACAAGGAATATGATAAGAATGCACGCCTAGAACAAAATAAAATGTTATTATGTTCGTCGTTAGCATTCTATCTAGCCCTTAGAATTTATAATAAAGAACTTAATAATTGTTATTTTGCTCTGGTCAAATGAAAACAATGAGTTGTTCAAATTATGACATTACTCCATGTATGATGGATAAGTTATTATAAATCTTAATGGTGAAACACACATACATAAAACTGACGCTAAAATGCCATAAGGCAAATGATTTGAATTCCACTTATTTGTGGAACCGCCATTTAGGTCATGTTAGAAAGGAACGCATGAAGGAACTCCATGCAAATGGATTTTTGGAGTCATTTGATTTTTGAATCATTTGGCGCTTGCAAATCTTTTCTAAAGAGAATGATTAAAATACCGTTCATAGGCCAAGAGTTGAACGGGCAACAAACTTAGTGGAAAAATACATAATGATGTATATGGTTCACTGAGCATAGTTGTGTGCGGGAGATTCTTCTACTTCATGAAAACTTTCAACAATGAATTGAGTATATATGTGGATATATTCAATAAGGAAAAGTTTGAAACATTTGAATAGGATTCAAATAAATTTCAGCATGAAGTGGAAATCATCGTAATAGAAAAGTCAAATATCTATGATTGGATCATGGTGGAAATATTTGAATTACGAGTTTTAGCGAACATCTAAGAGAGTTATGAAATTGTTCTACAACTCACGTTTCTTGGAGTATCATAGTGATGAAGAAGTATCCAAGAGATGTATCCAATACTTGTTGGGTCAGTGATGAGATAAAATATTGATGTCATTATATTTTTGTGGATTATGCTTTAGTGACTACCGCTTTTACACTGAATAGAGCATCATCATGATCCGATGAAATGACACCATACAAGTTATGGCATGGGTATAAACCCTAATAGTCCTTTCTTTAAATTTTGGTCAAAGAGTTTACAACCAAAATCGGATGAATATCTTTGTTGGTTATCCCAGAGAATTGATTGGGAATTCTTCCCACGAGACAAAGACAAAAGTGTTTGTCAATGTTTCTTATTTCCGAGAAATTGTTTCTAGTGAAGTATTTGAGTGGGAGGACAATATAATTTGATAAGGTTTATGAACCTGAGCATAATGATCAGAGTAGCGCAGCATCGGAATTGGTTTCGGAAGCGGCCACAACGATCATGGCTCCCATGACTACAAAGTGTTTTAGTCATAGAGATCGAAGTACATATTGAACCTTGTAGGTATGGTTTACTTTGTGATCAAATAAATGATTTGTGGACAAAGGATTGATTTTGAACAATGATAAACCAACTACAAACAAAGAAGTTATGATGGGCCCTGACTCCGTTAAAATGGCCATGCGCCATGAAATCCAAGATAGATAAATACTTTTTGAAAGTAAATGGATCTATAAAACTGATGGACTTGGATAAAATATCCTTGAAGAAGCTTGACTTGTCGAAAAGTTGTTTACGACAAAGTTCAAAAAGTTGACTATGATAAGATTAGATCTTCCGTAGCAATGCTTATAGTCTATGTGGATTATTCTAAGTAATCACTACATATTTCTTTTATGAGATATGTTAGTAGGATGGAAAAATACATTACTTATTAGAAGTGTGTACTAAAGGTGTATACAAGATACAACCAAGAGTTTTGCTGATCCATGGAATACTAGATAAGTATACAAACTTCAAATTGGATGAAGTGAGTATCGCGGAGTTGGAATCTTCACCAGATGAAATAGTCAAAGAGTTTTTTGATTTCATCAAGAGACGATGAAGAGGCTTGCATTTGCAAGAAATTAAGTGGGAGCGCTGAGACATATTTATAATACTTTATGTAGATGACATATAGTTGGTTATAAATGATGTAATTATATACTTGTTTAAAAAGGTTTCATTGAGAAATTAACTTCAATGAAAAGATATGGACTGAAACAAATTTAGTGTCAAGATCTATGAAGATAGATTGAAACACAAAATAAGTTTAAGTCAAAGTACATAGAATGGATATTGAAATAGTTCAATATAGAAATATTAAGAAGATGTTCTTGTCATGAGAAGTTTTAACAAGACTTGAGTGTATCTGACACTCGATGAGTAAAAACACATGAGTGATTTTAGATCACGAATAATATGTACAAAATCAGATATCTTGTGCTCTAAAATGTTATGAGCATATATCAGAATGATTCATGAGATGATCATTGGACGACAGTAAGAGTATCCTTGAGTCCTTTAGAAGAACCAAGGATATATATATAGTTTTGTATGGAGAAATTACAAACAAATCGCTGTAAGGTGATTACACCGATATTTGTTTTGTCACATATACAAATAAAATTTCAATCTCAAATTAGACTAAGTGTTGTTTTAAAAGGTAGCACAATGAGCTAGAAGTTGTCTATGCTAGATTTAGAAGAGTTCTAAATATTGTGACGGATTCTACAAAAGAAGGCAGAGTATGTCATTGTTTTGACAATGACAAAGGATGTTAAGTCAAGAGGTTCTTTGAGAACTTGGTGTAGTTCCGACAGAGTCAGAACTTTGAAGCTATATTGTGTGTGACAATATTAGTGAAATATTTCAGACCGCGGAATTAAGGTTCCACCAGAAGACCAAACATATTTAAATGCCGACTCATTTAGAAATGAGTAATGCGTTGAGACGCAAATGAATTACAAAATACATACGTTTCTGAGCGTGTCAGATCCGTTGACTAAAATCTCTCCCGTGAGCAAAACATGATAAAGCACCAGAAGGCCAAGGTGTTATATCTTTACAAATGTAAACTAGATTATTGACTCTAGTGCAAGTGGGAGACTGAAGGAGATATGCCCTAGAGGCAATAATAAAGTGGTTATTATTTATATCTTTATGTTTATGATAAATGTTTATATATCATGCTATAATTGTATTAACCGAAACATTAGTACATGTGTGATATGTAGACAACAAAGAAGTCCCTAGTATGCCACTTAACTAGCTTATTGATTAATGGATGATTAGTTTCATAATCATGAACATTGGATGTTATTAATAACAAGGTTATATCATTGTATGAATGATGTAATGGACACACCCAATTAAGCGTAGCATAAGATCTCGTCATTAAGTTATTTGCTATAAGCTTTCGATACATAGTTACCTAGTCCTTATGACCATGAGATCATGTAAATCACTTATACCGGAAAGGTACTTTGATTACACCAAATGCCACTGCGTAAACGGGTGGTTATAAAGGTGGGATTAAGTATCCGGAAAGTATGAGTTGAGGCATATGGATCAATAGTGGGATTTGTCCATCCCGATGACGGATAGATATACTCTGGGCCCTCTCGGTGGAATGTCATCTAATGTCTTGCAAGCATATGAATGAGTTCATAAGAGACCACATACCACGGTACGAGTAAAGAGTACTTGTCAAGAGACGAGGTTGAACAAGGTATAGAGTGATACCGAAGATCAAACCTCGGACAAGTAAAATATCGCGTGACAAAGGGAATTGGTATCGTATGTAAATGGTTCATTCGATCACTGAAGTCATCGTTGAATATGTGGGAGCCATTATGGATCTCCAGATCCCGCTATTGGTTATTGGTCGGAGTGAGTACTCAACCATGTCCGCATAGTTCGCGAACCGTAGGGTGACACACTTAAGGTTTGATGTTGAAATGGTAGAATTTGAATATGGAATGGAGTTCGAATATTTGTTCAGAGTCCCGGATGAGATCCCGGACATCACGAGGAGTTCCGGAATTGTCCGGAGAATAAGATTCATATATAGGAAGTCATATTCCAAGTTTGGAAATGATCCGGTGCATTTATGGCAGGTTCTAGAAGGTTCTAGAAAAGTCCGGAAGAAATCACCATGGAAAGTAGAGTCCCGGAGGGGCTCCACCTTGCATGACCAGCCAACCTAAAGGGGAGGAGTCCAAGGTGGACTCCCCTAGGGTGGCCGGCCAACCCACCTCAAGGAAAGGTGGGAGTCCCACCTTGGGTAGGACTCCCTCCTTGAGTAGGTTTCCCACATATGGGAGGTTTTAGTGTTGGGGTCTTATTCGAAGACTTGGACTAGAACTCTTGGTGCTTCCACCTATATAATAAGGGGCATAGGAGAGGGGGCTGATCACTTCAAGCCTCAGCCTTGGCCGCACCCCTTAGAGGGCCGGCGCCCAACCCCCCTCTCTCCCCAAACCCTAGCGGTCTCTCTCCTCCACCACATCCCGCACGCTTAAGCGAAGCTCCGCCGGATTTCTCCACCACCACCGACACCACGCCGTTGTGCTGTCGGATTCAAGAGGAGCTACTACTTCCGCTGCCCGCTGGAACGGGGAGGTGGACGTCGTCTTCATCAACAAACGAACGTGTGATCGAGTACGGAGGTGCTGCCCGTTCGTGGCGCCGGAAGCGATCGTGATCAAGATCTTCTACGCGCTTTTGCATGCGGCAAGTGAACGTCTACCGCAGCAACAAGAGCCTCATCTTGTAGGCTTTGGAATCTCTTCAAGGGTGAGACTCGATACCCCCCTCGTTGCTACCATCTTCTAGATTGCATCTTGGCTTGGATTGCGTGTTCGCGGTAGGAAATTTTTTGTTTTCTATGCAACGTTATCCTACAATATATTCTCAGAACGCCAAAGTTGCGACCAATTTCTGAATGCCGCAAATTTGCGAAGGTAAGACCCCAGATCCGTTCTGCTGGGCGTGGCATCGCCAAAGACTGCGCTCTGCTACTTTTATCCGTATCAACAGATACGAAGAAAAATCCTAACGGACGCGTTAGGTACCCGATAAATTTTTCTGGGACTCGACAGAATGGTAAGACCTTAAGCGGCGCCTGTCGAAGTTTACACCAGTATCCCGAGGTCATGTCCAGGGACGTGATCTTGAAGTAGGTTTTTGCGGATTGCCAAAAGAGCAGTTAACTAGTACCTGATCCGTCAGATGAACTAGCCCCAACTACCATTATCCCTGTACAATATAGAATTTTATGTGAAGAGATATAAAAAAGTTAAAGCTGTCAAATAAAAATAAACAGTGGAGATTTTCCCTGACTCTACGATTCAAGCAAAATCTCGGGGGCTACTGACATAGGCATCCCAAATGGGCCTGCCGAAGATAGTACCCGGGGTTTACTGAAGGCCCACTACCCGAAGAATAAGAAGATTCGGGAGCCCAAGATATATTAAGGAAAGTTAGAGTTGTAATAGGAAGTGTTATTTGTAATCTGGCGGGATGAGTTAGAAACCGTCCCGGACTCTGTAACTTGTACAAAACGAAACCCTCGGCTCCGCCTCCTATATAAAGGGGGAGTCGAGGGACGAAGAGATCATCGAATCATTGTTTACAAACCCTAGTTTTCATAACCGTCGAGTACTTTTCGGCTGAAACCTTCGAGATCTACTTGCCCTCTACTTCCAACTAAACCCTAGCCTACAATCCATAGGCATTGACAAGTTGATACCTTGTCACCGTCCACATCGTTCATGTTGTTCACGATGCTCCCGTGACCATTGCGGGGGAGTGTTAGAGTATACGTACGGTTTAAGTAATCTAGGATAGAGATAGATCCCGTGTCTTGTCTTGCACTCCAAGATGATCCATGTACGTCTATATATACTTGTCCATGAGGCTCAATAATACATCCAACATATTCCGCCAATCTCTCTCCCTCTCTATCGTTCTACACTCTTCTCCCAATGTCCTGGACTATCAAACATTGTAGTGAAGCTGCCCCCGAAGTTAACACCGAACTGCCTGTGTATAAGGAGGGATCATTGAACCTGCAAACCATCAATTCCACCTACTTTTTTTTGATAAAGGAAATATATTAATATCAAAAGATACCAATTACAACCAGCCTCTGCAACAACGCCCCACCCTAGTGGCAGTACGGATGCACACAGCCAAAAAAGAGTAAAGAAAACAAAGAAATAAAAGTTCCGCTACAACGTTCTAGATCTAGCAACAACAATACAACCACCAGCGTGACAACACCTGAAATACAGACTCTCCACCTACCTATAGAAATCTTGGGCTTTTTCTAAGGTTTGAGAAATCACCCTAGGCTATGTCCGTTTCAATTCATTGAACCCCTCATCTTTTACATCACATACCCCTTATTGTTTTTTTTAAAGGATACGTGTACCATTTCATATCATTTTGAGATAATAACTGATGGAATTCATTGGCGAAACCGATGACAAACGAATCCAAAAATTAAGGGAAATACAATATGATCCCAGACTTTCGCAAGAATAACCTCACACCATACTTCCAGACCACAATCAAGCTCATCGTCCTCGTCGTCACCAAACAAATACAGAGACCGGAGCCAGAGGCAGCGCATCGTCCAACACCGTTGAATCACCGCTGCCACATATCATAAGGCTAGATTACAAGACACGTGCGCACAGAACCAGAAGGGACCAGAACAGACTAGTGAACCTAGACAAACGCAAAGAAGACCCCCCCCAAAAAAGTACATTGAAGTCCCTAGAGGTCCTGCATCACAACAGCCAAACTTTGACCATCTTCAATGTCGAGAGAAGAAGGCAGAAACCAACACACCCGAGCTCGACGTGGCTTCATTGCTATAGAGAACTTCGAGAAACTCTAAAGTGGGTCGCTGAAGAGACACCTTCACTGCTGGGGCTCGTCGGTCGGGGCCTCGCCCCAAGCCATCCATCCGAGCTCCGGAGCCAGGTCGCTCCATCGATGTTGTCAAGGAGTGGAACCAAATCCTCCGGCCTCAAACCACACCAACGAAAGCAGATCTCATTGTCCTCTGGTCCACCACCGGCGACATCAGTCCAAACCAGCTCATGTACAGGCTCCCAATCTACACAGCTGCGCCGAAGCACGCACCACCACAACGGCGGAAGCGGAGAACAAAATCCCGTGATGAGGACGTCACGCCGTTTCGACCTCGACTACAAAATTTGGCACCCAGATCTTTCACCGACCACATAGCAACGCACAGTAGAGATTTGGGCAAACTTACTGACCCCTACCTTCACCGAGGAGGAAGCAACCGGGACTAGCTTGCAAACCCTACAGCTAGAAGACCTAAAACCTACAGCTATACACGGCCGGAGACGAGATCCGGCGACTCCATCCCTCCAACGACCTTGCGGTCACTGGGAGAGGGGAGCCGCCAGAAAACGCCGCCAGAGATGGGGTCTCTCTGAGCTCTGTCTCTCTCTCTCTCTCTCTTCACGTGGAGAAGGGATGGGTTGAGAGAAGGTATGGGTTTACATACCCTTTTTTGTCATGGTATATAAATTGTGGTCATGGGCCATCTGTCTTACCGGAAGCGATCAACTTCCATGGTGATCATTTTTTCAGCCTTTTCCCGTTCTCATTTTTCTGTTTGTTTCCATCTGATGCCACAAACTTTTTTTTTGGTTCGCATTTTCTGTTATTTTCGTTTCTCATTTTTCCCCCTTACTTCAGTAAAACAATTAAGAAAGAATAGGCAAATCCTTGAACTAAAAAAGGAACCATAGCTGGATTAGAAACATGGAAAATTCTGGATCCCAGCTTGACCACAACAATTGGTGTGAGCAGAATCGAGAAATTAGTGGAAGAAAAAAAATCCAAAACAGAAACTACAATCGAAACATAATTCCAGACAAGTAGGGACTAGCCAATCCACTTCTGATTAAGACGCTAAGGGATCTGAGCAGGTGATGTAGGCGACCGATGGAGGGCGGATACACCATGTACGCCACCCCTCTATTCAGGACTAGTCCACCGTTGCCCCTCGCTCCGGTTAGTCCTGAAAACATGACGACTCTCATCTTCCTTCACTGCTTGAAGCGGCTTGCGACTAGAAGGACGCCAACCAAAGGATATATTTCGTGCGCAGCAGAGGCCTGGCTTCACCAGAGCTCATGGGGACTGGGGGATGGTGGGGCAGCTAAGGCAAACAGGGGTGCGTAGTGTGAAGAGTGATCTAGGTGGCACCGACGGTAGAAGAAGCTGGAGTTACCCGGACAAGGGGACGAGAATTGATCGCAACAAATAGGCTCCTAGACGGTGCCTACATGGAGGGTATGATGGTGAGAGCGCCACCATCGCCTGATACGAGGATCTAGGGTTTCCCTAGGAGACTATACTTTGCGCGAGACAGATCCATTCCATGAATTCCCGCACCGACATGGCCTCCACAAATAGCGAAGGCGCTGACAACAAGGCCGAGGGAGACAACCAACCCCTCAAGGCAGGAGCAAAATCACCACCAAATTCAGGGCCCCTACCCAGGGTATCAACCTCCACCACCGAGATGTTCCCCATGCGCTGCTCCGCACGAGCGAGCCGCCCCGTCAGGCGATGGTGGCGTGTGGTGTCATTCTCCCTCATGAGGGCATCATTTTTTGAGTTCATGCTGGATGGAGGCGCTCTTAGGCGGAGTGGTTTGCATCTACCTCGGTGACGTTGGCGAGTCTCAGTGGAGTGGCACAGCGGGGCCTTGGTTACGGGTGAAGTATATATGATCGTCTCGCTAGAGTTGAAGCTTTGTCGGGCGCCATGGTTGAGTCGATGACATGCATCGAAAGGGATAAACGGATCTCTGCCCTGAAGATGGACTAATGCAGTTGATGGTGGTGATGGCTTCTAAAACAGTGAGATGAGGCGCTCGGCAAGGTTCTGCTAGACCTGATGTGTGCTCTTGCTTTCGCCATAGGGTGGCTCCATGATTCCCCCGGTAATTAGCTGGTGGGGCATTATCTTTTGTATTTTAGGGCATGAGGCCCTGACGGCATGTTAGTTCACCATTGTCGGGATTCTAGTTTTTAGTGGTGGATTTGGATTTTTAATGTATAATTTTTGCAAATCATTGTTAAATAAAATATAAATAAAAACCGTATGAGTTGATTGATGCAGGGGCTGGGGCTTCCCTATTTCGAAAAAAGATGGGACAAGCTGGCCTAAAGATGGACATGTGCACCTTTCCTGCCAGCCGCAACTAAACCTCTGAGAAGCCAACAGGGAAAATATACGATGGCAGGCGTTCTGTATACCGCAGGGATTACTAACACAAGAACCTCCCAGCTAGGCCTACAGAAAAGAACCAAGGCTGGTTGCACGGTTTGTTGGCTACTGCACAATGACTCGCATGACCCTTAAAGCACACATGCAGCAAAACCACCATGAACTACTGAGTTCTTAGCCTCTGTGCAATCAAGCACGAGCCACCTAACTGTTGCACACATAGCGAAGATGTTCAAAATATACAGATAAGCATAGTCGAGTCTCGAAAGAAGAAGCAAGTTTTCCTACCACGTCTGCATTCAACACCGAGAGACAAGTTGGTGGTAAAGCCGACACTATAGCCAGCAATGCATGCAGTACAGGTGCATTTATAAGCCGGAGCGCCTCGCATGGCTCTCCCTGTAGTGGATCATAAAACCACGAAAGAAAGACGCAATGGGTACGGGTTGCGATAACCGTGCACATACAACCACTGCAACCTTTGAAACCGACACTACTCGCATCGCATCATAGATCACCGTGTGCGTGAAGCACACTAAGCCGCCGACATGGCCAGCAGGAGAACCGAAGATGTGACACTATACAAACTCAAACCATATAAGATGCACACCGTCGCACGCAATGGAGGAAGATAAACCATGTTTTACAGGCAAAAGCATTGACACCACCAAGAACAAAATGTGTACGTTGAAACCAGAAGGATCCACGGTGATAATTGGAACCGTCTAGCGAACGCACCGGCTCAACCCGCTCATTAACAGTCATTTCACAACATAACGCAAAATGGTGTGATCTTTGGTATGAAATTGCGAAGGATATCCTGCAAAAGAACTCTTACGAGCTACTTATGCAAAAAAAAAATGGATTGATCAGCCTCAACCTTGAAAGAGACATAAAACAATGCTCTTAAGCGTAATCTCTCTGCTAGATCACACCATTTTGAGAGATATAATGGTCGACTCAGCTAAATATTCCAGATATGATCATAAGCTGCATGTTTTAAAGGAATATATAGATTAACTGCATGCAAAATTATTTAATAGCAAACTGAAAGAACACTACTGTATGCCAATGGCTGTTTTAAAAGTAAAGGAAAATAGAAAATAGATCTCGGCGCATGTGAGACACATCATCCCATCTTCTTTGTGAGAGCTGGGTACTTGTCACTCGACTTGCTGCCGAACGTTAACAATGGGAGAAAGCAGCTGTCGAGGTTCTTCCTTGTCCTCCACACAAGTGTAAACCCCCCTTGTCACTGGACATCAAATGTTAACACAATCAAGATGGGAAACTAATGAAGGCCTAGGCACTCTCTAGCTACTCTCTAACAAGTATGTATACACCAGATATGAGTATGATTGACATCACCGTTTCAAAAAAAGTACGGTTGACATCTTTGAATGCCCCAAGTAAAGCTATATATTAGCTATCGTCGTACTCCCACTGCCCGTTTCTAGTAAAACATTGGGTCCTACAGTTGATGTTGTGACCCTCCAAGTTAATTTCTGTGTGGTGCATGCACATTATTAAATTTCTGGGTCTTAGTACTCAAAATTTAAGTTTGACATCATCAAACTTTACAAGATTTCATGCTTTATACAACTGGAGTGAGTAAAAAAGGATTGATCAAAGTGGTGGCCTCTTTGAATCATATCATCCCAAAAAAATCACAACAAAAGATAAAAATATCGAACTACCATGTCATCTTCGCTCCTATAGAATGACTACAGGCAAGAGAGAGAAATATATTTCCAATAAGTTGGGAGTAAATAAAGGTTTACAGAAAACTTAGTGCAGACGAGTTCTAAAAAATCCCATGCATGGACTATAATATTTCAAATCAAACAAATTGTCTTGGTAAAAATTCTGAAGACTACAAACCATTACAGAAGTAGAGCTCTTTTACGGTGATTGGGATGGTACTCAGGTATCGTCCGGTACCTTTGAGTCTGAATATATCTGAACATTGACTAAAGCTTGTAGGTTAATAAACATTAAATATTAGGGAAACATTTATAGGAATAGTGTTGGACTTTAATTATCGGTCTTTCTGGAGAGTACAAATGAGTGCATGTATAATTACGAGACTCTAACTCGTGGAATTCGAAAATGAAAGAATAGGAAAATTAGCATGATATATTTTCGTGTTATCTTAGAATCCTAGATAAGAGAAATCATGTTTGGTTTATCGCATGGAAAATATAGAAGTCGTGTTCTAGATAGGGTTCGATGTAATCTTATGAAATTGCAAAGAATTTTTTTTGTAAATGAATTCTTACGAAATACTAATGTAAATGCATTGTATATCCTACATATCTAACACAATATTTTGAATACACAAAACTTGAAATGCTAACAAAATCAAGATGAGAAATTAATGAGGGACTAGGCTCCTCTACTCGCTCACAAGTATGTATACACCAGAAAATGAGTGTGGATGACATCTTGGAATGCCCTAGGTAAGCTATATAGTATTAGCAATAGTTGAACTCAACTGACCGTTTCTAGTAACCTTGGGTTCTACTGTCGAGGATACTAGATGATTCGCCGCGCATTGTGGCGGAAATAGTAGCAAAATGTTTAACTGTAATAAAACTTGAAACACGTATGAGTCACATCACAAATCAGGTTAAGGAAGTTTCTCGTCGCCGTAGATAGAGATTAGTTTAACATTTCATTGTGAAGTGAATTATACACGTGGTTTTTGATCATGTCCAGACTACGAATTATGGTGTTCAAAACTATTAGAGTGTATATTTTGTTAGACATTTCATGCATGCACGGACCAAACAAATTAATTTGTAGAGAAAATGGTATGGGGCAGATACTTGAAACCATTGATTTCCTTGTAGTGGCCTTGATTCTACAGCATATCACAGTCCTCATTAATCTGCAAAAGGGAAGCAGCATGCATGATTGTTTATTAAAACAGAAACTGCTAGGGTATATCGATCAGTATGATATTTACTATAGTTGTTGTTTAGAAAATAAGAAGGCCTGGCTCATTCCCCTCGAATCTGCAAAAGGAAAGCACAACTATGATTAGAGCAATTCCTACAATATGTTTAGTTGTTGTATGATATTTATTGTAGATGTCCTTAGAAAATAAGCAGGCCAGTCATCTCAGCAAACAATATGTTAACATCCGTCGAGCAATGAAAAGTCAATGAAAAAAGGTTGTATCTCATTATCTTTACCATCCGGTACTGCTTTTATTCATGACTGATTGATCACACACAAAAAATCATGAGTAGAACAGGATGGACGTATGCAAAAAAAATCAAGCAATACAAAGACAGCAATGGACATCGTCTCACCTGATTGATCCATTAGACGTTCTTGTGGAGATCACCACATAGGTCATGGGATCATCCCCTCAGATTCCAGCACATTCTCTCTTCAGCTCCGTTTGGTTCTTGAGTTGTCACCATCTCACTATGTACATCCATAGAACGGATGTGGATCGCTTCTAGGTGAATTGAGCATTTGTTTGGTTGGACATCTGTAGAAGAAAAAGCAAAAAAGAATAAGCACTGAAGTCAATAAGAGGATTCCTCTGTATCATCAATAGATGGAATCGAAAAACAACTTTTGTACTGAAAATAAAAATTGCAGCCAGGCATCTCAACAAAGCAGCAGCAAAGTTAAAGGCAAACATGCAGGAGCCAAAGATTAGCATCCGTCGGGAAAAATAAGAAACCAAAAACTATCAGGATAAATATGCAACCTGGGACTACTGTTGAGAAGCCAATTGCAGGCGATCACACTGATCATCCGATTCTGTGTGCATGCCTGTAAAAGAATTTTTTTAGAGAGAGATCTAGACATGGGGAAACTCCCAATGTGAGAGATAGAGGATAGGAAACTGAGGAAGTAGCTACCAAGAGGGGCTGCAGCATCCCTGGATTGAAGTGCAGGGGTTCTCAGACAGAGCAAATGGCTCTGGTGCCAATGAGAACCGAATCATTTGCCAATGCACAATACATAGAACGGTGATCCTTCGCCCAGTCGTCTCCCTTAATCAAGGTGGATGAAAATGAGGGTCTTCCAACACCCGGCCGTCTCCCTTGATCAAGGTGGATGTAAATGAGAGTCTTCCACAGTTCTTGAAGAAACCGAAGAGTAGAGCAATGAACCGGAAGAGGTGCCCATTATTAGATGAAAAACACTAAGAGGCTGATGTGGCATATTTGTTCATGAGATAAATAAGTTAGTGGGATCATGATGATGTGGCAGCATAAGATTGGTCAAAGATACTTGATGAGGTGGACACCTTGCATATTGAGAGAAAAAAACTTTAGTGGGGATGAACTTCTTAGTTATATAGGATGTGTTGATGCTCTGACCTTTCAAGTTAATTAATTGGAGGAATTTTACGGTGAATCATACTACACATTTTAGTATGTAGTATATATTAGATCAAACGGTTATGTATAATTAATTGATCTGCTTACGAGCCAAAGGATAAGATGGAATTTTTTTTGAGGGGTCAAGAGGGTAATATATTAATTACTCCTTAATCATGTCTCACCTCATGCAGCAACATCATGTTGTGCTGCTGCTGTCAGGAGGTCGCCCCGGCTTTTTTCTTTTGGCCATGTCTTCAGCAGCCTCCGATTACGTTAGCGCCTGGCGGTGGTGAAGGTTGAGAGTAAGGGTGTGTTTGGATTAAAGCCCTGGGCTGTCAGGCCAAAAAATTGCCATTGGACTATAGTGTGGCTCCGTGACTGATCCTGGGCAGCCAGGCTTGGAGGAAAAAAATTGCCATTGGACTATAGTGTGGCTCCGTGACTGATCCTGGCAGCCAGGCTTGGAGGATCAGTGGCGAAGCCACACTATTGATGTGTAGTCAATCGACTACACAACTTTCTATGAACATAGGCATGGATAATGCAAGATAATTACGAAAAAAACATATAAATACATATATTTAACTACACAACTTTGAACTGACTACACAAAATTATTGTCTTGGCTCCGCCACTGGGAGGATTCGTGCGTGGTTGGGGAAGACTACATCTTTGGTTGTTACTCTCCTCGTACCAGGTCTTGCTTGTCGCAGCAACCCGCTATACCGGTTGTGTTTGAGTGTGAGAACATCGATGTAATCATGGTTCCAATGTTGTAGATCATACGTGAGCTTCAAGAGTTTTGTGGGTCCCTCACCCTCTCCTCCTCTATCAATAGCTACAGGTGGTCTTGCTTGGGGCCTCTGGGGTGGCATCCCATGACATACCCCGTGGATTTCGGCTAGCCGTTTGATTTTGTTGACCGTGGTGACAAGGTTAACGAGACGGATGCTTTGGCACGTAAATCTAAGACATTGTTTTCAAAAGAGCTTTGCAACTTGCTTGTCAGCTTGGAGGTGGCTTGCCTTGGATCTAGCAAGGATATTGCTAGCCTCCTTTCGTAGAAGGCTACGATGGGCAAATCAAGAAGGTGAAGGATTATCTCAAGAGCAATAGAAAGAAGAGTGGTGCCCCATGGAAGCCGTCTGTAACTGGTTGATGGATGGTTCTCTTCTTTCGGTTCCGAGATCCGTGTTTTCCAGTGCATATCAATGTGTCAAGAGTTTGCAGTTATAGAAGATCAGGAGAATTGGTTGGTGTGCCTCCTTAGGGAGCATATGGTTTCGTTGTAATGGCACCCGGTTTTCCCTAATTGGGCAGTCATCTTCTTAATTATTACATTTAAAAAACTTTTACCTTTGTTTCAAAAAAATCTAGGAATTGGTACTCGAACTTTCGAAAGTTTGATATTAAACTTTATAGGATTTCATGCTTCATAGAACTGGAGTGATTGATCACTGTGGTGGCCTTTTGAATCGTATCATCCCAAAAAACACAAGAATAGATTAAAACAAATATCGCTCTCCAGCGTCATCTTGACTCCTATAGAATGACTATGGAAAAGACATAGAAATATGTATAAATAGAAGGATGCACATGCATTGCAGTGGGGACCTCATTAAGAATTGTATATTGTGAATGGAAGGGTATAAGATGCATCAAATGTAGTTGAAGTGATATGCAAATTCAATTAGTCACATAGTGGTTATGCTAAATTTAATCAACGCAAAATGATTGTCAGCGTTGCAATGCGCTATCTTACAAATAATTTTCATTTGGTATTAAGGCAAAAATAGATATTTGATGCATTTTTTCTTATTTGGTAGGAGAAAGTTCCTTAACTCTCTGGTCATTACATAATATCATGATGCATCTGCTAATATCATAATTCGTATACTAGTTTGTAAAAGATAATTTACTCGCAAAATCCTAATACTAAAACTAACAAAAAAATCTTCAAAGAAAATTGTAAAGCGGACCTCTATATATAATCAGTAGTACAATACTTGGATACCTAAGCTGATCAACTTGTGATGGGATTGCCGTGACTTGGATATTTGGATACCAGTAGTTCTTCGGATATGGACAATTGTGGAAAAAATGAGCCTATGTCCAAGTATATCTACACAACTACATGAAAAGGTACATACAGAGTATCATATTTGTTTCACATGCATCACACTTACCAAGGCCACAATGTGAGGTCTTCTGGAGATGAACTGCATCCTTACTTTCCAACAATAGAAGAGCCTCCATTAATTGGCAAAGATTTAGCCGAGCCCTGTTGATCAGATCACTGAGAAAACTTAAAACAAATTTTGAATTCTAAGAGGATGTTGGCGAAGATCAAATTAGTGAGAAAACAGAAAACAAAATTCTTAGAGATAGAATGCCACCTCCATGCCAAAACTCATGGTTGGCCATGCCATCTATCAGGAGACATCATAGAAGTTGGTGGCCAGAGAACGGGGAGAGGAAGCACCGAAGCAGAGGTGAAGAGGAGGAATATGATGATCGAGCAACCAAACTGGGAAATGTGAGGAGTAACCGGAGAGGAAGTGGTGGTGCTAAAATTATCAATGCCAGAATTAAACCGCGAGAGGAGAAGACAAACCGGGAAGGAAAGTAGCCAAGGCGATTACTTGTTTGGAATAAGATGCATGGCTTTGTTTTCCTAAGGATAGTTGTTGCCTCCTCCAGGGCACCAGTAAATGTAATAAGGCGAAGTGACATGATGTTGCAGACTTGCATGAACAAAAATGCGGAGGTAGTTTGTGGGGTGAGGCAACCTTACTCTGTATTACCTGGGCATCATCAGGATAGAGACATTGAAATGTACAATTGGATATGAAAATCAGACGGTTACAATTTTGTTGATGATGTGGCCACTCTGTATGTCAATATAGACAACTTAAAAGACCATACAGTGAGGTTTTGCTTTCTAAAAGATATAGATAGATAAGTTGGAGCTAGTCGTCTTGGTTAAAATTCTAAAGACTACAAACCTTTATACAGAAGTAGTTTGCAAAAAAGCACACTATAATTGATATCAAATTTAAATTTTGGGGAAACATATATTTTTACTATTTGGAAGGAGCAAAATGCTAGAGTTTTCAACAAAAAGTTCGCTCCCCCGACCATCCTTCTTGAGATCATTAAATCCGAGGCAAAACTATGGATCGCCGCGGGCGCAAAGTGTTTGAGCTTTCTAATAATTGGAGAGTAATCCCTTAGAACTTTCTTTTGGCTCGGACCTTTGTCTTGTCAAGACACTTCTACTTACTTAATGCATGGTGGCAAATATTTTGCCCCCACTTCCAGAAAAAATAAAGAATTACAGAAAACTTTGTGCAAATGAGTTCTCGAAAATCCCATGCTTGGACTATAATATTTCATATCAAACAATCTGCCTTGGTAAAAATTCTAAATACTACAAACCTTTATACATAAGTAGTTTACAAAGAGCGCACTACAATTAATATCAATTTAAATTTTGGGGAAACATCATAGTGTTGACTTCAATTATGTGTCTTTCCGGAGAGTCGTGCTAATTAGCTTTGTAGTAGTACATAGAGTACAAAGGATTGCATGTATAGTTCTGGGACTCTGACTCTGTGGAATTCGAAAATGAAAGAACAGGAAAATTAGCAGGATATATTTTCCTGATATCTGAAAATCCTAGATAAGAGAAATCATGGTTGATTTACCATATGGAAAATTAGAAGTAGTTCTGAAGAGGATGCCATGTAAAATTCCGAAATTGCAAAGGAATTTTGAAAGCAAATGAATTCTTACGAAATACTAACGTATATGCATTGTATATCCTGCAAATCTAACATTCCACAGATGCACAAAACATAGATCGAACGACCAGCTAGCTCCAGGCAGTTCTAAAGATACTTAAAACAATCAATGTACTATTTAACTGTAATCTCCGTGCTAGATCACACCGTTTGAGAAATATAATAGAAACTCAACTGAATATTCCAGACATGAATGTTTTACACGAATATGTGTAGGAATAAAAAACTGATGGCAATTTTTCTCAATAAGAAACTAAAGGAACACCACTGTATGGCAATGGATGTTTTCAAACAAAATGGAAATATGTAATAGATCTGGGCCTATGTGAGACACAACTTGCCCATCTTCCTTATGAGAGCTGGTAAATTGTCACCGGATGTACTTCCGATGCCGAGCGTTAACAATGGGGTGAAGCACCTGTCGTAGTGCTCTTGGTCCTCCACCAGGATAAGGCTCCCCTTGTCATCCGTTAAGTCCACCATGAACACCTCGATGTCATCGGCGATGTAACGCAGTAGCAGCATCCCGCCGTCGCCCTCGTCAGCGTCTTGTTCCAGCGTGGACCTCACGCCGAAGTAGCTATCGCACGTGTGGCGAGCATCCTGCCTGGCCACGTACGCAAGGTGAGGCCGCGGCCGAAGCTCCAGCTTGCGCACGTCCCCTGTGGGTGTCGGAACGTAGAAGCTGCCGCGCACGGAGAGCCCGCCCGCGGAGTACGGCACCAGCTCGCCGTGCTCATCGTCGTCGACGATAAGCCAATCAGTGTCGCCCGGCTTGTAGTGCAAGATCATTTTCTCGGGAGCAACCACGCAGAGCACCACGGTTGGATCGGCATCAGCCTCGCCGTCGTAGATAAATCCAGCAGATCTAACCTTGATAAGGGTAGGGATAGTGGGCAGGTGAGCGACGGCCCTGGTCACCGGGTTGAACAGGCGCAGTTTCTGTTTGTTCCCTTTCAACCCTGATACCGAGGAGAGGATCAGGCAGCCCTCGGCGCTGGCAATGACCTCTCCATGTTCCGGAGGAATCTGGAGCCAAATGGAGGCGCAGGTGAGAGCGTGTAGGAACCTGGTTTTTCCGCGGCGCACATCCTCTTTGACTATGTCCCAGTTTCGTGGGAAGCAGCGCGGGTCCATCCCCATGAAATTAGGGTCCGCTTTGGCGACAACTCTCCATGGCTTGCAAACGGCTCTCAGCCGGATGTAGTCAGTCACGTCCGAGCGTAGCGCGATGCCGGCCACCTTGGATACAACGAGCTCGGGGAGGTTCCTCCAGTCCCGCTCCTCTGTACAGAAGCATACTCTGCAAAAAGATCCATTCGAAGTCATACTTAGATTGGAACTCTGGAAGATAGTATATACACGCGAGAATGAATTGGAATTGGCTGGATGGATTAGATCAGCGAGGCAACCAGAAAATACTAGAGCGAGATCTAATATCTAAGTGATAGGCTGATAGCTATTCCGTATATCACTCTCCTATCTAATATACTGACCTTTCTTGGTCGCCGGCGTCAGCGCCGGTGATGAAAACGAAGAACGTCGGAGTCCGACCAATCGCCGCTTCACGAGGGTCGGCGGCTGCCCCGGCGGCGGCCAGAGGGAGCAGGGGGGCAACCGGTTCCATTTTGCGGCTATGGTTGGGGCTACCGGCGTGGAGATGATGTATACTCTCAGCGGCTACCTAGAAATGGAAGGGTGTTCATCCGAGCCGAAACTAAGAAAGAAATGCGAGCAGAAAGGTGATACTGCAAACAGCAGGAAACGCGTCGTCGCAAAAAAAAACGCAAATACACGGCCTCATGTGTTTATCATTTGGTGTGACTTATTGGATGCGCCTCGGACGATCTACTTCCATCTGTCAGATTTATTACTCCCCGTATAAGTCAAAATCAACTTTTGTAATCTTTAACCAGCTATTTATGATAAAATATTAATATATACGAAAATAAATGTAAATGATATGCTAATATATTGCTTTGCGGTACTATGGACATTATTTTAATTTTCTAAATAATAATATATTTTACATATAATTAGTTAGCTTTGATAAGGTTGACTTTAACCAAACCTTATATGCTAAGTAATATGAAGCAAAGGGAGTATATGCGTCTCTTTCTTTTCTTTATGTAGTTTTTTACATAAAATATTTTATTTTACTCGGGTGTTTTTTACAGAAATAGGCGTGAAAAGTTCTACGCTAGATATACTTCTCCGATCCATAGTAAGTGTTGTGATTTTAGTTTAAATTTAAATTAAACTTGAACTATAGCATGTCCTGCTTCTGAACTTAAGCATTGAATTGCTAAAGAAGGATTCTGAATTCCATAAGCTAGTCTAGTCGCATGATCCATTTTTCCTTTTTGTGAAAATTTTACCATTCTATTCATAAATGGATCCTTCAACCACCTAGAGATGACTACAGACATTCGAACGAGCCAAAGCACGCCCCGTCCTCGCCCCTCATTTATTGGAGTCGGGCAAAGCTTATCGTAGTATTGGGCTTAATTTCTCTCATTGATATCATTTACATATTTCTATATATATTTTGCATTTTACTTTATTGCAAACTATACACCCAAAACACCAAAAACTGTTGCATTATTATTATTGCTTACTTGTCAAATCCGCTAACCAAAATCTTCAGCTCCTCGTGGGTTCGATAACCTTTCTTATTGAAAAGTACTACAATTGATCTCATGCATTTGGGAGCCATCAAGAAACTTTTCTGGTGTCGTTGCCGGGAAGCGTAGAGCTATTGGTAAGTGGTTTGGTAAGGAAGCTTTTACTGTTTTTGCTATTTACTATTTGTCTCATCATGGGTACTTCAAGCCGTGATGAGATGCGGTTAACTTTATATGAATATGTTCAATGTGTTACAGATAGTATTGAGAAACCCCCTGAAAAGTGGCATATCAACTTCCTATTGGTATTGCCAAAAGAGTTATGAAACTAACTTTTAGGGGATAAAAGTCAAATTGCTATGGGATATCTACATACTATTGAAGATATATGATCTCTACTCATATTATCTGGTATTCATCATGATCAAGTGAAGAGGAAATTATTATATCTATCTCTTTCTGGTGATGATTGCATATGGTTTAGATCTCTGAATAATAAATGTTGTATTGATTGGAAATGTCTGAGGAAAGCCGTCTATATTAAATACTATACTCCTAAATAACCTTATGATGATCGATGTCATATTTATAATTTTTTGCCTCATGTTGGAGAAAATATTTCTCAAGCTTGGGGAGGCTTAATGAACTCATCTGTAAGAATCCTTGTCATGGTTCTGATAGTCATATATTGATCAATTTCTATGTGAGGCTGCCCCAACATCATATGGACTTTCTGGATAATTCATCTGAAGGGAGTTTTACTAATAGAACTCAACAAGAAGCAAGGGGTTTCTTGGATACTATTGCTAATAATACTTTTGCAAGGGATCTTGATAAAGTAAACCAATCTCGCTTTGAATACGAATATGCAAGTGTAGAAAATTTCTATACTACTATATTGTTTGAATAATTAAAGAATAGGTTTGGCCTTGATCCTCATGTATTGGTAGAAGTTAATAAATTTTTTGCTAACCATTTGAATGTTCCTAAGAAGTGATTTAAAGTTTACGGTGAACCTCTTAAGAATTCTCCATATATTGCTAAAGTTGAGAAGCAGGTTAAACAATTATCCTCTATCATAATAGAAGAATATGTGGAATCTCCTCCATATCCAAGCAGCGTGAAGGAAAATTTACTCACCACTATTGCAAACAAGAGTTCTAGGAGATGTCATGAACCATATGAACAAATTGATATGAAGCATCAAATTTCGGCCATTAAGGAATGAAATGAAGAAACTCCTTGTGATGTTTATTTATGTGAAGATTCCACTAAGGTAATTCAAGGTAGTACTACTAAAGTTGGTAAACCAATTATATCATGTGCTATTGGAACTTCATGCTATCATGATCTTTGTGATATTGGAGCAACTATAAGTGTGATGCCATATTCTCTATATCTTGTAATCAAGCCTGACATTGATCCCATACACATGGAAGAGACATGTATGACTATTCAAATTACTAATAAAGAGTATATTTGTCCTCTAGGTATGGTAAGTATGTTGAAGTATTAGTACGAAAGATTAAGTATCCAGCTGATTTTATTGTACTTGGTTGCTCCCAAGATGCATTTTGTCCTATTATATTTGGTAGACCTTTCTTACATATTGTGGGTGCCGAAATTGTCTTACCAAAAGAGAAAGTATTCATTAAATGTGCTGGTGAAAGATTAGAATTTAACTTTTCAATGTTTATTGATAAGCATTTAGAAAAAGAAAAATTCCAAAAAGATATAGTAGTTGAAACTCCCACTTCTGTGGCAGTCGCTTCATTGGACACGGTGGAACGATATGTACTTAATCAAGAGGATCCATTTAATAATGAACAAAGAGAAGAATTAGAACAAATATTATCTCAACAACCATCACAATTTCAATTGCATATCCCACCTGATAATCTAGGATTATTACCAGCACCTAAAGAGGATCCTAGATTTGAATTAAATCCTTTGCCGGAAGGTATGAAATTTGTATTCCTTGATGAGAAGGAAATATATCATGTTAATTAGTACTAATCTTTTAGGAGAAGAAGAAACAAAATTACTTGAGGTATCGCATGCTCATAGGCCAGCTATTGGCTATTCACTTGATGATTTAAAAGGTATAAGTTCCGCTTTATGCGTGCATATATTAATTTGGAAGAAGACGAAAATCCTTTTGCTGATTACCAACGCTGTCTTCATCCAAAATTGAAATAAGTGGTAAGGAAAGAGGTAATTAAACTCATTGAAGCAGGTATTATTTATCCTATAGCTGATAGTAAATGTGTAGGTCATGTTCATTGTGTACCTAAGAAAGGTGGACTCAATGTGGTTCCAAATGATGAAAATTAACTTGTAGCTCAGCATAGTGTTGCTGGTTATAGAGTATGCATTGATTTTAGAAATCTAAATAAAGCTACTCATAAAGATCATTATCCTTTTCCATTCATTGATCAAATGCTAGAACGATTATCTGAGCATTCACAATTTTTCTATCTAAATGGTTATTTAGGGTTTTCTCAAATTCCTATGCACAAAGATGATCAAGAAAAGACTACTTTTACTTGTCCCTTTGGTACTTTTGCTTATAGAAGAATGCCATTTGGTTTATGCAATGTTCCTGCTACATTTCAAAGATGCATGAATGCTATATTTGTTGATTATATTGAAAACATTATGGAAGTATTCATGGATGATTTTTCTATGTATGGTGCCTCTTTCGATAATTGCCTATTCAATCTTAAAAAGTTCTGCGGTGGTGTGAGGACCAACATCTAGTCTTAAATTGGGAGAAGTGCCATTTTATGGTAACGGAAGATGTAATCCTTGGTCATCGTGTTTCGGGAAGAGGCATTAAAGTGGACTGTGCAAAGTTAGAAGCCATAGAGAAGCTACCATACCCACGGGGTATTAAAGGTATAAGAAGTTTCCTTGGACATGCAGGTTTTTATAGAAGATTTGTTAAAGACTTTTCTAAAATATCAAAGACTCTTCTAATCTTTTGTAAAACGATGTTCCATTCTCTTTTAATGATAATTGTGTGGAGTCCTTTAATGTTTTAAAGAATGCTTTGATAAGTGCTCCTACAATTCAAATGCCTAATTGGAATTTACCATTTGAGATTATGCTAGTAAAACTCTTGATGGCACCCAAAGAAATTATGCTACTACCTAAAATAAATTTTTATTTCTGATATTTGCATGTGATAAGTTTAGATCTTACATTGTAGCCTCTAAAGTCATAGTACACTCTGATCATTCTGATATTAAATGCCTTATGAATAAGAAAGATGCTAACCCTAGACTTATTAGATGGGTTTTATTACTTCAAGAATTTGATTTACATATTGTTGATATAAAAGGTGAGGATAATCTGGTAGCTGGTCATTTATCTAGAATGGAAAATATACCTGCAGATCCCACTCCTATTAATGATAGCTTTGCTAATGAAAAACTTGCAAACATTAACGTATCAAGTGCAAGAATAGCTTCTCCATGGTTTGCTGATTATGATAACTTTATTGTTGGAAAAGTTATAAGGCCTCATTTTACTTATCAACACAGAAAGAAATTCTTCTATGATCTTAGACATTATTCTGGGATGATCCATTTCTTTATAAGATGAGTGTAGATGGAATTATTAGATGTTGTGTGCCTGAGTTTGAACAACAAAGCATTATAAAAGATTGTCATGATAATCCCTATGGAGGACACCAAGCACGAGACCGCACATCTGCAAAGGTATTGCAATCTGGTTTTTATTGGCCTACTTTATTTAAATATTGTGCTACTTATGTTAAAGCTTGTGATAAATGTCAACGCGTGGGAAACATTGGTAAGAGAAACAATATTTCTATGAATTATTTACTGCCTCTTGAACCATTTGATGTATGGTGATTCTTATAGGACCATTCCCGGCCTCCACAACAAAGCATACTCATATTTTGGTTGCAGTACAAAGTGGGTGGAAGCAATTCCCACAAAAAGTGTTGACCATGCCACAACAATGAAAATTCTTAAGGATATTGATGTCTACGGACACTTCTATTCCTGTAGACAGTGTTGGGCCTCCAAGAGCAGAGGTTTGTAGAACAACAGCAAGTTTCCCTTAAGTGAATCACCCAAGGTTTATCGAACTCAAGGAGGTAGAGGTCAAAGATATCCCTCTCAAGCAACCCTGCAATTATGATACAAGAAGTCTCTTGTGTCCCCAACACACCTAATACACTTGTCAGATGTATAGGTGCACTAGTTCGGCGAAGAGATAGTAAGATGCAAGTGATATGGATGAATATGAGTGGTAATAACAATCTGAAATAAATATGGCAGCAAGTAAACATGTAGCAGAACTTGTTGGAAACGGTGTTTCAATGCTTAGAAACAAGGCCTAGGGATCATACTTTCACTAGTGGACACTCTCAACAATGATATCATAAAGGAATATAAATATAAGCACTTCACTATGCTATTCTGAATTACTCTCTGGCAGGATAACGAACACTAATTCACCGCGTAGGGCTGCAAAAGCAAACCTTAAAGATGTATTCCCAAGTACTAATAAACACCCCACGTTGTCACTGTGAGCATTCATAGGAGGTACTAACACACCACAATTTCATAGAGACATCCAACTCAAATCATAACCCAGTGAACAAGTATTCTGTGAAATATAGCCTAAGAGACCCACACGGTGCACACACTGTCACCTTTACACACATGGAACAAGGAGTCTCCGGAGATCACATAAGTAAAATCCACTTGCATAGCATAACGACATCTAGATTACAAAGCTCATCATATGGATCTCAATAATATAAGGCAGCTCATGAGATCATTGTATTGAAGTACATGGGAGAGAGAGATGAACCACATAGCTACCGGTAGAGCCCTCAGCCTGATTGATCCATTAGACGTTCTTGTGGAGATCACCACATAGGTCATGGGATCATCCCCTCAGATTCCAGCACATTCTCTCTTCAGCTTCGTTTGGTTCTTGAGTTGTCACCATCTCACTATGTACATCCATAGAACGGATGTGGATCGCTTCTAGGTGAATTGAGCATTTGTTTGATTGGACATCTGTAGAAGAAAAAGCAAAAAAGAATAAGCACTGAAGTCAATAAGAGGATTCCTCTGTATCATCAATAGATGGAATCGAAAAACAACTTTTGTACTGAAAATAAAAATTGCAGCCAGGCATCTCAACAAAGCAGCAGCAAAGTTAAAGGCAAACATGCAGGAGCCAAAGATTAGCATCCGTCGGGAAAAATAAGAAACCAAAAACTATCAGGATAAATATGCAACCTGGGACTACCGTTGAGAAGCCAATTGCAGGCGATCACACTGATCATCCGATTCTGTGTGCATGCCTGTAAAAGAATTTTTTTAGAGAGAGATCTAGACATGGGGAAACTCCCAATGTGAGAGATAGAGGATAGGAAACTGAGGAAGTAGTTACCAACAGGGGCTGCAGCATCCCTGGATTGAAGTGCAGGGGTTCTCAGACAGAGCAAATGGCTCTGGTGCCAATGAGAACCGAATCATTTGCCAATGCACAATACATAGAACGGTGATCCTTCGCCCAGTCGTCTCCCTTAATCAAGGTGGATGAAAATGAGGGTCTTCCAACACCCGGCCGTCTCCCTTGATCAAGGTGGATGTAAATGAGAGTCTTCCACAGTTCTTGAAGAAACCGAAGAGTAGAGCAATGAACCGGAAGAGGTGCCCATTATTAGATGAAAAACACTAAGAGGCTGATGTGGCATATTTGTTCATGAGATAAATAAGTTAGTGGGATCATGATTATGTGGCAGCATAAGATTGGTCAAAGATACTTGATGAGGTGGACACCTTGCATATTGAGAGAAAAAAACTTTAGTGGGGATGAACTTCTTAGTTATATAGGATGTGTTGATGCTCTGACCTTTCAAGTTAATTAATTGGAGGAATTTTACGGTGAATCATACTACACATTTTAGTATGTAATATATATTAGATCAAACGGTTATGTATAATTAATTGATCTGCTTACGAGCCAAAGGACAAGATGGAATTTTTTTTGAGGGATCAAGAGGGTAATATATTAATTACTCCTTAATCATGTCTCACCTCATGCAGCAACATCATGTTGTGCTGCTGCTGTCAGGAGGTCGCCCCGGCTTTTTTCTTTTGGCCATGTCTTCAGCAGCCTCCGATTACGTTAGCGCCTGGCGGTGGTGAAGGTTGAGAGTAAGGGTGTGTTTGGATTAAAGCCCTGGGCTGTCAGGCCAAAAAATTGCCATTGGACTATAGTGTGGCTCCGTGACTGATCCTGGGCAGCCAGGCTTGGAGGAAAAAAATTGCCATTGGACTATAGTGTGGCTCCGTGACTGATCCTGGGCAGCCAGGCTTGGAGGATCAGTGGCGAAGCCACACTATTGATGTGTAGTCAATCGACTACACAACTTTCTATGAACATAGGCATGGATAATGCAAGATAATTACGACAAAAACATATAAATACATATATTTAACTACACAACTTTGAACTGACTACACAAAATTATTGTCTTGGCTCCTCCACGGGGAGGATTCGTGCGTGGTTGGGGAAGACTACATCTTTGGTTGTTACTCTCCTCGTACCAGGTCTTGCTTGTCGCAGCAACCCGCTATACCGGTTGTGTTTGAGTGTGAGAACATCGATGTAATCATGGTTCCAATGTTGTAGATCATACGTGAGCTTCAAGAGTTTTGTGGGTCCCTCACCCTCTCCTCCTCTATCAATAGCTACAGGTGGTCTTGCTTGGGGCCTCTGGGGTGGCATCCCATGACATACCCCGTGGATTTCGGCTAGCCGTTTGATTTTGTTGACCGTGGTGACAAGGTTAACGAGACGGATGCTTTGGCACGTAAATCTAAGACATTGTTTTCAAAAGAGCTTTGCAACTTGCTTGTCAGCTTGGAGGTGGCTTGCCTTGGATCTAGCAAGGATATTGCTAGCCTCCTTTCGTAGAAGGCTACGATGGGCAAATCAAGAAGGTGAAGGATTATCTCAAGAGCAATAGAAAGAAGAGTGGTGCCCCATGGAAGCCGTCTGTATCTGGTTGATGGATGGTTCTCTTCTTTCGGTTCCGAGATCCGTGTTTTCCAGTGCATATCAATGTGTCAAGAGTTTGCAGTTATAGAAGATCAGAAGAATTGGTTGGTGTGCCTCCTTAGGGAGCATATGGTTTCGTTGTAATGGCACCCGGTTTTTCCCTAATTGGGCAGTCATCTTCTTAATTATTACATTTAAAAAACTTTTACCTTTGTTTCAAAAAAATCTAGGAATTGGTACTCGAACTTTCGAAAGTTTGATATTAAACTTTATAGGATTTCATGCTTCATAGAACTGGAGTGATTGGTCACTGTGGTGGCCTTTTGAATCGTATCATCCCAAAAAACACAAGAATAGATTAAAACAAATATCGCTCTCCAGCGTCATCTTGACTCCTATAGAATGACTATGGAAAAGACATAGAAATATGTATAAATAGAAGGATGCACATGCGTTGCAGTGGGGACCTCATTAAGAATTGTATATTGTGAATGGAAGGGTATAAGATGCATCAAATGTAGTTGAAGTGATATGCAAATTCAATTAGTCACATAGTGGTTATGCTAAATTTAATCAACGCAAAATGATTGTCAGCGTTGCAATGCGCTATCTTACAAATAATTTTCATTTGGTATTAAGGCAAAAATAGATATTTGATGCATTTTTTCTTATTTGGTAGGAGAAAGTTCCTTAACTCTCTGGTCATTACATAATATCATGATGCATCTGCTAATATCATAATTCGTATACTAGTTTGTAAAAGATAATTTACTCGCAAAATCCTAATACTAAAACTAACAAAAAAATCTTCAAAGAAAATTGTAAAGCGGACCTCTATATATAATCAGTAGTACAATACTTGGATACCTAAGCTGATCAACTTGTGATGGGATTGCCGTGACTTGGATATTTGGATACCAGTAGTTCTTCGGATATGGACAACTGTGGAAAAAATGAGCCTATGTCCAAGTATATCTACACAACTACATGAAAAGGTACATACAGAGTATCATATTTGTTTCACATGCATCACACTTACCAAGGCCACAATGTGAGGTCTTCTGGAGATGAACTGCATCCTTACTTTCCAACAATAGAAGAGCCTCCATTAATTGGCAAAGATTTAGCCGAGCCCTGTTGATCAGATCACTGAGAAAACTTAAAACAAATTTTGAATTCTAAGAGGATGTTGGCGAAGATCAAATTAGTGAGAAAACAGAAAACAAAATTCTTAGAGATAGAACGCCACCTCCATGCCAAAACTCATGGTTGGCCATGCCATCTATCAGGAGACATCATAGAAGTTGGTGGCCAGAGAACGGGGAGAGGAAGCACCGAAGCAGAGGTGAAGAGGAGGAATATGATGATCGAGCAACCAAACTGGGAAATGTGAGGAGTAACCGGAGAGGAAGTGGTGGTGCTAAAATTATCAATGCCAGAATTAAACCGCGAGAGGAGAAGACAAACCGGGAAGGAAAGTAGCCAAGGCGATTACTTGTTTGGAATAAGATGCATGGCTTTGTTTTCCTAAGGATAGTTGTTGCCTCCTCCAGGGCACCAGTAAATGTAATAAGGCGAAGTGACATGATGTTGCAGACTTGCATGAACAAAAATGCGGAGGTAGTTTGTGGGGTGAGGCAACCTTACTCTGTATTACCTGGGCATCATCAGGATAGAGACATTGAAATGTACAATTGGATATGAAAATCAGACGGTTACAATTTTGTTGATGATGTGGCCACTCTGTATGTCAATATAGACAACTTAAAAGACCATACAGTGAGGTTTTGCTTTCTAAAAGATATAGATAGATAAGTTGGAGCTAGTCAGTCTGTCTTGGTTAAAATTCTAAAGACTACAAACCTTTATACAGAAGTAGTTTGCAAAAAAGCACACTATAATTGATATCAAATTTAAATTTTGGGGAAACATATATTTTTACTATTTGGAAGGAGCAGAATGCTAGAGTTTTCAACAAAAAGTTCGCTCCCCCGACCATCCTTCTTGAGATCATTAAATCCGAGGCAAAACTATGGATCGCCGCGGGCGCAAAGTGTTTGAGCTTTCTAATAATTGGAGAGTAATCCCTTAGAACTTTCTTTTTGCTCGGACCTTTGTCTTGTCAAGACACTTCTACTTACTTAATGAATGGTGGCAAATATTTTGCACCCACTTCCAGAAAAAATAAAGAATTACAGAAAACTTTGTGCAAATGAGTTCTCGAAAATCCCATCACTGGTAGAAAAATGGCCTTTAGTCGCGGTTCGCAACTGCCATTAGTCGCGGTTGCGCAACCGCGACCAATTAAGCGCGACTAAAGGCCCCCCCTTTAGTCGCGGTTGCTTACGAACCGCGACTAAAGGCCCGTCCACGTGGGCGGCTACCGTGCGCCTGGGCGAAGGACTATTTCGTTAATTTTTTTTAATTCATTTGGATTTCTAATTTTTTTTCACTCCGTTTTTTTTTCTTTTTTTTTCAGAATTTCTCTTATTTCAGTTATTTGCATAGCTTAGTCTCTATCTCTAACTACACTTATCTCTAGTCAAATTACTTACTCGTGGTCAAACTTCCCGCTCGGTCACCCATCCTCCCACTACTCCACCTCTAGCACGCTTAACTTCCGAGTTCCATTCCAAGTGCTTCGCGCGCATGTATGTGATAGTAGTATCATATCAATCCTATTAACATGTTGATCGATGTCACATTTCTTTATTATTTGAATTTCAAATAATTCTTTTAATAAACAAAAGTAATGATGTAATAATAATATTGAATAAATAAATAAACATTAACTTTTTAATTTGTATTATTTTTAATTTTATTAATTAATTAAATATTTTTTTTGTCAAACCTAAAATCTAAAAGTTTGAAAATCTAAAAATTGGGTAAAAATGATAGTAATCTTTATGCAGAATGAAATTATTAATTTTAGGTTTTAAAAAATTAAAAAAAAATATAAAATCCATAATTTATAGAAAAAACTAAAATCTTCCTGCTTTTGTATTTCCATTTGGAATTTTGAGAATCTAAAAATTGGCTAACCGGGTAATCCCGGGTGAATTCGGATGTAACTTTTTCCCAGGATTTTTTTGATATATTATACGTTTTTTTCCGACATCGTATGCAAAAGTTATTGCGGTTTTACCATTTTTTAAACTTTTTTTGCAAAAAAAGTGGAAATTCGAATTTGTTAATTTCTCCGAATAGTAGGTTGCATAACATACAAGAATCTGAAAACAATTTTTTTTTGAATTTTCTATCATTTTCTTTTGTATTTTACAAACAAAAAAAGGCGATCCACGGAGGGGGGGGTGCAGGGTGCGTGGGAGTAAAAAACTCGGAAAAACCTTTAGTCGCGGTTGGGGACACCAACCGCGACTAAAAGTACTTTAGTGGCGGTTGGTGTCCCCAACCGCGACTAAAGGTTTTTCCGCCGGCCACATCCCTCCATAGCCCTTTAGTCCCGGTTGGTGTTACCAACCGCGACTAAAGGGGTACCCTTTCGTCGCGGATGGAGCATTAGTCGCGGGTTGCCTCCCGAACGGCGACTAAAGCCCCCTTTAGTCGCGGTTCGAATATTTCCGCGACTAATGGGGCTGGACGGAAGCCCTTTTTTCTACCAGTGCATGCTTGGACTATAATATTTCATATCAAACAATCTGCCTTGGTAAAAATTCTAAATACTACAAACCTTTATACATAAGTAGTTTACAAAGAGCGCACTACAATTAATATCAATTTAAATTTTGGGGAAACATCATAGTGTTGACTTCAATTATGTGTCTTTCTGGAGAGTCGTGCTAATTAGCTTTGTAGTAGTACATAGAGTACAAAGGATTGCATGTATAGTTCTGGGACTCTGACTCTGTGGAATTCGAAAATGAAAGAACAGGAAAATTAGCAGGATATATTTTCCTGATATCTGAAAATCCTAGATAAGAGAAATCATGGTTGATTTACCATATGGAAAATTAGAAGTAGTTCTGAAGAGGATGCCATGTAAAATTCCGAAATTGCAAAGGAATTTTGAAAGCAAATGAATTCTTACGAAATACTAACGTATATGCATTGTATATCCTGCAAATCTAACATTCCACAGATGCACAAAACATAGATCGAACGACCAGCTAGCTCCAGGCAGTTCTAAAGATACTTAAAACAATCAATGTACTATTTAACTGTAATCTCCGTGCTAGATCACACCGTTTGAGAAATATAATAGAAACTCAACTGAATATTCCAGACATGAATGTTTTACACGAATATGTGTAGGAATAAAAAACTGATGGCAATTTTTCTCAATAAGAAACTAAAGGAACACCACTGTATGGCAATGGATGTTTTCAAACAAAATGGAAATATGTAATAGATCTGGGCCTATGTGAGACACAACTTGCCCATCTTCCTTATGAGAGCTGGTAAATTGTCACCGGATGTACTTCCGATGCCGAGCGTTAACAATGGGGTGAAGCACCTGTCGTAGTGCTCTTGGTCCTCCACCAGGATAAGGCTCCCCTTGTCATCCGTTAAGTCCACCATGAACACCTCGATGTCATCGGCGATGTAACGCAGTAGCAGCATCCCGCCGTCGCCCTCGTCAGCGTCTTGTTCCAGCGTGGACCTCACGCCGAAGTAGCTATCGCACGTGTGGCGAGCATCCTGCCTGGCCACGTACGCATGGTGAGGCCGCGGCCGAAGCTCCAGCCTGCGCACGTCCCCTGTGGGTGTCGGAACGTAGAAGCTGCCGCGCACGGAGAGCCCGCCCCCGGAGTACGGCACCAGCTCGCCGTGCTCATCGTCGTCGACGATAAGCCAATCAGTGTCGCCCGGCTTGTAGTGCAAGATCATTTTCTCGGGAGCAACCACGCAGAGCACCACGGTTGGATCGGCATCAGCCTCGCCATGGTAGATAAATCCAGCAGATCTAACCTTGATAAGGGTAGGGATAGTGGGCAGGTGAGCGACGGCCCTGGTCACCGGGTTGAACAGGCGCAGTTTCTGTTTGTTCCCTTTCAACCCTGATACCGAGGAGAGGATCAGGCAGCCCTCGGCGCTGGCAATGACCTCTCCATGTTCCGGAGGAATCTGGAGCCAAATGGAGGCGCAGGTGAGAGCGTGTAGGAACCTGGTTTTTCCGCGGCGCACATCCTCTTTGACTATGTCCCAGTTTCGTGGGAAGCAGCGCGGGTCCATCCCCATGAAATTAGGGTCCGCTTTGGCGACAACTCTCCATGGCTTGCAGACGGCTCTCAGCCGGATGTAGTCCGTCACGTCCGAGCGTAGCGCGATGCCGGCCACCTTGGATACGACGAGCTCGGGGAGGTTCCTCCAGTCCCGCTCCTCTGTACAGAAGCATACTCTGCAAAAAGATCCATTCGAAGTCATACTTAGATTGGAACTCTGGAAGAGAGTATATACACGCGAGAACGAATTGGAATTGGCTGGCTGGATTAGATCAGCGAGGCAACCAGAAAATACTAGAGCGAGATCTAATATCTAAGTGATAGGCTGATAGCTACTACGTATATCTAATATACTGACCTTTCTTGGTCGCCGGCGTCAGCGCCGGTGATGAAAACAAAGAACGTCCGAGTCTGACCAATCGCCGCTTCACGAGGGTCGGCGGCTGCCCCGGCGGCGGTCAGAGGGAGCAGGGGGGCAACCGGTTCCATTTTGCGGCTAGGGTTGGGGCTACCGGCGTGGAGATGATGTATACTCTCAGCGGCTACCTACAAATGGAAGGGTGTTCATCCGAGCCGAAACTAAGAAAGAAATGCGAGCAGAAAGGTGATACTGCAAACAGCAGGAAACGCGTCGTCGCAAAAAAAAACGCAAATACACGGCCTCATGTGTTTATCATTTGCTGTGACTTATTGGATACGCTTCGGACGATCTACTCCCATCTGTCAGATTTATTACTCCCGTATAAGTCAAAATCAACTTTTGTAATCTTTAACCAGCTATTTATGATAAAATATTAATATATACGAAAATAAATGTAAATGATATGCTAATATATTGCTTTGCGGTACTATGGATATTATTTTAATTTTCTAAATAATAATATATTTTACATATAATTAGTTAACTTTGATAAAGGTTGACTTTAACCAAACCTTATATGCTAAGTAATATGAAGCAAAGGGAGTATATGCGTCTCTTCTTTTCTTTATGTAGTTTTTTACATAAAATATTTTATTTCACTTGGGTGTTTTTTACAGAAATAGGCGTGAAAGGTTCTACACTAGATATACTTCTCCAATCCATAATAATTGTTGTGATTTTAGTTTAAATTTAAACTAAACTTGAACTATAGCATGTCCTGCTTCTGAACTTAAGCATTTAATTGCTAAAGAAGGATTCTGAATTCCATGAGCTAGTCTAGTCGCATGATCCATTTTTCCTTTTTGTGAAAATTTTACCATTCTATTCATAAATAGGTCCTTCAACCACCTAGAGATGACTACAAGCATTCGAACGAGCAGAAGCACGCCCCGTACTCGCCCCTCATTCATTGGAGTCGGGCAAAGCTTATCGTAGTAGAACTTGTTGTTTCGATAGACAGGAAGTCGTCGTGCTAAGTCCCAAAGGACAAGGCACGAGAGCAGCAACTATTTGAGTTAGCAGGAGGTCGATGTGTCTGAAAGAAGTTTGAGAAAAACACTCGGGAACGAATGGTGATTCCCTTGCGCCAAACACTAGTAGGCAAAACGATATAGGGGCCGTTCGTTGGTAGTGCACCAGTCTAAACGCAAGCGACCAGTATTAGTAGTCGCGAGCTGAAAACGTGCACGCCGGCTGGTATGCATGTAATGGTAGCGTAGCGAAGAATAGTGCGCTCGACTAGTAGGTGGGGCTCAGCTATACTCTAGTCCAGAAAGTACCCGCAGCAAGTGCCAATGGGGGCACGCCACTTCTATGTACATACCGGTCGCGTGTCACTTTGCATGCCCGCTTCCAATATATTGCGCTGACGGGCGTGAATCAACCAAAATACTAGTCTTGTGCCTTATTTTTGGCACGCTACTGATAATCAGCTTAGTAGTACCGCTACTACTAATTCCAAGGATTTGTACCCCCGGATCAGTGTCGCCTTTTAAGTTTTGAAAATAATAATAATAAAATGATAGAAAACTGAAAAAAAAAATCTTTGAGATGGTCATGTGTTATGTCATCTAGTTTTAAGGAAAATTAACAAACATAAATTTTGATGTATTATGCAAAATGGCGTCATGTTTTGGTAAAACGTATTTTCTTGTTGCATACAATCTCTGATGAAAACGATTTTATATGAAAATGTATCTACGCAAAATTTTACATCTGTTTCAACGTCCTCTAGCCGTTTAGCGATTTTTTAGATTTCCGATATTCGAAAAGGAAAACAAAGCTTTTTCAGGTTTTAGATTTCAGCGCAAAAAAATTCAAATCTGAAAAATTCCAAAAAAAATCTCTCTAGTTTCAAACTTTTCTCTCCTCATCTACCCCTTTTCCACCTCATCCCCTCATCCTCTCATCTTCCCCACCTTCTCCCCTCGTGCTCTTTCACTTGTCCACCTTCTTCTCTCCTCCTCTTCCACTTCTCCACCTTCTTCTCACCTCCTCTTCCACCTTCTCCTCTCCTCCTCTTCCCACTTTCCTCCTTCTCCCCAAAGATGAGGACCACCTTCGGTGACCATCTCCTCTCCAACGATGGCGACCACCTCCTCTCTAATGACGGTGAGCACCTCCGACGCCCTACTCATTTGCCCGCATCCAGCACCCTGCTCCTCCACCCACATCCGGCGCCCTGCTCCGCCTCCGCCGACAACATGCTCCGAAGTCATGCTCCGTCACCGCCAACGCCTGCTCCAACGACCTCCTCCTGGCCATGTCCTCTCGTCAACACCACAAGGAGAGAACATGGACTCGATTGCCTTGTTTTAGTTTTTAGGGTGTTTTCTGTAAAATCATGTGGACAGCTGGGAAATGGTCCCAGCTTTTTTAAAATAGCGAAGAAATCACACTACCAGCGGACCTGGCCGGCACGTGCCAGGCCCCGCACGCGACAAGTAAGACTTACCACTAGAGAGGTACCAGTGGAGGGGCCACGAGTGGTAACTGATACATGCATTTTACATCATCATTATTGTTACATATATGCTTAGTTTTTCATTGATCTTTTCCATCATACATCATTATTTATGTACTTTAGTTGATTTCCGGGACTTTCCTACAAAGTTCCTTTCATTGGTATTTAATTTCTGGGAGGCAGAAAATCTTATTTTTCATATTTTTCTCTTTCACGGACCTTCTAGATACCAAAAAATCAAAGGAAAAATATCTGATTAGTTTTTCACCGAGAGAAGGGTCGTGGGCCAAATAATTGCGCAAGGGGAGCCACGAGGGGGAAAAGAGGACAGGTGGTGCACCCCCCTGCCTGGGCATGCAACCTATGCTCGTTGCGCCCTCGAGCATCGCCTCGGGCTCCCTTTTATACAAACACCTACGTTTCTCCAAAAAAACCTAAGCCATATTTTTCCGAGATTTATTGAGGCGGCGGAGACAAAAGTCCTCTCCTACTCCGAGAGAGGGAAAATCCAGCCGCACCGGTGCCTCCGGTGAATGGTAAATCGACGCCATTGTCATCACCACTCCTCCTCGGTGTAGGGGGGCATCTCCATCAACATCTCCATCATCACCACCATCACCATCTACGATATCGACTTCATCCCCCTCGTAGTTTGTGCTTGATTGAACCCCAGACATTGTTTTAAGGGCTAGTTGCATTTTGTGATTAGTACTTCGTCATTATTTGGTGGAGATATTATACATTCAGATTGTGTTGTAATCATTATGCATCTGGTCCATATCATGGTTTGACACTTGTGAGTAGTTCCCCATGTTCCTAAGGGCATAGGATGATCTGGCTATGATTCTATATGATGTGCAATGAGTATTTGGTTTTATGCGAACATCAACTGGATATTATTTCTTTTATATTGTTCTATGATGGTTTTATCTTTTATATTGTTCTATGATGGTTTTATGCGAACGTCAACTGCATATTATTTCACCTATATGGGCTCATAGTGATACACTTTAATTTAATGAATGAGTGTTGGAAGGGACGAAATGACAGAAATCGTTTTCCAATACTTTGAGTTGCATTAGAGGGGTTTATGTCGGGCACCAATATACTAATTAATATGGTGGGACATTTATATCTTAATTATTTCTATACTTTCACATGAGAATGGCTCTAGGACCCATCATAAGGGGTGTATTTTCTCATATCTATGGTTGCACCTAATTTAAGCTATGCCCCTAAGGGAATGAAACTTGAAAAAATATTTACCATTTTGTGTAGAACTCTTAATGCTAGTGAAACCATGCCGCCCTCGGGAACACTTGTCTCATATAAGAACACACACTTGATATTGTCCTCTTACTGCATAGAGGATTGGGCTTTCTCTCATTGAGATCATTTACATATTTCTATTTACATTTTGCATTTTACTTTATTGCAAACTATACACCCAAAACACCAAAAATTGTTGCATTATTATTATTTCGTACTTGTCAAATCCGCTAACCAAAACCTTCAGCTCCTCGTGGGTTCAACAACCTTTCTTATTGAAAAGTACTACAATTGATCTCATGCACTTGGGATCCATCAAGAAACTTTTCTGGCACCGTTGCCGGGGAGCGTAGCGCTATTGGTAAGCGATTTAGTAAGAAAGCTTTTACTATTTTTGCTATTTACTATTTGTCTCATCATGGGTACTTCAATCCGTGATGAGATGCGCTTAACTTTATATGAATATGTTTGATGTGTTACAGATTGTATTGAGAAACCCCCTGAAAAGTGGCATATCAAATTCCTATTGGTATTGCCAAAAGAGCTCTGAAAATAACTTTTACAGGGGATAAAAGTCAAATTGCTATGGGATATCTACATACTATTGAATATAGATGCTCTCTACTCATATTATCTGGTATTCATCATGATCAAGTGAAGAGGAAATTATTATATCTATCTCTTTCTGGTGATGCTTGCATATGGTTTAGATCTCTGAATAATAAATGTTGTATTGATTGGAAATGTCTGAGGAAAGCCTTCTATATTAAATACTATACTCCTAAATAACCTTATGATGATCGATGTCATATTTATAATTTCTTGCCTCATGTTGGAAAAAATATTTCTCAAGCTTGGGGGAGGCTTAATGAACTCATCTGTAAGAATCCTTGTCATGGTATTCCTGATAGTCATATATTGATCAATTTCTATGTGAGGCTGCCCCAGCATCATAGGGACTTTCTGGATAATTCATCTGAAGGGAGTTTTACTAATAGAACTCAACAAGAAGCAAGGGATTTCTTGGATACTATTGATAATAATACTTTTGCATGGGATCTTGATAAAGGAAACCAATCTCGCTTTGAATACAAATATGCAATTGTAGAAAATTTATATATTACATATTGTTTGAATAATTAAAGAATAGGTTTGGCCTTGATCCTCATGTATTGGTAGAAGTTACTAAATCTTTTGCTAACCATTTGAATATTCCTAAGAAGGGATTTAAAGTTTATGTTTAACCTCTTAAGAATTCTCCATATATTGCTAATGTTGAGAAGCAGGTTAAACAAGCATCCTCTGTCATAATAGAAGAATATGTGGAATCTCCTCCATATCCAAGCAGAGTGAAGTAAAATTTACTCACCACTATTGCAAACAAGAGTTCTATGAGATGTCATGAACCATATGAACAAATTGATATGAAGCATCAAATTTCAGCCATTAAGGAATGAAATGAAGAAACTCCTTGTGATGTTTATTTATGTGAAGATTCCACTAAGGTAATTCAAGGTAATACTACTAAAGTTGGTAAACCGATTATATCATGTGCTATTGGAACTTCATGCTATCATTGTCTTTTTGATATTGGAGCAACTATAAGTGTGATGCCATATTCTCTATATCTTGAAATCAAGCCTGACATTGATCCCATACACATGGAAGAGACATGTATGACTATTCAAATTCATAATAAAGAGTATATTTGTCATCAAGGTATGGTAAGATATGTTGAAGTATTAGTACGAAAGATTAAGTACCCCGCTGATTTTATTGTACTTGGTTGCTCCCAAGATGCATTTTGTCCTATTATATTTGGTAGACCTTTCTTACATATTGTGGGTGCCGAAATTATCTTACCAAAAAGAGAAAGTATTCATTAAATGTGCTGGTGAAATATTAGAATTTAACTTTTCGAAGTTTATTGACAAGTGCTGTCTACTGTTGGCTTATTTTCCTGTAGACAGTGTTGGGCCTCCAAGAGCAGAGGTTTGTAGAACAGCAACAAGTTTTCCCTTAAGTGGATCACCCAAGGTTTATCGAACTCAGGGAGGAAGAGGTCAAAGATATCCCTCTCAAGCAACCCTGCAATTACGATACAAGAAGTCTCTTGTGTCCCCAACACACCTAATACACTTGTCAGATGGATAGGTGCACTAGTTCGGCGAAGAGATAGTAAAATGCAAATGATATGGATGTATATGAGTGGTAATAGCAATCTGAATAAAATATGGCAGCGAGTAAACATGCAACAGAACAGTAAATAAGCGGAGATTCGATGTTTGGAAATAAGGCCTAGGGATCATACTTTCACTAGTGGACACTCTCAACATTGATCACATAACTGAAACTACTCTACACTCTCTTGTTGGATGACAAACACCATTAATTGTGTAGGGCTACAAGGGCACCTCAATGCCTGAGTTAACAAGCTCCACAACATTCGATGCTCATATTTAAATAACATTAGAGTGCATGATAGACCAACGCAATTATACCGAGTACTAACATAGCATGCACACTGTCACCTTCAGGCTATGAAAGGAGGAATAGATCACATCAATACTATCATAGTAATAGTTAACTTCATAATCTACAAGAGATCACAATCATAAACTACGCTAAGTACTACATGATGCACACACTGTCACCATTACATCATGGAGGAGGAATAGACTACTTTAATAACATCACTAGAGTAGCACATAGATTAATAGTGATACAAAGCTCATATGAATCTCAATCATGTAAGGCAGCTCATGAGATCATTGTATTGAAGTACATGGAAGAGAGATGAACCACATAGCTACCGGTACAGCCCTTAGCCTCGATGGAGAACTACTCCCTCCTCATGGGAGACAGCAGCGGTGATGAAGATGGCGGTGGTGTCGATGGAGATGCCTTCTGGGGGCACTTCCCCGTCCCGGCGGCGTGCCGGAACAGAGACTCCTGTCCCCAAGATCTTGGCTTCACGATGGCGGCGGCTCTGGAAGGTTTCTCGTACCGTGGCTTATTCGTCCGAAGTTTTTAGGTCAGGAAGGCTTTTATAGGCGGAGAGTCGGAGTCGGAGGGGCTACGGGGCAGCCACACAACAGGGGGCGCGCCCCCCCTGGGTCGCGCCGCCACCATGTGTGGTGGCCCTGGGCCTCTCCTCTGGCCCCTCTTCGGTGTTCTGGAAGCTTCGTGGAATTATAAGATGCTGGGCGTTGATTTCGTCCAATTCCGAGAATATTTCCTTACTAGGATTTCTGAAACCAAAAACAGCAGAAAACAGGAACTGGCACTTCGGCATCTCGTCAATAGGTTAGTTCCGGAAAACGCATAAAAACGATATAAAGTGTGAACAAAACATGTAGGTATTGTCATAAAACAAGCATGGAACATCAGAAATTATAGATACGTTGGAGACGTATCAACAAGCATTTAGAAAAAGAAAAATTCCAAAAAGATATAGTAGTGGAAACTCCTGCTTCTGTGGCAGTCGTTTCATCGGACGCGGTGGAACGATATGTACTTAATCAAGAGGATCCATTTAATAATGAAGAAAGAGAAGAATTAGAACAAATATTATCCCAACAACCACCACAATTGAAATTGCATATCCCACCTGATAATCTAGGAGTATTGCCACCACCTAAAGAGGATCCTAGATTTGAATTAAATCCTTTTCCTGAAGGTATGAAATATGCATTCCTTGATGAGAAGGAAATATATCATGTTAATTAGTTCTAATCTTTCAGGAGAAGAAGAAACAAAAATTACTTGAGGTGTTGCATGCTCATAGGCCAGCTATTGGCTATTCACTTGATGATTTAAAAGGTATAACTTCCGCTTTATGCATGTATAGATTAATTTGGAAGAAGATGAAAAGCCTGTTGCTGATTACCAACGTCGTCTTCATCCAAAAATGAAAGAAGTGGTAAGGAAAGAGGTAATTAAACTCATTGAAGCAACTATTATTTATCCTATAGCCGATAGTAAATGGGTAGGTCATGTTCATTGTGTACCTAAGAAAGGTGGACTCAATGTGGTTCCAAATGATGAAAATTAACTTGTAGCTCAGCATAGTGTTAATGGTTATAGAATATGCATTGATTTTACAAATCTAAATAAAGCTACTCGTAAAGATCATTATCCTTTGCCATTCATTGATCAAATGCTAGAAAGATTATCTAAGCATTCACAATTTTGCTATCTAGATGGTTATTTTGGGTTTTCTCAAATTCATGTACACAAAGATGATCAAGAAAAGACTACTTTTACTTGTCCCTTTGGTACTTTTTCTTATAGAAGAATGCCATTTGGTTTATGCAATGTTCCTGCTACTTTTCGAAGATGCATGAATGCTATATTTGTTTATTATATTGAAAAGATTATTGAAGTATGCATGGATGATTTTTCTATGTATGGTACCACTTTTGATAATTTCCTATTCAATCTTAACAAAGTTCTGCAGCGGTGTGAGGACCAACACCTAGTCCTAAATTGGGAGAAGTGTCATTTTATGGTAACGAAAGATGTAGTCCTTGGGCATCGAGTTTCGGTAAGAGGCATTGAAGTGGATCGTGCAAAGTTAGAAGCTACCATACCCACGGGATATTAAACGTATAAGAAGTTTCCTTGGGTATGCTGATTTTATAGAAGATTTGTTTAAGACTTTTCTAAAATATCAAAGACTCTTCTAATCTTTTGCAAAACGATGTTCCATTCTCTTTTAATTATGATTGTGTGGAGTCCTTTAATGTTTTAAAGAATGCTTTGATAAGTGCTCCTACAATTCAACCGCCTAATTGGAACTTACCATTTGAGATTATGTGTGATGCAAGTGATTATGAAGTACGTGCTATGTTAGGCCAAAGAGTTGATAAGAAACTAATGTCATATACTATGCTAGTAAAACTTTTGATGGCACCCAAAGAAATTATGGTACTACTGAAAATGAATTTTTAGTTCTGATATTTGCATGTGATAAGTTTAGACCTTATATTTTAGACTTTAATGTCATAGTACACTCCGATCATTCTGCTATTAAATACCTTATGAATAAAAAATATGTTAAGTCTAGACTTATTAGATGGGTTTTATTACTTCAAGAATTTGATTTACATATTTTTGATACAAAAGGTGAGGATAATCTGGTAGGTGGTCATTTATCTAGAATGGAAAATATACCTGCAGATCCCACTCCTATTAATGATAGCTTTGCTAATGAACAACTTGCAAACATTATTGTATCAAGTGCAAGAATAGCTTCTCCATGGTTTGCTGATTATTCTAACTTTATTGGTGGGAAAGTTATAAGACCTCATTTTACTTATCAACACAGAAAGAAATTCTTCTATGATCTTAGACATTATTCTGGGATGATCCATTTCTTTATAAGAAGAGTGTAGATGGTATTATTAGACGTTGTGTGCCTGAGTTTGAACAACAAAGCATTATAAAAGATTGTCATGATAATCCCTATGGAGGACACCACGCACGAGACCGCACATCTGCAAAGGTTTTGCAATCTGGTTTTTATTTGCCTAGTTTATTTAAATATTGTGCTACTTATGTTAAAGCTTGTGATAAATGTCAACACGTGGGAACCATTGGTAAGGGAAACAATATTCCTATGAATTATTTACTGCCTCTTGAACCATTTGATGTATGGTGATTTGACTTTATAGGACCATTCCCGGGCTCCACAACAAAGCACTCTCATATTTTGGTTGCAGTACAAAGTGGGTGAAAGCAATTCCCACAAAAAGTGCTGACCATGCCATAGCAATGAAAATTCTTAAGGGTGACATCTTTCCTAGGTTTGGAGTACCTAGATTTTTAATTACTGATGGTGGTTCTCATTTCATGCATGGAGTCTTTAGTAAAACTTTAGCTAAATATGGTGTTAATCATAGAGTAGCATCTCCATATCACCCCCAAACTAGTGGTCAAGTTGAATTAAGGAATAGGGAGATAAAAATCATATTTGAAAAGAGTTAATAAAGATAGATATGATTGGCCAACTAAAATTAATGATGCTTTATGGGCTTATAGAACTGTTTATAAAATCTCCTGGGTATGTCTCCTTATAGAATGGTCTATGGAAAATCATTTCATCTTCCTGTAGAATTAGAACACAAAGCTAGATGGGCTGTTAAACAACTCAACTTTGATTTTAAGACTGCGGGAGAGAAAAGAATCCTAGACTTAAACTTACTAGATGAATGGAGAAATGAAGCTTGTGAAAGTGATAGATTATTTAAAGAGAAAGTTAAAATTTGGCATGACAAAAAGATAAATAGGAAGGAATTCAAAATAACAGAACAGGTATTATTGTTCAACTCTCGTTTCAAGTTCGCTGCAAGAAAATTATCATCGAGGTGGAAAGGTCCATTAGTTCTGCAAGAGGTGTATCGCTCCGGAGGCATCTGTCTTCATGGAGACTACAAAGGTGAACCTCATGCTGTTAATGGACAATGTATTAAGAATTATATTGTAGGACAAAAGTTCATAGGAAAGGTGGAGGAGTTAAATCACCAGAGTTCGGAAGCCATAATTGCAAAGAATTATTCCCTACCAGACACCAGAAACCAATAAAAGTCGAGATCGGGTGTACGTCACGATCTCGGAATCTCTTCATATTTTAGGATAGTTACTTTTTGGAAAATAAGAGCGTATTGCGAAAGATTTAAACGAAACAGATTTAAGAGGGGGAAAAGAGACCAGCTGGCACCCCCTGCCTGGGCGCGCTACCCGAGGTCTTTTGCCCCTCGGACTTTCGTTTCGCCTTAGTTTTGACTCCACCTCTTTGTTTTGGCCTAAAAATCATCAATATATACCCCCCCTCTGCCGATCTAATCTCGCATCGAGTCATTTCGAGCGAACGTTGCTTTATACCCCTATCTTTCAGGTTTCTCTCCACCGGAAGAAGAAGAAGAAGACCACAAGCACATCACCGATGTTGAATACAAGGAGAAGCTTCACCCACCTCCTATACCTCTTGATGTACTTAGTGAGGGTGGTGTCGCATCCTAAGAACCTGAGGCGAAGGGCTGGCATGAGCACTGGCGGGAAAGCTCCTAGAAGCTGTCTTGCCTCTAGAGATCTCGCTGCTAATTTGTGTCGCATGGAAGACGCGAAGGAGAGAGGATAAACCCCGGAGTGGAAACCTAGAAAGGAAAGATATAAGGGAAGCTTTGGGAAGATCTGGCCAAGAGTTCTAGGTAATTCAAGGAAGCCTATGATCTCATGATGGGGTTTCTTCAAAACCTCCAGAACCTTCAAGATCCCAACAAGCAAGAGAAGAAGAAGAAGAAGAAATAAGATATACATCAACGCTCAAGATTGGGGAGTTATATCAAGTCTTTTATGCTTTTTAGTTCATTATATCGTTTTTTGTCATTATCTTTAGTTTGTTTTTTTGCTTTCATCCAGTAGCTATCAAGTCTTTCATAGTTTGGAAAGCTCTTAGAGCATTATCATCTATCTTTCGTCAACTAGTTTTTAATGAAATACGAAGTATGGTGTCATCCATGATTCTTTTGTCTGGAGATTTATGGGTAACACTCATGCAGATGTGCACCTCGTATCTAGAAGTTTCAATTACACCGTGTCTTGAACTAAATTAACATGAGCATGTTGGACAAGCATAGAACTTTTAAGTAGAGCTTGCAACAAAGGAAGGATCCATGCAAAGCGATACTAAGAAATAAAATAAAAAGGAATTACTTTTATTTGTGGTGGAGATGTGGTCTTCGAGAACAAATAGTTAGGAAGAGATGATGACAAGGGGGAATGAGATAGTCTTGTACTACTTAGTAATCAACGGGTAAACTGATGATCATGGATATTTCGATACATATGCTTAAAACAAGTTTGTGAATGAAAAATTTGGCACCCTAGGATTCGGTTATCTGTGGAAACTGAAAGAAAAAGGTGGATGTAAAGCATATGACATGATTGAAAGATCCATGGATAAGGTTTATACTGGTTACTAGGGGGCAATACTATTAACTGATCTCATTGAAAATATGGCAAAGTGTTTGACAAAGTCAAACTTCATGATTGTCTTGTTGTTTATCAAATTATCTTATTTCAACTAGTTGCTCTATGAGAGCTTATCTTCATTACAAAGGCAAGGTAAAAGAAAAAGAAAAATGGTAAAAAGTCAAGCATATAGAGAAGAGATATATGAAACATTGTTCAATTGTCCAACATACAATGGTTAGTCTCGTTAAAATGGTAAGCGGTAGTTGCTAGAGTTTCTTTTATATGAAGTCTACATTTGTATGATTGTTAGTTTAGAGATTTTACAATACAATTGAATATTCATAAGTTGATGATACAATACTCGTATTTTTATTTATCAACCATACGCTCATTGATGCATGATATGATCTATTTGCTTATTTTTGTTCAAGTACAAGCAAAGGTTTAATCTTGGGGGAGTTGATACGTGCATTTTACATCATCAATATTGTTACATATATGTTTAGTTTTCATTGATATTTGCCACCATACATCATTACTTATGTATTTTTAGTTGATTTTCGGGAGTTTCGTACAAAGTCCCTTTCATTGGTATTTAATTTTTGGGGTCCACAAAACCTCCTTTTTTGTATTGTGATGTTTCGGGGACCTTCAGGGCACCTAAAATCGAAGGAAAAATACCTGATCAGTTTTTCACCGAGAGAAGGACCGTGGGTCAAAGAATCACGCGAGGGGAGCCACGAGGGGGAAAGAGGATATGTGGCGCGCCCCCTGCCTAGGTGCCTCCGTTTCGCCCAAAACCCTAAGCCGTATTTTCCCAAGATTTATTGAGGTGGCGGCGGAGGCGAAAGTCCTCTCCTACTCCGGCAGAGGGCAGATCCTGCCGGACCGGTGCCTCCGGTGAAGGGGAATCAACGCCATCATCATCACTCCTTTGCGTAGGGGGAGGCATCTCCACCAACATCTCCATCAGCACCATCATCACCACCATCACCATCTACGAGATCGACTTCACTCCCCTCATAGTTTGTGTTTGATTGAACCCCGAATACTGTTTTAAGGATAGTTGCTTGTTTGTTATTGGTACTTCGTCATTATTTGGTGGAGATATTATACTTTCAGATTGTGTTGTAATCACTATGCATATGTGATGCAGCCTTGCCTAAGGACGACACTACATCAAGACCAACCATTCCTCCAAGTGGACCTATGACTCGAGCTCGGGTGAAAGCCCTACATGAAAAGGTGAACTCAATCCTCTCGATGCTCGATCTTCGTACTACTTTGGATGGAATGCTACCTCATGCCGATATGCTTTGTGTTATCAGATACGAGCCCCGAGAGAAGGACGTCGTAGGAGATCTGATGCTGGACAAGGAAGGAGGAGAAGAAGAGTTCCATCCGGAGGCCGCCACTCAGGACCGGCACTGCCGGCCCCTGGACACCGGCACTGCCGGCCTGCACACCCCGGCACTGCCGGCGCAACCTGCTGAAGATGCCACGAAGACCCGGGCCGGCACTGCCGCCCCAATTCCACCGGCACTGCCGGCCCGTGCACGCCGGCACTGCCGGCCTCACCCGAGTTGACTTCATCCAGACCGTTGATTTGTCATCTACCAGCACTGCCGGCCCAACCGGCACTGCCGTCCTCACCCGAGTTGACTTCATCCACCAGCACTGCCGGCCCAACCGGCACTGCCGGCCCGTGCATGCCGGCACTGCCGGCCTCACCCGAGTTGACTTCATCCAGACCGTTGGTTTGTCATCTATGGACCAGGATACTTTCTGCAATGACTAAGTTACCCCTCCACGGATCTGGGCTATATATATGCATGTGCCAGCCACGAATTAGGGTTAGAATTAGAACCAAGAAGAACTTGAGCTTTGCTCTTACCCCTTGAGGGAAACCCTAGATCCTAGATCTTGTATCACTCGATCTCCTTACTGAATCCTTGTGATCTCTTTGGTGACTTCTACTGGTTGTTGATCTTTTGCTTGCACTTCTACCGTTTGGTCTTTTGCTTGCACTTCCATCAACCTTCCGGTCTTTTCACCCTTCTAGATCTCTCGGGATCGATTCATCGATCTCTTTGCGGGACTTATACCGGAAGGTCTTTTCCTGCAACCTCTATCGAGTTGGTGGTTTGGGCCAACGAGGACAAACCGATTTGTGTGTGTGTGTGAGTTTGTATCCCGCGAATCCCCTCCGTGTTCTTCGCGTTCTTCCCCCTCCCCCACGAAATCCAGCCAAATCCGTGAAGATCGGGCACATACTTGGGCTTAGCCTTTATCATATGGTATCAAGAGCCTCTTGGTTTCCACGGATTTGACCCCCACACCCCCAAAAAATTTCTTGAGAAAATTTTCGAAAATCCCAAAAAATAGCCCTAAACTGGCCATGGTTGGATCTGACAAATTGTTGAGTTTTTGGTGGTTTTGGTCCAATAGAAACTTGTCCTTGGTGTTGATCTACAATTCCCCCAACTTTTCTCACCGGATTGTGCCAATTTTTCCACGAAATCGAAGATTTTCGGGTCAGTTTTCCGCCAAATCGACGAACAGCCGCGACCAGGTCGGCACTGCCGCCAGGAAGGACCGGCACTGCCGCTGAGGCCGGCACTTCCGCCCCCCCAGACGCCGGCACTACCGCTGGCCCCGAATTTTTGACAGCTCACTTCGTTTTCGTTTTGGCACTCCAATTTGTGTTTGGACTTCGGTTTGAGTGCCATTTCAGCTACCACAAGCTTCCGCAACATCGACAACAACGACGGCACCCCGAGGATCCAATCGGTTCATTTGACACCTCCACCACCATAGCAAGTTCAAGGTCGTCGGCCACCATCATCAAGTGGTATAACTTGCCTCTTAACTTGTAGCCTAGCCTCTTTTGCGTATCTTTCCTATCGAGAGTGGCTTTCTAGTGTTGCTAAGCATTGCGCAAGCGTCCCGACCGTGAGGGTGTGCATGTGTTGAGCAAAGCTACGAAGCAATCTCGGTGTGAAAAGATAAGCAAAAGAAGTGTGACATACTTACATAGATAGTAGTATCCTTGCATAGTGAGAAAAAGAAACAAAAATACAAAAAGAAAAAGAAAAAGAGTGTGAGTGACACCGATACACAAAAGAGTCCAAAGCTTATAAGCAAAAGAGAGAAAAGAGAAGAGAGGCGTCTTGCGCAAATCTATTTGCTTCTCAATTTTGCAACCAAGCCACGGTCTCTCTTGCGTTGGCGTGACACCGAGCTAGTAGTCTTCGTTAGGACCAATTTTGTTCGAGCTCATTTTCCTAAGTCGCGCTAACCCCATTTTGTCCCACGTGTGTGTTCCACCTTGTGTATGCCTTTTGTGATCACCGCTTTTGACTTGTGACTTTTGGATCTTACCCACTCTTAACAATAGACCTTTTGTTTGGTTCTTCCATTTGGCTTTCCACATCCATTCCTACCACCATATAGAGTTTTTGGTTTTGTGTGTGTGCATACATATCGGTTGTCCTCCGACTTGAAACACCTTTTCGATTTTGGTTTGCAAGTTTTGACACTTTTGGTAGTCTTTCCTAACCACCCACCACATAGTTCTTGTTTTAGTTGTAACCATGTCTAGTGGAGAAGGGAACCAACTACCGATGACGCGTCACCAACATTGGATAGCTACTCAAGCCGTCCACTCCAAGCTCAATGAACTAGAAGCAATGATGGAAGATACCGCCCTACTCTATGAAGAAAGAGCTCAAGTGCAAAGGAGAGACCTCAATAACCAAGTTCAAGACCTCAATGAGAAGATTGAAGCTCAAGGCAAAGAGTTGAAAGCAACACTCGCCTTACAAGGTCAAGAAACAAGGGAGATGAAGACGGCGTTGGACAATATTCTTCACACACCCAACCTCCAAGACAATAGGAGACACCACTAAAGGTCCTCACGCTCTCAAAGTTCAAGGTCACGAGCTCCTACACCGTCTCACCGTGATTCCAATGAAGACTAATACGTCCAATTTGCATCACTATTTTATATCATAATTTGCTGTTATTCATTGATATATTTCATATTTGGAGATGATACTTATGTTATTTCATCTATTTTTCATGTTTCATGATTATTGGAGGATCGCGCACCGGAGTCAGGATTCTGCTGGAAAAAGCGCCGTCAGAATGCAATATTTCGTAAGATCAACAATTGACGAAAGTTATATGAAAAATCCTATTTTTCCAGAAGATGACGAGAGCCAGAAGGAGGAGCCGAGGAGGGCAACCATGGGCCCCCATCACAGGCTAGCGCGGGCCCTGCCCTGGCCACGCCGCCTTGTGGGGAGGGGGCCCACAGCCCCCTCTGGCCTCCTCTCCTTCGCGTATTTCTTCGTCCCGAAAACCTAAGCTCCAGGGGATAAGTCGCGAAGAGTCACAGCCGCCTCTGCGGGGCAGAGAACACCAGAGAGAAAAGAGCTCTCTGGCAGGATGAGATCCGCCGGGGAAATTCCCTCCCGGAGGGGGAAATCGACGCCATCGTCACCGCCATCGAGCTGGACATCATCTCCACCACCATCATCATCATCTCCATCATCATCACCGCCGTCTCCACCGCTGCACGCCGTCACCGCTGTAACAATTTGGGTTTGATCTTGATTGTTTGATAGGGGAAACTCTCCCGGTGTTGATTTCTACTTGTTATTGATGCTATTGAGTGAAACCGTTGAACGAAGGTTTATGTTCAGATTGTTATTCATCATCATATCACCTCTGATCATGTTCCATAAGATGTCTCGTGAGTAGTTCGTTTAGTTCTTGAGGACATGGGTGAAGTCTAAATGTTAGTAGTGAAGTATGGTTGAGTAATATTCAATGTTATGATATTTAAGTTGTGGTGTTATTCTTCTAGTGGTGTCGTGTGAACATCGACTACACGACACTTCACCTTTATGGGCCTAGGGGGATGCATCTTGTACTCGTTTGCCAATTGCGGGGTTGCCGGAGTGACAGAAACCTGAACCCCCGTTGGTATATCGATGCAGGAGGGATAGCAGGATCTCAGAGTTTAAGGCTGTGGTTAGATTTATCTTAATTACTTTCTTGTAGTTGCGGATGCTTGCAAGGGGTATAATCACAAGTATGTATTAGTCCTAGGAAGGGCAGTACATTAGCATAGGTTCACCCACACAACACTTATCAAAACAATAAAGATTAATTAGCCGTATGTAGCGAAAGCACTAGACTAAAATCCCGTGTGTCCTCGAGAACGGTTGGTCATTATAAGTAAACAAACCGGCTTGTCCTTTGTGCTAAAAAGGATTGGGCCACTCGCTGCAATTATTACTCTCGCACTTTACTTACTCGTACTTTATTCATCTGTTACATCAAAACCCCCTGAATACTTGTCTGTGAGCATTTACAGTGAATCCTTCATCGAAACTGCTTGTCAACACCTTCTGCTCCTCGTTGGGATCGACATTCTTACTTATCGAAGATACTACGATACACCCCCTATACTTGTGGGTTATCAAGACTATTTTCTGGCGCCGTTGCCGGGGAGTGAAGCGCTATTGGTAAGTGGAATTGGTAAGGGAAATTTCTACTGTTTGTGCTGATTTTATTTCTGCCTGCTGCTATAATTCATTATGGAGAGATCTTCCCTTGAGTTTTTATTTGGGAAATCTACTACTACTGCAAAGGTAGTGGATGAAGCGCCAGGTGAGGAAGAAATACCATACAAAATACCTATGAAAATTATTGAACGTGTAGTGGATAACCGTTATACACGGGATGGAACTGTCCACCCTGGAGATCATTTACTGTTCTTACATGAATTAAGCGGTTTATTCAAGTGTGCAGGTATTGCTATTGATGAAGTGAGGAAGAAATTATTCTCTATATCGCTGTCTGGTAAAGCGGCGCATTGGTATAAATTACTGGATAATGGGGATTCTCTTGAATGGAATGATATTGTGCCCCGGTTTTATTCTAAGTTCTATCCTCCAAGTGAAATTCACAAAGATCGGAACCGCATATATAATTTTTGGCCTCATGATGGAGAGAGTATTTCCCAAGCGTGGGGGAGATTGAAGTCTTTAATGCTCAAATGCCCCATTCATGAGCTTCCTGGTAATGTTATTATTGATAATTTCTATGCAAGACTTTCTTTCCAAGACAAGACCTTGCTGGATACTTCTTGTTCTGGATCATTCACACGCAACAAGGAAGAGTTTAAAAGGGACCTTCTTAATCGGATCTAGGAAAATACTGAAGGATGGGAGAACGACAAGGATAGAGAATCAGGTATAAATTATGATTATAAATGCATTGAAGCTTTTATGGATACTGATAAATTTCGTAATATGAGTGCTACTTATGGTCTTGATTCTCAAGTTGCTGCAAATCTTTATAAAGCTTTTGCCTCTCATTATGAATTGCCTAAGAAGAATTTTGATAAGTATCATGAACCATATAAAGATAAAATTGATTCATCTATAAATAAATGTGTTGTAGTTGAAACTATTGATCATGTTATTCCTGAAGCTTATATTGAAAAAACTCCTTTCCCTGCTAAAATGAAGGAGTACTCTGTTATAAATAGTGCGGTTCATAAAAGTGAAAAGAAACCTATAGAACCTGAAGAACAAATAAAAGTTGAACCTGCTGTTGCAATAGTTAAAGATCTTGTGACTGAAAATGTGGAGGATGGTCATATTATTTTCTGTGAAGATGCCTCTAATATTGTTTCACATCCTAATAAGTCCAAGAAAACAAGTGTTCCTATGCTATCCGTTAGAATTGGTGATCATTTTTATTATGGTTTATGTGATATTGGTGCAAGTATTAGTGCTATTCCTTATGAGCTTTACACGGAGATTATGCACGAAATTGGTTCTTGTGAACTTGAAGATATTGATGTGGTTATTCGGCTGGCTAATAGAGAAACTATCTCTCCAATTGGTATTGTTCGAGATGTGGAAGTTCTATGCGGTAAGATTAAATATCCTGCTGACTTTTTGGTACTTGGTTCTGCTACTAGTAAATATTGTCCTATCATTTTTGGTAGACCTTTTCTAAATACTTGTGGAGCTATTATAGATTGCAAGAAAGAGAAAATTTTGACTAAATTTGCTGGTGAATCTTATGAGTTTAACTTCTCTAAATTTGCCAAAACTCCTTATAAAATTGATTCGCCTAATAATGATTTTAAAGTTGAACAGTGTGCATCTATTGCTCTTGCTCCTAATAATCCTTTGCAGCAACATTTGGAGAATAGTGAGAGTGAAGTTTTTAGGGAAGAAAGAGATGAGCTTGATGAAATTTTCCTTCGTCAACCTATTCTTAAGCATGATTTACCGGTGGAAGATCTGGGTACAACACCACCACCAAAGGAAGATCCTGTCTTTGATTTAAAACCATTGCCTGATAATCTTAAATATGCTCATATTGATGATAAGAAAATATATCCTGTTATTATTAGTTCTAAGCTTTCGTAGTTTGAAGAAGAAAGGTTATTGGAAATATCAAGAAGCACCGAGGAGCTATTGGCTACACTCTTGATGACTTGAAGGGGATTTCTCCCTCTATTTGCCAACACGCCATTAATATGGAAGATGATGCGAAGCCTGTTGTTGAACCTCAGCGTCGTCTAATTCCTAAGATGAAGGATGTGGTAAGAAATGAGGTATTAAGACTTCTTGAAGCTGGTATTATATATCCTATTGCTGATAGTAGATGGGTTAGTCCTGTGCATTGTGTTCCTAAGAAAGGAGGAATTAATTTATTGTGCCTAATGATAATGATGAGCTCATACCTCAAAGAGTAGTTGTAGGGTATAGAATGTGCATTGATTATCGAAAAGTTAATAAAGTTACTAAGAAAGATCATTACCCTTTGCCTTTTATTGATCAAATGTTAGAAAGGTTGTCCAAAAATACTCATTTTTGCTTTCTTGATGGTTATTCTGGGTTTTCACAAATTGCTGTTAAAACTAAGGATCAAGAGAAAACCACTTTCACTTGTCCCTATGGAACTTATGCTTATAGACGTATGCCTTTTGGTTTATGTAATGCTCCTGCTACTTTTCAAAGATGCATGTCTGCTATTTTTCATGGCTTTTGCGAGAGTATTGTAGAGGTATTCATGGATGATTTTTCTGTCTATGGAAATTCTTTTGATAATTGCTTGCGGAACCTCGATAAAGTTTTGCAGAGATGTGAAGAAACTAACCTTGTTCTTAATTGGGAGAAATGCCACTTTATGGTTAATGATGGAATTGTATTGGGACATAAAATTTCCGAGAGAGGTATTGAAGTTGATAGAGCTAAAGTTGAAGCAATTGAGAAGATGCCCTATCCTAGGGATGTTAAAGGTATTCGTAGTGTTCTTGGTCATGCTGGGTTTTATAGGAGGTTTATTAAAGACTTCTCCAAGATTTCAAAGCCTCTTACTAATCTTCTTCAAAAAGATGTACCTTTTGTTTTTGATGATGATTGTAAGGAAGCTTTTGAAACTCTAAAGAAAGCCTTAACAACTGCTCCTATAGTTGAACCTCCTGATTGGAACTTACCATTTGAAATTATGTGTGATGCTTGTGATTTTGCTGTAGGCGTTGTTCTTGGACAGCGAGTAGATAAAAAATTGAATGTTATTCATTATGCTAGTAAAACCCTTGATGCTGCTCAAAGAAATTATGCTACTACTGAAAAAGAATTGTTAGCTGTAGTCTTTGCTTGTGATAAGTTTAGATCCTATATTGTTGATTCAAAAGTTACAATTCATACTGATCATGCTGCAATTAGATACCTTATGCAAAAGAAAGATGCTAAGCCAAGGCTTATTAGATGGGTACTTCTGTTGCAAGAATTTGATTTACATATTGTAGATAGGAAAGGTGGTGATAATCCTATTGCTGATAACTTGTCTAGATTAGAAAATATTGCTTATGATCCTGTTCCTGTTAATGATAGTTTTCAGAATGAACAATTGGCTGTAATAAAGGTAAGCTCGCGAGACAGTCCTTGGTATGCTGATTATGCTAACTTTATTGTTTCCAAGTACTTGCCTCCAACCTTTTCAGCCCAGCAAAGGAGGAAATTCTTTTATGACTTGAGGCATTATTTTTGGGATGACCCACACTTATATAAAGAAGGAGTGGATGGTATTCTGCGAAGATGTGTTCCCGAATATGAACAACAAGAGATATTGAGTAAATGTCATGGTAGTGCTTATGGAGGACATCACGCCGGAGAAAGAACCGCGCAAAAGGTTGTACAATCAGGTTTTTATTGGCCAACTCTCTTCAAAGATGCAAGGAAGTTTATTTTATCTTGTGATGAATGTCAAAGGGTTGGTAATATCTCCAGACGCAATGAAATGCCTATGAATTATACTCTTGTTATTGAGCCATTTGATTGTTGGGGATTTGACTTCATGGGACCTTTCCCCTCTTCAGAAGGTAACACTCATATACTTGTTGCTGTTGATTATGTTACTAAATGGGTGGAAGCCATACCCACAAAAAGTGCTGATGGTGAGACCTCTTTAAGAATGCTTTTAGATATTATTTTTCCTAGATTTGGAGTTCCTAGATATCTTACGACTGATGGAGGTTCTCATTTTATTCATGGTGGTTTTAGAAAAACTCTTGCTAAATATGGTATTAATCATAGAATTGCTTCCGCTTATCATCCTCAAACTAGTGGGCAAGTAGAATTATCAAATAGAGAAATTAAATCTATCTTGCAAAAGACTGTTAATAAAACTAGAAAGAATTGGGCTAGTAAATTGAAGGAGGCACTATGGGCTTATAGAACTGCTTATAAAAATCCCATGGGAATGTCACCTTATAAAATGGTTTATGGAAAAGCTTGTCATTTACCTTTAGAACTAGAGCACAAAGCTTATTGGGCTATTAGAGAACTAAATAAAGATCCTAAACTAGCCGGTAAGAAGAGGTTGCTACAATTGAGTTCTCTAGATGAATGGAGAAGTGAAGCTTATGAAAATGCTAAACTCTTTAAAGAGAAAGTTAAGAAATGGCATGATAGAAGGATTATCAAAAGAGAATTTAATATTGGGGATAAAGTCCTATTGTATCGGTCTCGTCTCAGATTCTTTGCAGGGAAATTACTCTCAAAATGGGAAGGACCATATGTTGTTGAGGAGGTGTATCGTTCAGGAGCAATAAAAATTAGCTCTCTCCAAGGGAATGCCACACAAGTGGTGAATGGACAAAGACTCAAGCATTATATCTCAGGTGATTCTTATAATGTAGATGTTGATGTTATTCGAGTGGAAACACCGGAGGCTTTCATCAAAGGCCAAATTGACAGTCCGCCAGAACTCGACTTTGAATAGGTAACAGTACTGGTAATATAAAGTTCGCGATTTACTTTCCGAACAATGTTTTTGCTGTTTTTGGAAAATATGAAAAATTACGAGATCGAAACGGAGTGGAGGAGACGCACGAGGGCGTGCCCCCATAGGCCAGCGCGGGCCCCAGCCTGGCCGCGCCGCCCTATGAGGTGGGTCCCTCGTTGCCCCTCTCCGACTCTGGTTCGACCTGGTACTTTCCTTATGTCGTAAAAATTCCTGCTATATAATCCACCGGACCCCTGGAGGTCCATATATCGTTTTCTCGACGTGTTTTGTTTTGAGTTGTTTTCTGCCAGGATCTGCTGCGGAGCTAGAGCCATCATGTCTTCGTCGGGAACCCCGAAGGACAGCTTCTGCGAGGACGTCGTCAACCCGTACATGAACGAGCTGAAGGTGCACCCCAAGGAGTTGCTGCTCGTCGATGGAGAGTTGCAGATCAAAGATGTCCAGAGTCCTAGAGGAGAAGGAAGCTTGGAAGACAGGATGGAGAAGCTAGAACAAGAGGTCTTCAACTACAAGAAGATGGCTGAGCGTGAAGTGGACATCTTCCACAAGATTGTGTCTGAACTTATTGATGAACACAAGAAGGAGACTGCAAAGCTGTGGGACGACATCCTCTCGCTTCACGACACCACCAACAAACTCCAAGCTCAACTCTATGACGTTCAGAATCAGAACTGTGAGTATGAAAACAGGTTTGAACACATAAGTTATGCTGCTAGTTTCAGGATTCCCGAGACCAAGATGTCGTTTGTTGATGGAGAGCCTCTTCCTTGAAAGTCTGATGATGGGAATTCATCACCACCACCGCCGAAGGAGTAATTCATCATCGGTATTGGCATCCCCTTGGTTTGTTCCAAGCTTGGGGGAGTGCCGCGGTATCACATCATCACTATCTTTTACTTTTTACTATCAAGTAGTGTCATATCATGAGTAGGGAAGTTATCATATAAGATGGGTTGCAGTGTGGAAGTATATCTCCTTTAGTTGGTTGTCTATGTATCCCTTGGTGTGAGTTATCGTTATGGAATATTAATGAGAAGTCTTATCATTTACATATTGCACATCTTATTTTAGTTTGCAATCTTTATTATATGATTGATCTTGTTATTAGTATTGGTATCACTATGGGAGCATTGAGTAAATCTATTTGGTTTTGGCAAACTTAGCATTGGTCAATAGCAACAACACTTTGAGGTTTAAATAGAAAAGAGAAATACATGTAGTTGTTTCATTGTCTTCCTTTCTTGTTAGCTCATAGCTTATTATTTTTATGATAAAAGTGTTTGTGCTTACAAGAAATATGCATGATTGTTTCTATCATATGTATACTTGTTTGTTTCCCTCAACTCTTATGCTTGCTAATTAACCTTGCCAGCCAAAAACCTGTACTGAGAGGGAATGCTTCTCGTGCATCCAAACTTTAACCCAAACCTATGCCATTTGTGTCCACCATAACTACCTACTACATGGTATTTCCTTCCATTCCAAGTAAATACTTCGTGTGCTACCTTTAAACAATTCAAAATTTATCATCCCTTATTTGTGTCAATGTTTTATAGCTCATGAGGAAGTATGTGGTGTTTATCTTTTAATCTTGTTGGGCAACTTTCACCAATGGACTAGTGGCTTCATCCGCTTATCCAATAACTTTGCAAAAAGAGCTGGCAATGGGGTTCCCAGTCCCGATTAATTAACTTTCATAATTTTACAAATAGACCCTCCTCCATGGTATGTGATTGTTGGAAGGCACCCGAGGATTCGGTTAGCCATGGCTTGAGAAAGCAAAGGTGGGGAGGAGTGTCATCTAAATAAAACTAAAATAAAAAAAGACACTCCTTCATGGTATGAGAATGTTTGGAAGGCACCCGAGGATTCGGTTAGCCGTGGTTTGTGAAAGCAAAGGTTGGAAGGAGTGTCAACCAAAAATAAAACTTTATGGGAGCCACTCTTCGAGAGTTTGTCTGGCAAGGGGGTTAGAGTACCCGCTACCAGTCGTTGACAACAACAAACACCTCTCAAAATTTTACTTTTTATGCTCTTTATATGATTTCAAAACTGAAAAAGCTCTTGCACATGATTTAATCTCTGCTTCCCTCTGCGAAGGGCTTGTCTTTTACTTTATGTTGAGTCAGTAAACCTATTTCCTTCCATCTTAAGCAAGCATTTGAGTTGTTGTGATCAAACCATTTATATTGTGATTTACTTCATCATGTCTTTTACTCTTCCTTGTTTAGTACAAGTTTTATCTGAATGAATATAGCTTTGAAAGTTATCAATGATTATGAGGAGATCATTATGATTGAGTATGCAAGTTTTGCCATATAAGCTTTAACATAATATGTTAATTGTTCTCTGACCAAGAACGAAGTTTGCCATCACCAATTATGATTTCTTATGCACCTTTATTTGTGATTACCTTCTACTTGTTCCAAGTTGAATTATATGAGGAAGTTGTTTACTAGAATGTCTTGTGTGAACTAATATGATGCTTCTTGTCCTTATTTTATTTATCGACTCTTCACTCCATAAACATGTGGTCCTGTTTACCGAGTTCAGTTTCGCTTGGGGACAAGCGAAGTCTAAGCTTGGGGGGAGTTGATACGTCAATTTTGCATCACTATTTTATATCATAATTTACTGTTATTCATTGATATATTTCATATTTAGAGGTGATACTTATGTTATTTCATCTATTTTGCATGTTTCATGATTATTGGAGGATCGCGCACCGGAGTCAGGATTCTGCTGGAAAAAGCATCGTCAGAATGCAATATTTCGGAAGATCAACAATTGACAGAAATTATATGAAAAATCCTATTTTTCCAGAAGATGAAGGGAGCCAAAAGGAGGAGCCAAGGAGGGCCGCCATGGGCCCACCTCACAGGCCGGCGTGGGCCTAGGCCTGGCCGCGCCGCCTTGTGGGGAGGGGGCCCACAGCCCCCTCTGGCCTCCTCTCCTTCGCGTACTTCTTCGTCCCGAAAACCTAAGCTCCAGAGGATAGTCGCGAAGAGTCACAGCCGCCTCTGCGGGGCGGAAAACACCAGAGTGAAAAGAGCTCTCCGGCAGGCTAAAATCTGCCGGGGAAATTCCCTCCCGGAGGGGGAAATCGACGCCATCGTCACCGACATCAAGCTGGACATCATCTCCATCACCATCATCATCATCTCCATCATCATCACCGCCGTCTCCACCACTGCACATCATCACCGCTGTAACAATTTGGGTTGGATCTTGATTGTTTGATAGGGGAAACTCTCCCGGTATTGATTTCTACTTGTTATTGACGCTATTGAGTGAAACCATTGAACCAAGGTTTATGTTCAGATTGTTATTCATCATCATATCACCTCTGATCATGTTCCATATGATGTCTCGTGAGTATTTCGTTTAGTTCTTGAGGACATGGGTGAAGTCTAAATGTTAGTAGTGAATTATGGTTGAGTAATATTCAATGTTATGATATTTAAGTTGTGGTGTTATTCTTCTAGTGGTGTCATGTGAATGTCGACTACATGATACTTCACCTTTATGGGCCTAGGGGAATACATCTTGTACTCGTTTGCCAATTGCGGGGTTGCCGGAGTGACAGAAACCTGAACCCCCGTTGGTATATCGATGCAGGAGGGATAGCAGGATCTCAGAGTTTAAGGCTGTGGTTAGATTTATCTTAATTACTTTCTTGTTGTTGCGGATGCTTGCAAGGGGTATAATCACAAGTATGTATTAGTCCTAGGAAGGGCGGTGCATTAGCATAGGTTCACCCACACAACACTTATCAAAACAATGAAGATTAATCAGCTATATGAAGCGAAAGCACTAGACTAAATTCCCGTGTGTCCTCAAGAACGTTTGGTCATTATAAGTAAACAAACCGGCTTGTCCTTTGTGCTAAAAAGGATTGGGCCACTCGCTGCAATTATTTCTCTCCCACTTTACTTACTCGTACTTTATTCATCTGCTACATCAAAACCCCCTGAATACTTGTCTGTGAGCATCTAGAGTGAATCCTTCATCGAAACTGCTTGTCAACACCTTCTGCTCCTCGTTGGGTTCGACACTCTTACTTATTGAAAATACTATGATACACCCCCTATACTTGTGGGTCATCACCCATGCACTCCCCAATGAAGACCAAAGATGCAATATCTTCCAAACAAGAGCCGGAATCAATGGAAAGTCAATAAAGGTTATCATCGATGGAGGGAGTTGCCACAACCTTGCAAGCACCGAACTATGCTCCAAGCTCAACCTACCGCTACGGAAACACCCCCATCCTTACCATGTACAATGGCTAAGTGACAATGGAAATGTGAAGATACAACATACCGTCACAATATCCTTCAAGATTGGCGCCTATGAAGATACCGTTGATTGTGATGTCGTGCCCATGACGGTGTGCCACATGCTACTTGGTTGCCCTTGGCAATATGACAAAAGAGCAAACCATGATGGCTACACAAATGCCTATAGCTTCAAGGTCGGCGACAAGACTTTCATCCTACGTCCAATGACTCCTAGCCAAGTAATTGCGGACAATGCAAAGGCTTTAGCGAGGGCTAAGGAAGCTACTATCACTAGTGAGATGAGCGGTGAGAGAGTGACCCACCAAAAAGAAAGTGAGCGCCACAAGCCATATGTGAGTGAGATGAAGAGTGTCCTCATAGCTACCAAGAGTGAGATGAGAGAAGTGCACCACAACCCGGCCATCCACCAAATTGCACTATGTGCTCATTTGCAAGGGGCCACCGTCGGAGACTAACAACTTAACAACACTTCCTTCGTCTTTGTTGTCTCTTTTGAAGGAGTTCCAAGATGTCTTCCCCGACGAGCTTCCTCATGGACTACCACCGCTTAGAGGGATCGAGCACCGCATCGACCTCATACCCGGCGCCCCTCTACCAAACTGCACCGCCTACCGCACCAACCCCAAAGATACAAAGGAGATTAAACGCCAAATTCAAGATCTCCTCGAAAAAGGGTATGTACGTGAAAGCTTAAGCCCTTGTGCGGTTCCCGTGATTCTCGTTCCTAAACCAGATGAGTCGCAAAAAATGTGTATGGATTGACGCCCCATCAATGCCATTACCGTTCAATACCGCCATCCCATTCCGCGTTTAGATGACATGCTTGATGAATTGAGTGGTGCCACGATTTTCTCTAAGATAGATTTGCGTAGTGGCTACCACCAAATCCGCATGGCACTAGGTGATGAATGGAAGACGGCATTCAAGACCAAACTTGGTCTCTATGAATGGCTTGTCATGCCATTTGGTCTTTCAAATGCTCCATCAACTTTTATGCGTCTCATGAATCACATCTTGCGACCTCTCATTGGCAAGAGTGTGGTTGTCTACTTTGATGATATTCTCATTTATACGAAAAATCTCGAGGACCATGTGCAACATGTGAGAGAAGTATTATGCATCTTGCGCCGTGGAAAGCTATTTGCAAATCTTCCAAAGTGCACCTTTGCTCAAAACAAGTTGGTTTTCCTTGGATTTGTGGTTTCCAACAATGGGATTGAAGTTGATTCTTCGAAGGTTGAGGCCATCCACAATTGGCCTACTCCTACAAACGTTGGTCAAGTTTGAAGATTCCATGGACTTGCCGGTTTCTACCGCCGCTTTGTGAAAGATTTTAGCACCATTGCTTGCCCTTTAAAAGAGCTTACCAAAAAGAATGTTCCGTTTGTGTGGGGCAAGGCTCAACAAAATGCTTTTGATGAATTGAAGAAACGCCTTACCGAAGCACCACTCCTCGTCCTTCCAAACTTTGCAAAAACTTTTGAAATTGAGTGTGATGCGAGTGGACTTGGCATTGGTGGAGTTCTTATGCAAGATGGAAAACCCGTGGCATATTATAGTGAGAAGTTGGATGGCGCACGCCTCAACTATCCTATTTATGACAAGGAAATTTATGCTTTGGTTCGTGTTCTTGAAATTTGGCAACACTATCTTTGGCCAAAAGAGTTTGTTATTCATTCCGATCATGAGTATTTGAAGTACTTGAAAAGTCAAACAAATTTGAAAAATCGACATGCTAAATGGGTTGAATTTATTGAGTCGTTCCCTTATGTGATCAAATACAAAAAGGGAAAGGACAACGTGGTCGCGGATGATCTTTCCCGAAAGAACAACCTTTTGCTCACTCGCTTGGATTTTCACGTTTTGGGTCTTGAGGAGATCAAAGAACTCTACCCCTCCGATTCTTTCTTTGGACCCATCTTTGAGAAGTGTTCCGTTGAACGAGGATTTGATGATTTCTACTTGCATGATGGCTACTTGTTTAAAGCTAACAAGATTTTCATTCCCGAGTCTTCTCTTCGAAAGTTGCTTTTGCAAGATTCACATGGAGGTGGCCTCATGGGACACTTTGGACGTGACAAGACACTCTCGATGCTATCCACTCATTACTATTGGCCAAATATGAAGCGAGATGTGGAGCGCCTATGCAACCGTTGCACTACATGCCTTCAAGCTAAGACCACCACCAACCCTTATGGTCTTTACACACCCTTACCTATTCCATATGCACCATGGTCGGATATAAGCATGGATTTCGTCCTAGGATTACCACGAAGAAAACATGGGCATGATTCGATCTTTGTGGTAGTGGATAGGTTCTCTAAAATGGCTCATTTCATACCATGCCATAAGACTGATGATGCTTCACACATTGCTTCGTTGTTTTTCATGGAAGTCGTTCGCCTACACGGAATACCGGCAAGCATTGTGTCGGATAGAGACGTCAAGTTTATGAGCTATCTATGGAAGTTGCTCATGGCAAAGTTTGGAGTGAAGCTCTTGTTCTCATCATCCTCACATCCGCAAACGAACGGACAAACGGAAGTGGTCAATCGAAGCCACTCAACTCTTCTACGCACACTAGTGAAGAAAAACTTGAAGTCATGGGAAGAGTGCCTTCCGCACGCGGAGTTCGTCTACAATCGAGCCACACACTCTACAACATCACGGAGTCCATTCATGATCGTCTACGGCTTTAACCCTCCTACGGCACTTGACATCCTCCCACTACCTCTTCATGAGAGGACGAACATGGACTTCGAAAATCGCACCACCGCCATGAAGAAACTTCACGAGGACACAAGAGCAACCATCCAAGAGCATGTGCTTCGCCAAGCTACCCGCCTCAACGCCAAGAAGAAGGAAAGGACATTTGAAGAAGGATACCTCGTTTGGATTCACCTTCGCAAAGAGAGGTTCCCTCATGAACGCAACTCCAAGCTAAAGCCAAGAGGAGATGGACCCTTCAAGTTCCTCAAACGCATCAACAACAACGCCTATGTCATCGACATACCAACCTCCAAGTACTTGGTGAGCAACACGTTCAACATCTCGGATCTCTCACCCTATCATGGAGATGAGGAGGAACAAGAGTCGAGGACGACTCTCTCCCAAGGGGGGAGATGATGCAGCCCCGCCTAAGGACGACATTACATCAAGACCAACCATTCCCCCAAGTGGACCTATGACTCGAGCTCGGGTGAAAGCCCTACATGAAAAGGTGAACTCAATCCTCTCGACGCTCGATCTTGGAACTACTTTGGATGGAATGCTACCTCATGCCGATATGCTTTGTGTTATCAGATACGAGCCCCGAGAGAAGGACATCGCAGGAGATCCGATGCTGGACAAGGAAGGAGGACAAGAAGAGTTCCAGCCGGAGGCCGCCACTCAGGACCGGCACTACCGGCCCCTCGACACCGGCACTGCCGGCCTCCTGACGCCGGCACTGCCGGCCCAACCTGCTGAAGACGCCACTAAGACCCAGGCCGGCACTGCCGCCCCAATTCCACCAGCACTGCCGGCCCAATCGGCACTGCCGGGCCGTGCATGTCGGCACTGCCGGCCTCACCCGAGTTGACTTCATCCAGACCGTTGGTTTGTCATCTATGGACCAGGATACTTTCTGTAATGACTAAGTTACCCCTCCATGGATCTGGGCTATATATATGCCTGTGCCAGCCACGAATTAGGGTTAGAATTAGAACCAAGAAGAACTTGAGCTTTGCTCTTACCCCTTGAGGGAAACCCTAGATCCTAGATCTTGTATCACTCGATCTCCTTACCGAATCCTTGTGATCTCTTTGGTGACTTCTACTGGTTGTTGATCTTTAGCTTGCACTTATACCGTTTGGTCTTTTGCTTGCACTTCCATCAACCTTCCGGTCTTTTCACCCTTCTAGATCTCTCGGGTTCGATTCGTCGATCTCTTTGCGGGACTTCTACCGGAAGGTCTTTTCCTGCAACCTCTATCGATTTGGTGGTTTGGGCCAACGAGGACAAACCGATTTTTGTGTGTGTGTGAGTTTGTATCCCGCGAATCCCCTCCGTGTTCTTCGCGTTCTTCCCCCTCCCCCACGAAATCCACCCAAATCCGTGAAGATCGGGCACACCCTTGGGCTTAGCCCTTATCAATATGGTCCATATCATGTTTGACACTTGTTATTAGTTTCCCACGTTCTTGAGGACATAGGATGATCTGTCTATAATTCTATATGATGTGGAATGAATATTTGGTCAAGTTTTTATCTTTTATGTTGTTCTATTATGGTTTTAGGCAGATTTTGACTGCATATTACTTCACCTATATGGGCTCATAGGGCTACACTTTAATTTAATGAATGAGTGTTGGAATGGACGGAATGGCAGAAAAAAATTTCCAATAGTTTGAGTTGCATTAGAGAGGTTTATGTCGGGGACCAATGAACTAATTGCTATGGTGGGACATTTATGTCTTAATTATTCTTATACTTGCACATAAGAATTGCTCTAGGACCCATCATAAGAGGTGAATTTTCTCATATTTATGGTTGTACCTAATTTAGGCTCTGGCCCTAAGGGAATGAAACTTGACAAAATATTTACCATGTTGTGTAGAACTCTTAATGCTAGCGAATCCATGCCACCCTCAGTAACACTTGTCTCATATAAGAACACACACACTTGAGCTTGTCCTCTTGCTGCATAGAGGATTGGGCTTTCCCTCATTGAGAGCATTTACATATTGTTATTTACTTTCAGCATTTTACTTTATTGCAAACTATACACCCAAAACACCAAAAACTGATCCATTATTATTATTGTTGTTTACTTGTCAAATCCACTAACCAATACCTTTAGCTCATTGTGGGTTCGACAACTTTTTAAGTAAAAAGTATTGCAATTGATTTCCTGCACTTGGCAGCCACCAGTAGCCAAAAATGGCACGCGACTGGTAGGCTATTCTGTACTAGTGAAAACCAGTTAGACAACCCATGATTTGGGTTGCACCAGTTCCACATAGGTTGGAGAGATTCTGTAATGTTGATACGTGCATTTTATATCATCATTTTATAACTCATATTATCATATTAGAATGTTATTGGAAACATTCTATCATACTTTTTGCATGTTTTAGATGATTTATGGGACTTTCATACAAAGTCCCTATTTGTGGTATTTAATTTCTGGGAGGCAGAAAACATCCTTTTTCTTGTTTTTAATGTTTCAGGAGCTACAGGGGCCCAAATGGAAAAAGGAAAATTGCACAGTTGGTTTTTCATCGGGAGAACACCAGAGGGAAAAGATCAAAGGAAGAAGAGCCACGAGGGCCGAAAGGGGGTGGCCCACACGGCCAAGGAATCTGGTCGCGTGGGACTCACCATTTTGTGCCTCGGGCACTTCCTCGCTCGGGGCTTTTTGACATGCATCCGTCTTGCCCAAAAAGTAAAGCCCGAATTTTCCCAAGACCATCTGAGGCCTCAACAGCGACGAAATTCCTGATTCCCTCCGAGGGGGTAAGATCCTGCTGCTCTGGAGCTCCGGAGAAGGGGGGAAATCATCGTCATCATCATCACCTCTCCTCCTTGGCGTGGGAGGAGGCATCTCCATCATCACCAGCATCAAGACCCGCAACATCTCCATCATCATCATCTCCGTGATCCACTCCGCCCCGCCTCGTAGTTTGAGAGTTGTTGTACCCTAGATACTTGTTTTGTGCTCCTATTCATGTTTGTGATTGAGCACTTGTCATTTTTTGGAGGTGAAGTTATATTTTCATATTGTGTTGTATGACTTATGCCACTGAATATGATCATGTTTGCACGTTGTGAGTAGTTCCCGTATGTTCATGAGGGCATAGGATGAATTGGCAATGATTTATATATAACATGTGTTGGTACTTTGTCAAGTGTTTATCTTTTTATGTGATTCTATGATGGTGTTGTGCGAACGTCGACTGCACAACACTTCACCTATATGGGATCATAGGAGAACACCGCAGTGTAAAGGAGTGAGGGAGACTTGGAAGAACATGTAAACCTGAGACCGAGTCATGAAGTTACTCTTATGGGGTATTAGTATAGGGGACCTTAGAGTGTAATGCTATGGTGGGACTTTATGTCTTAATAACTCTTGTGCATTCATTTACTTGGCCATAAGATCCATCATAAGGGGTTTAGTTTATTTACTTAGCTATACCTAATAATGGCTACATCCAAAGAAGATTAAAACTTGACAAGATATTCAACGCATTATTTTAGAAATCTTTATTCCATGCAAAATCCATGCAGCCCTTAGGAACGTTTTCCACATATAAGACACACATCACTTGAGCTTGTCCTCTTGCCACATAGAGGATTGGGCTTTTCTCTCATTGAGACCTTTCAACTTTCACTATCTATTTCGTGCATTTTTATTCTCTTTGCAACTATACAACCAAAAAGCCCAAAAACACTTGCATCTTTTATTGTTTTATTTATAACTCTTGCTAACCAATACCTTTAGCTCCTCGTGGGTTCGACAACCTTTTCTAATCGAAATGTACTATAATTGATCTCCTGCACTTGGAAGTCATCAAGATACTTTTCTGGCGATGTTGCCAGGGAGTGTAGCGCTACTGCTAAGAAGTTTGGTAAGGAAACTGGGAGGTGAATTTTATTTGCTATTATCTTATTGTTACTATGGCTTTTATGAATCGTCATTGTTTGCAACTTGCTTTATATGAAAGTGTTTATGCTATCACTCCAAAAGTGGTAGAAATTACTATGCCTGAGATACATAAGGTGGGATTTAGAATTCCCATTGGTCATGTTAAAAGGGTTATGAAGAATCCATTTTCTGGAGATGGAACTAACTCTACACGTGAACACGTGGTGACAATTGAGGATATATGTGGTTTATTTAGGCTTCCTGGTCTTTTTGAGGATCGGGTAAAAAGGAAACTATTATATTTGTCTTTATCTAGTAATGCTCGTATTTGGTTCAGGTCTTTGGATGAAGAAGTCAATATTGAATGGGGTGTTTTGAGGAAGGTCTTCTTTCTTAAATATTTTAATCCTAAAGAAGCTTATGAGAACCGCTGCTATATATTTAATTTTGGGATTTCTATTTTCGTGCCCTCGGTTCCTTAGTTGTGCTCAGTTTTCCCCAGCTCCTTAGTTTTTCCTCAGTTTTCCCCAAGTCCTTGTTTGAAACCCGCAGAAGCAGCTCCGACGGCAGGAATCCGTTAAGTTGACCGTTCCGTGCTGACGAGTGGGGTCGTGTTGTTTGTGGGGTCGCGTCGTGTGGGGCTAGTAGGAAGGAACCGCGTGGGACAGGACGAGACCATGTTTGTGTGGCCGTAGCGTGTGGGGCCGTAGCGTGTGGAGCCGTGTGGGTCCGGGACGTGGGCACGAGTGGTTTCTGTCTCTTTCGCCCAGATTAGCAGTTTTCAATGTACCTTTTTCCTCTCTCTCGCTCGATCTCATTCCTATTTGATTGCCCAAATTGGTAGCAAATCTAGAGCAGCTTCTCCTTCTGTTTTTTAACACCATTCATTTCTTTATGCCTTCGTTTTTACCCAATCAGGTAGGAAATCTAGGGCACAAATCCAGAGAAAATATAGGATAAGCTTGCATAGAGCAGCCAACATAGCATAGATATATTCACGACAAATCCAACAGTAGTACCGATAGACATAAGCTACATTTTACATGAATTTAAGCTGCTCTACAGATATAGCAGTTACATACAGAGAGTGCAGTAGGCATGTTCAACGCCTCTAGGTTGCGCCTGTGACTCGCCTGGAGGTTGCGCAGGTGAATCCCAAGTGCTTTGTGTTTGGCCATGAACGCATGCACGTTCACCGTCGTTCCAACTCTAGCGTCGCATCTGCCAATGGATTCAGCATGGTTCACCAGGCAGTTGAAGTCGGTGGCGCGGAGCTTCCTGTTGCAGAAGGGGCACTTGTAAATGCCTCGAGCAAAGGGGCCATCGTAATGGCCGGACTGCAGCCTCCTGAGGATGTGACGAGTCTTGGTGTGGAAGGACTCGTCGTCGCTGTCGACGTCGCTGCTCTGCACTTGTCACGTAGCACCAAAGATCGTGCAAAAAACATGGAGTCAGTTGCAACGATGATGGAACAGAGAGTGAACAAAGATCATGCATGATAATATGGGCTCGAAAAAAAGAGGTAGCCTCAGTTACATTGGACACACTTATATCCAGGATTTGAGTCCGTAAACCAAAGATCATGCACAACAAATTTGAACACACCAATTGTTTACTGACCAAACCCTGAATCAATTTGTGCCCAAATATTCATCATCATCGGCACAAATCTTAAACAAAAGCAAATCACAAGCACTAATAACGCAAGATCTAACACAAAAGGATTGAACTAGGAACAGACGCACCCTAATAACGCTAGATCTAACACAAATGGATTGAACTAGGAACAGACGAACCCTAATAACGCTAGATCTAACACAAAAGGATTGAAATGGGATAAGAACAAGGGAGCAAAGGGTTACCTCCGGCTCGTCGTCGACGATGCTGGTGTCGTAGGGGTTCTCCGGCGCGACGTACGGCACTGGTTCGTACGGGTCCCAAGCGACGGGGGCCTGGACGGGGGCCTGGACGGTGGCGGCGGCCGATGCGCCGGCGGCTGATGCGCCGACTGCTACGTTGGAAGCAGCGACAGGGGCCTGGACGGGGGCAGCGGCTGATGCGCCGACAATGGGCATCTCATTCTTCTCCATCACTGGCGGTTTTCTTCGGGGTTTTTTCTTCGGTTGTGGAGAAGATGATGGGACAGGAGAGGCGGTTGCAGTGAGAACGTGCGTCGAGGTAGAGGAAAAGGGCTCTATAAAGACGAAGGTGGCATGTACCGCAACACGCGTCCGCTATGCACGGCTGCAGCGTGCACCGCGACACGAGTCTAACCCTGGGACGTTTGGTGTACTCAGTTATAACCTCGGGCCTTATACAGAAATTTTATCTGTACTCAGTTTTCCCCTCGAGTACTTAGACTGGCAAGTGCAATATACTCAGTTTTACCCTCAAGTAGCTAGTCAACAGAGAGTCAACAAATGAGATTAACATATCTAACTGAGGCATTTCATGCGCAAAAAAATTCAAAAAAATAAAAACATAGTGGCACCTACTCATGGAGTCTTCATACGCAACCTGCCACCAAGAAAACCTTAACAAACATATATAAATCAAGTTTTACCACAAATTGCCACTTCTCAGAATCACTAGTGTAGCTATAAAGATGCATGGTTTTTCACTCAAACCCCTTTGCAAAACATCTTCCCCAAAAACATAGTTTGTCTAAATGATGCCATAATTGTCGCACTCATGTATATTTGAATTGCAAATAATTTGATGTAGCCCAATATGAATTATATTGTACAAAACATGCATTTTTCATTTTGTAATTCTTTTTGTTTGAATCCCTTAGTCTATTTACTATTTATGTGCCCTTGGATTGTTAGTACTACTCAGTTTTGCCCTCAAGTTCTGTCACAAATGCTCTCAGAAGCCCAAACTTATCCTGATTGGTTGAGCCGTTGTCACACGGATCGACTCCACGAACCGTTGATCAACTGATCTAACGGGCAGTATACCCCTCCCCGTCTCTTCGTGGCCACCCCTCTCTCTCTCTCTTCGTGGCCACCCCTCTCTCTCTCTCTGTCGGTGGATATAGTTTTGGCTTTCGCTTTCCTTTTTCTTTTAGGGGATATAGTTTTGGCATATAGTTTTAGTAATTTGAAACGGCCCAAAAGTGGTATAATTTTGGTATAAACATGAGGCATACATATTTGTGGATTTCGGTGAATGCATTATTGTCAACCCCCTAACAATTATCAACTATCTTTCGCTTTCCTTTTTCTTTTAGGGGATATAGTTTTGGCATATAGTTTCGGTAATTTGAAATGGCCCAAAAGTGGTATAATTTCGGTACAAACATGAGGCATACATATTTGCGGATTTCGGTGAATGCATTATTTTCACCCCTCTAACAATTATCAACTATCTTTCGCTTTCCTTTTTCTTTTAGGGCATATAGTTTTGGTATATAGTTTCGGTAATTTGAAACGGCCCAAAAGTGGTATAATTTCGGTATAAACATGAGGCATACATATTTGTGGATTTCGGTGAATGCATTATTGTCACCCCTCTAACAATTATCAACTATCTTTCGCTTTCCTTTTTCTTTTAGGGGATATAGTTTTGGCATATAGTTTCGGTAATTTGAAACGGCACACACTAATATAGTTCGGTGAGCAATGATAAGAATCCCTTGTATAAACATGAGGCATACATAAAGCATTCCAATATAGTTGGTAATTTCGGTGAATGCACACACTAACCATGAAAACAACTACAAGTACATGTAACTGAATAATGAATTTGTAACAAGGTATCCCTTGTAACAACTTCTAGCGCCTGGTGAGCAATGATAAGAATCCGATCGCAATTATACAACAGAAAAAACAACCAGCTATCAGATTAGCTTGCTTCTTCAACTCGATCAGCTGCCTTAACTGCTTGTTCATTTTCTTCAGTTCTCCCTTCACTTCCACCAGTCCTACATTGGGAGCATTAGGCATAATCGGAACGGCTCCTCTCTCTCCGCCGCATTCTCTACAGCAAGTCCCTCCCCTCCCAAATTGCGCTCCCCAATAGCGCCAATTGATTCCTGCAATTGAAGCCTCTGAACGTACACATCGATCCACTCGAAATGCCTGCATTTCTTCAGGATCTGAAAACAACAACGGGAACCCTAAATCCCAAATTCGATGGAATAGCAAGAAAATCGAGAGAAAACAGAGAAATTGGAGCGAGATCTAACCTTATCCCCCTCTCTATATGGCAAGCTCTCGCATGCAAGGAACTCACGTCCACGGTTGCCGTTCTCGTCCGTCTTATAGATCGACCGCTTCAGAGGCTCCTGGCGTGGGCAGTCAGGGCATCTTGTCAAAGGCACGGGTCCATACTGCGGCCATGAAGAACGGGAGGTCGAAGAGAAACTAGACATCACCCGCCTGCCGGAGAAGGGCTGCCGCTGGCGGAGAAGAAGAACAATGGGGCGCGGGAAAAGAAAGGGGAAGCAATAGCACGGGCACGGGCGCAGGGCTAGCTCGGGCTCCCATTTTGCAACGGTCACCTGGGTAAGCTGTGGGTCCGGCGCACTTAACGTGGACAAGTTGTGGGTCCCACGATGATCTGGATAAGTGAAGACGTGTCCACTGCGGGGCACCAACAGCGGCCCCACTTGCCAGCACCAACCAACGTTAACTAACGGGATTCCTTCCGTCCGAGCTCCTTCTGCGGGTTTCAGACAAGGTTTTGGGGAAAACTGAGGAAAAACTAAGGGGCTGGGGAAAACTGAGCACAACTAAGGAGCCAGGGGCACGAAAATAGAAATCCCTTTAATTTTTGGCCACATCTGGGAGAGAGTATTACTCAAGCTTGGGGGAGATTAATTGAAAGAGATCCTTCGCAAGAACCCTTGTCATGATCTTACAAGGAAAATTATATTGATAAACTTTTACGTGAGGCTACCGAGGCAACATAAGGAATTTCTGGATAATTCGTCTGGTGGAAGTTTTACAAATAATACTGAAGAAGAAGCATGTAATTTACTAGAGACTTTTGCTGAGAATACTGGTAATTGGGATCTTAACAGAGGTAATGAACCCTGTTTAGACTAAAAATATTCATGTGTAGAGAATTTCTCTATACTTCTATTTTGTTTAAGAATCTGAGTGATAATTTTGGTCTTGATCCTTATGTTTTAATTAAGATAGCTAAATCTTTTGCTGGTCATATTGGTGTCCCTACAAGTGGATTGGATGCTTATGTTGAACCTATTAAACAATCTATTGTTGTTCCTAAAGTTATTAAACAGGTAGAACCAGTGTCATCTGTGACAATTTAGGAACATGTTGAAGCACCTCCATATCCTAATATAATCAAGGAGAATTTACTTGTTGTTGTTACTAACAAGAGCAGTAGAAGACGTTCTCAACCATATGAACAAGTGGAAGTTAGTAGTCAAATTTCTTCTATTAAACAACTGAATGAAGAAGCTCATGTGGATGTTTATTTATGTGAAGATGCTACTATGATTATTAAAAGCAATTCGGCCAAGGTGGGTAAGCCTATTATATCATGTTCTATTGGGACTTCTAGCTATCATGGCTTATGTGATATTGGAGCAAGTATCAGTGTCATTCCATGTTCTCTTTATCTTGAAATCAAGCCTGATATTGATCCTATCATAATGGAAGAGACAGGTATGCCAATTCAACTTGCCAATAAATATTATATTAGTCCTCTTGGAATTCTGAGAGATGTTGAAGTACTAGTTGGAAATATTAAATATCCTGCTAGTTGGAAATATTAAATAGCCTCAAGATTCATTTTGTCCTGTTATTTCTTGTAGACCTTTCTTACATACTGTTGGTGCTGAAATTAATTTTCCTAAAGAGAAAGTGTTTATTAAGTGTGCGGGAGAGAAACTTGAGTTTAACTTTTATGAGTTTACTGATAAACATTCAAAGAAAGAGCCATTTGCTAAAGATATAATTGAAACTCTTGCTTATGTAGTTGTAGCTTCAACAGATGTGGTGGAACGATATATGCTTAATCAAGATGAACCATTTAATGAGGAAGAAAAGATGCTCTAGAACAAATACTTTCACAACAGCCACCACAATTACAATTGCATATCCCACCTAATAATTTAGGAGTGTTACCACCACCTAAAGGGGATCCTTGTTTTGAGTTAAAACCTTTGTCTGAAAATCTTAAATATGCATACTTGGATGAGAAAAGCATATATCTTGTTATTATTAGTGCTAACCTTTCAGCTGAAGAAGAAGGAAAATTACTTGATGTGCTGAAAGCTCACCGATCAGCCATATGATATTCTCTTTATGATCTAAAAGGTATAAGCCTAGCTCTATGTATGCATAAAATAAATTTGGAGGAAGATGCAAAACCTATTGTTGATTTTCAACGCTGTCTCCATCCAAAAATGAAAGAAGTGGTAAGAAAGGAGGTAATTCGACTTATTGAATCCAGTATTATTTATCCCATCGTTGATAGTAAGTGGGTTAGTCTTGTTCATTCTGTTCCTAAAAAGGGTGGAATGACTGTTGTTCCAAATGATGAAGATGAACTTGTAGCTCAACGTACTATAGTTGGTTATAGGATGTGTATTTATTTCAGAAAGTTAAATAAGGCAACTCGTAAAGATCATTATCCATTGCCATTTATTGATCAATTGTTGGAAAGACTATCTAAACATTCTCACTTTTGCTATTTAGATGGTTATTCAGGTTTCTCACAAATTCCTGTTCATAAAGATGTTCAAGAAAAGACCACTTTTACTTGCCCATACGGTACATTTTCTTATAGGAGAATGCCATTGGGTTTATGTAATGCTCCTTCTACTTTTCAAAGATGCATGAATGCGATATTTGCTGATTATATTGAAAATATAATGGAAGTATTTATGGATAATTTTTCTGTGTATGGTACTTCCTTTGATAATTGCTTGTTCAACCTTAACAAAGTTTTGCAGCGATGTGAAGACCAACACCTAGTACTTAATAGGGAGAAGTGCCACTTCATTGTTACTGAAGGTATTGTCCTTGGACATCGGATTTCTGGAAGAGGTATAGAAGTTGACCCAGCAAAGATAGAACCTATTGAAAAGCTGTCATACCCTAGGGACATCAAAGTGGATTATGTTACAAAGTGGGTGGAAGCAATTCCAACCAGAAGTGCAGATCATGCCAGAGCAATGAAGATGCTAAAGGACGTCGTTTCCTCAGGTTTGGTGGACCCAGGTTTTTAATTACTGATGGTTTCATTTCATGCATGGTATTCTTAGGAAAAAAATTAGAAAAATATGATGCTAACCATAGAGTTGCATCTCCTTATCATCCTCAAACAAGTGTACAAGTTGAACTAAGTAATAGGTAAATTAAACTCATATTGGAAAACATAGTTAATAGGTCTAGGTCCGATTGGCCACTTAAAATTAATGATGCATTATGGGCTTATAGAACTGCTTTTAAAAACCCTATGGGAATGTCTCCTTACATAATGGTTTATATATGGAAAAGATTGTCATTAACCTGTGGAATTAGAACATAAAGCTAGATGGGTTGTTAAACAATTGAACTTTGATTTTAAAACTGCAGGAGAGAAGAGAATTCTTGATTTAAACCTACTAGATGAATGGAGAAATGAAGCTTATGAAAGTGCTAGGATGTTTAAAGAGAAAGTTAAATTTGGCATGATAAGAAAATTAAAAGGAAAGAATTCAAAGTAGGTGATCAAGTTCTATTATACAACTCACGTTTCAAGTTTTCTGCAGGAAAGTTGGCTTCAAAATGGCAAGGACCATTAGTGATACAGGAGGTGTACCGTTCGGGAGCTATCCGTCTTCACGGTGATATGAAAGGTAAACCCCATGTAGTCAATGGACAATGCCTAAAACATTATATTGCAGGAAAGAGTTTCATCGGAATGGTGCAAGAGTTAAATTTATGGACACCGAAAGAGGTAACTGCGAAGAATTCTGCAGTTCCACAAACCCGAAATCAATAAAAGGTAACTTTTATGTTCGCAACTTTCTCAGAATTACGTAAGATTTTACGGGGGTCATTTTTTATGGAAATTAACGTGTGGGACAAGAAACTTGGAAGGAATGGAGCCCCGAGGAGGAAAAGGGAACACCCCACGCGGCTAGATTCCCTGGCCGCGTGGGCCTACCCCTTTTTTCCCTCGGAGTCCCGTTCCGTCTCCTCCGATGCTTCGTTTTGACCTAAAAACCGTCAATATATACCCCTTTCTGCTGATCCAATCTCGCACCGAGAGCTTTTGACTGTTCTTTGTTTTTGTTGTTTCTGTCTGTCAGGGTTTTAGCCATGTCTTCGGGAGACTCTTTCTAGTGTTCTTCCATGGACAAGGATGATGATGAACTCGATGGGAATAGCCCCACGTCCATGTGGAGGAGGAATAGGAAGAGGAAGGACTTCTCATATGATGAAGACACTAGTAGGAAACTAGCTATAGGTGGGATGCTATTCTGTGGAGCACCAATTTTGCATGCGCCATAGAATTTATTTCTGTGGCGCACCAGACAATGTGCGCCACTGAAATAGCGTATTTTTGCAGCGCACCTACCATGCATGCGCCACAGAAATAAGGTAGTCCCCACCCCTACCAGCCCCAATCATTGCTTTCACTATTTCTGTGGTGCACAGGACCACGTGCGCCACAGAATTAAGACATTCTGTGGTGCACTAGCCAGGGTGCGCCACAGAAATAAGACTTTCTATGGCGCACATGTGTTCGTGCGGCACAGAAAATACACATTTCTGTGGCGCACATGAGCTCCATGCGCCACAGAAGATTTTTTGCTCCCCACGCAACTCCACCCCCTATGGGGACCCCGGACTAACTGTCTGAAATACCCTGTTATGTATATAGTTCACGATCCCATGATCAGTGCGCCGTGAACACATAACCGAACTGATACCAAATTACATCATCCTTTACAAAACAGAATAAGAAAATTACAATGAGGTCACATGACCAATCTTTACATAATAGCCTCGAAGGGCCTAATCTAATCATCAGAGTCGCGGAATCACTTCAATCAGCGTAGAGCCCAAGTCATCTGCCATAACCCTACAGGCAACTGACTGGGAAGACATTCCTAACTCGCATAGACGTCGTCAACTCCGTCTTCATCTGTTGAGTTCCTCCAAGTCTGGCCAAGTAAATAGCCAGGGACAAAGCCGTGAGTACATTTGGAATTGTACTCGCAAACCATCAAGAAGGTACTTTGCAAGAGTGCAAGATAACAAGTGTTAATCTAGATGACAAGAGGGAAGAGCTAATTTCTCTTGTGGAAATAGCATGTAGAAGAGAAGTAATTGCTCTTGTGGATGTAGCTTCCCAACTTCGCAGTTGAAGGGGACACTAAGAGGGTTCTATGACATCTCTATATCTTTGTGGAAGAAGATACTTCAAAAGAGTTCCACAACATAAAACACTAGGATGGGGTAATCCAGTTTATTTCCTTTCTGACCATCTCCATATGGTCAACCAAACCATTCTAGTACCCTTCCGGTACTCCGAAAACAAGTTCCTTTTTTCCTTTGGTAAACACTTTCTCAAACAAAACTCATCAGGCTAAGCAACAGCCATTTCAACCGTCCATGACCGCGGACACGGCTATTCGAATAGATTTGACTCTGCAGAGTTTGCACACTTTCCCCACAAGATCCGCGAGTTCATCATGTGGGCATCATCCCCGCATATCAACTATGCCATGACAAAAACTCGGACATAGCCTTTCGCCTATTCGTCTTAGCACGGGATCCTACCCTATGGAGTATGTACCTCCCCGGCACCGTGGCAGCTCACCTCACTTTGAGCGTGGCTCCACCGCCAAGCCAGGAGACCCATAGTGTCTTCCGGACGGGTCAGCCCCGAAGGCCTCTCGTTATACTATTGTCTCCACCAACGACAATCCGGATTCAGGGGTAACCTTACCCTTATATAGTTGTGCGGTGTCCCATGTTAAGAAGAACAAACTACGAGCTAAGCCCCGTCCCACCCCAGGGTAATGTGGTTGCGCGGGTTAATTGTCACGGGTGAATACTTAGGCGCCAAAGTTTTCGAAAACAAGATTTTCTTTTCAACCATCTTTGCCAAGATCCTTTCCTTTCATAAACACACGCTTGGGTAAGTCCAACTCATCCAAGGTTTTCAAAAATTCTTTTCATCAAGGTATTTTTCCAAGGGGGGTTCCCAACCTATAGTTTTATGAAGGAACTAAGAGTCACAATGACATGATGCTAGCCATCATACCACTAAAGGGATGATAATTGAGGTGTTAAGAGGATCATACATACTTAGGATAAGCATGTATAGGGACAACATAATTAAGATGATTCAAACAGGGGTCATGATGTTAATCATCATACCACTAAGAAGATGACAACATGAATATGGTCAAGGGGGCATATATGCTTAGGGTAAGCATGCATAACATCAACAAGGGGGTTAACATACTTGGGAGCAAGTATGCAAAGCATCAACAAGGGGTTCATCATACTTTGGGAATAAGTATGCACAGAGTAGAGGACCAAAAATCACACATGATACAAGGAACCAAGTATATAATGGAGCAATGAGCACAACAAGAAGGATAAATAGCAAGAGATCAAAAGATGGCTTGCCTTGGCTTATTTGTCCCTGGACTTATTCAACTCCATTCATATAAGAATCCCAACAATAAAAATAAAATCCTCGTCCAAACCACTTCTTCTTCTCCGAATTGTTCGCATCTATCGCCGGAAAATATACAAGGAACAAAATCAACACATTGTACCAACAAAACAACATTCAACAATCAACAATCAATAGCTAACCACTCTACTAAGGCTAACATATTAAGGACTTATAGATACTACAAGGCAACTAAAAGAAAATCCATTTTATTTACCTAGTAAAGGTATAAGAGCCTCACCAATTATCAATTGCCTCTTTGGGTATCACCATGGCATAAATTAATTATCCCCTGGTATATAACACCACAAAGAAGACAAGTGCATTGGTTAGGCATCAAAAGCATTCATATATTTTTCTAAACCTCTTTGGAAAAGTAGAAAATCAATTTTCCTAATTTAATTTACTCACATAACACTAGTCAAAAATAGGAGGTTAAACACTACACCATATTATTTGAAAACCTAACCAAACCAATAGAACTTGTCCTAAGTTGCAGAAGGTTTTGTTTTTCAAGAATAAAACATAAGTTGACCATTTTTAATAAAAAGAGGTGGTCAAGGATTTTAAATAAACAAAAAGTTTTGGGTTCAACAATTCATGTGACACACATATTACTAACATAATCAATTATGCATGAACAGAGACTAACAATATTTTTCCTAGATGGCCAGTACTAAAATAAGACTAACCCAGTTGGATTTACCGAAAAATATTAATTCCACAATTTTAGGAATTAGCTAGAGTCTGCAGTATACATAGGACAAGTTTAATTCACCAAAAATCGTACAAAAATCCTAAAAATATGCGGCCAGTGGCATTGGAAAGGTAATGAAATTTTTGATCTAATGCAATTGGTTTCATTTGATTTTAGTTAGTATAACCCGAGATATTTGCATTTTAATGCCTCTGGTTTTAGCTCAATTTTTAACCGAAATTTGAATTCGAGATTGGGCGGGAAAGCTTGGGCCGCGTAGATTTGAGAAGTGTGGGCTGGCCCAAGGGGATTTCCAGGTGGCAGGAAAAAAAATAAAAGAAAAGGGCCAGCAGGGGGGCCCTGTGCATGGGTTGGTGTCCAATGGAGAATGTGGCCTGGCCACTTTTTATGAATTTGAGAGAAGAGAAGTAATTCAAACAAGAGGTTGAAAAAGAGAGGAGATGGGGTCCAGGGGTGGGGCTTTGACGGTTTAAGGTCAGCTCAAGGAGGGTGTAATGGATAGTGCCCAAGCCGATCTTGGTTCGGCCAAGTTTGATGCAAATTTGAGAGAGGGGGAGAGAAAAGAGAGGTAGTTCAAATGTGATTTATTTGGAGGAAAAATAAATCAGGGAGGTGGTTACTAGATGTTGCAAGGTGGTGGTGTGGGGTTGAGCAAGGATTTCCAAAGGCATGAGCCGAAAGAAGATGATTGCATTCAAGTTGCAAACTTTTGATGAGAACAAGAAGTGGTGATACCTAAGGGGATTGTTGATTTTGATACTCATGGCTAGCTAGGGTTTTGGAAACAAGAGGGAAGAAAAAAGAAATAGAGAGGGGTGGATGTTGAGTGGAGAGTGCAGGGATCATGTCATAGCAAGGGTCTCACAAACTCACAAGGTTTGAAAAGAAACCAAAAAATAAAAAGAGGGATAACAAGGTGGTGGTGATGGTGATTGTGCCAACTTGATATTTGAAAAAGCAAAAAGGTAGGGAGGTGAAGAAGTGGTGGTGATAGTCTAGAAGATTATCAAAATGGTTAGGCCAAGTTGAAAATTTTCTTGCAGAGATAGGTATACCAATGGAGATTGATTTGTTAGACAAAAATTAAATTTCCAAGGTCAAGACTATACGGAGGTGTGATCTTGATTGATGGATATGTGAGATGTATTAATGGCAAATGCAATGATATGGGTATTTGATCACAAATTCAAATACCATTTAATTTGGTGTCTAAGGATTTGATTTGATAGGCTTACTTGGAAACTTTTGAAATGGTAGAGGGTTTTAGAAGACTAGAATGATCCATAGTTGAAAAAGGATAAAATATGGGTCATTCCATTTTATTTTAGGAAACCAAAACAGTATTTATAATATTTTAAAAGTTACACATAGAAGTGTAAGCCATTTGGTAAATACTTTGTGCCAAAATAAAACTATTTCTTTTTAGAAACTCTTTTGTGATACCATGATCAAAGGTGATCATAGTCAAATTTAAAAGAAGGGTTTTTGACAAAATCCTTTGAATTAAGATTTTGATTTATAAAACAAAAAGTGGTTTTGGGGTTTAGGTCAAAAGGTTCAATTATTTGAAAGAGAGGAGGTTAAGGTAATACAAGAGTTACCACAGCTTCACTATTTTTCTGGAGACTAGAAATTGTGTGTTGAGGTACTTAATTGGAAAACACCAATCATAGGGTTTATGCATTGGTAAAGGAAAAGAATTTTCCAGGGCCACACATGTGTTTTATTAAGTGAGTTGTTAAGTTGTTTTAACAATTGAGGTGTTGTTCTATGAGGTAGCTCAAGACAAAACTCAACAAGCAAAACAAGACAATTCATCTATCAACAGATCAAAACATTTCATTATAACAAACAGATCAAGGCAATTCATCTAATTAGTCTATAGAAAAAGTTTTTGTTCCCCCTAATTTTTGAACTAAGGACAACTAAACCTGGTTGCAAAAGTTGGGGTGTGACAGATCTTCCACCCTTAAAATAATCTCGTCCCGAGATTACCGAGCGTAGAACTAGAGGGGTTGTAAACTTTAACTAAGGTTAGACTCCATTCTTTTGTAGACACAAAGTTGTCGAGGGGGTCGTTTCTTCATATTCTGGGAGACATGATGGAATCCTGCCGATGGCGATCTTCATGAAGAGGTGGACTACTCCACGTAGGTGTTAGATCTATAGCTTCTAAGCGATCCTTAGCTAGTGGGGGTTCAAGATTCTGGGAGCGTTAGTGCACTCCAACGGTGCCTTAGCAGGGTTGAAAACCTTTTAGAGTCAGCTTAAAAAATTTAGTGGAAGACGAAGTCTTCCACCCTTAAAATTGTTCATCGGGGTTTTCGGAAAAACACTGAGCTTCTGCCTTGTGGTTCTAGCTGGGGCTTCTGAAGAAGTCGTCAATCTTCCGTATTCAGTTGAAGGATCTTCGGGGGAGACGTGTAGACCACGGCTTCAATAGGTAAACACGGTGTTTACTAAACCCTAGGACACACGGTAAGTTAGTAAGTCGATGAAATTCCTGGTTGGTATCCATATGAAGCAGCAACAAAGGTCGTCGAAGACAATCTTCAGCTTGAGGGTTGGTGCTGACTGACACCAGCTGAGAAGTGAGCGGGTATCTTACACCTAATCTTGAGTCTTGAAGTATCTTCATGAGCTTTACTTGATGAGGACCAGATGAACCATGTGATGTAGCTTGGCTTTGACGCTATTGTTCTCTCAATTTGTTAGATAGTGTGTTAGAGGGTGTTTCCAAGAAGTTATCCACGAGGTTAGCGTGATTATACACCAAGGTTAGACCAAGTTAGTATGTCTCCTTGCAGAGGTACAGTTACTCCTGAAGGTACGGGCTTCTGCTGCATTGGCGTAGTAGAGTTGCTTCAGTTGATCTTGACAGCAGTTAGCGTAGATAGGGGTTTGGATTAGTTTTTCCGAGGGTTGAAAAACAACTGTTAACGGGTTTAGAGTTAGAGCCTTTCGTTCACTTGTCCAGTTAACGAGCAGTAAGCAATACATCGGCGAGGTAGGTGAGGGTGAAAACATCCTAGGGAGGCTTCCTACGCTAAGTTATCGCACTAAGAGTGTTTTTCAGACAGAAAGGCCAAGACAATCATACACACAACAAACAGATAAAAGACACTCAAGCAACACATTTAGGGAACTACAAGCAAACATCACACCAAACAAAGCACTCTAAGTATCTAGGGATACCTAATACGTGGGGGTAGCTCAATCAAAGTGAATGAGTTCATCCTATCCATCCTATAGGTTTGGGGTTGGTCACATATGCTGACGTCTTCATCGGGCTGACATCAACTTCAACAAGGATTCTCGAAGCAGTTGGTGCTGAAGCAGCCTGGTGTTGAGTCGTCGATGTTGAAGTGGAGGCGAAAACTGCGTAGAACTTCTGGTCTCAACATCCCAGGGACGTGAGGTCTTCGGAGGGGTAGCTATTGAGGAACTCCCAAAGTTGACATCTTCTGGTGGCTAGCCTAAAAATTACTAGTCAAGAACTGAGGACTTGATCCCAGACGACTGCAAAAGTGCAAGTTCACGGAGGAACAAGGTCAGCTCCTTGACAGACTTTGGTAACAACCAAAGACATGATCATTTATCCCTTTATGTGTACGGCTAAGTCGGCATCCAGTCTTCAATAGCTGCTGTTGGAGATACATGAGTCTTCCTGAGGGATTGATCCATCTTTGAGTTCGAGTCTCCGGGTCTGGGTTGGGGACATCGTCCAACATGTAGGTTTGAAGTGGATGAGATAGTAGAGTAAGAATTTTCGAACCTTTCTATAAAGTGGAGAGATAATAATTTAGAAGCTTTGAAGAAATAAGAGGAGTAGAAGCTATGCTTCCAACTAAAGAAAGAATTTGTTTTGTAAATAATTTTTCCCAAGTACTTGTTTCCTAACTAACGTCCATGCTAACTAACGTCTCCTACAGTCAGGATAGCTCTGATACCAGCTCTGTAGGGACCCCGGACTAACTGTCCGAAATACCCTGTTATGTATATAGTTCACGATCCCATGATCAGTGCGCCGTGAACACATAACCGAACTGATACCAAATTACATCATCCTTTACAAAAAGGAATAAGAAAATTACAATGAGGTCACATGATCAATCTTTACATAATAGCCTCGAATGGCCTAATCTAATCATCAGAGTCGCGGAATCACTTCAATCAGCGTAGAGCCCAAGTCATCTGCCATAACCCTACAGGCAACTGACTGGGAAGATGTTCCTAGCTCGCATAGACGTCGTCAACTCCGTCTTCATCTGTCGAGTTCCTCCAAGTCTGGCCAAGTAAATAGCCAGGGACAAAGCCGTGAGTACATTTGGAATTGTACTCGCAAACCATCAAGAAGGTACTTTGCAAGAGTGCAAGATAACAAGTGCTAATCTAGATGACAAGAGTGAAGAGCTAATTTCTCTTGTGGAAATAGCATGTAGAAGAGAAGTAATTTCTCTTGTGGATGTAGCTTCCCAACTTCGCAGTTGAAGGGGACACTAAGAGGGTTCTATGACATCTCTATATCTTTGTGGAAGAAGATACTTCAAAAGAGTTCCACAACATAAAACACTAGGATGGGGTAATCCAGTTTATTTCCTTTCTGACCATCTCCTTATGGTCAACCAAACCATTCTAGTACCCTTCCGGTACTCCGAAAACAAGTTCCTTTTTTCCTTTGGTAAACACTTTCTCAAACAAAACTCATCAGGCTAAGCAACAGCCATTTCAACCGTCCATGACCGCGGACACGGCTATTCGAATAGATTTGACTCTGCAGAGTTTGCACACTTTCCCCACAAGATCCGCGAGTTCATCATGTGGGCATCATCCCCGCATATCAACTATGCCATGACAAAAACTCGGACATAGCCTTTCGCCTATTCGTCTTAGCACGGGATCCTACCCTATGGAGTATGTACCTCCCCGGCACCGTGGCAGCTCACCTCACTTTGAGCGTGGCTGCACCGCCAAGCCAGGAGACCCATAGTGTCATCCGGACGGGTCAGCCCCGAAGGCCTCCCGTTATACTATTGTCTCCACCAACGACAATCCAGATTCAGGGGTAACCTTACCCTTATATAGTTGTGCGGTGTCCCATGTTAAGAAGAACAAACTACGAGCTAAGCCCCGTCCCACCCCAGGGTAATGTGGTTGCGCGGGTTAATTGTCACGGGTGAATACTTAGGCGCCAAAGTTTTCGAAAACAAGATTTTCTTTTCAACCATCTTTGCCAAGATCCTTTCCTTTCATAAACACACGCTTGGTTAAGTCCAACTCATCCAAGGTTTTCAAAAATTCTTTTCATCAAGGTATTTTTCCAAGGGGGGTTCCCAACCTATAGTTTTATGAAGGAACTAAGAGTCACAATGACATGATGCTAGCCATCATACCACTAAAGGGATGATAATTGAGGTGTTAAGAGGATCATACATATTTAGGATAAGCATGTATAGGGACAACATAATTAAGATGATTCAAACAGGGGTCATGATGTTAATCATCATACCACTAAGAAGATGACAACATGAATATGGTCAAGGGGGCATACATGCTTAGGGTAAGCATGCATAACATCAACAAGGGGGTTCACATACTTGGGAGCAAGTATGCAAAGCATCAACAAGGGGTTCATCATACTTTGGGAATAAGTATGCACAGAGTAGAGGACCAAAAATCACACATGATACAAGGAACCAAGTATATAATGGAGAAATGAGCACAACAAGAATGATAAATAGCAAGAGATCAAAAGATGGCTTGCCTTGGCTTATTTGTCCCTGGACTTATTCAACTCCATTCATATAAGAATCCCAACAATAAAAATAAAATCCTCGTCCAAACCACTTCTTCTTCTCCGAATTGTTCGCATCTATCGCCGGAAAATATACAAGGAACAAAATCATCACATTGTACCAACAAAACAACATTCAACAATCAACAATCAATAGCTAACCACTCTACTAAGGCTAACATATTAAGGACTTATAGATACTACAAGGCAACTAAAAGAAAATCCATTTTATTTACCTAGTAAAGGTATAAGAGCCTCACCAATTATCAATTGCCTCTTTGGGTATCACCATGGCATAAATTAATTATCCCCTGGTAGATAACACCACAAAGAAGACAAGTGCATTGGTTAGGCATCAAAAGCATTCATATATTTTTTTAAACCTCTTTGGAAAAGTAGAAAATCAATTTTCCTAATTTAATTTACTCACATAACACTAGTCAAAAATAGGAGGTTAAACACTACACCATATTATTTGAAAACCTAACCAAAACAATAGAACTTGTCCTAAGTTGCAGAAGGTTTTGTTTTTCAAGAATAAAACATAAGTTGACCATTTTTAATAAAAAGAGGTGGTCAAGGATTTTAAATAAACAAAAAGTTTTGGGTTCAACAATTCATGTGACACACATATTACTAACAGAATCAATTATGCATGAACAGAGACTAACAATATTTTTCCTAGATGGCCAGTACTAAAATAAGACTAACCCAGTTGGATTTACCGAAAAATATTAATTCCACAATTTTAGGAATTAGCTAGAGTCTGCAGTATACATAGGACAAGTTTAATTCACCAAAAATCGTACAAAAATCCTAAAAATATGCGGCCAGTGGCATTGGAAAGATAATGAAATTTCTGATCTAATGCAATTGGTTTCATTTGATTTTAGTAAGTATAACCCGAGATATTTGCATTTTAATGCCTTTGGTTTTAGCTCAATTTTTAACCGAAATTTGAATTCGAGATTGGGCGGGAAAGCTTGGGCCGCGTAGATTTGAGAAGTGTGGGCCGGCCCAAGGGGATTTCCAGGTGGCAGGAAAAAAAATAAAAGAAAAGGGCCAACAAGGGGGCCCTGTGCATGGGTTGGTGTCCAATGGAGAATGTGGCCTGGCCACTTTTTATGAATTTGAGAGAAGAGAAGTAATTCAAACAAGAGGTTGAAAAAGAGAGGAGATGGGGTCCAGGGGTGGGGCTTTGAGGGTTTAAGGTCAGCTCAAGGAGGGTGTAGTGGATGGTGCCCAAGCTGATCTTGGTTCGGCCAAGTTTGATGCAAATTTGAGAGAGGGGGAGAGAAAAGAGAGGTAGTTCAAATGTGATTTATTTGGAGGAAAAATAAATCAGGGAGGTGGTTACTAGATGGTGCAAGGTGGTGGTGTGGGGTTGAGCAAGGATTTCCAAAGGCATGAGCCGAAAGAAGATGATTGCATTCAAGTTGCAAACTTTTGATGAGAAGAAGAAGTGGTGATACCTAAGGGGATTGTTGATTTTGATACTCATGGCTAGCTAGGGTTTTGGAAACAAGAGGGAAGAAAAAAAGAAATAGAGAGGGGTGGATGGTGAGTGGAGAGTGCAGGGATCATGTCATAGCAAGGGTCTCACAAACTCACAAGGTTTGAAAAGAAACCAAAAAATAAAAAGAGGGATAACAAGGTGGTGGTGATGGTGATTGTGCCAACTTGATATTTGAAAAAGCAAAAAGGTAGGGAGGTGAAGAAGTGGTGGTGATAGTCTAGAAGATTATCAAAATGGTTAGGCCAAGTTGAAATTTTTCTTGCAGAGATAGGTATACCAATGGAGATTGATTTGTTAGACAAAAATTAAATTTCCAAGGTCAAGACTATACGGAGGTGTGATCTTGATTGATGGATATGTGAGATGTATTAATAGCAAAGGCAATGATATGGGTATTTGATCACAAATTCAAATACCATTTAATTTGGTGTCTAAGGATTTGATTTGATAGGCTTACTTGGAAACTTTTGAAATGGTAGAGGGTTTTAGAAGACTAGAATGATCCATAGTTGAAAAGGATAAAATATGGGTCATTCCATTTTATTTTAGGAAACCAAAACAGTATTTATAATATTTTAAAAGTTACACATAGAAGTGTAAGCCATTTGGTAAATACTTTGTGACAAAATAAAACTATTTCTTTTTAGAAACTCTTTTGTGATACCATGATCAAAGGTGATCATAGTAAAATTTAAAAGAAGGGTTTTTGACAAAATCCTTTGAATTAAGATTTTGATTTATAAAACAAAAAGTGGTTTTGGGGTTTAGGTCAAAAGGTTCAATTATTTGAAAGAGAGGAGGTTAAGGTAATACAAGAGTTACCACAGCTTCACTATTTTTCTGGAGACTAGAAATTGTGTGTTGAGGTACTTAATGGGAAAACACCAATCATAGGGTTTATGCATTGGTAAAGGAAAAGAATTTTCCAGGGCCACACATGTGTTTTATTAAGTGAGTTGTTAAGTTGTTTTAACACTTGAGGTGTTGTTCTATGAGGTAGCTCAAGACAAAACTCAACAAGCAAAACAAGACAATTCATCTATCAACAGATCAAAACATTTCATTATAACAAACAGATCAAGGCAATTCATCTAATTAGTCTATAGAAAAAGTTTTTGTTCCCCCTAATTTTTGAACTAAGGACAACTAAACCTGGTTGCAAAAGTTGGGGTGTGACACCCCCCCTGTGGATCGCCTTTTTTAGCTCTGTAAAATACAAAAGAAATAGATAGAAATTTAGAAAATCCCATTTATTATGTCATCTAGTACCATTGAGAAATAACAAACATGAATTTCGACTTTTTTTGCAAAATTGTGTTGCAAAATCATCAAACTGGATTTTTGGTTGCATACGAACTCGAAAAAATGCACAATATATCAAAATGACCGGGAGAAAATTCGAAAAGAGCAAAAAGATACGGCAAAGTCAAGATTTTTTCCTGCAAAAATAGAAAAATCGAAAAAAAATTATGTGGCGCGCCATATGCCCATGCGCTACAGAATGTATACTCTAACATTTGAATTTTGTGGAGCCCTCCTCCTCTCCTCCACTTCACTTTCCACTTCTCCTCACCTTCTCCTATCCTCCACTTCTCCTTCTCTCCTCCACTTCTCCTCCTCTCCTCCACTTCTCCTCCTCCTCCTCTCCTCCACTTCTCCACTTCTCATACCTCCTCTCCTCCACCCGGCGACCTTCTCTGGCGAGCTCCTCTCCTCCTCCGGCGACCTCCTCCTTCGACGACCTCCTCCTCCGGCGACCTCCTCCTCCTCCGGCGACCTCCACTTCTCCTCCTCCTCCACATATCCCTGTTGTTGTTGTGAGGGTGAACGTGCCTCTTGGAAACAAGAGGCAGAACACGCACATGAGCACCGGAGGGAAGGCTCCTAGGCACGCTCTTGCTACCAGAAACGTGGTATCTACTCTTATTGACAGGGAATTCCAGCGTGCTGCTCAAGAGAGCTATCCTGCTGAATGGGACCGTAAGATCCCGAACGTAAAAGTACCAAGCCCGGAGCGGAAGCCCAACAAGGAGACAAGGGAGAAGAACCTCATGGGAAAGCTGGGAGAAGTTGCAACCAAGTTTGATGAGTATCATTGGAAAACTTGAAGAGAACTATCATGAAATCAAAAAGGAAGAGAAATAAAGAGTTTCACAAGCGTCAATCTTTGGGGAGTTCCACCTAGTCGTTATCTTTACTAGCTACTAGTTGAATGCCCGTGCGTTTCTACGTTCATCTAGTTGCATCCCTTTTCTGATGTAAGTGAACATTTGTGTGCATAGAAAGAAACGTACATATCATTTATCAAAAATAAAAGTTAGAATTTTATCTAGGTAAAATATAATAGCACCTCTTATCCACATAAAGAAGGTGTACAACTATTTATATACTACTAACTCAAATTTAGTCACTGGCATGCTATAGATATTCTTGTACAGCGTGAGGACTGTTGTATTTTGCTTCATTTCATTTAGGAGGTGTACCAGTTTCTTCCTCGGCTACAATCGTGAAAAATACATTGACGATGTATGTATATTCATGCGTATAATGTCACAACTAATTAACTTTTTTGCACAAAAAAAAGTCTCTCCTTCCCGCTAGGTCTTCCCCCGGCCAAACTAAATAGTACACAAAAAATATATCATGTCATGTCATAACAAAATTTATATTAACATGGAAGAAAAATATCAACTTATTTTTACAATACAATACCCACCGTTGATAAAAACAACATTAAACAAAGTACATGGTTTAATTTCAATGTTGGATAAGCTCTAACTCTCGAACAATATATTTGATACACACGATTTTAAAACATGGAGATCTAAAATTTGATATAGCGAGCTATTATTTTCCTTTCACCATATTAGCTGTTGCAGTTCACACTAAAATATTTATTACTTCACTATAGAGAATAGTAGCCCTTTTGTTCAGATATCTAGCATGTAAATTTGATATGAAATTTATTCAATCGCCCATCCTCAATGCTCTAAAGGTGAAGATATCACTCTTCGCTGGTTTGTCAAAGACTCAAACTATTTTAACCTAACTTGGATGACTTCATTCTCCATGAACATTTGTTTGTACAAAAGCCGATTATAATGGCTAGGTAGTCATGCCAATATATAATTTCGGACGAGAACTAATAATATATTATATTCCATGAAGATGTCAAAAAAGTTATGTGATTGTTTCCCTCGTGTTGAAGCTGAAGAAAATGACATAGAGTTCAATATTAAGCCCACTCTTATTTTATGTAACACTAGTACCTCTACTAATGCCCTCGACAACCCAAGTGATGTTAGTGAGCAATAATTACAAATGTATCGATAATATAGTCTCTCCTTCCTGTAGCCCGGCGGTATTTCAAGAAATAGAAAAGTGTTTAATCACAAGGGTTAACCAAACATATTAGATATCCCAGACCTGTTTTGCAAAATGAATTGAACTGTATACATGAGTTACAACTAAGTCAAAAAAGATAGAAAGGATTTAAGTCTTTATTTTTGGAAAATGAGTGAATGTAGCCGGTGGCTCCAACGCGTGCCACCTCCAAGTCGCGCATCCACGGATGGCGCTCGATCGTGCGGTGCTGGATGATTTTAACGTGGGGTCCTCTGCCTACTGGATGCACTACATGTCTACGGGCCACACCCTACTCGCTCCCCTTATCTCCTTCTTCCCAATCGGTTTCATCCCCCCATGAACAGTCAGGGATGGCTCCTCACGCACGAGTCACCTCCCCATATTTGGCCAATCACCCTAGTCAGCCCGGATCCGATGCCGACCACCACACCACCCTCGTCCAGCCCTCGCCGCAACATAATCCTAGCGCCGCCAACCTTGTACCACCTCCTACCTCATGTTCCTGCTTCTCTAAGGTAGACGCCAATCCGCATACCTCAAGCCATCGGTGGACACTCCACCGTGGACGTGCTCTGGTTTGGTGCATGATGGCTCAGAGTCGCCCCTCTTAGAAATAAACCACACGTGTCTCGTGTGTGTGCGTGAATCTGTCTTCGTGTTGATTTTTACTTAGTGTGCAGTACATAGGGTCGTTTGGATCTGTTGGAGGCAACCGTGTCATGCGTGTGTGTGCTTGTCGTGTGTAGGCTGGCCGCAGCATGCAGATCGAACATCAAAAGTATATTTTTTCGAAATGGGGGAAATCGCCCCATCTTCTGCATCCAAGGGATTCACACGACTTTTTTGTTAGATTATTCACAACATCTTACAAGAGCAATACAAAAGATCAAACTCGAAGCCACCTCACTAAACCTACAGAGGGATGAAGGGGGTGACAATACACCAACTCACATCATCCAAACAACCAAATGCCTTCCCAAGCCGCCCAAAAGCAGGTGAGAAACAGATCTAGTCAAGCAGACTCTCAGCGCACGCCAACACACACGCCACAGAAATCGCTACCGCCATCTTCCTCACACCCATCTTCAAGAGGGATCACCACATTGACCTTGTCAGACCTGCCGTTGATGTCACCATGATGCTAGACAGCTCCACCATCCTGCACGTGTCCTACAGTTCGCGCCTGTCTTCGATACCCTGCAGCTCCACGCCGTCGAGAATCATCAACGCCGACGTGGTAGATGATCACCACTCCACCAAAAATCCACCTCCATCCAGCCGCTGCTCCAAAAATGATGCCCCAAGCGGTAGAACGACGCAGGAAGCGCCGTCATCATCTGATCCGGGAGACCCGGATCTAGGGTTTTCCCCGGAGCAACACGAGTGAGTAGCCACGGACTTTGACGACGATGCCTTCAAGAAGGAAGTGGCGCTTAACGCCGCTATTGCCCGCCAATCGTGGGATGATTTTCACCGACAGCCGCGGGTCCCCAACTCGGCGAGAGCAAGCGGAGAGGCTAGCAAAGATGATGCCTACACAAAGGAACGACGCCAATAGCCGCCGCCATCATCCGCCAAGAATGAAGTAAAGGTGCGATTTTCACCGGTGGCCCCTTCACCGCTAGCACTTCGTTGACTAGATCTTCATCGCCGGAGTAGATAGATCATGTGATCCGCCACCCCAGCACCCAGCCGACCTCCTCCGGCGAAGAAAGAGGCCACCACCACCAAACCCGGATCAGCCCAGGCATCCTAGGAGAAGTAGAGGTGGCCTGAGGAAGATTGCCCGTTGAGGGAGAGCGTAGATCAGGCATCAGCCTGTCTCACGTCTAGGCTCATGGCCCAGATCGATATCAACGAGCGCCGCCCAACTGTCGATGCCGCCAGCGAAAGCACCCCACTCCGGTCGCCGCCACCCTACTCCACTGCCACTTGAAACGGGGGGACGAGTCGCTGCCGCGCCCCCGATCTCCTGGCCGAGGAAACCCACCGCCGCGCCGCACGGGCTTTGCCCGACGACACCGAGGGTGATGGCGGCGGGAGGGTTGGGGATTCTGAAGAGGCCGAGGGGAAGAAGGGTGGGCACCCTGGCGCGGCGCAGCGGCCACTGCGCCGCACGGGCTTTGCCCGGTGACACCGAGGGCGACGATGGCGGGAGGGTTGGGGATTCTGAAGAGGCCGAGGGGAAGAAGGGTGGGCACCCTGGCGCGGCGCGGCGTCCGCCGCACGGAGGCAGTAGGGTTGTGTATCAAAAGTAGATATGTGCGTGCTTTGTGTATTAGCTTGGGTATAAAAACCCTCTGTAATAATGCTCGTGAAAGTGGTGAACATTGGTTTGAGACAGCTATAATATAAGAAGGAGCGGTGTTTGTGCGCCATGGAGTTTGCCGCAGGAAAACCTGTGCATTCATATCCTTCTTCCACCTTCGTTCGAGCGAGAGATAAAGAGTAACATAGGGGCGGCAAAGACGCAACCCCAATAGGCCCAACGCTTCAGCCAATCCGTCCTCTCGCTCCAGCGATGCGGTCACTTGGAGGCGTGGTCTGGGGAGACCTCGAGGTCCATGGCCGATGCGGCTGCTGCAAATGTTGCGCATGTGTTGCTGCGACGATCTCCGTCAGCAGCGGAACTACGGATGGTCATCGTTGATGCAGCAACGGTGCTCTAATAGTATAATTTTTTTGCTATAATAGTTATGTCTTTTTGCTACTTTAGTATAAATCTTTTGCTATGAGGTCTCAGGCGAGGTGTCCGGCGAGCTCTTCGAGAAGGTCGGGTTGTGCTACAATAGCACACTTTTTTTGCTACAAGGTCTACGACGAGGTATGTGTCCAACATATTGGATACAGCGCCACTAACCTCATACACTGCCTCCTACCTCATCTGCTGCAGCTTCTCCAAGGTAGATGCCGCCCCGCCAATGTTAGGACACCGCTGGCCAATCCGCACTAGACGCGCTCTGGTTTGGTGCATGATGGCTCGGAGTTACCCGAAAGTTACAGCCACTCCATCCTCTCGCCCCAACGCTGCATCCGCTTGGAGGTGCGGTCGGGGACGACGTCGAGGTCCATGGCTGGTGCGGTGGACGAAGGTGCCGGGAGTGGTGGGTGGCGTCAGAACTACAAAAGGTTGGGTCGCACTACTACGGGCGGTCAGCGGCGAAGCTGCAAAGGTTCCGGGGCAAAGATCCCCTTGATTCTAAGCACTACCTTGATTTTTTTGTCTATAATTATTTGCATGCGTCTACAATTTTCTTCCTTGGTCGTGGCAATAATTTTTCAACCACTAATTTCTCGCTCCTAAAAGGGGAGTAGTATAGCTTACTATTGTTCTAGTCTTTTGTTTCCTTCCAAATAAATCTCCAATTAGTTGTCTGCTCTTTTTTTCATGAGGGGGTCCATGCGTTAATAACAAGGAAAGCAAATTACTTCCTGATTTTCTCTATGTGCATTGACATGGAAATAATTGATATACGAATAATTATGTTTCTATTTCTTCTAAGCGGCCTGGAAATATATTTGATGGGAGTTTTTTTAGGTGATCAACAGTTAGGATTAGTCCAATGTTTGATGTTAAAGTGCACACCATCCCCAATTGCAATATATAATAGTAAAGATATTATATCTATCTAGTCATGGTGTGGTTTGCTTTTATCATTTAGTTATCAGTATATTTTAGGCTTGTGTGGGCTCATGGAGCATTATCATGTATCCTATTGTGGTTTATCAATGAATATTAAAGTATGGTGTCATCTATGAGTCTCTTGTTTGGAGATTTATGGGTAACACTCATGCAAATAAGCGTGGCATATTTAGATGTTTCAGTCACATCTTGCCTTGAATTTAATTAACTTGAGTGTGCTGGACAATTGTAGAATTATCTCAGATCAAGTAAAAGAATAAGTCAATATGACATAAAGAATAATAGTTCAAAGTAGAAGATGTGGTCTTGTGGGATAAAGAGTTAGGAAGGTTAATGAAAATAATATGAAACTCTCTTGTTATGCCCTAGTATCTTTTGAAGATGTTAATGATCATGGCTGTTTTAATACTTATGCTCTTGAAAAGTGAATGAAAGGTGGGCACTCGAGGATTCGGTTAGTCATGGAAAGTGTGAGATAAAGGTTGTGTTCAGCATAATAACTTGATTGAAATATCCATGACTAAAGTTTGTACTGGTTACTAATGAAGCAAGGTGGTAAACAATATCATATCTATCTTTTTAGTTGTCTTCTTTTAACTAGTTATTAAATGAGAGTTCATATTGTCTTTAAATTTCAGCAAAGTATCAAATAGTATAATGCTTGCAAATAAGAGCAAATGCATTGGAAAAAGAGGATGATTCAATTGTCCAACATACAATGGTTATTTATGTTCAAAAATAAGGGATGATTGCTAGAGCTTCTACTTATGTTGCCCTCATGTCTATGGGTTTTAGTTCATTAATCTTTCATTGCAATTGAACATGATGATGATACAATGCTTGTATTTAGTTATCAACCATAAGCTCATTGATGCATGTAATGATCTGCTCGCTTACTTACTCGAGGATGAGTAAAGATTTAAGCTTGGGGGAGTTGATACGTGCATTTTAATATCATCATTTTATAACTCATATTATCATATTAGAATGTTATTGCCATTGGTATATCATTGTTTTTGCACGTTTTAGATGATTTATGGAACTTTCATACAAAGTCCCTATTTTTGGTATTTAATTTCTGGGAGGCAGAAAACCTCCTTTTTCTTGTTTTTAATGTTTCAGGAGCTACAGGGACCCAAATGGAAAAAGGGAAATTGCACAGTTGGTTTTTCATCGGGAGAACACCAGAGGGAAAAAGATCGAAGGAAGAAGAGCCACGAGGGCCGAAAGGGGGTGGCCCACGTGGCCAAGGAATCTAGCCGCGTGGGACCCACGATCTGGCGCCTCGGGCACTTCCTCACTCGGGGCTTTTTAACACGCCTAATTTTCCCAAGACCATCCGAGGCCGCGGCAGCGGCGAAACTCCCGATTTCCTCTGAGGGGGGTCAGCTGCTCTAGAGCTCCGGAGAAGAGGGAAATCATTGTCATCGTCATCACCTCTCCTCCTTGGCGTGGGAGGAGGCCTCTCCATCATCACCATCATCAAGACCCAGCACCATCTCCATCATCATGTCCGTGATCCACTCCATCCCCCTCGTAGTTTGAGAGTTTCTATACCCTAGATACTTGTTTTGTGCTCCTATTCATGTTTGTGATTGAGTACTTGTCATTATTTGGAGGTGAAGTTATATTTTCAGATTGTGTTGTACCACTTATGCCACTGAATATGATCATGTTTGCATGTTGTGAGTAGTTCCCGTATGTTCCTGAGGGCATAGGATGAATTGGCAATGATTTATATATAACATGTGTTGGTATTTTGTCTAGTGTTTATCTTTTTATGTGATTCTATGATGGTGTTGTGCAAACGTCAACTGCACAACACTTCACCTATATGGGCTCATAGGAGAACACCGTACTATAATGGAGTGAGGGAGATTTGGGAGGACATTTAAACCTGAGACCGAGTCATGAAGTTACTCTTATGGGGTATTAGTATCGGGGACCTTAGAGTGTAATGCTATGGTGTAGCTTTATGTCTTAATAACTCTTGTGTAATTATTTACTTGGCCATAAGATCCATCATAAGGGGTTAGTTTATTTATTTAGCTATACCTAATAATGGCTCCATCCAAAGAAGATTACAACTTGACAAGATATTCACCGTGTTATTTTAGAAATCTCTATGCCATGCAAAATCCATGCAGCCCTGAGGAAAGTTTTCCATATATAAGACACACATCACTTGAGCTTGTCCTCTTGCGACATAGAGGATTGGACTTTTGTCTCATTGAGAGCTTTCAACTGTCACTATCTATTTCCTGCATTTTTATTCTCTTTGCAACTATACAACCAAAAATCCCAAAAACATTTGCATCTTTTATTATTTTATTTATCTCTCTTGCTAACCAATACCTTCATTTCCTCGTGGGTTCACCAACCTTTTCTAATCGAAAGGTACTACAATTGATCTCCTGCACTTGGAAGTCATCAAATGTAAGCAATGTATCGACAATGATTGGTCTTGACTTATTCAAAAGAGATAGTGGGTCGAGACTTCGAGGCATAGCTTGAGAACATAAATCTTGGTTAAAGTCCATAGATGACAATCAGGTTTGGAGCTTTGTTTATCCGCTAGATGGTATAAAAAATCAAGTAAATATGGATCTTGAAAAAGATAGCTGACATGTATGGGAATGTTCACATCTATAAAGCTCGGCTTGTCGTAAAGGCTTTTCAACAAGTTCAAGTGGTTAACTACGACGAGACTTCCTTGCCCATACATATGTTTAAGTTGGCTCATATCATTCTGGCTATTTATCGTATTTTTTCATGAAATGTGTAAGATGGATGTCAAAACAACTTTCCTTAATGAAAATTTAACTGAGGACGTGTATATGATGTGGACTGAGGGTTTTGTTGATCAAAGGAGTGATCTTAAGATATGCAAGGTTCGGAAATTTATTTGTGGATTGAGGCAAGCATCCCGCGGTTGGAACATTCATCTTTATGAGGTATTCAACGGGTTTGGCTTGATTAAGAATGAAAAAAAGAATCATCCATTGTGTATCCAACAGGCTTAGTGGGAGCTCAGATGTATTTATAAACTTATCTGTGGATGGTATTACTGTTGATTGAGAATGGAGTTCCAATGCTTGAATCTTTCAAAGTGTCATTGAAAAATGTTTTCGGTGAAGGTGTGAAAGGATCGTATGACACCTAGAGGGGGGTGAATAGGTGTAATCTCAAATTTTAATTCTTCTTAAAATTAGGCTTGACATAAAGGTAAATTCTCTAGATATGCAACTAAGTGAATTCACCTATATGACAAGATGGCAAGCAACAATACAAGATACAAGTAGTAAAGGCGTTGTGAGGATAGAGGTAACCGAGGTGGATCACACGGAGAGACGATGATATGATTCCCGTAGTTCCTTCCTTGTAAAGGGAAGTACGTCTACGTTTGGAGGGGTGTGGCGCCACGAAGGCCAGCCAACGCCACGAAGGCTCACCCTATTCTCCGGTGAGCAATGCCACAAAGGCCTAGCCCACGCTCCACTAAGCGGTTGCCTTGAGGTCGCAACCGACACCTTTACACAAAGCTTGGGGCACACATCCACAACCAAATTGGAGGCTCCCAAGATGTAACCACGAATTTTTACACAAATAGTAGCTTCGAGGTCACCTCATAAAGATCCACTAAGAATGTTGATGAAACACAAATCCATTTGATGGAAGAGTAGATCTAGGTCATCTCTATCAAATCCTCAAATATGGTGAAATTTGAGTGGAGGAGTAGGGAGATCTAGGTGTTTGGAGCTCAGCAATGGTGGTCTCAGATTTGGGCAACAATGTTGGAGAGAACCATTGGAGAAGAAGCCCTATTTATACCACCCCCCCCCCCGAAGGGGATATTGCCGTTGGAGAGGTGGTGACCGGTAGTACCGTCCAGGTTGGGCCGGTACTACCGATCGGTGTCGATGTGGCGCGGGATGGAGGCGGCCACGTGGGCGAGGCATGCGCTGGAGCCTCGGGCTGGGAGGGGAGGCCGGAGTCTCCGTTCGTGGTACCGGCCGGGGTACCACTGGGCGTCCCCAACACCCTGGCTCCTTACTGCAGGGCTTGGCCATTTTTCGGTACCGCCCGCGCCTCCGGCCGCGCTGGCCCCTCCTCTCATTTTCTCCTCTTCTTCTCTTCTTCTTTTCTTCCTTTCTCTTCTTCTTTTCTTTCTTCCATCTAATCTCTCTTCCACTCTTTCTTCCAACTAAGTTCAAACAAGAATATCATCTCATTTCCCGAAATGATCTCTTCAAGCTCTTCAACTTTTGGACACAAAGATCATCGCTATTTCCTTCAATTCTTATACAAAAAACTTAGTCGAATATAATTATTGTCATCAACACCAAAACCACCTACTTAAGGAGATATGTTCTTTCAATCTCCCCCTTTTTGGTTTCTTGATGACAACATAAGATTTGCATAGAATTGAGTGTAGAGCAAAAAATATAAAAGGATATAAGCTCCCCCTAGACATGTGCATCCAATTAACATAACATTTGAATAAGAAGCACATCATCTAGGGTCAAAATATTCTAACATTTTATAGATTAACCAACAAGTGCAAGGTGTAAGGGGTAAGAAAACAAATTCATCACTTGCACTTGAGATGAGACAAAGCATATGTGAGTAAAGACAAGTGTTGAGTTTAGAGATCATACCACAAGTAGTCCACTTAGTCTTTACCATAGATAGATAGATAGCAAATGTCTCACACATAAATAGATAGCCCATATGTCTCACACACATAGATAAGGTCCATAAAACATAACAAGATAGTTCACAACAACAAATAGCCATAAGTCACAAGCATAAAGAGTCAAAGAAATCGCAAGCTTGTGACTTCCCATGCAAATACCGTACGAACCTAATAGAACTCTTCTCCCACTACAAGAAAAGTTCTGATAGACAACGTCCCAAAATCGTCCGCTAAGGGGCGATATGGGTTCTGTTGTCGAAACTGCGTCAGGCAAAGTCCTACCACGTTTTTTTCGATCCGTCGCGCTTGGGCGCCCTTCCGCCACGGAAAATCGGACCGTTGCAGAAGTGTTTCCGGGAGCCCGTTGACTGCTGACGTCATGCAAACTGACACGTGGCAGACGCCGTTAACTGGCAGTTAACGGCGTTAACCGGCTAAACCCCGTGGTAGATGATAGGCCCACACGAGGCCTGCCACGTCTTAAGCGGGCCGGCCCATTAAGTTTGCGGGCCAGGCCAGGTGACTTAGTTTGACCGGTCAACTATATATCTGGGCTGGTCCATTAGTTACGTGGGCCGGGCCTAACCTCTCAGGTTGACTGGTCAAAACTTTAATGGGCCAGCCCATTTAAAAAGTGGGGTCCACCTTGAAGCAAGTGGGCCGGCCCAAGAAGTTATTGGGCCGGCCCAATTAGCATGTGGGCCCCACTTTCCTGCTATCGGGTCGGCCCATTTAGTACGTGGGGTCCACAATAGATCAAATGGGCTGGCCCAACAAGCCAGTGGGCCGGGCCAAAAACACAGGTGGGTCCCACTTTCCTATTAATGGGCCGGCCCATTTAGTATGTGGGGTCCACCATATAGCAAGTGGGCCAGCCCAAGAAGATAGTGGGCCGGGCCAAAAACACAGGTGGGTCCCACTTTCCTTTTTAAAGGGCCGGCCCATTTAGTATGTGGGGTCCACCATATAGCAAGTGGGCCGGCCCAACAAGAAAGTGGGCCGGGCCAAAAACATAGGTGGGTCCCACTTTCCTGTTAAAGGGCCGGCCCATTTAGTATGTGGGGTCCACCGTATAGCAAGTGGGCCGGCCCAACAAGAAAGTGGGCCGGGCCAAAAACACAGGTGGGTCCCACTTACCTGTTAAAGGGCCGGCCCATTTAGTATGTGGGGTCCACCATATAGCAAGTGGGTCGGCCCAACAAGGTAGTGGGCCGGGCCAAAAAGGCTGGTGGGTCCCACTATCCTGTTAAAGGGCCGGCCCATTTAGTGTGTGGGGTCCACCACAAAAGCTTTTGGGCTGGCCCAACAAGTTAGTGGGCCGGCCCAATTAGTATGTGGGGTCCACGGTAAATCAGGTGGGCTGGCCCGACGAGTTAGCGGGCCGGCCCAATAAGCTTGTGGGGCCCACTTTTCGGCATCGTCGGCCCGATAGTGGGTGGGGTCCACCTTAAACCAAGTGGGCTGGCCCAATAAGTACGTGGGCCAAATTTCGTTTAGTTAGTGTTTATATGCCGGCATAATAGGCGCTTTAGGATTTTGCGGTTCACATGTGTGATTTCGCTTAATTGGGCCGTTTAAGTGATGGGAATTTGTGATTTACCGAGAATATTTACGCAAAGACATGATTTCTGGGCTTGATAGCCTCACTTACCACAAGCACCAAAGAAAAAATGCGCGAAAGAACTATAAAAACTAACTAAATATTACATCAGCTGTAAGGCTTTGAAAAAATATTACAGAACCCAGAGAAATTGAATGGTAATTAAACCTAGCAATACAATGAAGCGATCCAGCAATCTTTTAAGTTGTCCATGCAGCACCTATATCTGAAACAAAGACATTACAAGTTAAGACATCAACAATGGAAAGGCAAAGACACTACAATATTGTTTGCCAAAGAATTTGGAACTAATCATTTCGTCGTTATAACAAGATCATTGTAATGTGCACAATAAGCAAACAAAGAGTGCATGCCGCATACCAATAGCCAATATAACAGAGCATGTTAGAATGAAATAGCAGACTTACTACTATCGAGTCCCATGCAAACCAACATGTTCAGGGAGTACAAGATTGGCATGAACAACATAGTAGCAGGCTATAAATTTTGTAACAACGACTGAGCAAGATGAAGTTATGATGGCTACATCTACAGAGCAGGGAATGTAAACCAAAAATAGAAGTTACGATGGCAAAAGCTAAAGAGGAGGGAATGTGAACCAACATGTGCCAAGTGCAATTACATCATTTTGGCCATGAACTAAATAATACTCCTGAACTTATAGTGAAGGGGATGCAAATCAAGATGTTTCGGGATATAAACTTGTAATGAGCAACACATAGAGGATAGTTAATGCTGGAGCTTAGGATGGACCAGATACAGAATATAGTGGGATCACCTGCGAACTTGTATAAGAGGGAATGCAAACCAATATGTTCAGCATTCCATATGTGAGCGTCATGCCAAGTCAGAGAAACAAGTCAATAATGCAGCTTTTGAAGAACAAGATGGCACGCAAAATTATTATCTAGTAGTATGACAAGTTTATTTGTACTACAGGCTAGATAGCAGAGTGATAGCATGCCAAACTAAGTCCTTACTTTGTTAGCTTACAATGAACTAGGTACAAAACAATGGCATCACCTGTAGTACAGGGAATGCAAGCCAACATGTTCATGGAGTAAAAAATTGGCACAAACAACATAGTAGCAGGCCATAATTTTTGTAACAACGACTGAGCAAGATAAAGTAATGATGGCTAGATCTACAGAGCAGGGAATGTAAACCAAATATAGAAGTTAGGATTCCAAAAGCTATAGAGCAGGGAATGCGAACCAACATGTGCAATTACTTAAAATTGGCCATGAACTAAATAATAGCAGGATGTTACTATAATAGCTAGGAATAAAACAGATAGGAGTTATAATGGCATCACTCATAAACTTGTAGATAAGGGAAACAAATCAATTTGTTTCGGGATATAAAGTTGTAATGAGAAACACATATAGGATAGTTAATGCTACGGCTTATGATGGACCAGAAACGGAATATAGTGGGATCACCTGTGAACTTGTAGAAGAGGGAATGCACACCAACTTGTAGAATCAGATGGCAGACAAAATTATGATGGAAGTAGCTACTGTGACGAGTTCAAATAAATTTGTACTGCAGGATGGCAGAGCGATAGCATGCAGGAACTAATAGCAGGCAGTTACTTTGTTAGCTTACGACTAAGTGGATAGAAATAACAATGGCATCACCTGTAGTACAGGGAATGCAAACCAACATGTTTAGGGAGAACAAGATTGGCATGAACAAAATAGTGGCAGCCCATAATTTTTGTAACGACGACTGAGCAAGATAGAAGTTATGATGGCTACATCTACAGAGCAGGGAATGCAAACCAAAATGTTCAACCGCTTAAAGTTAGCAATGAACTAGAAAATAGCAAGGTGTTACGGTCATATCTAGGAATGAACTAAAAGAGCTTCAGACAAACAAGCATCTGAACCCAGAACATGGCGCTAAATCAAGGGACTTACATTAGGAGAAGCACTCTGTGGGAGTCACAGCAGATCTTCCTGGGGTTGATAGATCCGGTGATGAAGTATGCTACATGTGCTACTTGGGGTTGGAGAGACGGCCATTACAATTCATGGTTACTCATCTCATCTGCAAAAAAAAACGTAATTGCGTCGTTAGCACAAACAGGTTCCCCCAAGATTAAACAAGAACTTGCAGGCAAGCAATAGAAAAGCGACAGTAGAAGAGTTTAGATCATGCACGGCGCCGGTGAAGCAGATCTGGTTCATGCACAGCGGTGTCGGTGAGCAAGATCCGATGCGGTGGACGACAGATCTGGTGGGGTGGACGATACCGCAGCTGAAGCGGCTCCGGTGGACTGCTGGATGAGCATATGGTTTCGAGGTTCGGCGGGGATGATCCGGTCCGGTTGATGACGGCGTCGATGAAGCGGCTCCGGCAGGCAGCCGGATGACGAGGATCGCGAGGCCTCGGGTAGGCCAGGGAAGTCCGGCGGGGATGTTCCGGTGCGGTGGTCGTGGAGGTGGGAGAGAGAGGGACTTGGGAAGTTCCGGTGGGTGTGGTCTCAGAGGAGAGAGAGACTGAGGGAAATGAATTTTTTTCGGTTAGTTTCCGGGGCTAGGGACGTGGTGATCGAAAAAAATGACGGGTAGACCCCCCACCAACCGACTTATACATGGACATTGTTGTCATCTTTACGAGGGTAGAATGGGAAGTTAGAAGCGTGTGAAATATTTGTATTTTTCGGGCGGGAAGTTTTGCCGCTGAAATGAGATTTCGAATTTGGCTACAGTCCAAGTAATACAAAAATATGAGACCGTACTAGTACGGCCAAGTGTCACATCAAGTCATCATCACGTTGAAAATTAGCATCATTAGAAAGTGCTTTTCAATACGAATCCAACGATACTAATTACATACGGAGTATAATATAATCAAGATTGTGTTGCTCAATTTTTATTGTCAAAGTTCATCTTGGAATACGCGTGGGCCTTATTCCTTGGGACGGAGGTAGTGCTTACCACTATGACTAGTCTAATATATTCGTGCCCTCGGTTCCTTAGTTGTGCTCAGTTTTCCCCAGCTCCTTAGTTTTTCCTCAGTTTTCCCCAAGACCTTGTCTGAAACCATCACAGATGCTGTAACGGCCGGTTGCCCGACGGTTGACCGTTATCTTCTGACTAGTGGGGCCACGTAGAGCCCGCAAAGACACGTTAGACCATCCATCTTTGTTTGACCGTAAGCATCGCTGTATCCCTGACCAAAACACGCACGAGTGGGGCTTCGGTATATCGAATGACAAGTGGGCCATGGCGCTGATACAAGGGGCAATACACAGGTAGGAATAGATTTTTAAACGGAGCTCTACAGCGATGGCACGGAGGAGGTGGCCTGCGGGGTGCTGAGATGAGATTGACGTCCACAAAGAACTGCATGAGGCGAGACCAGACGCATTAGATAGATATGAACTAGACGCGTTTAACCATGCAAAGAAGAGAAGAAATGGTCGACGGCATCGACGACTACCTCAAAACTTTGACTGACCGTGTCCGACACGAACGCGAGCAATGTAGAGAAAACTAGTGTCTCTCCTTTCTGGCGTGTATAGATGGGTGCTAGAAGAGTGTGGTGGCGAAGGGAAAGACCTCGCGGTGGTCTGTGGCGTCCAGCATAGCGGGGCGGCGTGGCCGTGCCCACATCGGCGTGGATGCATGTTCGGCATTGGCATCAGCATGTACGTTCGGCATTGGCCTCGGCGGTATCTCTGGTGTGTCAGTGATCGAATGAGGGGACGGGATTGAGGGTGCATCCCGACGGTGACCTAGCATTGGCGTCGAGCATAGTCAAGCTTTCGACCATGCCGATATCGGCATCGGCAAAGTTTGGAGGCTGTGGTGCTCGAATCAAGGAGGGATTTGTTTCTTGTACGCCAAAAGTGATTTGAAACAAGTTTCGTGTTGAAGGTTAGGTAACGAAAGTTTGTAACTAAGCCCAAAATTATACTAGCGCCATGGTGAGGTTCTTTTTGATAGAGCTATACGGTTGGGCAAACTTTTTTGACACTTTTTAGATAGGGTTCCTTGTTGTTACACGTATGGCATCATGTATGGCAAATTTGGGATCATTTGGAGATGTTCGAAAAAATCACTTTGCTTAAATGCATGCCGTTTCGTCTCACTGAAACCAGATTTTCTAACAAGGTGATTTATTCTACCTTCTCTAAATGACCTCAAATTTCATACAGCTGATCTTCTATACATAGATAGATAGATTGTTTCATTTTTATATTTTTTGAACTTTTTATTTCCCTTTATAATATCCAATTGATTTTCAGGTCAAAACCTCGAAAAACAACATCATGTATGGCATCATTTTTGCCATAAATTTCAAATTTTGTGAAACTTTCCCTTTTAGATATTCCTTGTTGTTATAGATATGGCATAATGTATGCCAAATTTGGTTAGGTCTCACTGAAACCAGCTTTTGTAACAAGTTAGGTTTTTTCGACCTTCTCAAAAGGGATTTTTTTCTACCTTCTCTAAATGACCTCAAAAATCATACAGACGATCTTTTATACAAAGATAGGTAGATTGTTTCGTTTTTACAGTTTTTTGAACTTTTATTTCCCTTTATAATACCCATTTGTTTTCAGGTCAAAACCTCGAAAGTTAACATAACTAGATGGTGAACCCTTCCAAACTTCAAATACAGAGATAGATAGATTGGTTCGTTTATCATTTTTACCGTGAATAGTAATGGCTACAAGAAATCGGTGATGGTCTATCATTTTTGCGTGAAAAGTAATGGATACAACAAATCGGTGATGGTTTATCATTTTTTGCGTGAAAATTAATGGCTACAACAAATCGGTGACGGTTTATCATTTTTTGCGTGAAAATTTATGGCTACAAAAAATCGGTGATGGTTTATCATTTTTTGCGTGAAAAGTAATGCCTAAAAGAGTTTATAATTTTTAGCGCGTGAAAATAAATACAGAAAACCGCCCTTTAGCATACTTAGAGAGTGGAAGGTAACTGCCGACAGAGAGAGAGGGGTTATCCTGCCCGTTAGATCATACGATCAACGGTCGGCGGGCACGATCCGCGTGACATGGGCTAGACCAATCAGGGCAATGTTGCACGTGTGAGAGAATTTGTGGAGGGAGAGGGCAAGACTGAGTAGTATCAAGAAACCAAGGGCACCTATGTAATAAACAGACTAAGGGATTCAAATATGAGATTTAAAAAATGGAAAATGCGTGTTTTGTACAATAAAACCCATCTTGGCCTATCTCAAACTATTTGCAATACAAATATACATGAGTGTGAGAATTGTGGCCTCATTTAGACAAAGTATGTTTTGGGGAAAGCTGTTTTGGGAAGGGCTTATTGTGGAAAACCGTGCACCTTCATAGCTACTAGGTGATTTGAGAAGGCCTTTGAGAAGTGGCAATTTGTGGTAAAACTTGATTTATCTATGACTTATCTATGTTTTGAGAACTGGCAATTTGTGGTAAAGACTCCATGAGTATGTGCCACTATTTTTCGGAATTTTTTGCACATTAAATGACTCATTTAACTAGTTAATCCCATTTGTTGACTGTCTGTTGACCAGCTACTTGAGGGTAAAACTGAGCATATTGCACTAGCCAGTATTAGCACTCAAGGGGAAAACTGAGCAAACAAAAAATGCTAGTATAATGCTCGAGGTTATACCTGAGTATATCTAAATTTCCAGGGTTAGACTCGAGGACGCGTGTTGCGGTGCAGAAATGAAAGACGTGCAATTGTTGACGCGTAGACGCCGGTCGCGGTGCAGAAGTCGAAGACGTGCAATCGTGGACGCGTGGCGCATTGCAGAAGTCCAAGACGTGCAGCGGTGGACGCGTAGGACGCGGGTCGCATTAACCACCCCTTGCCTTTATAGACGCCTCCTCCCACTATCTCTGTCACTCTCACTCGCCTACGCAACGCCGCCTCTCTCACGTCCCATCATCTTCTCCAAAGCAAAAAACCCTCTCCCTCTCCCTCTGCTCTGCCGGCGAGATGGACAAGGAGAATGCCAATCCCATCGTCCACGGCGCCGTCGGCTCCAAGCGCGACGCCTCCCTCTTCGACGCCGTCCCCTCAACGGACGTCGCCGCCATCCCCTCAACGGACGTCGTCGCCGCCTCCGCCGGTGCATCGGAGGCTGCTGCCGCCGGTCGCGGTCAGATCCCGCCGGGATATGACCCCTACGAGCCGGTGTCGTACGTCCCGCCCCGAACCCCTACGACACCTCCATGGAGGACCCATGGAACGAGGTAACTACGGTTTGCTTCCTTTTTTTATTCCCCATTCCTTTTTGAACCCTATTTGTGCTGGTGTAGATGGATCTGTGGATGGATGAGTATTGGGCTAATATTTGCGCCGATTTTATTCCATTTTGCTTTGATCCCTCCTTGATTTCGTTTAAGATTTGGGGTTCGGCCGTTCGGTTAATTTATGCAAGTAATAATGGGATCTCAATCAGTTAATTTATGCAAGTAATCATAGGATCTCAATCAGTTATTTTATGCACGAATCAAAAGATATCAACCGTTTAATTTTGCAAATAATCTGGAATGTGTTCAAGTTCAGATCTGGAATCTGTTTCTTTGCCTATGATGAATCGGTGGGCACAGATTTTTACAGGGAGGGTTCAGCGAACCATTTCTGTGTACAAATCTGTTGTGCATGAGCTTTGGTTCGCTTACACCGTCCCTGTAGACATATAATCGTGTCCACTCTAACTGAGGCTGCCTCTGTTTTTCCTAACTTTGTTATCATGCACGTTAGTCATCGTTGCAACTCATTCACTAATAGTTCCCGTTTGATATGGATCAGCTGTCTGGCAGCGACATCGGCAGCGACGACGAGCACCATGACGTCAAGACTCGCCAGGTGCTGCGGAGGCTGCAGGTCGGCAAGTACGTCTCCTACTTCGCCGTCGACAAGGGTGTCTACAGGTGCCCCTTCTGCACTAGGAGGCTCGGCGGCACTGACTTCAACTGCCTCCTCACGCACGCCGAGAACATCGGCAACACCAACCCCAAGGCCGGCGCGTCGGTGAACCCCCACTCCTTCCGCGCCAAGCACTTGGCGCTCGGCATGCACCTCCGCAGCATCCAGCGGGTGGAGATCTCCGACGGGCGCATGCCTCCGCTCAAGCCCAAGGCTCCCAAGGGGAGCAACAAGTGGAGGCATAGGCAGATGGGGTAGGCGGAGTCCTGGACGTGTGCTGCTGCTACCTCCTCCATTTTGTTGTTGGGATCCCTTTGTTGTTAGCTAGGGATCCCTCGTTGTTATGTTGTTAGTATGATGGTGTTGTACTGCTGTGAAGAACCTCGAACCCTACTATGTTTGGCTGCTGAATGCAGCTTATTATCTATATTATCTATCCCTATTCTACTATATGACCTTGTGAATTTATCATACATTCCCTGTAGATTTGCTTCTAGATTTATCTACATACATATGGACCAGATGGAGTACTAGATTGGGCTCCCTACTAGATTTGCTGCCATATTGGGCAAACAACGAGGGCCAAAAGGCACAAATAATAATTGAAGAAAGACAGAAATGCAAGCTTCTCTAGATTTGATACTAATTAGGTGAAAAAAGGCAGAGAGAAGGAGGCAGAAAATGTACTCTTAAAAGGGAAATGCCAATGGCCGAGAGAGACAAAACCCAGCTCCTGCTCATGTGCAACCAAACGCTATCTCGTCCTGTCCCACGCGGTCCCTTTCTACCAGCCCCAAGCGACGCGGGCCCACACGACGTGGCCCCACACGTCAGCATGGAGTGGTCAACTTAACGGGAATCCTGCCGTCTGAGCTGCTTCTGCGGGTTTCAAACAAGCACTTGGGGAAAACTGAGGAAAAACTAAGGAGCTGGGGAAAACTGAGCACAACTAAGGAACTGAGGGCACGAAAATAGAAATCCCAATATAAAAATGGTAGACCATGCGAAGTAGCTCTGCTCAGGCATTTATTCCCAGCGGTCATATCAAGCCATTATCACAAACAAAATCAGTTACTCCCATGTCCTCCGAACTGCAATTCAAAAATGCCTCTGAAATATTTCGGAGTTAATTGGCTAGTGGTTTTGCAGCTCAACTGATTTTGAGTTTGAGTGTGGCTACAGTCGAAGCTATATCTGTATCTGTCCATCTATATCTATATCTGTCCACCTATCCACTATATATAAAAAAAATCTTAGTTTTTGAAATCAGATAAGCCATCACCATGATGCACAAGCAATTATTGGCCGTTGGCACATCAGTTCTCCAACGCTTGATCCAACGGTCAAAGTTCCCTTTTTTAAGAGAAAGTCAAAATTCATTTGATTCGCTCGGGAACTGCGCCCGCCAAAACGAGTCTGACGAAGATGTTTCACGGACGCGCCTTGGCGATACATTGAATGCATATCGTGCAAGGTCAAAAAAAATGCAAATATTGCAGGATCGTATGTGGCTCCTATGAGCTGAAGTACTCCATGAAACCATGAACATACATGTAGATGGGAATCCCATGTAGATGATCTGAAGAACGACCTGCTGCATCTTGCACAAATCCATCTACATGACATCATAAACTTTAATTAGGAAGCAGCCACTTAACAATCATTGCCCAAAATATAACGGGTTCGACAATAAGCTGGTAATTCTCTATTATATATAAACACCAAAAAAATAAATTAGCAAGTAAGAAAGGAGTGTCAATGCCACCAGGACTTACAAAAAAAAGGGAATTAGCACTTTGTAATCACTTTGTTTTAACACATACATTCTGCTCAGGAATCCAGGGCCTAGGGTCACGTCAAGTCATACTCAGAACCAAAGTCGGTTCCCATGTTCTCCAATTCAAAACACGTACAAAATATTTCAGTGTGTGAAATAATTGTATTCGATAGGCAGGAGGTACATGCTACAGTGTTGAGATATTGAATTAGACGGTTGTTAAGCTATTGATTATATGGAGTCGAAATTTGGTAGCATACATAAGTATCTCTGTTCACAACTCGCCTCTACAGAAGCAGGAACAGCTGTTGAGTTGCAGCACAACACAAAGGAGAAGCCACTGTTCCGTTCATTGCACTCAATACAGCGATGAATGAACCAGGCCAGTTGACAAGCTTCTAGACCTGGGCTCTATGTAGAAAGCTGGAAATCAATGGATCACAGAAAATTATCAGTGTCAAGCTTTAATGCATTAGCCAACGCGACCAAAAGTACGAACTGATGGAAAGGGCTAGGCAGTCCACTTTATACATCTCAACATAGCCAACGCAACAAAAAGTCCAAACTGACAGAAAGGGCAAGACCGGGAAAAGAGAAGAGAAGGTTTGCGAAAGCGATGACTCGAACTTGAGACTATGGGCTCTGATACCATGTCAAAGCTTCATCCACAAGCCAACGGAACCACAAGTCAGAACTGATGGAAAGGGCAAGGTAATCCACTTATAATATTAACAATCAGCAGGGTTCCGGTTCAAAAAAAATCCACATCACAACAAGGAAACGACCACCAAGATCATAGCAATTGCAGATAAATGCACCTACGAAGTATGCTCGACTAAGGAACCATTTTACAAGACCAAGATATCGACCTGTCACCGTCCCCGTTCATCTCCAATTATCTAGCAGATACTCTTCTTACTACTTACTAGCATTCCTAACCTGCTCCAAAGAGGGCCTCCTTCTCGTGCTGCTATCGTTCTAAAATTGTCGACTTCTAGTCTTAGCGCAGCCGATGCAGCCTGCTCTACTTGGAGTTGCTCCTCTAGAACTTGAGCATGCAAATACTTTGACTTGGACATGGACTTGCACTTCACCAGTCCAGCATTCCGTAAGAAAGTGTTTTTGGCAATGCCTTTCTTTTTTATTGCCATGGAAAAGGCCTTCACACATTCTTCATCGGTTTTTTCCAGACCGTTTTTACCGGGTTTTGCCATCTCTAATTTCATATCTTCCTGCAAAAAATTGAGTTCGTACACATGTGTAAACATGATAGTTACTACAGAGAAACTTGCTGATAGTAGATTATCATGTGTATGACCTACTTTTATTCCTACAGTTTGGCATGTCTGATTCACATCACATGAATTTTAATAAACATCTATAATATCATATTGACATGTACTTTACTACTCCTACAAGTTGGGATGTGAGTCGTCACAAAATTTCAATTTTAGAGAAGACTTACAAGAACACTCTATGCGACTTCTCCAATCACTTCAAGTTTGTTCTTCTGGCATGCTTCAAAAATCTCTGGCAGAGTCATCTCTTTGTTTGGTTCCCTTTTACTTGCATTATGTAACATCTGCATTTTAGTACTACCATTTATAAATCGAATAACGCGGTTGAAGTGGAGGATCATAATATATGCTGCACACTGGTGTATATACTCTGCATGATCTTTTACTAAAATATTTCTAAATAGCAGTATAAAACAACATGTCCTTACTTTTTGCCGAATGTGCACTATAAGGTTACGAGATCCCGTACGGCTAGGTAAAAGTAGTTTACCGCGGTTTATCTGATTCTGTTTAGCCAAATTCTGCAAAAAGGAGACTAGTGAGACACTGCTATAAATAAGAATCCAAGATGTGATCTGGTCTCAGTCTTACAAATCATACCATATTCTTTGGATCAGACCAATGCTTCACAAGATCTCCCCACTGTTTGTCAGTCATTTGCTTAAGAGGAGATCTAGTTGGAACACTCCCAGTAATCTTTCCAGTGAAGTATTTCTTCTTTAGCCTCGTGATATCGCGCAGATACCTGAGAATAGACTGTTGAGAACATGCTTTACTTCCTCTTGGTCATCATCGAACTCGAACCTTAACTGTTCACAACAATACATAGAGCCAACAACAAGCTAGAAGGAACGGGACGTGCCAATGTGGTATGAGTAACATTACCAAGAGAAAGATGACTTACGTGTAACCTGTGCACTAATTTTTCAAAATGCGCAGAGGTGTCTACGTGCTCTTTCCATGTTGGGAAGATAGGAATTTCATTCCTGACGAAAATTCCTACATCCGATGCTAATTTACAAGATTCTTCTGGGTCCAAAGGGCCTTCGCCACCTACGATAGATGAAAGGCGAAATCTTGATTCCATCCCAGCAAGCTTAGCTACGAACATTTTCCCTACTGTTGGGCCCCTCGTTTTTCTTGATCGTGGTGCAACTACAAAGTTAAGCATTACATCAAGCTATCAAGGTAGATATATATATTTATTTATTTATTTATTTATTTATCTATAAAGTATAACTTTATAACGGAGAAAGAAACTATAAGCATTGGAAAATGTACCTTCTTCGGTGTGGGGCTCATCCTCAGGGGAGTTGTCTATGGCAGGACTAATATGGGTCAGTGGGAGATCATCAACAGTTTGTTGATGTTGTGCTAGCAGTGTTTGGCCGCTTGTGGTTGTGTCACCGGACTGCACAAGGTGTCCTTGGGCAGTATTTCCTACCACAGCTATCGCTGATCCCAATTGTGGCTGAGAAGTTGCCGTGAAAACTGGTTCTGCTGCCAATTGTGGCTGAGAAGTTGCTGTGGAAATCGGGTTCTCGCCGCCAATTGTGGCCGAGAAGTTGCTGTGGAAACTGGTTCTCGCTGCCAATTGTGGCTGAGAAGTTGCTGTGGAAACTGGTTCTCACTGCCAATTGTGGCCGAGAAGTTGTCCGTGGAAACTGGTTCTGCTGCCGATTGTCGCTGGTTGACTGGATTGGTAACAGGTGGCTGATTCAACCGCTTGGGGTGTTCACCACGTTTTTTTATTTCAGTACTCTTAGCATTTGCGTTATTTTCTTCAACTAGTGCCATGAATCGCTTAGACTGTCTAGTAGCAGAAGCAGATTTCTTTTTTGGTTGCAGCTGTTCTATCACCGATTCAGGCTGTTGAATGGTCTTCCTCTCATTGGTGGTTCCTGCGAAATTCTTACTTGAAGCTGCAGATTCCTAGCACACATAAACGATATTTCAGTCTACAGAAGTGCCATATACGATGATATGCAAATGGAAAAGAATGAAGAACAGTAAAGGATGACGTGCATGCTGAAACATATATATGATGCGTTAAGGAGACCTAGAGGTGGAATGTGAACATGTTTGGTGGGATTCAGGATACAAGTATACAACACATGGAAGTTGCAACAGATATCTCAAAGTAAAAAAACAGAAATCACCTGGTGGGGTTGAGGAGAATGGTCAGGCAAGGCATCTTCCTGAGTCAGCTCTCCAAGAGGCTCAGCAGGATCAAATTGTGAATCATAACATTGTTCTTTATCTTTGGGGAGGGGAAAGGGTTCTTCTCCCATTTTGTTCAGGTTTGCACTAGAGGCAATAGCGTTACAGATGTTTGTGCCCACACGGCTTGCATATCTGCTACATATCTTCCGCCTCCGTTTCTCTTTTAATTCATTCTGTAGTGCAATAATATCTAGCATGCATTACAAAAAAAATGCTAATGAGATGGCGGTGCAAGTAAGAAAAAAAATACTTTTCGAAATCACCTGCATAACAAAAGCGGCAATATCAACCTTCTTGGGAGTGGGCGCGTGTACGCTTTGGTTTCCAGCCGTGGACCATGGAGGCGCTTTGTGTACCCATCTCTCCAGTCCGGTGGACGGAAGGAGTCGGGGATTAAGATACGAGAACCCGGCGATGGTGAATGTCGCTGACAAGGCGGCGGTGGAAGTTGGCTACGGAGGAGCTCGTATGATACAGTGGTCGTCGGTGGGGGTGGGGGGAGGTGGAAGCTACTCCGGCTTGCTAAAAAACAAGGGAGACGGTGGAACGTCGTCGGTCACTACGGTGGCCGATGAGAAGGCAGTAGTGCTGGTGTGGGAGTGGGACAGTGGGCCGGCGCCGGCGCCGGCGTGTGAGATGATCCGGTGGGTCATGCAAGGTGGAAGCGTGAGAGAGAGATGCGGGGTTCGGCGCCGCCGGTGATAGGTCTGAATTGAGCGGTCCGGGGGGATAAGATCGGCACTGTACTTATTTCACATCGCTTTGAATTTTGGAAGCGGGGCGATTTCGGCGGGAATTTTGGGGCAGAGTTGAAATTATTACTGGTTGGTGGAAAACTGTGGAACCCTAGCTTACGAAATCCCAGGTCTGAAGCTGAGGGCCCTTTTGTTGTGTCTTTTTTTGGCTTTTTGGCTTTGGCAAAAGCCAAAAAAAGCACTTAAATAAGTGCTTTTTTGGCTTTTGGATTTTGGAAGCCAAAAACAAAAGGATTTTTTTTTTTGGCTTCCAAAATCCAAAAAGCCAAAAAAAGCCACAACAAAAGGGCCCTGAGTAGGTTCGGGTTCAACGGGATATGCTTGTTGGTTCTTGGGTACATATGATCTCTTTATTTCGAAATTCATCTTGTATACATTTTGAAATGTCAAAAAAGAATAAAACGAAAAATGCATGTGTACTTCTTCGCTTGCTATATACACATAAAATATTTCGATGGAAAATCGAATAGTAATTTGGGCTATGTAAAAAAGAGTTACTCCGTAAAAAAAATTGTGCTAACCATAAGGCTTTTTATGAGACATGTTTTCTCTCTTTTTTTACATAGACCATGAAAAAAACTTGTTTTTTTACCTCAACCATGAAAAATACTTTTTTTACATCGACCATGAAAAATACTAGGAATTTTCTAAAGTTATATTTTCCATCTTGTACACAATTAAAAATATCTTTAAAACAAACAAATCTCTAATGTCTAGGTGTACCATCTCTACTAGTAGTATATACTAGTAAATTGCACGTGCCTTGCACGTGAGAGCTCTTTTTTTTAGTGAAACAACTTCGATGCAATAAGAATTCGATCTTTTTTTAACAAAGGAGAGGGGCCCAAGGGCTTGATTACCATTAACTGCAACAGAGGGGTACATATTACAGATTGCAGTCAACAGTCACTTGGGTTGAAAGCGAATGCAAGCCCGCCTACATGATAGCAGGATTTTGTGAAGCTTTTTAACTTAATTGGTCAAACATGCGAAGCATGTGCCATTTACTTGTACAAATTTATCGGAAAAAAATTACTTGTACAAGCTAGTTCCCCTAAGTACTACCAGCACATAAGTAAACAAAATAACCAGGGACATCATCAACTGAAACAACAATCTATTCATATAGCGGCTCTTGCATCACCCTTTGAAAATCATCTACCTGCAAAGATGAGTGCAGAGTTTCTGCTCGTGCTTTCACCTGTTCCAAGATCGTCCAGTTGATCTCATGGACATCTGCATCAGCCAAAGCGGTAACCAAGTTGCCAGCCACTAGCTTCTGCAGATCAGCAACAGCATGTAGGCCATCTTGAATTGTAGAATTCCATCCTCGGATCATTTCTTTGTTCCACCAAGTGGCCACATCCAAGTCCTTTTGAAGACGCCTAATCTTAGCTTCCCCAGTGCCACATCCTTCTGTTTTGTTCCTACAAACGTTTGCATCACTGGAACTCTGGACATCTGTGCTACAATGCTGCTTGGCAGGGACATGAGCAAATACTTGCTTCGCGATTTGCCATGCATTAAATCAATCAGCAGATTAAAAGGAAATATGTTGGTTGATTCATGTCACCACTTTGAGCAACCCATGAGTTTCTAAACCTTAAATGGAGTCTAAAACATTGCAATAAAAGGGTGGGTGCATCATTTGGATGCAGAGGCCGGGGCGACCCTATTTTGAAGAAAAAATTAGGAAATCTGAAATCTATATCTATATCTCTACCATCTATACCACTCCACTCATGATGCTTGATCTCTTTCAGTACATTAGATTATGTCATGTTTAAAACACTATTATAAAATTACCTCCTTAATGTTGAGCTCAGGAGGATCCAGATGTGCTGATCCTAGGTGGCCCCTCAAATGATTGCTTGCTAGAACAATAGGACCAAATCCCGCCTCCTTTCTACCAATGTCTGCATCACTGGCGCGCTCACTGTCTTTGTTAGGAACATGAGCAGTGGCTAGCTGCTGCAAATCAAAGTTCATCAAATCAATCAGCAAACAACACATATGAAATCTGAGCAGTGCGGCTAAATACCTTCTTCAAGAAAGAGCCCCACGGGATCGTCCTTTTGGCGGCACATCACACGGGTGAAAAATCTCGGCAACGACTTGGGGTGCGGTGATTTTGTCCCATTCCACAGTATGCCGATCGAGGCTGCAATTATCTTATTCTGCAAGATATTTTGCCTCCGAGATTCTTCGTAGGCATTCTCGAGTGGAATATCTAGCAGGCATTACCAAAAAAACAGATGCTAATAACAAGAAGTGGAAGCAAGCAATAAACTAGTCTCGGAAATCAAATACATAACAAAAGCTGCCGGACAAAGTGTTCAACCTTGGTCGACTGGGGAGGTGGCGTGTTGGCCGTTCGGTTTGGTTCGGTGGATCATGGTGGCGCTTTGTGTACCGATCTCGCCGGCCGGTACGATGAACCAGTGAGTCGGGGAAGCAGATTCGACGAAGCTGACGGAGTGTGGTTGACGGCGTCGCTGAGCTGGCTCCGGCGCGGTGGATGTCGGCTACGGATGGAGGACTGAGAGGGAGCGAGACGGACTAGGAGCGAGGTAGGGAGAGAGCCCTTGCTTGTCCGTGGGTGGGGCTGGATATAGGGGAAAAGAAAGCCCTAGAAGATAGCATCCTACTAATATCCTAGTACAAAACAATTGAACTAGAAAATCCCGCCAATATATGGTGCTGAATTGCGGGCGGCTCATAGCTTGTGCACAAATAAAATGGGAAAATCCAAAAAATGTAGTTCAAAAAAAAAACTCTAGTAGGCAAAGTCGCTAGCTCGCCATGAGAAGATGCACTCCGCCAAAAAAATGTCATGACAAGCTAGTTTGCTATGGATCTTGCATTAACCCTGCTCGATAAAATGGTGGGCACAAAAGACAAGCTAAATCAAAAATAATGGTGGTATAAAGATGTTAACTCTTAAATGTAAACTCTACTAAACAGGGCCAACTCAAAAACATGCCTCATATTATTAGTACTTCCTCCGATCCATATTAACTGCCACTAAAATGGATGTGTCTACAAATACATCCATTTGAGTGGCATGTATATGGATAGGAGTAGTAGATCAAGGAGTTGCGAGACAGTGGAGGAAATGAGGTGGGGAGGAGGAGGGTGACGACCAGACCCCCACCTCCACGGCACCGCATAAATAGAAGCTAAAATATGTGAAACAGTGGAGGAAATGAGGTGGGGAGGAGGAGGGCGACGACCAGACCCGATAACAGTACTCCCCCCGGTCGAACTGCTCCTCATGTCACGCAAGATGAATAAAGGGGTATTTTTTCATTGACTTGATGGAGAAAAAAAAAGGTCTTCTTTTTAGCCCCAGCGTCACCGCAGATCAGGTGACATGCACCTATTGCATGTCACCGTGTGACATGCGGTTTAAATTCAAATTTAAACATTGCGAACAAATCTGAAAAAAATCATGCATGTTCACAGCACATATTAAAATAACCCCTAAAATTTTCAGATCAAAATTCGAAACATACATCGAGAAACCAAAATGAGAAATCTGTCATGAATAGTTCCTGAATTCAAATCTGAGTTTCTCTGTAGACTATTCACATCTGAGTTTCTCTTTTTTGTTTCTCGATGTATGTTTCGAATTTTGATCTGAAATTTTTAGGGGTTATCTTAATATGTGTTGTGAACGTGCATGATTTTTTCAGATTTTTTCGCAATGTTTAAATTTGGATTTAGGCCGCATGTCACACGGGGTGCATGTCACCTCACTACCGCTCGAGAAATGGAGCCCCTCTCCGCTGGGCTCCAATAAAAGCTTCACTGCTCGTGTCGGATCATTGAAGACACTGGCTAGTGCATGTCAGGGGGACAGAGAATAAATTGCGTCCACGCGTCGGCGCGTGCTGTCTACCCCAAACCCTAAACTCTGTCTTATGAAGTCAAGCACGCATGAAGAGAAGTGGTTTTTGGTTTCAAACATGGAAATTTCAAAAACGCTCCCAAGAGCTACATTTTGGAGTGACTAATTATTCATATTCATGATTTAAACTTGTTTAAATGGGCATAAAAATGGGCATAAAATTCAAAATAAATCAAAATAAATGAAAAACCAAGGCACATAATCTTCTTATGTCATATAGTAAGCATTCAATTAAGTTGATAAACAAGGTCTAGACATATTCAAACAAGAAAAATCATGTATCTCCCCCTAACCCTAAACTCTGTCTTATGAAGTCAAGCATGAAGAGATGTGGTTTTTGGTTTCAAACATGGAAATTTCGAAAACCCTCCCAAGAGCTTCATTTTGGAGTGACTAAGAAGCATACATGCTTAATTTTTCATATTCATGTTTTAAATTTGTTCAAATCTTGGTCAAACCTAGGATTTGACCAAGATTCAAATGGGCATAAAAACTCAAAAAAGATGAAAAAATGAAAAACCAAGGTCTTCTTATGTCATATAGTAAGCATTCAATTAAGTTGATAAACAAGGTCTAGACATATTAAACCTGAAAAATCATGTATCTACCCCCTAACCCTAAACTCTGTCTTATGAAGTCAAGCATGCATGGTGAACAGAAGTGGTTTTTGGTTTCAAACATGGAAATTTCAAAAACCCTCCCAAGAGCTTCATTTTGGAGTGACTAAGAAGGATACATGCTTACTTTGTCATATTCATGTTTTGAACTTCTTTAAGTCATGGTCAAACCTAGGATTTGACCAAGATTCAAATGGGCATAAAAATTCAAAAAAAAAATCAAAAACCAAAGCACATAGTCTGTGTATGTCATATAGTAAGCATTCAAGTTGATAAACAAGGTCTATACATATTCAAACCAGAAAAATCATGGAAATTTCAAAAACCTCATGCGGGCTTCATTTTGGAGTGACTAAGAAGGATCGATGCATGTTACTTTTCATATTCATGTTTTAAACTTGTTTAAATCTTGGTCAAACCTAGGATTTGACTAAGATTCAACAAATGGGGATAAAATTCAAAAAAATCAATAAAATGAAAAACCAATGCACATAGTCTTCTTATGTCATATAATAAGCATAGAATTAAGTTGATAAACAAGGTCTAGACATATTCAAACCATAAAAATCATGTATGTGGCTACCCCTAACCCTAAACTTTGTCTTATGAAGTCAAGCATGAAGAGATGTGGTTTTTGGTTTCAAACATGGAAATTTCAAAAACCCTCCCAAGAGCTTCATTTTGGAATGACTAAGAAGCATACATGCTTACCTTTTCATATTCATATTTAAAACTTGTTCAAATCTTGGTCAAACCTAGGATTTAACCAAGATTCAAATGGGCATAAAAATTCAAAAAAAATGAAAAACCAAGGTCTTCTTATATATGTCATATAGTAAGCATTCTATTAAGTTGATAAACAAGGTCTAGACATATTAAACCTGAAAAATCATGTATCTACCCCTAACCCTAAACTCTGTCTTATGAAGTCAAGCATGCATGGTGAAGATAAGTGGTTTTTGGTTTCAAACATGGAAATTTCAAAAACCCTACTAATTAAGAGCTTCATTTTGGAGTAACTAAGAAGGATACATGCTTACTTTTTCATATTCGTGTTTTAAACTTGTTTAAGTCATGGTCAAACCTAGGATTTGACCAAGATTTAAATGGGCATAAAAATTCAAAAACAAAATCATGAACCAAAGCACATAGTCTTTGTATGTCATATAGTAAGCATTCAAGTTGATAAACAAGTTCTAGACATATTCAAACCAGAAAAATCATGGAAATTTCAAAAACCTCCCACGAGCTTCATTTTGGAGTGACTAAGAAGGATCGATACAGGCTTACTTTTTCATATTCATGTTTTAAACTTGTTTAAATCTTGGTCAAACCTAGGATTTGACCAAGATTCAACAAATGGGGATAAAAATTCAAAAAGTAATCAATAAAATGAGCACATATTATTCTTATGTCATATAGTAAGCATTCAATTAAGTTGATAAACAAGGTCTAGACATTATCAAACCAAAAAAATCATGTATCTAGCAACCCCTAACCCTAAACTCTGTCTTACGAAGTCAAGCATGCATGAAGAGAAGTTTTTTTTGGTTTCAAACATGGGAATTACAAAAACCCTCCCAAGAGTTACATTTTGGAGTGACTTAAGAAGGATAGATGCTTAATTTTTCATATTCATGTTTTAAACTTGTTTTACTCATTGTCAAACCTAGGATTTGACCAAGATTCCAAATGGTCATAAAAATTCATAAAAATGAAAAGAATGAAAAACCAAAGCACATAGCATTCTTATGTCATATAGTAAGCATTAAAGTTGATAAACAAGGTCTAGACATATTCAAACCAAAAAAAATCATGTATATATCTACCCCTAACCCTAAACTCTGTCTTATGAAGTCAAGCATGCATGAAGAGAAGTGGTTTTTGGTTTCAAACATGGAAATTTCAGGAACCCTCCCAAGATTTACATTTTGGAGTGACTAAGAAGGATATATGATTAATTTTTATATTTATGATTTACATTTGTTTAAACCATGGTCAAACCTAGGATTTGACCAAAAGATTCAAATGGGCATAAAAATTCAGAAAAAAATCAAAAGAATGAAAAAACAAAGGACATTGCATTCTTATGCCATATATATAGTAAGCATTCAAGTTGATAAACAAGGTCTAGACATATTCAAACCATAAAATCATGTATATATCTACCCCTAAAACCCTAAACTCTGTCTTATGAAGTCAAGCATGCATGAAGAGAAGTGGTTTTTGGTTTCAAACATGGAAATTTCAAAAACCCTCCCAAGAGCTTCATTTTGAAGTGACTAAGAAGCATACATGCTTACTTTTTCATATTCATTATGAAGTCAAGCATGCATGAAGATATGTGGTTTTTGGTTTCGAACATGGAAATTTCAAAAACCCTCCCAAGAGCTTCATTTTGAAGTGACTAAGAAGCATACATGCTTACTTTTTCATATTCATGTTTTAAACTTTTCAAATCTTGGTGAAACCTAGGATTTGACCAAGATTCAAATGGGCATACAAATTTTAGAAAAAATCAAAAAAATGAAAAACCAAGGCACATAGTCTTCTTATGTCATATAGTAAGCATTCAATTAAGTTGATAAACAAGTTCTAGACATATTCAAACCAGGAAAATCATGTATCTACCCCATACCCCTAGCTAAACTCTGTCTTATGAAGTCAAGCATGCATGAAGAGAAGTCGTTTTTGGTTTCAAACATGGAAATTTCAAAAAAGTCCCAAAAGCTTCATTTTGGAGTGACTAAGAAGGATCCATAGGAAACTATGTAGTACTATTACAATATAATAATCACCCGAGTTATTAGAGCAACAAGTCTGTCACTTACGTGTGGTTCCCATGCGTGAGGTCCCACACTTCAGTGAGCACAAGTCACGTACGCTAGGTAGTTAAACTCCCAGCCATCTTCTTTGTCAAGAGAGAGGCATCAACACTCTCTCTCTCTCCATCTCTCCAATTATCCACCTTCGTTGGCTGCTGGTTTTGACAGGGCGTTTCTAGCTCAGCTCGGAGGCCATGGTGTGCAGGCTCTGTAGCCATGGCGATTTGGTCGCGCCAAGTGGTTCGTCCCCGGCTGCGACGAGGATCAATCCGGACGGTGGCTGTTAAGGACCCGATCGCATTTCTTGCTTTCAGCCTGGGGTCTACCATGTAAATCTTAGGGATTTAGACGTAATTTCCTGTTTATTTTGTTTCCTGCTGTAAACTGCGCTCTGATGCGTATTGGAAATCTAGGTACTTCAGGATCGTTCGGTTGTCCCTCTAAAAAAAACATCTCTCTCATTCGCGGCCTTTCTCGCTCGCTCGCACCCCCTGCGCACCGACAACCCTGCACAACAGTCAACATCACCAGAAAAAGGATAGACACCATAAATAAGTGGGGCCCCGTGACTGCTCTCCCTTCGTCTCCTCCCGTGTGATCCCTCTTCCTCAGACTCCCGACCTTGCGGAAAAGAAAAATGAAATGAAAGAGTTTCACTGGACGGGCAAACACATGTGCTGCCTAGTAATAATAATAATAACGTAAAAAAATCGACATACGAGGGTTCTGCCCAGTACTACGGATCAATATCAGAAAATGCAACTACGGGGTTCGATTTTGGCCTGCTAATATAAAATTAAATAATGAAAAACCATTTACATGACATTATTTTTTGGGTTTCAAACATGGAAATTTCAGAAACCTCTTAAAAAATTCATTTTAGATTGACTAAGAATGATGCAGACTTCCCTTTTCATTTTCATGTCTTAAACTTGTTTAAATATTGGTCAAACCTAGCTAAGATTTGACCAAAAGATTCAAACGGGCATAAAATAAAAAAGAAACATAAAAATGAAAAACAAAAGCATATAGTCTTCTTATGTCATATAGTAAGCATTCAAGTTGATAAACAAGGTCTAGACATACTCAAACCAGAAAAATCATGTATATATCTACCCCTAACCCTAAACTCTGTCTTATGAAGTCAAGCATGCATGAAGAGAAGTGGTTTTTGGTTTCAAACATGGAAATTTCAAGAACCCTCCCAAGATTTACATTTTGGAGTGACTAAGAAGGATATATAATTAATTTTTATATTCATGATTTACATTTGTTGGAACCATGGTCAAACCTAGGATTTGACCAAGATTCAAATGGGCATAAGAATTTTAAAAAAATCAAAAAATGTAAACCAAGGCACATAGTCTTCTTATGTCATACTGTAAGCATTCTCAATTAAGTTGATTTTAGAGTGACTAAGAAGGATGCAGGCTTCCCTTTTCATTTTCATGTTTTAAACTTGTTTAAATCTTGGTCAAACCTAGGATTTGACCAAAAGATTCAAATGGGCATAAAACTTCAGAAAAAAATCAAAAGAATGAAAAAACAATGGACATAGCATTCTTATATGTCATATATATAGTAAAGCATTCAAGTTGATAAACAAGGTCTAGACATATTCAAACCAGAAAATCATGTATATATCTACCCCTAACCCTAAACTCTGTCTTATGAAGTCAAGCATGCATGAAGAGAAGTGGTTTTTGGTTTCAAACATGCAAATTTCAAGAACCCTCCCAAGATTTACATTTTGGAGTGACTAAGAAGGATAGATGCTTAATTTTTATATTCATGATTTAAATTTGTTAAAACCATGGTCAAACCTAGGATTTGACCAAGATTCAAATGGGCATAAGAATTTAAAAAAAATGAAAAACCAAGGCACATAGTCTTCTTATGTCATATAGTAAGCATTCAACTAAGTTGATAAACAAGGTCTAGACATATTCAAACCAGGAAAATCATGTATCTACCCCCTAACCCTAGCTAAACTATGTCTTAAGTCAAGCATGCATGTAGAGAAGTTGTTTTGGGTTTCAAACATGGAAATTTCAAGAACATCCCAAAAGCTTCATTTTAGAGTGACTAAGAAGGATGCATTATTACCTTTTCATTTTCATGTTTTAAACTTGTTTAAATCTTGGTCAAACCTGGGATTTTACCAAGATTCAAATGGACACAAAATTTTAAAAAACCAGAAAAATGAAAACCAAAGTACATAGTCTTCTTATGTCATATCGTAAGCATTCAAGTTCATAAACAAGGTCTAGACATATTCAAACCATACAAAATCATGTATCTACGTACCCCTAACCCTAAACTCTGTCTTATGAAGTCAAGCATGAAGAGAAGTGGTTTTGGGTTTCAAACATGGTAATTTCAAAAACCTCCCAAAAACTTCATTTTAGAGTGACTAAGAAGGGTACAATCTTCCTTTTTCATTTTCATGTTTTAAACTTGTTTAAATATTGGTCAAACCTAGGATTTGACCAAAAGATTCAAATGGGCATAAAAATTCAGAAAAAAATCAAAAGAATGAAAAAACAAAGGACATAGCATTCTTATATGTCATATATATAGTAAGCATTCAAGTTGATAAACAAGGTCTAGACATATTCAAACCAGAAAATCATGTATATATCTACCCCTAAAACCCTAAACTCTGTCTTATGAAGTCAAGCATGCATGAAGAGAAGTGGTTTTTGGTTTCAAACATGGAAATTTCAAAAACCTCTTAAAAAATTCATTTTAGATCGAGTGACTAAGAAGGATGCAGGCTTCCCTTTTCATTTTCATGTCTTTAACTTGTTTAAATATTGGTCAAACCTAGCTAAGATTTGACCAAAAGATTCAAACGGGCATAAAATAAAATAAAACAGAAAAATGAAAAACAAAAGCATATAGTCTTCTTATGTCATATAGTAAGCATTCAAGTTGATAAAACGGTCTATACATACTCAAACCAGAAAATATCATGTATATATCTACTCCTAACCCTAAACTATGTCTTATGAAGTCAATCATGAAGAGAAGTGGTTTTGGGTTTCAAACATGGAAATTTTCATGTTTGAAACTTGTTTAAATCTTGGTCAAACCTAGGATTTGACCAAGATTCAAATGTGCATAAAATTCAAAAAAATTAGAAAAATGAAAAACAAAAGCACATAGTCTTCTGATGTCATATAGTAAGCATTCAAGTTGATAAACAAGGTTTAGACATATTCAAACCAGACAAATCATGTATGTACCCCCTAACCCTAAACTCAGTCTTATGAAATCTAGCATGAATAGAAATCGTTTTGGGTTTCAAACGTTTAAGCCAAAAGCCCCATTTCAAATATTTCAAACTTATTCATATTTGGTTCAAATTTAAAGACATACAAGTTATAGCACACATAGTGCATACATGTTCACACATACTGCACTAGATGCTAACCAACAGGCACATAGTCTTCTTATGTAATATAGTAAGCATTCAATTAAGTTGATAAACAAGGTCTAGACATATTCAAACCAGGAAAATCATGTATCTACCCCCTAACCCTAGCTAAACTATGTATTAAGTCAAGCATGCATGTAGAGAAGTCGTTTTGGGTTTCAAACATGGAAATTTCAAGAACATCCCAAAAGCTTCATTTTAGAGTGACTAAGAAGGATCCATGATTACCTTTTCATTTCATGTTTTAAACTTGTTTAAATCTTGGTCAAACCAAGGATTTGACCAAGATTCAAATGGACACAAAATTTAAAAAAATCAAAAAAATGAAAAACCAAAGTACATAGTCTTCTTATGTCATATCGTAAGCATTCAAGTTGATAAACAAGGTCTATACAAATTCAAACCATACAAAGTCATGTATCTACCCCTAACCCTAAACTCTGTCTTATGAAGTCAAGCATGAAGAGAAGTGGTTTTGGGTTTCAAACATGGTAATTTCAAAAACCTCCCAAAAACTTCATTTTAGAGTGACTAAGAAGGATACAAGCTTCCCTTTTCATTTTCATGTTTTAAACTTGTTTAAATCATGGTCAAACCTAGGATTTGACCAAAAGATTCAAATGGGCATAAAAATTCAGAAAAAAAATCAAAAGAATGAAAAAACAAAGGACATTGCATTCTTGTGCCATATATATAGTAAGCATTCAAGTTGATAAACAAGGTCTAGACATATTCAAACCATAAAATCATGTATATATCTACCCCTAAAACCCTAAACTCTCTCTTATGAAGTCAAGCATGCATGAAGAGAAGTGGTTTTTGGTTTCAAACATGGAAATTTCAAAAACCCTCCCAAGAGCTTCATTTTGAAGTGACTAAGAAGCATACATGCTTACTTTTTCATATTCATTATGAAGTCAAGCATGCATGAAGATATGTGGTTTTTGGTTTCGAACATGGAAATTTCAAAACCCCTCCCAAGAGCTTCATTTTGAAGTGACTAAGAAGCATACATGCTTACTTTTTCATATTCATGTTTTAAACTTTTCAAATCTTGGTGAAACCTAGGATTTGACCAAGATTCAAATGGGCATACAAATTTTAGAAAAAATCAAAAAAATGAAAAACCAAGGCACATAGTCTTCTTATGTCATATAGTAAACATTCAATTAAGTTGATAAACAATTTCTAGACATATTCAAACCAGGAAAATCATGTATCTACCCCATACCCCTAGCTAAACTCTGTCTTATGAAGTCAAGCATGCATGAAGAGAAGTCGTTTTTGGTTTCAAACATGGAAATTTCAAAAACCTCCCAAAAGCTTCATTTTGGAGTGACTAAGAAGGATCCATAGGAAACTATGTAGTACTATAACAATATAATAATCACCCGAGTTATTAGAGCAACAAGTCTGTCACTTACGTGTGGTTCCCATGCGTGAGGTCCCACACTTCAGTGAGCACAAGTCACGTACGCTAGGTAGGCAAACTCCCAGCCATCTTCTTTGTCAAGAGAGAGGCATCAACACTCTCTCTCTCCATCTCTCCAATTATCCACCTCCGTTGGCTGCCGGTTTTGGCAGGGCGTTTCTAGCTCAGCTCGGAGGCCATGGTGTGCAGGCTCTGTAGCCATGGCGATTTGGTCGCGCCAAGTGGTTCGTCCCCGGCTGCGACGAGGATCAATCCGGACGGTGGCTGTTAAGGACCCGATCGCATTTCTTGCTTTCAGCACTGGGTCTACAATGTAAATCTTAGGGATTTAGACGTAATTTCGTTATTTTGTGTCCTGTTCAGAATCGCGCTCTCGATGCGTATTGGAAATCTAGGTACTTCAGGATTGTTCGGTTGTCCCTCTAAAAAAACATCTCTCTCATTCTCGGCCTTTCTCGCTCGCTCGCACCCCCTGCGCACCGACAACCCTGCACAACAGTCAACATCACCAGAAAAAGGATAGACACCATAAATAAGTGGGGCCCCGTGACTGCTCTCCCTTCGTCTCCTCCCGTGTGATCCCTCTTCCTCCGACTCCCGACCTTGCGGAAAAGGAAAATGAAATGAAAGAGTTTCACTGGACGGGCAAACACATGTGCTACCTAGTAATAATAATAATAACGTAAAAAAATCGACATACGAGGGTTCTGCCCAGTACTACGGATCAATATCAGAAAATGCAACTACGGGGTTCGATTTTGGCCTGCTAATATAAAATTAAATAATGAAAAACCAATTACATGACATTATTTTTTGGGTTTCAAACATGGAAATTTCATAAACCTCTTAAAAAATTCATTTTAGAGTGACTAAGAATGATGCAGGCTTCCCTTTTCATTTTCATGTCTTAAACTTGTTTAAATATTGGTCAAACCTAGCTAAGATTTGACCAAAAGATTCAAACGGGCATAAAAAAAACATAAAAATGAAAAACAAAAGCATATAGTCTTCTTATGTCATATAGTAAGCATTCAAGTTGATAAACAAGGTCTAGACATACTCAAACCAGAAAAATCATGTATATATCTACCCCTAACCCTAAACTCTGTCTTATGAAGTCAAGCATGCATGAAGAGAAGTGGTTTTTTGGTTTCAAACATGGAAATTTCAAGAACCCTCCCAAGATTTACATTTTGGAGTGACTAAGAAGGATATATAATTAATTTTTATATTCATGATTTACATTTGTTGAAACCATGGTCAAACCTAGGATTTGACCAAGATTCAAATGGGCATAAGAATTTAAAAAAAAATCAAAAAATGAAAACCAAGGCACATAGTCTTCTTATGTCATATTGTAAGCATTCTCAATTAAGTTGATTTTAGAGTGACTAAGAAGGATGCAGGCTTCCCTTTTCATTTTCATGTTTTAAACTTGTTTAAATCTTGGTCAAACCTAGGATTTGACCAAAAGATTCAAATGGGCATAAAATTTCAGAAAAAAATCAAAAGAATGAAAAAACAAAGGACATAGCATTCTTATATGTCATATATATATAGTAAAGCATTCAAGTTGATAAACAAGGTCTAGACATATTCAAACCAGAAAATCATGTATATATCTACCCCTAACCCTAAACTCTGTCTTATGAAGTCAAGCGTGCATGAAGAGAAGTGGTTTTTGGTTTCAAACATGCAAATTTCAAGAACCCTCCCAAGATTTACATTTTGGAGTGACTAAGAAGGATAGATGCTTAATTTTTATATTCATGATTTAAATTTGTTAAAACCATGGTCAAACCTAGGATTTGACCAAGATTCAAATGGGCATAAGAATTTAAAAAAAATGAAAAACCAAGGCACATAGTCTTCCTATGTCATATAGTAATCATTCAACTAAGTTGATAAACAAGGTCTAGACATATTCAAACCAGGAAAATCATGTATCTACCCCCTAACCCTAGCTAAACTATGTCTTAAGTCAAGCATGCATGTAGAGAAGTTGTTTTGGGTTCAAACATGGAAATTTCAAGAACATCCCAAAAGCTTCATTTTAGAGTGACTAAGAAGGATGCATGATTACCTTTTCATTTTCATGTTTTAAACTTGTTTAAATCTTGGTCAAACCAAGGATTTTACCAAGATTCAAATGGACACAAAATTTAAAAAAATCAGAAAAATGAAAACCAAAGTACATAGTCTTCTTATGTCATATCGTAAGCATTCAAGTTCATAAACAAGATCTAGACATATTCAAACTATACAAAATCATGTATCTACGTACCCCTAACCCCAAACTCTGTCTTATAAAGTCAAGCATGAAGAGAAGTGGTTTTGGGTTTCAAACATGGTAATTTCAAAAACCAACCAAAAACTTCATTTTAGAGTGACTAAGAAGGGTACAATCTTCCCTTTTCATTTTCATGTTTTAAACTTGTTTAAATCTTGGTCAAACCTAGGATTTGACCAAAATATTCAAATGGGCATAAAAATTCAGAAAAAAATCAAAAGAATGAAAAAACAAAGGACATAGCATTCTTATATGTCATATATATAGTAAGCATTCAAGTTGATAAACAAGGTCTAGACATATTCAAACCAGAAAATCATGTATATATCTACCCCTAAAACCCTAAACTCTGTCTTATGAAGTCAAGCATGCATGAAGAGAAGTGGTTTTTGGTTTCAAACATGGAAATTTCAAAAACCTCTTAAAAAATTCATTTTAGATCGAGTGACAAAGAAGGATGCAGGCTTCCCTTTTCATTTTCATGTCTTAAACTTGTTTAAATATTGGTCAAACCTAGCTAAGATTTGACCAAAAGATTCAAACAGGCATAAAATAAAATAAAACATAAAAAAGAAAAAAAAAAGCATATAGTCTTCTTATGTCATATAGTAAGCATTCAAGTTGATAAAACGGTCTATACATACTCAAACCAGAAAATATCATGTATATATCTACCCCTAACCCTAAACTATGTCTTATGAAGTCAATCATGAAGAGAAGTGGTTTTGGGTTTCAAACATGGAAATTTTCATGTTTGAAACTTGTTTAAATCTTGGTCAAACCTAGGATTTGACCAAGATTCAAATGTGCATAAAATTCAAAAAAAAATAGAAAAATGAAAAACAAAAGCACATAGTCTTCTGATGTCATATAGTAAGAATTCAAGTTGATAAACAAGGTTTAGACATATTCAAATCAGACAACTCATGTATCTAGCTACCCCTAACCCTAAACTCGGTCTTATGAAATCTAGCATGAAGAGAAATCGTTTTGGGTTTCAAACGTTTAAGCCAAAAGCCCCATTTCAAATATTTCAAACTTATTCAAATTTGGTTCAAATTTGAAAGACATACAAGTTATAGCACACATAGTGCATACATGTTCACACATACTGCACTAGATGCTAACCAACAGGCACATAGTCTTCTTATGTAATATAGTAAGCATTCAAGTAAGTTGGTAAACAAGGTCTAGACATATTCAAACCAGGAAAATCATGTATCTACCCCCTAACCCTAGCTAAACTATGTATTAAGTCAAGCATGCATGTAGAGAAGTCGTTTTGGGTTTCAAACATGGAAATTTTAAGAACATCCCAAAAGCTTCATTTTAGAGTGACTAAGAAGGATCCATGATTACCTTTTCATTTCATGTTTTAAACTTGTTTAAATCTTGGTCAAACCTAGGATTTGACCAAGATTCAAATGGACACAAAATTTAAAAAAATCAGAAAAATGAAAACCAAAGTACATAGTCTTCTTATGTCATATCGTAAGCATTCAAGTTGATAAACAAGGTCTATACAAATTCAAACCATACAAAGTCATGTATATACCCCTAACCCTAAACTTTGTCTTATGAAGTCAAGCATGAAGAGAAGTGGTTTTGGGTTTCAAACATGGTAATTTCAAAAACCTCCCAAAAACTTCATTTTAGAGCGACTAAGAAGGATACAAGCTTCCCTTTTCATTTTCATGTTTTAAACTTGTTTAAATCGTGGTCAAACCTAGGATTTGACCAAAAGATTCAAATGGGCATAAAAATTCAGAAAAAAATTAAAAGAATGAAAAAACAAAGGACATTGCATTCTTGTGCCATATATATAGTAAGCATTCAAGTTGATAAACAAGGTCTAGACATATTCAAACCATAAAATCATGTATATATCTACCCCTAAAACCCTAAGCTCTGTCTTATAAAGTCAAGCATGCATGAAGAGACGTGGTTTTTGGTTTCAAACATGCAAATTTCAAAAACCCTCCCAAGAGCTTCATTTTGAAGTGACTAAGAAGCATACATGCTTACTTTTTAATATTCATTATGAAGTCAAGCATGCATGAAGATATGTGGTTTTTGGTTTCGAACATGGAAATTTCAAAAACCCTCCCAAGAGCTTCATTTTGAAGTGACTAAGAAGCATACATGCTTACTTTTTCATATTAATGTTTTAAACTTTTCAAATCTTGGTGAAACCTAGGATTTGACCAAGATTCAAATGGGCATACAAATTTTAGAAAAAAACAAAAAAATGAAAAACCAAGGCACGTAGTCTTCTTATGTCATATAGTAAGCATTCAATTAAGTTGATAAACAAGTTCTAGACATATTCAAACCAGGAAAATCATGTATCTACCCCATACCCCTAGCTAAACTCTGTCTTATGAAGTCAAGCATGCATGAAGAGAAGTCGTTTTTTGTTTCAAACATGGAAACTTCAAAAACCTCCCAAAAGCTTCATTTTGGAGTGACTGAGAAGGATCCATAGGAAACTATGTAGTACTATTACAATATAATAATCACCCGAGTTATTAGAGCAACAAGTCTGTCACTTACGTGTGGTTCCCATGCGTGAGGTCCCACACTTCAGTGAGCACAAGTCACGTACGCTAGGTAGGCAAACTCCCAGCCATCTTCTTTGTCAAGAGAGAGGCATCAACACACTCTCTCTCTCCATATCTCCAATAATCCACCTCCGTTGGCTGCCGGTTTTGGCAGGGCATTTCTAGCTCAGCTCGGAGGCCATGGTGTGCAGGCTCTGTAGCCATGGAGATTTGGTCGCGCCAAGTGGTTCGTCCCCAGCTGCGACGAGGATCAATCCGGACGGTGGCTGTTAAGGACCCGATCGCATTTCTTGCTTTCAGCCTGGGGTCTACCATGTAAATCTTAGGGATTTAGACGTAATTTCCTGTTTATTTTGTGTCCTGCTGTAAACTGCGCTCTGATGCGTATTGGAAATCTAGGTACTTCAGGATCGTTCGGTTGTCCCTCTAAAAAAAACATCTCTCTCATTCTCGGCCTTTCTCGCTCGCTCGCACCCCCTGCGCACTGACAACCCTGCACAACAGTCAACATCACCAGAAAAAGGATAGACACCATAAATAAGTGGGGCCCCGTGACTGCTCTCCCTTCGTCTCCTCCCGTGTGATCCCTCTTCCTCCGACTCCCGACCTTGCGGAAAAGAAAAATGAAATGAAAGAGTTTCACTGGACGGGCAAACACATGTGCTGCCTAGTAATAATAATAATAACGTAAAAAAATCGACATACGAGGGTTCTGCCCAGTACTACGGATCAATATCAGAAAATGCAACTACGGGGTTCGATTTTGGCCTGCTAATATAAAATTAAATAATGAAAAACCATTTACATGACATTATTTTTTGGGTTTCAAACATGGAAATTTCAGAAACCTCTTAAAAAATTCATTTTAGAGTGACTAAGAATGATGCAGGCTTCCCTTTTCATTTTCATGTCTTAAACTTGTTTAAATATTGGTCAAACCTAGCTAAGATTTGACCAAAAGATTCAAACGGGCATAAAATAAAAAAAATGAAAAACAAAAGCATATAGTCTTCTTATGTCATATAGTAAGCATTCAAGTTGATAAACAAGGTCTAGACATACTCAAACCAGAAAAATCATGTATATATCTACCCCTAACCCTAAACTCTGTCTTATGAAGTCAAGCATGCATGAAGAGAAGTGGTTTTTTGTTTCAAACATGGAAATTTCAAGAACCCTCCCAAGATTTACATTTTGGAGTGACTAAGAAGGATATATAATTAATTTTTATATTCATGATTTACATTTGTTGAAACCATGGTCAAACCTAGGATTTGACCAAGATTCAAATTGGCATAAGAATTTTAAAAAAATCAAAAAATGAAAACCAAGGCACATAGTCTTCTTATGTCATATTGTAAGCATTCTCAATTAAGTTGATTTTAGAGTGACTAAGAAGGATTGATGCGTGTAGTTGACACGTCCGTTGGGAACCCCAAGAGGAAGGTGTGATGCGCACAGCGGCAAGTTTCCCTCAGTAAGAAACCAAGGTTTAATCGAACCAGTAGGAGTCAAGAAGCACGTTGAAGGTTGATGGCGGCGGGATGTAGTGCGGCGCAACACCAGAGATTCCGGCGCCAACGTGGAACCTGCACAACACAACCAAAGTACTTTGCCCCAACGAAATGCTGAGGTTGTCACTCTCACCGGCTTGCTGTAACAAAGGATTAACCGTATTGTGTGGAAGATGATTGTTTGCAGAAAACAGTAAAACAAGTATTGCAGTAGATTGTATTTCAGTATAGAGAATTGGACCGGGGTCCACAGTTCACTAGAGGTGTCTCTCCCATAAGATAAACAGCATGTTGGGTGAACAAATTACAGTTGGGCAATTGACAAATAAAGAGGGCATGACCATGCACATACATATTATGATGAGTATAGTGAGATTTAATTGGGCATTACGACAAAGTACATAGACCGCTATCCAGCATGCATCTATGCCTAAAAAGTCCACCTTCAGGTTATCATCCGAACCCCCTCCAGTATTAAGTTGCTAACAACAGACAATTGCATTAAGTATTGCGCGTAATGTAATCAGTAACTACATCCTCGAACATAGCACCAATGTTTTATCCCTAGTGGCAACAGCACATCCATAATCTTAGAGATTTCTGTCACTTCCCCAGATTCACGGAGACATGAACCCACTATCGAGCATAAATACTCCCTCTTGGAGTTACAAGCATCTACTTGGCCAGAGCATCTACTAGTAACGGAGAGCATGCAAGATCATAAACAACACATAGACATAACTTTGATAATCAACATAACAAGTATTCTCTATTCATCGGATCCCAACAAACACAACATATAGAATTACAGATAGATGATCTTGATCATGTTCGGCAGCTCACAAGACCCGACAATTAAGCACAATGGGGAGAAGACAACCATCTAGCTACTGCTATGGACCCATAGTCCAGGGGTAGACTACTCACTCATCACTCCGGAGGCGACCATGGCGGCGTAGAGTCCTCCGGGAGATGATTCCCCTCTCCGGCAGGGTGCCGGAGGCGATCTCCGGAATCCCCCGAGAGGGGATTGGCGGCGGCGGCGTCTCTGGAAGGTTTTCCGTATCGTGGCTCTCGGTACTGGGGGTTTCGCGACGGAGGCTTTAAGTAGGCGGAAGGGCAGGTCAGGGGGCCACACGAGGGGCCCACACTACAGGTCGGCGCGGCCAAGGGCTAGGGCGCGCCGCCCTATAGTCTGGCCACCTCGTGGCCCCACTTCGTCTCCTCTTCGGTCTTCTGGAAGCTTCGTGGCAAAATAGGACCCTGGGCGTTGATTTCGTCCAATTCCGAGAATATTTCCTTACTAGGATTTCTGAAACCAAAAACAGCAGAAAACAGCAACTAGCACTTCGGCATCTTGTTAATAGGTTAGTTCCAGAAAATGCACGAATATGACATAAAGTGTGCATAAAACATGTAGATATCATCAATAATGTGGCATGGAACACAAGAAATTATCGATACGTCGGAGACGTATCAGCATCCCCAAGCTTAGTTCTGCTCGTCCCGAGCAGGTAAAACGATAACAAAGATAATTTCTGGAGTGACATGCCATCATAACCTTGATCATACTATTTGTAAACATATGTAATGAATGCAGCGATCAAAACAAAGTATATGACATGAGTAAACAAGTGAATCATATAGCAAAGACTTTTCATGAATAGTACTTCAAGACAAGCATCAATAAGTCTTGCATAAGAGTTAACTCATAAAGCAATAATTCAAAGTAAAAGCATTGAAGCAACACAAAGGAAGATTAAGTTTCAGCGGTTGCTTTCAACTTGTAACATGTATATCTCATGGATATTGTCAACATAGAGTAATATAATAAGTGCAATATGCAAGTATGTAGGAATCAATGCACAGTTCACACAAGTGTTTGCTTCTTGAGGTGGAGAGAAATAGGTGAACTGACTCAACATAAAAGTAAAAAGAATGGTCCTCCATAGAGGAAAAGCATCGATTGCTATATTTGTGCTAGAGCTTTTATTTTGAAAACATGAAACAATTTTGTCAACGGTAGTAATAAAGCATATGTATCATGTAAATTATATCTTACAAGTTGCAAGCCTCATGCATAGTATACTAATAGTGCCCGCACCTTGTCCTAATTAGCTTGGACTACCGGATCATCGCAATACACATGTTTTAACCAAGTGTCACAAAGGGGTACCTCCATGCCGCCTGTACAAAGGTCTAAGGAGAAAGCTCGCATTTTGGATTTCTCGCTTTTGATTATTCTCAACTTAGACATCCATACCGGGACAACATGGACAACAGATAATGGACTCCTCTTTAATGCATAAGCATGTGGCAACAATTATTATTCTCATATGAGATTGAGGATATATGTCCAAAACTGAAACTTCCACCATGAATCATGGCTTTAGTTAGCGGCCCAATGTTCTTCTCTAACAATATGCATGCTTAACCATAAGGTGGTAGATCGCTCTTACTTCAGACAAGACGAACATGCATAGCAACTCACATGATATTCAACAAAGAATAGTTGATGGCGTCCCCAGTGAACATGGTTATCGCACAACAAGCAACTTAATAAGAGATAAAGTGCATAAGTACATATTCAATACCACAATAGTTTTTAAGCTATTTGTCCCATGAGCTATATATTGTAAAGGTGGAGAATGGAAATTTAAAGGTAGCACTCAAGCAATTTACTTTGGAATGGCGGAGAAATACCATGTAGTAGGTAGGTGTGGTGGACACAAATTGCATAGTGGTTGGCTCAAGGATTTTGGATGCATGAGAAGTATTCCCTCTCGATACAAGGTTTAGGCTAGCAAGGTTATTTGAAACAAACACAAGGATGAACGGTGCAGCAAAACTCACATAAAAGACATATTGAAAACATTATAAGACTCTACACCGTCTTCCTTGTTGTTCAAACTCAATACTAGAAATTATCTAGACTTTAGAGAGACCAAATATGCAAACCAAATTTTAGCATGCTCTATGTATTGCTTCATTAATGGGTGCAAAGCATATGATGCAAGAGCTTAAACATGAGCACAAAAATTGCCAAGTATCACATTATCCAAGACATTTTAGCAATTTACTACATGTATCATTTTCCAATTCCAACCATATAACAATTTAACGAAGAAGAAACTTCGCCATGAATATTATGAGTAAAGCCTAAGGACATACTTGTCCATATGCTACAGCGGAGCGTGTCTCTCTCCCATACAGTGAATGCTAGGATCCATTTATTCAAACAAAACAAAAACAAAAACAAACCGATGCTCCAAGCAAAGCACATAAGATGTGATGGAATAAAAATATAGTTTCAGGGGAGGAACCTGATAATGTTGTCGATGAAGAAGGGGATGCCTTGGGCATCCCCAAGCTTAGACGCTTGAGTCTTTTTGATATATGTAGGGGTGAACCACCGGGGCATCCCCAAGCTTAGAGCTTTCACTCTCCTTGATCATATTGCATCATACTCCTCTCTTGATCCTTGAAAACTTCCTCCACACCAAACTTAGAACAACTCATTAGAGGGTTAGTGGACAATAAAAATTAACATGTTCAGAGGTGACACAATCATTCTTAACACTTTTGGACATTGCATAAAGCTACTGGACATTAATGGATCAAAGAAATTCATCCAACATAGCAAAAGAGGCCATGCGAAATAAAAGGCAGAATCTGTCAAAAACAGAACAGTTCGTATTGACGAATTTTATCGAGGCACCAGGCTTGCTCAAATGAAAATTCTCAAATTGAATGAAAGTTGCGTACATATCTGAGGATCACTCACGTAAATTGGCATAATTTTCTGAGTTACCTACAGAGAAAACAGCCCAGATTCGTGACAGCAAAGAAATCTGTTTCTGCGCAGTAATCCAAATCTAGTATGAACTTTACTATCAAAGACTTTACTTGGCACAATAAAACACTAAACTAAGATAAGGAGAGGTTGCTACAGTAGTAAACAACTTCCAAGACTCAAAATAAAAACCAAGTACTGTAGTAAAAACATGGGTTGTCTCCCATAAGCGCTTTTCTTTAACGCCTTTCAGCTAGGCGCAGAAAGTGTGTATCAAGTATTATCAAGAGACGAAGTGTCAACATCATAATTTGTTCTAATAATAGAATCAAAAGGTAACTTCATTCTCTTTCTAGGGAAGTGTTCCATACCTTTCTTGAGAGGAAATTGATATTTAATATTACCTTCCTTCATATCAATGATAGCACCAACGGTTCGAAGAAAAGGTCTTCCCAATATAATGGGACAAGATGCATTGCATTCAATATCCAAGACAACAAAATCAACGGGGACAAGGTTATTGTTAACGGTAATGCGAACATTATCAACTTTCCCCAAAGGTTTCTTTGTAGAATGATCAGCAAGATTAACATCCAAATAACAATTTTTCAGCGGTGGCAAGTCAAGCATATTATAGATTTTCTTAGGCATAACGGAAATACTTGCACCAAGATCACATAAAGCATTACAATCAAAATCTTTAACCTTCATCTTAATGATGGGCTCCCAACCATCCTCTAGCTTTCTAGGAATAGAGGTTTCGCGCTCTAGTTTCTCTTCTCTAGCTTTTATGAGAGCATTTGTAATATGTTGCGTGAAAGCCAAATTTATAGTACTAGCATTAGGACTTTTAGCAAGTTTTTGCAAGAACTTTATAACTTCAGAGATGTGGCAATCATCAAAATTCAAACCATTATAATCTAAAGCAATGGGATCATCATCCCCAATGTTGGAAAAAATTTCACCAGTTTTATCACAGGCAGTTTCAGCAGTTTTAGCAATTTCAGGCAATTTTGTACGCTTTGCACTAGGAGTAGAAACGTTGCCAACACCAATTATTTTACCATTAATAGTAGGAGGTGCAGAAACATGTGAAGAATCAACATTGCTTGTGGTGGTAATAGTCCAAACTTTAGCTACATTTTTCTCTTTAGCTAGTTTTTCATTTTCTTCTCTATCCCACCTAGCACGCAATTCAGCCATTAATCTTATATTCTCATTAATTCTAACTTGGATGGCATTTGCTGTAGTAACAATTTTAATTTCAATATCCCTATTAGGCATAACTTTCGATTTCAAAAGATCAACATCAGAGGCAAGACTATCAACCTTAGAAGCGAGAATATCAATTTTATTGAGTTTTTCCTCAACAGATTTGTTAAAGGCAGTTTGTGTACTAATAAATTCTTTAAGCATAGCTTCAAGTCCAGGGGGTGTGTTCCTATTATTACTGTAAGAATTCCCATAAGAATTAGCATAACCGTTACCATTATTATAAGGATATGGCCTATAGTTATTACTAGAATTGTTCCGATAAGCATTGTTGTTGAAATTATTATTTTTAATGAACTTTACATCAACATGTTCTTCTTGTGCAACCAATGAAGCTAATGGAACATTATTAGGATCAATATTAGTCCTATCATTCACAAGCATAGACATAATAGCATCAATCTTATCACTCAAGGAAGAGGTTTCTTCGACAGAATTTACCTTCTTACCTTGTGGAGCTCTTTCCGTGTGCCATTCAGAGTAATTAATCATCATATCATCAAGAAGCTTTGTAGCCGCCCCCAAGGTGATGGACATAAAGGTACCTCCAGCAGCTGAATCCAATAAATTCCGCGAAGAAAAATTTAGTCCTGCATAGAAGGTTTGGATGATCATCCAAGTAGTCAGTCCATGGGTTGGGCAATTTTTAACCAAAGATTTCATTCTTTCCCATGCTTGTGCAACATGCTCAGTATCTAATTGTTTAAAATTCATTATGCTACTCCTCAAAGATATAATTTTAGCAGGGGGATAATATCTACCAATAAAAGCATCCTTGCATTTAGTCCAGGAATCAATACTATTCTTAGGCAGAGATAGCAACCAATCTTTAGCTCTTCCTCTTAATGAGAAAGGGAACAATTTTAATTTTATAATGTCACCATCTACATCTTTATATTTTTGCATTTCACATAGTTCAACAAAATTATTAAGATGGGCAGCAGCATCATCAGAACTAACACAAGAAAATTGCTCTCGCATAACAAGATTCAGTAAAGCAGGTTTAATTTCGAAGAATTCATCTGTAGTAGCAGGTGGAGCAATAGGTGTGCATAAGAAATAATTATTATTTGTGGTTGTGAAGTCACACAACTTAGTATTTTCAGGGGTGGCCATTTTAGCAGTAGTAAATAAAGCAAACTAGATAAAGTAAATGCAAGTAACTAATTTTTTTTGTGTTTTTGATATAGCAAACAAGATAGCAAATAAAGTAAAACTAGCAACTAATTTTTTTGTATTTTCATTTAGTGCAGCAAACAAAGTAGTAAATAAAACTAAGCAAGACAAAAACAAAGTAAAGAGATTGGGAAGTGGAGACTCCCCTTGCAGCGTGTCTTGATCTCCCTGGCAACGGCGCCAGAAATTTGCTTGATGCGTGTAGTTGACACGTCCGTTGGGAACCCCAAGAGGAAGGTGTGATGCGCACAGCGGCAAGTTTCCTCGAAGAAACCAAGGTTTAATCGAACCAGTAGGAGTCAAGAAGCACGTTGAAGGTTGATGGCGGCGGGATGTAGTGCGGCGCAACACCGTAGATTCCGGCGCCAACGTGGAACCTGCACAACACAACCAAAGTACTTAGCCCCAACGAAACAAAGGAGGTTGTCAATCTCACCGGCTTGCTGTAACAAAGGATTAACCGTATTGTGTGGAAGATGATTGTTTGCAGAAAAACAGTAAAACAAGTATTGCGGAGATTGTATTTCAAGATAGAGAATTGGACCGGGGTCCACAGTTCACTAGAGGTGTCTCTCCCATAAGATAAACAGCATGTTGGGTGAACAAATTACAGTTGGGCAATTGACAAATAAAGAGGGCATGACCATGCACATACATATTATGATGAGTATAGTGAGATTTAATTGGGCATTACGACAAAGTACATAGACCGCTATCCAGCATGCATCTATGCCTAAAAAGTCCACCTTCAAAGTTATCATCCGAACCCCTCCAGTATTAAGTTGCTAACAACAGACAATTGCATTAAGTATTGCGCGTAATGTAATCAGTAACTACATCCTCGAACATAGCACCAATGTTTTATCCCTAGTGGCAACAGCACATCCATAATCTTAGAGATTTCTGTCACTTCCCTAGATTCACGGAGACATGAACCCACTATCGAGCATAAATACTCCCTCTTGGAGTTACAAGCATCTACTTGGCCAGAGCATCTACTAGTAACGGAGAGCATGCAAGATCATAAACAACACATAGACATAACTTTGATAATCAACATAACAAGTATTCTCTATTCATCAGATCCCAACAAACACAACATATAGAATTACAGATAGATGATCTTGATCATGTTCGGCAGCTCACAAGACCCGACAATTAAGCACAATGGGGAGAAGACAACCATCTAGCTACTGCTATGGACCCATAGTCCAGGGGTAGACTACTCACTCATCACTCCGGAGGCGACCATGGCGGCGTAGAGTCCTACGGGAGATGATTCCCCTCTCCGGCAGGGTGCCGGAGGCGATCTCCTGAATCCCCCGAGATGGGATTGGCGGCGGCGGTGTCTCTAGAAGGTTTTCCGTATCGTGGCTCTCGGTACTGGGGGTTTCGCGGCGGAGGCTTTAAGTAGGCGGAAGGGCATGTCAGGGGGCCACACGAGGGGCCCACACTACAGGTCGGCGCGGCCAAGGGCCAGGCCGTGCCGCCCTATAGTCTGGCCACCTCGTGGCCCCACTTCGTCTCCTCTTCGGTCTTCTGGAAGCTTCGTGGCAAAATAGGACCCTGGGCGTTGATTTCGTCCAATTCCGAGAATATTTCCTTACTAGGATTTCTGAAACCAAAAACAGCAGAAATGACAACTAGCACTTCGGCATCTTGTTAATAGGTTAGTTCCAGAAAATGCACGAATATGACATAAAGTGTGCATAAAACATGTAGATATCATCAATAATGTGGCATGGAACACAAGAAATTATCGATACGTCGGAGACGTATCAAGGATGCAGGCTTCCCTTTTCATTTTCATGTTTTAAACTTGTTTAAATCTTGGTCAAACCTAGGATTTGAGCAAAAGATTCAAATGGGCATAAAATTTCAGAAAAAAATCAAAAGAATGAAAAAACAAAGGACATATCATTCTTATATGTCATATATATAGTAAAGCATTCAAGTTGATAAACAAGGTCTAGACATATTCAAACCAGAAAATCATGTATATATCTACCACTAACCCTAAACTCTGTCTTATGAAGTCAAGCATGCATGAAGAGAAGTGGTTTTTGGTTTCAAACATGCAAATTTCAAGAACCCTCCCAAGATTTACATTTTGGAGTGACTAAGAAGGATAGATGCTTAATTTTTATGTTCATGATTTAAATTTGATAAAACCATGGTCAAACCTAGGATTTGACCAAGATTCAAATGGGCATAAGAATTAAAAAAAACAAAAAATGAAAAACCAAGGCACATAGTCTTCTTATGTCATATAGTAAGCATTCAACTAAGTTGATAAACAAGGTCTAGACATATTCAAACCAGGAAAATCATGTATCTACCCCCTAACCCTAGCTAAACTATGTCTTAAGTCAAGAATGCATGTAGAGAAGTTGTTTTGGGTTTCAAACATGGAAATTTCAAAAACATCCCAAAAGCTTCATTTTAGAGTGACTAAGAAGGATCCATGATTACCTTTTCATTTTCATGTTTTAAAATTGTTTAAATCTTGGTCAAACCTAGGATTTTACCAAGATTCAAATGGACACAAAATTTAAAAAAATCAGAAAAATGAAAACCAAAGTACATAGTCTTCTTATGTCATATCGTAAGCATTCAAGTTCATAAACAAGGTCTAGACATATTCAAACCATACAAAATCATGTATCTACGTACCCCTAACCCTAAACTCTGTCTTATGAAGTCAAGCATGAAGCGAAGTGGTTTTGGGTTTCAAACATGGTAATTTCAAAAACCTCCCAAAAACTTCATTTTAGAGTGACTAAGAAGGATACAAGCTTCCGTTTTCATTTTCATGTTTTAAACTTGTTTAAATCTTGGTCAAACCTAGGATTTGACCAAAAGATTCAAATCGGCATAAAAATTCAGAAGAAAATCAAAAGAATGAAAAAACAAAGGACATAGCATTCTTATGTCATATATATAGTAAGCATTCAAGTTGATAAACAAGGTCTAGACATATTCAAACCAGAAAATCATGTATATATCTACCCCTAAAACCCGAAGCTCTGTCTTATGAAGTCAAGCATGCATGAAGGGAAGTGGTTTTTGGTTTCAAACATGGAAATTTCAAAAACCCTCCCAAGAAGTTACATTTTGGAGTGACTTAAGAAGGATAGATGCTTAATTTTTCATATTCATGTTTTAAACTTGTTTTAATCATTGTCAAACCTAGGATTTGACCAAGATTCAAATGGGCATAAAAATTCATAAAAAATGAAAAGAATGAAAAACCAAAGCACATAGCATTCTTATGTCGATCATATAGTAAAGCATTAAAGTTGATAAACAAGGTCTAGACATATTCAAACCAGAAAAAATCATGTATATATCTACCCCTAACCCTAAACTCTGTCTTATGAAGTCAATCATGAAGAGAAGTGGTTTTGGGTTTCAAATTAAACATGGATTTTTTTTCAAAAACCTCTTAAAAATTCATTTTAGAGTGACTAAGAAGGATGCAGGATTCCCTTTTCATTTTCACGTCTTAAACTTGTTTAAATATTGGTCAAACCTAGGATTTGACCAAGATTCAAATGGGCATAAAAATTCAAAAAAAAAAAAAATGAAAAACCAAGGTCTTCTTATTTCATATAGTAAGCATTCAATTAAGATGATAAACAAGGTCTAGACATATTCAAACAAGAAAAATCATGTATCTACCCCCTAACCCTAAACTCTGTTTCACCAAGTCAAGCATGAAGAGAAGTGGTTTTTGGTTTCGAACATGGAAATTTCAAAAACCCTCCCAAGAGCTTCATTTTGAAGTGACCAAGAAGCATACATGCTTACTTTTTCATATTCATGTTTTAAACTTTTCAAATCTTGGTGAAACCTAGGATTTGACCAAGATTCAAATGGGCATAATTTAAAAAAAATGTAAAATCAAGGCTCATAGTCTTCTTATGTCATATAGTAAGCATTCAATTAAGTTGATAAACAAGGTCTAGACATATTCAAACCAGGAAAATCATGTATCTACCCCATACCCCTAGCTAAACTCTGTCTTATGAAGTCAAGCATGCATGAAGAGAAGTCGTTTTTGGTTTCAAACATGGAAATTTCAAAAACCTCCCAAAAGCTTCATTTTGGAGTGACTAAGAAGGATCCATAGGAAACTATGTAGTACTATTACAATATAATAATCACCCGAGTTATTAGAGCAACAAGTCTGTCACTTACGTGTGGTTCCCATGCGTGAGGTCCCACACTTCAGTGAGCACAAGTCACGTACGCTAGGTAGGCAAACTCCCAGTCATCTTCTTTGTCAAGAGAGAGCCATCAACACTCTCTCTCTCTCCATCTCTCCAATTATCCACCTCCGTTGGCTGCCGATTTTGGCAGGGCGTTTCTAGCTCAGCTCGGAGGCCATGGTGTGCAGGCTCTGTAGCCATGGCGATTTGGTCGCGCCAAGTGGTTCGTCCCCGGCTGCGACGAGGATCAATCCGGACGGTGGCTGTTAAGGACCCGATCGCATTTCTTGCTTTCAGCCTGGGGTCTACCATGTAAATCTTAGGGCTTTAGACGTAATTTCCTGTTTATTTTGTGTCCCGTCGTAAACTGCGCTCTGATGCGTATTGGAAATCTAGGTACTTCAGGATCGTTCGGTTGTCCCTCTAAAAAAAACATCTCTCTCATTCTCGGCCTTTCTCGCTCGCTCGCACCCCCTGCGCACCGACAACCCTGCACAACAGTCAACATCACCAGAAAAAGGATAAACACCATAAATAAGTGGGGCCCCGTGACTGCTCTCCCTTCGTCTCCTCCCGTGTGATCCCTCTTCCTCCGACTCCCGACCTTGCGGAAAAGAAAAATGAAATGAAAGAGTTTCACTTGACGGGCCAACACATGTGCTGCCTAGTAATAATAATAACGTAAAAAAATCGACATATGAGGGTTCTGCCCAGTACTACGGATCAATATCAGAAAATGCAACTACGGGGTTCGATTTTGGCCTCCTAATATAAAATTAAATAATGAAAAACCATTTACATGACATTATTTTTTGGGTTTCAAACATGGAAATTTCAGAAACCTCTTAAAAAATTCATTTTAAAGTGACTAAGAATGATGCAGGCTTCCCTTTTCATTTTCATGTCTTAAACTTGTTTAAATATTAGTCAAACCTAGCTAAGATTTGACCAAAAGATTCAAATGGGCATAAAATAAAAAAAACATAAAAATGAAAAACAAAAGCATATAGTCTTCTTATGTCATATAGTAAGCATTCAAGTTGATAAACAAGGTCTAGACATACTCAAACCAGAAAAATCATGTATATATCTACCCCTAACCCTAAACTCTATCTTATGAAGTCAAGCATGCATGAAGAGAAGTGGTTTTTGGTTTCAAACATGGAAATTTCAAGAACCCTCCCAAGATTTACATTTTGGAGTGACTAAGAAGGATATATAATTAATTTTTATATTCATGATTTACATTTGTTGAAACCATGGTCAAACCTAGGATTTGACCAAGATTCAAATGGGCATAAGAATTTTAAAAAAATCAAAAAATGAAAACCAAGGCACATAGTCTTTTTATGTCATATTGTAAGCATTCTCAATTAAGTTAATTTTAGAGTGATTAAGAAGGATGCACGCTTCCCTTTTCATTTTCATGTTTTAAACTTGTATAAATCTTGGTCAAACCTAGGATTTGACCAAAAGATTCAAATGGGCATAAAATTTCAGAAAAAATCAAAAGAATGAAAAAACAAAGGACATAGCTGATACGTCTCCGACGTATCGATAATTTCTTATGTTCCATGCCACATTATTGATGATATCTACATGTTTTATGCATACTTTATGTCATATTTATGCATTTTCCGGCACTAACCTATTAACGAGATGCCGAAGAGCCGATTCTTTGTTTCTGCTGTTTTTGGTTTCAGAAATCCTAGTAAGGAAATATTCTCGGAATTGGACGAAATCAACGCCCAGGGGCCTATTTTGCCACGAAGCTTCCAGAAGACCAAAGAGGAGACGAAGTGGGGCCACGGGGCGCCGCCACACTAGGGCGGCGCGGCCCAGGGGGGCCCGCGCGGCCCTAGCGTGTGGGGCCCTCGTGACGCCTCCTGACCTGCCCTTCCGCCTACATATAGTCTTCGACGCGAAACCCCCAGTACCGAGAGCCACGATACGGAAAACCTTCCAGAGACGCCGCCGCCAATCCCATCTCGGGGGATTCAGGAGATCACCTCCGGCACCCTGCCGGAGAGGGGAATCATCTCCCGGAGGACTCTTCACCGCCATGGTCGCCTCCGGAGTGATGAGTGAGTAGTTCACCCCTGGACTATGGGTCCATAGCAGTAGCTAGATGGTTGTCTTCTCCTTATGTGCTTCATTGTCGGGTCTTGTGAGCTGCCTAACATGATCAAGATCATCTATCTGTAATGCTATATGTTGTGTTTGTTGGGATCCGATGGATAGAGAATACTATGTTATGTTGATTATCAATCTATTACCTATGTGTTGTTTATGATCTTGCATGCTCTCCGTTATTAGTAGAGGCTCTGGCCAAGTTTTTACTCTTAACTCCAAGAGGGAGTATTTATGCTCGATAGTGGGTTCATGCCTCCATTAAATCTGGGACAAAGGATGTGAAAGTTCTAAGGTTGTGGATGTGCTGTTGCCACTAGGGATAAAACATCGATGCTATGTCCGAGGATGTAGTTATTGATTACATTACGCACCATACTTAATGCAATTGTCTGTTGTTTGCAACTTAATACTAGAAGGGGTTCAGATGATAACCTGAAGGTGGACTTTTTAGGCATAGATGCATGCTGGATAGCGGTCTATGTACTTTGTCGTAATGCCCAATTAAATCTCACTATACTCATCATATCATGTATGTGCATGGCCATGCCCTCTTTATTTGTCAATTGCCCAACTGTAATTTGTTCACCCAACATACTTATTCTTATGGGAGAGACACCTCTAGTGAACTGTGGACCCCGGTCCATTCTTTTAATCGAATTCAATCTACTGCAATACTTGTTCTACTGTTTTCTGCAAACAATCATCATCCACACTATACATCTAATCCTTTGTTACAGCAAGCCGGTGAGATTGACAACCTCACTGTTTCGTTGGGGCAAAGTACTTTGGTTGTGTTGTGCAGGTTCCACGTTGGCGCCAGAATCCCTGGTGTTGCGCCGCAATACATCTCGCCGCCATCAACCTTCAACGTGCTTCTTGGCTCCTACTGGTTCGATAAACCTTGGTTTCTTACTGAGGGAAAACTTGCCGCTGTACGCATCACACCTTCCTCTTGGGGTTCCCAACGGTCGCGTGTTGTACGTGTATCAAGACTGTTTTCTGGCGCCGTTGCCGGGGATCTGAAGAAAAGTTACACCACAAAGATCTCTAACTCCCACGTCAACTACACGCCAGCAGACTGTTTTCTGGCGCCATTGCCGGGGAGATCAAGACACGCTGCAAGGGGAGTCTCCACATCAAATCTCTTTACTTTGTTTTTGTCTTGCTTTATTTTATTTACTACTTTGTTTGCTGCATTATATCAAAACACAAAAAAAATAGTTGCTAGCTTTACTTTATTTACCGTCTTGTTTGCATTCTCCATATTAAAAACACAAAAAAATTAGTTACTTGCATTTACTTTACTTATTTCATCATGTTTCCTCCTAATTTTACTTTAAAAGATATACCGGTAGGACAAGGGTCTATAATTGGAAGAGATAATTTAGAAGAATTTTTCACCCATGTTAGTATGCATGAAGATCTTGAAGATACACCCCTGGCAAAAGTTGTCCCTACTTATGAAGATGCCTCTGTTTGTTTGGTACGCATGATGGAAGCTAGATTTATTAGTCTCAACCCCATGATACAACACATGTTTCTTACACTTTCTGATATGGAGAGGGGAGAGAAGAGAGATTTTGTTTTAAAAGTCCTTGTTAGAGAATTTGAGGATATAGCTAAAGAAGCTAGGAAAGTTTTTATTAAGCATAAGAGGCTTGGTATGTTCACCGATTTTAAAAGAACACTTGAAAAAATGGATATGAATAGAATTAAGTACACTAATAATGTTAATGATGGTGGGGAGATTAAAGCACCAATACCTTGCAAGCTCCTAGGAATGCATGAAGCCCTAGATGATAATTATGCTTGGCTTGTCCCTCAAAATTTGTTTGATGAGAATAGCAAGACTAAGACTAATGAAAAAGGAGCCTCTGAAAATTATGTATACAAAATACAATGCATGGTTGAGAAAACTCCAAACCCCGCTGTAGATGCTTCGTCTCTTGATAACACTTGATACACACTTTCTGCGCCTAGCTGAAAGGCGTTAAAGAAAAGCGCTTATGGGAGACAACCCATGATTTTACTACTGCACTTTTATTTTATATTTGAGTCTTGGAAGTTGTTACTACTGTAGCAACCTCTCCTTATCTTAGTTTTGTGCATTGTTGTGCCAAGTAAAGTCGTTGATAGTAAGGTTCATACTAGATTTGGATTACTGCGCAGAAACAGATTTCTTTGCTGTCACGAATCTGGACCTAATTCTCTGTAGATAACTCAGAAAATTATGCCAATTTACGTGCGTGATCCTCAGATATGTACGCAACTTTCATTCAATTTGAGCATTTTCATTTGAGCAAGTCTGGTGCCTCTTAGAAATTCGTCTTTACGAACTGTTCTGTTTTGACAGATTCTGCCTTTTATTTCGCATTGCCTGTTTTGATATGCTTGATGGATTTTTCGATTCCATTAACTTTCAGTAGCTTTGTGCAATGTCCAGAAGTGTTAAGAATGATTATGTCACCTCTGAACATGTAAATTTTAATTGTGCACTAACCCTCTAATGAGTTGTTTTGAGTTTGGTGTGGAGGAAGTTTTCAAGGATCAAGAGAGGAGGATGATACGATATGATCAAGGAGAGTGAAAGCTCTAAGCTTGGGGATGCCCCGGTGGTTCACCCCTGCATATTTCAAGAAGACTCAAGCGTGGCATCCCCTTCTTCATCGACAACATTATCAGGTTCCTCTAGTGAAACTATATTTTTATTCCATCACATCTTATGTACTTTGCTTGGAGCGTCGGCTTGTTTTTGTTTTTGTTTTGTTTGAATAAAATGGATCCTAGCATTCATTGTGTGGGAGAGAGACACGCTCAGCTATTGCATATGGACAAATATGTCCTTAGGCTTTACTCATAGTATTCATGGCGAAGGTTGAATCTTCTTCGTTAAATTGTTATATGGTTGGAATCGGGAAATGCTACATGTAGTAATTCTAAAATGTCTTGGATAATTTGATACTTGGCAATTGTTGTGCTCATGTTTAAGCTCTTGCATCATATACTTTGCACCTATTAATGAAAGAAATACATAGAGCTTGCTAAAATTTGGTTTGCATAATTGGTCTCTCTAAGGTCTAGATAATTTCTAGTAAAGAGTTTGAACAACAAGGAAGACGGTGTAGGGTCTTATAATGTTTACAATATGTCTTTTATGTGAGTTTTGCTGCACCGTTTCATCCTTGTGTTTGTTTCAAATAACCTTGCTAGCCTAAACTTTGTATCGAGAGGGAATACTTCTCATGCATCCAAAATCCTTGAGCCAACCACTATGCCATTTGTGTCCACCATACCTACCTACTACATGGTATTTCTCCGCCATTCCAAAGTAAATTGCTTGAGTGCTACCTTTAAAATTTCCATTCTTCAACTTTGCAATATAAAGCTCATGGGACAAATAGCCTAAAAACTATTGTGGTATTGAATATGTACTTATGCACTTTATCTCTTATTAAGTTGCTTGTTGTGCGATAACCATGTTCCTGGGGACGCCATCAACTACTCTTTGTTGAATATCATGTGAGTTGCTATGCATGTCCGTCTTGTCTGAAGTAAGGGAGATTTACCACTCATTTAATGGTTAGAGCATGCATAATGTTAGAGAAGAACATTGGGCCGCTAACTAAAGCCATGATCCATGGTGGAAGTTTCAGTTTTGGACAAATATCCTCAATCTCATATGAGAAAATTAATAATTGTTGAATGCTTATGCATTAAAGAGGAGTCCATTATCTGTTGTCTATGTTGTCCCGGTATGGATGTCTAAGTTGAGAATAATCAAAAGCGAGAAATCCAATGCGAGCTTTCTCCTTAGACCTTTGTACAGGCGGCATAGAGGTACCCCTTTGTGACACTTGGTTAATACATGTGTATTGCGATGACAATCCCGGTAATCCGAGCTAATTAGGACAAGGTGCGGGCACTATTAGTATACTATGCATGAGGCTTGCAACTTGTAAGATATAATTTACATGATACATATGCTTTATTACTACCGTTGACAAAATTGTTTCTTGTTTTCAAAACCAAAGCTCTAGCACAAATATAGCAATCAATGCTTCCCTCTGTGAAGGGCCTTTCTTTTACTTTTATGTTGAGTCAGTTCACCTATTTCTCTCCACCTCAAGAAGCAAACACTTGTGTGAACTGTGCATTGATTCTTACATAGTTGCATATTGCACTTGTTATATTACTTTGCATTGACAACTATCTATGAGATATACATGTTATAAGTTGAAAGCAACCGCTGAAACTTAATCTTCCTTTGTGTTGCTTCAATACCTTTACTTTGATTTATTGCTTTATGAGTTAACTCTTATGCAAGACTTATTGATGCTTGTCTTGAAAGTACTATTCATGAAAAGTCTTTGCTTTATGATTCATTTGTTTACTCATGTCATTACCATTGTTTTGATCGCTGCATTCATTACATATGCTTACAATAGTATGATCAAGGTTATGATGGCATGTCACTCCAGAAATTATCTTTGTTATCGTTTACCTTGCTGGAACGACAGAAACTAAGCTTGGGGATGCTGATACGTCTCCAGCGTATCGATAATTTCTTATGTTCCATGCCACATTATTGATGATATCTACATGTTTTATGCATACTTTATGTCATATTTATGCATTTTCCGGCACTAACCTATTAACGAGATGCCGAAGAGCCAGTTGGTGTTTTCTGCTGTTTTTGGTTTCAGAAATCCTAGTAAGGAAATATTCTCGGAATTGGACGAAATCAACGCCCAGGGGAAGCTTCCAGAAGACCGAAGAGGAGACGAAGTGGGGCCACGGGGCGCCGCCACACTAGGGCGGCGCGGCCCAGGGGGGCCCGCGCGGCCCTAGCGTGTGGGGCCCCCGTGACGCCTCCTGACCTGCCCTTCCGCCTACATATAGTCTTCGTCGCGAAACCCCTAGTACCGAGAGCCACGATACGGAAAACCTTCCAGAGACGCCGCCGCCGCCAATCCCATCTCGGGGGATTCAGGAGATCACCTCCGGCACCCTGCCGGAGAGGGGAATCATCTCCCGGAGGACTCTTCACCGCCATGGTCGCCTCCAGAGTGATGAGTGAGTAGTTCACCCCTGGACTATGGGTCCATAGCAGTAGCTAGATGGTTGTCTTCTTCTTATGTGCTTCATTGTCGGGTCTTGTGAGCTGCCTAACATGATCAAGATCATCTATCTGTAATGCTATATGTTGTGTTTGTTGGGATCCGATGGATAGAGAATACTATGTTATGTTGATTATCAATCTATTACCTATGTGTTGTTTATGATCTTGCATGCTCTCCGTTATTAGTAGAGGCTCTGGCCAAGTTTTTACTCTTAACTCCAAGAGGGAGTATTTATGCTCGATAGTGGGTTCATGCCTCCATTAAATGCAGGACGATGTGAGAAAGTTCTAAGGTTGTGGATGTGCTGTTGCCACTAGGGATAAAACATCGATGCTATGTCCGAGGATTTAGTTATTGATTACATTACGCACCATACTTAATGCAATTGTCTGTTGTTTGCAACTTAATACTGGACGGGGTTCGGATGATAACCTGAAGGTGGACTTTTTAGGCATAGATGCATGCTGGATAGCGGTCTATGTACTTTGTCGTAATGCCCAATTAAATCTCACTATACTCATCATATCATGTATGTGCATGGCCATGCCCTCTTTATTTGTCAATTGCCCAACTGTAATTTGTTCACCCAACATGCTTATTCTTATGGGAGAGACACCTCTAGTGAACTGTGGACCCCGGTCCATTCTTTTAATCGAATTCAATCTACTGCAATACTTGTTCTACTGTTTTCTGCAAACAATCATCATCCACACTATACATCTAATCCTTTGTTACAGCAAGCCGGTGAGATTGACAACCTCACTGTTTCGTTGGGGCAAAGTACTTTGGTTGTGTTGTGCAGGTTCCACGTTGGCGCCGGAATCCCTGGTGTTGCGCCGCACTACATCTCGCCGCCATCAACCTTCAACGTGCTTCTTGGCTCCTACTGGTTCGATAAACCTTGGTTTCTTACTGAGGGAAAACTTGCCGCTGTACGCATCACACCTTCCTCTTGGGGTTCCCAACGGTCGCATGTTGTACGCGTATCAATAGCAGTATTTATATGTCATATATATATATATATATAGTAAAGCATTCAAGTTGATAAACAAGGTCTAGACATATTCAAACCACAAAATCATGTATATATCTACCCCTAACCCTAAACTCTGTCTTATGAAATCAAGCATGCATGAAGAGAAGTGGTTTTTGGTTTCAAACATGCAAATTTCAAGAACCCTCCCAAGATTTACATTTTGGAGTGACTAAGAAGGATAGATGCTTAATTTTTATATTCATGATTTAAATTTGTTAAAACCATGGTCAAACCTAGGATTTGACCAAGATTCAAATGGGCATAAGAATTAAGAAAAACAAAAAATGAAAAACCAAGGCACATAGTCTTCTTATGTCATATAGTAAGCATTCAACTAAGTTGATAAACAAGGTCTAGACATATTCAAACCAGGAAAATCATGTATCTACCCCCTAACCCTAGCTAAACTATGTCTTAAGTCAAGCATGCATGTAGAGAAGTTGTTTTGGGTTTCAAACATGGAAATTTCAAGAACATCCCAAAAGCTTCATTTTAGAGTGACTAAGAAGGATCCATGATTACCTTTTCATTTTCATGTTTTAAACTTGTTTAAATCTTGGTCAAACCTAGGATTTTACCAAGATTCAAATGGACACAAAATTTAAAAAAATCAGAAAAATGAAAACCAAAGTACATAGTCTTCTTATGTCATATCGTAAGCATTCAAGTTCATAAACAAGGTCTAGACATATTCAAACCATACAAAATCATGTATCTGCGTACCCCTAACCCTAAACTCTGTCTTATGAAGTCAAGCATGAAGAGAAGTGGTTTTGGGTTTCAAACATGGTAATTTCAAAAACCTCCCAAAAACTTCATTTTAGAGTGACTAAGAAGGGTACAATCTTCCCTTTTCATTTTCATGTTTTAAACTTGTTTAAATCTTGGTCAAACCTAGGATTTGACCAAAAGATTCAAATCGGCATAAAAATTCAGAAAAAAGTCAAAAGAATGACAAAAACAATGGACATAGCATTCTTATGTATTATATATAGTAAGCATTCAAGTTGATAAAAAAGGTCTAGACATATTCAAACCAGAAAATCATGTATATATCTACCCCTAAAACCCTAAACTCTGTCTTATGAAGTCAAGCATGCATGAAGAGAAGTGGTTTTTGGTTTCAAACATGGAAATTTCAAAAACCTCTTAAAAAAATCATTTTAGATCGAGTGACTAAGAAGGATGCAGGCTTCCCTTTTCATTTTCATGTCTTAAACTTGTTTAAAGATTGGTCAAACCTAGCTAGGATTTGACCAAAAGATTCAAACGGGCATAAAATAAAATAAAAATGAAAAATGAAAAAAAAGCATATAGTCTTCTTATGTCATATAGTAAGCATTCAAGTTGATAAAACGGTCTATAGATACTCAAACCAGAAATATCATGTATATATCTACCCCTAACCCTAAACTATGTCTTATGAAGTCAATCATGAAGAGAAGTGGTTTTGGGTTTCAAACATGGAAATTTCAGGAACCCTCCCAAGATATACATTTTGGAGTGACTAAGAAGGATATATAATTAATTTTTATATTCATGATTTACATTTGTTGAAACCATGGTCAAACCTAGGATTTGACCAAGATTCAAATGGGCATAAGTATTTTAAAAAAATCAAAAAATGAAAACCAAGGCACATAGTCTTCTTATGTCATATTGTATGCATTCTCAATTAAGTTGATTTTAGAGTGACTAAGAAGGATGCAGGCTTCCCTTTTCATTTTCATGTTTTAAACTTGTTTAAATCTTGGTCAAACCTAGGATTTGACCAAAAGATTCAAATGGGCATAAAATTTCAGAAAAAAATCAAAAGAATGAAAAAACAAAGGACATAGCATTCTTATGTCATATATATAGTAAGCATTCAAGTTGATAAACAAGGTCTAGACATATTCAAACCAGAAAATCATGTATATATCTACCCCTAAAACCCTAAACTCTGTCTTACGAAGTCAAGCATGCATGAATAGAAGTGGTTTTTGGTTTCAAACATGGAAATTTCAAAAACCCTCCCAAGAAGTTACATTTTGGAGTGACTTAAGAAGGATAGATGCATGCTTAATTTTTCATATTCATGTTTTAAACTTGTTTTAATCATTGTCAAACATAGGATTTGACCAAGATTCAAATGGGCATAAAAATTCATAAAAAATGAAAAGAATGAAAAATTAAAGCATATAACATTCTTATGTCATATAGTAAGCATTAAAGTTGATAAACAAGGTCTAGACATATTCAAACCAGAAAAAATCATGTATATATCTCTACCCCTAACCCTAAACTATGACTTATGACGAAGTCAATCATGAAGAGAAGTGGTTTTGGGTTTCAAACATGGAAATTTTCATGTTTGAAACTTGTTTAAATGTTGTTCAAACCTAGGATTTGACCAAAGATTCAAATGGGCATAAAATTCAAAAAAAATAGAAAAATGGAAAACAAAAGCACATAGTCTTCTGATGTCATATAGTAAGAATTCAAGTTGATAAACAAGGTTTAGACATATTCAAACCAGACAACTCATGTATCTAGCTACCCCTAACCCTAAACTCGGTCTTATGAAATCTAGCATGAAGAGAAATCGTTTTGGGTTTCAAACGTTTAAGCCAAAAGCCCCATTTCAAATATTTCAAACTTATTCAAATTTGGTTCAAATTTGAAAGACATACAAGTTATAGCACACATAGTGCATACATGTTCACACATACTGCACTAGATGCTAACCAAGGCACATAGTCTTCTTATGTCATATAGTAAGCATTCAATTAAGTTGATAAACAAGGTCTAGACATATTCAAACCAGGAAAATCATGCATGTATCTACCCGCTAACCATAGCTAAACTATGTCTTAAGTAAAGCATGCATGTAGAGAAGTCGTTTTGGGTTTCAAACATGGAAATTTCAAGAACATCCCAAAAGATTCATTTTAGACTGACTAAGAAGGATCCATGATTACCTTTTCATTTTTATGTTTTAAACTTGTTTAAATCTTGGTCAAACCTAGGATTTTACCAAGATTCAAATGGACACAAAATTTAAAAAAATCAGAAAAATGAAAACCAAAGTACATAGTCTTCTTATGTCATATCATAAGCATTCAAGTTCATAAAAAAGGTCTAGACATATTCAAACCATACAAAATCATGTATCTACGTACCCCTAACCCTAAACTCTGTCTTATGAAGTCAAGCATGAAGAGAAGTGGTTTTGGGTTTCAAACATGGTAATTTCAAAAACCTCCCAAAAACTTCATTTTAGAGTGACTAAGAAGGGTACAATCTTCCCTTTTCATTTTCATGTTTTAAACTTGTTTAAATCTTGGTCAAACCTAGGATTTGACCAAAAGATTCAAATGGGCATAAAAATTCAGAAAAAAATCAAAAGAATGAAAAAACAAAGGACATAGCATTCTTATATGTCATATATATAGTAAGCATTCAAGTTGATAAACAAGGTCTAGACATATTCAAACCAGAAAATCATGTATATATCTACCCCTAAAACCCTAAACTCTGTCTTATGAAGTCAAGCATGCATGAAGAGAAGTGGTTTTTGGTTTCAAACATGGAAATTTCAAAAACCTCTTAAAAAAATCATTTTAGATCGAGTGACTAAGAAGGATGCAGGCTTCCCTTTTCATTTTCATGTCTTAAACTTGTTTAAATATTGGTCAAACCTAGCAAAGATTTGACCAAAAGATTCAAACGGGCATAAAATAAAATAAAACAGAAAAATGAAAAACAAAAGCATATAGTCTTCTTATGTCATATAGTAAGCATTCAAGTTGATAAAACGGTCTATACATACTCAAACCAGAAAATATCATGTATATATCTACCCCTAACCCTAAACTATGTCTTATGAAGTCAATCATGAAGAGAAGTGGTTTTGGGTTTCAAACATGGAAATTTTCATGTTTGAAACTTGTTTAAATCTTGGTCAAACCTAGGATTTGACCAAGATTCAAATGTGCATAAAATTCAAAAAAAATTAGAAAAATGAAAAACAAAAGCACATAGTCTTCTGATGTCATATAGTAAGCATTCAAGTTGATAAACAAGGTTTAGACATATTCAAACCAGACAAATCATGTATGTACCCCCTAACCCTAAACTCAGTCTTATGAAATCTAGCATGAAGACAAAACGTTTTGGGTTTCAAACGTTTAAGCCAAAAGCCCCATTTCAAATATTTCAAACTTATTCAAATTTGGTTCAAATTTGAAAGACATACAAGTTATAGCACACATAGTGCATACATGTTCACACATACTGCACTAGATGCTAACCAACAAGCACATAGTCTTTTTATGTAATATAGTAAGCATTCAATTAAGTTGATAAACAAGGTCTAGACATATTCAAACCAGGAAAATCATGTATCTACCCCCTAACCCTAGCTAAACTATGTATTAAGTCAAGCATGCATGTAGAGAAGTCGTTTTGGGTTTCAAACATGGAAATTTCAAGAACATCCCAAAAGCTTCATTTTAGAGTGACTAAGAAGGATCCATGATTACCTTTTCATTTCATGTTTTAAACTTGTTTAAATCTTGGTCAAACTTAGGATTTGACCAAGATTCAAATGGACACAAAATTTAAAAAAATCAGAAAAATGAAAACCAAAGTACATAGTCTTCTTATGTCATATCGTAAGCATTCAAGTTGATAAACAAGGTCTATACAAATTCAAACCATACAAAGTCATGTATCTACCCCTAACCCTAAACTCTGTCTTATGAAGTCAAGCATGAAGAGAAGTGGTTTTGGGTTTCAAACATGGTAATTTCAAAAACCTCCCAAAAACTTCATTTTAGAGTGACTAAGAAGGATACAAGCTTCTCTTTTCATTTTCATGTTTTAAACTTGTTTAAATCGTGGTCAAACCTAGGATTTGACCAAAAGATTCTAATGGGCATAAAAATTCAGAAAAAAATCAAAAGAATGAAAAAACAAAGGACATTGCATTCTTGTGCCATATATATAGTAAGCATTCAAGTTGATAAACAAGGTCTAGACATATTCAAACCAGAAAATCATGTATATATCTACCCCTAAAACCCTAAACTCTGTCTTATGAAGTCAAGCATGCATGAAGAGAAGTGGTTTTTGGTTTCAAACATGGAAATTTCAAAAACCCTCCCAAGAGCTTCATTTTGAAGTGACTAAGAAGCATACATGCTTACTTTTTCATATTCATTATGAAGTCAAGCATGCATGAAGATATGTGGTTTTTGGTTTCGAACATGGAAATTTCAAAAACCCTCCCAAGAGCTTCATTTTGAAGTGACTAAGAAGCATACATGCTTACTTTTTCATATTCATGTTTTAAAATTTTCAAATCTTGGTGAAACCTAGGATTTGACCAAGATTCAAATGGGCATACAAATTTTAGAAAAAATCAAAAAAATGAAAAACCAAGGCACATAGTCTTCTTATGTCATATAGTAAGCATTCAATTAAGTTGATAAACAAGTTCTAGACATATTCAAACCATGAAAATCATGTATCTACCCCATACCCCTAGCTAAACTCTGTCTTATGAAGTCAAGCATGCATGAAGAGAAGTCGTTTTTGGTTTCAAACATGGAAATTTCAAAAACCTCCCAAAAGCTTCATTTTGGAGTGACTAAGAAGGATCCATAGGAAACTATGTAGTACTATTACAATATAATAATCACCCGAGTTATTAGAGCAACAAGTCTGTCACTTACGTGTGGTTCCCATGCGTGAGGTCCCACACTTCAGTGAGCACAAGTCACGTACGCTAGGTAGGCAAACTCCCAGCCATCTTCTTTGTCAAGAGAGAGGCATCAACACTCTCTCTCTCTCTCCATCTCTCCAATTATCCACCTCCGTTGGCTGCCGGTTTTGGCAGGGCGTTTCTAGCTCAGCTCGGAGGCCATGGTGTGCAGGCTCTGTAGCCATGGCGATTTGGTCGCGCCAAGTGGTTCGTCCCCACCTGCGATGAGGATCAATCCGGACGGTGGCTGTTAAGGACCCGATCACATTTCTTGCTTTCAGCCTGGGTCTACCATGTAAATCTTAGGGATTTAGACGTAATTTCCTGTTTATTTTGTGTCCTGCTGTAAACTGCGCTCTGATGCGTATTGGAAATCTAGGTACTTCAGGATCGTTCGGTTGTCCCTCTAAAAAAAATCTCTCTCATTCTCGGCCTTTCTCGCTCGCTCGCACCCCCTGTGCACCGACAACCCTGCACAACAGTCAACATCACCAGAAAAAGGATAGACACCATAAATAAGTGCGGCCCCGTGACTGCTCTCCCTTCGTCTCCTCCCATGTGATCCCTCTTCCTCCGACTCCCGACCTTGCGGAAAATAAAAATGAAATGAAAGAGTTTCACTGGACGGGCAAACACATGTGCTGCCTAGTAATAATAATAATAACGTAAAAAAAATCGACATACGAGGGTTCTGCACAGTACTACGGATCAATATCAGAAAATGCAACTACGGGGTTCGATTTTGGCCTGCTAATATAAAATTAAATAATGAAAAACCATTTACATGACATTATTTTTTGGGTTTCAAACATGGAAATTTCAGAAACCTTTTAAAAAATTCATTTGAGAGTGACTAAGAATGATGCAGGCTTCCCTTTTCATTTTCATGTCTTAAACTTGTTTAAATATTGGTCAAACCTAGCTAAGATTTGACCAAAAGATTCAAACGGGCATAAATTAAAAAAACATAAAAATGAAAAACAAAACCATATAGTCTTCTTATGTCATATAGTAAGCATTCAAGTTGATAAACAAGGTCTAGACATACTCAAACCAGAAAAATCATGTATATATCTACCCCTAACCCTAAACTCTGTCTTATGAAGTCAAGCATGCATGAAGAGAAGTGGTTTTTGGTTTCAAACATGGAAATTTCAAGAACCCTCCCAAGATTTACATTTTGGAGTGACTAAGAAGGATATATAATTAATTTTTATATTCATGATTTACATTTGTTGAAACAATGGTCAAACCTAGGATTTGACCAAGATTCAAATGGGCATAAGAATTTTAAAAAAATCATAAAATGAAAACCAAGGCACATAGTCTTCTTATGTCATATTATAAGCATTCTCAATTAAGTTGATTTTAGAGTGACTAAGAAGGATGCAGGCTTCCCTTTTCATTTTCATGTTTTAAACTTGTTTAAATCTTGGTCAAACCTAGGATTTGACCAAAAGATTCAAATGGGCATAAAATTTTAGAAAAAAATCAAAAGAATGAAAAAACAAAGGACATAGCATTCTTATATGTCATATATATATAGTAAAGCATTCAAGTTGATAAACAAGGTCTAGACATATTCAAACCAGAAAATCATGTATATATCTACCCCTAACCCTAAACTCTGTCTTATGAAGTCAAGCATGCATGAAGAGAAGTGGTTTTTGGTTTCAAACATGCAAATTTCAAGAACCCTCCCAAGATTTACATTTTGGAGTGACTAAGAAGGATAGATGCTTAATTTTTATATTCATGATTTAAATTTGTTAAAACCATGGTCAAACCTAGGATTTGACCAAGATTCAAATGGGCATAAGAATTAAAAAAAATGAAAAACCAAGGCACATAGTCTTCTTGTGTCATATAGTAAGCATTCAACTAAGTTGATAAACAAGGTCTAGACATATTCAAACCAGGAAAATCATGTATCTACCCCTAACCCTAGCTAAACTATGTCTTAAGTCAAGCATGCATGTAGAGAAGTTGTTTTGGGTTTCAAACATGGAAATTTCAAGAACATCCCAAAAGCTTCATTTTAGAGTGACTAAGAAGGATCCATGATTACCTTTTCATTTTCATGTTTTAAACTTGTTTAAATCTTGGTCAAACCTAGGATTTTACCAAGATTCAAATGGACACAAAATTTAAAAAAAAATCAGAAAAATGAAAACCAAAGTACATAGTCTTCTTATGTCATATCGTAAGCATTCAAGTTCATAAACAAGGTCTAGACATATTCAAACCATACAAAATCATGTATCTGCGTACCCCTAACCCTAAACTATGTCTTATGAAGTCAAGCATGAAGAGAAGTGGTTTTGGGTTTCAAACATGGTAATTTCAAAAACCTCCCAAAAACTTCATTTTAGAGTGACTAAGAAGGATACAAGCTTCCCTTTTCATTTTCATGTTTTAAACTTGTTTAAATCTTGGTCAAACCTAGGATTTGACCAAAAGATTCAAATCGGCATAAAAATTCAGAAGAAAATCAAAAGAATGAAAAAACAAAGGACATAGCATTCTTATGTCATATATATAGTAAGCATTCAAGTTGATAAACAAGGTCTAGACATATTCAAACCAGAAAATCATGTATATATCTACCCCTAAAACCCTAAACTCTGTCTTATGAAGTCAAGCATGCATGAAGAGAAGTGGTTTTTGGTTTCAAACATGGAAATTTCAAAAACCCTCCCAAGAAGTTACATTTTGGAGTGACTTAAGAAGGATAGATGCTTAATTTTTCATATTCATGTTTTAAACTTGTTTTAATCATTGTCAAACCTAGGATTTGACCAAGATTCAAATGGGCATAAAAATTCATAAAAAATGAAAAGAATGAAAAATGAAAGCACATAGCATTCTTATGTCGATCATATAGTAAAGCATTAAAGTTGATAAACAAGGTCTAGACATATTCAAACCAGAAAAAATCATGTATATATCTACCCCTAACCCTAAACTCTGTCTTATGAAGTCAATCATGAAGAGAAGTGGTTTTGGGTTTCAAATTAAACATGGATTTTTTTTCAAAAACCTCTTAAAAAATCATTTTAGAGTGACTAAGAAGGATGCAGGATTCCCTTTTCATTTTCATGTCTTAAACTTGTTTAAATATTGGTCAAACCTAGGATTTGACCAAGATTCAAATGGGCATAAAAATTCAACAAAAAACAAAAAAAAATGAAAAACCAAGGTCTTCTTATTTCATATAGTAAGCATATTAAGATGATAAACAAGGTTTAGACATATTCAAACAAGAAAAATCATGTATCTACCCCCTAACCCTAAACTTTGTTTCACCAAGTCAAGCATGAAGAGAAGTGGTTTTTGGTTTCGAACATGGAAATTTCAAAAACCCTCCCAAGAGCTTCATTTTGAAGTGACCAAGAAGCATACATGCTTACTTTTTCATATTCATGTTTTAAACTTTTCAAATCTTGGTGAAACCTAGGATTTGACCAAGATTCAAATGGGCATAATTTAAAAAAATGTAAAATCAAGGCTCATAGTCTTCTTATGTCATATAGTAAGCATTCAATTAAGTTGATAAACAAGGTCTAGACATATTCAAACCAGGAAAATCATGTATCTACCCCATACCCCTAGCTAAACTCTGTCTTATGAAGTCAAGCATGCATGAAGAGAAGTCGTTTTTGGTTTCAAACATGGAAATTTCAAAAACCTCCCAAAAGCTTCATTTTGGAGTGACTAAGAAGGATCCATAGGAAACTATGTAGTACTATTACAATATAATAATCACCCGAGTTATTAGAGCAACAAGTCTGTCACTTACGTGTGGTTCCCATGCGTGAGGTCCCACACTTCAGTGAGCACAAGTCACGTACGCTAGGTAGGCAAACTCCCAGCCATCTTCTTTGTCAAGAGAGAGGCATCAACACTCTCTCTCTCTCCATCTCTCCAATTATCCACCTCCGTCGGCTGCCGGTTTTGGCAGGGTGTTTCTAGCTCAGCTCGGAGGCCATGGCGTGCAGGCTCTGTAGCCATGGCGATTTGGTCGCGCCAAGTGGTTCGTCCCCGGCTGCGACGAGGATCAATCCGGACGGTGGCTGTTAAGGACCCGATCGCATTTCTTGCTTTCAGCCTGGGGTCTACCATGTAAATCTTAGGGATTTAGACGTAATTTCCTGTTTATTTTGTGTCCCGTCTGTAAATGGCGCTACGATGCGTATTGGAAATCTGGTACTTCAGGATCGTTCGGTTGTCCCTCTAAAAAAACATCTATCTCATTCTCGGCCTTTCTCGCTCGCTCGCACCCCTCGCACCCGACAACCCTGCACAACAGTCAACATCACCAGAAAAAGGATAGACACCATAAATAAGTGGGGCCCCGTGACTGCTCTCCCTTCGTCTCCTCCCGTGTGATCCCTCTTCCTCCGACTCCCGACCTTGCGGAAAAGAAAAATGAAATGAAAGAGTTTCACTGGACGGGCAAACACATGTGCTATCTAGTAATAATAATAATAACGTAAAAAATCGACCTACGAATACTCGCGCATTTCAGAAGTTGAGTGCCCAGCTTAGAATAAGTATTGCTTTGGTACTATTTAGAAATATCAACATATCTAGTTAGAATAGACATTTGCAATTTTGTTTCTTTTATTTCAAAATTGTAGTGTAGATAGTCGATATACTTGTATCTCTCCATGAACAAGTACATGATTTCCCTTCTAAGAATAGTGTATGCAATCATATCTCCCTTTCCCTCACTCTTTCTAAAAGAGTTCTCTTGTTGATGTCAATCTAAAGAATCATTTCAGGTAGGAGGAATTTAAACGCTTGAAAATGGTTCATGCCGGCGTCTTAGCTCCTAAAAAAATTATACACCAATTGATTTGATAAATTGATGATTTACTCTAGTCTGCTTCTAGACCATGCAGCTAGCGAGCATTCATATGTACTGCATGGAGCCCCCAACTTTTGACTTCCCATGTCGGAAAAGGCATGTTTAATAATGTGGAGCAGTGAGGTACCCCGAAGTATCTAGAGGGTTCCAGTGTTTCAGGCTTTCAGCATCGCCAGTTGATACGCGTACAGCACGCGTCCGTTGGGAACCCCAAGAGGAAGGTGTGATGCGTACAGCGGCAAGTTTTCCCTCAGTAAGAAACCAAGGTTTATTGAACCAGTAGGAGCCAAGAAGCACGTTGAAGGTTGATGGCGGCGAGATGTAGTGCGGCGCAACACCAGGGATTCCGGCGCCAACGCGGAACCTGCACAACATAACCAAAGTACTTTGCCCCAACGAAACAGTGAGGTTGTCAATCTCACCGGCTTGCTGTAACAAAGGATTAGATGTATAGTGTGGATGATGATTGTTTGCAGAAAACAGTAGAACAAGTATTACGATGGGTGTATTCGATTAAAAGAATGGACCGGGGTCCACAGTTCACTAGTGGTGTCTCTCCCATAAGATAAATAGCATGTTGGGTGAACAAATTACAGTTGGGCAATTGACAAATAGAGAGGGCATGACCATGCACATACATGATATGATGAGTATAGTGAGATTTAATTGGGCATTACGACAAAGTACATAGACCGCTATCCAGCATGCATCTATGCCTAAAAAGTCCACCTTCAGGTTATCATCCGAACCCCTTCCAGTATTAAGTTGCAAACAACAGACAATTGCATTAAGTATGGTGCGTAATGTAATCAATAACTACATCCTCGGACATAGCACCAATGTTTTATCCCTAGTGGCAACAGCACATCCATAACCTTAGAGGTTTCTCTCACTCCCCCAGATTCACGGAGACATGAACCCACTATCGAGCATAAATACTCCCTCTTGGAGTTACAAGCATCAACTTGGCCAAAGCATCTACTAGTAACGGAGAGCATGCAAGATCATAAACAACACATAGATTGATAATCAACATAACATAGTATTCACTATTCATCGGATCCCAACAAACACAACATATAGCATTACAGATAGATGATCTTGATCATGTTAGGCAGCTCACAAGATCCGACAATGAAGGACATAAGGAGAAGACAACCATCTAGCTACTGCTATGGACCCATAGTCTAGGGGTGAACTACTCACTCATCACTCCGGAGGCGACCATGGCGGTGTAGAGTCCTCCGGGAGATGAATCCCCTCTCCGGCAGGGTGCCGGAGGCGATCTCCTGAATCCCCCGAGATGGGATTGGCGGCGGCGGCATCTCTGGAAGGTTTTCCGTATCGTGGCTCTCGGTACTGGGGGTTTCGCGACGAAGGCTATTTGTAGGCGGAAGGGCAGAGTCGGGAGAGTCACGAGGGGCCCACACGCTAGGGTGGCGCGACCAGGGCTTGGGCCGCGCCGCCCTACTGTGGCGCCGCCTCGTGGCCCCACTTCGTCTTCTCTTCGGTCTTCTGGAAGCTTCGTGTGAAAATAGGCCCCTGGGCGTTGATTTCGTCCAATTCCGAGAATATTTCCTTACTAGGATTTCTGAAACCAAAACAGCAGACAAAGCAAGCGGCTCTTCGGCATCTCGTTAATAGGTTAGTGCCAGAAAATGCATAAATATGACATAAAGTATGCATAAAACATGTAGATATCATCAATAATGTGGCATGGAACATAAGAAATTATCGATACGTCGGAGACGTATCAGCATCCCCAAGCTTAGTTTCTGCTCGTCCCGAGCAGGTAAACGATAACAAAGATAATTTCTGGAGTGACATGCCATCATAACCTTGATCATACTACTGTAAGCATATGTAGTGAATGCAGCGATCCAAACAATGTAAATGACATGAGTAAACAAATGAATCATATAGCAAAGACTTTTCATGAATAGTACTTCAAGACAAGCATCAATAAGTCTTGCATAAGAGTTAACTCATAAAGCAATAATTCATAGTAGAGGCACTGAAGCAACACAAAGGAAGATGAAGTTTCAGCGGTTGCTTTCAACTTGTAACATGTGTATCTCATGGATATTGTCAACATAGAGTAATATAACAAGTGCAATATGCAAGTATGTAGGAATCAATGCACAGTTCACACAAGTGTTTGCTTCTTGAGGTGGAGAGAGATAGGTGAACTGACTCAACAATAAAAGTAAAAGAAGGGCCCTTTTGCAGAGGGAAGCATTGATTGATATATTTGTGCTAGAGCTTTGATTTTGAAAACAAGAAACAATTTTGTCAACTGTAGTAATAAAGCATATGTGTTATGTAAATTATATCCTATAAGTTGCAAGCCTCATGCATAGTATAGTAATAGTGCCCGCACCTTGTCCTAATTAGCTCGGATTACCTGGATTATCATCGCAATGCACATGTTTTAACCAAGTGTCACAAAGGGGTACCTCTATGCCGCCTGTACAAAGGTCTAAGGAGAAAGCTCGCATCGGATTTCTCGCTATTGATTATTCTCAACTTAGACATCCATACCGGGACAACATAGACAACAGATAATGGACTCCTCTTATATGCATAAGCATGTAGCAACAATTAATTTTCTCATATGAGATTGAGGATATTTGTCCAAAACTGAAACTTCCACCATGGATCATGGCTTTAGTTAGCGGCCCAATGTTCTTCTCTAACATTATGCAATGCTCTAACCATTCTAGCGGTAAATCTCCCTTACTTCAGACAAGACGAACATGCATAGCAACTCACATGATATTCAACAAAGAGTAGTTGATGGCGTCCCCAGGAACATGGTTATCGCACAACAAGCAACTTAATAAGAGATAAAGTGCATAAGTACATATTCAATACCACAATAGTTTTTAGGCTATTTGTCCCATGAGCTATATATTGTAAAGGTGAAGAATGGAAATTTTAAAGGTAGCACTCAAGCAATTTACTTTGGAATGGCGGAGAAATACCATGTAGTAGGTAGGTATGGTGGACACAAATGGCATAGTGGTTGGCTCAAGGATTCGGATGCATGAGAAGTATTCCCTCTCGATACAAGGTTTAGGCTAGCAAAGTTATTTGAAACAAACACAAGGATGAACCGGTGCAGCAAAACTCACATAAAATACATATTGTAAACATTATAAGACTCTACACCGTCTTCCTTGTTGTTCAAACTCAATACTAGAAATTATCTAGACCTTAGAGAGACCAATTATGCAAACCAAATTTTAGCATGCTCTATGTATTTCTTCATTAATGGGTGCAAAGTATATGATGCAAGAGCTTAAACATGAGCACAACAATTGCCAAGTATCACATTATCCAAGACATTATAGCAATTACTACATGTATCATTTTCCAATTCCAACCATATAACAATTTAACGAAGAAGAAACTTTCTCCATGAATACTATGAGTAAAGCCTAAGGACATACTTGTCCATATGCAACAGCGGAGCGTGTCTCTCTCCCACACAAGGAATGCTAGGATCCATTTTATTCAAACAAAACAAAAAACAAAAACAAACCGACGCTCCAAGCAAAGTACATAAGATGTGATGGAATAAAAATATAGTTTCAGGGGAGGAACCTGATAATGTTGTCGATGAAGAAGGGGATGCCTTGGGCATCCCCAAGCTTAGACGCTTGAGTCTTCTTGATATATGCAGGGGTGAACCACCGGGGCATCCCCAAGCTTAGAGCTTTCACTCTCCTTGATCATGTTGTATCATCTCCCTCTCTTGATCCTTGAAAACTTCCTCCACACCAAACTCAAAACAACTCATTAGAGGGTTAGTGCACAATTAAAATTTACATGTTCAGAGGTGACATGATCATTCTTAACACTTCTGGACATTGCACAAAGCTACTGAAAGTCAATGGAATCGAAAAATCCATCAAGCATAGCAAAACAGGCAATGCGAAATAAAAGGCAGAATCTGTCAAAACAGAACAGTTCGTAAAGACGAATTTTATTGAGGCACCAGACTTGCTCAAATGAAAATGCTCAAATTGAATTAAAGTTGCGTACATATCTGAGGATCACTCACGTAAATTGGCATAATTTTCTAAGTTACCTACAGAGAATTAGGCCCAGATTCATGACAGCAAGAAATATGTTTCTGCGCAGTAATCCAAATCTAGTATGAACCTTACTATCAAAGACTTTACTTGGCACAACAATGCAACAAAACTAAGATAAGGAGAGGTTGCTACAGTAGTAACAACTTCCAAGACCCAAATATAAAATAAAAGTACTGTAGTAAAAAACATGGGTTGTCTCCCATAAGCGCTTTTCTTTAACGCCTTTCAGCTAGGCGTAGAAAGTGTGTATCAAGTGTTATCGAAAGATGGAGCATCTACAGCGGGGTGTGGAGTTTTCTCAACCATGCATAGTATATTGGATACATAAGTTTCAGCGGCTCCCTTTTCATTAGTCTTGGGCTTGCTACTCTCATCAAATTTTCAGGAACAAGCCAAGCATAGTTATTTTCTAGTGCCTCATGCATTGCTAGGAGCTTACATGGTATTGGTGCTTTAATCTCCCCACCATTATTAACATTATTAGTATACTTAATTCTATCCATATCCATCTTTTCAAGTTTTCTTTTAAAATGGTGATCATGCCAAGCCTATCATGCTTACTAAAAACTTTTCTAGCTTCTTTAGCTATATCCGCAAATTCTCGCACTAAGACTTTTAGAACAAAATCTCTCTTCTCTCCCCTCTCCATATCAGAAAGTGTAAGAAACATGTGTTGTATCATGGGGTTGAGACTAATAAATCTAGCTTCCATCATGCGTACCAAACAAACAGAGGCATCTTCATAAGTAGGGACAGCTTTTGCAAGGGGTATATCTTTAAGATCTTCATGCATACTAACATGGGTGAAAATTTCTTCTATATTATCTCTTCCAATTATAGACCCTTGCCCCACCGGTATATCTTTTACGGTGAAATTAAAAGGAAACATGTTGAAATAAGTAAAGCAAATGCAAGTAACTAATTTTTTTGTGTTTTTAATATAGAGTGCAAACAAGATAGCAAGTAAAGTAAAACTAGCAACTAATTTTTTTGTATTTTGATATAATGCAGCAAACAAAGTAGTAAATAAAATAAAGCAAGACAAAAACAAAGTAAAGAGATTGGATTGTGGAGACTCCCCTTGCAGCGTGTCTTGATCTCCCCGGCAACGGCGCCAGAAAAAGAGCTTGATACGCGTACAGCACGCGTCCGTTGGGAACCCCAAGAGGAAGGTGTGATGCGTACAGCGGCAAGTTTTCCTCAAGAAGAAACCAAGGTTTATCGAACTAGTAGGAGCCAAGAAGCACGTTGAAGGTTGATGGCGGCGAGATGTAGTGCGGCGCAACACCAGGGATTCCGGCGCCAACGTGGAACCTGCACAACACAACCAAAGTACTTTGCCCCAACGAAACAGTGAGGTTGTCAATCTCACCGGCTTGCTGTAACAAAGGATTAGATGTATAGTGTGGATGATGATTGTTTGCAGAAAACAGTAGAACAAATATTGCAGTAGATTGTATTCGATTAAAAGAATGGACCGGGGTCCACAGTTCACTAGTGGTGTCTCTCCCATAAGATAAATAGCATGTTGGGTGAACAAATTACAGTTGGGCAATTAACAAATAGAGAGGGCATGACCATGCACATACATGATATGATGAGTATAGTGAGATTTAATTGGGCATTACGAAAAAGTACATAGACCGCTATCCAGCATGCATCTATGCCTAAAAAGTCCACCTTCAAGGTTATCATCCGAACCCCTTCCAGTATTAAGTTGCAAACAACAGACAATTGCATTAAGTATGGTGCGTAATGTAATCAATAACTACATCCTCGGACATAGCATCAATGTTTTATCCCTAGTGGCAACAGCACATCCATAACCTTAGAGGTTTCTCTCACTCCCCCAGATTCACGGAGACATGAACCCACTATCGAGCATAAATACTCCCTCTTGGAGTTACAAGCATCAACTTGGCCAAAGCATCTACTAGTAACGGAGAGCATGCAAGATCATAAACAACACATAGATTGATAATCAACATAACATAGTATTCACTATTCATCGGATCCCAACAAACACAACATATAGCATTACAGATAGATGATCTTGATCATGTTAGGCAGCTCACAAGATCCGTCAATGAAGCACATAAGGAGAAGACAACCATCTAGCTACTGCTATGGACCCATAGTCCAGGGGTGAACTACTCACTCATCACTCCGGAGGCGACCATGGCGGTGTAGAGTCCTCCGGGAGATGAATCCCCTCTCCGGCAGGGTGCCGGAGGCGATCTCCTGAATCCCCCGAGATGGGATTGGCGGCGGCGTCTCTGGAAGGTTTTCCGTATCGTGGCTCTCGGTACTGGGGGTTTCGCGTCGAAGGCTATTTGTAGGCGGAAGGGCTGAGTCGGGAGAGTTGATACGTCTCCGACGTATCGATAATTTCTTATGTTCCATGCCACATTATTGATGTTATCTACATGTTTTATGCACACTTTATGTCATATTCGTGCATTTTCTGGAACTAACCTATTAACAAGATGCCGAAGTGCCGATTCTTTGTTTCTGCTGTTTTTGGTTTCAGAAATCCTAGTAACGAAATATTCTCGGAATTGGACGAAATCAACGCCCAGGGTCCTATTTTGCCACGAAGCTTCCAGAAGTCCGAAGAGGAGACGAAGAGGGGCCACGAGGGGGCCACACCCTAGGGCGGCGCGGCCCCTTGGCCGCGCGGCCCCGTGGTGTGGGGCCCTCGTGCCGCCTCCCTGACCTGCCCTTCCGCCTACTTAAAGCCTCCATCGCGAAACCCCCGGTGCAGAGAGCCACGATACGGAAAACCTTCCAGAGACGCCGCCGCCGATCCCATCTCGGGGGATCCAGAGATCGCCTCCGGCACCACTGCCGGAGAGGGGAATCATCTCCCGGAGGACTCTACGCCGCCATGGTCGCCTCCGGAGTGATGTGTGAGTAGTCTACCCCTGGACTATGGGTCCATAGCAGTAGCTAGATGGTTGTCTTCTCCCCATTGTGCTTCATTGTCGGATCTTGTGAGCTGCCTAACATGATCAAGATCATCTATCTGTAATTCTATATGTTGCGTTTGTTGGGATCCGATGAATAGAGAATACTTGTTATGTTGATTATCAAAGTTATATCTATGTGTTGTTTATGATCTTGCATGCTCTCCGTTACTAGTAGATGCTCTGGCCAAGTAGATGCTTGTAACTCCAAGAGGGAGTATTTATGCTCGATAGTGGGTTCATGCCTGCATTGACACCGGGACAAGGATGAAAGTTCTAAGGTTGTGTTGTGCTGTTGCCACTAGGGATAAAACATTGATGCTATGTCTAAGGATGTAGTTGTTGATTACATTACGCACCATACTTAATGCAATTGTCTGTTGCTTTGCAACTTAATACTGGAGGGGGTTCGGATGATAACCTGAAGGTGGACTTTTTAGGCATAGATGCAGTTGGATGGCGGTCTATGTACTTTGTCGTAATGCTCAATTAAATCTCACTATACTCATCATGATATGTATGTGCATGGTCATGCCCTCTTTATTTGTCAATTGCCCAACTGTAATTTGTTCACCCAACATGTTGTTTATCTTATGGGAGAGACACCTCTAGTGAACTGTGGACCCCGGTCCAATTCTCTATACTGAAATACAATCTACTGCAATATTGTTCTACTGTTTTCTGCAAACAATCATCTTCCACACAATACGGTTAATCCTTTGTTACAGCAAGCCTGTGAGATTGACAACCTCACTGTTTCGTTGGGGTGAAGTACTTTGGTTGTGTTGTGCAGGTTCCACGTTGGCGCCGGAATCCCTGGTGTTGCGCCGCACTACATCCCGCCGCCATCAACCTTCAACGTGCTTCTTGGCTCCTCCTGGTTCGATAAACCTTGGTTTCTTTCTGAGGGAAAACTTGCTGCTGTGCGCATCATACCTTCCTCTTGGGGTTCCCAACGAACGTGTGAGTTACACGCCATCAAGCTCTTTTTCTCGCGCCGTTGTCGGGAGATCAAGACACGCTGCAAGGGGAGTCTCCACCTCCAATCTCTTTACTTTGTTTTTGTCTTGCTTAGTTTTATTTACTACTTTGTTTGCTGCACTAAATCAAAATACAAAAAAATTAGTTGCTAGTTTTACTTTATTTGCTATCTTGTTTGCTATATCAAAAACACAAAAAAATTAGTTACTTGCATTTACTTTATCTAGTTTGCTTTATTTACTGTTGCTAAAATGGCTACCCCTGAAAATACTAAGTTGTGTGACTTCACAACCACAAATAATAATGATTTCTTATGCACACCTATTGCTCCACCTGCTACTACAGCAGAATTCTTTGAAATTAAACCTGCTTTACTGAATCTTGTTATGCGAGAGCAATTTTCTCGTGTTAGTTCTGATGATGCTGCTGCCCATCTTAATAATTTTGTTGAACTATGTGAAATGCAAAAATATAAAGATGTAGATGGTGACATTATAAAATTAAAATTGTTCCCTTTCTCATTAAGAGGAAGAGCTAAAGATTGGTTGCTATCTCTGCCTAAGAATAGTATTGATTCATGGACTAAATGCAAGGTTGCTTTTATTGGTAGATATTATCCCCTTCTAAAATTATATCTTTGAGGAGTAGCATAATGAATTTTAAACAATTAGATACTGAACATGTTGCTCAAGCTTGGGAAAGAATGAAATCTTTGGTTAAAAATTGCCCAACACATGGATCGACTACTTGGATGATCATCCAAACCTTCTATGCAGGACTAAATTTTTCTTCGCGGAATTTATTGGATTCAGCTGCTGGAGGTACCTTTATGTCCATCACTCTTGGTGAAGCAACAAAGCTTCTTGATAATATGATGATCAACTACTCTGAATGGCACACGGAAAGAGCTCCACAAGGTAAGAAGGTAAATTCGTCGAAGAAACCTCTTCCTTGAGTGATAAGATTGATGCTATTATGTCTATGCTTGTGAATGATAGGACTAATATTGATCCTAATAATGTTCCGTTAGCTTCATTGGTTGCACAAGAAGAACATGTTGATGTAAACTTTATTAAAAATAATAATTTCAACAACAATGCTTACCGGAACAATTCTAGTAACAACTATAGGCCATATCCTCATAATAATGGCAACGGCTATGGTAATTCTTATGGGAATTCTTACAACAATAATAGGAATTCACCCCTGGACTTGAAGCCATGCTTAAAGAATTTATTAGTACACAAACTGCTTTTAACAAATCTGTTGAAGAAAAGCTTGGGAAAATTGATATACTTGCTTCTAAAGTTGATAGTCTTGCTGCTGATGTTGATCTTTTGAAATCGAAAGTTTTGCCTTATGGAAATCATCATGACAAAATTACTACTACAGCAAATGCCATCCAAGTTAGAATTAATGAGAATATAAGATTAATGGCTGAACTGCGTGCTAGGTGGGATAGAGAAGAAAATGAAAAACTAGCTAAAGAGAAGAATGTAGCTAAAGTTTGGACTATTACCACCACTTGTAATGCTAATGCTACACATGTTGCTGCACCTCCTACTAATAATAATAAAAGAATTGGTGTTAGCAATGTTTCCACTTCTAATGCAAAGCGCGAGAAAGCCCTGAAACTGCTAAAATCATTGAAATCGCTCGTGATAAATCTGCTGAAATTTTTTCCAACATTGGGGATGATGATCCCATTGCTTTAGATTATAATGGTTTGAATTTTGATGATTGCCACATCTCTGAAGTTATAAAGTTCTTGCAAAAACTTGCTAAAAGTCCTAATGCTAGTGCTATAAATTTGGCTTTCACGCAACATATTACAAATGCTCTCATAAAAGCTAGAGAAGAGAAACTAGAGCGCGAAGCCTCTATTCCTAGAAAGCTAGAGGATGGTTGGGAGCCCATCATTAAGATGAAGGTTAAAGATTTTGATTGTAATGCTTTATGTGATCTTGGTGCAAGTATTTCTGTTATGCCTAAGAAAATTTATAATATGCTTGACTTGCCGCCGCTGAAAAATTGTTATTTGGATGTTAATCTTGCTGATCATTCTACAAAGAAACCTTTGGGGAAAGTTGATAATGTTCGCATTACCGTTAACAATAACCTTGTCCCCGTTGATTTTGTTGTCTTGGATATTGAATGCAATGCATCTTGTCCCATTATATTGGGAAGACCTTTTCTTCGAACTGTTGGTGCTATCATTGATATGAAGGAAGGTAATATAAAATATCAATTTCCTCTCAAGAAAGGTATGGAACACTTCCCTAGAAAGAGAATGAAGTTACCTTTTGATTCTATTATGAGAACAAATTATGATGTTGACACTTCGTCTCTTGATAATACTTGATACACACTTTCTGCGCCTAGCTGAAAGGCGTTAAAGAAAAGCGCTTGTGGGAGACAACCCATGTTTTTACCTACAGTACTTTGTTCTTATTTTGTGTCTTGGAAGTTGTTTACTACTGTAGCAACCTCTCCTTATCTTAGTTTAGTGTTTTGTTGTGCCAAGTAAAGTCTTTGATAGTAAAGTAAGTACTAGATTTGGATTACTGCGCAGTTCCAGATTTCTTTGCTGTCACGAATCTGGGTCTACCTCCCTGTAGGTAGCTCAGAAAATTAAGCCAATTTACGTGCATGATCCTCAGATATGTACGCAACTTTCATTCAATTTGATCATTTTCATTTGAGCAAGTCTGGTGACCTAATAAAATTTGTCAATACGAACTGTTCTGTTTTTGACAGATCCTGCCTTTTATTTCGCATTGCCTCTTTTGCTATGTTGGATGAATTTCTTTGATCCATTAATGTCCAGTAGCTTTATGCAATGTCCAGAAGTGTTAAGAATGATTGTGTCACCTCTGAATATGTTAATTTTTATTGTCACTAACCCTCTAATGAGTTGTTCTAAGTTTGGTGTGGAGGAAGTTTTCAAGGATCAAGAGAGGAGTATGATGCAACATGATCAAGGAGAGTGAAAGCTCTAAGCTTGGGGATGCCCCGGTGGTTCACCCCTGCATATATCAAGAAGACTCAAGCGTCTAAGCTTGGGGATGCCCAAGGCATCCCCTTCTTCATCGACAACATTATCAGGTTCCTCCCCTGAAACTATATTTTTATTCCATCACATCTTATGTGCTTTGCTTGGAGCGTCGGTTTGTTTTTGTTTTTGTTTTGTTTGAATAAAATAAATCCTAGCATTCACTTTATGGGAGAGAGACATGCTCCGCTGTAGCATATGGACAATTATGTCCTTAGTTTCTACTCATAGTATTCATGGCGAAGTTTCTCCTTCGTTAAATTGTTATATGGTTGGAATTGGAAAATGATACATGTAGTAATTGCTATAAATGTCTTGGGTAATGTGATACTTGGCAATTGTTGTGCTCATGTTTAAGCTCTTGCATCATATGCTTTGCACCCATTAATGAAGAAATACATAGAGTATGTTAAAATTTGGTTTGCATATTTGGTTTCTCTAAGGTCTAGATAATTTCTAGTATTGAGTTTGAACAACAAGGAAGACGGTGTAGAGTCTTATAATGTTTTCAATATGTCTTTTATGTGAGTTTTGCTGCACCGGTTCATCCTTGTGTTTGTTTCAAATAAGCCTTGCTAGCCTAAACCTTGTATCGAGAGGGAATACTTCTCATGCATCCAAAATACTTGAGCCAACCACTATGCCATTTGTGTCCACCATACCTACCTACTACATGGTATTTCCCGCCATTCCAAAGTAAATTGCTTGAGTGCTACCTTTAAAATTCCATCATTCACCTTTGCAATATATAGCTCATGGGACAAATAGCTTAAAAACTATTGTGGTATTGAATATGTAATTATGCACTTTATCTCTTATTAAGTTGCTTGTTGTGCGATAACCATGTTTACTGGGGACGCCATCAACTATTCTTTGTTGAATTTCATGTGAGTTGCTATGCATGTTCGTCTTGTCTGAAGTAAGAGAGATCTACCACCTTATGGTTAAGCATGCATATTGTTAGAGAAGAACATTGGGCCGCTAACTAAAGCCATGATCCATGGTGGAAGTTTCAGTTTTGGACAAACATCCTCAATCTCATATGAGAAAATTATTAATTGTTGTTACATGCTTATGCATAAAAGAGGAGTCCATTATCTGTTGTCTATGTTGTCCCGGTATGGATGTCTAAGTTGAGAATAATCAATAGCGAGAAATCCAATGCGAGCTTTCTCCTTAGACCTTTGTACAGGCGGCATAGAGGTACCCCATTGTGACACTTGGTTAAAACATGTGCATTGCGATGATCCGGTAGTCCAAGCTAATTAGGACAAGGTGCGGGCACTATTAGTACACTATGCATGAGGCTTGCAACTTATAAGATATAATTTACATGATACATATGCTTTATTACTACCGTTGACAAAATTGTTTCATGTTTTCAAAATCAAAGCTCTAGCACAAATATAGCAATCGATGCTTTTCCTCTATGGAGGACCATTCTTTTACTTTCAATGTTGAGTCAGTTCACCTATTTCTCTCCACCTCAAGAAGCAAACACTTGTGTGAACTGTGCATTGATTCCTACATATTTGCTTATTGCACTTATTATATTACTCCATGTTGACAATATCCATGAGATATACATGTTACAAGTTGAAAGCAACCGCTGAAACTTAATCTTCCTTTGTGTTGCTTCAATGCTTTTACTATGAATTATTGCTTTATGAGTTAACTCTTATGCAAGACTTATTGATGCTTGTCTTGAAGTGCTATTCATGAAAAGTCTTTGCTTTATGATTCACTTGTTTACTCATGTCATATACATTGTTTTGATCGCTGCATTCACTACATATGCTTTACAAATAGTATGATCAAGGTTATGATGGCATGTCACTCCAGAAATTATCTGTGTTATCGTTTTACCTGCTCGGGACGAGCAGAACTAAGCTTGGGGATGCTGATACGTCTCCGACGTATCGGTAATTTCTTATGTTCCATGCCACATTATTGATGTTATCTACATGTTTTATGCACACTTTATGTCATATTCGTGCATTTTCTGGAACTAACCTATTAACAAGATGCCGAAGTGCCGATTGTCGTTTTTGCTGTTTTTGGTTTCAGAAATCCTAGTAACGAAATATTCTCGGAATTGGACGAAATCAACGCCCAGGGTCCTATTTTGCCACGAAGCTTCCAGAAGTCCGAAGAGGAGACGAAGAGGGGCCACGAGGGGGCCACACCCTAGGGCGGTGCGGCCCCCCCCCTTGGCCGCGCGGGCCGGGGGTGTGGGGCCCACGTGCCGCCTCCGACCTGCCCTTCCGCCTACTTAAAGCCTCCGTCGCGAAACCCCCGCACCGAGAGCCACGATACGGAAAACCTTCCCGGAGACGCCGCCGCCGCCGATCCCATCTCGGGGGATCCAGAGATCGCCTCCGGCACCTCGCCGGAGAGGGGAATCATCTCCGGAGGACTCTACGCCGCCATGGTCGCCTCCAGGAGTGATGTGTGAGTAGTCTACCCCCTGGACTATGGGTCCATAGCAGTAGCTAGATGGTTGTCTTCTCCCCATTGTGCTTCATTGTCGGATCTTGTGAGCTGCCTAACATGATCAAGATCATCTATCTGTAATTCTATATGTTGCGTTTGTTGGGATCCGATGAATAGAGAATACTTGTTATGTTGATTATCAAAGTTATATCTATGTGTTGTTTATGATCTTGCATGCTCTCCGTTACTAGTAGATGCTCTGGCCAAGTAGATGCTTGTAACTCCAAGAGGGAGTATTTATGCTCGATAGTGGGTTCATGCCTGCATTGACACCGGGACAAGGATGTAAAGTTCTAAGGTTGTGTTGTGCTGTTGCCACTAGGGATAAAACATTGATGCTATGTCTAAGGATGTAGTTGTTGATTACATTACGCACCATACTTAATGCAATTGTCTGTTGCTTTGCAACTTAATACTGGAGGGGGTTCGGATGATAACCTGAAGGTGGACTTTTTAGGCATAGATGCAGTTGGATGGCGGTCTATGTACTTTGTCGTAATGCCCAATTAAATCTCACTATACTCATCATGATATGTATGTGCATGGTCATGCCCTCTTTATTTGTCAATTGCCCAACTGTAATTTGTTCACCCAACATGTCGTTTATCTTATGGGAGAGACACCTCTAGTGAACTGTGGACCCCGGTCCAATTCTCTATACTGAAATACAATCTACTGCAATATTGTTCTACTGTTTTCTGCAAACAATCATCTTCCACACAATACGGTTAATCCTTTGTTACAGCAAGCCTGTGAGATTGACAACCTCACTGTTTCGTTGGGGCAAAGTACTTTGGTTGTGTTGTGCAGGTTCCACGTTGGCGCCAGAATCTCTGGTGTTGCGCTGCACTACATCCCGCCGCCATCAACCTTCAACGTGCTTCTTGGCTCCTCCTGGTTCGATAAACCTTGGTTTCTTTCTGAGGGAAAACTTGCTGCTGTGCGCATCATACCTTCCTCTTGGGGTTCCCAACGAACGTGTGAGTTACACGCCATCAAGAGTCACGAGGGGCCCACACGCTAGGGTGGCGCGGCCAGGGCTTGGGCCGCGCCGCCCTACTGTGGCGCCGCCTCGTGGCCCCACTTCGTCTTCTCTTCGTTCTTTTGGAAGCTTCGTGTGAAAATAGGCCCCTGGCGTTGATTTCATCCAATTCCGAGAATATTTCCTTACTAGGATTTCTGAAACCAAAAACAAAGCGAACAAAGAATCGCTCTTCGGCATCTCGTTAATAGGTTAGTGCCGGAAAATGCATAAATATGACATAAAGTATGCATAAAACATGTAGATATCATCAATAATGTGGCATGGAACATAAGAAATTATCGATACGTCGGAGACGTATCACCAGTCCAAGGGGAAGCATGGGTGACGAATCTGTGCATTCACAGCCGTTAGATCTGAAGAGTCCTTGTATGATGAGCGGTAGATAGCACCTTTAAGCTACAAATCAACGGCTTCAATTACTTCAAATGAGCATTGGCCGGAGGGCTGACAGAGTGAAAAAAAATTCAAATTCAAAAACTCATGTATAGAATAAAAAAAATAAAAAAACATGTAGATAGATAGAGGTATAGATAGACATTTTAGATAAATAGATTAGCCCAAAAAAGAAGAGGAGGCGCCAGTGGTGACTTCGTCAACCTCAAGATATGCCGGCTCAGTCCCTCGGAGGTGCTCATAGGGGTAGGGTGTGCGTGCGTGCGTTCATAGGGGTGTTTGTACGTGCGTGTTTGTGAGCGTCTGTGTTGTACTGTGTTCTCAAAAGGAAAAAAAAAAGAGGACGGGGAAATTTTCACCAACAGACACCTCCCTCGCACCTAAACTTTCGAACGCGCGCCCAATATTTCGAACGCTCGCCTTTAACCCAGCACCCATCCCACCTTGTTCTTCTCTAGACACCTCCTTCGGCGCCCTGTTCTTCTCTAGACACACCCAGCTCGCCTTTAACCCAGCACCCAGCCCACCTTGTTCTTCTCTAGACACCTCCTTCGGCGCCCTGTTCTTCTCTAGACACACCCAGGCTGCGCACCAAAACTTCCCCACGCTGTCTATCAGCCGCGTCGACGGCGGCTTCATGGTGGCGCCGTTCTTCTCCAGCCGCACCGGCAGGCGCGGTCAGCTGGTAGATCCTCACGGTATGCATGCTATCTTCAGGCCTAGGCAAGTACGATTCATTATAGCTCAATCGAAGTCAGTCGCCATCGCCCAGCCCTTATAAGTTCGTTAGTTCGTTCGAATCGATCGGTTGATAATGTTTTCCTCTCGATGTGTTTGTTTGACATTGTTTTCCGCTTTACCTATTTGCTCGAATTCATTCGTATTGTACACTGTACTGCTCACCATTGCCCAATGTCTGTAGTCGTCGCTTGGTGCCAGTCCTCTATGGACCTGTTTGTAATCTTATTACTTCTGGGTTCTTTGCACTGCTAATACATCGGTGGATTTACGGCCAAAAAGAAGAAAAAAATTGTTGGGATTGTTACAAAACCGCGCAAATAAAAGTAGATCAAACGAAAAACAAGAACACAGATTTTTACGTGGAAACCCAAACGGGAAAAAACCACGGAACGCACGGCGGCGTATCACTATAATTGGAGGAGTATTACAATACACGAGAGGACAGACCCTCTACGTGCTATCAATATTGAGAAACTATCTCTCTCATCTATTCTATGACTACCTGGGACTATATATAGGGGCAAACACCTCTCTTTCTTGGCAGACACGAAATAGAGTTGTTATGTGCTACGTCTAGCGCGGTTGGCACGCCGTAGTCCGTTAGGACTCCTTCCATAGTACAACAGTTAAACAGATTTTGGAACACAATACAACAAACTCCACCTTGAGCCGAAATCCCTTGCAACAGTCATAGATAGCATTCAACTCCTCAACTAAAGTCATCACAAGTAAACCTTGTGCCTTGAAACATCCATAGGACTATTAAACTTCTCATGAATTCAAATTGAGCAAATCAATCTTGGGTCTTCCAGAAAACAACACATTTGTCAATAAAGCAGACGAACGAACCTAGGTATTATGTAAAATCCCAGCAAAAGTCTGAGTCTGTGCCACTGACCTCAAAGAAAAATTGAAACTGCTCAAACATCAAATGACATAAGTCATCATATCTCCTGTGGTGCTTGAATGAGCACATAGCTCATAGTGCAACATCTTCGTGCACATAACATTGTGAAGAACTCATCTCATGGAATCTGAACGTGCTAAACATAAAGCACAAACCTCGGCAAACAATACTCTGAAGGAGATATGCCCTAGAGGCAATAATAAAGTGGTTATTATTTATATCTTAATGTTTATGATAAATGTTTATATATCATGCTATAATTGTATTAACCGAAACATTAGTACATGTGTGATATGTAGACAACAAGAAGTCCCTAGTATGCCTCTTAAACTAGCTTGTTGATTAATGGATGATTAGTTTCATAATCATGAACATTGGATGTTATTAATAACAAGGTTATATCATTATATGAATGATGTAATGGACACACCCAATTAAGCGTAGCATAAGATCTCGTCATTAAGTTATTTGCTATAAGCTTTCGATACATAGTTACCTAGTCCTTATGACCATGAGATCATATAAATCACTTATACCGGAAAGGTACTTTGATCACACCAAACGCCACTGCGTAAATGGGTGGTTATAAAGGTGGGATTAAGTATCCGGAAAGTATGAGTTGAGGCATATGGATCAACAGTGGGATTTGTCCATCCCGATGACGGATAGATATACTCTGGGCCCTCTCGGTGGAATGTCGTCTAATGTCTTGCAAGCATATGAATGAGTTCATAAGAGACCACATACCACGGTACGAGTAAAGAGTACTTGTCAGGAGACGAGGTTGAACAAGGTATAGAGTGATACCGAAGATCAAACCTCGGACAAGTAAAATATCGCGAGACAAAGGGAATTGGTAATGTATGTGAATGGTTCATTCGATCACTAAAGTCATCGTTGAATATGTGGGAGCCATTATGGATCTCCAGATCCCGCTATTGGTTATTGGTCGGAGTGAGTACTCAACCATGTCCGCATAGTTCTCGAACCGTAGGGTGACACACTTAAAGTTGGATGTTGAAATGGTAGCACTTGAATTATGGAATGGAGTTCGAATATTTGTTCGGAGTCCCGGATGAGATCCCGGACATCACGAGGAGTTCCGGAATGGTCCGGAGAATAAGATTCATATATAGGATGTCATTTTATGTGAAATAAAATGTCGCGGGAGGTTCTATGGAAGGTTCTAGAAGGTTCTAGAAAAGTCCGGAAGAAACCACCAAGGAAGGTGGAGTCCACATGGGACTCCACCACCATGGCCGGCCAGCCCTAGATGGGGTGGAGTCCCAAGTGGACTCCACCATAGGGGGCCGGCCACCCCCACATGGGAGGTGGGAATCCCACCTTTGGGTGGGAGTCCTAGTTGGGCTAGGTTTCCCCCTCCTATGGAAGGTTTTGGTTTCGGGTCTTATTCGAAGACTTGGACACCAACACTTGGGATCCACCTATATAATGAGGGGCCAAGGGAGGGGGCCGGCCACCCCAAGACCACAAGCTGGCCGCCCCCCCTTGAGTGGCCGGCCACCCCCTCCCAAACCCTAGCTTTGCTCCTCCACTCCATATTGCCCGCGTAGCTTAGCGAAGCTCCGCCGGACTTCTACACCGCCACCGACACCACGCCGTCGTGCTGTCGGATTCAAGAGGAGCTACTACTTCCGCTGCCCGCCGGAACGGGAGGTGGACGTCGTCTTCATCAACAACCGAACGTGTGACCGAGTACGGAGGTGCTGCCCGTTCGTGGCGCCGGAACCGATCGTGATCAAGATCTTCTACGCGCTTTTGCAAGCGGCAAGTGATCGTCTACCGCAGCAACAAGAGCCTCATCTTGTAGGCTTTGGAATCTCTTCAAGGGTGAGACTCGATACCCCCTCGTTGCTACCGTCTTCTAGATTGCATCTTGGCTTGGATTGCGTGTTCGCGGTAGGAAAATTTTTGTTTTCTATGCAACGTTATCCTACAGTGGTATCAGAGCCGTGTCTATGCATAGATGGTTGCACGAGTAGAACACAATGGTTTGTGGGCGTTGATGCTCTTGTTATCTTTAGTTTGAGTACTTTGCATCTTTGTGGCATAGTGGGATGAAGCGGCCCGGACTAACTTTACATGACCGCGTTCATGAGACTTGTTCCTCGTTCGACATGCAACTTGTATTGCATAAGAGGCTTTGCGGGTGTCTGTCTCTCCTACTATAGTGAAGATTCAATTTACTCTTCTATTGACAACATTAGTATCACCGTTGTGGTTCATGTTCGTAGGTAGATTAGATCTCTCCGAAACCCTAAACCACGTAAAATATGCAAACCAAATTAGAGACGTCTAACTTGTTTTTGCAGTGGTTTGGTGATGTGATATGGCCATAATGTGATGATGAATATGTATGAGATGATCATTATTGTATTGTGGCAACTTGGCAGAAGCCTTATGGTTGTCTTTAATTTTCATGTTGAGTAGTATTTCAAAGTAGTTGTAATAGTTGCTACATGGAGGACAATCATGAAGACGGCGCCATGAACCTTGACGCTACGCCGACGATGATGGAGATCATGCCCAAAGATGATGGAGATCATGTCCGTGCTTTGGAGATGAAGATCAAAGGCGCAAAGACAAAAGGGCCATATCATATCACATATGAACTGCATGTGATGTTAATCCTTTTATGCATCTTATTTTGCTTAGATCGCGACGGTAGCATTATAAGATGATCCCTCACATTAATATCAAGATAATAAAGTGTTCTCCCCTCGTATGCACCGTTGTAACAGTTCGTCGTTTCGAAGCATCTCGTGATGATCGGATGTGATAGATTCAACGATTCACATACAACGGGTGTAAGCCATGTTGCACACGCGGAATACTTGGGTTTGCTTGACGAGCCTAGCATGTACAGACATGGCCTCGGGACAACGGAAACCGAAAGGTTGAACACGAGTCATATGGATGATATGATCAACATGTTGATGTTCACCATTGAAGCTACATCATCTCACGTGATGATCGGTTTTTGGTGTAGTGAATTTGGATCGTGTACCACTTAACAACTATGAGGGATGTTGTATTAAGTGGGAGTTCATTAGTAATTATATTAAAACATGAACTAATTATCATAAACATAGTCTGAGTAGTATTTTGAATTAATTTTGTAGTATTGGCATCCGTTTACTACTATGCGCTAGTCTTATAATTGAGATAGAAATACTGTTAAAATCTGACAAGAAACTTTACGGATTGGTACCGTATTGTTAAAGAATCAAGAATTGATTAAGTCCTATTGCAAACTTTTAGTAAACCTCACATTGTTGATTTAAAGAGCTATGGTTTCAATTAGTACCTAAAGTTATCTTGTCTCCGTGAAACTTGAAGTTCAAATCTGTTTGAAAAGTAAGGAGCTGAAATTTTAGTTTTCAGAAATAATCAAGGTATGAGATATATGTGATATCTAAGACCTTATTGCAAGATGATAGAATATAATTTGGTGAGAATACATGAACTCATAAGTTTTATGGGAATGTACGAAGGTTGAAGATGCAAGGTGTCACAATCCTCCAACTATTGGAGCACTAACGATATTCGCATATCCATGAAGTGACCATCCTTAATATGCACCGTTACTAAGACTCGTCGTTTCGAAGCATCACGTGATGATCGGGTGTGATAGATTCTACGTGTGCATACAACGGGTACAAGCTAGATTTGCACATGCAAATACCAAGGTTAAAACTTTACGAGCCTAGCATGTACAGACATGGTCTCGGAAAGTCGTCATGATATGATGGATAAAATTATGAGTGAAATTGTTCATCATATTACAAAGTTACTAATAATGAAATCTGGAACACTTGTCATATGATGATCAACTTCAAAGTAAGAACCTCAAGGTTATTGGTATTTGACCAACAAACCTAGAAGTTAATGATGTTGAAGTGTTTTTCTGAATAATGAGGAAAGCTAAAAGAGAAACTGCAAAAGATATTTTGGCAAAAAGAAAAGAGAAGACTAGAAAGTCTAGCTCAGGTATATATAAATGATATACATGTTATGGTTGTATTCCTAGTTAACTCACACTATGAAATTCTTGGGTATTAGTACTATATTGGTTGGTATGAAGTGTCATACAAAACAACGCAATACAAGAATACAATGGCCTAAGTGACTGACAAGGAATATGATAGGAATGCACGTCAGGAACAAAAATAAAGTGTTATTATGTTCGTCATTGGCATTCTATCTAGCCCTTAGAATTTATAATAAAGAGCTTAATAAATTGTTATTTTGCTCTGGTCAAATAAAAACAATGAGTTGTTTAAATTATGACATTACTCCATGTACGATGGATAAGTTATTATAAATCTTAATGGTGAAACACACATACATAACACTGACGCTAAAATGCCATAAGGCAAATGATTTGAATTCCACTTATTTGTGGAGCCGCCATTTAGGTCATGTTAGAAAGGAACGCATGAAGGAACTCCATGCAAATGGATTTTTGGAGTCATTTGATTTTTGAATCATTTGGCGCTTGCAAATCTTTTATAAAGAGAATGATTAAAATACCGTTCATAGGCCAAAAGTTGAATGGGCAACTAACTTAGTGAAAAATACATGATGATGTATGTGGTTCACTGGGCATAGTTGTGTGCGGGAGATTCTTCTACTTCATGAAAACTTTCAAACAATGAATTGAGTATATATGTGGATATATTCAATAAGGAAAAGTTTGAAACATTTTGAATGGATTCAAATAAATTTCAGCATGAAGTGGAAATCATCGTAATAGAAAAGTCAAGTATCTATGATTGGATCATGGTGGAAATATTTGAATTACGAGTTTTAGCGAACATCTAAGAGAGTTATGAAATTGTTCTACAACTCACATTTCTTGGAGTATCATAATGATGATATAGTATTCAAGATATGTATCCAAACCTTGTTGGATTAATGATGAGATAAAAATATTATGACACCATTATATTTTTGTGGATTATGCTTTAGTGACTACCGCTTTTACACTAAATAGAGCATCATCATGATCCGTTGAAATGACACCATACAAGTTATGGCATAGGTAAGAAACCTGATAGTCTTTTCTTAAATTTTGGTATGCATAGCATAAGTAAATAAGTTTACAACCAAAATCGGATGAATGTCTTTGTTGGTTATCCCAGAGATTTGATTGGGAATTCTTCCCTCGAGACAAAGACAAAAGTGTTTGTCAATGTTTCTTATTTCCGAGAAATTGTTTCTAGTGAAGTATTTGAGTGGGAGGACAATATAATTTGATAAGGTTTATGAACCTGAGCATAATGATCAGAGTAGCGCAGCATCGGAATTGGTTTCGGAAGCGGCCACAACGATCATGGCTCCCATGACTACAAAGTGTTTTAGTCATGGAGATCGAAGTACATATTGAACCTTGTAGGTTTACTTTGTGATCAAATAAATGATTTGTGAACAAAGGATTGATTTTGAAAAATGATAAACCAACTACAAACAAAGAAGTTATGATGGGCCCTGACTCCGTTAAAATGGCTATATGCCATGAAATCCAAGATAGATAAAAACTTTTTGAAAGTAAATGGATCTATAAAATTGATGGACTTGGATGGAATATCCTTGATGAAGCTTGACTTGTCGAAAAGTCGTTTACGACAAAGTTCAAAGAGTTGACTATGATAAGATTAGATCTTCCGTAGCAATGCTTATAGTCTATGTGGATTATTCTAGTAATCACTACATATTTCTTTTATGAGATATGTTAGTAGGATGGCAAAATACACTACTTAACAGAAGTGTGTATTAAAGGAGTATATAAGATACAACCAATTGTTTTGCTAGTCCGTAGAATACTAGATAGGTATACGAACTTCAATTGGATGAAGTGAGTATCGCGGAGTTGGAATCTTCACCAGATGAAATAGTTAAAGAGTTTTTGATTTCATCAGAGACGATGAAGAGACTTGCATTTGCAAGAAATTAAGTGGGAGCGCTAAGACACATTTATAATACTTTATGTAGGTGACATATAGTTGGTTATAAATGATGTAATTATATACTTGATTAAAAGGTTTCATTGAGAATTAACTTCAATGAGAGGATATGGACTGAAACAAATTTAGTGTCAAGATCTATGAAGATAGATTGAAACACATAAATAAGTTTAAGTCAAAGTACATATGATGGATATTGAAGTAGTTCAATATAGAAATATTAAGAAAATGTTCTTGTCATGTGAAGGTTTAACAAGACTTGAGTGTATCTGACACTCAATGAGTAAAAACACATGAGTGATTATAGATCACGAATAATATGTACACAATCAGATATCATGTGCTATAAAGTGTTATGAGCATATACCAGAATGATTCATATGATGATCATTGGACGACAGTAAGAATATCCTTGAGTACTTTAGAAGAACTAAGGATATATATATATATTTTTTTTATATGAAGAAATGACAAACAAATCGATGTAAGGTGTTACACCGATATTGGTTTTGTCACATATAAAATATAATCTCAAATTAGACGAAGTGTTGTTTAAAAGGTAGCACAATGAGCTAGAAGTTGTCTATGCTAGATTTAGAAGAGTTCTAAATATTGTGACGGATTCTACAAAAGAAGACAGAGTATGTCATTGTTTTGACAATGACAAAGGATGTTAAGTCAAGAGGTTCTTTGAGAACTTGGTGTAGTTCCGACAGAGTCAGAACTTTGAAGCTATATTGTGTGTGACAATATAAGTGACATATTTCAGACAGCGGAATTAAGGTTCCACCAGAAGATCAAACATATATAATGCCAACTCATTTGGAAATGAGTGATGCGTTGAGACGCAAATGAATTACAAAATACATACGTTTCTGAACGTGTCAGATCCGTTGACTAAAACCTCTCCCGTAAGCAAAACATGATAAAGCACCGGAAGGCCAAGGTGTTATATCTTTACAAATGTAAACTAGATTATTGACTCTAGTGCAAGTGGGAGACTGAAGGAGATATGCCCTAGAGGCAATAATAAAGTGGTTATTATTTATATCTTAATGTTTATGATAAATGTTTATATATCATGCTATAATTGTATTAACCGAAACATTAGTACATGTGTGATATGTAGACAACAAGAAGTCCCTAGTATGCCTCTTAAACTAGCTTGTTGATTAATGGATGATTAGTTTCATAATCATGAACATTGGATGTTATTAATAACAAGGTTATATCATTATATGAATGATGTAATGGACACACCCAATTAAGCGTAGCATAAGATCTCGTCATTAAGTTATTTGCTATAAGCTTTCGATACATAGTTACCTAGTCCTTATGACCATGAGATCATATAAATCACTTATACCGGAAAGGTACTTTGATCACACCAAACGCCACTTTGCGTAAATGGGTGGTTATAAAGGTGGGATTAAGTATCCTAAAGTATGAGTTGAGGCATATGGATCAACGGTGGGATTTGTCCATCCCGATGACGGATAGATATACTCCAGGCCCTCTCGGTGGAATGTCGTCTAATGTCTTGCAAGCATATGAATGAGTTCATAAGAGACCACATACCACGGTACGAGTAAAGAGTACTTGTCAGGAGACGAGGTTGAACAAGGTATAGAGTGATACCGAAGATCAAACCTCGGACAAGTAAAATATCGCGAGACAAAGGGAATTGGTAATGTATGTGAATGGTTCATTCGATCACTAAAGTCATCGTTGAATATGTGGGAGCCATTATGGATCTCCAGATCCCGCTATTGGTTATTGGTCGGAGTGAGTACTCAACCATGTCCGCATAGTTCTCGAACCGTAGGGTGACACACTTAAAGTTGGATGTTGAAATGGTAGCACTTGAATTATGGAATGGAGTTCGAATATTTGTTCGGAGTCCCGGATGAGATCCCGGACATCACGAGGAGTTCCGGAATGGTCCGGAGAATAAGATTCATATATAGGATGTCATTTTATGTGAAATAAAATGTCGCGGGAGGTTCTATGGAAGGTTCTAGAAGGTTCTAGAAAAGTCCGGAAGAAACCACCAAGGAAGGTGGAGTCCACATGGGACTCCACCACCATGGCCGGCCAGCCCTAGATGGGGTGGAGTCCCAAGTGGACTCCACCATAGGGGGCCGGCCCCCCCCCACATGGGAGGTGGGAATCCCACCTTTGGGTGGGAGTCCTAGTTGGGCTAGGTTTCCCCCTCCTATGGAAGGTTTTGGTTTCGGGTCTTATTCGAAGACTTGGACACCAACACTTGGGATCCACCTATATAATGAGGGGCCAAGGGAGGGGGCCGGCCACCCCAAGACCACAAGCTGGCCGCCCCCCCTTGAGTGGCCGGCCACCCCCTCCCAAACCCTAGCTTTGCTCCTCCACTCCATATTGCCCGCGTAGCTTAGCGAAGCTCCGCCGGACTTCTACACCGCCACCGACACCACGCCGTCGTGCTGTCGGATTCAAGAGGAGCTACTACTTCCGCTGCCCGCTGGAACGGGGAGGTGGACGTCGTCTTCATCAACAACCGAACGTGTGACCGAGTACGGAGGTGCTGCCCGTTCGTGGCGCCGGAACCGATCGTGATCAAGATCTTCTACGCGCTTTTGCAAGCGGCAAGTGATCGTCTACCGCAGCAACAAGAGCCTCATCTTGTAGGCTTTGGAATCTCTTCAAGGGTGAGACTCGATACCCCCTCGTTGCTACCGTCTTCTAGATTGCATCTTGGCTTGGATTGCGTGTTCGCGGTAGGAAATTTTTTGTTTTCTATGCAACGTTATCCTACATACTCATGCAAGAGCATCTAGTACGGAGAACACCTCATACACAAAAATTGCCGTCTTGTAAGGTTGATGAAAATCCATGACATGGTCAAAAACTGCCTTGTAGAACAACTGTCGGATGATGAAACCTCAAACATGCAATGGAGCTTTAACTCTGCACTAGACCCCTCTTGAAAGAGCATAGACAACTGAATTGCAATGAAAACTTAACAGTACTAAATGCTGTAGTATCTAGCAGAAAATGAATCTCCTCTTGCACCTCAAACAATCCTCATCACGAACTTGAGTAACAAAGCAAAACCTTCACATGCATAACAGCAAAAAAAACTCGGAGAGCAAAGAGTATAATGCTGGCTACCAACAGGCATAAAGATTACCTCCTCCATTTTTTTCTGATATCTGAATTGTGTTCTTCATATAATCGCAGCAATATAGCACCTGAAAATTTGCATCCATAATCTGTCCCGACAAGCTAATCCAACAAACTCCACCTTGAACAGAAAACTATTCAAACGATGATCATACCAGCAACAAATCATCGAAGATAGGTGAAGTAGGATCCTTCTTTTCCTCCTTGTTAGTTGATACGCGTACAGCACGCGTCCGTTGGGAACCCCAAGAGGAAGGTGTGATGCGTACAGCGGCAAGTTTTTCCTCAGTAAGAAACCAAGGTTTATCGAACCAGTAGGAGCCAAGAAGCACGTTGAAGGTTGATGGCGGCGGAGTGTAGTGCGGCGCAACACTAGGGATTCTGGCGCCAACGTGGAACCTGCACAACACAACCAAATTACTTTGCCCCAACGTGACAGTGAGGTTGTCAATCTCACCGGTCTTGCTGTAACAAAGGATTAGATGTATAGTGTGGATGATGATTGTTTGCAGAAAACAGTAGAATGAGTATTGCAGTAGATTGTATTCGATGTAAAAGAATGGACCGGGGTCCACAGTTCACTAGAGGCGTCTCTCCCATAAGAATAAGCATGTTGGGTGAACAAATTACAGTTGGGAAATTGACAAATAAAGAGGGCATGACCATGCACATACATGTTATGATGAGTATTGTGAGATTTAATTGGGCATTACGACAAAGTACATAGACCGCTATCCAGCATGCATCTATGCTTAAAAAGTCCACCTTCGGGTTATCATCCGAACCCCTTCCAGTATTAAGTTGCAAACAACAGACAATTGCATTAAGTATGGTGCGTAATGTAATCAACAACTACATCCTTAGACATAGCATTGATGTTTTATCCCTAGTGGCAACAGCACATCCACAACCTTAGAACTTTTCATCCTTGTCCCAGATTTAATGGAGGCATGAACCCACTATCGAGCATAAATACTCCCTCTTGGAGTTACAAGCAAAAACTTGGCCAGAGCCTCTACTAGTAACGGAGAGCATGCAAGATCATAAACAACACATAGATAATAGATTGATAATCAACATAACATAGCATTCTCTATTCATCGGATCCCAACAAACACAACATGTAGCATTATAGATAGATGATCTTGATCATGTTAGGTAGCTCACAAGATCCAACAATGAAGCATAATTAGGAGAAGACGACCATCTAGCTACTGCTATGGACCCATAGTCCAGGGGTGAACTACTCACTCATTACTCCGGAGGCGACCATGGCGGTGAAGAGTCCTCCGGGAGATGATTCCCCTCTCCGGCAGGGTGCCGGAGGCGATCTCCTGAATCCCCCGAGATGGGATTGGCGGCGGCGTCTCTGAAAGGTTTTCCGTATCGTGGCTCTCGGTACTGGAGTTATTATCGACGAAGGCTTAAGTAGGCGGAGTAGATAGGTTTAGGGGCGACGCGAGGGGCCCACACACTAGGCCGGCACGGCCAGGGCCTGGGCCGCGCCGCCCTAGCGTCTGGCCGCCTCGTCGCCCCACTTCGTTTCCTCCCCGGACTTCTGGAAGCTTCGTGGAAAAATAAGATCCTGGGCGTTGATTTCGTCCAATTCCGAGAATATTTCCTTACTAGGATTTCTGAAACCAAAAACAGCAGAAAACAGCAACTGGCTCTTCGGCATCTCATTAATAGGTTAGTGCCGGAAAATGCATAAATATGACATAAAGTATGCATAAAACATGTAGGTATCATCAATAAAGTGGCATGGAACATAAGAAATTATCGATACGTTGGAGACGTATCATTAGTCCAAACAGCAAAACACTTATTTTCAAAACTATCCAGTGCATCCTTAAAATCGGCTTGCGCCAAACAATGCTCGCATCTCGACTTGCCATAGGGAAAACCTTGTGTCATAATACAACAGCTGAACATCGTACTTCATAATATCCATGAGCCGATAAAACTGTGATCACAAAGTAATACAAGCCACAAAAATTCTATGTAGAATTAAAACTGCAGAGCAAAAACATAAACAGATAGCACCTGGTTTTGTTTTGGCTGGACGTAGCAATACGGAGAGCCGGAAAAATAAATCTGAACGTACTCCTCTGGAACTTCGCGTGAATCAGCAGAACCTGATCGGGTTTGATATCTGGCCTTGCGACTTGATCCGTCGATTGATTGATCTGATGTTGCTTCATGTGCGTGAGCATCAAACCAAACTGGTTATCCTCAATGAATCACACGCATGCATGCACAACTTTAGTCGATCCGGTACTCCACCTTGGACCAGCTCCTTCTCGCACGGAATTGATACCGACTAGAGAACATAATACAACGCTGGATTGAAAATTGTACCGGATAGAAACCAAGAGCAACTGGACGGGGATGGCGATCTCGGCAACTTGATGGAACGGCAACGGTGCGGAAAGCAAATCACCAAAGGAAACGCATGAACCGCCGACGCCAAAACCATATCGATCTGGTAGATCGGATCTCTCGAAAACACAACTGTGGCTAACTTTGACGAAGCTGCTTGATGATGCAAAACTGCAGATGTAGATCTAAACAATGCGGTGCTGCCCAGGCGTGCAACAAGAAATCTCCCGAGGCAGCAGATCGATCTTGAGCCTGAAGCTCTGATACCACTTGTTACAAAACCGCGCAAATAAAAGTAGATCAAACGAAAAACAAGAACACAGATTTTTACGTGGAAACCCAAACGGGAAAAAACCATGGAACGCACGGTGGCGTATCACTATAATTGGAGGAGTATTACAATACACGAGAGGACAGACCCTCTACGTGCTATCAATATTGAGAAACTATCTCTCTCATCTATTCTATGACTGCCTGGGACTATATATAGGGGAAACACCTCTCTTTCTTGGCAGACACGAAATAGAGTTGTTATGTGCTACGTCTAGCACGGTTGGCACGCCGTAGTCCGTTAGGACTCCTTCCATAGTACAACAGGTAAACAGATTTCGGAACACAATACAACAGGGATTATATTACTTTCGATTGATCTGTTCGCCCCCAAGCATTTACAGAAGACGCAAGAGATTCAAGGATGAAATGGCTCTCCTTGTTTGTAAGGCAAAGAGGAAATCATATCATGGCTTATCATCATGGGTAGAACTTTTTTAGCTAGATTTTGCTGTTTGGGATCTATGATCCTTTTAGTTGCTGCTCTCCAGTAACCTTTTCCCTCTTTTTTATTACAGTGAAAAATACACAATGAGAAACCATTGTCCAGCCTAAAAAAAATAGACCTCAGTTGGTTTGCTGAAATCGGCTCAAATAACGTGGCATTTAGTTATATAGTTTTATATTCGACATGTTTTCTCAGATATGTTGGTTTACATTCATACGCAACCTGTTGGGCAAGTATGGACACAGCTTCAGTGACTTTCAGGTCAAAATTCCAGCGGTTGAGTGATTTTTGGTTGGATCCATTCCTGTGCGTTCGATCGGCTTTTGATGGCTGTTATTGAGACAAAGTCATGGCTGGACTTTTGACGCAGCTCCAGTGATGTTCAGGTTAGAAGTCCAGCGTTGACTTTGGTTCAATATCAGCCATCCAAAGCCAATCGAACGCACATGAATGTATCCAACCAAAAATCACTCTACAATAAGTCGTTTCCAGACTAAAACAATGTTTATTCCCAAACTATTTTTTTGAATCCGACCAATCTTTCCCGAATGCGTAAGAAATATATAAGATTTCTTGGAATGTTGTTCTTTTTACGGACAGTTTGAATTTTAAGTTTAAAGTTGGTTGTAAAACATAAAATGAGGTTTATTGATAAACGGTATGGCTTAATCGATGAAACTCCCCCGAGAATGCATAACCCAACATATAAGATTTACTTGGATTTTTGTTTCAAATACTTCTAGGCGATTTAATTTTAAGTTTAAAATTTTCTCATGAAACTAAAAATGGGTAAATTTTGGATCCATTCTCGTACGTTCGATCGGCTTTTGATGGCTGTTATTGAAACAACGGTTAATTGGTTCTATGCCACTCCTCAATTCACAAGTTGTGTTTATGCCATTACAAAAACTGAAGTTGTGTTTATGCCACTCTCAATTCTCAATATCCCCTTCTATGCCATTTTCAATACTCCACTATAATAAATATAGCATATCTATGATAGTACTCCATGATACCACCCACTATGCACCCATGTTCCAAAACACCACTCCCACTGACTGTAACTTATTGTATCGAGCGATAAGCTTGATGAGCAACCCAAACAAACAAAAAAAAGGTTGTACCTTATTGTACTTGCTCTTACCCGTATCTTCTCTTTCTCTTTCATCGCGAGTGCAGCTAATTCAGTTAGTCTTCCAATGAATATTAATATTTTGTCTCAATGATTTTTATGAAGTACTAATTGAAGATTCATTTTTCAAAGATGTCATGTTTCGACTAACAATTAGCACTTTTGAATTCTTAGATTGCTTTTTCACACGGTGCACTTCTTTTAATTTATTTTACCACATTTCAATGTGAACCTTGACCAAATAAATAGGACAACAATATCACGATCATATAATACATAAGCAGCATTGTTAGAATCGTGATGGAAAATACTTTCTAATGATACCAGTTTTATATCAATTTTTTTATATACTTCATCCTGAAAAATATGTTTCAACTTCATCAAAACTTGCATGTATCTGCAAACTAAACTCATCTAAATACATGTATATCTACATAAAATTGAAACATCATTTTTAAATAGAGAGATATAGATTAATATTTTTTCGAAGATAAAATACGAAAAACAAGGGTGCATTGTTTATTGAAATGGAGTGACTAGTATATATAAAATCATTTTAGTTGCCAATGATCATGTTGAGGTCCTCTATTTCTTGTTTTGCTCAGGCCCTCCGTATTCTCAGGTACGGCCCTGGTGGCCTATGGACCTGTTTGTAATCTTATTACTTTTGACTTCTTTGCACTGCTAATAGATCGGCGGAATTACGGCAAAAAAGAAGAAAGAATGTGTTTGTATTGTATTGGATGAAATTGCTCTCCTTGTTCATAAGGCAAAGAGGAAATCATATCATGGGTAGAACATTATATATATATTTTGCTGTTTGGGATCTATGATCCTTTTAGTTGCTGCTCTCCAGCAACTTTTGTACATATTTCCCTCTTTTTATTAATAAAAAGAAAAAAATACAAAGTGGGGAAACCCAGTGGTCAGCCTAAAAAAAAATCTGTTCGCTAGGTAGCCGTAGTTTTGCACTCAGTTCGTTTGCTGAAATCGGCTCAAATAATGTACTCCCTCCAGTTCATATTAATTGACTCAAATATGGATGTATCTAGACATATTTTAGTTTTAGATACATCCATATTGAAGTCAATTAATATGAATCAGAGGGAGTAGCATTTATAGTTTTATATTCGACCTGTTTGCTCAGGTATGTTTGCTTACATTCGTAGGTGACATGTTTGTTGAAATAGCTTATCGCTTCTTTGACCATCTATTCCCTCAACAGATGGACAGAACTTGGATATTATTTCACTCATTAAACACACCAACATATTTGAGTGGTATTGAAGACTTCATGAAGCAAGTTAGTGATTTTACTGACGGCGACACAACAAAGGAAGTGATTTGTCCATGCCGCGTATGTTTGAATATTGGGTCCAAGCCTCAACATGTAGTCTTAGATCATTTATTCATTTATGGGATGGACCAGACATATATCAGGTGGATTAACCATGGTGAACACTATGATCAGCCTGAGATTATTGATCCTCTTTATTCGGATGGTTATCAGCCTGAAGATCTCGTCCAGGATGAGGCTACTGCTAATTTGTTACGGGATCTGTATCCATATGCAAGCCAACAGCCCCATGGTTATCACGAAAAGCCTCTTTTCCATGACCTGATAGAAGATGCTAAGCGCTTAGTGGCCCTGGTTCTGTTGTGTCAAGATTCGAATTAATTGTGAAATTACTTCATGACAAGTCATACCAGGGGATTACCAATAAAGCCTTCAATGCAGTTGTGAAGACATACAGCGATGCACTCCCTGGGGCTGGACTGCCAAAATCCTTTTATGAGGTGAAGTAGTACATCAAGGTACTGGGACTTGGATATGAGAAGATTGATTTTTGCAAAAATAACCGTGCCTTTGTTTTGGATGGAGTATAATGACCTCGATGAATGTCCGGTATGTAAGGAATCAAGATGGAAACATGATGGAGCTGGTGGTAAGAAAAAGATTCCTTGGAAGGTTACGAGATACTTTCCACTTGTACAAAGATTGCGAGAGGTTGTTTGCTTCAGAACAAACATCTCGGGAAACAAGATGGCACAAAGAGATTCTCACGCCCGACCCTGATTTACTGAGGCATCCTGCTGATGGCGATGAATGGAAGCAATTCGACCTGGATCATCCAGATTTTGCTGCAGATCCAAGGAACCTGAGACTTGGCCTTGCTACAGATGGATTCAACCCATTTGGCAACATGAGCAACTCGTATAGCATGTGGCCAGTACTAGTTACACCTTACAACCAGGCTCCCTGGACATGCACCGATCAGTCGAACTGTATGATGGCCTTACTCATCCCAGGTCCCAAATCTCCTGGGGAGGATTTTGATGTGTTTATGCAGCCTCTTATTAGAGACTTGCAAACATTATGGGAGGGTGTCCCTACACGGGATGTGTGTCAACCTAAAGAACAAAATTTTCTGTTACGTCTTTCTTTGTCTTGTATTGCACCCATGATTATCCAGCTTTGGGCACTATGTCAGGCAGAGTAACATCAGGTTATAATGCATGTGTTCACCGTGATACAGATAGCTGGCAGTGAGGATAATAAACAAGATATGCTATATGGGCCATCGCCGTTTCCTTCCATTAGATCACAGTTTCCGAAAAAATAGTAAAAAATTGCAATTTATTGGTGATCGGACACATGCAAAGAGGCGAACCACAGCACTTTACGAGTCACGAGTTGGAGGCGCACCTAGAAGCGGTCAGAAATGTTAAACCAGGAAAACCACCAGCCGCCACAAGCGGGTACATCGAGAGAAGAATACGAGAAGATGCGGCGACGGTAGTAGCAGGTAGAAAAAGGAAGAAGAGAGGAGATGAACTGAGTCTAGCAGCTACCAAAAGGAAGATGGGAGGTGAAATAGCAGCATGTACCAAGAGGAAGGAAATGGAAAATGATAGACCAAGAATATTTTATAAGCGCAGGGCCACTCTTTGGGACTTGCCGTATTGGGCTGGTAAGAAGCTTCGGCATAATATTGATATCATGCACATGGAGAAAAATATATGTGACAGCATTGTCGGCACATTACTCAACATTCCATCCAAGACAAAAGATAGCTCAAATGCTAGGATTGATTGTGCAACATTGAATGTTAACAGGCACTTGCAACTGGATCGTAATGACAAAGTGAACAAAGGCAAGGAAAAACATTATAAATTTCGAGGCGCGGAATTCACATTGCCGATGCCTAAAAGGAGATTATTTTGTGAGTACCTCCGAGGTGTGATGTTCCCGTTCGGATTTGCTTCCAACATTGCAAATTGTCTCAATGCTGAAGGAAACAAGCTCCAAGGGTTGAAAACTCACGATTGTCACATCCTGCTGCAAAGGCTTTTAGCTATTGGCATTAAAGATTTAGTGAAGCCAAATATTTACAACGTGATTGCAGAGTTGGGAAGGTTCTTTAGGGAAATATGTAGTAAAACTCTAAGCAGAGCTGTTGTAAAACGTCTTAAGGTGGACATAGCAGTAATCATGTGCAAGCTGGAGCTGATATATCCTCCAGCGTTCTTTGATGTGATGGTGCATTTGGCTGTTCATCTACCTGATGAGGCACTTTTAAGAGGTCCGGTACAGTATGGATGGATGTACCCTATAGAACGTCGACTGTGCACTTTCAAGAATACAGTTAGGAACAAAGCTAGGCCGGAGGCTTGCATTGCAGTGGCGTATATTGCTGTTGAAGCATATACATTTGCATCAAGATATATTCCTGATATTGAGACCAGATTCAACCGGGGTCGCAGAATTTTGGAAGTTGGAGGATCTGTTTTTAATCATGGTGTTGAGCTAATAGGAAAGAGGACCGAAAAAACATTAGAGCAGTCTGAATTTGAACAGCTGTCTTGGTATGTGCTGAATAATGCTGCAGAGGCTGATGAATA